>NC_142442.1:39165000-41665000 GCF_059453495.1 Arachis ipaensis
TGTGTAGGCATCGCGCCATTCTCTTTAAGGTGAAATTCGTTCAGTGAATTATTTATTTATTTATTTGTTACATATGAGTATGTAGTATGGATCATTCTATGATTATGTTACGGTGATTAAAAAGTGCTTTAAAAATTAAAGTAACTTTTGTTGTTAAACGCTGCTTTTTAAAAAAGTTTTGCTTAAAAAAAAATTGTTTCTATTAACAATACCTGCATAGTTACCATAGTCACACCATAGTATGTCATACTAGAATTCACCTAGCATAAGTATGTTGCATGATCAAAATAGTAGCAACACGAGAATGCATGAATATTGGATTATTATTCCAGATTCAGCTGATCTTAGATTAGTATTTGGTTTGTTGAATTTTTCTTATGCAGAGATTGGCAGATTATGTAGGTTTGCCATGTCGCATTGCTAAAGGTTGCAGGTACTGTGCTTCAGATCATAGATCCTCTTGTCTTGTCAAGATTAAAGACGACAGGCAGCACTTAAGGTTAGTAAAATGGCTACTGCCCTTTTTGCAGTTTCACCTATTTTTTAGCTTTCGGTCTTCTTCACAGTCGGGATAGTAATGTCAATCCATAACAATAATGTTTCTCTGCTATGTATTTAATTTATTCCAGCAGTTTTCATCGACTTGCTTCCGTTTTCTCCTCTTTAAATTTTATGTTATCGCACGTTTGATTTTTGTGAGTCGCACGTTGATTTATAAGTTGTATCCTTGTAATTTTCTGTTTAGAAATTCAGACTGCTGGTTTTCGGAATCGCTTGTGACTTATATATGCTTATCTGAGGAATCCATTGAATATTGCTGTCAATGGATTCCTCAGATCTGTGTTGGCTTGTGACTTATATAGGCTTATCCCTACTTTTCTTTGGGATTTGACTTGTGAGTTGTGCCTTATGAGCTTATCCAATCTAATTTATTATTACTGTGTTTGTACATCGGCTTATGATACCCTTGGGATCTGTTTCTTGTTGTCAATGGATTGTGATATTATCTAACTTCCTTTTTAACAGGGAATATGTTGTGGACCTAGTCGGAGAACCAGGAACCATCCACGGGCCAGATTCCTCGATCAATGGAGCATATTTGTCTTCCGTTCCTTCTCCATTTCGGATTTCTCATTTAAAGGAATGCCAGTCGCCATATCTGGCTGGTGAAGCATGTAACCGTTCAGTAAATTCAAATCTTACAGGTTGTGTACAGGAAGGTCCTGAAGGAAAAGATACTAATTTGCTGAAAAATTATAAGAACTCCAGTTTTGCCTCAGTTGATCAAAATTCTGGAGGTATGCCAACTTCCATCTCTTTTTGGATTTGAAGGTAGTCACGTAAAATGTGAAATTGTGGGATTTATTAATTATCCATTCTTTTCATGAAGGTGTTTCTGAAGCTGTTCGTCCAGCCTCTGTAACATACGATGAATATCCTGGAATTGCTAAAGATGAGGTTGTGGCACAAGACATTTCCAACAATGAGATCATTACGAAGAAAAATTCTGAAGCAAAAACCATTTCTAACCAATCTATACAGAGCACAACCAACCAGTCAGCACAAGAGAAGATAGGCAATAAACATGAAAACCACGGTTCTGGAAATATTCCAAGATACGTGAATCTTGAACCATCGCTTGCAATGGACTGGCTAGAGATAGCATGGGAAGATTTACGTATCAAAGAGCGTATTGGTGCTGGTAAATTTTCTGTTTGCCCATCTACTTCTTTTTGAAGGAACAAAATAGACTCATTTGACCCTCAATTTCGTTATTTTCCTCCCTTTATGCAGGATCATTTGGGACAGTGTACCGAGCTGAATGGCATGGATCGGTAAATTCTCTTAGGCACCTAATTTTCATCAAGTTGATGCTGGTGTACTCCATGCAAATTTATCTGGAAGTTCTTTTTAATGACTTCAGTCATATAGCTTCCGGAGCCCGTTTGATTGTAGTTGAGTGGATAAGTGCATTATCCATGACTCTGATTATATGTAACCATGGAAGCAACTTGTGTTGAATATGAATTCTTGACGCAGCCTATCACTTTTCATGTTATTTTTCATTTTGGGATTCCTCATCTGTTGAATTTCATTATAGGATGTTGCTGTCAAGGTTTTAACAGTTCAGGATTTCCATGATGATCAGTTGAAGGAGTTTTTAAGAGAGGTTAGTGTGATGGATCAAGAAATGTATTACTTATTCAAATGTTAATTATTGTGATCAAATGGTCATTGCCCCGTCTTTCTTGAAAGCAAGCATGCATATTAAATGGCGATCAAGGATTCTTATTAAGTCTAACAGGTCATTTACTCGGATAAATTTCTCCTCCATATAAATGTTTACATTTTTTCCGAATTGTTTTGTTTTTATCTTGATATGATAATTATTCAGATGTAGGAGGCCCAAAGCTTATCTAGTAATGAGAAGACACATTCACATGTTACTTTCATTCCTTCAGGTTGCAATAATGAAACGTGTTCGGCATCCAAATGTGGTGCTCTTCATGGGTGCGGTTACAAAACGTCCCCATCTATCTATTGTCACAGAGTATTTGCCTCGGTATTACATCTGATTCCCATCATGACTTAACTGTCTTACTGAACTCTATTGCATGAAGTGTTTTAAGTGTCTTACTGACATTTTTTGGTATCTTTGACAGGGGGAGTCTATACCGCCTGATACATAGGCCAGCATCTGGTGAAATTCTTGATCCGAGGAGACGACTACGGATGGCTTTAGATGTGGTGTATATCAGTTATTCTTATTCTTACATGTTGATGGATTTTGTAGTCCTTGATGATATATTAGATTGTCTTTGTCTGATCGCAGGCTAAAGGGATAAATTATCTCCATTGTCTAAAGCCTCCAATAGTGCACTGGGATCTGAAATCTCCAAACCTGTTGGTGGACAGAAATTGGACAGTAAAGGTATAATGACATTGGTTTGCAGTTGAGTTTCTCCATGAAAATTCGATGAATTTTTAGCGAGTGTCTGATTTCTTCATAATTTCCTGTTCAGGTGTGTGATTTTGGATTATCCAGATTTAAGGCGAACACTTTCATATCATCAAAATCTGTTGCTGGAACAGTAAGTCTCTACTCTGATCAAGTGATTATTCCCATTTGCATGATGGTATCAACCATTTAGACTTTTAGTTGTTTTCTAATTCATTGGTGAGTGATTTACTGCTTCATAGGGAAAGGGAAGGGATTTGAGTAGTACTTCAAGTTTTATGTAGTGAGAATTCAACTATTCCAATACACAAGTGTGCCTAATGCTTGCCCGTGAGGTTGTATATTTGATGACAGTTTGATATCTTGGGCGGGGAAAAAGTTACCTAGTTATTCAGCTTGTGCCTTAAGGGATAAATTCATCATTTGTATAATTAGGTCGAGTAGGTTGTGCATGTTGGAATAGATCTGGAGGAAGTTCCTTTTAACATTGAAGTGGCTATTCTATTAATATTTTGCAGGTTGATCTTTCACTTCACGGTGCTTCAACTTCAATTAGTCTGTAACACTCTTAATTTTCTTTTCAGCCTGAATGGATGGCCCCAGAATTTCTTCGCGGAGAACCTTCGAATGAGAAGTCTGATGTCTACAGTTTCGGCGTCATCATGTGGGAACTCATAACCCTGCAACAACCATGGAGTGGACTTGGCCCTGCCCAGGTGAACATTTTCATACCGAATTGCAGATTCTTGTGGACAATCATTCTTGCAATAGTTTTTCTTACATCAATGACAATAAGATTGGTTGATTTTGTAAAAATAGTTTATTAATCGTCCTGTGTGTGTTCAGGTCGTTGGAGCTGTGGCTTTCCAGAATAGAAGGCTAGCTATCCCTCCAAACATCTCCCCAGTATTGGCATCTGTTGTGGAATCATGTTGGGCCGAGTAAGTGTTGATTCATTGGTCCTTTAGTCTTGCACGACATCAAACTCTGCAGAGTTCTCAAGGAAAATATGTTGGAAATATCATACAGTAGTTCATGTTTTCTATTCTTGCTTTATTAACTGCATTCTTCTCGGATTTGCAGCATCTCCTTATTTCTAATACGTTGCTCTTTTCTTCAGTAACCCTGCTGATCGCCCATCTCTTCCTAGCATAGTTGAGTCGCTGAAGAAGCTGCTAAAGTCGCCAGTGGATTCCATAAAAATGGGTGATGAGACATAAGAGGAGCATGCATGCCTGCTGCCCATGATTAGTTGTTAATTTTTTTTTTTGTTGTTGCTAACTGGCGGCTACGGAGAAATTATTGTCAATTTAACCTGAGAACCTTGACTGGTTTTTCAATTGTGGGAGAACCACCCTCTCAACCGATTGCAACTATGTAATGGTTGCTTAATGCTTTTTACTAACCCGTTTCAGAAGGACAATAAAAAATGCCATCAAGTGGAATGGAGTAAAATTAAAGTGGTGATATTGTAGATTTCCTTCCTGTATCTTGAATCTTGGGCTACTGAATTGTATGAATGGAACTCATGACCTCGAGCTCTTTTATCTCTGGCTCGAGATCAATAATATATATTCAAATATCTAGAGCTTACTATATTATATATATATTTTTGTTCCTGTAGTCTGTAGACATGTTCAATTGAGGACAAAACTTATTCTGGTAGCCACATTCTCTTCTAGCATTCTACGGCGTGGTTATTTATATTTTATTTATTATTTTATTATAAAATAGTTTTTTCGGTTCAATCGGTTGAATTTATAAACCAATAAATTAATAGTTAGAGCGGTTTGATGATCGGTTTGATTTTTAGAACCTTGTTCTACGCCCAATGTGTTGTATTTGCCTAAGGAGTAAGGAGAAGGCATTGGTTGTCGATGCAATTGTTGATCTATTGTAGATTGGCCAATTATAGTATACAGATTTACATATACAGATATTCTCTTAGAAGGATATCGTGATGACACGTGGAACAATGTTGGTAGGTGGGGGAACAGTTTAGAGATATGGTTCAGAGAGCTTGAGAGCTTATGAGAGAATTTAGAAGCAAGCCATGCTGCTGGCTTGACTTGGATGTAGTGGAAGTGGATCTTTAAATGTTTGGCCCGATAATGGAGTCTTGGATTGTGATATTGGGCCTCAAAGTAGATCTTTTATTTTTTGACTTTATTATTAGTTTGTTGTTTGGTTTTTTGGAATATTATTTTAATTTTATTCTCAAAAAATTATTTAAATTATAAATATTTTCTTATTCATAATTATTAATACATATGTTTTTAAATATATATAAATAAAAATTTTAATTTTTTTTTAATTTCTAAAGTATTTTTTAAAAATATATATTTAATATTAAGTATTTTTTATCTATTTTAAAATATTTTGAGGACAGAATTTTTTTAAAAGTGTGTTCAAAAATCCAGGGTGAATTAGAAATTTTATCCATATTTTTATTTGATATTATTTATAATAAGTTTGCCAACTTTGAAATTAATCAAATTAAACAAAACTACTTTTATTAAAACAATTCTGTTAACCATAAAAGTTTTATTATTAAAAATAATAATGACAAATGTTATAAAATGAATTTTTGGTATTTTTACTTAAATAAATTAAATTTCATATTTATATTTGCATGTATCTTTTTAAAATATTTATAATTTTTTTTACATTAAGTGCAAGAAAAAAATATTCATAACTAACTTTGGGCCATGCAAATTATAAAAATCTTGGAAATTAAAAGAATATGAAGTTAATTGAAAAACGGTGAAATAAAAGATCTTTACATGCTATTTAGTTTATGTTTTGGGTTTATATTTGAGTAAAGTATCGTTTTTGTTCTTAACGTTTGGGGAAAGTTTTAAAGTTGTCTTAACGTTTCAGTCGTCCTATTTAAGTCTTTAACGTTTTAAAATTGACTCAATGTTGTCCTGCCGTTAGGAATCCATTAACAGAATTGACGGCGGGACAAGATTGAGACGATTTTGAAACGTTAGGGACTTAAATAGGACGAAAACGTTGGGGACAAAAACGATATATAGAAATAAATTTTAATTTTATCCTTCAATAATATCAATTTTTTACTCTACATAATATTCAATTATTTTTTAATCACATCTAAGTAAATTACACTTAATGAGGAAAAATAGTTTTTGATGTGCTCTAACCATAGTGTGACTAGGCTCTTGGTATTAGCCCTTTCTTCTTGCATGGATGCGGGAACACACCTTTTGTTCTACAACCCACCGTAACTTCTGCACCTTCCGTTTCCTTCTTTCTTCGTTGTTGAATGACGTGATCGAAGAGAAGGAGAGCCGAGAGAAAAGAGACGATGTTGCTTTTGGTGGAAAGCAAGAAAGGTTAAATGAATCGACATAGTTGTAAGAATCGGTCCGAACCGATCTGTTCGACTGCAAAAACCGATGGACCGGACTCGCAACTGGTCTGGTGCAATCTTGGAACAGCTTAAGTAACAGAATCGGTCAAAGTCGGTTAGAATCAGTCAAAGCCGGTCAAAGCAGGTAAAAACTTCTTAGAATCGATAAAAATCGGTTCAACTGAACCGTTCGAGAGAAAACTCCAAAATTGATGAAGATGTCGTTCGAATCTTAGTCTTCTTTATTCTGCATGCTCTTGTTGGTGCTAAACTATGTTGTTCCTTCTTATTTTAAATGCTAAGTATTAATTCTGTAGTAAAAACGTGCATTAATTTTTTTAGATATCATTTTAATTTTATACTCAATTATATTTTAATTAATCTTATTTTTTGTTATTCATAATTATCAATATAAATATAAGTAAATATGTATTAATAAAAAATATAAAATATTTGTATCAATTATAGTATGATTTTTTATAATTTTATGATATTTATTAATATTATTTGTCAATAAATATATATAATATATAACGACATTATAAATATAAACTAATTATATAGTTTTTAACTTAAAAAATATTGACGTCAATATTAATGAAAACTTAAAAAAATTTTATTGTGAAAAAAGACTAAAATTTTATATACTTATTTGATAAATAGATTGTAAGTTGTTGATTATAATTTGTTAAAACTTGATTATTTTTAAAATATTACTGAAGATATATAGTAATATATCTTAAACAAATAATTTTTCGGGCAAACCAGACCAAATTTATTAAATTAAACAATTTGTAACTTCATAAAGATGTTTGTTCATCAATTGGGAATATTTTTTAAGCTCAACTAACTTTAATGTGAGAAGACAGAAATATCATGATTTCTGATTGAGTTATAAGACAGAAATTTGAATTGAATTTTTGCAATGCTAAAATATCATGTCGATTATGAACGGTCAAGAAGAAAAATTCTCTTGTGAAATGAGAGGAGATTTTACACAGTAATGAATAAAATATTTAATTAGAACATTTTTTGTCCAACACAGTTTGATATATGAATCTTATGAATTTCTGTTGATTAATGAACACATTTATTAGAATTTCTAACATTTGAGAATATATATCTTAAATTCTGTTGATTAATGAACTGCCCCCATCAGAATCTTGACCCTCAATGTCGAACTCCATCGGCCAACGCTGTGCAACGTTCTTCCCTGAATCCATACAAACCAAAGTAGGACTTGGCACAGTGGGCCAGCACCTTCACTGCCTCGGACCACTTCGACCACGGGCTGATCCCGCGCGCCACCGACTGGAGCAGCAGCAATAACACCACCGACGGTGGTCCTCCTCACTGCACCTAGGGATTCCTTCGATGTTATGACATTGCCGAAGCGAAGACCCAAGTGCATGCTTGTTATCCTTTTTTTTGCCCCAAACAAGGCCCATGTCGCCAGCCTCCCTCCAACGGAACGCGGGATGTTCAAGATCCCGTTCGACTACACCCCACCAAGCCGGCTCCATCGCACTTTTCATGTGCTCACGCCATCTCCTCTGCGCCAGTTGCATACTGCAACAAGGGGCCAACACATGTCGACATGTGAAACAAAGTGGAAATAAATTTGTATATCTGTATGAACTTTGATCTGTACACTAACGCGACCATATTTTTAATGACCCAATATAGATTGATGACCGAATTTTTAATTCAATCAACTAAGTCAAACTGGATTTACCAATTCGACTAATAAGATCAAACTGGATTTAATAACTATGCTAAAAACAACTTTTACTAATTTTTTTTATCTAAGAACTTAATTTCATTAAACAAAAAATATGAGGGTCATCTTTGGTTTTTTGAAAATGTAATTTTTTTTCTTTTTGATAAATAGAAAAAAACGATTGCACATTAGAGGAGATTTAAAAAAAAAAATTAAATACTAAAAAAGTTTTTGCTTTTTACTTTTTTAAAAAAGAAAAGTATTATTGACTTAAAAAATTAAATTAATAATTTTTTAATAAAAACACTTTTTTTTAATATGTAAACACATTTAAAATTTTATGAAAATACTTTATTCTTGAAAAAAAAAATACTTTTTCACTAAAAAAATCAATCCGAATAAATACTAACTATCAGTTACATAATAACTTTAGCATCACAATAACACACAACGAATTCAAATTATAACAGTTTAAATTTTTCTTTTACCTTTGGTATACCGTTTACTTATTTAAAATTTTAATTAGAGTAGTAAATACTTTAGAGTTTAAGAATTTTCTGTCATCTATAATAACATGATTTTCTTATTATATTTTATGTAATTGAAATTTATTTATTTTATACATTGTAACTGTTAAATAGATTCTAAAATTTTTATTTATGTTTTGAAATAAAATTTTATTCTAATCTTTTTAATTATTTTACCAAATTTATAATTATAAAAATAAAAATATAAAAACTAATTTCTCAAGATTAAAAATAATAAAAATGTGGTTGGAAAATAGGATCACATACTTTGGCTCTTCTTAGGTTTAATATTAAGTTTTTTTTTTTTCCTTTTTGGTTTAATATTAATTTTCATCTAATACTATTCTAGTAAACTAATAACACTATAGAACGGTTTTCATATACTAATAACAATAAATATAATAATAATAAAAAGTTTCAAAAACCAAAGCATTCTCCAAAGAAAAAAAAAGCCCATTAATGCTGATCCAAAATTTACTAATGGCTCACCTGTTTGTGTGGCTCCCTCAAGCTGAGTATAATCTGCCAAGCTGCTCTCTCAAAAGAGACAAAAAAAACCACATGTCATAAAGCAGTTTAATCAAAAGGAATATCTGTATATCTGTACAGATTTAAATCTGTACCGGAGAGCGACCCTTGTAGATTTTGTAAGTTTGTTAGTTTATATACCAAACAATCATGAGATTTAGTTTTCACCAGAAAATGGGCGAATGCCAAGCAAACTTAGAAGTGCAAGTGCCGTACTTTTTAAGGGGGGAAAGTATTTTTTGGAAAATAATTTTCTGTTAGTGGTAATGAATAAAATAGAATGGATATTGTCTTTCGATTTTGATGATGTCATTTTTTTAATAAATTTATATAAATATATAATGTAAATATAGAGTAGCATTATAAAAAAAAATAGAAGTGCCATTAAATTTGTAACTCACTTTTTGTAGGTGACACGTCAACTTGAACAAAGCCCTAGTGTGTTGTGAGAAATTATGACTTGAACGAATTTTTATAACTATACTGGTTAAATTTTTAAAGTAATCTTTCACATTGTGCTTTTGAATTAATTTTACTTCTGAGATTTCAATTCCACCCCAAATTGAGTTTTGAGCTGCACACAAATCCTTTAGCCCATTTCTAACGTGAGTCAGCAAGCGGACTACTAATGTGACAGTCACTACCACTTAAGATAAATGAAACAACCACCTAGGATAAATGAAACTTACGTGGTTGGCGCACAATGAATTTAAAACGTTTTGTTTGTGCAAAGGAATAAAATAATTGCTTGGTAGAGGGTTGATCATTCAGGCTAATTTTTTTTTATATGAGATTGATATGTGAGTTATGCTGAGTTATGGAGTATTGGGGAGATATACACGATTGTGGCGGCTTTCAATTTTTTGTTTTAGTGAGAAGAAATCAGACCCAGGGTTTTCTGCCAGTAGCCCAGTACACAAATCGGATCCAGAGTTTACATAAATCGGACCGAGGATTTTCTGCCAGTACATAAATTGGACCCAGGGTTTTCAGTACCTCCTCATACCCTGGTAAAACACCATATACCTTCATAACTCTGCTATACACCAACTCTCCCTCCATATTAAAATTAAAAAGTTCGATCATTCACTACATCTTCTTCGTCTTTTATCTCTAATCCTATAAAACAATTAAGCAAACCTCCTAGTTACTTGGATCTATATATGCTTAATTAGAGCTACAATGTATAGAATTGCTCTGCATTTTTTCCTATGTAACAAAATAAAGGTAACATACTAACATCTACCTAGCTACGTTCCCAGCCCTCAATTTCCTATCTGGCTGTATCATGTTTCATGTTTGCTGATTTATCATTTCTATGATCATCATCATCATCATCATCATCATCATCATCCACAATGATAATTTCGCCATCATCATCATCTTCACCATCCCAATCATCATCGAAATCCTCATCATATTCTGTTTCATATCCTTCATCATCATAATCATCATCTGCACCAGCGCGCAGAGTATGGAACTCGGGAGGAGGAGGACAATCTTCGGTGATTGCCTCGTCCCTCTTGATCACAAGATGCCTAATAACTCTCTCATCTTGGTCCAACATTGTCTTGAACTCGTTGATATATTTGGCGTCCAACTCAAAGTTCATCAAAATGTAGTGTGCATTTTTAGCTTTCTTTATTTTGTAAGCCAGCCTTCTCATACCCCAATCACTAAATCTCCACACTGTGCCTTTCTTTTCCCTCAAAAAGTCTGCAAATGTTTGCGAACATGTCCGGAAAACAATCACAATGAAAGAAAAAAGAAAAGAAAAGAATCCTTAATAAAACAATTTCACACTATCATCCAATTTCAATTGCTGACATGTTCCATAACTCCATTTCTATATAACAATCCATTATAACATGCAATAAGTCCTATTATTTCTATTGGATGGTAGTCTCCGAAGAAAATATACTTTTGCTAATCACTGTTAGCAAATCTTAAACCATAAACTTTAAACTCAGCTAAATATAGCAGAAAGCTTTTCTGAATTCTTACAAGAACCACTGTTACATCTAGCATCTTTGGAAGAATCCAATTAACAATTTACTTGTTATGAATTCACACAGCTTACGTTTTACTACCCTCAGTTCCTTGGAGCATATAGAACTCCCAATATTCCCCTAAAGAGGATAAAGTATATTTAGTGGTTTTTTTTTTTTCTTTCTTTTTCCTTCTCATAACAATGTCTTCCTACTGAATGAATACGAACAAAGAAATCAAAACCTAGCATGTCTACTATGATTTGTTAAGTAACTTGGGTTTCAGCAAAGTACGGTTAAAAACAATATCTATAGAGTTAATTAGACGGATCAGTTACATAAAAACCTAGTCAAATCGGAGATCTTTTTGCGACAGTCAGAGACCAGCTGTTTCTGTCTAGCCACAGTTCAGCCATTTTTTAAATAGCTAGAGTAGGAAATGACCCCCTCAAACGGAAAACTATTGAAGTAATTCTACAGGCATTTAGGGAACATGAATGGCTAAAAATATACACACATGTAAAGGAAAATATTACCTTGAATTTTCTCGTTGACAGCTGCAACTTGTTCCTCGTGCTTTTCATGAATCAAGTAAACCATCTCATAATGGTGCACTGCACAGACAAAGAAGCAAGGCATTGTAAGGTAAAACATTTTACTTTCTCCATGAGAAATAGACAAACATTGGCAAAAAGCTCTTTCATTTTCCCACTTACTCGTGTAAAACAGATAATTTAGCAACCAGCTGTGTTCAATTACTTCGATAGATACAAATACATATGAAATTTTGACTATCTTTATAGAAAAGGAAATTGATCAACCAAAACAAATTGCATTTTCTGTCTTTAACTAAAAAGGACTTATAATTCTGCCTAATAGAAAGGTAAACAAATCAACATACTTTGATCAACACTCGTATCGCTATCCAGCTCAAGCATAAGTGCTTCAAAAAGTTGTCCTGGAAAAAAAAATAAAAAATAAAAAAAGGAAAAACGAATAATCTGAGAACAGTAATCCATAAGACAGAACAGAACTGAATGAATAGCAGAAACACAACCACTCACTTTCTTCAGCATCTTCGAACTCCGGCAGAACCTTGCCATCTTCCTGGATTGATTTCTGAAAATAGATAAAAACACAACATCCATACCAATGAGAAATTCCATCTCACAAAGAACAAATACCAACTCTAAAAAACTAAAAGAATAATATATACAAAACATGGAAATGATGCAACATAATCCTTCCCGAATCTCCGTATACAGATTCTAAACAAGTAACAACTAAACCGAATAATATATACAAAACATGGAAAGGATGCAACATATTCCTTCCGAGTCTCCCCAAAAACTATGTCATGCTACACACCTAAACAATACTCCCCGAATTCTTCACCAAAAATCAAGGTCATAGTTGGAAGAAACTAAATAGTATATATATAACTATAATTAATGATTCATCCAAGAGTCAATCCTCAATAATCATATCATACAATCTAGCAAGTTCTAAAGTTGGCAAAATTTCTTGCTCTCTAGCAATTCTTCCTATAAAAGAGAGTAGGAAAAGTAATCCATTTCCTTACCTTCTATCATGATTGAAATTCTTCCTTTTGAACAAAACAGAAAACAGATAAGAATTTTGCTTTTACAATAGAAAGACATGACTTTCAAACACTAGAAGTGCACAGTACTAATAGAACCAAAGCAATTTATACCGCTACAAGCTTAAGGTGAACGAATTTCCAAAGGGTATCTTGTCCTCAACACAAGAAAACCCACAGAAAAACGAGAAAGAAAAAAAAAACAATTAAACAAACAGTTGGTGTGCGTAAAAAAGCTCACTTCTGGGAAGAAGCCAGTGGACTCGTTGGGGTTGGAAACAAAGCTATGGCTGTCATCTTTATTGTCTTTCTTGTGGGCACTCACAACCAGTGATGCTGATTTTCTTCTGGGCTTGGTTCGAATTGAAAGTGGTAGGAAAGAGGAAGAAAAGGAAGGGTACCCATTTGCGGAGATGAAGAAATGGTGGTTGGTGTTGTGAGGAAGGCTGTGTTGTCTCATCATTAGAGAACCCTGATTGAGCGTGCATTCCAGCTCTTTATTCAAAAGGATTGGACCTACTCTGTTGTTCCATCTCTTTCTTGAGCAAGTATATCAACACATCACTTGAGATAAAAGCTAAATTAAAAGCCAATAGCAAACCAAGCCACCCAAGCACAATAGACAGAATACGAGGTCATGATAAATAGTGCCAGACGTTCATGACTTAACATAAATGCCAATCCTGAATTTCAAATAGAGTCAAAGGCTTAGCAAGTTTGGCAACAATTATATCAACATTTTCAATGCATATCTTTTCTTTTTGTAATATGATCCCTTGTAGAGGAGAAGATAGATAGAAGACGTTCAAAGAAACAGACACAGGAAAAATCCAATTAAGGCAGCTAGAACAAGGGAGAAACAAATATAAGACCTAATTTAAGAATGAGAGAATTAACATCGAACAAATACACAAAGCATCGAGTGATAAAGGATTGTGAGGAGGTACATATAGTCACTGCTAAATTAAGTGTAACATTTAGGGTTCAAATTTTGAAAGTCAAATAATTTCCAAGACAATTGCAGTTCACAATAATTCAACCTATGTAAAAACAGAACCATCTTCTGGAAATGGTTTTCAGCTCACACGAACATTTATTCATTGAGCAGAACCATTTGGTCGTATAATCAATTAATCATAACAGTTTCACAATTGTGACTGGGACCTACCATGACAACAAAAGTAAACTAAACCCTCTTCACCCTAAAACCCTGCGAAAGTCCACACTCCACACACTTCACCCCTGCGATGCGAAAGTCTCCAAAACCCTAAACCCTCTTCCTCTCTGCGAAAGTCGAGGCTTCATCGCACGCCAGGTTGGCTTCACCCTCTCCAAAACCCAAACATTCTTTCTCTCTGCTAAAGCTCCTTCCTCCGTCGGAACCTAATGGGAATCGGAAGTTGCATTACTCGCCTCCACAATTTCCCTCTTCCCTTCCTCTCCCGTTCCCCTTCCTTCTCTTCCTCCTCTTCTCGCTTTAAAGCACCAAAAGCAACCTTCCAGATCCGCTTCTTTCCCCTTTCCACAATCTATGGCAAAAGAAAATCAATTTTCTGTTCCAACGAACACCGTCACGTGTCTTCCACCGCCGCTGCAGCGGCTGTTGCTGCTCCTGCTCTCGCTCCTGACACTGCGACCAAAGTTGGGAAACGAACAGACATAAAAAAAATTCTGATCCTTGGAGCTGGACCAATCGTCATTGGTCAAGCATGCGAGTTCGATTACAGTGGAACGCAGGCATGCAAGGCTCTCAAAGAAGAAGGGTATGAAGTTATTCTAATAAACTCAAATCCTGCTACTATAATGACTGACCCTGATATGGCTGATAGGACCTATATTGCCCCTATGACTCCTGAATTAGTTGAGCAGGTTCTCGAAGCGGAGCGTCCCGACGCCCTGCTTCCCACCATGGGTGGCCAAACTGCCCTCAACCTGGCTGTGGCTCTCTCTGAGAGCGGCGCCTTGGAGAAATACGGTGTGGAATTGATTGGGGCGAAGCTAGAGGCTATTAAGAAGGCCGAAGATAGGGATTTGTTTAAGCAGGCTATGAAGGATATAGGGATTAAGACTCCGCCTTCCGGGATAGGAACCACCATTAGGGAGTGCATGGAAATTGCCAATGAGATTGGCGAGTTTCCACTGATTGTTAGGCCTGCCTTTACGTTAGGTGGAACGGGTGGTGGGATTGCTTACAATAGAGAAGAGTTTGAGGAGATTTGTAAGGCTGGGATTGCTGCTAGTTTAACCAGTCAAGTTTTGATTGAGAAGTCCTTGTTGGGGTGGAAGGAGTATGAGCTTGAGGTTATGAGGGATTTGGCTGACAATGTGGTTATTATATGTTCCATTGAGAATATTGATCCCATGGGAGTTCATACTGGAGACTCAATTACTGTTGCACCTGCACAGACTCTTACCGATAAGGAGTATCAGCGCCTTCGAGATTACTCCATTGCTATAATTAGAGAGATTGGGGTGGAATGTGGGGGATCCAATGTGCAGTTTGCTGTCAACCCTGTGAACGGTGAGGTGATGGTAATCGAGATGAATCCGAGAGTCTCAAGGTCCTCGGCCCTAGCATCGAAGGCTACCGGATTTCCAATAGCAAAAATAGCAGCAAAGTTGTCTGTAGGCTATTCACTGGATCAAATTCCAAATGATATAACAAAAAAGACGCCGGCTAGTTTTGAGCCCTCGATAGATTATGTGGTTACAAAGGTTAGTGACTCGTTGATAATTTCATCATGCATTTTCACTTTTGAATGTAGTTTGGTTGTTGAACATTTACAGCAGAACTAATGTCAATTCTATTGTTGTCGAGGGCTTCTATTTTATTAATTTCTTTAACAGCATTATTACACCCCTTTATATGCTTGTAGAAAAAGTCTTGGTTGTTGATATTATATTTGAAGTCTTGAATCTTCTTGCCTTGTTGTTGATATTATATTTGAAGTCTTGAATCTTCTTGCCTTGTAGTTTATCTTAAGTTTTGTTTGCAATAGCTTAGAGCGTTGTAATATGATAAACCAAAATTTATGCTAGGTCATCAAATATTAGTATTATCTTGATGAATCATTGACAATATCTATTTTGTTATATGTTTGATAATCTTTATTCAAACTTGTTTTTTAATCCCATATGTACTTTTCTCCCATGGTTATTTATATTTTAGATTCCTCGGTTTGCTTTTGAGAAGTTCCCTGGTTCAAAGCCAATATTGACAACGCAGATGAAGTCTGTTGGTGAGGCAATGGCTATAGGGAGAACCTTCCAAGAGTCCTTTCAAAAAGCTGTCCGCTCACTGGAACACGGATACCCTGGATGGGGTTGTTCGAAAGTGAAAGAGTTGGACTATGACCGGGAACAATTGAAGTATAGTCTTCGAGTTCCTAACCCCGAACGCATCCATGCCATATATGCTGCAATGAAAAAAGGCATGAGCATTGATGAAATTTTCGAGTTGAGTTACATTGACAAATGGTTTCTTACTCAGCTCAAGGAGCTAGTTGATGTGGAAAATTTCTTGATGTCCCACAATTTGTCTGATTTGACAAATGTTAATTTTTATGAGGTTAAGAAAAGAGGGTTTAGTGATAAACAGATAGCATTTGCAACTAAATCTGCCGAAAAGGAAGTTCGGTGCAGGCGACTGTCTCTGGGTGTTACTCCAGCATATAAGCGAGTTGATACCTGTGCTGCAGAATTTGAAGCTAATACTCCTTATATGTATTCCTCTTATGATTTTGAGTGTGAGTCAGCTCCCACTAAAAGAAAGAAGGTTTTAATTTTGGGTGGTGGACCAAATAGAATTGGCCAAGGGATTGAGTTTGACTATTGTTGCTGTCATGCATCCTTTGCTCTTCAGGTGTGTTTTCTTCTATTTTATGTTGATTAGATTCCACATTCAAATATTCTTACTTTACTGGTTGCAAATATGCGGCTCAGAAACCAAGTAAAGAGAAAATATATAACTCTTTTTTATCTCTCTGCATGCTTTATCTTTTCTTTCTAAAAGTGAAACTGTAAACTTAAGGTGAGAGTAAAATTAATGAATTGCACGAGTTAAGCCTTTGATCTTGATGACATATTGAATTCAAATGTTACATTACATGACTTGTCTTTTTTGCTTGGTATGTGTCCTGACTTTCGGTTTGGCATATGCTTTTAAAATGATTAATCTTCCCGTATTCTGTCTCTCTCTATATTTGCAGGATGCAGGATATGAGACAATCATGGTGAATTCAAATCCTGAGACAGTCTCTACAGATTATGACACCAGTAATCGTCTATACTTTGAACCCTTGACTGTTGAAGATGTTTTGAACATTATTGACTTGGAAAGACCTGATGGTATCATTGTGCAATTTGGAGGTCAAACACCATTGAAATTGTCTCTCCCCATACAACAATACCTGGATGAACACAAGCCAGCATGTGCCAGTGGACTTGGTCATGTACGTATATGGGGAACATCCCCTGATTCCATAGATGCCGCTGAGGACAGAGAAAGGTTTAATGTGATGCTCAATGAATTAAAGATTGAACAGCCAAAAGGAGGAATTGCCAGGAGTGAAAAAGATGCACTCGCCATTGCGGCAGAGATTGGATACCCAGTTGTTGTTCGCCCTTCCTATGTTCTGGGAGGTCGAGCAATGGAGATTGTTTATAGTGATGATAAACTTGTGACTTATCTTGAAACTGCTGTTGAGGTGGATCCAGAGCGCCCTGTATTAATTGACAAGTATTTATCTGATGCCATTGAGATTGACGTTGATGCACTGGCTGACTCACATGGCAATGTGGTCATTGGTGGGATAATGGAGCACATTGAACAGGCTGGGGTACATTCTGGTGACTCTGCCTGCTCCATTCCCACAAGAACTGTTCCGTCTTCTTGCTTGGAGACAATCAGGTCATGGACTGAAAAATTGGCAAAACGACTGGATGTCTGTGGGCTCATGAATTGTCAGTATGCAATTAATAATTCAGAGGAGGTATTTTTGCTTGAGGCCAACCCTCGAGCTTCTCGCACTGTTCCATTTGTATCTAAAGCAATAGGTCACCCGTTGGCTAAATACACTTCCCTTGTCATGTCTGGAAAATCTCTCTATGATATACAGTTTACAAAAGAAGTCATTCCTAAATATGTGTCCGTTAAGGAAGCTGTTCTTCCCTTTTCGAAATTTGCAGGCTGTGATGTGCTTCTAAGTCCTGAGATGCGAAGTACTGGTGAGGTCATGGGTATTGACTCTCTGTATAATACTGCATTTGCTAAGGCTCAAATTGCTGCTGGCCAGAAGTTACCAACTTCTGGAATTGTGTTTCTTAGCTTAAATGATTTAACAAAGCGTCACCTTGAGAAGATTGCAAAGACCTTCGTCGAGGCTGGTTTTAAGATTGTTGCTACTTCTGGAACGGCTCATGCTCTTAAATCAGCTAATATCCAAGCTGAGAGAGTGCTGAAGATGCATGAAGGTAGGCCTCATGCTGGTGACATGATTGCCAATGGAGACATTCAGCTAATGGTGATAACGAGTTCTGGTGATGCACTTGATCAGATAGATGGTTTAGCTCTGAGAAGAATGGCTTTGGATTACAAGGTTCCTATTGTCACAACGGTTAACGGAGCTATTGCAACTGCTGAAGCAATAAAGAGTTTGAAATCCAATTCTATCAAAATGATTGCTCTTCAGGACTTCATTGAGTGTAAAGAGTCAGAATAGTTTTGCAGCAACCTCTTTCTCTCCTAAGTGGCTATGTGATAGATACTAGTAAGCTTCTGTTTTCCCTCTTAGTGAGAATAGTTTTTCCTGTTAGTATTTGTTAAATGAAAATTATCTTATAATTTGGTCATTGTTCATATCTTGCTTTTTTTAATTTTAAATCCAATTAATAAACGATAATTGCTACTGTTGCATGTTTGCATGATATATTGGTTGATTGTGCAGTAAACACTCTAATTCACATTGCATTTTGTCATCATTTATAATTTATCTTGCCATGGTTGCATGTAGAAGGGGTGATATCACATCTTAATTAATATGAAATTTAAGAACATTAGTATGGTCCTGAAAATTTATTGATATTTTTTAAATTTATTCTCTGAATAAATATCGATATTTTTAAACTTTTTCAGTAAAGGATTAGGAGAGGCATATGAAAGGGATGTGGCATTTGCTACTGCCCTCGAAGATTTTGGGAGTGACCATAATTATCTTCATTTTTCTGCTTTAGTAGATATACCTCATTCTTTCTTTCTCAATTAGAACTAAATATCTTTCTTTCTCTACTAAATTAAATTGTGAACCTTTAATATAATCAGGTCTAGAGAGGTTCACTTGGATATTGGTCTATGTTGCTTGAATTTTTTTGAAGTTTCCAATTCTATTCCAAGCCCGAGATAATCTGAACTTGCATATAATTTGTCTTAAAGAGTATTTATAATCCCAGATGCATGTACTATATTATGTAGAAATTAATGTAATTTTCTAATATCTATGAGAAATATGCTATTTGTTTCCATCTCTAAATGGAAGTAATTGTATTATCATGCCTTCAATTTTAAATCATTCCTTGCCGTGGATATATGGAGTTTATATATGAATTTTTTTTTTCTTGAGAAATGCTGCTATAGTTACATCATTTTGTTTAGGATACCATCTAATTAATATGTTTCCTTTTTCTGTTGTTCATTATTTTTGTTTTTCTATTTGTTTGTTTTAAAAATATTATTGATGCTTAAAATTTTAATAATGGCACAAATATGCATGTATATGGTCAGAAACGGTATGTATGATTTATATTGAAACTTTTGGCACAAGAGTTACGTATTTCCCTCTGTTGAAACTACTTATTGGTTGTGCTTTTCTCTTTGATCCATGAATTAAGAGTAGTTCATTTGGTCATATTTGTTCTGAGACTTTTTACGATGCATCAGCTCATATGGTGGATCTTTTCATTCTATTTTTTTTTTTCTTTTTGTCCCTTTGCACATAATGTGTTGTCTTAAAAAATTTTCTGCCATATAAACTTTGTTTTTCTATTGCATGCTCCCTTCAAAGTGCTTTTTCTTCACGAATTTAAGTATTAGTATATAAGCTGATTTTGATTTTCAACTTAAAAAATATTATGCTATTCATTTACTGTTATAATCCATGGTAACAGATAAATGAGAAAAAAATTGACAGAAAGCTGGAATTGAATTTTACTAATGGTGAGATTTAGATTTACATTAGAGATACACACTATGTAAAGGATACTAACTATAAAAAAACTAACACATTTACTCGCATCTATCAATTAAGTAACTAATATCTCTAAAATTTATTCTGATTGGTTGGTAATTAAATGATCGGACTAATATTTTAGTTTACAGAATATTTTGGCTTGGAGGAAGGAGGCTAGGGTCAAGATGCTCACAACACTGGGATTCATGTTGGCACCTTGAAATGAGAGCAGGGAGTGGATGAAGAAAACTGTCTCAGCATCAATGGCAGTGAAACTGACGCTACCGTTTCTAGAGCACCCACATAGAACTTTGCATAAGCTTAAGTCTTTCTACTTTTGCCAACTTTCACCCACTACAAATTTAGCATATTAAATTGACTGTAAGTTTTTATCAGAAATTCAGCTTTTTTCTTTTGGCCTTGAACCATCAATTCATTTAACCGATGTTATGTTAAAACAAAAAAAGCTTTGGAATAATATTATGTTCACACTATAGAGATGTTACCTTCTTAGGCAGCTAATGTTACTATCTAAAGTCTAAACATTTGTGATTAGTCTAAAACGGGTTTAAGAAAATGTCACATTCGTGCTGTAAAGAATGTATCAATATCCAATTGGGAGTGTGTCCACATTTTCCATAACCAATAATTTTTCGTAGAAGAGGGGTGAAGTGACTTTGTTATGGCAAAAGTATAGTTGTAAGGACCTAAAAGGAAAAAAAAGGTTACAGTATGTAGTAGGAGTGAACCATAAAGTGAAGTTGGCTAATGTTGTTGTTTTTAAGGTCAACACGCATAGGGCTGGAAGTGAGCCGAGCTGAAGTTAAGCTTAAGTTCGGCTCACGAAAATTGAGCTTGGCTTACGGCTCAACTCATTAACAATTGAGCCTATTTCTTAAGCTCAAGTTTGGCTCACTGAAAGCTCATCAGCCGACTCGAGCTCACGAGCTGACTTAAATAACAGAAACATAATCTATAATTCTATATCAATAAATTATAACTTATATATAATAAAAAATATTAATTTTATACATAAAAAATAATTATAAAATTTTAAATAAGAACATTAATATATATAAAATTATAGATTACTATTTTATATGTATATATTTAATATTAAAAGTATAAACCAAATGTATATAGGATATGTGTATTAATATATATATAATCGAGCCAGCTCACGAGCTAATGTGCTGAGCTTATTCAAGCTCAATCTCGGCTCATTTAATTTATGAGCTTAATTCCAGGCTCAAGCTCAGCTCACAAGCTCAGCTTATCGAGCTATTAACAAGTCGAGCTCGAGCTGGCTTGACTCACTTCCAGCCTAATAAATGGAAAAAACTCTAGCCAAGATCATAGAGCCAATGGGAAAAAAAAAATTTAGTTTTTTTAACTTGTGGAAAACTTTATCATTCGAAATTAAGATAAACCCACTTAATTTTCCCACCCTCAATTATTTTAAGAACTAACAAGTACTAATTTTAGAACTAGAAGAGAGCATTATTGAGTAATTATATATTATAGAATATTGGTGTAGTATATAATGTGTTTATGTTTCAATAGTTCAAAAGTCACAATGATTAATTAGTTAATAAAAAACGTTATCTACACAAAAAAAATTAATCACCAAATTAACTATTACATATTTGTATGTATTTATACATATTGATTAATATTTTTATCAATTAAATAATCTATCACTAAAATAATCAATCAAATTTATCATATTAGAATAATCAAATTTATGATATGCTAACAATCAAACTTGTTTCAGCAATATAATAAAAAAAAATTATAAAATGCTAAATATATGCAATAATTCACTAGTGGCTGTTTTTTTTTTTTAACAGATAGTATTACTGTTAATTAATAGCATTTTGATTATGATAATCAAACTTGTTTGCTCTTATTTTTCTCTTTTAACATTGGGATAGTTGGCCTTCTCGAGCATATACTTGTTTTGTATCTTGTTCTTAAGTCTTTGTAAATTTCTATTGTGGGGAGTATCCATATTGATATAAATTCTACAATTGATATAGTTAAAGAGTAGTTGTAGTTTTATATTAGTTAGTTAATCTTTACCCCTTTTGATTTTGTTTTTTGTGAGACAAGTCTGTGATGTATCTATATATATCATCGCTGCTACTCATACTAATAAGAACATTAATAATACATTTCTTTTCATGCAATCTAGCTTAGTCTCATCTTCTCTACTCACTAATTCTCTGATTTCTTATCATCTCAGCAATTGTCCAAAGGATGAAGAACTATACCATTAGTTTCCTTGCATACAGAATTTAATTGCTTCACTCTACTTTTTTGATATTTTAGCGTTCTAACATTGCAAAATTTTTCATTTTTGCTTATGGCAGATATATGCAGTGTCAATCACCATTCATATTGTGGTAAGTGTAGAAAATAGGTGAACCAAAAAGTTCTTTTACATACCTAATTAAATAGTTCATATAATTTTATTTGATCTACTTTTTATTTTGCAGTTTGATTTCATGTTTATTGCATTGATTTGGAAGTTTGATTTTGCACCCTTTATGGTGTTGATCATGGCCATACTAAATGATGGTAAGATAATATTGTGCTGAATGACCTTCATGTAGTTTGCTTGGACTGTTGTGTGATTTTTCAACTTAATTTTCCTTCACCATTATCCCTTTAGGTACCATTATGACAATATCCAAGGATAGAGTGAAACCATCCCCACAAACTGATAGCTGGAAATTGATGGAGATATTTGCTACTGGTATTGTGCTTGGAAGTTACCTGGCACTAATGACAGTAGTATTTTTCTGGCTTATGAAGGACACTGACTTCTTCTCGGTAATCAATTTAATTTCACGTTTCTTTCAGTATATTTGGTTGTAGGTAGAAATCAGCAAGGATGAGCTCTATTATAAATTTATACATTAGATTCATCTATGAAAAGTTCACATGTTATCACCTACTAGTGGAAATTGTGACAGTTATGAACACTAACTTTCTGTTGTTGCGGGACAAGTTTGGTGTAAGGTCTCTGAGACACAGCCCTGCAGAAATGATGGCAGCCCTTTACCTACAAGTCAGTATTACTAGCCAGGCACTAATTTTCGTCACTAGGTCTTACAGCTGGTCCTATGTTGAAAGACTTGGTCTTCTTCTACTGGGTTCTTTCATGATTGCTTAGCTGGTAATCTTAATTCTCTTTGTTCTCCTTTCAGCAACTTAATATGTAAAGATATGTGTTGGCTTGGTCTTCTTCTGTTGTAACTGAAAATTTTTCTGTAATTGGCAGGTGGCAACTGCTCTTGCAGTATATGCTAACTGGAGCTTTGCAAGAATCAAGGGAATGGGATGAGATTGGGCTGG
Organism: Arachis ipaensis; assembly: GCF_059453495.1. Lineage (NCBI taxonomy): Eukaryota > Viridiplantae > Streptophyta > Magnoliopsida > Fabales > Fabaceae > Arachis > Arachis ipaensis. Next base: position 39,188,279 of record NC_142442.1, read on the forward strand.
TGTAATCTGGCTCTACAGTTTAGCGACCTATGTGCCTCTTAATTTGCTTAAATTTGCAATCCGCTATGCTTAGTGGCAAGGCCTGGGATAATCTTTTGAAGAACATGGTTAGTTTAATTCCTTCTCTGTGATTATATATTTATCTATTATTTATTTAGTGCTTTTTTATGTTAATATCTCAAGTTTAATAAATATGATGTAAAGAAAATAGGTTATAGTAAAGAGAAATGGTATTAAAATAACTTAATATAATTCTCAAGTTCATATGCAACACACCAAGAGGAATGGACATCTTCATCTTCATGGAGTTCAGAAAAGCAAACTTTAAACCTTCCTCTCCCATTCCCCTTCCTTCTCCTCCTCCTCCTTCTCTTTTCACTTTAAACCTTTCGCATAAAAAAGAACCTTCCGAACCGACTTCTTCCCCGTCCCACAACCTATGGCAAAAGGACCTATGTTACCCCTATGACCCCTGAATTGGTTGAGCAGGTTCTCGAAGCGAAGCACCCTGACTCTCTGCTTCCCACCATGGGTAGCCAAACCACCCTCAACCTCGTTGTGAAGCTCTCTGAGAGCGGTGCCTTGGAGAAAAACGGTGTGGAATTGATTCGGCGAAGCTGGAGACTATTAAGAAGGTCGAGGATAAGGATTTGTTTAAGCAGACTATGAAGAACATAGGGATTAAGACCCTGCTTTCTGGGATAGGAACCATCATTAGGGAGTGTATGGAAATTGCTAATGAGATTAGCGAGTTTTCACTGATCATTAGGCCTGGCCTGCTTTTACGTTCGGTGGAACGGGTGGTGGGATTGCTTACAATAGGAAAGAGTTTGAGGAGATTTGCAAGGTTGGAATTGCTGCTAGTTTGACAAGTCAGGTTTTGATTGAGAAGTCCTTGTTGAGGTGAAAGGGGTATGAGCTTGAGTTTATAAGGGACTTGGCTAACAATGTGGTTATTATATGTTCCATTGAGAATATTGATCCCATGGGAGTTCATACCGGTGACTGTTGCACCAGCACAGACCCTTACCGATAAGGAGTATCAGCGCAATCGAGATTACTCCATTGCTATAATTAGAGAGATTGGGGTCGAATGTGGGGGATCCAATGTGCAGTTTGCTATCAACCCTATAAATGGTGAGGTGATGGTGATCGAGATGAATCCGAGAGTCTCAAGGTCCTCGGCCCTGGCGTCGAAGGCTACTGGATTTTTGATAGCAAAAATGGCAACAAAGTTGTCTGTAGGGTATTCACTGGATCAAATCCCAAATGATACAACAAAAAAGGACATTGCTAATTTTGAGCCCCCATAGATTATGTAGTTATAAAGGTTAGTGACTCGTTGATAATTTCATCATGTATTTTCACTTTTGATTGTAGTTTGGTTGTTGAACATTTATAGTAGAACTAATGTAAATTCTATTGCTGTCCAGGACTTATATTTTATTAGTTTCTTTGGCAGCATTATTACATCCCTTATATGCTTGTAGAAAAAGTCTTGGTTGTTGATATTGTATTTTAAGTTCTGAATCTTCGTTCCTTGTAGTTTATCTTGAAGTTTTGTTTGCATCAGCCAATCATAGAGCTGTAATCTGATAAACCAACATTTATACTAGGTTATCAAATATCAGTATTATCTTGATGAATCATTAACAATATGTTTTTTGTTATATGTTTGATAAATTTTATTCAAACTTGTTTCTGAATCTCATATGCACTTCTCTCCCATGGCTATTTATATTTCAGATTCCTCGGTTTTCTTTCGATAAATTTCCTGATTCAAAATCAATATTGACAACAGAGATGAAGTCTGTTGGTAGGCAATGGCTATATGGAGAATCTTCCAAGAGTCCTTTCAAAAAGTTGTCCTGTCACTGGAACACAGATACCCTAGATGGGGTTGTTCAAAAGTGAAAAAGTTGGACTATGACTGGGAACGATTGAAGTATAGTATTCGAGTTCCTAACCCTGAACACATTCATGCCATATATGCTGCAATGAAAAAAGGCATGAGCATTGATGAAATTTTCGAGCTGAGTTATATTGACTAATGGTTTCTCACTTAGCTCAAGGAGCTAGTTGATGTGGAAAATTTCTTGATGTCCCACAATTTGTCTGACTTGACGAATGTTGATTTCTATGATGTTAAGAAAAGAGGGTTTAGTGATAAACAGATAGCATTTGCAACTAAATCTGCTGAGATGGAAGTTCGGTGCAGGCGACTGTCTCTGGGTGTTACTCCAGCATATAAGCGAGTTGATACCTGTGCTGCAGAATTTGAAGCTAATACTCTTTATATGTATTCTTCTTATGATTTTGGGTGTGAGTCAGCTCCCACTAAAAGAAAGAATGTTTTAATTTTGGGTGGGGGACCAAATAGAATTGGTCAAGGGATTGTGTTTGACTATTGCTGCTTGTCATGCATCCTTTGCTCTTTAGGAGTTTTCTTCTATTTTATGTTGATTAGATTCCACAGATTTGAATATTCCTGCTTTACTGGTTGCAAATTTGCGTCTCAAAAACCAAGTAAAGACAGAATACATAACTCTTCTTTATCTCTCTACTTGCTTCATTTTTCTCTCAAAGTAAAAACTGTCAACTAATGTGAGAGTAAAGCTGATGAATTGCACGAGTTAAGCCTTTGATCGTGATGAATATTGAATTCAAATGTGACATTACATGCCTTGTCTTTTGGCTTGGTATGTGTGCTGGCTTTCAGTTTGGCATATGCTTTCAAAATGATTAGTCTTTCCATGTTCTGTCTCTCTCTATATGAGACAATCATGGTGAATTCAAATCCTCAGACAGTCTCTACAAATTAAGACACCAGTGGTCGTCTATACTTTGAACTCTTGACTGTTGAAGATGTTTTTGAACATTATTGACTTGGAATGACCTAATGGTATCATTGTGCAATTTGGAGGTCAAGCACAATTGAAATTGTCTCTCCCCATACAATAATACCTGGATGAACACAAGCCAGCGTGTGCCATTGGGCTTGGTCATGTACACATTTGGGGAATATCCCCTGATTCCATAGATGCTGCTGAGGACAGAAAAAGGTTTAATGTGATGCTCAATGAATTAAAGATTTAATAGCCAAAAGGAGGAATTTCCAGGAGTGAAAAAGATGCACTCGCCAATGCGCTAGAGATTGGATACCCAGTTGTTCGCCCTTCCTATGTTCTGGGAATGTTCTGGGAGGTCGAGCAATGGAGATTGTTTATAGTAATGATAAACTAGTGACTTATCTTGAAACTGCTGTTGAGGTGGATCCAGAACCACCTGTAGTAGTAATTGACAAGTATTTATCTAATGCCATTGAAATTGACGTTGGTGCACTGACTGACTCACATGGCAATATGGTCATTGGTGGGATAATGGAGCACATTGAACAGGCTGGGTAAATTCTGGTGACTCTGCCTGCTCTATTCCCACAAGAACTGTTCCATATTCTTGCTTGGAGATAATCAAGTGATGGACTGAAAAATTGGCAAAACGACTGGATGTCTCGGGGCTCATGAATTGTCAGTATGCAATTATTAATTCAGAGGATTTATTTTTGCTTGAGGCCAACCCTCGAGCTTCTCACACTGTCCCATTTGTATCAAAAGTAATAGGTCACCGGTTGGCTAAATATGCTTCCCTTCTCATGTCTGGAAAATCTCTCTATGATATATAGTTCACAAAAGAGGTCATTCCTAAATATGTGTCTATCAAGGAAGCTATTCTTCCCTTATCAAAATTCGCAGGCTGTGCTGTGCTTCTAAGTCCTGAGATGCGAAGTACTGGTGAGGTCATGGGTATTGACTCTTTGTATAATACTGCATTTGCTCAGGCTCAAATTGCTTCCAGCCAGAAGTTACCAACTTCTGGTATTGTGTTCCTTAGCTTAAATGATTTAACGAAGCCTCACCTTGAGAAGATAGCAAAGACCTTCGTCGAGGTTGGTTTTAAGACTGTTGCTACTTCTGGAACGGCTCTTGCTCTTAAATCAGCTAATATCCCAGCTGAGCGAGTGCTGAAGATGCATGAAGGTAGGCCTCATGCTGGTGACATGATTGCCAATGGAGACATTCAGCTAATGGTGATAACTTGTTCTGGTGATGCACTTGATCGGATAGATGGTTAAAAACGGCCAGATATATCTGTTTGCCTTTATACGGTACACCACAAAGGGAGGAGCTTTGAAGGCTATTGCAGACATGAACAGTATGGTGGTGAGAGGACGAAAGCTGTTTGTAGGAGAAGCGAAATATAGAAGAGGAGCTACGGTGCAAAATACGACTGACAACCGACTGAAAGTGATCACCAGAAATGATGCTGGAGGACACAATACACTGGTACATAGGGTGGGAGCGGTTGATGGTAAAATGGTGAGACAGATATCAGATGAACCCATAAAAGGTCAAAGTAGTAATGGATGGACAAAGAAGATAGAAGTGCCGATATCAAGTGAGAATGTGGTTTGGTTACAGCGAAGTATTGTAGGAGGCACAAAGAAGGCGATTGATTTTAATTCACTACAGCAGAAGATTCATAGGGAATGGCCCGGAGTGATACAAGTAAGGGAGTTGGGGGCTTATAAAGCAATGATAACGTTCGATTCGGTGCTTAGAGCTGAAGAAGCTTACACATTTCGAATGAACGAATTATTAAAAATGTTCTATAGGGTATGGAGATGAGATGAGACTGAGAAAAGCGAGTCGAGAAGGGTGTGGCTAGAATGTTATGGAGTCTCAATACATGCATGGTCAAGAAACACTTTTCATAGAATAGGAGAGCAATGGGGAGAAGTAGTGAAATGCGATAAACTGACGGAATCGGGTATTTCGTTCAGTGCGGGTAGAGTCCTCATCGATACATGCACCTTTGATATGATCAACGAATGGATTCATGTTACAATATGAACAAGTGGATTCGACGTCCTTGTACGAGAAGTGGGTGGAGAGGTGTATCGGGAGGAGTGCTTTCGGAAAGGAAAAGAGGAGGCAAATGTACGACACATGACAAACGAAGAAGAGATACATCGTGAACCAATGGTGGTGGCATGGGATCCAGCGGTGGTGCAGACAAAGGTTGACCATAGGAACGACGAACAGGGGAGGGACAAGGTGGTAAATTCAAGTATCATTTTAAATGAATGGCATTACAAAATTTCAAACAGATCCTCTAGAAACGGAAATCATTGAGAATTAAATGGGCGGGCAGATTCTAAGGGATCATGTGAGAGTAAGGATTCGGAAGAAACGGTTTCCAATTATTATGAAAGTTATGAGTGCCATATGTTTGAAAATGTAAGAAAGGAAAATGGGCTGGAAGAAAGAAGGCCCAATATAGCTAAGAAAAGACAAGATGATGGGCTGATGGTGAAGCATAGTAGTTCTGGGCCAGCGGGTGGGTCTCCGAAACGGGCTGGGTCTGACCCAGGTGCAAGGCTTGCCCGAACCGAAGAGAACTCCACGAGGATGCCTAAGGTAAGCACGGCGCAGCTGGGAGAGGATGCAGGCTCGCCGAACAGGAGTGACGGCGGACATCAAAGCGCGTCGGAGGCAAGAGAGCTGGGTGCAAGACCGACCGGGCATGGGAGGAAGCCAGCGGTTTCGTGCAGGGTTGCTGGTGATATGGAGGGTGCGGCGGGGGAATCGGGAATGGGAGACGAAGCCGAGCGAAGGAGATGCGACCAGGAGGCTGAGGCGCGGGAGAAGGAGGACCGGCAGACTGGTGCAGAGAGGCCCACTATCGAGGAGGCTACCTATGCCAGCAGTGACCGGCGACTGAAGGGGAAGGAAGCCGATTTGAACGCAGCACCCGAAGCTGCTCCAAGGACGAGGACAGCACGAAACGGGGGAAATAGAATTGATGCTATGAAACCCCGAAGCAACGATCCAAAGGTCAAAAGTCATATTAGAGGAGATATGGGTTCCAGATTGGAGGAAGGAGAATTCTTGGTGGATGCTACTGTTCAGAGTAAAGCAAAAGGCCGAGAGGAAGAACATGAGAATGACGCAGATTCAGGATCAGAGGCCGGAAGCCTAGACAGCAAGGAGCACAGACTTACTTGGGATGAAGAGATGGCAGAGAACAAAGAGGCCTGGAAATTAGCTGTAGAGTCAGGTGCGCAGTGCAGTGATGAAGAAGATATCATGGCAATCTTGCAGGAGCAGAACGAAGTCAAGGCATTGAAACGAAGACAGGCCAAGCAAAAAGAAAAAGCTCGAAGAAGCCGGCCAAAAAATCGTAAACAGGTGTGTAATGTCTTGGCAAAATGATTTTTAGTTCTTGGAATATAAGGGGGTTGGGAGGTACTGCAAAAGTTAGTATGTTAAAGAATTTTAAAAATAAATTTAGGCTAGATATGTTGGGTCTGATAGAAACAAAGAAGGAGGTCATAACTAAATTTGATGTTGCTCGTATCTGGGGAAGTGACAGAGCATGTTGGGAGTTCGTAGGTTCGAGTGGGTCTTCTGGTGGTCTGTTGTTAATATGGAATGAACCGGCCTTCAAACTGTATAATTGTTATAAAGGGGAAAGATGGTTATGTTTAGAAGGAATTGTAGTAAAAGATAATTTTCATTGTGCTATCTGTTTGGTGTATGGACCACATGAGAGAGCTGAGAAAATCTCAATGTGGGAGGAGCTAAGTTTTATTGCAGGGTTGTGTCAGGTATCGATGTGTTTTTTAGGGGACTTTAATGAAATTTTGCTCTTGGAGGAAAGGAAAGGAGCTGTTACTTTACCTGCGTCCGCGACAGAATTTAGAACATGGGTAAATGATATTGAGTTGGTCGATTTGGAACTTAATGATTGTAAGTATACATGGTTTAGGAGACAGTCGTGCAGCCGTATTGACAGGAGCTTGGTTTCTTTAGAGTGGCTTGATAAGTACCCAGATGTGCGTCTAAGAAGTGGGTCTAGAGGTTTATCGGATCACTGCCCATTGATCATGGAAGACATCAGAAGGTTTGATGGTCTAAGACCGTTCCGTAGTCTGGACTCCTGATTCACGCATGAAGGGTTCTTGAGAATGGTAAAGGAGGAATGGAGGGGATTAGGCAACGTACAATTCCTGGAGAAGATGAAAGCACTGTCAGAACCTTTACGCTTATGGCATAAGCAGCATTTTGGGGATATGACTGAGCGGATAAAGAGGTTTGAGGAAGAAATACGCAAGGTGGATGATATGGTTAGTAGTGGAAGATACGATGGTACAATAGAGGCAAGGAGGAGGGCCTTAGTGAGGTGCTGTGAGAAGTGGTATGTAAGGCAGGATATGCATTGGAAGCAAATGTCAAGATCTAGATATGCTACTGAGATAGACAGAAACACAAGGTACTTCCATAATATTGCCTCGGCGAGGAGAAGAAATAACCGGATTGAGGCTTTGGTGATCAATGGGAGACTAGTGAGGAATCAAGCAAGAATCAAGATTGCCATCCGGGACTTTTATAAGCGGCTGTACCACCAGGAAGCATCCCCAAAGGTGACTTTTAGGGATGGATTGGTTAATTGTCTGGAGAGGGAGGAAGCAGAAGCCTTGGAGGCGCTCCCATCAGTAGAGGAAGTGAAGGAGGCAGTATGGGATTGTGAATCTTCTAAGGCTCCGGGAAGTGACGGATATAATATGAATTTTATAAAGAAGTGTTGGGATGAGATTGGAAGGGAGTTCACTGCGACCGTGTTGAATTTCTTTGAGACTGCAAGCTTGCCAGCAGGCGCTAATGTCACGTGGGTAGCGTTGACTCCGAAATTTGTTGGGGCTAAGGAGATAAAAGACCTGAGACCTATCAGCATGGTTGGGTGTGTCTACAAAGTTATTTCTAAAATATTGTCAAGGAGAATGAGGGGTGTAATGCCAGGTTTAGTTGGGGAATCCCAGAGTGCCTTTGTAAAGGGGAGAAAGATACATGATGGAGCTTTAATAGCATGCGAAACTGTGCAATGGTTAAAACTGAAGAAAAAGGCGTCAGCGATTATTAAACTGGACTTCCAAAAAGCATATGACAGAGTAAAATGGGGCTTTGTCGACATTGTGCTTGAGAAGATGGGCTTCGGAAGAACATGGAGGGCGTGGGTGAGGGAGTGTGTTACCTCGGCATCAGTATCTATTCTAATTAATGGATCACCGTCAAAACCATTCAAAATGGAGAGGGGGCTACGTCAAGGAGACCCTTTATCGCCATGTTTGTTTGTTCTGGTGGTGGACGTGCTGAACAGGATGATTGGGGAGGCGGTTAGGAACAATCGGATATCTCCTCTGTTAGTTGGTAGGGATAAAATAGTGCTATCACACCTACAGTTCGCTGATGACACTATTTTATTCTGTCCGCCAGAAGAGGAAACTATCAGGAACTATAAGAGGCTATTGAGGTGTTTTGAAATGATGTCTGGGTTGAGCATCAGCTTCGAGAAGTCTAACTTGATACCAGTTAACTGCAGTCAGGAATGGGTCAGCCAGATGTGTCAGATTCTAGGATGTCAGGAGACAGCGTTGCCAGTACGGTACCTTGGGATTAGTTTAGGTGCGAATCCGAGGTTGGTAAAAACTTGGAAGCCGGTGATAGATAAGGTGGAAGAGAAGCTCAGCTTGTGGAAGGCGAAGGTTCTTAGCAAGGCTGGAAAGATGGTACTCATCAAGTCAGTTATCAACAACTTGCCTATTTATTACCTGAGTTTGTACAAGATGTCAAACGCGGTTGCACGGAGAATTGTCTCACTACAGAGGAAATTCTTTTGGGGAAAGGATGATGGACAACCTGGTATGGCACTAGTGAAATGGGAGATGGTTCAGGCACCAAAGAAGTTAGGAGGATTGGGGATGGGTGATGCGGTGGTGCGGAATACGGCTTTATTGTTTAAATGGTGGTGGCGCTTCTCTAAGGAGGATTGTCCCCTATGGAAGAGGATTGTATGCTCTTGCAATAGTTTGAACCCAAACCACTTGCTGTCCACTCAGATATTGCCAAAGAGGGGAGGACCATGGAGAGACATTTGTCAAGTGCAAATAAAAGAGCAACATGTCAGGCAGAAGATGATTGATGGGCTTGCTATGGAAGTAGAAGATGGTAGGGCTACCAGATTTTGGAAAGATAAATGGCTCCAAGTGGGAAAGCTGAAAGACAACTTTCCAAGACTCTTCTTGATTTCAAACCAAAAAGGATCAGTTATTGGGGATTGTGGGTTTTGGGATGGGATAGAGTGCGTGTGGCACTTCCAATGGAGAAGAGAGCTCCGACAATGGGAGACGAATGTACTGGACCAGTTGCTACTTGTCCTGCAATCTATTAGATTGATAGCAGATGTGCAAGATAGAGTGGTGTGGAGGTTTCACAAGGAAGGCATTTATACAACTAACTCATTTGTGCAGGTATTGCAGGAAGAGACTATGGATGAGGAGTTTCTAAGCTACAGGTTCACAAAAGACATTTGGAAAGGCCTAATTCTGCCACGAGTGGAACTATTCTCCTGGTTTGTTTTGGTAGGCCGAGTCAATACAAAGGATCGGCTTAGTCGACTAGGTGTCCTACAACAGAATGATACTATGTGCATGCTGTGTAAGAAAGATGATGAAAATATACAACATCTGTTTATTACCTGTGAGTACTCTTGGCAGGTGTGGTGTGCTTGGATATCGGCATTTGGACAAGAGTGAATTATGCCCGGTACTGTGAAACAGCAATTTCAGAGTTGGAGAGCTGTCCGAATGAGGAAAGAAATGCGCAGGTATTGGCTAGTTGGTTTCTTCTCAGTGATTTGGAGTATATCAGTGATTTGGAGTATATGGTTACACAAAAATGATGTCATTTTTCACAATAAGGAAAAAGGGGTTACAGACTGCGTAAATCAATCCTTTTCATATGCCAGAGAATGGTGTTGTGAATAACTCATGTTGTTGATGACAAGACCGGAGATGACATAGGAGTTGTACGTCTGCTTTAATTTGTTTGTATTTTATGCTCCACATGTGTGTTGAACTCTTTCTTTCAAAAAAAAAAAAAAAGATGGTTTAACTCTGAGAAGGATGGCTTTGGATTACAAGGTTCCTATTGTTACAACGATTGATGGAGCTATAGCAACTACTAAAGCAATAAAGAGTTTGAAGTCCAATTCTATCAAAATAATTGCTCTATGCGATAGATACTAGTAAGCTTCTATTTTTCCTCTTAGTATTTGATAGAAGTTAGGATGTGACATATTTTGAACTTGAAATGAATGTACGAATACTTTCGGTTTTATTTAGTTTCATGTGTAATTAAAGTTGTTAAAATGTAGTTCCAACACATCATATCACTATTTATAAAGAGAAATAAGAATTTTAGGTTTAAAAACAATCTCAATAGTTCATACCCCTTACTTTCTTTTCCTTTCGAATTAATCTTGAGCAATTTTCTATTGTGCTTGGTAATTTTGGACTGATCTACATTTTCTATTTACTATGGTTAAAATTCACCTGTTACAGATTATTGTGAGATTGTACATCACATCTTGTTTAATTTGGGAGAATGGCAATTGTATTTGAATTGAGATGCTTTCATTTGTGGAATCAAAATTGACCAAAGCAAATATGAAAGGACATGTAGTATGTTGACCTTGTTTCCAATTCCTCCGCATAGAGCAATCCTTTACTCTTTTTTAGATGGTAAAGTTTTTTATTTGTAGTACCTTGGCTTGACTCCTCATAAAAGCAGTTGTCATGTTTTGCAAAAGCCTTTGTTTACATGCTTGATTTCAATTTTTTTTATAATTAATCATTTTAGTATAACAATTGTTTTACCCTTATCATGCGACACACTAAAGTCTCAAACTATAGACTCTGAAGAGTGTGTACATGCCTAAAGGTAATAATTGTGAATGTATAGAATTAATTATATATTTTTAATCTCTTTTTGTATTCTTCTCTTCTCTTGTATTAATTAATGCAGTTGTTGAATACTTATCCCTGATTTGATGGTTTTAAATTTTGAAGCTATGCCTTTGATTAATGCAATAGAGAATTAAAAAAAATTCAACTTTCAATTAGTATTACTATATAAATAAGAATTTTAACTATTGTACATTATTAATAATACACTAGCTGGTAACAATAAAAATAATCTTTTGAATTTATATGGTCATTATTTACTTAGATGGATTTGTTTAATGAGGTGAACGGTTTTTCACCTACCTTATGGGTTAATATTAACACTACACACGAATACGGACACACAGAAAAATATCATTTAAGTTTTTAAATATTTGTAGGGGAGGCCAAGTACACATGGCATTCCTATATGCCTCTTGTAAGATAGGTGTAATGTCTAGAATTGGGAGCTGTGCAATTTACTTGACCAAAAAAAAAAAAAAATACTCTAATTTTAGATTCTAGTCCAATCTCTCACTAATCTCTAACTCTGACAAAAAAAATATCCTAGTCCTAGACTCTAGTCCAATCTCTCGCTTTGACTTTAAAGAAAAAAAAATCACACTTTTTGCCCTCAACGTCTCTTTTCTCTCCCTTTCTCAATGAAGTTTGAGCTCTCTCATTTCTTGCTCACTGGCTCTGGCAATCTCAAGCTCTCTCACTCTTTCATCTCCAGTCTCGCACTCAAGATCCCAGAGTGGTTGTCGTCGTCGCTTCCTGTCTATCTCGTCGCTTCCAGTCTCCAAATCTTCTCGCGCTCATCGTCGCCAGCCGTAGAAGCAGCCGGTCCTGAGGCTGGTCGTCGTTGTCATCTTCTTACTTTGAGTCTCGCCATCAGTTTTTTCCCCACCGTCAGCTTTCTTTGCGCAAGCAGAAGCTGGTCCCCGATTTGGTGAGTTCCAACAAATTCTGTATTCTTTCTTTTTCAATTTTGTTACTGTAATTTATCACTGCACTCTGATTTTGTTGCTAAAGTTGAATTTGTTGCTGAAAATATCACTCAACTAGTTTTTTTCTCGTTAAAAGACATGAATTTGTTACTGATGAGAGTATAATTTAATATGTTATTTAAATTTGTAGATTTCAATTAGAAGTATATTGTGGATGATAAAAGATTTCTATTAGTAATATTTTAAAATTTTTCGAAAATTATTTTATATTTTACTATGGAGACTAATTTATCTATGGAGACTAATTTATCCAGAACGTACACATAAACACTTAACGATCATGTGTGCGAGTTAACGTTCTAGATCAGTAATCGACTAACAAAAAAAAATTATATTATCTAATAAAAATAAATGTTGATGATTATTTTATGTATTTTAAAATTTAAAAAACTAAAATATTCGATTTCAAAAATTTCAAAAAGACTAATTTAAATAATTATTTTTTATTTTATTATTTGTAAAATTAATTTTTGCTATTAAATTTTCTATAATTTTTACAGTTTACTAATCATGTTTTATATTTCGTTTTACAATTCAACAAATTACAATTTTAAACTAACTTAGTGAATTAAGATAAAAACTACAAGTTCACTCTCTTATTTATAAGTCCTAAATTACTCCTAAGTTCTAAATAATACAGAAGGGGGATGGAGAAAATGGAGAAAGGCAATGAAATATGGTGTAGCCAAGTGTAAAGCTAAAAGCAGCTTTTTAAGTCAAAGGAAACTAAGAAACCCCCACCCCCTTTTCCATCCCAAATCCACGGTTCAGGGCTGAGGCTAATGGACAGCAACAATGACTCATCCCTCAACAACGTCGTTTTACAGATCCTTCTCGTCGTCCTTATGGCCTTCTCCTTCTACTTCATTCACGACGCCCCAAAGAAGCTTTTCTCCTCTCTCCGAAACCGTAACCGGGCCCACGTCCAGGCCAACCACCACTTTGTCCGCGGGGCCCAGATCCTCGCCAAGGCCCGGGCATCCCCTTCCCGATCCTCAGCCTCCTCCCTCGCCAAACAGGCCCAGGACGAGGCCCGCCAGGCCATTGCCCTCGACCCTACCGACGCCGCCGCCCACCTCCTCGTCGCTCTCGCCCTCGACCTCCGCGGCCTCAGCGCCGCCGCGATCGACTCCCTCGACGCCGCGTTGTCCCCCGCCTTGGCCCGGTCGCTCAGCGACGGCGAGAGGGCCGACGCGCTGGTGAAGCGGGCCGAGCTGAGGATGACGGTGGGCCCGGGCCAGCGAGGACGGGCCGATCCCGCGATGGCGGATCTGCAGGAGGCCCTGAGGATTAGCCCGAAGAACGCGAAGGCGTTGTTTCTGTTGGGCAAGTACTATGAAGGAAAGAAAATGGAGAAAGAAGCTATTGAGGCTTACATGGAGGCTCTGAAGGCGGAGCCACAGTTGCGTAAAGCTCAAGAAGCTCTTCAAAGGTTAGGGTCTTAGTGGTGGTACTGAAATTTATGTTTACTTCTAGTTTTTGGTATCTGGAAAGAATATATATTGTAATTGGTGTATCTTGAAGATTTAGAATGAGCTGACTGAAACTTGTAACTTGGTGAATTTATGTATCTTGATTTAGAATGAGCTGAAACTTGCATTTTTGTAAATTTTCACTGCATAGAGGTATTGATAATCAAGGTCTGACAGGGTTACATATGTTTGGAATCTATTATATTATCATTTTTAGTTAACTAATTATTTATTATTTCGAGCGACATCAATGACCGTTATATAGTAAGACCCTCAAACGCCGGTGCTGCTTGAATGTGAATATCTGATTATCCGTCGAGGAATATCTGCTTTTTTTTTTTTTTTCTAATGTAAAATTCTCAGGAACCTCAAGCTCCGAAAGAGTATATGGAAAGAGGAAGGAAAATAGTGTTACCTAGCTTAAGTTTTAAACAAAGCATACCGAAAACTGTGGCAGATGTGATGCATTCGAAATTAAGCTTAATTCACAATAATGGGTGGGTTTACAAGTGTGAGATCTAAGAATTTGGTGCAATGATATAAACTTTAAGATGGGAGATTCTGAAGAAAAGAAAAAGAAAGAGGATTTTTCCCATTTTCTTCATTGATGCACACAAATCAAATGAGTTGTATTCAGTTTGGATCAAATTCGTGTTTTTACTTGATTTTTCAATAATATGCAATGTCCAAGGTTTAAAACGGGCTTGCATATGCTGGATAAGTAAATATAATGCACATGATTTGATTAGGTCACTGAAATAAAGGCTATTCATCCATTAAGAATGTGAGTGAAATGATAGAAGAAAGAAGTCTTTGTACTCGTTTATTTGAGCTTACTACAAAAGCCTGACGAAAAAGAAAAAACAAAACCTAACAATTTATCAAGAGAAAGCATACCCTATTTGTGAATAATCTGGATGAAAATGTTAGATTATTGGCGAATAAAGATGAGAATTCATTCATTAAAAACCTCAATTCAAGAAAAGTCTTCTTCATCAAGCCACTTAAGTGTAGGTAAGATCATCAGCAACCACATTTCCTTTTATGCCAATGCTGTCTGTAAAGATCTTGAACCGGTCCCATGCAAATTCTTCAGTGTGAGGCAAAGGAGAAGAGCATATAGGTACCTTGTTGTGTCAATAGAGTGAATGTGTGATCCAATCATATATTGTATGAGGTATTTAGCACTTCAAGTGAGTTAAAACTACCAATTTATTCTCACTCAGATTCAAACAAGATAGAAGATTACAAGTTGCATTTCCTCCAAGGCTCCAACCCTGTCAATGGATTCAGTATGTTGACAAGTTTCTTTCCGCTTTATATATCAAATAATGAAATACATTTCACTTTTTTCCATCCAAGGAGAGATCAGAAACAATCTTCCAAGGTTCAACTTTGAAAATCCCAGATGGAATCGACTTTTCAATTTTGTTTTTTTTACCAGATTTCATCCGCAATACAAAACTATGTTAAGTTATTAGAAAGTTATAGAGAAAAATAAATACATCAAAGTTATGCCTTCAATTGATCGAAGTTGACTAACCCATAATAAATTCTCAAAGAAAGATTTTGTAATCAGAGACAGACATAACCAGCAATTGCCTCTGTCGCATCTTTCTTGTAGTGCCAATATGGTAGTAAAGACCCCCTAGCTCAAGTTATCTTCAGAGTGACCAAACAGAAAGCGCTAAATTAGTTTAGTGACTTAAACCCAAGCTTCTGGCTTGCGTCTGTCACAATAATGATGGAATATGCATATATCGTAGTTAGTATCAAACTTGGTAACTTGCACCTAACGGCAACTGCTATACAAGCTGTTCAGTTTTGGGAAGGCAGACCTACTTGATTTTTAAGTAAGCACGGATATCAGGTGTCGAAAGGCCGGTCAATCGATTGTCTTTTAGGCACAAATAGAAGGAAGAAGGAGTGGACGAAAAAGCTATCTATTGGATTTCTTGGCAAGCTTATCACCAGACTGCAATTTTCTTGTTGAGGTAACCAAGAATGCAAAAGTGAGAGAAGCAACACAAGGCTTATGCAAACAAGAAGAAAAAATATCAGATTTAGGAGGAAACATCATTTATTGGATTTCCTAATTTCATTCAATTTTGAGAAAAATCTCGACCGTTTCCTATGTTAAAGCTGATAACACATTTGGACTATGTTCTAGTATAAATTATACTAAACCAGAAATAATGGAAGTATATTTGCCCATTTCAAGAACAAAATTGATAGCATAGCACTACTCCGTAAATGTGAAATCAAAGTTCTTTGTAATTTGTTCCTTCTTGTTGTCACTTGTAATGCTATTCATTGAGATTCACATATCTATTAAATTAACGAAAGTAGAAGGGATTGCAAAGCATGCTTTCATAGATAGCTAATACTAAAAACAATTACCTATAGACTACGTTCATCCTTGTAACAAAGATAATGTGTTAGATAATCATAAAGTTGAAAAATTTCTTCATGGTAAGGAATCAAGAGCAGTGAACAGTGTAGCAAGTGTAAGCTTTCAAATTTTACTTCAAAATGCAGCAAGCATAATAATTAGAAAGAAAACAGGTAAAAAGGATCAAAATGAAATTTCATTTACAATTGCCTCTTGATCAGTACAACACATGGGCTCTGATTCCTGAAGATGCTCATACGTGCAGCTAGGTAATCTGTATACAGAACAGAATTCAAAGGTCACTCGGGAAGGATGGCTATAGTCATATCCGCTTCAAGATGAGATTAAATGTGGGCGAGGTCTAGGGTGTACAAATATTAATATAAAGCACATCCTGTTTTGCTACTGGCACACGATGGCTTTTGCTATACTATGTTAATTCAGAAATGCTATTTGTACACCAAAATCAGCTACTAAAATTAGCTACTAATGTATTTGTGTATAAATACATGTGTGGCCGAATATATTTTCAATATGTATTTATATTTCAGCATATATTTTATATTGGTAGTTGACTTTAGTAGCTAATTTTAGTATACAGATAGCATTACCTATATTAATTAGTTTAGTTTAGTCTGAGTAGAAGATATTGGGCCAGAGGTGTTTGGACTTTTTGGTTGTCATCGTGATTGTTTTTTTGTTATAGTGGGCATTGAATTAGAAGTGGGTTCTTTAAACACCATGACATTTTGAGACGGGAATGTTATGTGGGTTTAGTTTAGAGTTTCGTTATGAATTTTGAATGTTGGTGCCAGTAGTTTTATTGTCAAACAACCCTAAATTACAAAATATCAAAGCTCAAATGTTATGTATATTCTAACACTATAAATTATATAAACAATTATTTTTATATTCTAAGTCCTACATTAAACTATAGGAAGAGTTTTAAGTGTATCGAAAACACCGATATTCTAATTATTTTAACCGTTGATCTAAATTATAAAAAATATATATAATATATATTAATTGAAATCAACAGTTAAAACAAGTGGAACACCAGTATTTTCAGTATACTTGAAATTTTTCTTAAACTATAACTCATAAGGGTTTTGCTACTGTATAGATTGTAAGATTCTTCTACACATGTAGAATGCAACGTGTTAAACTCTTAGAAAAGATTGCTGCAAGACTGAGCCAATTCAAGATGACAATTTTTGAAATAGTGAGGCCCAATAACTAGTGAAGATATAAATTTTATAATTTGTAGGTTACTATTCACTAATGTTAATTTGTAAAATAATTAACCATTTGATAATGATAATTATTCTGGGGTATTAATAGAAGAAAATAAATATTTTAAAATATTTTTATTTGTGTGTAATGACCGTTGACACCTTTTTTTAGTATTTTTTTAATTATTTCTTTGTTTTAAAGATAATAAAACCATTGGCAGTAGGTTATACGATGATATTGTTATTGGAAGTTACTAACGCATGTTCTAAAAATATTATTAAAAAATACACAATTAAATTCGTATATTTTAATATATTAAAAGTTTTAAATATTTTATTATAATAAAATATATTTTTTATATCTAATATTTGTAAATTTTTTAAAAAATATTTTTAATATTTAGTTACATTTAATTTTGTCTCTAATATTTTAAATTTGTATCAAAATTACCTCTAAACATCAACTCCATGTAAAATGTTGAAGCTAAAATTGAAAATTTTTAGAAATAGTTTTTACACAAATAAAAAATATTAAGGATAAAATTAAATACACCGAAAATATTAGGAATAAAATTGAATAAAATTAAATGTTAGAAGTATTTTTAAATGGTAAAATCAAATCAAATTGTTTTCAAATTAAGATTTTAAGTAAAATCAAATATAATTTACAAATTTTTAATAATCATTCTAATAATATTAAAAATAAAGAATAAATTCTCAAAATGGTACTTGAAAGTTCATTTTGTTGACAAAAAAAAAACAACAAAAAAAATAACAAATAAGTCTTCGATATTTTTAAAAATATGACAAAAATGACTAGATATTAAATATATATTTTAAAAAAAAATTTTATAGAACAAATTTTTAAGCAATTTTTTGCAATCATTATTTACAAATTTTCAATTTAATCCTTACAAGTATGTATACTTAAGAATATAAAATAAAAAAATTTCATGACAACTAAAGTCTAATTAAAAACTACTATAAAATATAAAAATCTTATTACAAATTTGTGAAGTATAGAGATTTATTTACGAATTTAATAAACTATAAGGACTTTTGTATTAATTTAGCATAATAATTCTTAACAAAATTAATTTTTTTTTCATTTGCATACAACTATACAAATATTCACGTCTCGGAATTAAATTTTGCATCATTTACTTATTTAAAAATTTGTACAAATTGATGTGTTAGTTTTAGTATTACTATGTAATAAGCTTAAATGGATTTAAAAAAAAATAAATAGTTAATTTTGTCTTAAAAGATTATTTACTTTTTAAATTAATTTTTAAAATATTTTTTAATTAAATTTATTTAAAAAAAAATTAAGTTGGTCACGTTAGTTTTTCTTTATTTTTGTTATTTATGGCATCAAAGTTTGTTAATATAGTGCGTTAAGTGGCACCACAGTACATACCTGATAATTCTAATTGATTACTAACATAATATGTTTATAAAATTAGATCAAATTAACTCTAAATTGAAAATTTTTAATGTCTCAAGTTCCTCCTTAATTTGGAGTTGATTTCATTTAATTGCATAAACTTATCATGTTAGCAGCTAATTAAGATTGCCAAGTGTGTGATGTGGTGAACGTGGTATCATTTAATGTGTCACATCAGTAAATTTTATGGTCAACGTGGAATTACTTAATGTGTCACATAAGTAAATTTTGATACTTTTTGTAACGAAAATGACAGCATGACTAATGTGACTAATTTAAAATTTTTTAATGATAAATTTGATTAAAAAAATCTTTCAAAAACCAATTTAGAGAATGAGTGATATTTCAAAGATGAATTTGACCATTTATTCTTAAAAAAGTTATATCCTGATAAGTAATAACGGATATTAAGAGCATAATAATAAAAGGATAAAGTATAATTTTTGTCATTAATGTTTGTAATTTTTTTTCAAAATACTTCTAACATTTAATTTTATTTAATTTTGTCCCTAACATTTTTGGTGCATTCAATTTTGTCCTTAATGTATTTTATTTGTGTCAAAATTATCCTTAAAAATTTTTAATTTTATCCCTAATAGTTTACATGGAATTAACATTTTGGGATAATTTTAATACAAATAGAAAACATTAAAAATAAAATTAAATGTAACTAAATAATAAGAATATTTTTCAAAAAATCACAAATATTAGGAACAAAAATATATTTTATCCTAATAAAATATTTAAAACTTTTAATATATTTAATATATTAAAAATATACAAATTTAATTGTGTATTTTTTATGATATTTTTAGAATATGCGTTAGTAACATCTAATAACAATATGGTGATATAACCTACTTCCTCAACGGCAATAGTTTTATTATCTATGAAACAAAAAAAAATAAAAAAAGAAGCGGACTAAAATAAAGTGTCAACAGTCATTACACACAAATAAAAATATTTAAAAATATTTATTTTCTTCTGCTAATTACTTTATCACATGGTTAATTACTTTACAAATCAACACTAATGACCTATAAAACCTATATCTTCACTAGTTACTGAACTCCACTATTTCAGAAGTTGTCGTCCTAAACTAGCCCAGTCTTGCAGCAATCCTTCCTAAGAACTTAACACGTTACATTTTATATGTGTAGAAAAATCTTGCAATCTACACAATAACAAAACTCAACTCATACACCTTATACCTTTGACTAGTAGTAATAATAGTTGTTAGTAATTTATTATAGTTATTATTATTTTTGGTAAATTACTCTTACCGCTATTATTATTATTATCTTCTAACATTATTATGAATTTATTGTTATTGTCGATATTATTTTTACTACTTTTAAATATTATTGTTAATTTTTTAATTTTATTAATATTTATTATTATAAAAATAAACAAATATATTCGTAAATAAATTATTATTATTATTATTATTATTATTATTATTATTATTATTATTATTATTATTATTATACGTTAACACCATACATTAAAATACTGTAACACTACCCATAAATTATCTGGGAATATGTTTCTTTGTATTTTTCTTTTTGGGTTTTTAACTTTTTTTGTGTAACACCCTTATACTTTTAAACTGAGTTAAGTTTTATTTGAATTATATTTAGTAGTTGATATTCAAAATCTTGCAAAATTTTTTCTTTTAAAACAAATATGAAATATTTATATAAAATAATTTATATATAAAAACATCAAATAATTAGTTTTTATTAGAATAGTTACTAGTTGAAAGATATAAGTGGATCTGGAAATACTAACATGAAAAATGACGTGCTAAATTATGAAGGCACAACAATAACAAGCTTTACTCATACCAAATAATCACAAAAAGAAATATCATAATTACAATTGCAATCACTCAATAAAGATGAAACAAGACACATAAGAAATCCTAATTCTCTTAACTTGTTTAAATATGACTGAAACAATAGCCTATTCTTCCTTCTTAAGATAAACGCTTAATGTTTCGTATCTACGTTCTTGATGGCTCGCTCTTAATAGTGCACTTGTCTTTTCACCTCAACTAAGCAGTGTATTGCTTTGTGCTGCATCCTTCCTGAAGATGGTACGGAGAGAGGGGTGAGAAACAAAAGTTTCTCAGTAGTTTATGTATATGGTGTCATCGTATCCATCCCCAGCCACTCCAAGTTTTAAAATAAAAACAGTGATAATGCAATGTTGTTCAATTATTATTTTCAAAAGTTCTTATTAGTCGGAGTGGTGTGACTTTTAAATGCTTCTCATTTACTTATGTTATGACATGTGTAATGCAGACAAAATACCTATAGCATTAAAACATATAAATATAAACTCATAAACTTTAGTATGATGTCCTCATAGGCCATAAAGCAAGGCAAAATAAATAATAAATAAGAGAAAAATAGTAACATTGGCATAGCTAAGTCAAATAGAATAGATCTGAATAAAATAAAGATCTTAAACAATATCACCCATCGAATAAAAATGAACTTTGGATAAAAGAATCATCTTTGAATGAAATAATAAACATACTCATAAATTAAGAAGGATAAAAGAAGAACAATCATGATCACACTTTTCATTGTACTTTTCATTACTTTTTCTCGTAGCTTTTATGGAAGGTATTGAGCTCAAACCGGTATAAAATGAGAGTCCCCTTCCCTTACCGAAGGTTCTTATCTCGAATGTCTTGGCGATCACCTTCCCTTACCGAAGGATCATCTCGATCGATCACCCTCCCTTACCGAGGGATCATCTCGATATCTTGTCTTTGGGGGTCACCTTCCCTTACCGAAGGATCATTCTCTCAGTTCAATTTACAATCAAGGTTATTTAGACATACATAAGAAAAGAGTTATATCAACAAAGATATCTTATTATATAAAATTGATGGGAGTCTCCTTCCCTTACCGAAGGTTCCCAAAAGTTTGCCGATCACCTTCTCTTACCGAAGGATCATCTCGATTATCTTGTCTTTGGGGGTCACCTTCCCTTACCAAAGGATCATTCCCTCAGTTCTTTAATGCACATAAGATTGTTATTATAATGAATAATGTGTATGAAGAAAAGAGACATTATATCATGACGTGCAATGCTAACATATATGTTCAAAAACATTTAAGATATGTCATATAAAAACTAGCACAAAACCCCCTACCTCGAGTGAAGTTCCGCTAGATGTTCCGATGCAAATAGATGCGGTTTGTTAGTGAAGAGAGACTTGTTCCATAGCTAGACTTTGTGTATACTATAAAGTTTTGTATAGAAAAAGGGAATAGAATGAGAAAGGAAGGATCAAATAGCTCCCAGGTATGTGCAGATTATGTTAGGAGGCATTTAGGTGAAATCTTCAATCTGGATCTCCACTTTGTGAGCCCTATAACTTTTTCTAAGTTTGGAATTTGGAAATATCTATTAGAGACAAATTTATAGAAAATTGAATTATATTTAAAAATAATCTTAAACAAAGTCAATTGGATAACCACAACTTGAGATATTTTCGAAATACTGTTAGTATATCAGGCTGGCTGATAAGAGCGCGATTTTCTACTATGAAATTGTAACCGATTTATCTACCTAATTTAATTTGAATTTGATTTTATACTGAACTTAAGGAATAGAGCTAGTATTCTTATCTTTTCATATAACTAAATATCATTCAAATCTAATAAATGTAGAATTAATTATGACTATATTTTAAAAGATTGTTTATTATCGGTTAGAGATTTACTACCACTAGTGCTTTCATATATTTAAATTTTAAATTCAAATCTTAAATCATTACTATTTTAATTAATTAATTAGTTATTAAATAATAATTTTATTCAAAAAGTTGGGATGTTACATTTTGTATTTTTTTTGTCAGATTTTTTTTGGAACTAGGATCAAGGTTCACAAATTGAACCGATTCGACGCACTTAACTAATATCCTAACCCGTTTTCACTCTTGCTGTCACCTCTAATGCTAACAATAGACAAATAACTCTATTGATGTTGAGAAAGGATTCTTACAATACATAACAAAAAATACAAAGATCATTACCTATGGCTACGTTTGTTTGATGGGACACAGACACTAATATATAGACACGGTAATACACGTTCACCGTTTGTTTGCTGAGACACAAATTTTTGAAAGACAGTGACACACAAATATAATTAAAATACATGTTTATGGTGTTCTTCAAAATGATGAGACACTGAGACACATTGAATAAGACACAGATATTTACTCTTTTATCTTTAGTAATTTTTTAAAATGCCACTCTTATCCCTAGTCTTAATCCATCTTTCTTCTTTTCCTTTCTTATTTTCTATTCAGATTCTACCCTCCTCCTTTTCTCTCATCTTTTTCTCTTTTTCTCTTTGTTGTTGTCTTTTTTCTCTGCCACCGCTACCCCCACTGTCGCCGCACCCTCCTCTCTTTGTCTTCCTCTTCTCACTCTTCTCTCTGCATCTACTCCACATTCTTCCTCCCCTCCTTACTCCTTTCTCCACCTCTGCTCTACTTTTGTTCTCCCCTTCTCACTCATTTTTTCGCCTCTTCTCCATCATCGTCCTCCTTTTCTCACTCTTCTCTCTGCGTGATTCAAAGTTTTTCATATCTATTTTTTAGATATGTTTTTTTTATTTGAAAAATAAGAGAAGATTGTTACAACGTGGAAAAAGAATTTTCTTGGAATAAATTTGTTTTTCAAATTATTTTTTTAAAAAATGGTTAAATTGATTATTGAAAAAGTTCTTGTTGGAAATAATTTAGATTGATGTTGAAGGGTGGTGATAGTAAAAACTGAAAAGTAATTGTGATTATAGTCATAATGATGAAGCATTGGTAGTAATATAAGGGTAAAATTGATATTTAGTTTATACAGGTGTGTCTTGTCCAGTATCACCAAAGACAATACAAATTTTGTGTATCTTTGTGAATATGTCTCTTTATGTATGTGTCCATGTATTTGAAAGACAATAAACAAACGCAGCCTATATGTCTCATTGTCTAAAACAAAAAATTCATGTACATATAATAATATTCATAAACAATGCCTCATTCTAGTCAAAAAAAGAATACCAGAAGTTCAAACAAACTTAACTGGCTTGACCCGTAATCTACACAATTCTACAAAAAAAAAAAAATCATCCTTAACTAAGACCCAGCCTTATGTCACATTAACACTAATAAAATATAGTTCAATCAGGTTTACAAATTAAGCTAGGACATGTGCATAAGGAAACAATAAATACTGTAATTTGCTAATCATATATTAAAATTATCTTCAGTCTTTCTCACTCTAGACACTTGTCAATAATATATTTTGACAGCACATTAATACATGTGTAGAAAAATTCCTTTTTATACACCATAGAATTCACATTAAATGTGAGACTAAATGCCAGAGTTGTCCAAGTATCAATTCAATTTGAATTTTATATTATTTTTAATTATGATTATACATGAGTGGTAAAATTTTATTTTTTTTGTTAAGGTGATATCATCTTTTTTTTTAAAAAAAAGATATGTTTTATTTTATCTATCAATTGTAATATATATTTCAAATTTAAATTAGTCTATTTTTCATAAAAATAAAAATAATACTCTAAAATTACTTTATTGAAATTATTTTTTGGGTAACCAAGATTGATCTCTATAGCAAAGTTTTAGAAAGTTGAACGGAAAAATTTCCAATTTTCAAATAGAGGTGCACATTATCAGATCGAGTTTAATTAGACATGAATTCGATCATAGTATTTTACCGAGTTTATTTTAAAGGGCCTCAATTCAATCCTAGATTGACCTGAAATAAACTAGATTAACTTGCTATATTTAAATCCTATATAATATATTTAGAATAATACTCAAATAAGTTTCTAGAAAATTTTGGACCAAAATATTTAGTACTTAGAGATTTAAAATACAAAAATTGATCCTCAACGTTAGATGTCGTTAGCCAATGCAGTCTTCGTCCGTTTGCCCCTATCATTTATTGCTGATGTATATCGCTAAGTCTCACATGTGGTTGTTATGTGCCACGTGGAAAGATGAGTACAGATCAATATCTATGTCAGCAGAGTGAACAATGTCATTTTGTTGGGTACAAAACACAGTATTTTGAGGACTTGAGAGAAGAAGCTTCTTCTTCGTCTAACCTAGTACAAAATCCCTAACTAGAACATAACCTTAATTGTAACAAATGTTCATCTCCAGAACCATACCAAGGTTTAATGCCGCGCAGTGTGGGTAGCTCATCGGCATCAACTCAGCAGCGTTGTCAGAAAAGCGGGAAAGGTACCCATGATGGCGGCAACGATATAGGCTTTGGCACAAGCAAAATCGTAAAAAATAACACCCAGGTAAATTAATAATTCAGCTTTGTCATAGACTGAGGACAATCTAGAGAGATTTTTTTTTGGATGTCCAAAGTATAAGGTAAATTAATAATACAACTTTGTGCATAATCATATTAGTGATATGAATGTAACATGGATTTGAGATAAAAAGAGGTTTTCTAATTTTTGGTTGAATAGGAAAAGTTTAATCACTACAAATTCTTTGCATGGGTGGAGACTATTTTTTATATTGGTTACAACAATGGAAGTGTAGAAAATGTTAGTGTTTTGCATGGTATGAGTGGTGTTGATGGTTTGTTTGAGAAAAAAATTGTGGAGATTAATAGAATGGATACTTTAGAGAAAAATCATAATTCGTTATCAAATATAGAGTGGAGAAACAAAGTCTGCAATATAGCATATTTTGTTATAGGATTTGTGATCTTAGCTTGGTTTCTTACTTTGAAAAATCTTGAAAAATGTTAGATTATGTATTTTGTGTATGGCGGTTGTAGAAAATTAGCTTTGAATTTGTACTAAATGGTCTTTGTATGCATATTCCAATTCAGCAATGAATGTGATAGTTCTGATTTCTTCAAGGGAAATTAGTGGCAATTATTTATGATAATTTACTCATGAATACAAATTGAATAGAATGGACAAAGATTGAAATATAGAGTAATACAAACTTGTAAGTACTATGATGATAACAAATAATGTTTGAAGCATTAACTCATAATAATTGATATGATAATGTCTAAAGAAGCCTATTCTTAGCAATGCTAAATTGACTATGAACGAAAAGAAAACACCAACCATATTATTATCTCAAGAAACATATTATTGACAATTCTAACAACACTATACATACTTTCATACATGCAGTAGCATGATGAACAAAAAAAAAGTACCATAATAATGTATCATAACAAAGTATCATCAAAAGACGAGTTAAAAGTTGTTCCAAAATATATTCGTAAAACAAAAAACCACTAAAGACTATGCACATATGCATCACTTCTTCTTTGGTACCTTGAATCTTGGATTAGATATAAACTAAAACATCCTTGAGGCAGTTTCCTTACTTGCAGCGGCCATAGTTTTTGCTAAGATACCTCGTGATTGAGGCAGTTGAATTGGTGGTGGAGTGCTAGATGGGATTGGTGGAGCATAATGTGGCTGAATAGTAGGCTGCTTTGCTCTTGCATTTGCTTGAGCATTAAATTCATTCCAAATGGGTTGTTGCACTGATCCAACATTCTATAATTGCCAAACAAGAAATGATAACATGGTTAAAATAAGAAATAAACTTAGGTTAATAATATAATAATTGTAAACTTATTGATCAAGTTAACTCACCACATTGGTGGCTGTTGTGCTTGCTAAAGTTGAAGGTCCTTGAGATTGTGCAATCTCATTAGCACCAATTTGATAAAATGAGTATTCAATTCAATCTTTATTAGATTTTTTAAAAGATAATGCATTTTCTAACTTTTTTAAAATTTTCATAGCAATCCTTATAAAGTTTTTAAATTACCAAATAAATCCTCTTGAGGGGTAATATGAAGAGTATCAATGAATAAGATTACTTGTGCTTGTAGAGGCAACTGAGAGAGTTGAATCTCTTCTACTACTTGGGTGGTTGTTCTAACATTGGCTCTTGCTGCATTTCTTCCATTAGCTCTTTTGTTAGGAGTATAAGGACTTTTATAGGTCTTGTAGTTATGACCAGACTCTCCGCATTCACTACATGTGACTTTAAAAGTTCTTCTTGTCTTGGTTGCACTTGACTGATTTTCAGAAGGGTCCTTCTTTCTTTTTGTGCAGGACAACCAATAGGCTTCATAATTCAAGGTGAAATTAAAGCCAAATAAGTTGTCTTGTTCGAATACTCTTTGCTATTAACAGACTGGATACAATGTTGGTAGGTGGCTTTAGTTGCACCAAGCTTTAGTAATGGATGCTCATAGGTGCCAGGTCTGTCTCTTCTAGCAATGGCATTAAGTGCATGAACACATGGGAAACAATACCAGTAGCTAGCACACTAATTAAACATTTACATTTAACATAAGTAATAGTACATTTTAACATGTCAATTACTATCTATTGCATGTGTATTTGTTGCAGCCTAAGTTCATATAGAGCTTTTTGGAGTCTCTCTGCACTTCAAATATTTTGCTTTTATCATCACTTTCCCAGACTGAATGCTAAAAATCTTACTTCTTTCATGATGTCATCAAGTTGCTTTTGTTGTGTTGGTGCCAACTCAATTCCCATATAAGTTTCTGAAATCATCTTGACCTATAGTTGACTA
The DNA here is from genome assembly GCF_059453495.1 of Arachis ipaensis. NCBI lineage: Eukaryota > Viridiplantae > Streptophyta > Magnoliopsida > Fabales > Fabaceae > Arachis > Arachis ipaensis. The sequence goes on from NC_142442.1 coordinate 39,215,322, forward strand.
TCCTTCAGTTCCAAACTTCACACATGCTATTTGTTGGATATTTGCCTTTGGACTATGGCTGAAATGAACCTTTGTCCAATAGGAGGGCTCAAACTTTGTCATATAAGGCCATGCATTCTCGTTAACTCTTTTCAATTTCTCCATTCTTATTTTGAATTCAGCATCAGTTGTGTATTTTGCTCACTCCCAAACCATATTCTTCACTTGCAGGCCCTTGAAGCGATTGGTAAAGTTATTCCAAATATACCTAACAAAATTACAGTAATGAACATGCAGCATCACTTCCTTCAATGCAGGTAGTAGTCCCTAAATAAATTTACTAAGTAATTAGCTTGTGGACAACAAGTCTTATTTCAATTTACTAAACAACAATAATTGATTTTGCAATTGTTATTTGAATCAAGTAACAATAACAAATAAAAACAACAACTATTATTTGGATTAAGTAACAAGAACAAGTCACATAAACTATTATTTCAAATTTCTAAACAACAACCATTGATGACAGTAACTATTATTTGACTTAGATAACAAATAAAAGTGTGGACAACAACTATTATTTGAATTTACTCAGCAATAACAATTGAGGATATAATACCCGTACTATCAGAATGTCATGCTTCCGGTTGTGCTACTCTGATAGCGAGGACATTATGACAACATCCATATATTTAATAATAAGATAGAAGCATTTAACTCGAAACTGTACAAACATTTCTTTTAAAAACCGAAAATACCTTATCTTGAAAATGTACATACACACATACAAAACCAATCACAGCACTTCATATAATAATAATAATAATAATAATAATAATAATAATAATAATAATAATAATAATAGTTCTTTATACAAGTAACTTATAAACATGTCATGTCATTACAATCACGACTCCTATCCCTATTTACAAAAACATAATAATAATAGCGAGGGAAATAATAACTAAACTAATACAACAATATCTCATAAGCAAAAGCGTAAAGATCTCTTCATAAGCTTCTTCTTCCATTTTCTGAAAAGATAAAGTTGTAGGAGAGTGAGAACCTAACCACACGGTCTCACCAGAGGAGTTTCAGAATTGTCATAAGAAGATACATAAAAGAAAGTTATTTTCAACCGTAGTGATCATAGCTCGTCTTATGAACCTTTTCAAAAATCCACAATTGATTACCAAAAATCTAGTTTCAAGTTTTTCTTATAAGACTTAAAAGTTACCTAATCTATATGAATGACCAACCCATTCCAAGCATAGATTTATTAAGTCTATGCTAAATCAACTTGATTTTTCATACTTTGCTAAATCTCAAACACAAATCAATCACGGCCTTCGACCCATCACATAATCAATCATGGCCTCCGGCCCAAGTAATTAGATCAACACTCAAATCATCATAATTCGAGCTAACTAGTCACAATCATAAGTAATGGAGTTTAAACACAATCAAGAGCAAGTACTGCAAGTATGGTAATTAGCAGTTAAACATAAATATTCACATAGGCAAACCAAATACAATATGCACATCCAAACAATGTCACATAGATGCACATGATGCATGCTTGTCCTACTAGACATGAGCTCACGTGTCGGTTATATTGCCAGACCTGACTCGTGGAAGCGGAATTACACAACTGTCCCCACTCTTAGGTTCTGTAAAAGCAAGTGGGATTCACCAACCATCCTTGTCCGGAATGTTCTTACCTATGTAAGCGGGATTCACCAAATTTTCCTTGCAATCTAATCAAACGACGAGTAAGCATCCTTACCGGATACCTCGAACAAGCGGGATTAACCAAACAGCCTTTGTTCGGATGTTATACATACCCAGGAGGAACCAGGAAGGGGATCCTAACCTTCTACCATATTTTTGGAGGCGATCTTACATTCTTAAGAGGAATAAAAAAGGGGATCCTTTCCTTCTACCATCTTACTAGGGTCACTCTAACATATACAATTGGGATATATTGTCCATGCACACTCTTAGGATATAGTGTAACACCCTAATTAGCCTAAGTTTTACCTCGCGTCGTAAAGCAAAGGTTAAACAAAGATTACGACAGTTCTAAGATCGTACATATGATATATGATATATAGAAAGAATAGTATAATCTAGAAGCCCAATGAAAGATATAGCTCAAAACAGGATTTCAAAAGCGCAAAACATTCTACCGAAGCTACTATCTTAAGGCACAAGAAACAGATAAGATATAACAAAAGATAAGTATATAATATCATAGGAAACTAGCCACGGCTCGCGGAGTTTAAGCCGGCTAGCCATACATAGATATACAGGACCAGACAGTAAAAGCAGCTTATACAATTTTGTTCTCTCAATACACAAGCCTCTAGGCAAAGCAAAATACAAAAGTGAGAGATATATACAAAATAAGCCACAAAGACTCAAAAAGAAGTCCAGATCCTCCGCTTCTGTCACCAACCAAACAACTCACCGAGGTGGGTTATGACCTGCATCTGAAAAACACAATAGAAATATGGTATGTGAACTGGAGGTTCTCAATATGGTAACAGTGCCTAATGATGTAGGATATAAGACCCCGGGACGCCAAAGGCAATCCTAAGTTCCATATCCATCACAAGATTTCAATCTTAAAGCATTCTAAAACAAATAAGCATAATATATAATCCTTAACATAAATGAATCGGGTAATCTATCTTAAGAAATTTCTACTCTAATCAAACACCGCTGTCCCACAGCCTTCACCAACCTATCCTCCATGCGATCCCATCGCCACTGCCTTCCGAACCTCCTCAATCCTGGTAGAAAGCACAATTAATAGCAATGCAAGTAATTCACAAGTAAAAGCATATAAGGAAAGTAGATCAAGTAAGCAAATATGCATGTTATTTAATTAGGCATACAATTATAAGTTGGCAAAGCAAACAAACAGGTAGAAAATGCACATGATGAATGCCTGTCCTACTGGCTGTGATATCACATTGTCGGTTCAACTGCCAACCCGACACATCTCCATGGAGACGTCGCCCTTCGGAATTCTCATATGGGAACCCCCGAGATATAGTGCTCGGATCACTGTCTAGGTACCGGCGCCTGCTCGCTCTAATGATCCGAAGGGATGCAAGCGGGATACTCTAGCCACAGACCTCACATCTCAACGCAAACAGGACGAACCACTACCCTTACACCACCGACACTACCTCGATAGGTGGGATCTAACCACCGTCCCTGCCGGGTGCATAATGTCTCATAATCTCAGTAAAAACAATATTTTAGTGGTTTTCAGAAAACATTCTCAGTATACATGGATCCATCATCTCATTCAGAGTCCTCGAATCATCTCAACCACTGTCCATTCATATCTCAGTTTCCAAATATCAACAGTTCATCATTCCTCATCTCATATATCAATCATCCTTCACCTAACGTCGAACCATCCTCAGCACGCTAGAAACCTAGGCCTTCGTTTTCTAAAGTTTTCCAAATAATATCACCTAGATCCATTAAATTTTTTCCCATATTTTAACTTTCCAAAACTAGGCCCAAGAGTCTAAAAATGGTGTTAGAGAGGCTTACAACCTTGTTGGGAAGGTGGAATAATTGAAAACAAAGAAAATTTTGAGAAACAGGGTGTGTGCGGCCGCACAGGGGTGTGTGCGTGCGGACGCCCAGGAGATTTTAAAAGTGTGCGTGCGCACAGGGGTGTGTGCGTCCACACAGGTACTGAAATCCATAAGGCCTATTCACTCACACAGGGTGTGCTAGCACCCCCAACAGACTCCCCTTCCCGACTTGTGCGTGCACCCAGGGGTGTGTGCGTCCGCACAGGTCGCAATTCTCCATTGATGTGTGCGCGCACCAGCTGTGCTAGCGCCGCAACCAATAGGCACTTGATGAGTCGGACTTTTGTGTGGTTTAGAATTTCACAAATGAAAGCTCGTTGAAATATAGTTTCTAAACCAACAATAATCCTTTCATACAAAAATTTGTTTGTCACAAGTACAAACCCCTAAAATCTATAAACCGAAGTATTAAACCTCGGGTCGTTCTCCCTAGGAATTGCAACAAAGTGTCTTGCTATTGGTTATGAGGTATGTTTGGGGTTTTTGAGATTTTAGACAAGAAATGTAAATGGCAATGAAAGTAAACTAATAACTATGAAAGCTCTTGGTAAGGTTATGAGAATTAGAAGTCCTATCCTAGTTATCCTCCTCAATTGTGATCATAAATTGTCCATTGCTACCACTTAGTTAACCTCTATAGTGGAGGAACGTCAAGTGGATGAATCAACTTGATTCCACAAGTCCTAGTCAACTCCCAAGGGAAAGACTAGCGTTAGTGATATCCAAATCAATTAGCAACTTCTAATTATCGATCAACAAAGGAATTAGATAACTCAAGCGTTACTAATTACTCTACCTAGGCCAAGAGGGATAAAAATCTATACTAAAATTTAACCAAGCATTTCATCAAACACTTGGGAGGCACAAAAGAAAAGCATAGTAAATTGATAACAAGAATAGAATCTAGCAACAATTGAATGTAGGAAATTAACAACAACAATCAAAGAAAACAAGATCTACATGAATTACCTCAAATTGCATTAAGAGAAAATAGAATGAATAAGAGTAGATCTACAAACAAAGTAGAAGAAAGTAATAACAACAATAAAAAAGTAATGAATATAACAACATAGAATTGAGAGGTAGAAGAAGAAGAAAGCATGAATTGAAACCTAGATCTAGATTGTTGAACTAAACCTAATCCTAATTCTAATCCTAGAGAGAAGTGAGAGATTCTCTCTCTAAAACTAAACTAAACTATCCTAATGTGTGTTATGATCCAAGATCCTCCTCCTCCTCCAATCCTTGGTCCTTTTGAGTGTTTTGGCACTAAAGTTGTCTTGGATTGGGCCCCCTAGGCCTTGAGAATTCGCTGGCCATGTTTTAATTAAAAAAAATCATACATCAGCACCGACGCGTACGCGCACAGCATGCGTACGCGTCCATGGGCGACTTTGCAAGGTGCGCGCGTGCGTTCATGGCCGAGTTCAACTCTTTGGCTTTTCATGATCTTCTCCACTTGCATGCTTCCTTCCTTGCTCCCTTGATTCATTCCTAGCCTTCTTCAACCTGAGATTACTAACAAGCACATCAAGGCATCTTATGGAATCAAGGAAAAGTTAAAGTTATCTAATCAAAGACCAAAAAGCATGCTTTTAACACTTAGGCACAAATAAGGGAGAGATCACAAAACCTTGCTAATTCATTGGCTAAATGTGAGAAAAGGTTAGCAAAATACTCTAAATCCAACACAAGATAAACCCTTAGAATGGGGTTTATCAACCTCCCCATACTTAAACCTTAGCATGTCCTCATGCTAAATTAAAAAGGAAACAAGGGGTATGATCTTTATTTAATGCAACTAAACTACATGAATCCTATCTAAATGCAACTACCTAGGGTGAATGCAAATACTTGGTCAAAATAATTCAACTTCCTAGATAATATATATGAGCATAAGAGCTAGAGTAATAGGGATCAAGTCCAAACCACAATTGCATTGAATTATCAAAGGAATTTCAAACTTGCAAGAATATAGATAATAGGGGTGAATACATGTAATTGAGCTATTGAACTCTCACCGGACGTGTATCCGCTCTATTCACTCAATTGTTTAGGGGTTTATTCACTCAATTCTCTCCTAATCATGTTTTCCAAAATTCGTTCTTCATCTAACAATCAACAATCATTCAATGTATGCATTCATTCATCATAAGGTCTTTCTCATAGGTTGTAATGGGGTTAGGGTCAAGGTAGAATCATATATGGTTAAGTGGACTAGAGATTTGAATATTTGATTAACCTAGACCTTCCCACCTAACTTATGACATCCTTTACAATTTCAAAGCTAACCTAACTACCCATTTCCCCAACTTTTTCACATACTCATGTATTCCTTTTTCATTTCACAACACTTATGCATTGACCTTTTTTGAACTTTACTTTGCCTTGGGGCATTTTGTCCCCTTTTTATTTATTTTTATTTTTTTCTACATTTTCTTATTTCCATATACAGGAACATTAATGCATAAGGTTTTACATTTGATTAATATATGAGCATGTACCCAATTACCAATATTTACAATAAAAATACAAAACTACCCTTTTATTCCCCCAATGTCCCAAGGTTCCCACACTTGAATGATACACACACACTAGCCTAAGCTAATCAAAGATCCAAATAAAGGACATTTATTATTTTTCGCTTTAAGGCTTGTAATGTGCTAAATTAAAGAACAAAGTGGGTTAAGCGTAGGCTCAAAGTTGGCTAACAATGGATGATAAAAGGTAAGGCTATTTGCGTAAGTGAGCTAAATGAAATGATGGCCTCAATCATATAAATGCATGAATACAAGGAATAAGTGGACATATAGAATCAAGAAAACCAAGGATCACAATCATAGGTAGAGACAATCACACACAAGAATGGAAAATAAATGGTTATAAAATGTAACCACATCAATAGGCTCAAATCTCACATGCTTGTGTTCTTAGCTCAATACATGTTTCACAAAATACGAATTCAAGCAAGTTACAAAAATTTTCAATCAATTGGGTTGTGCTCTATAGATGGATTCTTTTGAAAATTTCATCATTTTGACTAAGCTTATTAATGCAATCTTGTGATTGAAAATTTCCAAAAAAAACATTCCTTAGTTTACCCTTTTTCTTTTTCAATCAAAACAAGTTTCATATGAAAAAGGGTTAACTAGGTCTTAACAATTCCAAAACAATTTCTCATCACAACCACAAGCTAAGAGAATAACTATATAAAGAAAACCCAACTAAAGTATGAAATCCAACATCCATAATATCTACATCCAAAATGAGAGAGTATGCAACATAGAAGTATCTAAAATATCCAAAACAACTAATATATACAATAATGTGCGAAATAAGATAACTAGGAAAATATAACTAGAAGAATAGCCGAAATGTTCACCGATCTACTGACAATGCCAACGGCAACCTCCCCACACTTAAGATCAAGCATCGTCCCTGATGCTAATCCTCAGGCTCAGGGAGAGGTACACCAGTCGGCTCTGGCTCTGGCTGGGGCTGTGGCTGAGGTGTCTCCTGAGTAGCCTGGGTCTGTGGTGCTATCTCCACATGAACCTACTTCGCCTCATGAGTATCCTCATCATGTAAATCCGCATGCTCCTCCTCGTGGGTCTCCTCATTTGAACCGGAGGACTCTGGAAGAGGGGGTAGCTCAAGGCCCTGGGCCACAAACATCTGGTCAATCCGGTCCAGGCGACGCATGATCTGGCGCTTGCTGTGCTCCATGAACCGGAAAAGACACTGAACCAGTAAGTAAGTCGGCTGAGGTGCTGGTGGTGGTGGTAAAGGAAGTGATGCAGCTGCTGCTGGTGTAGATGCTCCTGCTGGGGATGATGACGAAGAGGGTCCATCTCCCTCTTCTGCTGCTCTAGCCCGAGTTCGGCACCGGGAGGGAGGCTTTTCGTTCACCCAGGACCCCCATGGAATGGTCTCCGGCTCCTTCTCAGGGAGTGGTGGAGGTGGTGACACGTCCTCCGGTAGCCACTGGACACCGGCCCGCTGAACCATCTGTGTGATAAGGACGGGAAATGGAAAGATACCTCTGATGTGGACCCGCCATATGAACCGCCTAATCAACCGGGGGAAATAGACCTCCTTCCCCTCTAGCACACAGCTGATCAGGATCAACATAGCAACGGGGATCTCCGAGAAGTGGGTAGTCGGCATGAGGTAGTGGGCGAAAATCTGCTGCAATGTCTTGGCCTCCTTGCTCAGATAGGTAAAGCGCATGCCCTTGGGTTCCTTGTTTTCCGCATCCATAACCCAAGGAGCCTCTGAGGTAGCTATCACTGCCTTCAAAGCATCAAAATCGAAGGTCATGCAGTGGAGTGCCACCTCGGCCTGCTCGAAGGCATCAGTATCACCTGCCTTGGGCCTACAGGTAAGGGCATCCTCAATAGCCTGCTCAGTGATGGGCACCTGAATACCTCTAACCAGGACCGAGTCAAGAGTGTGGCGGAAGAAGTTACAATAGAATTCTTGCACCCAAGACCGGTTCACTCGGCTGAGCTCAGGATCCACAAAGTCTAAACCCATCCTCTCAATGCGGTTATTAATCATTTGCCTCAAATCAGATGGAAGGGCCAACTTCTTCTCAATATTCAAGTTCTTTTTGTTGTAGCTTGGGAACCGAAGTTCATAGTAGAGATTCGGGAACTTGACTGAATCCTGGGCAGGCAAGGATTGATTTGCCCTCTCCACATCATCAATAGGGTTTTTAGAATAATCCACATAGGGAGAGAAAGTAGAATCCGGGGCCCTTTTCCTCTTGTTAGAGGTGGCCTTGCCTTTCCCCTTAGCCGACATTGATAAACCACTATTTTATGGTTTATCTTGTGCTCAATTGAGTGGATTTTATCAACTCTTTACCCACTTATTCATACTATTTGCATGATTTTACATTTGCCTTCCTAATTATGTGCTTTGATTGAAAACATGCTTCTTTGGCCTTAAGTTCCCTATGTTTAATCCTCTCCTATTACCATTAGATGCCTTGATATGTGTGTTAAGTGATTTCAGAGATTACAGGGCAGGAATGGCTCAGAGGATGGAAAGGAAGCATGCAAAAGTGGAAGGAATACAAGAAGTTGGAGAAACTGCTAAGTTGTCCAGCCTGACCTCTTCGCACTCAAATGGCTATAACTTTAGCTACAGAGGTCCAAATGACGCAGTTCCAGTTGCGTTGGAAAGCTAACATTCGGGGCTTCAATTTGATATATAATATTCCATTGTTGCCCTGACGCTAGGCGATGCGGTCGCGTAATCCACGCAGACGCATCGCAGAAAAAACCAGCGTGGTGGATTTCTTCTCCAGTGATTTCTGGGCTGTTTTCGACCCAGTTTTCGGCCCAGAAAACTCAGATTAGAAGCTATAAAGCATGGGAATGCATCCATTTATAAATAAGCTTTCACAATTCACAATTTTAGGAGTAGATGTAGTTTTAGAGAGAGAGGTTCTCTCCTCTCTCTTAGGATTAGGATTTAGGATTTCTCTTAGTTTTAGGAGTGCCTCTCAATCCCAGGTTCAATGTTCTTTTTATTTATTTTCTCAATTTAATTTATGAATATCCATGTTAGATTTGATTTCTTTTGTTAATGCAATTCGAGGTATTTTCAGATTTAATTTTGCTTTGCTTTATTTATATGAATGCTTTTAATTTAATTTAGATATTTCCCCTTTTGGCTTTGGTTAAATAATCGGTGACTCTTGAGTTATCAAACTCATTGTTGATTGAAAATTGGAATTCTTCAAGGATTAATTCGAGTTCCAATAACTCTAGCCTTTCCCAAGGAAAGACTAGGACCTGAGGAATCAGAATTAATTCATCAACTTAACTTACCTTCATAGTTAGAGGTTAACAAAGTGGAAGAAAAATCCAATTCTCATTACAATTGATAAGGATAACTAGGATAGGACTTCCAGTTCTTATACCTTGTGGCTCCTCCCATCTTTGATTGTCCCATCCATGACCCAAGCTTTCATTGTAATCTCCTCTTCCTGTAACATGATTGTAACTAAACTCATAGCCAAAGGGGTGAGAATTCATAGTAGCTAATAAAAATTAAAAATAAAAACAAATAAACAAGCAAATGAAAATAAAATAAAATAAAATAAAATAAAATAAGAGAAAAGATTTTAAATTTTGAAATTTGAAATTTGAAATTTGAAATTTGAAATTTGAATATGAAATAAGATAAGATAAGATTTTTTGAAAAAGATATGATTTTTTGAAAAAATTTGAATTTTGAAATTTAAAACTAAGATAAGATAAGATAAAAAGAATTTAAAATTAAAAATCTGAAATTTTTTTTTCGAAAATAAATCAATTTAAAAGCAAATATTTACAATAACCAATAATAAGGCATAAGTTTGCAATTCCTCGGCAACGGCGCCATTTTGACGATCAGATTTTCTATCGGTAAAGAAATTCACAAATATATTATCGCGTTGTAAGTATAGTTTCTAAACTAACAGAAAATCCTTTCGTGCAAAAGTTTTGGTTGTCACTTAAGCAAACCCAATAAAAATTTATAACCGAAGTATTTAAACCTCGGGTCATCTTCTCAAGGAATTACAGGGAAGTATGACTTATTATTAACTATGAAAAAGGTAGAATTTTGGGTTTTTGAAATAGGGAATAAGTAATTTGAATGGCAAGAAAAATAAATAAATAATTATAAAGTAAACTCTTGGCAAGGTATGAGAATTGGGTTTTAATCCCACTTAGTTAACCTTTGCTAAACAAAGGAAGGTCAAGTGGACTAATCAATTTGATCCTCAGGTCCTAATCAATTCCTAAGGAAAGACTAAAGTTATTGGAATTCAAATCAATTAGCAAAAATAACAATTATCAATCACGATGAGTTTGATAACTCAAGAGACTCCAATTAATCAATTAAAGCTAAGAATATAAAAGGCTAACTAAAAATCATAAATCCGAAATACCTCAATTGCATTAATAATAGAAAATTAATCTAAACATAAAGAGTTCATAAACTAAATTGATAAAAAAAATAAAAGGAACATTGAACCTGAGAAGAAGTTGAAATCCTAAATCCTTTAAGAGGAATCCTAATCCTAAAACCTAAGAGAGAGAAGAGAACCTCTATCTCTAAAAACTACATCTAAATTATGAAAAGTGAATTATGAGTCGTCTCCCTTCATTCCTCCACTTTGCAGCCTTTAATCTGTGTTTTCTGGGCTTGAAACTGGGCCGGAAATAGCCCAGAAATCGCTGGGACCGAATTCAAACACGTGCAGGTCGCTGGAATTTCTACAGAACGATGCGTCCGCGTGATTCACGCGTGCGCGTCATTTTTCTATACGGACACTATAGCGAACTACATATCAAATCGAAGCCCCGGACGTTAGCTTTCCAACGCAACTGGAATTGCATCATTTGGACCTTTGTAGCTCAAGTTATGACTAATTGAGTGCGAAGAGGTCAGGTTGGACAGCTTAGCAACTTCTTCAACTTCTTGTATTCCTTCCACTTTTGTATGCTTCCTTTCCATCCTCTAAGCCATTCCTGCCCTGTAATCCCTGAAATCACTTAACACACATATCATGGAATCTAATGGTAATAAGAGAGGATTAATATTAGCAAATATAAGGTCAAAGAAGCATGTTTTCAATCATAGCACAAATTCTGGGAAGGAATTGTAAAACCATGCAAATAGTATGAATAAGTGGGTAAAGAGTTGATAAAAACTACTCAATTAAGCACAAGATAAACCACAAAATAGTGGTTTATCAACCTCCCCACACTTAAACATTAGCATGTCCTCATGCTAAGCTCAAAAGAAGCTATAAAGGAGTGAAGAGGAATGATAGAGAGTATGCAATGCAATCTATCTATGTGAATGCAACTACATGAAAAATGTTTCAACCTACCTGGTTAAAAGTGAATAAGTTCTTCAAGACAAATACAACCCAAATTCCACTAATTCAAATCGTACAATAAAAAGCAAGTAAACTTGTAAGAAGATAAACCATGAAAGCAGGGAATATAGAATTAAGCACTGAACCATACTAGTAGTGTATATCACTCTAACTCTCAAGTGTCTAAGGTCAATCACTCTATTCTTCCCTAGTCATGCTTTCTCAAACTTGTTCTTCATCTAACCAATCAACAAATATTCATCATACCAATGCAAACATCATGAGGTCCTTTCAGGATTGTAATGGGGCTGAGGTAAAAGTAAGGATATATGTATGGCCAAGTGAGCTGAAATATGAATCCTTGAGTAACCTTGAGTAACCTAAGCTATCACCTAACATACATACATTCTATATAACTTCTAAAATCATGCATAGCTACCCATAATTCCCACTTTTGCATCATATACTCATGTATCAACTTTTCTTTTAATTTATGTCACATATGCATTGATCTTTTATTAACTTAACATTGGGATAATTTTGTCCCCTTATATATATATATATATATATTTTTTTTTCTTTTTTTTTTCTCTCTTTTTTTATAGAGACATAAAAACTAAAATAACATATCAATGCATATGGAATTTTTAATTTTTCGTTTTACATGAGTAGGTACCCAAATTTTCCAATATTCAAAATTAGAAACATGATATATTCCCTTATTAACCCATGTTCCCATAGTTTTCCCACACTTAGTTGATGCACAACCTCTATCTTAAGCTAACCAAAGATTCAATTGGGATATTTAATTTGTTTTTTTTTTTCGCTTAAGGCTAGTGATGTGGTAAAATATAGAACAAATGAGGATTAAAAGACTCAAAGTGGCTAACAAAGGTAATTAAAAGGGTAGGCTTATTTGGGATAAGTGAGTTAAACAAATAACGGCCTCAATCATATGCAAGCATGTAAATATACTAAATAATGGACATATAGAATGGAACAAAATATAGATTGCAGTTATAGAGAAGAAAACACACAAGAATAAAAATTTATGGTTAAATAATGTAACCATATAAATAAGCTCAAAATCTCACAGGTTGTGTGTTCTTTAGCTCAAAAACCATGTTCCAATTTACGATCTTCAAACAAATTTAACACATAGAAAATTTTAATTTTTTTTTAATTTAAATTAGTGAAATTTTTCAAAAATAGGGTCTTAAAAAGAAACTTATTATTTTTCAACCAAGTAGTACTTAAATGCAAACAATCAACTACACATGCAATCTAGTATGCAATGCAACGTTAAACAAAGAAAATAGAGTATTGGTGTTGAAAAGAAGGTAACTAACCCTGGAAGTCGGTATCGACCTCCCCACATTTAAAGATTGCACCGTCCTCGTTGCATGCTAAGATGTGCAAGTGGATGGGGGTTGTAGTTCCTCAGCTGTGGCTCTTTTTGTTCCTTTCTTTGCTGGTGGTTTGAGAGTAGCTTTCTCTTTACCCTTCTTGGTGGCAATCCTGAAAAGGGAAAAAAAGTAACTTTTAAAGCTAAGGGTTAGAGCAAGGAAGAGAGCGGAAAAGGTGGTAATCAATGCACAATAAAGGAGAATGACGTTAACACATGGTCATGACTACATGTGAAAAGTTCATCAATGGAAATATAGCAAGTGCATGTAATGACAATTAAATGCAAGATGTTTATTGACATGCTGGCAAAGGCATGAGTAGCATAGATCAAGCATTCCATGTCCAAGTTAGATTACCAAGTCTTTCAAACTAACATGTTTGAATAACAATTATATTTAATTAATAAAATATAAAAAGGGTTTTGTAAAAAGCAAGCATTTAGAGTAGTAGAATAAAAGAAATCTAAAAATAGTACACAATGCCATACGGACGTTTTCGCAAACACATAGCATGCATGGTAAATAAGTTATTTAATGTATTAAATTGAACATGCAAGCAACCCTTTAAAAAGTAATATATAATTGTCAAACAATTCCTTTAATAATCCACAAGCAAAATATAAAAAATAATGACCCAAATAAATTTCTAACACCAATGAAAATAATGCAATGAATGAAAGTATGCAAATAAATTAGATGAAATAGAATGGAAGTGAAGAGGGATGAGAATTTAAAGAGATGAAGAAGAAGAAAGTAAGAAAAGGAAGAAGAAAGAAGAAAAGATAAAAGAAATTAGGATTAGAAAAGAAAAGATAAGATAATTGGCGCTGATTTGGATAAGTTATGCGGCGCAGGCGACGCGAGCGCATGAGTTACGCGTTCACACGGATAACACTTCTATGAAGTGACGCGGACGCGTGGGTCACGCGTTCACGTGGAGTGATTTGGGCCATTAGCGCGAGGGCAGCCTTGCGGTCGCGCAACTCTCTGTTTTAAATGCATTTTGCCAAAAATCTGGGTGACGCGGTAGCGTGGTTGACGCGATTGCGTGAATGGCCATACTTTGAAAAACGACGCGGACGCGTGGGGCACGCGTTCGCGTGGTGGGGCTTGTGCTTCTAGCGCGGTTCCAGCCCCACTCCATCACAACTTGCTGCCATACACCCGTTTTACGTCGATTTTTAGGGTCACGCGTTCGCGTGGGTGACGCAGACGCGTGGGAGGCGTAATTTCCAAATGACACGGCCGCGTGGTTGACGCGGACGCGTGGGCATGTTTGTGCCAAAGGCACGCCTCCAGCCACGCTCTCGCGTAACTCTCTGTTCAATTCTCTTTTCTTCAAAACGCACTGGTGACGCGGACACGTCAGTGATGCTACCGCGTCGCGTGCGCATTTTTTTTTGTAGAATGCAAAATGCAATGCTAATGTAGATGTTATGAATAATGCCAGGTTCAATGAAATAAAATAAAACTTAAAAACAAACAAAACGAAATAAAATTAAAATTGAAAAAGGAACGATCATACCATGGTGGATTGTCTCCCACCTAGCACTTTTAGTTAAAGTCCTTAAGTTAGACATTTGGGGAGTCCTTTATTATGGTGGCTTGTGCTTGTACTGATCCTTGAATCTCCACCAATGTTTGCAATTCCAGTATCCTCCGGGATCCCAAACTAGGCGCAGAAAGCCTTCAAGCAAGTTAAAGCAAGTGACAAGGCCCCAAGAGTGTTGATTGCCAGAATGAATTCCGGGGTCCCAAACCTTGCTTTTGCCCCCGTCTTCTTGTTGATCATTAGTGTTCCAACCGGGTGGCAGGCAATCTGAATTCTCACTAAAGCGGCCAAACAACTTCCTAGACCCATTCAATATAGTATTCTTCCAACCATGATAATTCAGCCGTGAGCTACCTACCATAATGAACCTAGGATTGTGTTGTCAACCACTAACTATCTCCCTCTTACTCTTAAAGCCACAAAGAGCTCTAAGCTGACCATCTGTCTCAAGTAGCCCATATTCAAGTGGGAAAGTAAAAGTTAAGGATATGAATTTTAACCACTTGAATGTTGTATTAGATGGTAATGGCTTTGGGGGAGAGGTCTCCAACAACTTTGGCAAGGTGATTTCAAGCTCCATTCCCTTGTGCTCTTCCTTGACAACTTCCACCTCTTTGCGAGCTTCTTCAATTCCAACCTCTTCCTCTTGGTAGCTTTCTTCCAAATCAAGCTCTTCTTTATGGCTTACTAAGGGCATGGGAGGTTGTGCTTCCTCTTCTTTAATCTCCATCTCTTGATCAACCTCTGCAAAATCTTCAACCATGATATGCCTTGGAGGTTGTACACCCTCTTCAACATCAAATTCAAACTTCTCGGCGGAATCCTGTACAGTTCTCGATTCCCATGGAGGTTCAGCATCTCCTAAATCTTCAACCATTTCTTCCTCTGCAACTATTATGGCTTCCTCCACTTGTTCCAATACAAAGCCATGTTCCTCATTGTCAACCGAAGTTTCTAGTGTCTCCTTCATGCTACGCTCTTCTTTTGATTCTCCACATGCAGCCATGGGAGTACTTTGAGTGCTCAGATATTGAGAAGCTAATTTATTTACTACCTTGGTTAAGGCAGTCGTGAGTTCCAGTACATCCCTTTGCATCTTCGCTTGCCCTTGAAGAAGACCACGAAGGATGTCATCCATTGGAGATTGGGGTGGATATGAGGGTTCATTATTTTGGAGAAAGGGTTCATAATAGGAAGGTGGTTCTTCTTGATAAGGATATGGAGATGGTGAATATTGAGGTGGTGGTTCTGAGTGTGGTTCATATGGTGGTTGGTGTGGTGGATATATGTTAGGATCATATGGTGGTGTTTGGTGGTAAGGAACTTGTGAGTATGGTGGTTCAAAATTATGTGGAGGAGGAGGTTCATAGGTATTTTGTGGTGGGTGTTGATTGTCATGAAGAGGTCCACCATAACCATTGTCTTGGTGCGCATCATAGAATGGTTGTTGATAGTGCCTTGGAGGTGGTTGTCGCCAAGAGGGTTGATCAAATCCTTGTGGCTCCTCCCATCTTTAATTGCCCCATCCATGACCCAAGCTTTCATTGTAATCTCCTCTTCCTGTAACATGATTGTAACTAAACTCATAGCCAAAGGGGTGAGAATTCATAGTAGCTAATAAAAATTAAAAATAAAAACAAATAAACAAGCAAAGGAAAATAAAATAAAATAAAATAAATAAGAGAAAATATTTTAAATTTTGAATTTTGAATTTTGAAATTTGAAATTTAAAATTTGAATATGAAATAAGATAAGATAAGATTTTTTGAAAAAGATATGATTTTTTGAAAAAATTCAAATTTTGAAATTTAAAACTAAGATAAGATAAGATAAAAAGAATTTAAAATTAAAAATCTGAAATTTTTTTTCGAAAATAAATTAATTTAAAAGCAAATATTTATAATAACCAATAATAAGGCACACGTTTGCAATTCTCCGGCAACGGCGCCATTTTGACGATTAGATTTTCTATCAGTAAAGAAATTCACAAATATATTATCGCGTTGTAAGTATAGTTTCTAAACCAACAGAGAATCCTTTCGTGCAAAAGTTTTGGTTGTCACTTAAGCAAACCCAATAAAAATTTATAACCGAAGTATTTAAACCTCGGGTCGTCTTCTCAAGGAATTGCAGGGAAGTATGACTTATTATTAGCTATGAAAAAGGTAGAATTTTGGGTTTTTGAAATAAGGAATAAGTAATTTGAATGGCAAGAAAAATAAATAAATAATTATAAAGTAAACTCTTGGCAAGGTATGAGAATTAGAAGTCCTATCCTAGTTATCCTTATCAACGGTGATGAGAATTGGGTTTTAATCCCACTTAGTTAACCTTTGCTAAACAAAGGAAGGTCAAGTGGACTAATTAATTTGATCTTCAGGTCCTAATCAATTCCTAAGGAAAGACTAGAGTTATTGGAATTCAAGTCAATTAGCAAAAATAACAATTATCAATCACGATGAGTTTGATAACTCAAGAGTCTCCAATTAATCAATTAAAGCTAAGAATATAAAAGGCTAAATAAAAATCATAAATCTGAAATACCTCAATTGCATTAATAATAGAAAATTAATCTAAATATAAAGAGTTCATAAACTAAATTGATAAAATAAATAAATGGAACATTGAACCTGAGAAGAAGTTGAAATCCTAAATCCTTTAAGAGGAATCCTAATCCTAAAACCTAAGAGAGAGGAGAGAACCTCTCTCTCTAAAAACTACATCTAAATTATGAAAAGTGAATTATGAGTCGTCTCCCTTCATTCCTCCACTTTGCAGCATTTAATCTGTGTTTTCTGGGCTTGAAACTGGGCCGGAAATAGCCCAGAAATCGCTGGGACCGAATTCAAACACGTGCAGGTCGCTGGAATTTCTGCAGAACCATGCGTCCGTGTGATTCACGCGTGCGCGTCATTTTTATGTACGGACACTATAATGAATTATATATCAAATTGAAGCCCCGGACGTTAGCTTTCCAACGCAACTAGAACTGCATCATTTGGATCTCTGTAGCTCAAGTTATGACTGTTTGAGTGAGTAGAGGTCAAGCTGGATAGCTTAGCAACTTCTTCAACTTCTTGTATTCCTTCTACTTTTGTATGCTTCCTTTCCATCATCTAAGTCATTCCTACCCTGTAATCTCTGAAATCACTTAACACACATCTCACAGCATCTAATGGTAATAAGAGAGGATTAATATTAGCAAATATAAGGCCAAAGAAACATGTTTTCAATCATAGCACAAATTCTGGGAAGGAATTGTAAAACCATGCAAATAGTATGAATAAGTGGGTAAAGAGTTGATAAAAACTACTCAATTAAGAACAAGATAAACCATAAAATAGTGGTTTATCAGTCCATTTACTTTCTATAACAAAATATATTTAGTTCACTTCTCGCCAAGAATCATTTTCATATCTCATTCAATCAAAATTTACAATCGGATTTACAAACGATTTACAAACTCAATCCATTGGATTTACCCACTCTCATTTCAAAGCTTAAAAATCAGTTATCAAACATAAAATGGGTCCACAGGGGATTACAAGTTTGTTGGAAAGGCTAAACAGTCAAAACAGAGCTCTTTCAAGAACGCAGTTCGTGTGCGCATGCATACCTATGTGCGTACACACAGATCATAACCAATTTTCGATGGGTACGTACGCACCACCCTGTGCGTACTTGCAACTTTTAATTAGCATGCGTACGCACCACCTTGTACATATGCACAACCTCCAACACACTCCTGTCTAGTGTGCACACATGCCTCTGTGTGTACGCACACCAACAAAATTCTGAAATTCAGTTTTAAAGCCAAGTTTTCAAACCTTTGTAACTTTTACTATAGAAATAATTTTTCGTCCGTTCTTTGAATGTCATAAACTAGACAAACCCAGTTTTCATTCAAATTAAGTTTCACAAATTTTTGAGATCCGATGACCAAGCTATGGCCCGTCGAATTTAACCAAAAATCACTTTTTACCCAAACACTTAGTGCATTTCAAAATAAATCATTTCCAAATTCATTCTCTTGAAAAGCAAATTAAATCCTTATTTCATCCTTTTTCCAAATTTCTTTTCCTTTAAAACCAATACCACTTTTGTAATATTTTTTGGAAACTCCAAAACAACTTCACTTAAAATTATTTCTCTTTTATAAAATCTCACTTTCACTTAACCAAAATCCTCGAACTAATTTCAAAACCATTTCAAGTTTAAACCTCTTTCAAAAGACTCAAAAATCATTTATCCTTAAATCAATCACTTAATTAAATCCAAACTTATAAAATTTTTGGCAGCGCTTCCCCTAAAACCCAGACTTTACCACCCTTCAAAGGTTCCATCCAAACTACATTTCTCAACCCTTCTAACAAATTCAAAAATCAAACCATTTCTCAATATAACATATAAATCAAAATTTCAATACAAAACCATTTTTCTCAATATAAATTTACAAATTAAATCTAATTTTCATCATAAAATCACTTTTCAATATATACATTCAAATCAGCTTTCCAAATCAACTTTCATTAACTACCACATGCCAACTCAATCAATTAATAATTCAATCAAATAAATATTCATATTCATCCAAAACAAACTAGTCAATCCATAAGACTCATATAATCACCAAATATATATTTTTTGCATCAATATCAATTTATAACAATTCTGTAATATAAAATATGTTTTAAGAAAAATTCCTACCTCGAATCGTCGAAACCCTTAAGCCATAATACCTCAGGTGAGTGAGGGTCGAATCCCACGGAGATTGTCGGATTGAGCAAGTAATGGCTATCTTGTAAATCTTAGTCAGGCGATTAGAAAAGATGGTTGTTTGTTAAGAAGCATAAATGAAAAGTAAAGAATGAAATACCAGATTAGTGTAAAAGCAATGATGGATAATTAGTTAAGGCTTCGGAGATGCGTATTCTTTCCGGATTAACCTTTCTTACTGTCTACTTCAACAACGAACGATTCATTCAATGGCAGCTGTAATTGACTAACTCATGTAGCATCCTCATCAAGTTAGTCTCTTCTAAATCATAGCAGTCCACCATATCCGAGAAACTCATGTAGCATCCTTATCAAGTTAACTCATGGCTTCCCACCATAGTCAAAGGTGAAGACCTAAGCGATCCACTCCCCTTTGCGATCTTACTCAAAACGCCACAGACAAGGTCAGATCTTCTGGATCAGGGAACGCTGCTTCTCATGATCTAGCCTTAATTCCATAGAAACCTCAGTAACCCACGGTCAACGGGGTTATATGTCACATATCCAAAGTCGCGCAGGCACGCTCTTGGAATCCGTAGTGCATTCTCTAGCTTGTGGTTCAATGCTATCCGGGAAGGACTCACATGGAACCTATGTAGAACAAGGATGATTGTCACAGGTCATCCTTAATTCATGAGATGAAGAACGAAAATGCACAAGAAAATAGAATCAAACATGTATTGAAATAGAACATTAATACTATTAATCCATGAGAATCAGCAAAGCTCCTAAACCTAACTTAGGAGGTTGAGTTGCTGATGCTTTACAAAAAGTAAAATGTGAAAAGATAAAGATGAGGCAGAAGATCCTAAACATGGGTGATTTTCTCCTTTAAATACTAATCTAATGACTGAGAAGTACAAAAAGTATGACAGACTGGACTACAGGTGCGAAAATCCATCCTTGGGCCCACTTTGGTTGAGTACTTAGGCTGAGCTTGGCGTCCAACCTTGAGGAATGGGCGTTGAATACCCATTAGAGGGTGATTTAAGCTGCCTTGAGTCTTGGTGGGTGTTGAATGCCCCAAAGGGGGTGGTTATTCGGTGTTCAACGCTGGCTTGTCTCCTTGGGGCGTTGAACGCCAGCCATGGGATAGCTCATTGGCGTTCAATGCCCAGTATGGGTAGGCGCCTTCGAAGACAAGTATAGACCATTATATATTGTTAGAAAGCTCTGAAAGTTAGCTTTCCAACACTGTTGAGAACGTATTATTTGGACCTCTATAACTCCAAAAATGCTTGTTTGAGTGCATGGAGGTCAGATTCTGATAGCATCTGCTATGCTTTCCTTACCTCTGAATCAGACTTTGCCAAAGCTCCTCAGATTCAGCCAGAAATTACCTGAAATCATCATAAAACACAAAAACTCAAAGTAGAATCCAAAAATGTGAGTTTTGCACTAAAACCTATGAAAATATAATGAAACTTAAACAAAACATAACTAAAACAATATGAAAATGATGCCAAAAAGCGTATAAAATATCCGCTCATCAGAACACCAAACTTAAACTGTTGCTTATCCCCAAGCAACCAAAACAAATTAGGATCAGAAAGAAGAGAAAGATATAATGGATCTCAGAATTTTTCAATGAAGCTCAGTTCCAATTGATGAGCGGGGCTAGTAACTATTTACTTCTGAACAGTTTTGTCATCTCACTATCCTTTAGAGCTCAAAAGTGTTGGTGTCTTTAGGAATTCAGAATCCGGATGATATTATTGACTTTCTTAGTTTAGTTATTTTTTATTCTTGAACACAGCTTCTTTTAGAGCCTGGCCATGACCCTAAGCGTTTTGTTTTCCCGTATTTTGTTTTCCCGTATTACTACCGGATACATAAACGCCACAGACACTTAACTGGGTGAACCCTATTAGATTGTGATTCAGCTTTGCTAGAATCCCCAGCCAGTGGTGTCCAGAGTTCTTAGGCACACTCTTTTGCTTTTGGAATCACAATTTTAACTGCTCAGTCTCAAGCTTTTCACTTGACACCTTCACACCACAAGCATTTAGTTAGGGGAGGAGCTCATTTGAACTTTTTAGGCCAAGATTTTGTTTCTTTTAGGCCCTCCTAACCATTGATGCTCAAAGCCTTGGATCCCTGCTCTTGCCTTTTGGTTTAAAGAGCTACTGGTTTCTCTTTCTTTCTTTTTCTCTTTTTTTTTTCATTTCTTTCTCTTTTTCTTTCTTTTTGCTGCTTTTTCTTGCTTCAAGAATCAATAATTGGATTTTTCAGATTACCAATAATACCTCACCTTTTCCATCATTCTTTCAAGAACCAACATTCTTTACTCCAACATCAAATATGCACTGTTGATTCATGCATTCAGAAAGTAAAAGTAATGCCACCACATTAATTAATTGGACTATTCTTATTATATAACTCAAGTTCATGCATCTTACTTCTCCTTTTCAAATAAAATTTTTCTTTTAAGTATGGTGAGAGATGCATGGAATATTTCATAGCTTAAGACAAAACAAAGGATGATCATGCACTTAGAAACAGGAAACAGACAATGAAATACAATAAAAAACAGAAAAATAGCATAAACAAAGGGGGATATGGAACGTGACCACCTTAGTGACGGCGGCTATTTCTTCCTCTAGAGAATCCAATGGAGCGCTTGATTTCTTCTATGTCACGCCCCTGTCTCTGTTGCTCCTCCCTCATAGCTCTTTGATCTTTTCTTATTTCATGGAGGATGGTGGAATGTTCTTGGTGTTCCATCCTCAGCGGATCCATACTGAAGCTTAATTCTCCTAGAGAAGTATTCAGTTGATTCTAATATCCTTGGGGAGGAAAATGCATCCCTTGAGGCATCTCAGGAATTTTTCGTTGAGGCAGCTCCACATGCTCTTGTTGTGGTTCATGTGCCAGCTCTCTAACATGCTCCATCCGTCTTTTAGTGATGGGCTTGTCCTCCTCAGTGGGAATGTCTTCTTCAATGACAATTCCAGCTGAATTATATAAGTGACATATGAGGTGAGGGAATGCCAACCTTGCTTGAGTGGAGGTCTTTTCTGCCACCTTGTATAGCTCTTGAGGTATCACCTCATGTTCCTCTACCTCATCCCCAAGCATGATGCAGTGAATCATGATGGCTCAGTTAATGGTCACTTCAGACCGGTTTCTAGTAGGGATGATAGAGCATTGGATCAATTCTAACCATCCTCTAGCTACGGGCTTGAGGTCAAGCCTTCTTAGTTGGATAGGCTTGTCGTGAGCATCCCTTCTCCATTGTGCTCCTTCCACACAAATGTCTGAAAGGACTTGGTCCAACCTTTGATCAAAATTGACTCTTCTAGTGTAAGGGTGTGGGTCTTCTTGCATTAATGGTAGTTGGAGTGCCAAACTTACACTTTCCGGGCTGAAATCCAAGAGACGCCCTCAGACCATGGTGTGCCAATTTTTGGGGTGTGGGTTCACACTAGTGTCATGATTTTTGGTGACCCACACATTGGCATAAAACTCTTGCACCATTAAGATTCCAACTTCCGGGATAGGGTTGGTCAGAACTTCCCAACCTCTTCTCCATATTTCTTGTTGGATCTCCGGGTACTCATTCTTTTTTAGCCTAAAGGGGACTTCAGGAATCACCCTCTTCTTTGCCACTACTTCATAGAAGTGGTCTTGATGAGCCTTAGTAAGGAATCTCTCCTTTTTCCAAGGTTCGAAGGCGGAAGCTATGGCTTTTTCTTTTCTCTTTCTAGAGGATTCTCCGACCTTGGGTGCCATAAGTGTGAATGGAAAGCAAAAAAGCAAGGATTTTCCAACACCAAACTTAAAAGCTTTGCTCGTCCTCGAGCAAAATAACAAGAGAAGAAGAATAGAGTAGAAGAAGAAAATAGTGGAGATAGAGGGAGAGAGGGATTCGGCCACGTGGGGGGCTTATGGTGTATGAGGGTTGTGTATGTGTGGGTATGAAGGGGTGATGGAGGGGGTATTTATAGGGGGGTTTGTGTTAGGGTTCGGTTATGGGGTGGGGGAATTGGGAGGGAAATGTTTTGAATTTGAAGTGGGTGGGGTTGGTGCGAATGGTTAGATGATAGTGATTAAGGATGTTGGGAAGAGAAAAAGGTGATGTGGATGTAATTGGTTGAGGGTGTATGGGGAGGAGTGTATATGGAGAAGAGGGAAAGTAAGAGAGAGAGAAGAGTGTGGGGTAGGTGGGGATTCTATGGGACCCACTAATCCTAAGAGGCTAGGGAATTCGAATTCCATGCCCCCTTGTGAGCGTTGAACGCCCAGCCTTTGCTCCCTGGCTGGCATTCGATGCCAACTTCTTGCTCTATATAGGGCGTTGAACGCCCAGCCTCTGCTCCCTGGCTAGCGTTCAACGCCAGCTTCCTACTCCAGATAGGGCGTTGAATGCCCATTAGGGTCTCCTCCCTTGGCGTTCAACACCAGCAATGCTGCTCCCTCATGAGTGTTGAACACCCTGCTTGCCTCCTTGTTTGGTGTTCAATGCCAGCAAAGGGTGTACTCCAGGGTATTCTGCTTCCATCTCTGGATGTCTTTGTCTCTGTTCTAACTACTGCACATGATCACAACTAAAAAAACAATTATGAAAATAAACTAATTTTAGATAAATAAACTTAAGGAGAAATAGGAAGACTCTAGTTATGGTTGGGTTGCCTCCGAACAAGCGCTTCTTTAACGTCACTAGCTTGACGGTTAGCTCCTTTATGGAGACGGATTAGGGCTCAGAATGTCACCCCTTACAGTGAACTTCTTCCCTGTGCTCTCATGGATGAGTTCCACGTGTTCTAGAGATAGGATCTTGTTCACAGTGTGCGGAATCACTGGGTTGTCTGTGAAGACAACTCTCATGCCAGCTGAGAGGCCTTCAGTGGGAATTTTCTTATCCCTCCAGCCTTTAAGTACCTTCTTTTTAGTACCCTTATCCTTAGTGCTTGTGGATGGTTTCACAACACCAAACTTAGATTTGGTGTCTGGGGGCTCTATATAGCTCTACACTGAGAGAGAGGGTTGGAACACTAAGTGTTGCACAGTTGTCTTGAACGAACCGGATTTTCTGTCGGTAAAGAAATTCACAAATATATTCTCGTTGCAAGTATAGTTTCTAAACCAACAGAGAATCCTTTCGTACAAAAGTTTTGGTTGTCACTAAAGCAAATCCAATAAAATTGATAACCGAAGTATTTAAACCTCGGGTCGTCTCTCAAGGAATTGCAGGGAAGTATGATTTATTATTGGTTATGGAAAAGTATCTTTTTGGATTTTTGAAATAGGGAACAAGGAAATAAATTGGAAAGAAAGTAAATTAATTATCATGAAAACCATTGCAAGGTATGAGAACTGGAAATCTCATCCTAGTTATCCTTATCAATTGTAATGAGAATTGTTTATTGCTCCCACTTAGTTAACCCTTACTAAATAAAGGAAAGTCAAGTGAACTAATCAATAGGATTCCTCAAGTACTAGTCAACCTCTAAGGAAAGACTAGCATTAGAGGGATCCAAATCAACCAGAAATTTCCAATTATCAATCAACAAATGAGTTGGATAACTCAAGTGTCACCAATTACTCAACCAAAGCAAAAAGGAGAGAAATCTAAATTAAATTGAAAGCATCAATAACATGAATTAAAGAAAGCAATCATAAATCCGAAATACCTCGAATTGTATTAAATAGAAAATCAAATCTAACATGAAGAGTTCATAAACCAATTTGGCAACATAAGTAATTAACAAGTGAAATAGATAAACCAAAGTACTAGAATAAATAAAAGTAGAAAAGAAACTAAATTAAAGGAACATTGAACTTGGAATTGAGAAGAAATAAACCATAAACTAAGAGAAATCCTAAATCCTAAAACTTAAGAGAGAGGAGAGAGCTTCTCTCTCTCTCTAGAATCTACATCTAAAACCTAAAAATTGTGAATAATGAATGAATGATTTATGAATGAATTGATTTCCTTATTCTCCAGCCTCTATTCTGTGTTTTTGGGCTTGGATTTGGGCTGAGAAGGAGCCCAGAAATTGCTGGGGGCAAATTCTGTAACTTTCTGCACGTGGCGTCTGTCATGCGTACGCGTAAGTCACACGTGCACATCATTTAGAAATTTTCCTTGTCACACGTACGTGTTAGTCACGTGTACGCGTCGCTCGTGTTCTGTGCTAGGCACGCGTCCGCGTTGTCCATGCGCGCGCGTCGCTGCTCGTTTCTCAAATACTTCATTTTTCTCGTTCCTTCCACTTTTGCATGTTTCCTTTCTGTCCTCTAAGCCATTCCTGCCCTATAAAGCCTGAAAATACTTAACACACAGATCACAGCATCGAATGGTAACGAAGGATAATTAAAATTAACATTTTTAAGGCCTAGGAAACATGTTTTCACATATATCACAGAATAAGGAAGGAATTGCAAAACCATGCAAATTATATGAATAAGTGAGTAAAGACTTGATAAAAACCATTCAATTGAGCACAAGATAAATCATAAAATAATGGTTTATCAACCTCCCCACACTTAAACATTAGCATGCCCTCATGCTAAATTCAACAGAAAATGAAAAAGAGTGAAGGTAGAATGGTGGAATCTATGCAATGCAATCTATCTAAATGCAAGCTACCTAAATGAATCATGCAATTCTAATTACTATCCACCTATATATATATAAAAAGCTTACATGTGGTTAGATTGAGTCAAATTTTCAAGGAATTCTATATGCACAGCCAAGGGCTAAATCATATTAAAACACATTCACAATTGAGTTGAGTTAATCAAAAAGAGTTCACAAACTTGCAAGACAAGCAATGATCAAACATGGATATATGGAGCTGAGCTATTGAACCCTCACTGGATTTGTATATACACTCTAATCACTCAGTGTTTGGGGTTAATCATTCTACTCTTCTCTAGTCATGCTTTCTAAAACTTTGTTCTTCATCTAATCAATCAACAAATATTTAATGTACACATACAAACATCATGAGGTCTTTTCAAGGTTGTAATAGGGTTAAGGCAAAGGTGAGGATATATATATATGGCTAAGTGAGCTATGAATTGAATCCTTGACCAACCTAAGCTCTTACCTATATACACTCTATATACTTCTTAAATCATGCCTAGCTACCCATAATTCCCACTTTTTTATCACACACTCATGTACCAAATTATTTTAAAATTTACTACATATGCATTGATCTTTAACTAAACTTAATACTGGGGCAATTTTGTCCCCTTATTTATTTATTTAATTATAGGAAATTTTTTTTGAATCATAATAAGCATAACATATCAATGCACATGGTATTTAAATTATTTTGGTTTCACATGAGCATGCACCCAAATTCTAAATAATTTGTCAATTCAACACTTTCCTATCAACCCATGTTCCCACGGTTCTCCACACTTAATTGATACACAATCTCTATCTTAAGCTAACCAAAGATTCAATTTGGGGTAATTAATTTTTTTTTCTACTTAAGGCTAGTGACGTGGTAAAATACAGAATAAATGGAGATTAAAAGGCTCAAGGTGGCAAACAAGGGTGACTTAAAAGGGTAGGCTATTTGGGATAAGTGAGCAAAAGCAAGTAATGGCCTCAATCATATGCAAGCATGTATATACACTAAATAGTGGACATATAGAATGGAACAAAGTAAAGTCTGCAATCATAGTGAAGAAACACACAAGAATAAGATATTATGGCTAAATAATGTAACCATGCAATTAAGCTAAAAAATTCACGGGTTGTGTGTTCTTTGGCTCAAAAATCATATATCAGTCATGTATATCATGCAAGTAAGGGTAAAGAGTTTCAACTCAAATCAATGTGAATCTTTAAATGGCTTTTATAAAAATAAATATATTCCTTAAAAATGTCGTGAATTTACCAACATTTATTACTATATATATATATACTAAGTGAATTGTTGTGATTATGAAAAACTTAAAATTTCTAGTATACTTCCTATTTTCAATCAATACCAAATTCTCATATGTAAAAAGGGATAAACTAAACTTAATAATCCATATTTTTCTATATCACAACTAATAAACTAAGAGTATAAATCAAGCTAAATATCTAAGATATATACAGCCCAAAGTGCAAAATGTAATAAAGTAGAAATAAACAAAAGTACAGTAAAAGAAAATGTGCAAGTACTGGAAGGAAAATAAGATAAAATAAAATAAAAATACAGAAAATGAAACAAAATAGGATGAAAAAGGTCTAAAGTAGTTCACCAAAATAAGATCCGCCAGAGATGGCGACCTCCCCACACTTATATAACAGCATCGTCCTCGATGCTCAGTCAAGCTGAGTGTGAAGGGTCGTCACCGCCGAAGGGGTGTGCTGATGCTGTCTCGGTGGGCTCTGGTAGTGTAGGTGCCTGAGGCTCTGCCTGAATAGGAGCCTGTGGCGCTGCCGGCTGTGTCTGCTGAGGCTCCTCGTGCTGGGGCTCTGCCTGCTGGGGCTCTGCCTGCTAGGACTCTGCCTGCTCATCCTCTGCCCGTGCATCCTGCTCCTGCTCATCCGCCTCCTCCTCAGATGGCTCTGACAGTGTGTCAGGCTCGGAAGGGATGTCAGTGTGTCCTGACCTGATCAGCAGCTTTAAATGCTCATAGGATCGCTTACTGCGACACTCCATCTGATCCAGCGCTCAAAAAGTCGGTGCACAAGGTGGTAAATAGGCTGGGAAGCAAGTGAGGGAGCTGTGGGTGTGGGTGGTGTAGTAGGTGCTGAAGGGGCAGTAGAGGATGTGGCTGCATCAGTGGAGGTAGTAAGAGAAGGTGGTCTGTGGCCCAGGGCCTCGAACTTCCTTCCATGTGGGATGATCTTCTTGCAGTCGGCGGCTGGTGGCCTCTCATCCTCAGGCTCCCAGGATACTTCAGCTCGGCGGTCCATCTGGGTAATCAGATAGGGGAATGGTAGAGTGCCTCGGGCATGAACCCTAGCCATGTACTGCCGGATGAATCGGGGAAGGTATAGGTCCTTGCCTTCCATAATGCACCAGATAAGAGTAATCATGGCAGTTGGCACCTTAGTCTCGTGAGTGCTCGGCATAACATAGTTGCTCAGAATTTGTTGCCATAGCCGAGCCTCATCATTAAGATAAATAATTTTGATGCCCTTTGGATTTACTGTCGACTTACCCATAACCTATGGAACAGCATGATCAATGGCTATGGTGCACTTCACTGCCTCCCAATCAAAGCTCATAAACCTCATAGATTCATCAGCCTGCTGATAACCATCTGGCTCATCTGATTTAGGCTGGAAATGGAGGATATCTTCAATGGCCTCCTTAGTAACTAAAATCTGTTTCCCTCTGAGCTGTACTGCATCCAGGGTTGTCTTGTAATAATTGTAGTAGAATTCCCGGACCTAGGATGCATTAACCTCAGTCAAGTTCCTCTCTAGAAAGAACCAGCCTCTCTGTTTAATTTGCTCTGTAGTATACTGTTGTAATTCAGTGGGTATTCGGAGGGTCTTTTCTAAATACAGGTGCCTCTTAGTCACAAAGACCTCATATTTCAGTTCACAATAGTAGTTTGCAAACTTCATTGGATCAGTCGCAGGCACTAATTGATTTGCTTTTTCCTACGGAGTGAAGTTCTTCTCACGCCAGGAATCATCATGCAGAATATCTGATAGAGCCATAGATGATTGGCCTCCTTTCCTCTTTCCCGTGGTGGCCTTAGCTTTTCCTTTCTCTTTTGGATCAGACATCCTGAAAAACAGAGTTTCCAGTATATAAATTATCAAACCAAAGCAGAAAAATAGGAAGGCAAATAGTAAGCAAGCAATTTAAGCAGTAAATGTGCAAAAGATGAATAAAAGCCAAAGCATGAAGTGAGTCAGAAATATATGGAATGTTGGACTGAATGCAAGATAACATTCAAGGAATTCAATTAGAAATCACAATCCAAAAACCATTAAATGAAATGCAGAATGCTTGTTTGTCAGGGAACAACAATAAACATGCCTTGAAAGGGGTTGAAAGAAGTTAGTGTAAAACTAAGAGGGAAGTTAGAAAGTTAATAAAGTCAAGAGTTAATAAGGGAAGTTAAAGTTAGTGGCATGGTACTGTAGTTCCTAGCTAACAGAAGTGCACAAGCTTGAAGAACAAGCAACTCACATTCAAGCAGAGAATTCAGATTATTGATGATAAATCAGGTAAAAAAAGCACAAAGAGAAGTAAAATCATCAACAATACAATGCAATGAAGGAGGGAACCAAATGGAATGGAAATGCTAGCCTAATGTCTCATGAAATGGCTTTGGTGTAAACCAAGTGAATTGCATTGTCAAAAGTGCCAAAGTCAAATCATGAGTGAAAATTAAGTAAAACAGTTTTTGCAGAAAAAATTTGGGCAGCATTTCGGTAGTAAAATGGACATTCCCGTAAAAGCAAATAGCAGAATGAACAATGTAGGCAACAGCAATTTCAAACAGCACATGAATATTGTTATAAGGCAACTGCATGAAGAACAAGGTAACTCATGTGACTTAGGCATTAGAAAATAGAAGAAAGTAGCAGGCTAAGCCTAAACTCAGCTTAGCAGTTTGGATTTCTTAGGAAAGCCGTAGCCATGATAAGCATTAAAATCATATGAAAATTCAGAAGAATGTGGCAATTGAGCCAATTCAAAACAGCAATAGGCAGGTAATGCAAGTAGCCTACCTTCATCAAGTTCAAATAGCGAGACATAGCAAGAGATATGTATTCAAGGAAGTAAATTCACTGAATTAATAATGAAGACCAACTTGCAACAAGAATTGAATAGCAAGGCCAACTCAGATTTGGATTTCACTAAAATCAGACATGAACGATCCAATTATCAAGTAATCAAATCGATTCAGATAGGATCAAATTCAGATAAGATGCAGCAGCAACAAGAAACCAATGTCAAAGGCAAACAATGAACTATGAACATAGCATCAATAGCAGGTCAGCACAGGGCACAGCATATCGAACTAATTCAAATAGCAAGTCAATGGTGAAAATCAGATAATTTAATTAGCAGGAACGGAGCACTTATCAGACCTAAATCCTCTAACCACAACCTAGCTACCTAACCACCTAGAATCCACTACAAAACATGCATATCTAACTAACCTAAATTTTGAACGGAATGTAAATGATGCTAACTGACTAACTTGAATAGAAAAGGAATTGAAGTGCAGCGAAACCTGGGGGGCGCAGTGAAAGAAATAGAAATGAAGAGAGAGGAGGGTGGTACGGCAGCGCTGGTGTGGCGGCACGGTGGCACTGTGGTGAGGCGCAGCAAAGTGAGAGGAGAGAAAAGGAGAGGAAGAGAAGAGGAAGAGGGGCGAGGGGGGAACGGTGGCGTCGAGGTAGTGGTGGACGGTGGTTCTGTATTGGCCGCGGCGGTTTTTGGGTGGCGGGAGGGTGAGGGTGATGAATGGAGGAGAGAGAGAAGGAGAAGAAGAAGGGGGGAGAGGGGAGAGTGAGGGCTGAACGGCGGTGGTCAGAGTTGCGGCGGTGGCGGCGGGGGTGTAGGTTGTGGTGGTTTGTGGGTGGTGGTTATGGAGGGTGAGAGGGAGGAGAAGAGAAGACGTTGGGGAAGAGAGGGGGGAAGTGACGCGAGGGAGGGCTAGGGTTTTTGCATCAGGGGTTATTAAAATTTAAATCCACGCGTCTGCGTGGATCACGCGTGAGCGCGGATGAGGTAAAATTGCAACAATGCGTACGCGTCATTGATGCAAACGCGTGAATAGAGATAGGTGGAGATGACGCATACGCGTGATGCACGCGAGTGCATCGACCAAAATTGTGCTAAACGCATGAGTTCAGCGCCTTTTGGCGCAACTCTCTGTCTGATTTGAGGGGGCAAAAATCTTTTTGCATGCGACGCGTGCGCGTTGCACACGCCCACGCGTGATGTGCCATAATGAAATTGACGCGAACGCGTCATGGATGTGTATGCGTGGCCAATTTGTGCCTATCGCACACCAGCCGCACGATTCCAGCCCAACTTTCTAGTCGTTGGATGGAGACACTGATTTGGAATCGACGCCCACGCGTGGCCTATATGCACGCATGGTGTGGGTTTTTTTTTTTTGCAGTATGCAGAATGCAGAATGCAGATGCTAATGCAGACATTATGAATGAACACTAAGAAAAATAGAATAAAATAAAGCTAAGAATAAAACAAAACAAAATAAAACTAAGATTGAAAAAAAAGAACGATCATACCATGATGGGTTGTCTCCCACCTAGAACTTTTAGTTAAAGTCCTTAAGTTGGACATTTGGTGAGCTCCTTGTTATGGTGGCTTATGCTTGAACTCATCCAGAAATCTCCATCAATATTTGTAATTCCAATGGCCTCCGGGGTCCTAAACTAGGCATATAAGGCCTTCGAGCAAGTTAAAGCAAGTGATAAGACTCCAGGGGTTTTGATTGTCAGAATAAATTCCAGGATCCCAAACTTTGCTTTTGTACCCATCTTCGCTTTTATCTACATTGTTCCAACCGGACGGTACGCAATCTGAATTTTCACTGAAATACCCAAACATCTTCCGAAACCCATTCAATCGAGCTCTACACCAATCCTTGCACTTCAATTTGGAGCGTGGAACCATATTGAACTTTATATGCCAACTCCTATCACTAACCATCTCCCTCTTACTCTTAAAGTCACAAAGAGCTCTAAGCTGGCCGTTGGTTTTAAGCAAACCATATTCAAGTGGGAAGGTGAAGATAAAGGATAAGGATTTTACCCACTTGAAGTTTGTATTAGGTGGTAATGGCCGTGGGAGAGGTGTTTCTAGTGGTCTTGCAAGCTCCACTTCCTTGTACTCTTCTGTGAATTCTGCCACTTTCTCGCAAACCTCTTCAACTGCAACCGCGTCTTGATCAAAGTCTTCTACTTCTTCCCCGTCACTCAAGTCATAAGTTGGAGGTTGAGAAAAGTCTATCTCCACATCATCTTCATATTCACTTGGGGAAGATTCTTCAAGATCAAGGAATTCAATTGCGGATGCAGGTTTATCACTAGGAGAGCTTGATTCATGATCATCATTACCAAGGAAACTTGCTTCTTGATCTGTTCCGTCCAGTTCTTCATAAGGTGTATGCCTTGGGGGTTGTGCACTATCCTCCTTAGCATCAATTGCGAATTTCTTGGCAGAATTCTCTACAACTCTTGATTCCCATGGAGGTTTAGTGTCTCCTAAGTCTTCAACCAATTCTTCTTCTTCAATAATTCCGGCTTCCTCTACTTGTTTCAGTACAAAGTCATGCTCCGTACTGTTCACCGGAGTTTCTAGCGTCTCCTTCATGCTACGTTCTTCATTAGATTCTCCACATGAAACCATGGGAGTTCCTTGAGTGTCCGAACGTCAGGAAGCTAGTTGATTTATCTCTTGCTCCAGTTGATGATGGGTTGCATGAAATTTATCCACTGTTTTCTTGAGATGATCCTGTGATTCTTGGTTTTCTCGGATTGCATGATTAGGATCATATGGCTCATAGGGTGGTTGATTGGGTGGATAGGGGTTAGGATTATGTGAGGGTGTTTGGTAGTAAGGGGCTTGTGAGTGTGGTGGTTCAGAGCTATGTTGAGAATGGGGTTTATAAGCATAGGGTGGGGCTTGTGGGTAACTACAAGAGGGTCCACCATATCTATCATCTTGGTACGCACCTCGGAATAGTTCTTGACTATAGTAATTTGGTGGAGGTTGGTTGTCACGAAAAGGTCCACTATAACTATTGTCCTGGTATGCATCATAGAATGGTTGTTGGTTATAGCGCATTGGAGGGGGTTGTTGCCAAGAGGGTTGATCAAATCCTTGTGGCTTCGCCCATCCTTGATTATTCCAACCTTGATGCATGTTCTTATTATAGCGCACATTCCTTACAACAACATTGGAACCAAACTCAAAGCGACAGGGGTGAGAATTCATAGTAGCTAATAAAAATTAAAAACAAAAATAAAAACAAAAACAAATAAACAAGCAAAAGCAAATATTTACAATAACCAATAATAAGGCACACAATTGCAACTCCCTAGCAACGGTGCCATTTTGAACGAACCGGATTTTCTGTCAGTAAAGAAATTCACAAATATATTCTCGTTGCAAGTATAGTTTCTAAACCAACAAAGAATTCTTTCGTACAAAAGTTTTAGTTGTCACTAAAGCAAACCCATAAAATTGATAACTGAAGTATTTAAACCTCGGGTCGTCTCTCAAGGAATTGCAGGGAAGTATGATTTATTTTTGGTTATGGAAAAGTATCTTTTTGGGTTTTTGAAATAGGGAACAAGGAAATAAATTGGAAAGAAAGTAAATTAATTATCATGAAAACCATTGCAAGGTATGAGAACTGGAAATCCCATCCTAGCTATCCTTATCAATTGTGATGAGAATTGTTTATTGCTCCCACTTAGTTAACCCTTACTAAATAAAGGAAAGTCAAGTGAACTAATCAATGGGATTCCTCAAGTCCTAGTCAACTCCTAAGGAAAGACTAGCTTTAGAGGGATCCAAATCAACCAGCAATTTTCAATTATCAATCAACAAATGAGTTGGATAACTCAAGTGTCACCAATTACTCAACCAAAGCAAAAAGGAGAGAAATCTAAATTAAATTGAAAGCATCAATAACATGAATTAAAGAAAGCAATCATAAATCTGAAATACCTCGAATTGTATTAAATAGAAAATCAAATCTAACATGAAGAGTTCATAAACCAATTTGGCAACATAAGTAATTAACAAGTGAAATAGATAAACCAAAGTACTAGAATAAATAAAAGTTGAAAAGAAACTAAATTAAAGGAATATTGAACCTAGAATTGAGAAGAAATAAACCATAAACTAAGAGAAATCCTAAATCCTAAAACCTAAGAGAGAGGAGAGAGCCTCTCTCTCTAGAATCTACATCTAAAACCTAAAAATTGTGAATAATGAATGAATGATTTATGAATGAATTGATTCCCTCATTCTTCAGCCTCTATTCTGTGTTTCTGGGCTTGGATTTGGGCCGAGAAGGAGCCCAGAAATCGCTAGGGGCGAATTCTGCAACTTTCTGCATGTAGCGTCTGTCATGCGTGTTCGTCATTTGGAAATTTTTCTTGTCATGCGTACGCGCCGCTCGTATTCTGTGCTAGGCATGCGTCCGCGTTGTCCATGTGTGCGCGTCACTGCTCGTTTCTCAAATACTTCATTTTTCTCGTTCCTTCCACTTTTGCATGTTTCCTTTCTATCCTCTGAGCCATTCCTGCCCTATAAAGCCTGAAAATACTTTAACACACAGATCACGGCATCGAATGGTAACGAAGGATAATTAAAATTAACATTTTTAAGGCCTAGGAAACATGTTTTCACATATATCACAGAATAAGGAAGAAATTGCAAAACCATGCAAATTATATGAATAAGTGAGTAAAGACTTGATAAAAACCACTCAATTGAGCACAAGATAAATAATAAAATAGTGGTTTATCATGTCTCTCCCTTAGGGAAGGAGTTAGGTTTGGGCATCTTGAATAAGATGTGATCCTCCTATAATTGCAGAACTAGCTCTCCCTTTGCCACATCAATTATGGCATTGGCTGTAGCTAGGAAAGGTCTTCCAAGGATGATGGATTCATCCTCTTCCTCTCCAGTATCTAAGATTATAAAATCTGCAGGGATGTAAAAGTTTTCAATCTTTACTAATAAATCCTCTACTAGGCCATATGCCCTTTTTAGTGACTTGTCTACCATCTCCAATGAGATTTTGGCAGCTTGCACTTCAACGATTTCCAGCCTCTCCATTATAGAGAGAGGCATGAGGTTTATGCTTGACCCTAGGTTACATAAAGCCTTCTCAAAAGTAATTGTTCCTATGGTGCAAGGAATTAGGAAGCGTCCGGGATCCGGCAGCTTCTGAGGTAGTTTCTTCTGAACCAAGGCATTGAGTTCCTTGGTGAGCACTGGAGATTCTTCCTCCAATGTCTCTATTTCAAATAATTTGGCATTCAGCTTCATCAGAATCCCTAGGTGCCGAGCAATTTGCTCTTCCCTAGTTTCTTCTTCCTCTTCAGAAGAGGAGTATTCTTCAGATTCTATAATCTGCAACCAGGCATCTAAGGGAACCTCTATGGTCTCCTTATGAGCCTTGGTTTCCTTTAGTTCTTCCACAAGGGGATCCTTAGTGGGCGTTGAACGCCCAGCCTCTGCTATTGTGGCATTCAACGCCAGGATTTATCCTTTTTTGGGCGTTGGACGCCCAGTCTCTACTCCATTACCGGCGTTCAACACCAATAACTGCTCCTCTTTGGGCGTTGAACGCCCAGCTACTCCCTTGCTGGTGTTCAATGCCAGCTTCTCCTATTCATTTTCGACCTCAACTTCTGCAGTAATGACCTTGCACTCTTCTCTTGGGTTTACTTCAGTGTTACTAGAAAGGGTGTTAGGAGGAGTCTCAGGGATTCTCTTACTCGCTGACCAATCTGTACCTCCAAATTCCTAATGGAGGATCTTGTTTCAGTAATGAAACTATGAGTGGTCTGAGAGAGATTGGAGACTATAGTGGCTAAGTCAGAAAGGCTCTGCTTAGAAGTCTCCATATGTTGCTGAGAAGATGGGAATGGTTTATCAAGAAACCTATTCTGGTTTCTTCCACCTTGATCATTATTGAAGCCTTGCTGAGGCTTCTGTCGATCCCTCCAGGAAAAGTTGGGATGATTCCTCCATGATGAGTTGTAGGTGTTGCCATAAGGCTCATTATTGGGATTTCCTAAATAGTTAACCTCACCCATCATGGGTTGATCTGGATCATATGCATCTCCTTCGTAGGAGGCTTCTTGAGTGCTACCAGCTGCAGCTTATAATCCAGTCAGATGCTGAAAGATCATGTTGACCTGTTGGGTTAGGATCTTGTTCTGAGCCAATATGACATTCAGAGTGTCAACTTCTAGGACTCTTCTCTTCTGAGCAACCCCATTGCTTACAGGGTTCTTCTCAGAAGTGTACATGAACTGGTTGTTAGCAACCATGTCAATGAGTTTCTGTGCCTCTTCAGGTGTTTTCTTCAAGTGGAGTGATCCACCAGCAGAGTGGTCTAAAGCCATCTTGGATAATTCAGAGAAACCATCATAGAAGATATCTAACATGGTCTAGTCTGAAATCATGTTAGGAGGGCACTTTCTAATTAATTGTTTATACCTCTCCTAGGCCTCATAGAGGGATTCACCCTCTTTCTGCCTGAAGGTCTGAACTTCCATCCTGAACTTGCTCTGCTTCTGAGGTGGAAAGAATTTGGTCAAGAATGCATTGACCACTTTTTTCCAAGAGTCTAGGCTTTCCTTAGGCTAAGAATCCAGCCATAACCTAGCTATGCCCCTTACAGCAAAAGGGAAAAGCTTAAGCTTGTAGATTTCAGGATCCACTCCATTAGTCCTGACAGTATCATAGATCTACAAGAAATTAGAGATGAATCTGTTGGGATCTTCCTATGGAAGTCCATGAAACTGGTAGTTCTATTGAACTAAAATGACCAGTTGAGACTTCAGCTCAAAGTTATTTGCACCAATTGCAGGTATAGAGATGCTTCTTCCATAGAAATCAGAAGTGGGTGCAGTGAAGTCACCTAGGACCTTCCTTGCGTCTCCTCCACCATTAGGATTGGCTGCCATGTTTGTATTTTCAGCTTCTTGTTCAAAAAGCTCTGTGAGGTTACCTCCGAAGTGCTGTGCTCTTACTTGTTGTAAACGCCTCCTTAGAGTCCTCTCAAGTTTAGGGTCAGGATCAAAAGGAGGTTCTTTATCTCTGTTCCCTGCTCATAAACAAGAAGGAAGAATGCAAGAAAAAAAGAAGAAAAGGATTCTCTATGTCAGAGTATAGAGGTCCTTTGAGAGAGTTAGAAGATAAGAAAAGAAAGATATCTTTTAAGTTAAAAGAGTTTTCGAAAAAAATAAATAGAAAAAGAAAAAGAAGATTTTTGAAAATAGAAGAGAGAGAAAGAGGTAAGAATTTTCGAAAAAGGAGAGAGAGAAAGAAGTAAAAAAGCTTTCAAAAATAGAAGAGAGAGAAGATGAATTAAAGAGATACCAAACTTTCAAAATTAAAATAAGATAAAACAAGTAACTAACCAACTAATAAGAATTGAAAACAAATTAAAAGATATAATTTTGAAATTTAATTTTAAAAGAAGGTAAATATTTGAAATTTAAAAGTTTTAAAATTAAAAAGAAGATAAGATAGGAAGGAGTTAAAGCAAGAAGATATGATAGAGAATTGAAAAGATTTGCAAAAATAAGATTTGAAATTTGATTTTTGAAAAAGATTTGATTTTGAATTTTTAATTTTTAAATTTTAAATTTTCAAATTGAATTTAAAATTTGAAATTATAGTAAGATAAGATAGGATTTTTGAAATTTAAAGAAAGATAAAAAGATAAGATAAAGATTTGAAAAGATAGGATTTGAAATTCAAAATTTAAACTTTACTAACAAGAAAACACTAAATTTCAAATTTTTAAATCAAGATAGGGAAAGTTAGTCAAGATTTTCGAAAAATTAAAGAAAGATAAAAGAAATTTTTTTATTTTCGAATTTTAAGGAAAAAGAAAAACAACTAAGAGACACCAAACTTAAAAATTTTAAAATCAAAGGACACTAATTTTCAAAAATTAAAGGAAAAACACCAAAAAGACACTAAACTTAAAATTTTTGAAATCAGACAAGAAAAATTACCAAGAACAATTCGAATACTAAGATGAACACTTAAAGACAATTTCGAAAATTTAAAGAAAAGATGAACACAAGAGAGGACACCAAACTTAAAAATTAACACAAGACTCAAACAAAGAAAAAGATTACTAAAGAAAAGAAAAGGTTTTTTTTTTGAAAAAGAACAAGAAACAAGTAAGACTCAAAACAAGAAAATCAAAAGAAAATAAATGGTCAAAAAGAGATAAAGGTTTTGAAAAAATTTTTGAAAAAGAAAACAAGAAACACAAGTAGAAGAGCAATAAAACCTCAAAAAGTACCTAATCTAAGCAACAAGATAGTCCGGTAGTTTGTCAATCTCAGAACAATCCCCAGCAACGGCGCCAAAAACTTGGTGCGCGAAATTGAACTCCGCACAACTAAACCGGCAAGTGCACCGGGTCAGCCAAGTAATACCTCAGGTGAGTGAGTCGTATCCCACGGAGATTATCGGATTGAGCAAGTAATGACTATCTTGTAAATCTTAGTCAGGCGATTAGAAAAGATGGTTGTTTGTTAAGAAGCATAAATGAAAAGTAAAGAACGAAATATCATATTAGTTTAAAAGCATTGATGGATAATTAGTTAAGGCTTCGGAGATTCATTCAATGGCAACCGTAATTGACTAACTCATGTAGCATCCTCATCAAGTTAGTCTCTTCTAAACTATAGCAGTCCACCATATCTGAGCAACTCATGTAGAATCCTCATCAAGTAAACTCATGGCTTCCCACCATAGTCAAAGGTGAAGACCTAAGCAATCCACTCCCCTTCACGATCCTACTCAAAACGCCACAAACAAGGTCGGATCTTCCGGATCAGGGAACGCTACTTCTCATGCTCTAGCCTTAATGCCACAGAAACCTTAATAACCCATGCTCAACGGGATTATATGTCACATATCCAAAGTCGCCCATGCACGCTCTTGGAATCCGCAGTGCATTCTCTAGCTTGTGGTTCAATGCTATCCGGGCAGGACTCACACGGAACCCATGTAAAACAAGGATGATTGTCATGGGTCATCCTCAATTCATGAGATGAAGAACGAAAATGTATAAGATAATGGAATCAAACGTGTATTAAAATAGAATAGTAATATTATTAATCCATGAGAATCAGCAGAGCTCCTAACCCTAACTTAGGAGGTTTAGTTGCTCATGCTTTACAGAAAGTAAAATGTGAAAAGGTAAAGATGAGGTAGAAGATCCTAAACATGGGTGATTTTCTCCTTTAAATACTAATCTAATGACTGAGAAGTACAAAAAGTATGACAGACTGGACTAGAGGTGCGAAAATCCATCCTTGGGCCTACTTTGGTTGAGTACTTGGGCTGAGCTTGGCGTCCAACCTTGAGGAATGGGCGTTGAACGCCCATTAGGGGGTGAGTGGCGCTGTCTTGTGTCTTGGTGGGTGTTGAACGCCCCAAAGGGGGTGGTTATTCGGCGTTCAACGCTGCCTTGTCTCCTTGGGGAGTTGAACGCCAGCCAGGGGGTAGCTCCTTGGCGTTCAATGCCCAGTATGAGCAGGCTCCTTTGAAGACAAGTATAAACCATTATATATTGCTGGAAAGCTCTGAAATTTATCTTTCTAATGCCATTGAGAATGCATCATTTAGACCTTTGTCGCTCAAGAAATTCTTGTTTGAGTGCATGGAGGTCAGATTCTGATAGCATCTGCTATGCTTTTCTTGCCTCTGAATCAGACTTTGCCAAAGCTCTTCAATTTCAGCCAGAAATTACCTGAAATCATCATAAAACACAATAACTCAAAGTAGAATCCAAAAATATAAATTTTGCACTAAAACCTATGAAAATATAATGAAACAACTTACTACAGCTAAAGAGAAATAAGACAATAGAGCGGCAATAGCTCCAGTTGTGTTTTCCAACGACCAGAACAATGACAAGGAGCCCGACAACGACGAAGCAGCAACAATAGTGGCAGATCAACTCCTTCCACAGCTTTTTCACACATGCAGCAGTGACAGCTTCCTCTAATGACCGCCCAAGTAGTGACAACGATGACAAAAATAACGGCAGCGGTGGCATCACAGTGACTACCCACCACTTTCGCATTTCCTTTATCTTTGTGGGCTATCTCACTCTCGGCGTGTCCTAACGGCGATGAAGGCACAACGGCGACACGAGCTTTGGCGATGGCGGCTTAGTGGCGAGATCTCCCTCTTGCGATAGTGGCCCAGCTCTAGTGACGATGGTGCATGGCAAGACAGCGTCCTTCTCCTCATCCCTTGCGCATCTTTGTTGACCTCCTTGTTAGTTCCCGCTCTCCTTGATGGCAACACTGGTGACAACGACAGCAGTGACAGATTCATGGCGGTGGAATGAGTTGGATAGCGGCTAGGCGCGACACCTCCCTCTCTCTCTTCCTCTGCGTGGGTGTGTTGTGTTGTTGTGTGTGTGTGTGCTGTGGGTGTGAGGGATGAGGTGAGTGACGGCTAGGGTTTGTGAGAGAGTGTGAGTGTGTTGTGTTAGGATTAGGGGTAGTGTAAGTTAGGGTTTGTTTTTAGGGGGTTTTGGGGTTTGGTAGAGTAAGAATTTTAATAAATAAAAGGGTAGAGTAATAATTTAAAACCAAATTAAATACAAAATAATTATCTTTGAAATAACATTTAATTATCAACTTGTAAATTATTTTCAAATAAATACTAATTCAATAAAAATTGGAGATAATCAAATTAATTCTCCTTTATTTATAAAATAAGGTTCAAAGTCTAAATATTCAAAATATATCATACAAAATTCTCATTATCTTTCAATTACTAAAGCTTCAAATCATAAATAAGAAAATCTCCGATTACTATGAAATTATATGCGTACTAAATGATTTAAAACTGAAAACCTCATAACTGAGATTTAATCACCTTTTAATAAGATAATTTTTTAAAAGTATAAATCATAAATAAATATCAATAAATCTCAGTTCGCTCATAATTTAATTTCTAAAATCTGGAGTCTTACAGAGGATAACAACTTTTATTTGAATTAACTAAGAATAAAAATACAAATAACAACTAAGATTAGAATTGTTACCTTTTATTGATCCAATATGAAATTCTAGGCATGGATGTACTTATCTCTAAAATCTTCTTATAGCAATGTGAGGAACCACTTCCAATGTTCTTTTGTGTCACTATCAATCACAGGATATGCAGTCACATAAAAGTGATTATTAGTGTCTTGACGAATGGTGGATAGTAGTTGGTCTCTGAAACACCCCTTTAAGAAACAACCATCAAGACCAATCCGCTTTCTACAACCAAACTTAAATCCTCTTTTACACACATCGAGGCATATATGTAGTTTGTCAAACAACAGGAAGATTGGGGTATTGGAGTCACATCCAATAAGGCTCTACTTCTCGGATTACTCTTCAAAAATTCATGTAAGTAGTCCCACAGCTGACTGTATTAGACTCTTTCATTACCAACTACACGATCTCTTGCCTCTTTAAGAGTTTTGTAAACCATCTTACCATTCACCACCACATTGTAATCAATTTCTATGTGGTCATAAGCCTTACTGAGTGTCATGTGGGGTTGGATTTGTAGCCTCTGTTCCAGCTTATTTACAACCCACTTCTGATCCGCCATGTTACTCTCGAATTCTTTTTCACATGTTTAGGAATGTACATTTTTATTTGGAAGCTTCTGACTGAGAATTCCAAGCGCATTATATGAGCTAGGGACAAAGTGGACTCTTTGAAGCCTCGTTAGTATCTGTAACACCAGTAACAACGCTCTCCCGCTACTTCCATTGGTAGTTTCGTCTTATCCCCAACACCATTTACATCTTCTTCATCATTGTTAAAATCTCCAATAGCAGCTTCTTCATCATTATTATCATCACCAATGGTAGCTTTTTCGTCATTGTTATCTTTTTTATCATTGTACTGATGAACCACTATTTTATAGTTTATTTTATACTGAATTGAGTGGATTATGTCAACTATTCTCACACTTATTCATGAAAAATGCATGTTTTTTAGTTTCCTTCCTAATTTTGTGCTATGATTGAAAACATGCTTCTTTGGCCTTAAAATTGCTAATTTTAATCCTCTTTCATTACCATTCGATGTCGTGATATGTGTGTTAAGTGTTTTCAGGTTTTACAGGGCAAGAATGACTTAGAGGATGAAAATAAAGCATGCAAAAGTGGAAGGAACACAAGAAATTGAAGTTTTGGGAAGCTGGCCTCGATGTGCATGCATGGACGACGCGTACGCGTGATCAGTGCAGCAGGCAAGCGACGCGTACGCGTGGACGATGCGTACGCATGACCAGGAATTCGTTCAGCGACGCGTACGCGTGACGAGCGTCACGTGCTGCAATTAACAGAATTCGCTGGGGGCAATTTTTGGGCTGCTTTTAACCCAGTTTCAGGCCCGAAAATATAGATTAGAGGCTGCA
Organism: Arachis ipaensis; assembly: GCF_059453495.1. Lineage (NCBI taxonomy): Eukaryota > Viridiplantae > Streptophyta > Magnoliopsida > Fabales > Fabaceae > Arachis > Arachis ipaensis. Next base: position 39,257,654 of record NC_142442.1, read on the forward strand.
GAGTGGAGCTGGAAAAAGGGGCTGACACTTTTATTCACACAATTTTAGGTTTTAGATGTAGGTTTCTAGAGAGAGAGGCTCTCTCCTTTCTCTAGGTTTTAGGGTTTTTAGTTTTGTTCCTTCTCAAATTCAGATTTCTACCTTACTTTAATTTAGTTTCTCTTCAACTTTTATTTATTCTAGTACTTTAGTTTATCTATTTCTCTCGTTGATTTCTCTATGTTGCCAATTTAGTTTATGAATTCTTCTTGTTTCCTTTAATCCATATTAATGCAATTTATGTTTACATGTTTATGATTGCTTTCTTTAATTTGTTGTTATTGTTTCCTCTTGCAATTGTTAGTCTTAGATTTTGCTATGTCTTGTTAGTTTTCTATGTTTTTATTTTATGCCTTCCAAGTGTTTGATAAATTGGTTGGTTGGATTTTAAATTAGATTTTTATGTTCTTGACTTGGATTGATTAATTAGAAACTCTTGAGTTATCAACAGTCTTTTGTTGATTGGTGATTAAAAGTTGCTAGTTGGCTTGAGCTTCACTAACTCTAGTCTTTGATTAGGACTTGTGAACTCAAGTTTATTTGCTCACTTGACTTTCCTTCATTTGTTAGAGGTTAACTAAGTGAGAGTAATTTGCAATTACTATCACAATTGACAATGATGATGAGGATAGGAATTTCGATTCTTAACCCTTGCTAGGACTTTTCCTAGTTGTTAGTTATTTTCTTGTTATTTACATTCCTTGCTTATTAAACTCAAAACCCAAAAAGATACAATCAGACAACCCATAATAAAAATACTTCCCTGCAATTCCTTGAGAGACGACCTGAGGTTTAAGTACTTCGGTTAATTTTATTGGGTTTTGTAACACCCTACCACACTGATCTTTACGCTTAAGTCATAAAATAGAGGTGGTGTGGTATTACGACCTCTAAAATAAAATGTATATATATAATAGCAGAAGAATTATAATATACTAGGAGCCTTGAAGAATAGAGGAAATAAAAATCGCAAAATAAAAATGCAACGCTCAAGAAACGAGTTAACTTACGTGCTAAGAAAACCATAATTATTAAACATAAGATAACAGAAGTAGGAATAGAGTGCCAAAGATACAAAATAACAAGCTCCTAACTCAGTCTGCAAAGTCAAGACTGGCTGGAGAATATTTACACATATATACATACATATCCAAAACCCAAAATTTCATATACACAGTCCTACCTCTTCATAAACCTCTAAGAGGATCCAAAAAAATAAGTTATGCGGAGAGAAAACTAAGTACATATATATACATCACTGTACAGCAAAACTACCCAGTAACCACTCCGCTTCAAGAGTCCAGACGCCTAACGAGATGCCTCTCGACCTACATCTAAAAAACAACAACATAGTATGGAATGAGAATCGGAGGTTCTCAGTATGGTAAAGGTGCCACACACATAATATATAAGGTCCTGGGAATGCCAGAGGCAATCCTAGAACGCCGACACTCAGATTATAGAGCTTAAAGTATTAAACAGGAGCCATAAAAGGTGGTTTTCTAAGAATATTTAAACCTAACTTAACTTAACCTTAAATCCAAGTCCCAACTGCCATTCCTCCATACCTCCAACTCCATCATGCATTTTCACAGACAAATAGACAGATAAAGGCAAGCACAAGAAGGTTACAAATACTGTAGGTAACAAATACACATTTAGCATGGCAAGTACATATAGGCACACCCAATTAAAGCACAAGCAAGTAATTCAAGTAATATGCATATGATGCATGCCTGTCCTATGGCTGATGAGGCTCATCTGTCGGTTATCCAGCCAACCCGACAAGTCTGAATTGAACTTAGACTGTCCCTCGACGTGCATCCCCAAGAGTCTATGCATAGATTTTTCTCAACTAATCGATATTGCTCAATGGGGGTAACATTCCCGGGAATTTATATAGTGCCCGATCACACTTACGTCGTAGGGTCAACAGAGTATCAAGTTTTCAACCTGGTACACATGGTGGCAAGCTACGGTACTTTATCCAGGGAATCTCGTATCTCAGATCATTCAAATTCATAAGCCATATAAATAATTCAATTATAATTCATCAACATTCACATCATTTTCAATCACATCTTATTCATCATCATACATCAATCATATTCTATTCTTATCCTTTATTATCACACCTCCCATTCCGTCCATCAATAGTTCCAATTCAAAACATAATTCATTCTTTTCTAAATGAATCAAACTTAAAACATACTCATTTTCTTAATAACTCAAAATCAAACCATATAACCTTTGAATCTAAATCTTTCTAAATAATCATCTAAACAAAATCTCTAACTTTTATAAAATTTCGACAGCATCTCCTCTAAAACTCGGACTTCGCCACCCTTTTCGGGTCCAAACCTGCATTCTTTTCAATTCAACATAACCTTCCTCATCATCATAACAATCACCATAATAAATCTACCTCATATCAACAATTATCATACAATATTTAAATACATCAATCAAAATTCAACCAAGAATCATAGTGCATAAATCCAAGGCTTTTAACACAAAATACCCTTTCTCATTATCATAACAACCTCTACAATAGTTATACCTCAAATCAATAATTCACCAAATCAACAATTAATCAACAAGCACCAAACCAACCATGTTCATCAACAAGATACTAAGTATCAAATATACACATGCAATCCAACTTATCCTATGGTCATCTAGCCTAAGTTTTCACAGAACATTATATATTAAATGCAAGAAACCTAAACCATACCTTAGCCGATTCCCAAGTATTATTCCAAGACAATTTTCCTAAAAGAACACAGCCCTCAAAACCTCAACTAATCCACTTCCTCCAAGTTCCAGTATTCACAATTTCGAGCTCCAATTATTTATTTTCAACCTAATACACATTCATAACACATATATATCCAATTTAATACTCAAAGCTCAAATTCAATGAAATTAAAATAGAATTATCATATCCTCACCTTACCCAAGTTTCACATAAACAAGAGTGAACGTTTTCCTCAAGCTAATTGGATCCTAAAACATCAAAGAGCAAAGAAATTCAATACCTCCACTTAAATTAGTGAAAATTGGGGGAAAAGAGTGGCTGAGAGTGTTTAGTAGCTTACCAATGAAATTGTTCCAGTAGAAACATAGAGCTCAATGCGGTGATCGCGTGGCCGCAAATGGTGCGACAATCGGAGCTCGGACGGAGGAGCTACGGCGAGTTGAAGTTTGCCATAAGGGTTCGGCACTCCTTTTCTTCCCTGGAGCTTTTAGCGCTGTTTATGCTGAATGGGAGAAAGGAGATGGCTTCGGTTCTTTTTAAGTGCTGGGCCGGTTGGGCCCACGGGCTCGATTTGGGTCTGGTTCAACCGGTTCGGCCCATTTGGTCCAATCTTGGACCGATTTCTTCGAAATTAGTGTCAAAATTCTCGTTTCGGTGAGCTCTATCCTAATTTAATATAATATTCACATTTCTAATCTTCTTTATTAAAAACTAATTTATTGACTAATTATCTACTAATTTATCGGGGTTTACAGGTTTGTATTTGTGATAAACAATTTAAACATTGACCGAGGGTAATTTGTTGGTTTAGAACTATACTTGCAACGCGACATTTTTGTGAAAATCTTTACCGACATTTTTTCTCCGTCATGTACTCATTGGTAGCTTTTTCTTTCTTATTCTTCTTCTCTTCCTAGGCTTCTTTACCTTTTCCAACCCATGTTCTCAGTCACACGTAACTATTCTCAGATTACTCTTAATGTATCTAGTCCTTATCCCTTCATAAATCACATGATCTTTCAATGCATTCTTGAATGACTCAAAGGCTGCAAACTCCATTCCTAACTGAAACCAGACCTGACCAAATTCGGCCTCCTCATTGAATTGTGGCCATTCATATTTGTCACATTCATCCTCTAAGCTCTCTGGTGTTAACAATGTTTCAGACTCTTAATCAAAGATAGGGTCCTCCTCTTTTTTCTTATGCCCTTCATTATCTTTATTTTCCCCTTCATTATGTGTGCCACCTGAAATTTGATCCACCTGCTTCAGGCTCAACAATTTTTAGCTCTCCAGAATTGGGCATGGCAACTTTTGTTGCTACACATTTGGGCCTTGCATCAACAAGTTTAGGCACAACAGTTTTTAGTGCTCTAGAATTGGGCTTTATAGTCCTTGGTGTTGCACATTTTGGCACCGTAGATTCTGACCCACCCCTATAGGTCATATCAAATTTTGCTCTTCTAATATTATTGGGTCTACTAGAACTTTCTTTAATATAAGCCTTTTTTTGTTTGCTTTGGATCCCTATTTTTTTTTGTGTGCGAGTTTTTACCTTCTTTTTAGACAACAACTTTCTCTCTGTTTTCTTTTGCATCTTCCTTTTCTCAATTATACAATCCTCTTTACTTTCATCCTCTATTTCTGGTGGAAGTGGTTTATATGGCTTGTCCTCTGTGCTTTCATACCCGTAATCACTAGAGTCATTATTACCTTCATCTATATCAATCTTAAACTCAAATTTTGAGTCATCAATAGAGTGTCCATTATTGGATGATCAAAGTATAAGTGAAATTCCTCAGTTTTCTTGTTCTTCTGTTTATTCTCTCGCAGCTCATTTATCTCCTTATCTCCATTAATTGGGTGTAATTTGGACTCAAAGTCAAAAGTAGCAGGATCAAATCAATATATTATCTTATAATCATTGTATCCTAATCTTTTGAAAAGAGTTTGAAATCAAAGAAGCAAATAAGGTCAATGTCTATCTTCGGGAACCTTTCAACCTTCCCATCAATGAATAGCATCACATGTTTGTCATTCCTTACAATATGGCCTCCACGTTGGAATACAGGAGCCACTATATCCTCCATCTAAAATGAGACTTTTCAAAAAAGAAAATTTTAATAAAGTCCAAACTAGAAGCAACAAAGGAAAACAAACACAATTTTCACTTTTATAAATTATTTTGTTGATTAACTACTCTAAAAAGAAAAAAAACTAATCAATCCCGATGAAGATAACATGTTATAGAATAACAACAGAGAATTGAGCTTTATCTATGGTAGCATAATAAACACTAATCAAACAAATATACTACACAAACATATAATAAACACCTTGTAAATGCTAAATGTATTTTGAAGTGATCAAAAGATTCTCTATTTTACTAGATTACCTTGGCCAAGGTGAGTAAGACGTGGTTACCAACCAAGCATTCCCCCTATTCTACTTGTCTACGTCACCGGTAACGGTTCAACCAACAAATGTTACGTTTATGGATAGGAGAGTAATGACGAATTGGAATTGGGTCAAATTGGGTGTTGGGAGTGAAGTAGGAGATGATGTGGGAGATGTTGGAAAGAGTTAGGGCAATTTTCTATAAAAAGAAGAGACTTTATGTAAGGCCTGGAAAAATATTAACGAGTTAACCATATAATTAAAATTTAGTTAAGAGAGTTTAAATCGCTCAATCTGGGTTAAAAATTTAAATTTTATAATTTAAAAATTTACAGATAAAATTTGAACTCAGAAAATTATTTGGAACACGAAAATATAATTATTTAGGAAAAAATGCGTACCAACGTTATAATTAACTGTACACACTTAGGACTTTCTGGGACTACGTATTAGAAAAATAAAAGTGTAAAAATGACTAGAAAAATATTTAGAATACAAATAGGAATACTTATTTTTAAAAATTTGGCCCTAAATAGGGCCAACGGGCGAAAGGACAAAAATGTCCTTTGCTTATGAGAGCCACAAACATGACCTGATTCCAATTTCAATTCATTTCACCCTTAAGAGAGAGAGAGAGCACAAGATTGAGAGGAGAAGAGAAAGAACCCAACCCTAATTTCATGATTCACCATCTCATTCAAATCCGATTTTCTCACAAATCGGAGCTCCAATCGACAATCCATTTATGGCTACTCGTTGCTCTCAACTTTCTCTACGTTTCTATACCACTTTTGCAGTGAGTAATCATGAGAATCCTACCCCATTTGTACATTTCTTGCTAATTTTTTGTTTTTGGATATGTGATTTTTGAAATTGGTGATTTTGATGTTTTAGGAGATGCTCAAACTCAATTTCTTGCAGGGTTTTGACCCATGTTTGTATAGGATAAGGTAAGAGAACTCTTTCCCCCTATTTTTCCCTAGTTTATGCGAAAACCTAATGTAAAAATTATGTAATTTGGATGTAATTAGATTAAATAGAGTTGTTTGAAAACGTGGCTTGGTTGGTGTTGAGTGAAGCTTGGACATTGGGGATTGAATTAGTCGGAGAGAGACTCAAGAAGTTGGAACTGCCATCAATGCAGGTATGGGTTTCGCTTTTGGATAATCACTATATAATGTTATGTGAAACCCTTGGTTAGTTGACTTTAAGATATTGATGAATTGGTGTTGTTGATAATAATGGCTTAGTATGAATATATGACATTGGATGATTGTTAAATGTTAAATGAAAATGGCCAAAGGTCTTGATTTAGTGAGTTTCTAATGCTTAATGTGTGTGTGTGTGTGTGTGTGTGTGTGTGTGAGTGTGTGTGTCGAATGTGAATATTGGGATGGTATAATTGTTGATGGTATGTTTGCCAATTATTAAGAATGAGACTTGTGATGGTCATTGATTTAATTTGTTGAAGATAATATTGGTGAAGGCTAATTGCCTAAGTTGTTGGAAATGTACTTTGGTAATGGATGTGTGAACATGTATGTGAGTAATTATTGTTGATTATTGGAAAAATTGTGAGTTTGGTTGAAAAAAAAAGTTACAATTTAAGTGAAAAATTTAGTGTTTGATGAGTTGTTGGGTGTAAAGGATGAATGTGTTTTAGGCTTTGGACTTGGTTGAGGCTATTGGGTAATGTTTTCAAAAAGAAAAGGGTTTTTGAGTAGTGTGAATTTTGAGTATTGCAGAAAATGTGTAATTTGAAAATTTTGGTCAACTTTAGAGGGTTATAAATTGGCACTCGAAACTTGAAAATAACTAAAATTGATCTTGAATTAAAATTAGGAATGACTACTTTAAAGCCGTCAAAGAACGGAGGAAAAACCATTTTTTGATAAAAAATTATGAAAGTTTGAAAATTGATGTTTAGAACTGAATTATGCAGGTTTTGCAGTAGGGAGACCCGAACCTGGTTCCCTGCATAGCACAAGCCATGCGTATGCATCGTGTTGGGACCAAACCAGGTTCCCGCGTATGCATAGGACATGCGTATGCACGATGCCCAATTCTTGCGAGACCCGTTTCAAGTTTCGTGCGTACGCGCAAGCCATGCGTATGCATCATTTCCTATTTTTACTGAAAATGCTGATTTGAATTATTAAGCCTTTTCCGACGAGCTTGTAACCCCCTGTAACCTCCGTATGGAGTCTGAGAACAATTTTTTTAAGCTTTGAATATATTGGGGTGAGTATAATGGATTGAACTAGGTAATTACTGGATGGAAAATTGTTAAACTTGTTATACATGTTGTGGGGATAGTGGTTCATCCCACCCACAGTAAGGACGGCGGCTTGGTCTTGCTCACGGATTGATAAATTATAATTTACTAAATTGATTAAGATTTTGAATCATGATTGAATATGATTATAACTGTGATATGATAACTGAATTGGCAAGGACGTGCGTTTCATCCGGCTTGCATTATTGATTATGCACCTCTGCTTGACAAAGATGGTGGTTCGTCTTGCTTGTTCAGTGCTGCGCTGTGGATGTGGGGATGGTGGTTTTGTCTTGCCTACATTCTCTCTGATTGCAAGGTGAGAATGCACTCTCCTTTGAGAAAGATGGCACTCTCCGTTATTTTATGCGGCACGTCCTATACCTCCAAGAGAAGGCAAGACAGGATTCTCCTTTGATTTATATGGTACCTTGATTATATTTCTCCTAGGGATGCGGAACAGAGAGACAAAGTTCGAGTTAGCCACTGGATGTGTCGGGTATAGCAATATAACCGACAAGTGAGCTCACGGCCAGTAGGACAGACATGCATCATGTGCATCTGTTTGTAATATCTTGGGTGTGCATAATTGTTCTGGTTTGCCTTTTGATATTCTATTAATTACTATCTGTGCTATTTATGGTAATTGCTCTCTAAGTGTGATTGCTTTGTATTGATCATTGTTTATGTTTAATTTCATTAATGAGACTTGGGACTATAATTGATGATGATGACTGTTGAAAATGGATGAGACTTATGGCAGTTTAAATTACCCTTATTTTAGTAGGTTGACCCTGTGTGGATTAGTTAAGACCCTAGACTTGGATTCTTGTGAAGTTGGAGATCAAGATTGCCTAAAGGGTTCATATTTTCTTATGTAGTTTTTATTTGGAATTTTTACTCTATTGGGAACCTTCGAGTTCTCACCCATTATTGCTATTCTATTTTTCAGATATAGGATGCAACGCACCTCGCTGAGTGTGTGGAAGTTTCAGGTGACGAAGCGAAGAGAATTTCTTTTGGAGAGTTTTATTTTGATGTATAAAGATTTTCTCTCCCTTTTGGAAGTATATTGGGTATGACTTTAATTTCTACTTAGAGGCTTTTTATTGGAGAGATAGATGTATATTTTGTACTTTCTCTAGTGATGTATATTTCTAACCGGTCTTTTCTTCGCGGGTCGAGACTAGTAACTATTATGTATATATATTATTATGTATCATCACGTTGAACTCATGATATATTCTACTTTTCTATATAACATTTGTCGCTTTAACGTGTTCGTGTATGATTAACGATTTTTGTTGTTTATTTTCTTCACAGGCTCTTAGTTATGATATTATTCTTCTATAATTATGTATGTATATCTCTTCTAACTGTCGTAGTACCTCACCTGTAACAGCTCAGACCACCCGCTAGTACGATATTGTCCATTTTGGCACACAAGGCCTTACGGTTTTGCCTTTGACGATAGGGATGATAGCCGAAGCCTCCCACGCTCACTCGTCAAAACGTGTCATGCTAGAGAGAGGTGTCCATACCCTTATAAGGCATGCTTCGTTCCCCTCCCCAACCGATGTGGGACCTTACAATCCACCCCCTAAGGGAGCCCAGCACCTTCACTGGCACATCGATCCGGGCTCTGGCTCTGATACCATCTGTAACAGCCCAAACCACCCGCTAGTACGATATTATCCGCTTTGACACACAAGGCCTCACAGTTTTGCCTTTGACGATAGGGATAATAGCCGAAGTCCCCCACACTCACTCGTCAAAACACGTCGTGCTAGGGAGAGGTATCCATACCCTTATAAGGCATGCTTCGTTTTCCTCCCCAACTGATGTGGGACCTTACATCACCACCATTGATTTACGACTTGAGCGTAAAGTTCTGTGTGGTAGGGTATTACACTTTGAGTGTTTAGGTCTTTTCGTGTGTCGTGGTGTGAAGTAGGAAGGGAATCAACAAGACAATATTTCCTCATATCCAAGACATTGCATTTTGTACCTAACAAAATGACATCCTTCACTCTGTTAGCACAGGGATTGATCTGTCCATGTCTCTTTTCGTGGCACTTAACGGCCATGTGTGAGACTTAACGATACACATCAGCAGTAGACGTTAGGGGCAAGCGGACGAGGATTGTGTTGGCTACGACATCTAACGTTGGGGAGATTTGTGTATTTAAAATTTTTAGGGACTAAAGTATTCGGTCCAAAATTTTTCAAGGACTAAGTTGGGGTATTCCTCATAAATTTATAAAACTTTATTTTTAAAAATTAAATTTAACAAATATTATATTATATTTATACCAAATAAATTATTTTTAAATAAATAACACCATGTAATAAAAACATTAATTGAAGTAGAAATATAATTTTCATTTATAATTTAACCCAAAAATATAAATTTCAAATTTAAAATACAATTTTGGGTTTGGTCGGGTTGACTCGAAGTATGATTCAAACCTAATTCAAAAATCACATCAGGTTAAAATGACAAATTTAAACTCGATAAAATATGTTTTGAGTTTAGATCCAATCTTAAACACCCCAAGTTTATATATTCCACCCAAACTTGAGCATTATTTAGGTTGTGGTTCAAAAAGGTGAGGTTTTATTGAGTTTAAGATTGAGTTAGAGTCTTAAAAACAGATCTGGTAAATATTTAGAATTGAGACTGAAAATTCTCGACTTATGTATTTATAGGGGAGTACATGGTCCGGTCTGTTCCAAAGAATAACTTAGGTCTAAATAATTTTGGTAAACTTTGGCCTAATTTAAGAGTGATCCGATCATTTGAAAAAAAAATCCTATCCAGTCAAACTATTCAACTGGATTTTGGCTAGAGTTCGGTCATCTGTCTCTCTCCAATTAAGGGAGTAGAGACTAGAGAGTAATTAACCAGGATTTAAAAAATTCAATCGATCATCAAACCAATGAAATTAAAAATTTAAAGATTTAAAGATTCAATCGAGATTCAATCAAAGATAAATAAAATATAATATAATAATATATTTATATATAAAATATATAATTTTTATAAAAATTATTTTTTTATGATTTATTATTTTAAATTAAATAATTAACTAGTATTAAATCCGTGCAATGCACGGGATTACATTTTAATTTGACATGTTAAATTGAAAATAATATTTTATAATCATAAATTTTTCGAATTTAGTATAATACTATTATCGTTATTATATAATAAACGTACTGAATATATTGTTTTATCTTTATTCAAAGTAAAATACAAATAGAACCGTTTGAAGTCTATAATATTCTTGAACTATAAGGAAAGAGACCTGAAAAAATAAGAACATATATAACTGTAATAATAGCATGCTAGTTTTACACTAAACTTTATATCAAAAGGCTAATGAAAATTTATCGACAACTTAGTATTTTACTAACCTCACATACGATGCTGTGCTCCTTGTTACACATTTTATTTCAAGTTTGAAGGTATAGTTATAAATAAATTAGTTATACCTACAGTAAATATTTTTACAAAAGTATAATCATAACATGTTATTAAAATGAAAATACTATTTTTCTTACCTAAATATTATTAAAAACTTCTTTGAACACGACATTTGTTGTTGATGACTTTGGATTGCCGGCTTTATCCAGAATTAGAACCTTGAGGCCATTACGATTCTTGCTTGACAAAGCAACGTAAAGTTGTCCATGGATGAATACTGATTTTGGCAAATAAATCTCTACATGTGATAATGATTGACCATGACTCTTGTTGATGGTCATTGCAAAGCACACTGTTAATGAAAATTATCTCTGTTGGAACTTAAATGGCAATCCTAAATCTGAAGGGATCAAGTTCATTCTTGAAATATACACTTTGTCACTAATATTTTTATCGGTCACTACCGTCATTCCAATTACGTTGTCGTCAAGTTCGTTAACTATTAACCTTGTCTCATTGCATAAACTTAAAGTCTCATATATGTTTCACAGTAGCATTACAGCAACTCCTAGCTTTAAAGTAAACTTGTGGTTGGGTAGTTCCAAACATTTGACTTCATTTAGAACTCTAATGTGAACCACTCTTATTGTACATCTTTATTCTCATTAGCTTGACATGTTGTGTCAGAACTTAAATACTCATTTTTCATCTCTGAAAAGATTGTCAAGACGAAATAGTTTACCTTCTCGACACTCTCAAGCGTGGGTGCAAAAATTATCCTACTTTGAAAATACCTATAATCTGTATATTTTGAAACAAATTTGGATATGCAAAGTCTACCAAATGAGAGAGAAGGTCACAGTAGTTATAATCAGTAGATTATCTGGAATTTCAACTTCTGACTCATCACTAACAGCAAAACCAATATTTTCATTTCCAATATCAAGCATCTAATTAGTAAATCTCTTCATTTCACCATCATGTTGACCCGAATAAGACATTAGAAGCCTCATGTTCGTATGCAGCTTAAGAACCTTACAGAACAATCACAGATAGGATGAGTTAATAGCTGATGATAATATATCGTGTCTACTTCCTTTCGGAATCACCAGAAGTATCTGTCTGAAATCACCTCCTAAAACCACAACCTTACCACCAAATGGTTGATGTATCTTATATTGATCAGTAACTGACATAAGATCCCTAAACGTCCGATCAAGTTCTTCAAAGCACATTTTATTGAACATTGGAACTTCATCCCAAATTATTAAGCTATTTTGGATGAGTAGCTCAACCTTCAAACTGCCATGCTTGATGTTGCAAGTAGATTCATCAGTATTTATAATGGGTACTGGAAGTCTAGAATGAGCCGTTTTGCCACCAGGTAGGAGTAAAGATGCAAATCTACTAGATACGACAGTTAAAATAATATTTCCTGTAGGCCAAAAAGCAGAAGAAAGTTCATTCCAAATAAATGTCTTACCACACCCACCATGCCCATAAACGAAGTAAAAACCACCAGAGTCTACAATAACAACATTGAGTATCTCATCGAATACTAACCTTTGTTCATTAGTCATCTTTTGTTCTGTATATAAGTTTTTATAAGTCAACTCATTTGTGTCATATGCTAACTCCTCCTCTATTAGCTTATTCTGAAAAAAGTGAACATCAGATAGCTCAGGATATGGCATTGATTGATAGTCTCTTAAACATCTCGCATTGCTATTGAGTATCTTCCCAATCTCAATAAGGCAGAGGTTTTTTAATTCGTCATCAGTCATGTCCTAACAAAAGCACACGATGGTTTTATGAATATTTAATAAGTAATTCCAAAATAAAATTTATTAATATTATTAAATAAAAGTAATAAGAGAATACAATCTTGATATAAAAAAAGGGTTAAGTATGGTTTTGGTCCCAAAAGTTTTTCGCCAGAATCAAAACCGTCCATCATCTAATTTTTTATTTAGAATCGTCCTTAATGTTTTTTTTTCGTATTAAAATCGTCCTTTTTATTTTTTTGGACAAAAATGCCCTCCTCCTTTCCCCTCCCCCACCCCCTCCCCCTTCACCCCCACCCCCACCCCGTCTCCCCTCCCCCCTTCACCCCTACCACCACCCTGCGTCCCCTTCCCCCCACCCCCACCCCCACCCCCACCCCGTCTCCCCCTTCCCCCACCCCCACCACCACCCTGCGTCCCCTTTCCCACCACCACCACCACAACCCCGCGTCCCCTCCCCTTCCCCCCACCCCCACCCCGTCACCCCTTCCCCCCACCACCACCACCACCCTGCGTCCCCTCCCCTTCCCCCCACCCCCACCCCCACCCCCGTGTCCCCTTCCCCTCCCCCCACACACGTGTTTTTTTTTTAATTTTATAATTTTTTTTAAAACAGGGATAGTTTAGGAATAAAATTAAAAATTTAGATAAAAAGGATGATTTTAATACAAAAAAATATTAAGGATGATTCTAAATAAAAAATTAGATGAGGGACGGTTTTGATTCTGGCGAAAAACTTTTGGGACCAAAACCATACTTAACCCTAAAAAAAAGACATAGTGAAATACCTTGATTTTTCAATACTTTCCTCCTCTCATATAGTATCCCGTCAGAAGATAATGTCCAAGTTACATTTCAAACATGATATGGTTTGCGAACGCTATTAGATATCAGTAGCATCATAAATAGTTTTCTCAATTGATGACCAAATGCAAGTTCAACTACCTTATTAATAGGTGCAATGAATTTTCTATCGTCACACAGTAGTTTCATGGAATAGCAAGCATCTTGGAAGCTAGAATATGTAATCCCATTAACTGTTCTAATAGACTCACGTGTTGTGCAACCTCTCTGAACAGTTAACAAAATTCTCATGTAGTAGATTTCACATGTACCATTAACTATCCTAATACACGATATATCTGGTCAGTCTTCAATCTTTAACTTTCTTGAATTATTAACTCTGCCAATCTCTTGCCAACTCGAGTTACATGTCATTGTGATGAAGAGGTCTGGATATCCATATTTCTTACAAATTGCCATAGCATCTTGATAGTTATTAAACACGTATATCATGCCACTAATGAAGGATTCGGGTAGCATCTTTAATCCCCTTGTATATATCACTCTTCAACTTATCTTAGTTGTTTCGATAGTAGGTCAGCCTTTTTGCTTCAATCATGAAAAAGTAATCAACCAAGAATTGTTGAAATAGTCTTCCACCATTGATGATAGTTGCATACTGGATCCTTCTTTCCTGTATTATTTGATCTGCTCTAGATATTGTATCTTGTAAGAGATAAGGTGGACGTTGTAAAAATGGCAATTGTACCTTCCCTCGCATACAACATATTGAGAACTCAATATTGGATCCTATTTTGGACTTCTATGATCTCTCCTTATACCACATCATAACATCGCAATGTTGACAAAAAATTTTGGATCACCAATGTCTATCACATGTAATAGTTACCAAGCTAGTAAATTCTGTTTCAGTTATATCTGCAACAAATATGTTATATAAAAATATACATTTCCTTCACCATGTGAAGTATAAAAATAATATCTACAAAAAATTATCGATGACTGCAATCTATTTAAAAAGATGAGATCATATAATACAATTTTATTGTACCAAGATCAAGGTTTAAGTTTTATATGCACAGTAATCAAATAATAAGAATTACAATAAATCAATGTTCAAATACAAAAAATATAATATATAACCATATCTTTGTCAGAATTTTAAAAATTTGTACACTAATCGATAATTCTTTTTTACAAAAAGCATAACAATAGTAAATAATAAAGTGTTAATATTGCTACTTCTTAAATTATCTATATTCTCAGTAATATCGAATAGGGTTAAGTATAGTTTTGGTCCCAAAAGTTTTGCGCCAGAATCGAAACCGTCCCTCTTCTAATTTTTGATTTAAAATCGTCCTTAACGTTTTTTTTCGTATTAAAATCGTCCTTTTTAAGAAAACGCGTGTTGGGGGGAGGGGGAAGAAAACGCATTGGGGGGTGGGGGAAGAAAAGGGTATACGAAGGGGGAGGGGAGGGGAGGGGAAGGGAAGAAGGGGAGGGGGAAGGGGGGAGGGGGATGGCGCCGGCGAGCCTCCGTCGTCGCCGCCGTGACCTCGTCGTTGCCGCTGCCTCCTCTAAAACTCTGATGATGATGACGATGAAGGGGAAGGAAAGCCGCCGTCCCGCCACTGCCTCTCTGCTCTCCAGATCAACCGCAACCCTCTCCCCTCCTTCTCTTCTTCCCTGTCTCGGATCTCCTCGAACCAGAGCTCACCGCCGGCGAGCCTCTCCTGCTTCACCATGGTGCAGCAACGTGGAGCCTCCTCTGCTTCACCACCATGCAGCAACGTGGAGTTTCCTCTATTTCACCACCGCCAGCAAGCCTCCCTGCTTTCCCTCCCTCAGTCCCTGTCGCAGAAGGAATCAGAGTACCACTACCTGTTACCCTCCCTTCAGCCCCTTGATTTGATTCTGGGTTAGTTTAGTTGGATTTTAATTTTTTGTTAGTTGATTTTAGGTTATTGAATTGCTGAAAGTTGCTGCTGAATTGTTGTTGTTGTTGTTGAATTAGCTTAGGTTATTGAACTTCTGTTAATGGTTAATTGTATACAAGATTCATGGTTGTTGTTGTTCTTCTGCATCTGATTGTTGTTGTTTCATTATTTTTTGCTTCTGCTGTTCTTTCGCTTCTGGTTGAGCTTGTTGTTATCCATTGTTGTTATCCATTGTTGTTCTTCTGCGTTTGTGCATCTGCTTCTGGTTAATGTTGAGGAAGAGTTTTGAGTTTGTTTTTCTGAGTTTGAGTTCTGGATCTGAGATCTGGGTTCTGATGAGGATAACGATGATGATGTTGATTTTCTGAGTTTTGGTTGGTGTGGTGGTGGTGGTGGTGATGGAGTGGCAGTGGGTGGAGGGTGGTGTTGGTGTTGGTGTTGGTGTTGGTGTTGGTGGTGGTGGTGGTGGTGGTGGTGTTGGTGCTGGTTGTGGCGGTGGTGTTGATGTTGGTGGTGGTGGTGGTGGAGGATGTAAGACCCGGTTAATTAATGGCTAATTAACCCATAAATGAGAATTTATTCTAGAAAGCCAAAAATGTTATTTTTATGGCTAAATGTGATAGAGGAAATTGAGACGAGAATTTCGATACCAATTTTATAGAAATCGGACCAAGATTGGACCGAACGGGCCAAACCGGACCAACCGGACCCAAAGTGGGCCCTTGGCCCAACTAAACTAAACCAAAACCCTAGTTTTCAGCACTCTCCCTCCTCATTTGAGACACTAAACACGCTGAAATGGAGGTCATGGAGGGAAGAACACTCTCTCAAGTTCTATCTCTCACTTGATCTTCAAACCACCATAACTTTTGATCTAGAGCTCCGATTGTCGCTCCGTTTGCGGCCACGCGTTCACCGCGGAGAGCTCTACAAAACCCATACAATTAATCTTGAGGTAAGCCACGTTTTACTGTTCGAAATTCCAGCCCTTGATTTCGAGTTTCATGAGTAAAAATGTTGAGATTTTGGGTTCTTTGATGTTATATGACCCAACTCTCTTGAAGGAGAAGGTTAATCTTGTCTCCTTGGACCTTGGGTGTGGTAAGATTCTCAACCCTAGTATAATTTGTTGTTCTATGATGTTTGGGTATTGAGATGTTGTGTATGGGTATGATGATTGTGGCTTAGGTTGTGTATATGTGAATATTGGAGCTTGATTGGTGATTTTGGAAAGCTTGGAAGAGGGTTTTGTGTGATAAAATCTGTTCTTGGAGGTGTTGATACCTTGAGAGCTTGTGGACAAGTGGTTTGGAAGTGCTCCGGTTGAGCTTGGGGAATCGGCTAAGGTATGGTTTTAGTTTCCCGTATCTAATATGTAATGTGGTAGGAAATACTTAGGCTAGAGGCCCTAAGATAGGCATTGAATTGTTGGTGTTGTTGAATGGTTGAAATATATGATGTGTTCATATATGTGATTATGAATATTGATGCCTTGATTGTGTGAAATATGAGAAATGCATGTTGTGATATATGCTTGATGGATGATTGAGGTTGAATTGATGGGTGGTACCATGTTGATGGTGAGTATGATGTTGATTATGTATAATGATGGTTAATTGGAAATGGTATTATTGGAAATTGGGATGAGGAAGGATGTATGACATGATATTGTGTTTGTCCTTTAGCCATTTGATTGAGAAGTGTTAAAATGGTTGGATGTGGTTTTGGAAACCTTGGTAAAGTGTCAATGTGTGAGTTGAGGATGGCTTGTTGTTGATTTTGGTACATTTTGAATGATTTCAAAGAGAAGGATTGAAATTGGCATGTTTGATTGATTTTGAAAAGAGTTGAAAGTGGCTTGTTTTGAAAATGGCACCTTGTGGTTTTGTATGAAAACATGGTTTTTGGGCATACTTTGACGGGACATAACTTGGACTACGGATCTCTGATTTGTGCCAAATCTGTTTAGAAATGAAATTGGATCCGGGATGTCCATGCCGTTCGAAGAACGAGTGAAAAACGATTTAAAATGAGGAAGTTATGTCCGTCGGAAGATTGGGATTTGAATCTGTAAATTCTGCAGCTTTTAACTTAGAAAATTTTTAGCAGAATGACCCCTCGCGCGTAGGCGCACTTGGTGCGTACGCGCCGTTCTTCGAGAAAGCGCCATCCACGCGTGCGCGTGGAGTGCGCATACGCGTGGACCTGTTTTCATCCCAAAGTTGATTTTTGAGTTTTAAAAGCCAAATTTCATACTTCTAAGCCTCCGATCTCACCACTTATGTCTTAAATCATTATGATATGCCTAGCATGAGAAAAAAGGCTAGTGAATGTGGTAACTTGCGAGTGAAGCAAGGGAAAAATGAATGATCATTGAGGATCAAAGATGATTATGTGAGATGCGGAGAATGGCGGTGGAAGTGCTTGTTGTGCCATGGGCCGAAGGGCCGTAATTGTTAATGAATTGGCTGGTTATGGATTTAACCGTGAGCCGGATGGCTAGATTATTGCCGTGTTACGGCGGAGCCATGTTTATGGCCAAGTATAAATGCATATATGATGTTGATTGAATTGTGAAGGTTTGCACTTCCACCATTGGAGATGAGGGTTTCCCTGGGTAGTAGCAATGGCTAGCCACCATGTGCTCCAGGTTGAGACTCGAAGCTCTTTTGACCCTATGTCGTAAGTGTTGCCGGGCACTGTGAAAGGCCCGGATGAGCTCGCCCCCATAAATATTCACCAGTGATGGTGATGGATAAATATTCACCAGTGAGGGTGATGGATATGGATCATGATTATGATCAAGTTTATGATGAGTATAACTCGAGTTGGGGATGCACGACAGAGGGACAGTCCAATGGCTAGCTACCAGGACTTGTCGGGTTGGCTCTATAACCGACAGATGATATCATCAGCCACTAGGGACAGGCATGCATCATAAGCATACTACATGAATTGTTTGAGATTGCCTATTTGACTGCATATTACTTGCTAATTGCCTAAATGCCTTATTTGTTCCTATTTGTAAATCTCTTGTCTGATATAACTGTGTTTGCTATATTATACTCCTGCTGGTTGTTGGGAGGTCTGAAGGAAGTAGAAAGGGAAGTATTAGTTAGACTGAAGGATCTTTAGTCAGTTGCCACTTACGGTTTAGCTTGTTTATAAGCTTTGATATTACCTGGAGGAAGTTCTAGGATTGCCTTCGGCTTTCCTCTATTATTATGTATTATATATGTGGAAGCTGTTACCGTACTGGGGACCTCTGGTTCTCACCCATGCGGATTTTGTGGTTTTCAGATGCAGGACGCGAGGCTTCTCGTTGAGGCATGCTGGAGACTTCTGGATTAGCGAAGATCCTTTGTTCTCGGGACTCTATCTTGATTTATATATCTTGTTTAGATACTTTTATCTCCATTAAATAATACAAACTGTGATGACTCCTTCTAGAGGGGATTTTGGAGATTAGGTTTTCGGTATTTATGTCCCTTTGGGTTTTCCTTGGGGTTTTCCTTATTTTATTATATGTATATATTGCTATGCTCGAACCGGTTACCTTCGCAGCCGGATTTTGAGTCTTGATATTCCTGTTTTTGATACTCTTTATATATATGATCTTGCGTTAGCTTATCCTTTGCTCGTTGTGTTAGTGATCGGAGTGTTGCGCTTTCGAGTTGCGGTTTTTGTTTATCCCTTTTTTTCTACAAGGCTCCTAGTTATAATCAATCATTCATACTACTATACGTACTAAATTTTTGTTTTAGAGGTCGTAATACCTTGCCATCTCTGAATTATGACTTAAGCGTAAGTCTCTGTATGGTAGGGTGTTACAGAGGAGGTAATTGTGTTGGTAGTGGTGAGGGTATTTTAGTCCAAAAAAATTAAAAGGACGATTTTAATACGAAAAAAACGTTAATGACGATTATAAATCGAAAATTAGAAGAGGGACGATTTCGATTCTGGCGCAAAACTTTTGGGACCAAAACCATACTTAACCCTATCGAATATAACTGAATATTCAATTTACACAAAATTATTTACTACAGTCGTATTTTTAGTTATATCCTCAATTTCTTCAACAATGATTTTATGATTTTCAATAATCATAAAATTATTTTTTTATAATTTATTATTTTAAATTAAATAATTAATCCTTAGTTAACATCTTAAAATCTGGTTTTCTAACTCCACGTGTCACAATATCCTTTTTCATGAAAGCTTTGTTTGCTTTTTTCAATTGGTCTTAAAAAGTTATCAAATGTGATGAAACTATGAAAGTTAGAAGTCCCCAAATCTTACCGCATGCTGTTTATCGATGGAACTTTCAACACCTAATTAAAGTACCTAATAGTTCAAAAAAATAATAAATGTAAACTCAAAGCATCAAATATATGTGTTTGAAATTTGGCCAATCTATTTATTTTAAAATATAAAAGTTGAATAGTCCAAGTATTTCCTCCCAAAACATTACTATAGCAGTCTCTCATAGAACAACATCTGTCCTTTTTGCTATGAAAATTATAGTTCTATCCTACCTAAACATTGCTAATTATAATACCTTATAACACCCACTCTTTTCTGCCACCGGTCCATAGAGAAGAAGTAAAGCAGCAGTAATTTTCTCCCTAAATTTTGAGGTACCCTTTTATCCAGGTAATAAAGAGAAGGGTGTTTTAGCCAGCAAATTGAAAGAAGATGTTGGTGCAGGCGTGTAGCAATTCCCCAAATTTGATTTTAGAAGAAGATGTTGTGCATCTGATTGAGCGGTTATTTTTCCGCTCAAATTTGACCCTTAAAAAAAATCAAATTCTCTAATTCATTTTTCTCTCATAACTCCCATTTATTCTCAAAACTTATCTCTTTTCTTTAATCCTTCCCCTCTCCTCTCCTTATTGACGTACTTTGACGGGAAGAGATTCTATAGCTGATGACGGTAGCGTAGCTGGTGGCGGCAGACGGGGTGCTGTTCGGTTTCCAATCAGGTATGGGAGCATGACGAAGCAGATGAAACCTTTCTTTGCCTCCACTGGTCAGCAGTGAAAGGAGCAGAAGCTTTCCGAAAAATCCGCAAGGTTCGTCGTTAGCACTGGCACTCAGGAGATAAAAGAGCCCCATAAGGAGCTTATCACCAATGTCCAATCCTCCTCTTCATCTTCCTCTCACCAACTGTAGCCTTATTTTCCCCTGAACTGATAGCTTTTATTTTTGGCACATCTTGCTAATATGTACATGTATTCTTATTAAACTGAGTATTTATGTCCTTATTAAACTTCATGTTTTGCTATTCATAGCAACGAACAAAGCACAGAACAGAGATGAAAGAACTTATGTTCCTGGACTGGACTAGATTTGTCTATATTTGATTTTTTTACAAAGCTAAATAATTTGTTTTTTCTTTTTCAGAGTAAAGAAAAAGGAAACATATTTTAATAGCTATGTTGAGTTCAGCTGCAGGTCTTTTTTCGAATGGGAAACGACCAAGGCGGAAGAAAAATGGACCCTCTGGTAGGTATACTTTTTCTTTGAGAAATCATTTTCTGGAAGATTTGAGGCTTTATAGGATGCCATTGAAAGCATTGAAATTGTCTTGAGGAACTCATTTACGGACTTGGTAAAAAACAGAGTGTCTCTTTTGAACATTATGACTCGATAGAGTTTATTCATTCATTCTTATCCACTTAAATCATACAAAAACTAGAACTGAAAATTTACTATAAAACGTGAATTATTTGATAAATTAAAAGAAATATAGGTAACTATAGTTATTTGTTATAATTGAAAATATAGGTAACTATACTTATTTGTTATAATGTGAATCATAGTAAACATTTGGCAAACGCTTATAGTAGCAATTGTAATTATGCATTTTGTGAAGAATTTTTTGTTCATTTGTCAAAGAAAAATGAAGTATTGCTTTAGGAAGATAGATAATGAAGTTGTTCAATTCTCTTAAGCTTGTCTTCGGTATAAGTGTTATATATGCTAATATTATAATTTGCAATTTCTATGGATTTGCTTCAATACTGGTGAAGAGAGAGAGCTTCTGCGTGGTTTAGAATTCAGAATAAATCCTCGTTGTAAGTATAGCTTCTAAACCAACAAAAGTCCTTTTTTACAAAAGTTTTGGTTGTTACAAGTAACAAACCCCTTTAAAATTGATAACCAAAGTATTTAAACCTCGGGTCGTCTTCTCAAGGAACTGCAGGGAAGTGTTCTTATTATTGGTTATGAGTTTTGTAAATTGGGGGTTTTGAGAGTAAGGAACAAGTAATTTAAATGACAAATAAAATAGATAAATAACTGTAAAATAAACTATTGGCAAGGTATGAAAATTCGGAAGTCCTATCCTAGTTACTTCCTATGAGAATGGAAGTTAATCCCACTTAGTTAACCCTTATGAAGGCAAGGGAAAGTCAAGTGAGCTAATAAGTTAGATTCCCAAGTCCTAGCCAACTCCTAAGGAAAGACTAGAGTTAGTGGAATACCAGTCGATTTAGCCGACATAACAACCAATCACGGATAGTTGATAACTCAAGAGCTTCCAGTTAATCAATTAAAGCCAATAACATGAAAAGCTAAATAAGAATCTTAGATCTGAAATACCTCAATTGTATTAATAAGAGAAAACCAATGTAAACATAAAGAGTTCATAAGCCAATCTGGCAACATAAGTAATTAAAGGATAGCATTAAAATATCTGAAAGTAAAAGAGAAATATAAAGTAAAAGGGATATTGAACCTGATGAAGAGTTGAAATTCTAAATCCTTTAAGAGGAATTCTAATCCTAAAACCTAAGAGAGAGGAGAGAATCTATCTCTCTAAAAACTACATCTAAACTATGAAAAGTGAATAGTTGAAGACTTGATTATGAATGGATGCATTCCCCCACTTCATAACCTCTAATCTGTGCCTTCTGGACTTGGATCTGGGCCAAAAAGGGCTTCAGAAATCGCTGGGAGCATTTTCTGTAATTTCTGATGCGTGGCGTCTGTCACGCGTCCGCGTGGGTCACGCGGTCGCGTCATCTGGAGTTTTCTTTATCACGCGTTCGCTTCGGTCATGCGTCCACGTCATCTGTATTCTGCTTAAGGCGCGCGTCCGCATCAGTCACGCGTTCGCGTCGCTGCCTTTTGCGCTGGACATGCGGCCGCGTCGTCCATGCGTTCGCGTCGCTGCCAGTTTCTTCAAAAACTCTATTTTGTGCTTTCCTTCCATTTTTGTATGTTTTCTTTCCATCCTTTAAGTCATTCCTACTTTAGAAGATCTGAAACTACTCAACACACAAATCACGGCATCGAACGGTAATATAGGGTAATTAAAATAATTATTTTTAAAGCATAGGAAACATGTTTTTCACATATATCACATAATAAGGAAGGAAAAGTAAAACCATGCAATTTACATGAATAAGTGGGTGAAGAGTTGAATAAATCACTTAAATTAAGCACAATATATATCATAAAATATGGGTTTATCAACTGGCTGTAAAATAGTTTTTTTTTAACAGGTTGACTCTTAGTAGTAATTTTGGTGACTAATATACTCTTTATTTATTAGGTTGGAGATTTAGGATATGCATCAGAGGTTGGAAACTATGCTGAGTATTTAGGAGCTCCAAATGAGGTGTTATTTATAATTGATGTAAATATCATAATTCCTTCACGTTCCAAGTAAACTTTTTTGTGAATCTAATTATAGCTTTCTCATGTATAGGGATCAGGTAAAGCAACAACAGTTGGTTTAGGAAATGAACCCTTTGTATCATTTGGTCTCTTTTTAGGAGAACTTTGAAAGGATCATTGTTTAGTGGGTTAAACTCCATACATACCTATTCATCATAGTTGACAAATGCATTAAACATGTATTCTAAATCTATATACATACCATAGAATAATTATATCTTGGTAAATTATATTTCAAAACAGTTTAAATGTTAATTATGTCTTATATGTCTTAAATAGTTAAATTGTTCATATAGTTTACCAAGTGGATCATTTTAATAATAAAAGAATAACTCTTTTAGGCTAATACTATCATTGTGCAGGTTGTGCTCAAGGAAGAAGTACCTGGGGTGGATTGCTTGATACATATTTACTTTTGATTCCTATGACCCAAACTATGACAATACTGAGGTAAAGAATGTAAAGAAATTGAGCATTCACGTGCATATGACTTCTATAGGAATATGAGCATTCAAATGAAAAGAAAAAGTAAACACCACCACCTGATTTGGTGGATTACAAAGAAAAAGCAACAGTAAATATGGAAGAATATTTTGTAACTGATGATGTTGTTGCAACAATTGAACTCAGAACTTGAAACGCCACAATGTGGCTACTATTTTATTTCATTGTTTATTTTTTATTAGTTGAATTTAAGATAATGGCATTGATTGTTTTTAACCTTTTCTGCCTATTAGGTGCATCTTCTATTGGTTCATTTGTTAATTCAAAAATTCTTGTTGCATTTTTTGTTCCTACAGGAAAGAAATCATGCAATATTTTGATTTAGAAGAGTCTAATCTTGAAGTAATTTCAAGACCTTTGCTATTCTTTTAGATTTCAGTTGATATATATATATTTTCTATTTAAGAGGCATGATCTATTGAATTTGCATTTGTTCATCATTACTTCATTAGGTAAGTACTTTAATTATTCTGTCTCTTTGATAGTGGAACTGCTTGAATTGGTGGCATGCTTTTTGGCTATGATACACAGGTATTTATTTTATTTCATTTTGGATTTCATATATATAATTAGAAAATTCATTATGCCTTCTTTAATCCGTGCTTATTATGCCACATCTACCCCTAATAATTCTTTTGCTTCTGATTGTGTGCATCAAAGTTATTGATTTCATCTGATTTCTTACCTATGGTAGTTCACATATAAAATTCTAATGTATGCTGACTGAAAATATGAGAGATATATCAAGGAATTTTTTTCCCTCTAATCATACGCCAAGTCTAATTAATAACCAAAACATTTATTTTACAATTTATTCTGTTTAAAGCAAGAACTGAGTTGTCACAAAGTCAAAACAAGAAAATTTTGATTAGGAACTTTTGATGCTGTTTTGTCTTTGGTGCACCTATTCTTTTATAATATTTGTTTTTTGCATAAAAGAGAATTGTAATCTGATTGTATGTTACTTACATATATCATATGTCTAGATTGATAATAAGGTAAGTGAGGTGATATAGAGTTTAAAATAGTTGAATTATGTTATTCACCTAAGGTCCCTTTCCATCTCATCTACATTGAACATTGCTAATTGCCATTATGACTGATGCAATTTTCAATTCTCATGGCCGCATTCAAGTTTTTTTTTTCTTTTTTGAACTTCTTAAATATCAGTTTGTTTATTTATTGTTGTTTTGATTTGTTTCAAATGACTAATGTGATTAATGACCCGACTTTGTCAGGTTGAGGCTTAATTGGTAATGAACCTCATCTTGCAAGACATGTTTGATGAAAATACTTCCTACATTGTTCACTTAGTTATGGTTTGGAGTTATGGCCTTTGAAAATATTGTTTAAGTGGCCAAAGCAAATTACAAATTTCACATAAAATATTTTTTGGTTGGTTTCATGGTTTAGTTGCTAGCTATAGAGGATGATCTTTAGTTGGTAAATCTAATGACATCATAAGAATATGTGCTCTTTTATCCAAAGAACTCGGAGGCCAAAGAACTGACAGATTAAAGTTCACATGATGCTTCCAATGAGCCTTAGGTAAATATTGCAAGTTTATTCTTTCTTTTTGTTTCTTTCTTTTCCTTCTTACATTTGTTTTTTTTTTTTTTTTTTGTATTTTCATAGATACACGCTAATGCTTAATTTTTTTTTTGAGCTTCCTTGGTTCAAAAAAAATTAGTGCATTCATCATTGGTGTAATTAGAATGGATATATCACTTGGGAGACACTGCATTAGGGATTTTTTTTGTTTAGTTTGTGTATAATTTTATATTCCGTGAATTTTGTCCTTTGATTCTAAGTTACCAAGTGACTAGAAGGAAGAGTATGTTGAACAACAATGTTTAAAGAATGAAATTGAGTGTGTTAGAAAATTTTTAATAAGTTAGAGTTAAATATAATATTTGAGAGAATTGAATTAATTCTAGAGAGAATTCTTTGATTACGAATCAAAACAATAGAATTGAAATAGAATATGTAGAGTGTGTTTGAAATAATTATTTTGTCTTTTTATTATCACCACTAATAATTTTTAGTGAGAATAATTTTGGTAATATTATAACTTATGAGAATAGAATTGAAAATTAGACCATTTTTAGTCGAATTTGATTTAAACTGAATCATGAAAATTAAATTCTTACTAGAATTGAAATTTGCATTACTTTTGAGTTTTTACTACTTAAGTATGAAAAAGAATTCTAACCCTTGAAAAAATTGATAAAATTTAATTTTCTTATAATCTTTTGAATGTCACAGATCCAACTACAGCATGTCAGCATCTAGAATTCCAATTGTAAAATGCACTGGAATTTTAAAATGCACCAGTGTGCCACATAAAATGGTTTACTATCACAAATGATTAATAGTTATATTCTTCATTTCAATAATTTTTTTTTTAATTTTTTATTCATATTCGTATGAGATCAAACCTATGTCATTTTCATATATATTAAACTCTCATGTAAAATGAACATAACTGATAGGTTAATTAATCTCAATATTTAAATTAGTATATTTTTAGAGTGCACCAATAATCATAATATTTATAGAATATAAGTGATGAATTGCATATAATAAAATAAAAAGTTGCTATATGATTAATGTTTACTGTGGTTAGCTTAATCTTATCAAGTTTAGAGTTCACCAATTAAAATGTAAAGTTTAAAATAAAAATTAAAATTAAAATAATTGACCTCAGTTTAAATATAAGAACGATATAAGCTGATATATTTTTTTGAGTAGGCAAATAATAATAAAAATTATTAATTAAATTAATTACATAATAAAAAATACAAATAATTGTTTAACTAAACAAATAAAATTATCATTTTCTCATACTATATTTTTAAAAAAGAATTAAAAAATAAATTAACTCTTAATAAATTACATATTAAATATTATATATATATATTATCAACTATTTTACAATAATTTAATTTATATTCTTAGTAGGACGTAACGTTGATCAAGTTGTTTTTGATCAAGTTGTTTTTATTTCAAGGATGAACATAATTCCTAATAATGAGACCTTATCTATCAGGTTTATTCAAAGGCAGTTTTCAATTATCCTTTGCTTTGCAATGACCATAAATAAGTCTTAAGAACAGACACTCTCAACTGTTGATGTATATCTTCTAAGGTTTGTTTTCACACATAGTTAGCTTTATGTTGCACTCTCTCGAGTCAATAGTATGTCTGGTCTCAAAATATTAGTTGTTAATTTTTATGAAAAGACCTCAAATCATACTCCTAATATTGTATACAGAAAGGTTTTTGTCAATTTACTCCCTGCCATTCAGCCATTACTGTAATATTCATTGTTCAGCTATTATGTCTTGCTTCCAAAGTGTTATTTTGATCAAATTTTCTTAAATCTGTATTTCCTGGTTACGATCATTTTATTGGTTACTTTCATCACATCATCCTCTTTTGATTCACGGTACAAGCCTACAAAGTCGCTGATGCTATGTCCTCGTGCTTGGCACGAGTCTTAAAACTAGTACCTACTAAAAATCAGACCAATTTGACTGATTAGTATGGTTTTAAAAACCGAATCGGACCGACCAGTTCAACCAGGTTAACCGGAAATCGATTACCTAGTCGGTTCGGATAAGTCTATAAACTGCCTGACAAAAAATCGGTCACAGAACCGATTGAACCGACAGTTAACCGGTAAACTGACAGAACCATTCGATTTTTTGGCGGGTTTTTGGTTCGACAATAAATCTCCCAAACGACTCCGTTTTGTTTAAAAAAAAAAGGGGAAAAACGGCAAAAGCAAAACTGAAGTTACTGAACCTTAATTCCCTAAATCAATCCCCGTAACCCATCTTCTTCCCAAACTCATCTCTCTTCTCTTCTTTGAGATCCATAGAAGCCACCAACATCCCGCTGCCACCGCATCCCGCCGCCACCACAGCCCCCACCGTGTCGCACATCGCCGAGCTCCCCTTCTGTGTGTTCGCCGATGTCGCGTCCTCTGTCGTCGCCGTTGCTCACCTTTCATGTTATCCTCCCCGTAAGCGTAAACGGTACACCCATCTCCTCTCCTCTCTTCTCTGAAGACTGAAAGTGAACCATAGAAGCCACCGCAATGACAGTTTTGAGCACTGAGCCCCACCGCCCCACCGCGTCTCTGTAATCGCCGACCTCGCCTTCTCTGTTCGGCTATTCGCCGGTGTCGCGTCCTCCATCGCTCGCGTTCCTCCTCGCCGACCTCGCCTTCTCTGTGTTAATCGGTAAGCACTGAATAGCCATCTCCTCGGTGTCTGCTTGCTGGTTTAATGTTTAGGCATTTAGCACTTGATTAATTGGATTTTCTGAGATTATTGTCTGCTGATTTATCATTTATTTGTTATTTCTGATTTTCTTTGTGTTGAATAGTGATTTGGTTTGGGGGGAGATATGGCTTCTGAGGCCATTGTGTTGAACCTTAATTATTCTTAATTTTGGTGTTTTAGCTGTCCAAATTTGTTGTTGGTGTTGTTGTCCGTTTGTATTCTAGTTCATTTCATTCACTTATTCATGTTTTGTGGTATTTCCCTTTCATCTCCAACACAGACCTGTTTCTATTACTCAATTTCACCATTTGGTGTCTTTTTCTTTTTCCTTGTCATTGTTTCTTTTCTTTGCATATGTTGTTTCGTGCTTTGATTCGATTTACCTTTTATTGCAACATCAATCATTACATACATCAGAAATAACAAATAAATAATAATTATGATTTTTGATAAGATACCTTTATTAGTTGAAAACTTGTTTGTTAATGTTTCTTGTGATAGAACATTATGTGTTTGTTATTATTTGCGTTTTGGTTGTTTTTTGTTATAAACTTCGATGTTTGAAGTCATTTGTGAACTTCTAATATTAAATTATGAATAATTTATGGTATAAAATTGTGAAATTTTGAATTTTATTAAGGTAAAAATTATTGAATTTATTCAAAATTATATATAAATTTTTTAATAATTTTATTTAATATTTAATTAAATCGGTTGAACTCTGGAGTTCAAACCATTAAACCAGTAATTTTACCGGTTTATTGATTGGTCTGGTTTTCGCAACCTTGCTGATTAGCTGATGATTGACCGAATTTTTTGAAATTTTTTGAATTTTTTGAACTGGACCGATCTAGTAGTCGGTTCCGATTAGCCATGTTCTAATCTAGGGTACGCCTTTCCCCTCTCTCGCTCTCTCGCTCTCTCTTCCTCCAATCCCCAACCATTTCACCCTTCTTGTTTGGTTTCTCAGTGCTCACCGCCTCACCCACCCAGCCTCTACCATCATCTTCTATCTGCTTCTCGCTGCTCACCCAGCACCACCAGCGTCTGCTGTCTTCGCCGCCGCGAACTCCATCGCCGCTTCCATCTTCACTCGGTCCATGAACACCCCTAACTTACACCACTAGGACCACGACTCGCCTTTTGCCGCCTTCGATTCTGCCTGCTGCTCTTCTGCCCTGTGCTATCCGGTTCTGCCCTAATTTCCACCTTCTTCTAGGTTGTCTTTTTTTTTTCTGCCCCATTTTGTTGTTTTGCCCTTATCTCTTGAATGATTTAATTGCTGCTGCTGCGAGGTCCCAATTCCGTTTGATTATATCAATTTAATTCTTGCTA
This sequence comes from Arachis ipaensis, assembly GCF_059453495.1. NCBI lineage: Eukaryota > Viridiplantae > Streptophyta > Magnoliopsida > Fabales > Fabaceae > Arachis > Arachis ipaensis. Next base: position 39,286,886 of record NC_142442.1, read on the forward strand.
AATGATGATTGTGCTGAATTTGTGGTTAAATGGTTGCATATGGCAATTACAATTTTTTTGTCTGTAATCTTTACAGTTATTTTGCTTCTGTTAGCTTATTTGGTTTAGTTGTTTGAGCTGGTAGCAGTGTTGTGCTAACTGTTGAGAATGTTTTTGCTCACCAGATGTTTGATGAAATGTGTCAGTATTGTTTATATAATTCTTGGCCAATCACTTTATGTCCTTGATTTGGATACCATATCGTTCACTTTCAATTAAACAGACCTATAAACAGCAATGGGTAATTTACATGGATTAATTCTGGAATCTTGATAGAAGGGCTGAGTACCAAGTTTGAGCTTAGAGTGAAACATTCATTTGTACCCAAGGGAATTGGTTTGGATAAAAAAATGCACAGTACTAGACTGCCCAATTTGTTTTACACTATACAATTCCTATACACCATATAGCCATATACTAAGCCTTTTAGCCTTCCAAGTTTCAATCCGCCTCACCCTCAGAATTGACGATCCCTTTCTAAATGTATGTGTGCATGTATATATTAAGTTGATCCATAAAGAAAATAAATACAAGTAGATTGCAGCTTTTATCTTATACAATTTTTGGCACATTTGAAACATATTTTCTCACTTTGTTGTTCAAATGGGGTAGCTTTCAATTTGAGCATTTTTGTGGTCATTTAAATTCAAATTCAACTTTAATAGAAATTTTTGGAACTGTGTTCTTAGTGTTGTTAGAATTAATTAGTTGCCATTGATGACCTTATATCTGATTATTTTTAATTTACTGTCAACTCAAATTTACTCACAGTTTTTATTTATTGGTGCATTGGTCTTTTCAAATAGGTAAGGTGTATTGAATAACATCTAGAATGTGAGAAGATTATTACTTACCTGTAAAACGTAACAGTATCTCTTCAGTTTCTTTGTTAAATTAAATAAACGAGAATAGGTGTATGAGCCATGAGAATTTGTTTGTTTATTTTAGTTTTTGCATTTTAGGACCACACATCATTATACTTGTCCATGTTTTGACTTGTGGCTTTGTGGTTCTTTTCATTCTTAGGATACATGGAGGATTCAGAGCAAAGAAAGAAAAGGTTGAAAGAAATGCGCATGCAGGCTGATCAAGCTGAAGTTTCTGGTGGTGTTGAAGGTTCTGGGATCCCAGGTCATCTCTCAAACCCCTTGATTGAAACTTCTTCGACTAGTCGCTCACAGGATAGATCATCCGCTGCACCAAGATTTGACTTTTATACAGATCCAATGAATGCATTCTCTTCTAACAGAATGAACAACCCCCGTATGCAGTCTGCACCAGATTATTTTCCTCTGGCCAATTTTGCCAGGTCTCCTGCAGTACAAGATCCAGGTAATGGTATGACTGACTACGACTGTTTTCTTAAAATGGTATTCCGTCTATTAACCAGAGATAATTTCAAGTGTTTAACCAACCTTCATTTTAACATTGAGCAACTAGTCGGCAATTGCACATTTTATGGTGTTATTCTATCCACAAGTTCTGCTTATGTTGCATAGCCAGTTCCAAGTTTGGAGGAAAGAGGAGGGTTGTGTTAGGTCTTCGAACCTTTATGACATGGATCAAATGGGTTTATTATATGACATGTATTTCATCCCTTCTGACACCTTTTTCTTTAATAAAAAGTTATGATACCTTTTTAAACATTTAATTAAGTGAATTAGCTTTTCATCAAAATAGAGTTTACATTCATATAGTTCTTACTTTAGAATGTTATTTACATCAAGAAAGATGTGATATCCTACAAAAAAATGTGCCTGACACCCTAACAAGGAAAGTTGGTCTTTTTGGGATCTATAAATTAAATATAAAAAAGGGCAGTCCGGTGCATAAGCATCCCGTGTTAATGCAGGGTTAAATATGAAGAGAGATTAAATAACCCAACTTACTTTATTATTAGGGTGTTAGGCACATTTGTTTGTAGGATATACTGATATACCATTACTTACAGCATTTGCCTGCAATCTAAATTTAACTCGATGATTGCACCTAAATAATGACTCAGCCGTGAAGGAAGTTTAAGCCTCTCAGAGATTGATTTATTATTTTTTTTTTATGTATATAAGTAGCAAGACGGAATATATGGAATGTAAGTTCAGTCTGAGAAGGGAAAACCCCAATATAGAGGTGAAGATTGGAAAAAACACCCTACGAAAAGTTAAAAGTTTTAAGTATCTTGGGTGCATCATACAGGATAATGGAGAGATTGAACAGAATGTAAATCATAGGATCCAAGCAGGTTGGTCAAAATGGCGGAGTGCATCTGGTTTTATATGCGACAAAAAAGTACCTTTAAAACTTAAAGGTAAATTCTATCGCACCGCTATAAGACCGGCTATGCTGTATGGTACGGAGTGTTGGGCGGCTAAAGGGGAGCACGAACATAAGCTGAGTGTGGCAGAGATGAAGATGTTGAGATGGATGAGTGGTCATACGCGATTGGATAAAATAAGGAATGAAGATATAAGGGAGAGAGTTGGAGTAGCACCCATTGTGGAAAAGATGGTTGAATCGCGTCTCAGGTGGTTTGGACATGTGAGAAGAAGACCGATAGAACATCCAGTCAGGAGGGTGGATGAGATGGAAGATGGACAAAGGGCGAAAAGTAGAGGAAGATCTAAGAAGACCATCCATGAGGTGGTCAAACGAGACCTACATGTAAACGGTCTCTCTGTAGACATGATACATGACAGAGCACAATGGCGTCGTTTGATTCATGTAGCCGACCCCACTTAGTGGGACAAGGCTTTGTTGTTGTTTGTATATAAGTAGTTTGTCTGGTCATTTCTAATTATATAATTGTTAAATTCAAATTTGCAGCATTGCTCTTATCATTTGTTGTATTTATACTGTTAAAATCATTATTATGAGCTTACCTACTGATTCTTCTGTGCAGAATGATCACCATCTAGATTTAACTGTTTCTTTTCTCGAGTTACAATCTCATTCTTTGCAATTACAGGATCAACAAATCTGTATATGGCTGCCTTTGCCACTCAAGCATCACCAACACCCTATCGAAACCCAGGTTGGAGTGAACCAAGAGGCCATACTCATTATAACTTACCATTCCGTTCAGCAAGTGGTAGTACTTATCCTAATCCTAGATTCGAACCACCAGGTGGTCCATCATGTTTTGCTGGACAAGGCATAATTCCCCATCCGAGCCATAGTTTGAACCCTTCTCCAGGATACAGGAATAGTCCAACTCCCAATCGAGGGAGAGGCAGGGGCATTTGGCATAACACCCAAAGCCATGCTTCAGGACGTTGCAGGGAACAAGGACAAACTTCGCATGGTCACTGGTCCAACAAGGACAGAGCTTCCGGCCCAGAAGATTCGTATAAGAGGTCCATGGTTGAAGATCCATGGAAGCTTTTAAGCCCTGTAATATGGAGGACAACGACGATCTCTTCATATACACCAGGAAGTTCAAAACCTCGGATTTCGAACTCAGTAAGTGATAAAAGGGAAGGACCATCTGGCGCTGCTATCAAAACCGGGTCTGAGCCAAGTCTTGCTGAGTACTTGGCTGCTGCTTTCAATGAAGCTGCCAGAAATGCAGAAAATGTGTGATGGCAGCTGGGAGGTTCACGAAGGTCCCGTTGTCATATTACTACAATGGCAAATGGTGTATGAGGGCAGGAATGCACTTTGTCATGTTAAATATGTGAAATTTTCACAGGGGAGGATGTGTACCCGGCAAATGATGTTGCATGTCAGAGGTCACATGGGAGGTTTTATGAAGGGTCTGTCATGTTGTTACTAAGAAACGGGGTCCAGTCAGTGAAAAAAGCTTCAAAAGGTTTTGCATGGAGTAAGTGCCAAGGATTGCTGTTTGTGTTCATGTGCTATATATATTCATGTTCTATACACCAAGCATCTTGCTAAACTTAGGAATGTGCTATGGTTGCTGGCAAGTGCTGAACTTTTTCACATTAAACTAAATTAATAGTTGATCTACAATTGGATACCATTGTTATTGTATACCAATTATCAAGCCTATGGATGATTTGGAGATGAAATATTTGCTAGTGACCGAAGCTGCAACTTTAGCTAAACTGCAACTTTATCGAGCGTAGAAATAATCTCATATAAGGAGTAAATTACTATACTCTCTCTTAGAAAGATCAATTTGATAATAATATAGTTTTTAAATGAATAACAGTAAATTCTTGAAAGATTAGTTTACTTGATGGATCTATTCTGAGTGAAAATTGTTCTATCAATAAAATAGTTGTTTAAAGATCAAAATGTTGGTTTATTCGAAACTAAACTGAAATTGAACATTATAGCTTTTCGACACAATTCGCAATATCTGAATACTTTTGACAATAAACTACATTTTTTTTTGTTTTTTATTTATTTATTTTATCATTCATCGGAAGATGAATTCAAGAGTATGACTAAGGTATAAATGAAAAATGAGGAATTGATGCGAGTGTATGGAAATTGATGTGTTTACCTAATGAGGTATAAAAATACAATCACATTTAGTATTAAAGTTACAACACGATTGTAGTATAATACAAAATTGATGAGGGCTTGTTAACGACGTGACTGCTGTCTGCTGTCGATCCTCTCAATTGTTTTTTACAATTGTGTTTGTTAAGTATACTATTTTATCATTTAACATCTTTTTATACATATTTTTTTTGTCTCGTTCAAAAAGTATATAATAAGATATCACACTTTACACTAATAATTACAAAAAAACATTTAGAAGATCCAATCTCCCAAGTGGCAGATTTGAGTGTCGCATTGAAAATGACAAGTATCTGATGGTCATCATTCTTATTGGTGAAAGGAAGCTCTACCAGCTGCAGACAATTAGTCGTTGTTTTTTATATTAGATATACTTCACATCATACTGAAAAATGCAATTGAAAACACAAGTGGTAAAAACCATGAATCATTAATTAAAAGAAGGGAATAATGATGATATTTTAAAAGATTATTGTAAAAGGGAAACTAGCATGATACCTGGCTACTCGTCAGCTGTTTTTTTAATGTGTATTCTGTTTATGAATATTGAATACTGTTCATAATTCATTGAGCTGAACAATTACGTTGTTACTCATTCAATTATCAAAACCGTGAGCTGGAGCACTTTCGGAAGGGATATGTAACATGTATCAAACAATAATGTCCACCAATAAATCCATAACGGAAACTTTTGGTAATGACCATGAACTAAATTAATTGAAAAACTTCATCTAAGAAACTAACCTTTACAACTCCCACAAAGTAAAGATAATTACTGTAATCTAAGTTCTATATGACCTTAACTCATCCCGTGAAGGGTGTGTTTGGGAGTTTTAATTTTAGAGGGGAAGAGAGGGGAGGAAGGATCCTCCCCCTCCAAAATCAAAACTCAAAAACACACCCTAAGGTTTCTGCTCGGAACATATCACGTCCGAGAAAGTGTGTACGAGCTGGTCTGCTAAGCTTGAAGGCTCGTCGATCAGTGCATCGACAAAAGCACTGACCACTCTTCTCTCCTGCTGCGTAGCCTTGAGGCTGAACCATGTGAGAAACCTTATTCTGAAGAGTTCGTCAATGTGCCCTTGGTGTTCTAACCATTTGACTACCCTGACGGAATGCTCATAATCATGTTCCTTCAAACGGTTCCTCGGCAACAAAGCACTGAGTTGCCTCATTTCATTGGGTTTAGAAGGCGTTGGAGGTGAAACCGCAACTGAAGTTTTATGTGAAAATGGTACGACTGAGGGAGTCCGAGTTAGGAACTCCTCAAAGCTGCCCCTGATGTGAGAGTTGGCAGATTCTACTGGATGATTTTCAGCATTTGTCTTGATCATTCTCTGTGAAAATTTGTGCATACCTATCACTGGGGATCTCTGAGGTGACTGTGATAAATGGTTACCACCACACCTAATAACATTTGGAAGAGGATTCACGGACTCACAAGGTGTTACCCATTTAGCTTCAGCAGCACCCAAAATCCCAATGCTGCTGAATAGAGAAGCCTTGCAGAAGTACTCAGTTGAAGGAAGGAGATTTTCTAATTTGAATCTTTTCTCAGGCCTTAAAACAATAAAGGTGGGTTGTTCAGGGTACACCGTTGTTGACATTCGGTGCCAAAGCCTGCAACCTAGAAAGTTCTTCAGAAGTTTATCATCATATTCAAGAACAAGAACCACGGATGTAGGAAGACACTCTTCAAAACGTATGGAGCATGCTGCCAAAATAAGTTACAAGTACCCACATCAGTTCATGTCAGTTGAGAAAGGAAATTAATTAATACAGGAAAAAAATATGCATAACCAAATCAGCGTTGTTTCTACCAATGGCATTTTCTCACTATGAAATACAGGTGTAGTGCCTCTCGGGCAAATGAAAATTGAGGACTAAATTTAAGTCTATCTAAGAAGGTGTTTTCCCTTTACATTCCTATATCAGCTATAAGCATTAATTGAAAGAAAGTAAAATTTTTTGTTCCTCTCTACTTTCTCCAAATTCCATTCCTCTCACTTTTATAGCAGCTTTGTTAATCTTTTGGTGAGTGTTAAGTGCTCTAATTCAAATAAAATATTTATGAATGCAATTCTGGATCAGAAACTTCAAAAACAAGTATCTATTTGCAATAGTATCGTCTATGACGCTACCAAGGCCAGTTCGACTTTACAGTCCTAAATGTAATCAAAATGAAAATCAAATACCTTCTGGTTCTGTCTTGCAATTTTAAGTTCAATCAACTAACCTTTAAAGAAAAATTCAAAAAGAAAACTTACTTGGTGTGTCTTTCTTCTCCACATGACTATGGAAGAGATTAGAAAACTTCAAATCAAAACATTCAATTGCATTGGAGCACAACTTCTGAACCTCAGCACCACAATAGAGTCTGCTCACAATACCGCGGGTCATGCTTGCACATACATTATCCAGAGGTCCCACTTCATTATCCAATAACTTGAGAGCAGTTTCAACAATCTTCTGTATTTCACTGTATATTTCTGTTCCAATAAGAATTCTGTGAGCCAATGTTATTCGCAAAGTGAGTATATCTACTCTTCTAGCTTCTTTGGCAACCAATAACTGTTTACGCCATGTGCTGCAAAATGCAAATGTTCATTCAATTAGTCAAAGGGCACTCCTAATGAAGAGTTTCCTGAGTAGATTATTCATCATTCTTCCATTTCCTTTTATGGGACTGACCCGGGGGAGTGAGCAGTAGATAAAATGCATGTTGATATATTATAATTTTTGCTAAAGGAGCTAATATTTGGTTAGCAACTTGATTCATGCTCAGTGATCTATGAAATCTTAGGCTGATTTGGTTTATAATTTTATTTCCTATTTAGTCTTAATTACTATAATCTTTGGGTGCAGTCATCCCTGAACTAAACCTTGGTTAATGCGAAAAGCTTTCCACGGGACTACCCTTATCTAGTAATGCCACTTCGTTTTCAATTTGTTTTTATATTTTCAAATTTCATGAAGGAGAAAGTAGAACAAGAAAACCCTGATTCACGTTTTCATTTTCCTGTTTCCAGTATTTCCTTCTAGTTAAGACCGAAAATAAGGTGATTTTTTTTCCCTTTTTCAATTGAAAGTAAAAAGGAAAAAAAAAAAAAAAAAAACCAAAAACAAGCAGTCCCATAAGTTCATATCCAACTAGCAGTCTACTCTATGTAGCAATAACTATTTTATGATTGGCCCCATCGTACATGTCACATTCTAATGACTGTTCACATTCACACAGATATTTTCAGAGTTCAGACTACACTTCTTGGTCATGGTTGGCACACACATGCAAAATTCCAATTAGCTATTTAAATAGGATTTTTTACCAAGCAAATGCTGCACAAGCAGCCTCAAACATCTGAAAGCAACCAATATGACACTTGCAGTAACACACCTTATGTGTATGAGTTTTTTCGTTAACATGTCGACATAAGAGAAGTAACTAATGGGATTATGCATGTATGGAGATATAAGTGTATGATATTTTTTATATATAGTGTATAAAGAAACATAAGACTACTTACCTCATTAATTCATTAATTTTTCCGCAGGAAACACAAAAGAAGGCTCCTTCTAACTTTACACCAAAACTGCTCTTCAAAATTCCAGACAATTGATTACTCAAAGCACATCGTAAATGGCATGACATTCCACATGATTCCTCATTGGTGCAAGTCAACCACAAACTGGGGTCCTTGTTATCGTCATAGCAATGACAAATGCAGCAAGAACATCTCTTGCAAAAAGAATCTTCTGGATTCAAAGTAGCTTTACAAGCAACATTTTGACACAATAAGACTTTCACTATTTCGTCTTTACTATCCTCAGGAGAATCATGATCCAAATCTTGAGATGCAGGTCCTTTTTTCCTTTTCGACGGAGAATGGGCAGGAGTATTTTGGATTACATGCAACTTGGAATTCTTCGAAATAATCTTAAGAAGATGCTCAATCATTTGATTTTTGGTATATCCTGTGTACTTCCTCTCTTTGCCTAATTCAGCACAAATTATTTCCAGAAGTTCCCTGCGTGTTAGGGATCGAAGCATACTCGGAGCATCTTTTGACTGGCGAGCAATCTCATGGACTAGCTTTTGTTTCTCTTGCAGATTCAGCGTGCTGCACTTTGCAGGGTCAAGAAGAAAACCTGTATTGAAATATGAACAGAATTGTCAGTTGAATTTTGTTTAGTGCAAATAAATGAAGTTCAACATGGCTAAAGGAAATTGGCACATAAATTCATGATGTCCAATGCTATCATCTAGCAAATTAAACACTCAATATAGTCAATTCATCATGTGCTGAGAATATCTATAAACAACATGCATGACTTAAGAACAACTTTTGTTAAAAATAAAGACTGCATATGACAAAATCGGCAATATTTACAAGTATGTGCTGCAGAGGCAGTCCAGAAAAGAAAAAGACCATACAACTACGTAATAACCTTAATTTGATAATAGAGAACAATGGCAACAATTGATGTTTAAAGTTCCAATCCCCTCACTAAATGCTATCCTAATAAAACATAAGATTCTCATTAAATTAATCTCTAGGTCAATTTCATATAATTCAATCTTCATAAACAATGCATTGTGAGCAAACTCGAGTAAATCTAGTCATCTAGTTAAACAAGCTTATTATCTTTCCTAATTCCCACTCTTTTGCTCGTTACAAGCATGTTATAAAACTCATAATCTCTTTCCTTTAGAAGTGGAAAAGGTGCCATAAGACCAACCCTCCAATACTAGCATAGTAGAGTAGCAGCCATCATAGCACAATAAGCATACGACAATGATAAGAACCAATCCGATCTCCACTAAGTAGGGATTGCTTGTATGGATCAAACGGGATCATTATGTCCTATCCTAAATCATGTCTAAGACAAGCAATTTAGATTGAAGTTTTTTATTTGATAATTTCACTCTCAGTCTTGCACACGGTTATGCCTACGCTTATCTATTCAACTATCCATCTTTTGAAATCTGAAGTACACTTTTTTACTAGGGCTGGCTTCTACACGCATTTCCTCACATGACCAAATTACTTAAGACCAGATTTCACACAATAGGAACCATGCACTCTTCCACACCACAAAAAACAATACCTTATTAACAAAATGTTGGACAAAAGAGTGAAATTTTTGTCCACAACCCTATATCAGCTGCATTATCAGTTTCACAATTCGAATGACAAGTTTCGAAGTGTCACATATAATCTTTGATTGTAGATAAAGCCCACACCCATACAATAATGCTTGCAATAACCATAGCCACTTACAGGGATTTAACCACAATTAAGTGTCACACACAGACACACACACATATAATTCTTTTCCAGATAAATATAAAACAAGAAAATTTTCTGATTACAACTTTCTCCCCCTTACTTTTTAGTAAAATTTTCATTTTTTTTTTTTTGTGTGACGGAAACAGGTAAGTAAAAATCTAACAAACTAAAACAAAGCATTAAACCACTGCAAAATTAATAATAATAATAAATTACTGATAACACAGAAAAATGAAAACCGAGAATGCATATAACAACGAAAACAGAGAAATTCAGATAACCTACATTGTGATCAGAACAACATCATCGACCAAATAAAGGGGAATACTAGAGAATGCAAAGCCAAAAAGAAAAAAAAAAAAAAGAAAAAAAAACTTGATGTTGAAAAAGAAACAAAAGTAAACCCCAGGAAGAAAAATGAAGAGAAAAAGGAGCTGAATAGGTAGTATTGATACCCGTAAAATTATAAGTGTTGTTGTGTTCGGTCATGTTTGTCCAGAAACCAGAATGTGGAGGTTGTTTCATCCCACTATCTCAGTCTGAAGCGCTGCATTACGAATTTATCGCATGTTAGAGAGAGAGAGAGAGAGAGAGAGAGAGAGAGAAGAGCGTGAGAGAGAGAAGAGAGAGAAGAGTGAGAGAGTGACGGAGTGCGTGTGTGTGTACACTAGCATGAAGGGTGAGCACTCGAGGCTCGAATGCAAAATTTATGCATTAATAACTGATTCCTTATAGTGGATCACTAAAATTTAGGCCCACGCGTGGACCTTACAAATATTCTTATTTGTCTAGCTCACTCTATTCAGGCCTATGATATATTGATATTTTAAAAGGAGCGGTTAAATTCTTTTATTTAAAGGATAATTTACGCAAATAAAATAATTTAAAAGAAAATTTATGCAAATACAACTTTATAAATTATCAACGCATTTGTAATTTTTCAATTTGTATGTAAATTGATATATTTTATCGCAGATCTCAATAACACGTAAACTCCTATATCCTGTTGCGGTTTACGTTGAGAAACATTAAGAGCATAAATCGCTACACCCTGTAGCGATTTATGAAGGGATAAACGTATAGGTAATCCGCGATACCTATAGCGGATTATAAAGTAGTTAGCTGATTATATAAACCGCGTGAGACTGTAACGGATTGTAAGTGAGATAGAGAGAGAAAGTAGAGAGAAGTTAGAGTTTCCAAAGGTTGGGTTTTATTTGAGTTTTTTGGAGCAATCTCTACAAGTGGAACCATGGCAGATGAAAGGCGCTTGTACCGGCTCAATGACATTGCTCACGTAGCCGGCGGCATTAATGAAGAGATAAGTTTCTTTATCCTCTTTCATTTGGTTAATATCCGTATATTTATTTATTTAGTGTTAAGGAACTTATAGATTAATTGGAAAAACAGGACCTTAGTTTAGTTTAGGCTTTGAAAATTAAAATTTATATTTTAAAAATAAATGTAAAGATTGAAGTTATATGTTTAAAAATAAAGATTGGAAAGTGAAATGTAGAATTTGGCGTGGGGGCAAGTAGCGGCCTTGGCCCAAACAAATTTTAAAAATTCATATATTATTATAATAGATGTATTGTATAGAGTAAAATTTAGCAGTACAGTGATAGTCATTATGTAAATTTAAATTAAATTAAAGTATTTTTATATAATATATTTTTATGTATTAAGTTTTAAATTTTTCTACATGTATTTATATTATTAGTATTATTTATTTAATTTAGAATTTTTTGTCATTTATTTCTTTAGGATTAATTTTAACGTTTATAATCATAAAAAAATACTTGAATATTATTTATAATATTATTTTTTTCTAATTTTATTTAGTTGTTTCTATTTTATTATTTTTTTAATTTATTTTTATCCCTATTATTATATAAAAATACTTTAATATATTTTACATTTACATAGTAACATTGTTAGAATTTAATGAGGTGTTCTTTATTTTTGTCACAATATGCAGCCAAATCGGTTGTGTTTATAGCGTTCACAGGCAACAGAATATGCCGTTACGTAATAGGATCATACCCTATTTGGAGAGGGCTGGGTTGTACCACTTGGCAAGGCTGAACGCGTATTGGTTCTGGTTGGATGAGCCTCTAGTCAGCGCATTTATCAAGCGGTGGCAGCCCGAGACCCACACTTTTCATATGTTGTTCGGAGAGTGCACTATCACGCTCCATGATGTGGCATATCAGCTGGGGTTGCCCGTGTATGAAAAGCCTGTTTCTGAGTGCCTGACTGACTTCCACCTGCACATCGAGGGGGGCAGACCGGCATGGGAGTGGTTCCACGAGTTATTTGGTGAGCTTCCGCCACCGGAGAAGGTGAAGCAGTACACAGTCCACTTCACATGGTTCCATGAGAGGTTCAGGGTGTTACCCGCTGATGCTTTTGAGGAGACTGTGCGCATATATGCACGTGCATATATTATGATGCTTCTCTCGACTCAGCTGTTTGGGGACAAAGTGGGAATCGGGTCCACATTCGATGGTTGCCATTTGTGGCGAGACTTGACGACATGGGCAACTTTAGCTGGGGGTCAGCTGCGTTGGCATGGCTATACCGATGCATGTGTCGGGTGGCTAACAAAAACGTGGCCAACTTGGCTAGTCCCCTACATTTGCTACACTCAGGCCGCAGGGGTTTGACGAGTTCTCTTTTCTGTTGGCATCCAGGTATCCGTTAATACATTTAGTCTTTCATTTTTCGTTACAAGTTATTAACGTTCTACATCTGAAATTACACGTTGATGTGATATTACTGTCATTCAGGTGAGCCACTTACTTACCCACGTCTGATGGGAAGGAACAAAGAATGGTTTAGTTTCGCCTTGCATTAGACCGACTGGGTAGTCGAAATGTAAGTCATTTGTTTGTGTTTTTAAAATTTTATTAGTTCTTCTCCCACTTATCTGTATAAAGTGTTACAATGCTGACTGCTCTCTTCGCTTTCAGATTGTATGGGAGCCTTATGCTTCGCTGGATGTACTTGCAGTCATTCATTTGGAGATACTGACTGAGGAGAACAGTCGGTTATGGTGGACGGTCACTAGCCTGATATATTTTGCAGTGATTGAGTGGCACCAGGTAGATAGGGTGTTTCCACAGCTCGGTGAGCATGTGCCTGATCCAGCTCTGAATATAGACTATCTTCATAGTAAGGACGGTAAGGGTGGAGATAGATGGCTCCCCTCTTACTATCAAAGATGGCATGAGCATTGGGACCAGCGAGTTACCTCTGTGTTGAGTATTCAGAGAGTGGCTGATCCAGGTCCATCCGTTGAGTACCTGGATTGGTGGTACCGAGTAGCACATAGGATTCTGTCACCGGGGAATACATTCACGGATCCTAGGCCGGTTGAGATTACGGAGGATGCCATACTCAGAGGGTCGTCGCAGGCGCCTGTGAGAGTATCAGCGTTAGACATGCCTGATAACAGGCGCGTGGAGAGGAGACGATGCATTGGTACACGTACCACTGATCGGGAGTGGCGCTGGCTGGACGATATAATGCAGGAGGATTATGGTGGTGGTGGTAATGACAGAGGACAAGTCGATCATCGTCTGCGTCGGTCTAGTGCTAGACGACGGGCTGCTCTTGCTAGGAGAGCACCTTCCGTGCACCATGATGACGAGGCTGGATCGTCTCACGGTCACCCTTCTACCACTCAGGCTGGTTGCACTGCGGAGGCTACTATGGGTGGCACATCTTTCACTCACGTATCTAGCTCCCAAGTATTGCATGACGAAAGGACCCAGATGTTTGCTGATCTTGCTACCACTACCTTGACCATGGATTTTGACGATCAGCTGGCTAGGCCACAGCTCTATGCGGACTTCACAAAGTTGATACGGGATGATGACGTTCAGCGTTACCAGAATCCGATGCCAGGTGCTCAGTCCGAGCCTCCGGAGTACAGGCCACAACCACCAGAGATTCCTTCTCAGATTCCTGACTACCAGCTACCGGTTGACCTTAATGAGCCCGCAGGCAGTCCATATGACAGTTGGTTTAGCATGGGGGGATGCCGCCATTTGAATTTAGAGTGGGTCCACAAGATGCTCCATTCGTAGCTTAGTGAGCGACCAGAGTTAGGCGTCCGGCTCGCTGTGGCATAGGCTCGCACCTGCTTGGTCCATTTGGGGACGATCATGATGATGATGGAGATGAGCAGTAGCGACCTTTGCATTTAGTATGGTTTTGCAATGTATGCCTTTATTTATTTTGTTATTTTGTTATTTCAAAACAGCCTTATTTTGTTGGCCCAGTTACACATTGCCGGATTCTCAGTCCGCATGATATCAAACCAATAGTCAAACTTTGCCTCTATCTTCGCATAAGCAGCGTTCACAAGTAAATACTTTGCATCCGTGCCCTTGAAACTAAGTGAGAAGTTAGCTGTAACATGCCGAATGCAAAATGCTCAATACGCATCAGGGGGTAACCACCCACTGTCAGGTGCCTCAAGTGCAGCCTTGATGCTATTGTGCCTATCCGAGATTACCAGTATCTCCTCTTGCGAAGTCACATGGTGGCGGAGGTTGGTAAGAAAGAAAGATCAAGACTCCGCATTTTCCCCTTCCATGAGACAAAAGGCAATTGGCAAGATGTTGGAGTTTCCATCTTGCGCAATGGCTAAAAGCAAAGTCCCGCCATACTTGCCATATAGATGAGTACCGTCTATGCTAACCAAAGACTTGCAATGTCGGAAGGCTTCAATGCAAGGAGAAAATGTTCAAAAAAGATGATGAAAGTACACGGTGGAATCATCAACTTAATCACCAACTCGAACTAGAGAAGTCTTCAACAAGGCAACGGTTCCCTCCATGGTAGACTGCACACCAAGGTTCCAACGAGGTAGCTTGGTATAGGACTCTTCCTAATTCCCGTAGATCTGTGTTACTGCCTTCTATTTTTCCAACCAGGCCTTCCTGTAACTTGGCCTGAAACCGTACATTGGTTCGGTAGCTTCTTGCAGCACCTTAATCGATACCGCCGCATCGGCTCGAACCAGAGGAAAGATCTTCGCACAGATGACATGATAATCAAACTGTCGGTGGTCACTGGATATCGATGTAGCCAAGCATGTGTGTGGTCTGTTGTACCGTCGAACCTTCCATGTGCTCTTTCGCTGCCGAAAGCTAATGTGAATCATCCACGTGTAACCTTTACCAAACTCCTTGCACCTCCCATGATATTTAAGATGATCTGACTCCATTACTCTGTACTCAACACCACAGCGAATACTGTAATCCTTTACACTCAGAACATCCTCCTCCTTACTTTAGAAAGATTGGCCAACTTGATATTCAACTGCCGCATTTCCCTCGTGCAATCCTTGACCCCCAAAGGTTGGAACTGCATCCGGTGGTTGGCCAATAGCTTCCAAGTTCAGGGTAGAGAAGTGTGGAGGATGCTGATGTGTGCCACTACTTGACGGCATCTGGCCTACTGTTAGGTTTGTTGGAATATCATCGTCACTGTCCCCACCAATGTCATCAGGCTCTTCATCCAAATCATCCTCTCGCATCGCATTTTCAACCCGATCTGGTTCCCCCTCACGTCCAACATCTAGAATCGGACGGGCTGAAAAACTACCCCAACTGCACCAGCTGGACGATTACCCAACAAACAATCAGGTGCAACGACAGGTATCGAGGTAGAAACACCACCCATCATAGTCGAATGAGGATTCGGCGCCGATGCCCCAGAACTATCGATGCTATATTCCAACTTCTCAAACAACTCGTGTATCCTCACTTCTGGAAAACTCCGGCGACAATGAAACAACACTTGCATATCTTCATCGGACCCTATCACAAATGTTTCATATTTCACGCCAGTTGACAACCACAATAGAAATCTTATAGAACAGCTTCTTCACCCACTTTGTACCGCACACGCCCAACTTCTGCAATATACTGGTTTTCAAATCTAACAGTGTATTAGATGACCTGATAAAAACACTCAATGATTCTCTATCGGTAAACTTTACACCATGACTTTTACTCTTTTTTATTTTTCTAGAGCAATGCACTAATAATAAAATGCTCTCCTCACTCTTCATTCTAAAGTTTTCAATGAAAATGACACACACTACACAAATGAATGGGTATTTATATAGGCATTTTCAAAATTGCTACGCCCTTCATAAACCACTACAGGGTATCGCGGATTACCCTTGCAGCTTATCTATTCATAAACCGCTACATGGTGTAGCGGTTTATGTTGTTTCAGCTTCTAACGTAAATCGCTACAGGGTGTAGCGGTTTATGTGTATGTTAAATCCGCTTTAGGGTGTCGCGGTTTACACACAAATTGAAAAGTGGCAATTGCGTCTGCTCTTTTGTAATGTTGTAATCTGGTAAACATTCTTTCAAATTGTTTTATTTGCGTAAATTGTCCTTATTTAAATTGGTTCCCAAAATATTAAAGTAGTCATATTAAGTTTTAAAAGATAAAACGTAATTTAAATTGATATTTTTATTAGTAAGATAGATGATGACGTGTCACATTAAGTGTCATGTAGCATAATGACAAGGTAGATTAATGTTACATATCACAAGATGATTAATTGACCTGTCAGACAGTGACATGTGACAAACCACGTGTGCCACGTATTATCTAATATATCATAAATTTATTTAAAGTCAAATTAGTCCTTGAAAATATACATATAAGTTATTTTCTTTCCTAAAATTTTGAAAATTGATCAAATTAGCCTTTATGTAAAATTTTTTTACTTTTTTATAATATTATTTTATATTTTTTAACAAAAAATTCTCTACAACTAAGTGTTTTAAGTAACCAAGTCCAACCAAGTCATTTAACCTATGTTTTATTGATGCGGGCAGAAATTAGCGAATTAAAAATTATTAAAATATATACGTTGCAAGTATAGTTCTTAATTCGCCAGAAATCTGCCTATCAATTTAGAAAGGTATCACAGAAAATTGAATTTAAAATACTAGGAGTATGAATCCCAGGTCGTCTCCCAACGAGTTGCAGAAAAGTGTACTATTCTATTAATCAGAGGTTTTCAAAAAGATTTGAATTAGGCAAACAGGAAATTAAATTGATGAATTTGAATAATGTAAATAAAAACCTTGACTGGGAATTGATTAGTTGGAATCCCTATTATTGTTGGAATACTCTCAGGATTAATTGACAATTAAAGGTTATCCTGTTTAGTTATCCTTCACTAGGTGAAGAAAAGTCAAACAAGTTGGAATGCTACGTCCGTTCATAAGTTGCAATCCACTTAATTAAAAGGGATTGGTGTTAGTGATTAGGAGGCAATCCGACCATAAACCTAATTACAATTTTTCTTTCAAGCCTTCCAACTCAAGGGTTCCTTTCAATCAATTCCCCATCAAGTTAGGGAACTACTCACTCATTGTAAAGGTAAAATTCATAGCATATGAAAAGGAATTAAAGAAAGACATTGTAAATAAAAATTAAAATAGTCGATTAAAAATAAAAGTGATCCTTGTATTAAATAATCCTAAGAATATTCCAATGGTAAAATTAACAAAGCAAAGAACATGGAAGAGTAAACCAAGTAAAGAAAATGACCTAGAATGACGAAGTCTTGATGAGGTAATAACTCTTCTCAGTGTTCCAATGCCAAAAAAAAAGTAAGAGAAACTAAAATCCTAAGAACTATGAATGTGTAGAGAGAAAAACCTAGAGGATGAGTAAAAACTAGACCTAAAAACTAAAACTGTGTAGAATGAATGTTGTCCTTGGTTTCTGCATGTTCTTTGGCTCTAGTCTGCCGTTCTGGGCCGAAAACCGAGTCAAAATAGGGTCCAAAATCGCCCCCAGCGAATTCTACAGATTATGCAGATCGCGCACGTCACGCGATCACGTCGCTCATGCGGACGCGTCATTCGCGTTTCTGCTTTACCACGCGGACGCGTCGTCCATGCGGCCGCATCGCTGCAAATTGCTCTTTTCCACGCGGTCACGTCATCCATGCGGCCGCGTCGCTTCTCGCTGGTCATCTCCTTAATTTCTTGTGTTCCTTCCATTTTTGCAAGCTTCCCTTCCAATCTCCAACTCATTCATGCCCTATAAAGTCTGAAACACTTAACACACAGATCACGGCATCGAATGGAATAAGGGAGAAATAAAATACATAATTAAAAGTCTCTAGGAAGCAAGTTTTCAACCATAAAATATCTTTAGGAAGGAAATATAAATGCATGCTTATTTAATGAATAAGTGGGCAAAGATCATGATAAAACCACACAAATAAAACACAATATAAACCATGAAATAGTGGTTTATCAACCTCCCCACACTTAAACATTAGCATGTCCTCATGCTTAATTGAAGGAGATAAAATAAATGAGTAAGAACATATAAAACCTATGAAATGCAATGCAATGCCAACTATATATATGAATGCAACTACATGATTCTTGTCCACTTAATTAATAGTAAATAAGTTTTTCAAAATAATTATAATTCAAATTCCACTAATTCAATTCTCATAAAGTAAGAGCAGGTAAAAATGCAAGAAGATAGCTTATGAAAGCAGGGAACATGAAAATTCAAGCATTGAACCCTCACTGATGATGTATGTACGCTCTAATCTCTCTAGTGTATAGGGTAATCACTCTATCCTTCTCTAATCATGCTTTCTAATTTTTTTGTTCTTCTCCTAACCAATCAACAACATTTAACATACCAATGCAAACATCATGAGGTCTTTTCAAGGTTGTAACGGGGCCAAGGTAAGGGTAAGGATGCATATATGGCTAAGTAAGCTTATAATTTGAATCTTTAATTAACCAAAGCTTTAACATAACCTATATACATACTCTATATAACTTTAGAATTCACACCTAGCTACCCAGAAATTTTCTTTCACTTTCCATACTCATGTTTCAACTCTTATTTTAATATATTTTTTATCATACATGCATTGACTTTTGAATTCTTAAATTGTGGTAATTTTGTCCCCTTATTTATTTATTAGATATTTTTGGATTTTTTTTTACACATAGAAACATAAGAATAAATATAGCTTATCAATGCACATAGATTTTTTATTCTTATAGTTTCACATGAGTAGGTATCCAAATTCCCAGTATATTATCCTCATTCCCTTATTATCCTTTTGTTCCCACAATTTCCCATACTTAAATAACACACACACACTTCTATCTTAAGCTAACCAAAGATTCAAATTAGGATGTATAATTGTTTTTCCGTTTAAGGCTAGTAATATGGTAAAATATAGAACAAATGGGATTTAAAGGCTCAAAGTGGTTAACAAAGGTAATTAAAAGGGTAGGCTTAATTTGGATAAGTAAGCTAAACAAATAATGGCCTCAATCATATGCAAGCATACAAATATAATAAATATTGGACATATAAGATAAAACAAAATATAGATTACAATCATAGAGAAGTAAACACACAAGAATAAAATAATTATGGTTAAATAATGTAACCATTCATAAAGGCTCAAATCTCATAGGTTGTGTGTTCTTTAGCTCAAACATCATTTTCCAAATACAACTTCAAGCAAATTTATCATAAAAAATGTTTTTTTTTTTAAAATTAGTGAAATTTTGTTCCAAAGATAGAGTCTTAGAAGAAACTTATTGTCTTTTCAATCAAGTAGAGCATGCATGCAACTAACCTATTACTATGCAATTTATCCTATTCTATAAAAGAAAGAAAAACTAACTAAAATATCCTAATTTATTGGTGCTAGGGAAGAGAAATTACCTCCGGAAGTCAGGTACTGACCGACCTCCCCACACTTAAGGCTTTGCACCGTCCTCAGTGCCATCTGTCAGGAACAGGGGTGGGCTGATGGCAGTATCTCCACAGTCGGGACCATCATGGCTCCCTGTGCTGGTAAAAGAAGTGGAGTCCGGGGTGTCTGAGTCCTTGAAGTGTCCCTTGAGTAGCTCCTTGAGGTGTTTGAATCGGCGCTCGTTACGACGCTCTCTTAACTTCGCTTTCTGTTCTTGCCGGTCCAATCTTTTGATTATCTGCTGGAGCAGTTCATCTGTTGTAGGTGCTTGTGGTGTTGAAGAAGGAATATCTTCAACCGGAGCAGTGGGAAGGCATACTGGAAGTCTGAGGTACTTCCCATTGGGGACATACTGATCATCCCGTAGAAGCATGGCTTTGGGGTCTCCAGCTCTGTAGGAAACTCTGGCTGCTGAGACAAGATCTGAGATCAAGGCGGAAAAAGGTAAGTTGCCTGCAATTTGTACGTGTCCCGTGGCATTCCGGATATGTCTTGGTAGATTCAGAGGCTGGTCTGTAAGGATGCACCATAGTAGAACGCCATGTCTGCAGTGAAGGAGGACTCGTGAGTGCTCGGAAAGACGTAATGGGACATGATCTGTGCCCATACATGAGCCCCCAAGGTAAGTGCTGAAGCTGATATTCCCTTAGGGCGGGTACGATGGTATCCGTAGATCCAATGACTGTCAGGTAGTGCGATAACTCTGAGAACAGCTTCCCAGTTAAATTGGTACATCTGGCGCTTGGGTGCAGCTTCTTGAAAGGCGTCCAATCCTTTTGGAATAGGGGGAAGACTCAAAGCTTGTTGAATAGCCTCTTCTGTAATGGGGACTTGCTTCTAACGGACAAAGATAGACTGCAGGGTAGGCAGGTAGAAGTTAGAGTAGAACTCGACTACCCAAGAAAGATTGACCTGCTTCTGTTGTCTCTGTAGGAAACCCCATTGTCTTTGTTCAATTTGCGGCTCAACAAAAGTAGCAATATTGGGCGGGAGGATAAGAAGGTGTTCGTTGTTGTAACTCCTTTCAGCCAGAATAGGGAACATCTGCTCACAGTAGCGATTTGGAAATCGCGCAGTGTCCTTTGCTAGAAAGGCTTTCTCCTTTTCATCAACCTTGATAATCCTCTTAACTCTTTTTGTTGAGGACTTGACTGCAGTTAAAGAAGGCTCTGCCACTAGTGCTCTTTTAGTTCCTCTTCTTGCTGGTGGTTTGGGAGTAGCTTTCTCTTTTCCTTTCTTGGTGGTCATCCTGAAAAGGAAAGAGAGAGTAGATTGAATTCAAAGAGATATATAGCAATGAAGAGAACGAAAAAGGATGGTTGTAAATGCACATTAAAAGATAAATGATGTCAACACACGTTCATGAGTACATGTGAAAGATCATTAATGGAAAATAGTTAGTGCATATGATGACAAGTGAATGCAAGGTGTTTATTGGCATGCCGGCAAAGGGCATGAGTAGCATAGACCAAGCATTACTTTGTAACAAACCATCACGTTTGTATTGACAATTAAATTCAATTAATATAATAGTAAAGGGAATTTGTGAAAAGCAAGCATTGAATAGTAGAATAACATAGAGAAGTGCATAATACCATATGGGCTTTTTCATAAACACATAGCATGCATGGTGAAGAAGGTATAGAAAGTATTAAAGTGAACATGCAAGCAACCCTTTAAAGAAAATAATATATAATTGTCAAACAATTTGCAACAATCCACAAGCATATAATGAAAAATAATGACTCAAATAAAATTCTAACACCATGTAAAAAGGAAAGAAGAAGGAAGAAAATATGAATAATGAAGAAAAAAGAAAAGAAAAGAAAATAACATATAAAATAAGAAGAATGATAGAAAAGAGAAGGATAAAGAAGAAAATAAAACCTTGTTAATGGAGGTGAGGGAGAGAGAGTGAAAGGTGAGATAGAAGGAAGAGGGGAGGAGGAAGAGATAAGGAGGGAAAAGAAAAAGTAGGATTTGGAGAAGAAAAAGATATGATAATTGGAAAAATTAGGTTGTGCTGTGCGGCGCAAGCAACGCGATCGCACGGGGCACGCGGTCGCGCGACTTGCGCTTAAGGTGAGGGACGCGGTCGCGTCGGTCACGCGGTCGCGTGACCCAGTTTGTGCCAGTGGCGCGAGGGTTGCCTCGCACTCGCACAACTCTCTGTTCAAAATCATTAAATGCCAAATTTTAGGTGATGCGATCGCGTGGGGCATGCGATCGCGTGAGTGGGTAGTTTATGGGGTACGACGCGGGCGCGTGGGGCATGCGGTCGCGTGAGGGGGATTGCGTGTCCAGCGCCAGTCCAGCACCACTCTAACACAACTTTCAGCTGTGCACTCTTTCTACGTCGAAAATCAATGCACGCGGTCGCGTGGGGCACGCGGTCGCGTGGAAGGTCATTATGCCCATACAATGTGGACGCGTCGGCGACACGGTCGCGTGGGCTAATTTGTGCCACTGGCACTTTTCCAGCCACGCTCCAGCATGACTCTCTGTTCATTTTTAATTTTTCTCTCCTCTCCTTGCCACGCGGACGCGTCGCTAATGCGGTCGCATCGCGTGGCACCTTCCCCCCCCCCCCTTTTTTTTTAAATATGCAGATGCAAATGCACGAAAGTACTGATAAAGAGAAGAGTCATTGAATATGAAAAACTAAAAATAAAGAAAAAAACGATCATACCATGGTGGGTTGTCTCCCACCTAGCACTTTTCTTTAACGTCCGTAAGTTGGACGTTCCACTAGCTCAATCTTCTGCTATGTGGGGATCTTCCAAGAGGAAGATCTCAAGCTCCTTGTTTTTCTGAATCTTCTCACCATGGTATAGCTTTAGGCGTTGTCCATTAACTTTGATAAGTTCAGAACTTGAAGGATGACTTAGGTGGTAAACTACGTACGGTTCGGCCTTCTCTACTCTGTATGGACCTTCCGATCTGGATCTCAACTTGCCTGGCATGAGCCTCAGACGAGATTTGTAAAGGAGGACTAAATCCCCAGGTTGGAACTCTTTCCTCTTGATGTGATGATCATGTGCAGCCTTCATCTTTTCCTTGTATAGTCTTGAGTTCTCATAAGCTTCTAGGCGAAGGCTTTCCAGTTCTTGCAGTTGCAACTTCCTTTCAGCTCCGGCGTTCTCCATCCCCATGTTGCACTCCTTGACTGCCCAAAAGGCTTTGTGCTCTACCTCAACAGGGAGATGACAAGCTTTTCCATAAACTAAGCGGAACGGACTCATCCCAATGGGTGTTTTGTATGCTGTTCTGTATGCCCAGAGTACATCTTGTAGCCTGGTGCTCCAGTCTCTTCTATGAGGTTTGACTATCTTCTGCAAGATACACTTTATTTCTCTGTTTGACACCTCGGCTTGCCCATTGGTCTGAGGATGGTATGCTGTCGCAACCTTATGAATTATCCCATGCTTCTTCATTAGTCCTGTTAGTCTCCTGTTACAAAAATGGGTTCCTTGATCGCTCACGATTGCTCGTGGGGATCCAAAGCGACAGATAATATGGTTTCTCACAAAGGAAACAACAGTGTTAGCATCGTCAGTGCGGGTAGGAATTGCTTCCACCCATTTGGAAACGTAGTCCACAGCAAATAATATATAAAAATAACCATTAGAATTTGGAAATGGACCCATGAAGTCAATGCCCCAAACATAAAAAATTTCACAGAAAAGCATAATTTGTTGAGGCATCTCATCCCTCCTTGATATATTACCAAATTTTTGGCATGGGGGGCAAGATTTACAAAATTCAGCAGCGTCTCTAAAAAGAGTAGGCCACCAAAATCCACAGTCCAAGATTTTTCTAGCAGTTCTTTGAGGGCCAAAATGTCCTCCACTCTCAGATGAGTGACAGGCCTCTAAGATGGACTGGAATTCTGATTGAGGCACACACCGTCTAATTACCTGATCAGCGCCACATCTCCATAAATATGGGTCATCCCATATATAATATTTAGACTCGCTTTTCAGCTTGTCTCTTTGATGCTTAGAAAAGTTAGGAGGAAATGTGCGGCTAACTAGATAATTAGCTACAGGTGCATACCAGGGAGATACCTCAGATACTGCTTGCAGGTTATCAAATGGAAAATTATCGTCTATAGGAGCAGAATCATCCTTAATGTGCTCAAAGCGACTCAAGTGGTCTGCCACTAAATTCTGGTTACCACTCCTATCCTTTATTTCTAAATCAAATTCTTGTAATAGCAGTATCCAACGTATAAGCCTTGGTTTGGACTCCTTTTTAGATAATAGATACTTTAAAGCTGCATGGTCCGAATACACTACTACTCTAGTACCAAGTAAATAAGCTTGGAATTTATCCAGAGCAAAAATAATAGCAAGAAGCTCTTTTTCAGTAGTAGTATAATTGGACTGGGCAGCGTCTAAAGTCTTAGACGCGTAAGCAATAACAAAAGGATCGTTACCTTCGCACTGAGCCAGCACTGCTCCTACTGCATGGTTGGAAGCATCGCACATGATTTCAAACGGCTGGCTCCAGTCTGGTCCTCTCACAATTGGAGCTTGAGTTAGGGCGGCCTTCAGCTTATCAAACGCTTGCTTGCAATCTTTACTGAACTCAAACTCAATATCCTTCTGTAGTAATCTGGATAAGGGAAGTGCTACCTTACTAAAGTCCTTAATAAATCTCCAGTAAAAACCTACATGGCCAAGGAACGAACGGACTTCCCTCACAGAAGAGGGGTAAGGTAAACTAGAAATAACACTCACCTTTGCTGGGTCTACAGAAATGCCATTATTAGATACCACATGTCCTAATACAATCCCTTGTTTTACCATAAAATGACATTTTTCAAAATTCAATACAAGGTTTGTATTAACTCATCTATCTAATACTCTAGATAATCCATCTAAGCAAAGGCTAAAAGAATCACCATAAACGCTAAAATCATCCATAAAAACCTCCATACAGTCCTCAATAAGATCAGAGAAAAGACTCATCATACACCTTTGGAAAGTAGCTGGTGCATTGCACAAGCCAAAGGGCATTCTCTTGTAAGCATAAGTCCCAAAAGGACATGTAAAAGTGGTCTTTTCCTGAACCTCAAGAGCTATATGAATCTGAAAATAACCTGTGTAACCATCTAAAAAGCAATAATGTGATTTACCTGACAGGCGATCCAGCATTTGATCAATGAATGGAAGTGGGTAGTGATCCTTACGGGTAGCTTGGTTGAGACGCCTGTAATCAATGCAGACTCTCCAAGCATTCTGAACTCTAGTTGCTATGAGCTCTCCATGCTCATTCTTCACTGTAGTGACTCCAGACTTCTTGGGCACCACTTGTACTGGGCTAACCCATTCACTGTCTGAAATGGGATAGATGATACCTGCTTCCAATAGTCTGGTCACTTCCTTTTTGACAACTTCCAAGATAGTGGGATTCAATCTTCTTTGGGGTTGACGGACAGGTCTTGCTCCCTCTTCTAAAAATATTCTGTGCTCACATACTTGAGGGTTGATGCCTACTATGTCTGCCAAACTTCACCCAATCGCCTTCTTGTGCCTCCTCAGTACATCAGGTAGCTACTCTTCCTGTTGAGAAGTAAGTTCCCTTGCAATGATAACTGGAAACTTCTGCTCATCTTCAAGATAAGCATATTTGAGATGTGAAGGAAGAGGTTTTAATTCCAACTTCTGATCATGGGTAGGCTCTGGATTGTCTAGAGCTTGTGAAAATGCTGAGGTGTCCTCATTGTCAGTCAAGAGGGTCCCCACACTTGGACCTTGTCCAATGTGCTTCTCTTCTAACTCTTCCTTGTGAATTTCAGCTACAGTTTCATCTATGAGATCACACTGGAAGATAGAATGATCTTCTGGAGGGTTGTTTATGACTCCATTAAGATTGAAGATTACTATTCGGCCATCTATTTCAAAAGAGTATGTTCCTGAAAAAGCATCCAATTTGAATTTTGATGTCTTCAGGAATGGTCTTCCAAGTAGGATTGATGATGGCTTATCTGAGTCATTATGGGGCATCTCCAAGATATAAAAATCAGTGGGAAATGTAAGCCCTTTAATGTTCACTAAAACATCTTCAGCAACTCCAGCCACTGTAATAATGCTTTTATCTGCTAACACAAAACGAACTGCCGACCTTTTTAAGGGAGGGAGCCTCAAAATATCATATATAGACAAAGGCATTATACTAACACAGACTCCTAAATCACACATGCAATCATAAATTACTACTCCACCAATAGTACAACTAACTATACAAGGACCTGGGTCACTACACTTCTCAGGTAATGCTCCCATTAAAGCAGATATGGAACTACCTAAAGGAATAGTTTCTAATTCATGAATTTTGTCCTTATGTATACATAAATCTTTTAGAAACTTTGCATATTTAGGTACTTGTTGAATAACATAAAAAAAAGGAACGGTTACCTCAACCTTTTTGAATATTTCTACCATTTTGGGATCGGGTTCCAGCTGCTTCCTGGGCTTCCTTGCAAGTTGTGGAAATGGAATGGGAGTGGTGTTTTCTGTAGTGTCTGCGCCTCTTGGTACTTCCTCCTGTGGTTGGGCTTCTTCTTTTTCAGTTATGTCCTGTATGTCCTCTTCCTCTTCAACATCTTCTATTTCTATGACCTCTTCAGCTGAGGCGTGTTCTGGTGGGCTTGGCTCCTCCTGATTCCTCTCCTGCAGTGTGGTTCCAGACCTTAGGGTGACGGCATTAATGCCCCCCCTTCGAATTGGGTAATGGTTGAGAGGGAATTCCAGTGGAACTTGAAGGTTGGTTACTGGAATTTTGCATTGATCCAATCTGTGAGACAAGAGCTTGCAAAGTAGCGGTCAGACCATTCAGAATGGCATTAATGTTATTTTCCATGGTCTGTTGACTTTGCTCAAAAAATTTTAGTAACTCTTCATTAGGAGATGAAGAAGGGTGAGTAAATTGAGAGGTCTACTGTTAGGTATTCTGTGGTCCTTGGGACTGCCTCAGGTGAGGTGCTCTGTAAGGTTGGTTCTGCTGCCTGTTGTTGTTATTATTCCACCTCTGATTTCCCTGATTATCTCTGCCTCCTCTGTTATTGTTGTCCCTCCAATTCTGGTTAGAATTGTCCTGCCATCCATGGTTATTGTTTCCACCTTGATTGTACCCTTGGTTGGGGCGATCATAGAAGTTATGAGTGGATGCCACCATGTTGTCTTCCTGTTGGAGTTGCGGGCATTTATCAGTATAATGGCTATAATCAGCACAAATTTTGCAAACTCTCTGTGGGACTAACTGTTGGTTTTGCTGTGGTGAAGGAGGTTGAGCTTGCTGAACTTGTTGTTGATTCAATTGCATCTACTTTAGCAAGTTGGTCATTTCACAGATACTCTGAGTTAGAGCAGCAGTCTCTCTGCTAGAGGATACTTCTGCAACGGCTTTTGAACGGCCTTGGTTCTGTCTGTGGTTCCTAGTAGATTCAGCTAAGTCGCTGATCAATTGCCATGCCTCATCAGTGGTCTTGTACTTCTTCATAGACCCATTGCTAGCACTTTCCAATGTGGTCTTATCTTGGGGCCTCATACCCTGTGTGATATAGCTGAGTAACAATATCTTGTCAATCATGTGGTGGGGGCATACTTCCAGAAGATTATTGAAGTGCTCCCAGTATTCAAAGAGAGTCTCGTTGTCATCTTGAACAATCGTGGAAATGTCTTTCCTCAGTTTATCAGTAACTTCAGATGGAAAGAATTTCTCCAAAAACTCTTTTCTGAGCGTATCCCAGTTGGATACATTTGCTAGGGGTTGAGTGTAGTACCACTCTCTTGCTTTTTCCTCAAGAGAAAACGGGAAAGCTTTCAGCAGAATTGAAGTTTCATCTGTACCATCTCGCCTGACAGTAGAACAGGCTGCCTGGAAATCTCTCAGGTGCTTGATAGGCTCTTGAGCAGGTAAGCCATGAAACTTGGGCATCAAATTGAGCAGTGCGGTCTTTATTTCGAAATCTGTAGCCACCACTAGGTGATGCACTTGAAACGGTTGCATTGTAAAATTAAGGGCTCCTTCCTCCTGGATGGTAACTCTCCTAGGTTCTGCCATGTCTTCTGCACGTGAATCAACCGAATCAGTAGAACGGGAGTTGGTTTCTTCCTCAAGTTCACTTTCAGATCCGCCCTCAGAGCGGACTAACCAACGCCGAGCTCGCCTTATTCGTGAAATAGTCCTTTCAATTTCAGGATCGAATATTAGCAAGCACGGATCAGGAAGTGAACGCGTCATTTGACGAAAGAAACAGGCAGCTCATAGTAGCAAAATAAAATAAAATGCAAATAAATAAATTCTAATTAATAACTTTAGCACTCTATTGCAACTCCTCGGCAACGGCGCCAAAAATTGATGCGGGCAGAAATTAGTGAATTAAAAATTATTAAAATATATACGTTGCAAGTATAGTTCTTAATTCGCTAGAAATCTGCCTATCAATTTAGAAAGGTGTCACAGAAAATTGAATTTAAAATACTGGGAGTATGAATCCCAGGTCGTCTCCCAATGAGTTGTAGAAAAGTGTGCTATTCTATTAATTAGAGGTTTTCAAAAAGATTTGAATTGGGCAAATAGGAAATTAAATTGATGAATTTGAATAATGTAAATAAAAGCTTTGACTGGGAATTGATTAGTTGAAATCCCTATTATTGTTGGAATGCTCTCAGAATTAATTGACAATTAAAGGTTATCCTGTTTAGTTATCCTTCACTAGGTGAAGGAAAGTCAAACAAGTTGGAATGCTACGTCCGTTCACAAGTTGCAATCCACTTAATTAAAAGGGATTGGTGTTAGTGATTAGGAGGCAATCCGACCATAAACCCAATTACAATTTTTCTTTCAAGCCTTCCAACTCAAGGGTTCCTTTCAATCAATTCCCCATCAAGTTAGGGAACTACTCACTCATTGTAAAGGTAAAATTCATAGCATATGAAAAGGAATTAAAGAAAGACATTGTAAATAAAAATTAAAATAGTCGATTAAAAATAAAAGTGATCCTTGTATTAAATAATCTTAAGAATATTCCAATGGTAAAATTAACAAAGCAAAGAACATGGAAGAGTAAACCAAGTAAAGAAAACGAACTAGAATGATGAAGTCTTGATGAGGTAATAACTCTTCTCAGTGTTCCAATGCCAAAAAAAAAGTAAGAGAAACTAAAATCCTAAGAACTATGAATGTGTAGAGAGAAAAACCTAGAGGAGGAGTAAAAACTAGACCTAAAAACTAAAACTGTGTAGAATGAATGTTGTCCTTGGTTTCTGCATGTTCTCTGGCTCTAGTCTGCCGTTCTGGGCCAAAATTGGGTCAAAATAGGGTCCAAAATCGCCCCCAGCGAATTCTGCAGATTATGCAGATCGTGCACGTCACGCGATCGCGTCGCTCATGCGGACGCGTCATTCGCGTTTTTGCTTTGCCACGCGGACGCGTCGTCCATGCGGCCGCGTCGCTGCAAATTGCTCTTTTCCGTGCGGTCGCGTTATCCATGCGGCCGCGTCGCTTCTCACTGGTCATCTCCTCAATTTCTTGTGTTCCTTCCATTTTTGCAGGCTTCCCTTCCAATCTCCAACTCATTCATGCCCTATAAAGTCTGAAACACTTAACACACAGATCACGGCATCGAATGGAATAAGGGAGAAATAAAATACATAATTAAAAGTCTCTAGGAAGCAAGTTTTCAACCATAAAACATCTTTAGGAAGGAAATATAAATGTATGCTTATTTAATGAATAAGTGGGCAAAGATCATGATAAAACCACACAAATAAAACACAATATAAATCATGAAATAGTGGTTTATCATTTATTCATATGCCACAGAAAAAAGGAATCTTAACTAACTGATTTTTAACGTTTTCTTCGTAACTTCATTCCGGATTTTTGCTCTTTTTCTTTGTGTTCTTAGCTTCGTGATTTCATTCCGTATTTTTTGCTTTTCTTCTCTGCGTTATCAAATTTTTTGCTTTTCTTCTCTACGCTCTCAAATCTTTTGCTCTTTTTCTCTACGTTCTTGATTTTTATCATTGTTTCGCCGTGTTTCTTAAGTCAAACATCGAGAATAAACAAATAAACAATGTAGATGCAAGTTCGAGTGCATTAACCGAGGACGAGTTGGATGATGCAACTTTGAATGTGTTGAACGAGGACGAGTTGGATGATGCAACTTCGAATACGTTGAACTAGGGCGAGTTGGATGATTTTTTTTAATCGAATGTAGTTGACGGGGTTTGATTGAAAGAATAAATCAGTGTTGATGATTAAGGATTTGAATTTAATTGAAATCCATGAGTTTTTAATTGTTTTGAATTTGATTGTGAAAATATGTTTATGTTACGTTTCATTAGAGTTTCGGTGTTTCCAGAGATAAAGAATGGCGTCATTAATTTGGTATTTTCCATATTAAATTTCTGTACTAAATGGAATCAGTGACTGTGTGTTTAGTTTTATGTGATTTTCATTTAGCAATGAGTTTATGAAATTCTTTGATTTCAAATATGAATAATCTCGCTGTTGCAATGATGTTGTATTGACCAGTTTTCTGTGTTATTGCAGTTTGATGTTGATAAGCAGTTTGTGCCAAAGGTTGGGATGACTTTCAACACACTTGAAGAAGCTGAAAGATTTTGCTAAAGTTGCAAATTTTGCTACCAAAATAAGGAATACAAATTGGAAGGGAAATGAAATCAAAAATAAATTAATTACATGCAATAGAAAACGAAAATGGAAATCCAAGATATCTCTTACTGAGAAGACAAATTCATTAGCTAGATTAAATTGTCTTGCAAGAATTTATATACATATATTGAAGGAGACTGGTGTTTAGGTTATTTCCAAGGTTATTTTAAATCATACACATGCTTGTTGTCCAAATCAAGTAGAGATGCTTAAACAACAAAGGTAACTAAATATGTTTGATCGTCACAC
Source organism: Arachis ipaensis (assembly GCF_059453495.1). Taxonomy (NCBI): domain Eukaryota; kingdom Viridiplantae; phylum Streptophyta; class Magnoliopsida; order Fabales; family Fabaceae; genus Arachis; species Arachis ipaensis. Next base: position 39,317,429 of record NC_142442.1, read on the forward strand.
AATTGAGAATAACGATAAAACTGCTATTAAGCCAAGTAAGACATATCAATCATTGCCAACTAGCTTAATCATGCAAAGACTTAGTTCATGGCAAACCCTAGGCGACTGAATTTCAATTTCTTGGCAATTCAATATCTTCTAACCCAACTAACTGTCATTTTCTTGATCAATCAATTGTATTAAAAGGTTAAGTCCAAATTATAATTTATAAGTCACACAATCCCTAAGAACCCAAAAATAATCCGATTATATGTCACGTATCACATTAAATCCAGATAATTAAAGAATTGTGAGAAAAGGGATTTCAAGCTTTAATTCCAATGATTTAACTTCAATTTATATTAGTGTTATTTTTCAATATACTCTAATCCGTAGGATGAAGAACACTACAAGAAAATGGCCAATTAGCTACCACGAAAAGAGTCGTAAAATCCAAGGTTGCGAGAACCGGATCGATTAATGAACCGGTGAGGTGACTGGTTCACTGCTTCAGTGGTTCAACCGGAGTTCAACCAATTTAATTAAATATTAAATAAAATTATTAAAAATTTAATATATAATTTTATATATTTAAATTCATTAAAATTCATGAATTTTTAAGTAAAAAAATTTTAATAGAATTTAAGATATAATAAAAATTGAAGATGAAAAGTTCATTGATAATATTTAGATTGAGTTAAATTTATTGATAACTTTAAAACAACTAACTGAGGCAAAATTTCCACTCAAGCTGCAAAAAATTAAAGATCTTGCAGGCAACATTGTCAAGCCAAGGCTAATTATTCAACATCAATTCTCTTATACAATTCAATTATCCCTTTTTGGGCTGCCAATATACAATTCAATTGAATAATACATTGATGAAATTTCTTATTATGCAACAAGCCTCTTATAACTAACCAAACCCTAACTAGATTCAACAAATTCAATGCTTTTCAACAACAAAAACTCAGAATACAGAGTTACAGACAACTCAACCTCCAAATCCAGAAACAGAAAAACTAAGTGAAACAATTCAAATTAAATTCAGACTCACATTAAGGAACAACCCAACTCAGAACAACCCAACTCAGAACACAATCCCAATTCAAAATCTAGTACAAAAAATCAACTCAGAAGCCAGAATCTTAGAAATTAAAACTAAAGAAGCAGCGGCTTACTGGAGACACGGCGAGGGAGGAACGACCGTGGTGACAGTGAGCTAGAAGAGGATCATCAGTTTCTTTTTTTTATTTTAATTAAAGTTTCAAAACCAGATCAATTTCAGTACTGCACCATTCAAACAAAACAAATCAAATTCAAAACAACACAATTTACACAAAAATGTATACATATATACACAAAATTGAATCAGAGAAAACAGATCTAGAGAGAAAAATAGAGAAACCGAATGAAGCCATTATAGACGAGGAAGTTGAAGGTGTGGTTGTCGCAGTTGTAGGTGAACTTGTTGTTGGAGGAAGGAAGCTTCTGGAGGCACTGGAACGACGGCAAGGAGAACAAGCACGTTGGCGACGGCAAGGGGAACAAGCACGTTGGCGACGGCGAGGGGAACAAACACGTTGGCGACGGCGAGAAGAACAGGGCTGAGTAGACGTTCGCGATGCCAGAAGCTTCAGAGTTCAGAGTTCAAGATGACGACGCCGCTGGAAGCTGCTTCGATCCGCGACGGTGGCAGTTTCGCTGACAGAAGCTCCGATTCGGCGTCAATTGTGGTAGTGACGGTGGAGTTTGTTGGAGGAAGTTAGAAGAGGAAATTAGGGTTGAGGAGGTGAGGTGAGTGACTTCGCGACGAGCACAGAGACGTTGAGGAAGAGAAGAGTGGCGGCGGCTGGGGGCTGATGGTAGCGGCGAATGGGGGCTGACGGTAGCGGCGGCTGGGGGCTCTGATAGGGTTAGGGATTTGAATGTGAGAGTGAGAGAGAAGAGAGAAGGGTAGGGACGTAGACGTAGTGCTGTTTGTTACTTTGTTGGGTTTTATTTTTTTTCCTTTTTTTTTATTTTTTTAAGAGCAAAACGATGCCGTTTAGGATTATATTTTCAAACCAATAAACCGTAAAAAAACCAGCCGATTCTCCCGGTTCACCGGTTAACCGCCGGTTCGACCGGTTTTTTCACCGATTTTCTGCCAGACGGTTTCTGACCTTACCCGGACCCGTTAGGTGACCGGTTCTCAGTTTTTCCAGTTGAACCGGCCAGTCCGGTTCAGTTTTCGGAACCATGGTAAAATCATCGCTAATCTGACGCAATAGATAATTTGTGACAGATTAGCTACCGTCTAGCAACTAATGCATTCCTCGCTAATTACAAGTTGCAGATCAGTGAGGCAAATACAACAGTCGCTATTTCATCGAAAAGTTTTTTAGTTACCGAATAGATAGTCACAAATCCATCACTAAAGTAAGAGCTAATTCCATAGAAGAAATAGACTAAATGGTAGTCGCTAATTAGCGACAAACTCTACTGCAACAGACTCATCGCTAAATGCAAGCTAACTTTGTAGACGAAATAGAAAGTTTAGTTGATGCTAATTAGCGAGGAATTTTTTCGAACCTAACTTGTCACAAGTTGTCCGCAAATATGATTGCAAATCTATTACATTTTGTAGCAAATCTATAGCTAATCTTTGAAAATCCGTATTCAAATTTGTGGGAATGTTGTTGCTAAACCAAAACTATTTTAAATGAGAAAGAAGAGTTATGAAGTAGTCGTTAACTTGTTAGGAAATAATATATAGTCAATTAGTTGCAATACTATTGCAAAATGTCATCGCAATTTTCTTTTAAACTAGTGACAAATCGATAAATATCTCATAAATGTTTCAGTCGCAATAGAGTCTTTAATTTGTCACCATCATCAACAGCGAGTATGTTCACTAATTTTTCTAGAATATTGATTAAGATTCCAATTTTGTCACTATAAATTTTTTTATTTGGATTGAACTAAAAGATTATAATGCATACAAATAAAATTAGTTCATCAAAATTATACATGTTAAAAAAAATTCAAACCCAACATATTGATTAAAATAAAAGTCTAATGTAACATCTAAAACATAGACACTTCACAAATAAAATACCAAAACAAGCTAAATCAAACAATATCAGTAACTATAAAAATCAGTCTAGATAATTTTTTATCAACTAAGTAAACTACCAATAAAAGTAAGCTAACTTCTATAAGACTTGAAAATGAAATAAATTGACCAATCAATTATCTCTCAAACAAATTAACTACCTAAATAAGATAAGCCTAGCAAAATGCATTAACATAAGCCATCTAATCAATATTATTGCCAACAAAGTCACTCTAATGGTCTTTTTCTTGGGGGAATCCTAGAATCTTAGAAAGGAGAGATAGTAGATTATTCTGTATAGCTTCATTTACAATACTAGGCAGCACTTCATTTATAGCACTAGGCAATGCTTCTTTAATAGCTTGAGTGATGTCAGCTTGTGAAATTGGTTTGACTATAGAAAAACATGTATCCTCTGGTAATGGCACATCTCTATGATCACGAATACCAATATCTAGACTGCAGCCTAACCCATGAACTCATCCTTTCTTATTGGTTCCTGCAACTTCTGTCCACACTTCAGGTTGATCTAATAAATTTTCTCCATATTTTTGTGATATTGTCTCTCTATATAATCCTATATTAGAAAAATAAGGACATATTATTAAGAAAACTGAAAGTAAATTAGACTACAAAATTAAAGGCACTTACAATAATTTTCTTGGATACTTCAGAAACATATTCTCCACTTTTTTTCTTATGAACATCATCATATACTTCAAGGAAAGATACACGACGCTTCAACTTAGCTTCCTGTAACAACATTTATTAGAATACACTATCATAAATCATTTGAGATAGGCAATATTTTTCTTTATACCTTTCTTCTCTTGTGTTCGCCAAAATTGATAGACCCTGCAGTGTGTAGTTTATAAGCAGGCATAGCAGCCCTATTTTTTTGACCAGCCACATACTTGTTTTTCCACTTTGAATCTAACCAGTGATCAACTAAGCCATTTCAAACTTCAACTTTCATTGCTTTCGGTCTATGACCCTTAATGTCAGCAATACTAGTTGAGTTTGCCTCCTTAAAAGCTCTTTCCCTTGCTCTTTTCAAAATATCAGGATATCGATCAAGCATTGTCCTATTTCAAACAATTCTTGCCATAGCCTTATCATAATTTGATGCAAATTCATGTTTTTCCTAAATTTAAAGATTGAAAGACTTAGTAACTACTCAATTCAATTATCTGTTAAAATTACATTGAAACAACATTATAATCACTTTACCAGGAAACCTTTAAACAACTCGTCCTTCATGTTTGGACAATAATCCTGCCATCTTGGTGCTGGAGAAGGCATCCTACTTAACAAATCTTTCGTAATGTCACGAGTTACCGTATGATTTGTAAATCTCTTCCTACATTAAAAAAAATACACGATTATCAAAAATAGTTTAACACACAACAACATAGATCATCAAAGCAACAACAAATTCTAGACTTAGCTATACTACTCACAACTTTAAAATAATTCATGAAAATAACATAGATCATAAGAATGTAAAACTCCCAAGAGTGCATCAACTAAATTAAAAAAAAAATAACCGCATCAATTAAATTAAGACCAGATCAGAAAAAAATAAGAAATAATCAAAGCAAATATTTAGTTTACTCATGAGTAGGGGTGGCAAGTGGGGAAGCCCGCCCCGCCAGAAGCCCGCCCTTTGGCGGGCTGGCCCGTCCCGCCCCGCCTAGTGAGGCGGTCCTAGAATCCCACCCCGCCGCCTAACTGCGGACTGGCGGGCTAAGCCTGCCAAAGCTCCTCTTTTTTTTTTTTACTATTAACTACTAAATAATATATAAAATTTCACAATCATATTAATAAATTTATAGTTTCTAAAGGCATAAAAAATTATATCTTTTATATTCCTAAACATCAAAATCTTTGTAATTATAAATATCTAATAAACATAATTATAAACCAAGTTTTCATCCAAAACATAAGTATAAATATTCTCTCCAAAGCAAAATAAACAAAATTTAAAACATAATTATAAATATTGTCTCCAAAGTAACATAAACATAATCCAAACCACTCAATTTTCATCTTCATACTCTTGTAAGTTAGGTTGGGAGAAGTTAGGTTTTGGCCAAAAAATTGTAAAAATACCCCCTCACTAAAAAAATACTAAGCCCAGCGGGAAGCCCGCCCCGTCCTGCCCCGCCAAAGCCCGCGGTTTAAGCGGTGCGGGTTAGGTGGGTTTTTGCTATTTGGCGGTCCTAATTTTCCAGCCCGACCCGCCTTTTTTGGCGGGTTACGCGGGCCGGCTCGGCGGGTTTAGCCCCGTTTGCCACCCCTACTCATGAGGCATGTATTAACTGCTAGTCACATACCATTTTTATGGAGCTGCTGTTATCTGTATTTATGTTTGCTGTTTTGAAAAAAATAAGATAATAGAAATACAAGAAATATGCACATCCATTCATCCAATATAACAGTAAATGCAGGGATTGAGTTACTAATCGAGCAAAAGTTATAATAATGGATCAGATGATATAAAAGAAAAGTAATTATTTATTTCTTTAAAACTATTTACTGATAGATTTCTCCATAGTAATTTGAAATGGCCATATATTTTGGTCTTTAGTGAAATACATTCCCTGTGTTGTGAACTTAGGCTTAGATCAATATCAATGTTTTGCAAAGAAGAATATCCACATATGCAAAATTATTTTTTGTTTATTTTATAAAAATAAATAATAAATTAATAAACATTATAACATAAATGACACATATATGACTCTAACAGCAAATATACCTTTGTGATAATTTGTGATTGCATGAAAAAAAGAAGTAGGTGTAGATTGGGTCAATTTTAATAATTTTAACATTTAGATAATTAATTTGAACAATTAAACCTTGCATTAAGACTTGTTGGATCAAATATTCTATTCTATAATTCAGATTGGTTGCAGAAGTGAAACATATACTTTTTTAGTCAATGTTGTTCATGGTATATATTGTATAGCATTAGCAACCACAAATAGCAAGTGCATAAGGAGAAAAAAGTTTGTTCACATTAGGTGGATTCAACTAATGGCAGTTTTTCAAATAAAAATCAAGTTTATCAAATACACTACAAAAGTATCATCATAAAACCAAAGACAAATTACACACATGACTCACTGACAAATTACACACATGACTCACCTCTTTTGAGGTTTGATGAAATAAAAACTTGACTCTCTATTTCTAAAATCATGCATTGACCTCCTTTAATTCTCATATGTTATTATACTTTTAAAAAATACAGCACATGCATTACTTACAAGATTAATGAATGAACAGTAAAATCAGAGCCATTTATTCTACCTTTGTGATAATTTTAACATGATAAAGTGTGAAATAAATATACATAAAAGTCACAACATAATAAGGGGTAAGATCTAGTAATAAACTAGTAAATTAAAGGTATTGCACTTAGTGATACCCTTCTTTTTTATTTGAAGTAAAAAGTATGCAAATATAGCAAGGTCAAAATAATATTATAACTACTTATGGGTTATCGCCTTTCTCTACCGCTATTACCAACTTCCTGTTACTCCTAGTTTCAGTATGTTTACTTGATTGTCCAACATTAGGTAGCTCATTATCTTCTGCGTCTAAAGCAGATCCGTTAGACGAATTCACACCTACAATGAATAAGAGATAATTTTCAGTTAGATATGTACTCATTTGTGAATATTTAAAAATTTAGCAGCTAAAGTAAATCATACCATCTAATTGTGGTGATGGTTGTGATAAAGCTTGTGGGGATGGTTGTGAAGCTAATCCCTCATTCAATTGTGTAAGATGAAGAAAAAATGAGAAAAAAAAAAAAAACAGATAGGATAAAATCACTTTCTAGCCTAAGATTAATTAAATCACAATGAAGACATATAACTCAACTGTATAGTACAACTAGATACCTAATACGTGTATCGATGGTTGAGAAGAATCAATATCAATAGTTTGCTCACCTAAACTCAATAAAATAAGCATACATCATATTTCCTAAATCAATAGTCATTAATGGTAAACTAAATTCAACGCCAAATGTATACATAGCCTATGCGAGGAAAGCTGAGATTGATCAATACGAGTGTTTCGTACCATTCGTCCACCTCTACCTTTTGGTGCCATGATTATCTATCAAATAAAAATAAATTAAAAAGAAAGTGATTTTAAAATATTTTCAAAACAACCTGTTAAAATAATGAATTGGAAAATAAATTACAACAACATACATTAGTAATTTATGTGATATGCAGATTTTTTTTATAATTAATACCTAATTGTAGTATAATTAACAAGAACAAAGAAAATTTCTAGCAACAATAATACACATTATTGATTTTTTTGAGGGAGATTTCATAGATAATTGTAACATCAATGCAAATACTCGTTTATAATCTTCTAATTTAAAGAGTAGAAGAATTCATAGAGAATTGTATATTTTTTTGAAAAAGGGACAACATTAATACACCAAGCTTGCAAGGATTTGAACCAATGACTTGATTAAAAAGTAGCATGTTTAATATGGGAAAAAAACCTTGAGTTTAGAAACTACAATGACAATTTTGACGTGAAAGAGTGTTCTTGAGTTTAGAATGTTAGAATATAATTAGGATCAATTAGGATCAATTAGAATTATTTAGTATATCTGAATATTTATTATAGGAGATTACCTATAAATATCCTTTATATTGTATCATTTTAGATAACTTGAATAGACAACTTGAATATACTGAATAATACACAAAACATTTTCTTTAGTTTGGTCTCTTGTTTCTAACATGGTATCAGAGCCATGGTATCCTCCTTGAAGAGGTAGGTTATTTTCCTTGCGATGAAATCGCCGTTGTTTTTGCATTTTATTTTTTATGTCGTTCTTCTTTCCCTTTTGTCACTCTTTTGATGGTTTCTCACCTCACTGACTAGCCTATTTTCTCTGTCTTATTTTTTTTGAGTCGTATGTAGTTTTCGCTCTTCTTCGGCAGTTCTGTCTGCGTTCTCTCGTGGCAGTTCCATCTGCATTCTCTCGTGGCAGTTCCGTTTGCGTTCTCTCGTGGCAGTTTCATCTGCGTTTTCTCGTGACAGTTTCGTCTGCGTTTCTTCTATGTTTCTTTGTGGCAGTTCCGTCTACGTTTTTTTTCCAGTAGTTCCGTTTGCACTTTCTTCAGACAAGTGGCAGTTCCGTATGCGCTTCCTTCAGACAAGCAGCAGTTCCGTTTGCACTTCCTTCAGACAAGTGGCAGTTCCGTATGCGCTTCCTTCAGACAAGCAGCAGTTCCGTCTGCGTTTCCTTCAGACAAGCGGCAGTTCCGTCTGCGCTTCCTTCAGACTAGTGGCAGTTTTGTCTGCACTTCCTTCAAACAAGTAGCAGTTCCATCTGCGCTTCCTTCCGGCAGTTCCGTCTGCACCCGTTTTATCAGTTTATGCATTTTTTTTCCTCTTTATTTCGTTGTTTTAAATAAATTTCAAACTCAAATTCACTTGAGTTTGAGGGGGATGTTAGAATATAATTAGGATCAATTAGGATCAATTAGAATTATTTAGTATATCTGAATATTTATTATAGGAGATTACCTATAAATATCCTTTATATTGTATCATTTTAGACAACTTGAATAGACAACTTGAATATACTGAATAATACACAAAACATTTTCTTTAGTTTGGTCTCTTGTTTCTAACATAGAAAATGTGTTTATTTTTTTTAAAATAGTCATAAAAAACTAAATCTTTTCTCCTATAATTATATGGAAATTCTTCTTAGAAAGCTTGGGAGTATCATGAAAGTGGCTATTTTGCAGTTATATGGCATGCATAGAACAAGTTATAGAAATAAAAAAATATTTAAAAAAATATCATTAACAGAAATAAGTGTCAAGCTATACTATTATTCTAAAACAAAAATATTACATTCAATTATTTTTTATTATGATTAGTTAATATCATATTTATACTATTAAAATTTAAAATTTAATATTTATAATTTAGTATTTAAAATTTAAGGTCAAACACTAGTTCAAAATAATAAATTTTATTAGTTATATAATATTATAATTCTAGAATGATATATAAAATAATAGAGAAGAGAAGAAATGTAAAAGAAATTCTGGATTATTTGCATAGGTGAACCGTGAACCTACATGATTCTATTATAACAGGGAGTTTCAAACCTGGCAATACCATACAGGTTTCTATTGCAAGTTGTAACTCTATTATCGGAGGCAATAAGTATAAGACCGTGATTCATGTAAACATGCACCAAACTTTTTTCACTGACGTTATAACGTACCAACTCAAAAAATATGCTTATATAAAATTTTATTTTAAAATAAAATATTAATTTAAAATTAAATTTACAAAAAGGAAAAAGAGCATGCACTATGAGATTGTAAACAGAATTTTAAGGTGGTACCGTAGATTTATATTCTTAGTGAAATATAACTTGTGAAATATTGATGCATTATTGTCATTGAATAAAAATAACAGTACAAAAATAAAATAATATCTTTATTTATTTTATTTAATCATATGACTATTTTAGTATGGAATATAATTGTACCCTTTAAGGGTATGAGAAAAAATGATTTGGGTTTGGGAACAGATGATTTGGAAAGTTTAAAAAAAATTTCCAATCTCAGGAATGCAGGGCCTCCATGAACAATAAAATTCACAGTAGCAAATATCTAATTCTATGAAGAAGCGATAATCTAAGAAAATTTTGAATGCAAAAACCATCACAATCATATTAAATTATACATAAGAACAAGCATGGGAAGAGATTATCATAACCTGCGATTTGTGGAAAGGAGCAGTAGACCTCCTTCAACAGATCGGACCTCCTTCAACGATGTCGTCGATTGGACCTCCTTCAGCGGACCTCCTTCTTTAAACAAACAGCACCAACAATATGAAAATCCTTCCTTCTCCACGACCAGAAATCCTTGTTTTTCTTTTTGTACGGTAGCTAAATGGTAGAAGGGGAGATAGTGGAGATAGTGGGATTTTTAATTTTTGAGTTGAAGTATTACAAATTGCAAAGGGCGCTGCGTGCGTTTTTTCTTTTTGGCTTTTACTGCTTTTTTTAAATTAGAAATAGTATAATTGTTTTAAATTTGTGTTCCTATTTTTAAATTTGAAATTTATTTTTTTAAAGAAAAATTTAATTTTTAATAAAATTTAAATATCAACTTAAAAAAAAGGAAAAAAAAACTTGAACTGAAAACCATCAAAAACAGAAAAGGGCAACTTAAAAACCATTAAGAACAAAAGGGATGGAAGAACTTGAACTGAAACAGCAACTCAATAATTAAAACAAATATCAACTAAAATACTAACTGAACAATTAATACAATAAAGAACAATGACAAGAAATTACCTTAGTTTTCACATGTTCTGAAAATCAACAGAGGGAGAGGGAGCTGAAGATTTCATACTCAATGGAGATGGTTGAACGGAAGGATGCACAGCGGCGGTTGAGAGGCTAAACAGCGGGAAAATGGCGGCTAAGTGGAGGCTCGAACACGCAACCGAATAGAGGCGTTTGGATGATGCATAGCAGCACGCACGGTGGTGAAGCAGACGCGACGGCGGTGGTGGCTGGGGCAGGTGGAAGAACGGCGACGAGATGAAAGTTGCATGTTCTTCTATGCTGTGTTCAAAAGCAAGTCAAGGAATGTTCTGCTCTTCTGGGTTTTTGGTAGTGAGGTCACAAAGATGAGGGCAAGGGAAGTTAGGTGGCAGATTTGGTTTTTCAAGGCTTCTTTTTTCAGATTTTTAAATGCCTAAAACGACACCGTGTTAAAGATTGTATATCCTTCATTTCTTAGTTTTTTTTCTTTTTTAAAATGTAGATGAATGTAAAATATATTAGGAATTACTTACGAGAAAGTTAAATTAAGTTAGACAAATATATTATTATTATTATTATTATTATTATTATTATTATTATTATTATTATTATTATCTAATTGAATAAATTAAAAAATTAATTAAAAAATATCATTAATTTTGCATCTAACTCTACCTATTATGTAAAATCTCTATTTATATGATTTATTTTTCATTATATCTAGATTACATTTCATTAATTATTCTTCTTATGGATAAAATTTTCTTATTAATTACATTTTACGTTTTCAATTATATGTCAGAATTAATTTTTTTTATCTAAAGTTAATATAAAAAATAAAAAAAAAGTTCGCATCAAGTTATTTAGATTCTAGAATCATTAATATGTTTTTTGACCAATAAGATGTCATTAATAATCTCCTCTTAAAGTTTAAATTGTATAAATATAATTATAGCTAGCATTATTCCTAATTTTATTATTTAATTTGGACAAACATGATTCATAAAAAAAATTAGATGTGTAGTATTATTTTTTTAATAATTAATAAAATTATATAATAATCTTGGATAAATATTAATAAATTTTATTTATTAAATTATATATATAAATAATACATATAAAAATTTGACCATTGAAGTTTATAATTTAGTTTTTTTACTTGAACGCTTAAGGAATATTTTATCATTTTATAGTAAAATTGAAGTTTCAGTCTTTTCAAAACTCAAACAAAAATTATAATGTATAATATAATCAAACATGGTTAAACCTGCAAAAATTTTAAGTAGGGTCTTATAGTTATTTAAAATTAAGTAAAATAATATTTTATAATTTTTAATATAAAAATCGAATTTTTTATGTCTAATAGTATGATTTTTTGTGTAACTCAATTATTTTATATGTAAAAAGAATTTATTTTATTTTATTTTATTTTACCTTCAGTAACTTATATCCAAATTTACACTCATTTGCTATAATCCACTGTTTGCTTACCAACTACCTTATTTTTATTTATTTTCTAGTCCTTCAAGGTTCGAATTATACTTTTTTCCACCCAAAATAATCTTTGTTAATTACATTAAATTTAAAACACCAAAATAATTTTTATGTAATAATTTTAAAACTACTATAACATCTTATATGAATAATTAATATTATTTAATTTATTAGCAATTATAAATTTTAATTCAATATTAAAAAGGTTAAACATTTTGTAGTTAATTTTAAATTTAACATTCGAAACAATTAAAATATTCATATACTTAATTTTTAAAACAATAATAACATTTTAAGGTTAATCTTAATAAAAATTAAGTTATCGGTTTTCAATTAATAGTATCATTTAGCTTTAACGAAGTTCTGCCATAAAGTTAATGTTAAAAATATAGACAGAAACATTATATTTAGAGATACGAAAGTTGTGTATTTTGTATCTTTTCTGTTAAAAAAAACACAAAAATATTAACAAGAGATACAACTTATTTTATATTTTTTTAATTATTTCTATCAAATTTTTTAATTATATTTTTTATCGTTATATTTTTTTAATTTTTTGAATGAAAAAAATAAGAATAAATATTACTTTTTTCAATGTATCCTAATTTATCAGCGAATAAAATTTAGGAACATTAATTTTTTTGTCTTTGTCTTTTGTGTCCTCTTTTTAATTAGTGTCATTTTTTATCCTTTTCTGGGAATCAAACGCAGTCTAAGTGTTAAAATTTGAAACTCGCCTTTTCCATACAACAATATATTGGCTAGTAGTGGTAATCGTGGAACTCTGATTCGCGATGAATTAATCGTTGACTTGCATATGAGGTCAGTGGCGGAACTTCAATGAAATTTTTGGAATTATACAATAATATTTATACAATAATACAATAAATTATACAATAATATTTATATTAAAATAAAATATATAAATATAATTATTTTTAAATTTTGTTATTAATATATAAGATTGCATATAATTAAAGTTAACTAAAAAACTAAATTTGATTTTGATTAACAAAAAATTTAGTTTAGGTTAATAAACTAAATTAATTTTAAATAATAAATTTTTTGGTGTGGGCCTGGAAGTAGGGTCGGAGCTTCCGAGACATAAGGATAAGGTCATAGGCAAACCTTTTTATCTTTTGGCAATTCAACTTTGCCCTCTGTAAGACTTTGCTAATGAAATAGATAGGTTGTTGTCCCTTCTCTTCTTATCATACCAGGGCTGAGGCTATGACCCAACTTGCTACTGCAAAGTATACGACGAGCTCTTCCCCTTTTATAGGTCGGGCGAGAATAGATGGTTGCCCCAGAAATGTTTTGAAGTCTTGGAAGGCTTGTTCGTATTCTGGGGTCCACTTGAATTACTTGTCCTTTCTTAGGATAGAGTAGAGGGGAAGTGATTTCAGGGCTGATCCTGCTAGGAACCTGGACAGAGCTGCCAATCTCCCGTTTAGCTGCTGCACTTCTTTGACACAGGTCGGGCTCTTCATGTTGAGAATCACTTGGCATTTGTCTGGATTCGCTTCTATGTCCCTTTGGGTGAGCATGAAGTCTAAGAATTTCCCGGCTTAGCTTCTTCCGCAAAGGTGCATTTCAAAGGGTTCAGCCTCATCCCATACTCTTTTATGGTGTCGAAAACCTCAGAGTGGTCGGACAAAAGTGTTGCGCTCTCTTTGGTTTTGATGAGCATGTCGTCTACGTAGACCTCCATGAGTTTTCCTATGTGAGAGGAAAATACTTTGTTCATTAGTCGCTGGTATGTAGCCCTTGCGTTCTTCAATCCAAAGGGCATTACTATATAGCAGTAGTTTGCCTTTAGGGTTATAAACGAGGTTTTTTCTTGATCTGATTTGTGCATTAGGATTTGGTTGCATCCCAAATATGCATCCATAAAGGATAGATATCGGTAGCCTGAGGTTGAGTCAACCAGAGCGCCGATGCTGGGAAGAGGGTAAGGATCTTTGGGGCAAGCCTTATTGAGGTCGGTGTAGTCTACACACATCCTCAATTTTCTATTTTGCTTTTTTACCAAAACAACGTTGGTTAGCCACAGTGGGTACTTCACTTCTCTTATGAACCCTGCCTCTAGTAGGGCCTGTACTTACTCTTCAATGGCCTGTGTCCTTTCAGGCCCGAACTTTCGACACTTTTGCTGAATAGGTCGGGAGTCTGGGTACACTGCCAATCTGTGGGACATCAAGTCGGGGTCTATACCTGGCATGTCTGAGGCCTTCCATGCGAAGAGGTCGGTATTTTTCCTGAGAAGATTCACGAGCTGTTTCTTGAGATCCCCTTCCAGGTTGACTCCTATATTGGTGGTCTTTCTTGGGTGGTCCCCGATCTGTATTTCTTCTGTCTTGCCCCCAGGTTGGGGGTGGAGCTTTTCCTAAGTTTGGATTTCTCCCAACTTGATTGTGTTGATCTCCTGGCCCCTTGGGCTCCCTTTCAGGTTAAGGCTTTTGTTATAGCACTTTCGTGCTAGCTTTTGGTCTCCCTTGATGATGGCGATTCCTTCTGTTGTGGAGAACTTCATATAGATGTGAGGTATTGAGACAACAGTTGGAAGTCGGTTCAGAGTGATCCGACCTATGAGAGCATTCTATGCCGAGTTAACATCGACAACGACGTAATCTATGCTCAGTGTCATCAACCTCGCGCCCTTCCCAAAGGTGGTGTATAGGTAGATGTACCTGAGGGGTTAGATTGGTGTGTCCCCCAACCCGAACAAGCTATCCAGGTAGGCCTTTAGATCCCTTACTTCCAGCCTAAGTTTATCGAAAGCGGGCTTAAATAAAATATCCGCCGAGCTTCCCTGCTCGATCAGGGTCCTGTGGAGGTTGGCATTCGCCAGGATCATTGTTATCACCACTGGGTCGTCGTGTCCGGGTGTTATCCCTTTGGCGTCCTCCTTGGTGAGCGAGATGGTCACAAGTTGGGAGATTTAATTCTTTCCCCGACTTGATAGACCTGCTTGAGGTGCCTTTTTCGGGAAGACTTTGACATCCCGCCTCCAGCCAACCCTCCTTTGATCATGTGCATATGTCGCTTTGGGTTTGAGGTGGACGTTTTTGTCGTCCTTCCTCTTCATCCCTCCTTCTCTTCCTTTAATCGTCTGACCTGTTAGCTAGGTATTTGTCTTCCCAGTCTTCTCTTACCAGCTTTTTTATGACGTTTTTTTAAGTCATAGCATTCATTGGTGGGGTGTCCATAGAGCTTGTGGTATTCACAGTACTCTGTCCGACTCCCTCCTTTTTTATGTTTGATCGGACGTGGGGGAGGAAGTTTCTCTGTATGGCATATCTCTCGATAAACGTCTACTAGGGAGACCCTAAGCGGGGTGTAATTGTGGTATTTCCGGGGCTTCTCTGTGCTCTGCTCTTCTTTCCTCTTAGGTTCTTTGTCTTTTTCGCGGGTTTGGTAGGGCGGATTTGGTCGGGCTAGAGGTTTCCTAAGCTGGGAATTCTCCTCCATGTTGATGTACTTCTCCGCCCTTTTTTGAATTTTGTTCAGAGAACCCAGATGTTGCTTGGAAATTGATTGGGAAAAAGGACCTTCTTTGAGGCCATTAACCAACCCCATGATTACAGCTTCAGTGGGCAGGCTCGGGATTTCTAGACATGCCTTGTTGAATCTTTCCATGTAGTTGTGAAGAGTTTCTCTGACCTCTTGTTTGACTCCTAACAGGCTCGGTGCATGTTTTACTTTATCCTTTTGGATGGAGAACCTGGTTAAGAACTTCCGAAACAGGTTGTCAAAGCTAGTGACCAACCTGGGAGGTAAGGTGTCGAATCACTTCATGGCTACCTTAGTCTTGGTGGTCAAAAATGCTTTACAACGGTAGCATCCGAGGCACCTGCTAGGTACATTCTGCTTTTAAAGTTGTTGAGATGGTGTCTAGGGTCAGTCGTCCCATCATAGAGGCCCATGTCGGGGGTTTTAAAATTCCTTGGGACTTTAGTCCGCATGATCTCTTTGGAGAATGGGTCTTCTTCCCCCAGGGGGCTGTTTTCCCAATTTGTTCGGATAGTTCGGCTTCGGAGATTGGTTTCTAGCTTTAGGAGCTTTTTCTCTAGCTCCCTCCATCGTCTTACCTCTCTCTGTAGCTCTCGTTTGGCCTCCCGCTATTTTTCTACCTAGTATTCAAGTTGCTCTAGTCGATCTCGCTGGCGTCAGACCAGGCCCAGTATTTCGGCGGCTTGAGGGGGTTCTTCTTCCTCAAGGTGACGAACTTCTGAACGTCCCCGCCTTGGTGTAGGGTTGGTTGCTGATCCTTCTCGTTGTGGACTCTCTGGTTGAGGTAGTGGTGGTGGTAGTATAATGGCATTGTCCTCAGGTCAGGGCTCTCCTTCAGATTCGGAGGCCGTATGGCCGTCTTCGTGCTGGTTATCCGCCATGATTTTGGGGTGAATTCCAAGTCCCCGGCAATGGCGCCAATGTTTCGAAGGTTATCTGAAATATTGACTTGGGCCTGAACGTGAGGTCCAAATCCCTTTGTATGGCAGCGTCTGACTTATGATGCCGAGGTACCACCTGTTTGAGTTCCTCGTCAGGAGGTTGGGGGTGGTACCTGCAAGAGACTCCGATGCTTAAGTTAGCAAGGGTTTTAAGCAGGTTTTTAGTAGATGAAGCATGAGTTATACATGTGTGTACCAGTGTATTTATAGTAGAGTTTGATGACCCGTTTGGTGGCGGTAGTTCTATCTTATCTTATATCTTGGGAGTTTATTGAGGTCTTATCTTTTAGATGAGATAGAGATTTAGTCACTTCTTTCTAGAAGCAGTGACCTCGCGGCATTTGGACAAGTGGAGCTGGGCTCCCTAGCTGGTGTCTGACCTCTTCAAAGAGGTCAGGTAGGGGATGGGAGGTCACCTTTTAAGGTTCCTTTTACCCTTATTGGGCCTGGCCTTATGTTTGGGCCAGGGTATGACCACAGCACCCATTAAACCCGAAGCCCAAATAAAAATAATATCTGAATCCTATAAAGATAATATCTAGTTTTATTCTCATCTAATTCTAAATTAAAAGTAATTATGACTTATTAAATTTTGCATTTATAACAATAAATGAGATCACCGTTATATAAGTCACTTAATTTAAAATAGCATAATTTGTGATTATAATTAATATATGTATTGCCCATAAATGAATTAGGAAATTAAATAATTTTTCAACATATACACTTTGTCACCAATATTTCTACCAATCACTATCGTCACTCCAATTACGTTGTTGCCAAGTTTGTTAATTATTAACCTTGTCCTGTTGTATAAATATGAAATCTGGTCTATGTTTCACAGAATCATAGTAACATTATAGCGACTCCTAGCTTCAAAGTCAACTTATGATTGGGTAGTTTCAAATATTTGATGTTTTTTAGGAGCTATGGTGTGAACCATTCTTGTTGTACATCTTCATTCTTATCAGCTTGACATGTTGTATCAGAACTTAGATATTTCTTTTCCATCTTTGGGAAGAGTGTCAAGACGAAATTGTTTACTTTTTTGATACTCTCAAACGTGGGTGCAAGAATTATCCTACTGTAAAAATACTTAAATCTGATATATTTTGTAACAAATTTAAATATACAAAGTCTACCAAATAAAAAAAAGATAATTAGTAGTTATAATCAAGTATTCAATTAACAAATTTCTTCATTTTACTATCATATTGATCTGTAATTTTTATTTGTTT
Organism: Arachis ipaensis; assembly: GCF_059453495.1. Lineage (NCBI taxonomy): Eukaryota > Viridiplantae > Streptophyta > Magnoliopsida > Fabales > Fabaceae > Arachis > Arachis ipaensis. Next base: position 39,335,036 of record NC_142442.1, read on the forward strand.
TCACAAACTTAAGTGCAAAATTTGTGATTTCACAAGACTGTAAAAAATAGAAAAAAGTACAATTACACACACACACACACACATAAACGTAACTTTGGCCATCTTTACATAATGAGTAGTGCTAGGGAGCCAATGGCCTAAGCGTACAATATATACAATGGGTTAAATCTTTGGTTTATGAATAAAATGAACATCACCCATACTATCCAGAATAACCATCCGGATACCAGGGATAATAAACATCTCATGTTATAAAAAGTTGATTTTGGGGTTCACCAAGGTTTGAACTCTTGACCTTCCAGATCTAGAACTCTAATACCACATCATGAAACCACTCATCCCAAAAGCGTAACCTGATAGGACAATGTAACACTAATGGTCATATCTCTAATACTGGCTAAACCTCCATTGTACACATAAACCATTGGCTCCCTATACTTTCTCTTACAGAATTTGATAAATAAAATATTTTTTTATTTTTTTAAAAAGTCTCAAATACTTCTTGCCAGAAATAATAATAATAATAATAATAATAATAATAATAATAATAATAATAATAATAATAAAATATATTTATTTAGTTATATAAATATAGAGTAAGTTATGTATATGAAGTTATTTAGTTATATAAATTAATTAAGTTTATAAAGATCAGTTGAAAAACAAATTTATTCAGCAAAAATAAAAGATTTAAATTTATAGCTAAAGAATCTAAAAAAATTGATTACACATCGTCTGCTTCCAATTCAATAATGTTGTATTTAGTAAATCAAAAATACTATTTGTATACTAAAATCAGCCACTAAAATTAGCTACCAATATATTTATGTATAAATACATATGTAGTTTAATTTATTTTCAATGTATATTTGTATTTCAACATGTATTTTATACTGGTGGCTGACTTTGGTGGCTAATTTTGGTGTACACTGATAAACCCCATTTTTAGGGTCTATCTTGTGTTGAATTTAGTGGATTTTATTAACTTATCTCACATTTATTCAATGAAATAGTATGGTTTTGTGAATTTCTCATAATTTGTGCTTAGGAGAGAAAATATGCTTTTTAGGCCTTTAAATTGCTAATTTTAATTCACTTTAATTCCATTCGATGCTTAGATATGTTTATTGAGTGATTTCAGGTTCATAAAGACAAGGATTAGGTGGAAGAAGTGAAAAGAAAAGCATGCAAAGTGGAGAATTCGTGAAGAAATGAGTATTTGCAGAATTCATGGCGACGCGTGTACGTGGCCCATGCGTGCGCGTGGGGAGGAAATCTGCCAGGCGACGCGTACGCGTGACCCATGCGTATGCATGACAAGCAGCACGTGACTAACTTAAAGGCAATATGCTGGGGGCGATTTCTGAGCCATCCAGGTCCAGATCCAACTTATTTTCTGATGCTATTGAACCCAAGGATTGAGGGGGGAATGAACCAAGTAGTCATAGTTTAGTTTTCACCATGTTTTATGTTAGAATTCTAGAGAGATAAGCTCTCTCTTCTCTCTAGAATTTAGGGTAGGTTAGGTCAATTTTTCTTAGATCTAAGTTTTAATTCTTGTTTTTAGTTTAACTATCTTTATATTTTATTGTTCTATTGTCTTAATATTCTTAGTTTCTCTTGTTATTTTCTTTACTTGGTTGATTTTATGCTTATGAACTCTTGTAGATTTTGATTCCCTTTTAATGCAATTTCATATTTTCATGTCTTTTGATGTTTACTTTAGTTGCTATTATTGATTTATTGCTTGGGTTTGTTATGGTTTTTGTTAATTCTTGCATTTTATGATGTTTTCCTTTATTGCACTCTAGGTGTTTGACAAAATGTTTTCACTAGTTATGGAGTAGTTTTATATACTCTTAGCCTAGGCTAGGGAAATTGAGTGACCTTGAGTCATTGGGTCTAATTGGATTGGTGATTTGGGTCCCTTATTGATCAATTTGATGTCCATTGACACTAACCAACTATTAAGCTAATTAGTGGCTAGGTTAGGACTTATGGTTAAAGTTGATCAAGCCTATTTGACGTACTTCAAGCATAGAAGTAGACTTGATGGGTTGGTCCCTCATAATTGTCAATATATAGTTGTTAGACAAGGATGGTGATCTCAATTTCTATGCCTTAGCCAAGAGTCCTTTTTGCCATTTAATTTCTATTTTTGTTGCTTTATTTGCTTTTCATTTAATTTCTTGCATGCTTATTTACTTTCTTGCTTTTATATTTTCTTGTCAATTGCCATCAAAACTCCCCATTGTTTCCTCATAGCCAATAATTGAGCACTTCATTGTGATTCCTTGAGAGACGACCCGAGGTTTAAATACTCTCGATTTTTATTGGGGTTTGTACTTGTGACAACCAAATTAAACTTTGATGGAAGGTTGTTTATTGGTTTGGATCTATACTTCAATGGAATTATTTTGTGAAAATTCCTAACCGACAAAAAACCTTCTTTCAAGTTTTTGGCGTCGTTGCCAGGGAGTTGCAAATGTGTGCCTTATTATTAGTTATTGTATATATTGTGAATATGTTCGCCTTTTGCTTCTTTGTTAGTTGTTGCTAGTTTTAGGATTTTGTTTTCATTATTTCTTATTAGCTTTTGATTTTATTTTGTCTTTTCACCATGAATTCTCACCCCTTTGGCTATGAGTGTGGTTACAACTATGATGTAGGAAATGGGACTTACAATAAAAACATGCATCAAGGATGGAAGAATCAAAGGTGGGAAGAGCCATATGCTTATGATCAACCATCTTGGCAACAACCTCCTCTAATGTACTATGAGCAAGAACCACCCCTTGATGCATACCCATCTAATGGCTATGCTGGACCTCCTTATAATTCTCAACAACCACCACCATATACCTATGAGCCTTATCCTCAACATACCCTCAACCACCATACTCACAAGCCTCATATTACCAAACATCTCTATATGACCCTAGTCCATATCCACCATACCAACCACCATATGAACCATATGAGCCATACTTAGAGCTACAACAATTCCACCCCAATTAGCCCCAAGAACCACCTCAATATACACCTCCTCCATGCCCTTACCAAGAAGAATCACCTTCCTATTATGAACCCCTTCTCCCAAACAATGAACCCTCCTATTCATCTCAAACACCAATGACTGACACTCTCATTTCAATTCTCCAAGGACAAAGGGAGCTTCATACTACTCTTCAAGGAGTAATTAATTTAGCTTTCCACTTAGGGGTAGTAACTCATGTAGCTCCCTAAATCTTCGACACTCAAAGTACTCCCATGGCCACATATGGAGAATCAATTAAAGAACAGAGTATGAAAGAGAGATTGAAAACTCCGGTGGAGAATGAAGAGTTGGACTTTGTACTAGAGCAAGTGGAGAAGACCAAAATTATCGAAGAAGAGGAAGTGGTTGAAGAATTAGGAGATGCGGAATCTCCATGGGAATCTCAAGTCATAGAGCCTCCTTCCAAGAAGTTTGAATTTGATGTTGAGGAGGGTGCGTAATGAGCGGATAATTTATACGCTTTTTGGCATTATTTTTACATAGTTTTTAGTATGATTTAGTTAGTTTATAGTATATTTTTATTAGTTTTTAAATAAAAATCACATTTCTGGACTTTACTATGAGTTTGTGTGTTTTTCTGTGATTTCAGGTATTTTCTGGCTGAAATTGAGGGACTTGAGCAAAAATCTGATTTAGAGGCTAAAGAAGGACTGCAGATGTTGTTGGATTCTGACCTCCCTGTGCTCGAAATGGATTTTCTGGAGCTACAGAACCCAATTGGCGCGCTCTCAATTGCGTTGGAAATTAGACATCCAGGGCTTTCCAGTAATATATAATAGTCCATACTTTGCTCGAGTTTTGATGATGCAAACTGGTGTTCAAACGCCAACTTCCTGCCCTATCCTGGAGTTAAACGCCAGAAACAGGTTGGAAATCAGAGTTAAACGCCAGAAACAGGTTACAACCTGGCGTTTAACTCCAAAAAGAGTCTCTAAACATGAAAGCTCAATGCTCAGCCCAAGCACACACCAAGTGGGCCCGGAAGTAGATTTTCTGCATCATTTACTTATTTCTGTAACCCTAGCTACTAGTTTAGTATAAAAACTACTTTTAGTGATTTATTTCACATCTTTGGATCATATTTGAGACTATCTTTGTATCACTTTTGATCATTGATCATGTTTAGGGGGCTGGCCATTCGGCCATGCCTGGACCTTCATCACTTATGTATTTTCAACGGTGGAGTTTCTACACCCCATAGATTAAGGTGTGGAGCTCCGCTGCTCCTCATGAATTAATGCAAAGTACTATTGTTTTTCTATTCAATTCAAGCTTATTCCTATTCTAAGATATTCACTTGCACTTCAACATGATGAATATGATGATCCGTGACACTCATCACTATTCTCAACCTATGAACGCGTGCCTGACAACCACTTCCGTTCTACCTTAGATCGAGCGTGTATCTCTTAGCCTCCATTCCGAACGATCAGAGTCTTCATGGTATAAGCTAGAATTATTGGCGGCCATTCCTGAGGTTCGGAAAGTCTAAACCTTGTCTGTGGTATTCCGAGTAGGACCTGAGAAGGGATGGCTGTGACGAGCTTCAAACTCGCGAGTGTTGGGCGTAGTGACAGACGCAAAAGGATCAATGGATCCTATTCGAACATGATTGAGAACCGACAGATGATTAGCCGTGCGGTGACAGCGCATTTGGACCATTTTCACTGAGAGGACGAGAAGTAGCCATTGACAACGGTGATGCCCAACATACAGCTTGCCATGGAAAGGAGTATGAATGATTGAATGAAGACAGTAGGAAAGCAGAGATTCAGAAGGAGCAAAGCATCTCCATACGCTTATCTGAAATTCTCACCAATGAATTACATAAGTATTTCTATCTTTATCTTATTTTATTTATATTTTAATTATCAAAACCTCATAACCAATTGAATCTGCCTGACTGAGATTTACAAGATGACCATAGCTTGCTTCAAACCGACAATCTCCGTGGGATCGACCCTTACTCACGTAAGGTTTATTACTTGGATGACCCAGTGCACTTGCTAGTTAGTTGTGCGAAGTTGTGAAGAAGAATTGAGATTATGATAGTGCGTACCAAGCTTTTGGTTCCGTTGAGATCACAATTTTGTGCACCATGTTTTTGGCGCCTTTGCCGGGGATTGTTCGAGTTTGGACAACTGACTGTTCATCTTGTTGCTCAGATTAGGTAATTTTATTTTTATTTTTATTTTTGAAAAAAAATAAAAATATTTTATTTTATTCTTCAGAATTTTTAAGAATGAATTCTAGAGTTTCATGATGATTTGTTGAAGTCTGGCTGGCTGTGAAGCCATGTCTAATCTTTTGGACCGAGGTTTCAACTTATCATCACAAAATCTTGTTGATTTCTATCAATCTTGCTGTTGAACACAATGATCTGCTAAAGCTTGGCTGGCCATTGGCCATGTCTAGTGTTTTGGACCGAAGCTTTCAGTGAAAGCTTGGCTGGCTAGTAAGCCATGTCTAATTCCTGGACCGGAGTTTTAGACTAACATTGCATGATTCCTGGAATTCTTATTAGAAATTTTGAATTTCTTTATTTTGCTTTTCCTAATTAATTTTTGAAAATCCAAAAAATTTTATAAAATCATAAAAACCAAAAAAAATTCATGATCTTCAAGTTGTTCTTGATGGTCTTCTTTGTTTGATCTTTGCAATTTTATGTTTTGTGTCTTTCCTTGTTTTTCATATGCATTTTCAATTTGTTAGTGTCTAAAGTTTGAAAATTTCTAAGTTTGGTGTCTTGCATGTTTTTTTTCTTAAATATTTTCAAAAATAAGTCTTGATGTTCATCTTGATCTTCAAAGTGTTCTTGGTGTTCATCTTGACATTCAAAGTGTTCTTGCATGCATTAGTTGTTTTGATTCATAATTTCTATGTTTTGATTCAAATTGGTGTTTTTCTCTCTCTTTACTAAAAATCCAAAAATTAAAAATATATCTTTCCTTGTTTTACTCATAAATTTCAATTTCAAAATTCTATCTTTTCAAATCTTTTTCAAAAATCAAATCTTTTTCATTTATTTTAACCTATTTTCGAAATTTTTTATTGATTTTCAAAATCTTTTTCTTATTCTTACTTCATATTTTCAAAAATCTCACTAACATTTAATATTTTGATTCAAAAATTTTCAAGTTGTTACTTGCCTATTAAGAAAGGCTCAAACTTTAAATTCTAGAATCATATCTTTTGGTTTTTTGTTAGTCAAGTAATCAACTTTAATTTTTCAAAAATCAAATCTTTTTAATTTCCTTTTCAATTTTTTTTTTCAAAATAAATTTCAAATCACATCTTTTTCAAAATCAACTTCAAAATCTTTTCTAACTTATCTTTCCAAAATTGATTTTCAAATCTTTTTCAATTAATCTCATCTTTTTGTTTGATTCTTATCTTTTTCAAAACTACCTAACTAATTTTCTCTCTCTAATTTTCGAAAACTCCTCACCCTTTTTTTTTTAAAATTCTTTTTAATTAACTAATTGTTTCAAAATTTAATTTTAATTTTATTTCTCTTTTTAATTTTCAAATTCTAACTGATATTTAAAATAAAAACAAAAATATTTTCCTTTTATTTTAAATTAAATTTGAATTCTCTCCCCCTCTCACATCTCCTTCTATTTATTTATCTACTAACACTTCTCTCCTACCCAAAATTTGAACCCCATCTTCTTCTCTGTGTTCGAATTTTTCTCTTCTCCTTCTTCTATTCTTCTCTTCTTATACTCACATAAGGAATCTCTATACTGTGACATAGAGAATTCCATATTTTCTTTTCTGTTCTCTTCTTTTTCATATGAGCAGGAACAAGGATAAGAATATTCTTGTTGAAGCTGATCCTGAACCTGAAAGGACTCTGAAGAGGAAGCTAAGGGAAGCTAAAGCACAACTCTCTGGAGAGAACCTGACAGAAATTTTCGAAAAAGAGGGAGACATGGCCGAACCTAATAACAATGGTGGAGATGCAAGGAAGATGCTTGGTGACTTTATTCCACCCTCTTCTAACTTCTATGGAAGAAGCATCTCACTTTTTGCAATTGGAGCAAACAATTTAGAGCTTAAGCATCAATTGGTTTCTCTAATGTAGCAGAATTGCAAGTTTTATGGACTTCCAATGGAAGATCCTCATCAGTTTTTAGCTGAATTCTTGCAAATCTGTGACACTGTCAAGACCAATGGAGTTGATCCCGAGGTCTATAGGCTTATGCTTTTCCCTTTTACTGTAAGAGACAAAGCTAGAACATGGTTGGATTCACAACCTAAGGATAGCCTAAACTCTTGGGATAAGCTGGTCAGTGCTTTTCTGGCCAAATTCTTTCCACCTCAAAAGATGAGCAAGCTTAGAGTGGAAATCCAAACTTTCCGACAGAAGAAAGGACAATCCCTCTATGAAGCTTGGGAAAGATATAAGCAACTGATCAAAAGGTGTCCTACTGACATGCTTCCAGAATGGAGCATCATATGTATATTCTATGATGGTCTGTCTGAGTTGTCAAAAATGTCATTGGACCATTCTGCAGGAGGATCTCTTCATCTGAAAACCCCTGCAGAAGCTCAGGAACTCATTGAAATGGTTGCAAATAACCAGTTCATGTACACCTCTGAGAGGAATCCTGTGAATAATGGGACACCTCAGAAGAAGGGAGTTCTTGAAATTGATACTCTAAATGCCATATTGGCTCAGAACAAAATATTGACTCAGCAAGTCAATATGATTTCTCAGAGTCTGAATGGATTGCAAGCTGCATCCAACAGTACTAAAGAAGCATCTTCTGAAGAAGAAGCTTATGATCCTGAGAATCCTGCAATGGCAGAGGTGAATTACATGGAAGAACCCTATGGAAACACCTATAATCCTTCATGGAGAAATCATCCAAATTTCTCATGGAAGGACCAACAGAAGCCTCAACAAGGCTTCAATAATAATGGTGGAAGAAATAGGTTTAGCAATAGCAAGCCTTTTCCATCATCTTCTCAGCAACAGACAGAGAATTCTGAACAGAGCCATTTTGGCATGGCAACCATAGTCTCTGATCTATCCAAGACCACACTAAGTTTCATGAATGAAACAAGGTCCTCCATTAGAAATTTGGAGGCACAGGTGGGTCAGCTGAGTAAGAAGATTACTGAAATTCATCCCAGTACTCTCCCAAGCAATACAGAAGAAAACCCCAAGAGAGAGTGCAAGGCCATAACCATGACCAATATGGCCGAACCTGGAGAGAGTAAGGAGGACGTAAGTCCGAGTGAGAAAAGCCTCATGGGATGTCCTCTGGACATAAAGAAATTTCCCTTTGAGGAACCAAAGGAATATGAGGCTCAAATAGAGACCATAGAGATTCCATTGAACTTCCTTCTGCCATTTATGAGCTCTGATGAATATTCTTCCTCTAAAGAGGATGAAGACATCACCGAAGAGCAAGTTGCTAAGTATCTAGGAGAAATCATGAAGCTGAATGCCAAGTTATTTGGTAATGAGACTTGGGAGGATGAACCCCCTTGTTCACCAATGAACTGAGTGTATTAATGAGGCAGACATTACCTTAGAAGAAACTGGATCCCGGAAAATTCTTCATACCTTGTACCATAGGCACCATGACCTTTGAGAAGGCTCTGTGAGACCTGGGATCAGGGATAAACCTCATGCCATTCTCTGTAATGGAGAAACTGGAAATCTTTGAGGTACAAGCTGCAAGAATCTCACTAGAGATGGCAGACAAATCAATGAAATAGGCTTATGGACTAGTAGAGAACGTGCTAATAAAGGTTGAAGGCCTTTACATCCCTACTGATTTCATAATCCTAGACACTGAGAAGGATGAGGATGAATCCATCATCCTTGGCAGACCCTTCCTAGTCACAGCAAATGCTGTGATTGATGTTGATAGAGGAGAGTTAGTCCTTCAGTTGAATGAGGACTACCTTGTATTTAAGACTCAAGTGTCTCCTTCTGTAACCATGGAGAGGAAGCATGAAAAGCTTCTCTCAATACAGAGTCAAACAAAACCCCGACATTCAAACTCTAAGTTTGGTGTTGGGAGGCCACAACCAAACTCTAAGTTTGCTATTGAGAGGCCCCAAACCTGCTCTGGTTATCTGTGAGGCTCCATAAGAGCTCACTGTCAAGCTATTGACATTAAAGAAGCACTTGTTGGGAGGCAATCCAATGTTATTTAATTATATCTATTTATTTTTCATTGCTATTTTATGTTTTCTTTAGGTTTATGATCATGTGAAGTCACAAAAACAACTGAAAAATCAAAAACAGAATGAAAAATAGAATAAAAAATAGCTCACCCTGGAGGAAGAGCTTACTGGCGTTTAAATGCCAGAACATAGCATCTAATTGGCATTTGACGCCAAGAATGGGAGAAAAACTGGCGTTAAACGCCAGAAACAAACAGCAACCTGGCGTTTAACACCAGAAATGCACTCTAAGGGAGTTTTGCACGCCTAAATGGAGCAGGGATGTTAAGTCCTTGACCCCTCAGGATCTGTGGACCTACAGGATCCCCACTTACTCCACCTCTTCTTCTCTCCTCTTCACATCCTTTTATAACACTTTTCCCCAAATACCCTTCACCAATCACTTCCATATCTTTTCCCCAAATACCCTTCACCACTCACATCCATCCACTCTTCCCCAAAAACCCCACCTACCTCTAAATTCAAAATCCATTTCCCTCCCAAACCCAAACCATAATACACGAAACCTAATCCTCCCCCCACCCCTATATAAACCCCTCAACACTACACATTACAAACAATTCTTCTCCCTCTTGGCCAAATACACACTTTTCCTCCATCTCCTCTATTTTCTTCTTCTTCTACTATTTTCCTTCTTCTTTTGCTCGAGGACGAGAAAACATTTTAAGTTTGGTGTGGTAAAAGCGTTGCTTTTTGTTTTTCCATAACCATTAATGGCGCATGGATCACTAGGAACCATGATCAAAGTATGAACCCAAATCCAAAGAATTGGCTTACAATGGTTTGGGAGAAATACTTAGATTTCAGTCCGGAAAATGTAAGGTTTGCGTTCAACTTGCCAATGATGCAAGAAAATGCACGCCCCTACACTAGAAGGGTCAACTTTGATCAAAGGTTGGACCAAGTCCTCATGGACATATGTGAGGAAGGAGCTCAATGGAAAATTGACTCAAGAGGCAAGCCGGTTCAATTGAAAAGGCATGACCTTAAGCCTGTGGCTAGAGGATGGTTAGAGTTCATCCAACGCTCTATCATACCTACTAGCAACCGATCCGAAGTAACTGTGGATCGGGCCATCATGATCCATAGTATCATGATTGGGGAGGAAGTGGAAGTTCATGAAATTATACCTCAAGAACTCTACAAGGTGGCTGACAAGTCCTCCACTTTGGCAAGGTTAGCCTTTCCTCACCTCATTTGTCACCTCTGCAATTCGGCTGGAATTGATATAGAGGGAGACATCCTCATTGATGAGGACAAGCCCATCACTAAGAAAAAGATGGAGCAAACAAGAGAGCCCACTCATGGACCTCAACAAGAACATGAGGAAATTCCTCATCAGGAAATCCCTGAGATGCCTCAAGGGATGCACTTTCCTCCACAAAACTATTGGGAGCAGATTAACACCTCCCTAGGAGAATTGAGTTCTAACATGGGACAACTAAGGGTGGAGCACCAAGAGCACTCCATCATTCTCCATGAAATTAGAGAAGATCAAAGAGCTATGAGGGAGGAGCAACAAAGGTAAGGAAGAGACATAGAGGAGCTCAAGAACACCATTGGTTCTTCAAGAGGAAGAAGACGCCACCCTCACTAAGGTGGATCCGTTCCTTAATCTCCTTGTCTAGTTAATTTTTCTGTTTTCATTCTCTATGCTTTATTTTTATTTATGTTTGTGTCTTATTACATGATCATTAGTGTCTAGTGTCTATGCCTTAAAGCTATGAATGTCCTATGAATCCATCACCTTTCTTTAATGAAAAATGTTCTAAAAACAAAAGAACAAGAAGTACATGATTTCGAATTCATCCTTGAGCTTAGTTTAATTATTTTGATGTGGTGGCAACACTTTTTGTTTTCTGAATGAATGCTTGAACAGTGCATATTTTTTGAATTTATTGTTTATGAATGTTAAATCTGTTGGCTCTTGAAAGAATGATGAAAAGGAGAAATGTTATTGATAATCTGAAAAATCATAAAATTGATTCTTGAAGCAAGAAAAAGCAGTGAATACAAAAGCTTTCAGAAAAAAAAGGGGCGAAAAAAAAAGGGAGAGAAAGAAAAAGAAAAAGCAAGCAGAAAAAGCCAAAAGCTCTTAAAACCAAAAGGCAAGAGCAAAAAGCCAATAACCCTTTAAACTAAAAGACAAAGGTAAAATAAAAAGGATCCAAGGCTTTGAACATTAATGGATAGGAGGGCCTAAAGGAACAAAATCCTGGCCTAAGCGGCTAAACCAAGCTGTCCCTAACCATGTGCTTGTGGCGTGAAGGTGTCAAATTAAAAGCTTGAGACTGAGCGGTTAAAGTCGTGATCCAAAGCAAAAAGAGTGTGCTTAAGAACCCTGGACACCTCTAATTGGGGACTCTAGCAAAGCTGAGTCACAATTTGAAAAGGTTCACCCAGTTATATGTCTGTGGCATTTATGTATCCAGTGGTAATACTGGAAAACAAAGAGCTTAGGGCCACAGCCAAGACTCATAAAGTAGCTGTGTTCAAGAATCAACATACTGAACTAGGAGAATCAATCACACTATCTGAATTCTGAGTTCTTATAGATGCCAATCATTCTGAACTTCAAAGGATAAAGTGAGATGTCAAAACTGTTTAGAGGCAAAAAGCTACTAGCCCTGCTCATCTAAATTGGAGCTAAGTTTCATTGATATTTTGGAATTTATAGTATATTCTCTTCTTTTTATCCTATTTGATTTTCAGTTGCTTGGGGACAAGCAACAATTTAAGTTTGGTGTTGTGATGAGCGGATAATTTATACGCTTTTTGGCATTGTTTTTACATAGTTTTTAGTATGATTTAGTTAGTTTATAGTATATTTTTATTAGTTTTTAAATAAAAATCAAATTTCTGGACTTTACTATGATTTTGTGTATTTTTCTGTGATTTCAGGTATTTTCTGGCTGAAATTGAGGGACCTAAGCAAAAATCTGATTTAGAGGCTGAAGAAGGACTGCAGATGCTGTTGGATTTTGACCTCCCTGCACTCGAAATGGATTTTCTGGAGCTACAGAAACCCAATTGGTGCGCTCTAAATTGCGTTGGAAATTAGACATCCAGGGCTTTCCATCAATATATAATAGTCCATACTTTGCTCGAGTTTTGACGATGCAAACTGGCGTTCAAACACCAACTTCCTGCCTTATTCTGGAGTTAAACGCCAGAAACAGGTTGGAAATCAGAGTTAAACACCAGAAACAGGTTACAACCTCGTGTTTAACTCCAAAAAGAGTCTCTACACATGAAAGCTCAATACTCAGCCCAAGCACACACCAAGTGGGCCCGGAAGTTAATTTTCTGCATTATTTACTTATTTTTGTAACCCTAGCTACTAGTTTAGTATAAAAAGTACTTTTAGTGATTTATTTCACATCTTTGGATCATTTTTGAGACTATCTTTGCATCACTTTTGATCATTGATCACGTTTAGGGGGCTGGCCATTCGGCCATGCCTGGACCTTCATCACTTATGTATTTTCAACGGTGGAGTTTCTACACCTTATAGATTAAGGTGTGGAGCTCTGCTGATCCTCATGAATTAATGTAAAGTACTATTATTTTTCTATTCAATTCAAGCTTATTCCTATTCTAAGATATTCGCTTGCACTTCAACATGATGAATATGATGATCCGTGACACTCATCACTATTCTCAACCTATGAACGCGTGCCTGACAACCACTTCCGTTCTACCTTAGATCGAGCATGTATCTCTTAGCCTCCATTCCGAACGATCGGAGTCTTCGTGGTATAAGCTAGAATTATTGGCGGCCATTCTTGAGGTCTGGAAAGTCTAAACCTTGTCTGTGGTATTCCGAGTAGGACCTGGGAAGGGATGACTGTGACGAGCTTCAAACTCGCGAGTGTTGGGCATAGTGACAGACGCAAAAGGATCAATGAATCCTATTCCAATATGATCGAGAACCAACAGATGATTAGCCGTGCGATGATAGCGCATTTGGACCATTTTCATTGAGAGGACGGGAAGTAGCCATTGACAACGGTGATGCCCAACATACAGCTTGCCATGGAAAGGAGTATGAATGATTGAATGAAGAAAGTAGGAAAGCAGAGATTTAGAAGGAGCAAAGCATCTCCATACGCTTATCTAAAATTCTCACCAATGAATTACATAAGTATTTCTATCTTTATCTTATTTTATTTATATTTTAATTATCAAAACCTCATAACCAATTGAATCTGCCTGACTGAGATTAACAAGATGACCATAGCTTGCTTCAAGCCGACAATCTCCGTGGGATCGACCCTTACTCACATAAGGTTTATTACTTGGACGACCCAGTGCACTTACTGGTTAGTTGTGCGAAGTTTTGAAGAAGAATTGAGATTATGATAGTGCGTACCAAGTTTTTGGCACCGTTGAGATCACAATTTCATGCACCTGTGCGCAACCTCCAAAACATGCCATGAATGAAGAATTGGAAGACATGGAATTAGAAGAAAGCTACCAAGAGGAAGAGGTTGAAGTTGAAGAAGCTTGCCAAGAGGTGGAAGTAGTCAAGGAAGAACACAAGGGAGTGAAGCATACTTTGTCAAAATCGTTGGAAACAACCCTTCCTAAGTTACCATCCAACATAATAGTCAAGTGGATAAAATTCTTATCCTAAAGCTTTACATTTCCACTTAAATATGGTTTGCTTGAGACGGATGGTCAACTTAGGGCTCTTTGTGGAATTAAGAACAAGAGAGAAATGGTTAGTGGTTGGAAATACAAGCCTAGGTTCAGTTTGGTTGAGAGGTCAAAGTTGAATTGCAAAGGTTAGAATTATTCTAAATTGAATGGATCTAGGAGGATAGTTTGGTGCCAAAAGGAGAATTCTAAGGCTATGCCACCCGAGTGGAACAATGACGATCAACTTGAAGACGGGTGTAGAACCAAGATTTGGGATCCAAGAATATATGAAGATCAATTTTGGGAGCCCTTAGCTTGTGTGGAACTCCATCAAAGCTTGGTGTTATTGATTTTGAATTTTGGAGCTTATTGAAAGTCCAAGCATTGGTGGGAGTTTCAAGATGAGTTCAAGCATAAGCCACCACAACAACGAGCTTCCCAACTGTCCAACTTAAGGACAATAAATAAAAGTGCTAGGTGGGAAACACCCCACCATGGTATGATCTTCCTAGTTTGCATCTTCTTTCACTTTATTTTCATCTTTTTGAGTAGAAATGTTTGATTAGATATAGTAGGAGTTTTTTTTTTAATTTGATTTGATATGTTGGCAATCTTGTGGTTGCCTTGAATTTTTAAGTGTTTTTGGAGTATTTTGCTTATCTAGGTGCCTAAAGTGTGCTTAATTACTCTTCCTTTGTTTTATGAAAAAAAAAGAGCATCCAACGCGTGCGCGTGAGTGACGCGTACGCGTCGCTGGGATGTGTGCTTAATTACTCTTCCTTTGTTTTATGAAAAAAAAAGAGCATCCAACGCGTGCGCGTGAGTGATGCGTACGCGTCGCTGGGATGCTGCTACTGCCTGGTACAAAAACCAGAAAGTTGTGATGGAACCGTGCGAGTGTTGTACGAGGAGCACAAAAAGTCTCCACGTGTACGCATGACTGACGCGTACGCGTCACCTTCTCTTTTTTGCTTCTCACGTGTATGCGTGACTGACGCGTACGCGTCGCCTCCTCCTTCTGCCTTCCACGCATATGCGTGGTCGACGCAAACGCGTCACTTCTCTTCTCCCATTTCTTTCTTCTTTCTTCTCTCCTTCTTCCTCCTTTCTACCTTTCTTCTTCTTCATTCCTTTAAATTCTCATATTTATTCCCTTTCATTCTCTTCTACTTATTGCATTTGCATATTTTCATTCATTGCATTTTAACTTTGTTTTTGTAGCTTTTTCTTATTTTCCTTCTTAACTTTGCTATTTTACTATTGGTGTTGAATTTTTCTATGCAACTGTTGATAATTCTTGAATCATTTTGGTGCTTCTTGACTTGTTTGATATTTAGTTGACATGCCCTTTGCTTACATTGTTTTTTCACTTACATGTTGTAGCTACCATGTAGTCAAGAACCCCACTCTTATTCGGCATTAGCCCCACCTATGTTCTATTTGCTTCGATATCTTTTTTTTTTTTTGGCTTAATCTTCCATCTTCTTCTCCCCTTTCAGGCTGGCTACCAAGAAGGAAAGAAAAAAGCTTCTAAATATGGCGAACAACAAGCCCCTCCGCACAATCTTTTGAAGGAGCTCAGCAGTTGTAGCAACCCACCCTAATCCACTTTGCTCATCTTTGAATGCACCGGGGACAGTGCAATCTTTAAGTGTGGGGAGGTCGAGACCGAATTCCGTGGGTAACTACTTCCTTTTCCAACACCAATTCTTAATCTTCTTTGTTAGTTGTTGCATTCCATGATAGATTGCATGTGTAGTTAGTTGCTTGCATTTAAGTACTACTTGGTTGATGTAATAATTTCTTTTCCAAGAAACTATTTTAGGGCATTTCACTAATTTGAATCAAAATTTTTGTTGAACTTGATTGAAGAAATTTATTTTAGAACATGATTTTAGAGCTAGAACACACAAACACAGTGAGATTTTGAGCCTAATTGATTGGTTGTATCTTATCAACCAATATATTTTGTTTTGGTGTGTGTTGCTCTCTCTAAGATTGTGATCTTTGTCTTATTTGATTCTATATTTCTATTGTTCAATGTGTGCATGCATTTATATGATTGAGGTCTTTGTTTCACAAAGCTCACATACCCAAATGACCTTACCTTTCCATCATCCTTTGCAAACCAATGTTGAGCCTATTTAACCCCATTTATTCTTTATTTTAGCACATCACTAACTCTAAGAGGAAAACAATGAATGTCCTTAATTTGAGTCCTTGGTTAGCTTAGACTAGTGCGAGTATGCATAATTTAAGTGTGGAGAAATTGGGTTTGGGAACGTTTGGTTTGGGAATTGGGTATGCTATACTTTTTGTAAAAATGTGAAAATTTTTGGGCGCATGTTTATGCATTCAATACTTTAATCATATGCATTAATCTCTCGTGCATATGTATTTTTCACCACATATATAACAAAAGAATAAAAAAAGAAAAAAAAACAAAAAAAGAGAAAAAGAAAGCAATAAAAGGGGACAAAATACCCTCAAAGTAAGTGGTGTTAGCAATGCATATGTATTGTACTCAAATTTGGGATGCATGAATATGTAGCAAAAGATAGTCAATGGGTAGTTAGGTTTTTGCATTTTGATTACATGGATTATCTTAGGTTAGGTGGAAAGTTTAGGTTAATCAAAGATTCAGATTTTAGTCCACTTGACCAAATACAATCCTACCTTGACCCTAACCCCATTACAACCCTTGAAAAAACCTCTTGATATTTGTACTCATGCATTGAATATATGTGATTGGTAGAAGAAAAGAAACCTTGGAAAGCAAGATTAGTAGAGAATTGAGAGAATCGAACCTCAAACACTAGAGAGATTAGAGTGCAAACACTTCCAGTGAGGGTTCGATGCTCAATTTCTTGTTCCTGACTTTCACGAGCTCTCTTCTTGCAAGTCTGTTTGTACTTTATTTTGTGATTTGAATTAGTGTAATTATTTAACCATCATACTATGTTAGCCCTATTTGTTCATATATCCTTGGAGATTGATTTGCTTTTAACCAAGTAGGTAGAAGCATTTAGCATTTAGATGTATTCATATAGATAGGTTGCATTTAATAAATCCTACCATTCCTCTTCACCCCTTTATAATTTCTCTTGAGCTTAGCATGAGGACATGCTAATGTTTAAGTGTAGGGAGATTGATAAACCACTATTTTATGGTATATTTTGGATTGAATTGAGTGGATTTTGTCAACTATTCTCACACATATTCATGAAAATTGCATGTTTTTAAGTTTCCTTCCAAATTTTGTGTTATGATTGAAAACATGATTCCTAGGCCTTAAAATGGGTAATCTTTAATCCTCTTTTATTATCATTTGATGCCATGATATGTGCGTTAAGTGATTTCATGGTTTATAGGGCATGAATGGCTTAGAGAATGGAAAGGGAGCATGCAAAAGTGGAAGGAACACAAAGAATTGAAGATTTGAGAAGCTGGTCCCAACGCGTACGCATGGCTGATGCGTAAGCGTGACCAAGTACAGTGTCCACATGACGCGTACGCGTGACTAATGTGTACACGTGGCCAGTGCAATATCCAATCGACGTGTACGCATGACTGACGCGTACGCATGACGAGCGTCACGTGCTACAATAAAGGGAATACGCTGAGGGCGATTTCTGGCCTGATTTTTGCCCAGTTTCAAGCCCAAAAATGAAGACAATACGCTGGGAATGAAGCAGGGAAGACACAAGGAGTCATAATTGGTTTAATTCTTAGGTTAAATTTCTAGAGAGAGAAGCTCTCTCTTATCTCTAGACTTAGGGTAGAAATATGATAATTTCTCTTAGGATTAGGTTTAATTCTTGTCTTGGTTTAGTTTTCCTTTTACTTTCTTGTTGCTACATCTTTACTCTTTTAGTTTATATGGTTAATTTTCTTTTTATGTTATTTTTATGTTTATGAGCACTTTGTTAATTTTCATCTCCATTAATGCAATTTGATGTTTCTTTGTTTATTGTTGCTTGATTTAGTTGTTATTATTGTTTTCTTACATTTAGTAATCATAGATTTTATATTCTTGTTAATTTTCTATGCATGTATTTTATGCCTTCTAAGTGTTTGATAAAATGCTTGGCTTGGTTTTAGTGTAGAATTTGTACTCTTGGTTTGGGTTGAGTAATTGGAGACTCTTGAGTTATCAAACTCTTTTGTTGATTGGTGATTGAGGATTGCTAGTTGGCTTGAATTCCACGAAAGCTAATCCTTGATTAGGACTTGTGAACTAGAGTCAATTTTGCTCACTTGACTTTCTTTCATTTGTTAGAGGTTGACTAAGTGAAAGCAAAAGACAATTACCATCACAATTGAGGGTAATAGTGAGGATAGGACTTCTAATTCTCTTTCCTTGCTAAGAGCTTTCTTAGTTATTAGTTTATTTTCTCGCCATTTTACTTTCTTGTCTCTTATTACAAAAACCCCAAAATATACCTCATAGCCAATAATAAACACACCTCCTTGCAATTTTTTGAGAGACGACCCGAGGTTTAATTACTTCGGTTTATTTTTATTGGGATTTGTACTTGTGACAACCTTTTAAACTTTGGTTGGTGGATAAATTGTTGGTTTGGAACTATACTGCAACGGATTTATTTGTGAATCGCCCCCAGTGTATTCCCTTTATTGCAGCACGTGACACTTGTCACGCGTACGCATCAGCCACGCGTACGTGTCAGGACCAGCTTCTCAAATCTTCAATTCTTTGTGTTCTTTCCACTTTTGTATGCCTCCTTTCCATCCTCTAAGTCATTCCTGCCCTATAAACCCTGAAATCACTTAACGTACATATCACGGCATCGAATGGTAATAAAAGAGGATTAAAGATTAGCGATTTTAAGGCCTAGGAAGCATGTTTTCAATCATAGCACAAAATTAGGAAGGAAACTTAAAAACGTGCAATTTACATGAATATGTGTGAGAATAGTTGACAAAATCCACTCAATTCAATCTAAAATATACCATAACATAGGGGTTTATCATACACCTAGCATTACCCTTAGTAAATTTGTGATCTTTTTCAAGAGTCTTCTCACTCCCAATTCCTACAAGATATCCAATAACATCTGAAATAGATTAAGATAAAAAGAATTAAAATCGATGAAATAAATAAATTTAGCCACCTAAGCAAATAATTTATAATTTATAAATAACTTTTTTAAATTAGTTCAGTAATATTAAAAATCAAATACCTAACAATCTAAGAAAGCATATTTAAAAATTTAAAAAGTAACAATCTAAACAAATAATAATTTATGATTCATAAATAAAGTTTTAAAAATTTCTAGTGACGACACCTAAGCAAATAATTAGTTCAACAATATTAAAAACTAAATACCTAACAACCTATGAAAGCGTATTTAAAAATTTAAAAAGTAACAATCTAAGTAAACAATAAGTTATAATTTATAAATAAAGTTTTAAAAATTTCAAGTCATGATACCTAAGCAAATAATTAGTTTAACAATATTAAAAACTAAATACTTAACAACCTAAGAAAGTATATTTAAAAAATTTAAAAAGTAACAACCTAAGCAAATAATAATTTATAATCTGTAAATAAAGTTTAAAAAATTTCTAATGACGACACCTAAGCAAATAATTAGTTCAACAATATTAAAAACTAAATACCTAACAACCTAAGAAAGTGTATTTAAAATTTAAAAAGTAACAACCTAAGCAAATAATAATTTATAATTTATAAATAAAATTTTAAAATTTCTAGTGATGATACTTAAGCAAATAATTCCTAAACTCAATGTATGAGTGCCATATCAGCATAAGAACTCCCTATTTGCATTTTTAAAAATATTTAGTGACAACACTTAAGCAAATAATTTCTAAATTCAATGTAATGAATGTATGAGCGATATGTCACTATAAGAACTTTCTATTTATATTATTATAAAGATAAAGATATTATTATTATTATTATTATTATTATTATTATTATTATTATTATTATTATTATTATTATTATTATTATTATTATTATTATTATTATTAAAATACAGTATTTCTTAAAGTAGCCTAATAGGGTTTAAGGTGCTCTGCTAGGGTTTGGGCGTTCTTTAGAGTTTCATTGAGGGAGCAATCCTAATTTTCACAAAAAACTTAGAGTTGATCAATGAGAGTGATAGAGATTGGGTTGGGGAGTATGGAAGGAAGGGAGACAAACTTAGCTAATGAAGATGACCGTGAAAGGTTTAAAACAAAAGGGGTAATCTTCTTTGATGATGCTGACATTAAAGAAGGTTTGGAGGCATGTAGAAAAAACCTTATTGGGAAGATCTTCGCAGACAAAGCATTCACAGTTGGTATGATGGAACCAGCAATGTATTCTATATGGAGACAACAGGAGGGGTTTAGAATCATTGATCATGGAAACAATACATTCCAGTTCTTCTTTGAAAAAGAACAGGATCTAATTCGGATAAAGAAGGAGATCCCATGCATGGCTCTTCAAGAACTATATCGTGAATATTAAGAGATGGAATAAGGAGATGGAGATTGGCGTGGAATATTTCTCTTATGTTCCGATATGGATTTAATTGTGGGAACTGCCAGAATATTGTAAAATATGTGAACTGGAGCGGAAAATTGGAGATACAATGGGAGAGGTCCTAGATGTTAGAATGTTTACCATGAGGGGGAAGGAGGTAAGGGTGGTAAAAGTAAGAGTTAATTTAGATGTAACACAGAAATTGAAGAAAACAGTCAACATAGCAGGGTGATAAACCACTATTTTACGGTTTATTTTGTATTGAATTGAGTGAATTTTATCAATTATTCATACACTTATTCATATAAATTGCATGGTTTTACAAAACCTTCTTAATTTTGTGCTGTGATTGAAAACATGCTTCTTTGGCCTTAAATTTGCTAATTTTTAATCCTCTTTTATTACCGTCGATGCCGTGATATGTTTGTTAAGTGTTTTCAAGTTTTCTAGGGCAGGAATAGCTTAGAGGATGGAAAGAAAGCATGCAAAAGTAGAAGGAACACAAGAAATTAAGGGTTTCAGAATCTGGTAGCGATGCGCACGCGTGGATGACGCGTACGCATGACTGGTGCAGCAGACATATGACGCGCACACGTGACTAACGCTTATGCGTGGTCAGTGAAAAGTCCAGCGACGTGTACGCGTGGCTGACGCGCACGCGTGACAGAGTGTCACGTGCCGCATTAAATAGAATTTGCCGGGGGCGATTTCTGGGCTGCTTTTGACCCAGTTTCAGGCCCGAAAATACAGATTAGAGGCTGCAGAGTGGAGCTGGAAGGGGGGGTTCTCTTTCATTCACACAATTTTAGGTTTTAGATGTAGCTTTTTAGAGAGAGAGGCTCTCTCATCTCTCTAGGGTTTAGGGTTTTTAGTCTTATTTCTTCTTAGATTCAGATTTTTACCTTGCTTTAATTTAGTTTTCCTTTACTCTTATTTGTTCTAGCATCTTACTTCTTTTAGTTTCTTTGTTATTGCTTCCGTTTGTTTACTTCATTGTTGATGCACTCTTGCTCCCTTTGATTTAGATTAATGCAATTTATATTTTTATGTTATTATTCTTTCTTTAATTATTGGTTATTATTGTCTTGCAATTGGGTATCTTAGATTTTATTATCTCTTATTAATTCTCTATGCTTTTATTTTGTGCCTTCAAAGTGTTTGATAAAATGTTTGGGAGGATTTTAAATTAGATTTTTATGTTTTTGACTTGGATTGATTAATTAGAGACTCTTGAGTTATCAAAAGTCTTTTGTTGATTGGTGATTGAAGATTGCCGGTTAGCTTGAACTTCACCAAAGCTAGTCTCTCACTATGAGTTGACTAGGACTTATGAACTCATGTTGATTGTATGCACTTGACCTTCCTCCATTGGTTAGAGGTTAACTAAGTGAAGGCAATTCACTTTTACCATCACAATTGACGATGATAATGAGGATAGGACTTCTAATTCTCTTTCCTTGCTAAGAGCTTTCTTAGTTATTAGTTTATTTTCTCGCCATTTTACACTTTTGTTCCTTATCTCAAAAAACCAAAAAATACACTTTCCCATAACCAATAATAAACTATACTTCCCTGCAATTCCTTGAGAGACGACCCGAGGTTTGAATATTTCGGTTAATTTTATTGGGTTTGTATTTGTGACAAACAATTTAAACATTGACCGAGGATAGTTTGTTGGTTTAGAACTATACTTGCAACCCGATATTTTTGTGAAAATCTTTACTGACATTTTTCCTCCGTCACAGGGCCTAATAAGAAGATTATGGAGATCTAATTAAAATATGAACACATAGGATACATTTATTCCTATTGTGGGCATTTGGGGCACGAGGTAAGGAGTTGTAATAATTGGCTGGATGATTGATAAACCACTATTTTATGGTTTATCTTGTGCTAAATTGAGTGGTTTTCATCAAGTCTTTGCACACTTATTCATACAATTTGCATGATTTTACAATTCCTTCCTAATTCTGTTCTATGATTGAAAACTTGCTTCCTAAGCCTCTAAATTGTATATTTTTAATTCTCCTTTCATACCATTCGATGCCGTGATCCGTGCGTTAAGTGTTTTTAGGCTGTATAGGGCAGGAATGGATTAAAGGATGGAGAAGAAGCTTGAAAAAATGGAAGGAACACAAGAAATAAAGGAGATGACCAGCGAAGATCGACGCGCACGCATGGCTCACGCGTGCGCGTGATTTGGAGATTTTCACCTCGACGTGTGCGCGTACCTGACACGTACGCATGACATGCGAAGAGGACCATCGACGCGTACGTGACTGACGTGTACGCGTGACGTGCACCATGTGCAGAAATCGCAGAAGACGCTGGGGGCGATTTTGGGCTGAGTTTAGACCCAGTTTTCGTCCCAGAAACACAAACTAGAGCCAGGGGACAAGCAGAGACTCAAGACACATTCACTTTTACACAGTTTTAGTTTTGAGTTTTAAATCTTAGAGAGAAACACTACTTCCTCTAGGGTTCTTCACATTCATAGTTTTAGAGTTTTATGCTTTTGATTTGGATATTGAGAAGAGTATTACCTCCGTTGAAGTTTCCATCATTCAAGTTTGTTTCCTTATTTCCTTTCTCTTTTAATCACCCATTTACCCTGTTCAGAATTACATATGGATATCTTTGATTTTTGAATTTATTAATGCAAAGAGTTATTTTTACCTTTAATTAATTTTTTATTATTATTTTATTTGAATTTCCATATCTTCTTTTCTTCCCCTTTTATCATTTATGAAAATGGCATTGATGTCAATGGAGTAGACTCCCAACTTGGCTTGGGAGTTGATTAAAAGGAGACCCTTGAGTTGGAATACTCAAGTGTTAATTGGAAATTGGAAGTTGTTGGCTGGCTCTCTAGTCACTAACACTGATCCTTCCATAGGAGAGGATTAGGACTTGTGAATTAGGACTGGTTCAGTTACTTGACTTTCTTTTATTCGGTAAGGGATAATTAAGTAGAAACAACAACCTATTACCATTACACTTGGGAAAATTCAACAAGGATAGAACTTCCAATTAATCTTCTCCTGGTCAAGGCTTCTTTATTTCAATTACACAAAACCTCTTGTTAATTTTCATTGCTTTAATTTATAATCATTTATTTTTCTATTCTCCAACTCTAAAATTTCTCAGAAAATTCCTAACCAATAAATTGCACTCTTTTGTCAACTCGTTGGGAGATGACCTGGGAATTCTACTCCCAGTATTTTATTCTTAAATTATGACAACTCTTTTTAAATTGATAAGTGGAATTTTCGTCGGGTAAGAACTGTACTTGCAACGCTATTTTCTCTATAAATTCTTAATCGGAAATTTTCTACCCATCAATGATTCATCTAGTGAAGATAGCAGAGAGGAGGACTGGGGTGACTGGCTGAAAGTGGACTAACTGGGCAAGAGAATTAATCCTACAAAAGAAAGTATTAGCACCACCAATTTCTCAAATCCTAACAAGTCTAAATAGAAATCAAAGAAACCTACTCCTGCTAATTTGCTGAGGAGTATGACAGCTCTTTTTATGGAAGAATCATGAAAGAAGAAAAAAGAAGCTCAAACGGGAATAATGGAGGTTGGGGTGGTATTGGAGGGTAGAAGAAGGGAGCTACTAAGCGAAGAAGATAGTAATAGAGATGAAAATCTGGCTACTAGTGGACAAAGGAAAACAACCACTGAATTACTTTCGATTGTCAACATAGGGAGTGATTCGGAGAATAAACAAGAGATGAACAACAGCAACCAGATTCAGATGAGTCAAACATACAAGAAGCTACCCAGCAATAAAAGACCCAAACTCAAACACCTAGCAACACAAGCTAATTCCGGATTACAAAATAGGGCAGGATTTAAAAGGAAAAATTATGAAGTGGAGGACGATTTGTGGGGTACGGGAGTGAAAGTTGAAGGTATGGAGATCACTGAAATGGGGGAGGGTGCCTACCCAAAAGAGGCTCCCCAACTCTCATGAAGATGATGATGTGGAACTGTCGGGATTTGGAGAATGCTGTAGCTGTTCACAACATCATCTCATTCCCCTGAAGTCTTGTTTTTATGTGAAACAAAAAACAACTCTTTGTACGTAAAGATTCAATGTGAGAAGATGGGTTTTGGGGATTGTTATTGTGTGGAACCATAAGGACTTGTTGGAGGCTTGGCATTAGCATGACAAACTGGGACTCAAATTAATGTGCTAGAATCAGAGAGTTTCTTCATCCACTTTAATTGGACAGACTCTATTAATAATAAAACCTAGTTTGTTATAGCTGTCCACTTGCATAGTGAAGAACAACATAGAAACAATCAATACACTAAGATTCTTGAGCTGCTAAATCAGATTGATGGTATGAAATTGGTAATAGGAGATTTCAATGCAATTTTAGCTCGACATGAGAAAGAAGGAGGCAGACCAAAGACTATAAACTCACTAGAAGGGTTAAATGGTTTTATGAATGAAGGAAGACTAAGAGACGTTGGCATAGTTGTAAGAACTGAACCGGTGATCAAACCGGTCAAGCTATTAGTTTACTGGTTTATTGGTTCAATCGATAAATCACTGGTTGAATCGGTAAAATTGGTCCCATGTAAAATATTTATGAATTGGACCATTTCATACAACAAACTTTCTAATTGCTCCAAAAATTTCAATAAGTACCAACTCCTATTTTTCTATTATCAATACTACCTATTTTAAAGCACAATTTATTGGAAATGAGAAAAATATCATGAATTCAATTATCAGAAGTTAGAATGCAAAATGAAGAAATAATAACACAATACCCACCAAGTTAACAATGAAAATAAGCACCAACCACAAACCTCGTCATAATCAAACTCTAAAAATTTAAAAAACTCATAAAAAAAACATAACAAATAAATTATCAAACAGATCATATGCATAGTAATATTTTTCCAGAAAGATATTTGTCCTCTTCTTCATTTTGGTTATGATGCACAACATACAAGACCAATCCTACAACAGCAGATAAGACAAGGAGTACCCAGATTCAGCAAGGGAACCTTCACTAACCAGGTGCTGAAAATTGGAAGCTCATCGTTGGATCTTTTGGCAGCTGCACAACAGGTCCATCAAGCCCTAAAATCATTTATTCTCCAGCAATCAGAAGCATGCCTCAAGCCCCAATAGAATAAAAAGGGGAAAACTGGCCTGGAAAATGAGGGAAGTCAAGTGTTCATATTTCATAGCATGGTGGATGAAGTGAAGCCGCAGGGACGACGCGACGTGAACGGAGGTACATATGACACGACGTGAATGGAAGCCAAAGGTGCAAGAACTGGCAGACGTAGATGAGCCAACGACGAGAAGAGAGAATGGCGTCGACGACGACAATACACGACACACGGACATGACTTCTGGAGGCGACGACGCAGTGACATAGACGAAGCAGAGGAGCCGGTGATCGTGGCAGCAACCGTGTGGTGGCGGTGGCTAGTGGTTCTTTTGGGACTGTGAGATTGAGAGAGGGAGACGGTGAAGCTTGAGAGATTAGGGATTTAGGGTTTTTTTTTATATAAATATAAATCATCAAAACGAACCGACCGGTTATTTAAAACTGCCGGTTGACCGATTTTATCAAAATCATCCAGTCGAAATCGGTTATCATCGGTTCTTTTCCTTCTTCGGTCAGACACTTCAATCGGACCGGTTACCTGACCAGTTCACCGGTTTTTCAGTCGAACCAGCCGGTCCGGTTCGGTTCTTACGACAATGGACGTTGGCTTTGAGGGAAGTAAATACACCTGGTGCAACAGACAGTACAATAAGAACATGATGATAAAAAAAATTCAGAAGAGACTGCATAATTTCATATTGTACAAAACAAAAAGTCCATTTACCTTAAGCAAGTTCAAAAAATTTCAGCCCAATTTCCAACTATAATCACTCACATTAATACAATTTTTTTAAATTAAACGTGCGACCAATTATGACAACGTCTGCATCAACCTACACTGGCAAGTTTTTAGGTTTGCAGTTCTTCATGCATCTCAAAAAAAGAAGCCATACGTTGATACCTAATATACACACCTCAGCATTTATATGTATATATATGGATGTTTTCTCTAATCTACACCAAAAATTTTTTTAGAATTATTGTACATCTTTTTTACCTTTTTTGTATTTTTTTGTGAGTCCCAAATTCACAATACACAAAAGTCTACTCTCTAGAACTCCCTTTGAAAATGTTAGCCTCATCGAGAAAGTTCTCATCCTTATTATTATTATTATTATTATTATTATTATTATTATTATTATTATTATTATTATTATTATTATAGATTTTGTATTGTTCGTGCGAAAATTTGAGGGAGCATGTTGATAGTGATTATTTAGTAAAGTAGTTAATCGCAATGAGTTAGATTGTTAGTTAGCTTAGGTATTCTTTAGTCGATTTTTAGCAAATCAATGGTTGTTTGATATCTAATGGTCTGGGAGCGAAACCTACTCCTCTTTTGTAGGTACCAGTTTTCTATAAGTGCATCAAAGCGTTTTCGATTAAACAGATATTGAAATAACAAGTAAATTAAAATTTGTGAAAGAATAAAAGAAGTCAAAAACAATAAATTCGAAAAGAAAATTAATTGAAATAAAAAAGGTTGCATTGAAATTTAAAGAAAGCAGTAAAGGTGCCTTCGACTGGGTCAAAGGGCTTTTGACATGAAAATTAAAAGTACTGGAATATAAATTGCATTCAAAAATTAAATCCTTGCTTAAAACGTAAATTTGCTTGAAAAGTAAAGTTTACAGAAAGATAAATTGAAAAGATAAAGACAT
This sequence comes from Arachis ipaensis, assembly GCF_059453495.1. NCBI lineage: Eukaryota > Viridiplantae > Streptophyta > Magnoliopsida > Fabales > Fabaceae > Arachis > Arachis ipaensis. Next base: position 39,362,255 of record NC_142442.1, read on the forward strand.
GTGGAAGGAACCCTACAGATAATTAACTCGAAGCAGACTCAGTAAGTCTCTGGGAATGTGAGTGTGCGTGAGTAATTTCTGAAGCAAAGTTCCAACTCCTATTCCCTAAAACTTTCTAATATTTATAGTCCACTTCTGTAAATGATTATCAATTACATGGTGCTGTCTTGAGTGCGCACTCCCAGGTAACTGCTCCCACTCTTTTGCTAATAAAATGTTACCCATCAATTCTTCACGTGATGAAAGCCTTCAACCTCTCCACCTATGTAACCGTTCGACCCATCATTCAAGCAACTATTCGATTTTCTATTCGAATACCTATTCGATTAAACCTGCTTAATTTAACGAGGTGTCCAAAATCAAGTTAGTGATGAGTAACTCCCTACTAACGCTTGCACGTGCGCTTCTTCGATATCTGCCTCCATCCCAATTATCTCTTTAATACTTCAAATTGACTCATCCTAATCGAAAATATTTTTCGACTAACAAATTGCCCCCTTGGATTAATGTGTTTGTCTTCGAAATCAACTTTAGAAGATGAAGCACTTAATCCAAATTCAAATTTTGATCTCCTGAATCAGTAATAATTACCATTTAACTTCCCCATCAATACTGACCCACTTGACACGTTTCCCGTGACCTACGCTTTCTCTTTCCACTATTTTGCCTTCTTCGCAAAGTTACCTCTTTCCTTTTCACATTCCTTCTGCAATAACGGCTACAGTAACACTCCCTTTAAATTCGACACTTTCGCCTTTGTTCAATTTTTCTCGAACCCTTGCTTCCTGAACTTCCCTTGTATTAATCTTTTTACACAACCCTTGTCCTTCAAACATCCTTCTTCTTTGTTCTGCAATGGCCGCTTCTTCATCACTTGCTGCTTCCCAAGACAAAGGTAAAGGTCCCGTGGTGGCGCTACCAGCTCCACCAGCCCTCCATGTGTTGAATCAAGTCAATGATGAAGTCATTGACGACCCACAACATCAAATCAATGATACCAGAATTCTAATCCCTTTCACAGTAGGCGGAGATATTCATTGTTTCCTTGGGCCTATCGAATCTCTGGAAATGGCAAACAAGAAACTACCTTTCTTCCCTAGTGCTCAGGGGGAGGATTTGTTGATCAACCAATCCCTCGATATCTCTTTCTTCATCAATCAGAAACCTTTCAGAAATAATCCAAAGATCAACCCTCGAGGGGCTGACTTCATAGCCTGGTACTAGCGCCTTGCTCCTTCAAAGAGTGCTGCTTGGGGGGCTCTGGGAATTCAGAACCTTCTAAGGCTTTTCCACTTCTCACCTTCAACGCTTCCTTGGATGATTGGAGCTGTAACCTGTTTTTGGAACAGAACTACCAACAATTTCCACCTCCCTTGTGGAATGATTGATATGTCTCTTTTGGACGTAACCGCTATTACAGGACTCCCAATAATTCCTCCAGACTTTACTTCTGACATGCAACCCAGACATCAATACACCATTGCTTCCACCAGTTCCTATAGTGACTTTATTACACATCACATGGGTAAGGAGGGCACTGCTGTTACAGACAATGAGCATGTAGCTTTTTTGTTCTATTGGCTGAATGCAATCATTTTCTGCTCCCGAAGTGTCCAAATGTCGAAGTTTTTCCTTCCCCTGGCTGCTCTGCTTCATGAAGGAAATAATCTCAATCTGGCCAAACTTCTTCTAGGGCATATCTTCGAAGAGCTTGGTCAATTTGTAAATTATCTTCGAAATAATTATTTAATCAGTACAGGTGGTCCTCTCTAGCTTCTCCAACTATGGCTTAATGCCATTTTCGAAAAATATATGACAAAGCCTAGAGGTGGTGCCACCTATAAACAGCACATCGAGGGCTTCAAATTGGCTGATTTTAAGCCAAATTTCCCAAAAATGCAATCAGACGAAGACTAATTTTGGGCTGTTTTTTCTCTCTTCCATACCTGTAAAGATTTTTATAATGAAAACCTCAATTTCACTCCTTTTATGCGTCGAAATTGTGGCCCTGCATGGCTTGAGCATTTGCTCTTTCCGAATGACACTGAAGAAAATGTACTTGCGAATCGAAGTTGGGTGAATTTGCTAGCTGTTCAAATAATTCCTACAGGGTTGCCCCAGCACAAAAAAGAAAGGTTCAAAGTGACCCTGTACGCCCCTCATTTCACAGCCAGACAACTGGGTTCTTCACAAGCCATCCCGACTCCACTGCCTCGAAACAATAAGCCATTTTGTCATATCACTCTGACTTCACAACAGGAACTCGATGCTTGCCTCTTAAAAAGTCAACAACAAAGAGAGTGTTTCAATTATCTCATCTATGATAGAAGTTCCTATATCACCAAATCCTGCTTCGAATGGTGGAGTGCTTACTACTCCAGGTACAATCGTACCTTAGAGGAAATCAAGCGTTCTGCTATTCGAACGACCACTGCTGCTAAGAGTTTCCCTAAAAGAACTCAAAAAAGAAAGACTGACACCACAACTTCCTCACGACAACCACCACGAAAGAGTCGAAGGACTCCTACAAGAACTTCCAGAAGGGTAATTTCTCTCTACCTTTACTCATGTATTTCAAATTGAAATATTTCAACAATTACATTTACTTAACAAGTCTTAATGGCAATTTTTCATTAGTTAGAATTGCAACCATCGAGTGAAAGCTCCTCTGACGATAGTGAACCATCCATTCAGAACATTCTTGCTGCATCCTCACAATCAGAGGATACAATTGATTCAGATCTAGGTCCCCAGCTAGTTCGAAAGCCAAGACTAATTCCGGTAACATGATCATTTCCATATATGTTTCATTTAAGTTAGAATAAATCTTAACTTATAACTGTATACCTTATATGTCAGCCCACAACTGCTACTCAATCAATCACCTCACCTCCAACACCTGATCAGCCACTTCTACAACAACAACACGACCAGGGACAAACTACTTCTCACTCATCAATCCAGGTTACAAGATCTATTGAGCCTCTCCAAGTTGCTTTTCCACCTCCCCCTGGGACGCAGGTGGTTGATTTAACAAAAGAACCTACTCAACACTCTCCAACACAGACTTAGATCCTTGGACCTGTCTCTCTAGCCAATTAGGCTGCACTTTCAGCTGAATACCAAGTATCCCCAGATTCTGACTCTGTCTCACGAGTTGTTGAAACCACTGCTTCAGATTCTCCTCCATCAAAAGTCTTAGAAACCTTTCCTTCTCCCCAAAGGCCCTCCAGTCCTCCCCAGCAAGCTGAATTTCAAACTCCCCCTGATAAGGATATGGAAATTTGGGTGTTTCTACCACACCTAAAAGTGCCATCCTAGCTAACCTGGTTTCCATTCTAAATCAAGCTATCCAAGAAGACGAAGTGCTAATTCCTGCACCCGTATTCCCTAGTCCTTCTACATCTGGTCCACCATCTGAGCTAAATGTTGATGCTCGGGAGCAGCTTCTATCACTCCTCAAACTCTTGGACCATTCACCTACTGACTGGATTAATGATACTGCCCTCAATAAGCTTTTGTCCAATCTCTTGAACTCTGCCTTTGAGCTTCCGGCTCCTACTCTACAATCTGCCATAGTCCGTCAATTCAGACAAATTGCCACCAACAGCGTAGTGATGTGAGTAACGGGAGTCAGCCAATTAAGAAATTATAATATAAGAAATACATTGCGAGTATAGTTCTTAACCAGCTGAAATCTACCTCATCAATTTAGAAAGGTTGTCACAAAATTAGAATAAAAATACTGGGAGTATGAGTCCCAGGTCGTCTCCCAACGAGTTACCAAAAAGGGTGCTAATTTATTAATTAGGAGTTTTCCAAGAGATTTTGAGTTTGGGCAATGAGCACAAGCATATAATTGTAAATTAAAGCAATGAAAATTAAAAGAGATTTATATTATTCTAAATAAAAAGCCTTGACTGGGGGAATGATTAATTGGAAGTTCTATCCTTATTGGAATTCTCTCAAGTGTAGTATAAAGAGGTTGTTATTTTCACTTAGTTAACCCTTACTAAATAAAGGAAAGTCAAGTGATTGAGCTAACTCTTATTCGCAAATCCTAATCCTCTCCCTTGGGAAGGTCTAGCGTTAGTAAATATAGAATTAGCCAACAACTTCCAATTTAACTAATCACTTGAGCATTCCAACTCAAGTGTCTCCTCTTAATCAACCCCCATGTCAAGTTGGGAGTCTACTCCATCAACATGGATACCATCTTCGTTATTGGGAGTTTGGAGTAGAAAAGAGACATGATAATTTAAATAAAATAGGGATTGAAAATTAATTAAAAATAAAAGTAATCCTTTGCATTAATAAATTCTAAAAATAATCCAATTCTAACTCTAAACAAGAATTAAGAATATGGAATAATAAAAGAGTAAGAAAACAAACTAGAATAATATCTTCAACGGAGGTGATGACTCTTCAATATCCAAAGCAAAAGCATAAAACTAATAAACTATGAATGTAAAAGAAAACCTAGAGGAAGAGTAGTTTTCTTTCTAGATTCATATCTAAAAACCTAAAACTATGCTAATGAGAATATGTGTTGAGTCTCTGCACGTTCCCTGGCTCTAGTCTGTATTTCTAGGCCGAAAACTGGGTCAAAACTCGGCCCGAAATCACCCCCAGCATTTTTTGTTATTTTTGCAGATCGCGCATGTCACGTGTACGCGTCAGTCACGCGTGCACGTCATTTGGCAAATTTTCTTGTCACGCGTATGCGTCAGTCACGCACACGCGTCGTCTTGCAGAACTCCAATCCACGCATACGCGTCAGGCACGCGCACGCGTCGCTGCAAATTTCTTCATGTTGCGCGCTCGCGTGAGCCATGTGTGCGCGTCGATGCTCGCTAGTTATCTCCTTAGTTTCTTGTGTTCCTTCCATTTTTGCAAGCTTCCTCTCCATTCTCTAAGCCATTCCTGCCCTATGAAGCCTGAAACACTTAACACATGGATCACGGCATCGAATGGTATAAAGGAGAATTAAAATACATAAATTAAAGACTTCTAGGAAGCAAGTTTTCAACCATAAAACAAAACTAGGAAGGGATTGTAAAATCATGCAAATCATATGAATAAGTGGGTAAGGACTTGATAAAAACCACTCAAATGAGTACAAGATAAACCATAAAATAGTGGTTTATCACGTAGCTATCCGAACAAGTTCCAAGAAGTCGAAAATGAAGAGGCTAAGATCAAAACTGAGGCAGAAGGCTATACTATAGCCCTTCAACCAATTAAAGCCTCCCGTGAAGAATTTGACTTGAGAATCTCTCAAGCTATTTCTATTCAAGCCCATTATGATAGGGAAGAAATAAAGCTTGAAAAAGAATTAGCCCTGTTAATGAAAAACTGGCCAAAATTCGCAAGAGAAGAGCCGATATAGCCATACCTCTGGCTATTGCCCAGCAAGAACAACAACAACTCATCCAAGAAATTGTTTCTATTGAGACCAAACAAGAAGAATATGGAAAAAAACTTGAAAAGGTCCAATACGAAAAATTTAGGCATGCTGAGGCACTTTCGGCTCTGAACAATGAAAGAGTAAAGCTACGCTCGGACTTGGCAAGACTCATGGCACCTCATATTTCTTCTCCTTAAACTTCAGTAGTTGTAATAGTTTCCCTTTCTCTTGGACTTATGCACTTTAGTTTTAATTTAACAAACAATGATATTGCTTTAAGTACTTACCATTAATTGAGTTGATGATATTTCTCGATTCAATATCCTTGATTCGATATGCATTCCCCGAATACAAACTTATCACTTAAAAAGGGCCTTCCCAATTATGGGACCATTTGCCAAGAATTCTCATTTTTTTTTCCATTGGAAAAATAACTTTTAAAACCAACTCACCTATACTGAAACATTTCTACTTTATTCGATGATTATAATTTCGAGCAATACTTTCTTTTTGTTGAATCATATTTTCAAGTGCCCATATTCGCTCTGAGTCTAATTCATTTAACTCATCAAACATAGCATTCCAATAATCATCAACCGGTAAGTCATTCTGTTTTGATACCCTTAAAGTATTCAAATTGATTTCTAATGGGAGCACAACATCATGGCCATAAACTAATTTATAAGGTGACGTACCTGTCGATTCTCTTGGTGAATTTCGATAAGCCCATAGTACTTGACTTAACACTTCATGCCAAGTTCGAGGTCTATTTCTGATTTGTTTTTTAATCAAACCTATCAGAATTTTATTTGCTGCCTCAACTTGCCCATTAGCCTGTGCATAATAAGGGGTTGAAGTAACCATATTGATATTCCTCGAGGCTGCAAAATTTTTAATTCGCTGACCAGTAAATATAGTTCCTTGATCAGTGCTCAATGTTTGAGGAATCCCGAATCGATGGATTATATGCTCCTCAATAAAGTCTATAATTTCATTTTGGCCAACTTCTATAAGAGGAACTGCTTCAACCCACTTTGTGAAATAATCAATTGCAACCAAGATAAATTTATGATGTTTCGATGAAGGAGGGTGAATCAAACCAATTAGATCTAAAGCCCAACCTTTAAATGGCCATGGTTTTATGATCGAATGCAACTCAGATGCTGGAATCTGTTGTATCGAACCATGCTTTTGACACTCCTAACATGCCTTTGCATATTCAACACCATCTTTGATCATAGTTGGCCAATACACATGATTGTGATATAACACCCATTTCATCTTCTTCCCAGCCTGATGGGCACCACATATCCCTTTATGGACATCACCCAAAGCAATATTTTGATCATCTTGGCTTAATTACCTCGACAAACTTCCGTCGATTCCTTTCTTATACAATTTATCAGCCATTAAGACAAAATTTATTGCTTGCAATTTTATCTTTCTATTAACTGGGATATTGGGATTTTTTAAATACTCAGCAATAGACTTTCTCCAATTATTATCTTCCCATTCATCCATACACAAAGCCTCACTTTCATCTGCAGGCACCAAAATTTGATGGAGGCTAGCTAATTTTCCCAAAGTTTCTGGCCTGACTCTATATCTCAAAGCAATCTAGGCCAACTCATTGGTGATCTCATTATGAATCCTTGGAATGTGAACCAAAGAAACTTTTCGAAAAGAAGTTAACAACTCCCAAGCCGTTGTTAAATATTTTTGCAACTTCTCAATATTGCATTTAAACTCCTTCGATAACTGCTTTAAAACTAACTGAAAATCACCTAGGATTTGGACTTCCAAAGCTCTATTAACGATCAATATCTCAAGACCCAGAATTAAAGCTTTGTACTCTGCCATATTATTCGAGCAAGGATACTTTAACTCGAACAGAAACTTTGATGGAATCCCTTCTGGTGAAATAATAAGAATTCCAACCCATGCATCATCTTTGTGCTTCGATCCATCAAAATACAAATTCCAATAATCGAATTTTATATCGATTGCAGTTAACTTCCAATAATCGACTTTTATATCGATTACATTTGCCCCCTGGTCATTCAGATTATTCGAATTATCAACGAGAAAATCTGCAATGACCTAGCCTTTCACATCTTTGGCCGGGACATACTGTAAATCAAACTCCGTCAATGCTAGCATCCATTTTCCTAAACGACTCGTAACATCAGAAAACTTAATATATATTTGATGAGATCAGTTTGTGCTATAACTTTTACTGATTTTGCAACCATATAACATTTTAATTTCATACAAGCATAGTACAAAGATAAACACAATTTTTCTATCGAGGAATACCTTGTATCGATATCAGTTAGCACTCGACTAAGGTAATAAACTGCCTGTTCATGCCCATTCTCATCATTTTGGGCTAACATGCACCCAATTGTGTTTAAAGATGCTGCAATGTATAATTTCAAGGGCTCATGTGGACGAACGTTCGCCATAATCAGAGCCTTAGATAAATAAGCCTTAATCGAATCGAATGCTAATTGATGCTCATTTGTCCATTCGAACTGAGAATCATTCTTTAGTTTCACTAAAGGTGTAAACACTCGAGTTCGGTCAGAAAGATCCGAAATGAACCTCCTGAGGTAATTCACCTTTCCTATGAAAGATTGCACTTCCTTTTTCGATTTAGGTGCAGACAATGCCAATATTGCATCGGCCTTGATTTTGTCGATTGCAATTCCTTTTTTATGAACAACAAACCCTAGGAAATTCTCAGCTGATACACCAAAAGCACATTTCAAAGGATTCATTTTTAATCCCTTCTTTCTCATGGTAACAAATGCTTTCCTTAGGTGATCAATATGTTGATTCACCGAAATCGACTTGACCATAACGTCATCGATATAAACCTTCATAAATCTCCCAATATACTCATGGAATATAGCATTCATTGCTCGCTGGTAAGTTGCACCAGCATTTTTCAAACCAAAAGGCATAACTACAAATTCATAAGTGCCTAACGCTCCAGGACAACGAAATGCAGTTTTAGACACATCATCTTCTGCAATGAAGATTTGGTTATATCCTGAATAACCATCCATAAAACTTTAAATTTTGTTTCCTGCTGTAGAATCAATCAACATATCTGCAATTGGCATAAAATACTCATCCTTTGAGGTAGCATTGTTCAAATCTCAAAAATCAATGCATACTCTTAGCTTTCCATTTTTCTTCATTACAGGCACAATATTCGAAACCCATTCGACATAGCGTGCAGTTCGAATGAAGTTTGCTTTAATTAACCGTTCTATTTCTTCCTTGATCTTCTGATTGATTTCTAAAGCAAAACGACCAGGGGTTTGCTTCACAGGTCGAGTATTAGGTTTCAATGCTAATCGATGTTCTACAAGAGAACGATTGAGACCAGGCATCTCATGATAATCCCAAGCAAAACAATCTTTAAATTTATGTAAAAGATGGAAAAGTTCAGTTTGAAAAGGATCGACAAGATCTTTACAAATATATGTAATTCGAACATCATCAAGAGTCTCTAAATTAATTTCTTCTAAGGGATCTTGAGATTCAAACCCTTTAAATTGGTCATCATCTTTTACTGAATATTTTTCGAAACCCAAAGGTTCTAAATCATAGATGCAATCGAAAGAGAAATCAACAGATTCATTAGAAATAGAATATACTGGATCGTTTACTAGATTAATATCAACTTGAATTTTAACACAATGTGTCTCTGCTATTAAATCAGCAGTTTGTCTTGAAACATCACTTGTATTACATGAAGAATAAAAACTAAAACCATGACAAAACTCGATAGAAGGCATCGAGTTACTACAACTACTTAAAGAACTTGCATTCCTAAATGATTCCACTTCATCAGAGGAATCACTTTTATTTCCTATAGAAAGAGAATTACTTAGATAATTATGTAAAGTTATGAGGTAGTCTGAAACATCCTAAACCTGGTCCATCGAGCAAGCCTTCAGTAACCCCTAAGAGAGACAATCCCAGCCAGTTGGGCTCAGATTCAATTGTGGGTAACGTAACTTCACCGTTAGACCTTCCGAGGATAAGTAACAACCTTCACAATTATTGAGTTTAGCATCTTGTCAACACTTAAAGGTTTCAATTTTGGATTATACATCCTGAAATCAACATGCAGTTGCTCAACATAAAGACTCGAATCTACCTTAACGATCTCAAGTTTGCCATCTTCCCTCGAAAGAAGGACGCTTTGATCCACAGTCGAAGGTACGGCCCCAATACCATGGATCCAGTCTCGCCCCAATAAAGCATGGTAACTTGCTTTTGATGGTACCACCACGAAACAGTATTTTGTTCAGATAATCCAACCTTCACTCCCAAAGTAACAAGACCTTTTGCTGGCATCGAAGAACCACTAAAGTCTATCACAACAATGTTAATAGGGATCAGATCATCAGGATGCTTTCCCACTTTCATCAGCATCCTTTTTGGCAAGAGACTTATTGCTGCTCCACCATCAATCAGAACTTTGTTCACTTTAATCCCACTCAAAGTAGTGGTGATATGGAGTGGGCAGAGATGGGATTTCTGCCTTTCAGTAGGCCTCAAGAAATAGCCTGGCTCATCCTCATATCGGATGAAGGAAAAATCTTCCTCGGCTTCCATGTCATAGTCTTCCTCTGGGTCACCTTCATATTCCCCTAGATACTCAGTTGGAATAATTGAAATTGTTCCAACCATTTCATCATCCCCTTCCTCGAAGTACTCTTCATCCAAATCAACTTCCTTGCTTTTATCGACCCCCGAGGACTGAGCTATTGCCTTTCCCTTCTCCATCTTTGCAGGAGATGGAATCCCCTTTGGGCACGTCTCTCCGTCAGAAGGAAAGACAATTCGGGAATGAACGAAAGGCGTTGCCCCCTTGCTTATGTCTGCTTGAGGCTTTTTATTTTGATTGAAATTTCTTCTACCCCTATCCCTTGGGAATCCTCTGGCTCTTCCACAAAAATAAGGATACTGATTTCGAGGAGGTCCTCGATGTCCCCACTGAGGGTTCCATTGATACAGAGCATCTCGATTCTGGAATTCTTGACAATTCCGAATCTATTGTACACCTATAGCTTGAGACCGGCTTAAAGGTGCAACCACATTTTGTTGAGGGGTCTTAGAGCTTTGACCCTCTATATGTCAAATCAGCTGCCTCTGACGAGCTTGCTCTTCTCTATGAGCTAACTCCTTCTTCATCCTCTCTTTCTCAAAAATTGTTGCAACTTCAGCATCAAATATAGCATTACATCGTGGACATAAAGACACGTCTCTATCTTTAATCTTTTGCTGTACCAAGAAATCTAGCAGGCCATCTCCTGCTCGAGGATAAACAGATCGAACTTGTGACTCAAAATCATCCAGAGCCACATCAAAGTTATAAGATATTCCAACTATATTCATTCCAAAACATGGTTCAGTAAAACTAGCTTCGGCATCAAAAGGATTAGTATCCACTTTCATTTCATTCATCCCGTCATCGAACTTTAATCGTCCTTCCATTATAGCCTCCTGAATTAAATCCCTGAAATGAACATAGCTATTAGTCGAATGACTGGTTGCTTGATGAAATTTGCAATAAGGTTTCCCTTTCAAGTCTTTCACTGAAAGTAAAGTTCTACCCTCAGGCAGAATTAATTGTTTATCTTTAAGCAACACATCGAAAATATGATCAGATTTCGAAATATCAAAATTATTTTTCTTTCCACTTTTCTGTTTTGAATCATTCGACTTTTCATTACCAGGAAGCTTTTTAAGTAAAGAATAAACATATGAAGGACCTTTTTAAGTTCAGCCAAATCGATCTCTGTTTCGAAATCGAGTTCCTCTTCCGAGGACTCCATAGTCACATAAGCAACTTTCTCCTTTCGAGTGAAAGGCCTACTCTTTACCCTCGGCTCGTTCTTATGTTTCTCCTTTTCCTTTTTCATCAACTCTGCCTGACGAACAATTTCAGCCAAATGGACCAGATCAGGGATATGCACATTGACCAATTTTCGACGCATATAGAATCCTAACTCCATAACCGCTATTTTCACCACTTCAATCTCGGGTAATGAAACATAGCATCTACTTCTAGCATTTTTGAAATGTATCATATAATCATCAATGGTTTTACCATCCTCACATTTCAAAGCAACTAGATTAGTAACTGCCACATTCAATTCCCCTCAATAAAATTGAGCGTGAAAAGCAGTTTCCAACTGATTCCATGTTGTTATCGAATTTGGTTTGAGATTCAAAAACCAAGTAAATGCATTCTTCATTAACGAAAAAGGAAAAAACTTCATTTTCAAATTCTCATCATTGGCTAAATTTCCAATCTCAACCAAATATCGAGCAACATGTTCAGTGGTTGATTCTCCAACTTTCCCTGCAAATTTGTGATTATCTTTGGATTTTTCACCTCTCTTGGCACTTCAGTTATTTGAACAACTTGAGGGAAAGCAGACACAAAATGAGGTCGATTCATAAAACCAACGTTCAAGCCAACTCGATTGAGTACTTCTTCCACAATTCTTGTGACTTGATAACGTTCACCACCATGATTAGCACGTAATCTGGCTAAAACCTCATCAGCATCTTGACCATGGGAAACTATATGAGGATTTTCTCTATTCAAAACATTATTTTCATTTTGAAAAACATTTTCGAATCCTTCATTATTTCCCCTAGCATCCTGCCTCTCACCTTCCTCATAATCTATGATTCGAGCAATTTGTTCGACTTGTCTAGCAAGGCGTTCGAATTTTGACTCATGATCAGCCATCATAGGATTTAGAATTGTAGTCATTTGTTGAGTCAACAAATTGACTAGGTCATGATGACTTTCCTCTACATGCTGTCGATATACTGCCATCGAATTTGCAGCATTCGATGTAGAGCCCACATTATAATCGCGAGAATACTCAGAATGTTGTTGTAGGTTTTGAGAATTATTTCCTCCATTTACACTCTCAAATCGAACGGGAGGAACAAAACTATCCACCGGTGGAGTATAACCGGGAGGAAGGCCATAAGGGGGCCAATCAGTAGTTATTGGAGGAGGTGGCAAATTACCACGTGAACGAATGTTACGTCCAGAATTTCCAGTTTGCACAGTGGTAACCACTATGCTTTTACTTCCAATCACACCTTCCGAACGTGAAGTCACGTCCGCTTGTTGCACAATTACTGGTATGCTATCATTGGCCGATGAACCACCATTCACATTCGACAATTCATCAGCCATGTGAATGATCTTCCCACTCCTCAATTGTATACACCAAATGACTCCAGAAAACTATTTGACACACTTCAATTTAAAATTGTCCCACCGGGTGTGCCAATTTTTTTAGTCGATTTTTAGCAAATTGATGGTGGTTCGATATCTAATGGTCTGGGAGCGAAACCTACTCCTCTTTTGCAGGTACCAGTTTTCTATAAGTGCATCAAAGCGTCTTCGATTAGACAGATATTGAAATAACAAGTGAATTAAAATTTGTGAAAGAATAAAAGAAGTCAAAAACAATAAATTCGAAAAGGAAATTAATTGAAACAAAAAAGGTTGCGTTGAAATTTAAAAAAACCAGTAAAGGTGCCTTCGACTGGGTCAAAGGGCTTTTGACATGAAAATTAAAAGTACTGGAATATAAATTGCATTCGAAAATTAAATCCTTACCTAAAACGTAAATTTGCTTGAAAAGTAAAGTTTACAGAAAGATATATTGAAAAGATAAAGACATGTGGAAGGAACCCTACAGATAATTAAGTCGAAGCAGACTCAGTAAGTCTCTGGGGATGTGAGTGTGCGTGAGTAATTTCTGAAGCAAAGTTCCAACTCCTATTCCATAAAACTTTCTAATATTTATAGTTCACTTCTGTAACTGATTATCAATTACATGGTGCTTTCCTGAGTGCGCACTCCCAGGTAACCGCTCCCGCTCTTTTGCTAATAAAATATTACCCATCAATTCTTCACGTGATGAAAGCCTTCAACCTCTCCACCTATGTAACCGTTCGATCTATCATTCGAGCAACTATTTGGTTTTCTATTTGAATACCTATTCGATTAAGCCTGCTCGATTTAATGAGGTGTCCAAAATCAAGTTAGTGACGAGTAACTCCCTACTAATGCTTGCACGAGCGCTTCTTCGATATCTGCCTCCATCCCAATTATCTCTTTAATACTTTGAATTGACTCATCCTAAACAAAAAATATTTTTCGACTAACAGGTGTATATATGTAATTGATGTATGGTATAATAACTATGATTTTCAATTGTAACAGAATCAATTTTTAAACCCAAAGCTCAAACTCTTTTTCTCTCTTCTTTTCTTTCTTTTCTTTCACTTTCTTTCAACCTTCATGAATGTCCTTAACAATTCTCTTCTCTATTAAGCTCACTGCATGGGTTTGGAACTTAGCTATCAAGAAGTTAAAAACAAGAATAAAATTAAAATTTATTTTAAATATTAAAAATAAAATTAAATAAATTAAACTATATTTTTTTAAGGTTTTTAAAACATTGAGAAACAATAAGTTTATCCAAAAAATTTATTATTTAAAATACAATGATGGGTGAATTTATCCTCGAATCCAACTTAAAGGGTTACTACTACATATGTAACACCCTACCACACAGAGCTTTATGCTTAAGTCGTAAAACAGAGGTGGTGTAGTATTACAACCTCAAAAAAAAAAAATATATATATATATATATATATATATATATATATATATATATATATATATATATTGGAAGAATATAATATACGAGAAGCCTTGAAGAATAGGTAAAGCAAAATCGCAAAAAATAAAAGTGCAACGCTCCGGGATAACGTAACTTGCGTGCGAAGAAACTAAAGCACACACACACACACACACACACACACACACACACACACACACACACACACATATATATATATATATATATATATATATATATATATATAAAAAGAGAGTAGAAGGTCAAGGGTACAACTTAAGCAAGCTCCTAACTCAGCCTGCGAAGCTAAGGCTGGCCGGAGAATATTTATGTACATACATATAGATAACCATAACCCAAAATACATCAAAGTAACCCTAATTCTCCATAAGCCTCTATGAGATGTAACAGTAAAGTATATATATACATAAGGAAAGTCTGTACATATATAGATAACAAAATAAAACAAAATGTAAACTCCCAAAAGCACACTTCGCTGTAGAGGAATCCAGATGCTTAGCGAGGTGCCTCTCAACCTGCATCTGAAATCCACAAATATCGTATGGGATGAGAACCGGGGGTTCTCAGCATGGTAAAGGTGTTACGCACATAAGATATAAGGTCCTGGGAATGCCAGAGGCAATCTTAGAATGCCGACACTCTGATTTTAAAACTTAAAGAACTAAAACAGAAACCAAGAATCAGGGTGATTTTCTAAGGCTTTCTAAACTTAACCAATTCCTTAAATCTAAGTAAAACTTACCTAGAACCCTAAATCTCTCTACCTTCCCTCTATTTCTCTATCTCCGATGAAATTACACAGACAATGGCACACACAGGTAGAATACAAGTAACATAGACAACAAATATAACAAATAGCATATTATAATCACTTAGGAAATTCCAATTAATGCACAAGCAAAGCGAACAATATGCACATGATGTATGCTTGTCCTATGGCTGATGAGTCTCATCTGTTAGTTATAAAGCCAAACTCGACATGTCCGGTAGCTAACCCTGGACAGAACACCAAACACGGAGCAAGTGGGACAATGCCTCAACCCTTGCATCTTACCCGCGTACCTGGAGCAGGGGACAACCTCACCATTGCCTCTTACCCAGGCGGTGTTATAGTTCTCAACCCAGAGTAAGCGGCGACAGAATTCCACCCTTGCATTTTACCCGGAGCTTCGAACTCTTAACCGGAGCAAGTGGATATACCACTGCATCTTACCCAGCAATCTCGCTTCTTACCCGGAGCAAGTGGATAAGGCCATTGCGCCTTACCCGGAGGCATAATACAATCACATTCAATCCCATCATCATTAAAATTTATTCAAATCAACCACCATCACACCTTAAAGTCATCATCATTTTCAACCCATCTTTCACTCAATTGAAATTCGTTATTATCATCTTCATAATTATATAAGTTTAATTAACACTTCTCAAGCTTAAAATCGCCCCCTTTACAATCATTAGTTCATTACTCCACAACTTGCTTCACTCCCAAGTTACCTCTGCTTCCTAGCTTCCTCTTATTACTAGGCTTACTACTATGAACTAGTTTTAAAGGAATGAAAATAGAGGTTTAAAAGTTCAAAATTTAGCTTTAAAACACAAAACCTTAATTTGCTGAAACAGGGGCCACGCGTACGCGTGTTTGTGCGAATTTCCATGGTCGCGTCATGTGCAGGTGGTCACGTACGCAACCCCTCAAAACCATTGTTTGCGTACGCAAACACACTGCTCACGTATGCAAGATGCCAAACCCAAAGAGTTTGGTCGCGTCGCGTGCAGTGGTTGCGTACGCAAGCTGTGCAGAATAGCAAAAATAATGAATGCTGCAGAATTTTCAGTTCTGCCCTCCAAACTTTCGATGCGCATAACTTTTTTTGTTTTAAAATATTTTTCATCTATTCTTAAATGGCGTAAACCTCCCAGACCCAATTTTCATATGAAACAGGTTTGAAACAATTTGGGGGTCCGGAAGCCGAGTTATGGCTCGCCGAAGTTCAGCTAAAAATTCGTTTTACACAAAAACCTCAAACCTCAATTTTCACTCAACAATTCCAAGGTTCTTGATAAACCACTATTTCATGGTTTATATTGTGTTTAAATCGTGTGGTTTTATCATGATCTTTGCCCACTTATTCATTAAATAAGCATGCATTTATATTTCCTTCCTAAAGATGTTTTATGGTTGAAAACTTGCTTCCTAGAGACTTTTAATTATGTATTTTATTTCTCCCTTATTCCATTCGATGCCGTGATCTGTGTGTTAAGTGTCTCAGGCTTTATAGGGCATGAATGAGTTGGAGATTGGAAGGGAAGCCTGCAAAAATGGAAGGAACACAAGAAATTGAGGAGATGACCAGCGAGAAGCGACGCGGCCGCATGGATGACGCGACCGCGCGGAAGAGAGCAATTTGAAGCGACGTGGCCGCATGAATGACGTGACCGCACGGCATGGAATAGCACGAGTGACGCGGCCGCATGGGCGACGCGTCCACGTGGCAAAGCAGAAACGCGAATGACGCGTCCGTATGAGCGACGCGATCGCGTAACGTGCGCGATCTGCATAATTTGCAGATTCGCTGGGGGCGATTTCGAGCCCTATTTTGACCCAGTTTTCGGCCCGGAACAGTAGACTAGAGCCAGAGAACATGCAGAAACCAAAAACAACATTCATTCTACACGGTTTTAGTTTTTAGATCTAGTTTTACTCCTCCTCTAGGTTTTTTGTTCTCTACACATTCATAGTTCTTAGGATTTTAGTTTCTTTAGCTTTTTGCATTGTGATATTGAGAAGAGTTATTACCTCATCAAGACTTCGTCATTCTAGTTCGTTTTCTTTACTTGGCTTACTCTTCCATGTTCCTTGCTTTGTTTAATTTTACCATTGGAATATTTTTAGCATTATTTAATACAAGGATCACTTTTATTTTTAATTGATTATTTTCAATTTTTATTTATAATGTCTTTCTTTAATTCCTTTTCATATGCTACGAATTTTACCTTTACAATGAGTGAGTAGTTCCCTAACTTGATGGGGAGTTGATTGAAAGGAACCCTTGAGTTGGAAGGTTCAAGAGAAAGATTGCAATTGGGTTATTGTTGGATTGCTCTCTAATTCCTAACACCAATCCTCCCCAGAGTGGATTGGGACTTGTGAATAGAACAGCATCCCAACTTGTTTTACCTCCCTTTACTTAGTAAAGGATAACTAAACGAAATAACTCTCAATTGTCAATTAACCTTAAGAGTGTTCCATCAAGAATAGGGCTTCCATGTAATCAACTCCCAGTCAAGGCTTTTATTTACATTATTCAATTTTATCAATTTAATTTCTTGTTTACTCAACTCAACTCTTTTCAAAAACATCTGATTAATAAAATAGCACCATTTCCTGCAACTCGTTGGGAGACAACCTGGGATTCATACTCCCAGTATTTTAAATTCAATTTTCTGTGACACCTTTCTAAATTGATAGGCGGATTTCTGGCGAGTTAAGAACTATACTTGCAACGTACATATTTCAACAATTTTTAATTCGCCAAATTCTGCCCGCATCAATTTTTGGCGCCGTTGCCGGGGAGTTGCAATAGAGTGCTAAAGTTATTAATTAGAATTTATTTATTTACATTTTATTTTACTTCGCTACTATGAGCTGCCTGTTTCTTTCGTCAAATGACGCGTTCACTTCCTGATCCGCGCTTGCTAATATTCGATCCTGAAATTGAAAGGACTATTTCACGAATAAGGCGAGCTCGGCGTCAGTTAGTCCGCTCTGAGGGTGGATCTGAAAGCGAACTTGAGGAAGAAACCAGCTCCCGCTCTACTGATTCGGTTGATTCACGTGTAGACGACATGGCAGAACCTAGGAGAGTTGCCATTGGTGCACGAAATTGTGATCTCAGGCAACGGCGCCAAAAACTCTGTACGCACGTCTTAATAAATCGTTTTTCATTCACAACTTCGATACAACTAACCAGCAAGTGCACTGGGTCGTCCAATTAATAAACCTTACATGAGTAAGGGTCGATCCCATAGAGATTGTTGGTATGAAGCAAGCTATGGTCATCTTGTAGATCTCATTCAGGCGGATATCAAATGGTTATAGAGTTTTCGAATAATAATAATAAATAAACAGAAAATAAAGATAGAAATACTTATGTATATCATTGGTGAGAATTTCAGATAAGCGTATAGAGATGCTTTCGTTCCTCTGACTCTCTGCTTTCTTGCTGTCTTCATCCAATCAGTCCTACTCCTTTCCATGGCTGGCTTTATGTAAGGACATCACCATTGTCAATGGCTACTTTTCATCCTCTCTGTGAAAATGGTCCGATGAGCTGTCACTGCATGGCTAATCATCTGGAGGCATCACCGTGGTTAATGGCTGCATCCCATCCTCTTGTGAAAATGGTCCAAATGCTCTGTCACAGCACGGCTAATCATCTGAGGTTCTCGATCATACTGGAATAGGATTCACCCTCCTTTTGTGTCTGTCACTACGCCCAGCACTCGCGAGTTTGAAGTTCGTCACAGTCATTCAATCCCAGAGTCTTACTCGGAATACCACAGACAAGGTTTAGACTTTCCGGACTCTCATGAATGCCGCCATCGCTCTAGCTTATACCATGAAGATTCTGACTAAGAGATCCAAGAGATACTCATTCAATCGAAGGTAGAACGGAAGTGGTTGTCAGGCATGCGTTCATAGGGAATGATGATGATTGTCACGTTCATCACATTCATGTTGAAGTGCGAATGAATATCTTAGAAGTGAAATAAGTTGAATTGAATATAAAACAGTAGTACTTTGCATTAAATCATGAGGAACAGCAGAGCTCCACACCTTAATCTATGGAGTGCAGAAACTCTACCGTTGAAAAATACATAAGTGAATACAGGGTAAGCATGGCCGAGTGGCCAGCCTCCCATGGAGGTCTAGAGATCTAAAAGTGATCAAAAGATGTCTAATACAATAGTAAAAAGTCCTATTTATACTAAACTAGCTACTAGGGTTTACAGAAGTAAGTAATTGATGCATAAATCCACTTCTGGGGCCCACTTGGTGTGTGCTTGGGCTGAGCTTGAATGTTGCACGTGCAGAGGCTCTTTCTGGAGTTGAACGCCAGGTTGTAACGTGTTTCTGGCATTCAACTCTAGTTCGTGACGTGTTTCTGGCGTTTAACTCCAGACTGCAGCGTAGAACTGGCGTTCAACGCCCTTTTGCGTCATCTAAACTCGGCCAAAGTATGGACTATTATATATTTCTGGAAAGCCCTGGATGTCTACTTTCCAACGCAATTAGAAGCGCACCATTTTGAGTTCTGTAGCTCCAGAAATTTCATTTTTAGTGCAGGGAGGTCAGAATCCAACAGCATCAGCAGTCCTTCTTCAACCTCTGAATATGATTTTTGCTCAAGTCCTTTAATTTCAGCCAGAAAATACCTGAAATCATAGAAAAACACACAAACTCATAGTAAAGTCCAGAAATGTGAATTTAACATAAAGATTAATAAAAACATCCCTAAAAGTAACTAGATCCTACTAAAAACATACTAAAAACAATGCCAAAAAGCGTATAAATTATCCGCTCATCACAACACCAAACTTAAATTGTTGCTTGTCCCCAAGCAACTGAAAATCAAATAGGATAAAAAGAAGAGAATATACTATAAATTTCAAACTATCAATGAAACATAGCTCCAATCAGATGAGTGGGACTTGTAGCTTTTTGCCTCTTGAATAGTTTTGGCGTCTCACTTTATCCATTGAGGTTCAGAATGATTGGCATCTATAGGAACTCAGAGTTCAGATAGTGTTATTGATTCTCCTAGTTCAGTATGTTGATTCTTGAACACAGCTACTTTATGAGTCTTGGCCGTGGCCCTAAGCACTTTGTTTTCCAGTATTACCACCGTATACATAAATGCCACAGACACATAATTGGGTGAACCTTTTCAGATTGTGACTCAGCTTTGCTAAAGTCCCCAATTAGAGGTGTCCAGGGTTCTTAAGCACACTCTTCTTTTGCTTTGGACCTTGACTTTAACCGCTCAGTCTCATGTTTTCACTTGACACCTTCATGCCACAAGCACATGGTTAGGGACAGCTTGGTTTAGCCGCTTAGGCCAGGATTTTATTCCTTTAGGCCCTCCTATCCACTGATGCTCAAAGCCTTGGGATCCTTTTTATTTACCCTTGCCTTTTGGTTTTAAGGGTTATTGGCTTTTTGCTCTTGCCTTTTGGTTTTAAGAGCTTTTGGCTTTTTCTGCTTGCTTTTTCTTTTTCTATTTTTTTTCGCCATTTTTTTTTTGCGAGCTTTGTTCTTTGCTGCTTTTTCTTGCTTCAAGAATCATTTTTATGATTTTTCAGATTATCAAATAACCTGTCTCCTTGTCATCATTCTTTCAAGAGCCAACATATTTAACATTCTAAAACAACAACTTCAAAAGACATATGCACTGTTCAAGCATTCATTCAGAAAACAAAAAGTATTGTCACCACATCAATATAATTAAACTAAGTTCAAGGATAAATTCGAAACTCATGTACTTCTTGTTCTTTTGAATTAAAACATTTTTTCATTTAAAAGAGGTGATGGATTCATAGGACATTCATAACTTTAAGACATAGTTACTAACTACTAATGATCATGTAATAAGACACAAACATAGATAAGCACTTAACATAGAGAAAACGAAAAACAGAGAATGTAAGAACAAGGAATGAGTCCACCTTAGTGATGGTGGCGTTTCCTTCTTGAGGAACCAATGATGTCCTTGAGCTCTTCTATGTCTCTTCCTTGTCTTTGTTGCTCCTCCCTCATTGCTTTTTGATCTTCTCTTATTTCATGAAGGATGATGGAGTGCTCTTGATGTTCCACCCTTAGTTGTCCTATGTTGGAACTTAATTCTCCTAGGGAGGTGTTGATTTGCTCCCAAAAATTCTGTGGAGGAAAGTGCATCCCTTGAGGTATCTCAGGGATTTCTTGATGATGAGCTTCCTCATGTGTTTCTTGAGCTCCATGAGTGGGCTCTCTTGTTTGCTCCATCCTTTTCTTAGTGATGGGCTTCTCTTCCTCAATGGGAATGTCTCCTTCTATGAAAGCTCCAGCTGAGTAACATAGATGGCAAATAAGATGAGGGAAAGCTAGCCTTGCCAAGGGGGAGGGCTTTTCGGCTATTTTGTAGAGTTCAAGGGAGATGACTTCGTGAACTTCTACTTCCTCTCCAATCATGATGCTATGGATCATGATGGCCCGATCCACAGTAACTTTGGATCGGTTGCTAGTGGGGATGATGGAGCGTTGGATGAACTCTAACCATCCTCTAGCCACAGGCTTAAGGTCCAGTCTTCTTAATTGAACCGGCTTGCCTTTGGAGTCAATCTTCCATTGAGCTCCTTCCACACATATGTCCATGAGGACTTGGTCCAACCTTTGATCAAAGTTGACCCTTCTAGTGTAGGGGCGTGCATCTCCTTGCATCATGGGCAAGTTAAACGCCAACCTCACATTTTCCGGACTAAAATCCAAGTATTTTCCCCGAACCATGGTGAGATAATTCTTTGGGTTTGGGTTCTTACTTTGATCATGGTTCCTAGTGATCCATGCATTGGCATAGAACTCTTGAACCATTAGGATGCCGACTTGTTGGATGGGGTTTGTTAGAACTTCCCAACCTCTTCTTTGGATTTCATGTCGGATCTCCGGATACTCATTTCTCTTGAGCTTGAAAGGGACCTCGGGGATCACCTTCTTCTTGGCCATAACATCATAGAAGTGGTCTTGATGAGCTTTGGAGATGAATCTTTCCATCTCCCATGACTCGGAGGTGGAAGCTTTTACCACACCAAACTTAGAATATTGCTCGCCCTCGAGCAAAAGAAGAAAGAATAGTAGAAGAAGAAGAAGAAGAAGAAAATATGGAGGGGAGGAGGGAGAGGTGTATTCGGCCAAGAAGGGGAAGAGAGGGTTGTGTTGTGTGAAAATGAGGAAGAATGGAGGGCTATATATAGGGAAGGGAGGGGGTAAGGTTCGGCCATAAGGGTAGGTTTTGGGTGGGAAATTGATTTTGAATTTTGAAGGTAGGTGGGGTTTATGAGGTAGGTTTATAGGGAAGAGTGGATGGATGTGAGTGGTGAAGTGGTGATAGGGAAGACAGATTGAGGTGATTGGTAAAGGGTTTTGGGGAAGAGTGTTTATTGGGAAGAGAGGATGAACATTGAGAAGAGGGAAGAGAGTGAGTGGTGGTAGGTGGGGATCCTATGGGGTCCACAGATGCTGAGATGATCCTGTGGGGTACACAGATCCTGAGGTGTCAAGGAATTGCATCCCTGCACCAATTAGGCATGTAAAATGCCTTTGCATGCAATTCTGGCGTTTAAACACCGAATTGATGCTTGTTCTGGGCGTTCAGCGCCCAGATGCAACATATTTCTGGCGTTGAACGCCAGCCAGATGCTCCTTACTGGCGTTTAAACGCCAGTAGGATCCTCCTCCAGGGTGTGATTTTTCTTCTGCTGTTTTTTTTTATTCCGTTTTCAATTTTTATATTTATTTTGTGACTCCACATGATCATGAACCTATAAGGACATATAACTAATAAAAATATAATTAAATAAAAATTGGGTTGCCTCCCAACAAGCGCTTCTTTAATGTCAATAGCTTGACAGTGGGCTCTCATGGAGCCTCACAGATGTTCAGAGCATTGTTGAGACTCCCCAACACCAAACTTAGAGTTTGGATATGGGAGTTCAACACCAAACTTAGAATTTGGTTGTGGCCTCCTAACACCAAACTTAGAGTTTGACTGTGGGGGCTCTGGTTGACTCTGTTTTGAGAGAAGCTTACTGTGCCTCTTTTCCGTGTTTACAGAAGGATGTCCTTGAGTTTTAAACTCAAGGGAGTCCTCATTCAATTGAAGGACTAGTTCACCTCTGTTAACATCAATCACAGCTCTTGCTGTGGCTAGGAAGGGTCTTCCAAGGATGATGGATTCATCCTCATCCTTCCCAGTATCTAGGATTATGAAATCAGCAGGGATGTAAAGGCCTTCAACCTTTACTAACATGTCCTCTACTTGTCCATAAGCCTGTTTTCTGGAATTGTCTGCCATCTCTAATGAGATTTTAGCAGCTTGTACCTCAAAGATTCCCAGTTTCTCCATTACAGAGAGTGGCATGAGGTTTATTCCTGACCCCAGGTCACATAGAGCCTTCTCAAAGGTCATGGTGCCTATGGTACAAGGTATCAGGAACTTTCCAGGATCCTATTTCTTCTGAGGCAATCTCAGTTGATCCAATGCATTCAGTTCATTGGTGAACAGGGGAGGTTCATCTTTCCAAGTCTCATTACCAAATAAATTGGCATTCAGCTTCATGATTGCACCAAGAAACTTGGTAACTTGCTCTTCAGTAACATCCTCATCCTCTTCAGAAGAGGAATACTCATCAGAGCTCATGAATGGCATAAGGAGGTTCAATGGAATCTCTATGGTCTCTAGATGAGTCTCAGATTCCTTTGGTTCCTCAGAGGAAAACTCCTTGTTGATCACTGGACGTCCCAGGAGGTCTTCCTCACTGGAATTCACGTCCTCAACCTCCCTTACAGGTTCGGCCATGGTAATTAATTCAATGGCCTTGCACTCTCCTTTTGGATTCTCTTCTGTATTGCTTGGGAGAGTACTTGGAGGGATTTCAGTGATCCTTTTACTCAGCTGGCCCACTTGTGCGTCCAAATTTCTAATGGAGGATCTTGTTTTATTCATGAAACTCACAGTGGCCTTAGATAGATCAGAGACTAAATTTGCTAAGCTAGATAGATTCTGCTCAGAATTCTCTGTCTGTTGCTGAGTGGATGATGGAAAAGGCTTGCTATTGCTAAACCTGTTTCTTCCACCATTATTAAAGCCTTGTTGAGGCTTTTGTTGATCCTTCCATGAGAAATTTGGATGATTTTTCCATGAGGGGTTATAGGTGTTTCCATATGGTTCACCCATGTAATTCACCTCTGCTATTGCAGGGTTTTCAGGATCATAAGCTTCTTTTTCAGCAGATGCCTCTTGAGTACTGTTGGATGCAGCTTGCATTCCATTCAGACTCTGAGAAATCATATTGACTTGCTGAGTCAATATTTTGTTCTGAGCCAATATGGCATTCAGAGTATCAATTTCAAGAACTCCCTTCTTTTGAGGCGTCCCATTACTCACAGGATTCCTCTCAGAAGTGTACATGAACTGGTTATTAGCAACCATGTCAATGAGTTTTTGAGCTTCTACGGGCGTTTTCTTTAGGTAAATGGATCCACCTGCAGAAGTATCCAATGATATCTTAGCTAATTCAGACAGACCATCATAGAATATATCCAAGATGGTCCATTCTGAAATCATGTCAGAAAGACACTTTTTGGTCAGTTCCTTGTATCTCTCCCAAGCTTCATAGAGGGATTCACATTCTTTCTGTCTGAAGGTTTGAACATCCACTCTAAGCTTACTCAGCTTTTGAGGAGGAAAGAACTTGGCTAAGAAAGCCTTGACCAGCTTATCCCAAGAGTTCAGGCTATCTTTAGGTTGAGAATCCAACCATATTCTAGCTCTGTCTCTCACAGCAAAAGGGAAAAGCATGAGCCTGTAGACTTCAGGATCTACTCCATTAGTCTTAACAGTATCACAGATCTGCGAAAATTCAGTTAAGAACTAAAAAGGATCTTCAGATGGAAGTCCATGGAACTTGCAGTTCTGCTGCATCAGAGAAACTAATTGAGGTTTCAGCTCAAAATTGTTTGCTCCAATGGTGGGGATGGAGATGCTTCTTCCATGTAAATTGGAATTAGGTGCAGTAAAGTCACCAAGCATCCTCCTTGCATTATTATTATTTTCGGCTGCCATCTCCTCTTCCTGTTCGAAAATTTCTGTAAGGTTATCTCTGGATTGTTGTATTTTAGCTTCTCTTAGTTTCCTCTTCAGAGTCCTTTCAGGTTCTGGATCTGCTTCAACAAGAATGTTCTTGTCCTTGCTCCTGCTCATATGAAAAAGAGGGAACAGAAAAATAATAATAATAGGGATCCTTTTTACCCAGGTATAGAGGTTTCCTTATGTGAGTAGAAGAAGAAAAGAGTGTAATGTAAAGAAGGAAAAAAGAGAAAATTTGAACACAGATGGAAGAGGGGGTTCGAATTTGGGTGAGATGAAGTGTTAGTAGATGAATAAATAAATAGAAGGAGATGTAAGAGAAAGAGAATTTTTGAAAATTATTTTTGAAAAATGGTTAGTGATTTTCGAAAATTAAAATTGAATTTTGAAACAATTTGTTAATTAAAAAGAATTTTTGAAAAAGAGGGAGATATTTTCGAAAATTAGAGAGAGAGTTAGTTAGTTAGTTTTGAAAAAGATAAGAAACAAACAAAAAGTCAATTAGTTAGTTAGTTGAAACAAATTTGAAAATCAATTTTGAAAAGATAAGAAGATAAGAAGTTAGAAAAGATATTTTAAAATCAAAAATTTTTTTGAAAGAGATATGTTTTAAAAAGATATGATTAAAAAGATATGATTTTGAAAAAGATAAGATAAAAAGATATTTTTGAAAAGATATGATTGAAATTAGTTTTGAAAAAGATTTGATTTTTAAAATCACAATTAATGACTTGATTCACAAGAAATCACAAGATATGATTCTAGAACTTAAAGTTTGAATCTTTCTTAACACGCAAGTAACAAACTTGAAATTTTTGAATCAAAACATTAATTGTTGATGATATTTTTGAAAATTATGAGATAAAATTAAGAAAAATATTTTTGAAAAATATTTTTAAAATTTTTGAAAATAAATAAAAAAATAAAAAAAGATTTGATTTTTGAAAAAGATTTTGAAAAAGATAAGATTTTTAAATTGAAAATTTGATTTGACTCATAAGAAACAATTGAATTTTAAAAATTTTTGAAAAAGTCAATCCAAATTTTCGAAATTTATGAGTGAAAAAGGGAAAGATATTTTTTTTATTTTTGAATTTTTATGAAGAGAGAGAAAAACATGAAAAAGACTCAATGCATGAGAGTTATGGATCAAAACAATGAATGCATGCAAGAATGCTATGAATGTCAAGATGAACACCAAGAACACTTTGAAGATCATGATGAACATCAAGAACATATTTTTTTTGAAAAATTTTCAATGCAAAGAAAACATGCAAGACACCAAACTTAGAAATCTTTCATGTTCAGACACTATGAATGCAAAAATGCACATGAAAAACAAGAAAAGACACAAAACAAGAAAACATCAAGATCAAACAAGAAGACTGGCCAAGAACAACTTGAAGATCATGAAGAACACTATGAATGCATGAATTTTTCGAAAAATGCAAAGAATTTTTAGAAAAGATGCAATTGACACCAAACTTGAAATTGACTCAAGACTCAAACAAGAAACACAAAATATTTTTTATTTTTTATGATTTTATAATTTTTTTGTATTTTTCAAAAATTATTTGTGAAAAAGAAAAATAAGGATTCCAAAATTTTTTAATATGAATTCCAGGAATCTTGCACTCTTAGTCTAAAGCTCTAATCTGAGGGTTAGACATGGCTTAAGAGCCAATCAAGCTTTAGCATGTAAATCAAGTGGATCAGGAACAGCAGCAGGTGGATTAGCAACAACTAGCTTGCTCTTGATAATGTTGGGTTGGAAGCCCCAGTCCAAATAAATTTAGACATGGCTTTACAGCCAGTCAGGCTTCAACATGCTTCATGAAACACTGGAATTCATTCTTAAAAAATTTTAGAATAATTTTTGAAAACAGATGAGAAATTTTTGAAATTTTTTTTTTTTGAAAATAGAATAAGAAGAAAATTACCTAATCTGAGCAACACGATGAACCGTCAGTTGTCCAAACTCAAACAATCCCCGGCAATGGCGCCAAAAACTTGGTGCACGAAATTGTGATCTCAGGCAACGGCGCCAAAAACTCTGTACGCACGTCTTAATAAATCATTTTTCATTCACAACTTCGATACAACTAACCAGCAAGTGCACTGGGTCGTCCAAGTAATAAACCTTACGTGAGTAAGGATCGATCCCACGGAGATTGTTGGTATGAAGCAAGCTATGGTCATCTTGTAGATCTCAGTCAGGCGGATATCAAATGGTTATGGAGTTTTCGAATAATAATAATAAATAAACAGAAAATAAAGATAGAAATACTTATGTATATCATTGGTGAGAATTTCAGATAAGCATATAGAGATGCTTTCGTTCCTCTGACTCCCTGCTTTCCCGCTGTCTTCATCCAATCGGTCCTACTCCTTTCCATGGCTGGCTTTATGTAAGGACATCACCATTGTCAATGGCTACTTTTCATCCTCTCTGTGAAAATGGTCTGATGGGCTGTCACTGCATGGCTAATCATCTGGAGGCATCACCGTGGTCAATGGCTGCATCCCATCCTCTTGTGAAAATGGTCCAAATGCTCTGTCACAGCATGGCTAATCATCTGAGGTTCTCGATCATACTGGAATAGGATTCACCCTCCTTTTGCGTCTATCACTATGCCCAGCACTCGCGAGTTTGAAGTTCGTCACAGTCATTCAATCCCAGAGTCTTACTCGGAATACCACAGACAAGGTTTAGACT
The DNA here is from genome assembly GCF_059453495.1 of Arachis ipaensis. Lineage (NCBI taxonomy): Eukaryota > Viridiplantae > Streptophyta > Magnoliopsida > Fabales > Fabaceae > Arachis > Arachis ipaensis. The sequence goes on from NC_142442.1 coordinate 39,390,008, forward strand.
TTCCGGACTCTCATGAATGCCGCCATCGCTCTAGCTTATACCACGAAGATTCTGACTAAGAGATCCAAGAGATACTCATTCAATCGAAGGTAGAATGGAAGTGGTTGTCAGGCACGCGTTCATAGGGAATGATGATGATTGTCATGTTCATCACATTCATGTTGAAGTACGAATGAATATCTTAGAAGCGAAATAAGTTGAATTGAATATAAAACAGTAGTACTTTGCATTAAATCATGAGGAACAGCAGAGCTCCACACCTTAATCTATGGAGTGCAGAAACTCTACCGTTGAAAAATACATAAGTGAATACAGGGTAAGCATGGCCGAGTGGCCAGCCTCCCATGGAGGTCTAGAGATCTAAAAGTGATCAAAAGATGTCTAATACAATAGTAAAAAGTCCTATTTATACTAAACTAGCTACTAGGGTTTACAGAAGTAAGTAATTGATGCATAAATCCACTTCTGGGGCCCACTTGGTGTGTGCTTGGGCTGAGCTTGAATGTTGCACGTGCAGAGGCTCTTTCTGGAGTTGAACGCTAGGTTGTAACGTGTTTCTGGCGTTCAACTCTGGTTCGTGACGTGTTTCTGGCGTTTAACTCCAGACTGCAGCATAGAACTGGCGTTCAACGCCCTTTTGCGTCATCTAAACTCGGCCAAAGTATAGACTATTATATATTGCTGGAAAGCCCTGGATGTCTACTTTCCAAAGCAATTGGAAGCGCGCCATTTTAAGTTCTGTAGCTCCAGAAATTCCATTTTGAGTGCAGGAAGGTCAGAATCCAACAGCATCAGCAGTCCTTCTTCAACCTCTGAATCTGATTTTTGCTCAAGTCCCTCAATTTCAGCCAGAAAATACCTGAAATCACAGAAAAATACACAAACTCATAGTAAAGTCCAGAAATGTGAATTTAACATAAATACTAATAAAAACATCCCTAAAAGTAACTAGATCCTACTAAAAACATACTAAAAACAATGCCAAAAAGCGTATAAATTATCCGCTCATCAACCATCCAGGAGGAAGGAGCCCCTAATTTTACAATGCAACCGTTTCAAGCGCGTCACCCAGCAGTGGCTACAGATTTTGAAATAAAGACCGCACTGCTCAATTTGATGCCCAAGTTTTATGGTTTACCTGCTCAAGAGCCCATCAAGCACCTGAGAGATTTCCAGGCAGCCTGTTCTACTGTCAGGCGTGATGGTACAGATGAAACTTCAATTCTGCTGAAAGCTTTTCCATTTTCTCTTGAGGAAAAAGCAAGAGAGTGGTACTACACTCAACCCCTAGCAAACGTATCCAACTGGGATACGCTTAGAAAAGAGTTTTTGGAGAAGTTCTTTCCAGCTGAAGTTACTGATAAACTGAGGAAAGACATTTCCACGATTGTTCAAGATGATAACGAGACTCTCTTTGAATACTGGGAGCACTTCAATAATCTTCTGGAAGTATGCCCCCACCACAAGATTGACAAGATAGTGTTACTCAGCTATATCACACAGGGTATGAGGCCCCAAGATAAGACCACATTGGAAAGTGCTAGTAATGGGTCTATGAAGAAGTACAAGACCACTGATGAGGCATGGCAATTGATCAGCGACTTAGCTGAATCCACTAGGAATCACAGACAGAAGCAAGGCCGCTCAAAAGCCGTTGCAGAAGTATCCTCTAGCAGAGAGACTGCTGCTCTAACTCAGAGTATCTGTGAGATGACTAACTTGCTGAAGCAGATGCAATTGAATCAACAACAAGTTCAGCAAGCTCAACCTCCTTCACCACAGCAAAACCAACAGTTAGTCCCATAGAGGGTTTGCAAAATTTGTACTGATTATAGCCATTATACTGATGAATGCCCGCAACTCCAATAGGAAGACAACATGGTGGCATCCACTCATAACTTCTATGACCGCCCCAACCAAGGGTACAATCAAGGTGGAAATAATAACCATGGATGGCAGGACAATTCTAACCAGAATTGGAGGGATAACAATAATAGAGGAGGCAGAGATAATCAGGAAAATCAGAGGTGGAATAATAACAACAACAGACAGCAGAACCAACCTTACAGAGCACCTCACCTGCTTTAATGAATACCCAACAGCAGACCTCTCAATTTACTCACCCTTCTTCATCTCCTAATGAAGAATTACTAAAATTTTTTGAGCGAAGTCAACAGACCATGGAAAATAACATTAATGCCAGTCTGAATGGTCTAACCGCTATCCTGCAAGCTCTTGTCTCACAGATTGGATCAATGCAAAATTCCAGTAACCAACCTTCAAGCTCCACTGGAATTCCCTCTCAACCATTACCCAATCCAAAGGGAGGCATTAATGCCATCACCCTAAGGTCCGGAACCACACTGCAGGAGAGGAATCAGGAGGAGCCAAGCTCACCAGACCACGCCTCAGCTGAAGAGGTAGTAGAAATAGAAGATGTCGAAGAAGAAGAGGACATACAGGACATGGCTGAAGAAGAAGAAGTGAAACAACAAGAGGAAGCACCAAAAGGCGCAGACACTGCAGAAAACACTACTCCCATTCCCTTTCCACAACTTGCAAGGAAGCCCAGGAAGCAACTGGAACCCGATCCCAAATGGTAGAAATATTCAAAAAGGTTGAGGTAACCATTCCTCTTTTTGATATTATTCAACAAGTACCTAAATATGCAAAGTTTCTAAAATATTTATGTATACATAAAGACAAAATTAATAAATTAGAAACTATTCCTTTAGGTAGTTCCATATCTGCTTTAATGGGAGGATTACCTGAAAAATGTAGTGACCCAGGTCCTTGTATAGTAAGTTGTACTATTGGTGGAGTAGTAATTTATGATTGCATGTGTGATTTAGGAGCATGTGTTAGTATAATGCCTTTGTCTATATATGATATTTTGAGGCTCCCTCCTTTAAAAAGGTCGGTAGCTCACTTTGTGTTAGCAGATAAAAGCATTATTACAGTGGCTGGAGTTGCTGAAGATGTTTTAGTGAACATTAAAGGGCTTACATTTCCCACTAATTTTTATATCTTGGAGATGCCCCATAATGACTCAGATAAGCCATCATCAATCCTACTTGGAAGACCATTCCTGAAGACATCAAAATTCAAATTGGATGCTTTTTCAGGAACATACTCTTTTGAAATAGATGGCCGAATAGTAATCTTCAATCTGAATGGAGTCATAAACAACCCTCCAGAAGATCATTCTATCTTCCAGTGTGATGTCATAGATGAAAGTGTAGCTGAAGTTCACAAGGAAGAATTAGAAGAGAGGCACATTGGACCAGGTCCAAGTGTGGGGACCCTCTTAACTGACAATGAGGGCACTTCGCCATTTTCACAAGCTCCAAATAATCCAGAGCCTGCCCATGATCAGAATTTAGAGTTGAAACCCCTCCCTCCACATCTCAAATATGCTTATCTTGAAGATGAGCAGAAGTTTCCGGTCATCATTGCAAGGGAACTTACTTCTCAACAAGAAGAGCAGTTACTTGATGTACTGAGGAAGCACAAGAAGGCAATTGGGTGAAGTTTGGCAGACATAGTAGGCATCAACCCTCAAGTATGTGAGCACAAAATATTTTTAGAAGAGGGAGCAAGACCTGTCCGTCAACCCCAAAGAAGATTGAACTCCCACTATCTTGGAAGTTGTCAAAAAGGAAGTGACTAGACTATTGGAAGCAGGTATCATCTATCCCATTTCAGACAGTGAATGGGTCAGCCCAGTACAAGTGGTGCCCAAGAAGTCTGGAGTCACTACAGTGAAGAATGAACATGGAGAGCTCATAGCAACTAGAGTTCAAAATGCTTGGAGAGTCTGCATTGATTATAGGCGTGTCAACCAAGCAACCCGTAAGGATCACTACCCACTTCCATTTATTGATCAAATGCTGGATCACCTGTCAGGTAAATTACATTATTGTTTTTTAGATGGTTACACAGGTTATTTCCAGATTCATATAGCTCCTGAGGATCAGGAAAAGACCACTTTTACATGTCCTTTTGGAACTTATGCTTACAGGAGAATGCCCTTTGGCTTGTGCAATGCACCAGCTACTTTTCAAAGGTGTATGATGAGTCTTTTCTCTGATCTTATTGAGGACTGTATGGAAGTTTTTATGGATGATTTTAGCGTTTATGGTGATTCTTTTAGCCTTTGCTTAGATGGATTATCTAGAGTATTGGATAGATGTGTCAGTACAAACCTTGTATTAAATTTTGAAAAATGTCACTTTATGGTAAAACAAGGGATTGTACTAGGACATGTGGTATCTAATACCGGCATTTCTGTAGACCCATCAAAGGTGAATGTTATTTCTAGTTTACCTTACCCCTCTTTGGTGAGGGAAGTCCGTTCGTTCCTTGGCCATGCAGATTTTTACAGGAGATTTATTAAGGATTTTAGTAAGGTAGCACTTCCCTTATCCAGATTACTGCAGAAGGATATCGAGTTTGCGTTCAGTGAGGATTGTAAAGAAGCGTTTGATAAGCTAAAGACTGCCCTGACTCAAGTCCCAATTGTGAGAGGACCAGACTGGAGCCAGCCATTTGAAATCATGTGCGATGCTTCCAACCATGCAGTAGGAGCAGCGCTGGCTCAGCGTGAAGGTAAGGACCCTTTTGTTATTGCTTATGCGTCTAAGACTTTAGACACTGCCCAATCCAATTATACTACTACTGAGAAAGAGCTTCTTGCTATTGTTTTTGCTCTGGATAAATTCCGAGCTTATTTACTTGGTACTAGAGTAGTAGTGTATTCGGATCATGCAGCTTTAAAGTATCTATTAGCTAAAAAAGAGTCCAAACCAAGGCTTATACGTTGGATACTGCTACTACAAGAATTTGATTTAGAAATAAAGGATAGGAGTGGTAACCAGAATTTAGTGGCAGACCACTTGAGTCGCCTTGAGCACATTAAGGATGATTCTACTCCTATAGATGATAATTTTCCTTTTGATAACCTGCAAGCAGTATCTGAGGTATCTCCTTGGTATGCACCTGTAGCTAATTATCTAGTTAGCCGCACATTTCCTCCAAACTTTTCTAAGCATCAAAGAGACAAGCTGAAAAGCAAGTCTAAATATTATATATGGGATGACCCATATTTATGGAGATGTGGCGCTGATCAGGTAATTAGACGGTGTGTGCCTCAATCAGAATTCCAGTCCATCTTAGAGGCCTGTCACTCATATGAGAGTGAAGGACATTTTGGCCCTCAAAGAACTGCTAGAAAAATCTTAGACTGTGGATTCTGGTGGCCTACTCTTTTTAGAGACGCTGCTGAATTTTGTAAATCTTGCCTCCCATGCCAAAATTTTGGTAATATATCCAAGAGGGATGAGATGCCTCAACAATATATGCTTTTCTGTGAAATCTTTGATGTTTGGGGCATTGACTTCATGGTTCCATTTCTAAATTCTAATTGTTATTTTTATATATTGTTAGCTGTGGATTACGTTTCTAAATGGGTGGAAGCAATTCCTACCCGCACTGATGATGCTAACACTGTTGTTTCCTTTGTGAGAAACCATATTATCTGTCGCTTTGGATCCCCACGAACAATCGTGAGCGATCAAGGCACCCATTTTTGTAACAGGAGACTAACAGGACTAATGAAGAAGCATGGGATAATTTATAAGGTTGCAATAGCATACCATCCTCAGACCAATAGGCAAGCCGAGGTGTCAAATAGAGAGATAAAGCGTATCTTGCAGAAGATAGTAAAGCCCCATAGAAGAGACTGGAGCACCAGGCTACAAGATGCACTCTGGGCATACAGAACAGCATACAAAACACCCATTGGGATGAGCCCTTTTCGCTTAGTTTATGGAAAAGCTTGTCATCTCCCGGTAGAAATAGAGCACAAAGCCTTTTGGGCAGTCAAGGAGTGCAATATGGGAATTGAGAAAGCCGGGGCTGAAAGGAAGTTACAACTGCAAGAACTGGAGAGCCTTCACCTAGAAGCTTATGAGAACTCAAGGCTACACAAGGAGAAGATGAAGGCTGTACATGACCAGAACATCAAGAGGAAAGAGTTCCAACCTGGGGACTCATTCCTCCTTTACAAATCTCGACTGAGGCTCATGCCAGGCAAGTTGAGATCAAGATGGGAAGGTCTATACAGAGTAGAGAAGGCCGAACCGTACGGAGTTTATCACCTTATCCATCCTTCGAGCTCGGAGCTTATCAAAGTTAATGGACATCGTTTAAAGTTGTACCATGGCGAAAAGCGGAAGAAAGACAAGGAACTCGAGATCTTCCTCTTGGAAGATCCCCACATAGCCACAGACTGAGCTAGTAGAGCGTCCAACTTACGGACGTTAAAGCAAAGTGCTAGGTGGGAGACAACCCACCATGGTATGATCGTTCTTTTCTTTATTTTTAATTTTTCTTATTCGATAACTCTTCTCTTTATTAATATTTTTGTGCATCTGCATTTACATATTTAAAAAAAAGAGACAGAGAGAGAGCCACGCGACGCGAACGCATCAGCGACGCGTCCGCGTGGCAAGGAGAGGAGAGAAAAATTAAAAACGAATAGAGAGTCTTGCTGGAGCATGGCTGGAGGCGTGCCAGTGGCACAAATCAACCCATGCGACTGCGTCACTGACGCGTCCGCGTCGTATGCGCATAACGGCCTCCCACGTGACCGCGTGCCCCACGCGGCCGCGTGCCCCGATTTTCGACGTAGAAAGGGTGCACAGCTGGAAGTTGTGCTAGAGTGGTGCTGGACTGGCGCTGGACGCGCAGTCCCCCTCATGCGATTGCGTGCCCCACGCGGTCGTGTCATACCCCATATATTGCCCACTCACGCGATCGCATGCCCCATGCGATCGCGTCACCTCAAATTTGGCACATATATCAATTTAAACAGAGAGTTGTGTTGGCGTGAAGCTGCACTCGCGCCAGAAGCACAAACTGGGTCACACGACCGCGTGACCGACGCGACCGCGTCCCTCACCTTAAGCACAAGTCGCGCGATCGCGTGCTCCATGCGATCACGTCACTTGCGCCGCACAGCTCAACCTAAATTGCCAAAATATCTTATCTTTTTCCTCTCTAATCCTAATTTTTCTTTTCCCTCCTTACTTCTTCCTCCCCCCTTCTTCCTTCTATCTCACCTTTCACTCTCACTCTCCCTCACCTCCATTAACAAGGTTTTTATTTTCTTCTTCATCCTTTTCTTTTCTATCATTCTTCTTATTTTATTTGTTATTTTCTTTTCTTTTCTTTTTCTTTTCATTATTCATATTTTCTTTCTTCTTCTTTCCTTTTTACATGGTGTTAGAATTTTATTTGAGTCATTATTTTTCCTTACTATGCTTGTGGATTATTGCAAATTGCTTGACAATTATATATTATTTTCTTTAAAGGGTTGCTTGCATGTTCACTTTAATACTTTCTATACCTTCTTCACCATGCATGCTATGTGTTTGTGAAAAAGCCCATATGGCACTATGCACTTCTCTATATTATTCTACTATTCAATGCTTGCTTTTCACAAATCCCCTTTACTATTATATTAATTGAATTTAATTGTCAATACAAATGTGATGGTTTGTTACAAAGTCATGCTTGGTCTATGCTACCCATGCCCTTTGCCGGCATGCCAATAAATACCTTGCATTTACTTGTATCATATGCACTAACTATTTTCCATTAATGATTTTTCACATGTACTCATGAGCATGTGTTAACATCATTTACCTTTTAATGTGCATTTCTAACCATCCTTTTCCGTTCTCTTCATTGCTATATATCTCTTTAAATTTAATTTACTTTCTCTTCCCTCTTTCAGGATGGCCACCAAGAAAGAAAAGGAGAAAGCTACTCCCAAACCTCCAGCAAGAAGAGGAACTAAAAGAGCACTAGTGGCAGAGCCTTCTTCAACTGCAGTCAAGCCCTCAATAAAACGAGTTAAGAGGATCATAAAGGTTGACGAAAAGGAGAAAGCCTTTCCAGCAAAGGACACTGCGCGATTTTCCAATCGGTACTGTGAGCAGATGTTCCCTATTCTGGATGAAAGGAGTTACAACAACGAACACCTTCTTATCCTCCCGCCCAATATTGCTACTTTTGTTGAGCCGCAAATTGAACGAAGACAATGGGGTTTCCTACAGAGACAACAGAAGCAGGTCAATCTTTCTTGGGTAGTCGAGTTCTACTCTAACTTCTACCTGCCTACCCTGCAGTCTATCTTTGTCTGTCAGAAGCAAGTCCCCATTACAGAAGAGGCTATTCAACAAGCTTTGAGTCTTCCCCCTTTTTCAGAAGGATTGGACACTTTTCAAAAAGCTGCACTCAAGTGCCAGATGTACCAATTTGACTGGGAAGCTGTTCTCAGAGTTATCGCACTACCTGGTAGCCGTTGGATCTACGGATACCATCGTACCCGCCCTAAGGGTATATTGGCTTCAGCACTTACCTTGGAGGCTTGCGTATGGGCACAGATCATGTCCCATTACGTCTTTTCGAGCACTCACGAGTCCTCCTTCACTGCGGACATGGCCGTTCTACTATGGTGTATCCTTACAGACCAGCCTCTGAATCTACCATGACATATCCGGAATGCCATGGGACACGTACAAATTGCGGGCAACTTACCTTTTCCCGCCTTGGTCTCAGATCTTGTCTCAGCAGCCGGAGTTTCCTACTGAGCTGGAGACACCAAAGCCATGCTCCCACGGGATAATCAGTATGTCCCCAATGGGAAGTACCTCAGACTTCCAGCAACCACTACCAGCCTTCCTACTGCTCCAGTTGAAGATATTCCTTCTTCAACACCACAAGCACCTACAACTGATGAACTGCTCCAGCAGATAATCCAAAGATTGGATTGGCAAGAACAAAAAGCGAAGTTAAGAGAGCGCCGTCACGAGCGCCGATACAAACACCTCAAGGAGCTACTCAAAGGATACTTCAAGGACTCAAACACCCCGAACTCCACTTCTTTTACCAGCACAGGGAGCCATGATGGTCTCGACTGTGGAGATACTGCAACCAGCCCACCCCTGTTCCTGATAGATGGCACCGAGGATGGTGCAAAGCCTTAAGTGTGGGGAGGTCGGTCAGTACCTGACTTCCGGAGGTAATTTTCCTTCCCTAGCACCAATGAATTAGGATTTTAGTTAGTTTTTCTTTCTTTTATAGAATAGGATAAATTACATAGTAATAGGTTAGTTGCATGCATGCTCTACTTGATTGAAAAGACAATAAGTTTCTTCTAAGACCCTATCTTTGGAACAAATTTCACTAATTTTTAAAATTTTTATGATAAATCTGCTTGAAGTTGTATTTAGAACATGATGTTTGAGCTAAAAGAACACACAACCTGTGAAGATTTGAGCCTTTATGCATGGTTATACTATTTAACCATAATTAATTTATTCTTGTGTGTTTACTTCTCTATGATTGTAATCTATATTTTGTTTTATCTTATATGTCCAATATTTATTATATTTATATGCTTACACATGATTGAGGCCATTATTTGTTTAAACTCACTCATCCAAATTAAGCCTACCCTTTTCAATTACCTTTTGTTAACCACTTTGAGCCTTTAAATCCCATTTGTTCTATATTTCACCACATTACTAGCCTTAAGAGGAAAAACAATTGTATATCCCAAATTGAATCTTTGGTTAGCTTAAGATAGAATTGTGTGTGCCAGTTAAGTATGGGAAATTGTGGGAACAAAAGTTATTAAGGGGATGTATCATGATAATTTAATGGGAATTTGGATACCTACTCATGTGAAACTATAAGAATAAAAAAATCTATGTGCATTGATAAGCTATGTTTATTTTTATGTAAAAAAAAAAAAGCAATAAATAAATAAGGGAACAAAATTACCCCAATGCTGAATTAAGAATTCAAGGATTAATGCACATATGATAAAAATTAAAATAAAATATTGATACATGAGTATGGAATGAAAAATGGGAACTCTGGGTAGCTAGGTATGAATTCTAAAGTTATGTAAATTATATAGGTTGGGTTGAAGCTTGGGTTAATTAAAGATTCAATTTATAAGCTCACTTGACCATATATGTATCCCTACCCTTACCTTGGCCCCATTACAACCTTGAAAAGACCTCATGATGTTTGCATTGGTATAATAAATGTTGTTGATTGGTTAGGAGAAGAACAAAAATTAGAAAGCATGATTAGAGAAGGATAGAGTGATTACCATATACACTAGAGAGACTAGAGTGTACATACACTATCAGTGAGGGTTCCATGCTTGAATTTCTATGTTCCCTGCTTTCGTGAGCTAGCCTCTTGCATTTTTATCTGCTCTTACTTTATAAGAATTGAATTAGTGGAATTTGAATTATAATTGTTTTGAAGAACTTACTTTTGATCAAGTGGACAAGAATCATATAGTTGCATTCATATATATAGGTTGCATTGCATTTCATAGGTTTTACATGTTCTTACTCATTTCATTTATCTCCTTCAATTAAGCATGAGGACATGCTAATGATTAAGTGTGGGGAGGTTGATAAACCACTATTTCATGGTTTGTATTGTGTTTAAATTGTGTGGTTTTATCATGATCTTTGCCCAATTATTCATTAAATAAGCATGCATTTATATTTCCTTCCTAAAGATGTTTTATGGTTGAAAACTTGCTTCCTAGAGACTTTGAATTATGTATTTTATTTCTCCCTTATTCCATTCGATGCCGTGATCTGTGTGTTAAGTGTCTCAGGCTTTATAGGGCATGAATGAGTTGGAGATTGGAAGGGAAGCCTGCAAAAATAGAAGGAACACAAGAAATTGAGGAGATGACCAGCGAGAAGCGACGCGGCCGCATAGATGACGCGACCGCGCGGAAGAGAGCAATTTGAAGCGACACGGCCGCATGGATGACGCGACCACGCGACATGGAATAGCACGAGTGACGCGGCCGCATGGGCAACGCGTCTGCGTGGCAAAAGCAGAAACGCAAATGACGCGTCCGCATGAGCGACGTGATCGCGTGACGTGCACGATCTGCATAATTTGCAGATTCGCTGGGGGCGATTTCGGGCCCTATTTTGACCCAGTTTTCGGCCCGGAACAGCAGACTAGAGCCAGAGAACATGCAGAAACCAAAAACAACATTTATTCTACACAGTTTTAGTTTTTAGATCTAGTTTTACTCCTCCTCTAGGTTTTTTGTTCTCTACACATTCATAGTTCTTAGGATTTTAGTTTCTTTAGCTTTTTGCATTGGGATATTGAGAAGAGTTATTACCTCATCAAGACTTCGTCATTCTAGTTCGTTTTCTTTACTTGGCTTACTCTTCCATGTTCCTTGCTTTGTTTAATTTTACCATTGGAATATTTTTAGGATATTTAATACAAGGATCACTTTTATTTTTAATTGATTATTTTCAATTTTTATTTATAATGCCTTTCTTTAATTCCTTTTCATATGCTACGAATTTTACCTTTACAATGAATGAGTAGTTCCCTAACTTGATGGGGAGTTGATTGAAAGGAACCCTTGAGTTGGAAGGTTCAAGAGAAAGATTGCAATTGGGTTATTGTTGGATTGCTCTCTAATTCCTAACACCAATCCTCCCCAGAGTGGATTGGGACTTGTGAATAGAACAACATCCCAACTTGTTTTACCTCCCTTTACTTAGTAAAGAATAACTAAACGAAATAACTCTCAATTGTCAATTAACCTTAAGAGTGTTCCATCAAGAATAGGGCTTCCATGTAATCAACTCCCAGTCAAGGCTTTTATTTACATTATTCAATTTCATCAATTTAATTTCCTGTTTACTCAACTCAACTCTTTTCAAAAACATCTGATTAATAAAATAGCACCCTTTCCTACAACTCGTTGGGAGACGACCTGGGATTCATACTCCCAGTATTTTAAATTCAATTTTCTGTGACACCTTTCTAAATTGATAGGCGGATTTCTGGCGAGTTAAGAACTATACTTGCAACGTACATATTTCAACAATTTTTAATTCGCCAAATTCTGCCCGCATCAGTTCTACACAACATTAAAACAATCCAAATTACCTTCTCTACATCCTCATTCTTTCCATAGTATACAACACATCATTTCAACCACTCCAATTCAACAACCCATATCCAAAATAACATTATACATCAATGAAACAACAATAATAATTCATATTCATAAATTCTCACTACAACAGCATCATCCACAAGCAATAACCATCAATCTATTCTCATACTCATTCAACATCCTTCATAAATTTTACTAAGCATTAAGCACAATCATGCATTCCAGCCTATACTATCGTCATCTAGCCTAAGTTTTCACAAGACATTATATATTAAATACGAGAAACCTAAACCATACCTTGGCCGATTTCTACGTATTATCCAAGGCAATCCACTTAGGCAAAAAGCAAGCCCTCAACACCAAAAACTCAGCTCTAGCACCAACCAAAGCTTCCACTTAAGCTTTCAACACATCCAATAGCTTGATATCACATATACATACACACCTAACACATTTTATAACATTTGTATACCTAAACTTTAATACCCAACATACTCAATTAAGGAAGAATCTAGGGTTCTCAAGTTTTTACCTTACCCAAGTGTCAAATAAGTAAGAGTGAATATTTTCCTCAAGCTAATCGAGTCCTAATACATCAAAGAAACAAAATCTCAATACCACTCTAAGAATTTTCAAAAATTTGGGGAAAGTAGAGGCTGAGAGTGAAAATGGAATTTCCTTACCAAATTTTGTACCAGGCTTTGTAGAGCTCGACGCTGCGGACGCGTGGCCACAAACGGTGCGACGATCAGAGCTCAGAGCGGAAAAATATGGGTGTTTGAAATGAAGGCAAGGGTTTTGAGTTCTTCTTCTCTTCTCCAAAAATGTTTGCAACATGAATGAAGAGAAGAAGGAAGGGAAGCTGTATTCATTCAAGTGTTGCTGGGTTGAATTGGGCCTTGGACCCGGTTCGCCTGGTTCGGCTTGTTTGGCCTAATCTTGGGCCAAATTCTTTGAAATTAGTGTCAAATTTTTTATTTTAATTAACTCTATCATCTTTTACTATAAAACAAGTGTAATAACTCGTGCCATACACATGAGAAGATTGAAATTATAATTTTAAATTATTTTTTTAAGATTAATTTAAATTATAATAATTTGATTAATAAAAATGTAACATGTTATGTATTGTTTATTTTTTTTAATCTAGTGTTAAATGTATTAACTTTAAGATAGTTATTAATTGGTTTTAGTAATCTACTTTTTTTAATAAATCAAACATATATACTCAATATGACCATAAATAACCTAGTAATACTTAGACCCACCAACAAATTTTTATATGTTATTTTACTGTCAAGTAAGAACATATCAAAATCAGCTCAAAATAAACAATAAATTATTAGAGAATTCTAATGCACGAAATTTTCTAATAAACAATAAATAATTTAAACTCACTAAAAAATAACTCAACACTTTTCTTTGATGCCTGCAAAACATATACCTAAAATAATATTATATCAATATTAGTATACAGTTTTACAATCATCGACTGTATTTACTATACGTGACTCCTTCTTAAAAGTTATTCTACACACGTGTGCAGTCGGAAGATAAATTGCTGGACTTTTTTTTATTTTTCTAAATTATTATAATTATGCATTATTCATTAAATGCTAATTGTAATATAATTGTAACATTATAATATAATTATAATAAAGATATTTTTCTAAAATAAATTTAAAAGAGAGAATAGTGCTTTCATTTTGGAGGAAAAATGAATTCATGAGGAATATATTGACACCTCACTTTTATTAGTTGATAATGTATTAAATATTGATTTTATATAATTATAATAAAGATATTTTTCTAAATTAGTATAATCATGCATTATTTGTTAAATGCTAATTGTAATATAATTATAATAAAGATATTTTTCTAAAATAAATTTAGAAGAGAAAATAGTGATTTTATTTTGGAGGAAAAATGATTTCATGAGAAATTGACACCTCACTTTTATTAGTTGGGAGAAATTCAATTTTAGTATGTTTCTCATTATTATATATTTTTTCTAATCATATATCCAATATTTTCTTTTCTTTGTTTCAGCATTTTGAATCTGGGTTTATCTTCTTGTAGTTCTTACTTTTTAGTCATTCCATTAGATGTAGTTGATAACTATTGAAATTCTTTGATTAACAGGAGAAAAATATATTATTATATGATAGAATTAATATGAGTATATTTTGTTATTAAATAAACAAAGTTAATATAAAATAAAATTACACATAAAAAAAAGCAAAGAAAACAAAATTAAAATAGCAAAAGTAATAAAAAGATTATTTTTACAATTTTATTTTGTCATTTTTATGTATAGAAGATTAGAAAATAGTAAACTTCTAACTAAATTAATTTGTATTTGTTGTATTCAATTTAAATAAGTAATAAATTATCTTATTTTAATTTATTCTTTAAATTTATATATCATAAAAATTAAATCAAATAATTGATATTCATAATTTTAAATTATGTGATACTTAAATATCTAATCAAATTAATTAGTTGATATAATTAATTCATCATAATGAATTGTATTTAATGAGTTAAATAAAATAAATTAGAAAACACTCTCAGAAGCATGCTACATTGACTCTATCATTAAATGTAAAAATTTGATTTTTATATAATAGAACTAGTGTATGTTCCCGTGTCCTACACGGGATAATACATAAAATTATATAAATTTTTTTATTAAAATTTAAATAAAAAATATACATAGTAATTATTATTATAAATATTTTATAACTTAAAAATATTAAAAATAATTAATATTTATTTTAATCAATTTAAATTTATTGAATGATCATCTCAGTTGTCCGCTTAAGCAAGTATTTGGAGTTCGAATCTCGCCTTGTGTGTATCACAATCCATTAGTTAGCGATAGACCCTTAATAAATAGAGCATCAATATGTGGTGAATTAATTCTCGACTTGCCAAGTTAGGAAATTCATAGAAAAAAAAAGTGTATTTATCTTTAATATAGATTAATTTTTCATTAATAAAAATACTTATGAATTTTTATTTTTGTTGAAATTTACTTGGGACAATTTTATTTATTGCTATCGTATTCATTCTTGAAATCAAAACAATATGTCAACATTGTTACTTGTTAAAACTTCACATTTTATGAAATAATTTTTAAATTTTCAAATTCATAAATTTATGTCATTACAAAAGTTATTAGATCGATTAATATTTTTTGGTAATATGGTGTATCGAAACACCATCGTTGAGTATTAGTTAGTGTGAAAAGAAACCAATAACAGCTTTTGTTATTCAATATATAATTTATTCTATTGAAAAATAAATTAATATTTTCTAAACTTGTAAATACATTTTCTTTTAATTTCTTACACTATTTTATTTGACAATATTTACCATTAAAAAATAGCAAATGACCATACTATCTTACAATATATATGATGTACAAAGTAATTTCTTATCTTAAAATTAATTTTGGTTGGTGAGATAAAATTTAAAATATTTTTTTATTTTCTTACTCAAATTTAAATTTAAATTTAGAATTGATTAACAACTCATCATTTTTTTAATTTCAATAAAAAATAAATTAGTTAGATGCAAAATATTCATCATTTAATAATTTCAATCATTTAAATTTTAATTACCAAAAATTGGATTAAAAATTAATTATAAACTTAATAATCGATATATATATATATATATATATATATATATATATATATATATATATTAGTACATAAACAATAATATCCAATGTATTGATTATTTTTTTTTTGACAGAATTAATGTATAATCTATTGAGGATTGATTTATTATCCAAAATTTTTTTATAAACTTTGTAATATGTGAAAATAGTAATCTTATTTTTTATTATTATTTAAGAAATTTTTCATAATTTTTTAATTATGTAATTAACTTAATTAATAATCTTTATTATTATTTTTTTACTAAAAAAATGTCATTTATACTATTTAAATATTTTTCACTACTAATAAATAAATAAATATTTGCACTATTATATTTATTATCCTAGATGATAACTTAAGTTATTTATTTTGTATGTTAAATTTATTAAATGTTAAGATAAAAAATTAAAATTATTTAATAAATTATATAAATAGTCATTACAGAAAAGAAAAAAAATTATATATTATATATAATAATCCTTGATATATATAGTGTCATGTATATATTAAGATTCTCTATTTTAATTATGTGAGTGATTATTATTATTTTCACTTTATCGTTACATTAGAAAATAATATTTAAAACTAAAAAAGAGATAATTAATTTTTTTAATTTGAATTAAAAAATGTCTTGTAAATATATCTAACTTTTACATATACTAAGTGTTATAATATTAAATAATATAGTATTTGCTATAATAATGACTCAAGATATTAATTTAAGATATATTTGGGCCTAGTAAGACCTCAATGCAAGCAAGATCAACTAAAATATATTGTTAGGGTCCCAAATCTGACTTAGGTTCATTACCTTAAAGGCCCAATGCAGATGAAGTCCACGCGTCCCCTCTTAAATCGGCTCAGATTGGATCTCTGTTGCTAGTTAGATATGGTAATGAGGACTCAGGGAAGCGTGAGAAACCCACTTTCCATTCCTCATTCCTATTTAAAAGAAATGTCCCCATTCTTTCTCCGTCATTGCAAGTTCCTATATAATTACCCCTCAGAGAACGTAGATCTCTTCGGGTATCTACGAATATTTTTTGAAAATCTTTTAAAAAATTAACACAAAAAGACATAATATAATAAATCATAAAATAATCAATTCAATATCATTCAACACAATTTATAACATATTCGTTATGAAAAATAACATTTCAAAAGGAGAAAGCATAAAAAAATAATCCAACATAATAACATAACATAATTTTTTAGGACGATACTGAGCGACGTAGTGACGGGCTTGATGAGAGTTAGAGAAAGTGAGTTAGAGAGAGAGAGGATCAAGACTGAGAATGAGTCTGGAAGAAAAAGGGAAAATTCGAATTGGAGGTAGAAATTAGGGTTACTAAATTCAAGAAATTGATTTATGTATATATAAATTAGGATAAATTAATAATTTTATATTCGCGTATATTTAATAAGTTTCATGGGGCGGGTACTTATGTCCGTGCCCCTATTAGGAGTGGCAAACGGGAAAGTCCGCCCTGTCTCGCCAAAAGCCCACCCCGCCTAGTAAGACGGTCCTGAATTTTTCCTCCGCCTGCCTAATGGTAGGCTGGCGGGATCTTCTTTTTTTTATAAATCATTAAATATTAAACAATATATATAATTTCACAACAATTTTAATAAATTTATAATTTCTAAAAATATAAAAAAATTATAATTTTTAAATTTACACACATTAACGTCTTTATAATTATAAATATGTAATAAATATAATTACAAATCAATTTTTTTGAAACAAAATAATAAAACCAGCATTGTCCAAAGCAAAAAAAAATATTATCCAAAATATATAATTAACATCTTCAAGTTTATAATCAATCAAACATAAAACATAATCCAAAATATAACTTAAAACTTCTTCAATTATCATCTTCATCCTCTTGTAGATCAATAACATCATAGAAATTTGTAAAAAAATGGCTCTACTAAAATAAAAGCTTGACCTAGCGGGAAAACCTGCGCCGCCCCGCCGAAGCCCGCCAAATCCCGTGGATTAGGCGGTGCAGGGTAGGCGGGATTTTTAAGTTTGGTGGTCATAAATTTTCAGCCCAACCCACATTTTTTGGCGGGTTATGCGACCAACTCGACAGGTTTCGACTCGTTTGCCACCTCTAGTCTCCATCCATTTTTGCGTGGCAGGTCGTGAGGATTTCAGGAGTCCTATCTAACTCCAAAACGCGAGTAATCCCTGCAAATACCCATTTCGGCTGTTTTTGTGATCATCCTTATTGCTAGCATTCATTGGTTCGTGACGTGGAGCTATTCTAGCCACTCAATAAATTCTCAGATAATCAAAGTTTAGCTTATATCATTTTTATAAAGGTACATGTATCCTTATTATAACAATATTAATAAAAGATAAATGGATAAACACTACAATATTGTTTAGATATAAGATAAAAAATAAGAGGAAAGAAAATGGAAAGAAAAGTATATTTTTTTGTGTGTTGTTTAGATGAAAAAAAAATGAATGAAAAGAAAATAGAGGAAAAAATTTCTTTTGCTTGAATGGAAGGAAAAGTAAGAAGAGAAAAAATCATAATAGAGAAAAATTATATTAATGTTTTTATATATTATATACAAATTATAATTCAAATGGTAACTCTGTATTTTTATTCATGTTTGCACTTTTGAATCAGTTTTCTTCGCAACTTTGAAGAGAAAAAATTTACGTGACCTCCATATACACTTTTATATTTTTCATTCAATTTATTTGTTGAACCAAATAATGAAAAATTGATTTTTCCATCCATTTTCTTCTCCAGCATGTTATTTCTCTACAAATTCTTCTTATCTAAACAATGCATAAATATGTCATCTATTCTATTATATATAACAATAACTAATATCACATATTAGGATAATTTACGTTGATAAGCCAAAGTCACCCTAAAATTACCTGAATCCCCTAAATCCAATAACGTTACCTAGTTGTTTCCATTTACATTTCCATATAAATCGAATTTAATGAATTCAAATTAGGGTAATAAGTAGTAAATCTAATTTATATTTAATAATTTGCCTCTAACTTATAGTAAAAATGTAAGATATGATGCCCAAAAAAAAAAAAAAACTAAAGCGACATAAATTTTTTATTAACAAAAAAAATATGTTTTTTTATTTTTTAGACACGTATCTATCTTTTTAAGTTATACATTTTGATTTATATAAATTAATGATAATTAAATGTACAAAAAAATACTAATTAATAAAAAAATAAAATTTAAGATAAACATATCCTGAACAAATTGAAATAAAATAAAGACTTTTAATTATGATCATTAATTATAATTACATATATTTACTTCAAGATTTATACTTCGAAAACACAGTATATTAATATTTTGTATTTTTATTTTTTAATTTTATACTATCACAAACATTAGTTACTCTCCAATAATGACAATACTTTTAAAAAAATAAACATAACTAAATGATCTTAAAATTATATAATAATTTTCAACATAACAAAAAAAAATATACAATTACCTAAAATATAATATTTGTGTAGTAACTGAAATTTAATTGTCAATATAAAATAATATATAATATCATTTCGTAATCAAATAAGTGTTTAATCAAAGAATTTAATATTTATATAATAATATGACAATAAATTAAACTTTGAGTTTAATCATAGCAAGCGTTCAAGTTTAAATTTTTATAAATTAATTTATTTGTGTTAAAGTGAATTGCGCAATAAAAAATTCACAAAAATTTCATACGTTGAAGTAGACAACAATTTATTTATAAATACAAAAAGTGTATTGAATAAGTAAGAAATTATTTTATTTTAATTTGGTCCATAATTCACATGATTTGAATTTAGCTCAATATATATGATTTGATTTGATTTGATTTAATTATTAGTTAAAAATATCTCAGTTGCCTATTTTATTCATAAATTTATTATTTTAATGACTAATAAATTAATCAAATTAATTAATTAGTACACACAATAAATTTGGGTTAATAAATTAAAAGAAACTGAATAATTTTAAAAATATATAATGATTTTTAAAATAACAAAAAATGTACAATTACCTAAAATATATTATTTTTGTGTAGCAATTGAAATTTAATTGCCAATATAAAAGTTATATATAATATCCTATCATAAACAAATAAGTGTTTAATCAAAGAATTTAATATTTATATAATATAAAAAATAAATTAAAATTTGAGTTTAATCATAGTAAATGCTCAATTTTAAATTTTTATAAATCAAATTTTATCATTTTTTTTCTCGAAGTAAAATTCCTAACGCATTATTGATACTCAAATAATAGAAATAATATATTAATAAATAAAAAATATTATTAAAAATTAAATATATAGATAAAAAATTATAACTTACAAAAATATCTCTAGGATTTATTACATAAATATTAAAAGTCATGTATTTATATAAATTAAATTAAATTAAATTATAAGATATTTAGATATTTAATTAAATTTAAAAATAAATAGTATGCCAATTCAAATAATTTAGATTGGTGATAAAAAAGATATATAATCAAATTATATCATATAACATAACATTTCTATAAATTTCTTTTATAAGAGATTTAATACAAAAATATTTATCATCATCTGTTTAATGTAACAATTTAAATTTTGGTGAATTGTTCCAAAAAAATACCTTTTTCGAATTATTTATTGTTAATATCAGGTCAATTTCATAACATTCAATAATGACATAAATGATTATATTTGAACTACAAAGTTTACCTAAAATAAAATATAGAAATTGATGAGAACAAAATATTAAGACAAAAAATTATTAGAAGCGTAAAAATAGAAAAAAATATCAAATTTAAATAATGTCAAAAAGAATCTAATATATAAAGATGTGAATTGTAAAAATAGAGGGATACATATATAAAGAAAAATAGCATGCATGCATAAACGTTTTTTCACTATATCATAATTTGCTCCAGCTATACAATGAATTCAGCGGTAGTCGACAGTTCCAAAAATTTGCATCGGTGCACCTCGAGCACATGACCTGATTTCTTAAGTCGCAAGTATGCCGAGCACATTGTCATTCAATTCCATCAGCAACGGTAATGCTTAAATTGAGACATTTTCGAGTTATAAACAAACAATCAACAAAACATTATTCATCCATACCTTCTCATTTATCCATAAAAGAAATTTTACATAAAGAAAAAAAAAAGAAGAAAAGAAGAGTTGAAATAGCAATAACGATAAAAATGATGATTCTTATCATTTTGTTTGGCCGTCTATATATAGAAGACCAGAAAAATTAATTTGTATTTATCGCATTTAATTTGAATAAGCAAGAAATGATCATATTTTAGTTTAGTATTTAATTCACATGATTTGAATTTGACCCAATACATATAATTTAATTTGATTTAATTATTAGTTAAAAATATCTCAATTACTTTTTTATTTATAAATTTATTATTTTAATTATTAATAATTTAATCAAATCAATTAATTAATATACATAATTTATACCTAATTTGATTTAATAAATTAAAAAATACTACCAGAATATTAAAAGAAATAAATTAAGAAATACTATTAAAACAAATTGATATAAATTATAATAATTATGTAATATTTAAATATCTAATCAAATCAATTAGTTGATATAATTAATCTCATAATAAATTATATTTAATAAGTTAAAAGAAATAAATCGAGAAACACTCTCAAAAGCATGCAACGTCAACTCCATCATTAAGTATAGAAATCCGATTTTTATATAACAGAATAGACGTTAATCCATATATAGTATATAAACAAATTTAATTAGAATAAATAACAATTTATTTATTTTATTTTAGACTTTATAAATGAAAAGATTAATTCACTAATATAACGAATTATAATTAATGTAGTATAATTAATTAAGTAATATAAATTATAATAAATTATATTAAGAAAAGAAATATTTAAATATCTAATCAAATCAATTAGTTAATATAATTAAGTTAGTGCAATAATTGTATTGAATGAGTTAAAATAATTAAATCGGGAAATACTCTCTAAAGCATGCCACGTCAGTTTTATCATTAAGTGCAGACATCCGATTTTTATATAATAGAATAGATAGATGATATAATAGACTGCGAGAAAGAGAAAGATAAACATTTTAGATCCTATGTTATTTCATTTAGATATTGCAATGTGGGTATCACATTATTTTACTTATTGTATTCTATGGACTTTTTATAACTTTATTTCAGTATCATTGGAATGTCACTACCTTTGAGTAATAAATTAAAATCCAAAATGAAGCTGAAAATAAAAAGTAAAGAGTATAAAATTATTGATTGAAATTTAATTTTATTTTTTGTTATTATAATAGGTATTTTTATTCAATATACCAACACCATACAAAATTAATCATGAAAAAAAGTATAAAATATAAATAAATATACTGAATTAAGAGACAAAATTATATTTGTTATCTTATTTTAACTTTTAGCAACACAATAGAATATCATGTACTCAACATAATTTAAGATACAAATTATAATTAATTATACTTTTTATTTTAAAACATTTAAAATTAATCTTAATATAAATAAAAATAATTTAATATATTGAATAAATTAATAGAATAATATAAGTTAACTATTTTTTTTTATCAATTTTTCGTTTTTTTTCTTATTACCTTTAAAATTACGACTTTTTTTTTTTAATTTGACCATGAAATAAATTTAGAGTTGTTGATCTATACCATTAAAAAAAATTAATACTATGCAATTACATTTGTACATATAACATGTTCCTAAATTTTTAGATACAAAACTTAAGATTATGTATTTCTTTGTTTATGCCATAAATAAGCATTGTTTATAATGATCCTTATTGATTTAAAAGCTTGAAAATTTTTGTATGTATTAATTTTATATTTAATATTAAAACATAACAATTTATTATGTTATTTTACTATTACTGCATGTAGGATTATATTATAAAATATAAAAATTAAAGTGATTATTATATAGCTTAGATGGATTGGACTAAATATAAAAATATAAAACATAATTGTATTATTAACTTTTAGTAATTTTAATTAGTTAATAATATAAAATAAAATAGAAGTGACCATAATTGAATAGTTTTGGTTGATTAGACTAAAAAAATCGAAAAACACTCTAAATAAAAAGTCAAATTAACTTTAATATTAAATTCATTGATACGATTTTAATTTTATATAATAGTTAGATAATAGATTAGTAAAAGCAAATGGAATGATTGCTTTAATTAGTATTTGATAAAATATTTATTTAGAATAATTAAAAAAATAAAAGTATGATATTATTAAAAATAATACATTTTTATGTTTAAAAATTATATTTAAATAAAATATTTGTAAAATATAAAATTAGTAATATAGCTCCATGAACATTAATCGCTAATCAATTATGAACTAACATACAAATATAATATAATTTATTTATAAAAAAATAATCAACAATTAATATTAATAAATATAAAAATTATCCAAATATTTTGATTAAAAGTATGAGTGGTTAATTATTATTCATTATTAATAATATTTTGTTCATAACAAAAACTAAAACCATAATTATTCAGAATTAGATTTTAGAAGAATTAACATTAAAAGTAACAAAGATCTATTTTATCATGCATATTATAAATTAATAAATTAAACTAACTGATATAATAAATTATATGATATTTAAAAAGAAAATAAAATGAATAAAAAGAAAATAAAAAGAAATAGAAGAGATAGAAGACTACAATAAAATAAATTGAATGTGAGAGTTTTTTTTTACAAATTTTATATCACATCCGTTTCAATAATAATAAATAAAAATATGTCAACTTGATATCTAAGAGAAAATGATGAGATAAAATCATAACACAGTTCTAAAATAAAATCTTAAATTAAACCATAATATTATTGCACAACATAAATTAAAAGTAATTTCACACTACAATATACCATACAAACAGGTAAATGACTTAAGCTTAATTATAGAAATTTTTTTATTTATGCATACATGATAACACCATGGTCTATAAATGCTTCATGGATAACATATCATATATTACTCTAAATGATGCACGGGAGTTAAAGAGTGTGTGATGATTTGTGTCCAAGATAGTTGTCTTTTTGCGACGCTGTAAGACCCGGTTAATTAACGGCTAATTAACCCATAAATGAGAATTTATTCTAGAAAGTCAAAAATGTTATTTTTATGGCTTAATATGATAGAGGAAATTGAGACGAGAATTTCGGTACTAATTTTATAGAAATCGGACCAAGATTGGACCGAACGGGCCAAACCGGTCCAACCGGACCCAAAGTGGGCCCTTGGCCCAACATAACTAAACCAAAACCCTAGTTTTCAGCACTCTCTCTCCTCACAACACACTCAAACACGCTGAAAACTAATATGGAGGGGGGAAGAACACTCTCTCAAGTTCTCTCCCTTGGTTGATCTTCAAACCACCATAACTTTTGATCTAGAGCTCTGATTGCCGCTCCGTTTGCGGCCACGCGTTCACCGCAGAGAGCTCTACAAAACCCATATAATTAATCTTGAGGTAAGTCACGTTTTATTGTTCGAAATTCCAGCCCTTGATTTCGAGTTTCATGAGCAAAAATGTTGAGATTTTGGGTTCTTTGATGTTATAGGACCTAACTCTCTTGAAGGAGAAGGTTAATCTTGTCTCCTTGGACCTTGGGTGTGGTAAGATTCTCAACCCTAGTGTGATTTGTTGTTCTATGATGTTTGGGTATTGAGATGTTGTGTATGGGTATGATGATTGTGGCTTAGGTTGTATATATGTGAATATTGGAGCTTGATTGGTGATTTTGGAAAGCTTGGAAGAGGGTTTTGTGTGATAAAATCTGTTCTTGGAGGTGCTAATACCTTGAGAGCTTGTGGACAAGTGGTTTGGAAGTGCTCCGGTTGAGCTTGGGAAATCGGCTAAGGTATGGTTTCGGTTTTCCGTATCTAATATGTAATGTGGTAGGAAATACCTAGGCTAGAGGCCCTAAGATAGGCATTGAATTGATGATGTTGTTGAATGATTGAGATATATGATGTGATCATATATGTGATTATGAATATTGATGCCTTGATTGTGTGATATATGGGAAAATGCATGTTGTGATATATGCTTGATGAATGATTGAGGTTGAATTGATGGGTGGTACCATGTTAATGGTGAGTATGATGATGATTATGTATAATGATGGTTGATTGGAAATGGGATTATTGGAAATTGGGATGAGGAAGGATGTATGACATGATATTGTGTGTGTCCTTTAGCCATTTGATTGAGAAGTGTTAAAATGGTTGGATGTGGTTTTGGAAATTTTGGTAAAATGTCAATGTGTGAGTTGAGGATGGCTTGTTGTTGATTTTGGTACATTTTGAATGATTTCAAAGAAAAGGGTTGAAATTGGCATGTTTTGATTGATTTTGAAAAGAGTTGAAAGTGGCTTATTTTGAAAATGGCACTTTGTGGTTTTGAATGAAAATATGGTTTTTGGGCATACTTTGACGGGACATAACTTGGACTACAGATCTTTGATTTGCGCCAAATCTGTTTAGAAATGAAATTGGATCCGGGATGTCCATGCCGTTCGAAGAACAGGTGAAAAATGATTTAAAATGAGAGAGTTATGACCGTTGAAAGATTGGGGGTTGAATCTGTGAATTCTGCAGCTTTTAACTTAGAAAATTTTTAGCAGAATGACCCCTCGCGCGTAGGCGCACTTGGCGCGTACACGCCGTTCTTCGAGAAAGCAACATCCACGCGTGCGCGTGGTGTGCGCGGGCGCGTCGATGCGCTGTATCGAATGCCCAGCCATTTTCCAGAGAGTTGTGCCAGTTTTGTGCCTGGGGCATAATGTATTCGCGCGTATGCGTGGCTGACGCGTACGCGTCGTTTGGCTAATTTTCAACCCACGCGTTCGCGCGTATGACGCTTGCGCGTCGATGAGTTTTAAGGCCATCCACGCGTGCGCGTGGAGTGCGCGTACGCGTGGACCTGTGTTCATCCCAAAGTTGATTTTTGAGTTTTAAAAGCCAAATTTCATACTTCTAAGCCTCCGATCTCACTACTTATATCTTAAATCATTATGATATGCCTAGCATGAGAAAAAGGGCTAGTGAATGTGGTAACTTGCGAGTGAAGCAAGGGAAAAATGAATGATCATTGAGGATCATAGATGATTATGTGAGATGCGGAGGATGGCGGTGGAAGTGCTTGATATGCCATGGGCCGAAGGGCCATAATTGTTAATGAATTGGCTGGTTCTGGACTGAACCGTGAGCCGGATGGCCGAGATGGATGACGATCCATGGATGAGATTGAATGCATGTTTATGCTGAAACATTGATAAATGTGAATGTTGCACTTCCACTATTGGAGATGAGAGTTTCCCTGGGAGAAAGCAGTGGCTAGCCACCACGTGCTCCAGGTTGAGACTCGAAGCTCCTTTGACCCTCCAAGTCGTAAGTGTGGTCGGGCACTATGAAAGGCCCGGATGAGCTCGCCCCCGTAAATATTCACCAGTGAGGGTGATGGATATGGATCATGATTATGATCAAGATTATGATGAGTATAACTCGAGTTGGGGATGCACGACAAAGGGACAGTCCAATGGTTAGCTACCAGGACTTGTCGGGTTGGCTCTATAACCGACAGATGATATCATCAGCCACTAGGGACAGGCATGCATCATAAGCATACTACATGAATTGTTTGAGATTGCCTATTTGACTGCATATTACTTGCTAATTGTCTAAATGCCTTATCTGTTCCTATTTGTAAATCTCTTGTCTGATATAACTATGTTTGCTATATTATACTCCTGCTGGTGGTTGGGAGGTCTGAAGGAATTGGAAAGGGAAGTATTAGTTAGACTGAAGAATCTTTAGACAGTTGCCACTTATGGTTTAGCTTGTTTATAAGCTTTGATTTTATCTGAAGGAAGTTCTAGGATTGCCTTCGGCTTTCCTCTATTATTATGTATTATATATGTGGAAGCTGTTACCATGCTGAGGACCTCTGGTTCTCACCCATGCGGATTTTGTGGTTTTCAGATGCAGGACGCGAGGCTTCTCGTTGAGGCATGCTGGAGACTTCTTATTTTTATTTTTGATTTTAAAAATTTTTGAAAAATACTAACATTTTTCAAAAACCATTTTCGAAAATCACTAACCCTTTTTCAAAAATTATTTTCGAAAATTCTCCCTCTCCCATCTTATTCTATTTATTTATTCATCTACTAACATCTCATCTCACATCTCTACCCTCCTCACAGTTGTGTTTCTTCCATTACATTACATTCTTTATCTCCCTCTTTTCTTCTACTCACACAGGGATCCCTATACTGTGGTATAAAGGATCTCTATTATTATTATTATTTTTCTGTGCCCTCTTCTTTGTCATATGAGCAGGAGCAAGGATAAGAACATTCTTGTGGAAGCAGATCCAGAACCTGAAAGGACTCTAAAGAGAAAACTAAGAGAAGCTAAAATACAACAATCCAGAGATAACCTTTCAGAAATTTTCGAACAAGAAGAGGAGATGGCAGCCGAAAATAATAATAATATAAGGAAGATGCTTGGTGACTTCACTGCACCTAATTCCAATTTACATGGAAGAAGCATCTCCATTCCTGCCATTGGAGCAAACAACTTTGAGCTGAAACCTCAATTAGTTTCTCTGATGCAGCAGAACTGCAAGTTTCATGGACTTCCATCTGAAGATCCTTTTCAGTTCTTAACTGAATTCTTGCAGATATGTGATACTGTTAAGACTAATGGAGTAGATCCTGAAGTCTACAGGCTCATGCTTTTCCCTTTTGCTGTAAGAGACAGAGCTAGATTATGGTTGGATTCCCAACCCAAAGACAGCCTGAACTCTTGGGATAAGCTGGTCACGGCTTTCTTAGTCAAGTACTTTCCTCCTCAAAAGCTGAGCAAGCTTAGAGCTGATGTTCAAACCTTCAGACAGAAAGAAGGTGAATCCCTCTATGAAGCTTGGGAAAGATACAAACAGTTGACCAAAAAGTGTCCTTCTGACATGCTTTCAGAATGGACCATCCTGGATATATTCTATGATAGTTTATCTGAGCTATCAAAGATGTCACTGGACACTTCTGCAGGTGGATCCATTCACTTAAAGAAAACGCATGCAGAAGCTCAAGAACTCATTGACATGGTTGCTAATAACCAGTTCATGTACACTTCTGAAAGGAATCCTGTGAGTAATGAGACGCCTATGAAGAAGGGAGTTCTTGAAGTTGATACTCTGAATGCCATATTGGCTCAGAACAAAATATTGACTCAGTAGTCAATATGATTTCTCAGAGTCTGCATGGAACGCAAGCTGTATCCAACAGTACTCAAGAGGCATCTTCTGAAGAAGAAGCTTATGATCCTGAAAACCCTGCAATAGCAGAGGTAAATTATTTAGGTGAACCTTATGGAAACACCTATAACTCATCATGGAGAAATCATCCAAATTTCTCATGGAAGGATCAAAAGCCTCAACAAGGCTTTAATAATGGTGGAAGAAACAGGTTTAACAATAATAAACCTTTTCCATCATCCACTCAGTAACAGACAGAGAACTCTGAACAAAATACTTCTAATTTGGCAAACTTAGTCTCTGATCTGTCTAAGGCCACTGTAAGTTTCATGAATGAAACAAGATCTTCCATTAGAAATCTGGAAGCACAAGTGGGCTAGCTGAGTAAAAGGATCACTGAAATCCCTCCTAGTACTCTCCCAAGCAATACAGAAGAGAATCCAAAAGGAGAGTGCAAGGCCATTGACATAAGCATCATGGCCGAACCTGTGAGGAGAGGAGAGGACGTGAATCCCAAGGAGGAAGACCTCCTGGGACGTCCAGTGATCAATAAGGAGCTTTCCTCTGAGGAACCAAAGGACTCTGAGGCTCATCTAGAGACCATAGAGATCCCATTGAACCTCCTTATGCCCTTCATGAGCTCTGATGAGTATTCCTCTTCTGAAGAGAATGAGGATGTTACTGAAGAGCAAACTGCCAAGTTTCTTGGTGCAATCATGAAGCTGAATGCCAAACTATTTGGCATTGATACTTGGGAAGTTGAACCTCCCTTGTTCATCAATGAACTAAGTGATCTGGATCAACTGACATTGCCTCAGAAGAAACAGGATCCTGGAAAGTTCATAATACCTTGTACCATAGGCACCATGATCTTTAAGGCTCTGTGTGACCTTGGTTCAGGGATAAACCTCATGCCCCTCTCTGTAATAGAGAAACTGGGAATCTATGGGGTGCAAGCTGCTAAAATCTCATTAGAGATGGCAGACAATTCAAGAAAACAGGCTTATGGACAAGTAGAGGACGTGTTAGTAAAGGTTGAAAGCCTTTACATCCCTGCTGATTTCATAGTCCTGGATACTGGAAAGGAAGAGGATGAATCCATCATCCTAGGAAGACCTTTCCTAGCCACAGCAAGAGCTGTGGTTGATGTGGACAGAGGAGAATTAATCCTTCAATTGAATGAGGACAACCTTGTGTTTACAACTCAAGGATCTCTCTCTGCATCCATGGAGAGGAAGCAGAAAAAGCTTCTCTCAAAGCAGAGTCAAACAAAGCCCCCACAGTCAAACTCTAAGTTTGGTGTTGGGAGGCCACAACCAAACTCTAAGTTTGGTGTTGAACTCCCATATCCAAACTCTAAGTTTGGTGTTGGGGAGTCTCAACAATGCTCTGAACATCTGTGAGGCTCCATGAGAGCCCACTGTCAAGCTACTGACATTAAAGAAGCGCTTGTTGGGAGGCAACCCAATTTTTATCTAACTATATTTTTTCTTAGTTATATGTCTTTATAGGTTCATGATCATGTGGAGTCACAAAATAAATATAAAAATTGAAAACGGAATCAAAAACAGCAGAAGAAAAATCACACCCTGGAGGAGCATCTGCCTGGCGTTCAACGCCAGAACAGAGCATGGTTCTGGCGCTGAACGCCCAAAATGGGCAGCATCTGGGCGCTGAACGCCCAGAACAAGCATGGTTCTGGCGTTCAACGCCAGAAATGGCAACAAATAGGCGTTGAACGCCCAAAATGGGCACCAACCTGGCGCTGAACGCCCAGAGTTGTGTGCAAGGGCATTTTACATGCCTAAATTGGTGCAGGGATGTAAATGCCTTGACACCTCAGGATCTGTGGACCCCACAGGATCATCTCAGGATCTGTGGATCCCACAGGATCCCCACCTACCTCATCATCTCTCTCCATTCATGATCATCTCTTCTGTTTTCCATTTACCACTCATATCCATACACCCACTACCTTCAAAATTCAACATCTCTCTCCCACCCAATCCCACCCATATGGCCGAATACATACATCCATCCATCTCCTCCATATCTTCTTCTTCTTCTTCTATTCTTTCTTCTTTTGCTCGAGGGCGAGCAACATTCTAAGTTTGGTGTGGTTAAAGCATAGCTTTTTTGTTTTTTCCATAACCATTGATGGCACCTAAGGCCAGAGAAACCTCTAGAAAGAGGAAAGGGAAGACAAAAGCTTCCATCAAAGGTTTATAGCTCAGTGGTAGAACATTTGACTGCAAATCAAGAGATCCCTGAGATACCTCAGGGGATACATTTTCTTCCACATAATTATTGAAAGCAACTAAGGGTGGAACATCAAGAGCACTCCATCATGCTCCATGAAATAAGAAAAGATCAAAAAGCAATGAGGGAGGAGCAACAAAGACAAGGAAGAGACATAGAAGAGCTCAAGGATATCATTGGTTCCTCAAGAAGGAAACGCCACCATCACTAAGGTGGATTTTGAGTCTTGATATTCCTGTTTTTGACACTCCTTTGTATATATATGATCTCGCGTTAGCTTATCCCTGTTCGTTACGTTATCGATCGGAGTGTTGCGCTTTCGAGTTACGGTTTTTGTTTACCCCTTTTTCTATAAAGGCTCCTAGTTATAATCAATTATTCATACTACTAAACGTACTAAATTTTTGTTTTAGAGGTCGTAATACCTTGCCATCTCTGAATTATGACTTAAGCATAAGACTCTGTATGGTAGGGTGTTACATTATGGTATCAGAGCAGTTCGTTCCTGTAGAGCCTGGGGAATGGACTGACTATGCTTCTGTGCATTCTCTGTGTGTGTGTTATGTGCTACTAGTATATCTGCTTGATATAATTGGCATAAACGTCCATGAGCATGCATTTGGGACTTTGAATCACTAAACTTCCGATATTGAGACTGATCAACTTAATATCGATTGTTTGGTGTGTATAGGAACCAGATGGCGCCGCGTGGACGCGGTAGAGGTCGTGGGAGAGGACATATGAACGCTCGTGCGCCGGAGACTAACCCTAATGACCCGGTGAACTTTATGACTGCGTTGGAGAATATGGCTGCTGCTATGCAAGCCACTGCTGAGGCTCTTGGTCAACAGATGAACAACCATGGTAACGACGGAGGTGGAGTTCAGGGCCCGATGACACTGGCAAACTTTTTGAAGGTTAATCCCCCGAAGTTCAAGGGAACTACTAGCCCGACTGAGGCTGATACATGGTTTCAGGCCATGGAACGAGCACTACAAGCGCAGGTGGTACCTGAAGGGCAGCGTGTAGAGTTCGCTACCTATTTGCTCACTGGGAAAGCGTCGCATTGGTGGCAAGGAATCCGACGCCTCCTGCAGCAAGGTGATGATTATATCACCTGGAACGTCTTCCAAGAGGAGTTCTATAAGAAGTACTTTCCGACTTCTGCTAGGACGGCCAAGGAGCTTGAATTGTTGCAGCTGAAGCAGGGTACTATGTCCGTATCTGAGTATACTGACAAGTTTGAGGAGTTGTTCAGATTCTCTCGTATGTGTCAAGGGACTCCGGTGGAATATGAGGAATGGAAGTGTGTTAAGTACGAAGGAGGACTCCGGAGTGATATTTTCAGCTCAGTGGGACCAATGGAGATTAGGACTTTCTCCGAGTTGGTGAACAAGTGTAGGGTTGCTGAAGAGTGTGTGAAGAGGGCAGCCGCTGAGAAAGGAAATTACAAAGGATCATTCCCACAGAACCGAGGGAAGAGTTTTGCACCTAGAGGTCCGCCTTTCAAGAGAGGAGGTTCCTTTAGGAGGCCCAACAACAACTACTCCCAAGGGAGAAGGTTTGGGAAGCAGCCTCAGAATGACCAAGCTTGTACTAGGTGTGGAAGTCACCATCCGGGAGTACCATGCAAGGCCGGATGGGGTTTGTGCTACAATTGTGGAAAGGCGGGGCATAGAGCCACAAATTGTCCGAAGAAGCAGAAACAAGGTGATGGGAAAACACAACAGACTGGTCGGGTGTTCACCACCTCAGCTAAGGGTGCAGAGGGATCCGAGACACTCATTCGAGGTAACTGTGAAATGGATGGTCAAACTTTAAATGCTTTATTTGATTCGGGAGCATCGCATTCATTCATTGCATTTGAGAAAGCCCATGAGTTAGGGTTGAAGATCGTAACCTTAGGTTATGACTTAAAAGTGTATAATGCTACCCATGAAGCCATGGTAACTAGGCTAGGATGCCTGATGAGCGGATAATTTATACGCTTTTTGACATTGTTTTTAGTAGGATCTAGTTACTTTTAGGGATGTTTTCACTATTTTTTATGTTAAATTCAAATTTCTGGACTTTACTATGGGTTTGTGTGTTTTTCTGTGATTTCAGGTATTTTCTGGCTGAAATTGAGGGACTTGAGCAAAAATCAGATTCAGAGGTTGAAGAAGGACTGCTGATGCTGTTGGATTCTGACCTCCCTGCACTCAAAGTGGATTTTCTGGAGCTACAAAACTCGAAATGGCGCGCTTCCAACTGCGTTGGAAAGTAGACATCCAGGGCTTTCCAGCAATATATAATAGTCCATACTTTGGCCAAGAATAGACGACGTAAACTGGCGTTCAACGCCAGCTCTCTGCCCAAATCTGGCGTCCAGCGCCAGAAAAGGATCCAAAACCAGAGTTGAACGCCCAAACTGGCACAAAAACTGGCGTTCAACTCCAAGAAGGACCTCTACACGTGCAACACTCAAGCTCAGCCCAAGCACACACCAAGTGGGCCCCGGAAGTGGATTTATGCATCAATTACTTACTTCTGTAAACCCTAGTGACTATTTTATTATAAATAGGACATTTTACTAGTCTTTTTGACAATCTTTGGACGCCTGGTTCTTAGATCAGAGGGGCTGGCCATCTCGGCCATGCCTGGACCTTTCACTTATGTAATTTTAACGGTAGAGTTTCTACACTCCATAGATTAAGGTGTGGAGCTCTGCTGTTCCTCAAAGATTAACGCAAAGTACTACTGTTTTCTATTCAATTCATCTTATTTCGCTTCTAAGATATTCATTCGTACTTCAATCTGAATGTGATGAATGTGACAATCATCATCATTCCCTATGAACGCGTGCCTGACAACCACTTCCGTTCTACCTTCGAGTGAATGAGTATCTCTTAGATCTCTTAATCAGAATCTTCGTGGCGTAAGCTAGAATGATGGCGGCATTCAAGAGAATCCGGAAAGTCTAAACCTTGTCTGTGGTATTCCGAGTAGGATTCAATGAATGAATGACTGTGACGAGCTCCAAACTCGCGATTGCAGGGCGTTAGTGACAGACGCAAAAGGATAGTAAATCCTATTCCAGCATGATCGAGAACCGACAGATGAATAGCCGTGCCGTGACAGGGTGCGTTGACCATTTTCACTGAGAGGATAAGATGAAGCCATTGACAAGGGTGATGCCTCCAGACGATTAGCCGTGCCGTGACAGGGCATTGGATCATTTTCCCGAGAGATGACCGAAAGTAGCCATTGACAGTGGTGATGTATCACATAAAGCCAGCCATGGAAAGGAGTAAGACTGATTGGATGAAGATAGCAGGAAAGCAGAGGTTCAGAGGAACGAAAGCATCTCCATTCGCTTATCTGAAATTCTCACCAATGAATTACATAAGTATTTCTATCCCTATTCTATTAATTATTATTCGAAAACACCATTATCAATTTATATCTGCCTAACTGAGATTTGCAAGGTGACCATAGCTTGCTTCATACCAACAATCTCCGTGGGATTCGACCCTTACTTACGTAAGGTATTACTTGGACGACCCAGTGCACTTGCTGGTCAGTTACACGGAGTTGTGAACCGTGGTTTTGGCATCATGTTTTTGGCGCCATTTCCAGGGAAAGAAAGAGCAATGAACTTTACATAATTAAAGTGTAATCACGATTCCGCGTACCAATGCCCGAAAGTTTCGTTTAGGTTTAAGCAGCGTGATTTTGTCCATAATTTAATCTGCTTACCGATGATCGGTCTTGACCTTATCTTGGGATTGGACTGGTTATTTGAGAACCATGTCCTGCTTGATTGTTCTACAAAGTCGGTGTACTTTATGCCGGAAGATACAGAAGGACCGGTCGTGGTGAATAATTATTACTTGAATTCGATGATGGTGAACTGTTCTGGAATCGAATGTCAGGGTATCCTGTTGTTAACCGCGGGTGTTTCGGGTGATGACCAAAGGTTGGATCAGATTCCGGTAGTGTGTGATTTTCCGGAAGTGTTTCCCGATGATATTGAGGAATTTCCACCTAACCGAGAGGTCAAGTTTGCTATTGAATTGGTGCCTGGGGCGGGACCAATCTCAAGTTCTCCTTATAGAATGTCACCGTTAGAGATGGCCGAGCTAAAGTCTCAGTTAGAGGAATTATTGGGTAAGAACTTTATCCGACCAAGTGTTTCCCCGTGGGGTGCTCCAGTGTTACTGGTAAAGAAGAAAGATGGAAGTATGCGGCTCTGTGTGGATTACAGGCAGCTGAACAAGGTTACCATAAAGAATAAGTACCCATTGCCGAGGATTGATGATCTCATGGATCAATTACAAGGAGCTGGGGTTTCCTCCAAGATCAATTTGCGATCCGGTTATCACCAGATAAGGGTGAGGGGTGAGGATATCCCTAAGACCGCTTTTAGGACTCGTTATGGTCATTACGAGTACACTGTAATGTCTTTGGGTTGACGAACGCTCCTGCAGTATTCATGGATTACATGAATAGAGTATTCCGTCCGTTTCTGGATAAATTTGTTGTTGTCTTCATTGACGACATACTGATTTACTCCAAGACTGAAGAAGAGCATGCGGAACACCTGAGGACCGTGTTGCAGGTTCTAAAGGAGAAGAAACTCTATGCGAAACTGTCTAAGTGTGAGTTTTGGAAGGATGAGGTGAAGTTTTTGGGTCACGTGGTGAGTAAGAAGGGAATAGCCGTAGATCCAACTAAGGTAGAAGCTGTGATGGATTGGAAGCAACCAACCACAATAACTGAGATAAGGAGTTTTCTGGGCTTGGCTGGCTATTACCTAAGGTTCATCAAAGGCTTTTCACAATTAGCTTTGCCGTTGACAAAGTTAACCCGCAAAGACACTCCGTTTGTTTGGATTCCTGAATGCGAGGAGAGCTTTCAGACATTGGAGAGAAAGTTGACCACTGCACCTGTGTTAGTGTTACCTGAGCCGAACAAGCCATTTGAGGTGTATTGTGATGCCTCATTGAAGGGCCTAGGGTGCGTGCTGATGCAGCATCATAATGTGGTGGCGTATGCCTCACGACAGTTAAGACCTCATGAAGTTAGTTACCCTACGCACGATCTGGAATTCGCTGCGGTCGTGTTTGCCTTGAAGGTGTGGAGGCATTATCTCTATGGGGTTAAGTTCCAAGTCTTCTCCGATCACAAGAGCTTGAAATATCTCTTTGATCAGAAAGAGCTTAATATGAGGCAGAGAAGATGGATGGAATTATTGAAGGACTACGACTTTGAGTTGAATTACCATCCGGGAAAGGCGAATGTAGTGGCGGATGCGTTAAGTCGGAAGTCATTATATACGGCTTGGATGATGCTTCAAGAGGAAAAGTTGCTCAAGGGATTCGAGAGTCTAAAAATTGGTGTTCGAGAAGTATCTGGAACCTTGTGTTTGAGCCGATTAGAAATCTCAAGTGACTTTAAGTCCGAACTCCTAAAGGCTCATGAAAACGATGAAGCGTTATGGAAGGTGTTACCGGCTATCGAGCAAGGAAAACAGTGGAGAGTGTCGGAAGAAAAAAACGGGTTATGGAGATTCAAGGGTAGGATCATTGTGCCGGATGTTGGCACTTTGAGGCAAGATATCTTAAAGGAGGCACACAAAAGCGGATTCTCCATTCACTCGGGAAGTACTAAGATGTACCATGATTTAAAGGGGATGTTTTGGTGGCCGGGTATGAAGAATGATGTGGCGGAGTATGTTTCAAAGTGCTTAACTTGTCAAAAGGTAAAGATTGCACATCAAAGACCTTCCGAGATGTTGCAATCCTTAGAGGTTCCGCAATGGAAGTGGGAAAGTATTGCAATGGACTTTGTGTCGGGATTGCCAAGGACTAGGACTGGTTTTGATGCTATCTGGGTGATCGTGGACCGACTGACGAAGTCAGCTCACTTTTTACCCGTTCGGATGACTTACACCCATGAGGAGCTAGCTCGGTTATACAGAAAGGAGATTGTGAGACTCCATGGTGTACCTGCTACTATAATCTCTGATAGAGATTCTCGTTTCACTTCGAGGTTCTGGGGTGCATTTCAGAAAGCTTTTGGAACCCGATTAAGCTTGAGTACAGCTTACCATCCTCAAACAGATGGTCAATCCGAGAGGACGATCCAAACACTAGAGGATATGTTGAGAGCTTGTGTTTTGGATCAACCGGCGAGTTGGGATCGATATATGCCATTAGTGGAGTTTGCATACAATAATAGTTACCATGCGAGCATCAAAATGGCTCCGTATGAGGCATTGTATGGGAGGAAATGTCAATCTCCGCTATGTTGGTATGAAGCTGGAGAGAAAGGCTTGTTGGGGCCGGAGATGATAGCTGAGACCACTAAACAAGTGAAGAAAATCCGAGATAGGATGCTTACGGCGCAGAGTCGCCAAAAGAGTTACGCCGATCAGAGGCGGAAGCCCTTGGAATTTGAAGAAGGAGATCATGTTTTCCTTAAGGTTACTCCGACCACAGGAGTAGGTAGAGGGATTAAAGCAAAGAAGTTGAATCCTCGATACATTGGTCCATTTCAGATCCTAGAGAGGATTGGGCCGGTGGTGTATCGGATGGCTCTACCACCTCATCTTTCGAACCTGCACGACGTATTTCATGTGTCGCAGCTTCGGAAGTACACTCCTGATGCTAGCCATGTGTTAGAACCTGAATCGGTTCAGTTAAGAGAAGATTTGACGCTTCCAGTGGCTCCAGTCAGAATTGATGATACTAGTATCAAACGGTTGCGTGAAAAAGAGGTTTCATTAGTCAAAGTGGCTTGGAGTCGAGGCAGTGTTGAGGAACACACTTGGGAACTTGAGTCGGAGATGCGAACGGATTATCCGCATTTATTCTCAGGTAATTGAATTTGAATTTTGTGGGTAAAATTCCCAATTAGGTGGGTAGAATGTAAGACCCGGTTAATTAACGGCTAATTAACCCATAAATGAGAATTTATTCTAGAAAGTCAAAAATGTTATTTTTATGGCTTAATATGATAGAGGAAATTGAGACGAGAATTTCGGTACTAATTTTATAGAAATCGGACCAAGATTGGACCGAACGGGCCAAACCGGTCCAACCGGACCCAAAGTGGGCCCTTGGCCCAACATAACTAAACCAAAACCCTAGTTTTCAGCACTCTCTCTCCTCACAACACACTCAAACACGCTGAAAACTAATATGGAGGGGGGGGGGGGGAAGAACACTCTCTCAAGTTCTCTCCCTTGGTTGATCTTCAAACCACCATAACTTTTGATCTAGAGCTCCGATTGCCGCTCCGTTTGTGGCCACGCGTTCACCGCGGAGAGCTCTACAAAACTCATACAATTAATCTTGAGGTAAGCCACGTTTTACTGTTCGAAATTCCAGCCTTTGATTTCGAGTTTCATG
Source organism: Arachis ipaensis (assembly GCF_059453495.1). Taxonomy (NCBI): domain Eukaryota; kingdom Viridiplantae; phylum Streptophyta; class Magnoliopsida; order Fabales; family Fabaceae; genus Arachis; species Arachis ipaensis. Next base: position 39,427,720 of record NC_142442.1, read on the forward strand.
AGCAAAAATGTTGAGATTTTGGGTTCTTTGATGTTATAGGACCCAACTCTCTTGAAGGAGAAGGTTAATCTTGTCTCCTTGGACCTTGGGTGTGGTAAGATTCTCAAACCTAGTGTGATTTGTTGTTCTATTATGTTTGGGTATTGAGATGTTGTGTATGGGTATGATGATTGTGGCTTAGGTTGTGTATATGTGAATATTAGAGCTTGATTGGTGATTTTGGAAAGCTTGGAAGAGGGTTTTGTGTGATAAAATCTGTTCTTGGAGGTGCTGATACCTTGAGAGCTTGTGGACAAGTGGTTTGGAAGTGCTCCGGTTGAGCTTGGAAAATCAGCTAAGGTATGGTTTCGGTTTCCCGTATCTAATATGTAATGTGGTAGGAAATACCTAGGCTAGAGGCCCTAAGATAGGCATTGAATTGATGATGTTGTTGAATGATTGAGATATATGATGTGATCATATATGTGATTATGAATATTGATGCCTTGATTGTGTGATATATGGGAAAATGCATGTTGTGATATATGCTTGATGAATGATTGAGGTTGAATTGATGGGTGGTACCATGTTAATGGTGAGTATGATGATGATTATGTATAATGATGGTTGATTGGAAATGGGATTATTGGAAATTGGGATGAGGAAGGATGTATGACATGATATTGTGTGTGTCCTTTAGCCATTTAATTGAGAAGTGTTAAAATGGTTGGATGTGGTTTTGGAAATTTTGGTAAAATGTCAATGTGTGAGTTGAGGATGGCTTGTTGTTGATTTTGGTACATTTTGAATGATTTCAAAGAAAAGGGTTGAAATTGGCATGTTTTGATTGATTTTGAAAAGAGTTGAAAGTGGCTTATTTTGAAAATGGCACTTTGTGGTTTTGAATGAAAATATGGTTTTTGGGCATACTTTGACGGGACATAACTTGGACTACACATCTTTGATTTGCGCCAAATCTGTTTAGAAATGAAATTGGATCCGGGATGTCCATGCCGTTCGAAGAACGGGTGAAAAATGATTTAAAATGAGAGAGTTATGACCGTCGGAAGATTGGGGGTTGAATCTGTGAATTCTGCAGCTTTTAACTTAGAAAATTTTTAGCAGAATGACCCCTCGCGCGTAGGCGCACTTGGCGCGTACGCGCCGTTCTTCGAGAAAGCAACATCCACGCGTGCGCGTGGTGTGCGCGGGCGCGTCGATGCGTTGTATCGAATGCCCAGCCATTTTCCAGAGAGTTGTGCCAGTTTTGTGCCTGGGGCATAATGTATTCGCGCGTATGCGTGGCTGACGCGTGCGCGTCGTTTGGCTAATTTTCAACCCACGCGTTCGCGCGTATGACGCTTGTGCGTCGATGAGTTTTAAGACCATCCACGCGTGTGCGTGGAGTGCGCGTACGCGTGGACCTGTGTTCATCCCAAAGTTGATTTTTGAGTTTTAAAAGCCAAATTTCATACTTCTAAGCCTCCGATCTCACCACTTATATCTTAAATCATTATGATATGCCTAGCATGAGAAAAAGGGCTAGTGAATGTGGTAACTTGCGAGTGAAGCAAGGGAAAAATGAATGATCATTGAGGATCATAGATGATTATGTGAGATGCGGAGGATGGCGGTGGAAGTGCTTGATATGCCATGGGCCGAAGGGCCATAATTGTTAATGAATTGGCTGGTTCTGGACTGAACCGTGAGCCGGATGGCCGAGATGGATGACGATCCATGGATGAGATTGAATGCATGTTTATGCTGAAACATTGATAAATGTGAATGTTGCACTTCCACTATTGGAGATGAGAGTTTCCTTGGGAGAAAGCAGTGGCTAGCCACCACGTGCTCCAGGTTGAGACTCGAAGCTCCTTTGACCCCCAAGTCGTAAGTGTAGCCGGGCACTATGAAAGGCCCGGATGAGCTCGCCCCCGTAAATATTCACCAGTGAGGGTGATGGATATGGATCATGATTATGATCAAGATTATGATGAGTATAACTCGAGTTGGGGATGCACGACAAAGGGACAGTCCAATGGTTAGCTACCAGGACTTGTCGGGTTGGCTCTATAACCGACAGATGATATCATCAGCCACTAGGGACAGGCATGCATCATAAGCATACTACATGAATTGTTTGAGATTGCCTATTTGACTGCATATTACTTGCTAATTGTCTAAATGCCTTATCTGTTCCTATTTGTAAATCTCTTGTCTGATATAACTATGTTTGCTATATTATACTCCTGCTGGTGGTTGGGAGGTCTGAAGGAATTGGAAAGGGAAGTATTAGTTAGACTGGAGAATCTTTAGACAGTTGCCACTTATGGTTTAGCTTGTTTATAAGCTTTGATTTTATCTGGAGGAAGTTCTAGGATTGCCTTCGGCTTTCCTCTATTATTATGTATTATATATGTGGAAGCTGTTACCATGCTGAGGACCTCTGGTTCTCACCCATGCGGATTTTGTGGTTTTCAGATGCAGGACGCGAGGCTTCTCGTTGAGGCATGCTAGAGACTTCTGGATTAGCGAAGATCTTTGTTCTTGGGGCTCTATTTTGGTTTATATATCTTGTTTAGATACTTTTATCTCCATTAAATAATACAAACTGTGATGACTCCTTCTAGAGGTGATTTTTGGAGAATAGGTTTTCTGTATTTGTGTCCCTTTGGGTTTCCTTTGGGGTTTCCCTTATTTTATCATATGTATATATTGATATGTTCAAGCCGGTTATCTTCGCAGCCGGATTTTGAGTCTTGATATTCCTGTTTTTGACACTCCTTTGTATATATATGATCTCGCGTTAGCTTATCCCTGTTCGTTACGTTATCGATCGGAGTGTTGCACTTTCGAGTTACGGTTTTTGTTTACCCCTTTTTCTATAAAGGCTCCTAGTTATAATCAATTATTCATACTACTAAACGTACTAAATTTTGGTTTTAGAGGTCGTAATACCTTGCCATCTCTGAATTATGACTTAAGCATAAGACTCTGTATGGTAGGGTGTTACAGACGCCGCCTCATAGAAAGAAAAATAATTGTTGTAAAAGCTATCCACTGAAAGAATAATTGGTAAACGAATGATATTTTCTTCTAGCATATATGGTCTTTTATAGTGGTAAAATAAAAAAGGAAGGAATAAAATTTTGTATTTTTATATTAGGAATAGAATTTGATATTTATTCTAATAAAATTAAATAACTAATTAGTTATAATTCATGTATTTAAATAAATAAAATAAATTAAATAAAAATATTTTTAAGAATTAATTAAATCAATTAGTTGGTACAAATAATTAGTATAATTGATTTTATTTGATTTATTGAATTTAAAAAAATAAATTAGAAAATAGTTGATTGAATTAATTAATTGATATAATTAATTTATTATAATTGATTAGATTTAATGAATTAAAAAAATAAATAGAAAAACATAGGGGACAATGATTTTTTTAACTAAATTAATCTGTATTTATTGTATTTAATCAATATAAGTAACAAATCATCTATGTTATTATGTACCTTATAAATTAATGAATTAAAATAATTGATATAATAAATTATAATTAATTGATTGATATAAATTATAATAAATCGTGTGATATTTAAATATCTAATCAAATCAATTAGTTGATATAATTAATTTACTGTAATAAATTGTATTCAATGAGTTATAAAAAATAAATTAAGAAATACGCTCAGAAGTATGTCACGTCAACTCCATCATTAAGTACAGAAATTCAATTTTATATAATTGAAATATACATTCTTATATATGACTATATGTTATAGAAATATGATTTTATTCCATTAACTTACCAAATTTTTTTAATTTATCACGTATATTTAGCATGGAATTATAATTTTTCTAAAATAAATTTAGAAGAGAGAACAGTGCTCTCATTTTGGAGAGAAAATGAATTCATGAAGAATTGGCACCTCACTTTTATTAGTTGATAATATATTAAATATTGATTTTATATAATTATAATAAAGATATTTTCCTAAATTAATATAATCATGTATTATTCATTAAATGCATTTATTTTGGAAGGAAAATGGATTTACTAGAAATTGATATTTCACTTTTATTAGTTGGAGAAAAATCCAGTTTTAGTATATTGTTAAGTAGATAAGTAGATAGATTTACATTTCTAATTTTCTTCATTGAAATTTAATTTATTGGTTAATTATTCGCTAATTTTACGGGATTTACAATATACATGTAATTTTTTTTAAACAAAAAGCTCAACACAACAAAATAGAGTAGTTAGAAAGTACAAAGTTACTATATAACAAAACAAAAAATTAAACTGTAGTCATCTCTGACATTGTCATCAACGACTAAAAAAAATAAAAACCAGTCCACTCTTTGTAGCTCCTAATCGACTTGTTAATAACTTCCGCAACACCTACTTCTTAATTTCTGAACATCCTGTCTGTAAACTCCGCTAAAATCGGTAAATAATTAGTCAATAATTTGAATTTTATTTAGGAGAATTAAAATTGCAAAACTAATATCAAAATAGGATAGAGCTCGTCAAAATGAGAATTTTGATACCAATTTCGAAAATTTGGCCCAAAATCAGACCGAAATAGCCGAACCGGTTGAACCGGAGTCCGAACCGGGCCCGTGGGTCCAATAGGACCCAAACACTTAAAGAAGACAGCAGCTCCTTCTTCCCCCATTTGCATGCAACGCAGCAAAACAGATTTGGGGAGGAAGAAGAGACCCCAAACCTTTAACCTCCTTTGATCCGCCATAACTCTTCCGTCTGGGCTCCGATTGCCGCACCGTTCGCAGTCATACATCCAGCGCGTCGAGTTCTACATTTCTATTAGATCAATTTCACTGGTAAGCTCCATTTCTGTTCCAGAATCTCTACCTCTCTTTCTGTTCTTGAAATTGAAATCCTATGGTGAGATTTTGCCAATTTTGATGTTCTAGGTTCGATTTAACTTGCGAAGCTTACTGGGTTTGAGTTGCTACGTGTGTGGGAGCGGTAATATTTCCCTAAACTTTAATTTGGTTTTAATTCTATTAGGTAAAATCTGATTTGGAACATATATATATGTATTAGGTGTAGGTTAAGTGGGTGTTCATGCATTGGAATTGAATTGGGATTACTTGGAGGTTTGTTGGTGACCAAGGCTTGTTTTGGGGTTGTTTGATTGAGCTTGGAGGGGCTGTAATTTTGAGTTGTGAGGCTACCTTGGGTGAACTAAGTGATTGGCCAAGGTATGGTTTAAGTTTCACACGTTTAATATTTACGGTGTTGTGAAAACTTAGGTTAGAGGAACCATAGGATAAGTTGAATTATTTGTTGTATTTAATAATTAGCCTTGTAATGTTGTTGGAATAGATTTGTTGGTGGATATATATTGGAATTATGAGGTGTGGAAGTTATTAATGGTGTACTCTTATATTTATTTATGATGGATTAGGATTGGTGTTTGTTAATAAGGATGTAGAGTTGTGTTGTGGTGGAATTGCATATGCTGTAACTAATTATGTAATGATCGGAATTGTATGAGACTAAGTTTAGGCTAAACTGAAAAATTTGGGACCTTTTTGTTAAATATACAATTTATGGCAAATTTTTAAAGTTAGGTTGTTAAATCTGTCCTGCAGCAAAAAAGGTCAAACAGGGCAGCAACTTGTTTATCTTGCTGCGACTTCTACGAGTTGAGTTTTCGAGCAAAACAAATTTTTCTATAAAATTTGATTTACTGCTCTAAAACTTCAGAATTTTAAGAGTTGAGGATTGGGAGTTGTGAATTTTTGAATATTGGTGGTCAAAGCTGAAAAGAAACAGATTTCAGCAAGCTATGCATCAACTTCCAATGCTTGTAACTCTTAGAATTGAATAGCAATTGGGTTACAACCAAGACACACACTTGTTTCTGGATGAGCTAGGAGTTTCCAAACCAAAATTTAGCTTAATTGGAGTTTTGTAATAAAAGTTATTCAAATTAAAAGGTACTAAGCTTGTTGGCTTCTAAAACAGATTTTGACTCATTTTTACTTAACTTCCAGGTAATATAACTTCTTTATTAAAAATGGTATTAATTCAGAACTAATTGAGAAAGAAACCTGGATGAGTAAAGTTTAACTACATTAATTTTTAAAGTCATTGGATTTAACTTGGATTTTATATTGAATTTTGAATATCACATGCTGCTGCTGTTTTTCTGATTTTATGCACTACAGAGTAGTCATGGTTTTTCCTTTATTCCTGAGGCTAGAGAAATTAGAAAATTATGATCTTTGGTTTGTTAGAAAGCTTATTTCAAGATGAACGCCTGGACATAAAGTTTGTACAATTTCGAGTTCATTTGTTATATTAAAAACAGAAAAGAAAATAGAGTGTCGAGGATGTCTTAGTGGTAGTCATGGGTTCGAGAAGTTAAAGTTTAATCTTCGTGTGATGTGATTGATTTAATGTTAGAGTTGGGTTGATTTTAAGATTATTCAATATTAAAGAGGTTGAGAAGATTTTGATAAATGGTTTGGTCGGGACCCGAAAAGGGTAAACGTGATGAATTATAAGAGAAAGATGTGAAAGCTAAATGAATACATGTTGTTATAGCTATAAAGAACGAATGTAAGGAAATGATGATGATAAATGATGAGATTTGGCAATGACTGTGTGTGGCTGAAAAGGTCGATATGGCAAGTTGAGGACGGAAGTTCTCTCTCTTGTCGTGATGCAGATGTGGGGAAGGTGGAAAGGCACTCTCCTTCGTATATCCTCCAGGAGAAGGTGGAAAGGCACACTTCTTCGATGTGGAAAGGCACTCTCCTTCGTTTATGATCCTCCTGGAGATGCGCAACCTAGAGACCAATGTCTAAGTTAGCTACCAGATGTGTCGGGTTCTGGAAAAATAACCGACACGTGAGCTCACGGCCAGTAGGATAGACATTCATCATATGCATATGTGTGCTTTGTTTGCTATGCCTTAATTGGGAATGCTTAATTGATATATATCACCTGCTACTTGTATATTTGCTACTTGTATTATCTATTCATTACTTGTGCTTGAACTTGTTTGGTTGTTTGTTCCTGTTGCATTATGGATGATGGAAGGATGGAGGAAATGGAGAAATGGTTTGGTGATAGGTGTGGATTGAAATTGAGTAAGTTAGGTAGATTTAGAATACCTACCCCTGTTTATGGTTTTTGTTTAGTAATTTAGTTGGATAATTGAATAACGAAGTTCTAGCCTATGGCATTTTCAGGACCTTATTTATTATACGCGTGGCACTTTTACCATGCTGAGAACCTCCGATTCTCATTCCATATTATATTGTTGTTTTTCAAATGCAGGTCGAGAGGCTCCCGCTAGGCGTCTGGATCCTGGGAAGCGAAGTAGTCCTTGGGTGTATTTTGGTTTTCTATTTGTTTATATGTATATATATGTTTAGCTTACTCTCCAAGTAACTTATGTATGCTGCTCCTCTTAGAGGTTGAGGGAGAGATAGGAGTTATTTTGATATTATAGTGTATTTTGGGATATTTTGAGAACACTTATGTATGTTTATATGTATATATATACCCTCCGGCCAGCCTTAGCTTCGCAGGCTGAGTCAGGGGCTAGTTATGCTGCTTCCTTGGATGTCCTTTATTCTTTTGCTTATCTTTATCATGTTCCTATTAGGTTTCTTAGCACGCAAGTAATCCTTTCCTGAGCGTTGCGCTTTTTATTTTGCAATTTTGTTTTACCCGTTTTTCAAGGCTCCTAGTTAAATATCTTTTTCTTTATTATTATTATTATATATATATATTACTATTCTTAGAGGTCGTAATACTTACTATCTCAGTCTTATTACTTAAGCATAATACTAAGTATGGTAGGGTGTTACACTGTCATTCTTTTCCAACCATGTGTTCCAGATGATATCACAAAAACCAATCAACTACCTATTACGTTCATCCTTTCTAGCAGGAGTCCCTATCCAATTCTCGAAACGTTGTTTAATAGTTTATGGAACAGACCATAATTTTTCATAGGCGAACAACCAAGCACACACACCTGCTAAGTAAACTCACAATCCAAAAATAAATAGTAATCAGTCTCAGAATCTTTTTTACACATTATACAATCAGTATCATTTTGACCAACAATATTAAATCTGCTTAATTTGTTCTTAGTATTGATCCTACCAATTAACATAAACTAGGTGAACAACTTCATTCTTAGTAGAACCAACCACTTCCAAATAGAACAAATGAAGCAACAACTAAAAATGTTCTCCAGAAATATTTCAGCTTGCAAAACTTGCATAAAGAAATTAATAAAATAAATGCTCGATCTATCAAATTTTTATACTATCTTATTCTCTTTCTCAAATACTAAATTAACAGATTATAATACTCCATAAAACTGATTCACTAATTTCTGTTAGAAACAAGAGACTGAGAGAGTAATCTGAAAAGTGTAATATTTAGTTGTGATAAAAGGTACAATATACAAGGGATATTTATAGGTGGTAAATGAATAAGAGCAATAAAGGCATAGAATCCTACAATTAATATACAGATATACTAGACGATACTAATTGATCTAAATTGATTCTAATGATTCTCTAACATCCCCCCTCAAACTCAAGTGGGAGCTAAGGATACCAACTTGAGTTTGGATAACAAAGTCCGGAAACGAGTTGGTGATGAGCTTTCGTGAAGATATCAGCAGTCTGATCTAGTGTTCCAACAACAATAAGACAAACATCATCAATAAGGATACGTTGCCGAACAAAGTGACAATCAATCTCAATGTGTTTGGTGCGTTCATGAAACACATCATTATGGGCGATCTGAATAGCACTGCGGTTATCACAAAAAACATCAGTAGGGAACGACTGAAGAGCACCCAAATCTTCAAGAAGCCAACGAACCGAGAGAACTTCAGCAGTGGTGTCAGCGAGGGCACGGTACTCAGCTTCTGTGCTTGAGCGAGCAGTGAACGTTTGCTTCTTAGCACGCCAAAAAATGAGAGCGTTGCCAAGAAACAAACAGTAACCAGTAGTAAAATGACGATCAGTGGGATCACCAGCCCAATCAGCATCGGAGTAAGCCTGAAGAGACAAAGAGGAATGGGCAGAAAAATAAAGGCCATGAAATAGAGTGCCTTTGATGTAGCGAAGAATGCGAAGAACTGCCACATAGTGAGTAGTACGAGGAGCTGACAAGAACTAGCTAAGTACATGAACCGGATAGGCGATGTCTGGTCGGGTGACAGTCAAGTAGACGAGACCACCAACTAACTGTCGATAAAGAGTCGGATTATCCAAAACAGTGCCATCCATAGGAGTAAATCGAACATTAGGCTCAAGAGGAGTAGACTCAGTGCGACTATCTGTAATCCCAGCGCGAGCAAGAAGATCTAAAGCATACTTAGCCTGAGAGAGATAGATGCCATCATCGGTGGAGATGACCTCGAGACCAAGAAAATAGCTAAGAGAACTAAGATCTTTCATCTCAAAGGTACGGTGAAGTGAGACCTTGAGATCAGAGATACCATCAGCATCATCCCTAGTAATGATCATATCATCAACATACAAAAGTAGAAGAACAACTCCACGTTCGCTTTTACGAATGAAGAGGGCATTCTCATGAGGGCTAGAAGTAAAACCAAGACTGCATATGGTAGTGCTGAACTTGTCAAACCATTCACGAGGAGCTTGCTTAAGTCTATAAAGTGCCTTGCAAAGGAGACAAACCTTATTAGAAGGACAAGGATATCCCGGAGGTGGTTTCATATAGACTTTCTTTTTCAAATCCCCATTAAGAAATGCATTCTTCACATCCATCTGACTGAGAGACCATTTTTTAACCGCGACAATGGCAAGAAGAGCTCTAACAGACGTAAGACGAGCGACAGGGGCAAAAGTCTCTTCATAATCAATACCATACTCTTGCGTACAACATTGAGCAACCAAGCGGGCCTTATAACGGTCAATAGAGCTATCAGAGCGAGTCTTGATCTTGTATACCCATCTACTGCCCACAACTTCCTGATCAGAAGGAGGATCAACCAGATCCCAAGTGTGTGCTTTTTCAAGTGTCTGTATTTCTTCTTGCATTGCTTGTTGCCAATTTGGGTTTGAGGAGCCTTCTCTGAATGTCTTAGGTTCATATTGATGAAGAATAGTAGAAAAGCAATTAAAACAAGGAAATAAGGAGAAAAAAATTGCATAAACTGATAAAACGGGTGCAGACGGAACTGCTGCAAGGAAGCGTAGACGGAACTGCCGCTTATCGGAAGAAAGCGCAGACGGAACTGCCGCTTGTCGGAAGGAAGCGCAGACGGAACTGCCACTTGTTTGAAGGAAGCGCAGATGGAACTGCCACAAAGAAACGCAGACGGAACTGCCACAAGGAAACATAGATGAAACGCAGATGGAACTGCTACGAGAGAACGTAGATGGAACTGCCACGAGAGAACGTAAACGGAACTGCCACAAGAGAAACACAGACGGAACTGTCATGAGAGAACGTAGACAGAACTACCGAAAGAGAGCGAAAACTATATGATTTCTTCATGAGAATAGGTAAGCAGCGGATGACAATGGTGTTTGATCATTCAACTCAAAATAGGCTAGTCGGTGAGGTGAAAAAGCATCAAAGGAGTGACAAAAGAGAAAGAAGAATGACATAGAAAAAAAAAAAGCAAAAACTACGATGATTTCACCACAAAAAAAAAAACAACCTATCCTCTTCAAGGAGGATACCATGGCTCTGATACCATGTTAGAAACAAGAGACTGAGAGAGTAATCTAAAAAGTGTATTATTTAGTTGTGATAAAAGGTACAATATACAAGAGGTATTTATAGGTGGTAAATGAATCAGAACAATAAAGACATAAAATTCTATAATTAATATACAGATACACTAGACGATACTAATTGATCTAAATTGATTCTAATGATTCTCTAACAATTTCAACTCCCGTCGTAACAGTTCCCTTCTCCATACATGTGATTATCCAATAGTTACCTGATTGAAAAGTACTCCACTTTATTTGAAACTTAACTTTGCCGGTCGATTAACTACTATTATTAATGTATCACCTCCGAACTACCATTATTTAATTCATAAGAAAAAGTTATACTATTCCTGAAAGGAAATTGCTCCTCTAGAGTGTGGAAACTCAAGTATTTCAATTCGAGTATAATTATTACATGCGTCACAAAGGCTAAACAAATTACTTGGATATAGTTTTTTCTCATGAATATTTAAAAAATGTTGTTAATATGTGTTTTAAAGGTTCATATTAACTATTAATAGTAAATATTTTAAATTCTTTCAAGAAGTTAAATGCATAACATATACATTGAAACAAAAATTCAGTTTTACAGTTTTCCGTATGTAAACTTTTTTATTGGTAACTTTAACACGCATCATATATATTCCATTAAATAGTCATGATACAATATCGATAATTATTTTTAAAATATCTATTAAATTATTTTTTATCAAATTATATTAAAAATGTAAATCAACTATTAATTCTCTTGTATTTGAGTAGTTGAAGAAGGGGAAGAAGGCCATTTAATATGTACTTTGTAGGTGAGGGGCCTTTAGTGGTGTTTCATTTTCGTTTAGTTAGTGCTAGCATACTAGTGGTTACTAGTTACGTACACCTTTCAAGTTTCAACAATTGGACAATCCTAAATGTTTCACGTCTTCCTTATTCAATTAAGGTAAATATACTATAAAATATATTATAATTTAACCAATAAGGTAATAATATTTTGATTTAAATTTGACTAATTTAAAGATAATACTGAACATGTCATGTTGTTTCACTTTATTTATAACTATATTATATATCGTATAAAAATAACACCACAAATTAACAATTATCACATTCAATTAATCAATTCTTTTCCTTTTCTTTATTTTTGTTTTGTTGTTTTTAAATTTAACGACAAGTTTTTGTGCATTTCTGATCTCCCGGTTATTGTGGGAGTGTCTTCTACTTCTTCATCGATCTATATTAAATTCGGAAGATAAAAATATGATAAATAATATATTCCGTCTATAATAATTTTTCCTTTATAACATTGACATATACCCAACTTAATTAATGCTTACATAATTTAATTATAAGTTTTCAACTAACCTAAAAAATAAAACGACAATTATATATTTTGGAAAATGTTAGTGAGGTTACCTTAACAGGAGATTGGATAGGGATGAACCTGGAAAAAATTCGATGTCTTTATCACCGGAAAAAAATAATCAAATTAAACTATAACATTATTGTTCAATTAATTTAGTTGGTTTGTTGTTGTACATGTGATTAATACTAAGTTTTAGAAAAAGTAAAGGAACCAATTAATGGTGCAATTATCTGCAGTCAATTCGGACAAAAAAATATAATAAAAAAATAATTATTTAGATTAGTATTTGAAATTTTTAAAATCAGACACTTTAGTTTTTGAAGTTTTAAAATAGTTCTCAGCGTTTATTTTTGTTATATAATACAGTCCTTCTCCATTAGTTATTAACGATGACCGATGTAGAACGTTAACTCACAAACATAATTGTAAAGTGTTCATGTGTTCGATCTGAATAATTTAATCCTAAAATGAAGTATAAAATAGACCCCAAAAAAATTAAAAATATCAAAACAGTCCCTAAAAAATTTTAAAATTTGAGAAAAAATAAATAGGTTTTTAAACTTTTGATCCACAGATATTTATATCTTTAAAGATTTGAAAATACATTTAAGTCTCTGACTTTTTCAAAATCTAGACATATCAATTCCTGGGTCTAATTTGCCCCCATTTTAAAAGCTCTTCCACGTGTGCCTCCGTATATCGGCTAGGCCAGTACAACGGAAGTCATGTTTAATTTTTTTCGTTAGATCTGTCAGACCCAAGTGAATAGAGAGATCGATGTGTCCAGGTTTTGAGAAGGTTAGAAATTTAAATGTATTTTCAAATCATTGAAAATTTAAATGTTAGCAGGCAAAAAGTCAAGGACTTATTTGTCCAATTCTCTTAAAATTTTAAAATAGTCCTTTTAAATTATTTATATATAATTATTTTTAAATTAATAAATTTTAATTTCTAATATTTTCAGTCCATTTATTTCAAATTTGATTATTTATATACAAATTTTTTTATATATTTTAAAAATAAATTATAAATTAATCTAAAAAAGTACTTCTTTCAAAAATAAATAATTTAAAATAAATAAATTTATATTTATTTTTGACCATACAAAATATTAATTTAATTTAATTTAATTTATAAAAATTATGTTCTAGGATCATTTTTTAATGACGAAAAAGAGAATGAACTAGTATTGTTTGAAAACATTGGAGAACTCCCTTTAATATAAATTTTTTTATAGAAACAATTAAAAATATTTGTGTCAATACATATGAACGCAACATTTTGAAACTTACATGTAATGTGAACCAAGAAAAAATAGATTTTGTTTACTTGAGAATATTTTTCTAAGTTTATTTGCTAGTATCAATATCTCAGGAGTTTAGGTATATAAATAATGGCCTTCATAATTCAATAATCTCTTAAATTTAGTTATTATTATTATGATTTTCATCACCTCTGTGTAGGTATCATATGTTAACGATTAAATAATATTATTTATTATGATATTTTAGTGTTAATAAATAAAATTATCTTTTAGTATATATTTTGTTTTTTATGGTATTATTTATTTATTATATATTTTTAATAATATTTTATTTTTCTGATTAATAAAAATATTATAAGACGTCGACTTTTGAAAAAAATAAAAAACATTCGAAGGGGCTATTTTAAAATTTTTAAATTTTTTTAGGAACTGTTTTGAGATTTTTAAAATTTTTTGGGGACTGTCTTGTTGATGCCTAGGCATCTTTAGTAGTTTTTAGGGATTTTTTAATAGTTTTCTTAGGTTTAATTCAAATTTCTTATGTTTTTAGTAAAGTTTTATGACTAATTATATGTTTAAAGTTGTTTTAGGATTATTGTGTTTTCAAGATTTGTTTTTAAAGTAATTAGGATAAAATTAATAAGGAAACACAGAGCACACTCCCAGAAGAAGGAAGAGAAGCTAGCGCCAAGCTTTAAGGACCCAAGCTCAACGCCAGCAGGAGCAAGCCCAGCGCCTAACACTGGCGCCCAGATCCAGGACACCAAGCCCGGCGCTCAAGTCTCTAAGCCCAGTGCCCAATTGGCGCCCAACCTCAATCACCCAAAGTCTGGCACCTTCACAGTCCTGGACGGGCTGGCACCCAGCTTTCAGAAGTGGCACCTAGCGCCACCCAATTTCAACGCACTGGGCGCCTAGCGCCAACTCTCGAAACTTGACTTCAAGTGATTTTTCACTCCCAGTAGTCCAAAATTGCATTTAAATTAGGTGCCAACTACTCAAGCTCAACACCAAGTCCAATATCTTCTCCTAGGAAGCTTCAATTCAACTCAAAAGATTCAAGATTTGAATGATTAGTTAGGATTAACTTCTTCTAAAAAGATAAAATTAGATTGTTAAGATTTAATTTAGGATTAGATTTGAATTGTTGTTTTTATCTATCTTATACTTCAAAAAATAAGATTGGATTTAGTTTTTGAATTTGAATTCTAGGTTAGAAGTAGAATATAAATAAGTGAACGTATGGTTCACAAGAGGAAAATCCATCATCGAGTCATAACTGGATTCATCTAGCATCTCATTAGCTTTAGGTTATTTTCTTTACCATGAGTAACTAAACCTCTCTTGTTAATGGTTAGGAGCTCTATTTGATTTTATGAATTGGTAATGTAAATATTTTCTTTATTTTGATTAATGCATTAATACTTTTTCAAGATTGAGTCTCGTTATTCATTTTTAATGGTTAGAAGTCTTGAAAAATATTCTAATTCTGTTTTAGATTTTGTTATTACTTTAGAGAATTTAATATTGGAATTAAATTGAAACTCTTTCTCATAATTTTCAACTTGATTAGGAATATTATTTTGAAAGTTGTGTGATTTTAAATTGAAATCGTGCTTAACCTCTTCTCCTAATTAGTTGGCCAAAGAATTAGCGATTAATTAAGTTAAGAGAAATTAAATTGTCAAAGAATTGAAATTTGGTTATATATGATTTGTTGTGAAAGTGTTTTTGCATGAGTCAAAGTAAGAAAACATAAGCATTACTTTTTCTAAAGGTTAAACATCTCCGAAGTCTTTAACATCTCATTCACTAATTTCTTCCCCAAATTTACAAGCATTCTCTCTTTCACAAACAAAAACTCTCCTTCACTGTTCTTTATTACTTCAAGATTCTACTTCAAGATTCACATCCTCTTGCAAATGTTTGATTGATTTAATTAGAATGTTCAACAAGAAGTTGCTTGCCTCAATCCTTTAGTCTTCATGGGAATGATATCCATCACTTTGGTATTATTTGGAGCGATTCAATGCACTTGACAATATTCGATCGTATCAAGTTTTGACTCATCATTTGTACTTCACTTTGGGGATTGATTTGTCCAGCTCGCACACTTGGACACTTAACGGCCATGTGTGCAAGCTAACGTTCCACATCAGCAGTAATTAATGGAAAATACTATATTGTTTATAAAAAAAATGTTGGGGACTGTTTGTGTATTTTGACACCTGAGGGACTATAGTATCCAATTTAAAAAACCTTAGGGAATGATTTAGGTAATTACTAAAAAAAAATTAGGACCCAAAGAGTAAACTTAATTTTACTCCCACTCTATTACCGTAAAAATAACTACACAAATCTTTATCTCTCTCTTCTGCAGCTATAACACTCCCTATCCTTCCCTCCTAGAGCCGCCGCACGCCACCCTTTCTAGAGCCACTGCACGTTGCCATGCCACCCTCTCCAAAGCCGATGCGACGTTGCTGCACCACCCTCTCCCAGTCGCAGGCCTGCAGTGCTCTCCCTTCGCGAATGTAGTTCCGCCGACCACACAGAACGCCCTTCCCTCGTGATTGCAGCGGCGCCGCATGCATGCAACGCCCTCCCTTTACGACCGCGGTGCCCTCCTTTTGCTGTACACACGCAAGAATGCACCGTAATCTCCTTCCGCGGCACGCATGCCCATCACAAACGCAACAATCTCCATTGAGAATGCTACTCGTGCTCTCTCAAGTTTTAGATATTTTTTTCTCTCAAGTTTCGGATGTATTTTTTTCTATGTTTTGGATGTTTCTTGTTTTTGTGTTTTTGGATATTTTTTAATATTTTTATACCTTTCTTGTTTAGTTTCGAATGTTTTTTCCTAATATTTTTTGGATGTTTTGTTAGGTTTTAGAATTTTAAAATGATTTCGGATATCTCTTTTTTGTTAGGTTTTGGATGTTTTTTTTGTTACTTTTCATATGTTTCTTTTTATTAAAATTTTTTATAGTGATTTTGAAATTTTAGAAATAATTCTAGAACTTTTAAAATAAATTTTGGAATTTTAAAAATGAATTTTAAATTTTTTAAAATGGTTTTAGATTTTTTTTTTTTTTTTTTTAGATTTTGGATGTTTCTTTTTTTAGGTTTTAGATGTTTTCATGATAGTTTGAATTTACATTTTTCTAAAGAAAAAATTCAATAAAAAAATGCTAGTTGGATGTAATTGACTGCATCCTTTATTGATTATCTAGTAAAATTGTAAATTTTAATGTAGACAAAATATCAAAAAATTAATTAAATTGAAAATATAATTTACTAGTTAATATAATTTTCGGTACAGTGCTGTGTCTTTTTTTTTTTCAAATCCATTATTGATTTAATTCTTTTTCACTCTAATGGTATTATCACTCAATAGCTTTCCCTTCAACTTTTAGCGAAAGTTTTTTATCTCTAGTATTTTTTAGGAGTATATATGTAATAAGTATTAAAATTTTATAACTATTACCACAAAAGCTAACTCATATGATGGGAGAACCCAAAATTTATAAAATTCTTTTTCATGTATTCTCCTCCCTTCGCTCTCTCCCCTCGTTTTCTCTCATCTCTCCATGTGGGAACTCTTTTTGTCTGGTATTGATTTCGTGAGACTTATAACATAACATTTCTTTTAAGAGCCAGCGTCGCTAATGGTTCTGTTCTTTAATAATTCACTCAGTGACATCTTATTTGATTTTTTTTTTGTCCGTCAGAATTTTCTATAGATAATCTTTTTTGGTTGGCTAATTCTCAACGAAAACACCAATTTAATGAGTTACAAAAACTTAAAAAGAATTATTACCACAAAAACTAGCACATATATATAATAGGAGAGTCTAAGGCTATATATAAGACTTTTTTGAGGTGTTAATCCTCTAATGTGATACTCTTTTTTAGATATTGATTCTGTATCGAAATTTTGATACCATCACAATATTTTTTTTGTTGGAGACAATATTTAAAATGTATTATCTAAAAATTAATAAAAGATGTTTTTGATCTATAACAATATTTTTAGAGCTGAGACAACGGATTTATCTAGAGTTGTTCAGTAGTTGCAACTTGCAACACATATAATAATATTATAATAACGGTGATAATAACAATTTAAAGTAGAAATAAGAACTAAGCTAAGAAAATTAAAGGAAATAATTAAGCATGGAACTACACCAAAAAAAAAAAAGGTAAATTCTACTGTACCCTTCTTATAATAACATGCAAATTACTCTTTGTGATATGTCGTTCTTTAATTGGTTGTTATGTTAACTATGGTTAAGCTATTTTAAAATTAAATTATAGCCCAAAATGAGTAATTGTATAATTTACTAAAATATTAAAAACTGAATCTTTATTTCTTCCCCAAATCATGCTTCCAAAAAACCCTAATTTAGGGAAGACATTAGTTGATGCAGTGGAAGTAGTAGGACCAACTCTAGGACCTGCTCTACTTTCAATGAGTGAATATTTGATGTCTATCTTCAATGAATCACTACAAGAAAACAGCTCTGTTGCCACGCTTTTTGAGCTACCGCCACGCTTTTAAAAGGGTGGCGTATGTAAGCGTGGCGGTTGCTCTATCGCCACGCTTTTGGTGACCTATCGCTACGCTTTTTTTTTTGCCACGATTTTTACAAATGGCCACCCTTTAAAGCGTGGCTGTATGTAGGAGATATGGCCACACTTTTGAAGCATGGCGATAGAGAGATATGGCAACGCTTTCAAAGCATGACGATAGAGAGAGATATGGCCACACTTTCAAAGCGTGGCGACAGAGAGATATGGCCACGCTTTTAACCAGAGATACGGCCACACTTTAAAAGCGTGGCAATAGCCTTATAAAATTTAAAAAAAAAATCCTTTTTCTAATTTTTACCTTCATCAATACAAAATATAAATTTTTCAGTTCTTTTTTATTATCAAACTTATAAATATAATATGCAATTTTTATTACAAGACAACTCAAATAATAATTAGTGACATATATAATTTTTGCTATAATTGTTTTATACATTAAAAACTAATACTCCAATACAAAATAAATCTCGAGTTCAAATTCTAAAACTAAAAACTGAAGAAAAATACAGAAACAATACAACTTAAATCCTAAGTCCTTTGCTATTCTTCTTTCCTCTAGCCCTCTTAAACTTCCTTCCCTTAGATCATACATAATTGTTTCGGAAATATTTGTGAACTTTTTTACCTGCAAAAGATGGCAAAACCAAATACAAAATTGATAAATTATTTTGAAGCTTCACTTTCCATTCTAGGCAACACTAGCTTTATTTTCTTTAAGCTTATTACTCAAAGCCGCAAACCAAAACATGTGTTATCTTGTAAAAAAACTTTAAAAGAAGATTAAAGAATAAAAGAAAAGGAAACAAGCATTATTACCAGAAGTCCTCCTCCAACAAGGAAAGCCAATTTGATTTCCTTTGATCGAAAAACATGCCAGAATTTGACATTATTCCTTTTCAGTCGGTCTTGCTCTGATTGAGCTGTGAGGAAATCAACTTCATCCTCTAAGCAAGCAAGATCATATATAGATCTTAGACTATATCCAGTTGACCACCACCCACACTGACCCCGCGACCCATATCCAGTTGATTTAGAATTTTGTGTGACTAAACCTGCATTGCACATTTACTTGGTTGAGAAATCTAGTGTCCAACATTTACAAATCATGAAAGGAATCAACATATGAAACAGAAAGCTTGAGAAATCAAACAGAAAATCAAGTATATATATATAATACTGCTTGGGGTTTGGACTGTACAGGAAGCTTGAGTCAACTATTCATGTACTATTAATACAGTAAAATAAAAATGTTCACTCAAATAGAAAATGAAGAGCACAGAAAATGAAACACTAATAAAAGAACAAGGGTTCGATCTCACCTTAGATTTGATGACATAACGTCATTGAAAGCATGCACCCTCCTAGCTTCCGAATAAACATGAGCAGCTCTATAAGAATAAATGCATCAATGCAAAAGCAAAGAAATATTTAGATATCATATGATTGGAGAAAGTCATACGTGAACTCTAAATAATCAAGAATATAATGCAAAAACTATCTTATCCGTAGTTTTCAATTATTAAAGAAACCCTGAACCAAAAAACATGACTAATTCCGTACAAAACTATAGATTTCAAACCAAATCAATAACAAGAAAAGTTATGTTCATAACTGCAACATGGTAATACAAATGGGAGAAGTGTCTCCACTACAGGGGTGCAAATGCAATCTAGATAGTCAGAAATTACCCTATAGTATTACAATAGTCACTAATCGAGAGCAAAACTATATCAAGTTTTAATTTTACCTCAAATATTTTTAAAGGATTTCAATTTATCTCTCTTCTAAAATTATGAATGATTGAATGTAAATAGAAGTGTAACAAAAATTACAATTTATAAAATCAAAAAACAAATAAAGAATCAAATTTAAGTTACTATATGGCAATACCAATAAGTGCAGCATAAACATCAAATAGTGGCAAAGGCAGAAACACAATGACTCCTCCTGCAAGTTCATCCATGACTCCTCCTGCAATCTCCAAATCTCCAAAACTGGACTTATAGGGCTTGCAAGTTCATCCATGACTCCTCCTGCAATCTCCAAAACCATGACAAGGAGGAAGTCTCGATAAAAACAAGAAAAGATCTGAGGCCAAGAGAGAAGAGAAGGAAAAGAACTTATTAGAATTTTGCCTTCCAGCTGAAAAGAACTTATTCATTTTGGGTCATTTAACACCAGAAGAAATAAACTTTCATTTCAGTAATAAATAAAGAAAAAGCATGGAACAAAATCTTCATTTTTAATAACCTCGAGTCCTAATCCCCCAAAAAATAAAGAAGTTAAATGGTTTTACAGAACTCCATTTTAATAAGCATATAACAAAGCAAGCTTAAAGATGTTGACCCATTTAATAATTAATCATGAGTTGATAAAAATGAAACGTTTTTCTGTGATATGATATATGAATTGTCATCTCAAATCTCTCTTTAATATACATTCAACCACAAAATTTACCAGATCAAGCAAATTTAAAATGACAGTATCTATAGCTGACTCGAACTTAACCATCTCTTAAAATATTCAAAACCATTTGAAAAGTATTCATATCTGCTAAATAAAAAAAAACTACATCAATCTATCTCCTCTTATTCAACAAGAAAGGAAGGAAGGTTGACGAAAAGATAAAAAGAAAGGAGGAGATGGAAGAATCAAAAGGAAAAAAAGTTCAGTTTGACAAAATTCCTTAAAGACAGCATAAAACAATAACCAGGCCCAAAAAGCATTAAAGTATTAATCATAGTAGTAGCAATCAGGGGACATAGCTCGCAATTCAAAAAACACTGAAAATTTAATAAAATTAATTGCAAAATTTGCCAACACGTCAGAACACGGCCCTAAATCTCTACCCTTTCTACAAATTTGCATGTACAGATTAGTGTTTCCAAAATTCACCCAGCACAAACTTAGATTCCTTAAAAAAGGTGATATAATATAAAATAAAAACGAAAAAAAAGAAGCATCCAAAAGGTGAATAATCTAACCTGATTACCAGGGAAAACAAAATTTTTTAAAAAATTCCGGAAACAAAAGCTTCAGGCCGATCTATAAGCCTCAGGATTGCAACGAATAAATATCCTGGGTAAATGAAATAGAAGCAAATTAAAAGAATAACAAAAAAACACAGAAAAATATCTTAAAGAAAAATATCTTTAAACCTACCTATCAGTTGAATTTTAAGGAAGAGTGGTTTTCTAGTGATGGAATTGTGAAAAGACTAATTGATCGCACACTATAAAAGCTTGTAAGAAGAGATCTCATAAGACTAACCATATGGTGTATTGGAATAGCCGTAAGGGTTCCAAATCTTCCATTGATGCGGCAAACTGCTGGAACAAGAAAAGTGCTGCTCCAACACTGACAACTGCAATACCAATTCACAAAGCATCAATTAATTTCAGAGTAAACTAAATATTGAAAGCAATCTTATATTTTGAAAAGGGAGCACCAAACTTGTGCTTAGTTACACTAGATTTTTATTTCTCCTGGTTAATGGAATTTGGGATTAATCATAAATTATTGAATACCTTTCCGATACCGGCTACTAAAAAGATCAAACCATTTTGCTTCAGGTTCAGAAGAACCTTGACTTGCTGCTGTTAAGTCATGCATAACCAAAATTCCGAACATTGTCTGCCAACAAAATTTCAAGGTTAACAATCATATATATGTTACTATCTCTATTTGATATTTGTATTCAGAAGAAAAATAAATAGATCAATACCATATAGGATTTCCTGCAAGAGGCAAACCGGCTACTAATACTGCAAGAATCCCAATACATATAAAAAGTTGATTAACAGATCCAAGCACACCGCGAATTTCAGTTGGAGAAATCTGTTCATTGTAAGGAATCACCCAAGCAGTCAATATAAAATATATAAACAAGATCAGAAATGTTAAAATAATTTATAGCAGCCAAATATGTATTTATCAAATGCAAAATATCAGTAACCAAATATCCATTATCAAACAAACACAATCTTTGTGTGTTGCTTGATCTTGACCACAACAGCCTCAACTGAAAAGCCTGTCAAAGTAAACTTTCATATATGACGACTCATACTAATCTTCCCCTACACCAATGCTTGGATTGGATGTCATGGTATCTGGTGGGTGCATCCCAACAAGGTGAAAAACTAGATTTGCTAAAATAAAGGATCAGATCACGACTCCAATTTCAAAAGAACATCTTTCACATAATAAAATTTGTTGTGCAACAATAATCCAAGTGTGTCTCTCCAAACTTTATGATAAAAGGTTAACAAATAAAGTATTCATATAAATCTCATCAAATGGAAGATAAGTGCAAAACAATAAAACATAACCCCTTTGCACAAATGAGTAAACAAAGTAAAATGATTATGACGAAGACAGAAATTAACTCAGCTTGGAGCAACATATAGATTTTACTTCTTTGGTTAGTGTGTGTATGTGTGTACGGACTAAAATGAAAAAGAAATTACTAGTGAAAGAAGGGGCTTCCAAACACGACCAGATTCAAGACACGTTCAAGAAAAGAGAACTAAACAGAAGAATTCCGACCAACAACACAAAAGCGATATAAATTCTCGGAAGAAGTTGATTAGATCCAAGCGCACCGCAAATTTTAGTTGGAGAAATCTGTTCATTGTAAGGAATCCTAAGGTTTACTATTCTGCAATTTACCAGCCTCAACTGAAAATTAACTGAAAAATAAAAAAAAAACTTAAAAGAAAGAAAGAAAGAAAGAAAGAAACAAAGAGGCACCATACTCTGGTCTGCGCTGCGCGGGGCATATACCTTGTGTTCGTCGCGCATTGAGCATGTTCGGCGGAAGGTACCTCTCCAGCGCGGTGAAAACCGCTGGGCAGTACATCAATTGCAAGTCTTCGTACTCCTCCGCTTTGTGCTCCTTGTTCGGATTCAGCCTCAGCCTTGCTCGAAGAAACCAACGCCCTCGTAGCTGGATTCTCCTCCTTCGCCGCCGCGGAGCCGTTTGCCGCTGTCGCCGGGGACGGCGCCTCCGGGCGGTCATTTTGTGACATTCTTCAAGAAATGGCATAGATAAGAATGACGGTAAGAGGGGAGAGTGAGAGAGTCTCGCGAAGCTTTTGGCCAAGTTTTAGGGTTATTAAGATGCAGGGGTTATTGGCATTGGGGTTATTAGTTTTTTTTAAAACCTTTTGGCCACGCTTTTAAAGCGTGCCAAAATAGTACCAGGATATGGCCACGTTTTATAAACGCTACTATATCGAAACTCTGTTGCCACGCTTTTAAAACGTCTCTGTTTCTCTCTATGGCCACGCTTTTGAAGCGTGGCAAAAAAAATGTGGCCGTATCTCTAATCAGTTGCCACCTTTACAAAAGCGTGGCCATTGACCCTTTTCGCCACGCTTTTGAAGTGTGGCGAGAAAAAACGTGGCCGAATCTCTATTCAATCGCCACCCTCACAAAAGCGTGGCCATTGACCACTTTTGGCCATGCTTTTAAAGCGTGACAAAAAAAAGTGTGGCCATAGGCCTTTTTTCTTGTAGTGAATCCTACCAATCTAGGTTCGTAACTTCAACTTCCTAGTCCACTCTTGGTTTGTCATATTTTAAAACTGTAAGCATTTGTGATAAGAAATTATATCAGACTTGGAAAGAAATGTATTGTTAATATAGGGAGAATGCCACAAGTTGGGAGGATAACAGACCTATCTTACAAAAGGAAAAAACAAAGAGAAAAAAAAATCAGAAAATCATAGCCTTTCGATCTCACAATATGTCTTACAAAAGGGAAAAACAAAGAGAAAAGAAAAAACAACCAGTGAATCATAGCCTTTCGATCTCACAATATATCTAAACAGGGAAGTTCTCTAAAAAGATGCGAGTCTTTGCATCGTATAGAGGCCAAATATCTAATTCTGTCCCACAAAACTTGTTTAACCGAAAATCTACCATTAAAGGTGCATAAATTGCGTTCCACTCAAATACACGTATAAATTTTCTAAAATAACTAACATGAAAAAAATTAAAAAGGGGAAGGAGAAACTTAGCAGGAACGAATTTGAGTAGGAAGGAACAGTGAAAGGGAAGAAATATTCTTCATTCACCAAGGGAGGTGTTCTTCAATGGAAGGATGGAACGAATCAAATTAATACTGATTTGGTAAAAAACATATAAATTTATTTTTTAATATTTACAAAAATTATATAATCATCCATCTTAAAAAATATTTAATTACAAAATAATGCTATTTTAGTTAAGATGTTAACTCTTATTGAGTTAAATTAACTCAAATTAAAACTAAACATTCAATTAAAATGTGCCACGTCATAGAGGGTAATTTATATGTTGATTTAGAGGGGGTTTGGTAGAATTCACAAAAAAAAAAAAAAAAAAAACGCCATTTTATTACTAATAAGTTCATTTCAATGCTGAGACAATTTCTCAAAATTAAACATATAAAAAGAGTTTTGAGGGTAGCGTTCAAAAGTATAAAAATAGGGAAAATAACAAAATAAAACTGGCTTTAATGCTAAGAGATTTCTATTTTTAGGAATATATTTAAAATCAAATTATTGAAAAGTGTCTTAATAAAGTGAATATTTGAGAACAAAAAAAAATCGACTTCTTAAAAATAGAAAAAAAGGGTTCATCTTTTTGTATATAGATTTGGCAAACATTTACAAAAGAAAAAATAATATTAGTTATTAACAAATATATAAAAATACAAATTCTTTAATTATTAATAAATATATCAATTCTTTAAGTAATTAAGTATATATTATTGGGAGCCAATCTTCTTGTTAAACATGGAAAAAATTGTTAAATTTAGTTCACTTATCCTACTTTATTGAAGTGCTTACAAGAGTAACAAAAGATGCATCATCTGATCTTTACGTACTTGACAGTAGACAATATTGCAATTGCGAATATATTATAAAGTGTTCTTATAAAATATTTTGTTTAGTTTTGTTTTTTTTTTTTTTTGTTTTAATTTATATAAAATTAAACGTACTTTTGATTTTTGTTTAATACAATTTAAAACTTATTCATTTTAGTTTTTTATCTAGTCATCATAACTCGATAGTAACCAAAAATCACCTCAGATAAAAACAACTTTGTTCAACGTTATAAGTAGGTTTTATTTATGCAATTATTATTTAGTGAATTATAGGGTACAGAGCAAAAGTCATACAGATTTAAAGATTTGCTTACCTAAATTATACTTTCCAAAGTCACACTTTTCACTTAAAACCGTAGCTCTTCACAAAGAAAAGCGTCACCTAATGGAAAAAAGTAAATTAGAAGATTTAAGAGAAGAAATAATTAAGTTATCAAAATTAATAGATCAAAAATTAATGATTTTAACTAATGTTAACTGTAATGACACCGAATTCTTAAAATCAATACAAAATGATTTTTCTCAAAATCTTTATTTTACTATAAGTTTTATTGAAGGACTTCAAAAACCTGAAAAAACTTATTTTTCACACGGAATTTCTAAAAAATGTTACCATGGAAATGATTCCCCACATCTTTATCATACTTTTAACCCACAATTAAATTCTATAGTAGATATGCTTGAAGAAATATTAGTATCCATAAAATTTCAAAGAAATAAGGAAAAAGAGAATCCCAAAGAAGAAAATTTTCAAAATATAATCAACATAACAGATTTAAAAGTAAAACCACCACTAAAATTATGAATATTGAAGAAAAATTAGAAGAAGTTACAATGCTTTTTAAACAATTAAAAATGGCTCAAGAAAATAATATTATGGAAAATATAGAAAATGAAGAACACATCCTAGATTATTCAAGTGACGAAGAACCAGCAATTCCAATACAAGTAAAAAATGAAGCTGGAACATCTAAGGATAATCAATCTCAATTTAAATGGGAAACAGGTTTTGATAATTATGCTTTTAAAAAAGGATTTATAAATAAAGATTCAAAATATACAAAAATACCATCAAAATACGTTCCTAAAATCCAGGAAATGGAAGGAGAAAGAATGCTCGATTTAGACTGTAAAAAGAATCAAAAAGAAATTTTCGAAAACTGGTTGAATTCCTTCTTATTAGAAGCCTTTACTAATCCAAAACTTAGTGAATTGTCTGGAAGAAACATTTGGAATTACATAGGGTTTCATACTAAAGGAACTGTAAGAGATTATATGACATCAATAGAAAACCAAATAATAGAAGAATTAGCAACAAAAACAACAGCTTATGATAAGATATTATATAATGATGATTCTATATAAAGAATTTTTTGGAAAAAATATTATAGATCATAGACAAGAAGTCTATAATAAAGAATATCAAGAAGCAAAAAACCATTTAGCTAATATTCAGATATATGATTTATGTAATGTGGAGTCTTATATATGTGAATATAGAATACATTATTACAAATTAAAAGAAGAAGATAAAAATCATTATCTTAGTATGTATATAACAAAACTTCCATATCCTGCTAATGAATTTATAATGGGAAGATTTATAAGAGAAATAAATAGAGGGACAATTGAAAATAATTTTGGTGGAGCAACCTCTGCAATAAGAGAGGAAATAAAAGAACGTTGTATGCAAGAAGCAACTCAAAAAAGATTTGCAAATATAATTAGAATTTGCTGTCAGGATAATGAAGAGATACCTCAAAAATATGGTCTTAATAAAATTTTTCAAAGAAAAAGAAAATATCAATTTAGAAAAAGAAAATACTATCCAAACTGGAGAAAAAAGAGGTATTTTAGGAAGAGAAATAACAATAAAAACAAAAGACAAAAAATGACTATTGCCCAAATAAAAAAGAAAATTGTAAGTGTTGGTACTGCTAAGAAGAAGGACACTATGCAAATGAATGTCCAAAAAAGAAGGATAAAAAGGATCTTACCAAACAAATAGAAATTGCTAAGTCTTGTTTCATGGAACCATTAGAAGAATCTGATAATAACCTAGACTATATTTTTGAATATGTCTCAGAAACAGACTCAGAGACTGAGTAATAATGCCACATTTATTACTATAAAAATATCAGAAAAGTTTATAAATGCTTTCATAGATACTGGAGCAACACAATGCTTTGCTAGTACAAATATAAAACTGGATTGGAAAAAATTAAAGAAACCATTAAGAGTTAGAATAGCTGACAAATCAATACATAAAATTGACCAAAAAGCAAAAATGGCTGAAATTTTTATTCAAAATTATAGGTTCATTGTTCCATCTATATATATGTTAGACTCTGGAATGGATTTTATCATAGGAAATAACTTTTTAAAGCTATATCATCCATTCATTCAAGAATTAACATATATAGTTTTAAAAGCTCCACACGATTCTTCAATAAATCAAAAATCAAAACGTATAAAAATACCAACTACTACTATAGATAAGATCTTAAAATTTAAAATATTTTCTATATTAGAGGCATGTTATTTAAATTTATACTTTCAGATAAATATCCCAAAAAATAATCTTGAAATAAAGATAGAAGAACTTTTGGATGAAATTTGTGTTGAAAATCCTTTAGATATTAAAAATACAAATAACGAATTAGTAAGCATTAAATTAAAAGATCCTACAAAAGAGATAAATGTTCCAAATAAAATTCCTTATTCCGCAAGAGATAGAGAAGAGTTCTCATTAGAATGTAAAGATCTTTTGGAAAAAGGAATTATAAGATTAAGTAAAAGTCCTCATGCGGCTCCAGCCTTTTATGTCGAAAATATTAATGAAATTAAAAGGGGAAAACGAAGAATGGTTATTAACTATAAGAAGATGAATGAAGCAACTATTGGTGATGCTCATAAACTTCTAAGAAAAGATTCTATTTTAGAAAAAATCAAAGGAGCAACTTGGTTTTCATCTCTTGATGCAAAATCAGGATATTGGCAACTTCGTTTAGACGAAGAAACAAAGAAATTAACTGCTTTTACTTGCCCAACAAAAGAATCAACAAGTGTGTTGCTCTATGAATGGAATGTATTACCATTCGGATTAAAACAAGCCCCAGGTATTTACCAAAGATTTATGGAAGAAAATCTAAAAGAGTTAAATGAATTTGCTTTAGTATACATTGATGATATACTAATTTTTACAAAACAGGATAAAGAAGATCATCTTCAAAAATTATTAATAGTTTTAGAGAGATGTAAAGAAAAAGGTTTAGTTCTTAGCAAAAAGAAAGCAAGAATAGAAAAACAAGAAATAGAGTTTCTTGGATTAATTTTATCCACTCAAGGAAAACTAAAACTTCAACCAAATGTTCTAGAAAAGGTAAATTTATTTCCTAATAAAATAGAAGATAGAAAACAATTACAAAGATTTTTAGGGTGTATAAATTATATTTCTGATCAAGGATTTTTAAAAAATATAACAGAATACACTAAAAGCTTATTTCCAAAAATAAGTACTAAAAAAGAATGGAAATGGGATGAAAAAGATAGTATGCAAATTCAAAGAATTAAAGAATTATGTGAAAAACTTCCAGAACTTTATATTCCAGAAGAAAATGACTACTTAATAGTAGAAACAGATGCTTCAGACATAACCTGGTCAGGATGTCTAAAAGCTAAGAAAGCTATAAAAAGTTTGGAACAAGAAAAAGAATCACTAGATTCTAAATATTCCCCAAAGGAATTACTTTGCAGGTATATTTCAGGGACTTTTACTCCAACAGAACAGAGATATACCACTTATGAAAAGGAAACTCTAGTAGCAATTAAATCTCTTAAGAAATGGAAAATTGATTTACTGCCCAGAGAATTTACATTAAGGACAGATTCAAGTTACCTAACAGGTTTCATACGATATAATTTAAAAGTTAATTATAATCATGGACGATTGGTAAGATGGCAATTATTTTTGTTACAATATCCAATAAAAATTGAATATATTAAGGGTGACAAAAATGTTATTGCAGATACATTAACAAGAGAATGGAGTTCGTCTACAACGCATTAGATCAAGAAATTCAAAAATATGAGCAAGAACTCAAAAAATGCAAGCATTGTCAGCAAATAAGGACACAGATCCAATCTCTCAAGAAGGCCATTGAAGCAATGAAATTAACACAACAAGCAAAACCATCAGAGTTCAGCCAGCTAAGCATGGTGGACAAATCAGGTGAAGAAAAAATTTCAGAAAATAAAACAATTGCTGAAATCATTAAAAAGTCCACCCAAGATAAAAAATATTATGTAATTTATAATGGTCCCATGAAGGGAGTATATGATGCCTGGGAAAAAGCAGCACCATTCACACATCAATCAAGGATAATTCATAAAGGAGGGTTTCTAACACTAGAAGAAGCAAAGGAATCCTTCAGGGAATATGAAGCTCTCCATCCAGAGCAAACCCTAAAAAGAGCAGATAAAGCTCCAATTCAAACCCAGAGAACAGGGATAATCAGAAACATTCCTACAAGGGCTGAAATCAAGGAAAAGAAAAGGGTCTGTAGATCAAATCTCAGAGAAACCCTTAACATAGTCCTGAATTGGACTGAAGAAAAAAGGGCAATTTTGGGATATTATCCTATTGCCAAAGAACAGCTAACAAAGCTGGTTATATTTCCAGATACTTCTCCATCTGACACCTATCAGTTTTTCCAGTATGGATTAATTGATACAATTTTAATTTTTAATGATCTAAAAATTATTAGTGAGTTTCCTGCAGGATTCGTTGATGCAGTAAAGAGATTTAAAAATATGATTGACAATGTAAATCTAAGGGATATATCCCTAAAATTTACAAACAGTCAACCTATTTTTAATGAAGAAGAAGAATGCTTGGTTCCAGCACACCAAGTAATATTCATGTCCGTATTCCCAGGAAATTTTCAACCAATTGATCAGATTCAAGATTTAACAATTTACAGTCATGAAGGAAGGCTAGCCAGCACATTAGCAAGGGTCTTTGAAAGAACTCAAAAAATAACGAAGGAATCTCACACAAGGATTAATTATAAAAGTAGAAATACTCTGTTTGTGTCCAGTAAAAGAAATGAAATTGAAGAAAGAGAGATGAGACTCTTGGTGGAATTTGAATCAGCATTCTACAACTTATCTGGACTTTTAGAAAAGCTCCCTGAAAGGATAAAGAGGAATCTCTGCTATTTGATAAAAGACAGAGAAGACCACAAGTGCCAGCTATGTGCCTCAGAGATATCTGAAGAAAGCAATAATGAAACGGAATCAACTCACATGATGAAGGAAGAAGATAATGCATCTGACGGTCACATGATAAAAGAAGAGGACAGCGCATCTGAAGCATCTCTCAACATTATTGCATAGTGACATAAGCACTTAGGTCATAGAGCACCAACAATGTAGCTGGTGAAAGAGAACAAACAATGACGTAAGCAATGACGTCATAAGAAGGGTAAGGATGGGAATTGTCCATCAAACCCAAATATTATAAATAGGTTGCTTAGGCAATTGTAAAGGCATCAGACAATAGAAAGCAGGAGGCTAAGAGTACTCATATGCTAGGAGAGCAAGGAGGAAGCTGCCGAGGCGATTCTATAGTCTGAGGAAGAATTCCCTTAGGGAAAAATAGTTCTAAACTCCCCTCTGGAGTTAGTATCTACAATCTCCCCTCTGGATATAAAAACTCCTTATGTAAAATATACTAAATAAAGGAAGTTTTTCTCCAGAAAGGTACATCTTCATTCTAGTCTTTCAATTATGAATTATTTAGAAAATTTAGAATTAACAGAAGAATCTGATTATTATAGATTAACTGCTTTATTAGATAATGAAAAGCAGGCTGTTCTAAAAACAGAATTAAATCTCAAATCAAATGAAAATTTTAATAAACAAAATCTCTTAAAAGAAGTTTTTAATAGAAAAAATATAATATACTATGGAAAAATTCAACTTGAAGCTCCTATAAAGATAAAATCTGCCAATGGAGAACTTGAAATAGCTTTGATAAATAATGAAGAATTGAGTAAACAGATTGAGAAAATTAAGGATCAACAAAAAAGATCTAAAATTGGATGGATTCATATTAGTACTATACAAGTCTTAATCAAATCTACATATATGAAAGGAATTAATTCACCAATAAGTTTAGCAATCTGTGACAAAAGAATTACCGATGACCCAATAGATCAAATAATTGGAATTGTTCATGGAAATTTGGCAAACGTAAATGTTAAATTTAATGCCCATCTTGGATATGCTATACCTTTATCAACTGAAAATCTTGGAAGATCTATAAGTTTGGCTTATAAATTTCATAGAAAGAATCTAATGGAACAAGATGATGAACCATTTTCAATTACATATGCAATAAATTATGCTTTAACAAATAGCCATCATAGTATAATATTTAAAAACAGAGAAAGAATTTATGTCGATGAATTATTTCAGAAAATTGTAAAAACAGAAATACCAAAATATAAAGCTATTGAAAACTCAGTTCTATTATTAAAAGAACTATCAGGAAAATTGGTTTCATCAAATTTTCAAATAAGAGAATCTAAAATTAATAGCCCTTTAAGTTTATCTAAGTTAAAGATTAAAGAAGAAAATTCTGAAATAAAAGAATTAACAAAAAAGGTCGAAAAATTAAATGAAACCTTAAATACTAAATTATGACAATAAATAAAGAAGAAATATATGTAACTTATCAAGATAAGAAACAAGAGCTCTTTGAAAGAGAAAATCATTTGAATTATTTGCAGTTTTCTGAAATAAATCAAAGAGCATTTGAAGCTCTAAAAATAATCTATGACAAGTTAAAAAGAGAAGTTAAAGAGCTAGAAAAATTAATAGAATCTCTAGAAAATAGTGATGAAGCGATGATAGAATTTGCAGAAATTCTAAAATAAATAATGAAACATACAAAGATTGAAAGACCAGAAAATAAAATAAAAAGAAAAAGAGCGAAAAAATTAAAAAGTAAAATAAAGGAGTATAAAAGGGAATTAAATAATCTTCAGATCGAAATTGATGACCTTATAATAAAAAGGATAGAAATAAGAATAAATATAAACAAGTTGAAGT
The DNA here is from genome assembly GCF_059453495.1 of Arachis ipaensis. Classification (NCBI taxonomy): domain Eukaryota; kingdom Viridiplantae; phylum Streptophyta; class Magnoliopsida; order Fabales; family Fabaceae; genus Arachis; species Arachis ipaensis. The sequence goes on from NC_142442.1 coordinate 39,459,675, forward strand.
TAAACTTAAAAAAATTATAAATGCCTGGAAAATCATATTATGACTTAAAAGAATTAAAGCTGTTGAAAGAAAAAATGGAGAATGAGGTTGAAAAATTAAAAAGATATTTAGAAACAATAGAAAGTGTAGAAATAAAAGAAGTTTTTGAAGATTTGAGAAATTATATTAAAGAAAAAGACAAACAGATAAAAGATTTTATATACCATAATCCATGCAAAAAAGAATATTATAAACTAAAACAAGATTGAAAAACTATAAAAATAAAATCAGAATTATAAATACTAAAAGAAAGAAAATTGGTATCAGAGCCAAGTTAACGATTAAGGGTAACACTTTCTCTTTAAGCAACACTTTTAGTGATACGCTTTTAAATCAATAAACAACCAAATAAAAACAAAAATCTGTAAATCTGTACCAAAACACATCTGTACACTAGATGGACCCTTATTATTTTCATTATAATCATTCATTTGGCATCTCGTAACTGATTATGTGCAACGTTGATAATTCAATCTACAACTCACTTATGAGAGAAACATTTCAAGTTTCATAGGAGAAATTTTTTTTGTTTTCCCGATGAGATAGACCACTGAATATTCATCGATATTGACTTTAAGTATCAGAATCTCGTGTAAATATTTACACTTTATATATATTTTTTATTGTCGAAATATATTTCATCTGAAAAAAGAATAGCAAGTTCAACTACGATTGAACAATTGAGTTATCTAACCACACTATAAAAACACGGTTAAAATTGACGGTGGAATTGTGATAAAATTAAAAATCAACAGTATGACATATCACTTTTAAATAAGTCAATTTTTTAAAAATTTAATAAGATCGACGATTTATTAGACTGTTGTTAAATTTTAAATAAAATCGATAATTTTTTTGTCAATAATATGAATTTAAGATTTTTACATATTTAATAAAAAACGACATTCTAAATGTCGATAATCTTATGTAAAATTAATGACACGTCTGTCGATATTTGATTTATTAAAATTGACAAATTAACCGTCGATTTAATTATTAACGTATCAACAATGTCGTCATCTATTTTTTTCTTTTATCTATTTTAAATTAAGAAAACGATAACATTGTTATCGATATTAATAGTCATATGTTTTAATTAATTTTTTTATTTGAAAACAGTAGACAACTAATGCAAATACATTTTTAAATAAAAAATAAAATTTATACTAAATATTAAATCATGCGTTTGTAAACTTATCAAGATAATAAACAATCCTCTAACATAGAGATTTAAGAGAAGAGAAATAATTAAATACAAAATATTCGTCTAAATCCACTAATAATACAAAATATTCAAAGAAAAGTAAATAACCATTACAAAAAAATTGCTGAGTACCGTCGGATTTACCTGCTGAAAAATAAAATATAATCTGTTGTTAAATTAATTACCGTTGGATTTTGCATCGGATTATATTTGACGGTATAAATCTCGCCGGTAAATGTTTATCGATGGATTTTTTTCCGACGGTAACTAGCGGCAAAATTACCGGAGGAATACGATATTTAAGTAACAGCAATCTGATGCCACTTAAATTCCAATGGTAACTATGGCGCCAAATAGTAAAACTTCACATCGCGTTACTATTGGATTTTTCCGACAGTAAATCTGATAGTAGCGCCAATTTTTAATTTTTTTTTTAAATCTGGAAAATTATTACAGTTGAAAAAATTCTGACAGTAAATCTAGTGGAATAATCGGTTTTATTTTCTTCTTCAATTTATAATGGATCCCGATAATTAATAATCGATAATCAACTCCCAATAAGTAAAGAATAACTCCCAATAAATAAATAATAAATTAATAATTTATCTAAGAAAAGTGATTTATATATGATGTGAAAGATCAAACATACAGAATAAAAACATGAAAGGAATAAAGAAATACATAAGATACAAGTAAGGCTAGCATGCATTGCAATTATATGATCTGGCTAAAATAAGGCTTAAACATACAACAAGCTAGTTAAACTATATTTAGGTTAATCTTATTTAAATTCATCATCTTCTTCTTATGGTTCATCATCCTCCTATTCCAAGGTAATTTCTCAATCATCGAATTCGTCTTCTTTTTTGTCTCTATCGACCCCCTTTTCTTCTTGAAGATCGTCGTCCGCTAGTGGTAGTGTGTCATCATCTACCCTAAGGTCAATGATGTCTCATCCATAACAGCCAACCTAAGAGTGATCGGATCAGCGATATCAACCACCATTTTCGAAGGAGTTTGCTAATCAATTTAGTAAGGTTGCTGACCCTCTGTCCCATCAGACTCGATGCGATTTCTTAGCTTAGTCTTAACCATAATAACCCAACTAGACTTGCATGACCCTAGATAAAGCAAATAGTATACATGTCGTGCATTTTGAGGTAGAATAAAAGGATCGTAATGCTTATATTTTTTTGGTTATATTTATTTCAGTGATATTGTAGTCCTTGTGCTTTCGTGTTCTCGGTTACGAACTTAAATCATACCATTAACATTTAAACATGCGCACCTTATACGTAGTGTGACAAAAATACTCTAATTGAATTATATTGTGCAACACATCATACCAATCAGAATGACCACTACCTACATTTCCACGAACCCAAACTCCAGTTTTATCTATTTTATTTCCCACCGACCATTGTAAAGAATTGAACTGATATCCATTAATATTGTATATCGGATAGCTTGTGCCCTTATTCATTGTGCAACTAAGTGCAACTAGTTTCCAATCTGTTGTGTAAATTAGAGAGACACTGACGTATTCTCTGAACCAATGTAAAAAATTATTTTATGATGTATCAGAATTTTTTTTCTAGAATAACCTATGATACAATATGATAAATAATAAAATTTCAATGTACTGAAGTTTTGATTAGTTGAATAAGTTATTATCTTACTAATTGCAATATTTACAAAGACTTAAAAAACTGACCTCAAGTAGGGTGAAACCTGGTCATAGTTAAGCAATACATGCAGACGTGTGACATCGATTTTCTTTTTCTCTAACCAATATTCACTACACGCGCCTATTGCAACTCCTTATGGAGGATAGGTTATTCTAGTTGACGAGGATTCTCCCCTCTCATCGTTCCTTCTAAATCTTGTTCTACGTGACTTAACATGAGGCTCAAAATAGAAGGAGCAAAATGCGGATGTTTCTTTAGCTAGAAATACTTCGCAGATGCTACCCTCGATCTTTGAGCTTTGTTCTTTACGGTGAGCTTAAAGGATCCAATCATTCTTTCAAAAGGTTACATCCACCTAAATTGGACCGGCTCACATACTCTTGCTTCGTACGGGGGGTGGATTGCCAAGTGTTCCATAACATCAAAAAATCCTAGAGGGAATATCCTCTCTAACTTACAAAGTATGATGAGAATGTTCTTCTCCATGACTGTAAGATAATTAATACTAAGTTTCAAAGCACATAACTCCCTAAAGAACTCACTTATTTATGTGAGAGATTTTTAGATATTGGTAGGAAGTTTTTTGAACGCGATAAGAAGTAATGACTCCACAAAGACATGACAATCATGACTCTTCAATCCAGCAAGTCTACCCTGTGAGACCTTTGCACACCTACCCAAGTTAGAGGTATAACCATCAGAAAATCCCAATCCCCTAATTTACCTACAAACATTTTGTCTCTAGTTCTTTGTTAGAGTGAACACTGCATTTGGTTTAACCCACCGGCCGTTTTCAACTCTCTTTAAGTTTAGATCTGATTGTCTGCAAATGTCCACCAAGTCTAACCTTGCCTTATCAAGATAATGATGAACCAAGTTGTCTTTTCAATAAGGCAACTCCCAAAATATACTCTGTTTCGTCCAATTATGCTCCCTGCCATATCCCAGAGGTCTCAACCCTGTTCCGTTATTGATGATCCTTGCGATTTTACTTACAGGATGCCAAACTTGCAAACCACTCAACCTCATGGGTGCCTCTTCTTGTCTAGTTTTATTCTTCCTAAACGAATCCTTGTTGCACCAAAAAGGATGATCAATATCGAGGAACCTTCGATGACAACCAAACCACGAATTGTTACCCCATTCGTTAGCCAAAATGCATTCGTATCCTCCATACAAATGGGGCACGATATTCTGTCCTAAATGGACTAACCTGATAACATCCCATATGCAGGAAAGTCATTAATGGTTCACATCAATGCAATATACAGTTGAAAATTTGTCTTCGTTGACATATCATACGTTTCTACACCATGAATCCACAACTCCATCAACTCATCCACCAAAGGTTGCAAGAAGACATCTATTTTGACCTTTGGGTTGCTTGGACCAGGTACATACGTTAGGAACATGTATAGGTCATTCATGCACATTTCGGAGGTAGGTTATAAGGAGTCATTACAAGAGGCCAACAAGAGTAGTTTGAGTTTAGTGAATGAGTTTCTTTCAATTGCATTCAATTTATATCGTTTATTTTTGTTATTCCTACTGTTAATTTGGTGAAATTAGAATTAGGTTTTAATTAATTTCAATACTGAGTTTTATTTATTCCTTGAAAATTAGTCTTTGAAGAAGTTTTAACTTGTTAATTTAATAAGTTGTCCTTTTTATTAGGACGGTATTATTTTCTCTAACATCAATTGGAGTTTACTTCTTTCGTAATCTGTGCAGTTATATTCCAAGTTGATTTTCTATCTCTGAATATACTGAAATTATTTAAGTTTTATGCTACACTTATTGTTCCTAGGATAGAGTTTTACGACGAAAGTGAGAAAATGTTGCGTTATTGGTTGAATTCTAGGATTTTTGTTACAAAATAATTCTCACTCATCATCTATGGATGTACGATAGGGATAACGGTGGAGGGGGATTTTAAAATCTAAGTTCTTTGAGGGAGTTGACAAGTTTGTTGCGTATGCCTTCAACATAGAACTCTTTAAGTCTCAAGCACTCTTAATACTCAAATAAAATCTTCTAATGGCTCAAGCACTCTTAATTTCACCCTACCTTAACCTACCCTAACATTATTTAATTTCTAATTATATAAATTAACATAACAAATCCTAATCACATACATCATTAAACAAAATTAATCAATAATTTAATAAAATACTTAATAAAAACCTAAAATTTTGCAAAAAAAAATGAAAAAATAAAAAATTATAAAAAAATTACCTCTGATGGTGGTTGCAGCATGGTGGAAGTGTGGTGGTGACAGGAGGTGGCAGTGACGGCGACAGGGTGAAAACTTCCGATAGGAACAGACACAACAGCGATGGCAGCAGCGATAGCTCTAATAGTACTGACGACCACATGTAGCGGCGGTGACAGCAGCAGCTCCAGAAGGTGGCGATGGCGGTATCTTCAATGGAGCAGCGAAGATGAGAGAGAAGAGAAAAGAAGAGAGAGAGAGTTCGTAAAAATGAGGGGGAAGGTATTCGTCGTTGCCAAAACGATGCGTTTCACTGAAACCTGTTATCGTCGAAAAATTTTGCTGTAAAATCCGACAGTAAACTTGGCACAAATTTTGCGCCACTACTTACCGTCAGATTTAGTGACAAAATTTCTAAGGCGACAGTAATTTTTCGAGAGACGAATTTTTACTCTTAATTTAGAAAAAAGAACACCTTAGGCATTTATTTTATGCATTAAATCTAACACTATTTATCTGATTTTCAAAAGTGATTTAGATCATTTAAATTTATCGATGACAACATAGTGTTGATATTTTAAAGACTAAAATAAACGCCATATCCGTCAATTCTAAAGAAAAAGTATTCTCGTCCAGCACTTGGTCGATAATGTGATAATAGTAGGAGAATGTTTTAATATCATAAAAATAATAGATGACTTGACTGTCGATTTTAATATGTTATTTTTAATTATTTTTTAATTATATCGATAACAATGTACCGAAAAATATCGACAAAAAATCTGACCGTCGATTTTTAGTGCTAAAAAATATGTTGTTCCTTGTAGTGAACAGAGAGCACATAAAGCACGCAAGAAAATTTTTCATAATTAATTTATGAGTTTAATTTTAATGATTTGACCATGTAAATTATTTTACGTAATCATTCAATTACTTTCATTTGTTTAGATGACTATTCACGTGTTAATTATTAAAAGTAGTTACTTTTGTTAACTTAGCGACACACTAGAAAAATTATTTTTAGTGGTTATTTACTTTACTTTTAGCAGAAATTAGACATTAACTATCTTATTTTTATTACTAAAAAATTTTAACGGCAATCATACAATTGTTAGTAAAGACCTTTTTAATGGTTATAAAAAGTATATATTTGTCATTATAACATATAGTAATAATGATAAATATATAATTACCACAAAAAGATAAGTTAAATAAGATATACAGTGACCATTATGTTATTGCTACTAAAAATTTGTCACAAAAAATAATTTTTATTGTAGTGTAATACCTAATTGGATACATATAAAATTTCTTTATACTATCATTGTATCAAAATTAAATTTTGATTTTATTCCATTAAATTAATACTAACATATCATAGTACAAAAGAAGTATTTTGTAAACGGTCTCTCTACGTGTGCAAACGTTTTTATCAACTAAATCTAACAAAATTGGTCTAAACCCAACAAAAACCGCTAACACAATGTGCATTTGAACGACGCACTTCTTCTTCTTTGTTTCTTTTTCGCATGTTCCCTCTTTATCGTCGTTCTTTAATTGCTGCTGCAATATATTGTTACACTTTTTTATTTATTCTCCTCATCTTCCTCCTCCTTCTAGTGTTATTGCAGTAATTTTTATTTTTTATTTAATTTTTTTTTGTTTAAAAAAAAGGAGACTTTTTAGTTTTTATTCTTGTTAAGAAGAAGAAGAAAATTTCTTAACAATTGGTGGTGGTGGTGAGGAGGAGAAGAAAAAATGAGAGTTTTAAATTGTGCAAAACTTATCAAAATTTTTCACACAAGAATTTTTTAATTATGACACAAGTTCGTGTCAAGAGGTTAAAACAAGAATAATTATGGGAAGGTGAAATAAGAAGGAGAAGAAGAAGAACAACAACAGAAACAACACCAAAATTTTGAATGTAAGATTTATCAAAAAAAATAGTACCGAAATTTTTTAATTGAGAGAAAATTTTTTAATTTTGACATAAAAATTTCTTAACCGTAGAACAAAAATTTTTTTAACCAATCAATTAGAAGTTATCAGAAACAAAAATAATAACACCGAAAATTTTTAACTGTGACACAAGAAATTTTTTAACTGTGGCATATAAAATTTCTTAACCAATTAGAAGTTTTAGAAAATTTTTTAACTTGTTATCCTTTGAAGATTTCTTGTATCATTCATAAAAATTTTTATATTATTTCCAACTAAATGATGTACTAAACTGATTGAATGGTATCGAATTACTTCTATATAAGAGAAGTATAGCTATTCTTGTGTCATTTTTAATAAATTAATGTATTTTTTGGATCCAAAACTTAATTGAATGTATTTTATTAGTTGAGTGAATTAAAATTTTGGACTTGTGGTTAATTAAAGATTTTTTGTATTGTGTCATTTATAAAAAATTACTATGTCATTTTTAACTAAATCATGTATTTTTATTATCATCGATATAATTGTGTGGTATTGAAGTAATATATAAAATGATTTAGTTATTTATGTATCATTTACAATAAATTGATGTATTTTTTAAATTTAAAACATATTTGAATATATTTTATTAGTTGAGTAAGTCAAAATTTTGAATTTATAGTCCTTTAAAAATCTTTTATATTATTTGTTACGGCCTGACCCAGAACCTCCACGGGCCGGGCCGACCCGAACACCACCCGATCCGGACAGACGCCCCGCAAACCGACCCGGACACGCGTCCAGGACAGTTCATGTGCTGCTGGGGGACAACGTCTCTGGGAACATGGGCCTATTTTGGACGGGCCCACCTCTAACAGGTATATAAGGGGAAGACTTGCTCTTCCCCCAAGGTACGTCACATATCACACTACCCTTTCTGCCTGCACATTTACTGACAAGAGCGTTGGAGTGTCTTTGCAGGTGGCACCCCCCTCTCCACGAAGAATACGGGATATCGGGACCTCGTACCCATCGACCGGCAGTCCATGACCTGACGAGCCCCTACCATCATCCCGGATCGCAATCCGAACCGTCCAGTAACCGACCCACCGAACATTGGCGCCATCTGTGGGGACTCGTCCATGGACTTCGTGCTAGTCGAAATGGAGGCAAACCAAGAGGCCGTACCCGGAGGCGACGTCGCCGGGACGGGAACCCGACAACATCCGAGATCTCCCCCGAGGGACGCGACCCAGACACATGAGAGACGCCCCTTCGGGGGGACTGGCGACAACCACGCCAAAATAATGCAAGAGCTACACCATAGAATGCAAGACTTAGAGCGCCGGTTAGCGGACAGAGAACGCGACCAGCGCACCCCGGAACGGAGTCACTCTCGTTCCCGCTCTAGGAGCCGCTCCCGGCGCACGCCTAGCCCCCAGGTCGAGTCAGAAAGCACTGGGGAGAGAGGGCGCGCGAGAAGGCGTCATGACCCTGTCATTTACGCCAGGCGCGAAGGGCGGCGTACCACAAACCGTGGGGACGAAGATGCTCGCCGGGAGGATGACGAGGGGAGAACGAATACTCGGGGACCCGTGATAATAGGGGCCACCCCATTCCACCGCTCCATACTCGAGGTCCGGCTGCCAAAATATTTCGACAAGCCAACGGACATGAGGTATAACGGAACGCAGGACCCCCTAGAGCACCTAACGTCCTTCGAGGCCAGGATGAACTTAGAAGGAGTAGGAGACGAGGTAAGATGTCGCGCCTTCCCGGTCACCTTGGCGGGACCTACAATACGGTGGTTCAATAACCTCCCACAGGGCTCGGTGACCCAATTCTCCGACATCAGCCATGCCTTCCTGGCTCAGTTCACAACCAGGATCGCCAAAGCCAAGCACCCGATCAATTTGCTAGAGGTGACTCAGAAAGCCGGGGAACCGACCAGGAAATACTTAGATCGTTTCAACGACGAATGCTTGGAAATTGATGGTTTGACGGACTCGGTGGCGAGCTTGTGTTTGACGAACGGGCTCCTGAATGAGGACTTCAGGAAGCACCTTACCACAAAGCCCGTCTGGACAATGCAGGAGATCCAGTGCGTGGCCAAGGAGTACATCAACGACGAGGAAGTAAGCCAGGTCGTGGCTGCCAATAAACAACAGCCCGTCTACAACCAAACCCGGCACTACGAAGGTAGAGAAAAACCAAGGGAACACGCCAGGGACGGCGGCCCAAGTAAGGTGCCGAAGCCATTCCCCCGAATCAGGAAATTCACCAATTATACCCCCCTCGCGGCACCGATCACGGAAGTTCACCAACAGATAGCAGAGAAGGGGATACTGACGAAACCTCGACCTCTGAAGGGCAGGACGGGGGGAGACAAGAACCTCTACTGTGAATATCACAAGGGATACGGGCACAAAACCCAATACTGCTTCGACCTAAAAGACGCCCTGGAGCAGGCAATCAGGGACGGAAAACTTGCCGACTTCTCCCATCTTATCAGGGAGCCGAGGAGACGCAATCGGGACCGCGAAAACGAAGACGGGTCCCGGGCGACGAGACGACGCTAAGAACCAGAGAGGGACGACCACGGTCTCACGGTGGTGAATGTAGTAACGGCGAGGAACTCCGTCCCAAGGTCGAAATCGGCACAGAAAAAAGATGCCAAGGTCCTCGCGGTCTCCTCCTCGTCTGCTAGAAGTTCCCGGGGACTCCCATCCATCTCTTTCGGCCCGGAAGACCAATGGTTCGACGAGGCGCCGGAAAGTCCCCCCATGGTCATCACGGCCAGGGTCGAAACTGGCCTTGTCAAGCGGATCCTGGTTGATACGGGGGCAGATTCGAACATCATGTTTCGAAATGTTTTTGACGCCCTGGGACTACGAGATGCTGATCTGGCGACCCACCAGCACGGTGTGGTAGGGTTGGGAGACCACTTCATCAAACCAGATGGAATCATCTCCCTCCCGACCTCCGTGGGGCAAGGGCAGAGGCGAAGGACGGTGATGGCCGATTTCGTAATCTTACGAGATTCCACAGCTTACAACATCATCTTGGGGAGAAAAACCATCAACGACCTGGGGGCAGCTATTAGTACGAAGCTGCTCGTGATGAAGTTTGTTGCTGATGACGGATCCGTAGGATCCATCAGAGGAGACTTGGAAACGGTGGTCGCCTGCGACCACGCCAGCCTCTCTCTCAGGAAAAAGTCCAAAGAAGCATCGGGGGTCTTCCTCGCCGACCTGGACGCCAGGATAGAAGACAAGCCCAGACCCGAGCCAGAAGGGGATTTGGAGAAATTTAGGGTCGGTGACGGGGACGAGAAGTTCACGTTCATAAACAGGAACCTTCCCCATGAATTAAAGGAGCCTTTGATGGAGATGATCAGAGCCAATGCCGACCTCTTTGCTTGGACGCCAGCCGACATGCCAGGGATAGATCCCCAGCCCATGTCACACCATCTGGCCGTCAAACCAGAAGCCAAGCCAGTGGCCCAGAGAAAGAGAAAGATGTCACGGGAAAGGGCAGAGGAGGTGGCCAAGCAGGCGGCCAGCCCCCTTGAAGCAGGGTTCATCCGGGAACTGGACTACTCGACCTGGCTGTCGAACGTAGTTTTGGTGAAGAAACACAATGGGAGGTGGAGAATGTGTGTGGACTACTCTAACCTCAATAAGGCATGTCCTAAGGACTGCTACCCCCTGCCCAACATTGACGCACTCGTCGACGCAGCAGCGGGGTACCGGTATCTGAGCTTCATGGACGCCTACTCCGGGTACAACCAGATACCGATGCACCAACCCGACGAGGAGAAAACGGCATTCATAACGCCCGGGGGGACCTATTGCTACAAAGTGATGCCATTTGGTCTGAAAAATGCTGGCGCCACGTACCAGAGATTGATGAACAAGATATTCAGTGAGCTCATAGGCAGGACAGTGGAAGTCTATGTGGACGACATCCTCGCAAAAACCGCATGACCCGAAGATCTCTTGAGCGACTTGGGAAGTGTATTCGCCTCCCTCCGACAACACGGCATGAGGCTCAACCCGCTTAAATGTGCCTTTGCCATGGAAGCTGGAAAGTTCCTGGGATTCATGATCACCCAAAGAGGAGTAGAAGCCAACCCCGAGAAGTTCCAGGCGATTCTCCAGATGAAGAGCCCGGGTTGTATCAAAGATGTCCAACGATTGGCGGGAAGACTGACGGCTTTATCCCGTTTCGTCGGCGCATCGGCAGCAAAAGTCCTACCCTTCTTCAATCTGATGAAAAAGGGAATAGCATTCGAATGGACCCCAACGTGCGAGGAGGCATTCAACCACTTCAAGGAGATCCTAGCAGCACCTCCGGTGCTCGGGAAGCCCAAGGCCGGAGAATCACTCTACCTCTACCTGGCAGTAACAGAAGAAGCGCTTGCAGCAGTGCTTGTAAGAGAAGAATGGAAAGCTCAGCAGCCGATCTACTTCGTGAGCAGGGCCCTACAAGGAGCCGAGCTGAGGTACAGCAAATTGGAAAAACTGGCGTTGACACTCCTAACTTCCTCCCGAAGGTTAAGGCAATACTTCCAGGGCCATCGTATAGTCGTGAGAACGGATCAGGCAATTCGCCAAGTACTCCAAAAACCTGATTTGGCTGGTAGGATGATGACCTGGGCCATCGAGCTCTCCCAATATGACTTGCAGTATGCGCCCCGGCACGCAATCAAGGCCCAGGCAATGGCAGACTTTTTGGTTGAGGTAGCAAGTGATCCCCCCGACGAAACGGGCACACGGTGGAGGCTCCACGTGGACGGAGCCTCCAACCAAACGTCTGGGGGAGCCGGGGTCATCTTAGAAAGCCCAGTAGGAGTCATCTACGAGCAATCGACCAAGTTCGAGTTTCCTATGTCGAACAACCAAGCGGAATATGAAGCTCTCTTAAGCAGACTAATACTAGCACGGAAAGTCAGAGCAACGAAGGTCGAAGTATGCAGTGATTCACAAGTCGTCACCTCGCAAGTAAACGGAAGTTACCAAGCCCAGGACCCCCTCCTGCAAAAATACTTGGAAAAGATTAAAGAAATGATAAGTCAGTTCCAAGAGGTCACGATCCAACACGTCCCCAGAGAAAGGAACACACGGGCGGACCTCCTGTCCAAACTAGCCAGCACGAAACCAGGAGCGGGTAACCGGTCTCTCATTCAAGGCATGGTGAAAGAGCCAACGGTCGCCCTCCACTTGACGGAAGTGAGTCCCTCCTGGCTGGACCCCATCACAAACTTCCTGGAGCTCGGTAAATTACCAGACGACGAGAAGACAGCTAGAACGTTGAGAAGGGAGGCAGCCAGATATGCAATCATACAAGGGCAATTATTCAGAAAGGGGCTCAGCCAACCCCTATTGAAATGCTTGCACCCCGACCAGACGGACTACGTACTTAGAGAAGTCCACGAGGGATGCTGCGGCCACCACATCGGGGGCAAGGCCCTAGTGAGGAAGCTCATCCGAGCTGGATATTACTGGCCATCAATGATGAAAGACTCAAGAGAATTCGTTAAAAAATGCGTAAAGTGTCAACAAAACGCGAACTTCCACAAGGCGCCGGCCTCCGAGTTAAGCCTTTTGACGACCACAAGACCCTTCGCTCAATGGGGAGTCGACCTTTTAGGACCTTTCCCGGTTGGCCCGGGACAAGTCAAATATCTCATAGTGGCCATCGATTACTACACCAAGTGGATAGAGGCCGAGCCACTGGCCAGCGCATCTTCCTCCAATTGCAGGAAGTTCATGTGGAGACAGGTGATAACCCGGTTCGGCATCTCGGAGGTCGTCATCTCGGATAATGGAACACAATTCACTGACAAGAAGTTCACGGAGTTCCTCACCGGCCTAGGGGTAAAGCAAAAGTTTTCCTCAGTTGAACACCCCCAGACAAACGGGCAAGTGGAATCCGCAAACAAGGTCATCTTGCTTGGCCTTAAGAAATGCCTAGACAACAAGAAAGGCGCTTGGGCTGACGAGCTCGCTTCGGTCCTATGGTCCTACCGAACAACCGAGCAAAGCGCTACGGGAGAAACCCCTTTTTGCTTAACATACGAGGTCGACGCCGTGATACCCGTCGAAATCGGCGAACCGAGCCCGCGGCTACTGCTCGCAGGTGTGGACGAAGCAGTAGAAAAGGACCTGGTGGAGGAGACGAGGGAGATGGCCCATTTGTCAGAAACAGCATTGAAACAAAGAATAGCCTTGCGCTACAACGCTAAAGTCCTCAGGAGGGATTTTGGGGAAAGAGACCTCGTTCTGCGACGCAACGATGTCGGTCTACCGACCCCTGGAGAAGGAAAGCTGGCGGCAAATTGGGAAGGTCCCTATAGAATTAGGGAAGTACTTGGAAAGGATGCCTACAAGCTCGAGAGACTCGACGGCACAGAGATCCCTAGAACATGGAATGCAGGTAACTTGAGAAAGTTCTACTCCTGACTCGGACAAGCCGACCAGGAGGCCTAACGGACTCACGAATGATCTCTCTGTTCACATGATTAAATTTTAGTCCATTTTTAGCTATTTACTCTTATCGAATACTTGCCATATTAACAAGCTTGCATAGCTGACGATTAATTCTCACTTGTGAAAATATTCTCCTACTTATCTTTTGCTTCCCAATACGCGCTTCACACGATTACGTCCTAAAATGGCAACCCGGGACTGATCACCCCGGGAGCCAGACGGACCATAGCAATAATTAACACAGCGACAACGCGACCAAATCGGTCCAAATCGTTACCAAAGCAAAAACGACAAAACGGGCACAAGCAAGGAGCCCACCCCGAAAGCCAGACGGACCATAGCAATAATTAACACAGCGACAACGTGACCAAAATCGGTCTAAATCGTTACCAAAGCAAAAACGACAAAACGGGCACAAGCAATGAGCCCACCCCAAAAAGACGGTAACAAAAATAATACGACGAGTAAGGCGAAAGATAGTAACGGCCACTCGGCCAAACGACCGACTAAACATAACTATTACGAAGTGTCAAATTACAGAACACGCAACAAATGTTCAACAAATCTACATCAAAATGTTCAAGTTAAAAGAAATCACTTCCTAGGCATGTCGACAATCTTACCGTCTTGGATCATTTTGAAGACCCCAATAGCCGATATGTCGAAGTTGGGAGCCACGATCTTCACTTGGGCTTTCAAAGCATCTTCAGTCATAGAAATCACGCTCTTCCCTTGCTCTTTGGTCGCTTTTAGCTTCTTCCGGAGCTCCTCGACCTCGACTTTAGCGGCTTTAGCCGACGACACGGCCTGGTCACGCTCTTTCTCCAAGATCGCTACCTGACCCTGAGCGGCGTTTAGCTGGCTCTCCAAGGTCATCTCCCGCTCAGCTAAACGGGCCACCGTCTCGTCGAAGGCCTTCAATTTTTCCTCGGCGGATGTCGCCCTTTCCTTGGATGCCTTGAGTCTCTCCCCCATCTCAGACAACTGGCTCTGGAATAGCTCAACCTGCATCTTGAAGTCGTTGTTCACCTTGGCAGAGGACTCGAGCTTCCTCCGGAGGGCCTGCATTCCCGACAGCTCGAACTCAGCCTTTCGAGCTATCACGGCCCCCCGGAGCAAAGTCCGATACATCCATCTCGCCTGCCCGGCCAGGTCGGTTCCATGGAAATGCTCCTCTATCCCAAGGATCAGCTGCGAGTCGATAAAGGTTGTGGCATCGAAATTCCTCTCCATGATGGTGAGAGCCCCCTCCGGGCTCGAAGACGCCCTCCGCCTCTTAGGGGTGTGGATGAGTTCCACATCGTCATCTTCCTGAGGGGCAGAGGGCGAGTGCCCGCCAACGATGACCTCGGGAGGGGGAGAAGCCTGCGCCCCCTCTGGGTTCTTACCCGACATATCAGTATCCTGGGGAGGGGGCTCAGTCTGGTCCTCCTTCTCCCTAGAAGGTCCAATCGAGTTCCCGGCATCCTTCTCCTCAGCTTTCTCGTCATCGCTTTCTTTGAAGAAGGTCTTCATCAGGTTCTCAAGACTCGTCACTGTAGCAGACATCTCCACAGCAGCAAACAAACAAACACATCAGTCGTTAGATCGCGAAAGCAAACAATAATAAACAACACAAAAAATACAAAACAAGACGACTCACGGATATAGCTCCTGGCGGCCTCCCGTTCACCCATAAGGAGATGAGGATTCACGGGGTTTTTTTCAAAAAGAGCAAATAGCACATCGGCTATTTGCTTATCTACCGAGGACATCCTCTTATACGTTACCTTAATAAAAGGATTCGACCCCGCCCCAAAGCTCCAGTAAGTGGGGATGAGGCGTTCCCCCTCCAAGGACAACCAAAAGGGGTGGCGACCTTTAACGGGACGGACTTTGAAGAACTTATCTTTAAACCCATGGTAGGAGTCCTCGAACAGACCAAATATTCTCCTACCCTGGGCAGACCGGAAAGAGAGGAACCCTTTCCTCGCTTTCCCTTGTTTTGAAGGGTTGGTAAGGTTGAAGAAGAAAAGAAAGACATCCACCGACACCGGCAGCTCGAGATACTCGCAAACCATCTCAAAACAGCGGATAGAAGCCCAGCTGTTCGGATGGAGCTGTGACGGTGACACGGATATCCGATTCAAGAGCGACATCTGGAATTCGAAAAACGGAAGGCAAACCCCGACCTGGGTGAACATGGATTTGTAAAACCAAATCCAGTCGGCAATCCGGGGAGAGTGAAGATTGATCTCGTACAGCCGCTCATGGGGGGCAGGCACGGAGGTCTCATAATTGGCCTCTTCGTCTGTTCCCCCGCACAAGTACCCAGCTTGCCGGAACTCCGTCAACTTCGCCAGATCCATCTGGTTTGGCGAATCCTTTACATCCGAGGTTACCCAAGCGTACGGATCATAGCTCGCCGCGAAAGGGGAAGCCCGGGAGACGACATAAGGCATACCTACAGCGGGGTACCATTCCGTTAGTCTACGAGGTCGGGAGTCCGGGGAAAACCCAAGAAACTACACCCTTTCTACTCAATCATGACCAAATACGGCTAAGAGCTATACCAATCGCACAAATCACCTAGAAACCTACCCAAGAATGGTACCCCTCCCCCAACACATCTACCTAGCATCAAATGGCCACACAACAACAAAAATGGCAACACAAATACATACAACAAGCATGCAAGAACGAAACAGAAAAGAGAAGGATTCTTGAATTACCTGAATTGATTGTAGGAACTGGAAAGTGAAGGAAGAGGCACAGAGACGCTCGAACAAGAATTTTTGGATATCAGGGAGAGAAGAAAATAGGAATAGCGAAAGTGGGAGCAAAGGAAATAAGAAACTGTTTAAAAACCGCTGCGTAAAGCGCGAAAAGGCCAGGGATAAAATGGTCTTTGTGCGCGGGATTTTTCGTAACCCATTATGAGCATTTAATGCTCAGCGCGAAGAACGAAGCGACAAAACGGTCGCCTTAGCAACCAAGAGACACGCGCGCAGGGGGCACGTCCCTCCCACGGTCAGCCGACCCGACGACAACACACGAACGAAGAAATCACGCGCCACCAATGTCCCTCACAACCATCACTGGCGCGTCGGGGGCACTGTTACGGCCTGACCCAGAACCTCCACGGGCCGGGCCGACCCGAACACCACCCGATCCGGACAGACGCCCCGCAAACCGACCCGGACACGCGTCCAGGACAGCTCATGTGCTGCTGGGGGACAACGTCTCTGGGAACATGGGCCTATTCTGGACGGGCCCACCTCTGACAGGTATATAAGGGGAAGACTTGCTCTTTCCCCAAGGTACGTCACATATCACACTACCCTTTCCGCCTGCACATTTACTGACAAGAGCGTCGGAGTGTCTTTGCAGGTGGCACCCCCCTCTCCATGAAGAACACGGGATATCGGGACCTCGTACCCATCGACCGGCAGTCCACGACCTGACGAGCCCCTACCATCATTCCGGATCGCAATCTGAACCGTTCAGTAACCGACCCACCGAACATTATTCAATAATAATTTTTGTGTCATTTACAACTAAATTAAATGATGTATTAGAATTAAAAATTGATTTCATGAACACATGAATTACCGATTTATAAATTTTGTTCGAATAGAGCATAAGTGAAAAAAATCTACAAAAGAAATAATAAAATCAAGTAACACAAGTGCAAAAATTCAAAGACAAATAAAACAGTGGGGTCGACGTATAAAATGAAAAAGATAATGACGATAATAATGATAACACGATAATAATATGATGATGATAATGATAATGGAAAAAGAGAAAGAAGAAGAGGAAGAAGAGGAAAAAGAGAAAAAATAATGAAAAAAAAACGTATACATATTATGACTTGATTGAAATTGATTAGGTGAAACATTTGGTGTTTTAGAATTTTTGTTGTACGAAAATAAAAAATAGAAAAACATAAGTAATTAACAATATTTTTGAATAATGTAAATTAATAGGGTTAAAAAAATAAATTTATCTTAAATTTAATTAGTATCATTAAATTAAGATGTAATATATTTTTATTTGATTGGTAGTTGTTCGTGTTGTTTAAGATGGTCCGTTGTTTACCTAACACTCTCTGTAAAAAAAATTATTTAAAAAATAGATGAGGAATGTTAATATACACCTATAATACGTCTATATCTTCACACTTACCCATTAAATTTCTCCAATCCTAACCGAACACGTCTCTAACTTACCCCTTTCTCTTCCCCGTCATAAACTCATAATGCTGCCTCATAAGTTGAAGTATAACAGATCCTCCCAAACCAACATTATAAATGTAGACGAGTAATCCAGACACACAAAATCTAACCCCTTCTATCTCTCTCGGTTATGGGTTCTTTAACTACCAACATGGGAGAAGAAAGCCAACCATCTCTAACCTCCAAGATCTCAACGGTGGTGCCAGCCACGCCACGTGGCAACGAGCGCGGCACGTACAACCTTGGCTACATGGACCTCCTCATGAAGCTTCACTACGTAAGAACCGTTCATTTCTTTAGCCCTCAAGCAGCACAAGGGCTCTCAATCTTTGACTTGAAGAAACCTATGTTTCCCCTGTTGGATCCGTATTCACACATCTCGGGCCGGATCCGGAGGTCCGAATCGTCCGGGCGACCGTTCATCAAGTGCAACGATGCTGGTGTCCGCATAGTTGAGTCTCATTGTGATAAGACACTTGAGGAATGGTTCAACCAAAAAGGGTACTCCATTCATGAACTTGTCCATGATCACGTGCTTGGTCCTCACCTTGCTTTCTCACCCTTGCTCTTCCTCAAGGTATGTGTAAATTCTTTCTACTTTTAATCTCCTAACTACCTAGGTATCTTATTATATCAAATCTTTTTATTTATAAAAACTTATATTAGATATATAGTTTTAATGCACTATAAATATAAAATAATTTTATACATACATATATCTAATTATATAATATTACGTAAATAAAAATAATTATTTAAAAGAATAAATATAATTTAATTATTGTGTAAATTTTTTTATTATACTCTCAATACATTGTAATTATATATAATTGATCATGGAATTTAGTGGTTAGACTACTCTTATGTCGTAGTTATGTTATGGCTTTTTTTTTCTTTCATATATTAATTATCATATGAATACTCAATTTATATTTAATTTGAATTTTTTGCTGGAAGATAGTTTTAATAATTAAGGTAATCTAAAATTTTGGATTTTTTTTTCTTTTCCCGAATACATATCTGAATCAATTATGTTATTTATATAATATAATAAAGTTGTTTTTTTTTACTTAAATTTTAGAAAGATCTAAAAAATTATATATATGTCCACCTATTTATTAATAATCCAATTAGGTGAGTCCGACATATATGTTTATATGTTGCTCGTTCATTGCTTTCATTATTCACGGAGCTGAAAGTCTGTGAACCTTTGTGTGCACCTATTTTTGTATTGTTTCACGGGTCTACTACTTTCCTATGCTACAGATAGTATTTCTACGTGTTTTTTTCCCTAGAAATTCTTAGTTTTCATGATATATCACTTTTGTTATTTAAATGTGTGGCCTTTATATTATGGTATGACTGTACAATTTTTTTTTTTTAATTTTAATGGGACTTTTAATAATATAAATACGTATGTGTCACGTGTATGTTAACCAAGAACCATTACTTTCTAGCTTTAGAAAGTAGTTAGGAAAAGAATACTTCTAAAGACTATTAAGAAGGGTACGATCAATTAATAAAGGAATCATTAAAAGCATAACATCTAGCTAGCTAGAGTAATCTCTAAAGATAAAAAATTATTATTGTCTCTGTAAAAATTATTGATGGTCCTTCTCTTTAAATATGAATTGAACAGAACTATTTTGCTAACTTTGACATAAATGATATTTTTCGTTAATTGACTCTTCTCATCAATGATTCTTAAGAGTAATTTTTAACAATTTTTTAAACTTTCATAATTTTATTAAGAAATTAATTAACTTATCAAATATTATTATATTACAGTCCTTATCATTTATGGATATGTCAAGATAGTATTTGTAAGAATTCGAAGAATTATATTTCCATGTGGACATAGCTTTTAGGGGTTCAGTTATGTATTCACTCAAAACATTCTTTAAAAATTAATTCCCACAATTTAAATTTATTTTAAGTTTTCCAAATGGACTAATATTTAATTTGAATCAAGCAATATTAATTTTAAATTTTTTTAAAACAAATTATGCATTTTATTAAGCAAAAACATATATACAATTTATAGTGTTTTTTTTTTAAAGCAGGAGATCAGATATGGTGATTATTGGACACTGAAATAGTCTGTTTGCATTTTCGTTCTATATTTAATTTTAAGAATTCAGTTAAACAACTATTTTTTTTTCGGTTATATGGTATTGTAAAAAAGTTCTATACATTACGTAAGAAAAATTGTTAAAGTTAGTAATTTTTAATATTTTTAGTCATTATTTAATTAATATAAATATTAGATTATCTTTAATAAATAAATTATTAATTTATGTATATAAATTTTAAAAAATATAAACATAAAATTATTAATTAATTTATATAAATTTTAATAAATATAAATTATTATTCACCAAATACGTCAACCATGTAACATTCTCTTGCCTAGGTATATATTTCTCTATATATCTCCCCATAGTTTCAGTATGTATATTAGTTTATGTAAAAAAATTTATAGAAGCCATAATATCTAACCGAAAAAGAGGAACCAGCCACAAGCAAAGAGAGCAAGTAGATGCAGCATTCTATGACAAAGAAACACGTACCCATGTATATTAGGCTAAACCAATAAAATCATATTATAATCTTCTCTTGCCAACTAACTCTCGTCTAAATATTTATTCTCTTCTTCTGATAATAAGCCACGTGTACTTTATATTGCATGCAATTTGTATAACCAAATTAAACATCAATATTCAATGCTCTCTCCCATAACAAATAAGTAGTGTTGAACTGTTGATTTTGAAATTTGATTTTATCCAAATTATAAGTAGTATATCTTTAGAAAAGTTAAGTTAATTAAATCAATCAGATACTAGGGTGAAAAAAAAAAGTTAAGTTAACGGACGTTATTTGTTACAATGGCAAGAGTGGCAACGAACTCTATTAGATGAAAAAGGGATAGTAATTGTAAAGAGATAATATATATTCTTTTAAAATGATAAAAATAATATTATATATTGGTAAATGATACATGAACAACAACATTTATCATTTTCAGTCAATATTTGTTTAATTTTAAATCCTAAAAATTAAATTCTAAATCTTAAACTTAAATCATAAATTCTAATAGGGTAAAACTAAGATATTATTAGTTTGAAGTATTAGCTAATATTAATAAAAAGTAGTAATTCTTTAACATTTTTTGAGAATATAAAAAAAATTTAGAATTTAAAATTTATAATTTAGTATTAAGAGTTTATGATTTTAAGATCTAAAATTTAAGATAAACAAGACTATTTTAAAAAAATTGACTGATGTTATTGGATAAAAAATATTTTTTTCAGAACATTACTCAACATCAATTAATCTTTTTAAAATTATTTTATTTATCTTAGATCTTAAATTATAAATCTTTTTTACTTTAAATCCTAAATTATAACCCTAAATTTTAAAATTGGTTAACTATAAGTTTGTTCTTCATACTTTCTCGTTTTAATATTAAGAAAAAAATAATTTGACAATAAACTTAATAATAATAATAAAGAGCAATGTTATTCATTTATTGCCGGTTGATGCAACCACCAACCACCAACATTAGTAGTTTAGTACATCACTTCTCAAAACTGTTGTAATTATTTTTTTTTTTTTTTTTACTGTGTAACAGTTTTTGTAACTAATCAGCTGCTTCAACTTTTGTGTTTTATGCAGTTCACTTGGTTCAAATGTGGAGGGCTGTGTGTGGGACTAAGTTGGTCTCATGTCCTTGGAGACGCTTTCTCGGCTTTCAATTTCATCACCAAGTGGAGTCACGCGCTCGCCGGTCACGTGCCACCAAAATCCCTTCACGTAAACCCTAATAATGAAGAGTTACAATCTCTTCCTATTAATTCCATTCAAGATTCACAGATTCCCATCGTGAAAAGGGCCACAATTCTTGACGAAGAACACTGGATCGCCGCAACTGACACCAAAATCGTTACTCACACTTTCTATGTCAGTTACAACCAACTTCAAGATTCAGTCACAAGTAGCCAAGAATCTAACAACACCTGTTGTTTCGAAATCGTTTCGGCATTATTATGGAAGTGTTTGGCTCAGATCAGGAGCTATTCAGAGCCAAAAGATGTTGTAATTTGCGAATATCATAGGGAAAACTACGAGTTCCCTACAAATATTGGCTTGGAATTTAGTACAGTTGAAGCTAGTAGCAAAGTTTCTGTTTCGGAATCTGATGTTTTGGAATTGGCAAGGCTCATGGGCAGTGAGAAAAAGAAGGTTGAGAAGCATGTCATGGAGAAATTGGTGGAAGAAAGTGAAGGGAAAGAGGATTTTATAGTGTATGGAACGAGGTTGACTTTTGTGAACTTGGAAGAAGAAGGTAACGTTATTTATGGGGTGAAGCTTAATGGAGAGAAACCAATGGTTGCCAATTGTGCCCTTCATGGGGTGGGTGATGAAGGGGTAGTTTTGGTACTTCCAGCACCTCAGGATAAGGAAGATGGTGGCAAAATTGGAAGGTTGGTCACAGTTTCTCTGCCAGAAAAAGAAGTTGAACAACTTAAAGATAAATTGGGAAGTGAATGGGGTATAGCATCACATCCTTGATGAGATCGATCCACAATCAAATATGTCTTTTGTTATACATTGCCGGGTTCGTTATTTTAATTTTTCTTATATGTTTTTTTGAATTAATGTATTTTGGTGTAATTTATTTATATTTAAATATATTGGTTTAGTAATACTGTACAAAGAAGTTAGAAAGACTTATCAGAATAAAATATAATAAAAGTAATAATAAAATCTATCAAGAAAGCAACTATCACTTATATTTATATCAATCGTGTATTAACTGTATATTAAAATTAATAACTAAAATCAGTTATCAATATAAAATATACATTAAAATATAAAATATATATTAAAAATAAATTTTATATTTATATATATATATACTTGATAACTAATTTTTGATATACACATATTATTTTTGTATTTATATAACTATGGTATGTTTTATATTATTATTTATATATGATAATAAATTTTTTTCTTAAGATAATTCATCCGTTAAAAAGTAATTTTATTATTTTCTTCTGTATTGTATAAAAAAAATTACACTTGTATAATAAAACTGTTCTGTTCGTGTGTAATCGAGGTATGATGACTCCTTCCAACGACTGTTTAGTCTTGGTGGAGAGCTATAATTCGTCCTGAGAAAGGGTCGAAACACTTCGACAATGCGCAACACAGCGGCGGGAGCACCTGCAAAAAGTACTCTGACGCTCAAGTTAGGAGAGTATATTAAAGGGAGAATTTAAAAGATAAATAAAACGTGGTGTGTGACCTGGCTTCTTCTGGGATATCTGGTTTGTTTATATAGACGAGTGAAGTGCTAGCTTGTCTTTGTTTGTTCCGATCTTTTCTGATTGGGTGGTGAGTACCGTTTGTTATTGATAACGGTTTAGAGATTATGTTTGATTCGTTTTGAAGCTGTACTCAAGTTGTGGTTGAATTGCACTATTATCTCCGTTTCATATGGTCGGTTTTGATATTGATTTTGTTTCCGAGTTTGTAGGGTAGACGTCATAGCCCCCAAACTTGTATGGCTTTGTTCAAAAGCAACATGTAAGCTTTTAAATGGTCGGCCTTTGTTTGTGTTTTTTCCGCACGTATGGTGTTGATTAGTTTCGTGATGTATCGGGCCTCCTTACGATCTTGGGCTTTCCATGTGATGCGTTTTTAGTATTGAGAATGAAAAGAAAAAATGGATATGGGAGAGACTGAAAGTTAAGGGACTTTTTACCTCGTGAAATGTGTTATGATTAATGTGCTTCTTCACCGTTTGGGTTTTCAATGCTTTGAGCGGTTATTACTTGCGATACCCACTAAGTTAGTAGGCTTGTAATAATAGTTGTTGCTACTTTGAAATTGACATTCTGCTTTTTCAATTTCATCTTTCCAGTTGACCCCAGCATGACTTCTAAAGGTTAGTTTCCTTCTCTAGAGATTTTTGTTTCTGTTTTTTGTAATGGCGTGAGAGAAAGAGAAAGAGAAGGAAAAGCAGAAGGTGGTTGAAGTGAAAAAAGATAACCCGTACCCTTGGGTACATAATGATGTGAGGACTCGTTCCTCATCGTATGTGGACGTCGAGTCACTTGTGAACTCAAGGGTTTGAAGCTTGTGAAAAATGGTTCGGGTGCGGTGGTTGAGCTTCTTCACTGTTCTGGTGGGGATAGGGTTTGTGAGAGGAGGGGGATTGACAGTATTTTTATATGTATACCCTTTGTCTCACTGAACTCCGTGTGAGATTCCCTTTTTCTGAATTTGAGTGTGATGTTTTGACTCAACTCAACTGCGTGCCCTCGCAGTTGCATCCAAACTCTTGGGCATTTCTTCATGCTTTTCAGTGTTTGATGGAGTTTCTTTCTTTTCCCTATTCTCTGTCTATTTTTTCTCATTGTTTCAATCAAAAGGGGTTCGGAAAGGGTTGTGGGTATGTTTGAGTAGCTTTCCCGGGCATTCCCCTTTCCTTTTATATAAATCTTCTTTCAAAACCTTTAAATCTATGTTTGTTAAAGTGCGGTCAGTAGAGACCAAGTATCCCTTCTATCTAGACGACGAGCTTATAAAAAGGTTTCTGCTTTATTGGTGCTCTGAGCCGATCCAAATTCTCGAGGCTACAGAGCAGAACGAGGAAGAAGACTGTTTCTTAGACTTTTTTATAGAGAGTTTTTCTGATGGGGAGTGTTTCTCTATTCCCGAAGTTCTTCATTTTCATGATTCTGGTGACAGTGAGGGTTTGAAAGCTTACATAGGTAATGCTGGTTGTTATTTTTGCTATCAAGTTTTCATTTTCTTGATTTTTTGCTTTCTGTCTGTAGGTGGGAGAGTTCCTCTTCTTAATCCTTCGCGATTTTAGTCATTTCTCAAAAAGAAAAAGGAGAAAGGTACATGTGGCTCTGGGACCGTGAAGGAGGGTGGGGGGAGGGGGTGCCGCTTAATCTGTTGCCCAACCGGCGTCATCTTTTAAGAGGAAGAGGGATGACACTGAGAAGTCTCTTAAGGTGATTTCGGAGGGTGATAAGAATTTTGCTGGTGGCAATAGATCTGCTTTTGAGAGGCAGAAGAGGCTTCATGGCTTCATTCCTGCCACGAGCTCGCATTCGTTGTGGAGTGATCAATTTCCCTTTGCCAAGCTTTCTGACAGGGTTTCTCAGTACCCTCGAGATAAGCTGATGACTCGTCGTATTGGCATGGAGGGGATGGAAAAGTTCATTCAGGTCAGCCATATATATTTGTGTGTTTTTTGTGTCTTTGTCTTTATTATTGTTTATGTTTTGTTGATTTGTGTTTGTCTTCTATTGCAGATTGTCGCTTCACGTTTGATGTGTGTAGGTCGCACTACTGAACTGCTCGGGGCCAAACAAAAAGTGGCTGTGGATAGGGTTTCTGACTTAGAGAAATCGTTAAAAGAGAAGGACGACATCATTGTAGATGTTACGGCAAAATTGAAAGAGTTTGAAGAGGAGGTCGTTCGCCTTCGAGACCAAGTCCGGCTTCTGCAGGCAGAGGTGAAAGAGAATGATAAGACTAAGGAGCAGCTGACCTCCAGCGTTCATGAGTTGGAAGAGGAGGGGATGGAGATGTTCTCCTCCAGTTTTGATCGAGCTGTCAGTCAAATTGCTGTGTTAGCCCCCGAGTTTGATTGTGATCAGCTTGATGTAACCAAGATAGTTATTGGCGGGAAGCTGGTTGTGGATGGAACCGTGGAGGACTATGATAAGAACGTTCCTCCTTTTTAATTTATGTATATTTCTGTGGTTTGTTTGTTTTGATGTTTATTTTTTTTTTTTGGATTGGAGTAACTCCTGTTTGTGCTGACCAAGGTCGGGTCCGTTTGACAATTTAGTATTTTGATAATATATATATAGCTATGCATGCTTGGTTAATGTTTTTGCATTTGAAAGTAGAATAGGAGAAGAGAAAAAGTAAGGAACAGATCGGTTATTCATATGTCAGTACATTGTTGAACTTTGATAATTTGACATATTGGGTGTTCGGCCTCATTAAAACCCTCCTTAGGTAAAACTCTTATTTGGGAAAAAACCTCTAAGGGGAAAAAAGAGTACCTTCATCCGTGGATTGTACAGGTTATGATCTATACAACTTTAGTGGAGAGATATTCCAATTTCCTGATAGTGAGTCGCCTTTTAGTATTTGCAGTTGGTAAGCCCTCATTCCGAGTACTTTTGCAATCCGGAATGGTCCTTCTCAATTCGCGGCGAGTTTGCCGTGCGATGAGGTCATCTTGCTTCCTCTGTTCTTCTTAGGACTAGGCCCCCTTCGTTGAATGTTCTGGGTATTACTTTTTTATTGTGTCTTCTTTCTACTAGTTGCTTCATTGCTCTTTGTTTGATAGCGGCGACATCTCTATCTTCCTCCACGAGATCTAGATCGGTCTTCCTTGTATCAATATTGTGGTTTTGATTGTATAGCTCAGCCCTTAAGGTGGGGTGCCGACCTCGATTGGTATTAGTGCCTCTGTTCCGTTGAATAACTTGAATGGGGTTTTGCCTGTAGTAGTTTGTATTGTCGTATTATAGCTCCACAGTATTTCTGGGATCAAGTCTGCCCAGTCACCTTTTGCATCAGTGAGCTTTTTCCTCATTGCCTGCAAGATTATTTGGTTAGTAGCTTCGGCCTACTCATTTGTCTGTGGGTGCTCGACTGAGCTAAATTGATGTTGTATGTTAAAGTTTTTCAAGAACGGTGCAAGTTTGTTATCTGTAAATTGCCTACCATTATCCGATATTATCTCCTTAGGTATTCCGAATCTACATATGATATTTTTCCATATGAAAGAACGTACCTTTTCGGCTGTTATTCTTGCTAGTGGTTGTGCATCTATCCATTTTGAGAAATAATCAATTGAGACTAAGAAATTTTACCTGTCTGGTGCTATTGGAAACGGGCTGAGGATATCAAGCCCCCATCTGTAGAAAGGCTAGCTTACCTCCATACTGTGCATTACCTCGACGGGCTTCATTGAGATGGCGGCATGCTTTTGACAATTATCGCATGTTTTGACTTTTGCTATGCAGTCCCTTTGCATTGTTGGCCAGTAATATCCTGTTCGGATAATCTTGGCGGCCAGAGCTCGTCCTCTTATGTGGTTACCACATACGCCCTCGTGGACCTCGTTTATAACTTCATTAGCTTCGTTTTTGCCGAGACATTTTAGTAATGGGTGTGAGAAACGACGTCTGTATAGTTCTCTTGCCACAGTTGTAAAAAACTTGCTTTTTGCCTAAAGCTTTGGGGATTAGTCTCGTTTCTGGGGATAATCCCTGTATTAATATACTCAAGAAAAGGTATTCTCCAGTCATTTATATGAGTGATGTTCATTATGTATAATGATTCGATGCTAGGTTTTTCTAGTGTAAGTTGTGATAGTGCCGATGTGTGTGTACTTGTTCTACTAGCGGCGAGTTTAGATAATATGTCCGTTCTAGTGTTCTTCTCTCTATGCACATATTTTATGATAAATTTATCAAACTTTGAAATAAGATCCTTTGCTATGAGCCAATACTGCTCTGACAGAAGATCATTTACCTGAAAATCTCCTTTGATTTGTTGGACCACTAAGAGGGAGTCACAATGTACTATCAGGCTTTGTACTTGGAAGCTGAGGGCGAGCTTGAGGCCTGCTATGAGCGCCTCATATTTGGCTTGGTTATTGCTTTCCGAGAAGTGGAATTGAAGGGATTGTTCGGCCATTACTATTTCTGCTTCCTTTAGTACTATCCCGGCTCTACTCCTTTCTATTTGATGCTCCATCTACATGCAACTACCAGGTCTATTCGTGGTGATGCTTGTCAGATGAAAGTTCGGAAACGAAGTTTGCCAGCATCTGTGATTTCAGAGCCAGTCTTGATTGAAACTGAATATCGAACTCAGAAAGTTCGATGGACCACTTGGTCAGCCGTCCTGCCAATTCTGGTTTTGTCAGTATTTGCCTTAGTGGCTAGTTCGTCCTTAGGATTATTGTGTGGCTTTTGAAATAGTGTCTTAGCCTCCTTGCTGTTGTTACTAGTGCCAAGGCCAGTTGTTCTATTATGGGATATCTTCTTTCGGTTGGTTACATGACTCTACTAACAAAGTATACTGGTTTTTGTGCTTTTCCTGTCTCAGTAACAAGAACCGAGCTTACAGAATGATTGGAAACAGATAAGTATAAATACAAGGGTTTACCGACTTCTGGACTTTGTAGTACTGGTGGCGAGGACAAGATGGCTTTGAGTTCGGCAAATGCTATCTCACATTCTTTTGTCCACTCAAACTTTTTGTTTTTGGAGATCGTCTGGAAAAAATGATATGATCGGTTTGATACTGCGGGCAGAAATCATGACAAAGTGGCCACTCTCCCTGCTAGCTGTTGTACTTTCTTTATTGTTTTTGGGCTTGCCATTTTGAGTATTGCCTCACATTTTTCAGGGTTTGCTTTGATTTCTCGTGAAGTCAGCATGAAGCCGAGGAACTTTCCTCCTTGTACCCCGAAAGCACATTTCTCTGGATTGAGTCTCATATTATATACTCGGGTCTGCTTAAATATTTCTTCGAGGTCGTCGCAGTGCGATCTTTCTGGCGTAGTCTTGGCCACCATGTCATCCACGTAGATCTCCATGTTCTAACATATTTGTTGGTGGAATACCTTGTCCATTAGTCGTTGATATGTTGCACCTGCATTCTTTAGACCAAATGGCATTACTGTATAACAAAAATTCCCATGTTCAGTTATGAAAGCTATTTTGCTTTGGTCTTCTGGATGCATAAGAATCTGGTTGTAACCAGAGTATGCGTCCATGAAGCTTAAGCTTTTGAATCCTGAAGCATTATCTACCAGTTTGTCAATACAAGGCAGTGGATAGGCATCTTTCGGACATGCCTTGTTGAGGTTTGTAAAGTTGACGCACATGCGCTACTTACCAGTGTTTTTCCTTATCATTACCACATTCGAAAGCCATGTGGTGTGTAAACCCCGTAAAATTAGCGAATAATTGTAAATAAATTAAATTTTAATAAATTAAATTGGAAAAGTAAATTTTATAGAAAAATATGATAGAGCAAATTAAAATAAAAATTTTGACACTAATTTCAAAGAATTTGGCCCAAGATTGGACCGAACGGACCGAACCGAGTGGACCGGGACCATATTGGGCCCAAGGCCCAACCAAACTCAGCCCAATTAAGCAAAACAACACCCTCCTCCCTTGTGACATTCATTTTCACGCTGAAACTCAACATGAAGGGGGAAGGAACTCTCTCACAAACATAAACCTAGCTTGATCTTCAAACAAATATAACTTTTGATCCGGAGCTCCAATTGACGAACTATTTGCGACTACGCGTTCACCGCAACGAGCTGTACGAAACCCATGGAATAATTTGGTATGTAACTCACTATTTCCTTCTCATCCAGCTTCCCCCAATTTTGAAAATTCATATACAATTATGTTGAAAATTATTCAATTTTGGTGTTCTAGGTTTGATTTAGCTTGCGGAGCTTATTGGGTTTGAGTTGCTACGAATGTGTGGGTACGGTAAGGATCACTCAAACCCTAATCCAATTTTGATTTCATTATGTAAAATCTGAATTTGGAATATATATGTGAATTAGGTGTGAATTAAGTTTGTATATAAGCATTGGAATTGAAAAGTGAGCATTTGGAAGCTTGGTGGTGATTAAGGCTAAACTTGTGGCTGGTTTCTCTAAGCTTGAGGGGCTATGTTGTGACCTTGGGGGCTGCCTTGGACTAAATAAAGTGATCGGCCAAGATATGGTTTAGGTTTCATGCGTTTAATATGTAAGGTTGTGTGAAAACTTAGGCTAGAGAACTATAGGATAAGTTGAAATGGTTTTAAGCATTAGATGGTTAGTTTTGTGATGCTGATGGCAACTTGATGATTAGGCTTGTGTTGGTATTGTCATAAGATGAATGGAATTAATGAGAATGTATTATTGGAATTAATAATGGTGAATTGATGATGTTGTTTATATATGTCAATGAGATTTTGTGGTTATGACTTGTTGATTGGTTATTAATGAATTGAAGAAGTAAATTAATGAAGTTTTAAAAGTTGTAGCTTGTGGTTAGAATTAATGTATGGATTTTATGGAATAGTGTGTACTAGTGTGCTAGTGGTTAGTGTTAGTAAAAAGGGACTTGATATGTGGTAAATTTGTAGGTTTTGGAGTAGGGTTATGATATAATTAAAGTAGATATGATGATGGATGAGAGGAATGGTGGATTAGTCTATGTCGGAAACCTAGAGGACTAAATTTGGTTAGTCAAATTGAGAAGTCTTGCTGCAGATCAGAAATTCCTAATCTGTTTGGACAGCAACTTAAAACGAAAACTGGGAATAATCTGAACATGATTTTCGAACAAATTTTTATAAGTTAAGATTATTCCAGAAAAAATTTAGGGAATTTGGCCAAGTGGTTTGGAAGATATGGTTTTTTGAAGTTTAGTGGTTGCTGCAGATTTTTCTGGTTTTCTGGTTCTGCAGTACCAACTTCCAGACGCTATAACTTTGGATTTAAACGGAATTTTGAGTTGCTTTCAAAATGGATTAAAATATTATTCAGTCTATTTTAAGTGAGCACAAGTTTCAGGTCTATACCTATTTTGTAGACTTAGATAAGTCATTTAGAAGATGGGTTGTTTGCTGGAAATTCTGAACTGATTCATAAAAACAAGGCACCGCTTCCAATTGATAATTAATTACTCAAATGAAGTGATATGAACCTGAAACTTGTGGATTTTTAAACTTGGAAATGATTGACTGTAATCCCACCAAAATTTAGAGGCAACGGATTAGAATTAGAATTATTGTGGAATTTATAAAAATACTGCTGCTGTCTGTTTTTCTGGAATTTTGTAAATGAAGTAGCAGAATTCTAAATTTTGTAAAAAATTCAATTCTAATCCAAGTTCCGCAAAACCTAACTTAAATTGAAGATTAGGATCTCTAGAGTTACCTTACCAAGAAAAATAGGTCTTGCATAAGTATTTACAACACAAGAAGGTTTTAGATTAAACAAGCTTAGAAAATGAAAAGAAATGTAAGTTGTCCCTAGGAAGGGTTAAAGTTAAAGACAATGATATTGAGAGATAACAAGAAGAAAGAAGAATGAGGAACAAGGAATGAAATAAAAGTTGAGAATTGATGATGTTAATCAATCAAGAATAATAAAATGTATGAGCAATGAGTTAAGTAAAGTTGAGAATGATGAGATGAGATATGAATTGGTTTCGAGAATGAAAATGATAATTATGAGAAAATGATTGAATAACTTAGGCTTGGGGCGTTGTCTCCATGTCAGCCGGGATTTTTCCCGTAGTGGTTATTGAGCTTGGGGTATTGTTTTTCCCATGTCAACTTGGGATCCGTCCCATGGATATTATTGAGCTTGGGGGCGTTCTCTTCCCCATGTCAGCTTGGGAATTCTCCCCATGGTGTATTTCTGAGCTTGAGAACATATCGGGATGGCTACATAACCGACAGTTGATATCAACAGCCATAGGACAGGCATGCATCATGTGCACATTGTTTGAATTGCTTGTTTGTGAACTATTTGGGAATGCCTACGTGATTATAACATGCTATCTATTGTACTTGTTATCTGTATTACTTGTAAGTTACTTGTGCTTGCCTTGTTTGCTTATTTGTCTGTGTAAACTAATTGGTGATGGAGGAGCGGAGGAAGGGTTAACTGGTTTGGAGTTAATGTTAGGTTTAAAATATGTAAGATTAGAATTCATTAGGCCACCTACCCCTTTTTATGGCTTCTGCTTAGAGATTAAGTTTTATAATTGTATGACGGAGTTCTAGGATTGCCTCTGGCATTCTCAGGACCTTATTTATTATACGCGTGCCACCTTTACCATGCTGAGAACCTTCGGTTCTCATCCCATACTGTGTTGTTATTTTCAGATGCAGGTCGAGAGGCTCCTCGCTAGGCGTCTGGATTCCTTGAAGTGGAGCAGTCCCCAGTGTATTTTGGGTTTCTAGTTTGTATATGTATGTGTATACGTACTAGCTTGCTCTCCAAGAAACTTGATTATTTTGTTCCTAATAGAGGTTACATGAGAGTTAGGGACTTGTTTCTGTATTTTGGATGTTAGGATACTTATGTATATATATGTAAATATTCTCCAGCCAGCCTTAGCTTCGAAAGCTGAGTCAGGAGCTAGTTCCTCTGTATTATTGGCACTCTTGTGACTCTTTCACTTGTTCCTATCCTTAACTTTTAAGTTTCTTAGCACGCAAGTAACTCTATTTATTGAGCGTTGCGTTTTTTTATTTTGCGATTTTGTTTTACCCATTTTTCAAGGCTCCTAGTATATTATCTCTTTTCACTATTATATGTAAATATTTTCTGATTAGAGGTCCGTAACACCACACTACCTCTATTCTACGACTTAAGCGTAAAACTCTGTGCAGTAGGGTGTTACATGATGAAGCGGATTTCTTTAATGAAGTCGGCACTGAGGAGCTTCTTAGTCTCTTCTTGGGCTGTGTTTGCCTTTTCCGCTCCGAGGTTCCTTTTCTTTTGAGCTACAGGTCGGATCGCTCTGTCAATGGCGAGTTTGTGGCAAATAATGTTTGGGTCTATTCCTGGCATGTCTGCTGGGGTTCAGGCGAACAAATCGGCATTGTCTTATAGTACCTTTATAAGTTTTAGTTGTTCCTATCCTTCTAGAGCTCGGCCAATGTAAGTAAATTGTTCTGGTTTTAAGGTCAGGGGGACTTTTTGGAGTTCATTTGCTGGTTGAGCTCTTTCCTGGGAATCCTCCCGAGGATCGAGTTCTGCTAGGGACAATACTTCATTTGTGCTGTGCATAGCCTTGACCTCTTGTTGATGTTTTCCCCTTGTGCTGGCCCTTTTTAGGCTTGCATTGTAACATTGCCGAGCTTGTTGGCGGTCTCAGTGGACTATCGCTATCTTTCTTTCCTGTGCCTGAAACTTAACACATAAATGTAAGGTAGACACCACTGCTCTGAATATGTTCAGAGCAGGTCTTCCGAGAATAATATTATAAGGACTGGGGCAGTCAACTATAAGGTACTGGACATCAATGGTCCGTGATAATGGGGTGTCCCCCATTGTCATTTTTAGCCATATGTAGCCTTTTATTGGGACCCTTTCTCCGGAGAACCCTACAAGTTCTTCGGATGAAGGTTGCATGGCTTTTTCAGATATTTTCATTTTTTGGAAGGTAGAGTAAAAGAGGACATCTGCACTACTACCTGGATCCAAGAGGAATTTTCTTACCAATAATTCACCTGTTTTGATGGAAATCACCACTGGATCATCTAGGTTTGGGCCAGGCAAGGATATGTCGGCCTGGCTGAAGGTAATTTTGAGGTCTGTTGTGTCCTTGCTCCTTGGAGGTACTGTTCCTTCGATAGCCAGCATTGCTCGGTAATTGCGTTTGCGTGCCGCATTTGTCTCGCCTCCCCTGGCGAATCCTCCGGATATGCAGTTTATAATCCCCTTTGGTGGGTTAGGGTTGGACCATCTACTGTCATCCTTTTCCTCCGAGGTTCGTTGACGCTCTTCTCGGTCTCGAGTGTTTTCCTTGCTTCTTCTTCCTTCGACATATTTGTCAAGGAGGCGTTGTCGGGCTAATCTCTCTAATAAGTACTTGGCGATTATGCATTTTTCCGTTGTGTGTCCGTACTTTTGATGGAAAGCGCAGTGTTTGTTCTTGTCTACGAATCGTTGGTCCTGATAGCTTCCTACTCGGGTAGGGGGTTTTATTATTTTGGCATTGAGAATCTCCTTGATTATTTTTTTCTCTCTTGGTGTTGAATCTGGTATAGGTATCAAATTTTGGAGTTAGCTTGACTGGCTTCCTTGGTTCCTTATTGTATGGCGATCTTATGGTCTTATCTTCTTCTCTCCGGGAGGGTTGCCTGATAAACCACTATTTTATATTTTATCTTGTACTCAATTGAGTGGTTTTTATTAACTCCTTACCCACTTATTCATACTATTTGCATGGTTTTATATTTCCTTCCTAATTATGTGCTATGATTAAAAACATGCTTCTTTGATCTTATATTTGCTTATTATTAATCCTCTCTTATTACCATTAGATGTCTTGATATGTGTGTTAAGTGCTTTCAGAGATTATAGGACAGGAATGGCTTGGAGGATGGAAAGGAAGCATGCAAAAGTGGAAGGAATACAAGAAGTTGGAGAAATTGCTAAGCTGTCCAGCCTGACCTCTTCGCACTCAAACGGCTATAACTTTAGCTACAGAAGTCCAAACGACGCGGTTCTAGTTGCGTTGGAAAGCTAACGTCCGGGGCTTCGATTTGATATATAATATACTATAGTTCCTCTGAGGCTAGGCGACGCGACCGCGTGATCCATGCGGCCGCGTTGTAGTGACGAAAAACCAGCGTGGCAGATTTCACAACCAGCAAATTCTGGGCGGTTTCCGACCCAGTTTGCGGCCCAGAAAAAACAGATTAAAGGCTATAAAGTAAGGGAATGCATCCATTCATGAGGAGGCTCTCATATTCACAATTTTAGGAGTAGATGTAGTTTTTAGAGAGAGAGGTTCTCTCCTCTCTCTTAAGATTAGGATTTAGGATTTCTCTTGGTTTTAGGAGTGCCTCTAAATCCCAGGTTCAACATTCTTTTTACTTTATATTCCTCTTTTTACTTTCAGATGCTTCAATGCTTGTATTAGATATGTTACCCAATTGGCTTATGAACTTTTCATGTTAAGATCTGCATATTTTATTTAATATTATTTGAGGTATTTCAGATTTAAGATTGCTTTGCTTTATTTATATTAATGCTTTTAATTTAATTTAGATATTTTCTTCCTTTTAGCTTTGGTCAAGTGATTGGTAGTACTTGAGTTATCAAACTCAGCAAGTGGTTGAAACTGGCAGATTTTGCTTTAGCTAGGATTGCTCTAACACTAGTCTCCCCACAGGAGTTGACTAGGACTTGAGGATCAAGCTAATTAGTCCACTTGACTTAACTAAGTGGGATTAAAATCCAATTCTCATCACATCTGATAAGGATAACAAGGACAGAATTTTCAGTTCTAATACCTTGCCAATAGTTTATTTTATTATTACTATTTTATTTTTCTTATCATTTAACATACTTCTTCCTTACTTTCAAAACCCCAGTTTACAAGACCCATAACCAATAATAAGAACATCTCCCTGCAATTCCTTGAGAAGACGACCCGAGGTTTAAATACTCGGTTATCAATTTTAAAAGGGGTTTGTTACTTGTGACAACCACAACTTTTGTAAGAAAGGTTGATTGCCTGGTTTAGTAACTATACTTACAACGAGAGTTTCCATAACCTCTAAACCATCAATCTTCAGGTCTTCAAAATGGCGCCGTTGCCGGGGAATTGCAAACGTGTGCCTTATTATTGGTTATTGTAAATATTTTTTTGATTTTTGCTTGTTTATTTGTTTTTATTTTTGTTTTTATTTTTGCTTTTCCATAAATTAAGAGGTTATTTGTTTTTATTTAGTTATTAAAAAAAATTTTTTTTTCAAAAATTTGTTCTTAGTGTTCATCTTGATCTTCAGTTGTTCTTCATGTTCATCTTGACCTTCAAGCTGTTCTCAGTTGTTTTCTTCGTTTTGATCTAAAAATTTGAAATTTGGTGTCATTTTTTTTGTTTTTCTCTTTCCTCATTAAATTCAAAAATATTTTTTATTAATTTTTTCGAAAAAAAATTCAGATTTTTATTTTTAAAATTTTTATCTTTATCTTATTTCAAAAATCAAATTTCAAAATTCAAATTAAAAAATTTTCAAAATTTAAATTTAAAAATTTTCAAATTTCAAATTTCAAATTTCAAAAATTCAAATTTCAAAAATTTAAAATTCAAATTTCAAAATTCAAATTTCAAAATTTCAAATTTCAAATTTCAAAATTTAATTTTTAAATTCAAAATTTAAATAACCTTTTAATTTAAATTTGTTTTTATTTTCATTTTTAATTTTTATTTTGCTACTATGAACTCTCACCCCTTTGGCTATGAGTCTGGTTACAATTATGTTGCAGGAAGAATAAATTACAATGAGAACAGGCATCAAGGTTGGAACAATCAAAGATGGGAGGAGCCACAAGGATTTGATCAACCCTCATGGCAACAACCACCACCATTTGCCTATGAACCCTTTCCTCAACATGACTTTGGACCACCATACTCACAAGCCCCTTTCCACCATTCACCTCCATATGACCCTAACCCACATCTACCATACCAACCACCTTATGAACCAAATGAACCATACATAGATCCACCCCAAACCTCCATAGAGAAAGCACTTTCCAATCTAAACTCTACTATACAAGCTCTTGTCACCCAAATCAGACCACCAAATACCTTCAACAATCAACCCTCAAGCTCTAGTGCACTTCCTTTTCAACCACATAATGATCTTTTCATCCCATCACCACCCTCCATGGAAGAACACCCACATCCATCAATCCAAAAGCAAGATGATCCCAATTATGCTGTTGATATGGAACAGGAAAGAAGGAATCATCTTCGCGAATCCATACTTCATAAAGAGCTAGAGGAGGCCCTACGGGTAAGGATAGGAGAGACCCTTGAAGATGAAAGAATAGTTGAAAGGAGTTGTCATAGAAAGAAAAACATCGAGGATGAGTACGATTTTATACTTAAACAACTGGACAAAGCAGCAATTATTAAGGAAGAAGTAGTTGCAGACTTAAGAGATGATGTACCTCCATTGGAAAGTCCAGTCACAGAGCCTCCTTCCACGGTGTTTGATGTTGAGAAGAGCGTACAACCTCCAAGGAAGATCATGGTTGAAGATTTTGTAGAGGTTGATCAAGAGGTAGAAGATGTCAAAGAAGAGCACAAGGGAGTGGAGCTTGAAATTACCTTGCCAAAGTTGTTGGAAACCCCTCCCCCTAAGTTGCCATCATCCTTCACAACATTCAAGTGGGTAAAATTCATATCCCTTAGCTTTCTAATCCCACTTGAATATGGGCTACTGGAGACGGATGGTCAACTTAGAGCTCTTTGTGGCATTAAGAGTAAGAGGAAGATGGCCAGTGGTAAGAATTGTCCTGCAAGGTTCATTATGGTTGGAAACTTTAAGTTTAAACGCAAAGGTTGGTATAAAGCTCAACTGAATGGGTCTAGGAAGCTGTTTGGATGTCTCAGTGAGAATTCTGACTGTTCACCACCCAAGTGGAAAAATGATGATCAACAAGAAGATGGGTGCAAAGGCAAGGTCTGGGACCCCGGAATTCAATCTAGAAATCAGCACTCTTGGGGCCTTGTCACTTGCTTTAACTTACTTGAAGGCTTTTTGCGCCTAGTTTGGGATCCCGAAGGACACTGGAATCACAAACATTGGTGGAGATTCCTGGATGAGTTCAAGCACAAGCCACCATAACAAGGAGCTCACCAAATGTCCAACTTAAGGACTCTAACTAAAAGTGCTAGGTAGGAGACAACCCACCATGGTATAATCATTCCTTTCTCAATTTTAATTTTATTTAGTTTTGTTTGTTTTTGAATTTTATTTTATTATATTGAACCTGGAGTTTTGCATCACATTCATATTAACACTGCATTCTGCATTTTCTTTTCAGAAAAAAATGCCACGCGACGCGACCGCATAAGCTACGCGTCCGCATCGCAAGGAGAGGGGAGAAAAATAAAAACGAACAGAGAGTCACGCTGGAGCGTGGCTGGAGGCGTGCCAGTGGCACAAATCGCCCCACGCGACCGCATCGCTGACGCGTCTGCGTCACATGGGAACTTTGGCCTCCCACGCGACCGCGTCACCCACGCGGCCGTGTGACCTTAAAATCAACGTCAAAAGGGTGCATGGCCGAAAGTTGTGCTGGAGTTGGCTGGACTCGTGCTGGAAGCCCAAGCCCTCCCACGCGAACGCGTGCCCCACGCGTCCGCGTCATGTTGGAAATAAGGCCATTCACGCGATCGCATGTCCCACGCGATCGCATCACCCAGAATTTTGGCAAAAAGAGTTTCGAACAGAGAGTTGCGCGACCGCGAGGCTGCACTCGCGCCAATCGCACAAAACAGGCCACGCGATCGCGTGACCCACGCAGCACACAAAATATCCAGATCAGCCAATTTTCTTATCTTTTCTTCTCTAATCCTTATTTTTCTTATCTTTTCTTATTTCTTTCTTCTTCCTTTCTTATCTTCTTTCCCTTCTCATTCTTCTTATTTTTCTTTTTATTTTATTTTAATTTATTTGCATACTTTCATTCATTGCATTATTTTTACATGGTGTTAGAAATTTATTTGAGTCATTATCCCTCATTATATGCTTGTGGATTGTTGCAATTTGTTTGACAATTATTATTTTTTAAGGGATTACTTGCATGTTCACCTTCATACTTTCTATATCTTATTTACCATGCATGCCATGTGTTTGTGAAAAAGCCCATATAGCATTATGCACTTTTCTACACTACTTTACTCTACTATTCAATGCTTTCTTTTCACAAATTCTCCTTACTATTGTTTTCATTGAATTTAATTGTCAATACAAATATTTTGGCTTGTTACAACTGATGATTGGTCTATGCTACTCATGCCCTTTTTCGGCATGCCAATAAACACCTTGCATCCACTTATCTTTCAATGCACTGACTATTTTTCATTGTTGGCTTTTCACATGTACTCGAGATCATGTGTTAATGTCAACTACATCCTAATGTGCATCCATCACCACTCTTCCGTTCTCTTCCTTGCTATATATCTATTTGAATTTAATTTACTTTCTCCTCTCTTTTCAGGATGGCCACCAAGAAGGGTAAAGAGAAAGCTACTCCCAAACTACCGACAAGGAAAGGAACAACAAGAGCCCCAGCTGAGGAACAACCCATCCACCTGCACATCTTAGCATGCACCGAGGACGGTGCAATCTTTAAGTGGGGGGAGGTCGATACCGATCTCCATGGGTTAGTATTTTCTTCTCAAACACCAATATTTTATTTTCCTTGTTAATTGTTGCATTTGCATGTTTGATTGCATGATTATTTGATTTTTTTGCATATTTTACCACTTGGTTAAAGTAATATTTTCTTTTTCAAGAATCCTTTTTAGAAAATTTCACTAATTTGAATAAAATTTAATGTTACACTTGTTTGAAGAAATATTATACTGGAACATGGTTTAGAGCTCGAACACACAAAACCTGTGAGATTTTGAGCCTATTCGAATTGGTTGTATTTTTCAACCAATATTTTATTTTTGATGTGTGTTTTTTCTCTCTAAAATTGTGATCTTTGTCTTGCTTAATTCTATATTTCCATGGTTTGATGTATGCATGCACCTATATGATTGAGGCCTTTGTTTCACTGAGCTTACATACCCATATGGCCTTACCTTTCATTATCCCTTGCAAACCAATTTTGAGCCTATTGTACCTCTTTGTTCTTTTTATTTAGCACATCATTAACTCTAAGCGAAAAACAATAATGTCCTTAATTTGAATCCTTGGTTAGCTTAGACTAGTGATAGTACTTATGATTTAAGTGTGGGAAAATTGGGATTGAAAACATTTGGTTTGATAATTGAGTATGTTAGAATTTTCTGAAAATGTGAAAGAAATGTTTAGGACATGTTCATGCATCCAATAATTTAATCATATGCATTGAGAGAAATAAAAAAAAGTATATATAAAAAAAGAGAAAAAAAAAGAAAAGAAAAAGAGAAAACAATAAAAAGGGGACAAAATGCCCCAAAGTAAGTGGTAAAAGCAATGCATATGTACTGTACTTGAAATAAGAATGCATGAATATGTGAAAAACATGATTAATGGACAGTTAGGTTTTGTACTTTGATTACATGGATTGTCTTAAGTTAGGTGGGAAAAGTTTAAGTTAATTAAGGATTCAGATTTTAGTCCACTTGACCGAATACAATCCTACCTTGACCCTGACCCCATTACAATCCTTAAAAGACCTCTTGATATGTGTATCTGTGCATTAAATTTATATTGATTGTTAGATGAAGAGCAAGCCTTAGAAAGCAAGGTTAGTAGAGAATTGAGAGATCGAACCTTAAACACCTGAGTGATTAGAGTGTATACACTATCAGTAAGGGTTCGATGCTCAATTCCTTGTTCCCTGCTTTCATAAGCTATTTTCTTCTTGCAAGTCTATTTGTGCTTCATTTTTATGATTTGAATTAGTGAAATTCAGTTCATATTTGTTCTTGAAAGATTTGTTTATTTTTAACCAAGTAGGTAGAAACATCTTAGCATGTAGTTACATTCATAGGTTGCATTTCATACATTCTATCATGCCTCTTCATCTTTATAGCTTCTCTTGAGCTTAGTATGAGGACATGCTATTATTTAAGTGTGTGGAGGTTGATAAACCACTATTTTATGGTTTATCTTGTACTCAATTGAGTGGTTTTTATTAACTCTTTACCCACTTATTCATACTATTTGCATGGTTTTATATTTCCTTCCTAATTATGTGCTATGATTGAAAACATGCTTCTTTGATCTTATATTTGCTTATTATTAATCCTCTCTTATTACCATTAGATACCTTGATATGTGTGTTAAGTGCTTTCAGAGATTATAGGGCAGGAATGGCTTGGAGGATGGAAAGGGAGCATGCAGAAGTGGAAGGAATACAAGAAGTTGGAGAAATTGCTAAGCTGTCCAGCCTGACCTCTTCGCACTCAAACGGCTATAATTTTAGCTATGAAGGTCCAAACGACGCGGTTTTAGTTGCGTTGGAAAGCTAACATCTGGGGCTTCGATTTGATATATAATATGCTATAATTCCTCTGAAGCTAAGCGATGCGACCGCGTGATCTATGCGGCCGCGTCGCAGTGACGAAAAACCAGCGTGGCAGATTTCGCAACCAGCGAATTCTGGGCTGTTTTCGACCCATTTTGCGGCCCAGAAAACACAGATTAGAGGCTATAAAGTAGGGGAATGCATCCATTCATGAGGAGGCTCTCATATTCACAATTTTAGGAGTAGATGTAGTTTTTAGAGAGAGAGGTTCTCTCCTCTCTCTTAAGATTAGGATTTAGGATTTCTCTTAATTTTAGGAGTGCCTCTAAATCCCAGGTTCAACATTCTTTTTACTTTATATTCCTCTTTTTACTTTCAGATGCTTCAATGCTTGTATTAGATATGTTGCCCAATTGGCTTATGAACTTTTCATGTTAAGATCTGCGTATTTTATTTAATATTATTTGAGGTATTTCAGATTTAAGATTGCTTTGCTTTATTTATATTAATGCTTTTAATTTAATTTAGATATTTTCTTCCTTTTAGCTTTGGTCAAGTGATTGGTAGTACTTGAGTTATCAAACTCAGCAAGTGGTTGAAATTGGCAGATTTTGCTTTAGCTAGGATTGCTCTAACACTAGTCTCCCCACAGGAGTTGACTAGGACTTGAGGATCAAGCTAATTAGTCCACCTGACTTAACTAAGTGGGATTAAAATCCAATTCTCATCACATCTGATAAGGATAACAAGGACAGGATTTCCAGTTCTAATATCTTGCCAAGAGTTTATTTTATTATTACTATTTTATTTTTCTTATCATTTAACATACTTTTTTCTTACTTTCAAAACCCCAGTTTACAAGACTCATAACTAATAATAAGAACATCTCCCTGCAATTCCTTGAGAAGACAACCCGAGGTTTAAATACTCAGTTATCAATTTTAAAAGGGGTTTGTTACTTGTGACAACCACAACTTTTGTAAGAAAGGTTGATTGCTTGGTTTAGTTCTTCAAAATGGCGCCGTTGCCGGGGAATTGCAAACGTGTGCCTTATTATTGGTTATTGTAAATATTTTTTTGATTTTTGCTTGTTTATTTGTTTTTATTTTTGTTTTTATTTTTGCTTTTCCATAAATTAAGAGGTTATTTATTTTTATTTAGTTATTAAAAATTTTTTTTTTCAAAAATTTGTTCTTAGTGTTCATCTTGATCTTCAGTTGTTCTTCACATTCATCTTGACCTTCAAGCTGTTCTCAGTTGTTTTCTTCGTTTTGATCTAAAAATTTGAAATTTGGTGTCATTTTTTTTGTTTTTCTCTTTCCTCATTAAATTCAAAAATATTTTTTATTAATTTTTTCGAAAAAAAAATTTCAGATTTTTATTTTTAAAATTTTTATCTTATCTTATTTCAAAAATCAAATTTCAAAATTCAAATTTCAAAATTTAATTTTCAAATTCAAAATTTAAATAACCTTTTAATTTAAATTTGTTTTTATTTTCATTTTTAATTTTTATTTTGCTACTATGAACTCTCACCCCTTTGGCTATGAGTCTGGTTACAATTATGTTGCAGGAAGAATAAATTACAATGAGAACAGGCATCAAGGTTGGAACAATCAAAGATGGGAGGAGCCACAAGGATTTGATCAACCCTCATGGCAACAACCACCACCATCTGCCTATGAACCCTTTCCTCAACATGACTTTGGACCACCATACTCATAAGCCCCTTTCCACCATTCACCTCCATATGACCCTAACCCACATCCACCATACCAACCACCTTATGAACCAAATGAACTATACATAGATCCACCCCAAACCTCCATAGAGAAAGCACTTGCCAATCTAAACTCTACTATACAAGCTCTCGTCACCCAAATCAGACCACCAAATACCTTCAACAATCAACCCTCAAGCTCTAGTGCACTTCCTTTTCAACCACATAATGATATTTTTATCCCATCACCACCCTCCATGGAAGAACACCCACATCCATCAATCCAAAAGCAAGATGATCCCAATTATGCTGTTGATATGGAACAGGAAAGAAGGAATCATCTTCGCGAATCCATACTTCATAAAGAGCTAGAGGAGGCCCTACGGGTAAGGATAGGAGAGACCCTTGAAGATGAAAGAATAGTTGAAAGGAGTTGTCATAGAAAGAAAAACATCGAGGATGAGTACGATTTTATACTTAAACAACTGGACAAAGCAGCAATTATTAAGGAAGAAGTAGTTGCAGACTTAAGAGATGATGTACCTCCATTGGAAAGTCCAGTCACAGAGCCTCCTTCCCCGGTGTTTGATGTTGAGAAGAGTGTACAACCTCCAAGGCAGATCATGGTTGAAGATTTTGTAGAGGTTGATCAAGAGGTAGAAGATGTCAAAGAAGAGCACAAGGGAGTGGAGCTTGAAATTACCTTGCCAAAGTTGTTGGAAACCCCTCCCCCTAAGTTGCCATCATCCTTCACAACATTCAAGTGGGTAAAATTCATATCCCTTAGCTTTCTAATCCCACTTGAATATGGGCTACTGGAGACGGATGGTCAACTTAGAGCTCTTTGTGGCATTAAGAGTAAGAGGAAGATGGCCAGTGGTAAGAATTGTCCTGCAAGGTTCATTATGGTTAGAAACTTTAAGTTTAAACGCAAAGGTTGGTATAAAGCTCAACTGAATGGGTCTAGGAAGCTGTTTGGATGTCTCAGTGAGAATTCTGACTGTTCACCACCCAAGTGGAAAAATGATGATCAACAAGAAGATGGGTGCAAAGGCAAGGTCTAGGACCCCGGAATTCAATCTAGAAATCAGCACTCTTGGGGCCTTGTCACTTGCTTTAACTTACTTGAAGGCTTTCTGCACCTAGTTTGGGATCCCGGAGGACACTGGAATCACAAACATTGGTGGAGATTCCTGGATGAGTTCAAGCACAAGCCACCATAACAAGGAGCTCACCAAATGTCCAACTTAAGGACTCTAACTAAAAGTGCTAGGTAGGAGACAACCCACCATGGTATAATCATTCCTTTCTCAATTTTAATTTTATTTAGTTTTGTTTGTTTTTGAATTTTATTTTATTATATTGAACCTGGAGTTTTGCATCACATTCATATTAACACTGCATTCTGCATTTTCTTTTCAGAAAAAAAAATGCCACGCGACGCGACTGCATCAGCTACGCGTCCGCATCGCAAGGAGAGGGGAGAAAAATAAAAACGAACAGAGAGTCACGCTGGAGCGTGGCTGGAGGCGTGCCAGTGGCACAAATCGCCCCACGCGACCGCGTCGCCGACGCGTCCGCGTCACATGGGAACTTTGGCCTCCCACGCGACCGCGTCACCCACGCGGCCGCGTGACCTTAAAATCAACGTCATAAGGGTGCATGGCCGAAAGTTGTGCTGGAGTTGGCTGGACTCGTGCTGGAAGCCCAAGCCCTCCCACGCGAACGCGTGCCCCACGCGTCCGCGTCATGTTGGAAATAAGGCCATTCACGCGATCGCATGCCCCACGCGATCGCATCACCCAGAATTTTGGCAAAAAGAGTTTCGAATAGAGAGTTGCACGACCGCGAGGCTGCACTCGCGCCAATCGCACAAAACAGGCCACGCGATCGTGTGACCCACGCGTCCGCGTCACAAGCGGCGCACAGAATATCCAGATCAGCCAATTTTCATATCTTTTCTTCTCTAATCCTTATTTTTCTTATCTTTTCTTTTCTTATTTCTTTCTTCTTCCTTTCTTATCTTCTTTCCCTTCTCATTCTTCTTATTTTTCTTTTTATTTTATTTTAATTTATTTGCATACTTTCATTCATTGCATTATTTTTACATGGTGTTAGAAATTTATTTGAGTCATTATCCCTCATTATATGCTTGTGGATTGTTGCAATTTGTTTGACAATTATTAT
Organism: Arachis ipaensis; assembly: GCF_059453495.1. Taxonomy (NCBI): domain Eukaryota; kingdom Viridiplantae; phylum Streptophyta; class Magnoliopsida; order Fabales; family Fabaceae; genus Arachis; species Arachis ipaensis. Next base: position 39,504,154 of record NC_142442.1, read on the forward strand.
TTTTTAAAGGATTGCTTGCATGTTCACCTTCATACTTTCTATATCTTATTTACCATGCATGCCATGTGTTTGTGAAAAAGCCCATATAGCATTATGCACTTTTCTACACTACTTTACTCTACTATTCAATGCTTGCTTTTCACAAATTCTCCTTACTATTGTTTTCATTGAATTTAATTGTCAATACAAACATTTTGGCTTGTTACAACTGATGCTTGGTCTATGCTACTCATGCCCTTTTCCGGCATGCCAATAAACACCTTGCATCCACTTATCTTTCAATGCACTGACTATTTTTCATTGTTGGCTTTTCACATGTACTCGAGATCATGTGTTAATGTCAACTACATCCTAATGTGCATCCATCACCACTCTTCCGTTCTCTTCCTTACTATATATCTATTTGAATTTAATTTACTTTCTCCTCTCTTTTCAGGATGGCCACCAAGAAGGGTAAAGAGAAAGCTACTCCCAAACTACCGGCAAGGAAAGGAACAACAAGAGCCCCAGCTGAGGAACAACCCGTCCACCTGCACATCTTAGCGTGCACCGAGGACGGTGCAATCTTTAAGTGTGGGGAGGTCGATACCGATCTCCATGGGTTAGTATTTTCTTCTCAAACACCAATATTTTATTTTCCTTGTTAATTGTTGCATTTGCATGTTTGATTGCATGATTATTTGATTTTTTTTTGCATATTTTACCACTTGGTTAAAGTAATATTTTCTTTTTCAAGAATCCTTTTTAGAAAATTTCACTAATTTGAATAAAATTTAATGTTACACTTGTTTGAAGAAATATTATACTGGAACATGGTTTAGAGCTCGAACACACAAAACCTGTGAGATTTTGAGCCTATTCGAATTGGTTGCATTTTTCAAACAATATTTTATTTTTGATGTGTGTTTTTTTCTCTCTAAAATTGTGATCTTTGTCTTACTTAATTCTATATTTCCATGGTTTGATGTATGCATGCACCTATATGATTGAGGCCTTTGTTTCACTGAGCTTACATACCCATATGGCCTTACCTTTCATTATCCCTTGCAAACCAATTTTGAGCCTATTGTACCTCTTTGTTCTTTTTATTTAGCACATCATTAACTCTAAGTGAAAAACAATAATGTCCTTAATTTGAATCCTTGGTTAGCTTAGACTAGTGATAGTACTTATGATTTAAGTGTGGGAAAATTGGGATTGAAAACATTTGGTTTGATAATTGAGTATGTTAGAATTTTCTGAAAATGTGAAAGAAATGTTTAGGACATGTTCATGCATCCAATAATTTAATCATATGCATTGAGAGAAATAAAAAAAAAAGTATATATAAAAAAAAAGAAAAAAAAGAAAAGAAAAAGAGCAAACAATAAAAAGGGGACAAAATGCCCCAAAGTAAGTGGTAAAAGCAATGCATATGTACTGTACTTGAAATAAGAATGCATGAATATGTGGAAAATATGATTAATGGACAGTTAGGTTTTGTACTTTGATTACATTGATTGTCTTAAGTTAGGTGGGAAAAGTTTAAGTTAATTAAGGATTCAGATTTTAGTCCACTTGACCGAATACAATCCTACCTTGACCCTGACCCCATTGCAATCCTTAAAAGACCTCTTGATATGTGTATCTGTGCATTAAATTTATATTGATTGTTAGATGAAGAGCAAGCCTTAGAAAGCAAGGTTAGTAGAGAATTGAGAGATCGAACCTTAAACACCTGAGTGATTAGAGTGTATACACTACCAGTAAGGGTTCGATGCTCAATTCCTTGTTCCCTGCTTTCATAAGCTATTTTCTTCTTGCAAGTCTATTTGTGCTTCATTTTTATGATTTGAATTAGTGAAATCCAGTTCATATTTGTTCTTGAAAGATTTGTTTATTTTTAACCAAGTAGGTAGAAACATCTTAGCATGTAGATACATTCATAGGTTGCATTTCATACATTCTATCATGCCTCTTCATCTTTATAGCTTCTCTTGAGCTTAGCATGAGGACATGCTATTATTTAAGTGTGTGGAGGTTGATAAACCACTATTTTATGGTTTATCTTATACTCAATTGAGTGGTTTTTATTAACTCTTTACCCACTTATTCATACTATTTGCATGGTTTTATATTTCCTTCCTAATTATGTGCTATGATTGAAAACATGCTTCTTTGATCTTATATTTGCTTATTATTAATCCTCTCTTATTACCATTAGATGCCTTGATATGTGTGTTAAGTGATTTCAGAGATTATAGGGCAGGAATGGCTTGGAGGATGGAAAGGAAGCATGCAGAAGTGGAAGAAATACAAGAAGTTGGAGAAATTGCTAAGCTGTCCAGCCTGACCTCTTCGCACTCAAATGACTATAACTTTAGCTACAGAAGTCCAAACGACGCGGTTCCAGTTGCGTTGGAAAGCTAACGTCCGGAGCTTCGATTTGATATATAATATGTTATGGTTCCTCTGACGCTAGGCGACGCGACCGTGTGATCCATGCGGCCGCATCGCAGTGACGAAAAACCAGCGTGGCAGATTTCGCAACCAGCGAATTCTAGGCTATTTTCGACCCATTTTGCGGCCCAGAAAATACAGATTAGAGGCTATAAAGTAGGAAAATGCATCCATTCATGAGGAGGCTCTCATATTCACAATTTTAGGAGTAGATGTAGTTTTTAGAGAGAGAGGTTCTCTCCTCTCTCTTAAGATTAGGATTTAGGATTTCTCTTAATTTTAGGAGTGCCTCTAAATCCCAGGTTCAACATTCTTTTTACTTTATATTCCTCTTTTTACTTTTAGATGCTTCAATGCTTGTATTAGATATGTTGCCCAATTGGCTTATGAACTTTTCATGTTAAGATTTGCATATTTTATTTAATATTATTTGAGGTATTTCATATTTAAGATTGCTTTGCTTTATTTATATCAATGCTTTTAATTTAATTTAGATATTTTCTTCCTTTTAGCTTTGGTCAAGTGATTGGTAGTACTTGAGTTATCAAACTCAGCAAGTGGTTGAAATTGGCAGATTTTGCTTTAGCTAGGATTGCTCTAACACTAGTCTCCCCACAGGAGTTGACTAGGACTTGAGGATCAAGCTAATTAGTCCACTTGACTTAACTAAGTGGGATTAAAATCCAATTCTCATCACATCTGATAAGGATAACAAGGACAGAATTTCTAGTTCTAATACCTTGCCAAGAGTTTATTTTATTATTACTATTTTATTTTTCTTATCATTTAACATACTTCTTCCTTACTTTCAAAACCCCAGTTTACAAGACTCATAACCAATAATAAGAACATCTCCCTGCAATTCCTTGAGAAGACGACCCGAGGTTTAAATACTCGGTTATCAATTTTAAAAGGGGTTTGTTACTTGTGACAACCACAACTTTTGTAAGAAAGGTTGATTGCTTGGTTTAGTAACTATACTTACAACGAGAGTTTTCATAACCTCTAAACCATCAATCTTCAGTTCTTCATTGCCTGTCCGCTTTTTGAGCTTCTCGGAGTTTTTCTATCTCCATTTGACCCGTGGCCCTTTCTCGGAATTCCTCCAGCGTCTTCGGTTTAGTCATTGCGATGGTCTCCCGGAATTTACCAGGTATGAGGCCGGCCTTAAGGGCGTGCAGGTGGACTGCTGGGTCTAGATTTGGTATTTCCATGGTTGCTTTAGCAAACTGAGTCATGTATTCCTTTAAACTTTCGTGTTGTCCTTGTCTGATAGTACCGAGGTAATCTGATCCGTGTACGTATATCCTTGATGCTGCGAAGTAGTCGATGAAGGATCTCACCAATTCTTCAAATGAGGAGATCGTGCCTGCAGACAATTTAGAAAACTAAAGTAATGCAGCACCATCAAGATAAGTAGGAAAAGTTTGGCAAAGTATAGGTTCATTGTTAGCGCCGTTAAAAAATATCATAGATTGGAATTTTTTAACATGAGCACGAGGGTCACCAATCCCCTTATATGGCTCAAGAGTAGTAGGTAGCACAAAGTTTTTTGGCATCTGAAACTTGGTGATCTCTTCGGAGAAGGGGTTGTCTAAGGTCAGCTTTTCTTTTGGCGGATTGATGCTCAATGGGTCTGTATTGCCTTGAGCTGAGCCTTTAGAGTTTCCTTTCTCATGTTTTCCCACATTATTGGCGGAGGACAACTCGGCTATCCTCTGAATATCTGCCTGGAGCTCAGCGATCCGAGCTAGGAGTTCTTCTTGCTTGGGTTGTTGGACCCCATTATCGGCCATGCTAGGAATCCTGCAGAAAAAAGAGTACAAAAGCTAGGCAAAAAATACTAAGGTCAGATGAATGCTCGGCCCCACGGTGGGCGCCAAATGTTCTGTACGTGTGTAACCGAGGTATGATGACTCCTTCCAGCAACTGTTCAGTCTTGGTGGAGAGCTATAATTCGTCCTGGGAAAGGGTCGAAACACCTAGGCAGTGCGCAACACAGCGGCGGGAGCACCTGTAAAAAGCACTCTGACACTCAAGTTAGGAGAGTATATTAAAGGGAGTATTTAAAATATAAATAAAATATGGTGTGTGACTTGGCTTCTTCTGGGGTATCTGATTTGTTTATATAGATGAGTGAAGTGTTATCTTGTCTTTGTTTGTTCCGATCTTTCTGATTGGGTGGTGAGTACTGTTTGTTATTGATAACGGTTTAGAGATGATGTTTGACTCGTTTTGAAGCTGTACTCAAGTTGTGGTTGAATTGCGCTATTATCTCCGTTTCATATGGTCGGTTTTGATATTGATTTTGTTTCCGAGTTTGTAGGTTTCACGTCAAAAACTATTAAGACCCATCATCTATCTTTCAATGTTTTGACTGACATTGTGGCTGGTTGTTCCATTTCTTTAACTAGTTTTGTTTAGGGCCAACAAATCCGTATTCTAATGGATGGTGGTAGTTCCGACAATTTTATTCATTCGTTGTTTGTAGTTGCCTTGGCTTTACTTATCTATCATGGTCCTCCATTCAAAGTTGAGGTTAGTAGTGGTGACTTGTTGCAATGTGAAAGTGTTGTGAAGGATGTCCCAGTGTTCGAACAAGGTCATATCCTATGTATCTCGGCTTTTCTCTTGTCCATCGTTTCGGAGGAGTTAGTCTTGGGTGATAGTTGATTGAAAACTCTAGATACATACTTGGTTAACTACAGAGAAAAATTTGACACTTTTATGATGGGGCCAAATTGGTGACTCTCCAAGGGGAGAAGACACTTAGTCCGGTTCAAGTTCAATTCCATAATCTTAAGCGGCTCCATTCAGTACATGGTATTGCTGAAATTTATACTCTTCAGTTACAAGATGCAGGTCTTGATAATATGGCTTCTCCCTTTGAAATACCTTCCGATATGGAGCCTAAATTGGTGCAGCTCCTTGTCTCTTTTTAGGATGTGTTCTAACCTCCCCATGGTTTGCCCCCTCCTCGGTACCACGATCATCATATTGGGTTGCTTCTAAATTCCGCCCTAGTGAAAGTTCGTCCATATCGTTATCCCCACCGTCAATAATTTGAGATTGAAAAGCTTGTGAATGAGATACTCTTTGTGGGCATTGTCTGACCTAGTTCCAGTAGTCCATTTTTATCATCGGCTCTGTTGGTAAAGAAAATGGATGACTCATGGTGTTTTTGCACTGATTGTCGTGCTCTTAACGCAACAGCAACTAAGGACTCTTTTTCCATGCCAATTGGGGACGAATTATTGGATGAGTTATTTGGTGCATACACTACAAGAAAAATGTTAAATACCAATGGATTTACTGTCAAAGGTTAGCGGCGATTTTACCGGCGGATTTCGTAATAAATTTGTCGGATAAAAAATTTACTGCCAAATCCGATTTTCTGACAATAAATTTGTCCATAACAAATGAAGAGAAATGTGAAATAATTGGTGCCACACTTACCGTTAGCTTTAGGGTCAATTTTTTTCTACTGTAGACATATTTAGTGGAACGCATCATTTTATCCACTCAGTGATTCGTTATCAGTAAATTTATTCGTCGATAATGTTACCCTAAATTTGAACTGGGAACCACTACAAGAAAGTACCATCGGAATTACCGTCGAATTTAGCGTCGACCTGTATCGGCGGATTTAGCGTCAGGGTTTCCGACAGAAAGGAGGAGAAATTCGTCCCCAAAAAAGATTGCCGTCGGAACAGCTTTTCCATTGCTAAAGCCGACGGTAATTGTTGGCACAAAACGTAACTCACCCGCGCCAATTTTACTATCAAATTTTCCTTCGGTATATTCCATCGATATCATGGTTAAGTGAAACACGTCGTTTTGTTAAGTTATCAGCGGATTAATTGTAAGACCCTATCACACAGAACTTTATGCTTAAGTCCGTAAATTAGAGGTGGTGGAGTATTACGACCTCTAAAAGTAAAATACGTACACATATACATATATGGATAATAGTTTAACTAGGAGTCTTGAAGAAAATGTTAAGTATAGAAGGGATAAATAACAGCGCATGGAAAAGATAATATACATGTGATTATAGAGTTCCAAAGAAACATATAGCTAGCTCCAGACTCGACCTGCAAAGCAAAGGCCGGCCAGAGTATATATATATATATATATATATATATATATATATATATAACTCAAAATAAACCAAAACATAAATACAGATCCTGTTTCTCCAAAGTTAACCTCTAAGAGGGACAAAATACAAATTTATACAAAGGTGGATAGTACTACATATATTTATATATGCAAAATATAAAACACAATATCCCAAAGTAGATCTTCGCTTCAACAGAGCCTCTAGCACGCTCAGCAAGGTGCCCCGTGTCCTGCATCTGAAAATAACAAAATATGTATGGAATGAGAATCGGGGGTTCTCAGTTTGGTAAAGGTGTCCGTATAGATAATAAATAATGTCCCGAGAAGTCAAATGTATTCTAAAACGGCAACATCCCATGTTCATATCCTAAAGTTTTCACTAAACTAGAAATATGGTGACTATGTCTAAGGATCCTAATCTAACTCTTCGTTTTCCGTTCTCTGCAAACCTCCAATTCACCAAGTAAAACAACCCTCAGCGCCTCCTTCACCTGCTAGAGGGATTCTCAGAAGTAAACACAAGCAAGACAGACAAGGAAAGAACAAATATGGAGACAAATACAACAATTAGGTTAAGTAGCAGTTAATTACAGCTAAGCAAATAAGCAAGCCAAAACAATTGCATACTCAAACAAAACATACGAGTGTATATGATGCATGTCTGTCCTATGACCAATAAGTCTCATCTGTCAGTTATACAGCCAAACTCGACAGTCCCTACGTGCGCGCATCCCTAGGAGTCTATGCATAAATATAATCATTCATTTATCATCTCATTAGGAGAATCTAGAGAGTTAAAGTGCCCGGTCACATCTTGCAACGGAAGGTCAACATAGTATCGAGTCTCAACTTGGAGTAAGTGGTGGCAACCCACTGCATCTACCCAGAAAAACTCGTGTCTCAGATAATATATTGCATATGCCAAATGGATATCACTACAAGAAAAAAGGCCTATGGCCACGCTTTTGTGAGGGTGGCAATTAAATAGAGATTTGGCCACATTTTTTTTGCCACGCTTCAAAAGCGTGACAAAAATGGTTAATGGCCACGCTTTTGTAAGGGTGGTAATTGATTAGAGAAACAGCCACGTTTTTTTTTCTGCCACACTTCAAAAGCGTGGCCATAGAGAGAAATAAGAACGTTTTGAAAGCGTGGTGACAAGGTTTCATTACGGCCACGCTTACAAAACGTTGCCATATCCTGGTACTCTTTTGGCACGCTTTAAAAGCGTGGCCAAAAGGTTTAAAAAAACCCTAATGACCCGGCCCCCAACCTGACCCCCCAACTCAAAAGCTTCGATCGGGACACTCTTTCACCCTAATTAACGAGTCAAGCTCACATCCCTTGGTCACTCTCATCAATGGCTACCTTAGAAGAGCTCAGATCCCCGCTGTCACCGGCACCACCCTTGTTGCGCCGTTAGCCTCCCCTCCACCTCGTCTCCTCGTCGCCGTTACCAGAATTCTTACCGTCAGCGTCAGCGTCATTAGCCTCTACTTTGTGTCGTCATCTCCATTATGTGCCAGCGTCGTCATTTCGCCTCCCTTGTCATTTCGCCGCTCTCCTGCTATCTTCCTGTTCTTCTATTGAAGATGACCGAATTGATTTTGGTAGTGATTTTTCTTCTCAAAAAATTTCATTATCAAGGTTCACCTGCAAATTGATTTTGGTAGTGATTTTTTTTTCCTTTGTTATAGCTAGGTTTTTATGATAAGTGACTATATTATTCAGAATTGGTAATTTCAATTATTTCACTGTATCTGATTTCTGTGTGTATTTTTGCTTGTCGTTTACATGAATTTTTTGATGTATTATTTTATTGAAAATAGAAAATTATGATAGAAACTAATTAACAAAGTAATGTTATTCTGCTTTGTGTTTTGCAGTAACAACCACTAACAATGCAATAACAACACTGAAGCTATTGAGAGAGAAGAAGAACAAGTTTGAAGAGGTTCCGCTATTTCGGTTTTGCTCCTTCGTCCCTACTGGTGCCTTCGTCTCTGCCATTCCCTATTCTGTCTTCTCTGCCATTGGTCACTAATTCTGCAATTTATTGGTTAGTTTCAAGGTGTACTGCAGTTTTTATGTTTTTAAGATTTCTATGTTATTTCAAGCAAGCATGGTTTATTAGAGGGATAACTTCATTTACAATAATTATTATATACGTGCTTCCCCTGCTACCAAAATGGAGCATCATGAGATGATGATGAATGAATTGAAGCCTTGAGTGATGTGTATCATTCATTTATTTGACTTATCATTAATGACGAGTAGTTTATATGGTTTATATATATAAATATACCTTGCTTTTTTTGTGATACAAGGATTCAATCACCCAAATGCTATCTATCTAATCTCTTATTTAATCAGATACAAGGATTCAATCATCAAACAAGGTCCTACATTCATAATGCTTTTCTAAAGCGTTAGACTTTTCATTATGGCACAGAGATACATAAATCTTGGTAGAATGGAGAGTCATTTTGTTTCTAGAATGCAACATACAAATCTTAGTTGATTGCTTGTGTTAGGTTCTTTTCTTGGATAACATTTTGCCTCTTTTGATGTTCATTGGTAGAATAAAAGATCCATATTCAGAAAAATAGACTTTACGATATATGAAGGATACTTTAGATTTAAAATAAGATTTAACATGTTATCGATAAGTGTATTGGCATAATAGTAACAAGTATAAGCATTTTGCATAATTTATTTTATAGGAATACCACTTCAGGCTGCAGATTATCTGGAACAGGCTGAGTATGATATTGGTAACCCTATTGAGGATCTTAAGACACAATCCTTGATAAAATAGCTACTTTACAACCCTGAACTTCAAGCTGCATGTCCAGTTCCATTTGATGAAGCTAAGCCGTGGAAAGGCCGAGTGATAAATATATTAGTTTATTGGTCTCTCTGGTAATTGAAAAGAAAAAAAAGTCAATAATTAACTTGATTCTATATTTTACTCTCTATTATCAACATCCATTTGTTATCAACTTCATCTCGACTTTCCTCTTTGCAAATTCTTTTCGCCTTAATTTACAGATTCTGTGTTCTTTTAATGTTTATTTCAAATACTGACTCTCTACTAATTTTGAGAAGCTTATTTGCAGGACTTCATTTTCAATTGTGGGGGTTTGTTTGTAGCACTTGTTTTTGTAACTAACTGGGATTGGAACAACGTGTCTCTGATCTTCAGCAGGTAACTGAGTTGTTGGTTTTCAAGTCTTTAGTTGGGACTTTGTTATCTATTTCATAAAGAGATTTTCGAGTCTTATGTTAGATTCAATTCTTCTCATACAGAGTTCAAAAATTGAGAACACAATTTGCACGTTTTTATGTTATCATCACACTCCCAGTTAAACAGCAAATCGATTTATTTATTATTATTAATATTAAAATTTAATAATATAGCAATCACCTAATATTTTACATTAACATATTTCAGAAGTCCTCGAAGATTTATTTTTTCAAGCTTTAAAACTTTTCAGGATAAGCTGGATGAGTCAGCACACAAGGTATTAATTGATTATCAAGCTGCTGCAGTGACTCTCTTAGCGCTATTATCAGCTGTACCTGGTGATGTGAGTATTACTTATCATGCTTGCTTGCTTGTTGCATTTTGTTCACCTATTGGCTAAGCTTGATTTTAGAAGAAATTATTTATTAGTTATATACACTTAATGGTAAAATTGTGTTTCTACCTTTGCCACTATTTGATGTTTATGTTGAACTTATTAGTATTGCCATATAGTAACTTAAATTTGATTCTTTATTTGTTTTTCAATTTTATAAATTGTAATTTTTGTTACAATTCTATTCAATCATTCATAATTTTAGAAGAGAGATAAATTAAAATCCTTTAAAAATATTTGAGGTAAAATTAAAACTTTTGTCAAATACTGAGGACATTTAATACGGTTTTGCTTGTTTCTTTTTCTTTTATTCTTTAATCTTCTTTTAAAGTTTTTTTTTTTTACAAGATAACACGCGTTGGTTTGAGACTGAGTGATAGGCTAAAAGAAGTAGTAAAATTTGTGATTTTAACCACCTTGTTCAGTTTTTGCTGAAGTTGGCAGCTGAGCTGTTAGAGCTGTTAGTTAGTTATTTAACTAACCTACTGATCATCAGTGTAAAGTCTAACATGTAATTAGTGTGATTTTGCCGTTATCTTTTAATCAATGAGAACCAATCAGTGATGCTATTTTACAAATGCTATGTTTACAGAATAGGAAAAATGAAGTAGTTGATGTGCTTTCTAAGATCTATATATGATCTTGCTCGCTTAGAGGATGAAGTTGATTTCCTCACAGTTCAATCAGAGCAAGACCGACAGAAAAGGAATAATGTCAAATTCTGGCATGTTTTTAGATCAAAGGAAATCAGATTGGCTTTCCTTGTTGGAGGAGGACTTCTAGTAATAATGCTCCTTTTCTTTTATTCTTTAATCTTCTTTTAAAGTTTTTTTACAAGACAACACATGTTTTGGTTTGCGACTTTGAGTAACAGGCTAAAAAAAATAAAGCTAGTGTTGCCTAGAATGGAAAGTGAAGCTTCAAAATAGTTTATCAATTTTGTATATATTTTTTCCATCTTTTGCAGGTAAAAAAGTTCACAAATGTTTCCGAAACAATTATGTATGATCTAAGGGAAGGAAGTTTAAGAGGGCTAGAGGAAGGAGGAAAAGCAAAGGAATTAGGATTTAAGTTGTATTGTTTCTGTACTTTTCTTCAGTTTTTAGTTTTGGAATTTGAACTTGAGATTTATTTTGTATTTGAGTATTAGTTTTTTAATGTATAAAACAATTATAGCAAAAATTATATATGTCACTAATTATTATTTGATTTGTCTTGTAATAAAAATTGCATACTTATATTTATAAGTTTGGTAATAAAAAAGAACTAAAAAAATTATATTTTGTATCGATGAAGATAAAAATCAGAAAAATGATTTTTTTAAAATTTTATAAGGCTATTGCCACGCTTTTAAAACGTGGCCATATCTGTGGCTATGGCCACGCTTCAAAAGCGTGGCCATATCTCTCTCTATCGTCACGCTTCAAAAGCGTGGCCATATCTCCCACATACGTCCACGCTTTAAAGGGTGGCCATTTATAAAAAGCGTGCCAAAAGAAAAAGCATGGCGATAGGTCACCAAAAGTGTACCGATAGAGCAACCGCCACGCTTGCAGACGCCACACTTTCAAAAGCGTGGCGGTAGCTCAAAAAGCGTGGCGAAAAGCTATTGCCACGCTTTTTTCAACTTTTTGCCACACTTTAAAAACGTGGCAATAGAGCTATTTTCATATCATCAATATCATCATCACAATTCATCAACATCATCATCACCCTTTATTCATAACTTGTACAATCACAATTTATCATTATCATCATCATCATCCTTATTCACATCTCACCCAACTTTACCCACGTCTCATTAATTCAATTTTGTACTTCACAAATCTCCCTCAATGTCAACCTAACTCCCTCACTAAGTTTACTCCATTTCCTATGCCTGAAACTAGCTATCAGACCTTAAATAGGGGTTATAGAGGTTTAAAAAGTTAGAGAAATGGTTGAAAACTCAAAAAAATTTTACTTTTTAGCAAAACAGAGGTCATGCGTACATGCACCAACTACCACGTACGCGAAAATTTGAGAAAAGACAGTGCCGCGTATGCATCAACTACCTGCGTACGCGAGAATACTGGGCAAAGAAGGGGTTCCGCGTACGCAGGAGTGTAAAAGTGACAGTGTCGCGTACGCAGCCAGCTTCCGTGTACGCGAGTGTGTGGCAGAACCTAAAACTCGTATCGCGTGACATTGTCGCGTATGCAAACATAACAGTTTTGCCAAAAAACTGTTAAGTTCAAAAAAATTAGTTTTTCACACCAAACTTCCAACGCAAATAACTTTTACGTTAAAATAACTTCCAACGAAATTCACGGACCCAATTTTTATTCAAAACAAGTTTCACAAGATTTGGGAGTCCGAAAGCCAAGTTATAGTCCGCCGAAGCTGGTCAAAAATTTAGTTTTTACCAAAAGTCCAAATCCTCTAGTTTTCCAAAATTATCAATCCAAAACCAACCAAACCATAATCAAATCAATACCAATTACTCCTACACACTATTACATACTCTTTATTCACTTCACAATCTTTCCTTCTTTCCTTTTGGATGGAGTCATCAATTCCCGTTGATGTGGGATTCTTTCTGTTTTGGTCGGATTCCCTTTGTTATTGCGGTTGACCACTTGGAACCCTGGGGTGGGTTGTTGGGTCTCCCTAGAGTCGTCGTACTCACAATCTGGACTCTTCAAAAACATAGACAATGTAGGATGAACTCTTCTTTGTAGTCATATTGGCTACAATTGCCAGAAATGCTCATTAATGACTTCAAGAAAATGAAGCCTTTCATGTATGTAAAGTCCTTTTTGACTGCATAATAAGCGAGCGAGCAAAGTTCCATTGGAACATGGTGAAATGAATAAACTATCTGATATCACGAGAAGACGTTGTATTTCCTACTCTTTATAAACTTGAATAATTTCATATAATAGGAATTGAGAGAAGTTTGATAATATTTCTAAAACATGAATAATTCATGATCTATTAATTTTTATCATCTTAACTAACCTCATATATTATTATTGCGTATCTATTCTATTATATAAAAATCAATTTTCTGCACTTAATGATAGAGTTGATGTGGTATGTTTTTGAGTGTATTTTTCGATTTATTTTTTTTTAACTCATTAAATACAAGTTATTACGATAACTAATTATATTAACTAATTGATTTGATTAGATATTTAAATATCACATAATTTATTATAATTTATATCAATTTGATTTAGTAGTATTTTTTAATTTATTTCTTTTAATGTTCTATTAGTATTTTTTTAATTTATTAGACTAAATTTATTATGTGTATTAATTAATTTGATTAATTTATTAGTTATTAAAATAATAAATCTATGAATAATACATGCAACTGGAATATTTTTAACTAATAATCAAATCAAATCAAATTATATATATTATTGAGTCAAATTCAAATAATGTGAATTAAGGACTAAATTAAAATAAAATGATTTTTTACTTATTCAAATTGAATTAAATAAATACAAATTAATTTCGTTAGATAATCATGATCTTTTGGTCTATTATATATAGATGGCCACACAATTATAAGAATCATTATTTTTATCACTCTTGCTATTTTAACTCTTCTTTTCTTCTTCTTTTTTTTTATGTAGAATTTCTTTCATGTATATATATACTCAAAATAAGAAGGCACGGATGAGTATTTTATTAATTGTTTGTTTGACGAACACTATAACCTGAAAATATCTCAATTTAGACATTCTACCACCGTCGATGAAAGTTAGATTTGTAGTAATTCAATGTAGATAGCCAGTGTATTTTTTATAGTATTTGATAGAAAAATATTTATTAAAATGCATGTGCCCATTGTAATGAATTTTATTTCTCAATTATTAGATTTTTATTTCATTCTTGTGAATTCTTTGAAGGCACAAACAATAACATAGGGTGACTTTAATATTATTAGAAGCTAAATTTAATTGTTTAAGTAAGCACCACTAATTATATTAATAAAGTAATTTTATAATAATAATATGATTTATATTTTAATTTTTTTGAATAAATTCATTTTAAAATATAAGAATTAGACGCAATTACGCTAAAATTTTAAAGATAATATAAAATTTCACAACAAAATTAACACTCATTAAGAAAATAAATTTATTTATGCCTCTTTCCTAATTATAAATAATAACAAGACTTAGAAAAAAATATTAACGTCATTATTCTTATTAACTAAACCATAATATTAGGTAGTTGATTGTTTTATAAGTGAAAATTATTAAGTAATAACGTAAAAACTAACAAAAAACAAGTAATAAAAATTCATAAAAAATCTATTTTATATATACATATATATTATCAATTTTATGATTAAAATATGTTACATATTATATTCTCATCTATTTATTTATTATCTATTCTATTATATAAAAATTAGGTTTCTATACTTAATGATGGAGTTGACGTAGCATGCTTAGCTTTTAAGAGTGTTTAGCGATTTATTTCTTTTAACTCATTAAATACAATTTATTACGATAAATTAACTATATCAACTAATTGATTTGATTATATATTTAAAGGGTGATGCTAGGTAGTCAAAAAATAATTACAATATAAAAATATCACATAAAAATTCTCATTCTCTTGATAAGCAAGTGACATGCACCTCCTTATCACTTATCCTTTTTATTACCTACTATTTTGCTGCATGTTTAGAGTCATTAATGTTATTTTCAAAATCAATTTCAGTTTCTCCCAAATCAAATCCCTAACATCTCTCAATCACATTATTATCCATTAAAATGCAATAATTCTCTGCAAAAATTATGAAAATTAAATTAAAAATTTTTAACAACTTCAACTATACAACTTATATTTTACATATAGACTATTAAAAAATAAAATATAAAATATAAACAAAAATTAAAAAATAAATTTTTAAAAATAATTATTAACTCGTTATATTAAAATCAATAAATAAGCATACATATGAATATTAAATAAAAATATTAACATAATTAAAATTATGATCTATTAGTGCACATATGAAATAATTTGAAAAATATAATAAGACGTATAGTTTAAAATTTGATAATATTAATTATAAAAATTTATTAATTATAGACATCATATAGGTATGAAATTATGAATATTATGAGTACAAATTTTGGATGTTATTAACATGAAATAATGGATGTTATGTATATGAATCTATGGATGTTATGAGTAAATTTATCAATTGAATAATTAATTTAAGAATTTGATATTTTTTTAAATTTAATTATGATAAAATTTAAAAACATCTGTGTTAACTTTATAGTTACTTATGCAATAACTAAAAAATGATATGTATATGGATGTAATATCTAATAAACATAAATTTAATTTTTAGATGTTAGTTGTATGTAATTATGGATGTTATGCATATGAACGTGTGAATGTTATGCGTATGAATTTAGTTAGTACAATATAATTATAAATGCACATAAAAGTACAAAAAAAAATTAAATCAGTTTATTATCATACCTCATCAAAGTTAGTGTGTTTTTCATATTTGCGAAAATTGGTTGACTGACAACAATCTCGTCGGGTGAGTCCGTCTATTGTTCAAATTTTTCATCAGCACCTTCTACCATAGGTACCATATTAAGGTCGAATTTAAATGCCATACTATTTGCAATAATAAACGCGATTTTTTGTAAAATTTCTTGACTTATACACTATTGTGCTTGCAATAGTATTAGAGTCATGATTTTTGAATGATCATAATTGAATTAATGGAAGGTATATATTACAAAGAATCAAGTGCAATTAAAATGCCTTAACGGAAATAAAGAATTAATGATTTTTTCGTATCTCCATGAATTTTGATATTAAATATCTTAAGGAAAACAAAGAATCAAGTGCAATTAACTCAATTAAAATATATTATCATTACCATCCATTCTTATTATTATTAATATTTAATATATTATTAAATATAAAAATTAAATTATAAAAAAAAAATATTAAGTATTGATTACAAGAATATCTAATAGTAAGGGATATGATATTATAATTAATATGATTAATAAGTGAAGTTGATAAGAATATGTTAAGTGGAATGATAAGAAAGTGAAATAAAAAATAAAACTGTTATTAAGTGATGTAAATGAAGTAAATTATGGAAAGTTTTGGCTAATTATGACTGAAAACTTTTTTGTTACCAAATTTTTCCATATTTAAATATCACATAATTTATTATAATTTATATCAATTTTATTTGGTAGTATTTCGTAATTTATGTCTTTTAATGTTTTGTTAGTATTTTTTAATTTATTTTTTTAATTCATTAAATCAAATTAAGTAACTAATTATCTGTATTAATTAATTAATTTGATTAATTTATTAATTATTAAAATAATAAATTTATGATTAAAATAGACAACCAAAATATTTTTCACTAATAATTAAATTAAATCAAATCATATATATTGAGCTAAATTCAAATCATGTGAATTAAAAACTAAACTAAAATAAGATATTTTTTTATTTATTCAAATTAAATGCAATAGATATAAATTAATTTTGTCAGATAATAATCATGGTCTTTTCTTTTTTTATGTATAATTTTTTGTTATGTATAAATGTATTCAAAATAAAAAGATATGAATGAGTGTTTCATTAATTGTTTGTTTGAAGAATATTATAGCCCGAAAATGTCTCAATTTAGTCATTCTATCGCTGTCGATGAAAGTTGAGCCTGTAGTAATTCAAGGTAGCCATGATATTTTTATAGTATTGGATAGAAGAAATATTTGTTAAAATGAATATACCCATTATAATTAATTTTTTTTTTGTCAATCTCTATTATCTTTTACCTAACAAGTAATATCTATGTTGAATATATTATTTTCATCAGAAGCCATACATAATTGATTGATAATTCTATGTATAAAAATACTCTTGTGGTAACTAAATACCGTATTGTTAACTCGCTAAAGTTAATTATCCTATGATTATGCCAATGTATAGTACTATGATGAAAATTGATTAGATTACATTTATTTCCAACGAGGTGGACGAGCTTTTAGTCCTAATCATGATTAAAATTGAGGAAGGTTAGAAAAATGCTAACAATATAAATACTTTTTATTTTTAATACCCAATAATAATAAATATATAAATTAAAACTAATATTATTTTGTACACAATAATAAAACATATATTATACTCAAAACATATTTAATCTGTATTAACTGTCATTATATATCAGTTACGTTATGACAAATCTGATTATTAAAAATATTAAAATTAAATTAAATATACACAATATTATTTTATGTTTTTTATTTTTATTTTATCATCATAAAAAATCATATATATTATAAGAGAACCTTATCTTTTTATCAACGGTTCTTTCATTTAGTAGTTTTTTATAAAAAAAAGATGGACGATTTTGTTATTTTTAATTTTTTAGTGTGTATGGACGACGTATAATAATATTGTATTTGGCAAGAATATATGAAATTTTAACAGGATTATAAGCATGGATATGGTCCTTGACATATTCGTAGATGAAGTGTGGAGTAAATAAGAAGATAGCTAATAAAAAAAAGGAGAAAAAGACAAATAGATCCATGACCTTTTGCTCCGCGGACATTTTTATTCCTAACCATTTGAAAATACTTTTAAATCCCTGACTTTCACAAAACTAAGACGGATGAGTCCCTCCGTTCAAATGCCTCCGTCAAACCCAACAAAAAAGTCTGACGTGACTTCCATTCTGATGATCTGGCGTGACGAGTTGACACGTGGACTAATGATTGAAAGAATACTTTTGAAAATTGGACAAATTAGTCCCTAAACCTAAAAACTACATCATTTTACGTTTGGCGCTAATCCTTAATTCGAGAAAGTTTTGGTTATGCATCAAACGAAATCATCTTGTGCCCATGTAGGTTTAAAACCAATATTTGATTACAGAAGAACATAAGGAGCAACGATTAATGAAATACTAATTGGAAAGAACCCGAAATCATTTGTGTTTGTAAAATGTAAACTGACATATGATTAATGCACAGATCTCTACTTAAATATTATGATTATTTAACACTAATTTAATCTCGGCTTATGTCAAGTTGCCGAAAATAAGAAGAACAAGGACGCGGCTATTTTACTTGAGCATTTATAACAAAATATATAAGCTTCTGATACACGAAAAATGAATGAATAAACAAAAAATATTGAAAAAATTACTACCATTGATTACACACACAACTATGCTAATAATAATGCAACACACTATTAATTTTCTATATACATCATCACCAGCATGGTGATACAAATATAGGACATGGTATAGCATTCATAAAGTATATGTAACTTGGTCAGACTCTATAATGAACTAAGCTGCAGCAGTCCCATTTTGTGTGGAGTAACAAAAACCTAAGTTACGCTGTGGCTGTAGAGTTTTCCGATGTGTTGGGCTTTCATCGAATTCTGCACGATTCAATGACTTCACTAACTGCTTTATGAGTCTCTGGTGAAATCATGTTCAATGACAGATGAAATCCCTCCTATGTTTGATAAGCTTTATATATGTTTAGAGAATTAGGGCCAAACGCAATCAATTTAAGGATTAGGGCAAAACGTAAAATGACATAGTTTTTAGATTTAGGGATTAATTTGTCCAATTTTTGAAAGTACCCTTTCAGTCATCAGTCCATGTGTCAATCCGTCTAGCCAAATCATTAGAATGAGAGCCACGTCAGATTTTTTCATTGAGTCTGACAGAAGTATTTGGATGAAGAAACTCATCTGTCCAAGTTTTGTGATGGTCAGAAATTTAAAAATATTTTTAGATGGTTAGAGACGAAAATGTCCGCGGGACAAAAGGTCAAGGACCTATTTATCCTTTTATAAATGGTTAAAGTTTTTTCGATGCTAACATTCGTAGTGCATGATAGGTCTTTAATAACTTTTTTGGATGTGATTTTGTTTCTTTATTATTATATGTTATTCTATTTAATTTATGCTAAAAAGGTTTATGATGATCATCTTATCGTGTTAGTGTAAAAGTTACAGACGTTATATTTATTTTATATGTTCTTAAATCTCATGTCTATGATGAATATTTGTGACTGAGTAATTATTAAAAAAAAATTGGTTTAATATCTATTTATATTCAATTTAAATTATAATAATGAGTATATATTTTTTTGAAAATAAATAATGCAATTGTTTCATAAAAATAAAGTTTAAATAATTGTAAAATTAAATTATACCATAGATGATGATAAATATCTTGACATTAGATATATTATAAAAAAATTCTAAGAATATTATGTTGTATTATATAATTTAGTTATATTTTTCTTATCTTCAATCTAAATTATTTGAATTAGTATATTTTTAAAACGTGTTATTCAATTTTCTTAAATTGTTAAATCAAATGAATTACAACGAACTAATTAATTAGGTTGCTTAAATATCTAGATATCTTATAATTTAGTATAACTTAATTTATAAAGATACATAATTGTTGCAGCTTTACTATTTATGTAATAAATTTTAAAAATAATTTTTATAAGTTACAATTTTTTTTTTATCTGTATATTTAATTTTTAAAAATATTTTTTTAATTTTTTTATTTATAAATAGATTATTTTCTACTTTAATATATATGATGAATATTTAATTTTATTATTTTATATTATTGTATAAATATAATTAATATGATCTTATTTCTATTATTTTAAGATCAATAATGTTTTTATGAATATTTTTATTGCATAATTCACTTTTATAAAAAATAATAAAATTTGATTTATAAAAATTTAAATTTGAGCGCTTACTATGGTTAAGCTCAAATTTTAATTTATTTTGTCATATTATATAAATATTAAATTATTTGAGAAAACACTTATTTGATTATGATATGATATTATATAAAACTTTCATATTGACAATTAAACTTCAGTTGCTACACAAATGTTATATTTTAGGTAATTGTATATTTTTTATTATTTTACATATTATTATATATTTTTAAGATTATTTAATTATGTTTATTTTTGAAAAAGTATTGTTATTATTGTAGAATAATTAATGTTCGTTAGTGATAGTCTAAAATTGAGAAAATAAAAAATAAAAAATATTAATATTCTAAATTTTTGAAGTATAAATCTTAAAATAAATATATATGATTGTGATTAATGATACTAATTGAAAGCCTTTATTTTATTTCAATTTTTCAGACCACATATGCCTTACTTAATTCTTATTTCTTACTGATTGCTAGTTTTTTTACACTTAATTGTCATTAATTTATATTAATTAAAATTTATAACTTAAAAAAATAGATACGTGTCTAAAAAATAAATAGAAAATATATTTTTCTTTTAGTAAAATATTTGTGTCACTTTAGCTTTTTTTTCTGTATTATATTTTACATTGTTATTATAATTAAGAGTTTTACAGATACAACAAACTAATTATTACTCTATTAAATATATTATTTGAAGTAAATTATTAAATATAAATTAGTAAAGAATATATAATACTTAGTCAATTATCATAATCACATTTAAAGGTATTTAAATTATTTTTATATAATAAAAATGATATGCTTCAAAAAATATTTGTGTATAGTTTACTAAAAAATATATGAGATATTATTTACCATCATGTTTATTTTTAATAAAAAATATCATTGTATTAAAGTGAGCATTTTAAAGGTGTATAAATGGGATTTTTATTAAAAAAAATTTACAAAATATAATATAACACCCTTATTTTTGGTACGATCATGACGTGTTAAAAGTTAGGTGATCGTACCAAAAGTAAGGCGTTACTAAACCATTTTCCTTTATTATCTATTTAATATTGAGCCTTTACGTCGGTATCGTGTTTCAGTTTTTAAGAAAGAAGAACTTCTTTTAAATAAAGTAGTTTCGGAGGTTTGGAAAAGGTTATAAAGAGTGATGTTGGTTTTAAATAAAAAATGATTTGAGTTCGGTTTATTAAGAAAAGGAATCTTTGCCACAAGAGAGCAGAGAACAAAGATCAAAAGAATGTATTAATTAAAGAGATTGTCTGCCACATGAGAACAGATGTGACATTATTTGGGCCTTAGTTCCAAATGTAAAGTAGGGACGCCCACACATTGAGAACTATTTTACAGATGTACGCTTATTGATTTGGAAAGTCACATTGTATGCGGCTTAGCCGTACGACTTAAAGTCACACTTTATGCGGTCTAGCCGTACGACTTATAAGCACATTGTATGCATTTGGAAAGCCATATCTGGGACTTGTGCCTGGGTAATGTCGGGAGCGAGTAGGCAACCGACACATGAGCTCATGGCCTGCACTAGGGATAGACATGCATCATGTTGTTTGCACATTTGCATTTGGTTGTGTTTGCTTGTATTAATTCTTTGTGATTGTGCTGTTTGACTTGTTTGTATGTTGGTTTGGACCTCTTACTTGTGCTATTAGTTTGCGAATGTATTGAGGTGTTTAAGAATTGATGTTGTGAGTGTTGAGGATTAATTATGTGATTGAGAGATGTATAATGTGATTAGTTTTATATTTAAAATTTGATTTGAGTTTAGAGATTTCAAAAGAGGTAATTAGTTAGTTAAAGTAAAACCAAAAGTATTTTTAAAAAGATTTGATAGAAATATAGTTTTTTTTAGTAAAGTTAATTATTTGTATTTTATTTCACTACTTTTATGGCATTTTTATTCCCTATTGAGAATGTGTGGTTTGTTCTCACCCCAAAGTCTCCCCTCTTTTCAGTGACACGGGTTCGAAGACTCAGTTTGAAGCTGCGAGCGATTATTAGTCTTATTTGAGTTAAGTTTATGCGTTGAGTTGCTTTCATAGAATTCCCTCGCCTTTGTTATTAAGCTCTTATTTTATACAAAAGGATAGGAATTGTATCTGAGATTCATTTGAATCCTTTTGTATAATATTTATTATTATTAATAATTATGTGATTATTATTATTTGAAGATATTTGAAATGTGGTTTTAATTAATAGAAACAAAATTTTCCGGCTTTTCTTAAAAATTGAAACGCGAAATCAAACTAAAGGCTCAATATTAAATAGTAAATAAGGAAAACAGGTTAGTAACGCCTCACTTTTGGTAATATAACACCCTAACTTTTAGCACGTTATGATCGTACCAAAAGTAAGGCGTTACGAACCTGATTTTCTTTATTATATATCTATTTAATATTGAGCCTTTACGTCGATATCGCGTTTCAGTTTATAAGAAAATACCAAGAAATTATTTTTAGTAATTAAAATCACACAATTATTAATAATAATAAATGCTATACAAATGAATTCAATATAAAACTTGAAGACAATACCTATCCCTCTAGACAAAATAAAAGCTAAAGCAACAAGGACGAGGGAACTCTATAAAAACAACAGGTATCACAAGTAAATCTACTAATCGTCCGCAGCTTCATACTAAATCTTCGAACCTGTCACTGAAAGGGTGGAAGATTTTGGGGTGAGAATAAACCACACGTTCTCAGTAGGGAATGAAAATGCCGTAAAAGTAATGAATTTAATGCAAATAGTTAACTTACTTAGTAAAACTATTTCGTTAAACCTTTGGAAATACTTTTATTTCTACTTTAGATAAATAATTACTTTTCTTTAAATTTCTAAACTCAAAACAGATTTTAATCACAAAATTAGTCATACTAACCATCTCTCAGCCACATAATCATTTTTCAACCACAACATCTCATCTCAATACATCCGTGAACTAACAACACAAGTAAGGGATTCAAACCAACATACAAACAAGTCAAACAGCACAATCACAGAGAAGTAATACAAGAAAATACAACCAAATATAAATGTGCAAATAACCTGATGCATGTCTATTCCTAATGCAAGCCATGAGCTCATGTGTCGGTTGCCTACCCGCTCCCGACATTACCAAAGCACGAGTCTCAGATATGGCTTTTCAGATGCATACAGTGTGCTTATAAGTCGTATAGCTAGGCCGCATACAGTGTGACTTTCCAAATCAGTAACCGTACATCTGGAAAACAGTTCTCAGTGTGTGGGTGTCCCACTTTATATTTGGCACTAAAGCCCAAACAATGTCACATCTGCTCTCCTGTGGCAGTCATTTCATTAATTAATATATTCCTTTAATCTTTGTTCTCTACTCTCCTGTGGCAGAGATCCTTTTAGTTAATATATTCTTTAATCTTTATTCTCTACTCTCTTGTGGCAGAGATTCCTTTAATTATCTTTCTTTCCTTTACTTTTCGTTCTTCTTCTTCTTTTCTTTCTTATCAAACCGAACCCAAAACATAACTTAAAGCAAAATTCCTTCTCAAAAAATTGAGTTTAAAACATTATACTTTTCTTAATAAATCGGTTTGAAAATAGAATTCTTTTCGTAATAAATCGAAATCAAGTAATATTCTTAAATTAGATTTGCTTTTAAATAATACTTTAAATAAAGTCTTAGAATTTTTATAAAAATTTGACAGCATTTTTTCTAAAATTTGGGTTTTGCCACCTTTCAAGGGTCCCAACCTAACCACCTTTTAAACCCTTTTCAAAACATTTCCAAGTAACAAATTATTTTCTATATTCACACCATTCAAAATATCAAATAGAATCAAACCATTTTCTTTAAAGCTAAGCCTCTTTGTATTTCAATAAAATTAGCCCGTTTCAAATCTTTTGCTTTTGAAATTAAAGGAAATTCATTTCTTTATTCAGACTTTACAAATCCCTTCGACCATACTCGTTTAACATTTAATACTAACCAAAATCACCTTCTTGCGTATTTTTACCAGTCCTTCATCAGCATCTATTCACCATCACTAATACCAAAATCAGTTAGCATCCATTTCCATAACCATATATTTCAGCATCAAACATGATCTCAATTCAAACCCAATTCATAAACTCAAATCACATTTCAATTTAATAAGCAACACCAAATTGACCAACACTCACAATTCAGAAATCGTCTGTACTTCTTAGAATTCCAATTGGCCGAACTCAAGGGGAAGAGGAGTTACGTCACCGTCAACTTCTACCGGATGAAAGTAACGCTAACGTGTAGAGAATGAGGATACGAACACTTTTATCAGATTAGATTTTTTATTGGAGTTACAGATCACAAGAAATCGGGCTCGAAAAGTTGGAAAATTAACAAAAATCCTCCCTGCATGGCTTCGGTTGTTTCTTTTTGTGAGAGAGAGAAATTTATGCCTTTGGTTAATGAGAGAAGATGAGTTGTTGATGATAATGATTAATGAAATAAGGGATTTAGGTGTCGTTGCTTATATATATAAAAGAAGCATGCGTCTTTAGTTTTTTACATATATATATATAGTAAATTTCATTCCACTTTCTTTTCTTTTATCCCCTAAAAAAGGCTTCGGCCAATTCCTTTCTTTTTTTTTCTTTTTCTTAAACTTTAATAATAATAATAATAATAATAATAATAATAATAATAATAATAATAATAATAATAATAATAATAATAATAATCAATTTAATTTTTATTTTATCAAATTATTTTTTAATAAATAATCCAAATTTAATAGAATAAGTAATAGTCAAATTAAATTTCAATAATTATAATATTCTATTTAATTATTTTTGTTAAAAATAATTTTTTTAAAAATTACATCTTAATATAATATATTAGCTCACAAATAGTTAATTATTTAATTTTCAAAAATCTGGAGTCTTACATATAACAAATACTATTTTATTTTAATTTTATTCTTAACGTTTAGTTTTAATTTTATCTTTAGAGTTTTAATATGTTTCAATTATACCACTAAAATAAATAACATTAATTGTAACTAATCAATAATATTATTTAACTTGACCAAAAAAAATATTAAATTATTTAATAAATAATAAATAAAAAATAAAATAAATAAATTTAATTTGAATTATTCTCTTATTATTTTCTATATATATGAATCAGAATATGCTTTTATATATTTTGATTAATAGTTCTTAAAGGAGTTATTATTTTGTTTACTAATATTTCAAATTTTTTATAATATTTTCATAGAACTTGATTAATAGATTAATTATTCTTCATAATGTTTTCTTGAATTTTTTTAATAAAAACATATCTTAATTTTTATTTTTTATTTTTTATATTCATTGATTATACTAAATTTTTTTTACAGTATGTTTTTATCAACTACATGCATTGCCTTTTCTATTTTTTTCATTTTTTTAATTATTTTGTTACTTTATTTTTAATTGTTTATTTTACTTTTACTCCTTATATGTTTATTGTATTTCACTTTCTCTTAATCTCAATTTTATAGTTAACTTTTAATTATATGAAATTGAATAGTTTTTTTCAAAATATGCTTAAATATATTATCTATTATATACAATCATTAGAATAACAGACAAATAAAAATTGAATACATAATTTAATTTTAATTTAAACTAAAAATTAAATGAATTGTCAAAAAAAAAGCAACTAATTTTGTTTTTAATTTCTTTATAATTTTATTTAAAGGTAAAAATCTCTCTATAACCTTTAACATCGCCGATAAAAAATTACAAATTTTTATAAAATAAAAAATATATAAGATAAATAACATATATGTAATTTTAAAGTTATTAATCATAGATTATAAACAAATTTCTAAAAAAAAAATCTTATAGATCAACATGTAATTTTTTATATTTTTATTTTTTTCTAAAATTTTTCAGATTTATTAATATTTAAGTTGTCTATACGTCACTTCTCAAAGTATTATAATTTTATAAGTTATAATATGTGATATTAGTTATTGTTATATATGAAAAATATGACTTATTTAATATTTATCCATTTATCTTCTATTAATATTGTTATAACAAGGATATATGATGATATAACCTAGACTTTGATTATATAAGAATTTATTGAGTAACTGGAATAGCTCCATGTCACGAACCAAAGAACCTAGCAATATGGATGATCACAAAAAAAAATCGAAATGGACATACGACAACTGAGAGGACCTGTCATTTAAAAATAATATACAATTATATATTACCTCTTCTCTTTAACAAATTAATTATTACGTTCAGCAACTTATCTTTTTTAATTTCAATAACAAAAATAAGATTGATTAGGTACAAAATACTCAACATTTAATGATTTTAATTATTTAAATTTTAATTACTAAAAATTAAATTAAAAATTAATTATAAACTTAATAATCGATAATAGATATTATATTAGTACGTAAATAATAAATCTGATATATTAATTATTTACATTTTTGACAGGGCTAATAGATATTACATCGGATATTAGTATTTACATACTAATAAAATATCTATGATTGATTATTAAATTTATAATTAATTTTTAATTCAATTGTTGGTAATTAAAATTTAAATGATGAAAATGATTAAATGCTGAATATTTTGCATCTAATCAATTTTATTTTTGTTATTGAAAGTAAAAAAGGATAAATTTTTAATCAATTCTAAATTTAAATTTAAATTTGAGTAAAAAAAATATTTCGAATTTTATCTTACTAACCAGAATTAATTTTAAGATAAGAAATTACTTTGTATATCATATTGTAAAATAGTGTGGTCATTTGTTATTCTTTAACGGTAAATATTATCAAACAAAATGGTGTAAGAAATTAGAAAGAAATGTATTTACCAGTTCAGGAAATACTAATTTATTTTTCAATAGAATAAATTATATATTGAATAACAAAAGTTGTTATTGGTTTCTCTTCACACTAATTAATACTCAACGATGGTATTTCGGTACACCATGTTATCAAGAAATATTAATTAATCTAATAATTTTATAATGACATAAGTCTATAAGTTTAAAAATTTAAAAATCATGTCATAAAATGTGAAGTTTTAAGTTTTAACAAAGAACAATGTTGATCATATATTGTTTTGACGTTAAGAATAAATACAATACCAACAAATAAAATTATTCCAGGTAAATTTTAACAAAGACAAAAGTTCATAAGTGTTGCTATTAATAATGAGAAATTAGTCTATTTTAAAGACAAATACATTTTTTCTATGGATTTCTTAATTCGTTAGGTCAAAGACGACTAATCCACCACATATTTATGTTCTATTTATTAAGGGTCTGCTGTTAATCAATGAATTATTACACACACAAAAAAAAATTCGAATTCCAAATACTTACTTAAACAGACAAATAAGATGACTATTCAACTAATTCAAATTAATTAAAACAAATACTAATTATTTTTAATATTTTAAATTATAAAATATTTATAATAATAATTATTATATATATTTTAAGCTTTCAACAAAAAAATTTATATAATTTTATATATTATCTCGTGCAGGAAAACATACAGTAGTATTTAATTAAAAAGAAGTTTAGAAGCTATTCATATCCTAGCTATAGTAACTTTCACCTATTGTCACAATACCATTCTAGAATATTTCAAGTACATTTTAATGAAATCAATGTTGCAGTGTATGTATTGGAGATCCAGCCTCATCTTCCATGTCACTCTTACGCACGGTGGGATTTACACATGCAAATAGCGATTGTTTTTGCTTATGCTTCTTCAACTTCGCTCCAAACAACAAAGACTTCAATGGTACCCGAGGTCGCCCCGAATCATTTTTGGAGCTTCCATGGCTACTGCTTTTCTTGTTGGGGGCAATAATATGGTCAAGCTCATCAAGTGTTTTCTCAACATCATTCTTCATCCCACTCACAAGGCTTAGACCTGCTTGAAGCTCACTTGCAACAGTGTTGTTCTGTTGTTTCAAGTTCATAATCTCACCTTGAAACTTAGCAGCCTGATAAGGACTTATCGTTAGCTCTCCCTCGTTCTCTTCTTCTCCATTATTGTTGCTTGCTCTAATTATTTCATCATGCAAGTGGCACAAGGAAGAGTTCCTATCCTGCATCTCAACCTGCAACACCGTGTTGTGTTCGAGCCACAGCGATAACTCTGTTCTTATCTCCCGCAGGTGTTTGAATATCGGCTTAAGTTGTGACTGTAAATGCGTTCTTTTAGAAGAATGTCCTTCCGAGGACGATCTTGTATGACTTTCTTGTATGTGGCACAGGTCGGCTTTTAAGTCCTGGATTGAATTCTGGTACTTTTGAATCTGGTTAATAGAAGTGCCAAATCGGAGCCAGAATTCAAGACTCTTCTCTAGAATGTCATCCATGTCAGAGCGGAATTTCTTCTCTATAGTTGATAGCCCTTCCAGCCTTCCCTGACTCATTTTCAGATGCGACGAATCATCTTCCACCGGTGTGGTTTCTGAAGAAGGACTTTTTATTGGATTCGCATCTGAAGTAATTAATGGCGAATTCTTTTCAAGGACCGTCGGCAAGTTAGCTTCTTGCGCTTCGGCTTCTCGAAGAAGAGCTTCGTTCGGTGTGTATTTGTACTCTGTTGCCATGGTGAATGGACTTACATCAGAATTATCACCAGCTGAATTTGGACTGTTAAGCTTTTGATGTAAATAGATTATCTCTTGGTCCTTGTTGGCTAATGCATTCTTCAATTCCCTTAGCTGTTAGCAGCAATGAAAGCATAAAATTGAAAGAGTTCTATTAATATATGATTAGTGGATGCATTACGTGTCTATCAATCCATGTTTTTCTTTGTTTTTATTGAAAAATTAAGTTTCATTCATAGCTAAATAAATTCAAAGAAAACTAAAAATGCATTATTGGTTTAGTATTAGAAAAAATTGACACAGATCAAAAGTTGCATTTTTTCTCAAAGCAGGCAAGAATGTTTTTTTAATATAATGAAAGATAAATATTTGTTATCCAGAAAGATGAGAGGAAAAAATAAACAGGTTCTTTATTTTTCTTCTAAACATATTCAATTTCTAATCAAAATTAATTACTTACTGGTCTCTAATAATTTACTGTTTGTCCTGCTTTATAAGCTGTTAGAGATCTATAAATATTCAATCATGATTGGTGTAAATAAAAGATAACAATCAAATCAGTCATTTGTATAGAGTATATGTTAAAATACAAAATATAAATTAAAAATGAGTTAAACAACACATGCATTTATACATAAATACATGATGATTAATTTATTAGTTAACTTTTTTGAACATTTAGTATTTTTAATAAACATTTAACTTTCAAAGATTTATGTATCTTTATAAAAATAGTTAAAGACTTCAAAAAGATTTTATGAAATCTCATATATACATATATCAATCATGTTAGATATATACCGAAATCAGCCACTAAAATCTATCGTTAGTGTACAATACACATTTAAATATAAAATATATATTAAAGATTAGTTAAACTACATTTATAGTTATGTAAATATAGTAGCTGATTTTAGTATACAAATAGTATTTCTGATACATATATAGTTACCAATCCCTGAATCTACATCAAATTTATTGATACAACTATTATAAAGATTAAAATAGTTATATTGAGCATTGCTTACCTGAAGTGCTAATTCAAAAATGCTATCCCGGTTTTTCTTCTCCACATCATTAAGCTTAATCTTTACATCCTTATAGTCCCTTAAAACAGAAGTATA
Source organism: Arachis ipaensis (assembly GCF_059453495.1). NCBI lineage: Eukaryota > Viridiplantae > Streptophyta > Magnoliopsida > Fabales > Fabaceae > Arachis > Arachis ipaensis. The sequence goes on from NC_142442.1 coordinate 39,533,892, forward strand.
CTCCTCCAGCAGAATCTTTTCTCTATCATCTAATCCACTTATATACAATTGCCTCCAGTCAGGTTCATCTCCCTTACCATCAACACTCTGCAAATCATGTGATTCAATTTCACCACCGTCACCACCCATATTCTGAATCCTTTCCGGAGTCACATCTCCGCCATCTTCTTCTTTTAATGTCGTGACATTCTCATCGAAAATTTGGGATTCATTTCCTTGTTTACCATCAAGATCATTATTGTTCTCGTTCTTGTACAGTACCATATTTTCTTCCTCCACATCTGGCTTCATGTTATTCAGTTTTTCAGAAAGGTGTTTAATGTCATAACTAGCCTCAACGAAGTGTGCTTTGATTGTATTGTCTTGGCTTCGGACGCTTCGGTTCAAAAGCTTTACTCTCCTCAATTCTTCCTCCACTTCTTTCAGCTTTTGGTTTGTAACTTCCGAACCTTCTATCAAACCATCCTTCTCCTCTTCCAACTTCTTTATATTTGTCTGAAGTTCATCTGTTTCTGATCTCAATCTCTGCACCAAACCTGTTTGAGACGAAACGGTGGTTTCCAATGTAACAACCTTACTGACAAGCTGATTAATCTTATCGGCCATTTCAGTCACAGTGATGACTTCACTTGAATCTTCCTCCAATTTATTTTCGTTAACTTTCGCTTGAATCTCGGCATCATCCATGTCCTTTTCTTCTTCTACTGGACTTACTGGTGTTACAATCTTGGATTCATCTTGGTTCATATATTTAGAGATGAATTTGTCTCTAAGAGACTCAAACATCTCATGAGCTTCCTTAACTCTTTCAAACTCAACTCTAGCTTCTTCGGATGATTGTGCTTGAATCTCCTGCAACTTAGCTAAAGTAACTTGACAAGACTTTAGAGCAGTGGCCGCCATTAAAGTTCGAGCTTCGTTGTCTTCGATGACGGTTCCAACACCATACTCATCTTGCAATCTGCTGACACTTTTTTGCATTGCCGTGATCCGATCCTCGATTTCCCAATACTGTGTATAGGCGCGCTCATACAAACTCCTAACAAACTCTTTCTCAGTCTGAAGTGTCAAAATATCTTTCTGAAGCTTGTCAATTTCACCGAGTGCTTGTTCCTTCGACAAACCGGAACCTGAAACTTTGAAATCTTTTCCGGAAGGGCTTGTAGTCCTCTTTGGCAGTGATCCTTTTCTCGAGAGCAACATGGATGGACTTCTGAAACAACCCTTCTTTGGGATATTTGGAACTTTAGGTATCAATGCTTCATTGTTATTATTATTATTAGTGCTTCTTCCATTGTTAGATTTTGGTGATAATGCATCATTTGATCCTTTCTCTTCTTCTTCTTCATCATCGTCGTCTTCTTCTTCTTCTTCAGTCCTATAATGAACTTGATCTGGGAACACACTTGCAATAGTGCGGTTCGCACTTTGAAGGTCCTTTGAAAGTTTATCATACCGCTCTGCTAAGGCTCTGTATGATCGGAAGCTTTCTTCTACAAAACTCACCAGCTCCGGCCGCTTCTTGTAATACATTTCTGCCCTCGTCGCAAACGAGTCCCCTTCATCTTGCAGGGTTCTGAGGGTATCAAATACCCTCTCCTCCATATCTGTGTTAAATGTTCTTAGGTTTAAATTTGATTATTCTCAGATAAACTAGAGTAACTTTACTTTGTTACAAAGTAAGATCTCCTGCGCTTACCAACACACTTTGGACTTTTAGAAATGATCAAATTGGTCAATTTACAAATCTTGAATCTCCTTAATTGGTTAATTGATTTTATATTAGTGAAGAGATTAACATGAATCCAAATAATAACACTTGTAGCACTTTAACATTTAGCATTGAATTAATAGCAGTTGAATTAGTGATTGAAGATCACAATTCATAAATCCAGCATTTGATCATTTCGAAAGTCGATCAATAACTATTTTGTGAGCATTGAAAGTTTTAGGAACTAAATTTGAGATTACCACTAAAATATTTGATTTGAAAAGAAAAAACGTACCCTTTGATTAAAATTTGAATAATGTTTAAAAGAATTTGAAACAACATCGCACCGGTTACTTTCTCATTAGTTTACGGAATTATAAAGCATAAAAATACTACAGCAAAAACCATTTTTGCAAACACAGCATTTGCTTGGATATTGTATCGTTATGCAGTAAACGACTATCAATGCAACTACAAAAACAACAATAACTCATATTCTAATACCATTAATGCATAATAATACTCATTGCATCATCTTTTATCGGTCATTATCATTGAATTTCTAAATAATACTCTTAAGAAAATGGTGAATATTAAATATTGAAGAGGAAACATCCACATTTGAATGCAACTAGGTTAAGCACCAAATTTTAATTTCTGAAGTTTGGACACTAATAGAAACTAGAATTTTGTGCGCACATCCTAAAGTTTCCAGAAAATTTGAAAACTATTACGTTTACCTAATGAGAAACAAAACGTAATATATATGTATGTATAATTTTGTTTCTAACAGAGTGATGAAGGAAACCAAAAAAGTGCAAAATGATTCTTGAGAAACAACACATGCTTAGAACGATACCTTGGATGCTTTGATCCAGCCATTTTGACTGTTTTGTCCTTATGTGGCTGGCCCACCACCATGAATATGCATTGCTTGCTGCCCTTTGCAACATTTTTTTCTTTCTGAAGGGTAGCAATCCTTTACACTTTCACTACATTGAGGTAAATAATCATTTGTCAATGGAGATTACTGAAACCGATGAAGTTACACAAACAAAATCAAAAGGGCCTACACACAATTTTTTTTCTTTTTTTCCGAATCACATACCAAAAGATGTGATGATTCTCACTGGAAAAAAATATGGAGAAAAGTGAAATTAAATGTGTATGACGAAAATGTCCTTTAGTGTGATTACACAAGGAGAGGAGGAGGATACTTTGCCACTAGCATACGTGTAATGTGTTACCACCCTTTAAGTGCTCAAATGTTGGAGAGATGCTAATTAAGCCAGATGAGAAATTTAAAAAAGAAATTACAATTTCATAGAGGAAAATATTGCTATGTAATAGAAAAAGACTTTATGTAGAAATTCGGTACTTAAAGTAAATTTTTACTCCCTTTTTAAAGGATACTTCTTTATCAAGGAGGATGGAGGGGCTAGATAAAATTTTAGAGGAAGTAGGAACTTGTTACCAGGTAGCAAAAACAAAAATGGAAAATTATAGCACTTAAATCAGTTTTTCTAACAGGAAGCTAACTCTTGGCCTTCTTTTTTGTGGGAGGGGTAAGTCTTGCTAAAGTTTGTCTCAAACTCCGAATAACTTCTACCAAGTACTAACAAATTTCATAACAAATTCCAAACCAGAAATTGGACAAAAATAACTCAAATGGCTACGGTAAAGTTAATAAATAAATAAATAATAGATCATCATAGACATATATATACATACACACAATAAAGATTGTCAACAAAAACACACACTAAATATTAAAACTGTTAAATAAAATACAGGGCAATTTACGCAAATAAAATAAATGAACAAAACCTTTAGGCAAATATAACATTGACAATTTCTAGACGCAAATGCAACAAACGCAACTGTATGTATGATTACGTTGAGGCTGCGTTACTCATAAATCGTAGCGGTTTATGCTCATATGATGCGAGACTCATAATCCGCTACACCCTCTAGCGGATTATGAAGAGTATGAAAAATCGGGTTGGCTTATGTTTAAAAAAATTACACTCTCTAAAACTGGGTTTGTTTTGCATAGAATAAAGGGCATTTTAAGCCATTTTAAGCCATTTTTTATGCAAAACAATTTAAAAAAAAATGACTTAAAAAATGTTAGGAGTACTATAAAAGTTTGTAATATCTTGATAATTTAGGTAAATACTGGTTATAACTATATATTTTATTAAAAAATTAATAATTGATTAAAAAAATTAATAATTTAAAAATTAAAAAAAATATATATTTTATTTCATGCATTAAAAAAATCTAACAAAATATTTAATTATGAGACTTCTTTAAAATATTAATGAGCTATCAATTCGAATTTTATACTGGAAGCAGTGACTTACCTCTATTGATGAACAATGCTCCTCCTCCAAAAATTCTTTCTTTTTCATTTTACCATTTTCACGCCTTTTAGTAACGTTCCATGTCTTTCTGAGGAGTTAATATCTAGCACGTTTGCTTAGTTGGAGAATTCTAATTTTTTTTGCTGTAAGTCCAAAATGGGCCTATTATTTTATTGCACCAATAAAATTTATCTTTTGAGAAAAAAATAAATTTATTTAAATTATACTATAAAAATTTTTTTATTCTATACAAAATAATTAAAAAATGGCTTAAAAGATGTTAGAAGTACTATAAAAATTTGTAATGTTCTAATGACTTAGGACATTAAAGAAATACTCTACATAGTTAATAATAATTTAAAAATTAAAAAAAAATTTAGTTATAATCAATATTTACCTAAATTACTAAGATGTTACACACTCTTATAGTACTCCTAACATTTTCTAAGTCATTTTTTTTAAATTGTTTTGCATAGAAAATGGCTTAAAATGGTTTAAAATGCCCTTTATTCTATGCAAAACAAACCCGGTTTTAGAGAGTGTAATTTTTTTAAACATAAGCCAACCCGATTTTTTACACTCTTCATAATCTGCTAGAGGGTGTAGCGGATTATGAATCTCGCACCATATGAGCATAAATCGCTATATGGTGTAGCGGTTTATAAGTAACGCAACCTCAACGTAATCCGCGATAGCCTGTAGCGGATTACGTGCAATTGAGTTCCGCTACAAGGTGTAGCGAATTATATACAGTTGCGTTTGTTGTATTTGTGTCTGGAAATTGCCAATGTTGTATTTGCGTAAAGATTTTGTTCATTTATTTTATTTGCGTAAATTGCCCTAAAATACATTTGCAAGAATAATTACATATTAGTTTTATAAGATTTTAAAACCATTCGTTATATTTTCCCATTTTTATCAGAGTTTATAGAAATAATAGAAAATACGAAATGTATAGAAGAAATGCATGGTATTTTTACCAATGTCTCACTGTTTATCAAAATGTCATTATTTTTAAATTATTTATTCAGTTAGTGTTATCAGAATTGGGACGGATTGATTGGTTTAATCAGAAAATAAGTGAATTGATGGTCTAGCCAGTTCGGATAGAAGCGCAGACCGAATCTACAATTGGACCGTCTTGAACCGGCCGGTTTGACACAAACCTGTCCGAAAATCGTCCGGTTTGAAGCACGAAGACACTAACTGAGACAATGCTTTTTACGTTGGAGGCACCAAATGAAAGAGCACATTACACGAGTTAGAGGCAAAAAAATAAACCACTTCTTTTCCCCTCCCTCTTACATTTTGACTTCTCTCTATAACAACTTATCAATTTTTTTCAAAAAATTTCTCTAACCTTTCTCTACAAAAACTAGATTATTTTAACTCTTCATTAATTGAGAGTGATTAGAACTTCTTGAAAAATGAGCACCATTAAAGAAACTCTTGTCAACTCTAGAAATATCCTTATAAATTGCATCCCACTAAAATTGGTAGATATGATTAGTGAAACAATCTGAACCTAGTATACTCTTTGTTGGAAGGTAAAAAATTTTCCTTCTAATTTATACTGTTATACAACAATTAATCGTTTTGATAAATCCATGTTCATTTCACCAATGACTTTCCTTTCCAAATATAAAAGCTCATTTGCTGGATCCACCATTATTCTTGACGTGAATGCATATTGAAAGTATGTTTCAAGTATGTCTGAAGTGCATTTTGCATCGTGAATCTAACACCACTTTCATCTTATATTCTCCAAATTATGTTTAGTCTATACCACCTTTTACATTTATTTTCATTTTTCATAGAAAAAAAGTAGTGTTACAATCTCCTAGTACCAACCATTAATACGAGATTTGGCCTTCAAGTATTCCTCTTTTGTCCCATAAGCTTCTAGCAACGTTTTCTCAATTGATTTAACGGTTTCCAAATCTAAACTCAAAGTTTCTTTGATCAAAATAAGGGAGCGATAACAAATAGGATTAGCCAGATTACTTAGAAATCAAGAAAGCCTTGCATATTCTTGATTTAGTTACTAATATATATAACTCTTTCTGTTATAGCGTTGTTATAGCACTTCTATAAATAGCTATTCAACATATATGAATGTGAGAAAAGAATAAAAAATCACAATAAATTCAATACAAAATTTTATTACTCAATTCTCTCCCTCTCTCTCTGTTCTATTCTGCTAAGCTTGAAATGCTTGTGTATTCTTCTTAATTTTTCACGGTTTCGTTCATGGTATTAGAGAGCCAAGGATCTTGATCCATGGCAGCACTCATTCCATTCCAATATTCAAACACCACCTTCATTGCTCCAGTTCTTGACAAATTTAATGTACACTCATACACAATTTGGAGGCAACTAGCTTTATATGTAATTAATGCAAATGATCTAGGAAACCATCTAATCAAGAGAAGATTCCTTAACAGTCCACCACTGATGCATACAAGCTAGTAGGTGCTAAATTCGCTGCATACAAAGCATGGAAATCAAGTATCATTACTTGATGACCTGATTACTTCTCTGGATTCATCATTCAAGAATAGAATGCTTGAATGCCATTTTGTTTATCAAGTCTAAGAAACTATCCATGATTACTTTTTCAAGATTTCAAGAATCAAAGTACAACAATTAAAGTCTCAATTGAAGTCTATCAAAAAGCATGGCTCCACTACTGTCACTGAATAGGTCATATTCTTGAAATTTGTTGATGCTATGGCCACTATAAGTCATATTCTTGCTTTAGATGATCACATATCTGCAATTTGTGATGAGCTTATTGAGGAGTATGCCAGGTATATATCAAAGATTATGGACAAATCTGGAACAATTTGTTTGATTAAAGCTGAATCTCTCCTATTAGGTCACAAGGATATGCTTGAAAGTTCTGGAAAACTAAACTTGGGCCATTAATTAAAGCCAATTGCACTCAAGCATTTTCATATGGCAAAGGAATTTTTGGTGCAAATTTTGGAGGTAGAAGAGGACGTTCAAGAAGATTCATTCATAGAGGTCTCTCCTCAAATCAAAATAATCATCCATAATGCCAAGTGTGTGGAAAGCTTGGTCACATTACTTTATCTTTATTTCAACAATTTGACCATTATTTTCAAGATTCTTCCCTGAGTTCAACCTCTTCTCAATCATCCTCACTTCCTCCACCTTCTTCATTTTATAATCCTTGAGCCTAATGGCAACTCCTTTTGCAATGTTAGAATCTTCATGGTTTCCATATACGGGTGCTAGCTACCATAAGACTTCATATGCCAGTAATCTCCTTTCAACGACTGAATATAACGACCCTGATCAGATTCTATTACGTAACGGTTCAAGTATGGTTATTTCTAATGCTGGTGAATCTTGCATTATGTCTCTTGAAAACAAAAGAAACTTTCTTAAAAAATTATTGCATGTTCCTAAAGTGACTCAAAATCTTGTTAGTGTGCAAAAGTTTGCAGCCGATAACAATTACTTCTTTGAATTCCGTGCTAACTTTGGTTGTGTTAAATGTCAGGAAACTCATCAAATCTTGCTTCAAGAAATCCCTAAAAATGGCATTTATGAATGACTCCACTTTAGTTCCTTGCACTTTTAGTACTCTATGTAATAACTATACTGTGTGGCATAAGAAATTGGGGCATTATGCTCCAAAAACCACTCTCACTGTTATGAAATTGTATAATGTACCTGTTCTTTCTCTTGATTCAATAAAATTGCCATTTTGTGATTCATGATATTTGGCCAAAATGCACTTAATGCCTTTTGCTTATGATTCTTTTAATTTCATTGCTCCTCTTGATATGATATATACTAACATTTGAGGGTCCTTTATCCACTACTTCTTCCCATGGATTTTATTATTACATATGATTCATAGATGCTTATACTCGCTACACTTCTATCTTCTTGCTTCACATAAAACCACAAGCATTACAAGCTTTTGTTCAATTTAAAAATCAAATTGAAATTCACACTTGCTTAAATATTAAAGCTCTTCAAAGTGACCATGGAAGGGAATATCTTTCTCATGCTTTCACTCATTTTTTAGCTACTAATGGTATTACACATAGATTATTTTTGCCCTTATACACACCAACAAAATGGTAGAGCAGAGAGAAAACATAGATACATTTCTAAAATTAGTTTAGCCATGTTATCTAATGCTTTTTTTATTTGCAAAATTGAGATGATGTATTTCTCTATGTTTTTACTTAATCACTAGGCTACCTTCTATGAATACTAAGAATGTATCTCCATATGAACTTACACATCATAATCCATTTGATTATTCTTTTTTGAAATTTTTTTGGTCTCATATTTTCCATGTTTAAAGTCTTATAATCCTATTAAATTTGATTTTAAATCTACTTTATCAGTGTTTTAGGTTATGCACGTAATCATAAAGGTTACAAATGTCTTCAACCAAATGGTAAAATCATAATTACAAGGCATGGATTATTGGATGAGAGTCATTTTCCATATTCAAAGTTCTTTTCATAAAAAACTACATCACATAATACTAAGCAACATTTTTCCCATAAAACTTTATCTGTTCCCATTATTATATTACCACCATCATTTAATGTTGAGTCAGCTTCCTTATCATTACCTTCTACTAATGAGAGTACCTCTACTATGCTTCAAAATTTTATGACTGAAACTAACACGCCACCACCTCTTTTCGTGGCTGACTCCACACAAGAACAACAAACCCCTCTCCTTAGCCTATACCCTCAGAATTAGTATCTGACTTACACAGCAAGTTATATTCTAATAGTATCCTTATTTCTGGTTTAGAAATTCAATATAGTGATTTTCATCCCTCACCAGCTCCCACAAATACTCATCCCATGCAAACTAGCGCAAAATATGTAACGACTCAATTTTTAGCATGTTATGACAAATGCTAATCGCCTGGTGTTACTTACTGGTTAACCTATAGGACTTTATACTTTGTATTTAGTTATGTAATATTGAGTTTGTCGCCCTTTTCGTAAGCAGATTTATGTAACGTTAGGTGTTTGGTTGACCTAGTAAAGCAGATAAATATATAGTAAATATACATAAGTATGGAAATAAACAAAGTATATCACATAATACCACTAAGGATTTATATAAATATGAAGATAGTAGCATCAGTTATACAAACCATAAGTTATCTCAACCCTGGCATAGACTTTTGATGGTAATCAGTGGCTAAGAGAAGGGGGTGGAATTTTAGACTCTTTTTGTTGAGTGTTACTTTCTGTCTTTTAAAATGGCCTTAGGAGATTTTTCTTCTTTTTGTCTCGTAATTAGTCAAGAGACATTTTCTTTTTGTCTCGTAACCAGTCAGGAGATATTTTTCAATTTTGTCTCCTACGCAACAGAAACAGAAATGGAGTAGAAGAGAGAGAAAAACACACCAAGAAGTATCTTGGTTCAGCTGCTAAGTGCAATGCAGCCTACATCCAGTCTCCATCACAACAATGATGAAATTTCACTATAATCATCTTGATTACAAACACCAATTCTCTCTAGGAACTACCCTTCCTATCCGGAACAAGTCCAGAATCTATCCCCAATCCTGAACTTGACTTGGTTACCTACCAAGCTTTCAACTGCTAAGTGCTAATCCAACTTGCAAGGGGATTCCCATAGAATCATGATACACAACACAGATGTACAAAGGACCTCTAAGACATTCATGACTTTTTCTTTAATTTTGTACACTTTGTCTTTTTTCGTTCACTGGCTTTTTCTTACAAACCTCACACTGTTTGTCTTTTTCACCATGAGACTCAGACAGACAAAACTAAAGAAAATACAAAATGAAACACATTGAAGGAGAAGAACTTCTGTTAGCTTGGGTAGCTATGAGAACTCTGTGCTTTCTCTTCTTGTCTCAAGCCTTGACCGTTCACCCTTATTATAGAAAGGGAAGCTTCCAAGGTTGAAATGGTTCAACCGAGCCAACATCTTCTTCTTCAAACACCAAAACCGGTTCAGACAGAGAGAAGAGAGAGGGAAAACCGAAAGCAAATCAACATGCAATTACCTCTCTCTCATCCCTTCTCATCAAGTTTCATCAATCTGAGCCTTCTATCTTGACTTTGTCCCCAAGAGAGATTTCTGACCCTTGATGAACCCTTGATCCTTGACAGCTCTATCTGCTCTACTTTTGCTTCTTCCTCCACGTAGTTACAGTAGCTACCTTCTGTGATAGATGAACAAAAAGTAGAGACGAGCTTCACTTCAGAGATCTTCCTCTCTGACCAAAACCGATTGATACCATTTGAGACATGGAGATCTTGAAGCTTCTTCACCACATCTTGCCTTTTGTGAAAAAGATCTTAGCCACACCATGCCTTGGATATTCTTTTTGCAATGGCCATCATCACCTTGGCCGATTTCTTGTTTATAGCTTCTCTGCTTCTACCTCCGATAGCTTGCATCTTCTTCTTTCCTGACAAATGAAGTGACCAAAAACTAGAGAGAGAAGAGAAAATGAAACACTGAAAGCAATGAATACAACTAATCTTAATTAAATCCCACTTTCATTTTCCTATGCCTAGTGGCGTGTAAAGCATTAAAAGCAATCAAATCAATGTAACTTTCTCTCTCATCTTACCAATGTAATTAAACCAAGTTAATTGAATTTGAATTTCATTCAAAAAGGGAAGTGGGTAACCGAGAAAAGCATGCATCATTGCTTTCTTTCTTCTTCCAATTTTCGGACCAAGCCTTGTTGGTCTTGCAATAAAGGTTAATTGGGCTTGCTCATTAATTCCCAGGCCCAATTAACATAATAATAATTCAGCCATAATGTTTAAAATATTTTTGTACCAAAGGCTGAATGTTTTATCAATATTTTGGGCTTTTTGTTACTTATGCCCATTGAACAAAATTCTGCACACAAAACAGAGATTATTAAGCAAATAATTTTGAAACCAAAATCAAATTAATAATTTCTAATAATAGTTTTTAACAATGTTTGATCATCATATTAATTTGGAGTTTTTCAAACTCATCAATCTCCCCCCTTGATGACAAACATTATTAAAAATTGAATTGAAAAAGGGTAAGGATTAAGAGTACTCCCTTGAAGATTTTGAATCCTCTCCCTTTCCATCTGTTACATAGCTCCCCCTTAATATGTGCCATTTTATTTGAGGAAGCATTACCTGTAACATACTTAAAAACCAAGCTTAATACAGATCCAAAATAAGCTTATAATGTATTCAACATATAGAACATAAAAAATGTTGAATAACTTGATTTTTGAGTAGATGTATAAAGATAATCAAAACCTGATTTATTATCTTCTAAATAATTTTCTGCTCATAAAAATGAACGCAAAGTATGCCTGAGTACTTTTCAGAGTACATTTCAACAAATAACCAAGACTCAACATACTTTATATTAACATGTTCAAAACAAATAATTCCTGTTAAAAATATTTCCTGCCAAACAATTCAATCAAGCAGAAAATCCAGCAATATACAGTACATCCAACATATCAGATTAAACAACATATTGGCAGGCAATCATTAGGCTGGAAATAGATCAGAGAAAAAATTAATCAGCTTAATCAGCCCCTTTTTCTACTTTTCTCCCCCTTTTGTCATCAAGAGGGGAACCAACAAAATAAAATCAGCAAGATGGATATACAAAATATTTGATTAACAAGACAAAAGAGTTCAAAGTAGCCAGGTATAGTCATCCATCAACAAGCAGTTCAAAAAACAGTACTAAAACCAAAAGAGCAGTAAAGTAGAAATTGTTCAAAAGAATGATCAACAGTGAGCCTAACAGTTAGGCATAAGACAGATTCACATCAGAGTCAGAGAGATCATTGTCTTTGGCAGAGTGAGCCATATCATTTTCAAAGCTCTTGAGCAACAGGTTGATCCTTTCATTGTATTTAGTCCATGCCTTTTCATTTTCGTAGGCCTGCTTGCGAGCTTCTTTACAAGAGCGCACCATCAAATTGGACATGTTTGAAAGCTCATTTAGAATGTCTTTGATTGATTCAGCAAGCTTAGATGGCTCAGAAGGACAACTTTCAAGCTCACTATCGAAAGACATGGAGGGCATAGAGCTTTTTCCCTTATTTCCTTTCATGGTTCCAGAAACTCTACCTCCTTTGATGGTAGACACCCTGTTTTCTACAGGCTCATTGATTAAATCAACATGAAAATGTTCAAAGATACATGTGAGAAAAATACCATAAGGCAGATTCGCCTTCTTATCACTGTGCACACAATCCACATGTGCCGCACCATTAAATATGCAAATGAAATAGATGAAGAAGTAAGAATAGTAAAGAGAACTAGGGTATCACAAACAGTTACTCTCTGATAAGAACCGCTCTGTGACATCAGAATGTGGTTGATAATATGGTGAAGCAGTGCTCTCACAGGGCCGAGAGCCTTGTGAGTCAGAACAGTTCCATCGAGAGCAGAGAAATTTTCACAGACCTGAGTTAGGGCAATCTGAAGAGATATCCTAACTTGAGAGTCCCACTTGCCTGACATATATGCCATGGCTCCTTCATCCACATGCCCTAGGGCAGCACTAATAGTCTCTCTGTTCAAAGTCAGATGCACCTTCTTGACATAAGAATGAATTGCTCCATCATGATATATCATGTTCGCATAAAACTCGCGAACTAGATTTGGATAAACCGGCTTTTGAATTTTGAATAATGGAGTCCACTTGAGGTTGTCAAATAGAGTAGAGAAGTCAATTCCTTTTGTACTCAGAGTCTCCAGATTCACTATGTGAGAGGCACACAGATGACGATTAACTAGGACTTGAGAATGGAACTCGTAGGCAGCGCAAGAGTTGAACCCAGCTGGATCGAAGTGAGAATGATTCTTATTGAACTTGTTTTTAAAGTCTAGAGAATCCAGGTTTGGTGGTTCTCTAGTGTTGCGAAGAGTGTAACCCTTTGAATGCTAAGTGCTTCGGCCAGAGGGATGAGGAGTTGATCGCCGTGGTGGTGAAGGAGGTGGAGATGATTGAGAGGCTTCTTCTTCTTCGGCCATAGGCCCCTTCTCCTTTCCAATCTTCTTGCGTGAAGAAGTTCTTTGATGAATGACTTTCTTCCTCATGGCTTCGGTTGAATGTGAAGAGGATGAGGCAGAATGTATATGAATATGGGTGTGTGTGTGGGGAGCAGAGGAGGATGGAGGATTTTTGGAAGAAAGGGTTCGGTTGCTTCTTCTTGTAGCCAACTTCTTTCTCATGATGAAGGTGGAAGAGGTATAGAGTGAGAAGTTGAAGGGATGGCCGAATAGGTTGGAATGTGGAGAGAGGTTGCAACTACATTAAATGCTGAGTGGAGAGAAGTTTATTAGAATAATGAGCATTTAATGGAGCGGTTATCATCAAGAAAGTTTTTAAAATTAAAAAAGTAACTGAAAAGATCTTTTACTTGAATCAAGGGAGAGAGTAAGGGAAAAGATTTTGATTTGACATGAACTCCCCCTATCAATATATGATGTGATAACCTACCAAAAAAAATTATTTAAATAAAAAAGTGATGAAAATTTGAAAACGGGCTAGAGTCATGGAGTGGGTCCAAGAGAGTTTGGTAGGCCTTATGTTCAGAAACACCAGTGTTCAGTCTCCCCCTGTTTCATGGCTTGCTTAATGATGAGCGGATAATTTATACGCTTTTTGGCATTGTTTTTAGTATGTTTTTAGTAGGATCTAGTTACTTTTAGGGACGTTTTCATTAGTTTTTATGTTAAATTCACATTTCTGGACTTTACTATGAGTTTGTGTATTTTTCTGTGATTTCAGGTATTTTCTGACTGAAATTGAGGGACTTGAGCAAAAATCAGATTCAGAGGTTGAAGAAGGACTGCTGATGCTGTTGGATTCTGACCTCCCTGCACTCAAAGTAGATTTTCTGGAGCTACAGAACTCGAAATAGCGCGCTTCCAATTGCGTTGGAAAGTAGACATCCAGGGCTTTCCAGCAATATATAATAGTCTATACTTTGGCCAAGAATAGACGACGTAAACTGGCGTTCAACGCCAGCTCTCTGCCCAATTCTGGCGTCCAGCGCCAGAAAAGGATCCAAAACCAGAGTTGAACGCCCAAACTGGCACAAATACTGGCGTTCAACTCCAAGAAGGACCTCTACACATGCAACACTCAAGCTCAGCCCAAGCACACACCCAGTGGGCCCCGGAAGTGGATTTATGCATCAATTACTTATTTCTGTAAACCCTAGTGACTAGTTTATTATAAATAGGACCTTTTACTATTGTATTAGACATCTTTGGACGCCTGGTTCTTAGATCAGAGGGGCTGGCCATTCAGCCATGCCTGGACCTTTCACTTATGTATTTTCAATGGTAGAGTTTCTACACTCCATAGATTAAGGTGTGGAGCTCTGCTGTTCCTCAAAGATTAATGCAAAGTACTACTGTTTTCTATTCAATTCATCTTATTTCGCTTCTAAGATATTCATCTGCTCTTCAACCTGAATGTGATGAACGTGACAATCATCATCATTCCCTATGAACGCGTTCCTGACAACCACTTTCGTTCTACCTTCGACTGAATGAGTATCTCTTAGATCTCTTAATCGGAATCTTCGTGGTGTAAGCTAGAATGATGGCGGCATTCAAGAGAATCCGGAAAGTCTAAACCTTGTCTGTGGTATTCCGAGTAGGATTCAATGATTGAATGACTGTGACGAGCTTCAAACTCGCGATTGCTGGGCGTAGTGACAGACGCAAAAGGATAGTAAATCCTATTCCAGTATGATCGAGAACCGACAGATGAATAGCCGTGCCGTGACAGGGTGCGTTGACCATGTTCACTGAGAGGATAGGATGTAACCATTGACAAGGGTGATGCCTCCAGACGATTAGCCGTGCCGTGACAGGGCATTTGGATCATTTTCCCGAGAGAAGACCGAAAGTAGCCATTGACAATGGTGATGCATCACATAAAGCCAGCCATGGAAAGGGGTAAGACTGATTGGATGAAGATAGCAGGAAAGCAAAGGTTCAGAGGAACGAAAGCATCTCTATTCGCTTATCTGAAACTCTCACCAATGATTTACATAAGTATTTCTATCCCTATTTTATTAACTATTTTCGAAAACCTCATTACTATTTTATATCCGCCTGACTGAGATTTACAAGGTGACCATAGCTTGCTTCATACCAACAATCTCCGTGGGATTCAACCCTTACTCACGTAAGGTATTACTTGGACGACCCAGTGCACTTGCTGGTTAGTTGTGCGAAGTTGTGAACCATGGTATTGGCATCATGTTTTTGGCGCCATTACCAGGGAAAGAAAGAGCGATGAATTTTACATAATCAAAGTGTAATCACAATTTCTGCGCACCAAGTTTTTGGCGCCGTTGCTGGGGATTGTTCGAGTTTGGACAACTGACGGTTCATCTTGTTGCTCAGATTAGGTAATTTTCTTTTTGTTTTATTTTCAAAAAAATTTTTTCAAAAAAATCTTTCAAAAATTTTCTCATCTGTTTTCGAAAAAATAAGAAAAAAAAATATGTTTTCAAAAATATTTTTCTTCAAAATTTTTAAAAATGAATTCTAGTGTTTCATATAACATGTTTTAGCTTGGCTGGCTATTAAGCCATGTCTAATTCCCAGGATTTTGATTGAGGACTATAAATTCATTGCTTCGTTTTTCCCAAATATTTTCGAAAAAAAAATTTAATTAAAAGAAAATACAAAAAAAATCATAAAATCATAAAAATAAAAAATATTTTCATGTTTCTTGTTTGAGTCTTGAGTCATGTTATAAGTTTGGTGTTAATTGCATGTGCATCTTGTATTTTTTTCGAAAATTTCATGCATTCATGGTGTTCTTCATGATCTTCAAGTTTTTCTTGGTAAGTCTTCTTGTTTGATCTTTGCATTTGCATGTTTTGTGTCTTTTCTTGTTTTTCATATGCATTCTTGAATTTTTAGTGTCTAAGCATTAAAGAATTCTAAGTTTGGTGTCTTGCATGTTTTCTTTGCATTAAAAATTTTTCAAAAATATGTTCTTGATGTTCATCATAATCTTCATAGTGTTCTTGGTGTTCATCTTGACATTCATAGCATTCTTGCATGCATTCATTGTTTTGATCTAAAAATCTCATGCATTGCATCATTTTCATGTTTTTCTCTCTCATCATTAAAAATTCAAAAATAAAAAAAATATCTTCCCCTTTTTCTCTCATCAAATTCGAAAATTGAGTTGACTTTTTCAAAAATTTTTAAAAATCAAGTTGTTTCTTATGAGTCAAATCAAATTTTCAATTTGAAAATCTTATCTTTTTCAAAAAAAATCAAATCTTTTTTTCAATTTTTTTTAGTTATTTTCGAAAATTCCAAAAATATTTTTCAAAAATATTTTTCTTATTTTTATATCAAATTTTCGAAAATAACATAATCAATTAATGTTTTGATTCAAAAAT
The DNA here is from genome assembly GCF_059453495.1 of Arachis ipaensis. Taxonomy (NCBI): domain Eukaryota; kingdom Viridiplantae; phylum Streptophyta; class Magnoliopsida; order Fabales; family Fabaceae; genus Arachis; species Arachis ipaensis. The sequence goes on from NC_142442.1 coordinate 39,550,423, forward strand.
TTCAAGTTTGTTACTTGCTTGTTAAGAAAGATTCAAACTTTAAGTTATAGAATCATATCTTGTGATTTCTTATGAATCAAGTCATTAATTGTGATTTTAAAAATCAAATCTTTTTCAAAAATTAATTTCTATCATATCTTTTCAAAAATATCTTCTTATCTTATCTTTTTCAAAAAAAATTGATTTCAAAATATCTTTTCTAACCTCCTAACTTTCTATCTTTTTCAAAATTTGTTTCAACTAACTAACTAACTCTTTGTTTGTTTTTCATCTTTTTCAAAACCACCTAACTAACTCTCTCTCTCTAATTTTCGAAAATATCTCCCTCTTTTTCAAAATTTCTTTTTAATTAAACTAATTATTTTATTTTTTATTTGAATTTTCGAAAAACTACTAACCCTTTTCAAAATTAACTTTCGAAAATTACTAACCTTTTCCAAAAACTATTTTCAAAAATCACTAACTCTTTTTCAAAAATAATTTTCGAAAATTCTCCTTCTCTCTCATCTTATTCTATTCATTTATTCATCTACTAACATTTCTCTTCATCCCACATCTCTGTTATCCTTACCCTTGTGTTTGGATTCTTCATTCTTCTTCACCCCTATTCCTTTTCTTTTTCTACTAACAATAAGGAACCTCTTTACTGTGACATAGAGGATTCCTCTTCTTTTCTTTTTCTCTTCTTTTTCTTATGAGCAGGGACAGAGAAAAAGGCATTCTTGTTGAAGCTGATCCAGAACCTGAAAGGACTCTGAAGAGGAAACTAAGAGAAGCTAAATTACAACAATCCAGAGACAACCTTATTGAAAATTTCGAACAAGTAAAGGAGATGGCAGCCGAACCCAACAACAATAATGCAAGGAGAATGCTTGGTGACTTTACTGCACCTAATTCCAATTTACATGGAAGAAGCATCTCCATTCCCACCATTGGAGCAAATAATTTTGTGCTGAAACCTCAGCTAGTTTCTCTGATGCAGCAGAACTGCAAGTTTCATGGACTTCCATCTGAAGATCCTTTTCAGTTCTTAACTGAATTCTTGCAGATCTGTGATACTGTTAAGACTAATGGAGTAAATCCTGAAGTCTACAGGCTCATGCTTTTCCCTTTTGCTGTAAGAGACAGAGCTAGAGTGTGGTTGGACTCTCAACCCAAAGACAGCCTGAACTCTTGGGATAAGCTGGTCACGGCTTTCTTAGCCAAGTTCTTTCCTCCTCAAAAGCTGAGCAAGCTTAGAGTGGATGTTCAAACCTTCAGACAGAAAGAAGGTGAATCCCTCTATGAAGCTTGGGAAAGATACAAACAGTTGACCAAAAAGTGTCCTTCTGACATGCTTTCAGAATGGACCATCCTGGATATATTCTATGATGGTTTATCTGAGCTATCAAAGATGTCATTGGATACTTCTGCAGGTGGATCCATTCACCTAAAGAAAACGCCTGCAGAAGCTCAAGAACTCATTGACATGGTTGCTAATAACCAGTTCATGTACACTTCTGAGAGGAATCCTGTGAGTAATGGGACGCCTATGAAGAAGGGAGTTCTTGAAGTTGATACTCTGAATGCCATATTGGCTCAGAACAAAATATTGACTCAGCAAGTCAATATGATTTCTCAGAGTCTGAATGGAATGCAAGCTGCATCCAACAGTACTCAAGAGGCTTCTTATGCAGAAGAAGCTTATGATCCTGAAAACCCTGCAATAGCAGATGTGAATTACTTAGGTGAACCTTATGGAAACACCTATAACCCATCATGGAGAAATCATCCAAATCTCTCATAGAAGGATCAAAGGCCTCAACAAGGCTTTAATAATGGTGGAAGAAACAGGTTTAGCAATAGCAAGCCTTTTCCATCATCCACTCAGCAACAGACAGAGAATTCTGAGCAGAATCCATCTAGCTTGGCAAACTTGGTCTCTGATCTGTCCAAGGCCACTGTAAGTTTCATGAATGAAACAAGATCTTCCATTAGAAATTTGGAAGCACAAGTGGGCCAGCTGAGTAAGAGGATCACTGAAATCCCTCCTAGTACTCTCCCAAGCAATACAGAAGAGAATCCAAAAGGAGAGTGCAAGGCCATTGACATAATCAAAATGGCCGAACCCAATGAGGGAGAGGAGGACGTGAATCCCAAGGAGGAAGACCTCCTGGGACGTCCAGTGATCAATAAGGAGCTTCCCTCTGAGGAACCAAAGGACTCTGAGGCTCATCTAGAGACCATAGAGATTCCATTGAACCTCCTTATGCCCTTCATGAGCTCTGATGAGTATTTCTCTTCTGAAGAGAATGAGGATGTTACTGAAGAGCAAACTGCTAAGTTTCTTGGTGCAATCATGAAGCTGAATGCCAAATTATTTGGTATTAAAACTTGGGAAGATGAACCTCCCTTGTTCACCAATGAACTAAATGATCTGGATCAACTGACATTGCCTCAGAAGAGACAGGATCCTGGAAAGTTCATAATACCTTGTACCATAGGCACCATGATCTTTAAGGCTCTATGTGACCTTGGTTCAGGAATAAACCTTATGCCCCTCTCTGTAATAGAGAAACTGGGAATCTATGGGGTGCAAGCTGCTAAAATCTCATTAGAGATGGCAGACAATTCAAGAAAACAGGCTTATGGACAAGTGGACGTGTTAGTAAAGGTTGAAGGCCTTTACATCCCTGCTGATTTCATAATCCTGGATACTGGAAAGGAAGAGGATGAATCCATCATCCTAGGAAGACCTTTCCTAGCCACAGCAAGAGCTGTGATTGATGTGGACAGAGGAGAATTAATCCTTCAATTGAATGAGGACAACCTTGTGTTTACAACTCAAGGATCTCTCTCTGCATCCATGGAGAGGAAGCAGAAAGATCTTCTCTCAAAGCAGAGTCAAACAAAGCCCCCACAATCAAACTCTAAGTTTGGTGTTGAACTCCCATATCCAAACTCTAAGTTTGGTGTTGGAGAGTCTCAACAATGCTCTGAACATCTGTGAGGCTCCATGAGAGCCCACTGTCAAGCTATTGACATTAAAGAAGCGCTTGTTGGGAGGCAACCCAATTTTTATTTATCTAACAATATTTTTCTTAGTTATATGTGTTTATAGGTTCATGATCATGTGGAGTCACAAAATAAATATAGAAATTGAAAACGGAATAAAAAACAACAGAAGAAAAATCACACCCTGGAGGAAGCACTTGCCTGGCGTTCAACGCCAGAACAGAGCATGGTTCTGGCGCTGAACGCCCAAAATGGGCAGTGTCTGGGCGCTGAACGCCCAAAATGGGCATCATCTGGGCGATGAACGCCAGAAATGCACCCTGGAGAGGAGCTGGCACTGAACGCCCAGAACAAGCATGGTTCTGGCGTTCAACGCCAGAAATGGGCAACAAATGGGCGTTGAACGCCCAAAATGGGCACCAACCTGGCGCTGAACGCCCAGAGTTGTGTGCAAGGGCATTTTACATGCCTAATTTGGTGCAAGGTTGTAAATCCTTGAACACCTCAGGATCTGTGGACCCCACAGGATCATCTCAGGATCTGTGGATCCCACAGTATCATCTCAGGATCTGTGAATCTCACAGGATCCCCACCCACCTCACCCTCTCTCTCTCCATTCATGGTTATCCCTTCTGTTTTCCATTCACCACACACATCCCTCTATCTCCTCCATATCTTCTTCTTCTTCATCTATTCTTTCTTCTCTTGCTCGAGGGCGAGCAATATTCTAAGTTTGGTGTGGTAAAAGTATAAGCTTTTTGTTTTCCATTACCATTAATGGCACCTAAGGCCAGAGAAACCTCAAGAAAGAGGAAAGGGAAGACAAATGCTTCCACCTTTAAGCCATGGGAGATGGAAAGATTCATCTCACAAGCCCATCACTAAGAAAAGGATGGAGCAAACAAGAAAGCACATTCATGGATCTCAACAGGCACATGAAGAAGCTCATCATTAAGAAATTTCGGAGATGCCTCAAATGCATTTTCCTCCACAAAACTATTGGGAGCAAATCAACACCTCCCTAGGAGAATTGAGTTCCAATATGGGACAACTAAGGGTGGAACATCAAGAGCACTCCATCATCCTTCATGAAATAAGAGAAGATCAAAAAGCAATGAGGGAGGAGCAACAAAGACAAGGAAGAGACATAGAAGAGCTCAAGGACATCATTGGTTCCTCAAGAAGGAAATGCCACCATCACTAAGGTGGATTCATTCCTTGTTCTTATTTCTTCTGTTTTTCGTTTTCTATGTTATGTGCTTATCCATGTTTGTGTCTTCATTACATGATCATTAGTAGTTAGTAACTATGTCTTAAAGTTATGAATGTCCTATGAATCCATCACCTCTCTTAAATGAAAAATGTTTTAATTCAAAAGAACAAGAAGTACATGAGTTTCGAATTTATCCTTGAACTTAGCTTAATTATATTGATGTGGTGACAATGCTTCTTATTTTCTGAATGTATGCTTGAACAGTGCGTATGTCTTTTGAAGTTGTTGTTTAAGAATGTTAAATATGTTGGCTCTTGAAAGAATGATGACTAGGAGACATGTTATTTGATAATCTGAAAAATCATAAAAATGATTCTTGAAGCAAGAAAAAGCAGCAAAGAACAAAGCTTGCAGAAAAAAAAATAGGCGAAAAAAAAATAGAAAGAAAAAGAAAAAGCAAGCAGAAAAAGCCAAAAGCTCTTAAAACCAAGAGGCAAGAGCAAAAAGTCAATAACCCTTAAAACCAAAAGGCAAGGGTAAATAAAAAGGATCCCAAGGCTTTGAGCATCAGTGGATAGGAGGGCCTAAAGGAATAAAATCCTGGCCTAAGCGGCTAAACCAAGCTGTCCCTAACCATGTGCTTGTGGCGTGTAGGTGTCAAGTGAAAACTTGAGACTGAGCGGTTAAAGTCAAGGTCCAAAGAAAAAAAAGAGTGTGCTTAAGAACCCTGGACACCTCTAATTGGGGACTTCAGCAAAGCTGAGTCACAATCTGAAAAAGTTCACCCAATTATGCGTCTGTGGCATTTATGTATCCGGTGGTAATACTGGAAAACAAAGTGCTTAGGGCCACGGCCAAGACTCATAAAGAAGCTGTGTTCAAGAATCATCATACTGAACTAGGAGAGTCAATAACACTATCTAAACTCTGAGTTCCTATAGATGCCAATCATTCTGAACTTCAATGGATAAAGTGAGATGCCAAAACTATTCAAGAGGCAAAAAGCTATAAGTCCCGCTCATATGATTGAAGCTCTGTTTCATTGATAGTTTGTATAGTATATTCTCTTCTTTTTATCCTATTTGATTTTCAGTTGCTTGGGGACAAGCAAAAATTTAAGTTTGGTGTTGTGATGAGCGGATAATTTATACGCTTTTTGGCATTGTTTTTAGTATGTTTTTAGTAGGATCTAGTTACTTTTAGGGACGTTTTCATTAGTTTTTATGTTAAATTCACATTTCTGGACTTTACTATGAGTTTGTGTGTTTTTCTGTGATTTCAGGTATTTTCTGACTGAAATTGAGGGACTTGAGCAAAAATCAGATTCAGAGGTTGAAGAAGGACTGCTGATGCTGTTGGATTCTGACCTCCCTGCACTCAAAGTGGATTTTCTGGATCTACAGAACTCGAAATAGCGCGCTTCCAATTGCGTTGGAAAGTAGACATCCAGGGCTTTCCATCAATATATAATAGTCCATACTTTGGCCAAGAATAGACGATTCAAACTGGCGTTCAACGCTAGATCTCTGCCCAATTCTGGCGTCCAGCGCCAGAAAAGGATCCAAAACCAGAGTTGAACGCCCAAACTGGCACAAATACTGGCGTTCAACTCCAAGAAGGACCTCTACATGTACAACACTCAAGCTCAGCCCAAGCACACACCCAGTGGGCCCCGGAAGTGGATTTATGCATCAATTACTTATTTCTGTAAACCCTAGTGACTAGTTTATTATAAATAGGACCTTTTACTATTGTATTAGACATCTTTGGACGCCTGGTTCTTAGATCAGAGGGGCTGGCCATTCGGCCATGCCTGGACCTTTCACTTATGTATTTTCAATGGTAGAGTTTCTACACTCCATAGATTAAGGTGTGGAGCTCTGCTGTTCCTCAAAGATTAATGCAAAGTACTACTGTTTTCTATTCAATTCATCTTATTTCGCTTCTAAGATATTCATCTGCTCTTCAACCTGAATGTGATGAACGTGACAATCATCATCATTCTCTATGAACGCGTGCCTGACAACCACTTCCGTTCTACCTTCGACTGAATGAGTATCTCTTAGATCTCTTAATCGGAATCTTCGTGGTGTAAGCTAGAATGATGGCGGCATTCAAGAGAATCCGGAAAGTCTAAACCTTGTCTGTGGTATTCCGAGTAGGATTCAATGATTGAATGACTGTGACGAGCTTCAAACTCGCGATTGCTGGGCGTAGTGACAGACGCAAAAGGATAGTAAATCCTATTCCAGTATGATCGAGAACCGACAGATGAATAGCCGTGCCGTGACAGGGTGCGTTGACCATGTTCACTGAGAGGATAGGATGTAACCATTGACAAGGGTGATGCCTCCAGACGATTAGCCGTGCCGTGACAGGGCATTTGGATCATTTTCCCGAGAGAAGACCGAAAGTAGCCATTGACAATGGTGATGCATCACATAAAGCCAGCCATGGAAAGGGGTAAGACTGATTGGATGAAGATAGCATGAAAGCAAAGGTTCAGAGGAACGAAAGCATCTCTATTCGTTTATCTGAAACTCTCACCAATGATTTACATAAGTATTTCTATCCCTATTTTATTAACTATTTTCGAAAACCTCATTACTATTTTATATCCGCCTGACTGAGATTTACAAGGTGACCATAGCTTGCTTCGTACCAACAATCTCCGTGGGATTCGACCCTTACTCACGTAAGGTATTACTTGGACGACCCAGTGCACTTGCTGGTTAGTTGTGCGAAGTTGTGAACCATGGTATTGGCATCATGTTTTTGGCGCCATTACCAGGGAAAGAAAGAGCGATGAATTTTACATAATCAAAGTGTAATCACAATTTTTGCGCACCACTAAACCAGATTTGTCTCCTTGCTTCCTACGAGACAAAAACAAACAGATTTATCAGAATCATAATTTTTCAACTAAACTTAAATCCAACATACCCAAACTGTTCTTCAATGAACAGAACCTATCTTCACACAAAGGTTTAGTGAATATATCAGCAAGCTGTTCTTCGAATTTCACAAATTGAATATCAATAGTACCTTTTTGCACATGTTCTCTAATAAAATGATATCTAACTTCAATGTGCTTAGTTCTAGAGTGCAGAGTAGGATTTTTAGAAATGTTTATTTGCACTCATATTATCACAAAATAAAGGTATGCTATTGATTTTCAATTTATAATCCTCTAATTGAGTTTTTAACTAAATTAATTGAGAACAACAAGCAGAGGCAGATATGTATTCAGCTTCAGCCATGGATAAAGCAACAGTGGCTTGTTTCTTACTTGACCACATGTTTAGTGAGCTTCCGAGGAAGCAACATATTCCGAATGTGCTTCTTCTATCCACCCGATCTCCCGCATAATCTGTATCACAAAACCCTACTGCACAAAAATCATTAGATCTAGGATACCATAAGCCATAGTCACATGTTCCCTTAATGTATCTAATGATTCTTTTGACGACGAAAAGATGGGATTCTTTAGGGTGAGATTGAAACCTTGAACATACACCCACACTTTGAACAATATCCGGCCTAAAGGATGTAAGATATATGAGTGAACCAATCATTCCTCTATACCGTGTTTCATCCACATCTTTGCCATTTTCATCCTTTTCAAGTTTAGTATTTGGATGCATAGGTGTTCTCATTGGTTTGGAATTTTCAAAGCCAAATTTCTTGATTAATTCTTTTGCATATTTACTTTGGTAAATAAAAATACCACTAGGAGTTTGTTTGATTTGGAGACCAAGAAAGAAAGTTAATTCTCCCATTAAACTCATTTCAAACTCACTAGTAATAAGTTTTCCAAACTCTTCACACAAGGTTTCATTGGCCGAACTAAAGACTATGTCATCCACATAAACTTGAACAAGCAAAATATCATCATTAGATTCTTTTATAAATAAAGTAGTATCGGTGGTACCCCTTTGAAACTTATTTTCCAACAAGAAGGCACTAAGCCTTTCATACCAAGCTCTTGGAGCTTACCTAAGGCCATAAAGAGCCTTTGATAATTTAAAAACATGATTTGAAAATTCTTTACTTTCAAAACCGAGGGGTTGAGCCACAAATACTTCCCTATCTATAAAATCATTAAGGAAAGCACATTTAACATCCATTTGGAACATTCTAAAGCCCTTATGGGCAGCATAGGCAAGAAGCAACCTAATTGCTTCCATTCTAGCTACCGGGACAAATGACTCATCAAAATCAATGCCTTCCTCTTGATCGTAACCTTGGGCCACTAATCTAGCCATGTTACGAACAACACTACCATCCTCACCCAATTTATTTTTAAAGATCCACTTTGTACCGGTTACCTTCTTACGATTTGGATTTGGTACAAGTGTCCAAATCTTATTCTTTTCAAATTGAGCTAGCTCTTCTTCCATGGATTTGACCCAAGAGGGGTCTTCAAGAGCTTGTTTCACGTTGAGAGGTTCCGATAGGGACAAGAAGGCAACATTGCTAGGTTCTAATTGCTTCTTGCTTGAGGATCTAGTGTGTACGCCTTGGGAAAGATCACCAATGATAAAATCATGGGGGTAACCCTTTGATGAGTTCATATTTTCCGATATATTTTGGCTTGATTTGAATGGATTCTAGCACATGAACTCACACTTAATCACCAAAATAGCATGCTTTTGTGTTTGATCCCTAAATTGATTCTAAATGTGAAAACATGCATTTTAATGCTTAGATTAGTGATTTTTAATTCCACTTTTATGTCATTCGATGCTGTGATATGGTTTGTGAGTGATTTCAGGCCTTAGAGGCAAGAATGGGTGGCTAAAAGTGGAAGAAAGCATGTACAAGGGAGAAAACATGAAGAAAACAAGGAAAAGCACACACAGCAAAGTGTGCGTATGCACAACCCTACGTGCGTGCGCACAAGCAAGAATTTCCATGTGTGCGTGCACACACACACCTGTGCGTACGCACAGGTCAACTTTAAGCCAAGTCACAGGTCCCTGCACGTGATTGCATTAATGAAACACGTGCTGCGCGAATTTAGAGGCTTTTGGCTCATTTTTGGAAGGCTGAAATGCTGAATGGGAGTGCTATATAAAGGGGAAATCAACATGTTTGAAGAGAGCTCACTGAGATAGTTTTTTTTCATAGTATTAGGAGTAGGAGTAGTGTAGATAGCAGAATGCTCTCCTAGGGTTTTCATTTCTATCTCCATTGTAGTATTTTATAGCAAGCTTTTCTTTTGGATTTTGCTTCTTTAATTGTAAGTACTCTCAATTCCCTCTTTAATTACATTGTGTTTACTTTCATATCCTTTTGGTTCAAGTTACTTGTTCATATTTGCAATTTTATGTTTCTTGAAGTTTTGATCAATGACTTTTATATTCCATGCTTCCTTTATGTTTGATTGCTTGTTTATGTTTGGTTTTGTTGATAATTGGTTATAGTTTTCCATCTTACTTTGCAATTTTCCATGTTTTACTTTTATGCACACAAGATGTTTATGAAAATGCCAACTCTAGATTTTGAGTAGATGTTCCCACCTTGACTTGTGGTTTGAGTTCCTAGGATACTAGAGTCATAATGTCCGACATTTAGTGGTAATTCTTGGGTAGTTAGTTGATTCTTGTATCCATTGACGCTAGCCTTTTATCAACTAGTTTGGTAAGTTGGTTAGGACTTATGGATTAAGGTCAATTATGCTTGCTTGACTTACTCCTCGATGGCTGGGGTTGACTAGGCGAGATTGACTCATCATAATTACCATAGTTGTGGTTATGGCGATGATAGGATTCTTTGGATCCTCATTCCCAAGTCAAGGCCCTTCTGTTTACTTGCATTAATTACAATTTTGCTCGTTTCTTTGTTCTTTGATTTCTTAGTTCTTTTAATCTTTAGTTCTTTGATTTGCACAAAACCCCCCATTTTTGTCCTCTCTACAACCGAAAGTGTAAAATTTCATTTGCATTCCTAGGGAGAATGACCCGAGGTTTCATTACTCTCAGTTAATTTGAATTAGAAATATTAAACTTTGATTGAGAGGATTGTTTGTTGGTTTAGGCTATACTTGCAACGAATATATTCTATTTTGAGAAATTCTAGATCGACAACAAATCATCTCATCACCCTTCAAAATCTTCTATTCTCTTGGCCTTTGAGGTAAGGTTCTTCCTTGATGAGCTTCAGCAGACTGTTCTGTTCCAGATTCTCTGACTGGTTCAGGAGACAAAACTGAAATGTCTCCTCCATCCTGATAAGACATTTCTTGACGGACAGGTTCTTCACTTGGGACAGTTTTGGGACTTTCTTGACTTGGTTGATGATTTATAGCAGCTTCACTTCCTGTATCATCATCTAAAAGGGCACTGGAAATTGAATTAGTATCACAAAAGGACACATGTATGGATTCCTCTATGGTTCTATGTTCCTTGAGGTAAATTCTAAATGCTTTGCTAGTGGTGGAGTGACGATAGGACTTTTGCCAGTAAAGAAATTCATAAATATATTTTCATTGTAAGTATAGTTTCTAAACCAGCAAAGAATCCGTTCGTACAAAAGTTTGGTTGTCACAAGTAACAAAACCCAATAAAATTTATAACCAAAGTATTTAAACCTCAGGTCGTCTCTCAAGGAATTGCAGGGAAGTATGATTTATTATTGGTTATGGAAAAGTATCTTTTTGGGTTTTTAAAATAGGGGACAAGAAAATAAATTGGCAAGAAAGTAAATTAATAACTAGAAAAGCTCTTGGCAAGGTATGAGAACTGGAAATCCCATCCTAGTTATCCTTATCAGGTGTAATGAGAATTGTTTATTGCTCCCACTTAGTTAACCCTTACTAAATAAAGGAAAGTCAAGTGGACTAATCAACTTGATTCCTTAAGTCCTAGTCAACTCCTATGGAAAGACTAGCTTTAGAGGGATCCAAATCAATCAGCAATTTCTAATTTTCAATCAACCGCTGAGTTTGACAACTCAAATGTCACCAATTACTTATCCAAAGCCAAAAGGGAAAAATCCAAATTATTTATATCAAAATTAAAGAAAGCAATCATAAATATGAAATACCTCAAATTATATTAAATAAAAATATCAATTCTAACATGGAAAAGTTCATAAACCAAATTGGGAAAGTAACTAAACTAAGTGATAAAGTAAATACGAGTAGAAGAGAAATTAAATTAAAAGAACATTGAAATACGAGTAGAAGAGAAATTAAATTAAAAGAACATTGAACCTGGTATGAAGAAATAACCATAAACTAAGAGAAATCCTAATCCTAAAACCTAAGAGAGAGGAGATAGCCTCTCTCTCTAGAAAACTACATCTAAAACCTAAAATTGTGAATTATGAATTGTTGTATAAATGAATGGATTGATTCCCCCACTTTATAGCCTCCAATCTATGTTTTCTACGCCAAAAACAGGGTCAAAAACAGCCTAAAAATCGCCCCCAGCGATTTTTGATACGTACAGGTCGCTGCAAAGTCACATGCGTGGATTGGATTTTTGTCAGGTCACACGTGCGCATGATCCACGCGTTCGTGTCATCTATCTTCAAGAAAGCTATGGAAAATTATATATCGTTGCGAAGCCTCAGATGTTAGCTTTCCAATGCAACTAGAACCGCATTATTTGGACCTTTGTAGCTGAAGTTATGGTCGATTTAGTACCAAGAGGTCAGGCTGGACAGTTTTAGCAGTTCCTTCAGTTTCTTGTATTCCTTCCACTTTTGCATGCTTCCTTTCCATCCTCTAAGCCATTCCTGCCCTATAAACCTTGAAAACACTTAACACACATATCACAGCATTGAATGGTAATACGAGAGGATTAAACATAGCAATTATGAGGCCAAAGTAGCATGTTTTCAATCATAGCACAAAATCAGGAAGGAAAACGTAAAACATGCGAATTGTATGAATAAGTGTGAGAATATTGGATAAAATCCACTAGATTAAGCACAGGATAAACCCTAAAAATGGGGTTTATCAACCTCCCCACACTTAAACATTAGCATGTCCTCATGCTAAGCTCAAGAGAAGCTATAAGGGTAAAGAGGAATGGTAGAGAGTATGAAATGCAACCTATCTATGTGAATGCAACTACATGAAAAATGTTTCTACCTACTTGTTGAAAAGTAAATAAACCTTTCAAGAACAAATATGAACTGGATTTCACTAATTCAAATCATAAAAATGAAGTACAAATAGACTTGCAGAAGAAAATAGCTCATGAAAGCCGGGAACAAAGAATCGAGCATTGAACCCTCATCGGAAGTGTATACACTCTAATCACTTAAGTGTTTAAGGTTCGATTCTCTCAATTCTCTACTAATCTTGATTTCTAAGACTTTCTCTTCTTCTAACAATTAACAAAAATTTAATACACAAAATACACATATCAAGAGGTCTTTTAAGGGTTGTAATGGGTCAGGGTCAAGGTAGGATTGTATTTGGTCAAGTGGACTAAAATCTAAATCCTTAATTAACCTAAACTTCCCACCTAACTTAGGACAATCTATGTAATTACAATGCAAAATTTAACTGCCCATTAACTATGTTTACCACACATTCATGCATCCCAAATTTAAGTACAACTCATATGCATTGATATTATTACTTAACTTGGGGCATTTTGTCCCCTTTTATTATTTGCTCTTTTTCTTTTTTTTTTTATTTTTCTTTTCTTTTGTTTTTCTCAATGCATACGATCAAGATATTGAATGTAAGAATATATGCTCAACTATTGTTTTGCAAATTTTCACAAGAATACACAACACCCAATTCTCAAACCAAATGTTTTCAATCCCAATTTTCCCACACTTAAATCATGAACACTTTCACTAGTCTAAGCTAACCTAGGATTCAAATTTAGGACATTATTATTTTCTGCTTAGAGTTAATGATGTGCTAAAATAAAGAACAAATGGGGTGAAATAGGCTCAAATTGGTTTGCAAAGGATAATGAAAGGTAAGGCCATATGGTATGTAAGCTCAGTGAAATAAGGCCTCAATCACATAAGTGCATGCATACATTAAACAATAGAAATATAGAATTAAGCAAGACAAAGATCACAATTTTAGAGAGAACAACACACACCAAAATAATAAAATATTGGTTGATAAGATGCAACCAATCAAGTAGGCTCAAAATCTCACTGGTTTTGTGTGTTCAAGCTCTAAAATCATGTTCCAAATTAAAATTTCTTCAAACAAGTTTTTCAAAAAGTTTAATTCAAATTAGTGAAATGCTATAAAAAGTTTCTTGAAAAAGAAAATATTACTTCAACCAAGTAGTAGCTATATGCACAAAATCAAACAAATATGCAAACAAACATGCAAATGCAACAATTAACAAGGAAAATAAAATATTGGTGTTGAAATAGGAAATGACTAACCCATGGAAGTCGGTATCGACCTCCCCACACTTAAAGATTGCACCGTCCTCGGTGCATGCTGAGATGTGCAGGTAGACGGGTTGCTACACTAATGCTTTTCTCCAAAAATTGTGCAGCAGACTTGTTTGTCTCCCCATGTAAAAGTTTTCTATTTCCCTTCCTCGGTGGCCATCCTGAAAGAAGAGGAAAAAGAAGAAAAGTAACCAAAAAATAAAGATAGGAAACAAATAAAATATGGTTGGGTTAATGCCAAATGATGAGAGTCTCGACTACATGGTAGCTACAACATGCAAGTGAGAAAACAGTAGAAGCACATGGCATATCAATAGTGCAAAAATTGCAATAATGGGGAAGAGAGTGTGGGTAATACAAGATAGTATAAGTGCATATCAATGCAAATGGAAAGCAAGTATCATAAAAGAGTAGCATTGACTTATGAAGAATAATATCCAATCAGAATAAAACAAGTCATGAAGCACCAGAATAACTCAGGAAAAGATGCAACAGTTGAATAAGAAAATTTAACACTAATGGAAAAATAAAAATAAGCACAAAATTAAAATGCGATGAATGAACGTATGCAAATAAATTAAGTAAAATAGAATGACAAAGAATAAGGATGAGAAGTTAAAGAATTAAAGAAGAAAGTGAGAAAGGAGGAAAAAAGAAGTAGAAAAGAGAGAAGAGATGAGAAGAATGGAATCTGCGAAGCGACGTGTAAGCGTTGCCCACGTGACGCGTAAGCGTCGTCCACGCTTACGCGTGGGTGAGCAAGAATCCTAGTGACGTGTACGCGTGACCACTGGTTGTGCTAAACGCACAATACCAGCACTAAGGCAGCACAACTCTCGGCAAAATCACCCATTGACGCCGATCTGGCGATCCACGTGTACGCGTCGCTGACACTTACGTGTGGGGTGACTAAAATACGGGTGACGCGCACGCCTCACCCACGCGTATGCATGGGTTAGCTCGTGCGCAAGGCACCCTTCCTGCACAGCTCCCGCATAACTTTCTGTAAGGTTTAGCGTCGCATGTGACGCGTGCGCGTGGTTCACGCGCACGCATGGGACGTGCTTTTCTCCTTTTTTTATGCAGTATGCAGAATGCAAAATGCAGATCCTGATACGGATGTTATGAATGATACTATGGAAAATAAAATAAAATAAAACTAAAAACAAACAAAATAAAATTAAGATTGACAAGGAACGATCATACCACGGTGGGTTGTCTCCCACCTAGCACTTTTAGTTAGAGTCCTTAAGTTGGACATTTGATGAGCTCCTTGTTATGGTGGCTTGTGCTTGAACTCATCCAGAAATCTCTACCAATATTTGCAGTTCCAATAGCCTCTGGGGTCCCAAACTAGGCACGTAAAGCCTTCGAGCAAGTCAAAGCAGGTTTTCAGGCTCCAAGGGTGTTTATTATCAAAATAAATTCCAGGATCCCAAACCTTGCTCTTGTACCCATCTTAGCTTTTATCTGCATTGTTCCAGCCGGGCGGTATACAACCTGAATTTTCACTGAGACACCCGAGCATCTTCCAAATCCATTAAATCGAGCTCTATACCAATCCTTTTACTTCCAATTGGAGCGTGGAACCGTATTGAACTTTGGATACCAACTTCTATTACTAACCATCTCCCTCTTACTCTTAAAGCCACAAAGAGCTCTAAGCTAGCCATCGGTTTCAAGCAAACCATATTCAAGTGAAAAGGTAAAGATAAAGGCTAAGGATTTTACCCATTTGAAGTTTGTATTGGGTGGTAATGGCCGTGAGAGAGGTGTTTCCAGTGGTATTTCAAGCTCCACATCCTCGTACTCCTCTGTGAATTCTTTCAACTCCTGACAAATCTCTTCAACTGCAACCACATCTGGATCAAAGTCTTCAATATCTTCCTCGTCACTCAAGTCATAAGTTGGAGGTTGGAAAAAGTCTACCTACACATCATCTTCGTATTCACTTAGGGAAGAGTCTTCTAGCTCAAAGAGTTCAATTGTGACTGCAGGTTCTTCACTAGGAGAGCTTGATTCATGATCATGATTATTAAGGGAACTCGCTTCTTGATCTGTTCCGTCCAATTCTTCATAAAGTACATGCTTCGGGGGTTGTGCACTATCCTCCTTAGCATCGGTTGCAAATTTCTTAACGGAATTCTCTACAATTCTTGATATCCATAGAGGTTCAGCGTCTCCTAAGTCTTCAACCAATTTTTCTTCTTCAATAATTGCAGCTTCCTCCACTTGTTCCAGTACAAAGTTATGTTCCGTACTGTTAATCGGAGCTTCCAGTGTCTCCTTCGTACTGGGGGCTAATCGATTTATCGCTTGCTCTAATTGATGAAGGGTTGCCTGAAATTGGTTCACTGTGTCCTTGAGAGGATCATGTGATTCTTGGTTCGATGGACATGGATATGGTGCATATGGAAGTGGTGGTTCTTGGGAGTAATTGGATTGGAATTGGGATGGATAAGGATTAGGGGCATATGGAGGTGAATGGTTGTGGTTGGCTTGTAAGTATGGTGTTTCGAAGCTATGTTGAGGAGGTGGTTTATAGGCATATGATGGGGCTTGTTGGTAAGTACAAGGGGATCCACCATATCTATCATCTTGGCATACACCTCGGAATGGCTCTTGACCATAGTAAACTGGTGGAGGTTGGTTGTCACGAGAAGGTCCACCATAACTATTGTCTTGGCATGCATTGTAGAATGGTCGTTGTCCATGGTATCTTGGAAGGTGTTGTTGCCGAAAGGGTTGATCAGATCCTCGTGGCTCCTTTCATCTTTGATTGTTCTAACCTTGATGCATGTTCCTATTATAGCTTCCATTCCTTACAACAACATTGGAACCAAACTTAAAGCCAGAGGGGTGAGAACTCATAGTAGCTAATAAAAATTAAAAACAAAAATAAAAACAGAAACAAATAAACAGCAAAAGAAAATATTTACAATAACCAATAATAAGGCGCACAATTACAATTCCCCAGCAACGGCGCCATTTTGACGATAGGACTTTTGCCAGTAAAGAAATTCACAAATATATTCTCGTTGTAAGTATAGTTTCTAAACCAGCAAAGAATCCGTTCGTACAAAAGTTTGGTTGTCACAAGTAACAAAATCCAATAAAATTTATAATCGAAGTATTTAAACCTCGGGTCGTCTCTCAAGGAATTGCAGGGAAGTATGATTTATTATTGGTTATGGAAAAGTATCTTTTTAGGTTTTTGAAATAGGGGACAAGAAAATAAATTGGCAAGAAAGTAAATTAATAACTAGAAAAGCTCTTGGCAAGGTATGAGAACTGGAAATCCCATCCTAGTTATCCTTATCAGGAGTGATGAGAATTGTTTATTGCTCCCACTTAGTTAACCCTTACTAAATAAAGGAAAGTCAAGTGGACTAATAAACTTGATTCCTCAAGTCCTAGTCAACTCCTATGGAAAGACTAGCTTTAGAGGGATCCAAATCAATCAGTAATTTCTAATTTTCAATCAACCGCTGAGTTTGACAACTCAAATATCACCAATTACTTATCCAAAGCCAAAAGGGAAAAATCCAAATTATTTATATCAAAATTAAAGAAAGCAATCATAAATATAAAATACCTCAAATTATATTAAATAAAAATATCAATTCTAACATGGGAAAGTTCATAAACCAAATTGGGAAAGTAACTAAACTAAGTGATAAAGTAAATACGAGTAGAAGAGAAATTAAATTAAAGGAACATTGAACATGGTATGAAGAAATAACTATAAACTAAGAGAAATCCTAATCCTAAAATCTAAGAGAGAGGAGAGAGCTTCTCTCTCTAGAAAACTACATCTAAAACCTAAAATTGTGAATTATGAATTATTGTATAAATGAATAGATTGATTCCCCCACTTTATAGCCTCTAGTCTATGTTTTCTGGGCCGAAAACTGGGTCAAAAATAGCCTAAAAATTGCCCCCAGCGATTTCTGATACGTACAGGTCGCTGCAAAGTCACACGCGTGGATTGGATTTTTGACAGGTCACGCGTGCGCGTGATCCATGCGTGCGCATCATTTATCTTCGAGGAAGCTATAGAAAATTATATATCGTTGCGAAGCCTCAGATGTTAGCTTTCCAATGCAACTAAAACTGTGTCATTTGGACCTTTGTAGCTCAAGTTATGGTCGATTTAGTACCAAGAGGTCAGGCTGGACAGTTTTAGCAGTTCCTTCAGTTTCTTGTATTCCTTCCACTTTTGCATGCTTCCATTCCATCCTCTAAGCCTTGCCCTATAAACCTTGAAAACACTTAACACACATATCACATCATCAAATGGTAATAAGAGAGGATTAAACATAGTAATTATAAGGCCAAAGTAGTATGTTTTCAATCATAGCACAAAATCAGGAAGGAAAATGTAAAACATGCGAATTGTATGAATAAGTGTGAGAATAATGGATAAAATCCACTAGATTAAGCACAGGATAAACCCTAAAAATGGGGTTTATCATGGAGTATCCAACAAACATTCCTTCATAGGATTTTGGATCAAATTTTCCAAGATTTTCTTTATTGTTAAGTACAAAACATTGGCATCCAAAAATGTGAAAATACTTAAGATTAGGTGGGGTTCCTTTCCATAGCTCATAAGGAGTTTTCTTTAATCCTTTTCGCATGATAGTCCTATTCAAAATATAACAAGCTGTATTTACAGCTTTAGCCCACAAAAATTTTAGAATATCATTTTACAAAGCATAACCCTAGTCATTTCTTGAAGGCTTCTATTCCTTCTTTCAACTACCCCATTTTTTTTAGGAGTTCTAGGACATGAAAAGTTATGTGCAATTCTAAAATCATCACAGAATTTTTCAAAATCTTGATTTTCAAATTCTTTTATATGATCACTTCTTAAGTGGGCAATTTTCAAATCTTTTTTCATTTTGAATCCTTTTACAAAGAGTTGAAAAAGCATGGAAAGCATCATTCTTATGAGCTAGGAAGAATACCCAACCGAATCTAGAGTAGTCATCCATCACCACCAAACTATAGTGTTTACCTCCTAAACTTTGAGTTCTAGTTGGACCAAAAAGATCAATATACAACATTTTCAATGGCCTCTTAGTCGAGATTCCATCTTTTGGTTTAAAAGAGGATTTTACTTGTTTGCCTAATTGACAAGCATCACAAGTAATATCCTTATCAAATTTAACGTTAGGAATACCTCTCACCAAGTTTTTCTTAACAAGCTTAGAAATTTGGAACATTCTTACATGACCTAATTTCTTATGCCATAGCCATTTTTCAGATTCAAGTGATGTAAAGCATGTTACTTTTTTATCTTTTAAATCCTCAAGAGTTAATCCATACACATTATTACACCTTTTAGCTTCAAACAAGATTTCTCCAGATTTTTCATAAATAACTAAGCAATCCAATTTCCTAAAAATAACTTCATAAGCAAGATCACATAATTGGCTAATGCTTAGTAAATTATGTTTCAGCCCATAAACAAGTAAAACATCATTTATGAAGGATGAAAAACTCTTACCAACTTTACCTATGGCCACTATCTTTCCTTTTACATTATCACCGAAAGTGACAAACCCTCCATCATACTCATCAAGCTTAATGAAGAAGGTTGCCTTTTCGGTCATATGCCTAGAGCATCCACTATCCATATACCACATGTTGTCCTTTCGTTTGGATGCTAGGCACACCTACAAAATAAGCTCAAGTGACCTTAGGTATCCAAATCTTTTTGGATCCTTTGACGTTAAACCATCTTCTTTGTCCCAAGTCATTATAGTCACAAACAATTTTACAAACTTTGTTTCCAATCATTCTTTCACCAAAGAAACACTGAATAGGAAAGTGTCCATTCCGGTTGCATAATCTACAAAATCTACGAGTTGCTGTTTTTACAAAGCTTGTTGGGTTTTGAAACCTTACATCGTTTGAAGATGATGCCATGTTTGTAAAAGAAGGTTTTTCAACAAATTTTGCAGTTTTATGAAAACCCAATCCAGCTTTATCATAAAGAGGTTTTTGACTAGCCAATAGTTGATTTAAATTTTCTGAACTTTGAGCAAAGGTGGCTAAGTCCTCTTTGAGTCTTTTTACCTCTTTGAGCAGCTTCTCATTTTCTTCAAAACAATTTAGATATGCAACCACAGAATACTATTTTTCACACCCTTTTATTTCAGCTTTCAACCGCTTGTTTTCTTCAACAAAATTAATAGCGGTTTCAGCTTCTCTCAATTTTTCTTTTAGAAAACCATTTTCAGCTTTAAGAATTTCGATTTGAGACTCAAGATTTTGGTTTTCATTAAAAAAATATCTAATCTTTTCAAAAAGATTATCTATCATGAGATGAAGGTCTTTCGTGACAGGGTTATGAAAGACTACCTGCTCTACGTGATCTGCCATGAGGCAAGTTTGAGACTTGATTTTTTATTCTTCATCTTCATCAGAATCGTTTTCCAGGTCTTCCCAAGAGGCCATCAGTTCTTTCTTCTTTTCCTTCTTTGGCTTCTCCTCCTTCTTCAGTTTAGGGCAATCAGATTTGAAGTGCCCAGCCTCTTTGCAGTTGTAGCAGATCACTTTACTGAAATCTTTCTTTGGTTTCCTTGAGCTGCTTCCTTTGCTTCTTTTCTTTCGTTTCACCATTTTCCTGAATTTCTTAGCAAACAAAACAAAATCATTTTCAGATGAGTTATCACTGGATTCATCATCCAGAGGGTTAGTAACAGATTTGAGAGCTATTCCTTTCTTTTTTGTATCTTTTTTCAAATTTGTGTTTTCAAAGGCAAGTAAATTTCCTCTCAAATCATCATAAGTCATAGAATCAAGATCACTACTCTCAGATATCACTATTGACTTAGTTTCCCACTCTTTTGTGAGACTTCTCAAAATTCTCCTCAAAAGCACAGACTCAGGATATGTGATCCCCATAGCATCAAAGCCATTGATGATGATGTTGAATCTTTCAAATAGTTCAACTATCGATTCTCCTTCCTTCATTGAGAACATTTCATATTCTCTGTTCAGCATGTCTATTCTGGTCTTCTTTACAAGGGTTGTACCTTCATGAGTAATTTGAACTGTGTCCCAGATTTCCTTTGCCGTTGTGCATCTTGATACCCATCGGTACTCCACGAAGCTGATCGCACAGTTGAGCAAGTTGATAACTTTGGCATTGAGCTCTACCTTTTTTTTGTCTTCTTCTGTCCAACGGGCTTCATTTTTGAGAGAAACCACCCCATTAGCTCCTGTAGTGGTTGGAAATTTTGAGGACCTTTTAGGATTATCTTCCAGAGTCTGTAATATACTGATTGAGCAAAAATTGTCATTCTTTCCTTCCAATAAGTATTGTTCTTTCCATTAAAGGGATGAGGTCTGTTGCTTGACTGTCCTTCTGTCAGAGTGTAGACCACCAGGTTTGAGCCACTGTTATCTGCCATCAGGATCTTTTCTCCAAGATGCAAAGCTTGATCTCTTTGAGACCAAGCTCTGATACCAATTGATGGTAATTAGTGGCTAGAGAAGGGGGGTTGAATTTTAGCCCCTTTTCGCCGAGTGTTACTTTCTGTCCTTTGAAATAGCCTCAGGAGATTTTTCTTCTTTTTGTCTCATAACTAGTCAAGAGACATTTGCTTTTTGTTTCATAACTAGTCAGGAGATATTTTTCAATTTTGTCTCCTACGCAACAGAAACAGTAATGGAGTAGAAGAGAGAGAGAGAGAGAGAGAGAGAGAGAGAGAGAAAGAGAGAGAGAGAGAGAGAGAGAGAGAGAGAGAGAGAGAGAGAGAGAGAGAGAGAGAGAGAGAGAGAGAGAGAAACACACCAAGAAGTATCCTGGTTTAGCTGCTAAGTGCAATGTAGCCTACATCCAGTCTCCATCACAACAATGATGGAATTCACTATAATCATCTTGATTATAAACACCAATTCTCCCTAGGAACTACCCTTTCTATCAGGGACATGTCCAGAATCTATCCCCAATCCTGAACATGACTTGGTTACCTACCAAGCTTTCAACTGCTAAGTGCTAACCCAACTTGCAAGGGAATTCAAATAGACTTATGATACACAACACAGATGTACAAAGGACCTCTAAGACATCCATGACTTTTTCTTTAATTTTGTACACTCTGCCTTTTTTTACTCATTGGCTTTTTCTTACAAACCTCACAATGTTTGCCTTTTTCACCACGAGACTCAGACAGACAAAACTAAAGAAAATACAAAATGAAACACATTGAAGGAGAAGAACTTCTGTTAGTTTGGGTAGCTATGAGAACTCTGTGCTTTCTCTCCTTGTCTCAAGCCTTGGCCGTTCACCCTTATTATAGAAAGGAAAGCTTCTAAGGTTGAAACGGTTCAACCGAGCCAACTTCTTCTTGTTCAAACACCAAAACTGGTTCGGGTAAAGAGAAGAGAGAGGGAAAACCGAAATCAAATCAACATGCAATTACCTCTCTCTCATCCCTTCTCATCAAGCTTCATCAATCTGAGCTTTCTATCTTGACTTTGTCCCCAAGAAAGATTTCTGACCCTTGATGAACCATTTATCTTTGACATCTCTATCTGCTCTAGTTTTGCTTCTTCCTCCACGTAGCTATAGTAGCAACCTTCTGTGATGGATGAACAAAAAGTAGAGACAAGCTTCACTTCAGAGATCTTCCTCTCTGACCGAAACTGATTGATACCATTTGAGGCATGGAGATCTTGAAGCTTCTTCACCACATCTTACCTTTTGTGAAAAAGATCTCAGCCACACCATGCCTTGGATCTTCTTTTTGCAACGGCCATCATCACCTTTGTAACACCCTACCATACAGAGTCTTATGCTTAAGTCATAATTCAGAGATGGCAAGGTATTACGACCTCTAAAACCAAAATTTAGTACGTTTAGTAGTATGAATAATTGATTATAACTAGGAGCCTTTATAGAAAAAGGGGTAAACAAAAACCGTAACTCGAAAGCGCAACACTCCGATCGATAACGTAACGAACGGGGATAAGCTAACGCGAGATCATATATATAGAAAGGAGTGTCAAAAACAGGAATATCAAGACTCAAAATCCGGCCGCGAAGATAACCGGCCTGAGCATAGCAATATATACATATGATAAAATAAGGGAAACCCCAAAGGAAACCCAAAGGGACACAAATACCGAAAACCTATTCTCCAAAAATCACCTCTAGAAGGAGTCATCACAGTTTGTATTATTTAATGGAGATAAAAGAATCTAAACAAGATATATAAACCAAAACAGAGCCCCGAGAACAAAGATCTTCGCTAATCCAGAAGTCTCCAGCATGCCTCAACGAGAAGCCTCGCGTCCTGCATCTGAAAACCACAAAATCCGCATGGGTGAGAACCAGAGGTCCTCAGCATGGTAACAGCTTCCACATATATAATACATAATAATAGAGGAAAGCCGAAGGCAATCCTAGAACTTCCTCCAGATAAAATCAAAGCTTATAAACAAGCTAAACCATAAGTGGAAACTGTCTAAAGATTCTTCAGTCTAACTAATACTTCCCTTTCCAATTCCTTCAGACCTCCCAACCACCAGCAGGAGTATAATATAGCAAACACAGTTATATCAGACAAGAGATTTACAAATAGGAACAGATAAGGCATTTAGACAATTAGCAAGTAATATGCAGTCAAATAGGCAATCTCAAACAATTCATGTAGTATGCTTATGATGCATGCCTGTCCCTAGTGACTGATGATATCATCTGTCGGTTATAGAGCCAACCCGACAAGTCCTGGTAGCTAACGATTGGACTGTCCCTTTGTCGTGCATCCCCAACTCGAGTTATACTCATCATAATCTTGATCATAATCATGATCCATATCCATCACCCTCACTGGTGAATATTTACGGGGGCGAGCTCATCCGGGCCTTTCACAGTGCCCGGCCACACTTACGACTTGGGGGTCAAAGGAGCTTCGAGTCTCAACCTGGAGCACGTGGTGGCTAGCCACTGCTTTCTCCCAGGGAAACTCTCATCTCCAATAGTGGAAGTGCAACATTCACATTTATCAATGTTTCAGCATAAACATGCATTCATTCTCATCCATGGATCGTCATCCATCTCGGCCATCCGGCTCACAGTTCAGTCCAGAACCAGCCAATTCATTAACAATTATGGCCCTTCGGCCCATGGCATATTAAGCACTTCCACCGCCATCCTCCGCATCTCACATAATCATCTATGATCCTCAATGATCATTCATTTTTCCTTGCTTCACTCGCAAGTTACCACATTCACTAGCCCTTTTTCTCATGCTAGGCATATCATAATGATTTAAGACATAGTCCTTCAATAATTCCATCCATCTTCTCTGCCTCATATTAAGCTCTTTCTGATCAAAGAGATATTTCAAGCTCTTGTGATCGGAGAAGACTTGGAACTTAACCCCATAGAGATAATGCCTCCACACCTTCAAGGCAAACACGACCGCAGCGAGTTCCAGATCGTGCGTAGGGTAACTAACTTTATGAGGTCTTAACTGTCGTGAGGCATATGCCACCACATTCTGCATCAGCACGCACCCTAGACCCTTCAATGAGGCATCACAGTACACCTCAAATGGCTTGTTCGGCTCAGGTAACACTAACGCAGGTGCAGTGGTCAACTTTCTCTTCAATGTCTGAAAGCTCTCCTCGCATTCAGGAGTCCAAACAAACGGAGTGTCTTTGCGGGTTAACTTTGTCAACGGCAAAGCTAATTGCGAAAAGCCTTTGATGAACCTTCGGTAATAGCCAGCCAAGCCCAGAAAACTCCTTATCTCAGTTATTGTGGTTAGTTGCTTCCAATCCATCACAGCTTCTACCTTAGTTGGATCTACGGCTATTCCCTTCTTACTCACCACGTGACCCAAAAACTTCACCTCATCCTTCCAAAACTCAAACTTAGACAGTTTCGCATAGAGTTTCTTCTCCTTTAGAATCTGCAACACGGTCCTCAGGTGTTCCGCATGCTCTTCTTCAGTTTTGGAGTAAATCAGTATGTCATCAATGAAGACAACAACGAATTTATCTAGAAACAGACGAAATACTCTATTCATGTAATCCATGAGTACTACAGGAGCGTTCGTCAACCCAAAGGACATTACAGTGTACTCGTAATGACCATAACGAGTTCTGAAAGCGGTCTTAGGGATATCCTCACCCCTCACCCTTATCTGGTGATAACCGGATCGCAAATCGATCTTGGAGAAAACCCCAGCTCCTTGTAATTGATCCATGAGATCATCAATCCTCGGCAATGGGTACTTATTCTTTATGGTGACCTTGTTCAGCTGCCTGTAATCCACACAGAGCCGCATACTTCCATCTTTCTTCTTTACCAGTAACACTGGAGCACCCCACGGGGAAACACTTGGTCGGATAAAGTTCTTACCCAACAGTTCCTCTAACTGAGACTTTAGCTCGGCCATCTCTAACGGTGACATTCTATAAAGAGCACTTGAGATTGGTCCCGCCCCAGGCACCAATTCAATAGCAAACTCGACCTCTCGGTTAGGTGGAAATTCCTCAATATCATCGAGAAACGCTTCTGGAAAATCACACACTACCGGAATCTGATCCAACCTTTGGTCATCACCCGAAACACCCGCGGTTAACAACAGGATACCCTGACATTTGATTCCAGAACAGTTTACCATCATCGAATTCAAGTAATAATTATTCACCACGACCGGTCTTTCTGTATCTTCCGGCATAAAGTACACTAACTTTGTAGAACAATCAAGCAGGACATGATTCTCAGATAACCAGTCCAATCCCAAGATAAGGTCAAGACCGATCATCGGTAAGCAGATTAAATTATGGACAAAATCACGCTGTTTAAACCTAAACGAAACTTTCGGGCATCCTAGCCTAGTTACCATGGCTTCATGGGTAGCATTATACACTTTTAAGTCATAACCTAAGGTTATGATCTTCAACCCTAACTCATGGGCTTTCTCAAATGCAATGAATGAATGCGATGCTCCCGAATCAAATAAAGCATTTAAAGTTTGACCAGCCATTTCACAGTTACCTCGAATGAGTGTCTCGGATCCCTCTGCACCCTTAGCTGAGGTGGTGAACACTCGACCAGTCTGTTGTGTTTTCCCATCACCTTGTTTCTGCTTCTCCGGACAATTTGTGGCTCTATGCCCCGCCTTTCCACAATTGTAGCACAAACCCCATTCGGCCTTGCATGGTACTCCCGGATGTTGACTTCCACACCAAGTACAAGCTTGGTCATTCTGAGGCTGCTTCCCAAACCTTCTCCCTTGGGAGTAGTTGTTGTTGAGCCTCCTAAAGGAACCTCCTCTCTTGAAAGGCGGACCTCTAGGTGCAAAACTCTTCCCTCGGTTCTGTGGGAATGATCCTTTGTAATTTCCTTTCTCAGCGGCTGCCCTCTTCACACACTCTTCAGCAACCCTACACTTGTTCACCAACTCGGAGAAAGTCCTAATCTCTATTAGTCCCACTGAGCTGAAAATATCACTCCGGAGTCCTCCTTCGTACTTAACACACTTCCATTCCTCATATTCCACCGAAGTCCCTTGACACATACGAGAGAATCTGAACAACTCCTCAAACTTGTCAGTATACTCAGATACTGACATAGTACCCTGCTTCAGCTGCAACAATTCAAGCTCCTTGGCCGTCCTAGCAGAAGTCGGAAAGTACTTCATATAGAACTCCTCTTGGAAGACATCCCAGGTGATATAATCATCACCCTGCTGCAGGAGGCGTCGGATTCCTTGCCACCAATGCGACGCTTCCCCAGTGAGCAAATAGGTAGCGAACTCTACACGCTGCCCTTCAGGTACCACCTGCACTTGCAGTGCTCGTTCCATGGCCTGAAACCATGTATCAGCCTCAGTCGGGCTAGTAGTTCCCTTGAACTTCGGGGGATTAACCTTCAAAAAGTTCGCCAGTGTCATCGGGCCCTGAACTCCACCTCCGTCGTTACCATGGTTGTTCATCTGTTGACCAAGAGCCTCAGCAGTGGCTTGCATAGCAGCAGCCATGTTCTCCAATGCAGTCTAAAGTTCACTGGGTCATTAGGGTTAGTCTCTGGCGCACGAGCGTTCGTATGTCCTCTCCCACGACCTCTACCGCGTCCACGAGGCGCCATCTGGTTCCTATACACACCAAACAATCGATATTAAGTTGATCAGTCTCAATATCGGAAGTTTAGTGCTTCAAAGTCCCAAATGCCTGCTCATGAACGTTTATGCCAATTATATCAAGCAGATATACTAGTAGCACATAACACACACACAGAGAATGCACAGAAGCATAGTCAGTCCATTCCTCAGGCTCTACAGGAACGAACTGCTCTGATACCATAATGTAACACCCTACCATACAGAGTCTTATGCTTAAGTCATAATTCAGAGATGGCAAGGTATTACGACCTCTAAAACCAAAATTTAGTACGTTTAGTAGTATGAATAATTGATTATAACTAGGAGCCTTTATAGAAAAAGGGGTAAAAAAAAACCGTAACTCGAAAGCGCAACACTCCGATCGATAACGTAACGAACGGGGATAAGCTAACGCGAGATCATATATATAAAAAGGAGTGTCAAAAACAGGAATATCAAGACTCAAAATCCGGCCGCGAAGATAACCGGCCTGAGCATAGCAATATATACATATGATAAAATAAGGGAAACCCCAAAGGAAACCCAAAGGGACACAAATACCGAAAACCTATTCTCCAAAAATCACCTCTAGAAGGAGTCATCACAGTTTGTATTATTTAATGGAGATAAAAGTATCTAAACAAGATATATAAACCAAAACAGAGCCCCGAGAACAAAGATCTTTGCTAATCCAGAAGTCTCCAGCATGCCTCAACGAGAAGCCTCGCGTCCTGCATCTAAAAACCACAAAATCCGCATGGGTGAGAACCAGAGGTCCTCAGCATGGTAACAGCTTCCACATATATAATACATAATAATAGAGGAAAGCCGAAGGCAATCCTAGAACTTCCTCCAGATAAAATCAAAGCTTATAAACAAGCTAAACCATAAGTGGCAACTGTCTAAAGATTCTTCAGTCTAACTAATACTTCCCTTTCCAATTCCTTCAGACCTCCCAACCACCAGCAGGAGTATAATATAGCAAACACAGTTATATCCGACAAGAGATTTACAAATAGGAACAGATAAGGCATTTAGACAATTAGCAAGTAATATGCAGTCAAATAGGTAATCTCAAACAATTCATGTAGTATGCTTATGATGCATGCCTGTCTCTAGTGGCTGATGATATCATCTGTCGGTTATAGAGCCAACCCGACAAGTCCTGGTAGCTAACGATTGGACTGTCCCTTTGTCGTGCATCCCCAACTCGAGTTATACTCATCATAATCTTGATCATAATCATGATCCATATCCATCACCCTCACTGGTGAATATTTACGGGGGCGAGCTCATCCGGGCCTTTCACAGTGCCCGGCCACACTTACGACTTGGGGGTCAAAGGAGCTTCGAGTCTCAACCTGGAGCACGTGGTGGCTAGCCACTGCTTTCTCCCAGGGAAACTCTCATCTCCAATAGTGGAAGTGCAATATTCACATTTATCAATGTTTCAGCATAAACATGCATTCATTCTCATCCATGGATCGTCATCCATCTCGGCCATCCGGCTCACGGTTCAGTCCAGAACCAGCCAATTCATTAACAATTATGGCCCTTCGGCCCATGGCATATCAAGCACTTCCACCACCATCCTCCGCATCTCACATAATCATCTATGATCCTCAATGATCATTCATTTTTCCCTTGCTTCACTCGCAAGTTACCACATTCACTAGCCCTTTTTCTCATGCTAGGCATATCATAATGATTTAAGACATAAGTGGTGAGATCAGAGGCTTAGAAGTATGAAATTTGGCTTTCAAAACTCAAAAATTAACTTTGGGATGAACACAGGTCCACGCGTACGCGCACTCCACGCACACGCGTGGATGGCCTTAAAACTCATCGACGCACAAGCGTCATACGCGCGAACGCGTGGGTTGAAAATTAGCCAAACGACGCGCACGCGTCAGCCACGCATACGCGCAAATACATTATGCCCCAGGCACAAAACTGGCACAACTCTGGCACAACTCTCTGGAAAATGGCTGGGCATTCGATATAGCGCATCGACGCGCCCGCGCACGCCACGCACACGCGTGGATGTTGCTTTCTCGAAGAACGGCGCGTACGCGCCAAGTGCGCCTACGCGCGAGGGGTCATTCTGCTAAAATTTTTCTAAGTTAAAAGCTGCAGAATTCACAGATTCAACCCCCAATCTTCCGACGGTCATAACTCTCTCATTTTAAATCATTTTTCACCCGTTCTTCGAACGGCATGGACATCCCGGATCCAATTTCATTTCTAAACAGATTTGGCGCAAATCAAAGATCCGTAGTCCAAGTTATGTCCCGTCAAAGTATGCCCAAAAACCATATTTTCATTCAAAACCACAAAGTGCCATTTTCAAAATAAGCCACTTTCAACTTTTTTCAAAATCAATCAAAACATGCCAATTTCATCCCTTTTCTTTGAAATCATTCAAAATGTACCAAAATCAACAACAAGCCATCCTCAACTCACACATTGACATTTTACCAAAATTTCCAAAACCACATCCAACCATTTTAACACTTCTCAATCAAATGGCTAAAGGACACACACAATATCATGTCATACATCCTTCCTCATCCCAATTTCCAATAATTCCATTTCCAATCAACCATCATTATACATAATCATCATCATACTCACCATTAACATGGTACCACCCATCAATTCAACCTCAATCATTCATCAAGCATATATCAGAACATGCATTTTCCCTTATATCACACAATCAAGGCATCAATATTCATAATCACATATATGATCACATCATATATCTCAATCATTCAACAACATCATCAATTCAATGCCTATCTTAGGGCCTCTAGCCTAGGTATTTCCTACCACATTACATATTAGATACGAAAAACCGAAACCATACCTTAGCCGATTTCCCAAGCTCAACCGGAGCACTTCCAAACCACTTGTCCACAAGCTCTCAAGGTATCAACACCTCCAAGAACAGATTTTATCACACAAAACCCTCTTCCAAGCTTTCCAAAATCACCAATCAAGCTCCAATATTCACATATACACAACCTAAGCCACAATCATCATACCCATACACAACATCTCAATACCCAAACATCATAGAACAACAAATCACACTAGGGTTGAGAATCTTACCACACCCAAGGTCCAAGGAGACAAGATTAACCTTCTCCTTCAAGAGAGTTGGGTCCTATAACATCAAAGAACCTAAAATCTCAACATTTTTGCTCATGAAACTCGAAATCAAGGGCTGGAATTTCGAACAGTAAAACGTGGCTTACCTCAAGATTAATTGTATGGCTTTTGTAGAGCTCTCCATGGTGAACGCGTGGCCGTAAACGGAGCGGCAATCGGAGCTCTAGATCAAAAGTTATGGTGGTTTGAAGATCAACCAAGGGAGAGAACTTGAGAAAGTGTTCTTCCCCCCTCCATATTAGTTTTCAGCATGTTTGAGTGTGTTGTGAGGAGAGAGAGTGCTCAAAACTAGGGTTTTGGTTTAGTTATGTTGGGCTAAGGGCCCACTTTGGGTCCGGTTGGACCGGTTTGGCCCGTTCGGTCCAATTTTGGTCAGATTTCTATAAAATTAGTATCGAAATTCTCGTCTCAATTTCCTCTATCATATTAAGCCATAAAAATAACATTTTTGACTTTCTAGAATAAATTCTCATTTATGGGTTAATTAGCCGTTAATTAACCGGGTCTTACATTCTACCCACCTAATTGGGAATTTTGCCCACAAAATTCAAATTCAATTACCTGAGAATAAATGCGGATAATCCGTTCGCATCTTCGACTCAAGTTCCCAAGTGTGTTCCTCAACACCGCCTCGACTCCAAGCCACCTTGACTAATGAAACCTCTTTTCCACGCAACCGTTTGATACTAGTATCATCAATTCTGACTGGAGCCACTGGAAGCGTCAAATCTTCTCTTAACTGAACCGATTCAGGTTCTAACACATGGCTAGCATCAGGAGTGTACTTCCGAAGCTGCGACACGTGAAATACGTCGTGCAGGTTCAAAAGATGAGGTGGTAGAGCCATCCGATACGCCACCGGCCCAATCCTCTCTAGAATCTGAAATGGACCAATGTATCGAGGATTCAACTTCTTTGCTTTAATCACTCTACCTACTCCTGTGGTCGGAGTAACCTTAAGGAAAACATGATCTCCTTCTTCAAATTCCAAGGGCTTCCGCCTCTGATCGGTGTAACTCTTTTGGCGACTCTGTGCCGTAAGCATCCTATCTCGGATTTTCTTCACTTGTTCAGTGGTCTTAGCTATTATCTCCGGCCCCAACAAGCCTTTCTTTCCAGCTTCATACCAACATAGCGGAGATTGACATTTCCTCCCATACAATGCCTCATACGGAGCCATTCCGATGCTCGCATGGTAACTATTATTGTATGCAAACTCCACTAATGGCATATATCGATCCCAACCCGCCGGTTGAAAACACAAGCTCTCAACATATCCTCTAGTGTTTGGATCGTCCTCTCGGATTGACCATCTGTTTGAGGATGGTAAGCTGTACTCAAGCTTAATCGGGTTCCAAAAGCTTTCTGACATGCACCCCAGAACCTCGAAGTGAAACGAGGATCTCTATCAGAGATTATAGTAGTAGGTACACCATGGAGTCTCACAATCTCCTTTATGTATAACCGAGCTAGCTCCTCAAGGGTGTAAGTCATCCGAACGGGTAAAAAGTGAGTTGACTTCGTCAGTCGGTCCACGATCACCCAGATAGCATCAAAACCAGTCCTAGTCCTTGGCAATCCTGACACAAAGTCCATTGCAATACTTTCCCACTTCCATTGTGGAACCTCTAAGGATTGCAACATCCCGGAAGGTCTTTGATGTTCAATCTTTACCTTTTGACAAGTTAAGCACTTTGAAACATATTCCGCCACATCATTCTTCATACCCGGCCACCAAAACATCCCCTTTAAATCATGGTACATCTTAGTACTTCCCGGGTGAATGGAGAATCCGCTTTTGTGTGCCTCCTTTAAGATATCTTGCCTCAAAGTGCAACATCCGGCACAATGATCCTACCCTTGAATCTCCATAACCTGTCTTTTTCTTCCGACACTCTCCACTGTTTTCCTTGCTCGATAGCCGGTAACACCTTCCATAACGCTTCATCGTTTTCATGAGCCTTTAGGAGTTCGGACTTAAAGTCACTTGAGATTTCTAATCGGCTCAAACACAAGGTTCCAGATACTTCTCGAACACCAATTTTTAGACTCTTGAATCCCTTGAGCAACTTTTCCTCTTGAAGCATCATCCAAGCTGTATATAATGACTTCCGACTTAATGCATCCGCCACTACATTCGCCTTTCCCGGATGGTAATTCAACTCAAAGTCGTAGTCCTTCAATAATTCCATCCATCTTCTCTGCCTCATATTAAGCTCTTTCTGATCAAAGAGATATTTCAAGCTCTTGTGATCGGAGAAGACTTGGAACTTAACCCCATAGAGATAATGCCTCCACACCTTCAAGGCAAACACGACCGCAGCGAGTTCCAGATCGTGCGTAGGGTAACTAACTTCATGAGGTCTTAACTGTCGTGAGGCATACGCCACCACATTATGATGCTGCATCAGCACGCACCCTAGACCCTTCAATGAGGCATCACAGTACACCTCAAATGGCTTGTTCGGCTCAGGTAACACTAACACAGGTGCAGTGGTCAACTTTCTCTTCAATGTCTGAAAGCTCTCCTCGCATTCAGGAGTCCAAACAAACGAAGTGTCTTTGCGGGTTAACTTTGTCAACGGCAAAGCTAATTGCGAAAAGCCTTTGATGAACCTTCGGTAATAGCCAGCCAAGCCCAGAAAACTCCTTATCTCAGTTATTGTGGTTGGTTGCTTCCAATCCATCACAGCTTCTACCTTAGTTGGAACTACGGCTATTCCCTTCTTACTCACCACGTGACCCAAAAACTTCACCTCATCCTTCCAAAACTCACACTTAGACAGTTTCGCATAGAGTTTCTTCTCCTTTAGAATCTGCAACACGGTCTTCAGGTGTTCCGCATGCTCTTCTTCAGTCTTGGAGTAAATCAGTATGTCGTCAATGAAGACAACAACGAATTTATCCAGAAACGGACGGAATACTCTATTCATGTAATCCATGAATACTGCAGGAGCGTTCGTCAACCCAAAGGACATTACAGTGTACTCGTAATGACCATAACGAGTCCTGAAAGCGGTCTTAGGGATATCCTCACCCCTCACCCTTATCTGGTGATAACCGGATCGCAAATCGATCTTGGAGAAAACCCCAGCTCCTTGTAATTGATCCATGAGATCATCAATCCTAGACAGTGGGTACTTATTCTTTATGGTGACCTTGTTCAGCTGCCTGTAATCCACACAGAGCCGCATACTTCCATCTTTCTTCTTTACCAGTAACACTGGAGCACCCCACGGGGAAACACTTGGTCGGATAAAGTTCTTACCCAACAATTCCTCTAACTGAGACTTTAGCTCGGCCATCTCTAACGGTGACATTCTATAAGGAGCACTTGAGATTGGTCCCGCCCCAGGCACCAATTCAATAGCAAACTCGACCTCTCGGTTAGGTGAAAATTCATCAATATCATCGGGAAACACTTCC
This sequence comes from Arachis ipaensis, assembly GCF_059453495.1. Lineage (NCBI taxonomy): Eukaryota > Viridiplantae > Streptophyta > Magnoliopsida > Fabales > Fabaceae > Arachis > Arachis ipaensis. The sequence continues at coordinate 39,583,750 of NC_142442.1, forward strand.
GGAAAATCACACACTACCGGAATCTGATCCAACCTTTGGTCATCACTCGAAAAACCCGCGGTTAACAACAGGATACCCTGACATTCGATTCCAGAACAGTTCACCATCATCGAATGCAAGTAATAATTATTTACCACGACCGGTCCTTCTATATCTTCCGACATAAAGTACACCGACTTTGTAGAACAATCAAGCAGGACATGGTTCTCAGATAACCAGTCCAATCTCAAGATAAGGTCAAGACCGATCATCGGTAAGCAGATTAAATTATGGACAAAATCACGCTGCTTAAACCTAAACGAAACTTTCGTGCATCCTAGCCTAGTTACCATGGCTTCATGGGTAGCATTATACACTTTTAAGTCATAACCTAAGGTTACGATCTTCAACCCTAACTCATGGGCTTTCTCAAATGCAAAGAATGAATGCGATGCTCCCAAATCAAATAAAGCATTTAAAGTTTGACCAGCCATTTCACAGTTACCTCGAATGAGTGTCTCGGATCCCTCTGCACCCTTAGCTGAGGTGGTGAACACCTGACCAGTCTGTTGTGTTTTCCCATCACCTTATTTCTGCTTCTCCGGACAATTTGTGGCTCTATGCCCCGCCTTTCCACAATTGTAGCACAAACCTCATCCGGCCTTGCATGGTACTCCCAGATGGTGACTTCTACACCTAGTACAAGCTTGGTCATTCTGAGGCTGCTTCCCAAACCTTCTCCCTTGGGAGTAGTTGTTGTTGGGCCTCCTAAAGGAACCTCCTCTCTTGAAAGGCGGACCTCTAGGTGCAAAACTCTTCCCTCGGTTCTGTGGGAATGATCCTTTGTAATTTCCTTTCTCAGCAGCTGCCCTCTTCACACACTCTTCAGCAACCCTACACTTGTTCACCAACTCGGAGAAAGTCCTAATCTCCATTGGTCCCACTGAGCTGAAAATATCACTCCGGAGTCCTCCTTCGTACTTAACACACTTCCATTCCTCATATTCCACCGGAGTCCCTTGACACATACGAGAGAATCTGAACAACTCCTCAAACTTGTCAGTATACTCAGATACGGACATAGTACCCTGCTTCAGCTGCAACAATTCAAGCTCAATGGTCGTCCTAGCAGAAGTCGGAAAGTACTTCTTATAGAACTCCTCTTGGAAGACGTCCCAGGTGATATAATCATCACCCTGCTGCAGGAGGCGTCGGATTCCTTGCCACCAATGCGATGCTTCCCCAGTGAGCAAATAGGTAGCGAACTCTACACGCTGCCCTTCAGGTACCACCTGCGCTTGCAGTGCTCGTTCCATGGCCTGAAACCATGTATCAGCCTCAGTCGGGCTAGTAGTTCCCTTGAACTTCGGGGAATTAACCTTCAAAAAGTTCGCCAGTGTCATCGGGCCCTGAACTCCACCTCCGTCGTTACCATGGTTGTTCATCTGTTGACCAAGAGCCTCAGCAGTGGCTTGCATAGCAGCAGCCATGTTCTCCAACGCAGTCATAAAGTTCACCGGGTCATTAGGGTTAGTTTCCGGCGCACGAGCGTTCATATGTCCTCTCCCAGGACCTCTACCGCGTCCACGAGGCGCCATCTGGTTCCTATACACACCAAACAATCGATATTAAGTTGATCAGTCTCAATATCGGAAGTTTAGTGCTTCAAAGTCCCAAATGCATGCTCATGAACGTTTATGCCGATTATATCAAGTAGATATACTAGTAGCACATAACACACACACAAAGAATACACAGAAGCATAGTCAGTCCATTCCTCAGGCTCTACAGGAACGAACTGCTCTGATACCATAATGTAACATCCTACCATACAGAGTCTTATGCTTAAGTCATAATTCAGAGATGGCAAGGTATTACGACCTCTAAAACCAAAATTTAGTACGTTTAGTAGTATGAATAATTGATTATAACTAGGAGCCTTTATAGAAAAAGGGGTAAACAAAAACTGTAACTCGAAAGCGCAACACTCCGATCGATAACGTAACGAACGGGGATAAGCTAACGCGAGATCATATATATACAAAGGAGTGTCAAAAACAGGAATATCAAGACTCAAAATCCGGCCACGAAGATAACCGGCCTGAGCATAACAATATATACATATGATAAAATAAGGGAAACCCCAAAGGAAACCCAAAGGGACACAAATACCGAAAACCTATTCTCCAAAAATCACCTCTAGAAGGAGTCATCACAGTTTGTATTATTTAATGGAGATAAAAGTATCTAAACAAGATATATAAACCAAAACAGAGCCCCGAGAACAAAGATCTTCGCTAATCCAGAAGTCTCCAGCATGCCTCAACGAGAAGCCTCGCGTCCTGCATCTGAAAACCACAAAATCCGCATGGGTGAGAACCAGAGGTCCTCAGCATGGTAACAGCTTCCACATATATAATACATAATAATAGAGGAAAGCCGAAGGCAATCCTAGAACTTCCTCCAGATAAAATCAAAGCTTATAAACAAGCTAAACCATAAGTGGCAACTGTCTAAAGATTCTTAAGTCTAACTAATACTTCCCTTTCCAATTCCTTCAGACCTCCCAACCACCAGCAGGAGTATAATATAGCAAACACAGTTATATCAGACAAGAGATTTACAAATAGGAACATATAAGGCATTTAGACAATTAGCAAGTAATATGCAGTCAAATAGGCAATCTCAAACAATTCATGTAGTATGCTTATGATGCATGTCTGTCCCTAGTGGCTGATGATATCATCTGTCGGTTATAGAGCCAACCCGACAAGTCCTGGTAGCTAACCATTGGACTGTCCCTTTGTCGTGCATCCCTAACTCGAGTTATACTCATCATAATCTTGATCATAATCATGATCCATATCCATCACCCTCACTGGTGAATATTTACGGGGACGAGCTCATCCGGGCCTTTCACAGTGCCCGGCCACACTTACGACTTGGGGGTCAAAGGAGCTTCGAGTCTCAACCTGGAGCACGTGGTGGCTAGCCACTGCTTTCTCCCAGGGAAACTCTCATCTCCAATAGTGGAAGTGCAACATTCACATTTATCAATGTTTCAGCATAAACATGCATTCATTCTCATCCATGGATCGTCATCCATCTCGGCCATCCGGCTCACGGTTCAGTCCAGAACCAGCCAATTCATTAACAATTATGGCCCTTCGGCCCATGGCATATCAAGCACTTCCACCGCCATCCTCCGCATCTCACATAATCATCTATGATCCTCAATGATCATTCATTTTTCCCTTGTTTCACTTGCAAGTTACCACATTCACTAGCCCTTTTTCTCATGCTAGGCATATCATAATGATTTAAGACATAGGTGGTGAGATCGGAGGCTTAGAAGTATGAAATTTGGCTTTTAAAACTCAAAAATCAACTCTGGGATGAACACAGGTCCACGCGTACGCACACTCCACGCGCACGCGTGGATGGCCTTAAAACTCATCGACGCGCAAGCGTCATACGCGCGAACGCGTGGGTTGAAAATTAGCCAAACGACGCGCACACGTCAGCCACGCATACGCGCGAATACATTATGCCCCAGGCACAAAACTGGCACAATTTTGGCACAACTCTCTGGAAAATGGCTGGGCATTCGATATAGCGCATCGACGCGCCCGCACACGCCACGCGCACGCGTGGATGTTTCTTTCTCAAAGAACGGTGCGTACGCGCCAAGTGCGCCTACGTGCGAGGGGTCATTCTGCTAAAAATTTTCTAAGTTAAAAGCTGCAGAATTCACAGATTCAACCCCCAATCTTCCGACGGTCATAACTCTCTCATTTTAAATCATTTTTCACCCGTTCTTCGAACGGCATGGACATCCCGGATCCAATTTCATTTCTAAACAGATTTGGCGCAAATCAAAGATCCGTAGTCCAAGTTATGTCCCATCAAAGTATGCCCAAAAACCATATTTTCATTCAAAACCACAAAGTGCCATTTTCAAAATAAGCCACTTTCAACTCTTTTCAAAATCAATCAAAACATGCCAATTTCATCCCTTTTCTTTGAAATCATTCAAAATGTATCAAAATCAACAACAAGCCATCCTCAACTCACACATTGACATTTTACCAAAATTTCCAAAACCACATCCAACCATTTTAACACTTCTCAATCAAATGGCTAAAGGACACATACAATATCATGTCATACATCCTTCCTCATCCCAATTTCCAATAATTCTATTTCCAATCAACCATCATTATACATAATCATCATCATACTCACCATTAACATAGTACCACCCATCAATTCAACCTCAATCATTCATCAAGCATATATCAGAACATGCATTTTCCCTTATATCACACAATCAAGGCATCAATATTCATAATCACATATATGATCACATCATATATCTCAATCATTCAACAACATCATCAATTTAATGCCTATCTTAGGGCCTCTAGCATAGGTATTTCCTACCACATTACATATTAGATACGGGAAACCGAAACCATACCTTAGCCGATTTCCCAAGCTCAACTGGAGCACTTCCAAACCACTTGTCCATAAGCTCTCAAGGTATCAACACCTCCAAGAACAGATTTTATCACACAAAACCCTCTTCCAAGCTTTCCAAAATTACCAATCAAGCTCCAATATTCACATATACATAACCTAAGCCACAATCATCATACCCATACACAACATCTCAATACCCAAACATCATAGAACAAAAACTCACACTAGGATTGAGAATCTTACCACACCCAAGGTCCAAGGAGACAAGATTAACCTTCTCCTTCAAGAGAGTTGGGTCCTATAACATCAAAGAACCCAAAATCTCAACATTTTTGCTCATGAAACTCGAAATCAAGGGCTGGAATTTCGAACAGTAAAACGTGGCTTACCTCAAGATTAATTGTATGGCTTTTGTAGAGCTCTCTACAGTGAACGCGTGGCCGCAAACGGAGCGGCAATCGGAGCTCTAGATCAAAAGTTATGGTGGTTTGAAAATCAACCAAGGGAGAGAACTTGAGAGAGTGTTCTTCCCCCCTCCATATTAGTTTTCAGCGTGTTTGAGTGTGTTGTGAGGAGAGAGAGTGCTGAAAACTAGGATTTTGGTTTAGTTATATTGGGCCAAGGGCCCACTTTGGGTCCGGTTGGACCGGTTTAGCCCGTTCGGTCCAATCTTGGTCCGATTTCTATAAAATTAGTACCGAAATTCTCGTCTCAATTTCCTCTATCATATTAAGCCATAAAAATAACATTTTTGACTTTCTAGAATAAATTCTCATTTATGGGTTAATTAGCCGTTAATTAACTGGGTCTTACATTCTACCCACCTAATTGGGAATTTTGCCTACAAAATTCAAATTCAATTACCTGAGAATAAATGCGGATAATCCGTTCGCATCTCTGACTCATGTTCCCAAGTGTGTTCCTCAACACCGCCTCGACTCCAAGCCACCTTGACTAATGAAACCTCTTTTCCACGCAACCGTTTGATACTAGTATCATCAATTGCGAAGAGTGTAACCCTTTAAACACTGAGTGCTTCGGCCAGAAGGATGAGGAGTTGATCGCCGTGGGGGTGAAGGAGGTGGAGATGATTGAGAGGCTTCTTCTTCTTCGGCCATAGGCCCCTTCTCCTTTCCAATCTTCTTGCGTGAAGAAGTTCTTTGATGAATGACTTTCTTTCTCATGGCTTCGGTTGAATGTGAAGAGTTGGATGATGAAGAGGATGAGGCAGAGTGTATATGAATATGGGTGTGAGTGTTGGAAGCAGAGGAGGATGAAGGATTTTCATAGGAAGGGGTTTGGTTGCTTCTTCTTGTAGCCAACTTCTTTCTCATGATGAAGGTGGAAGAAGTATAGAGTGAGAAGTTGAAGGGATGGCCGAATTGGTTGGAATGTGGAGAGAGGTTGCAACTACATTAAATGCTGAGTGGAGAGATGTTTATTAGAATAATGAGAATTTAATGGAACGGTTATCATCAAGGAAGTTTTTAAAATTAAAAAAGTAACTGAAAAGATCTTTTCCTTGAATCAAGGGAAAGAGTAAGGGAAAAGATTTTGATTTGACATGAACTCCCCCTATCAAAATATGATGTGATAACCTCCCAAAAAATTATTTAAATAAAAAAGTGATGAAAAACTGAAAATGGGCCAGAGTTATGGAGTGGGTCCAAGAGAGTTTGGTAGGCCTTATGTTCAGAAACACCAGTGTTCAGTCTCCCCCTGTTTCATGCCTTGCTTAACCAGATTTGTCTCCTTGCTTCCTACGAGACAAAAACAAACAGATTTATCAGAATCACAATTTTTCAACTAAACTTAAATCCAACATACCCAAATTGTTCCTCGATGAATAGAACCTATCTTCACACAAAGGTTTAGTGAATACATCAGCAAGTTGTTCTTCGGATTTCACAAATTGAATATTAATAGTACCTTTTTGCACATGTTCTCTAATAAAATGATATCTAACTTCAATATGCTTAGTTCTAGAGTGCAGAACAGGATTTTTAGAATTGTTTATTGTACTCATATTATCACAAAATAAAGGTATGCTATTGATTTTCAATTTATAATCCTCTAATTGAGTTTTTAAACAAATTAATTGAGAACAACAAGCAGAGGCAGATATGTATTCAGCTTTAGCTATGGATAGAGCAACAGTGGCTTGTTTCTTGCTTGACCACATGTTTAGTGAGCTTCCAAGGAAGCAACACATTCCAGATGTGCTTCTTCTATCCATCCGATCTCCTGCATAATCTGCATCACAAAACCCTACTGCACAAAAATCATTAGATCTAGGATACCATAAGCCATAGTCACATGTTTCCTTAATGTATCTAATGATTCTTTTGACGGCCGAAAGATGGGATTCTTGAAACCTTGAACATACACCCACACTTTGAACAATATCCGACCTAGAGGATGTAAGATACATGAGTGAACCAATCATTCCTCTATACCGTGTTTCATCCACATCTTTGCTATTTTCATCCTTTTCAAGTTTAGTATTTGGATGCATAGGTGTTCTCATTGGTTTGGAATTTTCAAGGCCAAATTTCTTGATTAATTCTTTCGTATATTTACTTTGGTGAATAAAAATACCACTACGAGTTTGTTTGATTTGGAGACTGATAAACCACTATTTTATGGTTTATCTTGTGCTCAATTGAGTGATTTTTATCAACTCTTTACCCACTTATTCATACTATTTGCATGGTTTTACATTTGCCTTCCTAATTATGTGCTATGATTGAAAACATGCTTCTTTGATCTTACAATTGCTAATATTAATCCTCTCTTATTACCATTAGATGCCTTGATATGTGTGTTAAGTGTTTTCAGAGATTATAGGGCAGGAATGGCTTGGAGGATGGAAAGGAAGCATGCAAAAACGGAAGGAATACAAGAAGTTGAAGGAACTGCAAAGCTGTCAGCCTGACCTCTTCGCATTCAAACAGTCATAACTTGAGCTACAGAGGTCCAAACGACGCGGTTTCAGTTGCGTTGGAAAGCTAACGTCTGGGGATTCGATTTGATATATAATATGCCATAGTTGCCCTGATGCTAGGCGACGCGACCGCGTGTTCCATGCGGACGCATCGCAGTGACGAAAAACCAGCGTGGCAGATTTCTTCTCCGGCGATTTCTGGGCTGTTTTTGACCCAGTTTTCAGCTCAGAACACACAGATTAGAGGCTATAATGTGGGAGAATACATCCATTCATAAACAGGCTCTCATAATTTACAATTTTAGTTTTAGATGTAGTTTTTAGAGAGAGAGGTTCTCTCCTCTCTCTTAGGATTAGGATTAGGATTAGGATTTCAACTTTATTATTTCAACTTACAACTTCAATCACAGGTTCAATGTTCCTTTTATTTATTTTCCCAATTAATTTATGAATATTCATGTTAGATTTGATTTCTTTTATTAATACAATTTGAGGTATTTTCAGATTTAATTTTGCTTTGCTTTATTTACATGAATGCTTTAATTTAATTTAGAATTCTCCATTTTGACTTTGGTTAAGTAATTGGTAATGCTTGAGCTGTCAATTAAAGCAGTGGTTGAAACTGGGAGTTACTCCAATAACTCTAGTCTTTCCATAGGAATTGACTAGGACCTGAGGATTAAGCTAATTAATCCACTTGATTTACCTTCATAGTTAGAGGTTAACAAAGTGGGATTAAAATTCAATTCTCATCACAATTGATAAGGATAGGACTTCCAGTTCTTATAACTTGCCAAGAGTTTTATTATCTATTTAAATTAATACAATTTACTTTCTTGCCATTTACTATTCTCGCTTTTTATCTTATACATTAAAAACCCCCAATTTACAATCTTCATAACCAATAATAAGAACATACTTCCCTGCAGTTCCTTGAGAAGACGACCCGAGGTTTAAATACTCGGTTATCAATTTTAAAAGGGGTTTGTTACTTGTGATAACCAAAACATTTGTAAGAAAGGACTTTTGTTGGTTTAGAAGCTATACCTGCAACGAGGATTTATCTGCGAATTTCTAGACCACGCAAAAGTTCTCTCTTCAAAATGGCGCCGTTGCCGGGGAATTGCAAACGTGTGCCTTATTATTGGTTATTGTAAATATTTACTTTTTGCTTGTTTATTTGTTTTTATTTTTGTTTTTATTTTTGTTTTTTCATAAATTAAGAGGTTATTGGTTTTTATTTAGTTATTAAAATTTTTTTTCAAAAATTTGTTCTTCGTGTTCATCTTGACCTTCAAGTTGTTCTTAATTGTTTTCTTCGTTTTGATCTAAAAATTTTAAGTTTGGTGTCATTTTATTGTTTTTCTCTTTCCTCATTAAATCCAAAAATTCAAAATCTCAAATTTCAAATTTTAAAATTTCAAAAATTTAAATTTTAAAATTCAAATCTTTTTTTCAAAAAAAAAAATCATATCTTTTTCAAAATCTTATCTTATCTTATTTCAAAAATCAAATTTCAAAATTCAATATTTAAATTTCAAATTTCAAATTTCAAAATTTTATATTTCAAAATTCAAATTTCAAAATTTAAAAACTCAAAATTCAAAATTTAATTTTTCAAATTCAAAAATTTTAATTTCAATAACCTTTTAATTTAAATTTGTTTTTAATTTTTATTAGCTACCATGAATTCTCACCCCTCTCGCTTTGAGTTTGGTTCTAAATCTGTTGAAAGGAGTGGAAGCTATAACAGGAATATGCATCAAGGTCTAAGCAATCAAAGATGGATGGAGCTAAGAGGATCTGATCAACCCTTTAGGCAACAACACCCTCAAAGATATCATGGGCAAGGACCACTCTACAATGCATACCAAGCTGATAGATATGGTGGACCCCCTTGTAATTACCAACAAGCCCCACCATGTGCTTATGAACCACCTCCCCAACATACCTTTGGACCACCATACTCACAAGCCCCCTACTACCAGACATTATCACATGATTCTAACCCGTATCCACCACACCAACCACCTTATGAGCCATATGAACCATATATAGAACCACCCCAATTCCAACTCAATTACTCCCAAGAACCACCATCTCAATATTTGCCATCTCCATATCCATCAATCCAAGAGCACTATGATCCTACTTATGATAGCCGAGCGCAACAAGAATCAAGGGATCGTCTCACGGAAACATGTGCAAAACTTCAAGCAACCCTTCGCCAACTGGATCAAGCGATAAATCGATTACCTTCTGATGAGCGAATAATTTATACGCTTTTTGGCATTGTTTTTACTTAGTTTTTAGTATGATTTAGTTAGTTTTTTGTACATTTCTGGACTTTACTACGAGTTTGTGTGTTTTTCTGTGATTTCAGGTATTTTCTGGCTGAAATTGAGGGAGCTGAGCAAAAATCTGATTCAGGCTGAAAAAGGACTGCTGATGCTGTTGGATTCTGACCTCCCTGCACTCAAAGTGGATTTTCTGGAGCTACAGAACTTCAAATGGCGCGCTCTCAATTGCGTTAGAAAGTAGACATCCAGGGCTTTCCAGCAATATATAATAGTTCATACTTTGCTCAAGGATAGATGACGTAAACTGGCATTCAACGCCAGTTCCATGTTGTAGTCTGGCGTCCAGCGCCAGAAACACGTTACAAGTTGGAGTTCAACGCTAGAAACACGTTACAGCCTGGCGTTGAACGCCCAAAACAGCCCAGGCACGTGAGAAGCTTTAGTCTCAGCCCCAGCACACACCAAGTGGGCCCCAGAAGTGAATTTCTGCACTATCTATCATAATTTACTCATTTTCTGTAAACCTAGGTTACTAGTTTAGTATTTAAACAACTTTTAGAGACTTATTTTGGACTTCATGAAATTTTTAGATCTGAATTTTGTACTCTTTGACGGCATGAGTCTCTAAACTCCATTGTTAGGGGTGAGGAGCTCTGCAGCGTCTTAATGAATTAATGCAATTATCTCTGTTTTCCATTCAAACACGCTTGTTCCTATCTAAGATGTTCATTCGCGCTTCACTATGAAGAAGGTGATGATTCGTGACACTCATCACCTTCCTCAATCCATGAACATGTACCTGACAACCACCTCCGTTCTACATCAGATTGAATGAGTATCTCTTAGATTTCTTAATCAGAATCTTCGTGGTATAAGCTAGAATTGATGGCGGCATTCATGAGAATCCGGAAAGTCTAAACCTTGTCTGTGGTATTCCAAGTAGGATTCAAGGATTGAATGGCTGTGACGAGCTTCAAACTCACGATTGTTGGGCGTAGTGACAGACGCAAAAGAATCAAGAGATTCTATTCCGACATGATTGAGAACCAACAGATGATTAGCCGTGCTGTGACAGAGCATTTAGACCATTTTCACTGAGAGGACGGGAAGTAGCCATTGACAATGGTGACACCCTACATACAGCTTGCCATGGAAGGAGCCTTGCGTGTGTGAAGAGGAGTACAAGAGAAAAACTGAAATAAAGAAGACAAAGCATCTCCAAAACCCCAACATATTCCCCATCACTGCACAATAAGTATTTATATTTATGCCCTTTGACTCTTTACAATTGAAGTTGAAAAACACTGTTGTTAGCCTCCTGACTAAGAATAATAAGATAACCATAGCTTGCTTCAAACCAACAATCTCCGTGGGATTCGACCCTTACTCACGTAAGGTATTACTTGGACGACCAAGTGCACTTGCTGGTTAGTGGTACTAGTTGTGAAAAGTGTGATTCACAATTCGTGCACCAAGTTTTTGGCGCCATTGCCGGGGATTGTTTGAGTTTGAACAACTGACGGTGAATCTTGTTGCTTAGATTAGGAAAAATTTTTCTTTTTGGTTTAGAGTCTTCTAATATTGTTTTTGGTTAAAATTTTAGAATCCTTATTTTTTTCTTTCAAAAAAAAAATTTCGAAAATTATATTTTTATAATTGAATTTTTTTTCTTGTTTGATCTTTAGTTTTTCTTGTTTTGTGATTTTTCTTGTTTTTCTTGTGCCTTTTCAAAATATTAGTTTTCAAAAAAAAATAATAAAATAATAAAAAAAATACTTTTTTTCACTCTTAGTTATTTAAAAATACTTCTTAAAAATAAGTGTTACATTTATAACTCAGTTGGCTAGAGCGTTAGTCTGTGTTCTTGGCAATTGGGTCAGAATCTTTTATATTCTTTTCAAAATCTTCTTTTTCAAAAATAGTTTTTCTATCAAATCTTGTGCCAAACTTTAAGTTTGGTGTTTTCTTGTTGATTTTTCTTTGTTTTTCGAAAATTTTATTTTGGTTTTCTAAAAATTTTAAGTTTGGTGTTCTTTCTTCATGTTCTTGTGTTCTTGTGAGTCTTCAAAGTGTTCTTGAGTTTTCCTTGTGTCTTGATCTTAAAATTTTTAAGTTTGGTGTTCCTTGGTGTTTTTCCTCCAAAATTTTCGAAAACAAGGAGCATTAGATCTAAAAATTTTAAATCTTGTGCTATCTTATTGTTTTTCTCTTTCCTCTTTAAATTCAAAAATATCTTTTCTCTCTATTTTAAAACAAATTTTCGAAATTTATTTTTAAAATTCAGATTTTTATTTCAAAATTTAAAATATTTTTTAAATCATATCTTTTTCAAAACTCCCTAACCATTTTTCTTCTTTTCTCTCTCTTCATTTTTCGAAAATCTTCACCTATTTTTATTTATTTTATTTTAATTTATTTTATTTTCGAAATAAATAATAATTAAATAAATAAAAATAAATTTTTTATTTTACATTATCTCCCTTTCTCCATCATGGATCTAAGTGGAAATGAACAGTCCAGAAGGACTCTGGGGTCATATGCTAACCCCTCTACTGCTTCATATGGGAGTAGTATCTGCATACCCTCCATTGGAGTTAGTAGCTTTGAGTTGAATCCTCAACTCATTATCATGGTGCAGCAAAGCTGCCAGTATTCCGGTCTTCCACAGGAAGAACCTACAGAGTTTCTGGCACAGTTTTTACAAATTGCTGACACAGTACATGATAAGGAAGTGGATCAGGATGTCTACAGATTATTACTGTTTCCATTTGCTGTAAAAGACCAAGCCAAGAGGTGGTTAAATAACCAATCTAAGGCTAGCATAAAGACATGGAAACAGCTGACAGAGAAATTCCTGAATCAATACTTTCCTCCAAAACGGATGACACAGCTAAGGCTGGACATTCAAGGCTTCAAACAAGGAGATAATGAATCTCTTTATGATGCCTGGGAGAGATACAGAGAGATGCTAAGAAAATGCCCCTCTGAAATATTTTCAGAGTGGGTTCAGTTAGACATCTTCTATTATGGGCTTGTAGAAAGAGCTCAGATGTCTCTAGACTACTCAGCTGGTGGATCTATCCACATGAGAAAGATAATTGAAGAAGCTCAAGAGCTCATTGATACAGTTGCCAGAAATCAGCATCTGTACTTAAGCAGTGACCCTTCCATGAAAGAAGAGGCTAAAACAGTGACTACTGAACTCAGTTCTGCTGAACAAGCTACTAAATTCAATCAGCAATTGGATTTTCTAACAAAACAGTTAGCCGAATTCAAGGAGAGACTACAAGAGACAAGGATGGCTAATATAAATATGGAAGAACAATTAAAGCAAACAAAGCAGCAGCTGTCAAAACAAATAATAGAAGAATGCCAAGCAGTTTAATTAAGAAGTGGGAAAACATTAAATACCCCACCTCAAGGCAGCAGGAAGCCAAGAAATGAGCAAACTACCCAAATTCCATCTGAGGACAGTAAGAGCCCAGGGAAAAATAATTCTGGCACTAAAACGCCAGAAATTGGGTGGAAGGCTGGCGCTGAACGCCCAAACCATGCTCAGGACTGGCGTTCAACGCCAGAAACAAGCAAGGAACTGGCGTTCAACGCCCAAAGGAAGCACAGTTCTGGCGTTCAGACGCCAGAAACAAATGAGGAGTTGGCGTCTAACGCCACTCCAGCTTCCAACCCTGGCTTTCAAATGCCAGTGAGAGATCAGACACCTGCAAGTGCTGATAATAAATCCCTCAAGAAGGCTTCTCAACCTACCTCTGTAGGAAATAAACCTGCAGCAACTAAGGTTGAGGAATACAAAGCCAAGATGCCTTATCCTCAAAAACTCTGCAAAGAGGAGCAGAATAAGCAATTTGCCTGCTTTGTAGACTATCTCAGGACTCTTGAAATAAAGATTCCGTTTGTAGAGGCACTTGAGCAAATACCCTCTTATGCCAAGTTCATGAAAGATATCTTGAGTCATAAGAAGGATTGGAGAGAAACTGAAAGGGTTCTCCTCACTGAAGAATGTAGTGCAGTCATTCTGAAAAGCTTCCCAGAAAAGCTTAAAGATCCCGGGAGCTTTATGATACCATGCATATTAGAGGGTAACTGCACCAAGACAGCTCTATGTGATCTTGGGACAAGCATCAACCTAATCCCTGCATCCACTATCAGAAAGCTTGGCTTGACTGAAGAGGTCAAACCAACCCGGATCTGTCTTCAACTTGCTGATGGCTCCATTAAATACCCATCAGGCATAATTGAGGACATGATTGTCAAGGTTGGGCCATTTGCCTTCCCTACTGACTTTGTAGTGCTGGAAATGGAGGAGCACAAGAGTGCAACTCTCATTCTAGGAAGACCATTCCTAGCAACTGGACGAACCTTCATTGACGTCCAAAAAAGGGAGATAACCCTGAGAGTCAATGAGGATGAGTTTAAGTTGAATGTTGTCAAAGCCATGCAACATCCAAACACATCAGACGACTGCCTGGGCATTGATATTATTGACTCCCTGGTGGAAGAGGTCCATATGACTGAGAGTCTCGAATCAGAGCTAGAGGACATTTTTAAAGATGTTCAGCCTGATCTGGAGGAACCAGAGGAAATAAAAGAACCTCTGAAAACTCCTCAGGAAGAGGAGAAACCTCCTAAACCCGAGCTCAAACCACTACCACCATCCCTGAAATATGCATTTCTGGGAGAAGGTGACACTTTTCCTGTAATCATAAGCTCTACTTTAGGGCCACAGGAAGAGAAAGCACTAATTCAGGTGCTAAGGACACACAAGACAGCTCTTGGGTGGTCCATAAGTGATCTTAAGGGCATTAGCCCAGCCAGATGCATGCACAAGATCCTATTGGAAGATGATGCTAAGCCAGTGGTTCAACGGCAGAGGCAGCTAAATCCCGCCATGAAGGAGGTGGTGCAGAAAGAGGTCACTAAGTTACTAGAGGCTGGGATTATCTATCCTATTTCTGATAGCCCCTGGGTGAGCCCTGTCCATGTTGTCCCTAAGAAGGGAGGAATGACAGTGGTTCATAATGAAAAGAATGAACTGGTTCCTACAAGAACAGTTACAGGGTGGCGTATGTGTATTGACTACAGAAGGCTCAATACAGTCACCAGGAAGGATCATTTTCCTTTACCATTCATAGACCAGATGCTAGAGAGACTAGCAGGTCATGAATATTACTGCTTTTTGGATGGCTATTCCGGTTACAACCAAATTGCAGTAGATCCTCAGGACCAAGAGAAAACAGCATTCACATGTCCTTCTGGAGTGTTTGCCTACAGAAGGATGCCTTTTGGTCTGTGTAATGCACCTGCAACCTTTCAGAGGTGCATGCTCTCTATCTTCTCTTATATGGTAGAGAAGTTTCTGGAAGTCTTCATGGATGACTTTTCAGTATTTGGAGACTCATTCAGCTCCTGCCTTAACCATTTAGCACTTGTTCTGAAAAGATGCCAAGAGACTAACCTAGTTTTAAACTGGGAAAAATGTCACTTTATGGTGACTGAAGGGATTGTCCTTGGGCATAAAATTTCAAACAAGGGAATAGAGGTGGATCAAGCTAAAGTTGAAGTAATTGAAAAATTACCACCACCTGCCAATGTTAAGGCAATCAGAAGCTTTCTGGGGTATGCAGGATTCTATAGGAGGTTTATAAAGGATTTTTCAAAAATTGCAAAACCTCTGAGCAATCTGCTAGCTGCTGACACACCATTTGTGTTTGACACGAAGTGTCTACAGGCGTTTGAGACCCTGAAAGCTAAGCTGGTCACAGCACCAGTTATTTCTGCACCAGACTGGACATTACCATTCGAACTAATGTGTGAAGCCAGTGACCATACCATTGGTGCAGTATTGGGACAGAGGCATAACAAGCTTCTGCATGTCATTTATTATGCTAGCAGTGTTTTAAATGATGCCCAGAAAAATTACACAACCACAGAAAAAGAATTACTTGCAGTGGTTTATGCCATTGACAAGTTTAGATCCTACTTAGTAGGATCAAAAGTGATTGTGTACACTGACCATGCTGCTCTTAAATATCTACTCACAAAGAAGGATTCAAAGCCCAGGCTCATAAGATGGGTGTTGCTTCTGCAAGAGTTTGATATAGAAATAAGAGACAGAAAAGGGACAGAGAATCAAGTAGCTGATCACCTGTCCCGGATAGAACCAGTAGCAGGAGCATCCCTCCCTCCTACTGAGATCTCTGAAACCTTTCCGGATGAGCAATTGTTTGCTATTCAGGAAGCTCTGTGGTTTGAAGACATTGCAAACTATAAGACACAAGGTTCTCCTTCTGTAACCATGGAGAGGAAGCATGAAAAGCTTCTCTCACTGTAGAGTCAACCAAAACCCCCACAGTCAAACTCTAAGTTTGGTGTTGGGAGGCCACAACCAAACTCTAAGTTTGGTGTTGGGAGGTCCCAACCTTGCTCTGATTATCTGTGAGGCTCCATGAGAGCTCACTATCAAGCTATTGACATTAAAGAAGCGCTTGTTGGGAGGCAACCTAATGTTATTTAATTATATCTATTTATTTTCCAATGCTATTTTATGTTTTCTTTAGGTTGATGATCATGTGAAGTCACAAAAACAAATGGAAAATCAAAAACAGAATGAAAAACAACATGACAAATAATACACCCTGGAGGAAGATCATTCTGGCGCTTAAACGCCAGAAACAAGCATCTGTCTGGCGTTTAACGCCAGAAACAAGCACCAAGCTGGCATTTAACGCCAGAAACAAGCATCAGTCTGGCATTAAACGCCAGAAACAGGCTACATTTAGGCGTTTAACGCCAGAAACAGGCAGCAGTCTGGCGTTAAATGCCAGGATTGCACAGTAAGGGCATTTTGTACGCCTAATTGGAGCAGGGATGCTAAATCCTTGACCCCACTGGATCTGTGGACCCCACAGGATCCCCACCTACCTCACCATTCAAATTCAAACTATTTCCCTCCCAAACCCACCCATTCACACACTTCTATCTCCTCCATCTTCTCCACTTCTTTCTTCTTTTGCTCGAGGACGAGCAAACCTTTTAAGTTTGGTGTGGTAAAAGCATTGCTTTTGTTTTTCCATAATTCAGTGGTAGAGCAATTGACTGCAGATCAAAGAGCTATGAGGAAAGAGCAACAAAGGCAAGGAAGAGACATAGAGGAGCTCAAGAGCACCATTGGTTCTTCAAGAAGAGGAAGACGCCACCCTCATTAAGGTGGACCCATTCCTTAATCTCCTTGTTCTTATTTTCCTGTTTTTCGTTTACTATGCTTCATGTTTAATTATGTTTGTGTCTTTACTATATGATCACTAGTATCTAAGTGTCTATGTCTTAAAGATATGAATGTCCTATGAATCCATCACCTTTCTTAAATGAAAATTGTTTTCTGAAAAAGAAAAAGAAGTACATGAATTTCGAATTTTAAAATAGTTTAATTATTTTGATGTGGTGGCAATACTTTTTGTTTTCTGAATGAATGCTTGAACAGTGCATATGTCTTTTGAATTTGTTGCTTATGAATGTTAAAATTGTTGGCTCTTGAAAGAATGATGAAAAAGGAGAAATGTTATTTGATAATCTGAAAAATCATAAAAATGATTCTTGAAGCAAGAAAAAGCAGTGAAGAACAAAGCTTGCAGAAAAAAAATGCGAAAAAAAAAAGAAAAAGCAAGCAGAAAAAGCCAAAAGCTCTTTAAACCAAAAGCAAGAGCAAAAAGCCAATAGCCCTTAAAACCAAAAGGCAAGGGTAATAAAAAGGATCCAAGGCTTTGAGCATCAGTGGATAGGAGGGCCTAAAGGAATAAAATCCTGGCCTTAGCGGCTAAACCAAGCTGTCCCTAACCATGTGCTTGTGGCGTGAAGGTGTCAAGTGAAAACTTGAGACTGAGCGGTTAAAGTCGAGGTCCAAAGCTAAAAAAAAAAAAAACAGAGTGTGCTTAAGAACCCTGGACACCTCTAATTGGGGACTTTAGCAAAGCTGAGTCACAATCTGAAAAGGTTCACCCAGTTATGTGTCTGTGGCATGTATGTATCCGGTGGTAATACTGGAAAATAGAGTGCTTAGGGCCACGGCCAAAACTCATAAAGTAGCTGTGTTCAAGAATCAACATACTGAACTAGGAGAATCAATAACACTATCTGAATTCTGAGTTCCTATATATACCAATCATTCTGAACTTCAAAGGATAAAGTGAGATGCCAAAACTGTTCAGAAGCAAAAAGCTAATAGCCCCGCTCATCTAATTAAGACTGATCTTCATAGATGTTTTTGGAATTCATTGTATATTCTCTTCTTTTTATCCTACTTTATTTTTAGTTGCTTGGGGACAAGCAACAATTTAAGTTTGGTGTTGTGATGAGCGGATAATTTATACGCTTTTTGGCATTATTTTTACTTAGTTTTTAGTATGATTTAGTTGGTTTTTAGTATATTTTTATTAGTTTTTAATTAAAAATCATATTTCTGGACTTTACTATGAGTTTGTGTGTTTTACTGTGATTTCAGGTATTTTCTGGCTGAAATTGAGGGAGTTGAGCAAAAATCTGATTCAGGCTGAAAAAGGACTGCTGATGCTGTTGGATTCTGACCTCCCTGCACTCAAAGTGGATTTTCTCGAGCTACAGAACTTCAAATGGCACGCTCTCAATTGCGTTGGAAAGTAGACATCCAGGGCTTTCCAGAAATATATAATAGTTTATACTTTGCTCAAGGATAGATGACGTAAACTGGCGTTCAACGCCAGTTCCATGTTGCAGTCTGGCGTCCAGCGCCAGAAACACGTTACAAGTTGGAGTTCAACGCCAGAAACACGTTACAGCCTGGCGTTGAACGCCCAAAACAGCCCAGGCACGTGAGAAGCTTTAGTCTCAGCCCCAGCACACACCAAGTGGGCCCCAGAAGTGGATTTCTGCACTATCTATTATAATTTACTCATTTTCTGTAAACCTAGGTTACTAGTTTAGTATTTAAACAACTTTTAGATACTTATTTTGGACCTCATGACATTTTTAGAACTGAATTTTATACTCTTTGACGGCATGAGTCTCTAAACTCCATTGTTGGGGGTGAGGAGCTCTGCAGCGTCTTAATGAATTAATGCAATTATCTCTGTTTTCCATTCAAACACGCTTGTTCCTATCTAAGATGTTCATTCGCGCTTCACTATGAAGAAGGTGATGATTCGTGACACTCATCACCTTCCTCAATCCATGAACATGTGCCTGACAACCACCTCCGTTCTACATCAGATTGAATGAGTATCTCTTAGATTTCTTAATCAGAATCTTCGTGGTATAAGCTAGAATTGATGGCGGCATTCATGAGAATCTGGAAAGTCTAAACCTTGTCTGTGGTATTCCGAGTAGGATTCAAGGATTGAATGGCTGTGACGAGCTTCAAACTCGCGATTGTTGGGCGTAGTGACAGACGCAAAAGAATCAAGGGATTCTATTCCGACATGATTGAGAACCAACAGATGATTAGCCGTGCTGTGACAGAGCATTTGGACCATTTTCACTGAGAGGACGGGAAGTAGCCATTGACAACGGTGACACCTTACATACAGCTTGCCATGGAAGGAGCCTTGCGTATGTGAAGAGGAGTACAAGAGAAAAACTGAAATAAAGAAGACAGCATCTCCAAAACCCCAACATATTCCCCATCACTGCACAATAAGTATTTATATTTATGCCCTTTGACTCTTTACAATTGAAGTTGAAAAACACTGTTGTTGGCCTCCTGACTAAGAATAATAAGATAACTATAGCTTGCTTCAAACCAACAATCTCCGTGGGATTCGACCCTTACTCACGTAAGGTATTACTTGGACGATCCAGTGCACTTGCTGGTTAGTGGTACTAGTTGTGAAAAGTGTGATTCACAATTCGTGCACCACCTTCCCGACGTTTGGACACTCAAGGAACCCCATGGCCTCATGTGGGCAATCTAATGAAGAACGTAGCATGAAGGAGATATTAGAAACTCCGGTGGACAGTGAGCAGCACGATTTTATATTAAAACAATTGGAAGAAGCTACGCCTGCCATTGAGGAGGAAGAAGTGGTTGAAGACTTAGGAGATGCTGAACCTCCATGGGAAAGTCAAGACATAGAACCTCCTTCCAAGGCGATTGAAATTGATACTGAGGAGGGTGTACAACCTCCAAGGAATATCATAGTTGAAGATTTGGAAGAGGTTGATCAAGAGATGGAGATTAAAGAAGAAGAAGCACAACCTCCCATGCCCTTGGAAAGCAGTAAAGAGAAGATTTAATTAGAAGAAAGCTACCAAGAGGAAGAGGTTGAAATTGAAGAAGCTTGCAAAGAGGTGGAAGTTGTCAAAGAGCACAAGGGAGTGGAGCTTGAAATCACCTTGCCAAAGTTATTGGAGACCCCTCCCCCTAAGTTTCCATCATCCTTCACAACATTCAAGTGGGTAAAATTCATATCCCTTAGCTTTCTAATTCCACTTGAATATGGGTGATGAGCGGATATTTTATATGCTTTTTGGGGTTAATTTCATATAGATTTTAGTATGTTTTAGTTGGTTTTTAGTTTTTTTCATTAGTTTCTAGGCAAAATCCACATTTCTGGACTTTACTATGAGTTTGTGTGTTTTTCTGTAATTTTAGGTATTTTCTGGCTGAAATTGAGGGAGCTGAGCAAAAATCTGATTCAGGCTGAAAAAGGACTGCTGATGCTGTTGGATTCTGACCTCCCTGCACTCAAAATAGATTTTCTAGAGCTACAGAACTCCAAATGGTGTGCTTCCAATTGCGTTGGAAAGTAGACATCCAGGGATTTCCAGAAATATATAATAGTCCATACTTTGCTCAAGGATAGACGACGTAAATTGGCGTTCAACGCCAGCTCTCTGCCCAATTCCGGCGCCCAGCGCCAGAAACAAGTTGCAAGTTGGAGTTCAACACCAGAAAAGGATCCAAAGCTGGCGTTGAACGCCCAAAACAGCCCCAGGCACGTGAGAAGCTTTAGTCTCAGCCCCAGCACACACCAAGTGGGCCCCAGAAGTGGATTTCTGCACTATCTGTTATAGTTTACTCATTTTCTGTAAACCTAGGCTACTAGTTTAGTATTTAAACAACTTTTAGAGATTCATTTTGTATCTCATGACATTTTTAGATCTGAACTTTGTACTCTTTGACGGCATGAGTCTCTAAACTCCATTGTTGGGGGTGAGGAGCTCTGCTGTGTCTCGATGAATTAATGCAAGTATTTCTGTTTTCCATTCAAACATGCGTGTTCCTATCTAAGATATCCATTCGCGCCTAATTATGGAGAAGGTGATGATCTGTGACACTCATCACCTTCCTCAATTCATGAACGTGTGTCTGACAATCACCTCCGTTCTACATCATATTGAATGAATATCTCTTAGATTCCTTAATCAGGATCTCCGTGGTATAAGCTAGATAGATAGCAGCATTCATGAGAATCCGGAAAGTCTAAACCTTGTCTGTGGTATTCCGAGTAGGATTCTGGGATTGAATGGCTGTGATGAGCTTCAAACTCACGAGTGCTGGGCGTAGTGACAGACGCAAAAGGATAGCAAATCCTATTCTGGTACAATTGAGAACCTGCAGATGATTAGCCGTGCGGTGACAGCGCACTTGGACCCTTTTCACTGGAAGGATGGATGGTAGCCATTGACAACGGTGATCCACCAACACACAGCTTGCCATAGGAGGAACGTGCGTGCATGGAGAAGAAGGCAGAGGAAAGCAGAGATTCAGAAGACAAAGCATCTCCAAAACTCCAACACATTCTCCATTATTACATACCAAGTATTTATTTTATGTTCCCTTGTTCATTTGCAAGTCAACTGATAATTATAATTGACCTCCTAACTGAGATTTACAAGATAACTATAGATTGCTTCAAACCAACAATCTCTGTGGGATTCGACCCTTACTCACGTAAGGTATTACTTGGAAGACCCAGTGCACTTGCTGGTTAGTGGTACGAATTGTGAAAAGTGTGATTCACAATTCGTGCACCAAGTTTTTGGCGCCGTTGCCGGGGATTGTTTGAGTTTGGACAACTGACGGCTTATTTTGTTGCTTAGATTAGGAAAAATTTTTCTTTTTGGTTTAGAGTCTTTTATTATTTATACATTGTTAAAACACTTTAAATTTATAACTCAATTAGTTAGAGCGTGGTGCTTATGTTCTTGGTAATTGGCTATCCTATTTTTAAAATCTTTTTCAAAAATAATTTTTCTTTGAATAAATCTTGTGCCAAACTCTAAGTTTGGTGTTTTCTTGTTGATTTTTCTTTGTTTTTCGACAATTTTAGTTTGGTTTTCTAAAAATTTTAAGTTTGGTGTTCTTTCTTCATGTTCTTGTGTTCTTGTGAGTCTTCAAAGTGTTCTTGAGTTTTCCTTGTGTCTTGATCTTAAAATTTTAAGTTTGGTATTCCTTGGTGTTTTTCCTCCAAAATTTTCGAAAACAAGGAGCATTAGATCTAAAAATTTTAAATCTTGTGCTACTTTATTGTTTTTCTCTTTCCTCACTAAATTTAAAAATATCTTTTCTCTCTAATTTTAAAACAATTTTCGAAAATTATTTTTAAAAATTCAGATTTTTTTTAAATTTAAAATCTTTTCCAAATCATATCTTTTTCAAAACTCCCTTACCACTTTCTCTCTCCTCATTTTTTTGAAAATCTTCACCTATTTTTATTTATTTTATTTTAATTTATTTTATTTTCTAAATAAATAAATAAATAAATAAATAAAAATAAATTTTTTATTTGACATCATCTCCCTTTCTCCATCATGGATCTAAGTGGAAATGAACAGTCCAGGAGGACTCTGGGGTCATATGCTAACCCCTCTACTGCTTCATATGGGAGAAGTATCTGCATACCCTCCATTGGAGTCAGTAGCTTTGAGTTGAATCCTCAGCTCATTATCATGGTGCAGCAAAGCTGCCAGTATTCCGGTCTTCCACAGGAAGAACCTACAGAGTTTCTGGCACAATTTTTACAAATTGCTGACACAGTACATCATAAGGAAATAGATCAGGACGTCTACAGACTATTACTGTTTCCGTTTGCTATAAAAGATCAAGCTAAGAGGTGATTAAATAACCAACCTAAGGCCAGCATAAGGACATGGAAACAGCTGACAGAAAAATTCCTGAATCAATACTTTCCCCCAAAACGGATGACACAGCTAAGGGTGGACATCCAAGGCTTCAAACAAGGAGATAATGAATCTCTTTATGATGCCTGGGAGAGATACAGAGAGATGCTACGAAAATGCCCCTTTGAAATGTTTTCAGAGTGGGTTCAGTTAGACATCTTCTATTATGGGCTTGTAGAAGGAGCTCAGATGTCTCTGGATTACTCAGCTGGTGGATCTATCCACATGAGAAAGACAATTGAAGAAGCTCAAGAGCTCATTGATACAGTTGCCAGGAATCAGCATCTGTACCTAAGCAGTGACCCTTCCATGAAAGAAGAGGTTAAAACAGTAACTGCTGAACTCATCCCTGTAAAACAAGCTGCTGAATTCAATCAGCAATTGGACTTTCTAACAAAGCAGTTAGCCGAATTCAAGGATAAACTACAAGAGACAAGGATGGCTAATATAAATATGGAAGAACAATTGAAGCAAACAAAGCAGCAGCTGTCAAGACAAATAACAGAAGAATGCCAAGCAATTCAATTGAGAAGTGGGAAAACATTAAATACCCCACCTCAAGGCAGCAAAGAGCCAAGGAATGAACAAACCACCCAAAATTCACCTGAGGACAGTAAGAGCCCAGGGAAAAGTAATTCTGGCGTTAAAACGCCAGCAATCTGGTGGAAGGCTGGCGCTGAACGCCCAGACCATGCCCAAGACTGGCGTTCAACGCCAGTAACAAGCAAGGACTGGCGTTCAACGCCAGAAACAAGTAAGGATCTGGCGTTGAACGCCCAAAATGGGCAGGATCTGGCGTTGAACGCCCAAAATGGGCACAGTTCTGGCGTTCAGACGCCAGGAACAGACAAGGAGTTGGCGTCTAACGTCACTCCAGCTTCTAACTCTGGCACTCAATTGCCAGTGAGGGATCAGACACACACAAGTGCTGATGACAACCCCTCTAAAAAGGCTTCTTCAACCACTTCTGTAGGCAATAAACTTACAGCAACTAAGGTTGAGGAATATAAAGCCAAGATACCTTATCCTCAAAAACTCCGGAAAGAGAAGCAGGATAAGCAATTTGCTCGCTTTGCAGATTATCTCAGGACTCTTGAAATAAAGATTCCATTTGCAGAGGCACTTGAGCAAATACCTTCTTATGCCAAGTTCATGAAAGAGATCTTGAGTTATAAAAAGGATTGGAGAGAAACAGAAAGAGTTCTCCTCACTGAAGAATGCAGTGCAGTCATTCTAAAAAGCTTTCCTGAAAAGCTTAAAGACCCTGGGAGTTTTCTGATACCATGCATATTAGGAGGTAATTGCACCAAGACAGCTTTATGCGATCTTAGGGCAAGCATCAACCTAATACCTGCATCCACTATCAGAAAGCTTGGCTTAACTGAAGAAGTTAAACCAACCCGGATATGTCTCCAACTTGCTGATGGCTCCATTAAATACCCATCAGGCGTGATTGAAGACATGATTGTCAGAGTTGGGCCATTCGCCTTTCCCACTGACTTTGTAGTGCTGGAAATGGAGGAGCACAAGAGTGCTACTCTCATTCTAGGAAGACCCTTCCTAGCAACTGGACGAACCCTCATTGATGTCCAACAAGGGGAAATAACCCTGAGAGTCAATGATGATAAGTTTAAGTTGAATGCTGTCAAAGCCATGCAGCATCCAGACACATCAAAAGACTGCATGAAAGTTGATCTTATTGACTCTTTGGTAGAAGAGATTAACATGGCCAAGAGTCTCGAATCAGAGTTGGAAGACATCTTTAAAGATGTTCAGCCTGATTTGTAGGATTCAGAGGAGATTAAAGAGCCTCTGAAATTTCTTCTGGAAGAGGAAAAACCTCCTAAACCCGAGCTCAAACCATTACCACCATCCCTGAAATATGTATTTCTGGGAGAAGGTGACACTTTTCCAGTGATCATAAGCTCTGCTTTAAACCCACAGGAAGAGGAAGCACTTATTCAAGTGCTAAGGACACACAAGACAGCTCTTGGGTGGTCCATAGGTGACCTTAAGGGCATAAACCCAGCTAGATGCATGCATAAAATCTTATTGGAGGATAATGCTAAACCAGTGGTTCAACCACAGAGGCGGCTAAATCCAGCCATGAAGGAAGTGGTACAGAAAGAGGTCACCAAATTACTAGAGGCTGAGATTATTTATCCTATTTCTGATAGCCCCTGGGTGAGCCCTGTCCAAGTCATCCCAAAAAAGGGAGGCATGACAGTGATTCATAATGAAAAAAATGAACTGGTTCCTACAAGAACAGTTACAGGGTGGCGCATGTGTATTGACTACAGAAGGCTCAATACAGCCACCAGAAAGGATCATTTTCCTTTACCATTCATAGACCAGATGCTAGAAAGACTGGCAGGTCATGATTATTACTGCTTTTTGGATGGCTACTCAGGCTATAACCAGATTGCAGTGGATCCCCAAGATCAAGAGAAAACAGCATTCACATGTCCATCTGGAGTGTTTGCTTATAGAAGGATGCCATTTGGGCTGTGTAATGCGCCTGCAACCTTCCAGAGATGCATGCTCTCTATTTTCTCTGATATGGTGGAAAATTTTCTGGAAGTCTTCATGGATGACTTCTCAGTATATGGAGACTCATTCAGGTCCTGTCTTGATCACCTGAAACTTGTCCTGAAGAGATGCCAAGAGACCAACCTAGTCTTAAACTGGGAAAAATGTCACTTTATGGTGACTGAAGGGATTGTCCTTGGGCATAAAATCTCAAACAAGGGAATAGAGGTGGATCAAGCAAAAATAGAGGTAATTGAAAAATTACCACCACCTGCCAATGTTAAGGCAATCAGAAGCTTTCTGGGGCATGCAGGATTCTATAGGAGGTTTATAAAGGATTTTTCAAAAATCGCAAAACCTCTAAGCAATCTACTAGCTGCTGACACGCCATTTGTGTTTGACACAGAGTGTCTGCAGGCGTTTGAAACGCTGAAAGCTAAGCTGGTCACAGCACCAGTTATTTCTGCACTAGACTGGACATTACCATTTGAGCTAATGTGTGATGCCAGTGATCACGCCATTGGTGCAGTATTGGGACAGAGGCATGACAAGCTTCTGCACGTCATTTATTATGCTAGTCGCGTTTTAAATGATGCCCAGAAAAATTACACAACCACAGAAAAAGAATTACTTGCAGTGGTTTATGCCATTGACAAGTTCAGATCATACTTAGTAGGATCAAAAGTGATTGTGTATACTGACCATGCTGCTCTTAAATATCTACTCACAAAGCAGGATTCAAAACCCAGGCTCATCAGATGGGTGTTGCTTCTGCAAGAGTTTGATATAGAAATAAGAGATAGAAAAGGGACAGAGAACCAAGTAGCTGATCATCTGTCCCGGATAGAGCCAGTAGAAGGGACGTCCTTCCCCTCTCTTGAGATCTCTGAGACTTTTCCAGATGAGCATTTATTTTCCATTCAGGAAACACCATGGTTTGCCGATATTGCAAACTATAAAGCCGCAAGGTTCATACCCAAAGAGTACAACAGGCAACAAAAGAAAAAATTAATCACTGATGCAAAGTACTACTTGTGGGATGAACCCTATCTCTTTAAGAGATGTGCAGACAGAATAATCCGTAGATGTGTTCCTAGAGAAGAAGCACAGAAGATCCTATGGCATTGCCATGGATCTCAATATGGAGGCCATCTCGGAGGTGAGCGAACAGCCACCAAGGTCCTCCAATGTGGCTTCTATTGGCCCACACTCTATAAAGATTCCCGAGAGTTTGTACGTAACTGTGACAGTTGCCAAAGAGCTGGTAATCTGCCTCATGGTTACGCCATGCCTCAACAAGGAATCTTGGAGATTGAGTTGTTTGACGTATGGGGAATTGACTTCATGGGACCTTTCCCACCATCATTCTCAAACACTTATATTCTGGTGGCAGTTGACTATGTATCAAAATGGGTTGAGGCCATTGCCACACCCACCAATGATACTAAAACAGTGCTGAAGTTCCTCCAAAAATATATCTTCAGCAGGTTTGGGGTCCCTAGAGTACTAATCAGTGATGGGGGCACTCACTTCTGCAACAAACAGCTTTACTCTGCCATGGTCCGATATGGGATTCGCTACAAGGTAGCGACTCCATATCATCCACAGACTAATGGACAAGCTGAAGTCTCTAACAGAGAGCTAAAAAGAATCCTAGAACGGACTGTAAATACCCGTAGAAAGGATTGGGCAAGAAGCTTGGATGATGCTCTATGGGCATACAGAACAGCATTCAAGACTCCTATAGGGACCTCTCCATACCAACTGGTCTATGGTAAGGCATGTCACCTGCCCGTGGAACTGGAACATAAAGCCTACTGGGCAACCATATTCCTGAACTTTGATGCCAAATTAGCTGGAGAAAAAAGATTGCTCCAGCTAAATGAGCTAGAGGAATTCAGATTCACTGCTTTCGAAAATGCCAAGCTTTATAAAGAAAAATAAAAAAAGTGGCATGACAGAAAGCTGTCATCTAGAATCTTTGAACCAGGACAAAAGGTTCTGTTGTTCAACTCTAGGCTCAGGCTATTCCTCGGGAAACTGAAGTCCCGGTGGAGGGGACCATATGTGATTACAAGTGTATCACCATATGGTTATGTGGAGCTTCAAGATATTGATTCTGATAAGAAGTTCATTGTCAATGGATAGAGAATCAAGCATTACCTTGAAGGCAATGTTGAGCAAGAGTGCTCAAGGCTGAAGCTAGACTAAAAGCTCAGCAAGGTCCAGCTAAAGACAATAAAGAAGCGCTTGCTGGGAGGCAACCCAGCCATGGGGCATCAATCCTCTAAGCATTTTGCCCTATTTTTATTTTTATTTTTATTTGTTTATATAAATTTCACTGATCCTAAGGTAAAGAGTCAATTGTATAAGTTCACAGGGTTACAAAAGGATTCTGCACACAAAACAGAGAAAAAGAGCTCACTGGCAAGAAAACGCTAGTAAAAGTCTGTTTTGGGCGTTCAACGCCCAACAGAAGCATCCACTGGGCGTTGAATGCCAGTGAGGATAGCCATCTGGGCGTTAAACGCCAGAAAGAAGCTCTTTCTGGGCGTTTAACGCCAGATTTACAGCATTCTGGGCGTTCAGAAAAACGCCCAGTAATAAAGGACTTCCTGGCGTTCAACGCCAGAAAGAAGCAGCAGCTGGGCGTTGTGGAGAGGCAGCATTTGGGCGCTGAACGCCCAAAACAAGCAGCGTTTGGGCGTTCAAACGCCAGGATGGTGGGGAGGAGGTAAATTCATTTTTTCTTCATATTTTTTATTTTAATCTTAATTTTCATGCTTCAATTCATGATTTCTTGCATAAACATGTTAAGAACCCTGATTTTTAAAATCCCTAATTTCTAAAAACCCTACCTTAAAAATATCAAATGTATCTTAATCCATAAGCACAAACCCTCTTTTTCAATTCAATTCAACTCTTTTTAAAATTTTCAAAACAAATCTATCTTTTCAACTAATATCTTTTTCAAATCTCCACATTATCTTTTTCAAAATCTAGATTTATCTTTTTTAAAAATTTTTCATATCTTTTCAATTTTAAACTATATCCTCTCTTATCATATCTTCTATCTTATCTTTTCCAAATCAATCTTTTTTATCATATCTTTTCTAAAATTTTCGAACCCACCCCCTCCCTTTAAATATGGGTTCGGCCTCCACCCCCCTCCATCAACAATTGCACCTAGCTCCCCTTCTATCCCTCTCCTTTCTTTTCTTTTGCTTGAGGACAAGCAAACCTCTAAGTTTGGTGTGTTTATCCGTGATCACTAAGATCATGGCTCCTAAGGGAAAACAACCCACTTCAAGAGGCAAGAAAGAGAGCGTTCCAAAACCACTTTGGAATCAAGGGAAGTTCTTATCTAAAGAACATTCAGACCATTATTACAAAATAATGGGTCTAAGATCAGTGATCCAGGAAGTTAGATTCGATCTGAAAGAAGACGAATATCCAGAGATCCAGGAGTAAATTTGAATCAGGAACTGAGAGGTCCTAGCTAATCCTGAGACGAAAGTGGGAAGGAATATGGTCCAGGAGTTCTATGCTAATATGTGGCAGACAGACAAGCAAAAACTATCTGAAACTGCTTTCTATGAATATCGGACCATGGTCAGAGGAAAGATTGTTCATACCATCCCTGACAAGATCAGAGAGATCTTAAAGCTACCTCAGCTGAAAGATGATCCAGACTCTTTCAACAGGAGAATGATGAGAACAGACAAGGGCCTGGATAAGATTCTAGAGGATATATGTATCCCTGGAGCAAGGTGGACCACTAGCACGAAGGGTGTCCCAAATCAACTCAAAAGGGAAGATCTCAAACCAGTCGCCAGAGGATGGCTGGACTTCATTGGGCATTCTTTGCTGCCCACTAGCAACCGTTCTGAAGTCACTGTTAAAAGAGCAGTGATGATCCATTGCATCATGATGGGAAAAGAAGTGGAAGTTCATCAACTAATTTCCACTGAATTCTACAAAATTGCTAATAAAAATTCTAAAGAGGCCAGGTTGGCTTACCCAAGCTTGATTTCTCTGCTCTGCAAGGACGCTGGAGTAAGGATGGGAATAACTGAGTATATCTCAATTGAGAAACCAATCACCAAAGCATCAATGGAAAAACAACAAGTACAGGATGACCCCATCAAGAAGAAAACACAGGAATTTCTCCCAGAAATCCCTCAATCTGAATATTGGGAGTATCTTGAAACATCAGTTACCAAGATGCAAGAAGCTATGGAACAAATAATAAAGGAACAGAAGGAACAAAGTCAAATTCTTTGCTATTTGATTAAAGAACAGGAAGAGCAAGGGCGTGACTTGAGGGAATTGAAGCGCCAGAAGTTATCTCTTGAAGGACCAAGCACCCCACAGATCCGAGGAACATCCACTTCCCAGAACAAAGGTTGTTAAATTCCAATTTCTGCTTTAACTCTGTGATAGTTGTCGTTATAGGAGTTTACCTTAGGAGTCATATAGTAGTAATTAATGTCTATTTTGATTTTACCTCCAATTAAGTTATAGTCTATTTTTCTCATCATCAGCAAACATGAATAAAATAGTAGATCTTTTGAATAAGAGGCAATAAAATTCGAGTTTTTAATAAGAAAAATTCTAATTAGTAACATGTGGTGGCAATGCTTTCTGTCGTCTGAATGAATGCTTGAACAGTGCATATGTCTTTTGAATTTGTTGTTTAAGACTGTTAAATATGTTGGATCTTGAAAGAATGATGAACTTGAGACATGTTATTGATAATCTGAAAAATCATAAAAATGATTCTTGAAGCAAGAAAAAGCAGCAAAAGAACAAAGCTTGCAGGAAAAAAAAGAGAGAGAGAGAGAAAGAAAAAGCAAGCAGAAAAAAGCCAAAGCTCTTAAAACCAAAAGGCAAGGGTAATAGAAAGGATCCCAAGGCTTTGAGCATCAGTGGATAGGAGGGCCTAAAGGAATAAAATCCTGGCCTAAGCGGCTAAACCAAGCTGTCCCTAGCCATGTGCTTGTGGCGTGAAGGTGTCAAGTGAAAACTTGAGACTGAGCGGTTAAAGTCAAGGTCCAAAGCAGAAAGAAGAGTGTGCTTAAGAACCCTGGACACCTCTAATTGGGGACTTTGGCAAAGCTGAGTCACAATCTAAAAGGGTTCACCCAATTATGTGTCTGTGGCATTTATGTATCCGGTGGTAATACTGGAAAACAAAGTGCTTAGGGCCACGTCCAAGACTCATAAAGTAGCTGTGTTCAAGAATCATCATACTAAAATAGGAGAATCAATAACACTCTCTGAATTCTAAGTTCCTATAGATGCCAATCACTCTGAGCTTCAATGGATAAAGTGAGATGCCAAAACTGTTCGGAAGCAAAAAGCTACTAGTCCCGCTCATCTAATTAGAATCTGAGCTTCACTCAAAAAACTCTGAGATATTATTGCTTCTTGACTTATTAGTCTTCTATTTTATTTGTCTAGTTGCTTGAGGACAAGCAACAGTTCAAGTTTGGTGTTGTGATGAGCGGATATTTTATACGCTTTTTGGGGTTAATTTCATATAGATTTTAGTATGTTTTAGTTGTTTTTAATTTATTTTCATTAGTTTCTAGGCAAAATCCACATTTCTGGACTTTACTATGAGTTTGTGTATTTTTCTATAATTTCAGGTATTTTCTGGCTGAAATTGAGGGAGCTGAGCAAAAATCTGATTCAGGCTGAAAAAGGACTGCTGATGCTGTTGGATTCTGACCTCCCTGCACTCAAAATGGATTTTCTAGAGCTACAGGACTCCAAATGGCGTGCTTCTAATTGCTTTGGAAAGTAGACATCCAGGGCTTTCCAGAAATATATAATAGTCCATACTTTTCTCAAGGATAGATGACGTAAATTGGCGTTTAACGCCAGCTCTCTGCCTAATTCTGGCGCCCAGCGCCAGAAACAAGTTGCAAGTTGGAGTTCAACGCCAGAAAAGGATCCAAAGCTGGCGTTGAACGCCCAAAACAGCCCCAGGCACGTGAGAAGCTTTAGTCTCAGCCCCAGCACACACCAAGTGGGCCCCAGAAGTGGATTTCTGCACTATCTGTTATAGTTTACTCATTTTCTGTAAACCTAGGCTACTAGTTTAGTATTTAAACAACTTTTAGAGATTCATTTTGTATCTCATGACATTTTTAGATCTGAACTTTGTACTCTTTGACGGCATGAGTCTCTAAACTCCATTGTTGGGGGTGAGGAGCTCTGCTGTGTCTCGATGAATTAATGCAAGTATTTCTGTTTTCCATTCAAACATGCGTGTTCCTATCTAAGATATCCATTCGCGCCTAATTATGGAGAAGGTGATGATCTGTGACACTCATCACCTTCCTCAATTCATGAACGTGTGTCTGACAATCACCTCTGTTCTACATCAGATTGAATGAATATCTCTTAGATTCCTTAAACAGGATCTCCGTGGTATAAGCTAGATAGATAGCAGCATTCATGAGAATCCGGAAAGTCTAAACCTTGTCTGTGGTATTCCGAGTAGGATTCTGGGATTGAATGGCTGTGATGAGCTTCAAACTCACGAGTGCTAGGCGTAGTGACAGACGCAAAAGGATAGCAAATCCTATTCTGGTACAATTGAGAACCTGCAGATGATTAGCCGTGCGGTGACAGCGCACTTGGACCCTTTTCACTGGAAGGATGGATGGTAGCCATTGACAACGGTGATCCACCAACACACAGCTTGCCATAGGAGGAACGTGCGTGCATGGAGAAGAAGGCAGAGGAAAGCAGAGATTCAGAAGACAAAGCATCTCCAAAACTCCAACACATTCTCCATTATTACATACCAAGTATTTATTTTATGTTCCCTTGTTCATTTGCAAGTCAACTGATAATTATAATTGACCTCCTAACTGAGATTTACAAGATAACTATAGATTGCTTCAAACCAACAATCTCTGTGGGATTCGACCCTTACTCACGTAAGGTATTACTTGGAAGACCCAGTGCACTTGCTGGTTAGTGGTACGAATTGTGAAAAGTGTGATTCACAATTCGTGCACCAATGGGCTACTGGAGACGGATGGTCAACTTAGAGCTCTTTGTGACATTAAGAGTAAGAGAAAGATGGTCAGTGGTAAGAATTGTCCTGCAAAGTTCATTATGGTTGGAAGCTTTAAGTTTAAACGCAAAGGTTGGTGTAGAGCTCAATTGAATGGGTCTAGGAAGCTGTTTGGTAGCTGCAGTGAGAATTCAAATTACTTATCACCCGGCTGGAAAAATACAGATCCCGACAAAAATGGGTGTAAAAGCAAGGTTTGGGATATTGGAATCTGCTCTGACATTTGTCACCCCGGGAGCCTAAGAATCTGTTTGAAGCTTCTTAAGGGCTTTACATGCCTAGTTTGGGATCCCGGAGGTTACTGGAAGCACAAACACTGGTGGGGATTCCTGGATGAATACAAGCATAAGCCACCATAACAGGGAGCTCACCAAATGTCCAACTTAAGGACTTTAACTAAAAGTGCTAGGTGGGAGACAACCCACCATGGTATGATCGTTTCTTTTTCAATTTTATCTCATGTTGTTTATTTTTATTTTATTTTAATTGAACCTGGAATTATTCATAGCATCTACATTAGCATTGCATACTGCATAATTGCATAAAAAAAATACGCACGCGACGCGGCAGCGTCGCTGACGCGTCCGCGTCACTAGTGCGTTGGGAAGAAAAGAATTGAACAGAGAGTCATGCGAGAGCGTGGCTGGAGGCACGCCTTTAGCATAATTTGACCCACGCGACCGCGTCGCCGACGCGACTGTGTCATTTGAAAAATGCCTCCCACGCGACCACGTCACCCACGCGGCCGCGTGACCTAGAAATCGACGTAAGAAAGGGTGCACGACCGAAAGTTGTGCGAGAGTAGTGCTGGACTGGTGCTGATCGCACACACCTTACCACACGGTCGCATGGCTCACGCGTCCGCGTCATATCCCCATGATGGCCACTCACGCGATTGCGTCGACCACGCGACCGCG
This sequence comes from Arachis ipaensis, assembly GCF_059453495.1. NCBI lineage: Eukaryota > Viridiplantae > Streptophyta > Magnoliopsida > Fabales > Fabaceae > Arachis > Arachis ipaensis. The sequence continues at coordinate 39,617,164 of NC_142442.1, forward strand.
TCACCCTGGATTTTGGCAATACTAAGTTTTGAACAGAGAGTTGTGCGACCGCGAGGCTGCACTCGCGCCACTAGCACAAATCGAGTCACGCGATCGCGTGCCCCACGCGTCCGCATCACCCAATCTTATCGCGCACCACGCGACCGCGTCGCTCGCGCCGCACAACTTATCCAGATCAGCGCCAATTATCTTATCTTCTCTTTTCTAATCCTAATTTCTTCTATCTTTTCTTCTTTCTTTCACTTCTCATCCTTCTTATTTTTATTTTTTTCATTTAATTTATTTGTATACATTCATTCATTGCATTATTTTCATTGGTGTTAGAAATTTATTTGGGTCATTATTTTTTATATTTTTGTGGATTATTAAAGGAATTATTTGACAATTATATATTACTTTTTAAAAAAAAAAGGTTGCTTGCATGTTCAATTTAATACTTTCAATAGCTTATTTACCATGCTTGCTATGTGTTTGTGAAAAAGCTCGTATGACATTATGCACTATTTTTAGATTTCTTTTATTCTACTACTCTAAATGCTTGCTTTTCACAAAACCTTTGTATATTTTATTAATTAAATATAATTATTATTACAAATATGTTGTTAGTTTGAAAGGCTTGGTAATCTCACTGGGACATTAAATGCTTGATCTATGCTACTCATGCCTTTGCCTGCATGCCAATAAACACCTTGCATTTAGTTGTCATCATATGCACTTGCTATATTTCCATTTATGATTTTTTTCACATGTAGTCATGACCATGTGTTAACTTCATTTATCTTTTAATGTGCATTGATTACCACCTTACCCATCCTCTTCCTTGCTCTATCCCTTTGAATTCAAATTAATTTATTTTTTCCTTTTCAGGATGGCCACCAAGAAAGGTAAAGAGAAAGCTACTACCAAACCACCGGCAAGGAAAGGAACAAAAAGACCCCAGCTGAGGAACCACAACCCCCATCCACTTACACATCTTAGCATGCACCGAGAACGGTGCAATCTTTAAGTGTGGGGAGGTTGATACCGATCTCCATGGGTTAGCTATTTTCCTCTTTTCAACACCATTGTTTTATTTTCCTTGTTAGTTGTTGCATTTACATGTTTGATTGCATATCTGTTTGATTTTGTGCATATTTTACCACTTGGTTGAAGTAATATTTTCTTTTTCAAGAAACCTTTTAGAGTATTTTACTAATTTGAATAAAATTTAATGTTACACTTGTTTGAAGAAATATTATACTGGAACATGGTTTAGAGCTCGAACACACAAAACCTGTGAGACTTTTGAGCCTATTTGAATTGGTTGCATTTTACCAACCAATATTTTATTTTTGATGTGTGTTTTTCTCTCTAAAATTGTGATCTTTGTCTTGCTTAATTCTATATTTCCATGTTTTGATGTATGCATACACTTACATGATTGAGGCCTTTGTTTCACTAAGCTTACATACCCATATGGCCTTAACCCTTCATTATCCCTTGCAAACCAATGTTAAGCCTATTATACCCCTTTGTTCTTTACTTTAGCACATCATTAACTCTAAGCGAAAGACAATAATGCCCTTAATTTGAATCCTTGGTTAGCTTAGACTAGTGAGAGTGCTCATGAATTAAGTGTGGGAAAATTGGGATTGAAAACATTTGGTTTGAGAATTGAGTATGTTAGAATTTTCTGAAAATGTGAAAGAAATGTTTAGGACATGTTCATGCATTCAATAAATTAATCATATGCATTGATAAAAATAAAAGAAAATATATATATATATATATATATATATATATATATATATATATATAAATATATATATATATATATATATAATATAAAAAAAAGAAGAAGAAGAAAAAGAGAAAAAGATGAGAAAAAGAACAAATAAGTAAAAAGGGACAAAATGCCCCAAAGTAAATGGTGAAAGCAATGCATATATACTGTATTCAAAATCGGATGCATGAATATGTGGAAAACATGCTTAATGGATAGTTAGAGGTTGTATTATGATTACATGGATTGTCTAAGTTAGGTGGAAAGTTTAAGTTAATTAAGGATTTAGATTTTAGTCCACTTGGCCAAATACAATCCTACCTTGACCCTAACCCCATTACAACCCTTAAAAGACCTCTTGATATGTGTATCTGTGCATTAAATTTATGTTGATTGTTAGATGAAGAGCAAGCCTTAGAAAGCAAGGTTAGTAGAGAATTGAGAGAATCAAACCTAAAACACTTGAGTGATTAGAATGAATACACTTCCAGTGAGGGTTCGATGCTCGATTCTTTGTTCCCAGCTTTCATGAGCTATTTTCTTCTACAAGCCTATTTGTACTTCATTTTTATGATTTGAATTAGTGAAATCCAGTTCATATTTATTCTTGGAGAATTTATTTACTTTTTAACCAAGTACGTAGAAACATTCTGCATGTAGTTGCATTCATAGGTTGCATTTCATACATCCTACCATTCCTCTTCATTTTTATAGCTTCTCTTAAGCTTAGCATGAGGACATGCTAATGTTTAAGTGTGGGGAGGTTGATAAACCACTATTTTATGGTTTATCTTGTGCTCAATTGAGTGATTTTTATCAACTCTTTACCCACTTATTCATATTATTTGCATGGTTTTACATTTGCCTTCCTAATTATGTGCTATGATTGAAAACATGCTTCTTTGATCTTACAATTGCTAATATTAATCCTCTCTTATTACCATTAGATTCCTTGATATGTGTGTTAAGTATTTTCAGAGATTATAAGGCAGGAATGACTTGGAGGATGGAAAGGAAGCATGCAAAAGCGGAAGGAATACAAGAAGTTGAAGGAACTGCAAAGCTGTCAGCCTGACCTCTTTGCATTCAAATAGTCATAACTTGAGCTACAGAGGTCCAAACGATGCGGTTCCAATTGCGTTGGAAAGCTAACGTCCGGGGCTTTGGTTTGATATATAATACCCATAGTTGCCCTGACGCTAGGCGATGCGACCGCGTGCTCCATGCGGATGCGTCGCAGTGACGAAAAACCAGCGTGGCAGATTTCTTCTCCGGCGATTTCTAGGCTGTTTTTGACCCAGTTTTCAGCCCAGAACACACAGATTAGAGGCTATAAAGTGGGAAAATACATCCGTTCATAAACAGGCTCTCATAATTCACAATTTTAGTTTTAGATGTAGTTTTTAGAGAGAGAGGTTCTCTTCTCTCTCTTAGGATTAGGATTAGGATTAGGATTTCAACTTTATTATTTCAACTTACAACTTCAATTACAGGTTCAATGTTCCTTTTATTTATTTTCCCAATTAATTTATGAATATTCATGTTAGATTTGATTTCTTTTATTAATACAATTTGAGGTATTTTCAGATTTAATTTTGTTTTGCTTTATTTACATGAATACTTTTAATTTAATTTAGAATTCTCCCTTTGGACTTTGGTTAAGTAATTGGTAACGCTTGAGCTGTCAATTAAAGCAGTGGTTGAAATTGGGAGTTGCTCCAATAACTCTAGTCTTTCCGTAGGAATTGACTAGGACCTGAGGATTAAGCTAATTAATCCACTTGATTTACCTTCATAGTTAGAGGTTAACAAAGTGGGATTAAAATCCAATTCTCATCACAATTGATAAGGATAGGACTTCCAGTTCTTATACCTTGCCAAGAGTTTTATTATCTATTTAAATTAATACAATTTACTTTCTTGCCATTTACTATTCTCGCTTTTTATCTTATACATTAAAAACCCCCAATTTAAAATCTTCATAACCAATAATAAGAACATACTTCCCTACAGTTCCTTGAGAAGACGACCCGAGGTTTAAATACTCGATTATCAATTTTAAAAGGGGTTTGTTACTTGTAACAACCAAAATGTTTGTAAGAAAGGACTTTTGTTGGTTTAGAAGCTATACCTGCAACGAGGATTTATCTACAAATTTCTAGACCACGCAAAATTTCTCATTTCAGAGACCAAGAAAGAAAGTTAATTCTCCGATTAAACTCATTTCAAACTCACTAGTCATAAGTTTTCTAAACTCTTCACACAAGGTTTCATTGGCCGAACCAAAGACTATGTCATCCACATAAACTTGAATAAGCAAAATATCATCATTAGATTCTTTTATAAACAAAGTAGTATCGGTGGTACCCCTTCGAAACTTAATTTCCAACAAGAAGGCATTAAACCTTTCATACCAAACTCTTGGAGCTTGCCTAAGGCCATAATGAGCCTTTGATAATTTAAAAACATGATTTGGAAATTCTTTACTTTCAAAACTGGGGGGTTGAGCCACAAATACTTCCCTGTCTATAAAACCATTAAGGAAAGCACATTTAACATCCATTTGGAACATTCTAAAGCCCTTATGGGCAGCATAGGCAAGAAGCAACCTAATTGCTTCCATTCTAGCTACCAGGGCAAATGACTCATCAAAATCAATGCCTTCCTCTTGATCGTAACCTTGGACCACTAATCTAGCCTTATTACGAACAACACTACCATCCTCACCCAATTTATTTTTAAAGATCCACTTTGTACCGGTTACCTTCTTACAATTTGAATTTGGTACAAGTGTCTAAACCTCATTCTTTTCAAATTGAGCTAGCTCTTCTTCCATGGGTTTGACCCAAGAGGGGTCTTCAAGAGCTTGCTTCACGTTGAGAGGTTCTAATTAGGACAAAAAGGCAACATTGCTAGGTTCTAATTGCTTCTTGCTTGAGGATCTAGTGTGTACGCCTTGGGAAGGATCACCAATGATAAAATCATGGGGGTAACCCTTCAAAAACTTCCATTCTCTTGGCCTTTGAGGTAAGGTTCTGCCTTGATGAGCTTCAGCAGACTGTTCTGTTCCGGATTCTCTGACTGGTTCAGGAGATAAAACTAAAATGTCGCCTCTATCCTGATGAGACATTTCTGGACGGACAGGTTCTTCACTTGGGACAGTTTTGGGACTTTCTTGACTTGGTTGATGATTCATATCAGCTTCACTTCCTGTATCATCATCTAAAAGGGCACTGGGAATTGAATTAGTATCATAAAAAGACACATGTATGGATTCTTCTATGGTTCTATGTTCCTTGAGGTAAATTCTAAATGCTTTTCTAGTGGTGGAGTATCCAACAAACATTCCTTCATAGGATTTTGGATCAAATTTTCGAAGATTTTCTTTATTGTTAAGTACAAAATATTTGCATCCAAAAATGTGAAAATACTTAAGATCAGGTAGGGTTCCTTTCCATAGCTCATAAGGAGTTTTCTTTAATCCTTTTCGAATGATAGTCCTATTCAAAATATAACAAGCTGTATTTATAGCTTTAGCCCACAAAAATTTTGGAATATCATTTTCACAAAGCATAGCTCTAGTCATTTCTTGAAGGCTTCTATTCCTTCTTTCAACTACCCCATTTTGTTGAGGAGTTCTAGGACATGAAAAGTTATGTGCAATTCCAAAATTATCACAGAATTTTTTAAAATCTTGATTTTCAAATTCTTTTCCATGATCACTTCTTAAGTGAAAAATTTTCAAATCTTTTTCATTTTGAATCTTTTTACAAAGAGTTGAAAAAGCATGAAAAGCATCATTCTTATGAGCTAGGAAGAGTACCCAACCGAATCTAGAGTAGTCATCCACCACCACCAAACCATAGTGTTTACCTCCTAAACTTTGAGTTCTAGTTGGAGCAAAAAGATCAATATACAACATTTCCAATGGCATCTTAGTGGAGATTCCATCTTTTGGTTTAAAAGAGAATTTTACTTGTTTGCCTAATTGACAAGCATCACAAGTAATATCGTTATCAAATTTAATGTTAGGATCAGAATACCTCTCACCAAGTTTTTCTTACCAAGCTTAGAAATTTGGAACATCCTTGCATGACCGAATTTCTTATGCCATAGCCATTTTTCAGATTCAAGTGATGTAAAGCATGTTACTTTTTGATCTTTTAAATCCTCAAGAGTCAATCAATACACATTATTACACCTTTTAGCTTCAAACAAGATTTCCCTAGATTTTTCACAGAATACTATTTTTCACACCCTTTTATTTTAGCTTTCAACCGCTTGTTTTCTTCAACAAGATCAACAGCGGTTTTAGCTTCTCTCAATTTTTCTTTTAGAAAACTATTTTCAGCTTTAAGAATTTCGATTTGAGACTAAAGATTTTGTTTTTTATTAAAAAAATCTAATCTTTTCAGAAAGGTGATCTATCATGAGATGAAGGTCTTCAGTGTCAGGGTTATGAAAAACTACCTGCTCTACGTGATCTGCCATGAGGCAAGTTTGAGACTTGGTTTCTGATTCTTCATCTTCATCAGAATCATTTTCCAAGTCTTCCCAAGAGGCCATCAGTTCTTTCTTCTTTCCCTTCTTTGGCTTCTCCTCCTTCTTAAGTTTAGGGCAATCAAATTTGAAGTGCCCAGCCTCTTTGCAATTGTAGCAGATCACTTTACTGAAATCTTTCTTTGGTTTCCTTGAGCTGATTCCTTTGCTTCTTTCCTTCCATTTCACCATTTTCTTGAATTTCTTAGCAAACAAAATAAAATCATTTTCAGATGAGTTATCACTGGATTCATCATCCAGAGGATTAGTGATAACTAGATTTCTTGCATGGTTTGGAATCAATCTAAACAAGAACCAAGTCGTTAGTAGCATAGTCCAAACCAACAATGAACTCTCAAGATCAAATGTTTAAATTCAAATCAAATAACCGAGATCAAGAGTACTTCAACCTCAGGTCGTTCTCCCTAGGACGCAATCATAAGTGTTTATCTTTCGGTTGGTAATAGGACAAAAGGGGGTTTTGTAATCAAAGAACTAAAGATTAAAAGGACTTAAGAAATAAAAGAACTAAGGAATGATCAAAATTGTAATTAATGCAATTAAAGAGAAGATGAAATCAAAACTAGTGAAAAATGCTATAAATGCAATAAAGAGCCTTGACTTGGAAATGAGAATCTAAGGAATCCTATCATCGCCATAACCACAACTATGGTAATTATGATGAGTCAATCTCGCCTAGTCAACTCCAACCATCAAGGAGTAAGTCAAGCAAGCATAATTGACCTTAATCCATAAGTCCTAACCAATACCAAACTAGTTGATAAAAGGCTAGCGTCAATGGAAACAAGAGTCAACTAACTACCTAAGAATTACCACTAAATGTCGGACATTATTACTCTAGTATCCTAGGAACTCAAATCACAAGCCAAGGTGGGAAAATCTACTCAAAATCTAGAGTTGGAATTTTCACAAACACCATGTATGCATAAAAGTAAAACATGGAAAATTTCAAAGAAAAGTGGAAAACTATAACCAATTATCAACAAAATCAAACATAAACAAGCAATCAAACATAAAGGAAGCATGAAACATAAAATTCATTAATCAAAATTCCAAGAACTCAAAATTGCAATTATAAACAAAGTGCTTAAACCAAAGGCAATGAAAGTAAAAGACAATGTAATTAAAGGGAAATTAAAGAGTACTTACAAAAGAGTTGATCAACATCCAAGATAAAGGCTTGCTATAAAATACTACATAAAGATTGTATAAACCCTAAGAGAGCAATGCTACACTACTCCTACTCCTACTCCTAATACATTTTCTACCTAATCTACCTAATGAAAGCTTCCCCCCTTTTGATATGTGTTGAATCCCCCTTATATAGCACTCCAAAATCAGCATCCAAGCCTTCCAAAATGGGCCAAAAGCCTTCAGAAAACGCTCAGCAGGTGTTTCATTAATAAAATCACGTACAGGGACCTTTGCGCATGCACACTTGGCTGAATGTTGACCTGTGCGTACGCACAGGTGCTTATGCGCACGCACACATGGAAATTCTTTCCTGTGCGTACGCACGCTGGCTTGTGCGCACGCACACTTGCTGTGTGTAGTTTTCCTTGTTTTCTTCATGTGTTCTCCCTTCTACATGCCTTCTTCCACTTTTGCTTAGCCAATTTGCCAAAATGACCTGAAATTACTCACAATACACATCACGGTATCGAATGGCATGAAAGTGGAATTAAAATCACTAATTTAGGCACAAAAACGTATGTTTTCACATTTAAGTCCAAATTAGGGATCAAACATAAAAAGTATGCTATTTTGGTGCTTAAATGTGAGTTCATGTGCTAAAATCCATCCAAATTGAGTCAAAATATACCATCAAATATAGACTCATCAATTCCCCCACACTTTAAAAATAGCATGTCCTCATGCTAAACCAACAAGAAAAATAATCAAAAGGGTAATCAACTTATTGAATGCAACTATCTATATGCATGCAATTATGTATATACTATATATAACTATATATCTATCTATAGTATTCTATTGAATTGGTGAAAACAAACAGTCAAATTTCCAAGCAAGACTATAGACAAATAGGGCAAAGCAAGGAAATAGTCCAATGCAATCAAAATCTAAAGAATTGATTTAACTTATAAAAAGAAGCAACTTGCAAGAATGCATGATAAAAAGGGTAGAAACATAGAATTGAGTGATCGAACCCTCACTAGGTGTGTATGCACTCTAATCACTCGGTGTTTAGGGTCAATTCACTCAAATCTCCTCTAATCATGCTTTCAAGAAATTGCTTTTCATCTAACAATCAACAAGTATTTGATGCATGTATGCAAGTATCATGAGGTCTTTAGAAGGTTGTAATGGAGTTAGGATAAGGGTAAGATGAATATATGGCTAAGTGGACTAAAGGACTGAATCTTTGATTAGCTCAAGTATCCAACTCAACCTATATCAATCAACCCACAAAAATGCATTCTAACCACCCATTACTTCTTTTCACACACATTCATGCCTTAGTTTCTATTCAAAATACATATGCATTTCTTATTCATTTTTTCCCTTTTCTTTGGGATGACTTTTGTCCCTTCTTCTTCTTCTTCTTCTTCTTCTTCTTCTTCTTCTTCTTCTTCTTCTTCTTCTTCTTCTTCTTCTTCTATTATTATTATTATTATTATTATTATTATTATTATTATTATTATTATTATTATTATTATTATTATTATTATTATTATTATTATTATTATTATTATTATTATTATTATTATTATTATTATTATTATTATTTCATTTTTCATCATTTTTTTTCTATGACAAATGCATATGGTTAAAGCAAATTGATACATGAATGTGCACCCATTTTTTCCAAATTTTTCAATAAGTACCCAAAACAGAATTTTTCTCTACTCAATGCTTTCCAAAATTTTTCCCACACTTAAATGACACACACTCCTCAACCTAAGCTAATCAAAGATACAATTCAAGGTTAGTCATGATTTTTTGCTTAGGATTGTGATGTGCTAATAATTAGAACAAAGGGGGTTAAAAAAGCTCAAAAGTAGTTCACAATAGTAGATATAAGGGTTAGGCTATATGGGTGAGTGAGTTTAATTCAAAGATGGCCTCAATCATGCTAAATGCATTCAAAGCACCAAACATTGGACATAAAGAATCAAGCAAAACCAAGATCACAATCATAGAAGGAGCATAGCACACAATGAACAAAATAGTGGTTATAATATGTAACCACTCATTAAAGCTCCAATACTCACAAGGTATTTGTTCTTTCTCTCTTCTATGTACCACAAAGAAATCATTTAAGCAAGTTTGAAAACAATTTTCTCAATCAATTCAATAGATTGCCCTTGAAGCAAAATTCTTGAATAATTTATTTTTTTTTCACCAAAACTTATTTCCTATATATATGTATGATGTGATGGATGCAAATTTTTCAAAATTTTCCTAGTTCTATTCCTAATTTTCAACATTACAAAAAAAAATTAACATAAACAATTAGGACAAAATTGAACTAGGTGCTATACTATTCACATCATCCAATCACAACTTCTATCTATAAAATATATGCCATGCAAAAGATGCAAAATGCAATAGTTATGGTTGAACTAAGATGTATATATATATATATATATATTATAGAAGAAAGTACAATGCAACAATCAAAAACACTCCAAATATCTACAAGAAACATAGTAAAAAGAAACAAAAACGAAGTGCAAAGTGTTTGGGAAAAGAAAGTTTACTCCCCAAAATGACGAATCCTCCACCACACTTAAGCGTTGCACGGTCCTCCATGCACGAACACGATCCGGGGGTGTGTGTCTGGTGCACGAATTGTGAATCACACTTTTCACAACGCGTACCATTAACCAGCAAGTGCACTGGGTCGTCCAAGTAATACCTCACGTGAGTAAGGGTCGAATCCCACGGGGATTGTTGGGTTGAAGCAATCTATGGTTATCTTGTAGATCTTAGTCAGGAAGTCAATTATGTTTATCAGTTGAATTGCGAATAAACAATAGAGCATGGATTAAAGGTTACTTGTTATGCAGTAATGGAGAATATGTTGGAGTTTTTGGAGATGCTTTGATTTCTGAATCTATGCTTTCCTCTGTCTTCTTGTTCACGCACGCACGTCCTCCTATGGCAAGCTATGTGTTGGTGGATCACCGTTGTCAATGGCTACCTTCCATCCTTCCAGTGAAAACTACGCTCACGCGCTCTGTCACAGCACGGCTAATCACCGGTTGGTTCTCGATCCGGTTGGAATAGGATTTATTATCCTTTTGCATCTGTCACTAACGCCCAGCCTTCAGGAGTTTGAAGCTCGTCACAGTCATTCAATCCTTGAATCCTACTCGGAATACCACAGACAAGGTTTAGACTTTTCGGATTCTCATGAATGCCGCCATCAGTTCTAGCTTATACCACGGAGATTCTGATTAAGAGATCTCAGAGATACTCATTCAATCGGATATAGAACGGAGGTGGTTGTCAGGCACACGTTCATGGTTTGAGGAAGGTGATGAATGTCACTGATCATCACCTTCATCACAGTTAAGCGCGAATGAACATCTTAGATAGGAACAAGCGTGTTTGAATAGAAAACAGAGATACTTGCATTAATTCATCGAAACACAGCAGAGCTCCTCACCCCCAACAATGGGGTTTAGAGACTCATGCCGTCAGAGAATACAAAGTTTAGATCTGAAATATCATGAGATACAAAATAAGTCTCTAAAAGTTGTTTAAATATTAAACTAGTAGCCTAGGTTTACAAAAATTGGATAAACTATGATGGATGATGCAGAGATCCACTTCTGGGGCCCACTTGGTGTGTGCTGGGGCTGAGACTTAAGCAATTCATGTGCAGAGGCCATTTGTGGAGTTGAACGCCAGTTTTTATGCCAGTTTGGGCGTTCAACTCCAGCTTTTGATCCTTTTCTGGCGCTGGACGCCAGAATTGGGCAGAGGACTGGCGTTGAACGCCAGTTTACGTCGTCTATCCTTGTGCAAAGTATGGACTATTATATATTGCTGGAAAGCCCTGGATGTCTACTTTCCAACGCAATTGGAAGCACGCCATTTCGAGTTCTGTAGCTCCAGAAAATCCACTTTGAGTGCAGGGAGGTCAGAATCCAACAGCATCAGCAGTCCTTTTTCAGCCTGAATCAGATTTTTGCTCAGCTCCTTCAATTTCAGCCAGAAAAATACCTGAAATTACAGAAAAATACACAACTCATAGTAAAGTCTAGAAATATGAATTTTTCCTAAAAACTAATGGAAATAAACTAAAAACTAACAAACACATACTCAAAACTACATGAAATTAACTCCAAAAAGCGTATAAAATATCTGCTCATCACAACACCAAACTTAAACTGTTGCTTGTCCTCAAGCAATCTTAAATAAAATAGAAGACTAATAAGTTGAGAAGCAATAATATCTCAGAGTTTTTTGAGTGAAGCTCAGATTCTAATTAGATGAGCGGGACTAATAGCTTTTTGCTTCTGAACAGTTTTGGCATCTCACTTTATCCATTGAAGCTCAGAGTGATTGGCATCTATAGGAACTTAGAACTCAGATAGTGTTATTGATTCTCCTAGTTCAGTGTGATGATTCTTGAACACAGTTTCTTTATGAGTCTTGGCCGTGGCCCTAAGCACTTTGTTTTCCAGTATTACTACCGGATACATAAATGCCACAGACACATAACTGGGTGAACCTTTTCAGATTGTGACTCAGCTTTGCTAAAGTCCCCAATTAGAGGTGTCCAGAGTTCTTAAGCACACTCTTCTTTTTTGCTTTGGACCTTGACTTTAACCTCTCAGTCTCAAGTTTTCACTTGACACCTGCACGCCACAAGCACATGGTTAGGGACAGCTTGGTTTAGCCGCTTAGACCAGGATTTTATTCCTTTAGGCCCTCCTATCCACTGATGCTCAAAGCCTTGGGATCCTTTTTATTTGCCCTTGCCTTTTGGTTTTAAGAGCTTTTGGCTTTTTCTGCTTGCTTTTTTTTTTTTTTTGCAAGCTTTGTTCTTTGCTGCTTTTTCTTGCTTCAAGAGTCATTTTTATGATTTTCAGATTATCAATAACATGTCTCATGTTCATCATTCTTTCAAGAGCCAACACAATTAACAGTCTTAAACAAAAAATTCAAAAGACATATGCACTGTTCAAGCATTCATTCAGAAGACAGAAAGCATTGCCACCACATTTAACCAATTAGAATTTCTTTTATTAAACTCGAAATTTTATTGCTTCTTATTCAAAAGATCTACTATTTTATTCATGTTTAATGATGATGAGAAAAATAAACTATAGCTTAATTGGAGATAAAATCAAATAGATACTAATTACTATTACATGACTTCTAAGGTAAACTTTTATAAGGACACTGTCACAGAGTTAAGGCAGAAATTGGAAATTAACAACCTTTATTCTGGGGGTATGGGGGTTCCTCTGATTCTTGGGATGCTTGGTATTACAGAAGACTTTTGGCGCTTCAGTTCCCTTAAGTCACGTCCCTGCTCCTCTTGTTCTTTAAACATATGGGTCAGCATTTGACTGTGTTCCTTCTGTTGTTTTATTATTTGCTCCATAGCTTCTTGTATCTTGGTGACAGACGTCTCAAGATATTCCCAATATTCCGCTTGAGGAATCTTTGGGAGGAATTCCTGTACTCTCTTCTTGATAAGATCCTCCTGTGCTTGTTGTCTCTCCATTGATGCTTTGGTGATTGACTTTTCAATTAGGATATATTCAGTTATTCCCATCTTGACTCTAGCGTCCTTGCAGAGCAGAAAAATCACGCTTGGATAAGCCAACCTGGCCTCTTTTGAATTTTTGTTAGCAATCTTATAGAGTTCAGTGGAAATCAGCTGATGAACCTCCACTTCCTTCCCCGTCATGATGCAATGAATCATCACTGCTCTTTTAACTGTGACTTCAGAACGGTTGCTAGTGGGCAACAAAGAACGCCCAATGAAGTCCAGCCATCCTCTGGCAACTGGTTTGAGATCCTCTCTCTTGAGTTGATTTGGGACGCCCTTTGTGTTGGTGGTCCACCTGGCTTCAGGGATACATATGTCCTCTAGAATCTTATCCAGGCCAATGTCTGCTCTCATCATCCTTCTGTTGAAGGAGTCTGGATCATCCTTTAGCTGAGGTAGCTTTAATATCTCTCTGATCTTGTCAGGGGTGGTATGAACAATCTTTCCCCTGACCATGGTCCGAAACTCGTAGCAGGCAGTTCCAGATAGTCTTTGCTTGTCAGTCTGCCACATATTAGCATAGAACTCCTGGACCATGTTCCTTCCTACTTTCGTCTCAGGATTAGCTAGGACTTCCCAGTTCCTGATTCGAATTTGCTCCTGGATCTCCGGATATTCATTTTCTTTCAGATCGAATCTAACTTCCGGGATCACTGACCTCAGACCCATTACTTTAAGATAATGGTCTGAATGTTCTTTAGATAAGAACTTCCCTTGATTCCAAAGTGGTTTTGGAACGCTCTCTTTCTTGCCTCTTGGAGTGGATTGTTTTCCTTTGGGGGCCATGATCTTAGTGATTTCGGATAAGCACACCAAACTTAGAGGTTTGCTTGTCCTCAAGCAAAAGAAAAGAAAGGAGAGGGAGAGAAGGAGATCGAGGTGCACTTGTTGATGGAGGAGGGGGGAGGCCGAACCCAATTTTAAAGGGTGGGGGGTGGGTTTTCGAAAGATTGGAAAAGATAAGATAAAAAGATTGAGTTGAAAAAGATAAGATAGAAGATATAGTGTAATTTTGAAAAGATAGGATAGATTTTTGAAAAATATAAATTTGGATTTTGAAAAAGATAATATGAAGATTTGAAAAAAAAGATATGGATTAGTTGAAAAGATTTTTGAGTGAAAAAGATAGATTTGTTTTCAGAAAAGATTTTGAAAAGAGTTGGATTGAATTTGGAAAGATGGATTTTCAGAAATTAAGGATTTTAGAAATCAGGGTTCTTGATATGTTCATGTAAAAATCATGCATTGAAGCATAAAATTTGAAATTAGAATGGAAATATGTGTGGGATAAATGGATTTGGCTCCTCCCTATCTTCCTGGCGTTTGAACGCCCAAACACTGCTTGTTTTGGGCGTTCAGCGCCCAAATGCTGATCTCCTGGGCGTTCAGCGCCCATTTGCTACCATTCTTGGCGTTCAACGCCCAGTGGGTGGCCATTTCTGGCGTTGAACGCCCAAATTGCTACCATTACTGGCGTTCAGCGCCCAGTGGATGCCCATTTTGGGCGCTGAACGCCCAAAATGCCCCTTTACTGGCGTTTTCTTGCCATTGAGCTCCCTATCTCTGTTTTGTGTGCAAATTCCTTCTGTAACCCTGTAGACTTATGCAAATGATTCTTTACCTTAGTGTCAGTAAACTTTATATAAACAAATAAAAAAGAAAAATAGGGCAAAATGCTTAGAGGATTAATGCCCCATGGCTGGGTTGCCTCCCAGCAAGCGCTTCTTTATTGTCTTTAGTTGGACCTTGCTGAGCTTTTAATCTAGCTTCAGCCTTGAGCATTCTTGCTCAAAGTTGCCATCAAGATAATGCTTGATTCTCTGTCCATTGACAATGAACTTCTTATCAGAATCAATATCTTGAAGCTCCACGTAACCATATGGTGACACACTTGTAATCACGTATGGTCCCCTCCACCGGGATTTCAGTTTCCCGGGGAATAGCCTGAGTCTAGAGTTAAACAACAGGACCTTCTGTCCTGGTTCAAAGATTCTAGATGACAGCTTTCTGTCATGCCATTTTTTTTATTTTTCTTTATAAAGCTTGGCATTTTCGAAAGCTGTGAATCTGAATTCCTCTAGCTCATTTAGCTGGAGCAATCGTTTTTCTCCTGCTAATTTGGCATCAAAGTTTAGGAACCTGGTTGCCCAATAGGCTTTATGTTCCAGTTCCACGGGCAGGTGACATGCCTTACCATAAACAAGTTGGTATGGAGAGGTCCCTATAGGGGTCTTGAATGCTGTTCTGTAAGCCCATAGAGCATCATCCAAGCTCCTTGCCCAATCCTTTCTACGGGTACTTACTGTCCGTTCCAGGATTCTCTTTAATTCTCTATTAGAGACTTCAGCTTGCCCATTGGTTTGTGGATGATATGGGGTGGCTATCTTGTGGCGAATTCCATACCGAACCATGGCAGAGTAAAGCTGTTTATTACAGAAGTGAGTGCCCCCATCACTGATTAACACTCTAGGGACACCAAACCTGCTAAAGATGTGTTTCTGGAGGAACTTCAGCACTGTTTTAGTATCATTGGTGGGTGTGGCAATAGCCTCAACCCATTTTGATACATAATCAACTGCCACCAGAATATAAGTGTTTGAATATGATGGTGGGAAGGGTCCCATGAAGTCAATTCCCCATACGTCAAACAACTCAATCTCTAAGATTCCTTGTTGAGGCATGGCGTAACCATGAGGCAGATTACCAGCTCTTTGGCAACTGTCACAATTACGTACAAACTCTCGGGAATCTTTATAGAGTGTGGGCCAATAGAAGCCACATTGGAGGACCTTGGTGGCGGTTCGCTCACCTCCGAAATGGCCTCCATATTGAGATCCGTGGCAATGCCACAGGATCCTCTGTGCTTCTTCTCTAGGCACACACCTACGGATAATTCCGCCTGCACATCTCTTAAAGAGATAAGGTTCATCCCACAAGTAGTACTTTGCATCAGTAATTAATTTCTTCTTTTGTATCCTGTTGTACTCCTTGGGTATGAACCTTGCAGCTTTATAGTTTGCAATATCGGCAAACCATGGTGCTTCCTGAATGGCGAATAAATGCTCATCAGGAAACGTCTCAGAGATCTCAAGAGAAGGGAGGGACGTCCCTTCCACTGGCTCTATCCGGGACAGATGATCAGCCACTTGGTTCTCTGTCCCTTTTTTGTCTCTTATTTCTATATCAAACTCTTGCAGAAGCAATACCCATCTGATGAGCCTGGGTTTTGAATCCTGCTTTGTGAGTAGATATTTAAGAGCAGCATGGTCAGTATACACAATCACTTTTGATCCTACTAAGTATAATCTGAACTTGTCAATGGCGTAAACCACTGCAAGTAGTTCTTTTTCTGTGGTTGTGTAATTTTTCTGGGCATCATTTAGAACGCGACTGGCATAATAAATGACATGCAGAAGCTTGTCATGCCTCTGTCCCAATACTGCACCAATGGCATGATCACTGGCATCACACATTAGCTCAAATGGTAGTGTCCAGTCTGGTGCAGAAATGACTGGTGCTGTGACCAGCTTAGCTTTCAGCGTTTCAAACGCCTGCAAGCACTCTGTGTCAAACACAAATGGCGTGTCAGCAGCTAGCAGATTGCTTAGAGGTTTTGCGATTTTTGAAAAATCCTTTATAAACCTCCTATAGAATCCTGCATGCCCCAGAAAGCTTCTGATTGCCTTAACATTGGCAGGTGGTGGTAATTTTTCAATTACCTCTATTTTTGCTTGATCCACCTCTATTCCCTTGTGTGAGATTTTATGCCCAAGAACAATTCCTTCAGTCACCATGAAGTGACACTTTTCCCAGTTTAAAACTAGGTTGGTTTCTTGGCATCTTCTCAAAACAAGTTTCAGGTGATCAAGACAGGAGCTGAATAAGTCTCCATATACTGAGAAGTCATCCATGAAGACTTCCAGAAATTTTTCCACCATGTCAGAGAA
The DNA here is from genome assembly GCF_059453495.1 of Arachis ipaensis. Taxonomy (NCBI): domain Eukaryota; kingdom Viridiplantae; phylum Streptophyta; class Magnoliopsida; order Fabales; family Fabaceae; genus Arachis; species Arachis ipaensis. The sequence continues at coordinate 39,634,187 of NC_142442.1, forward strand.
AATAGAGAGCATGCATCTCTGGAAGGTTGCAGGCGCATTACATAGCCCAAATGGCATCCTTCTATAAGCAAACACTCCGGATGGACATGTGAATGCTGTTTTCTCTTGATCCTGGGGATTTACTGCAATCTGGTTATAGCCTGAGTAGCCATCCAAAAAGCAGTAATAATCATGACCTGCTAGTCTTTCTAGCATCTGGTCTATGAATGGTAAAGGAAAATGATCCTTTCTGGTGGCTGTATTGAGCCTTCTGTAGTCAATACACATGCGCCACCCTGTAACTGTTCTTGTAGGAATCAGTTCATTTTTTTCATTATGAATCACTGTCATGCCTCCCTTTTTTGGGACGACTTGAACAGGGCTCACCCAGGGGCTATCAGAAATAGGATAAATAATCCCAGCCTCCAGTAATTTGGTGACCTCTTTCTGCACCACTTCCTTCATGGCTGGATTTAGCCGCCTCTGTGGTTGAACCACTGGTTTGGCATTATCCTCCAATAGGATTTTGTGCATGCATCTAGCTGGGCTTATGCCCTTAAGGTCACCTATGGACCACCCAAGAGTTGTCTTGTGTGTCCTTAGCACTTGAATAAGTGCTTCCTCTTCCTGTGAATTTAAAGCAGAGCTTATGATCACTGGAAAAGTGTCACCTTCTCCCAGAAATGCATATTTCAAGGATGGTGGTAGTGGCTTGAGCTCGGTTTTAGGGGGTTTTTCCTCTTTCAGAAGAAAGTTCAGAGGCTCTTTCATGTCCCCTGAATCCTCCAAATCAGGCTGAACATCTTTAAAGATGTCTTCCAATTCTGATTCGAGACTCTCAGCCATGTTGATCTCTTCTACCAAAGAGTCAATGAGATCAACTTTCATGCAGTCTGTTGATGTGTCTGGATGCTGCATGGCTTTGACAGCGTTCAACTTGAACTCATCATCATTGACTCTCAGGGTTATTTCCCCCTGTTGGACATCAATGAGGGATCGTCCAGTTGCTAGGAAGGGTCTTCCTAGAATGAGAGTAGCACTCTTGTGCTCCTCCATTTCCAGCACAACAAAGTCAGTAGGGAAGGCGAATGGCCCAACTCTGACAATCATGTCCTCAATCACGCCTGATGGGTATTTAGTGGAACCATCAGCAAGTTGGAGACATATCCGGGTTAGTTTAACTTCTTCAGTTAAGCCAAGCTTCCTGATAGTGGATGCAGGTATCAGGTTGATGCTTGCCCCAAGATCGCATAAAGCTGTCTTGGTGCAATCACCTTCTAATATGCATGGTATCAGAAAACTCCCAGGGTCTTTAAGCTTTTCAGGAAAGCTTTTCAGAATGACTGCACTGCATTCTTCAGTGAGGAGAACTCTTTCTGTTTCTCTCCACTCCTTTTTATGACTCAAGATCTCTTTCATGAACTTGGCATAAGAAGGTATTTGCTCAAGTGCCTCTGCAAATGGAATCTTTATTTCAAGAGTCCTTAGATAATCTGCAAAGCGAGCAAATTGCTTATCCTGCTCCTCTTTCCGGAGTCTTTGAGGATAAGGTATCTTGGCTTTATATTCCTCAACCTTAGTGGTTAAAGAAGCCTTTTTAGAGGGGTTGCTATCAGCACTTGTGTGTGTCTGATCCCTCACTGGCAATTGAGTGCCAGAGTCAGGAGCTGGAGTGACGTTAGTCGCCAGCTCACTGTCTGTTCCTGGCGCCTGAACGCCGGAAATGTGCCCATTTTGGGCGTTCAACGCTGGATTCTGCCCCATTTGGGCGTTCAACGCCAGATTCTTGCCCATTTCTGGCGTTGAACGCCAATCTTGCCTTGTTTCTGGCGCTGAACGCCAGTTTTGGGCATGGTCTGGGCGTTCGGCGCCAGCCTTCCACCCATTTTCTGGCGTTTTAGTGCCAGAATTATTTTTCCCTGGGCTCTTACTGTCCTCAGGTGAATCTTTGGTGGGTCACTCATTTCTTGAATTTTTGATGCCTTGAGGTGGGGTATTTAGTGTTTTCCCACTCCTCAATTGAACTGCTTGACATTCTTCTGCTATTTGCCTTGATAGCTGCTGCTTTGTTTGCTTAAACTGTTCGTCCATATGTATATTAGCTATCCTTGTCTCCTGTAGCCTGTCTTTGAATTCAGCTAACTGCTTTGTTAGAAAATCCAATTGCTGATTGAATTCAGCAGCTTGTTTTACAGTACTGAATTCAGCAGTTACTGTTTTAACCTCTTCATTCATGGAAGGGTTGCTGCTTAGATACAGATGCTGATTCCTGGCAACTGTATCAATGAGCTCTTGAGCCTCTTCAATTGTCTTTCTCATATGGATAGATCCACCAGCTGAGTAATCTAGAGACATCTGAGCTCCTTCTGCAAGCCCATAGTAGAAGATGTCTAACTGAACCCACTCTGAAAACATTTCAGAGGGGCATTTTCGTAGCATCTCTCTGTATCTCTCCCAAGCATCATAAAGAGATTCATTATCTCCTTGTTTAAAGCCTTGGATGTCCAGCCTTAGCTGTGTCATCCTTTTTGGAGGAAAATACTGATTCAGGAATTTTTCTGTCAGCTGTTTCCATGTTCTTATGCTGGCCTTAGGTTGGTTATTTAACCACCTCTTAGCTTGATCTTTTATAGCAAATGGGAACAGTAATAGTCTGTAGACATCCTGATCTATTTCCTTATCATGTACTGTGTCAGCAATTTGTAGAAATTGTGCCAGAAACTCTGTAGGTTCTTCCTGTGGAAGACCGGAATACTGGCAACTTTGCTGCACCATGATAATGAGCTGAGGATTCAACTCAAAGCTACTGACTCCAATGGAGGGTATGCAGATACTACTCCCATATGAAGCAGTAGAGGGGTTAGAATATGACCCCAGAGTCCTCCTGGACTGTTCATCTCCATTTATATCCATGATGGATATATGGATATAACTTGGACTGATTTACCTTTTTAATTATTTTATTTTATGGAAAGAGGACAACTTAACCAAAAATAAAAATAACAAAAATTATGATTTTCGAAAAAGTGAGGGGAGAAAAAGTGGTTAGAAAGTTTTGAAAAAAATATGATTTGGAAAAGTTTTAAAAAAAAATTTTTTTTTTATATAATTTTCGAAAATTTGTTTTTAAAATAGAGAGAAGAGATATTTTTGAATTTAAAGAGGAGAGAGAAAAATAATAAGATAGCACAAGATTTAAAATTTTTAGATCTAATGCTCCCTATTTTCGAAAATTTTGGAGGGAAAACACCAAGGAACACCAAACTTAAAAATTTTAAAATCAAGTCACAAGGAAAACTCAAGAACACGAAGAAATAACACCAAACTTAAAATTTTTAGAAAACCAAGCCAAAATTTTTGAAAACCAAAGGGAAATCAACAAGAAAACACCAAACTTAAAGTTTGGCACAGGATTTAATGGAAAAAAGTTATTTTTGAAAAAGGTTTTAAAAATATGATAGCCAATTACCATGAACATAAACACCACGTTCTAACTAACTGAGCTATAAATTTAAAGTGTTTTAATAGGGGATAAATAATAAAAGACTCTAAACCAAAAAAGAAAGATTTTTCCTAATCTAAGCAACAAAATAATCCGTCAGTTGTTCAAACACGAACAATCCCCGGCAACGGCGCCAAAAACTTGGTGCACGAATTGTGAATCACACTTTTCACAACGCGTACCACTAACCAGCAAGTGCACTGGGTCGTCCAAGTAATACCTCACGTGAGTAAGGGTCGAATCCCACGGGGATTGTTGGGTTGAAGCAATATATGGTTATCTTGTAGATCTTAGTCAGGAAGTCAATTATGTTTATCAGTTGAATTGCGAATAAACAATAGAGCATGGATTAAAGGTTACTTGTTATGCAGTAATGGAGAATATGTTGGAGTTTTTGGAGATGCTTTGTCTTCTGAATCTCTGCTTTCCTCTGTCTTCTTGTTCACGCACGCACGTCCTCCTATGGCAAGCTATGTGTTGGTGGATCACCGTTGTCAATGGCTACCTTCCATCCTTCCAGTGAAAACTACGCTCACGCGCTCTGTCACAGCACGGCTAATCACCGGTTGGTTCTCGATCCGGTTGGAATAGGATTTATTATCCTTTTGCATCTGTCACTAACGCACAGCCTTCAGGAGTTTAAAGCTCGTCACAGTCATTCAATCCTTGAATCCTACTCGGAATACCACAGACAAGGTTTAGACTTTCCGGATTCTCATGAATGCCGCCATCAGTTCTAGCTTATACCACGGAGATTCTGATTAAGAGATCTCAGAGATACTCATTCAATCGGATATAGAACGGAGGTGGTTGTCAGGCACACGTTCATGGTTTGAGGAAGGTGATGAATGTCACTGATCATCACCTTCATCACAGTTAAGCGCGAATGAACATCTTAGATAGGAACAAGCGTGTTTGAATAGAAAACAGAGATACTTGCATTAATTCATCGAAACACAGCAGAGCTCCTCACCCCCAACAATGGGGTTTAGAGACTCATGCCGTCAGAGAATACAAAGTTTAGATCTGAAATATCATGAGATACAAAATAAGTCTCTAAAAGTTGTTTAAATATTAAACTAGTAGCCTAGGTTTACAAAAATTGGATAAACTATGATGGATGATGCAGAGATCCACTTCTGGGGCCCACTTGGTGTGTGCTGGGGCCCACTTGGTGTGTGCTGGGGCTGAGACTTAAGCAATTCACGTGCAGAGGCCATTTGTGGAGTGGAACGCCAGTTTTTATGCCAGTTTGGGCGTTCAACTCCAGCTTTTGATCCTTTTCTGGCGCTGGACGCCAGAATTGGGCAGAGGACTGGCGTTGAACGCCAGTTTACGTCGTCTATCCTTGTGCAAAGTATGGACTATTATATATTGCTGGAAAGCCCTGGATGTCTACTTTCCAACGCAATTGGAAGCACGCCATTTCGAGTTCTGTAGCTCCAGAAAATCCACTTTGAGTGCAGGGAGGTCAGAATCCAACAGCATCAGCAGTCCTTTTTCAGCCTGAATCAAATTTTTGCTTAGCTCCTTCAATTTCAGCCAGAAAAATACCTGAAATTACAGAAAAACACACAACTCATAGTAAAGTCCAGAAATATGAATTTTTCCTAAAAACTAATGGAAATAAACTAAAAACTAACTAACACATACTCAAAACTACATGAAATTAACCCCAAAAAGCGTATAAAATATCTGCTCATCAGTGTCTCTAAGAGCTTCCACCTTCGGTTGGTGGATGCGGGGGCTTTAGTTGTGTGGAAACCGCCAATGTCCAACGCATTCTTGGCGTCTCCATCCTCGGTGTCCTCCTCCTCTCCCGGCTCCTTGCCTTAATGTCTCATCCTCGAAAAGAATGAATAAAGTATAATTAGAACTCATAGGCGAGTAGCACAAAAAGGTAACGGAGAGAGTAAATAAGTATCTAATTGAGGAAGTTTGCATAGTGGTGTGGAATACACACAACGGCCGGTTAAAATGACATCTACACAATTCAAAAAGTAAGAATGAGTTTCTCAACTAAATAACCTAAGATGCAAGCAATGAATGAGCATCAATTAAGCACATGCAAACTTAGGCAAGTACAACAAAAGTGAATTGAATGTAGGATTATTGGATATTGAGGTTGTGCAAGTGAAAGAGCAGAATTGATATAAAATAGCACAACAAATAATAACCAACGCAATGATGAAGAGAACTACCTATTCATCCTTAAGAATAATCAAATAATCACATCGAAAGGTGCTTGCTACAAAAAATGACAAGTCTTGATAAGAATCAAGTCAAGTCAACTCAAACAAATGCAAAGCATTTACAAGGAGCAAATACCTTGTGATGTGATTATATTGACTTAAAAATTATGATGAACAAGCAATTCTATTCAATTCACTGAATTTAATATGTACTTGTTAAAAATTACACCAAATAAGAGTCAAAAAGTCAATTTCTAAATCAATTTGGTGCTAGCAATTCAAGGCAATGATCAAGTACATGATTGAAATTCCAATAGAAAATAACATCATCATCATTCAAGAGTGCACAATTCTTCATTAGAATACCAAACAAGGATATAGTCTAACACATATAGTCATGACAACATATGAATTAAACAAAAAGTTCATTCAAGCATTTAAACAAATACATTGTATACGGTGCACATATTCATCAATTCAAGCCAAAATTTCAAGCATGAACAACCCATAAATGAAAAATTTGAACACTTGCAATACAACAAACAAGCACTTAAGCAAAAGTTAAGCTAAATAACCAAAGTTAAATAAAGAAAAACAAAAATTAAGCAAGCAACTAAGCATAAAAAGGAAGATTAAAACAAGAAAATTAAAAAGATGAAGAATAGAAAAGAAGGGGATAGGCAACAGTGGCACTTGTGTTAGCCACTATGAGGCTCACGGCGACGGAGTTTTGCCAGAGAAGAGAAGAAAGAAGAAGGAAAAAGAAGAAAGAAAGATGAGAGAAGAAGAAAGAAGAAGAAAACGAAGAGAGAGAGACGGCGGTGGTGGTGGTTCCAGCGGTGGTCGGCCGGCGACGGTGGTGGTCGCCGGAGAAGGGGGTGGTTGGCTTGGGGGGAGGGAAGAAGAAAAGGGGTAAGGAGTGGCGCAACAGGGCACCCTTCCTTATTATTGCCCAGACCGCGACCTGTGCGGACGCACAGGGTAGTGTGCGTACGCACACTAGGAAAAAGAGAGGGTATGCGAGCGCACAAAGTCGTGCGGACGCTGCGGGAAGAGGGTGTAACGGGTCCTGTGCAAGCGCACAAGAAGGTGTGCGTTCGCACAGAAGGAGGAAAGGGGTTGGTTTCACACACACAGTCTATGTGTGCGCTGCGGCCAGGGGGTTGTCTAAGGCTATGTGTTCGCTCATGGCTGTGCACACGCACAAGACTCTCTTTTTTTTGAAGAAAAAAGGCGTGTGCGGCTGCATGCATGGTGTGCGGTCACATAGAGAGGAAAAAGAAGGTGTTGTACACACACAAGCCGTGCGCGTGCTGCAAACAGAGGGAGTTTTTAGGGGCGTGCGGGCACACATTGCTGTGCGGACGCACAGGAACGGAAAAATAGGGGACCTGTGCGCGCACACGATGCTGTGCGGATGCACAGGTCTCTGTTCCTACAACAAAAATTTTGCCTCTAAAGTATTAAATTTGATGTTCAAAACAGGTTTTTAAGTCCCAAAATATCATAAAACTACCAAAAACACATTATTTCACTAAAATTACTTAACAAACATCAAAATAAATCTATCCAACTAAGCAATATAGCCAATTATTCATGAAACAAGAGGTAAAAGAGAGAAAGTTAGAAGGATATTACCATGGTGGGGTGTCTCCCACCTAGCACTTTGGTTTAAAGTCCTCAAGTTGGACTTTTGGTTGGTGCTTGTGTCATGGTGGCTTATGCTTTCACTCATCCTTGAGTTGCCACCCATGTTTGTTCTTCAAGAATCCTCCAGGATCCCAAACGAAGTGCATTAAGCTCCCAAGCAACCTCAAGCAAGACATTGGGGTCCATAATTGTTGGTTATAAAGATGTATGCCCAGATCCCACACTTTGACTTCTCTATCATCCTCTTGTTGACTTTCATTTGTGCTCTTGGATGAACAGTCTCTCCAAGCACCTTTAAAGCACCCACTTGAATGTTGGACTCCTCCAAAGTGGACCTTGCACCATTTATGCCTTGAATTCCTTTGACAACCGACACCCATTTCTTCACCATTTAACACCCCAAGAAGCACTTTAAGTTGATAATCCGTTTCCAAGAGAGCAAATTGATGTGGGCCTATGAAGCTCATTGAAGAAATTGTTACCCACTTAATTTGTCCTTTGGGTGGAGTTATCCTATTAAGCTCTTACACTCTTGCTTCCACTTCATGGGTGATTACCTCTTCCTCACCACTCTTTTCTAGCTCTTCCCCTTCTCTCTTAAACTTCAAAGGGAAGGCTTCCTCAAGATCATTGAGAGGGTTGACCAAGGTGGACAAAAAATCATTGATGATGCAATCCACTTCTTGATCAAACTCCTTCAATTCTCCATTTAACTCTTCCGGTTCACTTGCTCTACCTTCCTCCTCATGTTGCAACTCTTGTTCTAGCTTTTCTTCTTTTCCTTGAGGCTCCATGTTCTCCTCCTTACTACACTCCTTCGTTGCTCCTCCACATTCCTCCAGGGGAATGTCTTGATTGCTTGAGCGTAGTGAGGCTAAGCGGTTCACCGCTTCGGCTATGGTAGCCATAAACTCCCCTTGTGTCCTTCGGAACCCTTCTTGCTCTTGAAAAAATACTTGAAGGTCTTGTTCTTCTTGGGGCAAGGGTTGGAAAATTTCATATTGGGGTGGAAGAGAAGGTTCGAAAGTTGGGAGAAAGGTTGTATATGTGGGAGATATGTCATGTGGGTGGGGATATTGAGGTGGTGTATAAGGATGTGGTGGTTCATATGGTTGGTGGCAAGGTGTATAGACATTTTGGTTCCATAGAGGTGTATGGTATGGTGCTTGAAGGTTTGGTGGTTGAGGGTTGTGTATGGGGTATCTCTCATATCCTTGGGTTTGATATTCATATAGGGGAGAGTTTGGCTCGTTGTAGCATGAAGGAGGTGTTTGCCATGAGTATTGCTCATACACAATTGGTTCCTCCCTTAATTGATTCTCCCACTTTATGAAGCAATCCCAACTTGAATTCATCATACCGTACAAAATACTCACAACCAAGCTCCAAGCAATAAGGGTAATAACTCATAGAGAAAATAGAAAATGAAAGCAAAAGACATCAACAAACAAGAAAAACAAACACCTAGATATTAATAAAAAATAACCAAATAACCAAAAAGTAAGATATTTACACTATCAACATATTTACAACAACCAAAAGATAGCACTCAATTGGATCTCCGGCAACGGCGCCAAATTTGATAAAGGGATTTCTTGCATGGTTTGGAATCAACCAAAACAAGAACCAAGTCGTTAGTAGCATAGTCCAAACCAACAATGAACTCTCAAAATCAAATTTTTAAATTCAAATCAAATAACTGAGATCAAGAGTACTTCAACCTCGGGTCATTCTCCTTAGGACGCAATTGGAAGTGTTTATCTTTCAGTTGGTAATAGGACAAAAGGGGGTTTTGTAATCAAAGAACTAAAGATTAAAAGGACTTAAGAAATAAAAGAACTAAGGAATGATCAAATTGTAATTAATGCAATTAAAGAGAAGATGAAATCAAAACTAGTGAAAAATGCTATAAATGCAATAAAGAGCCTTGATTTGGGAATGAGAATCCAAGGAATCCTATCATCGCCATAACCACAACTATGGTAATTATGATGAGTCAATCTCGCCTAGTCAACCCCAACCATCGAGGAGTAAGTTAAGTAAGCATAATTGACCTTAATCCATAAGTCCTAACCAACTTACCAAACTAGTTGATAAAAGGCTAGCGTCAATGGAAACAAGAGTCAACTAACTACCCAAGAATTACCACTAAATGTTGGACATTATGACTCTAGTATCCTAGGAACTCAAATCACAAGCCAAGGTGGGAAAATCTACTCAAAATCTAGAGTTGGCATTTTCACAAACACCTTGTATGCATGAAAGTAAAACATGGAAAATTGCAAAGGAAAGTGGAAAATTATAACCAATTATCAACAAAACCAAGCATAAACAAGCAATCAAACATAAAGGAAGCATGAAACATAAAATTCATTAATCAAAATTCCAAGAACTCAAAATTACAATTATAAACAAAGTGCTTAAACCAAAGGCAATGAAAGTAAAAGACAATATAATTAAAGAAAAATAAAAGAGTACTTACAAAAGAGTTGATCAACATCCAAGATAAAGGCTTGCTATAAAATACTACATGAAGATTGCATAAACCCTAAGAGAGCAATGCTACACTACTCCTACTCCTACTCCTAATGCATTTTCTACCTAATCTACCTAATGAAAGCTTCCCCCCTTTTGATATGTGTTGAATCCCCCTTATATAGCACTCCAAAATCAGCATCTAAGCCTTCCAAAATGGGCCAAAAGCCTTCAGAAAATGCTCAGCACGCATTTCATTAACAAAATCACGTGCAGGGACCTGTGCGGACGAACAGGCGTGTGCGGCCGCACACTTGGCTGAATGTTGACCTGTGCATATGCACAGGTGCTTGTGCGCACGCACACTTGGCTGATTCGGTCTTGTGCATACGCACGCTTGCTTGTGCGCACGCACACCTTGCTGTGTGTGCTTTTCCTTATTTTCTTCATGTGTTCTCCCATCTACATGCCTTCTTCCACTTTTGCTTAGTCAATCTTGCTAAAATGACCTGAAATTACTCACAAAGCACATCACGGCATCGAATGGCATGAAAGTGGAATTAAAATCACTAATTTAGGCGCAAAAATGCATGTTTTCACATTTAAGTCCAAATTAGGAATCAAACACAAAAGTATGCTATTTTGGTGCTTAAGTGTGAGTTCATGTGCTAGAATCCATCCAAATTGAGTCAAGATATACCATCAAATATGGACTCATCAGTTAGTAACAGATTTGAGAGCTATTCCTTTCTTTTTTGTATCTTTTTTCAAATATGTGTTTTCAAAGGCAAGTAAATTTTCTCTCAAATCATCATAAGTCATAGAATCAAGACCACTACTCTCAGATATCACTATTGCCTTAGTTTTCCACTCTTTTGTGAGACTTCTCAAAATTCTCCTCACAAGCACAGACTTAGGATATGTGATCCCCATAGCATCCAAGCCATTGATGATGTTTTTGAATCTTTCAAACAGTTCATCTATCGATTCTCCTTCCTTCGTTAAGAACATTTCATATTCTCTGTTCAGCATGTCTATTCTGGTCTTCTTTACAAGGGTTGTACCTTCATGAGTGATTTGAAGTGTGTCCCAGATTTTCTTTATCGTTGTGCATCTTGATATCCGTCGGTACCTCACGAAGCTGATCGTACAGTTGAACAAGTTGATAGCTTTGGCGTTGAGCTCCACCTTTTTTCTGTCTTCTTCTGTCCAGTTAGCTTCATTTTTGAGAGAAACCACCCCATTAGCTCTTGTAGTGGTTGGAAATTAAGGACCTTCCAAGATTAAATTCCAGAGTTTGTAATCTACTGATTGAACAAAAATCTTCATTTTTTCCTTCCAATAAGTGTAGTTCTTTCCATTAAAGAGAGGAGGTCTGTTGTTTGACTGTCCTTTTGTCAGAGTGTAGGCCACCAGGTTTGAGCCACTGTTATTTGCCATCAGGATGTTTTCTCCAAGCTGCAAAGCTTGATCTCTTTGAGACCAAGCTCTGATACCAATTGATGGTAATCATTGGCTAAGAGAAGGGGGGTTGAATCTTAGCCCCTTTTTCGCCGAGTGTTACTTTCTGTCCTTTGAAATGGCCTCAAGAGATTTTTCTTCTTTTATTCTCGTAACTAGTCAAGAGACATTTGCTTTTTGTTTCATAACCAGCCAGGAGATATTTTTCAATTTTATCTCCTAAGCAACAAAAATAGAAATAGAGTAGAAGAGAGAGAGAGAAACACACCAAGAAGTATCCTGGTTTAGCTGCTAAGTGCAATGCAGCCTACATCTAGTCTCCCTCACAATAATGATAGAATTTCACTATAATCATCTTGATTACAAACACCAATTCTCCCTAGGAACTACCCTTTCTATCAGGGACATGTCCAGAATCTATCTCCAATCCTGAACATGACTTCATTACCTACCAAGCTTTCAACTGCTAAGTGCTAACCCAACCTGCAAGGGGATTCCCACAGAATCATGATACACAACACAGATGTACAAAAGATCTCTAAGACATCCATGGATTTTTCTTTAATTTTGTACACTCTGTCTTTTTTCACTCACTGGCTTTTTCTTACAAACCTCACATTGTTTGTCTTTTTCACCATGAGACTCAAACAGACAAAAATAAAGAAAATACAAAATGAAACACATTGAAGGAGAAGAACTTCTGTTAGCTTAGGTAGCTATGCGAACTCTGTGCTTTCTCTCCTTGTCTCAAGCCTTGGCCATTCACCCTTATTATAGAAGGGAAAACTTTCAAGGTTGAAACGGTTCAACCGAGCTAACTTTTTCTCCTTCAAACACCAAAACCGGTTCGGGCAGAGAGAAGAGAGAGGGAAAACCGAAAGCAAATCAACATGCAATTACCTCTCTCTCATCCCTTCTCATCAAGCTTCATCAATCTGAGCCTTCTATCTTGACTTTGTCCCAAAGAAAGATTTTTGACCCTTGATGAACCCTTGATCCTTGACAGCTCCATCTGCTTTACTTTTGCTTCTTCCTCCACGTAGCTACAGTAGCTATCTTCTGTGATGAATGAACAAAAAGTTGAGACGAGCTTCACTTCAGAGATCTTCCTCTCTGACCGAAACTGATTGATACCATTTAAGGCATGGAGATCTTGAAGCTTCTTCACCACATCTTGTCTTTTGTGAAAAAGATCTCAGCCAGACTATGCCTTGGATCTTCTTTTAGCAATGGCCATTATCATCTTGGCCGATTCCTTGTTCATAGCTTCTCTGCTTCTACCTCTGATAGCTTGCGTCTTCTTCTTTTCTGACAAATGAAGTGACCGAAAACTAGAGAGAGAAGAGAGAGAAGAGAAAATGAAACTCTGAAAGCAATGAATACAATTAATCTTAATTAAATCCCACTTTCATTTTCCTATGCCTAGTGACATGTAAAGCATTAAAAGCAATCAAATCAATGTAACTTTTTCTCTCATGTTACCAATGTAATTAAACTAAGTTAATTGAATTTAAATTCCATTCAAAAAGGAAAGTGGGTAACCAAAGAAAGCATGCATCATTGCTTTCTATCTTCTTCCAATTTTCGGACCAAGCCTTGTTGGTCTTGCAACAAAGGTTAATTTGGCTTGCTCATTAATTCCATGGCCCAATTAATATAATAATAATTTATCCATAATGTTTAAAACATTTTTGTACCAAAGGCTGAATGTTTTGTCAATATTTTGGACTTTTTGTTACTTATGCCCATTAAACAAAATTCTGCACACAAAATAGAGATTATTAATCAAATAATTTTGAAACCAAAATTAAATTAATAATTCCTAATAATAATTTTTAACAATATTTGATCATCATATTAATTTGGAGTTTTTCAAACTCATCAACTTTGTTAGTGTGTGTGTGTGTGTGTATATATATATATATAGAAGTCATCGTAATATCCTTGTAATCAGAGTGATGTAGCCAGAAGTGTGACATTCTGGTGGTGAACGTGTTACATTATGGTATCCGAACAGTCTTTCTGTAGATCCTGAGGAATGGACTGACTATGTTTCATTGCATATTCTAAGCGTCTATCATGTAGTAGGTCTTGTCTAGCTGACAAGAGGTAGAGCTTTATGCACATAACTATCTACTGATTTAACTCTGTTAGCCTACCATGCACATTTCATGGTATTCAGTTTGGCCAACTTGATGCTATTGGTCTTAGTATTTGGTTGTGCTTTACCTATTTTAATATCTTAGATATTTTTCCTCGCCCTTGTTATCGATTTTTTTTTTGTAAAGAGGGATAGGAATTGTAATTATATATCTATGTAATATCTTCGCTATCAGAGTGGCACAGCCAGAAGCGTGACATTCTGATAGTAAGGATGTTATAAAATGCAGCAAATATTATGATGCATGTCTGTCCTACGCACCATGAGCTCACTCATAGATTGACTAGCCGCAACCTGACGTTACCCGGGACCAAACCTAGATATAGTTTCTTAACTGTGTACACTCAACATATGTGCCTCATGGGCAGAACCATGTGCATTCAAGGCACTCGACAGTTGTTGCAGAGCTTGACGCCACGGTATGCCCCCAGTTGAGAAACAAAATTCATTATATAAGTTAGCATTCTTATATTCATTCCAGCACTGGTCAGGTGGGACAAAACCTTAGCTCTGTTAGGCAGACATTAATTCATAAGCATCTTCGAGTTTCATTTTTTCGTTTTACAGCTTTTAGGACATCTCTGTTTAAGATTTTATTTTATTCTCTATGGAACATTTGTCCTTAGTCTTTTTACATATTGCCAATTATGCTCTTAAATTCTTTTAAGTTAAACATTGTGTCATTTATTTTTCTAAAATGACCATTACATCTTCAATCTTTTTATAAAAGACTTTTATATCCTTCTTTCTTTTTAATTACTATTTTCTCTTTGACATTTTATTAAAAACCTTTTATCTTTAATGTTCCATTCTTATCATTATTTTAACCTTATATTTTATCAAAATAACCATTTTATCCCTAAGACTCCATATTTGCCATTTTAACCCCATATTTTTCTAAATTGACCATTTTACTCGTAATATCTTTCAAGTTATCAATTTAATCTTAATTTCTTTCTTAATGACACTTCTGATAGTGATTAATAACTTTAACATGTATAACCTTAAAACACATGTTAATTAAATCATCTTCTTGAATTATATATTACTCTTATTGTATAATATGTTATGTATAAAAATTAAAAAATATTATATACATATACATATATTAATTACCGATATATAATGTTTCATATATTTTAAATATATATTTTATATTTTAATTTTAATTTGATAATTAATTTTTAATTTTAGACAGTAAGAATAAATTTTCCTAAAAATTATTTGACTAACCAGTAGTAACCAGTTGTACTGTCTCCAAAACATACGCATTGCCCCATATATAATTATAACAAAACAAACAAAAAAACTATAAAAGGATCATTACAACTCATGGATGTTTTCAATAATAACAGAACTTTGTAAAACTATAAAAACACCAAGACTAAATTGATTATTAACTATAACAATCAAGCATGCAGATTATTGAAGTACCTGTTGTGATTGTAGGTGCAGGACCTGCTGGAATAGCAACCGCAGGATGCCTCAACAAACTCAAAATCTTTAACATTGTTCTTGAAAAAGATGATTGCCCTGTTTCTCTTTGGAGAAAAAGAGCCTATGATCGTTTGAAACTACACTTAGGAAAAGACTTTTGTAGCCTTCCACATTATCCTTTTCCTTCTGACTTTCCCAATTTTGTCCCTAGGGTTGATTTCTTGCGCTACATTGACTCTTACATTGCGCATTTTGGCATTGACATCAACTACAACTGCTCTGTTGACTCCGCTTTCATTGACCAAAGCAGTGGAAAGTGGAGGCTCCTTGTTACCAACAACTCTTCTGGTGCCGGCGAGATCTATGAGGCGGAGTTTCTGGTGGTTGCGAGCGGAGAGAATAGTGAAGAGTACATCCCAAACATTAAAGGGCTTGAGAACTATCAAGGAGAGTCCATGCATTGTAGCAAGTATTTGAATGGGAGAGAAATGTACAAGAAGAATGTTTTGGTTGTTGGATGTGGCAATTCTGGCATGGAAATTGCTTATGATCTTTCAACTTGGGGTGCATATACCTCTATTGTCATCAGAAGTCAAGTAAATTATTTTTCTGTCGATAGATATGTAACTATTTATGTCTATATCTCTGAAAAAAGATGGTTTTATAATTCTTGCAAATTATAGTGTTAATAAATTACTAATGATAACTAATTAATTGGTACAAATCACAAAACCTGCTAGTTCCTTAGCATTTCTTTTAAGCAAATTCTTGTGCTTGCAATCAAATTGCATGCATTGCATCTGTTCTGATATATGAACCCTATATAGTACAAAATAACCAACAAAATTTAATAGTGAGTGTATGCTATTCATTCAGGTGCATTATTTTAGTAAGGAAATGGTGTATGCGGGTATGTTGTTGCTGAAACACTTCACGGTGGAGAAAGTGGACAAGATCATGATTGTTATGAGCAAATTGAAGTATGGAAATATGTCTAAGTATGGTTTGATGAGGCCAAAGGAGGGACCTTTTGCACTCAAAATAAAAGGTGGTACTACTCCTACCATTGACGTTGGTTGTGTGGAAAAGATTAAGAAGGGAAAAGTGAAGGTAATAAATACATATATACTTGTTTAATGCTAGATAATCAATTTTTTAACATCAAATTAATTTTTTAAAATTATTTTATTTATCTAAAATTTTAGATTTCAAATTATAAATATTTAATCTTAAATATTAAGTTATAATCTAAACATTAAAGTCAGTTATTATTGTTTAAGTAAAAGTTAATTTTTTATACTTTTTAATTAATTAATTAATTAATTACAATTTATAAATTAATTTCTTAAATAACAACGGGTTCTATCCAATCAATTAATTATCCTTGTCTTAAATTAAATTTAGGTTTATCCTGATATTTCAAGTATTAAGGAAGGTAAGGTAGTTAAATTTGTTGATGGACAACATGCTCATTTCGATGCAATCATCTTTGCTACTGGATACAAAACCAATGTGCTGAAGTGGCTTAAGGTGTGTATATATGCATTTTTATTTCGAAAACAATATAGTATTTCCTAAAGGAACAAATCTATTCAATGGATAGTAGGTATGGTAGTCTCAAATTCAATTTTAAATTATGAAAATATTTTATAACAAAGAAAAATAAACAAAATTAACCACAATTTTTTTATTTAATATTTATTAATAATAAATTTTGACTCTATTTTTTGTCTTTTTAATATTATTGTTTAGATTAATGTACTTAATAAATATGTTTGTGTAATTAATTGTGTTACATTTTTTGCCGTTCAGGATTACAAGGGTCTATTCAATGAGAATGGAATGCCAAAACCAAGTTACCCAAATCATTGGAAAGGAGAACATGGAATTTACAGTGCTGGATTTTCGAGAAGAGGATTAGAAGGCATCTCATTTGATGCGATGAAAATAGCAAATGATATCAACTTCACTTTGACTTCAAGGGTCAATCAAATTACATCTTAGTTCTATTTTACAGTGATACATGCAAGCTGATCATGCAAGCTAATCGATTGATTGAAATAAGGTGAAAATTCAAGTGCAATCGATTTTATGTGAAGTTGATAGTTGAGAATAGTTAAATGATTTAATTGATTTGACTAAATTTTTATGAGAAATTCTAGAGGACAAGCAAGTTTTGTAATTTATAGCCATCAATTGATGTTTTTGATGGTGTGAAATTTTGTCCAATAATATGAAATTACTCACTTTTGTTTTAGTATTTATCTTGTTTACAATTTTACCCCTACACTTTATTAAGATTATTATTTATCCCTAAAACTTTATTTTTATCTCGAATCTTTTATATATTTATGTTTTTACACCTAGACTTTCTATATTCATCATATTTATAGTCCAAATATTTTATTATTTATACTTTAGTCCACTTTTTTCCCTAAGTTACTTAATACTCATATTTTGGGTGTATTATACAAAAATTATATGTATCAATTCTTTGTTTATGGCACTTTTAAGCCTTTTAATCACTTTTCTTGAAATCTTTCATTCTTTTACACACTTAATCACAATAAACATCATCTTATGAGTCTTTTTCTTGATTCTCAAGATTATATTTTGCGCCCTAAGTGCACATCACGATCCGGCCATCATCATCAATCATGTTCAACCATCCAAAATTCATAACAAACACTAATAAACTATATCAATAACTCATTCATCATTCAATCATCATGATAAACACTCATAGGCATAATTTTTTTTTCAAATTATCATCAACGCATTAATTACTGTTTTATGACATTCATGAGGAATCTAATTTAATCCTAACCCTTATTACCTCACTTGTAAGGCTTTTCGATTCACTTGTTAGCACCTTTTGACCGCCTCTTCCTCCTAAATCAAAATTAAAATTCATTTTAATCACTTTTAGGCCTTATGGTCGAATCACCGTACCACAAAGGAAAAAGGGAAAGAATTTTCACCCTTTGAAACTTGAAATTTGTGTATGAGCACTTTGAGAATCCTAAGATATAATTCATGAATAAAACATTATTAAAGGCAATTTCTTGCTCTCCAAGAAATCCTTGGGCAAAATTTGAAGAGAATTAAGAGAAATAAATATTCTCACTTTTTGAGCTTGAGAAAGATGTTTTCCTACACTTTGAGGCTTCTAAAAATGATTTCCTAAATAAGAGAAGCAAGAAAATTGTTCATCCCTTAGAGAATGAACCATGATAACTGAATTTTTGAAGAGAGAAAAAAAAAGGATTTTGTTCACAAACCTCAAGGTTTAGGGAAGTGAAAACTTGAGGAACGGTGGAATTTGAAGTGTTCTAGATTTAGGGAGAAATCGGTCAAGGTATGGTTTTAGTTTTTCGTAGTTAATGTTTAATGTCACGTGAAAACTTAGGTTAAAAGACTATAAAATAGGAATGAATTGAATTAGTTGTGTACGATGAGTATATGAATAATGATGATAATTGATGCGTTGAGGATGGTTGGATTTTAATGGAATAAATGTATATGTATATAATTTAGTCGGCTTTTGCTTCGCAGGTCAAGTCTATATCTTGATTATATGACTATCTTTTGGAACTCTAATTATATAAATTTGTCTCTTAATTCTCTGTATAAACTTTCTGTCTTTCTGTTTTCGTGAGTGTTGTATCTTTGATTTTGTTTTTATTGTACTCATTCCTTTCAAGACTTCTAGATATATGATTCTTGATATATGTATGTGTGTATCTTACTCTTTCCTTTCAAGGGCTTTTAGATATGTGTGTGTGTTTTATTTTAGAGGTTGTAATACTACACCACTTCTAATTTACGGCTTAAGCATAAAGTTTTATGTGATAGGGTGTTACATACTCCATTCTCCGAAGTGAAATGTGACACATTATAATCCAAAAAATAATAAAAGTTACTATTTTGGTAATAAATATTACAAAGGAAGGAAGAAAACACTTTTCAATAATAAAAGATCTTACAAAAAGTGGAATAGTAATAAAAGAAAAATGGCACAATAAAAATATAGAAAGAAAATGTCATCGTTGTGGTAGTAAAGGTCAATGGTCACGTATTTACCGTATGTCATAGTACTTAGTTGAACTTTAACAAGTGTAACACCCTCACCATCAGAATGTCACGCATCCGGCTGCGCCACTTTGATAGCATCAAGAAGTATTACAACGACTTCATATACTTAATAAAAAAATAGGAGCCTTTGACTCAAAACTATATCGCTATTTTTTTCGAAAAGCTGAAAAAATACTATATGTTGAAAACACACAAGCATATACAAATATATAAAAGTTCTTACATAAGTAGCTTATGAATATAATATACATACAATACATACAATTCCTATCTCTCTTACAAAACATAATATTAATGGCGAGGGATAAATAAATAAAAACTAAAACAACAACATCAAATAAGCGAAACTCAAAAAAACCCTTTGTGAGCCTCTTCATCCGTCTCCTGAAAAGATAAAGCTGTATAGGGTGAGAACCTAATCACACGGTCTCATCACTGAGTTTCAGAATTGTCATAAGAAGATATTAATAAGAAAACCATTTAAGAACTCAGTAATTATCGTTGTCTTATGAATCCTTTGAAAATCGATGGTTTAATCATCAAAAATACAAAACCTTTCTAAAAGAAATCAGTTAATAATATCCATGGAGTCAAACTCCAAGCTCAAATATAATATTTTATGGAGTCAAACTCCAAGCTCAATATTATAATATTCGAAATTCATATATATATATATATATATATATATATATATATATATGCATGTCCATGGGAGAATCTGAGGAGTTAAAGCGCCTGGTCACATCTTCCAACAGAGGGTCAACCAAGTATCGAGTCTCAACCTGGAGTAAGTGGTGACAAGCCACTGCGTCTATCTAAGAAAACTCATGTCTCAAATAATTCCAATAAATAATTCATATAAATATTTTAATCATAATTCATCAATATCCAGATCATTCTTAATATCATCATCATTCATCAATTCATATCTCATTTCCAAATTCATTCAAAATCATACTTTAAAATCAATCCTCATCATCTTTCATTCAAATTCAATAATCATCATCCTCCCATTCCGTTCATCAACAACCCCGACTCAAAATATAATTTATTCTTTTCTAAATAAATCAAAATTAAAACATATAATCTTTAAAATCAAATCTTTTTAAATAATTACTTCAAACGAAGTTTCCAATTTTTATAAAATTTTCGGCAGCATCTCTTCAAAAATTCAGACTCTGTCACCCTTTTTGGGTCCTATCCAAACATTCCTCAAACCCTTTTCAACCATTTCCAAATCTAAATCAATTTTCAAAATTCAATCAGTTCTAAAATCAAATTATTTTCAAATCGAACCAAATCCAATAATAAATCTTTTTCAAAATCAAATCAGCTCCAATATTAAATCATTTATAAAATCTAACTAATACAAAATCAAACTGCTTCCAAAATCAATTCATTTTCATATCTCAAATCATTTCCAAAACTGATTCATTTACATTATCAAATTGACTCCAAAACAAAGAAAAATTACTTTTCATAATATTCAACTAAATAACTTTACAAACTAATTTCTCGTCAACAACGGCATACCACTCAAGCAATCAGTAATCTAATCCAGCAAACGACTACATCCACCAGCACCAAAACTCAATCTTATAGCAATTAACGCAGCAAAACATATGCGTAAGTTAACAGAATAGTGACTAAAAGGGGTTTTCAGAATGGAAACGCATACCGAAGAAACAACCAAGGCAGACCTGATGGAGGTTCCGGCAGCCACATCGACTTTTCCGGCGGCCATACATGACGAGCAACAACCACAGCAGCAGCTAGGAGGGCGGCGGTCATGGCAGCAGCTTCTGGCGGCGACGATTGAAGGCTCAACAATGATGACAACCAACAGCTTCTCCTCTCTCACGCGGCCCACTTCTCTCTCTGTGCTGCATCGACAGCGGCGGTGGCAACCGACTCCAGAGACGTCGATAGTGATGGAAAGCAACAGCTTGGCGGCATCCACGGCAAAACGGTGATGAAGGCGCAACAACTGCTCCGGCGGCAGCTCCCTCACGAGCTCTCTCTCCCTGCCCGATCTCTCTCTCTCTCATCGTCGGTGTTGGTGGCAGCGGCGAGACGGGCTCGACGGCGAGGTGTGGTGGTGCGGCGGTGACGCTCTTCCTCCCTCCTCATCTCTCCTTCCTTCCCGTTCTCCCTTTCTTCCCTTTACTCTTTCCCGTTCTCTCTTCTCCCTTTCTTTCTTTGGCGTCTCTATGTGTGTGAGAGTGGTGTTATGTGTTTGTGTGTGTGTGTGTGTATGGGGTAAAATGGGGTGTGGCGGTGGGTGAGGCGGTGGCTAGGGGTTAGTGGGTTCAATTTGAAAATTTTTTAGTTTAGGTAATTTTAATAAAATTAGGGGTAATTGAGTAATTGAAAACCACTTTTTAATTCATAAAAATTATCTTTGAAAAAAATATTATTTATTTATAAATTTACAAATTAATTTCAAGAAAACACTCTTATTCAAGGATTAGAGATAATATAATTAATTTTTTTATTTATAAAAATTAATGTATTAAATTCTAAAATCTCAATTATTTAAATCAAATCATATAAAATTCTCAGTATTTTACAATTACTAAACTTTATAATTTAAATATGGGAATTATCAAATGATTGTAAAATTAGATAAAAATTCTAATTTAATGATCAAAATTTGATTTAATCAGCTTTAATAAAATAATTTCTGAAATTAAAGTCTTTAATGAATAAATAAATTAAAATTGACTCATAATAATATTTTTCAAAAATTCTGAGTCTTACATTCTACCCACCTTAAAAAAATTTCGTTCTCGAAATTGATACAAAACGAAAGAGACTTCATATCACTTCACTTTTTGAACACATTTAAAGAAACAGCAAAAAGATTTCAGCATATATACATACATTTTCAAATACCGGGATTTTCATATGGCTTAAGGATATAAGGATATAAGTGGGATGCGATACAGAAGCTACAAAACAAGCTTGGTGTAAAAGATCACAAAACAGACAGGCGCTAAAACGTGATTAATGTTCACACACTGATCTCGCACTAGCTTCAGAGATTCAACTCCCTAACTTCGACATAACTTTTCTCAACCGTTCTCAATCATATTTCATCGAACAATCCATTCGAGGGTTCTCAATCTCATCAATCACTTTGGAACCCACAACTGGTCACAGGCCTAATATCAACCAAACCCCTTTCGTGTAAAACAAAACTCCACAACATCCTGTGACATCGCACACTTACAAGCTTCACTTTCCGCATCCACTTATCGTGTCCTAAAACATAACGTATCGCTTGCTATATCTAAAGGTCGCACATGTCACTAAAATAAATCTCGAGTTTACTTAGAAGGGTACTAGACCTCAGGAAATAAGAACAAGTGACAAGGACATTACTCATAATAATTTGAAAGAATGAATAACATTGCAGGTAAACAAGGATGCACAAGCAATGAAGAGTACCAGAAAGGAATTAATTGGCAACTTCATGGATAACTCTTGAATCAAAGAAATTTGATAGGATCAATAAGAGTACCAAAAAATAGCGTATTAATTTGAAATAGACTTCAAGCTGAGTCGAAAGGGTATGAGATTTTATAGAAGTGGAACGATTAAAGACAACAGTGACACATCGCATTAGAACAACTTCAGATTACTACAAGGGTTTCTTAGCTTGTGGAGAAATATGAGGTCAACAACCGTGTTACAAGAGTTTTCACATAGTTGGAAAGAAAAATTGAATTTTATATAGGAAATAATTTCGATTTCAAAGAACTCTAATAGAACCCATGGAGGAGAACGTGGCTGTGTCGTTTACAAAATTCAAGAGAATTAATAAAATCATAAATATTACATCATGTTAAAACACATTCAAGTTGAACTAGATTATGCAAGATTTGTAAAATGAAAAATTATTTAGGCTAAGGATAAAATATTTCCTTGAAAACCTTAAAAGATACTTTAGGTACATAATAAAAAGAATTTGCATAAAAACAGCAGCGAGGTCGGTAGGGAATTAAGTTGTAATCCTAAGAAAGAATTTTGAATCAAAGAACTTCGGTAGGAATAACAAGAGGAAGAACGGTACACTAATTTGAACTGACTCCGAGCTAAGTCGAAAAGAATACTAAAAGTCAATGGTAGCATTCACCAAGAATAGATAAACTCAAGAAGGAATGAGTTCACTTTCTCAAAAGAAATACTAAAGGTTTAGATAAAGTATTGCATCAAAACAACTCAAACTAAAATAAAATATGCAAAGTTTATACAATAGAATTTAATTGAGCTATGAACAAAAATATTCTCTCAAGAATCTTGAAAAATATTCAAGTAAAAGGAGAATCAAACCAAAATTACTTTGAAGATCCAAAACAAGAATTACAAGAGGACATTATAAGATAGGATGTATTACGACAAAACAGATTTAAATTTTGTCAATAAATTACATCGTTTAATTAGAGGAACGCAGAACCTAAAGCTGTGATGTCAAGAATCTATAGGATAGCTAGGTGCATGTTCAGAGTAGAATGCGCATAAGTGCAAAGCATAAAGCAAAGATATCAAATCATAACATAAGGTAGGAATCTACATCTAAAATTTTTGCTCGGAACAATAAGAAGAAAGATAATATATTGATCGAAGTAAGTCCCAATTAAATTAGAGTACAAGGTTCACATAGGAGAATGAAAAATTGATAACCATAACATCAAGAATAAGAGATGATTAATGAGCGGATAATTTATACCCTTTTTGGCATTGTTTTTACATAGTTTTTAGTATGATTTAGTTACTTTTTATTATATTTTTATTAGTTTTTATTCAAAAATCATATTCTGGACTTTACTATGAGTTTGTGTATTTTTTTTGTAATTTTAGGTATTTTCTGGCTGAAATTGAGGGACCTGAGCAAAAATCTGATTCAGAGGCTGAAAAAAGACTGCAGATGCTGTTGGATTCTGACCCTCCTGCACTCGAAGTGGATTTTCTGGAGCTACAGAAGCCTAATTGGCGCGCTCTCAATTGCGTTGGAAAGTAGACATCTTGGACTTTCTAGCAATATATAATAGTCCATACTTTGTCCGAGATTTGATAGCCCAAACTGGCGTCCAAAGCTAGCTTAAAACTTTCTGGCGTAAAACGCCAAAACTGGCATAATTCTTGGCGTTAAACGCCCATTTTGGCACCCAGGGTGGCGTTTAACTCCAACTTTGGGCATATGCATGTGAAATCTTGAAAGCTCAGCCCAGGCACGCACCAAGTGGGTCCCAAAAGTGGATTTCTGCACTATCTGTACTTAGTTACTCATTTTCTATAAACCTAAGTTACTAGTTTAGTATAAAAACTACTTTTAGAGATTCATTTTGTACCTTATGACATTTTACACTTCATATTGTATCTTCTACGGCATGAGCCTCTAAACCCCATAGGTGGGGGTGAGGAGCTTTGCTGTGTTTCAATGGATTAATGCAATTACTACTGTTTTCTATTCAATCACGCTTGATTCTATTCTAAGATACTCACTCGTACTTCAATATAGAGAATATGATGATCCGTGACACTCATCATTATCCTCATTATTATCCTCAACCACTCCCGTTCTATCTGAGCTCAACGTAGTCATTGGGCGACAGCTTGAGTGCGTATCTCTTGGGTTTTTAATCCACGGACCGAGTCTGGAGGTTAGAATCTTCGTGGTAGAGGCTAGAACCAATTGGCAGCATTCTTGGGATCCGGAAAGTCTAAACCTTGTCTGTGGTATTTCGAGTAGGATCTGAGAAGGGATGACTGTGACAAGCTTCAAACTCATGAATGTTGGGTGCAGTGACAGTGTGCAAAAAGATAGAGAGATCCTATTCCGACGCTAGTGAGAACCGACAGATGATTAGCCGTGCGGTAACTGTACCTGGTATTTTTCATCCGAGACGAGAAATCTGACAGTTGATTAGCCGTGCAGAGACCCGTGCCTGGTATTTTTCATCCGAGAGGATCATACAGCTTGCCATTGAAGGAAGCCATGCGTGTTTGGAGAAGAAGACAGTAGGAAAGCAGAGATTCAGACAACAAAGCATCTCCGGAACCTCAGCCTCTTTCTCATTACTGAATCACAAGTACTATTTAGTTCATGTTATTTATTTTTCATAAATATGATCATTCTTATCTTTAATCTCCTGACTAAGATTTACAAAATAACCATAACTTGCTTCAAGCCGACAATCTCCGTGGGATCGACCCTTACTCACGTAAGGTATTACTTGGACGACACAGTGTACTTGCTGGTTAGTTGTGCGGAGTTGTGAAAAGTGTGATCATAATTTCGTGCACCAATGATCAGGAATACAATCTAACAGAAAATCAAACCGCATCTCAAAAAAGCAGTGAAACAAGGAATTACAATACAACTGATAGAGGAAAACACCAAACACAAATAAGGATCATACATCAACTAACTTCAAGAATTAATTTCTAACGCTCCTAAAACCCGTTATTCGCATCAGCTATTAATTCTATTTTTATCTATGATAACCCATTAACTTTTTTGTACACATAAACCATCAACATTAAGTTAGCCAGACTTAACATTAGCAGATATGCAATAGTAAGTTAATAGCGTTAATAAATAGATAGTCATGTGCATAAAGCTCTAATTCTTGTTATCCGTACAAGACTTACTACATGACAAACACTCAAAGTATGCAATGAAGCATAGTCAGTCCATTCCCAAGGCTTTAACCAATATGAACTGCTCTAATACCATAATGTAATGCCCTCACCATCAGAATGTCACGCTTCTGACTGCGCCACTCTGATAGCAAAAAGTATTACAATGACTTCATATACTTAATAAATATATAGGAACCTTTGACTCAAAACAGTATTGCTGTTTTCTTTGAAAAGCCAAAAAAATACTATATCTTGAAAACAAACAAGCATGTACAAATATATAAAAGTTCTTACATAAGTAGCTTATGAATATAATATACATACAATATATACACTCCTTATCCCTCTTACAAAACATAATATTAATGGCAAGGGATAAATAAATAAAAACTAAAACAACAACATCGAATAAGAGAAACGCAATAAAACCCTTCGTGAGCCTCTTCATCCGTCTCCTGAAAAGATAAAGCTATAGGGGATGAGAACCTAACCACACGGTCTCACCACTGAGTTTCAGAATTGTCCTAAGAAGATATTTAATAAGAAAATCATTTAAGAGCTCAGTCATTATCGTTGTCTTATGAATCCTTTGAAAACTGATGGTTTAACCATAAAAAATCCAAAACCTTTCTAAAAGAAATCAGTTAATTATCCAAAAATTCAAACTCACTTTTTAGATAAAAAAAAAGTCTTATAAGTTTTCTAACAATATGAATGACCAACCTGTTCCAAACATCGGTTTATTAAGTCTATACTAAACTAGCTTGATATTTCATACTTTACTAAACCACAACACAAACCAATCACGATTTCAGACCCAAACAGCTCATTCAACATCCAATTCACTACAACCCAATCGATTTTAGTCACAAGTACAAGTAATGAGGTTCAAACACAATCAAGAGCAGTTACGTCAAGTATAGCAATTAACAATCAAACAGAATTATTCACATAGGTAAATCCAAATAATGTCACATAGATGCATACGATGAATAGCTGCCCTATGGCTAATGAGCTTTTCTGTCAGTTATACAGTAAACCCGACATATCCTGGTAGCTAACCATTGGACAGTCCCTCTGCACACGCATCCCCAAGCTCAAAAATAATATTTATAAAGTCAAACTCCAAGCACAAATATAATATTCCATGGAGTCAAACTCCAAGCTCAATAATATTCCATGGAGTCAAACTCCAAACTCAATATTATAATATTCGATATCCATATATATATATATATATGCCCATGGGAGAACCCGGGGAGTTAAAGTATCTGGTCACATCTTGTGACAGAGAGTCAACAGAGTATCGAGTCTCAACCTGGAGCAAGTGGTGACAAGTCACTGCATCTATTCAAGGAAACTCGTGTCTCAGATAATTCCAATAAATAAGTCATATGAATATTTCAATTATAATTCATCAATATCCACATCATTCTTACTATCATCATCATTCATCAATTCATATCTTATTTCCAAATTCATTCAAAATCATACTTTAAAATCAATCCTCATCATCCTTCATTCAAATTCAATCATCATCATCCATCCTCCCATTTCGTTCATCAACAACCCCAACTCAAAATGTAATTCAGTCTTTTCTAAATAAATCAAACCTAAAGAATATAATCTTTAAAACCAAATCTTTTTAAATAATTACTTCAAACAAAACTTTCAATTTTTATAAAATTTTCGGCAGCATCTCCTCTAAAACTCGGACTCTACCACCCTTTTCGGGTCTCATCCAAACATTCCTCAAATCCTTTTCAACCATTTCCAAATCTCCATCATTTTCCAAAATTCGACCAGTTCTAATATCAAATTATTTTCAAATCGAACCAAATCCAATAATAAATCTTTTTCAAAATCAAACCAGCTCCAATATTAAATTATTTATAAAATCTAACTAATTCAAAATCGAACATCTTCCAAAATCAATTTGTTTTCATATCTCAAATCATTTCCAAAGCCGATTCATTTACATTATCAAATTGACTCCAAAACAAAAAAAAATACCACTTTTTATAATACTCAACTAAATAACTTTACAAACCAATTTCTCGTCAACAAAGGCATACCACTCAAGCAATCAGTAATCCAATCTAGCAAACAACCACATCCACGAGATAAACATAATCACATAAATATATTTTTCACATGAATATCTATTTATAACAACTCTATAATATAAAATAAATTTTAAGGAAAACCCCTATCTTAACTCATCAAAATTCGAAAGCTATACAGTAAGTCAAAACCCTTTTTTCTCGGCCTATAATCCCAGCAGCCGCAACCTCAACTCCAACCTGCTTCCGCAGCAACCATAGCAACTCTAATCACAACATATAATTACCGAAACTCAATCTTATAGCAATTAATGCCGCAAAATCTCAGGGTAAATTAAATAGAATAGTGACTAAAAGGGGATTTCAGAATGGAAACGCATATCGAAGAAACAACCGAGCCAAAACTAATGGAGGTTCCGGCAACCAAATTGAATTCCTCAGCGGCCATACACGACGAGCAACAACCACAGCAGCAACTAGGAGGGCGGGGCCGTGGCAGCAGCTTCTGTCGGCGACGATCAAAGGCTCAACGATGATAGCAACCAATAACTTCTCCTCTCTCACGCGACCCACTTCTCTCTCTGTGTTGCATTGACAGCGGCAGTGGCAACCGACTCCAAAGGCGTTGATGGTGACGGAAAGCAATAGCTCAGTGGCATCCACGGCAGAACGGTGACGAAACAACGGCTCCAGTGGCAGCTCTCTCTCTCTCTCTCTCTCTCTCTCTCTCTCTCTCTCATCGTCAGTGTTGGTGGCAACGACGGGACAAGCTTGACGGCGAGGCGTGGTGGCGTGGTGGTGCGGCGGCGACGCTCTTCCTCCTTCCTCCTCTCTCTTTCCTTCCCGTTCTCCCTTTCTTTCCTTTGCTCTTCCCCGTTCTCTCTTCTCCCTTTCTTTCTTCGGCGTCTCTATGTGTGTGTGAGTGGTGTTATGCGCGTGTGTGTATAAAGGGTAAGGTGGGGTGTGGCGGTGGGTGAGGCGGTGGCTAGAGGTTAATGGAATCAATTTGGAAATTTTTGGGTAGTTTAGGTAATTTTAATAAAATTAGGGGTAATTGAGTAATTGAAAATCACTTTTTAATTCTTAAAAATTATCTTTAAAGAAAATATTATTTAATTATAAATTTACAAATTGATTTCAACAAAACACTCTAATTCAAGGATTAAAGATAATATAATTAATTTTCTTTATTTATAAAAATTAAAGTATTAAATTCTAAAATCTCAATTATTTAGATCGAATCAAATAAAATTCTTAGTATTTTATAATTACTAACTTTATAATTTAAATATGGGAATTATCCAACATTGTAAAATTAGATAAAAATTCTAATTTAATTATCAAAACTTGATTTAATTAGCTTTAATAAAATAATTTTCAAAATTAAAGTCTTTAATGAATAAATAAATTAAAATTGACTTATAAAAAATATTTTTCGAAAATTCTAGATCTTATAACAAGCATCTTTAAAAGTGAATGAGAAAAAGATAAAGATTGATTTTATCTCAAAAGATGTTATTTTCACAATTCATTATGATGTGTCTGATTTTTTTAAAGATATTGAAAAAAATATTGATAATCTGATCAATAATAAAAATATTGAATACTTTTTTTCTTTATTGTATATTTAATTTTTGATATATCAATGTATACTTTTACTTATTTATATTTAAATGTATTTACTTTTAAATTTATCCATCTACATAGGTTTCAAAGAATCAATCAACAAACTTGTGCTATTATAATGTGTATAATAAATAAAATAACTATGCAAATAAGATTTTGATTTAACTCATTACACACACATATATAAAACAAAATGATTGAGTTATTAAATTAAAAAAAAAAATTTAATAAATCATATATTGAATTGTATTTTCACATATTGTTTACTCTTTCTTGTGAAGAAAATGATTATGGTATAAATAGAAGATATTCATCTTATAGATAGTGTAAATACACACATTATTCTCAAAAAAATATATATATTTTATTAACCTTGTACATGAAGAGGCAAGTGTTGCTATTACTATTGGTACAAGTAAAATAATTGATAACTCTAAAATAGCTGTTATTTTGTTCTCAAAAAAACAAAACTCGTTATAAATAATATATTATTATCTACAAAGTCTCAAAAGTTTGTTGAGATTTAAAGATATCCATAAGAATGGATATCAACGATAGTAAATGAGGATGATAATGAGTTTTTCTATCCGTCTTGGGTATGCAGCAATCTATTGGCCAGCGACAAACCTTTAAATGGAATTCATATTCGCGATGGATTAGTCCTTGACCTGTCAAGTTGAGGAATACTGTGGGTAACCAAAAAAATGAGTTCCTCTATTTTACGAGTTGTTATTCAAATAAGAAAGTCATATTAAAAAAAGAAATGTCTATACTTTTTTTTTTGGTATATATTATACTCATATTAGTACAATTGAAGCACATGCTATAGTAAGCTCAAGGTTTACTATCTCCAATGAATTCACCATTTGGCATAGCCAAATAGGTCACCTTGGAGCATTCATTGAAGAACCATAAAATTCTTTAATCCGGTGAGTTATATTGTTCTGCATGTTCTAAAAAAAACACATTGTAAAGTCATTAGTAATAAAGATTGGATTCGAGTCTCCTGAATTCCTTAAGTGGATTTGAGGTGATATATATAGACTAATTTATCCACTAATGAATCTTCTATATATTTTATGATGCTAATAGACACATCTTAAAAATGGTTTCATGTATACTTACTATCATCTCGCAATTTGGTGTTTGCGAGGCTACTTGCACAAATTATAAATAAAATTAAAAGTACGATTTTTTAGAAAATTCAATAAAAATATTTGTCTTGATAACATTAGTGAATTTACTTTCCAAACCTTTGATACCTATTATATGACCATTGGTATAAGTGTCAAATATCCAGTAACTCGTGCTCATACACAAAATGAACTAGTAGAATCACTTATTAAATGCCTCTAGTTAATTTCTATACTCCTATTTATGAGAACGGATCTCTCAATTTCTATTCGGAGCATGCTATTTTACATCTTGCAATATTTATTCGTTTAACGTCAACAAGTCACCACAAATTTTATCCTTTACAATTGACTTTTGGCCAATAGCCAAATATATCCCATTTAAAAATATTTGGATGTGTGAGTTTTAATTGCTCCACTTAATCGCACCAAAATGGGTCCCAAGAAAAATGAAAAACCTATGTTAGATATGATTCTCCTTCTATTATGAGGTATCTAGAGATATAAACAGAAAATGTATTTAAAGTTCGATTTTCAAATTGTCACTTTAATGAGACATTATTTTCAACATTAGGAGAAAAGAATAAACATGTAAAAAAAGAGTTAAATTGAAAATGCATTATCATTAATACATTTGGATTCTCAATCAAGATCAGGCACAGACCTAGCAACAAGCATGAGGGGACACTTGCCCCACTGTATTTTCAATTTTAAAAAAAAAAATAGTTATATATAATATGTCATTATTTTAAATTTTAAATGTTTTCATTACAAATAAATTAAATTTAATTGGTCAAAATCTCAAATTTATTTTTTTTATTTTTTATTATTTTGACTATTAATTAACCTAATCCAATTTAGTTTTTAGGTCATCGCTCTTTTATTTTCTTAAACCTTCTTCTTATTTTTATATTTTCAACCTTCTTTTTTTATTCCTTGTCTAGTAGTCATCTTTTCTTCATCAAAAAGTAAATTTTAAATTCTTCATGTTTTTTTATATAAATCTCTATGACTCTATATATCTTTCAATTTTATTGTTTCTCTTTTTAAAATTTTCAATTGCAAATTTTAATTCAAACAATTATAATTTAGGTATTAATTTAATATTTTATTTTCTTCATGATTTTATATATTTTATTTTATTCTCAATTTATTCATTCTTATTACTTATTTTATATCTTTTGTTCTATTATATGTACCTATGTTGTATATAAAATTTTAAAATAAATTGATTAATTTATTAATTTAGAATATATTTTTTATTTTTAGAAACAATAATAAAAAAATATTTAAATTACAACACATAATTGAGGAAGAAGGGCCAAAAGTATACCTGAAAGTTCGCACGCTGGACACGATTACACTTTAACACCATTTATACACTCCGGCGGACACATTTACCCTTCTGACCATTGGCGTGTGGCGGCATTAAATGATTGAAGTGTAATTGTGTCCAGCGTGTGAACTCTCAGGTGTATTTTTGTCCCTTCTTCCTAAACAAAATAAATACGAAAAATACTGTATCCACCGGAGTGTATAAATGGTGTGCACGCGTGACTCATTAAATGATTGAAGTGTAATCGTGTCCAACGTGCGAACTTTCAGGTGTACTTTTGTCCCTTCTTCCCATAATTAAATAGATGCATAAAATCTTTCTTCTAACATTATATCAAAATTAAATTAATTAAAAAATATATAATAAATTTAATTATTTTAAAAAGAAATAAAAAAAAGTTATAAATTATGTTTCTATTATTTTATATAAACATACTCTTTATATACAAATTTAATTTTTCTAGTATTCATATATAATTCTAATTTTAAATTATAAATACTAGTGTATCATTAGCTGCTAATGTCAATCTTTTATTATTAAATATGTATAAAATCTTAGTTAGAATAACAAATTTTTTATAATTTAATTAAAATATTTAAGTTCAAGTTTTAGAAATAAAAAATATTTTTTATAAATTATATATAATGAATAATATTTTAAAAATAAAAATGTTCACTAATTTTTTTAATTTTTATATCTTCATATAATTAATAATATTCAACAAATTTTATTTTTGTGTATATATTTTTGACCCACTTCTAAAATTTTTTGAATTCGTCACTGATCAAAACAATCTGAATTAAAAGTTGAAAAGATTATACATTTGTAGAAAATCAAATGAATTGCTTGATGTATTTTTTGATATAAAAAGAACAATGAAATTCTATATACCAATCAAAAATGTTCTAATTCGAATTCATGTCCCTGTTGGACAAATGGTCATTAGTACAACAATATATTAAAAGCGTGGTAGACCAATCAATTCTAAAGATAAAAATCTTCGTAAGATAAGAGAGAAAAATTGTATTAAAGAGGCAAATAATCTTCCTATCCAAGAGGACAAAGACATATAGTTATGACACATATTGTTGTCCAAATTCATGATATAATTGAAACATCAAAAGATGCTTAGATACCTAAAAATTGTCAAAATGATGAGATTTCAATAAACTATGCCTTTACGGAAGAAAAATGGAATCGAAGAGAAATGATGTCGATGATATATTTACATATAACATAGCGCTACATATTATGCATGAAAATGAGGATTCTGAACAAAAAATCATCGAAGAATGTCGACGAAAAGATTGGCAAAAATGGAAAAACGCCATAAAAATGAATTAGATTCACCTGGAAAATATGAAATCTTTGGACCTATAGTCCGAACATTCGAAAGTGTAAAACCTGTTGAATAAAAATAGGTATTTATGAGAAAACAAAATGAGAATAATAAAATTGTACATTATAAATTTTGATTTGTAGTACAAGATTTCTTACAAAGATCTGGTATAGACTATGAAGAGATCTATTCTCCTGTGGTATGTGCAATTACCTTGAGATATTTGATTAGCTTATTTGCATATCATATACTAAATATGTATCTATTGGATGTGGTCACGACCTATCTATATAGATCATTAGATTATAATATCTATATGAGAGTCCTTCAAATACTAAAGATATCTTAATCATTCAAAGAGAATTTTCGATGATTATACTCGGTTATATTGCAAAGATCTTTATATATTTTAAAGCAATCTGTATGATTGTGGTACAACCATCTTACAGAGCATTTGATGAAAAAGAGTTCAAAAATAATGATATTTGCCTATATATTTATATAAAAAAAATCTGTATCTTGATTTATAATTGATGTATATGTTGATGATCTAAATATCATTGGTTCTCCTTAAGAGATCCCAATAATCATAAATGCTCTAAAAGAAGAAGTTTTATATAAAAAAATTTGTATCTTGATTTATAATTGATGTATATGTTGATGATTTAAATATCATTAATTATCCTAAAGAGATCCTAACAATCATAAATGTTCTAAAAGAAGAGTTTGAGATGAAAGATTTTGAAAAAATAAAATTTTGTCTTGGCTTTTAGATTGAGAATGTAACAAAAGGGATATTTATTCATCAAAAGACTTCCATAGAAAAAATTCGATATGAATGAATCACATCCAATAAGAACCCAAATAATCGTTAGCTTATTAGATGTGAAGAAAGATCCATTCTAACAAAAAAAATGAAAAAAATACTTGGTTATTATGGTACTAAATCTTAGTGTCATAGCATTTTCTGTAAACTTATTAATTAGTGAGATACAGTTCCTCTCTAACTAGAAGATATTGGAACGGAATAAAAATGTGTTTCGATATCTTCGTGGAACAACTGATATGGGGTTATTTTATCCTTATGCATTTAAGTCATAATTAGTTGGCTATGCAAGTATAGGTTATTTATCTATTCCCCGTAAAGGTAGAATACTTGTTTACATTTGGTGACACAACTATATTATGGAAATCTATAAAATAAAGTATAGTTGCAATATCTTCCAATCATATTGTAATACTTACAATACATGAGGCAAGTCGTGAATGTTTTTGGCTCATGAGTTTGATTGGATATATATTCAATTATCATGTGAGTTGTCTGATAAGAAAATAATCCCTACAACATTGTATGAAGATAACGTTGTGTGTATTGCTCAACTCAAAAGTGGGTACATCAAAGGTGATCGAACAAAATATATTTCTCCCAAGTTCTTTCTCACGCACGACCTTTAAAATCAAAGAATAATTGACATTCAACAAATTCATTCAAGTGATAATTTGGCAAATTATATACCAAGTTAATTTTTGCATCCTCCTTTGAAAATCAGGTTCACAAAATCAACATGTGTCGCTTTTGATATCTTAAATGATGTTATCAAGAGAGGAAAAGACTGTACTCTTTTTTTTTATAAGGTTTTTATCTATTGAATTTTTTTGATGACGTTTTTTAATGAACAATTCTCATTATAAAGGATATTGTACTCTTTTCTCCTTAGTCAGATTTTTTATATTGTAAAATTTTTCTTAACAAAATTTTTAGCGAGTTATATCCCTAATGACATTTAAAGATGAGTGTTACAAAATAATTATTATTGTAAATATCATATCATAGAGCATTATTATACATAATGGAATATAAAATATTATCAATTATGAATGTCCTATCATCAAGGAGTATGAAATATTATCAGTTAACGGGGTATAAATTTTTATAATGTATTTTTATTAATTAGTAAGTGATTTAGATAAATAATATCCTACTATTATTTATTTTAAAACCTTCATGTATAAATAAATCTTAAAGAGAAAATTTCAACACTCATTAAGTTTACAAGTTTATATTATTCTAACTTTTGTATTGAATTTTTGTGTATTATTTGTGTGAAATACAAAATTTATTTTTATAAATTACCAAGTATTATATTACGAGGATATTATCAAGATATAACTTTTCTATATTCTTATATTTATTACTTTTCATCATATTTTTACAACAAAATTAATATTGTAAGCACAAGATAAAAAAAAAATTGAAAATTTATTGAAAGGCCATTTTTCCCAAAATATACTCTAACGTTGGGCCTTGTTTTGGTTTTTGGTCTTTTTTAGCCATTTCTTTCCAACCCACAATATCGTGGATTCCACTCTCGGCTAAATCCTTCCTCAGCGAGCAACCTTTTATTATAATTAATTAATCTTTCTAATTAATTACATCTTTTAGACGTTCATTTGTTCTGCTAGTATATTAAATTAATAAATTATTAATGACATAATCAGAAAAGCAGTGAAAGAAGAGAAGGGTTGTCCCTGTCTATAATCCAGGGTTTTTTTTTTTTCCAAACCAAATTTCCATTTAGTTACATTTTGAATTTAGAAGAAAATAAAATGTTAAAAAGAAAAGAGAGTAGTAGAAAAGTTCACAAAGGAAGCCAATAATTGGTTGTTTTAGTCCAAGTTTATGATTGGTCTGATTTTTGTTTCGCACAAGACAAAAATAATTAATTCATTACGTTAGTACTTTGATATAATTGCTAATTACACTTCAAGCAGATAAATTATTGCATACCATGCAAGATATGATAACTTCTGAACCCACTAGAGACAACAAGTCATTCCTTCTCAGTTGAGCTGTATTATATAAAAATTATTTTTTTTTATATTTTTTTAATAATAAATTAAATATAAAAATAAATTATAAAAGTTCAGATTTTACTCTCATTTCTTTAACACACAATTTTTAAAAAATATATAATAATAAAATATATAATTATAAAAATTAATAAAAATAATAAAAAGTTAAAAATTAATTGTGTTTTTTACTATTGTATTTGTTTCTATGTCCATCATATTAAGCAAAACACAAAATATAAAGAATATATTTAAATAGGTTTCTATAAAATTTTATATAGGATATGTTTATCTCCAACAAATTTTATTATATTGAGATTTTTTACCTTTATAAAAGTAAAATATATAAGTATCTATTTTAGTCAGTCCTGTTATTTTTATTTAGATAAATATGTCTTTAAATGTGTGATACAAAATTTTATATTCTTACTTTTGTAAAATTTAGGTATCTTAACATAATAAAATATTTTTGAAGACAAAAACATTCTATCCAAAATTCTTTAGGAACCTATTAAAAATATACTAAAAAAAAAACTAATTTAATATTTCAAAACACTACTTATATCTATATTTCGTGTAGCAAATATGATTTTGTTTACCCATATTCTTTTCTTAGTATTTCATAATTGCAAACAAATGCAACATTGAAGAACTAAAACACTATTTTCATAGAGGAGGATGTTTGTGACAATTTACTAAGTAGTTTTTTTCCTATAGAAAAAGCATTTAAACTAGTCAGATAATGAGAACAGAAAAAATATTTATATTGCCTCCAAAAATTATATTAATTTGAACCCGTATTTATAATAAGTTGGCCCTACTACTAAAAGTATCTAGCTCAGGTTCAAATGGTTAACCTGCTGCCAAGCTTTCGGTTTATATAGCTTTAGTTTATCTTCAGTTGCACAAAACTCGATTGTATCCCCATATGTCTCTAATTTCTTTATCTGTTTCTAGCTCATCAATTAGAAGTTTAGAACTATATCATCTGATAAATTTGCAGATTTTGTAGCAAAATCCATTATTTACTAATAATTAAAATGAAGTAGGATTTATACAAAAATGTTTTAAACTCTACATACATGGGAACCCAACAACACTGAGAGAGAGATAGTACATCCTGTTATACAAAATTCATATACAGCTATATGAACTGTTTTTTAAGTACACGTGATTTCTATAATACAATCAATTCCTGAATCTACACAATGAAATATTTACATCAACGAATTGCAAGCTCCAATGTCACACTTCATACATTCAAATTCATCCAGATCTCTTGACTCCAAATTCAGGCACAATGTTTGATTCTCAAAAGAGACAGAGAGTGAGAGACAGGAATCAGCATAGCAGTATTATAACATTTTCATACAGAGGTTAGAGCATCACAAACTGCTTTATTCTTGAACCATAATCTGCTCCCTCATGGTTCACAAGTTCCTTCTTTTTTTTTTCTTTTTTTTAAACAGTATTTACATTATACACAGTTATTGGCTTAACCACAAAAGTGGGATTTCTTCATGCAGACACAAGGAATCACAATGATTAGTGTTTGTCCATCAGGTGTTTCGAAGAGCCGAAAGCCAGTTTTCCACATATTTCTTGCTCTCTGCAGATAGGAAAACAGTGATGCTATTTAGTACAACGATCTTAGTCAGAAGGAATTATGAATTTGAAATGCTAAAATTTGATTGTGCATGCAATTAATAAGTAAATAAAAGAAATCAAACGCCACCTAATCTTTGTAACTATTGATTTACCGTGTTTTCGTACTAAACAGTATTATTCAATGTGAACACAGTCCAAGTGAACATCAACCTTTTATGTCAATGTTACTACAGAAAAAGTTCACCCGAACTTTTCCATTGGATTTAAAACTAGCTCATGATTGTGAACATCAACCCCAA
This sequence comes from Arachis ipaensis, assembly GCF_059453495.1. Classification (NCBI taxonomy): domain Eukaryota; kingdom Viridiplantae; phylum Streptophyta; class Magnoliopsida; order Fabales; family Fabaceae; genus Arachis; species Arachis ipaensis. The sequence continues at coordinate 39,672,041 of NC_142442.1, forward strand.
ATCACATTTACCTAATTCTGAATTTAAATATAGATGCAGCAAGATCGCTCACTCCTCTGCTTATCTTCATTTATAACATGATTTTTAACTTTGTTTATAAGAGAAAGGGGCAAAAATCCACAAGATATGCAATATGAATTGCAAAATGATATGCCTAACAATTCAGACAGCTAAGTCTAACCAAAAATTTATATGTAGCTAGTCTTCTTTCGACTAGCAGATTGTATTGTATTTCCATAGCTGATGAAAAAAAAAAACCTTTCATGGTGTTAAAAATATGAAACCAACATTCTGAAAGGATTTTATTTTCTTAACTACTGTTCAATCAAAACCCATGTCTTTAAATTATAATGACTTCTTAAAACAGAAGAGAAACTTAAATTGACAACTGCTTAAGGACGAACTCTCATAGATGTTAATGAAAAGATGCTCTTACCATCTGAATAACTATCAGGGAAGTTCCCAACACCGCTCAGAAAGTTGCTTCCCGGGTCTTCCACCATCATATCATAAGCTTGTTCTCGCCCGTAGCAGGGAACCAGCACGGCAAAGCTGTTATCTGTTTCATCATCACTTGGGAACCCAGGTCCATGAGGTTCCAACCAGCCAATTGACCAGTCAGAATCATCGGATTCAGAACCAGAGACACATCCACCATCAGATGGAACCAGAACAACATCATATTCCCTATCCATCTTCCTCTCTTCCCTACTATGCCATTTACGCTTCACCCTCCTCGTCGAAGAGCCCATGTTAGCCTGCTTGAGCAAAGGAAACCTCAAAACATCCGATTCCCACATATTCGAATCGGCTGAAGGATTTATCAAAGAACCGTTTGAGATTCTTGGCTCTTGATGCTTTCCACTCCATAACCACCATGATAGGTTGGTAAAAGCCACAGCCATTTACCCAGCGGTGTCAAAATTCTGCAGCAAAACTCTTTGATAATCCAATAGGCACAAGCTCTTGTTGAACAAGAAAGCTATCTCTTGCAGGAGAAACCTATAATGAAGAACTTGATTAATTACTACAAAACCACACCAAAACAAAGAAGCCCTATCAATCAAAGTGAAAACAATGTTGATGAAAAAGAAGAAAAGAACGAAAATCCCACGTTTTAAATTTTAAAGAAGTATCTGAATAAGAAAACACGAGTATGTTTTTTCCTCTATATAAACCTTTTTGAAGAAAAAAAAACGTGTATGACAAGAAAATGGTAGGTGCTAGTTGAATTCCAAGAACAAACAGCTAGTAGAGTTGAATTGTTCAGCATGGCTATTCAATGGTTTTTGTGGCCACCATATATAAGTTCAAGAGAAAGACAAATACAAACTCTTAGCATTGGTGCTAAAATTTTGTTTGTTATATACATTGAATGTATACACCCAAAAAACAAAGCCAAAAACAATATTCTAAAGTACATTGAATCAAGACAATTATTCTCAAAACAGTAAGAAACAATTAAAATCGACCTTGACACATAAGCAAGTATAATAGCAGAATCAAACCAGAAATCTACACAAAACAAAAGAAAGAAAGAAGGGGGGGGGGGGGATCCAGAAATAGCAAAAACCTTAAAATAGCCAAAACTTGAAAGAATCCAATCCAATTTTACCTTCAAAACTTGACTCATTTTTTCAGTACATGCTTAGCTCTTAAACGAAAATCGCAATTTAGAAGAAATTAAAAAATAAAAAATAAAATTGTTAAAACAAACACAACAGAATCCAATAAAAAAAATCTTTTTAATATTTTTCGTAATCGGATAACAAAGTCGAGAAAAGATGAGAGGAACTGAAAAGCTGAACGCCAAAAACCGGTTTCGAAAGTTCGCTTTTTTTTAGGAAGATTCAGAGCATCAAGGAACTCCTAATTAAGGTTAAAACAAAAAAAGGTAAATAATAAAAGAACTGACAAAAAATAAAAAATCGCCATTAATCATGAATGAATACCTAAGCGTTAAAATCTGAGAAAGTGTCTATTATTAAAAAATTTAGCCCCAAAAAGTACCAGCCAATCGAAACCCTCGTTTTCACGAACAATGGATGACCTTTTTTTCCCCAACTTACAGAAAAAGGGAACAACAAAGAAGTTGGAAGAAAGAAAGAGAGAGAGAGAAACGCAAACGCTTAAGGTTCTTTTATATAATAGGAAGTGCAGGCACCGTTGGATGAATCGGGTAAACACGTGGCCTGAGGAGAGACGTTGGATGGGTTACGGGTGTTCCAATCATGTGAGAATGTTGTTCAGTGGGTGCAGAAACAGGTAACAACTAACGAGAGTCACAAGTAATTTTGACTATAGACGCATCAAATATTGTGTTTTAAAATACTCAGTCAGTATATTATATTTTTTTGTTAAAAAAAATAATTTATTTTTTATTATTACTATTAGTTTTTTATAATTATGTTTTTTTTTTATTTTATATAAAAAGTAAGATAAATTAAATTTTTATTATTTATTTTATTTTATATTTTTTATATTTATATTTTTTTATTCTATTTTCAAAATCAATAACTTAAAGGATTACGTGGACCAGGAATAGAGAATAATAAAAGAGGTGGTGAATTACTTCATAAGCAGCCAACTGAAAGAGGAGAAAGAAAGGGGGATTTGGGTTGTTATAGCGTAGCGTGCACCCAAATTCGCAGAGTGAAACGACCGTTGAACTCCACGTGGCCATTTGGCGGGTATGGATTGCTTTTCTGTTTCGTCCAGTTCGTTTAGTTCCTGTTTGTTTGAATAATTTACATATGATTCCGCTAATTTCTTTCTTCCGCTAATCTCTTTCTTTAATAGTGTAATAGAGAAATAGTGATTGCTATGCCCCCTAAAAGTGTTTGTCTAACTTACTAAAAAGGGTTAAAAATTAATATTTAATTTTAAAAGTATAAAAGTAAATAATTATTAAATATTCAAATGTTGTCATAAAAAATAAGTTAGGCAAAAGTTAGGCACCAAGTTATAGGTACCATAGAATTCACCTAGAGAAATATTAGATCAGAGAAACTCTACATTCTACATCCATATAATTTCTTCATCCAAGCTATTTAAGTATTTTCTTCTAGACACGCCTCCTCCACTTCCTCACTCATTTGTCATACACGCGCCTCATATAACATAAGTTTTTTGCTGCGTGATAAACATTTCCTCAACGTAAAACTTTCTGCTATAACCTAAACCTTATTCTTTTTCGTATGTTCGTTCTTCTTCTTCTTCTTCTTTTTCAACGTAATAAGCTTTGTCATTCTCCCTCTGTTCGTGTTTTTTTTATTGTTTTTTTCTTTTTCTCTGCTCGCGATCTTCATTATTGATCTGCATTGAATTCAATGTAATAAGCTCCGTCATTCTTCTTCTTCTTCGTCTTCTTCTTCGATCTTCACCTCTGAATCGAAACAATGAATGATTCAACTTCAAATCAGTTGAATGAGAACGATTTGGTTTATTCTTCTGAAACGAATCATGCTGATAAGGTTTGGATTATTCAATTTTAAATCAAATATAATGGAATGCAATTGTTAATTTTATTTGAATTGAATTCAATGGACGTAGGTGTTTTTGAATCTAAATTAAATTGAATTGAATTGATAATATCTAAATTGTAGACAGAGGTGTTTCGAATTTGATTTTGTATAATAGATTATGTTTCGTTCACTAAATACTATACAATTGTTTCACCATGAGTACCTGTTCGGTTCGGTATGCAGAAAGGAGTTTGAATTTAATTTTTTTTACTGGATTATGTTTCGTTCACTCAGTACTATAGAGTTGTTTCACCATGAGTATGTGTTCGGTTCGATATACAGAAAGGAGTTTGAATTTGAATATATATAATGGATTATGTTTCGTTCACTGAGTAATATATAATTGTTTTACCGTAATGACGCTTTCGGTTCACTGTGCAGACCAGCTGTGTTGTGGATGAAAAATTTGTCCTAAAGGTGGAAATGATTTTCAAGACACTAGAAGAAGCTAGAAAGTTCTACAAACATTATCCCAAACTTGATGGTTTTTCTACCAAAATAAGGAACACAACTCGGGACGGAGACAAGATTAAGAATCAACTAATTGTATGCAGCAGAGAGGAGAGGTGGAAATCTAAGATATCTCCAACTAATATACGATTTTATTATGTCTTTTACAGTTGAACCTTTTAGACTGCGGATCAACGATTTAGTCATGCTCCAGCCTTTACAATGCACTGGATATGAATTATCGGAGAGAGGATTATACAAGTTTTAGTTTTTATTAATATAAATTTCTTTTCACCCATGAGCCAATTTTGGTTCACTAAGGTTATAGGAGAGTTAATTTCTGACTGTTGTTAGTGTTTAATGAATAGTCACTTTTTTCGTTTTTGATATTTGCTTTTGTGAAATTCTTTATTCAAAAGTCACTTTTCTCTTTATTGAATAGTCAATTTATTGTGCTATGTCAGAGAATTCAGGTGTTTCTGAAACTGAATACTGATAGAAATATTTTTTTATAATTAGCTCTCTGCTAGATATATGCAGCTTTTCGGTTCATCGAGTGTATTAATTTCGGTTCACTGTATTTTTTGGTGTTATTAATATCTTGATAAATACACTGATTCCATTTACTGTGAACCTGGAACAAAACAGCAATCAGATAGTTCCAACAGATATATAGATTAACATCTCAGACCGATAGGATAAGGAGCAAAGCATCTTGAATCAGATAAAAATATTAACATTAGATATATACATTGATATTAAGATTAAATATATAGATTAACATTTACATTAATATTTACATGAATACATTGAAAGAAGCATTGTTTGTTTTTTTAAATAACTTAAACAAAATATTGTTAATTACAACCAGTGAATCATAATATATCCTATTTACTCTCTAAATCCACATATGAGAATTTACAATAAGGGCTGGAGAGGGTAGCAGATGGTTTTGGGAGTCTTATTGCCTCAAATTCCCGAATCACTTGGTCTCTAATTTTGTTCATTTCGTGCAACAGAATATTTGGACCATATTCATGCCTGAAGCGATCAATCTCATCCTACATTTTAATTGAAAGGAATTAGTTACATAAGAAATGAACTCAACTGAAATGATAAATGAAAGAACTGAAATGATAAATGTCCCAGCCCACGAACCGAACCCACTTGATGCACTGAATAAAACATGATAAATAATGAAACAGCTAGAAAAGCATTGCTGCATGCAATCAGAATAACCCTAAACCCTGAACACATTATATATCAAGTGAATGAAAATCACTAGGCCCACCGAACCGAACACAATCCATATGATGAATAAATCGTTATAAGCTTTCAATTATCAAGAATAGTATTTCTTCATACAATAGAAGTCAACTGAATAGAGTAACAATTAAGTTCAAAGCCCTAGTTACACTATCCACTGAACTAAATGAAAATAAGAACAAATTTCATTTAAAGCTCTAGTTATACTCTAAAAATGCAATTAGAATAAACCCTAAACCCTGAACACACTAAATATCAAGTAAATAAAAATCAACAAGGCCACCGAGCCGAACAGAATTCATGTGGTGAATGAATTGTTATAAGCTTTCTATCATGAAGAATAGTATTTCATAAACTTTCGATCATCAAGAATAGTATTTGTCCATGCAATAGAAGTCAACTGACCAGAGTAACAACCAAGTTCAAAGTCCTAGTTACACTATCCACTGAATTGAATGATAATAAGAACAAATTTAATTCAAAGCCCTAGTTATACTGTAAAAACGCAATCAGAATAAACCTTAAACCCTGAACACACTAAATATCAAGTGAATGAGAATCACCAAGCCCACCGAACCGAACACAATCCATGTGGTGAATAAATCATTATAAGCTTTCAATTATTATGAATAGTATTTCTCCATGCAATAGAAGTCAATTGAATAGAGTAACAATCAAGTTCAAAATTCTAGTTACACTATCTACTGAATTGAATGATAATAAGAACAAATTTCATTCAAAATCTTAATTATAATGTAAAAATGCAATCAGAATAAACCCTAAATTCTGAACACACTAAATATCAAGTGAATGAGAATCACCAAGCCCACCGAACCGAACACAATCCATGTGGTGAATAAATCATTATAAACTTTCAATTATCAAGAATAGTATTTCATAAACTTTCAATCATCAAGAATAGTATTTCTCCATGTAAAAGAAGAACTAAACAGAGTAACAATCAAGTTCAAAGCCCTAGTTACACTATCCATTGAACTGAATAAAAATAAGAAAAAATTTTATTCAAAGCCCTAGTTATACTATAAAAATACAATCAGAATACGTCGATTTACTGAATGAAAGAAATCATTCCAGTAAAGCTCAAATGCAACTAGGAAAAATACTACATTGCAAGATTTCAAATGAACAGTAATTTTTCTCATACCTTTGTTAGTCTCTATTACTGTTTTCGTTTGTTTTTGCTTGTTCGTGGTGAAATCTTATCACAATTCTTCTCCAGTAGTGGTTTTCGCAAAGAACGTGACTGAAATTTGAGTGATTTTGAGAGAGATTTGAAGAGAAAGAGCGGTTTCGTGTAGTGATTTCGTGTTGAGGAAGAAGTAAAGTTTTTTCATAATGAGCGCGAAGTAACGAAGGGTTTTAAGGTATGTGTTTTCACTCGTCATTAATGCGCATGTAACTGATGTGTAGCATGAAACCACTTAGAAAGATGGGTTGCAGGCTTTATGGTCAATATTGGAAAATGAACAGCATATATAGCTGAGTTATGGGGTATATATCATGGATTGAAGGTTGCTTGGGACATAGGGATTCGAAAGGTTATTATAGAATCAGATTCTAAATCTGCGATAGAAACTCTGGTTCATAAAGAAAAAATAGAGGAACATCCTAAAGCTTTGGTGCGTAGCATAGGAGAGTTCATGAAAAGAGACTGGCAGATCAAGATCAAGCACACTTACAGGGAAGGAAACAGAGCAGCAGATTGGCTTGCCAAAAAAGTTTAGACATATATCCAGGTTTATGTTTATTGATCAACCCCAAGAGAGCTAAGAAGGATTCTTGATGAAGACATTAGGGGCACGATGTTGCCAAGGCTAGTTTCTGGTTGTTAGTTTTCTTTTTGTTGGACGTAAAGCCCCTTTGTTGACCGAAAAAAAAAAGATAGTAGATAGTTAATATTTTTTATATGGATGATGTATAGTTAGTATAAAATAAGTTTACATGTATACTTTATGAAATAGTGATGGAACAAATTTCGTATGAGGGGGTGTCAAACAAACACAAAAAATAATTTATTGAATAATTATATCTTTTAGATTAATTTATACAAACAAATTGTTTAAAAATAAAAATTATATTAATATTTTAAAGTAAATTAGTTTATATACATATATTCTAAAGTAAATTTATGTAAATCGAAACAATTAAATTTAATTTACACTTTGATTTACACTATAATAAAGGTACATGATAATTGATTCGATTTACTACTTGTACATATTATTGACATTAATTATTTATTTATTTTATATTAACTTTAAAACATAAATATCAAGAAGAAAATACCCTCATTTGGATTCAAATAAAATATCAAAAACATTAAAATGAATAAGAATAGAAATTCAACTTTTGTGTTTTAGTTCAAATTTCATAAAATTTACATCTTTATAATCTTATGAATTTAAAACGGAATAATAAACGATTTCTAAAAATTCATTAAAAATCATTCTTTAACTCATTAGCACCTAAACAAATCATTACTGGGATTTTGATATTGAAAAAAATTAATATAAAGTATAGCCCTCCAATGTGGCATAGAAGTTAAAACTTGTATATTAACTTAAAGGGTTAAGTACGATTTTGGTCCCTAACGTAGAGGCTGAAAATTTATTCTGTCCTCGACCTTTTTTAGCTACAAAATAGTTCTGAAGATTTCAGTTTATTTTAAAATCGTCTTTTTTATCAATTTTTTATTTTTATTACCAAATTATCCCTCATTAAAAAAATTATAAAATAAAATAAAAAAGAAAAAAAGGGTCGAAAGGCCACGAAAGGGAGAAAGAGAATGGGGGGGGGGGAGGTGAAGAAAGAGAATTCGGGGGGAGAGGGAAGGGAAGAAGGGGTAAGGGACCACCGCACCGCTGCATTGCCGCACCACCGCCTGTGATTGGAAGGGGAACATACAGCAAGAAAGGAGAAAGCTAAGGGAGAAAAGTGAGATCGGAAGGGATCGGAAGGAGAAACCGCGTTCAGCGCCGCCGCTGCCACTCGCACGTTGCTCGCCGTTTCTGCTCCTCCTCTCTCTCTGCCACTGCTCCGCTGCTACCGTCGGCTTCTGCTTCTGCTTCGCCTTCTACTTCTACTTTCGATTCTACTTCTGTATTTGCATTTGGATCTGCTTCTTCTTCTGCATCTGCATCTGGATCTGTTTTTGCTTCTTCTTCTTTTGCATCTGTCATTTTTTTTTTATTTTATTGTTATTATGTGTTGATTTTGTTGTTGAATTTGATGTTGTTAGTTTTTACATTTGAATAATCTTGAATCTAATTATTGGTATTTGGTGGGAGTAAGAGAGGTGGTGGTTGTGGTTCTGCTTCCGGTTGATTTTGGGGAAGAAAGGGGAATGGTGGTGGTTCTGCTTCTGGTTGATTTTAGAGAAGAAGGGAGAAGGGTATTTTCGTCCGAAGGATGATTTTTAAACAAAATGAAACCTTGGGACCATTTTGTAGCGAAAAATAGGCCAGGACAAAATAAATTTTCGGCCTCTACGTTAGGGACCAAAATCGTACTTAACCCTAACTTAAAAGTAAGGAATATCAATAATCATCAGTACTAAATCGAAGCTAGTAAATTCGATTTACCTTAGTCTTGCCCTCTAATAAATAGAATCCAATAAATTCGATTTACCATGTGCTTCCAACTTAGTGTAAATCAAATCCAATTGATTCGATTTACATTGAAAAAGATTAAATCGAATTTAATTGATTTGATTTACACAAAACTAAAATCAGATATGCATGTAAGCCATTTTATTTTAAAATATTTGTGTAATATTGATTCCCATTTGATTTGTTTGTGTGATTTATCCTATCTTTTAAGTTATTAATTATATTTTATTATGTTTATGTTATAGTATCTTAAAAAGTATTATTAAAATTAAAGTAATATTTTTGTGCTATTTAACGATGCTTTTCAATTTTAAAAATAAAAAATATTATCGAAATATAAAAAAATATATAATTTTAATTTTAACAATATTTATATAGTTATTATAATTACTAAAATTTGTTTTTTATCTTATATAAAACTTAAGGCTCAAAAATATAATTTTAGGAATATATTTTTATTTTATGTGTTTAACAGTAATACTTCATGAAACTAAAATCCTCAATAATTATATTTGAAGTGAATTCTAAAATAATCTAATTTTTATATAATATTATTCAATAGATTAATACGTTATTTAATAAAATTTTGAATATTGAAAATAAAAGATATTATTCAATAGAACAATTGTACAAAAAACAATGCATACAAATACATACATAAAAAATAATTAATTTGAGTCTCAAATAAAATATAGAACGGTACTTTTATTATTTAGGTTATATTATTTTTTAAATTATATACTACTCTTGAATAGAAAAAATTTGCTATATTAGTCCATGTAAAATTCTATAATATAACACTATAAGAAAAAGTAGTATTTATAATAAAAAAATATTATTATAAAAAATCTAAATTTTGAAATGAAAGGTATTTATAACAAAAAATAGATTGTTGCAGGATATTTCGTTACAAAAAATTTTTGTAACAAAAAATAAAATTGTTACAATATAAAGTAATATTTTGTAACAATTTTTTTAATACAAAAACTAAAATTTGTTACAAAAATGATAACAATATTTGACCTTTAAAATATTTTTTGTAACAATTTAAATTTTTTTGTCATAATATTTTGTTACAAAATACTACTTATTTTTGTAATATTTTTTATTCTTAGTTACAAAAATAAAAAATTTATTTTAAAATATTTAATTAAATAATTGATATATCAATTAATTTTCTAGACACGCTAACTTAACATTTATATTATATATAATCATATAGATAATTAGAATATCTTACATGTCATTATTAATATTCTTTTACAATAAAATAAGTTCTACAAATTTAACTAAACATAACTTTTTCCTAATATAAAATTGTATCGTATCGAATTTATAATTCTTGACTCTTCTAACATATTTCAATCAATATAAAATCTAGCATATTAGCATCAATTTTATACCCTACAAATATAAATAATGCAAATCAAAATTAAAAAACAACACATATTACTATCTTCATCAGAATTTTATAATACATTGATAAAAGATTTTTTAACTCACTGCACATTAACACAATACAACATTACAACTACATATTAACATATAACAAAAATAATAATAATACTACATACTCAAAGTTTTGACTTTTTTACTTAAATAAAATAAACACCTTCCAAAATTACTTGATTTTTTAAAGTAATTTTTAAAACACAAATCTTAAAATTTTGTGTTTTATATAATATTCTAACTACTACATCCCCAAGATAATTTGAGCATAAATAGCTTCTGAAAAATAACATATAATCGTCCTAGGGTGGCCAGCTTTACAATTTGTGTGTAAATCGTCCCAGAGTGGGAGGATTTACGTGTTTCGAGGTAAAAATACAAGGGATTGGCACAATTTATGTGCAAAAGCTAACCCTCAGGAACCTAGCGCGATTTACCTTCAACTTGGCGAACTCTCAAGACCCAGCCATGATTTACCTTCAACTTGATAAAGCTTAAGACCTCAAGACGATTTATGAAGATCATGAGTCTATAAATACACGAGGATGGTGTAAACGGCTCAAGCGTGAAGTTTATTGAGTTTGAGAGGAATGCCTGAGAGTATGTTTTTACTAATTCATCATCGAGAAAAAATTGATGAAAACACAAGTGAGGGTGTTACGTTCTCTAGTAAAAAGCAGATTGGTGTATTTGTAAATTTGTCAACGAGTTTGATGGATTTATAGAATAGTATATTACAAAAGTTAGAAAAGTGCGGCAAAAAATGTATAAAGCAAGTGTTTTTTCGGATTCCTATCTCACTAAGACAATGTTATGTTAAGTTTGGAAAGTATGAGATGCTTGGCAATGACGACATGCGAGTTATATTTCACAGTCAAGCAAGATTTCCAGATTTGGGCGCTATGGAGTTGTTTGCGACAATGTTGATGTAGAGGGTAGCTCTGGGGATCTGCTCCGAATCCACCAATCGGCGTGATAGAAGGGAGTTCTAACGCCATTCCAGCGAGTCAATAGGTTACTGCCTATATTTCGTCTCCATCATTTGTAGCAGATTTGTCCGTTCAGGCAGATAATATAGATGACTTGGGTGATGTACGTACCTTTGGAGAGCTTGCAACTGCAATGAGAGCAGCACCTGTATTAGACGGTGCACTAGAATTCATAGAGGCCAGAGATAAAAACCTACTTACAGAGGCTATAGGCGATGATGGCTTGGATTCGAAACTACCCATTATTGGTGATGACCGTGATGGCGAGGAAGACACAACACGTGCCAGTATAGCACAAGCCCAGTCAAGCTCTTAGACACAACAATACCCTCCACACTTCTCTTATTTGGCTCTTGATCCAATGAATTGATCTGCATTTCCATATCACCAACTCCCTACTATTCATAGAGACGGGCCTAGTATCCTTGGCACAGATGAGTCTTAAATCGGTTAGCTGTTCAAAAGCAAAGAAGAAGCTGTACTGACAGTGAAGATTTATAACATTCATCAGGGTGTTGAGTATAAGTATAGTTGTTAAAATTAGAGCGAACCGGTCGGTTCAATCGAAAAATTGGTAAATCGGATCCTGTACTGGTCCAGTTTAGTGTACAGACCGTTTAAAAAATGAACCGATCAAAATCGGTACGAACTGATCAAACCAACACAAACCGGTCAAAATCGACACGAACTTTAATCGAACCAGTCTGGTCAACGATCAACTCGCGCACTGATGATGTCATCAGCGTGTGGGTTGGAAAATTTTTAAAAATGGAGTGCAAGAGTTAAAAGTCGAACTTCGCTCTTCTCAAATGAAGACCAAGCTAACCACCATTGCACTAATCTTTTTTATTTTTAATCACTCATGCTTTTTATAGTATATATTGTATGTTATATAATATTTTTTATATACATATACAAAAAAAATACTTAATACAATATTTTTTATATTCAACATTTTTGAAACTGATTATTTTTTAATTGAAGTACAAATTAATTAATTTTAAAATAAAAAATAATAATTAATATAAAAATAAAATAAAAATTACTTTTTCTGAAAAGAAAAATAAATTTATATATAATTATTTAATTATATAAAGATATTCAGACTTTAAAATCACTCTTTCGATATAGTTCATAGATTGTTTGATGAGTTTGGAAAACTCCGAATTGAATTAATGATGATCAAACATTATTAATATAATTAATTACAAAAATTATTAACTTGAATTCTAATTCATATTTGCTAATTAATAATTTTTGTTGCTTGCAGATTTAGCTTTGGGCTAAAAGAATATTAATAAGCCCAATGAGGAATCTAAAATTCAGTTTTGGTACAAAAATGATTTCATTCATATGACTGAATTAGTGATGAACCAATTGGGCCAGATTTAAATGTGTAAGCCCAAATCTATTGATGGTGTATGACCAACTAGCTTGGTCCGAAATTAAAAGGAATTGGGGAACTATGGTTAAGTTATTCTTTTAAATATAATTCAATTCCATGATACCTTGCTGCATGCTTCACGAATACCACACTCTCCATCTAGTGGAATTTAATTTTTCATTAAGTGAAGTTAATACAAATATTAGAAACATGAAAGGGAAAGAGAAATTGATTTGATTGCTTCATTAATGCTACACGTTATTACGCAAAGGGAAGTAAAAATTAATTCAATTTAATTTCTTTATTCAAATCACATTGAAAGTTTTCTCTCTTCTCTCTCATCTCTCTTCTTGCATTCGCTCACTTCACAGAGAAAGCATGGAAGCTACTGCAAGTTATTAGAAGCAAAAAGAAGAAGCTAGAAGCAAGCTTGAGGCCATGGTAATGATGGCTTCAAGAAAAAGAAAATCTGAAGTGTGAAGTGGCTGAGATCTTTGCCAAAATGTGTAAGAAATGGTGAAGTAAGTTCAAGTTCTCCATACCCTAAAATGGTGGAAATCCATTCGGTCAGAGAAAAAAGATCCTTAAGGGATGGCTTGTCTCAGCTTTTGATCAACTACCACAGGAGGTAGCTACTGTAGCTACGTGGAGAAGATGCAGAAGTTAGAGCAGAAGAAGTTGTCATCATCAAGAACTCATCAAGGGCTAGGGATCCTTCTTGGAGTGCAAGTCAAGATGGATGGCTCGGATTGGTAAAGCTTGGTGTAAAGGGAAGACACAGAGGTAATTGCATGTTGAGTTTTACATTCGGTTATCTCTCCTCTCTCTCTGACTGAACCGGTTTGCTTGAAGAAGAAGAAGTTTAGCTCGGTTCAAGAGCTGCTTCAACCTTGGAGGCTTCTCCTTCTACAAATAAGGAAGAACAGCCAGGGCTTGAAGAAAGGAGTGAGAGTGCAAGGCACAGGGTTCTCATAGCTACCTAAGCTAACAGAAGTTCTTCTCCTTTAATGTTTTCTATTTTGTAATTTTCTGTATAATTTTATCTGTCTTGAGTCTCATGGAAAAAGGCAATCAGTGAGGTTTGTAAGAAAAAGTCATAGAGTGGAAAAAGGCAAAGAGTGCAAAATTAAAAGAAAAAAGCCATAGATGTCCTTAGAGGTCCTTTGTACATCTGTGTTGTGTTTCATGATTCTGTGAGAATTTCCTTGCAAGTTGGGTTAGCACTTAGCAGTTGAAAGCTTGGCAGTGACCAAGTCAAGTTTAGGATTGGAATTTAGATTCTGGACTTGTCCTGGATAGGAAGGGTAGTTCCTAGGGAGAATTGGTGTCTGTAATCTGTTGGATTATAGTGAAATTCCATCATTGTTGTGATGGAGATTGGATGTAGGCTGCATTGCACTTAGCAGCTGAACCAGGATACATCTTGGTGTGATTTTCTCTCTCTTCTACTCCATTTCTGTTTCTGCTGCATAGGAGACAAAACTGAAAAATATCTCTTAGCTGGTTACGAAACAAAAATAAAATGTCTCTTGACTAGGCACGAGACAAAAATAAAAATATCTCCTTAAGTGCTCTGGAAAACAGCAAGTGTTATTGAAAGAAAAAAGGGGCTAAGATTCAACCCCCCATTCTTTTAGCCACTAATAAACCATCAATTGGTATCAGAGCTTGGTCTCAAAGAGATCAAGCTTTGCAGCTTGGAGAAAAGATCCAGATGGCAGAGAACAGTGGCTCAACCTTGGTGTCCTACAATCTGACAGAAGAACAGTCAAGTAACAGACCTCCTCTTTTCAATGGGAAAAACTACACCTATTGGAAGGAGAGAATGAAGATTTTTGTGCAAGTAGTAGATTACAGACTATGAAAGATCATCCTGGAGGGTCCTCAATTTCCAACCGTCACAAGTGCTGAAGGAGTAATCTCTCTTAAACCAGAAGCTAGTTGGACCGAAGAAGACAGAAAAAAGGTGGAGCTCAATGCCAAGGCTATCAACTTGCTCAACTGTGCAATCAGCTTCGAGGAATACCGACAGGTATCACGATGCACAACGACAAAGGAAATCTGGGACAAACTTCAAGTCACTCATGAAGGAACTACCATAGTAAAAAAGACTGAGATAGATATACTGAACAGAGAATACGAAATGTTCACAATGAAGGAAGGAGAATCAATCGATGAAATGTTTGAAAGATTCAACGCCATCATTATTGGCTTGGATGCTATGGGGATTAAGTATCCTGAATCTGTGCTTGTGAGGAGAGTCTTAAGATATCTTACAAAAGAGTGGGAAATAAAAATATTGATAATATCTGAGAGTAGTGGTCTTGACTCTATGACATATGATGACTTGAGAGGAAATTTACTTATTTTTTAAAACACTTATTTGGAAAAAGATTCAAAAAGAAAAGGAATAGCTCTTACATCTGTTTCTAACCCTCTGGATGGTGAATCCAGTGATAACTCCTCTGAAAATGAATTTGTGTTATTTGCCAAAAAATTCAGGAAAATGGTGAAGCTCAAGGAAAGAAGCAAGGGAAGCAGCTCTAGAAACAAAGGAAATATCTCAGCAAAGTGATATGTTACAACTGCAAAGAAACTGGGCATTTCAAATCAGATTGCCCTAAGTTGAAGAAAGAGGAGAAGCCAAAGAAGGGAAAAAAGAAGGGTCTGATGGCTTCTTGGGAGGAATTGGAAAACGACTCAGAAGATGATGAAGAATTAGAAACCAAGTCTCAACCATGTCTTATGGCAGACCACGTTAAACAGGTAGTCATTCATAACCCTGACACTAAAGATCTTCATCTTATGATAGACCACCTTGCTGAAAAAATTAGATGCTTCTTGCTTGATAACCAAGATCTTGAACAACAAATCACCATTCTTAAAGCAGGAAATAGTTTTCTCAAAGATAAATTAAGGGAGGCTGAAGCTGCTGTTGAACTTGTTGAAGAAAACAAGCAGCTGAAAGCCCAACTTAAAAGTTGTGAAAGTGATCATTCTGTTGTTGCATATGTAGAATGTTTTAAAAGAAATGAAGAGTTTCTTAAAGAGGTCAATAAGCTTAAAGAAGACTTAGCCAAGCTAACTCAAAGTTCTGAAAATCTAAATCAAATCTTGGCTAGTCAAAAACCTCTTTATGATAAAGCTGGCTTGGGTTTCCTCAAATATATTAAGAAACCTTCTTTTGAAAAAATTGCTTCATCTTCTAATGATACAAGGTTTCAAAACCCAACAAGCTTTAACAAAACAGCAACTCCAAGATTTTGTAGACTATGTAACTGAAATGGCCACTTTTCCATTCAATGTTTCTTTGGTGAAAGAATGATTGGTGACAAAGTTTACAAAGTTGTTTTTTACTATAATAGATTGGGACATAGAAGATGGTTTAACGTGAAAGGGATCCAAGAAGATTTGGATACCTAAGGTCACTTGAACTCATTTTGTAGGTATGCCTAGCATCCAAGCAGAAGGACAATATATGGTACATAGACAGCGGATGTTCTAGGCATATGACCGGAAAGGGAACCTTCTTCATAAAGCTTAATGAGTATGATGGAGGGTTTGTCACTTTCAGTGATGATGGTAAAGGAAAAATAGTGGCCATTGGAAAAGTTGGTAAAAGTTTCTCATCTTGTATAAATGATGTCTTTCTTATTGATGGTTTGAAACACAATTTACTAAGTGTTAGCAAATTGTGTGATCTTGGATATGAGGTTATTTTTAGAAAATTGGTATGCTTAGTTATTTATGAAAAATCTGGGGATATTTTGTTTGAAGCTAAGAGGTGCAATAATGTGTATGGATTGACTCTTGAGGAATTGAAAGATCAAAAAGTGACATGTTTTACCTCTCTTGAATCTGAAAGATGGCTTTGGCATAAGAGATTGGGTCATGCTAGCATGTACCAAATCTCTAAGCTAGTTAAGAAAAACTTGGTTAGAGGAATTTCAAATATTAAATTTGATAAGGATCTTACTTGTGATGCTTGCCAATTAGGCAAACAAGTTAAATCCTCTTTTAAACCAGAGGATGGAATTTCAACCAAGAGGCCATTAGAGATGTTACACATTGATCTTTTTGGTCCAACAAGAACTCAAAGTTTAGGAGGTAAACACTATGGTCTAGTGGTGGTGGATGATTACTCTAGATTCGGTTGGGTACTTTTTCTTGCTCATAAAAATGATGCTTTCCATGCTTTTTCAACCCTTTGCAAAAGAATTCAAAATGAAAAAGATTTAAAGATTGCCCATTTGAGAAGTGATCACGGAAAAGAATTTGAAAACCAAGACTTTGAAAAATTCTGTGATGATTTTGGAATTGCTCACAACTTTTCATGCCCTAGAACCCCTCAACAAAATGGGGTTGTTGAAAGAAGGAATAGAAGCCTTCAAGAGATGACTAGGGCTATTCTATGTGAAAATGAGATTCCAAAATTTCTATGGGCTGAAGCTGTAAATACAGCTTGTTACATTTTGAATAGGACCATTATTAGAAAAGGGTTAAAGAAAACTCCTTATGAGCTATGGAAAGGAACCCCTCCTAATCTTAAGTATTTCCATGTTTTTGGATGCAAATGCTTTGTACTTAACAATAAAGAAAACCTTGGTAAATTTGATCCAAAATCATATGAGGGGATATTTGTTGGATACTCAACCACTAGCAAGGCTTATAGAATTTACCTCAAAGATCATAGGACCATAGAAGAATCCATACATGTTTCTTTTTGTGATTCTAATTCAATTCTCAATACTGTGATAGAAGATGATACAGATTGTGAAGATGCTGTCAACAAAGAAACCAGTGAAGAAAATCCCAAGTCTGCCCAAGAAGAAGAATCTGTCTGTCCAATTTTGTCTCTTCAGGATGGAGGAGACATTTCTATTTTGTCTCCTGAGCCAGCAAGAGAATCTGAAACAGAATAACCCACCGAAGCTCATCAAAGCTCAACATCACTCCGGAAGCCAAGAGAATGGAAGTCCATGAGGGGTTATCCTCATGACTTTATCATTGGTGATCCCTCTCAAGGTGTGACAACAAGATCCTCAACCAAAAGGCAATCTGAACCAAGCAATTTTGCCCTCTTGTCACAAATAGAGCCCAACAATGTAAAGCAAGCTCTTGAAGATCCATCATGGGTCAAAGCCATGCAAGAAGAGCTTGCTCAATTTGACAAGAATGAGGTTTGGACACTAGTACCTCATCCGGATGGTAAGAAGGTAACGGGTACTAAGTGGGTTTTCAAAAATAAATTAGGTGAGGATGGAAAAGTTGTGCGTAACAAGGCTAGATTAGTGGCCCAAGGTTACGATCAAGAAGAGGGTATAGATTTTGATGAGTCTTTTGCTCCGGTAGCAAGATTTAGAAGCAATTAGGTTGCTTCTTACCTATGCTGCCCATAAGGGTTAAAATATTTCAAATGGATGTCAAATGTGCTTTCCTTAATGGCTTTATTGATAGAGAAGTGTTTGTGGCACAACCCCCCGGTTTTGAAGATAAAGAATTTCCAAACCATGTTTTCAAACTCTCAAAGTCTCTTTATGGCCTTAGACAAGCTCCAAGAGCTTGGTATGAAAGGCTTAGTGCCTTCTTGTTGGAAAATCAATTTCAAAGGGGTACCATCGACACTACTTTATTTATTAAAGCATCTAATGATGATATTCTCCTAGTTCAAGTCTATGTGGATGACATTGTGTTTGGACCGGCCAATGAATTCTTGTCTGAAGAGTTTGGAAAACTCATGACTAGTGAGTTTGAAATGAGTTTAATGGGAGAGCTAACATTCTTTCTTGGCCTCCAAATTAAACAAACTCCTAGTGGCACTTTTATACACCAAGGAAAGTATGCCAAAGAATTAATCAAGAAATTTGGCCTAGAAAATTCCAAACCAATGGGAACACCAATGCATCCAAACACTAAACTTGAAAAGGATGACAATGGTAAAGATGTGGATGAAACAAAGTATAGAGGAATGATAGGTTCACTCATGTATTTTACTTCCTCTAGACCGGATATTGTTCAAAGTGTGGGTGTATGTTCAAGATTTCAATCTCACCCAAAAGAATCCCATCTTTTGGCCGTTAAACGCATCGTTAGATACATTAAGGGAACTAGTGATTATGTCTTATGGTATCCAAAATCTGATGATTTTTGTGCAGTAGGATTTTGTGGTGCAGATTATGCGAGAGATAGGGTGGGTAGAAGGAGCACATCCGTCATGTGTTGCTTCCTTGGAAGCTCACTCAACATGTGGTCAAGCAAAAACAAGCCACAGTGGCTCTATCCACAGCCGAAGCTGAATATATTTCTGCATCTGCATGTTGTTCACAATTAATTTGGTTAAAAACTCAGTTGGAAGATTACAAATTAAAAATCAATAGTATACCCTTATTTTGTGATAATATGAGTGCCATAAACATTTCTAAGAACCCTGTTCTACACTCAAGAACCAAGCACATTGAAATCAAATATCCTTTTATTAGAGAACATGTGCAAAATGGTACTATTGATATTCAATTTGTAAAATCTGAAGACCAACTTGCTGACATTTTTACAAAATCCCTATGTGAAGACAGATTCTGCTCTTTGAGAAAAAGTTTGGGAATGATAGAATTAAGCTCTGTTGATAATTTGTGAAATTTTTTGATTCTGTTTAGTTTTGTCTCGTAAGAAAGCAGGAGACAAATTTCAGGCTGTGATGAACGGGCCATGATACAAGGGGAGACAGAACAGACGTTAATTATCTTGGGCCCCACCAAATTACTTTGACCTTACTCTGACCCATTTTGGGTTCCTCTTTATGTTAATCACTATTTTTTTGGAAGTTGTCATATCAAATCTTGTAGGAAAGTGTTATTGTCAAATCAAATCTTTTCCCTTCCCTTATCCCTTGATTCTAGGAGCCAACCATTCAGTTTTAATTTTAAAATCCCTCCTTGGTTAATAACCGCGCTCCTTAATGGGTAATAACCACCCCACTTCTCTCTCCAATCAGCATTTAAGGCTTCCTTAACCTCCCATCTTTCTCCACTCACTTCGGTCCCTCTCTTCATCTTCCCTCTCCCTTCACCATTTCTTCATAACATGAAAAAGAAAGTTGCCCCAAGGAAGAGTAGCTGAATCCCCTTACCAAAAGGTCCTTCATTTTCAACCCCTCAAACCCATACACATAGTCATATACACTCCACATCTTCATCACCCCTGTGCACAAATTTATGATTTGTTTTGGTTGCTGGATTTAGAACTTAATTGTTTTTTTTATTATGATCTGTTTTGGTTGCTGTAGATGGAACTTAGTTACTTTTGATAAATCCCTTTAAGTTCAGCTGTATTGATGCATCATGCTCTGTTTTATTCTGCTGTGTTGATGCCTCATGCTCTGTTTTCAATAATGTTTGTCATCAAGGGGGAGATTGATGAGTTTGGAAAACTCCTGATTAAATTGATGATGATCAAACATTATTAATATAATTAATTACAAAAATTATTAACTTGAATTCTAATTCATATTTGCTAATTAATAATTTTTGTTGCTTGCAGATTTGGCTTTGGGCTAAAAGAATATTAATAAGCCCAATGAGGAATCTAAAATTCAGTTTTGGTACAAAAATGGTTTCATTCATATGACTGAATTAGTGATGAACCAATTGGGCCAGATTTAAATGTGTAAGCCCAAATCTATTGCTGGTGTATGACCAACTAGCTTGGTCCAAAATTAAAAGAAATTGGGGAACTATGGTTAAGTTATTCTTTTAAATATAATTCAATTCCTTGATACCTTGCTGCATGCTTCACGGATACCACACTCTCCATCTAGTGAAATTCAAATTTTCATTAAGTGGAGTTAATACAAACATTGAAAACATGAAAGAAAAAGAGAAATTGATTTGATTGGTTCATTAATGCTACACGTTATTACACAAAGAGAAGTAAAAGTTAATTCAATTTAATTTCTTTATTCAAATCACATTGAAAATTTTCTCTTTTCTCTCTCATCTCTCTTCTTGCATTCGGTCACTTCACAGAGAAAGTATGGAAGCTACTGCAAGTTATCAGAAGCAAAAAGAAGAAGCTAGAAGCAAGCTTGAGGCCACGAAAATGATGGCTTCAAGAAAAAGAAAATCTGAAGTGTGGAGTGGCTGAGATCTTTGCCAAAATGGGAAAGAAATGGTGAAGTAAGCTCAAGTTCTCCATACCCTAAAATGGTGAAAATCCATTCGGTCAGAGGAAGAAGATCCTTTAGGGATGGCTTGTCTCAGCTTTCAATCAACTACCACAGGAGGTAGCTACTGTAGCTAAGTGGAGAAGATGCAGAAGTTAGAGCAGAAGAAGCTGTCATCATCAAGAACTCATCAAGGGCTAGGGATCCTTCTTGGAGTGCAAGTCAAGATGGATGGCTCGGATTGGTGAAGCTTGGTGTAAAGGAAAGACACAAAGGTAATTGCATGTTGGGTTTTACATTCGGTTATCTCTCCTCTCTCTTTGGCCGAACCGGTTTGCTTGAAGAAGAAGAAGTTTAACTCGGTTCAAGAGCTTCAATCTTGGAGGCTTCTCCTTTTATAAATAAGGAAGAACAGCTAGGGCTTGAAGCAAGGAGTGAGAGTGCAAGGCACAGGGTTCTCATAGCTACCTAAGCTAACAGAAGTTCTTCTCCTTCAATGTTTTCTATTTTTTAATTTTTTGTTTAATTTTGTCTATCTTGCGTCTCATGAAAAAAGGCAAACAGTGAGGTTTGTAAGAAAAAGCCATAGAGCGGAAAAAGACAGAGAGTGCAAAATTAAAGAAAAAAGCCATAGATGTCCTTAGAGGTCTTTTGTACATCTGTGTTGTGTTTCATGATTCTGTGGGAATTCCCTTGCAAGTTGGGTTAGCACTTAGCAGTTGAAAGCTTGGCAGTGACCAAGTCAAGTTCAGGATTGGAATTTAGATTTTGGACTTATCCCAGATAGGAAGGGTAGTTCCTAGGGAGAATTGGTGTCTGTAATCTATTGGATTATAGTGAAATTCCATCATTGTTGTGATGGAGACTGGATGTAGGCTGCATTGCACTTAGCAGCTGAACCAGGATACATCTTGGTGTGATTTTCTCTCTCTTCTACTCCATTTCTGTTTCTGCTGCATAGGAGACGAAACTGAAAAATATCTCTTGGCTGGTTACGAGACAAAAACAAAATGTCTCTTGACTAGGCACGAGACAAAAATAAAAATATCTCCTCAAGTGCTCTGGAAAACAGCAAGTGTTATTGAAAGAAAAAGGGGCTAAGATTCAACCCCCCTTCTCTTAGCCATTGATAAACCATCATTGTTATTCTTATCATGTCCAATTAAGATACTATTATAGTAGTACGGACTAATTTTATGTCTATCTTTTTATTAGTTATTTATAAAATTTGAGACTTAATTGTTCTTAAAATGTTAGTAAAAATATGTATTTCAAATTTTAATTTTAAGTTTTTGACTATTTTATATTTTCTATTTACATGAGACCGGTTTTACCAGTTGGGCCAGTAAACTAATAACCAGTAACATGACCAGTTTGATCACCAATTCGGTTCTGACAACTATGAGTATAAGTGTTTGAGTCTGATCAATTGAAGTATCATAAAAAGTGTGTGAAGTTTGAGAATAGATGTAATTAGCTGATACCGTGACTTTGTGACAGAGGAAAGACTACTGAAAAGTTAGAAAGTACAATGGGCTACACACATGTCTTGCAACGAAGATATCCAATGATCACAGGTAGCTCAATTACCATGTCATCTGTGCGTCAATTCTATCGTTGGTAATGACGGATGCATTAATCTCCGTTAAAGTATTGTAGAATACAGTCTCGTCAAAATTTGGTTTCAAGCCAGTTACAGGAAGGTGTGGATGGCTAAGCAAAAGGCGATTGTTCAGAAATATAGAGATTGGGAGGAGTCTGGCAACCTAATTCCAAGGTGGATCATCGGGGTTCAGATATATATGACTGGCACTATAGCACTGTTGCGTACTTCACTTGTTAGGGCTGGTAATACGGTCGATTGAATGAGGGTTTTTGTTCATCGATTATTTTGGACATTTCCTCTGTATGTTGAGGCCTTCAAGTATTGTAAGCCACTGATATCTATCGATGGTATTCATTTATATGGCAAGTATGGAGGTACTTTACTTATGGCGATTGTACAATATGGAAACTCAAACATTCTCCCTATTTTATTTGGGTTAGTCGAGGGCGAGAACACGGATTCATAGAAATTTTTCCTGAGTCACCTTCATCATCATGTGACTCCTCAGCCCGGCATTCTAGTGTCCTCTGACCACCACAATGCAATCAAGGCTGCCTTAGTTACTGAAGATGGTGGGTGGCTCCCGCCTTCGGCATATTGTGCATTCTGTACAAGACACATCGCTGCTAATTTCACACTAAACTTCAAGTCTAAGGATGCCCAAAAGATCCTCATGAATGTAACTGATGAGCGGATAATTTATACACTTTTTGGCATTATTTTTAGTATGTTTTTAGTAGGATCTAGTTACTTTTAGGGATGTTTTCACTAGTTTTTATGTTAAATTCACATTTCTGGACTTTACTATGAGTTTGTGTGTTTTTTTGTGATTTCAGGTATTTTCTGGCTGAAATTGAGGGACTTGAGCAAAAATCAGATTCAGAGGTTGAAGAAGGACTGCTGATGCTGTTGGATTCTGACCTCCCTGCACTCAAAGTGGATTTTCTGGAGCTACAGAACTCGAAATGGCGCGCTTCCAATTGAGTTGGAAAGTAGACATCCAGGGCTTTCCATCAATATATAATAGTCCATACTTTGCTCGAGGATAGACGACGTAAACTGGTGTTCAACGCCAGCTATCTACCCAATTCTGGAGTTCAGCGCCAGAAATGGATCAAGAACCAGAGTTGAACGCCAGAAATGGATCAAAACCTGGCGTTCAACTCCACAAATGGCCTCTGCACGTGCAACACTCAAAGCTCAGTCCAAGCACACACCAAGTGGGCCCCGGAAGTGGATTTATGCATCAATTACTTACTTCTATAAATCCTAGTAGCTAGTTTATTATAAATAGGACATTTCACTATTGTATTTGACATCTTTGGATTATATTTTGATCTATTGATCACGTTTTGGGGGCTGGCCATCTCGGCCATGCCTGGACCTTTTACTTATGTATTTTCAACGGTAGAGTTTCTACACTCCATAGATTAAGGTGTGGAGCTCTGCTGTTCCTCAAAGATTAATGCAAAGTACTACTGTTTTCTATCAAATTCATTTTATTTCGCTTCTAAGATATTCATTTGTACTTCAATCTGAATGTGATGAACGTGACAATCATCATCATTCCCTATGAATGCGTGCCTGACAACCACTTCCGTTCTACCTTCGACTGAATGAGTATCTCTTAGATCTCTTAATCAGAATCTTCGTGGTGTAAGCTAGAATGATGGCAGCATTCAAGAGAATCCGGAAGGTCTAAACCTTGTCTGTGGTATTCCGAGTAGGATTCAATGATTGAATGACTGTGACGAGTTTCAAACTCGCGATTGCCGGGCGTAGTGACAGACGCAAAAGGATAATAAATCCTATTCCAGCATGATCGAGAACCGACAGATGAATAGCCGTGCCGTGACAGGGTGCGTTGACCATTTTCACTGAGAGGATAAGATGAAGCCATTGACAAGGGTGATGCCTCCAGACGATTAGCCGTGCCGTGACAGGGCATTTGGATCATTTTCCCGAGAGAAGACCGAAAGTAGCCATTGACAATGGTGATGTATCACATAAAGCCAGCCATGGAAAGGAGTAAGACTGATTGGATGAAGATAGCAGGAAAGCAGAGGTTCAGAGGAACGAAAAGCATCTCTATTCGCTTATCTGAAATTCTCACCAATGAATTACATAAGTATTTCTATCCTTTATTATTTATCTTTTAATTATCTAATCCAATCACATTTAACCCTACCTGACTGAGATTTGCAAGGTGACCATAGCTTGCTTCATACCAACAATCTCCGTGGGATTCGACCCTTACTCACGTAAGGTATTACTTGGACGACCCAGTGCACTTGCTGGTTAGTTGTGCGAAGTTGTGAACCATGGTATTGGCATCATGTTTTTGGCGCCATTACCAAGGAAAGAAAGAGCGATGAATTTTACATAATCAAAGTGTAATCACAATTTCTGCGCACCAAGTTTTTGGCGCCGTTGCTGGGGATTGTTTGAGTTTTCGGCAAGCTTTTGGTCCGGTAACATCAGTGCCAAGTTTGATCCAGCAACAGCACCAAGTTTTTGGCGCCGTTGCCGGGGATTGTTCGAGTTTGGACAACTGACGGTTCATTTTGTTGCTCAGATTGGGTAACTTTCTTTTCGTTTTCTTTTCAAAAAAATTTTTCAAAAAAAAAATATAAAAATATTTTCAAAAATATATTTTTCTTCAGAATTTTTAAGAATGAATTCTAGTGTTTCATGAAGCATGTGAAGCCTGGCTGGCTGTAAAGCCATGTCTAAATTCATTTGGACTGAGGCTAGCAATTTGTTATCAAGAGCAAGCTAGTTGTTGCTAATCCACCTGCTGCTGTTCCTGATTTACATGCTGAAGCTTGGCTGGCCATTGGCCATGTCGAGTGTTTTGGACTGGAGCTTTCTTTGAAAGCTTGGCTGGCTAGTGAGCCATGTCTAATTCCTGGACTGAAGCTTTAGACTAACATGGCAAGATTCCTGGAATTCATATTAAAAATTTTGGAATCCTTATTTTCCTTTTTCTATTAATTTTCGAAAAATCCAAAAAAAATTAGAAAATCATAAAAATCAAAAATATTTTTCTGTTTCTTGTTTGAGTCATGTGTCATGTTATAAGTTTGGTGTCAATTGCATGTGCATCTTGCATTTTTCGAAAACTCTCATGCATTCATAGTGTTCTTTATGATCTTCAAGTTGTTCTTGGTAAGTCTTCTTGTTTGATCTTTGCATTTGCATGTTTTGTGTCTTTTCTTGTTTTTCATATGCATTCTTGAATTCTTAGTGTCTAAGCATTGAAGAATTCTAAGTTTGGTGTCTTGCATGTTTTCTTTGCATTAAAAATTTTTCAAAAATACATTCTTGGTGTTCATCATGATCTTCATAGTGTTCTTGGTGTTCATCTTGACATTCATAGCATTCTTGCATGCATCACATGTTTTGATCTAAAATTCTCATGCATTGCATCATTTTTCTTGTTTTTCTCTCTCATCATTAAAAAATTTCAAAAATAAAAAAAATATCTTCCCCTTTTTCTCTTAAAATTTCGAAAATTTGGATTGACTTTTTCAAAAATTTTTAAAATTTAGTTGTTTTTATGAGTCAAATCAAATTTTCAATTTAAAAATCTCATCTTTTTCAAAATCTTCTTCAAAAATCAAATCTTTTTCAAATTTCTTAGTTATTTTCGAAAATTCCAAAAATGTTTTTCAAAAATGTTTTTCTTATTTTTTATATCAAATTTTCGAAAATAACAATACCAATTAATGTTTTGATTCAAAAATTTCAAGTTTGTTACTTGCTTGTTAAGAAAGATTCAAACTTTAAGTTCTAGAATCATATCTTGTGATTTCTTATGAATCAAGTCATTAATTGTGATTTTAAAAATCAAATCTTTTTCAAAAACTAATTTCTATCATATCTTTTCAAAAATATCTTCTCATCTTATCTTTTTCAAAAATTTGATTTCAAAATATCTTTTCTAACTTCCTAACTTCTTATCTTTTCAAAATTTGTTCCAACTAACTAACTAACTTTTTGTTTGTTTCTTAACTTTTTCAAAACTACCTAACTAACTCTCTCTCTCTCTCTCTCTCTCTCTCATTTTCGAAAATATCTTCCCTCTTTTTCAAAAATTTCTTTTTTATTAACTAATTATTTTTATTTTTGATTTTAAAATTTTTTGAAAAAATACTAACCTTTTTCAAAAACTATTTTCGAAAATCACTAACTCTTTTTCAAAAATTATTTTCGAAAATTCTCCCTCTCCCATCTTATTCTATTTATTTATTCATTTACTAACATCTCATCTCACATCTCTGCCCTCCTCACAGTTGTGTTTCTTTCTTTACATCACATTCTTTGTCTCCCTCTTTTCTTCCACTCACAAAGGGATCCCTATACTGTGGTATAAAGGATCCATATTATTATTATTATTTTTTTTCTGTGCCCTCTTCTTTGTCATATGAGCAGGAGCAAGGACAAGAATATTCTTGTTGAAGCAGAACCAGAACCTGAAAGGACTCTGAAGAGAAAATTAAGAGAAGCTAAAATACAACAATCCAGAGATAACCTTTCAGAAATTTTCGAACAGGAAGAGGAGATGGCAGCCGAAAAATAATAATAATGCAAGGAGGATGCTTGGTGATTTTACTGCACCTAATTCCAATTTACATGGAAGAAGCATCTCCATTCCTGCCATTGGAGCAAACAACTTTGAGCTGAAACCTCAATTAGTTTCTCTGATGCAGCAGAACTGCAAGTTTCATGGACTTCCATCTGAAGATCCTTTTCAGTTCTTAACTGAATTCTTGCAGATATGTGATACTGTTAAGACTAATGGAGTAGATTCTGAAGTCTACAGGCTCATGCTTTTCCCTTTTGCTGTAAGAGACAGAGCTAGAATATGGTTGGACTCTCAACCCAAGGACAGCCTGAACTCTTGGGATAAGCTGGTCACGGCTTTCTTAGCCAAGTTCTTTCCTCCTCAAAAGCTGAGCAAGCTTAGAGTGGATGTTCAAACCTTCAAACAGAAGGAAGGTGAATCCCTCGATGAAGCTTGGGAAAGATACAAATAGTTGACCAAAAAGTGTCCTTCTGACATGCTTTCAGAGTGGATCATCCTGGATATATTCTATGATGGTTTATCTGAGTTATCAAAGATGTCATTGGATACTTCTGCAGGTGGATCCATTCACCTAAAGAAAACGCCTGCAGAAGCTCAAGAACTCATTGACATGGTTGCTAATAACCAGTTCATGTACACTTCTGAGAGGAATCCTGTGAGTAATGGGACGCCTATGAAGAAGGGAGTTCTTGAAGTTGATACTCTGAATGCCATATTGGCTCAGAACAAAATATTGACTCAGCAAGTCAATATGATCTCTCAGAGTCTGAATGGAATGCAAGCTGCATCCAACAGTACTCAAGAGGCTTCTTATGAAGAAGAAGCTTATGATCCTGAGAACCCTGCAATAGCAGAGGTGAATTACTTAGGTGAACCTTATGGAAACACCTATAACTCATCATGGAGAAATCATCCAAATTTCTCATGGAAGGATCAAAAGCCCCAACAAGGCTTTAATAATGGTGGAAGAAACAGGTTTAGCAATAGCAAGCCTTTTCCATCATCCACTCAGCAACAGACAGAGAATTCTGAGCAGAATCTATCTAGCTTAGCAAACTTAGTCTCTGATCTGTCCAAGGCCACTGTAAGTTTCATGAATGAAACAAGGTCTTCCATTAGAAATTTGGAAGCACAAGTAGGCCAGCTGAGTAAAAGGATCACTGAAATCCCTCCTAGCACTCTCCCAAGCAATACAGAAGAAAATCCAAAAGGAGAGTGCAAGGCCATTGACATAAGCACCATGGCCGAACCCAAAGAAGGAGAGGAGGACGTAAATCCCAAGGAGGAAGACCTCCTGGGATGTCCAGTGACCAATAAGGAGCTTCCCTCTGAGGAACCAAAGGACTCTGAGGCTCATCTAGAGACCATAGAGATTCCGTTGAACCTCATTATGCCCTTCATGAGCTCTGATGAGTATTCCTCTTCTGAAGAGAATGAGGATGTTACTGAAGAGCAAGCTGCCAAGTTCCTTGGTGCAATCATGAAGCTGAATGCCAAATTATTTGGTATTGATACTTGGGAAGTTGAACCTCCCTTGTTCATCAATGAACTAAGTGATCTGGATCAACTGACATTGCCTCAGAAGAGACAGGATCCTGGAAAGTTCATAATACCTTGTACCATAGGCACCATGATCTTTAAGGCTCTGTGTGACCTTGGTTCAGGAATAAACCTCATGCCCCTCTCTGTAATAGAGAAACTGGGAATCTATGGGGTGCAAGCTGCTAAAATCTCATTAGAGATGGCAGACAATTCAAGAAAATAGGCATATGGACAAGTAGAGGACGTGTTAGTAAAGGTTGAAGGCCTTTACATCCCTGCTGATTTCATAGTCCTGGATACTGGAAAGGAAGAGGATGAATCCATCATCCTAGGAAGACCTTTCCTGGCCACAGCAAGAGCTGTGATTGATGTTGACAGAGGTGAACTAGTCCTTCAATGGAATGAGGACTCCCTTGTGTTTAAAACTCAAGGATCTCCCTCTGCAACCATGGAGAGGAAGCATGAAAAGCTTCTCTCAAAGCAGAGTCAACCCAAGCCCCCACAGTCAAACTCTAAGTTTGGTGTTGGGAGGCCACAACCAAACTCTAAGTTTGGTGTTGAACTCCCATATCCAAACTCTAAGTTTGGTGTTGGAGAGTTTCAACAATACTCTGAACATCTGTGAGGCTCCATGAGAGCCCACTGTCAAGCTATTAACATTAAAGAAGCGCTTGTTGGGAGGCAACCCAATGTTTATTTATCTAATTTTGTTTTTGTTTTTCATGTTTTATTAGGTTCATGATCATGTGGAATCACAAAATAAATATAAAAATTGAAAACGGAATCAAAAACAGCAGAAGAAAAATCACACCCTGGAGGAAGCATCTGCCTGGCGTTCAACGCCAGAACAGAGCATGGTTCTGGCGCTGAACGCCCAAAATGGGCAGCATCCTGGCGCTGAACATCCAGAACAAGCATGGTTCTGGCGTTCAACGCCAGAAATGGCTAGTAAATGGGCGTTGAACGCCCAAAATGGGCACCAACCTGGCGCTGAACGCCCAGAGTTGTGTGCAAGGGCATTTTACGTGCCTAATGCGGTGCAAGGTTGTAAATCCTTAAACACCTCAGGATCTGTGGACCCCACAGGATCATCTCAGGATCTGTGGACCCCACAGGATCCCCACCTACCTCCACTCACTTCTTCTCACCTCTCTTTCACACAATCACATAAACACCCTTCCCCAAAAACCCTTCACCAATCACCTCAATCTCTCTTCCCCATCACCTCTTCACTACTCACATCCATCCACTCTTCCCCCATAAACCTACCTCATAAAGCCCTCCATTCTTCATCAAATTCACACAACACACCCTTTTACACCCTTCTTGGCCGAAACATTTCCCACTCTCCCTCTCCTCCATCTATTCTTCTTCTTCATCTATTCTTTCTTTTATTGCTCGAGGGCGAGCAAAATTCTAAGTTTGGTGTGGTAAAAGCATAAGCTTTTTGTTTTTCCATTACCATTGATGGCACCTAAGACCGGAGAATCCTCTAGAAAGGGGAAAGGGAAGACAAAAGCTTCCACATCCGAGTCATGGGAGATGGAAAGGTTCATCTCCAAAGCCCATCAAGACCACTTCTATGATGTTGTGGCCAAGAAGGTGATCCCTGAGGTCCCTTTCAAACTCAAAAGAAATGAGTATCCGGAGATCCGACAGGAAATTCAAAGAAGAGGTTGGAAAGTTCTAACAAATCCCATCCAACAAGTCGGCATCCTAATGGTTCAAGAGTTCTATGCCAATGCATGGATCACCAAGAACCATGATCAAAGTAAGAACCCGGATCCAAAGAACTATGTTACAATGGTTCGGGGGAAATACTTAGATTTTAGTCCGGAAAATGTGAGGTTGGCGTTCAACTTGCCAAACATGGAAGAGAACGCACGCCCCTACACAAGGAGAGTCAACTTTGATCAAAGGTTGGACCAAGTCCTTATGGACATATGTGTAGAAGGAGCTCAATGGAAGATTGACTCCAAAGGCAAGCCGGTTCAACTAAGAAGATTGGACCTCAAGCCTGTAGCTAGAGGATGGTTGGAGTTCATTCAATGCTCAATCATTCCCACTAGCAACCGGTCTGAAGTTACTATAGACCGGGCCATCATGATCCATAGCATCATGATTGGAGAAGAGGTGGAAGTTCATGAGATTATACCTCAAGAACTCTACAAGGTGGCTGACAAGTCCTCCACTATGGCAAGGTTAGCCTTTCCTCACCTCATTTGCCACCTATGCAATTCGGCTGGGATTGACATAGAGGGAGATATCCTCATTAAAGAGGACAAGCCCATCACTAAGAAAAAGATGGAGCAAGCAAGAGAGCCCATTCATGGAGCTCAAGAGGCGTATGAAGCTCATCACCATGAGATCCCGGAGATGCCTCAAATGCACTTTCCTCCACAAAACTATTGGGAGCAAATCAACACCTCCCTAGGAGAATTGAGTTCTAATATGGGACAACTAAGGGTGGAACATCAAGAGCACTCCATCATGCTTCATGAAATAAGAGAAGATCAAAAAGCAATGAGGGAGGAGCAACAAAGACAAGGAAGAGACATAGAAGAGCTCAAGGACATCATTGGTTCCTCAAGAAGGAAACGCCACCATCACTAAGGTGGATTCATTCCTTGCTCTTAATTTTTCTCTTTTTCGTTTTCTATGTTATGTGCTTATCTATGTTTGTGTCTTCATTACATGATCATTAGTAGTTAGTAACTATGTCTTAAAGTTATGAATGTCCTATGAATCCATCACCTCTCTTAAATGAAAAATGTTTTAATTCAAAAGAACAAGAAGTACATGAGTTTTGAACTTATCCTTGAACTTAGTTTAATTATATTGATGTGGTGACAATGCTTCTTGTTTTCTGAATGTATGCTTGAACAGTGCATATGTCTTTTGAAGTTGTTGTTTAAGAATGTTAAATATGTTGGCTCTTGAAAGAATGATGACTAGGAGACATGTTATTTGATAATCTGAAAAATCATAAAAATGATTCTTGAAGCAAGAAAAAGCAGCAAAGAACAAAGCTTGCAGAAAAAAAAAAAAATAGGCGAAAAAAAATAGAAAGAAAAAGCAAGCAGAAAAAGCCAAAAGCTCTTAAAACCAAGAGGCAAGAGCAAAAAGCCAATAACCCTTAAAACCAAAAGGCAAGGGCAAATAAAAAGGATCCCAAGGCTTTGAGCATCAGTAGATAGGAGGGCCTAAAGGAATAAAATCCTGGTCTAAGCGGCTAAACCAAGCTGTCCCTAACCATGTGCTTGTGGCGTGTATGTGTTAAGTGAAAACTTGAGACTGAGCGGTTAAAGTCAAGGTCCAAAGCAAAAAAAGAGTGTGCTTAAGAACCCTGGACACCTCTAATTGGGGACTTTAGCAAAGCTGAGTCACAATCTGAAAAGGTTCACCCAATTATGTGTCTGTGGCATTTATGTATCCGGTGGTAATACTGGAAAACAAAGTGCTTAGGGCCACGGCCAAGACTCATAAAAGAAGATGTGTTTAAGAATCATCATACTGAACTAGGAGAATCAATAACACTATCTGAACTCTGAGTTTCTATAGATGCCAATCATTCTGAACCTCAATGGATAAAGTGAGATGCCAAAACTATTCAAGAGGCAAAAAGCTATAAGTCCCGCTCATTTGATTGGAGCTATGTTTCATTGATAGTTTGGAATTTATAGTATATTCTCTTCTTTTTATCCTATATGATTTTCAGTTGCTTGGGGACAAGCAACAATTTAAGTTTGGTGTTGTGATGAGCGGATAATTTATACGCTTTTTGGCATTGTTTTTAGTATGTTTTTAGTAGGATCTAGTTACTTTTAGGGATGTTTTCACTAGTTTTTATGTCAAATTCACATTTCTGGAATTTACTATGAGTTTGTGTGTTTTTCTGTGATTTCAGGTATTTTCTGGCTGAAATTGAGGGACTTGAGCAAAAATCAGATTCAGAGGTTGAAGAAGGACTGCTGATGCTGTTGGATTCTGACCTCCCTGCACTCAAAGTAGATTTTCTGGAGCTACAGAACTCGAAATGGCGCGCTTCTAATTGCGTTGGAAAGTCGACATCCAGGGCTTTCCAACAATATATAATAGTCCATACTTTGCTCGAGGATAGATGATGTAAACTGGCGTTCAACGTCAGCTATCTGCCCAATTCTGGAGTTCAGCGCCAGAAATGGATCAAGAACCAGAGTTGAACGCCAGAAATGGATCAAAACCTGGCGTTCAACTCCACAAATGGCCTCTGCACGTGCAACACTCAAAGCTCAGCCCAAGCACACACCAAGTGGGCCCCGGAAGTGGATTTATGCATCAATTACTTACTTCTGTAAACCCTAGTAGCTAGTTTATTATAAATAGGACATTTCACTATTGTATTTGACATCTTTGGATTATATTTTGATCTATTGATCACGTTTTGGGGGCTGGCCATCTCGGCCATGCCTGGACCTTTCACTTATGTATTTTCAACGGTAGAGTTTCTACACTCCATAGATTAAGGTGTGGAGCTCTGCTGTTCCTCAAAGATTAATGCAAAGTACTACTGTTTTCTATCAAATTCATTTTATTTCGCTTTTAAGATATTCATTCGTACTTCAATCTGAATGTGATGAACGTGACAATCATCATCATTCCCTATGAATGCGTGCCTGACAACCACTTCCGTTCTACCTTCGACTGAATGAGTATCTCTTAGATCTCTTAATCAGAATCTTCGTGGTGTAAGCTAGAATGATGGCGGCATTCAAGAGAATCCGGAAGGTCTAAACCTTGTCTGTGGTATTCCGAGTAGGATTCAATGATTGAATGACTGTGACGAGCTTCAAACTCACGATTGCCGGGCGTAGTGACAGACGCAAAAGGATAGTAAATCTTATTCCAGCATGATCGAGAACCGACAGATGAATAGCCGTGCCGTGACAGGGTGCGTTGACCATTTTCACTGAGAGGATAAGATGAAGCCATTGACAAGGGTGATGCCTCCAGACGATTAGCCGTGCCGTGACAGGGCATTTGGATCATTTTCCCGAGAGAAGACCGAAAGTAGCCATTGACAATGGTGATGTATCACATAAAGCCAGCCATGGAAAGGAGTAAGACTGATTGGATGAAGATAGCAGGAAAGCAGAGGTTCAGAGGAACGAAAAGCATCTCTATTCGCTTATCTGAAATTCTCACCAATGAATTACATAAGTATTTCTATCCTTTATTATTTATCTTTTAATTATCTAATCCAATCACATTTAACCCTACCTGACTGAGATTTGCAAGGTGACCATAGCTTGCTTCATACCAACAATCTCCGTGGGATTCGACCCTTACTCACGTAAGGTATTACTTGGACGACCCAGTGCACTTGCTGGTTAGTTGTGCGAAGTTGTGAACCATGGTATTGGCATCATGTTTTTGGCGCCATTACCAGGGAAAGAAAGAGCGATGAATTTTACACAATCAAAGTGTAATCACAATTTCTGCGCACCAGTAACATATGTGAATAATGAATAGGAGCATCAATATTAAATGGATATCCTGAGGCAGGAAGACCCGAAAATGGTTGATTGGTGGTGCGCGAATTAGGATTTCGCACAGCTTAACTGGCAAGTGCACCGGGTCATCCAAGTAATACCTCAGGTGAGTGAGGATCGATCTCACGAGGATTTCCGGGTTGAACAAACAACGGTTGTCAAGTTGGACTTAGGCAAATCAGAAAGAGGTTTGGTGAGTACAATTCGCATAAAATAAAGAAAGCAATAAACAGTTTGGTGTGAAAATAATATGAGAAAACAGTTAAGGTCTCCGAGATGTTAACTTTTTCTGGATTAAAATATCTTACCAACTATTTTAACAAGTGATTCATTCTATGGCAAACCATAAGTGTCTAAACCCTAATCTCTTAGTGATTTAGCCTCCTCTAACCTTCGTCAACCGACATTCTCGTGGTTACTTAACTCCGATTAGAGGGTGAAGTTTGGAAAACTAGTTTAGTGCCACGAAAATCCTAATTACACAAGACTAACAGGATTATATGTCACATATCCAAATTAGTTCATGCAATTAGCGGTTCAAGAGGAATTTGTTTTTAAGCTGTAGTTCAAGCGAGATAACTCTATCGAGAATCACAAGAACTCATGTAAAAAAGGGTCATACTCTTGTTCCACCCAGTTCATAAGATTAAGAATGAAAACAATCCTTAGAATTGAATCAAACATAAACTAAAATAGAAGAATAATAGTTCTAATCCATAGAAATAAACAGAGCTCCAAACCTTAACCAAGAGAGGTTTAGTTGCTCATACTTAGTGATCACAGTGTTGTAACCATATGTTTTTGTTGAATCTATCGGCCTAGTCTACCATCCCATGCGATAAACCTCTCAAAGAATCCATGTACCACTTGTACCCAACCTTGCTTGGAGTATAAGCAGAATTCATGAGATATCATTTTCCCTCAGTAGATTTGAAACAAGACATGAAGTTCGCGACTATATGCCTGACACAATAAGCATGGAACGCTTTAGGAGGCTTTTAACCACTATCATCGACTCTAAGTGCAGCCTTGATCACTTGGAATCTATAAGATATAATCAAAAGTCCTTCTTGTGGTGTCACATGTCGTCTCAAGTTGTTAAGGAAGAACGACCAGGACTCCATAGTCTCAGACTCAGCAATTGCAAATGCACACAGGAAGGATATTACTATTACCGTCTTGTGCCACTCCAATTACTAACACACCATCATGTTTGCCATACAGATGCATGCCATCAACGGAGACGAAGGGCTTGCAATGTTTGAAAGTCTTCACACATGCAGGAAAAGCCCATAATACCTTATCAAATTGGCTGCAGTTGCGTACCACCAAGTGCCCATCATAGTACGGTATGACCCTAAAATCACATTGTTCCGGGACAACAAATCTGCAATGCTTGGAGCAACCTCAACACCTTATTATATGACTTCTCTCAATCACTGTATATCTATGCAATTGCCTTTTGCTTTGCCATCCAGACCTTTTTGTACGAGGGTTTGAAGTGATAGCTTTGCCTAACTGCATCTTATAGATCATGGATAATGCCTGATGGACTGGACTATATGAGGAGCAAAATGACACTATAAATGAGGTTACTGTCCAACAGTCGATGGTCCTGGGACGTGGTGAGGGGCTACACAGGTGTGTGCACCTTCCTAATGAAATAAAAGATATAAGCTAGGCATTTATAACCAAAATAATCATGATAAATAAGAATATACAACACAATTAAAAACTTGACCTCACCAATATTTGAGATTCTGTCCAAGGACATCCTGACTCCTTATACCTACAATGCACATGGTACTTTAATCGATTTGATTCCACGACTCAGTACTAAGCACTTCTATGAATACTATAATTCTTCACACTAAGCATTATTGCCTCTCTGCTTTTGAATTAGTGGCCAACCTTAAACTCCACACTACTACTATCTATGTTGTAATCATCCCCACCAATATTAAAAATTGGAGTTTCCTCATGCATCGCGTCCAGATCCAATGTGTGGTAGTGACTGGGTACAACTAATAATTCCAGAATTGGTTGCAGGGTAGGCAGAAGATACCAAACTGATGCGTCGACCGGAGTCTCTGGTACAAACTCCTCCCCATCATCATCCTCAGAAGAACCATTATCGTTGCTATTAGCAACATACTCCTCATCGGATTCTTCACCATCGACGTCCAAGTCTATCGCTAGACTAGCACAAATAGTTGCATATCCTTTTATAGCTGATCAAAATTTATCGTACTGTATCTCGTTTATAGTGAAAACATTATAACTTCACGCCTATTTCGTTTATAGTGTAAACAAAATAAGTGTATGTATATCTCGTTTACACTGTAAACGAGATACGTATTGATCGTTCACTCCCATGTATCCCATGTGCAAACATGATACTGCAATAGCAAATGTCTTATCTCGTTTATGATGTAAACAAGATAAGTAACACAATACGAATAAATAAAAACGTTCCAAATTATCTATATCTATAAATAAAATATTTATTTTATTTATTTAAAAAAAATTCAAATAAAATAAAAGTATTTAGATGCAATATGTGCTTAAATACATTATTTTTTAATGTACCAATTTCATTTTGAAATAAAAATCGCAAACTATAAACTAGTGACGCAGATACTATTAATAATTATAATTGTTGTAATTTTAATTTTTTAACAAATTAATTATATAAATAATAATTGGGTGAACTACATTAGCATTTTGTGCAAGTAAATTTATTACACGCAGATCTTTTGTATTGTTATGCCAATAAAGTCCATGGTCATAGATATGGTGCTGGCTTGGTTTGTCTGCTAAGAAGGTAAATTTGGTTGCTTCTACCAAGTTTCGGATATTGTTCTTTTTTGGGGCCATTTTCGTGGATGTGCAGCTCAAGTAACATCTTCATTTAATTTTTCTGCTTTAACTAATTAATCCACTTCAATAACAAAAAAAAAAAAAGCCTAATTAATCCACTTTATTAGAGTTTGAGTCATATTGTTCTTGATTTCGGCTATGGAGTATTATTTTATGATTATGGGCTCCCATAGGTGATCTGAATCTGAATACATTAATTATTGACGGTGTTTAGTTTATGTATGGTCTTCATTTAATTTGTGTTTCTTCCGAGGGTTTGTCTTCTTTTATCATTAAAAACTCAATCATGCTTTTTCATTTTAAATAACTCGACTAAAATAATCTAATGATGATTACTAATATCAAAAGTTTGGTTTCAACTAATGGTTAACGCGTGGCAAGTTATCATGTGTCTGGTGACAATATCTCACATTAAATAAATGATTATATACCCATTTTGGTCCTCAAAGAATTTTAGACTAGACACTTTAGTCCCTAACTAAAATTAATTACTCGATTGGTCCCTAATAATTAACTCCGTCAGTCACTTAGGTCCTTTACTCTGTTAATTCTAACGGAGGACAAAATAGTCCCTGACAACTCTAACAGGAGACAAAATGGTCCCTGATCTCCTCTGTTCGAAAACGACATTATTCTCTCCCAATTTTCATCATATCTCATATAACACTAACAGTCTAACACTGTAACTTCAAACTACACAATGCACACTATAAATTTAATGTTCACAAGAAAAGAAATCCTCAACTTGTTCTCAACCAATTCATACTCAGGAAACTAATGCCTATGTCTCTCAACTAGTTGTCGTCTTCGATAGATCCCATGAATATAGATAGCAAGTCTGATTTGTTAAGACTCATCGTCGTCGTTGCCATCTCCCTCCTCCTCTGCCCTAACATCTCCATGACCACATTGTCCACCACTCCGATCGCTTCCTTCAGCTTCTTCTCCGAATCAATGTTCAGTAATCGCTTCAGTTTCCATATGAGCGGCAACGATGACATTGCTCGTTGTAATAGCTTGGATGCGAGGTCGAAGCTGTCTGC
Organism: Arachis ipaensis; assembly: GCF_059453495.1. Taxonomy (NCBI): domain Eukaryota; kingdom Viridiplantae; phylum Streptophyta; class Magnoliopsida; order Fabales; family Fabaceae; genus Arachis; species Arachis ipaensis. The sequence continues at coordinate 39,710,080 of NC_142442.1, forward strand.
CAACTTGGACTCCGGGAAAGAAGGAATGAAACACTCAGTATCTATTTCAAATGAGAATTTGCATATGATGTCGAAGGAGAATCTTCTCATGATGTCATAATATCCAACAATCTATATTGCTTGTCGGAGAGTGGAGAAAGGCGTGCCCTTGGAGTAGTTGTAGAACTTGGTCTTGAGGATGTCGTGGACGTTGTCGGCGTTGGAGGTGATATTATCAAAGACGTGGAAGTGGATGCTTTTGGTGGGTGAAGTGCAGAGGAGGTGGATGTACCATTCACAAAGATTTAGGAAGTGTGTGGTCCATGACATGTTAAGGTAGGTGCGACACATGTGACAATTACACCATGCCTTAATCTTGGAGCTAAAGAGGAGGAAGGAAAAGATGGAAAAGAAGATTGTGGAGGTGAAGAAGGAGAATATGAATGTTAGAGTTATGCGAGATATGATAAAAATTGGAGAAGAATAGTGTCGTTTTCGAATAAAGGGGTCATGGATCATTTTGTTCCTTATTAGAGTTGTCAGGGATCATTTTGTCCCATGTTAGAGTTTTCAGGGACCATTTTGTTTTCCGTTAGAGCTGACGAAGCTAAGGACCTAAGTGACTGACGGAATTAATTGTTAGGGACCAATTGAGTAATTAATTTTTGTTGGGGACTAAAATGTCTAATTTAAAATTCTTTGAGGACCAAAATGAGTATATACTCTAAATAAATTAATATTTGAATTAAATAAATATAAATGTCACGAGCCAATATTTATACGTTGTATTTATTTTGTATTTGAATTAATATTCTTTCTATTTTTCACTAAAAAATATGGATTTTTTAATAAATAATTTAAATATTTTATTTACAGATATAAATAATTTGTAGCATATTTATCTATTTATAATTTTTTTTATTTAGCTCATTTATATTAATCTCGTTTCAAAACACGTGTAGAAACGTAATACGTATAATATTAAACGTATCTTATTTTGTTTACAGTGTAAACGAGATATATATATAAACTTATTTCATTTACATTATAAACGAAATAAATAAAGAAATAAAAATTGATAAATAGACTATAAATTATCTATATTCGTAAATAAAATATTTAAATTATTTATTTAAAAAATTCTTAAAAAAAGGGTAAATACCCTATACGACCCTGACCTTTTTTTCGTGAGACATAACATACCTTAATCATTCTTAAACTTTAACCATCCCCCTTTAAGGAAAATGGACAAATCGACTCCTGTTACTGGATGACAAAAGATTGTTGTTGATATGTTAGGTAATAGTGTCACGTGTCACCTCCAAATAGTTATGGGACTAAAACCCCTCCTCCCTTCAACTACCCCTTCTTCTTCCTTCTTCTTATTCTCTTCTTTTTCAAAATTTTAACATTGTGCCTTTGTTTCTTCTTGGATAATGTACCCCTTTATTTCTTTTCTTCAAAGTCTTCCTTCCTTCACTCACTCATTTTCAATTTCTTTTACACAAATACCACTAAACTTTTATTTCTTCATCAATGTCAGACACCATTGAACTTCCATTCCTTCATCAAGGGTGGACTTCACTGTCATTCCTTTCACAATCACTAAATTTTATTATATTTTTCATTCACTTCAAGGATCTGTTATCCAAAATCTTCTACCACCATCTCCAAAAAAGGTAAATTTAAAATACCCAATAATTCATAGAAATTTTAAGCAGGTAAAATTTAAGAATCATTTATATAATATATTACGTCACACACACATAAAAATTTAAACTTCTATTTGTTCAATAACAAAAAATAAATCTAAAAATTGTAAATGAAGAAGAAGAAGCTAATGGCTTTGGATTTTCCGATGAAATTGACGATGATGGAGGTGACTTCGAAGAGGATGGAGGAGGTGTCGACGCCGTTGAGGGAGACGTTAGTGGAAATGTTGAGGCACGTCATCATTTCTCTCTTTGTTCTTTATTGTTTACCAGTAAATTGAACAAGTGAAGAGAAGAACAAAAACAAGAAAGAAGGAACAAGAAGAAAAAGGGTAGAGAAGAGTTTTTATCCCCTGCAGCCATTTAGAGGTGACGCGTGACATTGTTATCTAATACGTCAACATCAACCTTTTGTCATCCGGTAACAGAGGTCGATTTCTCCATTTTTCTTAATAGATAGGCGCTTGGTTGAAATTTAAAAATAATTAAATTGCGCTATGTCTCAAAAAAAAAAAAAATCAAAGACTAGATAGAGTATTTACCCCTAAAAACATCTACCTCTAACATTTGTCTTAAATAGTTTATTTAAAGCATCCTACAACATTTTTAAATTAATTAATTTATATGTTAGATAACAATTTGAACATCAAAAGAATACGTGGTAAAACAATAAAAATTAAAAATCAGTTTCAATTCTTTTATGAATTTTTTGGATAAGAACCAAAACTTTAAATTGCAAATTTTATAGGACCAAAATTTTATTCAACTCAGAAAAAACATTAGCTAGTCAATAATAGTGTAAATTACGCATATAAAATACTTTCTAACAAAATTTGCTCAAATATCCTAAATGAAATTTGGTAACATTTAGGTCCTCTTTTAATTTATTCTATATAATTTGTTATAGTAAAAAACGAACAAAATAATTTAAAGTAGTTTGTTTTAGCCCACAACAATTTAATATTAGAATGACTGTGTAGTTAATTCACCAACAAATTAATAAGAAGAGTGTAGGACTGTAAATCGTTGTGAGGCGCAATGATTTAGTAGCGTTAGAGACAGGTTCGTTGTAGCCTCCATTGATTTAATATAAGAATGTGTAAATTTATTATTACAAACTACAACGAATTAATGAGATAACTCGTTTGTGTAGTTCATTGTGAGGTGCAACGATTTAGTAAAGCAGAGAGAAGTTCGTTGTAGTCTCCAACAATTTATTGTCTCAATTTGTTTGACCTACCAACGATTTAGTAGAGAAGATGAGCCTATAAATACTTATTTAGACGTAACCTGTAGAATAGCAAATACAATGTTTAATAATAAGTTTTTATTTTTTAAACTCTTGTACACCACAAAGGGAAGATAAAAAAAAAAAATTAGAGGGGAATAAGTTTCACAAACAAAGAACGTATTTTTTTATTTGTCAATCAACTAGTTTTGTTGAGTTACAATTTGCAACTAACATAATACAAAGACTTGAAGTGTATAAAATCAAGCGTGTAGAGTAATCATTTTACAAGATCTTTATTGTTATCATGGTAGATTTTGTGAAGGTTTCTTTAGTAAAACAAAAAGTAGTTACACAAATTTATGGAAATTGAGAAGAGTTATACACGAGAAACCAAGATAGGTTCTAAACATGCAGATAACCATGTTCGACAACATTGCAGCGTTAAAGACTTTTCTGGTTAGAGTTGGGATAAGGTTGATGAGTCGTCAGTGCACTTTTACTGTCTTTTTCAACACATGTTGAGACTTTCAAACATTACAAGCTACTCATTAGTATTGATGGGACTCACTTATATGTCAAATTTGAGAGTATATTACATCTAACGATTGTGCAAGATGAAAATTCTAACATCATCCTAGAGGCTTTTACACTTGTTGAGGGAGAATATGTTGAGTAGTAGTTATTTTTTCTATCCAATCTTTGTTAGTATGTGACATCTTAGTAGGATATTCTTATTATATCAGAAAGATCAAAGCACATATCACATAGTAATTAAGCATTTAAGCTAATTGTGATTTCTCAATATCCTAGTTGATAGACATATGTGAGGTCTGTTATATCTTCCCTCGTAAGTATCTTTTTCTTGTCGAAATGTGATCTAATTCAATCAATTGCAATATTTTTCAAATTTCTTGCACTTTTCTAATACTTAATGTGATCTGACTTCAATAATTTATACTCAATCCTACCATGAATGCTATAACTCTTGACATTAAGTATAGCTTCCTTTTTATTTTGGAAGGATTGTCCAATTTAAAACTCAGTTAGAGTTGAAATACCATGCGAATCTCCAGCCTCAAATCCAAATTCTATGTCCGAAAATTCTTGTTATGCCATAAACTCCAAATTTAAAGTCAAAAAATGCATCGAGTATTATTGTGTTTCAAAACTTGAGGAGCCCTCATGTTGAATTGGAATGCTCCTAAAATCTTCGTCGATATCTTAAACAAAACATGATAGGCTCTGTCTTCATCATCGTCTCATGAGAGTACCTCTTCTATAAAATTTGGTTCTGTACTCTTCTATGCAGAAACTAAGATCATATGAGGAGAATCTATCATGACAACCACAAATTTACTAAACAAACGATTATCTTTGAGATTACAAGAAGCATCAACAAGTGTCTCATTATAACCTACAACGAATTTACTAGAGTCGTTCTCATATTAAATCGTTGTGGGCTAAAACATACTATATTAAAATATTGTTTGTTTTTTACTACAACAAATTACAAAGAAATAAAAGAAGACATAAATGTATGTTACCAAATTTCATTTCGGACATTTCAGTAAATTTTGTTGAAAGCATTTTATGTACTTAATTTACCCAAAGTTTGACTTACTATATATATATATATATATAATATATATATAAATTGTGATAATAATTTTGATATTTTAAATTTAATTTAATTAATATCCGAAAAAATGGTTCAAGAGATGTTATTAGTAAATTTTTAAAATCCATAACTTAAATTTTTAAGGTTTTCAAAAGGATAACAAAAACATTGTTTTCTTTTAAATTTTCTTTTAAGTCTATCCCCTTTTTCATTCTAGAGTTTAGTTAATATATGTTGTAAAAACAGATGTAAAATTATTAACTGAATTTTTTTTTATAAACATATAGAGTCTTAAATTTTATTGTGTTTATTACATATTTATTATAAAATTTAAAAACTTTTACTAATATTAACTAAACTCTTTCAAAATATCATATGGACATTTAAAAATTTTAAAAAGTAACCAACGTAATATTAGGCAATATGATAAATATCTTGATTCCTTAATCAATAGAAGAACACTACTAAGAAAATTTTTAAAACTTAAGTAAAAATGAATTAAACTAGTCACATTCTTGATAATAATAGGGCTCGAATAATATTGTTAAATTGGACTTTTAGAAAGTCTATGATAAAGTGAGATGAAACTTTGTGGATATAGTGATACAGAAGATGGGTTTTGGTATTAGATGGAGGACCTGGGTGAAAAAATGTGTGACTACAGCATCTATGTCAATATTGATCAATGGGTCACCAACCAAGCCGTTCAAGATGGAGAGGGGCCTCAGACAAGGCGATCCTCTCTCTCCATTCCTGTTTGTTCTCGTTGTTGACGTTCTGCATAGGATGGTGGGGGAGGCGGTTAGAAATAGCAGAATATCTCCACTGCTGGTGAGAAGGGACAATATAAAATTGTCGCATCTCCAATTTGCAGACGACACCATATTATTTTGTCCTCAGAAAACGGAGAGGCTAGTGAATTACAAGAGGCTCCTGCGTTGTTTTGAGTTAATGTCTGGCCTGAGTATCAACTTTGAAAAATCGAGCCTAATTTCAGTCAACTGTGAGAAGGAATGGGTGACGAATATGTGTGGTCTGTTGGGTTGTGGCGAAGCGGTATTACCTGTCAGGTACTTAGGGATTCCTCTTGGTGCTAATCCTCGATTGGTGAAGACCTGAAAACCAATCATTGACAAGGTTGAAGACAAGCTGAGTTTATGGAAAGCTAGGTCTCTCAACAAAGCGGGTAAGTTGGTCCTTATAAAATCTGTTCTCAATAGCCTGCCGGTTTACTACTTAAACTTATATAAGATGTCAAAGGGGGTTGCAGAAAGGATTATTGGGCTTTAAAGAAGGTTCCTGTGGAGTAAAGAAGATGGGAATAATGGGATACCACTGGTGAAATGGGAGATAGTTCAAGCTCCGAAAAAGCTAGGAGGTTTGGGGGTGGGGGATGCTCTAATTAGGAATGCGGCGCTACTGTTCAAGTGGTGGTGGTGTTTTTCAAAGGAGGACTGCCCGCTTTGGAAGAAGATTGTTTGCTCTTGTAATCAGTTGGACCCAACTGTAATGTTATCAAACCAACCTGTGCCATCAAGAGGGGGGCCGTGGAAAGATATTTGCCAGCTTAATATTAAGGAGCAACAGGCAAGAGATATGATGATCAGGGGTCTGTTGATAGAGGTGGGAAATGGCAGGAACATTCGTTTTTGGGAGGATGCGTGGTTACAAGATGGCTCTTTGAAAGAATATTTTCCAAGACTCTTCTCTATTTCAAATTAACAAGGGGACTGTGGGTTTTGGGATGGGTTAGAGTGGGTATGAGACTTCCAATGGAGGAGGGAACTCTTCCAATGGGAGTTAGAGTTGCTAAATCAATTACACGACCGGTTGAGGGTTGTGAGGTTATCGGTTGATAGATAGGATTCAGTGGTATGGAAATTTGATAAAAATGGAGTGTTTTCTACTAATTCTTTTGTGCAGGTGCTACAAAATGAGACGCTCCCAACCGACATCACAAGTTACAACTTCACAAGCTCCATTTGGAGAGGCTTGGTTCCACCAATTAATCATCATGACAACATTTGTGTTTTGTGTAAAAAGAACATAGAATTTGTACATTATTTATTTTTTACCTGTGAGTTCACGTGGCAGGTGTGGTGTGCATGGCTGACATTTTCTGATAGAGCTTGGGCCATCCCGGGAACCACTAAAGAGTTCTATGAGAGCTGGATCGAAGCAACAGGTAGGAAGTCTGAGCAAAGAAAATGGCTGATAGAATTTTGTGCGGTTATTTAGAACATCTGGTTGAAGTGAAATAGCAGAGTTTTCCAGCAAGTAGAGACAAATGTTGAAGGAGTTAAGATCATGTCCTTCTTGAGTTACAAGGATTAGTGTGGAGTCGATCCGTTCGATTGTTGATGACAATGCCGGAAATGACAACGAATACCAACTTTTCAGTTATGTCTGTGTTTATTTTGGTTGTCCTTGTTCCTCTGCTCCACTTTACTGTGTTGAACTATTTTGTTCAAAAAAAAAAAAAAAGATATTGGAGGAGACGATGAGAGGTGAATTTGATCACAGCTTAGCATGCATTAGCATGAAGACAAGAGTTCCTCCATCATCACATGTTCACATCCTATAATATTTTGTCTTATACGATGATATTGGAACCAATCATTCAATTAGCAATCTACCATCCAATCCACTTGCCAGAGGGTCCTTAATTCCTTATTCGGTCCAATAAACTCTACATGCATATTGAAAGTTTGAAACCCATCCACGAAATGTTTGTGGCTTATTTTGATTTCCTCATCCACATCCACGTGTCACTCACTAATTTAAACCTTTCATAATTGACACGAAAATTATCACTTGTTCCTCCTGTGAAAATAGGAACAAGAAAAGGACTAATATAACCCTAATTTTTTAGGTAAATTGACAGAAAAGGCCAGCTCAAAAACACTATTTGTGGCTCTCGGCTATCATAATTTGTAACATAATTCAACTATTATTCAATGATATATATTTTTTCAATAAAATTTCATATATATGTTTTATTAATATTTAACATTTATTAATATTTACTCATCAACTTATTATCTATTACTCAATTTTATAATTATTTTCACAACACACAAGTGTATAAATGAGATATTTAAAATATAATGATATAGAATGCTTATACAAATATTTTATGATATCCATTTTAATATAGAGTTTTAGATCTACCATTCAACAATGTCAATGGATTATATTAACTACAATACTGATGTTCAAATTTATTTATTGGAACATTTTAGATGCAACCAAAATTAATAGCGGCGAGGTTCATGTTGGTGGAAAAGTATTTAATTCATTTTGTGAAAATACCAAAATATGCTTATAGTGAACTTTTCTTTTAAGAATAATTTGGTTTAACTGTATTATAAACTAAAAATTTAAAAACAAAACGACTAATATACCCTTTAGTTGATTATTACACTAAAATGCTCCTTAAAACATTAACTTTAAAAATGCTATATTAGTATCTCTAAAATTAAATTCAAGTTTATTTAGAATAAAAATGAAACAACTTTAATCTTATAAGGTATATTTTAGTATTTTAAAATAAAACTCAAATTTTCGGCTAATAATTCAACTAAACAACATTAATCTTAAAAAGACATTTTCATTTTTTTAAGATTAACCAACCTTTTAGTTTTGACTTTTTAAGTTCAAATTGAAATGTCTATGACTAGTTTAGTTAAACAATCCTAACCCTAAAAAGTCATTGTTGTCTTTCTAAAATAACTAAAAAGATATTTTAATTTTTTTAATATTAAATTCTAAATTCTAATTTCTAATACAAATTAAACGGTCTTTGTTCTAAAAGATTATTATAATCTTCTTATAATTAATGTTAAAATGAATTTTTGTCTTTCATAATCATCAGAAATACTATTTTAGTCTTTTTATAATCAAATTTTAATTACTAATACAATTAAAGAATCGTAATATTTAAAAAAGACATTTTAGTATTTTATAATTAACAAAAAGGTATATTGGTTTTTCAAAAGTGTTTTGACCTTTTAGTTACCAATACAATTAAAGAATCGTAATAATTAAAAAAATATTTTAGTCTTTTAAAATTTTATCAAATTCATCCTAAATCACCTTGTAATTCACTTGCTAATTAGTATTAGTTAGAAGTCTAATAATTATAAACTATAATAATAAAAATAAACAAATTTATAAAATTAAATAAAAATCATAATAAAGATAGAAAATGAAAAAAAATAATTGAAAAATAAAATGAAAATAATTTGCATGTAAAAAAAATGACAATAAAAAAAAGTTAAAAAATAAAATAAAATAACCGTGTACGTAGAAAAAAAAAGGTAAAAAAGAATAATTGAGAGAATAAATTTTTTAATCAATTCTCAACGGTAAGAATTGAAAGCCAAAGCTACAAAATGTTGCTTCTTGATTCAAATAAACCTACTTTTGAAAGTAAAAATCATGTTTAAAAGAATCATTTAAACAAGTTTGGTCTAGCATTCAAGATTTGTTCATGCTCTAAACCAAACATAAACTACACTTCAGTAGTTAAGATGTGATCATCTGAAGATCAGCAATCTCCAGCATAGAATCGCTTACATGAACTATCTAATCTAATTAAAAAATGAAAAATAAAAAGACAAGTTTTCTATATTTGTCTGCTTAAGACAAAAACAACAATTTGGTACACATTCCTAGTCATTTCATACCCAACCGTGGAGTAAGAAAAAGACAAGATTTAACGACCGTTGTTCTCTTTTTCCAGTGCTCTTTTCTGTTGGATTGGACTTCTGGCATCAAAAGCTTCAGGCTCCTTCTTACTGACAGATTCTTCTTGCTTACTAGCATTCCTGTCACCCAATGGAATGCTGCCACCAATCGAAGGTGCTTGTTTTCGCATGGCCCGTGGTATTCTCAAAGGGATATCTGTCTCAATGAAGTTATTCTCTACCTTGGGGATCACTAAAGCATTTTCAGATCTGAATGAGTGCACTTTCTGTGGTATGTTGTTAGAGGCAATAGCTTCAATAATTACATTATTTTCTTTCTTAATGGCTTCAGAATTATCGGGTTGCATGGATGTTGCCGGAACTGGAACAAGCTGTATTTTGGATTTCCGCCATTTCTTTCTCTGGGTATCCTTTTGTATGTTTGATTTGGCCTGCAAAAGTAACACAGTATTAATTTGTTAATAAGACTATCATTATCATAACCTTTTAGATTCAACAAAAGCGCAAGTAATGGCAGCTATACCAAAAAAACAAAATACTGAAACTAATGGCAGTTTGAAGCAATTTTACATTCAATTACAATCTAATTAATCGGGGAAAAAGAATTAAATGAATTTCCAATGTTGAGAGATTTTTAAAACATAAATCAAGCACCTGTGTGTTTCCAATGTCAGAGAGAGCCTTTCTTGAACCATGACCATTGTTGTTGGTCTCAGTAGGCACATCAGTTAGTGCACCCTGCAGCAATTCAGCACCTTGAGTAGCAAGAATGCGGTCTTTCTCGGATTCCTCAGTACTAGAATCATTTCCAGTCCCTTTAACCAATCCCAAGTATGCCGGTTCTTCCGATGCAACTCTGTTGGCACACTTGCTTGCACGGCAACCACAAGAGCTCCCACAAGAGCTTCCCAGAGTTCTACACTTGCATTTTGATGTCTTGCAAAGTGAATTTTTACTGCACGAGCAGCAAACTTCCGATGCAATGTTGCCAGATGCACCAGATCCTTCTATTGAATCATCTTTAACATCTTCTTGACTGGTATTTGGTGGATTGCTTTCCACACTTCTTTTAGATTTTCTTTTTCTAACATGTAATTTTCCTGACTCTACCCATTCATCATCAGTTGCCTCTACCTCATAGCCATCTGATTCTGATTCTGATATATCCATGTCCTCAAATAAAAAGGTAGATCGTCGATTTTCCTAAATGATAACCAATTGATTAATAACTAAAAACATCCCCATAAAAAATAAATCAGACAACATATAATCCTTTGGAGGTGTCATCGCAGGAGAGTCAAATATGTGAAACTTACCGGCTTGCGCAGGTCATACTTATGTGCTCCAACACCTATGTCAGCATATCCTGACTCTCCTATGGATTCAGAATATCTCTTTGCACTCTGCATAAAGTTTAATTATTATTCATTTGAGAATGGAGATGCAAAGTAACATTAATAGATATATTTCTCCATTTGTTTTTGGTGCATCAAGGAAAATCAACATCCACATCAACATTTTTTATAAAGTACGGTTAAATTTGGAAAAGAAAAAGGTTTCTTAGAAAAAAGGGAAATACATGAGACATCTCAATTATACTAACCAACAAATTCAATCGATGAATGAGCTCAGCCTTCTGCATTTCCATCTGTCTAAGGGAACAACTTAGTCTTACTACTTTTTCTTTCAAGTCTCTTATCTCGATCTCCTTCTCTCTACAGGCAACTTCTTTATCTCTCACTACACATCTGATATAAAGAAAATCAATGAATAAGTCCACTAATATCCTCATTAAATAATTAAGGAAAGTTCAGATAACGCATTTCAGCAAAATGTCCCAAATTTTACTTCTCTAAAAGACATCTTCATCAGACTAAAAATGAGTAAATGACAAATTCCCTCAGCAGATGAGATAAGCTACCTTGACGAAGATGCTATATTGAACAGAAAATTCATTAAATTCTTGGCATCAGCAAGGGTTCGGACATGGTTCCAACGTCCCTTGCCACTAAATACCCGTTCACGCTCTTCGGCCTCTGATAACTGAGATGCCATAGTCACCAGGGTTGTAGAAGACGTTGAAAGCATATTTTCGAGAGCAAAAATCCTAGAATTTCTTGCACCAGGAGACATCGAGATGAGACCATCGCTGCATTAAATACCAGCCAATTAGTTTGCAAAGAAATAAGGAAAAGATGGTTTGTTAATTACATCCAGTATATAACTGAAGCCTTTTTCACCTTGTATTGTTTTGCTTCATCATCTCTGCTTCTTCTCTTAACCTGCTGATCTCCTTTGCCATTTTAGCCCTCCTGAATCAACCATTCAAAGAGTTTGTAAGCAAAGCTCTAATATGAGTAACAAACAGCAGTATATGCACCAGCATTAAAATATTTATATGCACCAAAATTCAAGCTAATATATGCACCAGCAGTTATTCTTAAAATATTTATGCATAACATGATAATTTGTAGAATGATCCAGATTTCTCATATTTTCAGTTCAATTCATACAGAGAAATGTAATCAAAATCTTCTTACATAATAAATAGAAGCTCGGAAAGAATGACTTTGTACACTCTGTCTATTTCATGCATCATTTCTCTATTTCACATACAACCATTAACATGGTATCTACACTTCTGGATTTTAGAAGACACTATAAATAGAAATAACACATACTCTTCTATTTGACGCTCATATTCTGATCGTACTTCGTGTACTCGGACAGTGACTTCCAACTCATGTTCAATTGCCTGCATCAAAGCCTTCAAAGAGAAATAGATATGTTAGAGCAATAATTGCACTGGAAGTCAAGTTAAATAGCCAGCAAAAGAAAGCAATAATTGGTGTTAGGGAGGAACAAAATAAATGAAACATAAACTTGGAATTGGGGAGTACCTGAATTCCAGGACCATTCCCACCTGCGGCTTCACGCATGGAAGTTTTTCGAGATTCCAAAAGTTCTTTTAGCCTTTTTGTAGCCAAGGAAGCTTCTTCTGTCTTTCTTTGCAATACCTGCACGTGAACACAAAATTAGTGGGAATAAACAGCATCCAAATTAGATTACGGCAGCGATTTGAACTGCAACATACCATCTTTTGCCGTTGATTCAATGCCAACAGCTTGTGCATCTCATATTCATTTCTCCTCCCTTCTTTTTTCAGCTGGTCATTTAGGAATTTTTGTATTAGAAGATTCATTTTCATAACTAATTCATTTGTTAAAAACTCCTGAGAGAGTAGTCGCTCTTTATATGGTAGTAAGTTAGCAAATAAACTAAAGTATAAAAAAAGATAAAACTTTAATACCATTACTAAATTCTCCCGTATTACATTACCTGCATAACTTCTTTTTCACGGTTAGCTTTCCATAACCTAAATTGTTCAGATTCTTGTTTAATCTTATGCTGCAGTTGGACCTAAAGAAGAAATAAGCAGTCAGTAATGACCTTTAAGAGGGTGGGGGTAAAACAAAACTGAATCGCTCTGCTTCAAACTAAAAATGCAAGTTTCATAAACAACCAAGACCATTGCACCTTTTGAGATTTGATTCTATGGATCTCATCCTGAAGTCGTTTTGCAGCCTCATCACTTTTCTGTTTTTGCCTCAATAGTTGAGCCTGGGCATCTTGTTTCTTCTTCAGCTCAGAGACCTAAATGCCAAACAATCAGTTCAACGCATTGGATAACAATTAAGAATTAATACATTGAAATAATAATTTCACCTGTGCTTCAAGAGCATTCAACTTTTGGAGATAATCCGCCTTTAACTTTTGAGCACCTTCATCCGAGGTGGATGAAATATTTGCAAGATTGCACCTAAGTTCCTCAATTTCTCTCTACGATAACATAGAAAAGGAATGGAATTATGCAGTAAGTTTCAAATGCAATACAACTAAAATATAATTACAAAAAACAATTACCTGCAGAACTTTCTTCTCTTGCTCCAACTCGAGTACTTTCTTTTCATAATGATGCTTAAGGACCGATGTATCAGCATTATTATAAAGTTTCATTTCAGCCTGCAACAGCGGGAAAAAATTACCCAGTCAAACATCTTACAAGATCAGAATGAAACATGTACTAATTGCATATCACACCTCACATGTGTTCTGAATCAGCTAATTCTAGTAAAGATACTAGCATACAAAAGACAAAATATTTAGTCTATATAGGATAAAAACTATATCCAGCAATTTTACCTCCTTTTGTTCAAGTTTCTTATCCAATTCTTTGAGTTCCCTATCAAACTTCTCTTGAAGAGAAGAGTGTTCTATCTCCTTAGCATGATCTTCCACATCATCTGCATTACCTGTACATGTACCATTTTAGAAACCATCTATTGATATATTTAGGATCAGATATGATTTTCAAAATTAAAATGAAACTGCAAATACAAATTTATAATCAATTTTTTTAAAGTGGTATTAAAAGATCAAAATGCATTGCAAGTCTAGCATTAACAATCAATTGTAATCTTTTAAACTTCAAATGCAGATTTGCCATCCGTGAGTATTAAAATATAAAAATTCTACTGTAAATCTAGCATTAACAATCAATTGTAATATTAAAGATTTGGTGCAACCCTAAACCCAAGATCAATTAAAAATACACCGCATACTGCACAATAATATTTCCATAGTCATTGCTACCTGTTATGTCCGCAGATTTGGCATCATCAGATGAGAACTCATTACCACAAGCAAACGAATTTTTTGATGGGAAACCACTGTCAACCGAATCAACCCACTCAACCAAATGGTTTGGTGTTTTGCTTGAATTTTTCAAACGCAACAATTCACCTTCCAGATCTTGAATCTTTGACACATAAGATTTCACTAGGTCATAGTCCTACGAATAAGTTCAAACCATGAGTGAGTGATGGCTCTACTTCATTAGAAAAGAATAATTGTGCCTCAACAATGACTTGATTTATCGAAGTTCAAACCTGATTTGAATTTGAATCTATCTCATCCCAAGATTTACCATTTCGAAATGATTCTATTTTCATGGCCAACTGGTCTTTTTCCACCTAAAAGCATTCACCACCTTGAGTGAGACCCAACAGCTTGATGCAAAATAAAATACAGTATCGTAATTGTAATATTTTATATGATACTAATAAGTATAGGAATGTAGAAAGACCTGAGCAAGGCAAGCACGTTCAGCTAAACTCTCACAAGTTACTCGACGTTCTTGAAGCTCACGCTGTAGCTCTTTATTGCTTGCTTCAAGGATGGATATCTTGTGTTTAAGAATCTGGGAAGAAAACGACATTGGAACCTATAACTGACATATAAGGGTTCAACCATTTATGCTTTCTAGTTTCTAAGATAAATGAAGTACCTGAAGTTCCTCAAATGGTCTACCAGCATCACCTCGATAAAACAGAAGCTCAGCCTGCAATTGCTCAATCTGGCTTCGCATTGTCTGTAATTGAGCTCCAACTGGATCACGATTAACCTAAAATACAAGAAAATTTCAAAAACACCAAAACATAAGAAATGTGATACAACACCACCCATATGAAAGTAAAAAATTAAACTATATTCATATTAGACAATAATTTAAATCACTTACAACTGCCTTATTTTGAATATTGCGAGCACGGTTTGCATACTTTAAAGTGTTCAACGTCTCTTCGGCATTGGTGTCAGCAGGACTAACACATGCTGCAACATTTCCAACCAAGTTAATTCATACATGTCTTAAGGAAAAGAATTTCAAACTGCAGTCATAACACACTAAGCATGAAGACTTTACCTATCATCACTGTTTTGCTGTTTCCCCCAAGAGAATCCTACATATTATCGACCAATTACTTATCATGATAATATATTATACATTCATGGCATATGCACTTTAGCAGTATTGTTTAAAAGTTAAAATAATGTTGTACAAACCTGAAGTAGCCGAGTTAATTTGCTATCACGATATGGTACGTGACCTCCTTCTTTTCGCTTTCTTTCATCTCCTAATGCACTTATTACATTCCCAAGAGCCAATAAACCCTTGTTGATATGAATACCTAAACCATGAAATACCATAATTAATTAGTAAATAACATAATTCACAACTTACATTTATAGAAATCATCAAGCAGAAACAGAAAGAATTAGCTCAAATTTTGAAATTTTGTTACAGTTTGAGATAAGTTTAAGATATATTTTTGTATAATTGCATATACTGTTAGTAGCAAATGAAACAAAATACCTTCTTTCAAGCGCATGCCATCTGCACCAGTTCTTTTTGCACGTTCAGAGCCAGCAAGGTCCACTAAATGGAGTTTGGCGCATAAGACATCATCGCCACTTTTTTGCTCCATTGTGATTGTGAAAATGGCATGTGATCGACTAGACAAAACACATAAAACCACATTGTCATCATCAACATACTATAATAATATGTTGGATTCAATTTTTATCAAATAAAAGAAACAAGCTTATTCATAAAAAAATCATTTTATGGCCGGTTACCTTGACTGACTGTTCATGTTTGTGCTTCCAGTAGCACGTGACAATGAACCACGTGAGAGATAAGATGACATCTCCTCTTTTGTCTTAACCTCAGCTTCAGTAACACCCGCCAGTGTAATTCCTCCATTCACTGTTTCTCTAATTTGTATGGGAACTCTAGCTGGCACGGTGACCTTGGCAGTGGATGCCACTTCTCCTCTAGATGAATTAATGTCAAGTAAATCAAACACCTCTTCTTTGAATATCTATCATTGTAAACAGTTTAAGTTTTAAAGTTAATTTCTCTTCAGTTAGAAAAATACATTTAAAGTAGAAAACAATAATTTTGTTACCTCAATAAATGACACTCGAATCAAAAACTCGGTTGATTCTTTCATCGTATGAACCCTCTTGAAAATCGTCCCCATCACCTTAGGGATAATTCCACTAGCGCTCTCTTCCCCTGTGTAATTGGTGCCCATTGTATATGTCTTTCCGGATCCAGTCTGAGAACCAAAAAAACCCAATGACAAACTATCAAAACGTATATTAAAGTATAAAATGAAATAAAAACATGAATCATAAAAGCTTGAGTATTGTATTAGATACTAAACAATGGTTATGTATTTAGCATGCCACTTTGCTAAAGAGAGGGCTTGAAGCATAAATTATGCCCAGGTCTATTTTTGAAAATTCTATTTATATTTAGAAAAAATAGGATGATAAGAATCAAATCCTAACAGAAACAAGCTTCTAAATCATCATAGCCACTAATTCAAAACCATCTATAATAATGAAAATTATACCTGACCGTATGCAAGAACTGTTGCATTGTATCCATGGAAGAGGGCATCAACAAGTGGAGCTACACAATCATCATATATTGAAGACGAGGGTGAACCATTGCTACCGTAAACATAATCATAGGTGAAAGCATGAGATCCAATTTGCACCTATCAGTTACAACCATTACAATCAATTTCGATAGAAGATTTCATACCATTTCGCCATATATACATTAACATGAATTCAACACTGTTTAACAAGACACAGTAAACAACATATAAAGATAGATCATTTATACATATATATCTTCACAGATTCGTAAGCTTTCAAACGTAAAGTAAACTAATTATGAATTAAGAATTAAAAATTACAACCCAGCTTCCGAACATTAACCAAACAAAATGGTAAAGCTTCAAATTAGTGAGTATAATACAAATGTTCATAAGAAATCAGAAATTAATCAAATTATCAAAATAATTAGAACTAACAGCAAAAGGACCATCGGCTTTTCATATACCTGAGGCTCTCCGGGAACGACAGTGATGCAATCGGTGCATCCGAGAAGAAGCTCCGACGTGATCAGAGGGCGAATATTTACTGCTACTCTCACACACTGTGTTGAATCTGAATGCTCCATTCCGTAATAGATAGGTAAAAAATCAGTGTTCAAAAGGAAATCAGAAAAAATAAGAACCCTAGAACCCAATAAAAAATACTAGTGTCAACGACTCAGTGAAATTGGTCTTCAGATTCATTCCAATTTCGATCTATTACTGAACGTACTTAACGCAGGAGCTTGGAAGTTTCAAAACAGAATTTTTCGAACGATGTGAGAGAGAGAAAGAGAAAAAGGGGAAGAAGATGAAGAAGAAGGAAAAGAAAATGGAGGAACGAAAGGGTTCTGGCTTCTGAAGTTTGGTGTGTGATTTGAAGAAAGAAAGAGGGTGCGATTTTTCGAATGCGGACTTGAGGAGTTTGGATTAAACTGGATTTAAGAGAAAAGGCGCTCATGTCCGATTTCAAATGAAGGGTATGTCACGGGCGAGTCACGTGCAACAACGAATATTAGTGAAGTTATAACGGTACACTAGGCACATATATGAGGAAAAAATTTGTCCCCACTTGGAAACCCCACCATAGCTAATTTGATTTCATCATTGCTTTTAAAATTTTAATTTAGAATTTCCGCTGATAAACTGGTAAACTTATTATATTTTTATGCCTATGTTTTACTTTGATAAACATTTTTTTTTGTTGTCTAAAAAATTAACAATTTTGATAAACTTTTGATGTAACCTGCAGGCTTTTTCTTATATATGTTAAATTAATTTATTTTGATGAACTTATGATGTTTTTTATTTCTTAGTTTTTTATTAGGCCTTTATTTCTTTGTTAAACAACATTTTTTGATAAAATATTATTTTGATTTTTAAAAGATTCGATTTTTTATATCCAAAAAACACAATAACATTTTGGCTCTTGGTGAACTTGTGTTATATATATATATATATCTTTGTTTTCTTTGTTAGACTGTGTTTTTATAATAAATTATTATTTTGATATTTAAAAGATTCCATTTTGTACAAAATAATATTTTTGGTACAATGCAAAATGCACCAAATAAAAAACACATTTTAAAAAGTTTCTACAAATCAAAATTTGACAGTTTATGTTATGCATGTAGCAAAAAATTAAAAGGAAACTAAAAAGAGTCTAGAGTCTAGATAATTTTATTTCAATTTTTTGATACATACCTTTTAAATAATTGTACGAATATTTTCATAAAATTTTGAATTAAATAAATAAGACATTTGCTACTTATAAAAAAATACCTATGAAAATAGTTATTTTGTCAAATTTAAATCATCTTTTATCAGTCAAGATAGTATTTTTCTTTTAAAAATTATTTTATCCAAAATGAAATATTTTGATCTCAAAATAATAATTTCCTTTTGTCTTTTTTAAATATCCCAAGAGTATTTTTGATGATATCTATTTAATTCAATCAAACGGAAGACATATTGTATTAAAGAATATAGAGAGAAATTAGACTTTTTAATTATATCATGTATATTCATACTATTACATGATATTTTTATTTATAGTATAATTTTTTAATTCGGCTTATAACCCAATCTTAATTTTATTATTATCCTTCCCTTCAAAACAACTTTGCTCTCAAGATTGTAAAAAAAATTATAAATTCAAATTAAAATTGTAAATACAAATTACAATAAATAAAAAATAATTAATCCTAAATTATTATTTTTTATTCTACTGCTTAAAATAAAATATGCCACCAAAATCTTATTGTTTAAAATAATATCCACCAATTAAAAGATAACACACTTATTGGATCTGATCCAAAAACTCAAATAGATAACCCCTTTTTTTTTTTGGGGACAGAAAATAGATAACCCCTTAACAAACTTCAATATACCTTAAACAAAAATTGTCATTGAGTTTTGATCCATTAACAAAAAAATTGTGCTGCCTTTAAGCTAATAGAATTGGGCTTGCCATTGGCTCATTACAGACAACAAGGGTCTTCAATGCATAGCCTCATTAACAAAAAAATTGTGCTGCCTTTACGGGATCATTGTTTATGGGTTTGGGTTTGGTTCGGTTGGTCTCTAAAACTGAACACGTCCAAAAAAAAAAAAAAGAATTACAATTCTTTGCAAACGAGTTATAACTCAAATGGTATAGTCTCTCTTCTCCATCTAAAAATTTCGGATTCGAATCCCACCAGTTGCAACTGATTGAAAAAAACCTTCTAGAGCATCGATGGAGGAGAAAAAACTCTAAAGAGGGGGAGGTGGTGTTGGTGAAATGACTTATACCTGAAAAATAAATACATTTCTTTTATAGTGTTAGACATCCAACCTGATAGTCCCACTTTTAGATATACTATATTAATATTAATTACCTTTAAAATTGTCATTCTCTTCTAATTTTTTCTTCTCTTCACATACTTTTATGTTTGTGGTGTTAAAATATATATATAAGTGACCAATAACTTTTAGCGAACATGTAGCTAATGATTTCATTTTCAACTAAAAAAATGATATTTATATCACCTTTCGTTAAAGACAAAATTTTACTATATACAGTAATACAATCTTCAATCCAAAGAATTTGTCTTTTTCTTAAAGAAGTTGATTTTTTTAGCAAAACTATGTTTTATGTAAAAAAATGTGTAAAAGAGTTTACACAAAAAGTAATGTAAATATAATTTTTCTTTTCACTTTCTACTTTCCATCCTTCAAAAACCGAGAACGATGATACTCATTGGTTTCCTTATGTTAGCTACAAAATTGTCTTATAACGATTCAGATTCCAATCTTTGTGTGTTATGGGTGTCGAGAATCTAAAGAAACAAAGGAATCAATTAGCACAATAGCTCGTCCAAAAATAATAGCATTCTCCATTAGGATTTGATAACAAACAATCCCGACTATAGTTACATGAATTCACCAAGTAGATAGCATACTGAGCATCAATTTGCGCGTTTCATGTATCAGTTTATCTGCGTACCAAAACTTAATATGTATATTTTTCACGTAAAATACTTTACAAACGACGTAACTCGTTTCCATATCAGAACGTATTGGGTTCCTGTAACTATGATCCCGACTGAACATTTGCTTGCGGTCGTTGTGACCTTGAGCTCCAAGCTGACCACCTTGTAGCAACCCCCACACAGTGTTGCTTATCTTGCTCTTCGTGATTGCCATGTTCTCTTCCTTTGCTCCCTCCTAAGAACCTACTCATTCCCGTAACCTCTGAAAAACTCCTCAAATTCTTCAAACCGCCATTATTCTTATTCTCATTGCTAACGATGTGGTTATGAGTTGCTCTTCTTTCCCCAGGTACAGAAGAAGCAGCATCATTGATTATCATCTCAGAAGTCAAGTACAAAAGATCCGATTGTGGAACTTCACTCCATCTATGATGAGGATGTGATGATGATGACTCTCCTTTACCGTTAGATTTAACGAAAGAGGCCACTGGTGAATCAATAATAATTTGGTGCTGCAACCTATGGTGCTCTGCATTACTACCTATGTTGTTATTATTACTAAAATTACCTTCTTGCCTTGCCATTAACGTTTTGTCCTTTCTTGGGCGAACAAAGCCTCCGAAGCTTCTAGAAGAAGTGTGAAATGACCTGGTGCTACTAGAAGACTTCATTTTTTTATTCTTTTTCTCATTTGAATTATGTGTAATAATCTCCAAGAAGCCACCTTCTCTTTCCCCCAACACCGAGGAGTGCCTCCCCGAGACTCTCCGAAAGGTTCCTCTCTCAATATCCTCCACTAATTCATCTCTTTCTCCTTGTTCTTGTAATTGTTCCCTCGGGACGATGTCTTTAAGCTCCACCCTATTGCGACAAAGAGGGCAAGTTGAATGCGCATCGAACCACTTGTCTACACAATCTACATGGAAAGCATGATTGCACTTTGGAAGCAAACGAAGAACATCTGTGTGCTCGAACCTGTTCAAGCAAACTGCACAATCTAACCCTTCTTTTTGTCCTCTTAGCGATCCAAATCGAAAAATCGGTAGCTTTTCCACAACACCACGATCAATGCCAGAGTCATTTCTCTGCAGTGGCTCACCTTCTTGATGGGATTGGTT
The DNA here is from genome assembly GCF_059453495.1 of Arachis ipaensis. Classification (NCBI taxonomy): domain Eukaryota; kingdom Viridiplantae; phylum Streptophyta; class Magnoliopsida; order Fabales; family Fabaceae; genus Arachis; species Arachis ipaensis. Next base: position 39,731,212 of record NC_142442.1, read on the forward strand.
TTCGTTATTCCTATGGATGCAATGCTTGATGTAAAGAAGGAAAATAAATGTAAGAGAGAACAAGGTGGTTAAGACACCAACCACGATAATCGTGCTTGGCTTTAATGGCTCTGATTTTCTGTTCAAATGGTTGGAGTTTCTTGTCGATATGCCGTTGGTGGATGGTACCCTATTCGTTGAGTTTTGGAAACTGGGGAATGAAGGGGGAGATTCTCTAGAATCGTCGTCGGCGTCGGCAACAATGAAGGGGCCAATGAGGGTAAAGGTGGTGGTAACCGTGACGAGGAAAAAGGAAAATGTGAGGTTGAATATTGGATTGAATGAAAGGGTACCACCCATGTCATGTGCAAGAGTGAAGCTAATGGTTTTTCTAATTATTATTTCTGTTGTTGGCATTAGAAAAGTAGTATAAGATGGTAAAGGGGAAAGAAAAGGCACATTGTTATTGTGAGTGCATATATATGTGGATGAGGAAAACTAGAGGATGGAGGCTATTTGGGGAGAGAATCTATGGTAGGAATTTATGGAAAAATTAAAAAGAGAACATTTCAGAGCTTGAGACAACACAAACACCAAAAACTTGCCAAGCTTTGATTGAATAATGAAAAAGCTTATAATTTGGTACGTAAAATTTGCATTTTGCATTGTGTGACCTTAATTGGTCCCTCAAAATAAAGTTTGTATATGTGTGTGCGCTCTTCGTATTGTTTGTATTAGATAAAAATTTTCACATCTAATCCTACTTCGTCAATGGTAATTTACTAATTTTCCCTTAATATTGCTGACTCTCTCTTTATTAAAAAATGTTCTAAATTCTGAGTGCTTATAGACCACCCACTAAAATAACCCTCGTATCAACAACAATAATGGAACTTTGATATATGTAGAATTCAATTCACAAACTATACCTACTATCTTTGACCATAGTTGTTAAATCCCAATGTTTTGAAAACTGGTTCAAATCGGCCGGTCAAATTACAAATCGACGGAAATTACGGTTCAATCATATGTTAAAACTATAAAAATAAAAAACCTAAGTTGAACCGTTAAACTGGTTAAGAATTGATTGGTCGGACCAAACCAGAACTCGGTCGATTTTCTGAATTTGAAAAAAAATGCTGTCGTTTTGTTAGCTGATTCACTAAGCCCTTAACAATTACCAATCTAGCAACCCTAACTCACTCCAACAGCACAACAGCAACACACACTTCCTCCCTCCCATCACCCTCGAGCTCGTTGTTCCTCTCAATGCCAGCTCACTGACTCCCTCACTTCCAATCAGTCGTTGGACTGCTCCTGCCACCGTCGCAAGTTGGAGATTCGAAGCTCACTCCCTCACTCCTGGTCATGCAACTAACGTTTCAAGAGTGGAACCACAGTCGCCGGGATCGCCTCCTGCCTCCGTCACGAAGCTCTATTCTAGCGTCGTCAGCGCCATCTCTGTTCCACCGTCGTCGGCACCATCTCTGTTCCACCGGTCAGCGCTGCTCCCCCTTTTGCTTACGATCTGCTCTATTCTATGCTTCTAGCTTCTAGGTATTTTTTTCAACAATAATTGTTGAATAATCTGTGAATTTGTTATGGGTTGAATAATTGTTAATTAATCTGTAAGCCTTGCTGTTGTTACTGGGTTGAATAATTGTTGAATAATTCTTCTTAATTAATCTGTGAACCTTGCTGTGGTTACTAGATTGAATAATTGTTGTTAGTTAGTCTATAAATCTTGCTATTGTTACTGGTTTTAGGGTTTTCTATCATATTATCTCTTTATTCTTAATTTACTTTGGTGAAATTGTTAATTATTACAGCATTGTTCTTATTTTTGTGATTTATGTTAATTATAATTTATATTTCTAATTCTTATTATTCTTGAGATTTTGATTTTGTTCATTATAATTTATATTTCTGGATTATTTGTGATTTGATTTTTGTGATTTCTTTAAAATTTTGTGACAAGCTTCAATTCAAGATGGTATGGTATCATTTCTATGAATCAATCTCATTAGGGTTTGGTTTATTGATTCTTTCACTATGCTCCCAGGGGGTGGTGGATTGGTTTATTATTGATAAGATTTTATGACTTGTTCTGGAGATGGTGTTGTGATCAATATGATTGTTGGTGGGGAAGTGGTCGAAACGCAAAGTAATTTCCATTGGTAAAAAGTTTGAATTAGAGAATCTGTATGTTACTTTGTTATCAATTTTCTTTCGATGTGTACTAGTAATTTGTAATTCAAGAAAGGTAGCTTGCTTAGAATCTCCATTAGCCTAGGCACTAATAGCGTTATTCTGTTTCAGTAAACTAGTAATGTCTCTTTTGTAACTGTCTATTGATTCTAAAATTCTTACTTTACAAGAAACTGTAACCAAGATCAAGGAGCTTATTTTGCTGGAAAGTATCAAGAGCAACCCACCAGAAAGTAATCATATTTTTTATGATATAAATTAAATGTTAGAATTCATAGACGAACCTTTTTTTCTTTGAAGTAAATAAAAATAATAATATTTTCTCCACTGTCAAGAATATATTCAAACTTTTAAGGTAAGACTGTTAACTAGAAATATAGCATTGTTGATGCTTATGTTTGTAGTTTTTATGCTTCCGTTCATATGCTGTGATTGTGTTGGTTTGTTTGTTATTTGTGATGGTAATCAGTGGCTAAGAGAAGGGGGGTTGAATCTTAGCCCCTCTTTTTGCTGAATATTACTTTCTGCCTTTTAAGATAGCTTCAGGAGATATTTCTGCTTTTTATCTCATAACAAGTCAAGAGATATTTTCTTTTTGTCTCGTAACCGGTTAGGAGATATTTTTCAACTTTGTCTCCTATGCAACAGAATTAGCAATGGAGTAGATGAGAAAGAGAAAATCACACCCAGAAGTATCCTGGTTCAGCTGCTAAGTGCAATGCAGCCTACATCCAGTCTCCATCACAACAGTGACTGACGTGGCGAAAAATTGCCGATTAAGAAATTAATATAGAAATAACGTTGCGAGTACAGTCCTTAACCGACGAAAACTCCGCTTATCAATTTAGAAAGAATTGTCACAAATTGAGAATAAAAATACTAGGAGTAGAAATCCCAGGTCGTCTCCCAACGAGTTGACAAAAGAGTGCTATTTTATTAGTCAGAAATTTTCGAGAAATTTTAAGAGTTGGAGAACAGAAAATTAAATGATTGTAAATTAAAGCAATGAAAATTAGCAAGAGAATTTATATAATCAAAATAAAAAGCCTTGACTGGGAGAAGATTAATTGGAAGTTCTATCCTTGTTGAATTTCTCCCAAGTGTAATAGCAAGAGGTTGTTGTTTTCACTTAGTTAACCCTTACCGAATAAAGGAAAGTCAAGCAATTGAGCCAAATCTTATTCACAAGTCCTAATCCTCTTCTATGGAAGGATTAGCGTGAGTGACTAGAGAGTCAGCCAACAACTTCCAATTTCTAATTACACTTGAGTATTCCAACTCAAGGGTCTTCTTTTAATTAACTCCCAAGTCAAGTTAAGAGTCTACTCCATTGACATGAATGCCATTTTCATAAACCATAAAAGGGAATAAAAAGAAGACATGGTAAACTAAATAAGATAATAACTGAAAATTAATTAAAAGTAAAAATAATTCTTTGCATTAATAAATCCCAAAATCAAAAGTATCCATACTTAAATCTGAACAGGGTTAATGGTTGATTAAAAGAGTAAAGGAATAAGAAAACAACCTAGAATAATGGAAACTTCAATGGAGGTAGTAACTCTTCAATATCTAAATCAAAAGCATAAAACTCTAAAACTATGAATGTGAAGAAACCTAGAGGAAGTAGTGTTTCTCTCTAAGATTCAAAACTAAAACTAAAAACTATGCGAATGAGAATGTCTGTTGAGTCTCTGCTTGTCTCCTGGCTCTAGTATGTGTTTCTGGGCCAAAAACTGGGTCCAAACTCAGCCCAAAATCGCCCCCAGCGTCTTTTATGGTTTCTGCACGTGGCGCATGTCACGTGTACGCGTCGATGGTCTTCTTCGCGTGTCACGCGTATGCGTCAGGTATGCGCACGCATCGCTGTAAAAATCTCCAAATCACACGCACGCGTGATCCATGCGTGCGCGTCGATCCTTGCTGGTCATCTCCTTTATTTCTTGTGTTTCTTCCATTTTTGCAAGCTTCCTCTCCATCCTTTAAGCCATTCCTGCCCTATAAAGCCTGAGAACACTTAACACATAGATCACGGCATCAAATGGTATAAAAGTTCATTAAAAATACACAATTTAAAGGCTTAGGAAGCAAGTTTTCAACCATAGAACAAAATTGGGAAGGAAATGTAAAATCATGCAAATTGTATGAATAAGTATGCAAAGACTTGATAAAAACCACTCAAATTAGCACAAGATAAACCATAAAATAGTGGTTTATTAGTGACGGAATTTCACTATAATCAACAGATTACATATACCAATTCTTCCCTAGGAACTACCCATTCCTATCTGGAACAAGTCCAGAATCTATCCCCAAAACTAAACTTGACTTGGACAACTACCAAGCTTTCAACCGCAAAGTGCTAACCCAACTTGCAAGGGAACAAGTCCAGATTCTACCCCAACCTAAACTTGACTAGACCTCAATCTAGCTTTCAACCACAAAGTGCTAACCCAACTTGCAAGAGAATCCCCTCAGGATCATTACAACAAAACAGAAATACATACAAAGAATTTTTGAGATAATAATGGCTTTTTCTTTAACTCTCTGCCTTTTTTCACTCATTGGCTTTTTCTTACAAAACCTCACATTTTGCCTTTTACCAATGAAACACAGACAGACTCACTGAGAAAAAGAAATATTCAATGAAAGCCATGAAGGAGAAGAATAAACAACTCAAAGAGCTATAGAAACTCAAACGTGTGCTCTAACTCCTTGCTTCAACCCTTGACTGTTCACCCTTATTATAGAAGAGGAAGCTTCCAAGGTTGAAACCGGTTCAACCAAACCACCAACATTTTCTTCTTCAACACACAATCGGTTTGGACAGAGAGAAGAGAGAGGCAAACCGAAAGCAAATCAACATGCATGTACCTCTCTCTCATCCCTTCTCATCAAGCTTTATCAATCTGAGCCTTCCATCTTGACTTTGTCCCCAAGAAAGAATTCTGACCCTTGATGAACTCTTGATCCTTGACAGCTCTATCTGTTCCATTTTTGCTTTTTCCTCCACGTAGCTACAATAGCTACCTTTTGTCTTGGATGAACAAAAAGTGAAAATGAGCTTCACCATAGAGATCTTCTTCTCTGACTGAGGCCGATTGTTTCTACTTTAGGCATGAAGATCTTGAAGCTTCTTCTTCACATCTTGCCTTTAGTGGCAACAATCTTAGCCACTACATGCTTCGGATCTTCTTTCTTCAGAGGCCATCATCAAACTAGCTTTTTTCTTCTTCATAGCTTCACTATTTTTCTTTGAACTTCTCTTTTCTTTGATAACTTGTTCACTCTTCTTTCTTGAGTGAAGTGACAACCGAAACAACAAAGAGAGAGAAGAGAGAGTAGAAACAAAGCATTGAATGTTAGATTAAATAAAATTGAAATCCCACTAACAATCCCCAATGCAACGTGTGGTGTAAGAACCGCGACTAATCAACCGGTTAATTAAGTAATTAATATTACCCAAATTAGGCTTCAAAAAGTTAGAGAGAGAATTTGAGGATTTAAAGGTAATTTTCAGACTCAGTGGGTTTTTCTGAGTCAGAAAATGTGCTTTCTGCAAAAAACCGTAAAAAATCGTGAATCGGTAGTTGAACCGGTTGAACCGGTTCAAGTCTGCCCGGTACCGCAAGAGAAAAAGTGAAAACCGGCAAAAACCTTAGAAAAATGTTAGAAATGAAAAAACCGGGCATTAATTTTAAAGGTTTGGCCCGAAGTTGGGCCAAACGGACTAAAAACGCTAACGGGTCGGACCGGGCCCAAGTTGGGCCCAAGCCCAACATATAAAAGGCTTGTTAAATGAACCAAATCAGCCACAACACTAAACACACTCACACATGCTGAATTGAAGAGAGGAAGAAGAAACCCTTTTGGGCACTATTCATCTCAATCTTCCAAAGCTCATATCTTGAGTTAGAGAGCTCTGATCACCGCACTGTTTGCGGCTACGCGTTCCTTGTGAAGAGCTCTACAAAACTCATTTAAAAAACTGGTAAGGAAAGCTTGAATCCCTCTCAGTTTCTCTCCTCAAAATTTCGGGTTTATAGGATTTTTGATTAAATGAGTTTTTGTGATTCTTGGTGTTTAGGTTTGCTCTAATCCTTGCTTAGCCTTGGATTCTTGCTAGTAAATCTGTTGGAGAAGGTAAGAGCCACTAAAACCTTGTGAATTAATGTTTAATTGGAACCCTAGATTGATTTGAGGTGAATTGTATGTATATAGTTTGATTATTGTGGCTTTGGGAGCTCTTGGAACTTAATTGTGCTTATTGAAGTGGAAGTGAAAGCTTGGTTTGTGGTTGGGAGCTTGCTTGGGGTAAATTAAAGTTTTGGTGCATAAAGGGAATCGGCCAAGGTATGGTTTCGGTTTCCACTATGTAGTATATAATATTCATGGACACATAGGCTAGTGACCAATAAGATAGGTTGAACTAAAATGATGGTTGGTGTGTTAAATGTTGATGAATTGATAAATGTTGGGTTAATTTGTGATGAATTTTAATGATATGATGTTGTTGAATGATTGTATGGATTGGAAGTTGGTTCCTTATCAAACTTTAGAGGATCCAAATCCGGGTTTGATGGTGATTTTGATCATAAGTGTTATATAGTTGATGTTGGAATTGAGAGTAATGAAATGAGAAGGAGAATATGGTAAGGTTGGTGTATTATAATACAACAGGTATATTTTGATGAAAAATGGAGTTTTGGATGTTTTGGTATGATTTGGAATGTGTATGGTAAGGAATTGTGTACATGGTGAAAATTGGTAAATTTGGGATTTTGATGAACTTTGTACGATCATAACTTTGACCTCGTTTTCAAAATTAATTAAAATTTATTTATAATTAAAGATTTTTTAAAACTCTTTAAATTGATATAAAATTTGTGAAAATTGGAATTTTGTAGAGGAAGTTATGATCCTTCAAAGTTGGTGTTAAAAATTTGAAATTCTGCAAAGTTGCAGAATTTCATGATTTCTGATATGTGCGGGCGCACACCCTCGTGCGGACGCCCCCTGCAAATATTTTGACCTGTGCGGACGCACACACTTATGCGCACACACAGATAGGGAAGTGCGTTCTGTTCGCAGCGCCAGCACGGCTTGTGCGCGCACATATCCAAGGAAAAACTTCAACCTGTGCGGACACATAGGTCTGTGCGGACGCACACGTCGGGAAGGTCAATCTGTTGGGGGCGCTGGCACAGGTTGTGCGAGGGAACAGATTTTAGAAATTTTGTTACCTGTGTATACTCACACCCCTATGCGTACGCACACATCTTAAAACTTCCTGGGCGTGCGCACGCACACACCCCTCTACGGCTGCACACGTCCTGTTTCTTAAATTTTTCTTGTTTTTCAACTATTCTACCTTCCTAACAAGGTTGTAAGCTTCTAAAACACCATTTTAAGAGTTTTGGGCTTAATTTTGAGTATTAGAACATGGGATATAACTTAAGGGTTCTAGAGCATGGTTTTATGATAAATTAGAAAACGGAGGCTTAGGTTTCTGGCATGTTGAGAATGATTTGACTTTGGGTGGAGGATGATTGATATATGAGATAAGGAATGATGAACTTTTGACATTGGAAACTGAGTTATGAATGGACAGTGGCTGAGCTGATTCGAGCACTCGGATTGAGACAATGGATCTCTGTATACTGAAAATGTTTTTCTGAAAACCACTAAAATATTGTTTTTACTGAGAATATGAGACGCTGTGCGTCCGGCAGGGACGGCGGTTGGATCCCGCCTGTCGAGGTAGCGGCAGCGATGTAAGGGCAGTGGTTCATCCCGCTTGCATTGAGATGTGAGGTCTGAGGCAAGAGTATCTTGCTCGCATCCCTTCGAATCTATAGGCGAGCAGGCGCCGGTACCTGGACAGTGATCCAGGCACTATATCTCGGGGTTCCCATATGAGAAATTCGTAGGGCGACGTTTCCATGGAGATGTGTCGGGTTGGCAGTTGAACCGACAATGTGATATCACAGCCAGTAGGGCAGGCATTCATCATATGCATTTTCTACCTGTTTGCTTGCTTTGCCGACTTAAATTTGTATGTCCAATTGAATAACATGTCTAATTGCTTACCTGATCTACTTGCCTTGTATGCCTTTACTTGTGAATTACTTGCATTGTTACTAATTATGTTTTCTACTAGGATTGAGGAGGTTCGGAAGGCGGTGGCGATGGGATCGCATGGAGGATAGGTTGGTGAAGGCTGTGGGACAGCGGTGTTTGGTTAGAATAGAAATCCCTTAAGATAGATCACCCGGTTTAATTATGATAAGGTTTATATTATACTTATTTGTTTTAGAATGTTTTAAGCTTGAATCTTGTGATGGATATGGAGTTTAGGATTGTCTTTGGCGTCCTGGGGTCTTATATCCTACATCACTGGGCACTGTTACCATACTAAGAACCTCCGGTTCTCATACCATATCTTTGTTGTGTTTTTCAGATGCAGGTTACAACCCACCTCGGTGAGTTTCTTGGGATGGTAACAGAAGCAGAGGATCCTGGACTATTTTGGAGTCTTTTTGGTTTATCTGTTTATACATCTCTCTTTTGTATTTCGTTTTGCCTAGAGGCATATTTATGAGAGAAAAACTTGTATAAGCTGTTTCAAACTATCAGTTTTCTATATGGTTCTGTATACTTGTATATGGCTAGCCGGCTTAAACTTCGCGAGTCGTGGCTAGTTTCCTATGATATTATATACTTATCTTTTGATATATCTTATTTGTTTCTTGTGCCTCAAGCTAGTAGCTTTGTTAGTACGTTTTGTGCTTTTGAAATACTATTTTTGAGCTATATCCTTCATCGGGCTTCTAGATTATAATATTTCTTCTATATATTATACGTATGAGCTTTAGAACTGTTGTAATCTCTGATTAACATTTGCTTTACGGTGCCAGGTAAGACTTAGGGTAATTAGGGTGTTACATTTAGTGGTATCAGAGCGGTTCGTCCTCGTGAACCTGAGGGATGGACCGATTGTGCTTCGTTGCATACTCTGTGTGTCTTTTCTTTGATGCTATTAGGTTATCTACTTGATATATACATAGCATGCTTGTTTGTGAGTGCCTGTTTAGGATAATTGAAGCACTAGGCTTTTGATATTGAGACTGATCACCTTGATATCGATTGTTTGGTGTAGACAGGAACCCTACATGGCCACTCGCGGGCGAGGTCGAACACGTACACGGGAAAGTAGGAATGAGCAACTAGCTGATAACCATGCCGAGTTCATGGCGGCCATGGCTAACTTAGCGAACACCATGGAAGCAAATGCTACTGCGACTCTGCAAGCTATGCAGAGGTTAGGCCAACCAGCGGGGAATGGCAATGGGAACGGAGAAGGAAATGCCAATGATAATGCTGAGGGAAATGGCGATAATACGGGAGTAGTTCCGATGACCTTGGCGACGTTCCTCAAGGTTCATCCGTCAATTTTTTGAGGGTCCACAAATCCTATTGAAGCGGACCACTGGTTCCAGGCTATGGAGCGTGCTTTACAGGCGCAGCATGTTCCCCTCAATCAATATGTAGAGTTTGCCGCTTATCAACTAGCAGGAGAGGCCCAGCCCTGGTGGCAAGCTGAGTATTATTTGCTACAGCTTCAGAATGCCGACATTCCATGGGAGGTGTTCCAAACGGCTTTCTACAAGAAATACTTCCCTGAGTCTGCAAGGGAAGCGAAGGAGATAGAGCTAATGCAGCTGAAGCAAGGTTCCATGTCTGTAGCTGAGTACACCAACAAGTTCGAAGAGCTTTGTAGGTTTTCTCGGGTGTGTCAGGGTAACCCGGAGACTTTCGAGAGCTGTAGGTGCATTAAGTACCAAAGGGGCTTGAAGGACAACATTATGACTGCTGTGGCTCCTATAGAGATCCGTGTCTTCTCCGACTTGGTGAATAAGGTTAGAGTAGTGGAGGAGTATGCCAAGACTGTGGCAGTATCTAAGGACACTCATGGAGGGAGTTCTAGTGGTGGGCGTGGCAAGTATTTTCATCCGAGAGGACAAAGCTTCAAGAGAGGAGGATATACGCCTCAAGGCCAAGGGGGCTTTAGAAAGAACAATAAGAATCAGTTTTAGTATGCTAGGGTAAGAGGAAATCAGAGTAAGAGTTCTCCGGATTTAGCTTGTAATCGTTGTGGACGTTTTCACCCTTATGACTCATGCAAGATTGGTTTAGGTGGTTGCTTCAAGTGTGGGTTGCCTGGCCACATTACGAAGGATTGCCCTCGTGGGGGGAATCAGAATGCAGGCCAGAGTCAGCATCAAGGTCGAGTCTTTGCTGTGAATGCCAAGAATGCTTCTAAGGTGGATCCGTCGTGAGAGGTATATGTCTAATTGGTGATAAGCCCTTAGTTACATTATATGATACTAGAGCTTTGCATTCATTTATTTCATTTGCTAAAGTTGAGGAATTAGGTTTGAAAGTGTCAGAATTACCTTTTGATCTGCATGTACATACTCCGCATCAGACAGTTATGACTAGGTCAGGTTGTAGACAAGTAGGTTTCAAGCTTGAGAGTAGAGATTTTGTGCATGATTTGATCTGTTTACCAATGGTGGGGCTTGAAATGATTTTGGGGTTTGATTGGTTGTCGAAGAATCGGATTTTGTTGGACTGTTCTGAGCGGACCATTCGGTTTATGCCGGAAGGAGAGAATGGAGTGGTGGTAGCTACGGGATATTACCTGAATTCTGTAATGGTGCACTGTAGTGGGGAGGAGTGTCAGGGTTATATTCTGTTGGCTGCTAATGCGTTGGATGATGCCCAGAACTTAGATCAGATACCAGTGGTTAAAGATTTTCCAAAAGTGTTCCCAGAAGATATCCCTGAGTTCCCACCTCAGAGGGAAATTGAATTTGCGATCGAATTGGTGCTGGGAGCCGGACCAGTATCGATTACACCTTATAGGATGGCTCCGATAGAGCTGGCAGAGTTAAAGACTTAGTTGGAAGAGCTTCTGAACAAGAGGTTTATTCGACCGAGTGTATCATCGTGGGGAGCGCCAGTTTTATTGGTAAAGAAGAAGGATGGAGGGATGAGATTGTGTGTGGATTACCGACAATTGAACAAAGTGACTGTGAAGAACAAGTACCCGCTGCCAAGGATAGATGATTTGATGGATCAATTGCAAGGAGCTGGAGTGTTTTCCAAAATCAATTTGAGATCCGGTTACTGATAAACCACTATTTTATGGTTTATATTGTGTTTAATTGTGTGGTTTTATCATGATCCTTACCCACTTATTCATTAAATTAGCATGAAATTATAATCCCTTCCTGAATTTATAACATGTTTGAAAACTGCTTCCTAGAAACTTTAATTATGTATTTTTAATTCTCCTTTATTCCATTCGATGCCGTGATCTGTGTGTTGAGTGTTTCAGACTTTATAGGGCATGAATGAGTTGGAGATTGGAAAGGAAGCTAGCAAAAATAGAAGGAACACAAGAATTTGAGGAGATAACCAGCAAGAAGTGACGCGGTCGCATGGCTCACGCGACCGCGCGAAGGAGCGCAAATCGCAGTGACGCGGCCGCATGGCTCACGCGGCCGCGCGGATTGGAAAAGCTCAGGCGACGCGGTAGCGTGGACGACGCGAACGCGTGGCAAGGAAAAGCGCGAATGACGCGTCCGCATGGATGACGCGATCGCGTGACATGTGCGATCTGCATAATCTGCAGACTTCACTGGGGGCAATTTTGGACCTTATTTCGACCCAGTTTTCGGCCCGGAACAGCAGACTAGAGCCAGAGAATATGCAGAAACAAAAGAGAACATTCATTCTACACAGTTGACAGTTTTAGATCTAGTTTTTCCTTCTCTAGGTTTTTCTCTCTAGGTTTTAGAATTTTAATTTTGGGAATTGATCTTAGCATTGGAACATTGAGAAGAGTTATTTTTCCTCATCAAGACCTCGTCATTCTAGTTCGTTCTCTTAACTTGGTTTTATTCTTCCATGTTCTTTGCTTTGTTCAATTTTGTCATTTGAATACTTTCATGATTATTTGATACAAGGATTATTTCTTCCATTTTAATTTATTTTTCCATTCCAATAATCATGTCTTCTTTTAATTCCCTTTCATGTGTTATGGATTTATTATTTACAATGAGTGAGTAGTTCCCTTACTTGATGGGGAGTTGATTGAAAGGAACTCTTGAGTTGGAAGGATTGAAAGAAAAATTGTAATTGGGTTAACTATTGGATTGTTATCTAATCACTAACACCAATCCCTTTGAACTAAGTGGGTTGCAACTCGTGAACAAATCTAGCATTCCAACTTGTTTGATTTTCCTTTACCTAGTAAAGGATAACTAAACGGAACAACCATTAATTATAAATTAATCTTGAAATCATCCCATCAATAATAGAGATTCCAACTAATCAACTCCCAGTCAAGGCTTTTATTCATATTATTTAAATTTCCTCTTTTTAATTTTCCCTCTACTTAACTCAACTTCTTGGAACATCTGATTAATAAAATAGCACACTTTTCTACAACTCGTTGGGAGACGACCTGGGACTCCAACTCCCAGTAATTTTTAATTTAAACTCTTTGTGACATATTTCTAAATTGATAGGCAGATTTTTGGTGAGTTAAGAACTATACTTGCAACGTAACTATTTTAATAATTTTTAATTCACCAACTTCTGCGCCTCATCAATTTTTGGCGCCGTTGCCGGGGAGTTGCAATAGAGTGCTAAAGTTATTAATTAGAATTTATTTATTTGCATTTTATTTTATTTTGCTACTATGAGCTGCATGTTTCTTCCGTCAAATGACGTGTTCACTTCCTGATCCGCGCTTGCTAATATTCGATCCTGAAATTGAAAGGACTATTTCACGAATAAGGCGAGAACAGCGTCGGTTAGTCCACTCTAAGGGCGGATCTAAGAGTGAACTTGAGGAAGAAACCAGCCCCCGTTCTACTGATTCGGTTGTTTTACGTGCAGAAGACATGGCAGCTAGGAGAGTTACCATCCAGGAGGAAGGAGCCCCTGATTTTACAATGCAACCGTTTCAAGCGCATCATCTAGCGGTAGCTACAGAGATTTCCAGAGCCTATCAAGCACTTGAGAGATTTCCAGGCAGCCTGTTCTACTGTCAGGCATGATGGTACTGATGAAACTTCAATTTTGCTGAAAGCTTTCCCGTTTTCTCTCGAGGGAAAAGCAAGAGACTAGTATTACACTCAACCTCTGGCAAATGTATCCAACTGGGATACACTCAGAAAGGAGTTTTTGGAAAAATTCTTTCCATTTGAAGTTACTGATAAACTGAGGAAGGATATTTCCACAATTGTTCAGGATGACAATGAAACTCTCTTTGAATACTGGGAGCGCTTCAATAATCTTCTGGAAGCATGCCCCCACCACATGATCGACAAGATAGTGTTGCTTAGCTATATTACACAGGGCATGAGGCCCCAAGATAAGACCACATTGGAAAGTGCTAGCAATGGGTCTATGAAGAAGTACAAGACCACTGATGAGGCTTGGCAATTGATCAGTGATTTAGCTGAATCTACTAGGAACCACAGACAAAGGCAAGACCGTTCAAAAGCCGTTGCAGAAGTATCCTCTAACAGAGAGACTGCTGCTCTAACTCAAAGTATATGTGAGATGACCAACTTGCTGAAGCAGATGCAATTGAATCAACAACAAGCTCAGCAAGCTCAACCTCCTTCGCCACAGCAAAACCAACAATTAGTCCCGCAAAGAATTTGTGGAATCTGTGCTGATTACAGCCATTACACTGATGAATGCCCGCAGCTCCAACAAGAAGACAACATGGTGGCATCCACTCATAACTTCTATGACCGCCCCAACCAAGGGTACAATCAAAGTGGAAATAATAACCATGGATGGCAGGACAATTCTAACCAGAATTGGAGGGACAACAATAACAGAGGAGGCAGAGATAATCAGGGAAATCAGAGGTGGAATAATAACAACAACAACAGGCAGCAGAATCAACCTTACAAAGCACCTCACCTGAGGCAAAACCAAGGACCACAGAACAATCAACAGCAGACATCTCAATTTACTCATTCTTCTTTATCTCCTAATGAAGAGCTACTACAATCTTTTGAGCAAAGACAACAGACCATGGAAAATAACATGAATAGTATTAACGCCAGTCTGAATGGTCTCACTTTTACTTTGCAAGCTCTTATGTCACAGCTTGGATCAACGCAAAATTCCAGTAACCAACCTTCAAGCTCCACTGGAATCCCCTCTCAACCATTACCCAATCCAAAGGGAGGCATTAATGCCATCACCCTAAGGTCTGGAACCACACTGCAGGAGGGGAGTCAGGAGGAACCAAGCCCACCAGAACACACCTCAGCTGAAGAGGTAGTAGAAATAGAAGATGTTGAAGAGGAAGAGGACATACAGGACATAGCTGAAGAAGAAATAGCTCAACCACAGGAGGAAGCACCAAAAGGCGCAGACACCACAGAAGAAACCACTCCTATTCCATTTCCACAACTTGCAAGGAAGCCCAGGAAGCAGCTGGAACCCGACCCCAAAATAGTAGAAATATTCAAAAAGGTTGAGGTAACTGTTCCTCTTTTTGATGTTATTCAGCAGGTACCTAAATATGCAAAGTTTCTAAAAGACTTATGTATCCATAAAGACAAAATTAATGAATTAGAAACTATTCCTTTAGGTAGTTCTATATCTGCTTTAATGGGAGGATTACCTGAAAAATGTAGTGATCCAGGTCCTTGTATAGTTAGCTGTACTATTGGTGGTGTAGTAATTTATGATTGCATGTATGATTTAGGAGCATGTGTCAGTATAATGCCTTTGTCTATATATGATATTTTGAGGCTCCCTCCCTTAAGAAGGTCGGCAGCTCGTTTTGTGTTAGCAGATAAAAGCATTATTACAGTGGCTGGAATTGCTGAAGATGTTTTGGTGAACATTAAAGGACTTACATTTTCCACTGATTTTTATATCTTGGAGATGCCCCATAATGATTCAGATAAGCCATCATCAATCCTACTCGGAAGACCATTCCTGAAGACATCAAAATTCAAATTGGATGCCTTTTCAGGAACATACTCCTTTGAAATAGATGGCCGCATAGTAATCTTCAATCTGAATGGAGTCATTGACAAAAGCCCAGAAGATCGTTCCATCTTCCAGTGTGATGTCATAAATGAAAGTGTAGCTAAATTTCACAAGGAAGAGTTTGAAGAGAGGCACACTGGACAAGGTCCAAGAGTGGGGACCCTCTTAACTGACAATGAGGGCACTTCGTCATTTTCACAAGCTCCAGATAATCCAGAGCCTGCCCATGATCAAAAGTTAGAATTGAAACCCCTCCCTCCACATCTCAAATATGCCTATCTCGAAGATGAGCAGAGGTTTCCAGTTATCATTGCAAGGGAACTTACTTCTCAACAAGAAGAGCAGTTACTTGATGTGCTGAGAAAGCATAAGAAGGCAATTGGGTGGAGCTTGGCAGACATAGTAGGCATCAACCCTCAAGTATGTGAGCACAGAATATTTTTAGAAGAGGAAGCAAGACCTGTCCGTCAACCCCAAAGAAGATTGAATCCCACCATCTTGGAAGTTGTCAAAAAGGAAGTGACCAGACTGTTGGAAGTAGGTATCATATATCCCATTTCAGACAGTGAATGGGTAATCCCAGTACAACTGGTGCCCAAGAAGTCTGGAGTCACTACAGTGAAGAATGAGCATGGAGAGTTCATAGCAACTAGAGTTCAGAATGCTTGGAGAGTCTGCATTGATTACAGGCGTCTCAACCAAGCTACCCGTAAGGATCACTACCCACTTCCATTCATTGATCAAATGCTGGATCGCCTGTCAGGTAAATCACATTATTACTTTTTAGATGGTTACACAGGTTATTTCCAGATTCATATAGCTCCTGAGGATCAGGAAAAGACTACTTTTACATGTCCTTTTGGGACTTATGCTTATAAGAGAATGCCCTTTGGCTTGTACAATGCACCAGCTACTTTCCAAAGGTGCATGATGAGTCTTTTCTCTGATCTTATTGAGGACTGTATGGAAGTTTTTATAGATGATTTTATGGTGATTTTTTTAGCCTTTGCTTAGATGGATTATCTAGAGTATTAGATAGATGTGTTAATACAAACCTTGTATTAAATTTCGAAAAATGTCACTTTATGGTAAAACAAGGAATTGTATTAGGACATGTGGTATCTAATAATGGCATTTCTGTAGACCCAGCAAAGGTGAATGTTATTTCTAGTTTACCTTACCCCTCTTTTGTGAGGGAAGTCCGTTCGTTCCTTGGCCATGCAGGTTTTTACAGGAGATTTATTAAGGACTTTAGTAAGGTCTCACTTTCCTTATCCAGATTACTGCAGAAGGATATTGAGTTCGAGCTCAGTGAGGATTGCAAATAAGCGTTTGATAAGCTGAAGACTGCTCTGACTCAAGCTCCAATTGTGAGAGGACCAGACTGGAGCCAGCCATTTGAAATCATGTGCGATGCTTCCAACCATGCAGTAGGAGCAGCGCTAGCTCAGCGTGAAGGTAAGGATCCTTTCGTTATTGCTTATGCGTCTAAGACTTTAGACACTGCCCAGGCCAATTATACTACTACTGAGAAAGAGCTTCTTGCTATTGTTTTTACTCTGGATAAATTCCGAGCTTATTTACTTGGTACTAGAGTAGTAGTGTATTCGGACCATGCAGCTTTAAAGTATCTATTAGCTAAAAAGGAGTCCAAACCAAGACTTATACGTTGGATACTGCTGTTACAAGAATTTGATTTAGAAATAAAGGATAGGAGTGGTAATCAAAATTTAGTGGCAGACCACTTGAGTCACCTTGAGCATATTAAGGATGATTCTACTCCTATAGATGATAATTTTCCTTTTGATAACCTGCAAGCCTGAGGTAGTCCCTTGGTATGCACCTGTTGCTAATTATTTAGTTAGCCGCACATTTCCTCCGAATTTCTCTAAGCATCAAAGAGATAAGCTGAAAAGCGAGTCTAAATATTATATATGGGATGACCCATATTTATGGAGATGTGGCGCTGATCAAGTAATTAGACGTTGTGTGCCTCAATCAGAATTCTAGTCCATTTTAGAGGCCTGTCACTCATCTAAGAGTGGAGGACATTTTGGTCCTCAAAGGACAGCTAGAAAGATCTTAGACTGTGGATTCTGGTGGCCTACCCTTTTTAGAGACGCTACTGAGTTTTGTAAATCTTGTCTCCCATGCCAGAAATTTGGTAATATATCCAGGAGGGATGAGATGCCTCAACAAATTATGCTTTTCTATGAAATTTTTGATGTTTGGGGCATTGACTTCATGGGTCCATTTCCAAATTCTAATGGATATTTTTATATATTGTTAGTTGTGGATTATGTTTTCAAATGGGTGGAAGCAATTTTTACCCGTATTGATGATGCTAACACTGTTGTTTCCTTTGTGAGAAACCATATTATATGTCGCTTCGGATCACCACGAGCAATCGTGAGCGATCAATGCACCCATTTTTGTAACAAGAGACTGACGGGATTAATGAAGAAGCATGGGATAATTCATAAAGTTGCAACAGCTTACCATCCCCAAACTAATGGGCAAGCCGAGGTGTCAAACAGAGAAATTAAGCATATCTTGCAAAAGATAGTAAAGCCTCATAGAAAAGACTGGAGCACCAGGCTACAAGATGCACTCTGGGCATACAGAACAGCATACAAGACACCCATTGGGATGAGTCCTTTCCGCTTGGTTTATGGAAAAGCTTGTCATCTCCCAATTGAAGTAGAACACAGAGCCTTTTGGGCAGTTAAGGAGTGCAACATGGGAATTGAGAAAGCTGGAGCTGAAAGGAAGTTGCAACTGTAAGAACTGGAGAACCTTCGCCTAGAAGCTTATGAAAACTCCAGAATATACAAGGAAAAGATGAAGGCTGTACATGATCAAAACATCAAGAAGAAAGAGTTCCAACCTAGGGATTTAGTCCTCCTTTACAAATCTCGACTAAGGCTCATGCCAAGCAAGTTGAGATCAAGATGGGAAGGTCCATACAGAGTAGAGAAGGCCGAACCGTACGGAGTTTATCACCTAAGCCATCCTTCAAGCTCTGAACTTATTAAGGTTATTGGACAACGCCTGAAGCTATACCATGGCGAGAAGGTATAGAGAAACAAGGAGTTTGAGATCTTCCTCTTGGAAGATCCTCACATAGCAGAGGATTGAGCTAGTGGAGCGTCCAACTTACGGACGTTAAAGCAAAGTGCTAGGTGGGAGACAACCCACCATGGTATGATCGTTCTTTTCTTTATTTTTAGTTTTTCCTATTCAATAACTCTTCTCTTTATTAGTACTTTCGTGCATCTGCATTTACATGTTTTATTTCTTTCAAAAAAAAAATTTTTCTTTTTTCGCTACGCGACGCGATCGCTTCAGCGACGCGTCTGCGTCACAGGGAGAGTAAAGAAAAATAAAAATGAACAGAAAGTCACACTGGAGTGTGGCTAGAGGCATGCCAATGGCACAAATCCTTCCACGCGACTGCGTCGCTGACGCGTTCGCGTCGCATGGGAATCATGGCCTCCCACACGACCGCGTGCCCCACGCGGCCGCATGCCCTGAAGTTTTCGACGTAAAAGGGTGCACAATGAAATATTGTGCGAAAGTGATGCTGGATTGGTGCTGGAAGCACAATCCTTATCACGCGACCGTATCGCTGACGCGGCCACATCATCCATTTTCTGGCGCAAACTCACGCGATCGCGTGCCCCACGCGATCGCGCCGTCCCAATTTTGGCAAATAAATTAATTTGAACAGAGAGTTGTGCTGGTGCGAGGCTGCACTCGCGCCAGAGGCATAATATGGGTCACGCGACCGCGTGACCAACGCGATCGCGTCACCTTACTTGAAGCGCATTCACGCGAACGCGTGCCCCACGCGGCCGCGTCGCGTGCACCGCACAGCTCAACCTAAATTGCCAAATTATCTTATCTTTCTCCCCTCCAAATCCTAGTTTTTCTTTTCCCCCCTTATTTCTTCCTTCCCCCTTCCCCCTTCTATCTCACCTTTCACTCTCTATCTCTCTCACCTCCATTAACAAGGTTCTATTTTCTTCTTCCCTCTTTCTTTTTCTATCATTCTTATTATTTTATATGTATCTTCTTTTCTTTTCTTTTTCTTTTCATTATTCATATTTTCTTTCTTTTTTCTTTTCCTTTTTACATGGTGTTAGAAATTTTTTGAGTCATTATCCCTCATTATATGCTTGTGGATTGTTGCAAATTGTTTGACAATTATTTTTATTCTATTTAAGGGATTGCTTGCATGTTCCCCTTCATATTTTCTATACCTTTTTCACCATGCATGCTATGTGTTTGTGAAAAAGCTCAAATGGCATTATGCACTTCTCTATGTTGTTATACTATTCAATGCTTGCTTTTCACAACCTTCCTTTACTATTATTTTAATTGAATTTAATTGTCAATACAAACGTGATGGTTTGTTACAAAGTATTGCTTGGTCTATGCTACTCATGCCCTTTGTCGGCATGCCAATAAACACCTTGCATTCACTTGTCTTTACATGCACTAGCTATTTCCCATTGTTGGCTTTTCACATGTACTCGCGAGCATGTGATAATGTCAGTATATCTTAATGTGCATCCATCACCCTCTTTTCCGTTTCCTTCCTTGCTGTATATCTTTTTGAATTTAATTTACTTTCTCTTCCCTTCTTTCAGGATGGCCTCCAAGAAAGGAAAAGAGAAAGCTACTTCCAAACCACCAGCAAGAAGAGGAACTAAAAGAGCATTAGTGGCAGAGCCTTCTTCAACCGCAGTCAAGCCCTCAACAAAAAGAGTTAAGAGGATAATAAAGGTTGATGAAAAGGAAAAAGCCTTTCCAGCAAAGGACACTGCGCGATTTCCCAATCGCTACTGTGAGCAGATGTTCCCTATCCTGGCAGAAAGAAACTATAACAATGAATACCTTCTTATCCTCCCGTCCAACATTGCTACCTTTGTTGAGCCGCAAATTGAACGAAGACAATGGGGTTTCCTACGGAGACAGCCAAGGCAAGTCAATCTTTCTTGGGTAGTTGAGTTCTACTCTAACTTCTACATGCCATCCCTGCCGTCTGTTTATGTCTGGCAGAAGCAAGTCCCCATCACAGAAAAGGCCATTCAGCAAGCTCTGAGTCTTACCCCTATTCCAGAAGGAATGGACGCCTTCCAAGAAGCCGCACTTAAGCGCTAGAGGTACCAATTTAACTGGGACTCCGTTCTCGGAGTTATTGCATTACCTGGCAGCCGTTGGATCTACGGATACCACCGTACCCGCCCTAAGAGAATCTACTTACCTTGGAGGCTCGCGTATGGGCACAGATTATGTCCCATTACATCTTTTCGAGCACTCATGAGTCCTCCTTCACTGCGGACATGACCGTTCTACTATGGTGCATCCTTACAGACCAACCTCTGAATCTCGCAAGACATATCCGGAATGCTATGGGACATGTACAAATTGCGGGCAACTTACCTTTCCCCGCCTTGGTCTCAGATCTTGTCTTAGCAGCAGGAGTCTCCTACAGAGCTGGGGACACCAAAGCCGTGCTTCCACGGGATGATTAGTATGTCCCTAACGGAAAATACCTCAGACTTCCAGCAGCCACTACAAGTCTTCCTACTGCTCTAGTTGAAGATAATCTTTCTTCAACACCACAAGCACCTACAACTGATGAATTGCTCAAGCAGATAATCGAAAGGTTGGATCGGCAAGAACACAAAGCTAAGTTGAGAGAGCGCCGTAACGAGTGCCGATTCAAACACCTCAAGGAGCTACTTAAGGGACACTTTAGGGACTCAGATACCCCGGACTCCACTTTTTTTACCAGCACAGGGAGCCATGACGGTCCCGATTGTGGAGATACTGCTACCAGCCCACCTCTGTTCCTGACGGATGGCACCGAGGATGGTGCAAAGCCTTAAGTGTGGGGAAGTCGGTCAGTACCTGACTTCCGGAGGTAATTTCTTTTCCCTAGCACCAATAATTAGGATACTTTAGTTAGATTTTCTTTCTTTTATAGAATAGAATAAATTGCATAGGTTAGGATAGTTGCATGCATGTTCTACTTGATTGAAAAGACAATAAGTTTCTTTTAAGACTCTATCTTTGGAACAAAATTTCACTAATTTTTCAAAATTTTTATGATAAATTTGCTTGAGTTGTATTTGGAACATGATATTTGAGCTAAAGAACACACAACCTGTGAAAGATTTGAGCCTTTATGTATGGTTACACTATTTAACCATAATTATTTCATTCTTGTGTGTTTACTTCTTTATGATTGTGATCTATATTTTGTTTTATCTTATATGTCCAATATTTATTATATTTGCATGTCTGCACATGATTGAGGCCATTATTTGTTTAAACTCACTTATCCAAATTAAGCCTACCCTTTTCAATTACCTTTGTTAACCACTTTGAGCCTTTAAATCCCATTTGTTCTATATTTTACCACATTACTAACCTTAAGCTGAAAAACAATTGTATATCCCAAATTGAATCTTTGGTTAACTTAAGATAGAATTGTGTGTGCTAGTTAAGTATGGAAAATTATGGGAACAAAAGTTGTTAAGGAAATGTGTCATGAGAATTTAATGGGAATTTGGATACCTACTCATGTGAAACTATAAGAATTAAAAATCTATGTGCATTGATAAGCTATATTTATTTTAATGTCAAATATATATATATATATATATATATATATATATATATATATATATATATATATATATATATATATATATATATATATTTATATAAATAATTAAAGGGGACAAAAATTACCCCAATGTTAAATTCAGAATTCAAAGATCAATGCACATATGATAGAATCAAATATAAAGTTGATACATGAGTATGAATAGAAAAAGGGAATTCTGGGTAGCTAGGTATGAACTTTAAGATTACATTAAAAATATATAGGTTGGGTTGAAGCTTGGGTTAATTAAAGATTCAATTTATTAGCTCACTTAACCATATGTATACCCCTACCTGTACCTTAGCCCCATTACAACCTTGAAAAGACCTCATGATGTTTGCATTGGTATATTAACTGTTGTTGATTGGTTAGGAGAAGAACAAAAGTTAGAAAGCATGATTAGAGAAAGATAGAGTGATTACCCTATACACTAGAGATTAGAGCGTACATACATTATCAGTGAGGGTTCAATGCTTGAATTTTCATGTTCCCTGCTTTCATCAGCTATCTTCTTGCACCTTTATCTGTTTTATTGTATAATGATAGAATTAGTGGAATTTGATTTGTAATTGTTTTGAAGAGCTTATTTACTTTTGATCAAGTAGGCAAGAATCATATAGTTGTATTTATTTATATATATATATATAGGCTTGCATTGCATTTCATGAGTTTCTACATGTTCATACTTATTTCCTTATCTCCTTCAATTAAGCATGAGGACATGCTAATGTTTAAGTGTAGGGAGATTGATAAACCACTATTTTATGGTTTATATTGTGTTTAATTGTGTGGTTTTATCATGATCCTTACCCACTTATTCATTAAATTAGCATGAAATTATAATCCCTTCCTGAATTTATAACATGTTTGAAAACTGCTTCCTAGAAACTTTAATTATGTATTTTTAATTCTCCTTTATTCCATTCGATGCCGTGATCTGTGTGTTGAGTGTTTCAGACTTTATAGGGCATGAATGAGTTGGAAATTGGAAAGGAAGCTAGCAAAAATGGAAGGAACACAAGAATTTGAGGAGATAACCAGCGAGAAGTGACGCGGTCGCATGGCTCACACGACCGCGTGAAGGAGAGCAAATCGCAGTGACACGGCCGCATGGCTCACGCGGCCACGCGGATTGGAAAAGCTCAGGTGACGCGGTAGCGTGGACGACGCGAACGCGTGGCAAGGAAAAGCGCGAATGACGCGTCCGCATGGATGACGCGATCGCATGACATGTGCGATCTGCATAATCTGCAGACTTCGCTGGGGGCGATTTTGGACCTTATTTCGACCCAGTTTTCGGTCCGGAACAGCAGACTAGAGCCAGAGAATATGCAGAAACAAAAGAGAACATTCATTCTACACAGTTGACAGTTTTAGATCTAGTTTTTCCTCCTCTAGGTTTTTCTCTCTAGGTTTTAGAATTTTAATTTTGGGAATTGATCTTAGCATTGGAACATTGAGAAGAGTTATTTTTCCTCATCAAGACCTCGTCATTCTAGTTCGTTCTCTTAACTTGGTTTTATTCTTTCATGTTCTTTGCTTTGTTTAATTTTGTCATTTGAATACTTTCATGATTATTTGATACAAGGATTATTTCTTCCATTTTAATTTATTTTTCCATTCCAATAATCATGTCTTCTTTTAATTCCCTTTCATGTGTTATGGATTTATTATTTACAATGAGTGAGTAGTTCCCTTACTTGATGGGGAGTTGATTGAAAGGAACTCTTGAGTTGGAAGGATTGAAAGAAAAATTGTAATTGGGTTAACTATTGGATTGTTATCTAATCACTAACACCAATCCCTTTGAACTAAGTGAGTTGCAACTCGTGAACAGATCTAGCATTCCAACTTGTTTGATTTTCCTTTACCTAGTAAAGGATAACTAAACGGAACAACCATTAATTATAAATTAATCTTGAAATCATCCCATCAATAATAGAGATTCCAACTAATCAACTCCCAGTCAAGGCTTTTATTCATATTATTTAAATTTCCTCTTTTTAATTTTCCCTCTACTTAACTCAACTTCTTGGAACATCTGATTAATAAAATAGCACACTTTTCTGCAACTCGTTGGGAGACGACCTGGGACTCCAACTCCCAGTAATTTTTAATTTAAACTCTCTGTGACATATTTCTAAATTGATAGGCAAATTTTTGGTGAGTTAAGAACTATACTTGCAACGTAACTATTTTAATAATTTTTAATTTACCAACTTCTGCGCCTCATCAGTTACCATCAGATAAGTGTGAAGGAAGATGATATCCCTAAGACTATGTTTAGAACACGCTATGGACACTACGAGTTTGCGGTAATATCTTTTGGGTTAACGAATGCACCTGCTGTTTCATGGATTACATGAATAGAGTGTTTCATCCCTTTTTGGACAATTTCGTGGTGGTTTTTCATAGATGACATCTTAGTTTACTCTAAGACGACAAGAGAGCATGAGGAACACTTGAAGATTGTGCTACAAATCTTGAAGGAGCGGAAGTTGTACACTAAGTTGCCAAAGTGCAAGTTCTGGAAGGAGGAAGTAAAGTTCTTAGGCCACGTGGTGAGTAAAGGAGGAATAGTTGTAGATCCTTCTAAGGTAGAAGCGGTGATGGAGTGGGAAAGACCGACGACGGTGACGGAAGTTAGGAGCTTCGTGGGCTTAGCAAGATATTACCGAAGATTCATTGAAGGATTTTCCCGGATTGCATTACCGATAACGAAGTTAACAAGGAAAGAAGTGCCATTCATGTGGACGTCGGAGTGTGAAGAGAGTTTCCAGACCTTGAAGCAGAAGTTAACTTCAGCACCTGTTCTAATCTTACCGGAACTGCATGAACCGTTTGAAGTATATTGTGATGCGTCACTGAAAGGTTTAGATTGCGTGTTGATGCAACACCGGAACGTGGTGGCTTACGCGTCGCGTCAGCTAAGACCGCATGAGGTGAATTACCCCACTCATGACTTAGAATTAGCGGCGATTGTGTTTGCATTGAAGATTTAGAGATACCACTTTTATGGAGTGAGATTTAGCATCTTTTCGGATCATAAGAGCCTGAAGTACATCTTTGATCAGAAAGAGCTAAATATGCACCAGAGAAGGTGGATGGAGTTGCTTAAAGATTATGATTTCAAGTTGAGTTATCACCCTGGAATGGCGAACGTGGTAGCAGACGCTTTGAGTCGGAAATCTCTAACAATAGCTTGGATGAGAATCAAGGAAGAAGAGCTAGTGGATAAGTTTGTAGATCTTAAGCTGGATATTAGTGAAGTTGCCAGGAGAGATTGTTTGAACCAGCTACAAATCTCAAGCACGTTTAAATCAAAAATACAAAGGGCTCAGCAAGATGAGCAGAAGCTTCAACAAATGTTCCAACTAGTTGGTGATAAGAGGCATGAAGAATTCAATAAGGATGATAAAGGGTTATGGAGATACAAGGGAAGAATTTGCATACCGGATGTTGGGAGTTTAAGACAAGATTTATTGTTAGAAGCTCACAACAGTGGATTTTCTATTCATCCCAGAAGTACGAAGATGTATTATGACTTAAAAAAGATGTTCTGGTGGCCGGGGATGAAGGGTGATGTAGCAATAGTAATATCCAAGTGTTTAACTTGTTAGAAAGTGAAGATAGAGCATCAGAAACCGTCAGGAATGCTACAACCACTTGATATTCCTCAATGGAAGTGGGAAGGAATTGAAATGAATTTTGTGACCAGTTTACCGAGGACTAGGTAAGGATTTGATGCAATTTGGGTGATCGTGGATCGTTTAACCAAATCTGCTCACTTTCTGCCTATCCGATTAAACTGTTCTATGGAGGAGTTAGCAAGATTGTACATAAAGGAGATAGTAAGGTTGCATGGTGTGCCGTCGAGCATAGTATCAGACCGTGATCCTCGATTCACTTCAAGGTTTTGGGGAGCCTTCCAAAGGTCTTTCGGTACGAAGCTATGTCTCAGTATCGCATATCATCCGCAAACCGATGGACAGTCGGAAAGGACTATTCAAACGTTGGAGTATATGCTAAGAACGTGTGTTTTGGATTAACCTGGAAGTTGGAACTATTACATGCCATTGGTGGAGTTTGCATACAACAACAGCTTTCATGCGAGCATTGGGATGGCTTCGTATGAGGCTCTGTATGGACGGAAGTACCAGTCTCTACTTTGTTGGTATGAATATGGTGAAGCAAGTGTATTAGGTCCAGATGTGGTAGCAGAGACTACTGAAAAGATTAAGAGAATACGAGAAAGGATTTTGACTGCTCAGAGTCGACAAAAGAATTATGTGGATCAGAGAAGGAAACCGTTAGATCTAGAGTTTGAAGTAGGAGAACATGTATTCCTTAGGGTTACACTGACAACTGGGATTGGGAGAGCAATCAAGACCAAGAAGTTGAACCCAAGATACATATGATTGTTTGAGATTCTGAAGAGATTCGGGCCGGTGGCGTATCAAGTCGCTTTGCCACCTCATCTGTCTAACTTGCATGACGTATTCCACGTGTCATAGCTATGCAAGTACACGTCGGATGCGGCTCATGTGTTGGAGCCTGAATCGGTCGAGTTGGAAGAGAACTTGACTTTCCAAGTAACGCCAGTGAGGATCGATGACACTAGTGTGAAAAAGCTGCGAGGAAAGGATGTCTCATTGGTTAAAGTTGTTTGCGAGCGAGCAGGAGTAGAAGAGCATACTTGGGAATTGGAGTCTGAGATGCGAAAGGATTATCCTGAACTTTTCTCAGGTAATTCAAATTTTGAGGGCAAAATTTCTTATTTGGTGGGGAGAATGTAAGAACCGCGACTAATCAACCGGTTAATTAAGTAATTAATATTGCCCAAATTAGGCTTCAAAAAGTTAGAGAGAGAATTTGAGGATTTAAAGGTGATTTCAGACTCAGTGGGTTTTTCTGAGTCAGAAAATGTGCTTTCTGCGAAAAATCATGAAAAACCACAAACCGGCAGTTGAACCGGTTGAACCGGTTCAAGTCTGCCCGGTACCACAAAAAAAAAGTGAAAACCAGCAAAAACCTTAGAAAAATGTTAGAAATGGAAAAACCGGGCGTTAATTTTAAAGGTTTGGCCAGAAGTTGGGCCAAACGGGCTAAAAACGCTAACGGGTTAGATCGGGCCCAAGTTGGGCCCAACCCAACATATAAAAGGCTCATTAAATGAACCAAATTAGCCACAACAGTAAACACACTCACACTCATGCTGAATTGAAGAGAGGAAGAAGAAACCCTTTTGGGCACTATTCATCTCAATCTTCCAAAGCTCATATCTTGAGTTAGAGAGCTCCGATCACCCCACCGTTTACGGCTACACATTCCTTGTGAAAAACTCTACAAAACCCATGTAAGAAACTGGTAAGAAAAGGTCGAATCCCTCTCAGTTTCTCTATAGGGTTTTTGATTAAATGAGTTTTTGTGATTCTTAGTGTTTAGGTTTGCTCTAATCCTTGCTTAGCCTTGAATTCTTGCTAGTAAATCTATTGGAGAAGGTAAGAGCCACTAAACCCTTGTGAATTTATGTTTAATTGGAACCCTAGGTTGATTTGAGGTGAATTGTATGTATATAGTTTGATTATTGTGGCTTTGGGAGCTTTTAGAACTTAATTGTGCTTATTGGAGTGGAAGTGAAAGCATGGTTTGTTGTTGGGATCTTGTTTGGGCTAAATTGAAGTTTTGGTGCATAAAGGGAATCGGTCAAGGTATGATTTTAGTTTCCTTTATGTAGTATATAATATTCATGGACACATAGGCTAGTGACCAATAAGATAGGTTGAAATAAAATGATGGTTGGTGTGTTAAATGTTGATGAATTGATGAATGTTGGATTAATTTGTGATGAATTTTAATGATATGATGTTGTTGAATGATTGTATGGATTGGAAGTTGGTTCCTTATGATAATTGTAGTGTTGTGATTTATGAAATGGTGGGTTTGATGGTAATTTTGATTATAAGTGTTATATAGTTGATGTTGGAATTGAGAGTGATGAAATGAGAAGGAGAATATGGTAAGTTTGGTGTATTGTAATAAAACAGGTATATTTTGATGAAAAATGGAGTTTTGGATGTTTTGGTATGATTTGGAATGTGTATGGTAAGGAATTGTGTAAATGGTGAAAATTGGTAAATTTGGGATTTTGATGAACTTTGTACGATCATAACTTTGGCCTCGGTTTTCGAAATTGATTGAAATTTGTTTATAATTAAATATTTTTTAAAACTCTTTAAATCAATATAAAATTTGTGAAAATTAGAATTTTGTAGAGGAAGTTATGATCCTTCAAAGTTGGTGTTAAAAATATGAAATTCTGCAAAGTTGCAGAATTTCATGATTTCTGATATGTGCGGGCGCACACCCTCGTGCGGACACACCCCCTGCAAATATTTTGACCTGTGCGGATACACACACTTGTGTGCACGCACAGGTAGGGAAGTGCGTTCTGTTCGTAGCACCAGCACAGCTTGTGCGCGCACCATGGTTCTGAAATCCGAACCGGACCGGCCGGTTTAATCGGAATAACCGGGAACCGGTCACCTAGCCGGTTCGGGTAACGTCAAAAACCGATTGGAAGAGAACCGGTGAAAAAACCGGTCAAACCGGCGGTTAAGCGGTGAACCAGGAGAACCGTCCAGTTTTTTGGCAGTTTTATGGTTTGCATCCTGAGAGGCCAAACGACGTCGTTTTGTTTTTTTTTTTTTTTAAAAAAAAAGGAGAAAGGCGTAACACTCAGTGCACCCACTAACCCTAATCAGTTTCCCCTTTCCCCTTTCCAAGTGCATTCAGCAGCCATTCACCCACCATTGCCACCAAGCTCTAGATTCGAGAAACCACCGAGCCACCCACAGCCATCCACAGCAGCCGCGACCACCACCGCGTTCTGCACCCACCATTGACACCAAGCTCCATATTCAAGAAACCACCGAGCCACCCACAGCCATCCACAGCAGCCACGACTACCACCGCGTTCTGCACCCACCATTGCCACCAATCTCTAGATTCGAGAAACCACCGAGCCACCCATAGCCATCCACAGCAGCCACGACCACCACCACGTTCTGCTTCTAGCTGAGCCCGCCTCGTCGTCGCCGAGCTCGCGGAGCCCGCCTCCTCGTCGCCGAAAGTCGCCGACACCGCGTCTTCACTCGCCGTTGGTAAGACTTTGTTCTTGACTTCTTATCTTCTTGATTTATTTGCTGCCTTCTGGGCTTCTGGGTTCTGATTATGATTTATGAGCTCGCCTGCTCTATGGATGAACTTGCTTCCTTATGAATTCTGATGATGATTTATGAGTTCTATGCTTCTTGATTTTGATTTTCTAATCTTGCCTCCCTCTGAACTTGCTGCCTTCTGATTATGAGTTCTGTGCTTGAATATGTTTTGCTGCTTCACGATGAATATGTTTGCTGAATATAATTTTTTATTTTGAATGCTGTATGAATTGATATAATCTTCTAGGTTCTGAATTGTTATCATTTTGAATTTTGCTATAATTGTTGGATGTAATTTGTAATTTGGATTTCTAGATTTTGGATTTGGATTCGCTTCTGAAGTCATGACAAATTCCTCGCCCAATTCAATCAATCATGTCATTCACAAATCCCTTGCCCAATTCAATCAATCATGGCATTCACGGACATGTTCCTGCATTGAAGTATTTTTTTTGTTAATCTATGTAAGGCAGAGGTGTGCGTGCTCTGGGTCACAAAGGGTGTTGAACAGAACTTTGGAAAGGAGATTAAGGAAATGATGAGTGGGCACTCGAAAGAGAAGGTTATAGTTCATGACACTGCTGTGCTTGGCAGGTCAAACGTGTCTGAGATGAGTGTCAATGCTGACAACAACTTTGGTGCTCAAGTCGTCATTGTCACAAGCAATCCTCAAGGAAGCAGAGATGTTGTTAATGCATGCAAAGCTAATGGAATTGCAGCCTTTGGTCCCATTTGGGATTCCTAGTTCTTCCATCTCTAATATATTGCTTCTTAATTTTGTTTAATATATTGTCGGTATGTGTTCTTGGTATGCATTGAAGTATTTTTTTTGTTAATCTCTTTATATGTTGTGTTCTCCTTGGCTACATAAAATCATTCTTGGTATGGTAGAAATTTCTAGAATTAGGTAATTATTGAGAATATAGTTTAGAAGGTTTTTTATTTTTATTGGTACCATTTGTTTCTAAATAATGGATATCCTATCTTAATTATTATGAATGTATTATCTCTATTAGTGTTTTTACTGAGCATCTTAATGTATTCAGGGTTGGTATTTTTAAGAAACCTGTTAATATCTAATTTTGAGGTATAACACTTTTAGTCTCATGTTGAGGTATAACTTTAAAATTATTTCCATATTAAAATTTTTAGATTTAGAAATTATTAAATTTAAATATTGAAAATTATATATTATTGTTAATAATTTTATTTATATTTAATTAAACCGGTTGAACCCCGATCGAACCAGTGAACCAATTGCCTCACCAGTTCATTGACCGGTCCGGTTCTCGCAACCTTGGCGCGCACATATCCAAGGAAAAACTTCAACCTGTGCGGACACACAGGTATGTGCGGACGCACACGTCGGGAAGGTCAATCTGTTGGGGGCGCTGGCACAGGTTGTGCGAGGGAACAGATTTTAGAAATTTTGTTACCTGTGTGTACGCACACCCCTATGCGTACGCACACATCTTAAAACTTCCTGGGCGTGAGCACGCACACACCCCTGTTCGGCCGCACACATCCTGTTTCTTAAATTTTTCTTATTTTTCAACTATTCTACCTTCCCAACAAGGTTGTAAGCTTCTAAAACACCATTTTAAGAGTTTTGGGCTTAATTTTGAGTGTTAGAACATGGGATATAACTTAAGGGTTCTAGAGCATGGTTTTATGATAAATTAGAAAACGGAGGCTTAGGTTTCTGGCATGTTGAGAATGATTTGACTTTGGGTGGAGGATGATTGATATATGAGATAAGAAATGATGAACTTTTGACATTGGAAACTGAGTTATGAATGGACAGTGGTTAAGCTGATTCGAGCACTCGGATTGAGACGATGGATCTCTGTATACTGAAAATGTTTTTCTGAAAACCACTGAAATATTGTTTTTACTGAGAATATGAAACGCTATGCGCTCAGCAGGGATGGCGGTTGGATACCGCCTGTCGAGGTAGCGGCGACGGCGTAAGGGCGGTGGTTCGTCCTGCTTGCGTTGAGATGTGAGGTCTGAGGCAAGAGTATCCCGCTCGCATCCCTTCGGATCTATAGGCGAGCAGGCGCCGGTAGCTGGACAGTGATCCAAGTACTATATCTCGGGGGTTCCCATATGAGAAATCTGACGTCTCCATAGAGATGTGTCAGGTTGGCAGTTGAACCGACAATGTGATATCACAGCCAGTAGGGCAGGCATTTATCGTATGCATTTTCTACCTTTTTGCTTGCTTTACCGACTTGAATTTGTATGTCCAATTGAATAACATGTCTAATTGCTTACCTGATCTACTTGCCTTGTATGTTTTTACTTGTGAATTACTTGCATTGTTATTAATTGTGTTTTCTACTGGGATTGAGGAGGTTCGGAAGGCGGTGGCGATGGGATCGCATGGAGGATAGGTTGGTGAAGGCTGTGGGACAGCGGTACTTAGTTAGAATAGAAATCCCTTAAGATAGATCACCCGGTTTAATTATGATAAGGTTTATATTATGCTTATTTGTTTTAGAATGCTTTAAGCTTGAATATTGTGATGGATATGGAGCTTAGGATTGCCTTTGGCATCCCGGGGTCTTATATCCTACATCACTGGGCACTGTTACCATACTAAGAACCTCCGGTTCTCATACCATATATTTGTTGTATTTTTCAGATGTTGGTCGCAACCCACCTCGGTGAGTTGCTTGGGATGCTGACAGAAGCGGAGGATCCTGGACTATTTTGGAGTCTTTTTGGTTTATCTGTTTATACATCTCTCTTTTGTATTTCGTTTTGCCTAGAGGCATGTTTATGAGAGAAAAACTTGTATAAGCTGTTTCAAACTGTCAGTTTTCTATATGGTTCTGTATAGTTGTATATGGCTAGCCGGCTTAAACTCCGCGAGTCGTGGCTAGTTTCCTATGATATTATATATTTATCTTTTGATATATCTTATTTGTTTCTTGTGCCTCAAGCTAGTAGCTTCGTTAGTACGTTTTGCGCTTTTGAAATACTGTTTTTGAGCTATATCCTTCATCGGGCTTCTAGATTATAATATTTCTTCTATATATTATACGTATGAGCTTTAGAACTATCGTAATCTCTGATTAACCTTTGCTTTACAGCACGAGGTAAGGCTTAGGGTAATTAGGGTGTCACATTTAGAGCATTTACTATAATTAAATCAAATTTAATTTTCACTTCTTGTTACCAATACATGGAGTCACGTATGGCTTTTGGTTACTTAAGAATGAGCTTAATTGAGTTGCAATATAAAGTCCATTAACCATGAGAGCTTCGGTTACCAAAGAATATAATTAATTGAATTGGAATTTGGATTCTAGTAGGTAACCGAAGCATGCCTTGATCCACTTCTTTCTTCTTCTAATTTGGATCAATAATGATGTTGGACCAAAAGAAGAGTTTATTTGGGCTTTTTATTAGTTTCTTGGGCCAACTTTATATTTCTTTCTTTTTAATATTTGAATTAATTTTGTCCAAGGATGAATTTGTTCAATGATCAAATTGGACTTATTTAACTTTTGGCCCAATATGGAATTAAATTGCTTGCTTGCACACTTGAACAAAAATCATCAAACAACCTATTGAAAATTATTAAATAAAATACTTAATAATAATTTTAATAATTTTCTAATTTATATTTTAATAATGTTTGATCATCATTTTAGTTTTCCAAACTCAACAATTTGACTTTTGAGTTTGTATTTGAATGAGATTATAACATTATGGTTTATGTAGTACTTTTAATTTGGATGATATTTTGAAGTTTATATTAGATTATAATTATATTTATTATTTTATTATAAAATAGTTTTTTGGTTGAACTATGGTGGAACCGATTGAACCAATAAATCAATAAACCAATAACTAGAACGGTTCGATGACCGGTTGCGTTTTCAGAACCTTGTTAAATCCACATGGCTGCATTCAAATCGGTCAAACTCAAAAAATCAGTTCAATTTAGTATTTCGATCAATTCGCATGTTGCTATATGTCAGCCTGCGGTTTTTTAGTTGATTATCAAAAAATGGCTCCCTCTCAACTCTTGGATTCGAACAAGGAACTCCTAATTGCGTACCGGCTTGACCAAGGTAGTTAGAATCGCGTTTTAACTTGTACAAATGCACAATTTTACGCTTTTTCTCTATCTTTCTATTGCGCTTCTGCTTATCATCCAAAACCAAGCTGTACCGTGCGGAATCGCCGCTAAAAAATGCAGAGCCGCCGAAATCATTCCTTCTACTGTGATGTTGCGTTCCAGGTTGAAGAAGCTCTTTTCTTGGCCTTGATTGCAGCCCAACCCAACACAATGGCCCAATCTGAATAGAAGACCATGGAAGAGGATCCCTAGCAGACTAACAGGCCCTAATCTTTTAATATCCCCACGTTTACAGTTTATCTCCAATTCTCCATGGCTAAAATTTCAAATTTTTACCTCTCTCAAGTCTCAATCTATGACTCTCTCTGACTCTATCTCTCTATCCCTCTGAAATTTGAATTTCGCGTGACCGGAATCCCTAGTTTGGAGCGACGTCGACTCGTTGTGAGGTTTGCCGCTGGTGTTGTCGAATCGGACTGGTGGTGGCTAGACTACGTGAGCATCACTTTGAGATTGCGACTTGCGAGACTCTTTGGTCCTCTGACTCCGCCTCTCTAACTCTAGAATCTGGATCGTTGCTCTTCTCCTCCCCTTTGCTGCTAGTTCATCAGGTAAATTAAGACCTCTTTATCCTCTTTAGTCTTTAGTCTTCAATATTCAATCTACTACTTATTAATCAAACTTCAATTGAAAAGTAAATATGTTCAATTTACTAATCGAATCTTTTCAATTGAAAAGTCTAATTGATTAAACTTTAAAGTAAATATTTCTACTACTTATTGCAAGCAAGAGCATTGAACAGGATTCAAAGCCTCTCCATTTTTTCTGCCTTTGTCACACCTTTTGTCACCCACTGTTAACAATTATTTTTATTTTTATTTTGGCAAAAATTGCTATTATTTTGATTTATTATTTTAGATGTTAATTATTGTGAATCTTTGTTTTATCTTCTCCTTCTATGTTTATACATGCTTAATCTCTGAGCATCATGTCTTACCTTAATATATTATGCTCAATGATGTTTAACACAAAATGTATTGAGATAGTAGTTGTCTATGATTGAAAATTTCAGAATCTTGTTGGGATGGAGGCTTTGGTGCACACCGTACCATTAGTTTAGTAACTGTATATGAGCATTAAAATTTTATAAGCCATGAGATCTGAGGGCACTCTACATTTTTACCCGCTTATACTTAGAACTTTATGTGACAAGATTTATTAGTTTTGATATGATGTTGTGACTTAAATAGTACTTTAGTTATCTTAGTGGCTTAAATTTGTTTTACTCTATTTTGTTCTAAATTACTTAAAAAGTTAAAATATTTTATTGAAATTTTTTAGTTGAATTTCTTTTAACTGAATGGTTGAATTGTTGTTGTGGCATTGAATATAATTCTTGAATTTTTGTTATGCTGGTATTTTTTGTTCAAATTGGATTCTTAAACTTTTATTGTTGAACTTGGATGGTTGTAATTGGCATTAAACACAATTCTGTAATTTTTGCTAAATTATTGAATTTTTGCTATGATATTGAACTAATTTATTGAATATTTATTGTTTTAATTTTTTCTAAATTAAAATGGCATCGAGTTAAGCTAATGCAAGTGAAAATCAGACTAACATTCCAACTTCTCAGCTAAAAAATACAGCTGGAATTACTAGTAAAAGAAAAGTTGCTAAGAATACTCTTAGAAGTAGAACTGATATAGGATGGGAGCACGAAATATTTGTTGGAGAAGATGAAAAGAAGATACAATATAAATACTGTAAAAAAATTTTTATGGAGAGTTTATAGATTGAAACATCACTTAACAGAAACTTAAAAAGATGTTAGGGCTTGTATAACTGTAGTGATGAAGTTAAGAAGCAAATGTGGGATGTTGTTAGTGGGTTGCAAGTAAATTTGATGAAGCAAACAAGCATGGGTGGGGCAAGTCAGGTGAAGCTACTAAAGAAGGTGACATTACCGGTAAAAAAAGAAAGGAAAAAGAATTATATGGCAACATATTCAAGAAAACACATATTAGTACTCAAACAACAATCAACAATATATTTAAGAATAATTTGAAAGAGGAAGTATGTTTAGATATTAGTTCTTTATTTACAACAATGGTATCTCTTTTAATGTATCAAGGAGCGAGGAATACAATGGAATGTTTAAGAAAGCTATAAGATATGGATAAGGATTCAAGCCACCATCCTACCATGAATTAAGGGTGTCTCTTTTGAAGAAACACGTGGAGCTTGTTCAACAATCACTAGAGGAACATAGAGCATATTAGAATCAAGTTGGTTGTATAATAATGACTGATGGTTGGACAGATAAGAGAAGACGGATTATCCTAAATTTTTTTGTTAATAGTCCTAAAGGGACTATTTTTTTTAAAATCTATTGATGTCTCTCATATTAATAATACAGTTGATAAGATTTTTAAAATAATAGATGATGTGGTTGAAGATGTTGGTGAAAAAAATGTCATCCAAGTTGTCACTGACAATGCGGCTAACTACAAAATTGCCAGAGAAATGCTAATGAAAAAGAGAAAAATGTTGTTTTTGAATGCCTTGTATGCGCAGCACATTGCATTGATTTAATATTAGAATACTTGGAAAAGAAAAGTAACATTTCACAATGATACAATTTATAAAGGTAAAAAAATTACTACTTACATAAATGCTAGAACTGCTTTTATTGCACTACTACACATTCACACCAAGGAAAAAGATTTGGTGATGCTGGTTTGATCCATTTTGTAACTTTTTACCTTACTTTATCTTGGGATGCCTCAATGATAACAAAATTTCTTTAATAAGAATGTTTCTTTCTGATCAATGGACTTTTAGTAAATTTGCAAAGACAAAAGATGAAAAGATAATTGCAAGTGTGGTATTGAATAAGATGTTTTGAAAAGAAGTGGTAATTTGCTTGAGGTGTGCCTACCCTCTTCTTCATGTGCTTCGTATGGTGGATTCAGAAGAAAAGCCAGCAACGGGGTTTATTTATGAAAAAATGAAAAGTACAAAGGAGAAAATACGAGATGCATTTCAAGAAGTTGAGACAAGGTAAATTTCTTAATTATTTTTTAATTAATGCATGAAAATATTTTTTATTTTGTAACTAATTAATTTATTTTTCTATGTTTTAATTATATACCTATTTGCAAGGTTGTCAAACTCGCGAGTCTAAGTAAACTCGTGGAGCTGACCTAGACTCGACTCACGAGTTAACTCGTAGACTCGTACGAGTTCACCTGTTATGAAGTTTATATATATCATACATAATGTATATTTTACTCAATTCTAACCCTTCAAAATTAATAATATCAATCTTAAAGCACATAATAAATTAAAATAATAGCATACATTATAACAAATACTTTAAAATATACATTCAAATCCTCTATAATTATTCTTATAC
This sequence comes from Arachis ipaensis, assembly GCF_059453495.1. Lineage (NCBI taxonomy): Eukaryota > Viridiplantae > Streptophyta > Magnoliopsida > Fabales > Fabaceae > Arachis > Arachis ipaensis. The sequence continues at coordinate 39,767,907 of NC_142442.1, forward strand.
AAATACAACATAGAACACACAAAATTAAAAATTCTAAATATGTAATACTAAATCTTAAATTGAACATTGAACGATATCAAATAATCAAATTAACTCTAATAAAAATAATTAATTACTAATCAGCCATGAATGGATAAACCATCTGGCCATCTAACATAAATGATAAGCAATAGGCTAAAATTAGAAGTAATAAAATTTAAAAAGAAAAAAAACTAAATCAAGAAGCAAAGGCTCAAAGAAAGGGCAAAAAGCATACAAAAAATAGAGGATACAGAAGAAAAGAAGGGGCAAACTAGAGTAGAGATAGGACTGTAGGAGAAATAGTCAAACTCGTGAACGGTGATAGCACGATGGAGTTGCGGATAGTGGAGATGTGAAGAAATATAAAGCAGAGGGCAACATAGGTAAAATTCACAAAGACAATGGCGCAAATCAGGGTAGAGGTAGCAGACGCCGCAAGCGAACAACGGCAGCTCGACGGGGAACGGCGACTACGGCAGAACATGTAAAAAGTGAGACTTGAGAGAAATGACGCAGACGAGTGAGTTGTGAGTGAGTTTTCTTTCTTTCTTTGGGAGTGTTATCGTAATCCTAATAAAAAAATATTTTTTTGGTTTCAAAATGACACTTTTTTTAGCAAAAATGAAGAAAAATACAAACTCGCTAACTCGGTCCTAGACTCACAAGTTTGTCCGAGTTTGACCGAGTCTAGCCGAGTTTACTCAGGATAGAGTCTATGCCCGAGTCAACTCGATTCCATATCTAAATTCGTAAACTCGTACAAGTTTACAAGTTAACTCGAGAGTTTGACAACAATGCCTATTTAGGATATTATTGATGCAAGATGGGGCAACTAACTTCATAGGCCATTGCATGCTACAGGCTATTTTTTGAATCCTCAAATTTATTATAGTTCTGGTTTTAAAATTGCTTGTGAGCTTAAAAAGCAGTTTTATGCTTGTTGAAAGGATGACAAAAAATCCAGATTTAATTATTAAGATGGATGTTCAACTTGAAGATTTTAAGACTTAAAAATAGTTTTTTGGTAGTAAAGTAGCTCAGAATACAATTTCTATTAAAACTCTGGCTCAATGGTGGGATTCTTATGGAGATTAGCATTCAGAACTCCAACAATTTGCAATTCATGTCTTAAATTTGACATGTAGCTCATCCGAATGTGAACACAATTGGAGCATTTTGGAGATGGTTAGTAATTAAATGTAATTTGCATTTTACTTCTATAAATTTAGTTGTTAATTCTTCAATTTTATCTTATTATTTGACTAATATTTTTTCTATACTTTTAAAAAGTTCACACAAAAAGGAAAAACATTTGAAGGCTAAAACCATGAATGATGTTATGTTTGTGATGACAAACTCAAGATGGACAAAAAAAAACTAGAAAAAGTCTTGATTATGACTATAATCTTGATGAGTTGGACTCTGATGAATAGTGAATTGTTGCTGACAAAGATAAAGAAGAAGAAGATTTAGATGCTCTAATTCTAGATCCTGATTTAAATGATGGAGTAAGTGGTAATAGAGTTGTTGGTACCTCTAAGGATTCTTTGGCAATTCCTTATCTTGATGATGATGATGAGTTTGAAGAACTTATTCAAGGACCTCTTCCTCCTGCTCCTGATAATAAAGATGGTAATGCAAAATCTTATGAATGATTATTAAATGACTTGTTTAGATTTTAGTTAATTAGTTGTTCAAAGTTATGAATTTGTATTGAAATGTGACTTTTAACTTGAAATTATATATATATATATATATATATATATATATATATATTAATTATAATACTATGGGTAATTTAGTATATTTGAGATTTATTTTATTATCTGTGAAATTATTTTTTGTTATCAAATTTTTTTAAACTTTTATATTTTACAAATTATGTTTATGTTCCATTTTACGATTTAACGAATTACATTTTTAAATTAGCTTAACGAAGCAAAAACTATGATTTTACTATCTTAAACTTGACATTCACTCAAACAACTAGCTTTTCATTATATAATATGATTTTCAATAAATATATTTCATTCGAAGACCTACTTGCTATATATATAAAATTGAAACCTTCAATTCAATTTTATTTTTATATTTTTATATAATATTAAAAAATTAAACAAAAATATTTTTAATAATAATAATAATAATATATTTTGTCTTGTTATAGTTATTATATAATACTTATTAATATTAGTTTTTAATAAATATTTAAAAAATATAATAAATATAAATTAATTAATGAACTATTGAAATACAAAAATAATAATTACTTTAATACCAAAATAAAATAAAAATTACTTGTCATAAGAGAAATATAAAGTTTTATATAAATATTTAATTATGAGTGAGTCAATAATTCAATTAGTCATCTAAAAATTAAATGAATAATCTATTAACCTATTATCTGTTCAATTATGATAATTATGTTCTTGACACTAGTAACAAATAGACCCTCCCCTTTTATAGGGGGTATTCAAATTTAAGGGGAAAGACAATAGTTGAAAGCACTAAATAAAATTATTTACATTAAAATGTATGTGCAACCAAAACTTATAAAGCACACAAATATAAAATGCAATAGAAATATATTATAACAAAAGACCAGTTGAGATATGTGATACAAAAAGAATGATAGAAATAATTATTTTATCAAATGGTAATTTATTTAACCAATTATAGTAAATTTTGGGATATTTTTTGGAAAATATCTTGAGGACATGAAATAAAAGATGGGTTATGTTACGTGTATACTAAAATCAGCCACCAAAGTCAGCCACCAGTATAAAATACATGTTAGAATACAAATATAATATTAAAAATAAATTAAATCACACATGTATTTATACACAAATACATTAATGGCTTATTTTAGTGGGTGATTTTGGTGTGTAAATAACATTTTTTTATAAAAAAGAAATAAAAAATAAAACACAATTTTTTTATGTTTTCAGCTAGGAACTCAAATTCTTTTTTTTTCCCTCAAAGAACTCGAGTTACTTATTTTGTTTTAACTTGTCTTTTTGGATAAGGCGGACAAAAGTCATTAACACAAACAAAACTAAAACCCTTAAATATAGCAATTTTATGGACAATTTAATCTTTAGAATGCTGGGAGAATTAAGAAAAAAGTGATGACACCTAGTGGAATTGGATTAGAAAAAAATAACGATTAAAATATAAGATTTGGTCGAAATTTGTCACAAAAATAGTTAGCTAGCTTTTCTTATTTTTAACAAAATACGTAGTTGATATACACAATGGTGTAATTTCTCATGCATTCCCTACTGGCAATTTATCTTTAGATAAGTCTACCCTTTTCAAACAAAGTGACTTCACCAAATAGTGTTTCTTTGAATAAGCACTTTTTCTCTGATCTCGGACGTTATCCTCGTGCAGTTTAACAAGTACTTAGCGACCCAGGTTATGGTACGGGCCTGTCGAGCATCCAGCACGGGGGAATCCACCACCAACAAGATGGTTCGTATAAATGAATTGTGTTACTTATTATTTGCTTTATTTTTTATAAATATGATATATAATGACTTTGAGATTTTTTTTTTTTTGGACTTGGACTTTGACATTTTCTAAAATGTATGGATAGGAGAGAAATTAAGTTGGGTCTCAAAGGAGTTATTTGAGAGAACGCACACTAAGAAGGATAACCGCTCGCAGTAGGTCGACAGCCCCACTCAAGATACTGCTGTGAGTTTTTCATACCCTAAGGGTGTGTGGGGTTCAAGTATTACTTTGTTACAAAAATTTTATTTTTATGGGAATCAAATATACCCAGGAGAAAGGTGGAAATTAAAATTATGATATTTTAATTCTCTGGAATCAAATTTGGTTAGAAATAGCTTTTCAAACTTTGAAACAAACATAAGCATATGATATTCCCATCTTAAAATTTCTAGAAATTATTTATAATTCTCCCATCCACACACACCATAAGAATTATTCAATATTATGGTTCATATTTAAATGATGTTAAACTTTCTTGAATATAAAAGCAACGCCTATTTGAGGAGATTGTTGCGAAGGCTCATGAAGACTGTACTCATTTTTCTAATGATAAGTCCACTGTTAGCGGACTGGTCGATACAATTGACACAGCTCTTGGAGCGAGAGTTGTAGCAATAAAAGACGAGAAATGTAAAGGTGGAGGCCCGCTACCAGCAAGAATGGGAAGAGTGTAGGCGTGCTCATCAAAAGTATGAGAGGGAGATCACCCCCTCCAGCAGATTGTCAACACCAACTCTTTCATCTCGACATGTACTCCTTCATGCATCAAATCTTGAGCGGTTCATCCAGTGGTGAGCCAGCCATACCTCCTCTACCTCTACCTCCACCTCGATATTTACAGCTTCGGCTGTCGACGCTGCCACCACCACCACCCTAGCTGCGAGATGACGGGTCATTAGGAGTGATGATGACAGGCTCATCTCGGAGGATTATGTGTAGGATAAATTTTATTTTTTATGGTATTTTTTAGTTTTGATGACTTTTTTGTTTTTATTTTGATGGTTTGTTATATGATGAGCAAAAGTTGAAGTTTACGGATACCCATAAATGCATTGGATCGTTCAAATAATATCACGATAAGTAAATATCGTTCTCACGAGAATTAAAGAATTATATAAGTAAATATCGGATTAAAAGCCTAATTAGATTAATAAAACCTAATTGATGAGGAGGGTAAGAGTATATTTTACCGAGAATCTTGAATGCTTGAATGATGATTTGAGAAAAAATAATGATGGTGAGTGTCAAGGGCTTTGGAGATGTTTATGATTTTAGAGAAATCAAACCTTATTTACTTATCTTAAAGTTTGCAAAGATCTTTTACGATAAAATCTTTAGTAACTGATTTCTAATTCCTTGGTTCTTCAGTTTCTCAAGCATTAATTAGTTATCAATTAATTAATCAAAGAGATTAAGTACAAAAACTTATTTTAGATTCAAATAAGATTTAAAAGTAGTCCTTAAGTCGAATTATATATCACGTATTCAAGTTAGTCCTGTTCAGTTAAATCTTAAAAGAAAACACAATTTTCAAAAGTTATTCTAATCCGAATTATATGTCACTTATTCAAAATTAGAGTGATTAAAAATCATGTATGTATCGTACACTAATTGAACCACTATTACTAGCCGAATTAAAAAAGTCATGTGAAAAAGTTTTCAAGTTTTAATTCAAATATCAAAATTTTCAATTATAATAAAAGAATTCAAAAGAAATTATCAAATCTTTCGATACTACTAATTCGAATGAAGAATGAATACTCAATCATGAAATAGATTAATGTGAAACTTCAAAATAAAATAAATGTAGATTAATAACCCATAGAAAATATAAACAAAACTCATAACCCTTTCACAAAGGATTAGTTATCCATGAAAAAATAAAAGAAAATAAAACAAAAGAAAAAAGAAAGAGAGACACGTGAGAAATTCGAAGATCCTTCCCCCAGATGCCTTCTCTTGCACTTATTTATGTCCTAAATTCTAGAATTCAAATTCAAAACTAATCCTAATCTTATTCTTCGTAGAGAAAGATAAGATAACTACTTATTTCAAATTCAAATCATAATCATAATTCAAATCTAATCTAGAAACAAATCCTAACAATTAAATCTTTTATGTTTCTAGAGAGAATTAAAAACTAGTCTTATGGAATCTTCAATATTTTGGATGTGATTAAGGCTTCTAATGACGTAGATAATTAAGTTTGGACTTTAATTTTTGCTTCCTGGGTGTTGTAATTGTCTTTAAGCCGAGCTTGCATTTTGAGTTGTTTGGGAGCGCTGTTTTTTCGTATTCCAAAGATGATGGTCGTGCATGGCCCAAACCAACCATCCACTATAGACATATGCATATCATTCTGAAGTTCTGGACATTAGCTTTCTAATACAATTAAAACAGTCTCATTTGAACTTTTGTAGCTCAAGTTTTCATCACTTGAGTATGAAGAAGTAAGGGCTCAGAACTAGTACACCCGGCATGGAAGGAGGCCGCTAGGAATGCATCACCTCTGCCAGGCGTGGATCAAGGCCACCGGGCGTGCTGCTCCATGGAAGGGGTCCCACCAGACGTGAAGTCCTTCCGCTAGGCATGCTCGTTTCCTTGTTCCCTAGGGCACATTTCTGTTTCTTAGGCCATGCTTTTGTTGATTTTGAGTTTTTCTTTTGATTCTTGATTGTTTTTGGATAAAAAACTCTTGAAAACACGAAAACACTAACACAACTTCAAACATTTGATTATTTTATTAAATTCTATTAGAAAATATAAGAAATTGAATTAAAACTTATGAAAATGAATAAGAAAAAGACCTTAAAAATCGCTTAAGATGACGTGTCATCACAACACCAAACTTAAAACTTTGCTTGTCCTCAAGCAGAAAGAAAGATAAACGGAGTTTAGCTTAATGAAAAAGAATAGAAAGACTTTTAAGATTTGGAAACAAAAGTGACATTTATGACAATCCTTGTGGTATATTCGGCTTCTCTTATCCTCCATGAATCTTGCATACTTAGATACATTTAGAAATTTTCAAAAACCGAAATTCGAATTATATTATGAGAATTATTTTTGAATTTATATAACTTGAAGGCAGTTTACTTCTTATTTGGATTAGGGAAAACATTTTTTGCGGGCTTTCGACTCTTAGTGCTTTGTCATAAGGCAGCTCTTATCAGACTTTCAATCGATAATTCCGGGCCAGTTGGTCCAAGTTATCGGGTGATAAGGCACCCTTCGGATCTAATTATCTAAGCATCTCCTTGACACAATTAACCACAAGCACATAATTAGGGTTTCGACCAAGACAACGATGTCCAGAGCCTCTTTAGACTTCTTAATATTTTGTCTTAAGGAAACTCTTTAAGTGGACTTTCAATATCTCAGTCCAGTTGGCCCAAGTTATCGGGTGATAAAGCACCCCTCAAATTTACTAGCCCAAGTCTATCCTTAAAACAAAAATATCATAGGCACATAACTGGGTTTTAATTATTGGTGCTTAGAGCCTTGGAATTTTTTTATTTCTTTGATCTTTCCACACTTTCTCTTTTTTTTTTTTGAATTTAAATTTGAAACTGCTTCAAGTAATTAATGATAATCGAATTCTCATAATACTTATTTAAATTTTTGTTTTTGAATCTTTTTTTTCCATTTTTTTAAGATTCAAGATTTTTAAATTCATCAAATATAACTACCTCTTTTAAGCATCAATACTTTCGTCTGAATTTATTAGTCAAACTTTTCATTAAGATATTCTCATATAAAATAATTGCTAAAGAAACAAACATTCAAATTTTAAGTAAAAAAAAAAAAAGCAAAACAGAATATGCAATGCATACATGAAAAGGAAAAAAAAATAGACAAAAAAGAAAAACAAGAAAAAAATAAAGAAAAAAAATTGCTAACCACCAGAATATAGAATTCATCTTACCCTAATTTTATCTATTACTTGTTCATTATCACTGTCTTTTTTATTTTTTATTATCTAGAAGCTCATGGTGTTATCGACACCAAACTTAAGAGATTACACCAAATTTAAAATTTAACAAAGTTTAGCAATAGATGGTGTAAGTCATATAAAGAAGCATACGTGCATGGGAAAGAAAGGAATAAGATAAATGCAACTATCAGTGGAGAAATAAGCAAAAAAAAAAATTTGAACGCAAAAGAAAAGAAAATTAAAGAAAAAAAAAAAACAGAAGTAGAAATCTTTAAAGAAAACATAAGAAAATAGAAAAAAGGAAAAAGTGAAAACTGATTTTTGAATTTTGAAATTTTTGGATATTCCTTTTTCTTTTTTTTTTTAAGTTTAAAAATTAAGAACAGAAATTAAGAATTAAAAATTATAATTTAAAATCGTTTTGAAGAGGATCCATGTGATGACTATTTTAAAGAAAATGTTTATTAAGTTGAAATTAAAAGACAAAAAATAGGATTAAAAAGAATTTTTTAAAGAACTTTTATGAAAAAAACAAGAAGAAGAAGAATGCAAATATGAGATATTTAATTAGAACAGAAAAGATAAACTTTTTTTTCTCCAATTAATCAAAAGAAAATACTTAAATAGAAAAGAAAAGGAAAAGATACTCATTTAATTGATTAGATTTTTTTCCATAACTTGATTATCTCTTTGTAAACAACTTCTTTTGTTGGATTAAGTCTTCTTTGTGTTTGTACTACAGATTTAGACTCTTCTTCCAGTGAGATTTTATACAGGCACATAGTAAGACTTATTCCCTTAGTGTTATTTGAGAATGTTTTATCTCTTGAACAAGTGTCTGCCCGCTTTTTTTTCTTTTTCTTCCTTGATTTGTTAGGGCGAATTAGTTAGAGTTATTTTATTGGGCACTTCTTGACTTAATGGATTAACCAAATTGCTCCTTACAGCTTCTTCTGAATTGCAAAGATATGGCCCTTCACACGAATTCCTTTGCATTTTTTTTGGAGGATTTTATCTTTTTGCTAGGAACTTGGCAACATGTTCTACTTGTATCTCTAAGTTTCTAATGGAGATTTTTTAGTTTTTGAGGTGTGTTCTTATTTCTTGCATAAAATTTTGGATTTGTTGAGATAGTCTTTCCACAGTGAGTTCAAGAGATGAAAGTTCTTGAAGGATTTGATATTCAACATTAAAATTTTTTTGTTTGTTTGGCATATTGAAATATCCTTGTCTTTGATTCTCCCGTCAGAAATTGGATAATCCCTCCATTTAGGGAAAGATAAGTAATTGAAGGAGTATTCCAAGTGCTTACATTGTGTTTGTTCCACTTGTCTTATGAAGAAGGAAATTAGTGCATTATACATTTATTATTTGCTAGAATTCTTTTTATGATATACAACTCCATCATTTCTTGTATACATAAACAAAAAAATCAAGCATATCTTGTGGAATAAAAAAAACTATAAGAGTAAAACTTTAATCCAACTAAAAAAATATAAATAAAAATAAAAAAGAATTTAGTTTTAGACAAAAATTAGACAAGAAAATAGAAAGGAAGAGAAACTCAAGAAGAAAAAATAACGTGGAATAGAATATCAAAAAAACTAATAAAGGAAAATAACGTAAACAGGAAAATTTTTTTAATATTTTTATCTTTAATTTTTTTCAAAATTAAGATAAACGTACGTAAATAAAAAAATTCTAAATATGAAAGAAAACAAGAAACGCGAAACAGAAAGCAAGAATAAAGAAAATAAAAGGAAAGAAAAAATAGAACGGGAAAGAATCTTGAAGGTCACGGATACCAGCAAGTACAACGGATCATTCAAGTAATATCATGATGAATTGATTTCGTTCCCAAAAGGATTAAAGGATTGAAAAAGAAAATATCAAATTAAAAGTCTAATTAGATTAATAAAACCTGATTGATGAGGAGGGCGAGAACGTATCTTGCTGAGAATCTTGAATGCTTGAATGCCACAGACAATAAGCTTGATCGATGATTTGAGAAAAGATAATAATGGTAAGAGTCAAGAGTTTCAGAGATGTTTATGCTTTTAGATAAATCAAACCTTGTTTCTTATATTGAAATTTGTAAAGATCTTTCACGACAAAACCTTTAGTAACTGTTTTCCAATTCTTTGGCTCCTCAGTTTCTCAAGTATTAATTAGTTGTCAATTAATTACTCAAGAGATTAACACAACTAGAAAATTGCTTAATACAAACAGATTTACAGACAAATTTGGTCTTCATTACAGACGGATTTTTTGTTACCGACGAAATTACCGATGGATTTTGTCCCTCTGTAAAAGCCTCGTCGAAAATTATTTACCGACAGATTTTTTTCCGTCGGTAATTTACCAACAGATTTTTACTAGTTACCGATAGATTTTTCCTTGGTAAATTCTCCCCTCAATTTCCCTTGTGCGTCAAACTTTCCGACGGATTTTCCGTCGGTAATTAGAGACAGATTTTTTGACGGATTTTTCGTCGGTAATTAGAGACAGAATTTCAGACAGATTTTCCATCGGTAAGTAGAGACAGATTTTCTGACGGATTTTTCGTCGGTAATTAGAGACAGATTTTCTAACAGATTTTATGTTGGTAATTAGAGACAGATTTCTGATAGATTTTTCATTAGTAATTTGAGTCTTGAAATACCATTCCAAACTTTGAATACAAACAGAAAATCTGTCTGTAAATCCGTCAGTAAGATAAAATAGAATTTTTTTAAAAATTTTTCATTGCAAACCTATTTTCATATAAAATAAATATAAATTTAATAATTACAACTTTTTATCTAATTTTTATTCGAATATTTATAATATTACAAAAAATAAACAAATTCATCGTATTATAAAACTAAAAGAAAAGTATTATAAACAAGCAAGTCAATATAATTCAAAACATAAACAAAGTGTATTATCAACTATAATTCTCAGTATATTATTCAACCATACTAAATTTATCAGCTATAGTACTCAGTGTCATCTTCATCCCCATCATCATCATAATCTTCATCCGAAGAGATTGAAGGTGGCGGCGGTGGCGGTGGCGGTGGCAGTGGAGCAGTAACATGGGTATAGTAGGTGAATGGCGAGTCATCTTTCTTTTGACTAACATCATTTAGTGACCTGACATTTGTTGCCTTCTTGTTGTCTTATTCTCCTTCGTTGACCCACAAGTTGTGGTCTTCTTTGATGTTGTAGCTGGGCTCTTCTTGCAAGTGGTTGTCATACTCCTGTGCCTCAACGCGAGCAGAGTTTACACTTTTTGTCATTTCCTCCAGGAGCCTCGTTTGAGTAGCCACCATCTGAGTAAGTTCTTTAATCTACTCAATCTGAGTTTCGAGAATACTAGTGAGTTGGATTATCTTGAAATGTACTATTCCATTATATATTGTAGGCTTGTCCAGAATGATTTTCTCCAATTGCCGCCTAGAAGAATACTAGTGAGTCAGACAAGATATCAATTAATCTAATGCTCAAAATCAACGACATCCGATGTCAATGGTTCCAACAAAGATATAGCCTCACTGAGACTCATGCCCGCACAGAGCCAGAGGAAAACAAGTTCATAACAAGTGATAATAAGAAGAAAGGAAAGTACTAACCTGCTCTAGATCAGAGTAGAGCACAAACCCTAATGCTAGAACTGCAGTCCTCCTGACATCATCACTAACATCAGACACAGCAAAGTGCAGCAACTGCCGAATGGCCTTATTGTTTACGGTTCCCCTATAAGCCAAGGCCAATGCATACATGCCACCATAGAACTTTTACCTAATAATAATATGCATGTTTCGAAATAGATTAGGGTAGAAAAGAATAGCAGTAGATAAGGATTTGTGATTACATGCAATGCAAGGAAAGCCAGTAGTTGGGCAAATCCATTTTATCTACACCATATCATACTATAAGATTAAGAAACATTTTATGATACTATATTATATTACTTATCTAAATATTATAGGCACCTAGCTAGGGAGACTATTATACTAGAGAAGCAATTAAGAAAGTCTCAAATGGAGTGAAGGAATAAATATTCTTACATTTGGAAGTGGAAGAGTTTTCAGGAGCTGAGATGAGCTGCAAACAAAACAAACTCATATTCTGGAAATCACAGGTTTCCTTACATAAGTTACTACTCAAACTCAGCCATGCATTTTATGCTTAATTTTTAATTGAGAAACAAGATAAGCATTAGCCAGAGGAGGGGTAAAAAATTATCAAAAAATTAAGACATCATATAATGTTAGAAGAAGTGAATCAACTTTATTACCAAATTTAATTATAAATGAGTCATTGACTTTGGAGATTTGATACATTGAATTGTTCTATATGGACATAAATAGAAGAAACTATTAGCCCCTAAAACTGCTTAGAACTTAACACTAGATTAAGAAATACTCATAATTAAAAGCAGAAACTACCTAGTCAGCAATCATTCCAAGTCCCGTGCTTTGCATTAAAGACTTTACACCCACGCCATCACCAAGTTTTTTATTAGCTGCTCGGAACTCTTCCATAGATTTCTTAGGGTTTATCTGCCCTAAAAAAATTCAATAGATCGCGAGAAATGGATTACAAATAGAAACATATGAGCACTATTAGTTTAATGTTCAATTCTGTTTCAATCAAAATGAGTACCTCGAGAGCATATAATGGCGACTCCACTCCTTCAACCAGAACAAGCCTACCACCTGTCAAATCCTAACGAGATTGTAGCATTACACTTTTGAAGTTTTATCCATATTGAAGAACTACTAAACTAAACAATCAAGAGATTTTTCTTGGTCTCGTTAGGTACCAGAGCAAAAGAGTCGCTTAAGGAGTGAGCAGGGTCAGTTGAAACCACCATAGTGGGGTGCCAATGATTTGCAAATATCACTGCAAGGGAGGCAACACAACTTGTTTTTCCCACACCCCCTTTTCCACTAAGCATGTAATACTTCCTCTCCTTCTCTGTCACCATCTCGTCAAATCCACAAACACCTTCTGTGCAAGATCCTAGTAACCTCACTACATTACTAAATATAGTGTGCAATCTTAGCCACTGATCAAAATAACAATCATTGTAATAATAATCGAGCACATTATCCCATATTTATCATCCATCATGCAAGTGTAATAATAATAATTGTAATAATAACAATAAAGAAAGTTATGAACAAAGAAATAATGTTGAATCATTAAAAAAAAACTAACCATTCCATGATCTTTTAGCCACTCTTCTAAAGGTCTATTAGTATTCTGAGGATCATAGGGTTCACCATAAAATAAGTCCAGAACAACCACATAGTAATCAGAAGCTGCAATCTTGTCTGTAAGCTTCCTAAATAATAGAAGATGAACAATGTTATTTAGGACAGGAACACATTGAGATGGAAACAGAGATAATTTACAATAAGAGCAGATTGAATCAGATTAGCCTCCTGCTTCTATTGGTGGTAAAATTTATCAAAACCTTTAAAAATTTTAAGTGAAAGATAGCAAGGCTTTAATCCTAGCAAATAATCTCAAACAAGCAAGTAACTCTAACAAACAAGTAATCTCAAACAAGAAAAGTGTATACCTTCCCTTCTTGTCAATTTTTGTTCAGTCAACTGTCAAACAAGAACACATTCAAATAATTAGAATAAAGCAACAAAATTTGGAGAGAAGAATGTTAGAGAGAGGAAAACTTAACTCAAAAGGTAGGGAAATTTGGAGCCACCTTCAAGCATTTCTATCCCACGTTGTACATTGGTGCACAAATTGTGAATCACACTTTTCACAACGCGTACCACTAACTAGCAAGTGCACTGGATCGTCCAAGTAATACCTTACGTGAGTAAGGGTCGAATCCCACGAAGATTGTTGGTTTGAAGCAATCTATGGTTATCTTGTAATTCTTAGTCAGGAAGTCAATTATATTTATCAGTTGAATTGTGAATAAACAAGAGAGCATAGATTAAAGGTTACTTGTTGTGCAGTAATAGAGAATATGTTGGAGTTTTGGAGATGCTTTGTGTTCTGAATCTCTGCTTTCCTCTGTCTTCTGATTCATGCATGCATGTCCTCCTATGGCAAGCTGTGTGTTGGTGGATCACCGTTGTCAATGGCTACCATCCATCCTTCCAGTGAAAATGGTCCGGGTGCGCTGTCACCGCACGGCTAATCATCTGCAGGTTCTCAATCATACCGGAATAGGATTTACTATCCTTTTGCGTTTGTCACTACGCCCAGCACTCACGAGTTTGAAGCACGTCACAGTCATTCAATCCCAGAGTCCTACTCGGAATACCACAGACAAGGTTTAGACTTTCCGGACTCTCATGAATGCCGCCATCAATCTAGCTTATACCACGAAGATTCTGGTTAAGAAATCTAAGAGATACTCATTCAATCTAAAATAGAACGGAAGTGGTTGTCAGGCACGCGTTCATAGGGAATGATGATGATTGTCACGTTCATCACATTCAGGTTGAAGTGCGAATGAATATCTTAGATAGGAACACGCATGTTGAATAGAAAACAGAAATACTTGCATTAATTCATCGAGGCACAGCAGAGCTCCTCACCCCCAACAATGGAGTTTAGAGACTCATGCCGTCAAAGAGTACAAAGTTTAGATCTAAAATGTCATGAGATGTAAAATAAGTCTCTAAAAGTTGTTTAAATACTAAACTAGTAGCCTAGGTTTACAAAAAATGAGTAAATTATAATGGATAGTGCAGAGGTCCACTTCTGGGGCCCACTTGGTGTGTGCTGGGGCTGAGATGTAAGCAATTCACGTGCATAAAGCTGTTTTGGGCATTCAACGCCAGGTTTGGATCCATTTCTGGCGTTGAACTCCAACTTTTGATCCTTTTCTGGCGTTGGACGCCAGAATTGGGCAGAGAACTGGTGTTGAATGCCAGTTTACGTCATCTATCCTTAAGCAAAGTATAGACTATTATATATTACTGGAAAGCCCTGTATGTCTACTTTCCAACGAAATTGGAAGTGCACCATTTCAAGTTCTGTAGCTCCAGAAAATCTACTTTGAGTGCAGGGAGGTCAGAATCCAACTGCATCAGTAGTCCTTTTTCAGCCTGAATCAGATTTTTGCTCAGCTCCCTCAATTTCAGCCAGAAAAATACTTGAAATTACAGAAAAACACACAACTCATAGTAAAGTCCAGAAATATGAATTTTTCCTAAAAACTAATGGATATAAACTAAAAACTAACTAAAACATACTAAAAACTATATGAAATTAACCCCAAAAAGTGTATAAAATATCCGCTCATCACAACACCAAACTTAAACTGTTGCTTGTCCTCAAGCAACTAGACAAATAAAATAGAAGGCTAATAGGTTGAGAAGCAATAGTATCTCAGAGTTTTTGGTGAAGCTCAGATTCTAATTAGATGAGCGGGACTAGTAGCTTTTTGCTTCTGAACAGTTTTGGCTTCTCACTTTATCCATTGAAGCTCAGAGTGATTGGCATCTATAGGAACTTAGAATTCAGATAGTGTTATTGATTTTTCTATTTCAGTGTGATGATTCTTGAACACAGCTATTTTGTGAGTCTTGGCCGTGGCCCTAAGCACTTTGTTTTCCAGTATTACCACCGGATACATAAATGCCACAGACACATAATTGGGTGAACCTTTTTAGATTGTGACTCAGCTTTGCTAAAGTCCCAAATTAGAGGTGTCCAGAGTTCTTAAGCACACTCTTCTTTTTGCTTTGGACCTTGACTTTAACCGCTCAGTCTCAAGTTTTCACTTGACACCTTCACGCCACAAGCACATGGTTAGGGACAGCTTGGTTTAGCCGCTTAGGCCAGGATTTTATTCCCTTAGGCCCTCCTATCCACTGATGCTCAAAGCCTTGGGATCCTTTTTATTACCCTTGCCTTTTGGTTTTAAGGGCTATTGGCTTTTTGCTCTTGCCTTTTGGTTTTAAGAGCTTTGGCTTTTTCTGCTTGCTTTCTCTTTTTCTTTCTCTATTTTTTTTTCTGCAAGCTTTGTTCTTTGCTGCTTTTTCTTGCTTCAAGAATCATTTTTATGATTTTTCAGATTATCAATAACATGTCTCATGTTCATCATTCTTTCAAGAGCCAACATATTTAACAGTCTTAAGCAACAAATTCAAAAGACATATGCACTTGTTCAAGCATTCATTCAGAAGACAGAAAGCATTGCCACCACATGTAACTAATTAGAATTTCTCTTATTAAAAACTCGAAATTTTATTGCCTCTTATTCAAAAGATCTACTATTTTATTCATGTTTGCTGATGATGAGAAAAATAAACTATAGCTTAATTGGAGATAAAATCAAAATAGATATTAATTACTACTGTCTGACTCCTAAGGTAAAACTAAAATAAGAACAGTTATCACAGAGTTAAGGCTAAGATTAGAACTCAACAACCTTGAGGTTTGGGAAGTGGATGTTCCTCTAGTCTGTGAGGTGCTTGGTCCTTCAAGAGAGAATTTCTAGCGCTTCAGTTCCTTTAAGTCACGCCCTTGCTCCTCTTGTTCCCTGAGCAGTTTGCAGAGCATGCTGTTTTGATTTTGCTCTTGGATCTCCGGATATTCATCTTCTTTCAGATCGAATTTAACTTCCGGGATCACTGATCTTAGACCCATTATTTTGTAGTAATGGTATGAATGTTCCTTGGTTAAGAACTTCCCTTGATTCCAAAGTGGTTTTGGAATACTCTCTTTCTTGCCTCTTGGAGTGGGTTGTTTTCCTTTAGGGGCCATGATCTTAGTGATCACGGATAAGCACACCAAACTTAGAGGTTTGCTTGTCCTCAAGCAAAAGAAAAGAAAGGAGATGGGTAGAAGGAGAGCTTGTGTCCAGTGGTGGATGAGAGGAGGGAGGGTGGGATTTTCGAAAAAATTAAAAAGATAAGATAGAAGATATGATTTTTAAAAAGATATGATATGAAAAGATGTGAATTAAGATTGAAAAGATAAGAAAGATTTTTGAAAAAGATAGATCTAGATTTTGAAAAAGATAATGTGGAGATTTGAAAAAGATTTTGATTAGTTGAAAAGATTTTAGAGTGAAAAAGATAGATTTGCTTTTAGAAAAGGTTTGAAAAGAGTTGGATTGAATTTTCAAAAGAGGATTTGTGCTTATGGATTAAGATACATTTGATATTTTTAAAGAGGGATTTTAGAAATCAAGGTTCTTAACATGTTTATGCAAGAAATCATGAATTGAAAACATGGAATTTTTAAAATTAGAATGAAAAAAATATGAAGAAAAATGATTTTACCTCCTCCCCACCATCCTGGCATTTGAAAGCCCAAACACTGCCTGTTTTGGGCGTTCAACGCCCAAATGCTGCACTCCTGGGCGTTCAACGCCTAGTTGTTGCCCTTTTCTGGCGTTGAACGCCAGATTGCTATCCTTACTGGCGTTCAGCGCCCACTGGATGCCCCTTTTGGGCGCTGAACGCCCAAAATGGGCTCTTACTGGCATTTTCTCGCCAGTGAGCTCTTTTTCTCTGTTTTGTGTGCAGATTCCTTCTGTAACCCTGTGAATTTATAAAATTGATTCTTTACCTTAGTATTAATGAACTTTATATAAACAAATAAAAATAAAAATAGGGCAAAATGCTTAGAGGATTGATGCCCCATGGCTGGGTTGCCTCCCAGCAAGAGCTTCTTTATTATCTTTAGCTGGAACTTGCTGAGCTTTTAATCTAGCTTCAGCCTTGAGCATTCTTGCTCAACGTTGCCTTCAAGATAGTGCTTGATTCTCTGTCCATTGACAATGAACTTCTTATCAGAATCAATATCTTGAAGCTCCACATAACCATATGGTGATACACTTGTAATCACGTATGGTCCCCTCCACCGGGATTTCAATTTCCCGGGGAATAGCCTGAGTCTAGAGTTAAACAGCAGAACCTTCTGTCCTGGTTCAAAGATTCTAGATGATAGCTTTTTGTCATGCCATTTTTTTATTTCTCTTTATAAAGCTTGGCATTTTCGAAAGCTGTGAATCTGAATTCCTCTAGCTCATTTAGCTGGAGCAATCTCTTTTCTCCTGCTAAATTGGCATCAAAGTTTAGGAATCTGGTTGCCCAATAGGCTTTATGTTCCAGTTCCACGGGCAGGTGACATGCCTTACCATACACCAGTTGGTATGGAGAGGTCCCTATAGGGGTCTTGAATGCTGTTCTGTAAGCCCACAGAGCATCATCCAAGCTCCGTGCCCAATCCTTTCTACGGGTATTTACTGTCCATTCCAGGATTCTTTTTAGTTCTCTATTAGAGACTTCAGATTGCCCATTGGTTTGTGGATGATATGGAGTAGCCACCTTGTGGCGAATCCCATATCGAACCATGGCAGAGTAAAGCTGTTTATTGCAGAAGTGAGTGCCCACATCACTGATTAGTACTCTAGGGACACCGAACCTGCTAAAGATATGTTTCTGGAGGAACTTCAGCACTGTTTTAGTATCATTGGTGGGTGTGGCAATGGCCTCAACCCATTTTGACACATAATCAACTGCCACCAGAATATAAGTGTTTGAGTATGATGGTGGGAAAGGTCCCATGAAGTCAATTCCCCATACGTCAAACAACTCAATCTCTAAGATTCCTTGTTGAGGCATGGCGTAACCATGAGGCAGATTACCAGCTCTTTGGCAACTGTCACAGTTACGTACAAACTTTTGATCCTTTTAAGCAATTCACGTCCATAAGGCTGTTTTGGGCGTTCAACGCTAGGTTTGGATCCATTTCTGGCGTTGAACTCCAACTTTTGATCCTTTTATGGCGCTGGACGCCAGAATTGGGGAGAGAACTGGCGTTGAATGCCAGTTTACGTTGTCTATCCTTAAGCAAAGTATGGACTATTATATATTGCTGGAAAGCCCTGGATGTCTACTTTTCAACACAATTGAAAGCGCGCCATTTCGAGTTCTGTAGCTCCAGAAAATCCACTTTGAGTGCAGGGAGGTCAGAATCCAACAGCATCAGCAGTCCTTTTTTAGCCTGAATCAGATTTTTGCTCAGCTCCCTCAATTTCAGCCAGAAAAATACCTGAAATTACAGACAAACACACAACTCATAGTAAAGTCCAGAAATATGAATTTTTCCTAAAAACTAATGGAAATAAACTAAAAACTAACTAAAACATACTAAAAACTATATGAAATAAACCCCAAAAAGCGTATAAAATATCCGCTCATCATACATCTTGTGATTGTTTTGAGTGAACAAGAGCCCACGATAATCGTAGGAGACACTCCTACAAGAACTCATCGGATTGCTTCCCAGCCTCAGCAACCTCTCTCACACCCCTGCAGAAAAACTTGAGTTATAAAAAGCAGCAAAGGAACAATAAAAAGACAAAGAGGTTTTAATTGTTATCAACAATTTCTTTTGTGAATGAAACATATCATGCTCTAAGCTATAGCTTTAACTGATTACACAATGATCCATCACAACAGGAAATTATTTCATAGAAGCTGCAATTCCTCCTCCTTAACTAAAGTAACAAAAGATATGTGATTGATTTATATATTGTTCGGTAGGTCGGATACCGGACGGGTCGGATTGATGTCCTGATCGAGGAAGGGGGAGCCGTCTGGTCGCACGTCTTCGAGCTGAGGGTAGGCGAGGTTGATGAGAAGAACTTTTGCGTGGTCTAGAAATTTGCGGATAAATCCTCGTTGCAAGTATAGTTTCTAAACCTTCAAAAGTCCTTTCATACAAACGTTTTGGTTGTCACAAGTAACAAACCCCTAAATAAATTGATAACCGAAGTATTCAAACCTCGGATCATCTTCTCAAGGAACTGCAGGAAAGTATGTTCTTATTATTGGTTATGGAGATTGTAAATTGGGGTTTTGAGAATGAGGAGTGAATAGTTTAATTAGCGAATAAAGTAAATGAAGAACAAGCAATTTAAATGGCAAGTAAAATAAATAAATGACTGTAAATAAACTTTTGGCAAGGTATGAGAAACTAGAGGTCCTATCCTGGCTATCCTTATCAATGATGATGAGAATTGAATCTTAATTCCGCTTTGTTAACCTTTACTAAGATAAAGGAAGGTCAAGGGATTAATTGGATTGATCTTCGGATCCTATTTTATTTTCTAAGAAAAGATTGGGATTCTTGAAGCTCAATTCAATTAACAAAGATAACAATTATCAAGCATGTTTGAGTTTGATAACTCCGGAGTTACTGATTTCTTAACCAAAACCAAAAGGAGAAAAGTAAATCTACTGGAATAAGAATGTCTTCAGATTGGGAATAATTGTAACTAATAAATAAAAGAAAGCAATATTAACTGAAATACCTCAAATAACATTAATCCAAAATAATAATCTGTAACATGGAAGAATTCATAAATTAAATTGTAAAAGTAAATAATCAACTAAAGTAGTGAATAAAAGTAAAAGAGAAGCTTGAAGTAAAGGAACATTAAACCTGGGATCGAGAGTTACTTCCAAATTAAGAGAAATCTTAAATCCTAATCCTAAGAGAGAGAGAAAATATCTCTCTAAACTAAATCTAAATCATCAAAACTAAACTAAAGTCGTCTCTCTATGAATGGATGCATTCCCTCACTTCATAACCTCTGGTCTATGCCTTCTGGACTTGGATTTGGGCCAAAAAGGGCTTCAGAAATCGCTGGGAGCGTTTTCTGCAATTTCTAGTGTGTGGCCTCTGTCACGCGTCCGCATGGGTCACGCGGTCGCGCCATTCGGAGCTTTTCTTGTCACGCGGTCGCGTCAGTCATGCGGCCGCGTCATATGTGTTTTGCTTAAGGCGCGCGGTCGCGTCAGTCATGCGGCTGCGTCGCTGTTGATTCGCGCTTGGCATGCGTCCCCGTCGCCCATGCGATCGCGTGGATGCCAGTTTCTTTAGAAATTCCGTTTTGTGCTTTCCTTCCATTTCTGTATGTTTTCTTTTCATCCTTTAAGTCATTCCTGCCTTAGAAGATCTGAAACTACTCAACACACTAGTCACGGCATCGAATAGAATTAAAGGTAATTAAAATAATTAGTTTTAAAGTATAGGAAACATGTTTTTCACATACATCACATAATGAGGAAGGGAAAGTAAAACTATGCAATTAATATGAATAAGTGGGTGAAGGATTGAATAAATCACTCAAACTAAGCACAAAATATATCATAAAATATGGGTTTATCAGAGGTCCCGAGCTCTTCGGACGTAATGAGGGGGGGTGTCACCTGCAAAGACACTCCGACGCTCAAGTCAGTGAAGTGTGCAGGCGAGTAAAGATTGAGTGGTATGTAACGTACCTTGGGGGAAGGGCAGGTCCTTCCCTATTTATACCGTGTCAGAGGTGGGCCCTACAAGGGCAGGCCCACCTTCTTCGTGACCTCCCTTGCACAGCTGTATCGAAGCTGTCAGGGACGCGTGTCCGGGTCGGTAGTCGGGCGCCTTGTTCCTAACCGTCCGGGTCCGGCCCACATTCAGTTTGGGCCCGGCCGTAACAGTGCCCCCGACGCGCCGGCAACGATTGTGAGGATCGTTGGTGGCGTGTCATCTCTCCTTTTGTGCGTTGTCGCTAGGTCGATCGTCCGTGGAGGGGACGTGCCTCTTGCGCGCGTGTCTATTTGTTGTTGGAACGACCGCTTGTCGCCTCGTTCCCCGCGCGGGGTATTTAATGCTCATAATGGGCTGGAAGACCCTGTATGCAAAGACTATCTTGCCCCCAGGTCTTTCGCGCTTCCTGGGTGGCAGTTTTAAACAGTTTTGCTTTGGTTTTTTCCTTTCCCACTCTTGCTCCTACTATCTCCCTCTTCTTTACTCAAAAAATCTCAGAGCCTCGTTCTAGCATCCTCTTGCATCTTTCCTTCTTCCTTCTCAGTTTTCGCATCCAATTCAGGTAATCTTTGATCCTTTCTCTTTTCTGCTTCATTGTTGTACGTTTGTTGCTTGTATTTGTTCCGTATTCTTGCTGTTTTATTTGATTTTTGTTGATAGATGGTTCATTAGTGTCAAGTAGATGCGTTAGGGGAGGGGTACCATTCCAGGGTAGGTTTCTAGGTAGCTTGCATGATAGATGACTTTTAGCCATACTTGATCTTAACTGTTGAATAGGACGAACATAGTTTCTGGGCTTTTTCTGGACTCCCGACCTCATAGACTAACGGAGTGGTACTCCCACTGTAGGTATGCCTCGCATCATTTTCCGGGCTTCTCCTTCTGCCGTGAATTACGATCCCTACACCTTGGTGACTAAGGTTGTGAAGGATTCGCCAAACCAGATGGACGATGAGCAGTTGACGGAGTTCTGGCAAGCCGAGTATCTATGTGGGGGGACAGACGAGGAGGCCAATTATGACGTCTTCGTTCCTACTCCCAACGAACGGCTGTATGAGATTAATTTTCACTCCCCCCGGGTTGCCGACTGTATTTGGTTTTACAAAGCCATGTTCACCCAGGTGGGCGTTCGCATACCGTTCTCCGACTTCCAGATGGCGCTTCTTAATCGGATATCCGTGTCGCCGCCGCAGCTTCATCCAAACAGTTGGGCTTCTATCCGCTGTTTCGAGATGGTGTGTGAATATCTCGAGCTGCCGGTGTCTGTGGACGTCTTTCTCTTTTTCTTCAACCTTACCAACCCTTCCAAGGAGGGGAAAGCGAGGAAAGGGTTCTTATCTTTCCGATCTGCTCAGGGTCGGAGGATATTTGGCTTGTTCGACGACTCTTATCATGGGTTCAAGGATAAGTATTTCAAGGTTCGTCCCGTCAAAGGTCGCTGATAAACCACTATTTTATGGTTTATATTGTGTTTAATTGTGTGGTTTTATCATGATCCTTACCCACTTATTCATTAAATTAGCATGCATTTAAATTTCCTTCCTGAATTTATTACATGTTTGAAAACTGCTTCCTAGAGACTTTAATTATTTATTTTTAATTCTCCTTTATTCCATTCGATGCCGTGATCTGTGTGTTAAGTGTTTCAGACTTTAGGGCATGAATGAGTTGGAGATTAGAAAGGAAGCTAGCAAAAATGGAAAAAACACAAGAATTTGAGGAGATAACCAACGAGAAGTGACGCGGTCGCATGGCTCACGCGACCGCATGAAGGAGAGCAAATCGCAGTGATGCGGCCGCATGGCTCACGCGGCCGCGCGAATTGGAAAAGTTCTGGCGACGCGGTAGTGTGGACGACGCGAACGTGTGGCGAGGAAAAGTGCGAATGACGCGTCCGCATGGATGACGCGATCGCGTGACATGTGCGATCTGCATAATCTGAAGAATTCGTTGGGGGCGATTTTGGGCCCTATTTCGACCCAGTTTTCGGCCCGAAACAGCAGACTAGAGTCAGAGAACATGCAGAAACAAATAACACATTCATTCAGAGACAGTTTTCAGATCTAGTTTTTACTCTCTTAGGTTTTTCTCTCTAGGTTTTGGAATTTTAATTTTCAATTGGTCTTAGCATTGGAACATTGAGAAGAGTTATTTCCTCATCAAGACTTCATCATTCTAGTTTGTTTTCTTAACTTGGTTTCATTCTTCCATGTTCCTTGTTTTGTCCAATTTTGTTATTTGAATACTTTTATGATTAATTAATGCAAGGATTATTTCTTTTTAATTCAATTTCAATTTCAATAATCATGTCTTCTTTTAATTCCCTTTCATGTGCTATGGATTCTTTATTTACAATGCGTGAGTAGTTTCCTTACTTGATGGGGAGTTGATTAAAAGGAATTCTTGAGTTGGAAGGATTGAAAGAAAAATTTGTAATTGGGTTAAATGTTGGATTGCTATCCTGTCACCAACGCCAATCCCTTTGAACTAAGTGGGTTGCAACTTGTGAACAGATCTGGCATTCCAGCTTGTCTGACTTTCCCTTACTTAGTAAAGGATAACCAAACAGAACAACCATTAATTATAAATTAATCTTACATTCACTCCACCAATAATAGAAATTCCAACCAATCAACTCCCAGTCAAGGCTTTTATTCATATAATTTAACTTTCCTCAATTTACATCCCAATTTACTTAGCTCAACTTCTTGGAACATCTGATTAATAAGATAGCCACACATTTCTGCAACTCGTTGGGAGACGACCTGGGACTTAAAACTCCCAGTAATTTTTAATTTAATTCTCTGTGACATATTTCTAAATTGATAGGCAGATTTTCAGTGAGTTAAGAACTATACTTGCAACATAACCATTTTAATAATTTTTAATTCACCAGCTTCTGCGTCTCATCAATTTTTGGCGCCGTTGCCAGGGAGTTGCAATAGAGTGCTAATTTTATTAATTAGAATTTATTTATTTGTATTTTATTTTATTTTGCTACTATGAGCTGCATGTTTCTTCCGTCAAATGACGCGTTCACTTCCTGATCTGCGCTTGCTAATATTCGATCCCGAAATTGAAAGGACAATTTCACGAATAAGGCGAGAACAGCGTTGGTTAGCCCGTTCTGAGGGTGGATCTGAAAGTGAATCTGAGGAAGATACCAGCCCCCGTTCTACTGATTCGGTTGTTTTACGTGCAGAAAACATGGCAGCTAGGAGAGTTACCATCCAGGAGGAAGGAGCCCCTAATTTTACAATGCAACCGTTTCAAGCGCATCATCCAGCGGTAGCTACAGATTTTGAAATAAAACTCGCACTGCTAAATTTGATGCCCAAGTTTCATGGCCTACCTGCTCAAGAGCCTATCAAGCACTTGAGAGATTTCCAGGCAACCTGTTCTACTGTCAGGCGTGATGGCACTGATGAAACTTCAATTTTGCTGAAAACTTTTCCGTTTTCTCTTGAGGGAAAAGCAAGAGAGTGGTACTACACTCAACCTCTAGCAAATGTATCCAACTGGGATACACTCAGAAAGGAGTTTCTGGAGAAATTCTTTCCATCTGAAGTTACTGATAAGCTAAGGAAGGATATCTCCACAATTGTTCAGGATGACAATGAGACTCTCTTTGAATACTGAGAGCACTTCAATAATCTTCTGGAAGCATGCCCCCACCACATGATTGACAAGATCGTGCTACTCAGCTATGTTACACAGGGTATGAGGCCCCAAGATAAGACCATACTGGAAAGTGCCAGCAATGGGTCTATGAAGAAGTACAAGACCACTGATGAAGCTTGGCAATTGATCAGTGATTTAGCTGAATCCACTAGGAACCACAAACAAAAGCCAAGCCGTTCAAAAGCTGTTGCAGAAGTATCTTCTAGCAGAGAAACTACTGCTCTAACTCAAAGCATCTGTGAAATGACCAACTTACTGAAGCAACTACAGTTGAATCAACAAGCTCAGCAAGCTCAACCTCCACCACAGCAAAACCAATAACTAGTCCCACAAAGAATTTGCGGAATCTGTGCTGATTATAGCCATTACACTGATGAATGCCCGCAGCTCCAACAAGAAGACAACATGGTGGCATCCACTCACAACTTCTATGACCGCCCCAACCAAGGGTACAATCAAGGTGGAAATAATAACCATGGATGGCAGGACAATTCAAACCAGAATTGGAGGGACAACAATAATAGAGGAGGCGGAGATAATCAGGAGAATCAGAGGTGGAACAATAACAATAACAGGCAGCAAAATCAACCTTACAGAGCACCTCACCTGAGGCAGAACCAAGGACCACAGAACAATCAGCAGCAGACCTCTCAATTTACCCATTCTTCTTCACCTTCTACTAAAGACCTACTGCAATCTTTTGAGAAAAGACAACTGGCCATGGAAAGTAACATCATGAATAGTATTAATGCCAGTCTGAATGGTTTCACTTCTACTATGCAAGCTTTTATGACACAACTTGCATCAGCACAAAATTCCAGTAACCAACCTTCAAGCACCACTGGAATCCCCTCTCAACCATTACCCAATCCAAAGGGAGGCATTAATGCTATCACCCTGAGGTCTGGAACCACACTGCAGGAGAGGATTCAGGAGGAACCAAGCTCACCAGAATACACCTCAGCTAAAGAGGTGGTAGAAATCGAAGATGTTAAAGAGGAAGAGGATATACAGGACATAGCTGAAGAAGAGATAGCTCAACCACAGGAGGAAGCACCAAAAAGCGTAGGCACCACAGAAAACACTACTCCCGTTCCATTTCCACAACTTGCAAGGAAGCCCAGGAAGCAGCTGGACCCCAATCCTAAAATGGTAGAGATATTCAAAAAGGTTGAGGTAACTGTTCTCCTTTTTGATGTTATTCAGCAGGTACCTAAATATGCAAAGTTTCTAAAAGACTTATGTATCCATAAAGACAAAATTAATGAATTAGAAACTATTCCTTTAGGTAGTTCTATATCTGCTTTAATGGGAGGATTACCTGAAAAATGTAGTGATCCAGGTCCTTGCATAGTTAGTTGTACTATTGGTGGTGTAGTAATTTATGATTGCATGTGTGATTTAGGAGCATGTGTCAGTATAATGCCTTTGTCTATATATGATATTTTGAGGCTCCCTCCCATAAAAAGGTCGGCAGCTCGTTTTGTGTTAGTAGATAAAAGCATTATTACAGCGGCTGGAGTTGCTGAAGATGTTTTGGTGAACATTAAAGGGCTCACATTTCCCACTGATTTTTATATCTTGGAGATGTCCCATAATGATTCAGATAAGCCATCATCAATCCTACTTGGAAGACCATTCCTGAAGACATCAAAATTCAAATTGGATGCCTTTTCAGGAACATACTCCTTTGAAATAGATGGCCGCATAGTAATCTTCAATCTGAATGGAGTTATTAACAACCCCCCAGAAGATCGTTCTATCTTCCAGTGTGATGTCATAGACGAAAGTGTGGCTAAAATTCAAAAGGAAGAGTTTGAAGAGAGGCACACTGGACAAGGTCCCAGTGTGGGGACCCTCTTAACTGATAGTGAGGGCACTTCACCATTTTCACAAGCCCCAGATAATCCAGAGCCTGCCCATGATCAAAAGTTAGAATTGAAACCTCTCCCTCCACATCTCAAATATGCTTATCTTGAGGATGAACAGAAGCTTCCGGTTATTATTGCAAGGGAACTGACTTCTCAACAAGAAGAGCAGTTACTTGATGTACTGAGGAAGCATAAGAAGGCAGTTGGGTGGAGTTTAGCAGACATAGTGGGAATCAACCCTCAAGTCTGCGAGCACAAAATATTTCTAGAAGAGGGAGTAAGACCTGTCCGTCAACCCCAAAGAAGATTGAATCCCACCATCTTGGAAGTTGTCAAAAAGGAAGTGACCAGACTATTAGAAGCAGGTATCATATATCCCATTTCAGACAGTGAATGGGTAAGCCCAGTACAAGTAGTACCCAAGAAATCTGGAGTCACTACAGTGAAGAGTGAGCATGGAGAGCTCATAGCAACTAGAGTTCAGAATGCTTGGAGAGTCTGCATTGATTACAGGCATCTCAACCAAGCTACCCGTAAGGATCACTACCCACTTCCATTCATTGATCAAATGCTAGATCGCCTGTCAGGTAAATCACATTATTGCTTTTTAGATGGTTACACAGGTTATTTCCAGATTCATATAGCTCCTGAGGATCAGGAAAAGACTACTTTTACATGTCCTTTTGGGACCTATGCTTATAAGAGAATGCCCTTTGGCTTGTGCAATGCACCAGCTACCTTCCAAAGGTGCATGATGAGTCTTTTCTCTGATCTTATTGAGGACTGTATGGAAGTTTTTATGGACGATTTTAGCGTTTATGGTGATTCTTTTAGCCTTTTCTTAGATGGATGATCTCGAGTATTAGATAGATGTGTTAACACAAACCTTGTATTGAATTTCGAAAAATGCCACTTTATGGTAAAAACAAGGGATTGTATTAGGACATGTGGTATCTAATAATGGTATTTCTGTAGACCCAGCAAAGGTGAATGTTATTTCTAGTTTACCTTACCCCCTCTTCTGTGAGGGAAGTCCGTTTGTTCCTTGGCCATGCAGGTTTCTACCGGAGATTTATTAAAGACTTTAGTAAGGTGGCACTTCCCTTATCCAGATTACTGCAGAAGGATATTGAGTTCGAGCTCAGTGATGATTGCAAATAAGCGTTTGATAAGCTGAAGACTGCTCTGACTCAAGCCCCAATTGTGAGAGGACCAAACTGGAATCAGCCATTTGAAATCATGTGTGATGCTTCCAACCATGCAGTAGGAGCAGCACTGGCTCAGCGCGAAGGTAAAGATCCTTTTGTTATTGCCTATGCGTCTAAGACTTTAGACACTGTCCAGTCCAATTATACTACTACTGAGAAAGAGCTTCTGGCTATTGTTTTTGCTCTGGATAAATTCCGAGCTTATTTACTTGGTACTAGAGTAGTAGTGTATTCGGACCATGCAGCTCTAAAGTATCTATTAGCTAAAAAGGAATCCAAACCAAGACTTATACATTGGATACTGCTGTTACAAGAATTTGATTTAGAAATAAAGGATAGGAGTGGTAATCAGAATTTAGTAGCAGACCACTTGAGTCGCCTTGAACATATTAAGGATGATTCTACTCCTATAGATGATAATTTTCCTTTTGACAACCTGCAAGCAGTATCTGCAGTAATCCCTTGGTATGCACCTGTTGTTAATTATTTAGTTAGCCGCACATTTCCTCCACATTTTTTTAAACATCAAAGAGACAAGCTGAAAAGCGAGTCTAAATATTATATATGGGATGACCCATATTTATGGAGATGTGGCGCTGACCAGATAATTAGACGTTGTGTGCCTCAATCAGAATTTCAGTCCATTTTAGAGGTCTGTCACTCATCTGAGAGTGGAGGACATTTTGGCCCTCAAAGAACAGCTAGAAAGATCTTAGACTGCGGATTCTGGTGGCCTACTCTTTTTAGAGACGCTGCTGAGTTTTGTAAATCCTGCCCCCCATGCCAGAAATTTGGTAATATATCCAGGAGGGATGAGATGCCTCAACAATATATGCTCTTCTGTGAAATTTTTTATGTTTGGGGCATTGACTTCATGGGTCCATTTCCAAATTCTAATGGATATTTTTATATACTGTTAGCTGTGGATTATGTTTCCAAATGGGTAGAAGCAATTCCTACCCGCACTGATGATGCTAACACTGTTGTTTCCTTTGTGAGAAACCATATTATATGTCGCTTTGGATCACCACGAGCAATCGTGAGCGATCAAGGCACCCATTTTTGTAACAGGAGACTAACAGGATTGATGAAGAAGCATGGGATAATCCATAAAGTTGCAATAGCTTACCATCCCCAAACTAATGGGCAAGCCGAGGTATCAAACAGAGAAGTTAAGCGTATCTTGCAAAAGATAGTAAAGCCTCACAGAAAAGACTGGAGCACCAGGCTACAAGATGCACTGTGGGCATATAGAACAGCATACAAGACGCCCATTGGGATGAGTCCCTTCCGCTTGGTTTATGGAAAAGCTTGTCACCTCCCAGTTGAAATAGAACACAAAGCCTTCTGGGTAGTTAAGGAGTGCAACATGGGAATTGAGAACGCCGGAGCTGAAAGGAAGTTACAACTGCAGGAACTGGAGAACCTTCGCCTAGAAGCTTATGAGAACTCCAGAATTTACAAGGAAAAGATGAAAGCTGTGCATGATCAGAACATCAAGAAGAAAGAGTTTCAACCTGGAGATTTTGTCCTCCTTTACAAATCTCGACTAAGGCTCATGCCCGGTAAGTTGAGATCAAAATGGGAAGGTCCAGACAGAGTAGAGAAGGCTGAACCGTACGGAGTTTATCACCTAAGCCATCCTTCAAGTTCTGAACTTATTAAGGTTAATGGACAACGCTTGAAGCTGTACCATGGTGAGAAGGTGCAGAAAAATAAGGAGCTTGAGATCTTCCGCCTGGAAGATCCCCACATAGCAGCCGATTGAGCTAGTGGAGCGTCCAACTTACGGACGTTAAAGCAAAGTGCTTGGTGGGAGACAACCCACCGCGGTATGATCATTCTTTTCTTCACTTTTAGTTTTTCTTCTTTAATAATTCTTCTCTTTATTAGTGCTTTCGTGCAATTGCATTTCATGTCTTCATATTTCTGTTTATAAAAAAAAAGGGTTTTTCGCCGCGCGACGCGATCGCATCAGCAACGCGTCCGCGTCGCAAAGAGGGTGGAGAAAACAAATAAACGAACAGAGAGTTCGGCTGGAGTTCGGCTGGAGGTGTGCCAATGGCACAAATCGACCCACGCGACCGCATCCCTGACGCGTTCGCGTCGCATGGGAATCCTGACCTCCCACTCGACCGCGTGCCCCACACGGCCGCGTGCCCTGAATTTTCGACGTAAAAGGGTGCACACTGAGATATTGTGCAAGAGTAGTGCTGGATTGGTGCTGGAAGCACAATCCTTTTCACGCGACCGCGTCGCCAATGCGGCCGCGTCACCCATTTTATAACGCACACTCATGCGATCGCGTGACCCACGCGATCGCGTCACCCTAATTTGGTAATTAAAATAAATCGAACAGAGAGTTGTGCTGGAGCGAGGCTGCACTCGTGCCAGCAGCGTAACACGGATCACGTGACCGCGTGACTGACGCGATCGCGTGCCCCACGCGGCCGTGTCGCATGCGCCGCACAGCTCAACCTAAATTGCCAAATTATCTTATCTTTCTCTCCCCCCAAATCCTAATTTTTCTTTTCCCTCTTTATTTCTTCCTTCCCCCTTCTATCTCACCTTTCACTCTCTATCTTTCTCACCACCATTAACAAGGTTTTACTTTCTTCTTCCTTCTTCTCTTTTCCATCATTCTTATTATATTATATACATTTTTATTTTCTTTTTTCTTTTCACTTTTGTATTTTATTTTCTTCTTTCCCTTTTTACATGGTGCTAGAAAATTTTTGAGTCATTATCCCTCATTATATGCTTGTGACTTGTTACAATTTATTTGACAATTATTATTATTTTTAAGGGGATTGCTTGCATGTTCAATTTCATACTTTTTATATCTTATTTACCATGCATGCCATGTGTTTGTGAAAAAGCCTATATAGCCCTATGCACTTCTATACATTACTTTATTCTACTATTCAATGCTTGCTTTTCACAACTTTCCCTTATTATTTTATTAATTGAATTTAATTGTCAATACAAACGTGATGGTTTGTTACAAAGTATTGCTTGGTCTATGCTACTCATGCCCTTTGCCAGCATGCCAATAAACACCTTGCATTCATTTGTCTTTACATGCACTAGCTATTTTCCATAGTTGGCTTCTCACACGTACTCGCGAGCATGTGATAATGTCAGCATATCTTCATGTGCATCCATCACCCCCTTTTTCCGTTTTTCCTTCCTTGCTTTATATCTCTTTAAATTTAATTTTCTTTCTCTTCCCTTCTTTCAGGATGGCCACCAAGAAAGGAAAGGAGAAAGCAACTTCCAAACCACCAGCAAGAAGAGGAACTAAAAGAGCATTAGTGGCAGAGCCTTCTTCCACCGCAGTCAAGCCCTCAACAAAACGAGTTAAGAGGATAATAAAGGTTGACGAAAAGGAAAAAGCCTTTCCAGCAAAGGACGCTGCGCGATTTTCCAATCGCTACTGTGAGCAGATGTTCCCTATCATGGCAGAAAGGAATTATAACAATGAATACCTTCTTATCCTCCCGTCCAATATTGCCACCTTTGTTGAGCTGCAAATTGAGCGAAGACAATGGGGTTTCCTACGGAGACAGCCAAGGCAGGCCAATCTTTCTTGGGTAGTTAAGTTCTACTCCAACTTCTACATACCGACCCTGCAGTTTGTTTATGTCCGGCAGAAGCAAGTCCCCATTACAGAAAAGGCCATTCAGCAAGCTCTGAGTCTTCCCCTTATTCCAGCAGGAATGGACGCTTTTCAAGTAGCCACCCTTCAGCGCCAGAGATACCAATTCAACTGGGATTCCGTTCTCGGAGTCATCGCATTACCTGGCAGCCGTTGGATCTACGGATACCACCGTACCCGCCCTAAGGGAATCTTGGCTTCAGCACTTACCTTGGAGGCTCGCGTATGGGCGCAGATCATGTCCCATTACGTCTTTCCGAGCACTCATGAGTCCTCCTTCACTGCGGACATGGCTGTTCTACTATGGTGCATCCTCACAGACCAACCTCTGAATCTCTCAAGACATATCCGGAATGCTATGGAACACGTACAAATTGCGGGCAACTTACCTTTCGCTGCCCTGGTCTCAGATCTTGTCTCAGCAGCCGAAGTCTCCTACAGAGCTGGGGACACCAAAGCCATGCTTCCACGGGAGGATCAGTATGTCCCTAACGGGAAATACCTCAGACTCTCAGCAGCCACTACAAGCCTTCCTACTACTCCAGTTGAAGATAATCCTTCTTCAACACCACAAGCATCTACAACTGAGAAATTGCTCCAGCAGATAATTGAACGGTTGGATCGGCAAGAACAGAAAGCAAAGATGAGAGAGCGCCGTAACGAGCGCCGATTCAAACACCTCAAGGAGCTACTCAAGGGACATTTCAGAGACTCAGACACCCCGGACTCCACTTCCTTTACCAGCACAGGGAGCCATGACAGTCCCGCCTGTGGAGATACTGCTACCAGCCCACCCCTGTTTCTGACAGATGGCACCGAGGACGGTGCAAAGCCTTAAGTGTGGGGAGGTCGGTCAGTACCTGACTTCCGGAGGTAAATTCTCTTCTCTGGCACCAATAATTAGGATATTTTAGTTAGATTTTCTTTCCTTTATAGAATAGAATAAACTGCATAGGTTAGGATAGTTGCATGCATGTTCTACTTGATTGAAAAGACAATAAGTTTCTTTTAAAATTCTATCTGTGGAACAAAATTTCACTCATTTTTCAAAATTTTTATGATAAAATTGCTTGAGTTGTATTTGGAACATGATATTTGAGTTAAAGAACACATAACCTGTGAAAGATTTGAGCCTTTATGAATGGTTACATTATTTAACCATAATTATTTCATTCTTGTGTGTTTACTTCTCTATGATTGTAATCTATATTTTGTTTTATCTTATATGTCCAATAGTTATTATATTTGCATGCTTGCACATGATTGAGGCCATTATTTGTTTAAACTCACTCATCCAAATTAAGCCTACCCTTTTCAATTATCTTTGTTAACCACTTTGAGCCTTTAATTCCCATTTGTTCGATATTTTACCACATTACTAACCTTAAGCCGAAAAACAATCGTATATCCCAAATTGAATCTTTGGTTAGCTTAAGATAGAATTGTGTGTGCTAGTTAAGTATGGGAAATTGTGGGAACAAAAGTTGTTAAGGGAATGTGTCATAAAAATTTAAGGGAAATTTGGATACCTACTCATGTGAAACTATAAGAATTAAAAATCTATGTGCATTGACAAGTTTTATATAAAAAAAATTAAAATAAAATAATAAATATGAAAAATCAATAAATAAGGGGACAAAATTACCCCAATGTTGAATTCAGAATTCGAAGATCAATGTACATATGATAGAACCAAAAATATAAGTTGTACATGAGTATGGATTGAAAAAGGGAATTCTGGGTAGCTAGGTATGAACTTTAAAGATGACATTAAGTGTATACAAGTTATATTAGAGCTTGGGTTAATTAAAGATTCAATTTATTAGCTCACTTGACAAAATATACACCCCTGCCTATACCTTAGCCCCATTACAACCTTGAAAAGACCTCATGATGTTTGCATTGGTGTATTAACTATTGTTGATTGGTTAGGAGAAGAACAAAAGTTAGAAAGCATGATTAGAGAAGGATAGAGTGACCACCCTATACACTAGAGATTAGAGCGTACATACATTATCAGTGAGGGTTCAATACTTGAATTTTCAAGTTCCCTACTTTCACGAGCTATTTTCTTGCACTTTTATCTGTTTTATTGTGTAATGATAAAATTAGTGGAATTTGATTTGTAATTATTTTGAAGAGCTTATTTACTTTTGATCAAGTGGACAAGAATCATATAGTTGCATTTATTTATATGTATATAGGTTTGCATTGCATTTCATGAGTTTCTACATGTTCATACTTATTTCCTTATCTCCTTCAATTAAGCATGAGGACATCCTAATGTTTAAGTGTGGGGAGGTTGATAAACTACTATTTTATGGTTTATATTGTATTTAATTGTGTGGTTTTATCATGATCCTTACCCACTTATTCATTAAATTAGCATGCATTTAGATTTCCTTCCTGAATTTATTACATGTTTGAAAACTGCTTCCTAGAGACTTTAATTATTTATTTTTAATTCTCTTTTATTCCATTCGATGCCATGATCTGTGTGTTAAGTGTTTCATACTTTATAGGGCATGAATGAGTTGGAGATTGGAAAGGAAGCTAGCAAAAATGGAAAAAACACAAGAATTTGAGGAGATAACCAGCGAGAAGTGACGCAGTCGCATGGCTTACGCGACCGCGCAAAGGAGAGCAAATCGCAGTGATGCGGCCGCATGGCTCACGCGGCCGCGCGAATTGGAAAAGTTCTGGCGACGCGGTAGCGTGGACGACGTGAACGCGTGGCGAGGAAAAGCGCAAATGACGCGTCCGCATGGATGACGCGATCGCGTGACATGTGCGATATGCATAATCTGCAGAATTCGTTGGGGGCAATTTTGGGCCCTATTTCGACCCAGTTTTTGGCCCGGAACAGCAGACTAGAGTCAGAGAACATGCAGAAACAAATAACACATTCATTCAGAGACAGTTTTCAGATCTAGTTTTTACTCTCTTAGGTTTTTCTCTCTAGGTTTTGGAATTTTAATTTTCAATTGGTCTTAACATTAGAACATTGAGAAGAGTTATTTCCTCATCAAGACTTCATCATTCTAGTTTGTTTTCTTAACTTAGTTTCATTCTTCCATGTTCCTTGTTTTGTCCAATTTTGTTATTTGAATACTTTTATAATTAATTAATGCAAGGATTATTTCTTTTTAATTCAATTTCAATTCCAATAATCATGTCTTCTTTTAATTCCTTTTCATGTGCTATGGATTCTTTATTTACAATGCGTGAGTAGTTTCCTTACTTGATGGGGAGTTGATTAAAAGGAATTCTTGAGTTGGAAGGATTGAAAGAAAAATTTGTAATTGGGTTAAATGTTGGATTGCTATCCTGTCACCAACGCCAATCCCTTTGAACTAAGTGGGTTGCAACTTGTGAACAGATCTGGCATTCCAGCTTGTCTGACTTTCCCTACTTAGTAAAGGATAACCAAACAGAACAACCATTAATTATAAATTAATCTTACATTCACTCCACCAATAATAGAAATTCCAACCAATCAACTCCCAGTCAAGGCTTTTATTCATATTATTTAACTTTCCTCAATTTACATCCCAATTTACTTAGCTCAACTTCTTGGAACATCTGATTAATAAGATAGCACACTTTTCTGCAACTCGTTGGGAGACGACCTGGGACTTAAAACTCCCAGTATTTTTTAATTTAATTCTCTGTGACATATTTCTAAATTGATAGGCAGATTTTCGGTGAGTTAAGAACTATACTTGCAACGTAACCATTTTAATAATTTTTAATTCACCAGCTTCTGCGTCTCATCAGTCGCCATCCCTTTTGGTTGTCGTTGGAGGGGGAACGCCTCATCCCGACGTATTGGAGCTTTGGGGCGGGGTCCAACACCTTCATTAAGGTGACCTATAAGGGGATGTCCGCCGTAAATAAGAGAATTGCCGACGTGTTGTGGGCGGTCTTTGGAAAGAACCCCGTGAACCCCCACCTCCTTATGGGTGAACGGGAGGTCGCCAGGAATTATATTTGTGAGCTATTTTGTCTTGTACTTTTATGTTGTTTATCATTGAATTTGTTATCGCCGACTTCACGACTGACGTATTTGTTTGTCTGTTGTAGTGGAGATGTCTGCTTCGGTGACCGGGCTCGAAGGTTTAGTTAAGACCTTCTTGGAGCATAGCGACGAGGAGAAGGCTGACGAGAAAGTTGCCGGGAAGCCGGAAGACCCTACCGAGAAGAAGGAGGACCATGTACCTTCGCCTCGGGACACCGAGATGTCTGACAAAAACTCTGTCGGGATGCAGGCTTCTCCTATTCCCGATGAGACGGCCGGTATTGGGCAGTCGTCCTCTACCCATCAGGAGTATGATGATCTGAAGCTTGTCCCTACTCCCAAGAGGCAGAGGGCATCCTCTAGCCCGGAAGGAACTCTCACCATGATGGAGAGGAACTTCGATGCTGGGGTCTTTATTGATAATCAGCTGATTCCCGATATGAAGGATCACTTTCTTAGTACCGAACTCGCGGGGCAGGCGAGGTGGATGTACCGCACCCTTCTCCGCAGAGCGGTGATAGCTCGGAAGGCCGAGTTCGAGTTGTCGGGCATGCAGGGATTGCAAAGGAAGCTCGATACTACCGCCTAGGCCAACAACGAGTTCAAGGTCCAGGTCGAAAAGCTTCAGGAACAACTGGCCGCGGCAGAGAAGGGGCGCAAGGATGCCAAAGAGAAGGCTGCGTCCTTTGAGGAAAAGATGAAGGTCTCCGATGCCACCGTCTCCCGTTTAACCGAGCGGGAGATGACTCTAGAGAGCCAGCTTAACGCCGCACAAGGTCGGGTGGTTGCTATGGAGAAAAAGCGTGACGCGGCCATCTCGTCGGCTGAGGCCGCACAAGCTGAGTTTGAAGAGCTGAAGAGGAAACATAGGGCGGTTAGGGAGCAGGGGAAGAACGCGATCTTTATGACCGAAGAGGCTCTCAAGGCCCAGGTGAAAATTGTGGTCCCAGACTTCGACACGTCGGCTATTGGGGTCTTCAAAACAATTCAGGACGGCAAGATTGTTGACATGCCCCGAAAGTGAATTCTTGTAACTTACGTTTTTATGTGGATTTGTAGAACACTTGTTGAGACCGTTTACTTTTGTTATACTTAAGTGGTCACCTGGTCGGCTTATAATTATCGTCTTTATCTTGCTGTTTAGTAGTATTCTTTGTTTTGTTACCATTTTTTCGGTGTGGACTTATTGCTTGTGTCCATTTTGCCGTTTGTGTTGGTAACTTGGTTGGAACCATCCTGGTCTTATTATTGCGGCCTTTTGTTATGGCTATGATTCGATTGGCTCCCGGGGTGATCAGTCCCAGGTTGTCGTTGAAGAACGCGATGGTGTGGGATACATATTGGGGAATGGTAGATGGGAGAATTCAGACAAGTAAACATTAATCGTCAGCTAAACAAGTTTATGAACATGGTAGGTACTTAATAAAAGTAAATCATTGGAAATTAAAAGGTTATCTAGCTTGCTAGGCCGCTTAACCGGTGTACCCAAGCTACGAATAGAATCTCCTCAGGTTACCTGCATTCCATGTTCTCGGAATTTCTTTACCATCGAGTCTCTCCAATTTGTAGGCACCTTTGCCAAACACTTCTCTGATGTTGTAGGGACCTTCCCAGTTTGCCGCCAGCTTTCCTGGGGTTGGTAGCCCGACGTCGTTTCATCGCAGGACGAGGTCTCTTTCCTCGAACTCCCTTCTGAGGACCTTGGTATTGTAACGTAGGGCTATTCTTTGTTTCAGTGCTACCTTCGATAAGTGGGCCATCTCTCTGGCCTCGTCCACCAAGTCTTTCTCCACCACTTCTTCTACTCCCGCTAGAAGTAGTCGTGGGCTCGGCTCGCCAATCTCTACAGGTATCACCGCGTCGACCCCGTATGTTAGGCGAAAGGGGGTTTCTCCTGTGGAACTTTGCTCGGTTGTTTGGTAGGACCAGAGGACCGAGGCAAGCTCGTCGGCCCATGCGCCTTTTTTGCTATCTAAATGCTTCTTGAGGCCTAGCAGGATGACTTTATTTGCAGACTCCACTTGTCCATTTGTCTGGGGATGTTCCACCGAGGAGAACTTTTGTTTTATCCCTAGGCCGGTGAGAAACTCTGCAAACTTCTTGTCAGTGAATTGCGTTCCATTATTTGAAATGACGATTTCCGGGATACCGAACCGGGTTATTACCTGCCTCCACATAAACTTTCTACAATTTGATGAGGATATGCTGGCCAACGGTTCAGCCTCTATCCATTCGGTGTAGTTGGTGACGACAACTATGAGGTACTTTACTTGCCCAGGGCCAACCGGGAAGGGCCCAAGAGGTCGACTCCCCATTGTGCGAAAGGTTCAGAAGACGTCAGTAGGCTCAGCTCAGAAGCTGGCGCTCTGTGGAAGTTGGCGTTCTGTTGACACTTGGCGCATTTTTTCACGAATTCTCTGGAGTCATTCATCATTGATGGCCAGTAATACCCAGCTCAGATGAGCTTCCTCGCTAGGGCTTTGCCCCCGATATGGTGGCCGCAGCATCCCTCATGGACTTCTCTGAGCACATAGTTTGTCTGGTCGAGGTGTAGGCACTTCAGCAAAGGTTGGCTGAGTCCCTTTTTGAATAGCTGGTCCTGTATGACCGTGTACTTGGCAGCCTCCCTTCTCAATGCTTTGGCTTCCTTCCCATCCCCAGGGAGTTTTCCATTTTTCAAGAAATCGGTGATGGGGTCCATCCAAGAGGGGCTCATCTTGGTCAGGTGTAGGGCGACTGCGGGCTCTTTCGTGATGCCTTGAATGAGGGAGCGGTTGCCGGTTCCAGGTTTTGTGCTTGCCAACTTGGATAGGAGGTCTGCTCGTGTGTTCTTTTCCCTTGGTACGTGTTGGACCGTGACCTCCTCAAATTGTTTGCTCAGTTCTTTGACCCTTTCCAAGTATTTTTGCAGCAGCGAGTCTCTGGCTTGGTAGCTTCTATTTACTTGCGCGGTGACGACCTGCGAGTCGCTGCATACTTCCAACCTTGTGGCCCCGACTTCCCGAGCTAGAACCAAGCCTCCCAGAAGGGCTTCGTATTCTGCTTGGTTATTTGACATGGGAAACTTGAACTTAACTGATTGTTCGTAAACGACTCTAGCCGGGCTTTCTAGAATGATCCCGGTGCCCCCGGACGTCTGGTTGGAAGCTCTGTCCACATGGAGTTTCCACCGTGTGTCCGTGTCCTCGGTTGGATTTCCGGTTACTTCCACTAGGAAATCCGCCATTGCTTGTGCCTTAATCGCGTGTCGGGGTTCGTAGCTCAGATCGTATTGGGACAGCTCAATGGCCCAGATCATCATTCTTCCTGCCAGATCAGGTTTTTGGAGTACCTGACGGATCGCCTGGTCCGTTTTCACGACCACCTGGTGACCCTGGAAGTATTGTCAAAGTCTGCGGGAAGAGATCAAGAGTGCTAGTGTCAGTTTTTCCAGCTTGCTGTACCTAAGTTCTGCCCCTTGCACGCTCTACTCACGAAGTAAATCGATTGCTGGGCCTTCCTTTCTTCTCGCACCAGCACCGCTGCAAGCACTCCTTCTGTTATGGCTAGGTACAAGTCGAGTGGTTCTCCGGCTTTGGGTTTCCCGAGCACGGGGGGTGCTGCTAGGATTTCTTTGAAGTGGTTGAACGCCTCCTCGCACGCCGGAGTCCATTCAAACGCTATTCCCTTCTTCATCAGGTTGAAGAAGGGTAGGGCCTTTGCTGCCGATGCGCCGAGGAATCGGGAAAACGCGGTGAGCCTTCCCGCCAGCCGCTAAACGTCTTTGATGCAACCTGGGCTCCTCATCTGGAGTATCGCTTGGCATTTTTCGGGGTTGGATTCCACTCCCCTTTGGGTTATCATGAACCCTAGGAACTTTCCGGCCTCCATGACAAAGGCGCACTTAAGCGGGTTGAGCCTTATGCCGTGTTGTCGGAGGGATGCGAACACATTCTCCAAGTCGCTTATGAGATCATCAGGTCAGGCGGTTTTTGCAAGGATATCGTCCACATAGACTTCCACCGTCTTGCCGATAAGATCACTGAATATTTTGTTCATCAGCCTCTGGTACGTTGCCCCCGCGTTTTTCAGACCAAAAGGCATTACCTTGTAGCAGTAGGTCCCTCCTGGCATTATGAACGCCGTTTTATCCTCATCTGGCCGGTGCATTGGTATCTGGTTGTAGCTGGAGTAGGCGTCCATAAAGCTCAGATACCGGTACCCTGCGACCACGTCAACGAGTGCATCAATGTTGGGGAGAGGGTAGCAGTCCTTGGGGCATGCCTTGTTGAGATCAGAGTAGTCCACACACATTCTCCATCACCCGTTGTGCTTTTTTACCAGGACCACATTTGACAACCAGGTAGAATAGTCTAGTTCCCGGATAAACCCTGCTTCAAGGAGGCTGGCCGTTTGTCTGGCCACTTCATCTGCCCTTTCCTGAGACATTTTTCTTCTCCTTTGAGCCACTGGTTTGGCTTCCGGCCTGATGGCTAGGTGATGTGACATGAGTCCGGAGTCTATCCCCGGCATATCAGCAGGTGTCTAGGCAAACAAATCGCCATTGGCTCTGATCATTTCCATCAAGGGCTCTTTTAATTCATGGGGGAGGTTTCTATTCACGAACGTGAACTTTTCCTCCGTGGTCCCGACCCTAAACTTTTCCAGGTCCCCTTCTGGTTCGGGCCTGGGCTTGTCGTCAACTCTGGCATCCAAGTCGGCGAGAAATACCCCCGATGCTTCCCTAGATTTCTTTCTTAATGAGAGACTG
Organism: Arachis ipaensis; assembly: GCF_059453495.1. NCBI lineage: Eukaryota > Viridiplantae > Streptophyta > Magnoliopsida > Fabales > Fabaceae > Arachis > Arachis ipaensis. The sequence continues at coordinate 39,807,869 of NC_142442.1, forward strand.
GCGTTGTCGCAAGCGACTGCCGTTTCCAGGTCTCCCCTTACAGATCCTACTGACCCTTCTTCAGTTATGAACTTCATTACCAACATCCTTGTGCTAATGACTCATCCTAGGTCGTTGATGGTTTTTCTCCCCAGGATGATGTTGTAGGCGGTGGAGTCTCGTAGGATCATGAACTCGGCCATTATCGTTCTTCTCCCTTGGCCTTGTCCCAATGAGGTCGGCAGGGTGATTATGCAAGGGCAGGCCCACCTTCTTTAAGACCTCCCTTGCACATCTGTAGCGAAGCTGTCAGGGACGCGTGTCTGGGTCAGCAGTCGGGCGCCTTGTTCCTAACCATCCGGGTCGGGTGGCGCCCGGGTCGGGCCGGCCCACATTCAGTTTGGGCCAGGCCGTAACATATATAAACCCTAAACCTATTGCAAGCGCTTACTTGATTTTGACCTAAACATCAAGACTGAAATCACGACCAATAGATAATAAGAAATCACAAGTTGATATCAATTCTGAATGAAGAAAATGGAATCAAGAAAAAGAAAAGGCTTACAGCGACGACGTCAGGGTTACACCAGGGAAGCTGGTCTTTACCGGAGAAGAAGTTACCAATGGAGTCAACTATCATTTCGAGCTTCGCTTCAAACTTTGCCATTCAACAATAACCATCGAGTTTCCACCGAGTTGAGCTGAGTTTCATGAATCATTGCAGACACGACGAGAGCGGCAGAGGAGGGAGCCCGTGCGATGTAAGGGATGACAGAGAGAGATCCTTCGACTCGAGTGGCGGCGACAACGGCGGAAGAAGGTGGTGCGACGGAGAGAAGAAGCAACTTGGTGACGAAGAGAGGAACAAGCTCATTTGATTTATGTGGAGTGTGAATAGAGTTCGATAGGGTGGGGATAAAATTAGGGTAAACTCAATATTTCCGATAGAATATTTTAAATTACAGATAGATTTTTTGTCTGTAATAATTTAATAAAATGCAGCGTTTTTATTTATTTAATTACAGACGAATTTTTCGTCGGTAACCATTTTCCATGGAAAAAATTTAATTTTTCCGACAGAATTATCGAGGGATTCTCTTTTCCGTCTGTAATTTATGCTAATTTATTTTTTTTGGTTCCTGACAAAAAATTCTTTGCAAATTCCATCTGTATTCCGTGGGATAAAATCTGTCGGAAATATCCGTCTGTAATAACTAGTTTTCTAGTAAGTACAAAAACTGATTTAAGATTCAAATAAGATTTAAAAGTAGTCCTTAGGTCGAATTATATGTCGCGTATTTAAACTAGTCTTGTCTAGTTAAATCTTAAAAGAAAACACAATTTTCAAAAGTTGTTTTAATCCGAATTATATGTCACTTATTCAAAATTAGAGTGATTAAAAATCATGTATGTATCACATACTAATTGAACCATTATTCTTAGCCAAATTCAAAAGGTCATATGAAAGAGTTTCAAAGTTCAATTCAAATATCAAAATTTTTAATTATAATAAAAAAATCGAAAGAGATTATCATACCTTTCGATACTACTAATTCGAATGAAAAACGAATGACTCAATCATGAAATAGATCAATGCAAAACTTTAAAATAAGATAAACGTAGATTAATAACCCATAGAAAATATAAACAGAGTTTCTAATCCTTTGACAAAGGATTAGTTACCCATGGAAAAGTAAAACAAAACAAAACAAAACAAAACAAAACAAAAGAGGAAGAGAGACACATGAGGGATCTGAAGATCCTTCTCCTAGATGCCTTCTCGTGTGAAAAATGTTCACTTATTTATATCCTAAATTCTAGAATTCAAATTTAAAACCAATCCTAATCTTATCCTCTAGAGAGAAAAATAAGATAACTACTTACTTCAAATTCAAATCAAAACCATAATTCAAATTTATTCTAAAAACAAATCCTAACAACTAAATCTTTTATGTTTCTAGTGAGAAATAATAACTAATCTTTCGGAATCTTCAATATTTTAGATGTGATTAAGACTTCTAATAATGTGGATGATTAAGCTTGGGCCTTAATTGTTGTTTCCTGAGAGTTGTAATTATCTTTAAGCGGGACTTGCATTTTGAGCTGTCTGGGGTGTTGTTTTTCATGTCTCAAAGACAATAGTGGTGGGCAGTCCAAATCAAACGTCCACTGTAGACATATGCATATCATTCTGAATCTCTAGACGTTAGCTTTCTATCACAACTAGAACCGCCTCATTTAAACTTTTGTAGCTCAAGATACCATCACTTGAGTATAAAGAGGTCAGGACTCAAAACTAGTTCGCCATGTGTGGAAGGAGGCCACTAGGCGTGCGTGAAATCCTTCCATTGGTCGTGCTCATTTCCTTGTTCCTTAGGGCATGCTTCTATTTCTTAGGCACGCTTTTGAGTTTTTTTTTTTTATTGTTTTTGGGCTAAAAATTTCTGAAAACACAAAAATACTAACACAGTTCTAAATATTTGATTATTTATTAAATTCTATTAGAAAACATAAGAAATTTAGTTGAAACCTAAGAAAATGAATAAAAAAACTTTAAAAACTACTTAAGATAGCGTGTCATCATTTTATTTGAATTTTAAATAAAGTTGTACATTTACCTAAAATATATATAATAAACCTATAAGAAAAGGCCAAAAAAAATAATTTTACCAAGGGTTAGGCCCTTGGTAAATATTAATTTTATAAAAATTAAAAAATATTTATTAGTTATCGCAACGTCCCTGTTCGAGATGGTACAACTCGGATGTGACCAAGAGATGAAAACAATATTCATCGATTTTAAGAAACTATGTTATGAAGTTCAGAATTGCCACCAATCAATTTTTTATAAAGGAAAATGGTTGATTGGATGCTAAAATGAGAAAAATTATGCAATACAGAATTTAGGTTTGCAGGTTGTACCAAAGTTAAGGTATTATGCTCCCTTAAGGTACTTAGATCAAATCATAGACAATGAAAAATAACATTTTTTATGGATATATACTTCGAGATGACATTACCATAATATATTGATGATGTCATCAATGTAGGCAAACTCAAAAAAAGAAAAAAAGAAAAAAGGAGGTTCAGATTCATTGGCTTTGGTAAAGGAAAAGCTAAAGTGAAACAAAAAGAGTAAAGTATTATTTTTGTCTCCAACATTTGGGATAAGACCCAAAGTTCTCCCTAACATTCAAATTATCCAATTTATGTCTCTAACATTCTAAATCATAATAATATGGTCCTGTTAACGACTCTGTTAACAAATTACTAATGACATTGTATACATGAAAATTATTGTCCATTGTGGCAGACCGTTCCAATGTTTTCATTAGTCAATAAAAAAATAAATAAATAAATAAAAAGATAAATCTAACAATCCATAATCTTAATTGCAAAACGTTCCGTGCCCTTGCAACGTGTCTTCTCACCATCTTCATATTCTCTATTTGATTTTCATGGCCTCTCAAGCCTCCCAATCAATGCAAAGTAATACACAAGTGATGCAAACCAGGATCCAAACACGTTGAAGGAGGACATCTTGCTATTGTTGAGAAGAGCATGAGCTCAGACTTTCTTAACTGCAGAGAATCCTAAACGAAAGTTTTGGAGCTGCGTTAACCATGGGATAAGTAGAAAATATTGTGTTTGTTGTGCAATTATAGGTTTACGGTATTTGTTTATGTGACTGGGTTATCTTTTTAGAATAGATTGGATAAGAATTTGGTTATTTGGTATAGGTGTAGAATAAGAGGAAGATTGTCAAATTGCAACACTAAGAAGGAAAGTCACAAATTTAAAGGACAAATTGGCCAATATTAAAGTGAGATTTATATTTGGAATGAAAGTTCTAGTTAGATGGATAATTGTACTAATCTTGCTATGTGAATGTGACAAAATAAGAATGACAAAATTTGGGAGACTTTTACCACAATAATGATTCTGTAGGGGTTTAGGGTAAAAGAATGAGAAAAAAAATAAAGATGTGCTTTGTATTTTACTAACAAGTTCAGAGATTATGTTAGTTGTGAATTTTTCCCTATATGTTTTGATTGCAACTTAAGTTTGAATGAATTGCAAACTGGCTATTTATTTTGCCTTCAATTTAAATCATACAATGCATTGCTACAACAAGTATTTAACTTTCTATTAATTAAATGATATGACAATAATTAAAAAACTTGTAAAACTCAAAAAAATAATATATAATTAATTAATAAATTAATTATGAATAAAGAAGGTTTAGAAATTATAATTTATAATTTGAGAAAAAATATTTAGAACGCGAATTAAAACACTAATCTTAAAGGTTTTGGCTCAAAATTGGATTAACGGGCTAAAACAAGTGAACCGGGGCCAAATAGACCCAAGCCCACATATATAACACTTAACAAAGCCGCATTTCAGCCTCCATTCCCCCATTTCATAAAGAGAGAGGCGGATAGGAAAAGAGAAGAGAGAAGAGAGCACACTATTCATCATCATCTTTGAAACTCCATAACTTTTGATCCGGAACTCCGATTGATAAGTCGTTTACGGCTACGCATTTGTCTCAGATCCTTCTTCAATTCTATCTAGATATTGTGATAAGTAAATATGAAATTACTGCCAAATTTTCTATTCTCTCCACTATTTCACATTTTTGGGTAGTTAGTGTTGAAATCTTGTGATTTTGGTTGTTTAGGAATACTCTAGCATAGATTCTAAGTAGATTCCATCCCTATTTCATACGTATTAAGGTAAATGAACTCTTTTCCTTTGATTTTTCCTAATCATGTATGAAACCTTAGCTTGAAATGTGAATTAAATTGGTGTAACTAGGTTAAATGAATATGATGGCTTGCTTGGGTTGAGTTGTGTTGTGATTTTGTTGCTTCATTTGGTTGCAGAGTAATTGTAAAGGCCTAATTGATGTTGGGTGAAGCTTAAGACCTCCGTCTAATAGGTACGAATTTTAGTTTCGAGTAGGCATGATGTAATACTATGTGACCCTAGGTTAGCATTGAATGATATATGTTGATGATGGATTGTGGCTTAGTATGATTTTGTGAATTTGGATGTGAATGTTGTGATATGAATGAAATACATGATGATATGAATGAATTAGTAATGAATGTTGTGGTGTGAACATTTGAACCTAAGGCCGTGATAGGGTGAGGTATCCCCTGTGAGGTAAGATATGGTAAGTTTCATAATTGCCATGATTTGATTTGGTTGTGATGAATGAATGTTGGATTGGTTGGGTTGAAACTTATTTAATTGAGTGTTGAATGGATAGAGGGTAATTGAATTATTGATGAAAGTTGGAAAGTTAGATTATTGTGTTAGAATTGTTGATTTGGTGTTGAATAGGTGGTAATTGGTAAATAATATTTGAGAAATGTTGTTGGGGATGTTTTGAAAGGAATTGAATAGAAGAGTTGGTGAAATTAGTGATTTTGTGGAAATTGGTAAAAATGAGTTTTTAACCAACTTCGGCGGGTCATAACTTGGTGCTCGAAGTTTGGATTTTTGTGGAATTAGTCTTAAATTAAAGATGATGATGAGAGCTTTAATATGGTTTAAGAATGAAGAAAAACAAAATTTTGTAAAGAAAGTTATGAAGGATTGAAAACTGGTGTAAAAATCTGAAACTGAGATTATGCAGAAAATCAGAAATTCTGGTCTACGTGCCTACGCATAATATGGTGCGTGCGCACCCAACAGAGTGGGTGTTAGTGCTCGTGCATACACACAAGGGGTGTGCGTATGTACGCCTAGAAATTTTGCAAGTTGTGCGTACGCATGACACTTCTGATTTGTGTGTACACACAAGGGTGATGCATATGCACAAGTCCTGTTTTCTCACTTAAACTCTTTTTTGACTGTTTGGCTTCTCTGGTAAGCTTGTATACTTTCGTAACCCCTATTTAAGGTCTGAAAGCTAATTTTTAGACTCTAGAATGAGTGTGAGTATATGAAATAAATTAAATTGAATTATTCCCAGATAAATGCTTGGTTAGACCAGATGACTTAGCTGCAGGGATGGTGGTTTGTCCCACCCACGGTGAGGATGGTGATATTATCCTACTCATGAGTTAATGGAGTTTATAATTGCTAAAATATTAGGATTAGTGAACCTAAGCTTGATAAATCGATAATGAATTTGGGGAGGTTGAGGATTCCTTCCGGTTATACGTTTATATATGTGAATGGGGATTTTGATGAGATTATGATTGAAAAATATGAAGGACACTATAACCCAAGAGTGTGGCAGGCACTATATCTCGAAATGAATAGGCGAGTTGAGATTGAGGATTCTCTCTCTCGTGTTTTAATTATAATTGAGAAAGCATTATGATTGACGTTGTGAGGATGGTGGCTTTGTCCCGCTCACGTATAAGTAAGTTGAGATTGAGGATTCTCTCTTTTGTTGTGATAGACAAGCTGAGATTGAGGATTCTCTCTCCTGTCGCGGTGGACAAGCTTGAGGTTGAGAATTCCCTCTCTTGTTATATCGGGAAGTTAGATAGAAAATTGAGGATTTCCTTCAGTTAAATTCTGTATCATTAATTTGAATTTTGGTTATGTCTGATTATATTTGATTGAAATGAGTTTTTGATTGATATAGTGAGTATGGTGGCTTTGTCCCGCTCACGTATAGGCAAGTTGAGATTGAGGATTCTCTCTCTTAATATGATAGACAAGATGATGTTGAGGATTCCCTCTCTTGTTGCGGTGGGCAAACGGGGTTAAGAATTCACTCTCTTGTTACATCGAAAAATTGAATGGAAAAGATTGAGGATTCCCTTCAATTTAATTTCTGGCTGTGGTATGAATGAGTTAGGTTGAGGATTTTCTATCAACATCACAGTCTTTCTCTGATTGGGAGATTGAGGATTCTCTCCTGGAAGGTTGAGGATTTCCTTCGTGTAGAGAAACGATATCCGAGTTAGCTACCGGGTGTGTTAGGTTTTGGAAGTTTAATCGATGCGTGAACTCAAGGCCAGTAGGACAAGCATGCATTATTTGCATTTGTGTTTATTGATTAGGTGTGCATCTTGTATCTGGCTTGCCTTCTTGATTAATTGTATCTATATGCTACTTGATCTAATTGCTTTATCTGTTCTCTCTACTTATGTATTCTTTGTATTGCTTTGTATGTGTTTGAACAACTGAGAGGTCCTTTATGTTGGCGATGGTGACGCTGAGGGCTGTTCTTGATGAACTGTTAATAATTGAATGATTAGATATTGCTAATTGAGTATTGATTGATATCTGAGCTCCCTGGTAGATGCAAGAATTGTGGTTCATCTCATTTGCTCCGGGTTGAGATTGGAACCCCCTAGGTAAATGCAAGGATCATGATTCGCCCCACTTGCTCCTGGTTGAGAAATTGAGAGTGCTGGTATAACTGATAACTTATATTAAGACTGTTGAGACTAAATATTGATAATAATAATTGTTAGAAACTATAAAGTTGGAAGGGTTTAATGCTGAAATGAATAATAATGATATTAAGAGAACTAATAGCTTAATGTTGGAAAGAACCGATATTAGAGACAGTTGACAAGGGCTGAGACTTAGTCTGTTTACCATGTTTGGATTAGAAAGGACCCTAGACTTGAACCTTGAATGATTGGAGTTTAAGATTTTCTAGCAGGTTCATATCTTTTTACATTATCTTTATTTGAAATTATTATCCTACTGAGAACCTGAAAGGATGATGTTCTCACCTGTGTTGGGAATTGTTTATTTTACAGATGCAGGACGTAAAACACCTCATTAAGCATGCTGATTTTTAAGGGACATGAAAATATATAATATATATTTCTAGCTGACATTATCTTCACAGGTCGAGACTAGTGTTGTTATGTATACCCTTTGAATCTTATATATATATATATATATATATATATATATATATATATATATATATATATATTTCTGTCATTTCTATATATCGTTGACGTTTTTGAGTGTGATGCGACTTTTGTTTTGTTATCTCTTCTTCACGGGCTCCTAGTATATCATATTTCTTCAAATACTATGTATATATTTTCTTTTAGGTATCGTAATATCTCATCACCTTTGATTTACGACTATAGCATAAAGTTTTGTATGGTAGGTTGTTAGAAAACTAACATATACTTTATCATTAAATATAATATTGTCACTGGAGTACAACCACAATCTTAATCAACTAAGTTTTTATCACAGAAGAACATAACCATACTCAAACAGAGTCAATTGGCAATAGAGGTCCTAGCTATTGTGAACACATAGCAAAATTTAGTCATTAAAATTGTTTCCTTACAATAAAAACCGTAAAGCAAACAAAGATTAAAGATCCTAAAAAGGCAAAAACACAAAAGGGCTCTTATGTGTCCATCACTCTATTTTTTTACATGTTGTGGGTGGTGTTTTTGCCATGAACTTTAGTTGGGAGAGGATGACAGTCTTGGTTGGACAGTTGCTGCTTATGCAAAAGCAGTATTGGAAGGGGTCACTTTGGCCCTTTTTGAAGGTGTTTGTGATTGTTGGGTATTGACAGTATCGTTAGTTGATTTCTTCTTTACCTATGAGGTTTGTGGCCCTTTCTAGAGTTGCTTGTGATTACTTGCTAAGGGATACTTGACTAGAAGTAGCTATCAAAATACCTTTTGAAGTTAATCTTGATGTTCTCCTTGAAGTGCCTCTTGAGGTAGATTCAGTAACATTATTTCCCTAAGCATGAAACATGAACAAGATTATGATATATCCTAATGAAACCACAAATATAATATACATCAAGACAAATATCCATAGTACTTACAACAACAGTTGCAACTATTTTATGCTTGTTTCAGAAAGTCCATTCATTGTGACTAGTAGTAAAACAATAAGAGCACTTTTAGGCCTATCCTTCATTAGAAATTCTAACCTTAATTGCTTGCTGATAAACAACTTTAGACCTTTTTTTCTTAGGCGTTTCAATCGGTTTTTTATAGATTGGTGGCAATACATCATTATACACAGTATTTTTTCATAGATTCAAGCCATTCGCAGGGGTGCACAACATGTTGGTAGTATGAGACATATGCATCTTTCTTGTAGCATTCGGCAACATAGTTGTCCACATTGAAGCACTTTTTCCTAATGCAAGTCATTGCATGTGCACATGGATGCTTGATAGCTAAAACTTTTTGCATGAGCACTCATCAGTTCTCAAACCACTACATACTTCTCTTTGCTTACGTGGATGCTAACCACCTATATTTGTCACAGCCAGCATACATTCTCACCCACTTACCACTTGCATCAGTTATTTTTCTACCTTAATCCAGATTTGGGGCAATACCTCTCTTAGATAAGCGACTATCCTATCCTATTATCAGTCCAATACTTCATCTATATATATATATATATATATCCTAATGTCTTCTAACATAGACTCTATTAGCTTCTCTCTATCTTCCATAATCATAGAAGTTATTAACTACAGTGCTTAGGCCTAGTGGCAAACCTGGACTGACACCAAAATCTAGTTGGTATTTGCATCTAATACTTGTATGCATGCTCCATCATCAAGCTTCTGTATCTCAACTTTCTTTTTTTCAAGTCTTGGACATAGGTCACTTTTGCAATATTTCATATCATAAACTTTAGTTGAAGTATTGGAAATCTTTTCTTAGAATTATTATAAAAATGTCTGACACAAAATCTATGGCCCACCCCGGACAGAAGCATCTCAATGGATGACACTAAACTCTATCCAAGTGACAAATTGAAACATAATCAATTTAATTTACACTATTTTGTGAACAGTAATGTTATGGTGGGTCAAAATTGAAAGAAATAACTTAAAAAAGGACAAAATTAAAACAACACAACATAAAGCGAGACAAAATTAACATATCATAAACTCAACAAGTTATATTTCAGAAACCAAACGCATTCACAAATACAAGTTAAATATCAAAAGGTACACAATACTTAAAAATAGTTAAAGAGTATTTTTTGTTAGTTAGACATGAATGTGCAATTCTTATTTTGACAACTCAAAAAAACATCACAAAAATAGATAAGAAACTAAGTCCAAGAGTCCTTGGTTTTCTGTCTCAACCAATATATATGCAATGGGGAGAATTTAGTTATTAGGGTCCCAACCAATTGCTGTGAGAAGTTGGCCTCTATATGCTGTCTTAATGAAGCACCCATCTAGGTCAAGGCCAATTATTGGCCTGCACACTAATAAACTCTTCTTGGATACATCCAAACACACATATCGTCTTTCAAACTTAGGTCTCATGTCAACCCCTGGCATTAGTCTCTCATAAAAAAATTCAGGGATCTTTGGACTTGCAAGTTGATTGAAGATCCTAAATTTGACCTCAGCATTTCATCACAATAATAATAAAGCCTCCTGTATTTCTCTATTTAAATTTTCTATAACTCATCCAGTGCAAACTACTTCACCTTGGCAGTTTTAGACTTGGTTAGCTCCACATTTTACTTGTTGTATATTTTCTTCGTTAGTGCGCTTAGATTTATCTTCAAATTCTCAACATTTTTTTTAGAAATACTTTGCATATCCATTTTACATGCATAATTCTAATCTTCAATTCCCTTGAGCAATTATGTTTGTTGTGTGATAAGTCTTCAACTATTATATTTGTTCATTTTTTTATCTTTTCACAATATGCATATCAATTACAACCCTCCACATAAGTAATATTCACCTTCTGAATATTAACCTTTGAGAATCTCAAACCTCTGTCACTGTGCATAACATAAGCATTAGAATAATCCTTAAACTCCTCTCTTGACACATAAAGAGTTTTAACCTTCCACTTGTACTCACTCGTGTTTTTTAATTATTTGTGCATTTTTTCACAATGTCTACTCATCATCACTAAGTGGAACACCCAAAAAACCTTCACTATTATACCCTTTATCCACATCACCAAAACTTCCAACAAATTTTTTGTTTTTCTTTTCACTTCTAACTTGTTCTACACTATCAGTTTGGGTTTAAGTTAGAGCAGGCTTAAATAGATCCTCTTTACTGATGTGGACATCAATTACCCTTCAACCCCTTTCTTTGCATCACCACTTTCACCAAAATTAACTTTTAACAACACTATTCTCTGAGGCATAATCATCTGTTGAATTATCACTCCAAAAATCTTTACACCCATCTTCATCACCCTTGGGTTCATGGTCCTTATCCTCAGTGGCATCACTACCATTTTATTCATCATCTGATCCATTACTCTTACACCCAACTTCTTCTTCTACAGTTGATCCAGCATTGCTTCGGCCTTGTCTAACTCCATGAACTTGATATATAACAATTGAGCTAGGCCCATTAGCTCTATCCCCATCCACAGTTATTGCTATAACATTTTCTAAAACTTAGATAGGTTTTACATCTTCTTAGACAATACTAATTTTGTAAACCACATATATAGCTTAGTCATATCCTCTTTTATCCCAATAATGGCCATATCTATTGCATCTCTGTCATTTTGCAGCATCCTAAAGCCTTTTTTCGTGCCTCTTTTTTTTTATTTATACCACATGCATGTAATGTTTTTTTTCAAATAACCTTGTTTACTAACTATTTCGTACACATCAATTAAGCTCCACTCATCTTATTGCAGTAGTCTACAATAATAGTCTCCCTATCCAAATACTTCAGAGGTCCTCATTAAAGCCCAAATTTTTTTTAGTGGTAAATTTTGACACCAAAATAACTCACTCTATGCATATAGACCCTGTTATATTTGTCAACCATCATCAGAAAAAATGAACCAAAAAATTTCAACCACTACATATCAATTAGTGTAGGAAAAATAACCTAAAATACTCTTAAACACCAACATCAGTAAGCGATTAAAAAAGCACAACCCAAAAAAAACTTATGCCCTAACTCACAAACACAATATTTTCTACAAAATCCAAAAAACTCAACACCTTATAATGCCAACAACCTTAAACATGATCATTTTTATTATATGCACTCTTGACTAAAAAACCCAAAAAAAAAAAATTGTACATACCTTCAAAGCAAAAAAGATCCACAAACTATCTTTAATATGTAAGCATTTTCTATGATCAAGTTCGGAGAAGAGAAGAAAGAGTAGGATTCTAAGTGTGAGGAATATCAGACATTACGTTCTTCTATTATTTTCCTTCTTGATACTATATATGTTTGGTTTACTCAAATTTGTAATGGGCGCAAAGATGTAGATGGATCTATGTTAACGTTTGAAGTTAGTAACTTAACCTCCATGTGTGCAATGCCATTAGTGATATGTTAACAGAATTGATAATAGGATAACATTTTTACAATTTAAAACGTTAGAAATATAAATAGGACAGTTGAAATATCAAAGATAATTTTAAGATTTAACTCAAACTTGAGAACAAAAGCAATATTTTACTCAAATATAAAATAGTGAATAAAAGACAAAACAAATAATGATGATATTATTTTTGAAAAAAAAAAATAAACCAAAATAATATCTAAGAGTTAACACATACTCACATCTACACAAATCAATCACACACCCACACATGACGCAAAAGAAAGAGCTAGGTACAAATTAGATCAAACAGAAATTCACCTATACACCATAGATCACCTTCGATTGAGAAGAAAACGCAGGAATAGTTAGCCACATCACATTTTTATAGATATGCTTTAACCACACAACACAATTTTTGCTTTTGCTCAACCACAACGTATTTTCACATCTCTATTTCATCTATAATTAAAATAAGTCCCTTGCTTGTTTATTTTTCTTCTATTATCTTAATTTTATTTCTGCATGATTAAACTAATATATATTATATTCATGTAGGTGAAAATATATATAATTATAATAATATTTACATACGTTTTAAATAAAAATACAAAATAATAATGTACCAAAAAAATGTAATTGTACTAAATTCTTAAGATGCTTTTTAATAATAGAAATTAGTGCTGAAATTAGAGGAGTGCTAGGGGGCAGCAATTTTTGTGTTTGAGGAATGCTAGGGGCCAGCAACTTTTGTGATTTATAGCCATCAAATAGCCATCAATGATGGTTTTAATGATGTGAGATTAATGTGAGATTTCATCCAATGGCTCACTTTTCTTTGCTGGTTACATGCTGGCCAAAATTTAACAAAGTTGCTGGCCCCTAGACTTTTCTTTTGTGTTTTGTAACCATCAATTGGCCATTAATAGTCTTTTTAATAGTGTGAGATTATATTTAATGGTGAGAGATCGCTCACTTTTCTTTTGATGGTTAAGTGTTGGCCACAAAACACAAAAGTTGCTGGCTTCCTGAACTTTTTCTTGAAATTATTAGGAGCTCTTTTCTATTTTGATGATGATGATATTTGAACTCTTCTCTTTATACATGTTTTTTTTTTTTTTTTATATGAAATCTCCTCTCTTTGAATTTCTTTGTCGGACCTTTTTTTCTGCTTTTGTTATACTAATTTGCTTGTGGTATTTATAAGAAAAATATTTCTTTAAAAATGTAAATTGAAATAGAAAATTCCACTACCCACACATATTTGACAAAGATTTTCAATGACAACTTGTGAATGAACTAAGTCAACCTTATTATTCAGTATATTTATGCTGCCAATTTTTAAAGCGAAAATCCTGTCTTTAACTTTAATTAGCTTTAATTTTTTATTTTTCATTCTTTATTTTTTTTTCTGGATACCGATATAAAAACTTTGAAATATATTTTTGTAGTTTTTGATGATTTCTCTTTTTTTTTTTTTGAGAAAAAAAAACAACAGCAATGATAATAATAATAAGAGTAAAGTATCGTTTTTGTCCCCAACGTTTGGGGTAAGTCCTAAAGTTGTCCCTAACGTTTAAATTGTTCTATTTAAGTTCCTAACGTTTCAAAATTGGTTCAATGTTGTCCTGCCGTTAGGCATTCGTTAACAGAACTGATAGCGGGACAAAATTGAGACGATTTTGAAACGTTAGGGACTTAAATAAGACAAAAACGTTAGGGACAAAAACGATACATATAAATAAATTTTAATACGATACATAGAAATAAATTTTAATTTTATCCTTTAATAATATCAATTTTTCATAGTACATAATTATTCAATTATTTTTTAATCACATCTAAGTAAATTACACTTAATCACATTACTTTCATTTTACATAAATTTATTTTTTTTTATAATTTTACTCTTAAAGATTTTTACTCTTCATGAAAGATTTTTATAATTTATTTTTACTCATCATTTTTATAATTCTAAATAAAAATTTTTATAACTTATTTTTACTCATCATTGTTTTACTCATACTTTATAAAAAATCTTTTATGATGAGTAAAATTTTTAAAAGTAAAATTATAAAAAAATAAATTTATTTAGAATGAAAGTTGTAACACCCTACCATACAAAGTCTTATGCTTAAGTCATAATTCAGAGATGGCAAGGTATTACGACCTCTAAAACAAAAATTTAGTACGTATAGTAGTATGAATAATTGATTATAACTAGGAGCCTTTGTAGAAAAAGGGGTAAACGAAAACCGTAACTCGAACGCGCAACACTCCGATCGATAACGTAACGAGCAAAGGATAAGCTAACGCAAGATCATATATATAAAGAGTGTCTAAAACGGGAATATCAAGACTCAAAATCCGGCTGCGAAGATAACCGGTCCGAGCATAATAATATATACATATAATAAAATAAGGAAACCCCAAAGGAAACCCAAAGGGACACAAATACATACAACCTATTCTCCAAAATCCCCTCTAGAAGGAGTCATCACAGTTTGTATTATTTAATGGAGATAAAAGTATCTAAACAAGATATATAACCCAAAACAGAGTCCCGAGAACAAAGGATCTTCGCTAATCCAGAAGTCTCCAGCATGCCTCAACGAGAAGCCTCGCGTCCTGCATCTGAAAACCACAAAATCCGCATGGGTGAGAACCAGAGGTCCCCAGCACGGTAACAGCTTCCACATATATAATACATAATAATAGAGGAAAGCCAAAGGCAATCCTAGAACTTCCTCCAGATAATATCAAAGCTTATAAACAAGCTAAACCATATAAGGGTATCTGACTAAAGATTCTTCAGTCTAACTAATACTTCCCTTTCCAATTCCTTCAAACCTCCCAACCACCAGCAGGAGTATATTATAGCAAACACAGTTATATCAGACAAAGAATATACAAATAGGAGCAGTTAAGACATTTAGACAATTAGCAAGTAATATGCAGTCAAATAGGCAATCTCAAACAATTCACATAGTATGCATATGATGAATGCCTGTCCCTAGTGGCTGATGATATCATCTGTCGGTTATAGAGCCAACCCGACAAGTCCTGGTAGCTAACCATTGGACTGTCCCTCTGTCGCGCATCCCCAACTCGAGTTATACTCGTTATAAACTTGATCATAAACATGATCCATATCCATCACCCTCACTGGTGAATATTTCGGGGGCGAGCTCATCCGGGTCTTTCACAGTGCCCGGCCACACTTACGACATAGGGTCAACAGAGTCTCGAGCCTCCACCTGGAGCACGTGGTGGCTAGCCACTGCTTCCTCCCAGGGATCTCGTGCCTCTGATAGTGGAAGTGCAAATCTCAATTATCAATAATTCAGCATAAGCATGCATGAATTCTCATCCATGGATCAACATCCATATCAGCCATCCGGCTCACGGTTCAGTCCAGAACCAGCCAATATTCATATTATACACAGCCTTTCCGGCTCACGGTTAAATCCATAACCAGCCGTTTCATTAGCAATTATAGCCTTTCGGCCCATGGCTTAACAAGCACTTCCACCACCATCCTCCGCATCTCACATAATCATCTTGATCCTCATTGATCATTCATTTTTCCCTTGCTTCACTCGCAAGTTACCTCATTCACTAGCCCCTTTTTAATAGCTAGGCATGTCATAATGATTTAAGACATAAATGGTGAGATCGGAGGCTTAGAAGTATGAGATTTGGCTTTTAAAACTCAAAAATCAACTTTGGGATGAAAACAGGGCCACGCGTACGCGCACTCCACGCGCACGCGTGGATGGCGCTTTCTCGAAGAACGGCGCGTACGCACCAAGTGCGCCTATGCGCGAGGGGTCATTCTGCTAAAAATTTTCTAAGTTAAAAGCTGCAGAATTTACAGATTCAAACCCCAATCTTCCGACGGACATAACTTCCTCATTTTAAATCGTTTTTCACTCGTTCTTCGAACGGCATGGACATCCTGGATCCAATTTCATTTCTAAACAGATTTGGCACAAATCAGAGATCCGTAGTCCAAGTTATGTCCCGTCAAAGTATGCCCAAAAACCATGTTTTCATACAAAACCACAAGGTGCCATTTTCAAAACAAGCCACTTTCAACTCTTTTCAAAATCAATCAAACATGCCAATTTCAATCCTTCTCTTTGAAATCATTCAAAATGTACCAAAATCAACAACAAGCCATCCTCAACTCACACATTGACACTTTACCAAGGTTTCCAAAACCACATCCAACCATTTTAACACTTCTCAATCAAATGGCTAAAGGACAAACACAATATCATGTCATACATCCTTCCTCATCCCAATTTCCAATAATACCATTTCCAATTAACCATCATTATACATAATCAACATCATACTCACCATCAACATGGTACCACCCATCAATTCAACCTCAATCATCCATCAAGCATATATCACAACATGCATTTCTCATATTTCACACAATCAAGGCATCAATATTCGTAATCACATATATGAACACATCATATATTTCAACCATTCAACAACACCAACAATTCAATGCCTATCTTAGGGCCTCTAGCCTAAGTATTTCCTACCACATTACATATTAGATACGGGAAACTAAAACCATACCTTAGCCGATTCCCCAAGCTCAACCGGAGCACTTCCAAACCACTTGTCCACAAGCTCTCAAGGTATCAACACCTCCAAGAACAGATTTTATCACACAAAACCCTCTTCCAAGCTTTCCAAAATCACCAATCAAGCTCCAATATTCACATATACACAACCTAAGCCACAATCATCATACCCATACACAACATCTCAAAACCCAAACATCATAGAACAACAAAATCACACTAGGGTTGAGAATCTTACCACACCCAAGGTCCAAGGAGACAACATTAACCTTCTCCTTCAAGAGAGTTGGGTCCTATAACATCAAAGAACCCAAAATCTCAACATTTTACCCATGAAACTCGAAAATAAGGGCTGGAATTTCGAACAGAAACACGTGGCTTACCTCAAGATTAGTTGTATGGGTTTTGTAGAGCTTTCCGCGGTGAACGCGTGGCCGCAAACGGAGCGGCAATCGGAGCTCTAGATCAAAAGTTATGGTGGTTTGAAGATCAAGTGAGAGAAAGAACTTGAGAGAGTGTTCTTCCTCCCCTCTCTTCAATTTCAGCGTGTTTGAGTGTGTTGTGAGGAGAGAGAGTGCTGAAAACTAGGGTTTTGGTTTAGTTATGTTGGGCCAAGGGCCCACTTTGGGTCCGGTTGGCCCGGTTTGGCCCGTTCGGTCCAATCTTGGTCCGAATTCTATAAAATTGGTACCGAAATTCTCGTCTCAATTTCCTCTATCATATTAAGCCATAAAAATATCATTTTTGGCTTTCTAGAATAAATTCTCATATATGGGTTAATTAGCCGTTAATTAACCGGGTCTTACATTCTACCCACCTAATTGGGAATTTTGCCCACAAAATTCAAATTCAAATTCAATTACCTGAGAATAAGTGCGGATAATCCGTTCGCATCTCCGACTCAAGTTCCCAAGTGTGTTCCTCAACACCGCCTCGACTCCAAGCCACTTTGACTAATGAAACCTCTTTTCTACGCAACCGTTTGATACTAGTATCATCAATTCTGACTGGAGCCACTAGAAGCGTCAAATCTTCTCTTAACTGAACCGATTCGGGTTTTAACACATGGCTAGCATCAGGAGTGTACTTTCGAAGCTGCGACACGTGAAATACGTCGTGCAGGTTTGAAAGATGGGGTGGTAAAGCCACCCGATACGCCACTGGCCCAATCCTCTCCAAGGTCTGAAATGGACCAATGTATCGAGGATTCAACTTCTTTTCTTTAATCGCTCTACCTACTCCTGTGGTCGGAGTAACTTTCAGGAAAACATGATCTCCTTCCTCAAATTCCAAGGGCTTCCGCCTCTGATCGGCGTAACTCTTTTGGCGACTTTGCACCGTAAGCATCCTGTCTCGGATTTTCTTGACTTGTTCAGTGGTTTCAGCTATCATTTCTGGCCCCAACAAGCCTTTCTCTCCAGCTTCATACCAACATAGTGGAGATTGACATTTTCTCCCATACAAAGCCTCATACGGAGCCATTCCGATGCTCGCATGGTAACTATTATTGTATGCAAACTCTACTAACGGCATATACCGATCCCAACTCGCTGGTTGGTCCAAAACACAAGCTCTCAACATATCCTCTAGTGTTTGGATCGTCCTCTCGGATTGACCATCTGTTTGAGGATGGTACGCTGTACTCAAGCTTAATCGAGTTCCAAAAGCTTTCTGAAATGCACCCCAGAACCTCGAAGTGAAACGAGGATCTCTATCAGAGATTATAGTAGCAGGTACACCATGGAGTCTCACAATCTCCTTTATGTATAACCGAGCTAGCTCCTCAAGGGTGTAAGTCATCCGAACGGGTAAAAAGTGAGCTGACTTCGTCAGTCGGTCCAGATCACCCAGATAGCATCAAAACCATCCCTAGTCCTTGGCAATCCCGACACAAAGTCCATTGCAATACTTTCCCACTTCCATTGCGGAACCTCTAAGGGTTGCAACATCCCGGAAGGTCTTTGATGTTCAATCTTTAACTTTTGACAAGTTAAGCACTTTGAAACATATTCCGCCACATCATTCTTCATACCCGGCCACCAAAACATCGCCTTTAAATCATGGTACATCTTAGTACTTCCCAGGTGAATGGAGAATCCGCTTTTATGTGCCTCCTTTAAGATATCTTGCCTCAAAGTGCCAACATCCGGCACCATGATCCTACCCTTGAATCTCCATAACCCATCTTTCTCTTCCGACACTCTCCACTGTTTTCCTTGCTCGATAGCCGGTAACACCTTCCATAACGCTTCATCATTTTCATGAGCCTTTAGGAGTTCGGACTTAAAGTCGCTCGAGATTTCTAATCGGCTCAAACACAAGGTTCCAGATACTTCTCGAGCACCAATTTTTAGACTCTCGAATCCCTTGAGCAACTTCTCCTCTTGAAGCATCATCCAAGATGCATATAACGACTTTCGACTTAACGCATCCGCCACTATATTCGCCTTTCCAGGATGGTAATTTAACTCAAAGTCGTAGTCCTTCAACAATTCCATCCACCTTCTCTGCCTCATATTAAGCTCTTTCTGATCAAAGAGATACTTCAAGCTCTTATGATCAGAGAAAACTTGGAACTTAACCCCATAGAGATAATGCCTCCACACCTTCAAGGCAAACACAACCGCAACGAGTTCCAAATCGTGCGTAGGGTAACTAACTTCATGAGGTCTCAACTGTCGTGAGGCATACGCCACCACATTATGGTGCTGCATCAGCACGCACCCTAGGCCCTTTAACGATGCATCACAGTACACCTCAAAAGGCTCGTTCGGCTCAGGTAACACTAACACATGTGCAGTGGTCAACTTTTTCTTCAATGTCTGAAAGCTCTCCTCGCACTCAGGAGTCCAAACAAACGGAGTGTCTTTGCGAGTTAACTTTGTCAACGGCAAAGCTAATTGCGAAAAGCCTTTGATGAACCTTCGGTAATAGCCAGCTAAACCCAGAAAACTCCTTATCTCAGTTACTGTGGTTGGTTGCTTCCAATCCATCACAGCTTCTACCTTGGTTGGATCTACGGCTATTCCCTTCTTACTCACCACGTGACCCAAAAACTTCACCTCACTCTTCCAGAACTCACACTTAGACAGTTTCGCATAGAGTTTCTTCTCCTTTAAAATCTGCAACACGGTCCGCAAGTGTTCCGCATGCTCTTCTTCAGTCTTGGAGTAAATCAGTATGTCGTCAATGAAGACAACAACGAATTTATCCAGAAACGGACGGAATACTCTATTCATGTAATCCATGAATACTGCAGGAGCGTTCGTCAACCCAAAGGACATTACAGTGTACTCGTAATGACCATAACGAGTTCTGAAAGCGGTCTTAGGGATATCCTCACCCCTCACCCTTATCTGGTGATAACCGGATCGCAAATCAATCTTAGAGAAAACCCCAGCTCCTTGTAACTGATCCATGAGATCATCAATCCTCGGCAATGGGTACTTATTCTTTATGGTGACCTTGTTCAGCTGCCTGTAATCCACACAGAGTCGCATACTTCCATCTTTCTTCTTTACCAGTAACACTGGAGCTCCCCACGGAGAAACACTTGGTCGGATAAAGTTCTTACCCAACAATTCCTCTAACTGAGACTTTAGCTCGGCCATCTCTGACGGTGACATCCTATAAGGAGCACTTGAGATTGGTCCCGCCCCAGGCACCAATTCAATAGCAAACTCGACCTCTCGGTTAGGTGGAAATTCCTCAATATCATCGGGAAACACTTCCGGAAACTCACACACTACCGGAATCTGATCCAACCTTTGATCATCACCCGAAACACCCGCGGTTAACAACAGGATACCCTGACATTCGGTTCCAGAACAGTTCACCATCATTGAATTCAAGTAATAATTATTCACCACAACCGGCCCTTCTGTATCCTCCGGCATAAAGTACACCGACTTGGTAGAACAATCAAGCAGGACATGGTTTTCGGATAACCAGTCCAATCCCAAGATAAGATCAAGACCGATCATCGGTAAGCAGATTAGATTATGGACAAAATCACGCTGCTTGAACCTAAACGAAACTTTCGGGCATCCTAGTCTAGTTACCATAGCTTCATGGGTAGCATTATACACTTTTAAGTCATAACCTAAGGTTACGATCTTCAACCCTAACTCATGGGCTTTCTCAAATGCAACGAATGAATGCGATGCTCCCGAATCAAATAAAGCGTTTAAAGTTTGACCAGCCATTTCACAGTTACCTCGAATGAGTGTCTCGGATCCCTCTGCACCCACAGCTGAGGTGGTGAACACCCGACCCGTCTGTTGTGCTTTCCCAGCACCTTGCTTTTGCTTCTCTGGACAACTTGCGGCTTTATGCCCCGCCTTTCCACAATTGTAGCACAAACCCCATCCGGCCTTGCATGGTACTCCCGGATGGTGACTCCCACACCTAGTACAAGCTTGATCATTCTGAGGCTGCTTCCCAAACCTTTTTCCTTGGGAGTAGTTGTTGTTGGGCCTCCTAAAAGAACCTCCCCTCTTGAAAGGCGAACCTCTAGGTGCAAAGCTCTTCCCTCGGTTCTGTAAAAATGATCCTTTGTGACTTTCTTTCTCAGCGGTTGCCCTCTTCACACACTCTTCAGCAACCCTACACTTGTTCACCAACTCGGAGAAAGTCCTAATCTCCATTGGTCCCACTGAACTGAAAATATCGCTCCGGAGTCCTCCTTCGTACTTAACACACTTCCATTCCTCATATTCCACCGGAGTCCCTTGACACATACGAGAGAATCTGAACAGCTCCTCAAACTTGTCAATATACTCAGATACGGACATAGTACCCTGCTTCAGCTGCAACAATTCAAGCTCCTTGGCCGTCCTAGCAGAAGTCGAAAAGTACTTCTTATAGAATTTCTCTTGGAAGATGTCCCAGGTGATATAATCATCACCCTGCTGTAGGAGGCGTCGGATTCCTTGCCACCAATGCGATGCTTCGCCAATGAGCAAATAGGTAGCGAACTCCACACGCTGCCCTTCAGGTACCACCTGCGCTTGCAGTGCTCATTCCATGGCTTGAAACCATGTATCGGCTTCAGTCGGATTAGTGGTTCCCTTGAACTTAAGGGGATTAACCTTCAAAAAGTTTGCCAGTGTCATCGGGCCCTGAACTCTACCTCCGTCATTACCATGGTTGTTCATCTGTTGACCAAGAGCCTCAGCAGTGACTTGCATAGCAGCAGCCATGTTCTCCAACGCAGTCATAAAGTTCACCGGGTTATTAGGGTTAGTCTCCGGCGCACGAGCATTCGTATGTCCTCTCCCACGGCCTCTACCGCGTCCACGAGGCGCCATCTGGTTCCTATACACACCAAACAATCGATATTAAGTTGATCAGTCTCAATATCAGAAGTTTAGTGCTTCAAAGTCCCAAATGTATGCTCATGAACGTTTATGCCAACTATATCAAGTAGATATACTAACAGCACATAACACACATACAGAGAATGCACAGAAGCATAGTCAGTCCATTCCTCAAGCTCTACAGGAACAAACTGCTCTGATACCATAATGTAACACCCTACCATACAAAGTCTTATGCTTAAGTCATAATTCAGAGATGGCAAGGTATTACGACCTCTAAAACAAAAATTTAGTACGTATAGTAGTATGAATAATTGATTATAACTAGGAGCCTTTGTAGAAAAAGGGGTAAACGAAAACCGTAACTCGAACGCGCAACACTCCGATCGATAACGTAACGAGCAAAGGATAAGCTAACGCAAGATCATATATATAAAGAGTGTCAAAAACGGGAATATCAAGACTCAAAATCCGGCTGCGAAGATAACCGGTCCGAGCATAATAATATATACATATAATAAAATAAGGAAACCCCAAAGGAAACCCAAAGGGACACAAATACATACAACCTATTCTCCAAAATCCCCTCTAGAAGGAGTCATCACAGTTTGTATTATTTAATGGAGATAAAAGTATCTAAACAAGATATATAACCCAAAACAGAGTCCCGAGAACAAAGGATCTTCGCTAATCCAGAAGTCTCCAGCATGCCTCAACGAGAAGCCTCGCGTCCTGCATCTGAAAACCACAAAATCCGCATGGGTGAGAACCAGAGGTCCCCAGCACGGTAACAGCTTCCACATATATAATACATAATAATAGAGGAAAGCCAAAGGCAATCCTAGAACTTCCTCCAGATAATATCAAAGCTTATAAACAAGCTAAACCATATAAGGGTATCTGACTAAAGATTCTTCAGTCTAACTAATACTTCCCTTTCCAATTCCTTCAAACCTCCCAACCACCAGCAGGAGTATATTATAGCAAACACAGTTATATCAGACAAAGAATATACAAATAGGAGCAGTTAAGACATTTAGACAATTAGCAAGTAATATGCAGTCAAATAGGCAATCTCAAACAATTCACATAGTATGCATATGATGAATGCCTGTCCCTAGTGGCTGATGATATCATCTGTCGGTTATAGAGCCAACCCGACAAGTCCTGGTAGCTAACCATTGGACTGTCCCTCTGTCGTGCATCCCCAACTCGAGTTATACTCGTTATAAACTTGATCATAAACATGATCCATATCCATCACCCTCACTGGTGAATATTTCGGGGGCGAGCTCATCCGGGTCTTTCACAGTGCCCGGCCACACTTACGACATAGGGTCAACAGAGTCTCGAGCCTCCACCTGGAGCACGTGGTGGCTAGCCACTGCTTCCTCCCAGGGATCTCGTGCCTCTGATAGTGGAAGTGCAAATCTCAATTATCAATAATTCAGCATAAGCATGCATGAATTCTCATCCATGGATCAACATCCATATCAGCCATCCGGCTCACGGTTCAGTCCAGAACCAGCCAATATTCATATTATACATAGCCTTTCCGGCTCACGGTTAAATCCATAACCAGCCGTTTCATTAGCAATTATAGCCTTTCGGCCCATGGCTTAACAAGCACTTCCACCACCATCCTCCGCATCTCACATAATCATCTTGATCCTCATTGATCATTCATTTTTCCCTTGCTTCACTCGCAAGTTACCTCATTCACTAGCCCCTTTTTAATAGCTAGGCATGTCATAATGATTTAAGACATAAATGGTGAGATCGGAGGCTTAGAAGTATGAGATTTGGCTTTTAAAACTCAAAAATCAACTTTGGGATGAAAACAGGGCCACGCGTACGCGCACTCCACGCGCACGCGTGGATGGCGCTTTCTCGAAGAACGGCGCGTACGCACCAAGTGCGCCTATGCGCGAGGGGTCATTCTGCTAAAAATTTTCTAAGTTAAAAGCTGCAGAATTTACAGATTCAAACCCCAATCTTCCGACGGACATAACTTCCTCATTTTAAATCGTTTTTCACTCGTTCTTCGAACGGCATGGACATCCTGGATCCAATTTCATTTCTAAACAGATTTGGCACAAATCAGAGATCCGTAGTCCAAGTTATGTCCCGTCAAAGTATGCCCAAAAACCATGTTTTCATACAAAACCACAAGGTGCCATTTTCAAAACAAGCCACTTTCAACTCTTTTCAAAATCAATCAAACATGCCAATTTCAATCCTTCTCTTTGAAATCATTCAAAATGTACCAAAATCAACAACAAGCCATCCTCAACTCACACATTGACACTTTACCAAGGTTTCCAAAACCACATCCAACCATTTTAACACTTCTCAATCAAATGGCTAAAGGACAAACACAATATCATGTCATACATCCTTCCTCATCCCAATTTCCAATAATACCATTTCCAATTAACCATCATTATACATAATCAACATCATACTCACCATCAACATGGTACCACCCATCAATTCAACCTCAATCATCCATCAAGCATATATCACAACATGCATTTCTCATATTTCACACAATCAAGGCATCAATATTCGTAATCACATATATGAACACATCATATATTTCAACCATTCAACAACACCAACAATTCAATGCCTATCTTAGGGCCTCTAGCCTAAGTATTTCCTACCACATTACATATTAGATACGGGAAACTAAAACCATACCTTAGCCGATTCCCCAAGCTCAACCGGAGCACTTCCAAACCACTTGTCCACAAGCTCTCAAGGTATCAACACCTCCAAGAACAGATTTTATCACACAAAACCCTCTTCCAAGCTTTCCAAAATCACCAATCAAGCTCCAATATTCACATATACACAACCTAAGCCACAATCATCATACCCATACACAACATCTCAAAACCCAAACATCATAGAACAACAAAATCACACTAGGGTTGAGAATCTTACCACACCCAAGGTCCAAGGAGACAACATTAACCTTCTCCTTCAAGAGAGTTGGGTCCTATAACATCAAAGAACCCAAAATCTCAACATTTTACCCATGAAACTCGAAAATAAGGGCTGGAATTTCGAACAGAAACACGTGGCTTACCTCAAGATTAGTTGTATGGGTTTTGTAGAGCTTTCCGCGGTGAACGCGTGGCCGCAAACGGAGCGGCAATCGGAGCTCTAAATCAAAAGTTATGGTGGTTTGAAGATCAAGTGAGAGAAAGAACTTGAGAGAGTGTTCTTCCTCCCCTCTCTTCAATTTCAGCGTGTTTGAGTGTGTTGTGAGGAGAGAGAGTGCTGAAAACTAGGGTTTTGGTTTAGTTATGTTGGGCCAAGGGCCCACTTTGGGTCCGGTTGGCCCGGTTTGGCCCGTTCGGTCCAATCTTGGTCCGAATTCTATAAAATTGGTACCGAAATTCTCGTCTCAATTTCCTCTATCATATTAAGCCATAAAAATATCATTTTTGGCTTTCTAGAATAAATTCTCATATATGGGTTAATTAGCCGTTAATTAACCGGGTCTTACAAAAGTAATGTGATTAAGTATAATTTATTTAAATATTATTAAAAAATAATTGAATAACTATGTACTATAAGAAATTGATATTATTAAAGGATAAAATTAAAATTTATTTCTATGTATTGTTTTTGTCCCCAATGTTTTCGTCCTATTTAAGTTCCTAACGTTTCAAAATCGTCTCAATTTTGTCTTGCCGTTAATTCTGTTAATGGATCTCTAATGGCAGGACAACATTGAACCAATTTTAAAACGTTAGGACTTAAATAGGACGATTTAAACGTTAAGAATAATTTTAGGACTTACCCCAAACGTTGGAGATAAAAACGATACTTTACTCTAATAATAATAATAATAATAATAATAATAATAATAATAATAATAATAATAATAATAATAATAATAATAATCCGTACGAAAAAATTTAGATATCAGCATCAATCATCAGTACTATTAAATTACTTTTTTAATATATTTTTTCCGTCAGTACAATTAAATTAATTATTTTCAGAACGTCTTAGGTTACGGACGAATATGTCGTCGTTATTATTATTTTATTATTACCAATGACTTGAAATTGTCGATAATATTAATTAAAATTTTTCAATACTCATTTTATCTACGCACTTTTATTAACAGTCAGACCGTCGATAAAATTGAATAGTGACAGCTTGATCTTTGTTATGGTCGTGAGTATAAATAGTCCTTCTTGCAACAACGACCAAGGAAAGAACCACAATATATGAAATTCCGTCAATTATTTATTTATTCTCATATTTAAGAAAATCACTATAATAATCATCATACAATTATTAGTTAGAAAATCCTCTATTCTTTTTAAACGTTAATGTTGGGCATACTACTTATTCCCACAATTCAATCAATCACGTGTTAAATAATTTGTTATTATTATTATATTAAAATGTTAATATAATAACGTCCTTAATTAAATTTAGAGATTTATCATTGTGATAGTGATCACAATATTGAGAGATGAATCTTTTATAATTTAATTTAAATTGTTCTTGGTCATAGGATTATTAAAAAGGACATTAATAATCCGAAAAGATCAATATAAATAATGGTCTTCATTGGATGAAGATTAATAGATCTCATTTATTAAATTATATATATAGATGGTGCATATAGAGATATGACCATTGAACTGACTCACTTTGAGAATTCCTAATGGTTATAATTACCGTATATTTGTCAATAGGATATTCTCAAGATGAACATAGTAATAGAGTTTCCTTTGACCTGCGACTATCATAGTAATTAACAATGTATTTATTATACTTTGATTCCGGACACCTAATACCCTAGGGTGCTAGTTGAATGGATATTGGGTATGATTTAAATACTTGTAGAATTAATGATTAGTCAACAAGGAATCCGTCAACTCTCGGTAAAGAGTTTGAGCTCTATGATTATAATGATTGAGATGAATAAAACCTTGGCCAAGGGAATTGAATGAATGAAGAAATGAGTTTCTTAGGTCATTCACAGTTCATTATAATAATGGTAACAAGTTAGAATTTGACAATTAAACCATACTCTAAAAGTTAACCAAGAGCTGGAAAGATGGAAGGAATTATACTTTGTTCTTCTGAGGTTCTTAGTAAAAAAATAGATTACTTCAAACTATCGGGTCGTTGAGGAGTGTTGCTAGACGCCAACCTTGATTAGTAAATTTAGTATGACTAATTTACTACCCGCTTAGTATTGAACCTATGGGGTCACACACTAACGAGTGTTCTAATCTTTGCTGTAGAATTATTTAATTATTAATTTGATTTGATCAAATAAATAATTATATTAATTCAAATGGAATATTATTATATTTTTTGCTAGCACCAAGAATATAATAATAGTATGATAATTGAGAATATTATATGAGATTTGAGAATAATTAGTTATTCTATTTCTAAACTTGAATTCTAAATTTGGATGAGATCCTAACTGATTTTGTTTCAAATTGAGTTATGATATGATTCATAAATTTGAAAGATTCAAGTTTAAAATAACAAGATATGATTTAAATTTGAATTTAGAATCAAATTTAAAATCAGTAACAAATC
This sequence comes from Arachis ipaensis, assembly GCF_059453495.1. Lineage (NCBI taxonomy): Eukaryota > Viridiplantae > Streptophyta > Magnoliopsida > Fabales > Fabaceae > Arachis > Arachis ipaensis. Next base: position 39,835,631 of record NC_142442.1, read on the forward strand.
TCATACTATATATATGTATGCCAAGAGTAGAGGAAGAAGAAAGAGACGAGAATAACAAGAGTTTTATTCTGTTACCTCTACACACATAAACGTATGTGAGCCTGATTCTTGGAGAAGAATTTTATGGTGTGCAAAGAGTTGCAAGAGGTTTCTCAATTTAGATCAGATGTCCATTGGTCAAGGAGTTGACAGCAAAGGTTGGTCTCGATGTGGATACGCATAGCGCCTTCGTAGCATCGAAGGAGAAAAAGATTTTTATTAGCGTACTCAGGTATTTAGATCTGATCTACTTTATATTTATTATTGGAATAAAGTTTAAGCACAAAATAGATCTTTAAGGATTACTTTATTTTCTTCCGCTGCATGTTATGAACACATGGTAATCCTTCAGTGGTATCAGAGCTTTGGCTTTTTGTGTTTAAATTTTATTCCTATTTTCTTAAATTTGTGAATTAATAGGATTAATTCAAATTTTTTTAAGCATGCGATCCAGTTATTTCCATTGAGATAGTTTTCTAATAAATTAATAGTTAATTTATTTCAATGTTAATTATTTAATTGTGATTAAATTATTATTTTTTTAATATAAAAGTTATATTTATAATCAAATATTTTGTTTGATTTTATTTATATATTAAATTTTAATGTGATTTTGATCACAATAAAAGAAATAAGATGCAAAATATATTTTGTTTGTTTCTTATATATATAAGTGTATATATAAAGGTCAAATTTGATTTGATAATTTTTTAAGGCTAAACGTAGTATATAAAAAATCAAATTTTGATTTGATTATATGTTTTGAACACTATACTTTAATAAATTAGTTTTTCTAATATTCTTGATTATAAAGAGCGGCCTGACAACCAGGAGTTTTATTTTCAAGATACTAATCAGTATATACATTTGATGTATTAGGGATTTGATTTTATATTTACCTAGACAATCTAGGAGTATAAAATTTAATCCATGAATACTGGTAGAAATTCTCTAACAATTGAGATAAATCCTAAAAGTTAGGAGTTTGCCAAAAAAAAATAAATTTATCTCTTGTTTACAAGGAACAACCTGACAACTAGGAGACTTGTACTCAAAGATAGAATTTATTCATGCATATGATGATGTATAAGGAGAATTAATTTTATACTTGAACCTAAACAACCTAGGAGTATAAAATATAATTCAGTTAAATAATTGTCTGACAACCAGATAATTATTTAGGATTATAATTGTATGTGATATAATTTAATCATATTTATTTGGAATAGGTATGAGTAACAACTTGACAACCAAGGTACTCATTCACGATTCTAAATAATTTTGTCATAAATATAGATTTCTTATTTACTTTCATATTTTAAATTTTTAAATATGTCCACCTTTTGTATGGCATACTTGAAAGTAATATATTAAATACAATTTGAGAATTGTATTTTCAAAGGGTTATCATTGAGATGATAATATTCTCCAATAAAATTGACTTTGGAATTGTCAGAACTTTTGATGTATTTATAATATTATTTTACATGGGTTGTTTTGACAACCATAAGTTCTAATTTCAAAGGCACCTCCCCACTATTTATTACTGAACATCTTGAGAAGATGTATGGTGCCCAAAGTAAGATAGTATGATTATCAAAGTTTTATTTAAACTAGTGGGAGTATTGGACAATATATTTTGAATTAAACAACTTTAGAAGTTGGAATGCCATTAGGCAAATGGCTTTAGCGAGAATTGTTCTTGCAAGCATTTTTGGATATTTATTTTGTTACAAACAAAATTTTCCTTAATATGATTAAGGTTTGTGATCTTTTTAGAAAAATTCAATATGAGTATTGAGGATATTGAAACTCAAGAATATTAGAGTTTGGAGATGTCTTATATGTGTTAAGAGATTGTACAATAATAGAATTGATATTAGGTCCAATAAATGAGATTTATTGGTTATCCTAAAGAAATAATAAGATTATTTTTATCACTCTTCTTATGACAAAGTATATGTGATAAGAGGTTAAACTCCTTTTTAGAAAATGGATTCCATCTTAAAGAAAGAATGGGAGTACAATTACTTTTATTATAATTGTTTACCACTCAATAAGCGATATATTTTTCTCCTGAAAGTATAAAAGGTTTGATCGTCAAACTAATTTTTTGAAAAGTAGCCTATTTGTATAATGATACAATTCTATAAAAATATATCTAATAGTTACTTAGATTTTTTATAATCATGTTCAATAAGGATTGTCCTTAAAATAAAATTATGCACTATTGTAGTGGGAGATTTCATGTTTTGAGAAAACGTGATATTTATTATGCACTAAGTGTATTTTACAAAAGGTCAAGTAAATATGCTCAAGAACAAAAGGTGTTTAAGGTCAAAAGAGTTTTGATAAACACAAATGTGCATTAAAAATTATACACATGATTGATTGGCTCTAGTGCAAGTGGGAGATTATTGTGATAATAGTATGACCAAGATCCAATCTATCATGATTGGCTCTCGTGCAAGTGGGAGATTGTTGGGAATAAGTAGTATGCCCACAATCCAATCAATCACGTGCTAAATAATTTGTTATTATTATTATATTAAAATATTAATATAATAACGTCCTTGATTAAATTTAGAGATTTATCATTGTGATAGTGATCACAATATTGAGAGATGAATCTTTTATAATTTAATTTAAATTGTTCTTGGTCATAGGATTATTAAAAAGGACATTAATAATCCGGAAAGATCAATATATATATAATGGTCTTCATTGGATGAAGATTAATAGATCTCATTTATTAAATTATATATATAGATGGTGCATATAGAGATATGACCATTGAACTGACTCACTTTGAGAATTCCTAATGGTTATAATTACCATATATTTGTCAATAGGATATTCTCAAGATGAACATAGTAATAGAGTTTCCTTTGACCTGCGACTATCATAGTAATTAACAATGTATTTATTATACTTTGATTCCGGGCACCTAATACCCTAGGGTGCTAGTTGAATGGATATTGGGTATGATTTAAATACTTGTAGAATTAATGATTAGTCAACAAGGAATCCGTCAACTCTCGGTAAAGAGTTTGAGCTCTATGATTATAATGATTGAGATGAATAAAACCTTGGCCAAGGGAATTGAATGAATGAAGAAATGAGTTTCTTAGGTCATTCACAGTTCATTATAATAATGGTAACAAGTTAGAATTTGACAATTAAACCATACTCTAAAGGTTAACCAAGAGCTGGAAAGATGGAAGGAATTATACTTTGTTCTTCTGAGGTTCTTAGTAAAAAAATAGATTACTTCAAACTATCGGGTCGTTGAGGAGTGTTGCTAGACGCCAACCTTGATTAGTAAATTTAGTATGACTAATTTACTACCCGCTTAGTATTGAACCTATGGGGTCACACACTAACGAGTGTTCTAATCTTTGCTGTAGAATTATTTAATTATTAATTTGATTTGATCAAATAAATAATTATATTAATTCAAATGGAATATTATTATATTTTTTGCTAGCACCAAGAATATAATAATAGTATGATAATTGAGAATATTATATGAGATTTGAGAATAATTAGTTATTCTATTTCTAAACTTGAATTCTAAATTTGGATGAGATCCTAACTGATTCTGTTTCAAATTGAGTTATGATATGATTCATAAATTTGAAAGATTCAAGTTTAAAATAACAAGATATGATTTAAATTTGAATTTAGAATCAAATTTAAAATCAGTAACAAATCTCATACTATATATATGTAAGCCAAGAGTAGAGGAAGAAGAAAGAGATGAGAATAACAAGAGTTTTATTCCGTTACCTCTACACACATAAACGTATGTGAGCCTGATTCTTGGAGAAGAATTTTATGGCGTGCAAAGAGTTGCAAGAAGTTTCTCAATTTAGATCAGATGTCTATTGGTCAAGGAGTTGACAGCAAAGGTTGGTCTCGGTGTGGATACGCATAGCGCCTTCGTACCATCGAAGGAGAAAAAGATTTTTATTAGCGTACTCAGGTATTTAGATCTGATCTACTTTATATTTATTATTGGAATAAAGTTTAAGCACAAAATAGATCTTTAATGATTACTTTATTTTCTTCCACTGCGTGTTATGAACACATGGTAATCCTTCAGTGGTATCAGAGCTTTGGCTTTTTGTGTTTAAATTTTATTCCTATTTTCTTAAATTTGTGAATTAATAGGATTAATTCAAATTTTTTTTAAGCATGCGATCCAGTTATTTCCATTGAGATAGTTTTCTAATAAATTAATAGTTAATTTATTTCAATGTTAATTATTTAATTGTGATTAAATTATTATTTTTTTAATATAAAAGTTATATTTATAATCAAATATTTTGTTTGATTTTATTTATATATTAAATTTTATTGTGATTTTGATCACAATAAAAGAAATAAGATGCAAAATATATTTTGTTTGTTTCTTATATATATCAGTGTATATATAAAGGTCAAATTTGATTTGATAATTTTTTAAGGCTAAACGTTAGTATATAAAAAATCAAATTTTGATTTGATTATATGTTTTGAACACTATACTTTAATAAATTAGTTTTTCTAATATTCTTGATTATAAAGAGCGGCCTGACAACCAGGAGTTTTATTTTCAAGATACTAATCAGTATATACATTTGATGTATTAGGGATTTGATTTTATATTTACCTAGACAATCTAGGAGTATAAAATTTAATCCATGAATACTGGTAGAAATTCTCTAACAATTGAGATAAATCCTAAAAGTTAGGAGTTTGCCAAAAAAAATAAATTTATCTCTTGTTTACAAGGAACAACCTGACAACCAGGAGACTTGTACTCAAAGATAGAATTTATTCATGCATATGATGATGTATAAGGAGAATTAATTTTATACTTGAACCTAGACAACCTAGGAGTATAAAATATAATTCAGTTAAATAATTGTCTGACAACCAGATAATTATTTGGGATTATAATTGTATGTGATATAATTTAATCATATTTATTTGGAATAGGTATGAGTAACAACTTGACAACCAAGGTACTCATTCACGATTCTAAATAATTTTGTCATAAATATAGATTTCTTATTTACTTTCATATTTTAAATTTTTAAATATGTCCACCTTTTGTATGGCATATTTGAAAGTAATATATTAAATACAATTTGAGAATTGTATTTTCAAAGGGTTATCATTGAGATGATAATATTCTCCAATAAAATTGACTTTGGAATGGTTAGAACTTTTGATGTATTTATAATATTATTTTACATGGGTTGTTTTGACAACCATAAATTCTAATTTCAAAGGCACCTCTCCACTATTTATTACTGAACATCTTGAGAAGATGTATGGTGCCCAAAGTAAGATAGTATGACTATCAAAGTTTTATTTAAACTAGTGGGAGTATTGGACAATATATTTTGAATTAAACAACTTTAGAAGTTGGAATGCCATTAGGCAAATGGCTTTAGCGAGAATTGTTCTTGCAAGCATTTTTGGATATTTATTTTGTTACAAACAAAATTTTCCTTAATATGATTAAGGTTTGTGATCTTTTTAGAAAAATTCAATATGAGTATTGAGGATATTGAAACTCAAGAATATTAGAGTTTGGAGATGTCTTATATGTGTTAAGAGATTGTACAATAATAGAATTGATATTAGATCCAATAAATGAGATTTATTGGTTATCCTAAAGAAATAATAAGATTATTTTTATCACTCTTCTTATGATAAAGTATATGTGATAAGAGGTTAAACTCATTTTTAGAAAATGGATTCCATCTTAAAGAAAGAATGGGAGTACAATTACTTTTATTATAATTGTTTACCACTCAATAAGCGATATATTTTTCTCCTGAAAGTATAAAAGGTTTGATCGTCAAACTAATTTTCTGAAAAGTAGCCTATTTGTATAATGATACAATTCTATAAAAATAGATCTAATAGTTACTTAGATTTTTTATAATCATGTTCAATAAGGATTGTCCTTAAAATAAAATTATGCACTATTGTAGTGGGAGATTTCATGTTTTGAGAAAACGTGATATTTATTATGCACTAAGTGTATTTTACAAAAGGTCAAGTAAATATGCTCAAAAACAAAAGGTGTTTAAGTTCAAAAGAGTTTTGATAAACACAAATGTGCATTAAAAATTATACACATGATTGATTGGCTCTAGTGCAAGTGGGAGATTATTGTGATAATAGTATGCCCAAGATCCAATCTATCATGATTGGCTCTCGTGCAAGTGGGAGATTGTTGGGAATAAGTAGTATGCCCACAATCCAATCAATCACGTGTTAAATAATTTGTTATTATTATTATATTAAAATGTTAATATAATAACGTCCTTGATTAAATTTAGAGATTTATCATTGTGATAGTGATCACAATATTGAGAGATGAATCTTTTATAATTTAATTTAAATTGTTCTTGGTCATAGGATTATTAAAAAGGACATTAATAATCCGGAAAGATCAATATATATATAATGGTCTTCATTGGATGAAGATTAATAGATCTCATTTATTAAATTATATATATAGATGGTGCATATAGAGATATGACCATTGAACTGACTCACTTTGAGAATTCCTAATGGTTATAATTACCGTATATTTGTCAATAGGATATTCTCAAGATGAACATAGTAATAGAGTTTCCTTTGACCTGCGACTATCATAGTAATTAACAATGTATTTATTATACTTTGATTCCGGACACCTAATACCCTAGGGTGCTAGTTGAATGGATATTGGGTATGATTTAAATACTTGTAGAATTAATGATTAGTCAACAAGGAATCCGTCAACTCTCGGTAAAGAGTTTGAGCTCTATGATTATAATGATTGAGATGAATAAAACCTTGGCCAAGGGAATTGAATGAATGAAGAAATGAGTTTCTTAGGTCATTCACAGTTCATTATAATAATGGTAACAAGTTAGAGTTTGACAATTAAACCATACTCTAAAGGTTAACCAAGAGCTGGAAAGATGGAAGGAATTATACTTTGTTCTTCTGAGGTTCTTAGTAAAAAAATAGATTACTTCAAACTATCGGGTCGTTGAGGAGTGTTGCTAGACGCCAACCTTGATTAGTAAATTTAGTATGACTAATTTACTACCCGCTTAGTATTGAACCTATGGGGTCACACACTAACGAGTGTTCTAATCTTTGCTGTAGAATTATTTAATTATTAATTTGATTTGATCAAATAAATAATTATATTAATTCAAATGGAATATTATTATATTTTTTGCTAGCACCAAGAATATAATAATAGTATGATAATTGAGAATATTATATGATATTTGAGAATAATTAGTTATTCTATTTCTAAACTTGAATTCTAAATTTGGATGAGATCCTAACTGATTTTGTTTCAAATTGAGTTATGATATGATTCATAAATTTGAAAGATTCAAGTTTAAAATAACAAGATATGATTTAAATTTGAATTTAGAATCAAATTTAAAATCAGTAACAAATCTCATACTATATATATGTATGCCAAGAGTAGAGGAAGAAGAAAGAGACGAGAATAACAAGGGTTTTATTCCGTTACCTCTACACACATAAACGTATGTGAGCCTGATTCTTGGAGAAGAATTTTATGGCGTGCAAAGAGTTGTAAGAGGTTTCTCAATTTAGATCAGATGTCCATTGGTCAAGGAGTTGACAGCAAAGGTTGGTCTCGGTGTGGATACGCATAGCGCCTTCGTACCATCGAAGGAGAAAAAGATTTTTACTAGCGTACTCAGGTATTTAGATCTGATCTACTTTATATTTATTATTGGAATAAAGTTTAAGTACAAAATAGATCTTTAAGGATTACTTTATTTTTTTCTGCTGCGTGTTATGAACACATGGTAATCCTACAGTTAAGGTAAATGGAATAAGAATAATTGAGTAAGATCTGTTTTAGTTTTTAATATTTAAATTAAATTTTAATTGCATCCTAATATTTAAAATATTTTATTTTTGTTATTAGGTCAAAATTAAATCCCAAAATACTATTTTTCTATATTATTATGTTGTTCTTTTAATTATTCTTTTGCAAATTTTATTCTCAAATCTCTTTAACTATCTGTGTGACTACCATGTACAATTATGATTGTTTAATTACCTAGAAGAAGATGAGAATTAAAAAAAATAAATATATTTGAAAAAAATAATTTTAACCAAAAACTAAAATTAAAATAAGACGGAATAAAATATTTTAAATACTAATAATATAATACTGTATTCGTGGAAAAAAAATTACAAGGATGAAATTACAAACTTCATTCTAAGTAGGAAGCACAAATTATTGCATTCACTTTATGACGAAACTTAGAGATTGCAATGGCTACCTCAAAACTTTACCTCATGCATGCTTCTTCACATTTTTTGATAAATTTTACATGAGAAATTAAAGTACTTATATGTTTGGATTATGTGGCTAGCTAGAAAGAAATTAAGTAGTTAAATAAATGAACCCCATGCAATATAAATTTTAGCGTTTAATGACACCTTTTTTTTACTTGGGCCCGATGCAATGAACCTCGTACTGGGTCAACCTTTAGGAACAAGAATCCTTTCAATTATTAGGAAAGGGCAACCTGAAAAGATGATAAGATTTGTTAGAAAATAATAAGCGAAAATTGGTGTTTGTTTCCTATTCTAATTCCAATATTATCATCTCGGATCTCTAACTCTCACTCCACCTTTACTCTTACATTTATACTGAATTCACTATCACCTCAATAGTCCCTACCATCACCTTCTTCTTCACACTGCTTCCTACGCCTCCTTTCATACTCGTCCATTTTTACTCCCCCTCACTCTCCTTCTCCTTCTCCAACGTTGTGCCTATGTCTCTGTCGCCTTGCTACTCCTTTGTTGCCTATTTTTCTGTCTCGCATCTCTTCTCCTTTTCTCTCACACAAATTTTGTTTGAATAATTTTTAAATTAAAAAATTTAATTCTTGTTGTTGTTGTTGTTGTTAATAGGGAGGATGGTGATGGCATTTGGGGTGCGGGCTGTTATTAGTAGTGGTGGTGGTGCCGGTGTGGTTTGAGTGGCCAATGGTGTTGTGGTTGTTAGAGATGGTAGTGGTGACAAGAGAGAAGGCGTGAGTTTTTTTTTTTTTTTAAAGGAGAAGAAGAGAGACAGGGGAGAGTGGTATGGATAAAATTAAAAAAAGAAATTTAATTAACAATTGATTGTTAAAAATTAACGATATAGATAAAATTAAAATTTATTTTAAATGAGAAAAATAAAATTAATTCAAATTAAATATTAAAAATAATTTTAAAAATATCAAAAAATATTATGGAAAAAAGTATATTTTATCTTTTTTTTTTTAACTGGCAAAAACAAACGCAAACTACAGATGTAATATAGCCAAATTGATCATAAAACGCTTTTTGTACGCTAAGTAATAAATAATTTTGGTTCATTATTCTCCCGTCGAGACTTAAATGATTTTTAACCAGTAATGTTACCAAATTATTTTTTTAATTGATATTTTTAACATTATTTTTTATTTTAAATTTTAGATTCTAAATTATAAAGTTTTAATTCTAAATTTTAAACCTAACTCCTTCAAAACATGAAATTTTTTTAAAAATAATTAATTAGAATTTTATTTTGTATAATTTTTCTAATTTCTTAGTTATCGAAAGAAAAAGAAAGAAAAGAATGGTTGGTGCTTACCCTAACTTAAGAGAAGTGTCAGAGGAATCATCTTCAAGAGAAGAAGGAGCGGCACTACTGATGCAGCTGCATGCATTATTTAGTGACTCGGATGACACCACTTCTTGCATGCCAATATCCGATGAATCCATCACTAATGGACTTTTTCCCATCTTCACCATATCCATCTTTTTAATAACAATAATAATATTGGCTTATTATTAGATTTGTAAAATGAAACAAGAGTTAAAGAATCAATGAAATAATGTCTTGATGATTTGCCATACCTTTTGCTTTAACTTCTTGTTCTCTTGTTCCAATTCGGCGCCCTTAGTTGCAGTAGTTAAAAACAGCAACACGTTTTTTTTTTCAATTAAAAAAAAAAAAAGAAAAACACTAAGAAGATTTTACATGCATGATAGATCATTAGAAAGAGATGAATTCAGAATCAGAATCAGAATCATAAACTTCTGTATGTTTTTGTAACATACTAACATATTTGATCCGCGTTCTAAAATCATTTAAAATATTTATCTTTTTACTTGTGATACTAATTTTAATCTTATACTAAATTAAATAAATAATTGTAAATATTATTATAACACATATTAAAGGTGATTTTTTTAAACAATATTAAAAAAATTAAAAAAAATAGAAGGTAAGAATTTTTTTAATTATCGAGAATGAAAATGCTAAAGGCACAAAATAGTAGGCAAACAAAAAAGTTCGAATCAACTCGCTATAAACGACAAGCTAAAATTAAAAAAGTAAGTTGGCTGATATTTTAAACGAATGTCGAAAATCACAACACAAATTGACTTGTTCGAATTAACGAATTTGACAAGTCGATTTGTTTGGCTTTTTTTTTAAAAGAAATATTTCATAATTTTAACAATATTTTTAATTTGATATCAATACAAATAACAAAATTTATCACACATTTATATATTTTTATAATAAATTATTTAAAATATAAATAACTAATTAAAAAACTTTTTTTAAATACATTTAATATAATCCTACCATTAAATTTGACACTAATAATTAACATAACAAGTGACGTAAACGTTAATAGTGTTATTAGTTAAGTCATATGTTTTTTTATATCTTTAAAAAAATATTATCAAAACTTTCTTGTTTTTTTTTTTGGTGACTATCAAAACTTTCTTGTAATACTTCTTTTCAATTTTTTTTTTAGTACAAAATTTTAAATTCTAACAACCAATCATCAATGTTTTAAAATTAAAAGAAAATTTTTTATATTAGTACGTAATCGTTGGTAAATAAATTTTACTTATATAATAAAATCAAATATTATTAATTCTTTAATATATAAATTATTTATATTAAATTTAATAATAAAATAATATTAAACCTTTTTAAAATAAATTTTTTTAAAATTAAAATAAAATATTTAAAAAATTTTGAAACTAAAATTTTAAAAATTAAATTAAAATTTAGTCGACAGAATGAATAACAAAATAATCATTTACCCATCAAATTATTACAACAAACCTTTTTCTGAAGTGCTGCGATGTCATCCATGATCCGCTTTTCCTAAATGTAAATAATATATTGTATATCATTGCACTACACTACAATTCAACACGTGCTAGGGAATAATTAATTAGTCAAATATCCATAATCTATGAAACTTAAACACTTGAGTGATTTATTGTGTTTATATATTAGACATATTTTAGATATAATATTTATCTGACATATATATTTTTGATATTTAATTATATTTTAATAAAAAATAAAATTTTTTTAAATACGTTAAAAATACTTAAATATTATTATATATTAACATATTAAATCTTATTTTTAATATGTATTTTTAAAACGAATTTAAAAATAATACATATTATTGAAATAAAAAATTAAATATTTTATATAATTAAAAAAATTTAAAAATAATAAAAAAATTAATTTATATTTTAATATTAATAAAATATTAAAATATTTTTATAATTTATCTAAAAAATATTTTATATTATATATATATATATATATATCGTAATTTTATATCTTTTAAGAATTTAAAATTAGGAGCTACTCCAATAAAGACGTCTAAAACGTCTTTTTTTAAAGATATTTTTTAACAATTAAAATTTAACACATATAATCGATTAAATCGTGTTATTTTTGTCAAAATTAGGCCCAAAAAAAATAATTTGACCGAAAAATTGTGAATCAAATTTTGAATCGGTCTAAATTAATATTATTTTTTTTTATAAAAAATGACTTCAATATTCCTATTATAAGAAATGACTAAAATACTCTTATTATATATATTAATTTTGAGAATCTTAAATTTTAGTCATTTTCTTCTCTGTTGTCATAGAGTTAGGATTTAGAGTTTTCAATATATATATATATATATATATATATAGGTATTTTAGCTTTATAATAGAAATATTGTAGTTATTTTTTTATAAAAAAATATTAATTTAGACCGATTTAAAATTTAATTTACTAATTTTTTGGCTAAACTAATTTATCCGGTCTAATTTTAATAAAAATAACACAATTTAATTAATTATATATATTAAATTTTAATTTTTAAAAAATATTTAAAAAAAAATACTTTTGATATCTTTATAGTTCCTTTAAAATTTGTGTGTTTATATATTTTGTATCCTATATTGTACATGTGTTGAACTCTATATCCCTATCTGTATGAGTATCCATATATCATAGACCATAATCAAGAACATGCATATGCACATGCACAATGCATCTGCATGTATGTATGTGTACCTTTGTCTCAATCACGCGATTTAATCCTGTTTGAAGTGCTTTCTCCAGTTGTAGTAAGTCTTGTAGGTTCAGCCCTTGAAAATCTTCACCTTTCATCTGCCTAATCATAATAATATATATGGTACATACAAGGAAAAAGAAATGGATCTTAATTACGCATAAAGAATTTAATTTTCTTATATTTTACTAATGAAATTGAGAGAAAAAAAAACCTTAGTTGGTGGGTTTTATCAGCAACTTCCTTACGTAATTTATCGTTATTGACATTCTCCAGCTGAAATGAATTAATGACACAAAACTTATAATTGATTTCGGTAATGTCACAGGGTTAATTACGTTTAAGAATTCAGTGAGAATTGGATTATATGTAGGAATATACAAACACAAAAAAATTTTAAAAAATACTATTTATACACTAAAATCAATTAATATATATATAAATATATGTGTAATAAATATATATGTAATTTAATTCAATTTTAATGTGTATTTTATATTCTAATACATAGTCTATCTTAATAATATGTATAGTTAGTGTACCTAAAACTGATATTATAAATTCTACTATTAATGCAGACTTTCATTAGTTCTTGTAATATTTGCAAAGTTTAGCACATTTAATCTTTGTTTCAAAACAAGTATTTATTATTATTCATTTTAATTGTAATATTTGAAAATTAAATAAAAAGTATAATATTATTTTAGTTTTTAAGATTTTTGTCTAAAATCAAAATCATTTCAAATATATTTTGTTAAAAATCGTCTAACATTACAACAAATTTTTAAAATGGTCATTCCATTAAAAATTGTTGCGGATGAATTTACTCTAATAAAAATAATAATGATAATATTAACTAATTTTTTCACCTAACTCATACTCCAGCCATTAAGGGAACTAATGTATGATGAATTAATTTTCATAATGTATTACACTAAGTAATTTGGGGTTTAAAAATATATATATAAGATTAGTTTAGTTTCTAAGAGATTTGTGAGCGAGATAAGTCAAGTCTTTTATAAATATAGTATCAACTCAACTAGAAAGCCAACAAAAAACAACCAACTTCGGCCAATAAACAAATAAAATTCAATTAATACATATTTCTTTTAAGATTATTTTTTACCCCTTTTTATTTTTTTTTTCCATCACCACAATTTTATCCAATCACTATCCACCATCGCCGGCAACTCAATCCCAGCCACCTGCTACCCGTCGATCATCCTAAATTCTATAGCCTTAAATTTTAAATATTCATGATCATATATTAGAAACTTTAAATTCTAAATTCTATACCATAAATTGATTTTACTTTATTTTACTTTTAATTTTTTTTATTTGAGTTTTGAATGCTTTTATTGTTTTAAATTTGGATTTTTTTAAATATTTAATTATTGGCTGATTTGTTGATTGAAAAAAATGTTCGCCTGGGACTTTTTCATATGGTATAAATCTTTTGGAATATAAACTAATTTCATATATAAATGAATACATTGATAATTTGATAAAAAAAAAAAAAACTAAATAATTTGACTTGTTAATGCAAAATTAATTAATATCATTAGAAACTGAACTGCAATTAATAAAGAATGCCACATACATGTGAGAAACATTGGTTGTTCATCAATTAGCTAGTGTAGAAGATAATAGATGATGAACAAAATGATTTGTAAATAGACATTTTAGCTAAATATACAAGAAAACGTTCGATGGATCTTAAGTAAAATCTCATTTTGTTAGTGGCATGAACATAATCCACTTAAATGTTCTATGAAAGCACCTAATAAATTTTAGGAAAGTTAAGCATGGGACTAAGTTGAAACAAGAAACCCTATTTGAGAGAACAATATTATCATGCATAGCATAATAATTAATTAAGGAAAAAAATTATGAGAGAGAGGTTATTTTTTATGAATAATGCTACATATAAAAGTATTTTTTTTTAATTAAGTCTAACCAAATTGATCTAATATCAACAAAAATTAATTAAAGATATCATTATTTAAATTTTATTATTTAATTTAGTTAGACTTGGTTCATAAAAAGACTTGAATGTATAGCATTATTCTATTTTTATTACCTGCAGTTCAAGAGGTCTTTCTGATCTACTTATCTCATGTGTATGCTGAGCATACCTTGCAGTTATGTCCTTCATACTTATATACCAAAGAAATAGAAACCACATATAAGACGATGCAAAAAATTCTAAAGTTATAAAATTAATCACAAAGTCACACACCATTTCATATACTTTTTTTATTATATTTGCCTTACACATGCTGAAAATTTTTTCTTCAAATTCAACAACAATCAACCTCTAAACTTTTTAAATTATAAAAATTTTTAATACTATATTTTAAAATTATTTTTCATCCTAAAGACTTAAATTCATAGGATAGGAATTAAGAGACACAAAAACCAGAATTATCCCCAATTACTCAAAAACGAAGATTGCGGTTGATAGCTAGCACGCTTTAAGAAGAAGTCCAAGCTAATACCACCATCAATTTAGATTTGCACATCTACCTCAAGAACTAGTTCCTTCAGTTGCACTATATAATTAACTAGTGAGGAAATTGGTTCCAGCAAGGGTTCAGAGGTTATATGAAACCACTTGTTTAAAAACCTAAACATGAATTTTGTTATAAAAATTATA
The DNA here is from genome assembly GCF_059453495.1 of Arachis ipaensis. Taxonomy (NCBI): domain Eukaryota; kingdom Viridiplantae; phylum Streptophyta; class Magnoliopsida; order Fabales; family Fabaceae; genus Arachis; species Arachis ipaensis. The sequence goes on from NC_142442.1 coordinate 39,850,742, forward strand.
ATATTACCCTTTGTTCTAAAAAGTTAAACCGATATGTTTCTTGAGATCTTGATTTAGGATAAGCGATGAGGATTGAGGAATGGTATAGAATATCCAATGAGGTTATGTTTACCGCTTCTTATGATGATGTGCAGTTAGAGAATGGCCTAATAAAATTGGAGGTTGATAGGATAGAAAAATGTTAGGAGTAACACTTTTTATTAATATTTTGAGTTAACATTTTATTTTTATATTCTTATAATTTTAAATTTAATGTTTAAAATTTAAAATTTAATTTTTAATATTTAAAAATGGCTACTATTAATCAAAAAATTAATAAACTTGATTAGTCATCTAGCATTGCTAATAATAATAAGACTATTCATAAAAGAAATTAGCATCAAGTAATACTATTTTAGTCTATAATATTTTAGTTAAGTTTTAATTTCGTTTTTAATGTTTAAAATATTTTGTTTTTATCCTAAATATTTTATTTCATCCTATTTTAATCTTTTGTCAAAAATAAATTTTTTTTTCTAAAATACAATTTTTCAATATTATTATCTTTTTGTTTCACTTATTATTTTGTTATTTTTAATTTCAAATCACTACAACCATCATTATAACTATTATAATTATTATTTTTTTGCTACTTGTTTAAAAAAGATCATCATGAAAAAAAAGAATAATTTAAAAAAATGAATTTTAACCAAATAAAATAAGATAAAATGAGATATTTATAATAAAATAAAGACATTTAAAACGTTAAAAAAAAATTAGAATTTACTCAAACATTATAAATTTAAACAATGCTTTACCAAAGAAATTAAATGTATGTAGACCCAATGAAAAGAGTAGAAAAAGAGATTACAATGAATTATTTATTTTTTTAAATCTTTCGGTCTTTGCATTAAGCTCAAACTCTGGTTCAAAAGTAGGCTTATATTAAAGGTAGAGAAATATAAGGCTAATATTTTTATTAATATTAGTTAATATTTTAGATTAATATTTATATTATTAAAATTAAGATTTTGAGATTTTAGAATTTAAAATTTAATATTTAGAGTTTAGAATTTAGAATTTAAAATTTATCTAACAGTGTACTCTTTAAATATTAAGTATAAAAAATATTTTTATTGACTAGTCAAAAATATAAATTTTGTTGGTTATATAACTTTATTCTTAAAGGTATACACTACACAATTTATAAAATAGTTATGTTTTTAACGTTTTACTGAGTAATAATTTATTTTTTTTTATTTTTTATTAATAAGACAGACATGCTAATTCTAAAATAATTACTGACGTTTTGCCAGTGTTCATTTTAAAAAAGAAAACTAAATCAGTAAATCACTATTCTACCCTCCATTATCTAATAATGAATGAGTAGAATTATGGCAAACATGCAACGGACCACACAACAAAACCACATGCCAAAAATGAATATAAAGTAGAGATCAGACGTGTGTGATGGGAGTTGTATCAGAAGCATGAGTAATCATCAGGGCCCATCGTCTGTTTGTGATTTCAGATTTGTACCAATCAAGAAAAAATCTTCTTTGTAAATAACCTTTTTTAAATGTAAATTTAATTTCTCTTTTATTTTATTGTTTAGAGTTTAGAAAAATTAGAAAACATTTTCTTTTCTTGACAAACGTATAAAAAGTTGCTTTTGCCAAAATTAAGATGTAGAACTTAGAAGAGAAAGAAATGTATTCCTAAAATTTCGCAACTAATCGTAAAATTTTTTTGTTTTATCTTATATATATTTATTTTTTTCAAAAAAGCTTTTATATTTATAATGAAATTCAAATATAAAAATAATTTTACTCCTAATTTTATTTTTAAAAGTATATTCTCCCTATAAATTTAGTTTTTAAAGAAAAAATATAGATAAACAATAAAAATATTAAATAATATGAATAATGAATATATTGTATGTTCAATTCATTAAGGTAACGAATAATAATTCTAATATTAAGATTTAAATAAATAATTTAAAAATGTAATGTATTTTTACTTTATTAATTCAATTTTAAAATTTATTATTCACAAAAATTATTATCTACTTAATAAAATCATCCAGCGAAACCTTTCTGAATTAGTTCATCAACTTCATATTGGCTGAACCCAATGATGTTATCCAATGCATCTGGTATAGTGGTATACATTCACATTAGATAAACCGTCATAATATACCTTAAATGGAACTATAATATTACTAATTAATTATTATATAGATATAGATATATAATTAAAAGTGCTTTTATTTATTTAACAAAGTTTTAACTTGGGCAACTATCGCCACCTAAACTTAAATTAGGAAACGACTAAGCAACTGTGTAACCTAATTAGTACAGGTTTACATATTTAATAGGTACCTATAAGAATAAGATTGAGTTTGTTTATAGGTACTAGACATTAAAATAAAAATATAGAAATATAAAATTATATTTAAAAAATAAAATATAAACATTAATATTATGTTCAGTCCAAAAATATTATTAGTATATTTTGTATTACAAAAAAAAAATATAGAACTATTAACAAAAATATAATTTAATTTTTTATTTCTGTATTATTTTTATTATTTTTTATTAATATATATATATATTTTAATTCTTTTATAATAAAACATAAAAAAATTAAATTTTATATTTTATTTTTTATATTTAATTTATCATTAAATAAAATATAAAAATATTAATTTTTACATTTTTATCTTTTGTATTTTGTTATCAATTATCTCTCTTATTCTGTTTTGATTATCAAACACAGACAAAAGCCAGCATTTTATGAATTTTTTAAGTAAACTTAATCAGTAGTCGCAATCACAAGTTAATGAAAATCCAAAAACGCTTAAATAACCAATATAAAATTTTGATAAAATAAAATTAAACTAATTAAGAAAAAGTCGTGTGGGTGATACGAGGTTACTATTCGATCTTAGATTTTTTTAAGCTTGGTTTCTAGTTCCTACCCCTCTTTCTTTATTCTCACGACTCATCACAGAAATCAAAACAGAAGAAAGACTATTTATTCCGTACACAGTGAGTCCACATACATATCCAGATCATTATTATGTACCAAAAATGGATGACCACTTCATCTACCCAACCTTTGTCTTCAACTACTTATGATTAAAAAACAGATGAAACTTGATGTATTTTTCACAAATATAATAATTTCAATTATATTCAGGTGTCCTTACAATAATAGAATTTTTCTATAAAAAAAATGTCCATAAATTATTCGATCTTACTCTCTCACTCGGATAAATTTAGCAAATTTTTTTTTGTTTTTTGTCTAATTCAATTTTTCACTAATTTTTTTTCCATATTATTATACTTCATCTTCATTTCATTGACAAGGCATCACAAGAATACGATAATTGAGTTCAAGTGTTCAACAAAATGGAAAGGGGGAAATAAAATTATTATATATAATAATCATAAATGATGACATATATATTATACCTGGAGCTAGCATATTCAAAGAGCCTCCCAGTGGCAGAGAAAATGATGAGAGCAACCTCAGCATCACAAAGCACAGAAAGCTCTTGTGCTTTCTTGAAGATCCCTCTTCTCCTCTTTGAAAACGTTACTTGTCTTGCTGTTATGTTGTCTATCATCTTTATCTTGATCTTCTGCCTCACCATCTTCAGCCTCTTGTGCTTGCTGTCAATTTTTTTTTAAAGAAAAGAAAAAGAAAATCAAAACTCCTTTAATTTTCAGTATATAATACCACAAGAGTTTCAGGTATTACAGGAATGCTAATATTCAATTGTTTTTTTTTGTTGTGGTTGATTTCAATTATATATAAATTTTATGAGTGAGATCAACCACTAAACTACTGACACATTAATGTTCTTGAAATATATGAAAATTTTCCAGAAGTAATGATACATTCAGAGTCTCTTTATCACTAAAGTAATAATAATTTCAAAGTCACAAAACCCTAGTAGTGAAAAAGCAGTTTCAGATCTGGTGAAAAGATAACCCAAAAACAAAAAAAAAATTAAAACAAAGAAAGAAAAAGGCTAGCTAGCTCTTAATGATTTAGCATAAGAGCTTTGATTTGAAGATTTTTTTTATTATTCCGATGAGATTTTAACCTATCAGGAGACGGTTCACTGGTTCAGAGATATCTAGAATCTAGATGAGTGATGCACATAAAAGAAATAAAAATGAAAAAAAAAAAAAGAGTTACTAATAATGGAAAGAAAACATTATGAGAACTTTTTGGGGGGTTTGTTAAGACAAAAAAAAGAAAGAGAAAGAAAGAAAACCTCGTCACTCTGGAATGCTGTTTTTGGATCTCAAGAAAGGAAAGAGAGGTTTCCCCCTTATTATAGCAAAACAATAATGGAACCTTCTTTCTTCTTTTTTATTTATTTATTTTTAAATAAATATCCCTGGTTGAACACTTTTCTATTTTCTAAAAATGGTTAAATTCTACCAAAAATTATAGGACCAAGATAGACCAGAAATATAATGCAAGTGAAAGCTTTTCAAAAACAAAGAATAGATCAGGTTTCATTGGAAGCTACGTGTTAATAATTCTTTCCCCAATACTTTTTTTTTTCCAAAGATAAATATTATTTTATTAATATAAAATAAAAGTGTTTCCATAAGGAAGTACAAAAGAATTGGGTATTCCCATTTATCATCAGCTATGACTGAAAGACTAAGAGCTTAAAGAAGAGTAAAGTAAGAGTAAAGAAAAAGTAGCATCTATCAGGTGTGGTTCACGAGTTCACGCACTAAATTGCTAGCTTTTTTCACTATCTCTGGTGCTGGGCTTATTACCTTCTCAAAAACACACCGATTCCTCACTTTCCAAGTGCTCCAACACAACGCTGCTATGAGGAAGGTCTTTTGTCTACCGTCGAATTGAGCCACTGCCCAGGATAAGACTCGTTGCCACCAATTGAAAAAAGTTTCTTCTTCTCTCATCCATAGGTCAGGGGTTATTAAGCTTAGACTCCATATTATTGAAGATAGGGGGCATTGGAACAAAGCATGAGAAATTGATTCAGCCTTCAACATGCATCTTGGACAAGTGGCAGGAGTGGATGCGAACTGGCTGTGAACTTGTTGCAACACCGGAAGCTTTTCATGAAGACTTTTCCATAGAAAAATCTTAATTTTATGTGGTAATTTCAACTCCCAAATGCTATTCCAGACTCTGTTGTGTATGTTCTGGGACCTCAATGAAGTAGGAGAATGAAAGAATCCATAAGCAATTTTGTATCCTGACCCAACTTCATATATACCAGATTTTGTCCAGCACCAATTAACTTCATCCTCCTCCTCTGTTGGTTTGATTGAAAAAATTTTATTGCATATATCAACTGAAAAAATCGACTCAATCAGATTTTTATTCCAACTTCTATCAGGATTTAGTAACACACTAACGTAATACACTTGCATATTTGGCGGGATTGTGAGTGCATTTTGAGGGACATTAAGGGGCATTGGTGGTGGGAGCCAGGGGTCATGGAAGATGCGAACATTAGTGCCAGAGCCTATTTTCCATAACAAGCCTTTCTCGATCACCTTGCGCCCTTCAAGAACACTTCTCCAACCCCACGACGGTACGCTTCCTATCTCTGCATGTAGGAAATCTGTATATCTGAAATATTTAGCTTTGAGCATTCTTGATATAGTAGAATTAGGATATTTCATTAGACGCTAACATTGCTTGCCCAATAAAGCCAAATTTTGCGTCCTTAGATCCTTGATCCCCAGCCCTCCATCTTTCTTTGGTCTCGTCATTGTGTCCCATTTAATCCAAACCATTCTTCGTTCTGCGCCTTTTTTACCCCACCAAAATTGCGAGAGCATGCTATGAATCTCAGTCAACAGCGTGTCCGGGAGCTTGAAACAAGAGAGTGTATAAATAGGAATCGCCTCCCCCACCGCTCTCAATAGCGTGTGCCTGCCACCTGATGACAATATACTTCTTTTCCAACCCATAATCCTCTTCTGAACTTTATCCTTGATAGCTCCAAAGGTTGCTTTCTTTGATTTTTGAACTATAGAGGGCAGTCCCAGATATTTGTCTTGTGCTCCGATATGTTCAATATTTAGTGTCTGAGCAACTGCTAGTCTTGTGTTCTGAGAAGTGTTATGACTGAAAAAGATAGCCGACTTATTCAAATTGACTTTTTGCCCACTAAAACCCTCATAGGTCTCTAGCAATTCTAGAATGCTTTGGCTTGTATTAGGTGCGCTCTTGCAAAAAAGGATTGAATCATCAGCAAACAAAAGGTGATTAATTGTTTGGCATCTCCGATTAACTTGAACTCCTTGAATTAATCTGTTTGAAATAATAGTAATGTAACACCCTAATATTCAAATCCTTATGCTCGAGTCATAAGTCAATGATATTACGGTGGTACGACTCTCAGGTGGATTTTTAATAAATAAATATAGGTAATTTCGAAAGGAGTATTAATCGAGAAGCCTGAAAAGAGTAGAAATAAAATCGCGAAGATGTATCTCTCACGTTTCGACAACAAAAGATAAACCGTGAAGCCAAAAAGGATATACGGACAAGGCGTAGAGGAGATTAAGAGATAGATAATAGATAGATATATATAACATAAGTAAATAGCCACTAGTCGCGACCCGCGAAGTTTAGGTCGGCTAGGGTACATTATGAAATTAGTTGACAACAGTATGTCCTAATCTCTCCCGAAGGAAACATGAGAGCCTCTATAGGCAAATTCAAAGAGTTCAATACATAATATAAACTTTCCAAAACAAAGGTGGAGAGATTCTAATCAAAATACAAAGTAGAGGAAATAAAGATCTTCGCCGTCTCTCAGACGACCCACAACTCACTTCTGAGCACCTGGACCTGTATCTGAAAAACAAGAGATATATACGGAATGAGAACCCCGGGCCCATGGGTTCCCAGTACGATAAAAGTGCCAAATAAATTCAATGTACTGCAATAAAAACTCACTAAGCATCCTAAACTTCTTCATCAATTATTCATCCTAGGTTCTCGCTAATCCATGAATAGGCAGCTGTCATAAGGGAGTGCTAAATTCAATTCATGTTTCACATGTTTCCCAACTCGCTGACTCTTCCACGAATCAGACTCAGAATCATAAGCAAAACCATCACCAGTTGTTCTGCCTCAGCAGTTCTATATCAATACATCATCATGCAATCGCATCATCAATTCATCCCATCAAGAACAGCCCTCACACCCACCGACACCAGCATGAGGGGCCTCTCAGTTGTACAAACACAAGCAATACAGGCAAGTAATACACAAACATGATACAAGTAGAACAAGTAGCATATAGTCAGGTAACATGGCATATATGATGTAGAAATCCAAGACAAATGGCAAACCCAAACAATTCAAACATATGCAAATGATGAATGCCTGCCCTATGGCTGATGATATCATCTGTCGGTTATATAGCCAACCCGACATGTCCTGGTAGCTAACCATTGGACAGAAACACCCATTGCGGAGCAAGTAGGTTTGAGCTACAACCCCCTTGCTACTACCCGCTCAACCCAGAGCCAGTGGAATAACCACTACTGCGGCTACTACCCAGGAGGGTGTTTAAAAGCTCAACCTGGAGCGAGTGGATTCACCACTACTGCCGCTACTACCCAGGCGTCACAATCTCTGACCTGGAGCAAGTAGGACGAACCACAACCCTTGCTACTGCCCAGGTATCTCAAACATATATTCATTCAATCTCAATTCATATTATCAACATTCATTTTTACCAAATCTCAAACATTAACTTGGAGTAAGTGGGACGAACCACAACCCTTACTACTACCCAAGTATCACAAATAAACATTTATTCATAATCACCCTTCATTATTATCAATTCTCAGACAATGACCCGGAGCAAGCGGGACGAACCTCGACCCTTGCTACTACCCAGGTATCACAAATACACATTTATTCAAAACTCTATGATTAAACTCGCTTATCATAATCCTCCTTTTTCCGTCTCATACCCGGAGCAAGTGGACAACGCCACTGCCTACTACCCGGGGTAGCACATCACATTTCAATATTTTTCATTATTATCCATTTAACATATTCATTCATTAATCATATATGCAGTTATACTCAGCCATAAACAATAATGGCTTTGCCGTAACTCGGCAATAACTCAGCCATCCGGCTCATGGTCCAATCAAGAATGGGCCATTTATCAATAAATATAGCCCTCCGGCTCATGGCATACACGGTACTTCCACCGTCATCCTCCATATCTCATATAATCATCTTTGATCATCATTGATCATAACTTTTTCCCTTGCTTCACTCACAAGTTACCACATCCCCTAGCTCCTTTCTCATTGCTAGGCATATCATAATGATTTAATACATAAGAGGTGAGATCGGAGGCTTAGAAGTATGAGGTTTGGCTTTTAAAACTCAAAAATCAACTTTGGCATGAAAACAGGGCCACACGTACGCGTACTCCACGCGCACGCGTGGATGGCCACAAAACTCATCGACGCATATGCGTCATGCACGCGGACGCGTGGATTGAAAATTTGCCAAACGACGCGTACGCGTCAGCCATGCGTACGCGCGGAAACATTTGTGCCCTAGGCACAAAACTGGCACAACTCTCGGGAAAATGGCTGGGCATTTGGTGCAGCGCATCGACGCGCCTGCGCACACCACGCGCATGCGTGGATGGTGCTTTCTTGAAGAACGGCGCGTACGCGCCAAGTGCGCCTACGCGCGGAGGGTCGTTCTGCTAAAAATTTTCTAAGTTAAAAGCTGCAGAATTTACAAATTCAACCCCCAATCTTCCGACAGACATAACTTTCTCATTTTAAATCATTTTTCACCCGTTCTTCGAACGGCATGGACATCCCGGATCCAATTTCATTTCTAAACAGATTTGGCACAAAACAGAGATCCATAGTCCAAGTTATGTCCCGTCAAAGTATGCGCAAAAACCATATTTTCATACAAAACCACAAGGTGCCATTTTCAAAACAAGCCATTTTCAACTCTTTTCAAAATCAACCAAAACATGCCAATTTCAACCCTTTTTGAAATCAATCAAGATGTACCAAAATCCACATCAAGCCATCCTCAACTCACACATTGACACTTTACCAAAAATTCCCAAAACCACATCCAACCATTTTAACATTTCTCAATCAAATGGCTAAAGGACAAACACAATATCATGTCATACATCCTTCCTCATCCTAATTTCTAATAATACCATTTCCAATTAACCATCATTATACATAATCAATATCATACTCACTATCACGTGGTTTCACCCACAAATCAACCTTAATCATTCTTCAAGCATATATCACAACATATATATCTCTAATGCATCATCATACCATCAAGGCATCAATAATCATAATCACATATATGACCATATAATATGTCTCAACCAAACCAAACATACCTCATCTACATAATTTCACCAAAATTACCAAATTCCACACTTCAACTCCTCAAACCTTATTATTCAATAACCAACCTAACCATTCATATATTCATTATCTGAAATTCATCCAATCACTCGTGCCATCATACAATGCACACATCGACTTACCTTTCTTACCTCTTTCCGGCCTCCGGCCCAAAATTCACGGCCTCTGGCCCAATTTTCACAATTTAAATGCATAAACCACAAATCAATACTCATTACCCAGTACATCAAATTCTCAATACACCAAGCATACAAGGCCACACAATTCTCAACCCAATCATTAATTCACATTACATATCAACTATGCATATTAGCACCAACCATTTACACAATCCAAACTTAATCCTAGGGGCATCTAGCCTAGGAATTCTCATCACAACACACGGTACTTAAATGAAACTTAAACTGTACCTCTTGTAGCCAAACCAATTGAGCCTCTTCTTTGGAAGTCTTCACCAACCTTAGCTCCAAGCCTTACCAAAGCTCCTCAAGCAATACCAATCTCCCAAATGTGCACCAACATCACCAAATACACTAACATAACCAATATCACATACATACATCAATCTAGGGCTCATAAAAATGACAAATCACAAGGGTTTGAGCACTTCTTACCTCAGCCCATATGAAGTAGGGATAGAACCCACTTAGAATCCATGTTGGAGTATCCCTAAATACCCAAAATCACAAGATTTCAACACTAACTACCCAAAAACGTGTAACAGTGGGGAATTTTGAAAACTAGGCAGAGATGAATGGAATACTCACCACCAAACTTAGATAGAATTGTAGAGGATGAGAAGAGCGATGCGTGGCTGCAAACGGCTCGTCAATCGGAGCTCCGTAGCTCAAGTTATGGTGGTTTGAAGATCAAAGAGAGTTAGGTTTTCTCTCTTCTCAAATCAGCGCCCCAACCCTTCTTTTTAGGGTAAAATGAGCTGAAATGCTCACAACTAATGCTTATATATGTTGGGTCTTGGGCCCACTTAGGCCCGGTTCACTTATTTTTGCCCGTTGGCCCAATTTTGGGCCAAAACCTTTAAGATTAGCGCTCTAAATCGCACTTTAAATATTTCTACCTTCCCTAATTATAATTCCTCATTTCTTAATCTTATTTACCCATAATCAATTTCCTCAGCTGTAGTACTAGACAGATCTTAGCCGGTACTGTCGGTCAAAATTTCACTGCGCGCTTTTACGCAGAAAACTATATTTTTCGACTCGGAAAAATTCATTGAATCCAAATATCATATTTAAATTATCAAATTCCAATTGCCAAATCTTCCAACCATATTCGCTCCTATTTAACTTATTATTTAATTAATTTCGGTTAGACCGGGTATTACATTCTACCCCCCTAACAGAAATTTTCGCCCTCGAAAATTCCATCCATCACTATCCTCTCCCTCTGCCAAGCCAATTACCACTAATCACAGCTCAACTCCAAGCATAACCTCCAAACTTACTTTCTTATTCTCAAACCCTCGAATTTCTACATGACTTGCTGTTATAAAGTCTCTGACTCATCAATCAAAAACCCCTTTCATTTCTAGAAAGCAAATGAGTTTGAAATAACAATTTAACAAAAATCATGAGAATCCGCTTTCCTTTAATAATCTATAAAAGCATTCGAGACACACCTCTTTCGTTAAAGTTACTCATATAAAAAAAATTATCCTCAAAACCATAACCAGCACTCTTTCAAATTTTTGGGGAAAAATTTTCAACAGTACCTCCCCAAAAATTGAAGTTTACCACCCGTCACGGGCTCCCTCAAACCAATCTCAGTACCGCATCTGTATTTCAATTTAGTGGCTTTCACATTCGTCTTTCAAAACCAATCATTATAAATCTCAATCTAATTCCAAGGTCACTATGACCAAACATCATGATACTCATCTCTCAAACACGACAACTTGCACTCTCTCATCATCTAAATCCAATTATGCATCAATGATAATTTTCTCATCCACTTTAGAACCATCAAAGCTCGCAGCCGCAATCAATTCCAACTATTTGGGGATCATTACTTGCAGTAACCCACTTAACCCTTTTAGTATTCAAACTTAAGATATTATAGTAAACTTTTACAGCTCCTATTTGTAGCTATCATGTGTTACTGCTTCCGCAAGTTTCTGCTGCTTTATTCTGATCTCTCGTCTAGTACGAGCTCTATTACTTACTTTCTCAATTACTCAACCACAACTTAGCATGACTAGCATTTCAAATCAACGTTTCCAAATCCCTCACTTAGGACCATTCCTTATCTATTTAAATCAAAGGAATTAAAATTCACGGGTTCAATTCGTTTCACCAAAAATTCAGAAATCAACCAACTACATAACAAACACAACACATCATTCTCAACAAAAAATCATTTACATCACAGGAATTTATCCATTTGTATTAAGGCAAATCCTTACTTCTTTCCCCAATACTTTAACTTTTCTCATAATAGATGAGATATTTTCCGGTTGAAATAATTCAAATTTAGGGTAGTTTTAATAAGGAATAAAATATTAGTTTATTCTATAATATTTTGATCCGATTTTAATTTTTTATCTCTAATATTTAAAATATTTTATTTTTATTAAACGTTTTATTTTATTTTATTTTTAATCTTTGATCAAAATTATTTTTTTAAATTTTTTTCTATTATTATCTTCTTATTTTTTATTTTTCTATCATGACTACTATAAATACGATCATGACTACTACAATTACGTCTTTTGTCGTTATCTAACAAAAATCATAATAAAAGAAATTAAAGAGTATCTCTTAAAGAAAAATTTTAATTTGGACAAAAGACTAAAATAAGATGTAAAAATAAAATTTAGTATATCACTAAAATGTGATATTTTTAAGTATATTATCTTTTATACCTCTGGTGTTTCTTTTAAACTCTCCCCTTCTTTCCTGTTCTATCTTTTTTTTTATTATTTATTTTTTAAACTTCAAAAAATTACATTTGCACACAATTAATGGGAGGCAAAATGGAAAATAAAGAACACTCAAATGCTCATCATTGCAAACCCCTCGAACCTCCCCCATAATCAAATCTAATTACGCCCCCATGTTTGATTTGATAACCTGAAGAATAAAATTTGTCTTTGGAAAAAGTGATGGTATATATCGATTTGTTTTAACTGATTTTGATTTATAGATGTAAATTTGATTGAAGTTATGCTGATGTATAAGTGTCGGATTATTTGAATTGAATTCGACTTATAAATGCCGATTTGATTGAGTAATGGAATGAATAATTAATTAATTAGTATGAAATAAATAAACTAAAAAGGAACGTGAAATATAGGGGTGTGCAAAAAAACTGGTTTGACTGAATTGAACTGAAACTGTTTTAAATAAACCAGTTTTTTTAAATAAAAAACTGAACTGAAACCATAATTTTTTATAAAAACCAGTTTATTAAAAACCAGTTTTTATGGTTCAGTTTAGTTTTAAACCAAATCAAAACTGGTTTATTGACATCAATAACTTCAAGTCTTCAATCTTCCAAATCAAAACTGGTTTGAAAAATCTGAAAAACTCAAAAACCCTAATCTCTCGTCTCTCCCCTTCTGCCGTCGCAACCAACCCACCGCTGCCACCGTCAGAGTCGCCGTCGTCGAACTATTCGCCGCCGTCGAACTATTCGCCCTCGGCCCTCACTTCACTCCACTCTCCGTCGGGCAGTAGGGGTGTTCCAGCGTCACTGTCCAGCCCTGCACGGCGCACGCCTTCCCTTCCGTTCGCAGCGCCACCATCCAGTCCTCCCTCTACAGCTTCCACCGCCCGGATCCGTCAAGGCGCCAGTCCCTTGCGCAGTTGCCGTCGTTTCTGTTCAGCCGTCTAGCCCCATCGCCGTCGCCATCTTCGCTCAGTTTCTGTCTCCTTGCTGTCATTGGTTCCGTCGTACCCTGCATTTGGAATGGAGCTTTAAGTAATTTCTGTTTCCCTCTTCTAATTATTTGTTCTAATTTAATTTTTATATGATTAATTGTTCTTGGTGCTGTTCTAATTTCTGTTTTCCCTTCTAATTATTTTTGTTTCTGATTTTTGGATATTAAAATACAAAGAACTGAAAATGTTGCCTAATTTTACCTACCCATTTAATTTTCACTTGTCACGAATAACCCCTTTAAGAAGGTCAGGGTCTGCACAAGTTGGCTTGCCATTAACTTGATTATAAGAACACATGACACTTGCAACATTGCCCTAATGCCCCTTTGTTGTTGCTATTCTGATCATAATATATTCACTATTTTGTAGAACAGAATGTATTGCTTGTGAGTTAGATTTCTCAATTTAATTTTAGCATCTTGGTTTAATGAACTTGGTATTTTCTTAGTAGATATAATTTTAGCTCTTGTATGGTGTAGCTTGTTAGTATGTAGCTTATTAATTTCATACATAGGAGCTTGTTTTGCTTTATTGTTTGCGTTTCAAAACCTTAGTTAGATTGTTCTTTAACTGCATTATTAATATGGAGTTGGTTGATTGCTTTGATGAGTTGATGTAGTGCTGTTCGTTTATATTTTGGTGGCACTTTTGGAGAAGCTCGTAACGATTTGTATAACTTAATGGCGCAGTTTAGATATTGTATTTGTTCCGTGGTTGAAATGATAACGTATTTTGAGCTTGAATGTGTGAATTTTTTCCTGTTTCCTATGAAGTAGAAGGATTTTGCAAGTATTTTGTGCTCATCATTTCATATTCTCCCTGTATAATCAGTACTTGTTCTTGTTGTGCTTTCATAATTAAAAAGTCTAAATAATTTTAGCGATTTCACCAAATACTATTTTCTGTAGCTTATGCTTATTTATTGAAGGTAACTTTTGCTTTGTATTACCAAACATAACTGCTATAGCTTTTGAGAAGTTAATCCCAACCGGTCACCTTAAATTTAAGTGGTTTTGTATTCAATTTCAAGACTCGGATATACATTTATTTAGATTTTACCTTCTTTATTCCTTTGTACCTTTTTAGGCAGATATGAGAATATGAGATACTATAATGGAGGAATGGGTTGTATTTTCTCATTTTCTGCTCTGTTTAGATGATTAATACTTTAGATGAACCCTTGATCTTTGTAGTTCAAACTTCAAAACCTCCAATTGTGATCATATAGCGACCTCTAATTCTCTTCAAACTTTCTTTATTAACTTTTCTCTGTTTGAATAAATTATTTAACTTCAATTATGAAATTTCCTGATTTTCTTTTTTAAAATAGTAATACTTGCTGTTTGCATTATTAGTTTACTCATACACTGAAGTGCTATACCTTATTTGGAACGTTAGTGTATACATGATGGAAATATGTACATGTAATGGAAACCTAATTGAATTTTGTGTTATGGATCTAGCATCATTGGTTAAAATTCCATTAAGGTTAAAAAATATATATATAGGGTATGTAATAACTACAAAATGAAAATGAATTTTATTATTAAATTGAGAATCTTATTATTAATTTTGTTCAACGGACAGGAATACATACAACAAATTTATTATTCAACACATTGGGCTGCCAAAGATGTCTGAGAGAGAGGAGCATTCAAATCTTGCTGTTTCTCCTGCTCATCTCTCATTACCTCCTCAACCTAGTGGATCTTCTGGGCGTAAGAATCCATCAGAGATATGGGAACATTTCATTCCAATCGAAGGGATAGAGAAGTATGCAAGATGTAAAAACTGCAACGGTCAAATAAAATATGCGGGGGGAACAATTGCTATGCGGCAACATTGGAAGCGATGTTTTGAATCGAACAACGAACAGAGCAAGAGACAAAGGATAGAAGGGGGAACAAGTGGTCTTATATCCTCACCGAGTGTTACAAAATTTGACCAAGCAGTAACTCGAAGTATCCTTACTGAGATGTTTGTGACTGAAGAGCTACCTTTTCAATTTGTAGAAAGAAATGTGTTTCGAAGGCTCTTGCATAGCATGCAACCTAAGTTTAAAATCCCTTCGCGTACTACATTGGCCCGTGATATACTTTCTTTTTATGAAACAGAGAAAATGAAGTTACAAAGTTATCTCTCTCATCATTGTCAAAAAGTGTGCCTTACAACTAACACTTGGACGACATCGAGTCAAAATTTGACTTATATGTCTCTAACGGCACACTTTATTGATAATGATTGGAAGTTGCAAAAGAAGATATTGAATTTTTGTCGGGTTGAGGGTCATTCAGGAGAGGTACTTGGTAGAGCTATTGAAGGTTGTTTGGATGATTGGAAATTGCATCAAGTTTTTACTGTAACGGTTGATAACGCAACTTCTAATGATGGTGCAATTTTATACTTGAAAAAGAGATTAAATGCATGGAATAGTCTTGTTTTAAAGGGGGACTATCTTCATATGCGTTGTTGTGCTCATATCCTAAATTTGATAGTGAAAGATGGCTTGAAAGAGATTGATGATTCAATTACAAGAATTCGCAATGCAGTCAAATATGTCAAGTCATCTCCTATGAGATGTGAAAGCTTCAAAGCGTGCATTGAGCGGGAGAGCATCAATTATAAAGGGCTTGTTTCTTTGGATGTCGAAACTCGGTGGAATTCAACATATTTAATGTTGGAGGCAGCATTGAAGCTTCGAGCAGCGTTTGATTTGCTTGAGTTGCAAGATGATAAATATATTAATGAGATGAGCAAATCTTATGGTGTGCCTACAGATGATGATTGGAGTTATGCAGAGTCAATTTTACCATTCTTGAAAATATTCTATGATGCTACATTGCGCATTTCTGGGAGTTTGTATGTCACTAGTAATAAATATATGAAAGAAGTCTTTAGCATCGGAAGAAAAATCAAGTTGCATTGTGAAAATACTGATTTGAGCATAAGATTAATGGCGTCCAAGATGCAAAGGAAATATGATAAGTATTGGGGAACTCCAAATGTCATTAACATGTTAATTGCAATTGTGCTTGATCCATGTCACAAGTTGGATTTTGTAAATTGGATTTTGGATGAGTCATTTGGCGTTGAAAAGGGAGGAGAACTCAAGTCAAAATTGTTTACTTGCTTGAATTCCCTTTATAATCACTACCAAGGCAAAGAAGATGAATCTCAAAGTAATCAAGATGCAATGATCAATGAAGAGGATGAAGATGATATCCTGAATATTTATTTGCAATCAACTGGACGTGATTCAGATGCTAAATCTGAACTTGACAGATATCTGAAAGAAGATTGTGAGCCTAGAAACAAGTCGGCAAAGTTGGATATTTTGGGTTGGTGGAAGGGAAATTCAACCCGATTTCCTATTCTTGCACGTATGGCTCGAGAAGTTTTAGCCATACCGGTTTCTACAGTTGCTTCTGAGAGTGCGTTTAGTACAGGAGGAAGGATTATTGACCCTTATCGGAGCTCCTTGACACCATATATGGTGGAAGCTCTTGTATGCACTCAAGATTGGATAATAGATGACCCTTTTGGACTAATTGAAAATTTTGAAGAGATTGAAAAAGTTGAACAAGGTAATATACTTTTTTTTTCTTATTGCTTATTTGTTACTAATTGTTAGTTTTCTATAATTAATGAGATATTTTTTTTCTATGTAGGGAGAAATTCTTCAAGAAATGTCGGCACGCTTGATTCTCTTGAAGATGATTAGAATATTGTAATGGGCCAAAATTGTGTATTTGTGTTAGATTTGAATTAGTTTATTTTAACTTCATTTAGGTTAGTGTCATATTATATCATATTTTGAATGTTGTCATTGAACAAAAAGTAAGACTATGCTTTAGTTTACTAGTATGTAAATATTTTATGATTCTTTCAACTTTTGATTTAGAGAGAGAGAGGGGAGAGAGAGAGAGAAAGAGAGAAGGAGGAGAGAGAAAGTAGAAGGGGGAGAGAGAGAGAAAGAGAGAAGGAGGAGAGAGAAAGTAGAAGGGGGAGAGAGAGAGGGAGAGAGAGAGTGGAAGGGGGAGAGAGAGGGCAAGGGGGTGAGAGATGGGAAAGGGAGAGAAAGAGGAGGGAGAGAGAGAGGGGAAGGGAGAGAGAGAGGGGGAGAGAGAGAGAGAGAGAGAGAGAGAGAGAGAGAGGAGAGAGAGTGGGAAAGGGGGGAGAGAGAGAGAGATAGAGAGAGAGAGGAGAAGGGAGAGAGAGTGGGAAAGGGGGAAGAGAGAGAGAAAGGAAGGGGGAGAAAGAGAAGGAGAGAGGGAAAGATGAGAGAAAGAGGAGGGAGAGAGGGGAATGGGAGAGAGAGAGAGAGAGAGAGGAGAGAGAGAGTGGGAAATGGGGGAGAGAGTGTGGGAAAGGGAGGGGGAGAGAGAGGAGAGAGAGATATAGAGAGAGAGAGAGGAGAAGGGAGAGAGAGTGGGAAAGGGGGGAGAGAGAGAGAAAGGAAGGGGGAGAAAGAGGAGAGAGAGAGGGGAAGAGGAGAGAAAGAGGAGGGAGAGAGGGGAAGGGGAGAGAGAGAGTGAGAAAGAGGGGAGAGAGAGGGAAAGGGTGGGGGAGAGAGAAGAGAGAGAGAGAGAGGGGGAGGGTAGGAGAGAGAGGGGGGAAGGGAGAGAAAAGGGGAGAGAGAGAGGGGAAGGAGAGAGAGAGAAGGAGAGAGAGAGGGAGAGAGAGGGTGTGAAAACTAGTTTTAGCCTATAAACCAGTTTAAACTGGTTTTTAAATTAAAACCAGTTTTTTTTTATGAACTGGTTTAAACTGGTGCACTGTATTATAAACTGGTTTAAAACCAGTTTCTTATGTGACAAAGCAGTTTGGTTCAGTTTCTAAACCATTTAAAATGGTTTAGTGCAGTTTCAGTTCAGTTTAGAGAAAAACTAAACCATGCACACCCCTAGTGAAATATCTCTATGAAAGGAATAATTTGTCGGTATAGAATTTTATAAATAAAGTTTCGTTGTAAGTATAGTTCTAATCCAACAAACAATCCTTAATCAAAATTTGTTTTGGTTGTCACAAGTACAAACCCCAATGAAAATTAACCGAAGTATTTAAACATCGGTCGTCTCACAAGAAATTGCAATGAAGTGATCAATTATTGGCTATGAAGAACAAGGGTGTTTGATTTTTAATTGACAATAAATATAAATAACAAGAAAGTAAATTATAAGAACTAATAAAAAAGGGAAAAGAACTCTTGGCTAGACATAGGAATTGAGATCACCATCCTTGTCTATTTACAAACCATATATTGACAATTATGAGGTACCAACCCATTAAGTCTACCTCTATGCTTGAAGTAAATATAATGTCTACCTCAAAGCATTAAGTACATCAAATAGGCTTGATCAATCATCAATTCATAAGTCCTAACCTAGCTACTAATTGACTTAGTAGTAGGCTAGAGTCAATGTTTATCAAATTGATCACTAGGGGTTCTCAAATCACCAAATCAATGAGACCCAATAACTCAAGGTCACCCAATTCCCTTAGCCTAGGCCAAGAGTAAAGAAAACTACCAAAATACTAGTGAAAGCATTTTAACAAACACCTAGAGTGCAATAAAAGTAAACATCACAAAATGCAAGAATTAATAAAAGTTACAACTAACATAAGCAAGAGATCAACAATAACAATGAAGATAAACATAGAAGAGCATGAAAACATAAAATTGCATTAAAGAAAATTAAGATCCAACAATGGTTCATCAACAAAAAAGAAAGTAAAATAAGAAATCACAAGTAAAACTATAAGAGTAAAGATGTAACAACAAGAAATTAAAAGGGACAACTAAATCAAAATAAGAATTGAAAGTTGGATATAAGAAAATTAAACTTAAACTACCCTAAATTCTAGAGAGAAGGGAGAGTTTCTCTCTTTAGAATTCTAACCTACAACATGATGAAAACTACATTATGAGTCTCCCCTCTCAATCCCTTGCCATCCTTGGGTTCAAAAGCATCAGAAATGAGTTGGATTTGGGCCTCCTTGAGCTCAGAACGCCCCCAGTGCACGTGCGCGTCGCTTGATGATTCTCTGGTCACGCGTGTGCGTAGGTGACGTGTACGCGTCGCTTGCGAATTTCCATCTCACGCGTATGCGTGGGTGACGCGTGCGCGTAACCTTCAGTTCCACAAATCCTCATTTCTTCATGAATTCTCTATTTTTGCACGCTTTTTCTTCATTCCTTCAACCCAATCTTTGCCTTCTAATCCTGAAATCACTTAACAAACATATCAAGGCATCGAATGTAATTAAAGTGAATTAAAATTAGCAATTTTAGGGCCTAAAAAGCATGTTTTTACTCTTAAGCTCAAATTAGGAGAAATTCATAAAACCATGCTATTTCATTGAATAAATCTGAGAAAAGATGATAAAATCTCCTAAAATCAACACAAGATAAACCACAAAATTGGGGTTTATCAAACCTCCCCACACTTAAACTAAGCATGTCCTCATGCTAAACCAAGAAAGACAAGAAAAGGGGTATGAACATTTATTCAATGCAAATAACCTATATAAACCTATTTACATGCATGCAACTAAATGCAAGATGATTCTACCTACTTGGTTAAAAGTAAATCAATCTTCCAAGAACGCATATGAACAAGTAGGGTTAAGGTCATATGATGATTCATGACTCCTACCAATTCAAATATAAAAATGAAGTTCAAATAGACTCGCAAGAAGAAAGCTCATGAAAGCCGGGAACAAGGAATTGAGCATCGAACCCTCACTGGAAGTGTATCCGCTCTAGTCGCTCACGTGTATAGGATTGATTCGCTCAATTCTCTTCTAATAATGCTTTCCAAGATTTGTTTTTCATCTAACAATTAACAATTATTCAATGCATGCATACATTCATCATGAGGACTTATTCATAGGTTGTAATGGGGTTAGGGTAAAGGTAAGAATGCATATGGTCAAGTGAGCTTAAAATTTGCATCTTTGATTAACCTAAGCTCTTACCAAACACATATGACAACCTATACAATTCTAATACAATACCTAGCTACTCATGATTCCCACTTTTTTTTTTACATACTCATGCATTCTCTTTGATTCACATTCCATATGCATTGTTATTATTACTTTACTTTGGGGCATTTTTGTCCCCTTTTTTATTGTTTTTCTTTTTCTATTATTATTTTTTTTATTTTTTTATTTCTTTTTCTACATTTTTTTCACAAAAAGTACATACAAATGCATCAATGCATATGGTTTTACATATTTAATGCATAAGCACGTACCCAATCCCATGATTTTCAACAAAAATACAAAATACAGTTTTACCTCAACCAATGTCCCAAGTTTCCCATACTCAAATGATACACACCCTTACTAGTCTAAGCTAATCAAAGATCCAAATTAAGGGACATTTATTATTTTTCACTTAGGGGTAGTGATGTGCTAAAATTAAGAACAAAAGGGATTAACTAGGCTCAAAATTGGCTAACAATGGTTGATGAAAGGTAGGCTATTTAGGTAAGTGAGCTAAATAAAATGATAGCCTCAATCATATAAATGCATTCATACACAGAATAATGGACATAAAGAATCAAACAAATCAAAAATTACAATCATAGAAAGAGAATAATGCACATAAGAATGGAAATAAGTGGTTATAAGATGTAACCACACAATTAGGCTCAAAACTCATATGCTTATGTGTTCTTAGCTCAAAAACCATGTTCCAAAAGAAATTCTTCCAAGCAAGTTCAACAAAAAATTTTTCCAAATTGGTAGGTGTAGGGTGCCCTAAAACAATTTTTTCTTGGAAGAGAAATCATTACCCTAACCAAGTAGTCCTAACATAGAAAGGAAGTGGTAAGAATATGTACAAATTCTAACTAACATACACCCTAACATGCAATGTAACAACTAACTACAAAGAAAATTAGAATTGGTGTTGAAAAAGAAAATTGTTACCCATGGAGATCGGCTGAACGACCTCCCCACACTTGAAGATTGCACCGTCCTCGGTGCATGCAAAGAAGAGTAAGGTGGACAGGTTGCTATAATTGATGAGCTCCTTTGAAAGATTGTGCAGGTGAACTTGTTTGTTGCCCCATTTAGAAGCCTTTCCATTCCTTTTCTTCTTGGTGGCCAACCTAAAAAGAAAGAAAAAGAAAGTGAATTAAGCCCACAACAAAGATATTAAAGCAAATAGAACATAGGCGTGGGTTAATGCTAAATAAGAGTAAGGTTCTCACTACATGTTAGCTACGCATGTAAGTGAGAGAGCAATATAGGCAAAGGGCATATCAACTAATACTTTATGCAAGAGTAGAGTCAAAGCATAAGTGAATAACATGAAGAGCATATTGAGCATCAAGTTCAAACAAGAAAGAGTGAGTCATGAAAGACAAGAGAAGTTCGTATCAATGCACAAAGGATGCAAGAGTCATCAAAGGGTAAGCATTGATTTAAAAGTTTCATCACCCAACAATATCAAACAAGTCAAGAAGCACCAAGATAATCTAAGGAGTTCTCAACAATTGAGTAGGAGAATTCAACACCATTATTAAAATAAGAAATTTAGAAAAGAAAATAAGAACAAGCTATAAAAATAAAATTAAAATGCAATGAATGATAATATGCAAATGCAACATATAAAAGAAAATGAAAATAAGAAAAATGAGAAGTGAAAATTTAGAAAGTAAGAAAGGAAGAAGAAAGAAAAAGAAAGGAGAGGAGAAGGAAGAAGAAAAGAAAAGGAAAGAAGAAGAAAGGAGAAGGAAGGAAGAAGAAAGAAAGAAAGAACGAAAGAAAAGAAGAGAGGAAGATAAAAGAGAACAGAGCAGAAACAGGGGAGGTAGGGTACGGAATCGACGTGCAAGCGTCGCCCACGCGTGCGCGTGGAAGGCAGCAGGGACAAGCGACGCGTAAGCGACGTCCACGCGTGGGTGGGCGAAATAGACAATCGACGTGTATGCGTCAGTGACGCGCACACGTGGGAACCAATTGTGCTCCCAGCACGGTTCTCGCACAAATTTTGCACAATTCTCTGGTTTTTGTACCAGGAGTCCTAAAATGCCATACGACACGTGCGCGTTGGCCACGCTTAGGCGTGCCGCGTATTTTTTTTTTAAATTGAAAACAGAAACAGGGCACTCTCCTATTCTACAAGCATTCTAAAACAATCAAAATTTAAATTTAACAACAAATCTATTTTGGTTTTGAAAATTTTTCAAAGACGAGCAAACAAAACTTGCATTTCAAGCAAAATGCAATTCAAAACAACTATCTTACAACTTAAGACATACATTTAATCAAACAAACTAACAACCAAAATACTATAACAACAATATGCAAAGAAGAAACCTACCTAACAATAACAACTCAATTCATTCATTGATTATATGTACAAGAGAGTGGAAAGAGTTTACCATGGTGGGGTGTCTCCCACCTATCACTTTTAGTTTAAATCCTTAAGTTGGACATTTGGGAAGCTCCTTGTCATGGTGGCTTATGCTTATATTCATCCTTGAACCTCCAAGGATGCTTGCTCCTCAAACGGTTGTCAGAATTTCCATCCGCCTCCACCAAGCTTGGGTGAGGTTCTTCCCAAGATATGAGCTCCCAAAATTGGTCTTCATGTTGTGATTCGGGATCCCATATCTTATTTTCACACCCATCTTCTAATTGATCATCATGATTTCATCCGGGTGGTAGGTACATAGAATTCTCCTTAAGGCACCAAATTCTCCTCCTAGACCCATAAAATTTAACATTCCTCCAACCATAGTATTTATGCCTTGAGGGTTCAACCTTTATAAGCCTAACATTATTATTCCAACCACTACACAATTCCCTCATACTCTTAACTCCACAAAGAGCTCTAAGTTGACCATCATTTTCAATCAAACCATATTCAAGTGAGAAAGTGAAGCTTAGAGATAAGAATTTTACCCACTTGAATGTTGTGTTGGATGGTGACTTAGAAAGGGGTGGTTTCAATGATCTTGCAAGTTCCACTCCCTTGTACTCTTCCTTGACTATCTCCACCTTGTGACAATTCTTGGTTCAACTCCCCTTCTTCACCTTGAAGCTCCAAACTTACTCCCTCACTATGCTCCTTGATTGCTTCTCCACATTCAACAATGGGAGTACTTGGGATGTATGAGCTTAGGTGGGAGGTTACGCGACTAATGGCTTCTTTCATAGTGGCCAACATTGCCTCCAACCCCTTATGCTCTTCTTCTTGCTTTTGTAGGTGAGAATAAAGATCTTTTTGTTCTTGCACTAGGGGGTTGAGAGATTCGTCCAATGAAGGCGATGGTGGAAGGGAGGGTTCAATGTCTGGAGGGAAGGTATCATAGTTAGAAGGTGGTTCATCTTGGTAAGGGTATGGAGATGGGGTGTATGAGATTGGTGGTTCTTGGGAGTATTGGTATTGGAATGGTGGTGGCTCCATGTATGATTCATATGGCTCATAAGGTGGTTGGTATGGTGGGTAAGGATTAGGGTCATAATGAGGTATTTGGTGGTAGGAGGCTTGTGAGTAAGGTGGTTCAAAACCATGTTGAGGAGGTGGTTCATAGGCATATGGTGGTGGTTGTTGATAACTACAAGAAGAATCACCACATCCATTAGATTGATATGCATTAGGAGTGAAATTATACCTATAAGAGACCGGAGGAGGTTGTTGCCAAGAAGGGTGATCAATTCCTTGAAGCTCCTCCCACCTTTGATTATTCCATCCTTGATGCATATTGTCATTGTAGCTCCCATTTCCTACAACATAATTTGAATAAACTCATAGCCAAAGTGATGAGAATTCATAATAGCAAATAAAAGCAAAAGCTAATAAAATAAGCAACAAAGTCCTAAACCTAACAAAAACTAACAAACAAGCAAAAGGCAAATATATTCACATATTCACAATAGCCAATAATATAACACCATTGCAATTCCCCGGCAACGGCGCCATTTGATGAAAGGAATAATTTGTCGGTATAGAATTTCACAAATGAAGTCTCGTTACAAGTATAGTTCTAAACCAAGAAACAATCCTCAATCAAAATTTGTTTTGGTTGTCACAAGTACAAACTCCAATGAAAATTAACCGAAGTATTTAAATATCGGGTCGTCTCACAAGGAATTGCAATAAAGTGATCAATTATTGGCTATGAAGAACAAGGGGGTTTGATTTTCAATTGACAATAAATGTAAATAACAAGAAAGTAAATGATAAGAACTAATAAAGAAAGGAAAATAACTCTTGGCTAGACATAGGAATTAAGATCACCATCCTTGTCTATCTACAAACCATATATTGACAATTATGAGGTACCAACCCATTAAGTCTACCTCTATGCTTGAAGTAAATATAATGTCTACCTCAAAGCATTAAGTACATCAAATAGGCTTGATCAATCATCAATTCATAAGTCCTAACCTAGCTACTAATTGACTTAGTAGTAGGTTAGAGTCAATGTTTATGAAATTGACCACTAGGGGTTCTCAAATCACCAAATCAATGAGACCCAATGACTCAAGGTCACCCAATTTCCTTAACCTAGGCCAAGAGTAAAGAAAACTACCAAAATACTAGTGAAAGTATTTTAACAAACACCTAGAGTGCAATAAAAGTAAACATCACAAAATGCAAGAATTAATAAAAGCTACAACTAACATAAGCAAGAGATCAACAATAACAATGAAGATAAACATAAAAGAGCATGAAAACATAAAATTGCATTAAAGAAAATTAAGATCCAACAATGGTTCATCAACATAAAAGAGAGTAAAATAAGAAATCACAAGTAAAACTATAAGAGTAAAGATGTAACAACAAGAAATTAAAAGGGACAACTAAATCAAAACAAGAATTGAAAGTTGGATATAAGAAAATTAAACCTAAACTATCCTAAATTTTAGAGAGAAGGGAGAGCTTCTCTCTCTATAATTCTAACCTACAACATGATGAAAACTACATTATGAGTCTCCCCTCTCAATCCCTTGCCATCCTTGGGTTCAAAAGCATCAGAAATGAGTTGGATTTGGGCCTCCTTGAGCTCAGAAATCGCCCCCAGCGTTTTGCCTTTAAGTGAGTCACGTGACCAACATCATGCGTGCGCGTGGATGACGCGTACGCGTCGGTTGATGATTCTCTGGTCACGTGTATGGATGGGTGACGCGTACGCGTGGGTGACGCGTGCGCGTGGCCTTCAGTTCAGCAAATCCTCATTTCTTCATGAATTCTCCATTTTTGCATGCTTTTTCTTCATTCCTTCAACCCAATCTTTGCCTTCTAATCCTGAAATCATTTAACAAACATATTAAGGCATCAAATGGAATTAAAGTGAATTAAAATTTGCAATTTTAGGGCCTAAAAAGCATGTTTTTACTCTTAAGCTCAAATTAGGAGAAATTCACAAAACTATGCTATTTCATTGAATAAATGTGGGAAAAGATGATAAAATTCCCTAAAATCAACACAAGATAAACCACAAAATTGGGGTTTATCAGTCTCTAATAAAATAAAGGAATAACATTTGAAATAGGTAATAAATGAGGTGATAGAAGTAATTATGACATGCAGTTACTTTTCTGTTTACCAAGGTCATCATGACCTTTCATTAAGGGTTGGAAATTAAAAAATGTGATCAACAGTTAATGTGTTTAGTTGAGGAGAGAGGGGGTGCAGTGGTACTAGTTTATAAAGAAATGGAACGGTTTCTCATCTTACCCCTACGCATAACTTTTTGTGATATACCTGCTTGGTGTAATTTCTGGAGAGTTTGCACATTGGAGACTTTGTAGAAGTTTTCTAAAAATATTTAAACGATGAGTAGGAAAGGTCAGTAATATCATTTTGTACTTTCGTTATGTAGTCTTCTTCATCTTTTTATGGTCCGTAACTCTTGTTGAGTTTGTATTTGTGGAAAATAAGAATGGAAAAAATAAGGGAAAGAAGAATAGTGATAGAGATGTGATTGTGGATGAGGAGTATATCTTGGATAGTAAAGACTCATATTCTTGGGTGGCTGATTCGATAAAAGAGTATGCATCAATTTATTTTCGATGAGGAGAGTATTGTGAAATTGTTATTTTGATGTGTAGATTGATAGAGGTACCATGATTTGCATGATAATCATTTTATATGTCGGTTAATGATTTTGGAATAGTTTGATCAAGGGATTATTTTTGAGTTGTAAGGAATAGAAATATTGATCAAGATTGAATAGGTATGACTAGTAGTAATCAATGAAGACCGTTTGTTGATAGGTCAAATAGGTAGTGTTGATTGCTGGTGACAAATTTGCAGGAGTAGGTTATTTTATAGCGATTATCGGTGGACCAACGTAATAGGTCGATTTGGAATTTGGTTGCGGGCATAGCATATACAATGCTGATAAGCATGGGATTTGCACCAACTTATAGTTCGATTTGTTTGAAATCATTCCGACTGATAGGTGTCGGGTTGTTTGAAATGATTCTGACTTATAAATGTCTGTTTATTTGAAGTGACTCCAACTTATAGTTGCTGGTTTGTTGGAAGTGACTCCGACTTATATATGTCGGTTTGTTGAAATTGATTCCGACTTATAGTTGCGAGTTTGTTGGAAGTGCTTTTAACTTATAATTGCTGAGTTATTTTGATTGATTTCAACTTATAGTTGTCGGTTTGTTGGAAATGGCTCGAACTTATAGTTGTTGATTTGTTGGAAGTGATTCTAACTTATATTTGCCAGTTTGTTTGGATTGATTTTGACTTATAATTGTCGGTTTGTTTGAAGTGACTCCAGCTTATAGTTGTCGATTTATTGGAAGTGATTCCGACTTATAGTTGTCAGTTTATTTGGATTAATTCTGACTAATAATTATCAGTTTATTTGAAGTGACTTCGACTTATAGTTTCTGGTTTGTTGGAAGTGATTCTGACTTATAAGTGTCGATTTGTTGGAATTGATTCAGACTTATAGCTGCCGGTTTGTTGGAAGTGATTTCGGCTTATAGTTGCTGATTTGTTTTGATTGATTTTGACTTATAATTGTTGGTTTGTTGGTAGCGATTCCGACTTATAGGTGCCGATTTGTTTGAAATGATAGATAGCTTAGTAGCTTATGTATTTGAAAACATAAGTATAGCTTGGTTTTGATTGATTAAGCCAATTGTTGCAGTTTGAATATTGTTACTAATCGATCACTGGATCAATAGTCATTTTAGATATTTGTTTAGATTGTTGGAATACTTGTTTGTGGATAGTATCTAAAATTGCTTATCAGATAAAAGAGGAGTAAAAGTCGCGATTTGCTTAAAAGCGAAATTAAAATTCGGTAAGGAGAATTGAGTTTGAATATATGATTAAGATATCCCTTGAATAAGTCTGAGCAGTTTGACTTAATATTAATTGATTTGTAATTGGCTTTTGGAATTTGACCATTCGAATTGTAAGTCTGTTCTGGTATTGAAAAAATTAGTTGCAGATAACTCAGTAACATGAACATTTTATAAAGAAGTATATCTTGGTTAGAGATTTGATGAGCTAAATCACATGTATGTAATTTTGAAGATTCATGATAGAGTGATTTATTTTGGTTGATTATGTATAAGATACTTATAGATCAATGAGGAATAATGATAAATGAAATTGATAGGGAAAGTTGAAAGTAAAAGAGTAAAGGTATTTTATTAATGAAAAGGACACATCACCATGTTTCGACTTATGAGCTTAGCCATAATACACTTTCAGGCTAGTCCTATATATTCATTTTGGAGTTGAGCTCTGTTAGAAGGTTTAAACTTTTTGAGTTAGAGTTTGCATGGCGGTACTATTGCTGGGGTTGTTTTGGTGAGTCTGTCTATAACACTGCCTGACTTTCTTCTGGTCAGCATATATTGTTACAACTATATTATCCTGTATATAAAACTCAGCACAGAAATGTATAATAGAAACAATAGCACCAGATGTGCTCAAATAAAGTCTATCTAAAATGATATTATATAGACAAAGAATTTACGACAAAATATTGTGTATTCAGGGTTAGCACATGAAAGAGTAAGATACATAAAAGTGAAATAATTCAAGTGTACAGGATAGTGTGTACCTTATAAAAGGCTACGATGTATTGAAATTTAAAATAAAAGAATTATATAAGTGATGAACGAATTTTTCTTATGCTGGTTTAGAAATTAACAATGAGTTCGATCGTGAGTATAGTCTAACCGACACGCAAATATCACATCAAACAATTCTAAAATCTATGACCGAGAGTATTGATCCCAGGTTGTTCTCCCTAGGAATTGCCTCAGAATGCACATCATTGATTAGGAAGTCTTTTGTGGTTTTGAGAGTTGGTGCAAGAATTCAAACTAACAAAAGTAAACAACAATTAATTGAGATAAAAGCCTTGGCCAAGGGTGAGTATTGAAAGTTCCATCATTGTAGTTTCCTTCAATTGTGATAAGAATTAATTATTTCTTCACTTAGTTAACCCCCTAATAATGGAGGAAAGTCAAGTGAAAGTAACTAACTTGAGTCACAAGTCCTAGCCTAACCCTAGGGAAGTCTAGCTTTAGTGCACTCCAAGTCAATTAGCAATTCTCAATTCCTAATCAACAATTAATATCCATTAGTCAAGTGTCTCCAATAACTCAACCCCTAAGCCAAGTAAGAGAAATCTACTCGATAGCTAGGGTTGTCATTTTCACAAACAATTAGTAGGCAATCAAAGAAGACATGATGAAATTGATAGAAAATAATAAAATTAAAGCTATCTAATTCAAGCAATCATCAACAATCAAGCAATTGAATGAAATTCCTCAATTCATTAACCAAAATTCAAAGTAACAAGGTCATAAATCTAGATCTAAGTGAATGAATCAAAAGAACACTAATTGAGAGTAGAAGAAGAGTAGATCTACAACTTGTATCAAAATAAAAGTGAATTAGCAATGAATCTCACCAAGAAATCAAAGGAGAATTGCAATGGAGAAAGTAAAATCCTAGAGAGAAGTTGGAGTTTCTCTCTCTAAAAGTCAAAATGTAACTAACTACTCAAAATATCTAGAATTATGTCTAATTGTCCCAATATCCTTAATCCTTGGTCTTCTTATGCTCTTCTCGCCAGAATTCTGCCCCAAAACAAGGCCTGCCACTGCCTGAAATCGCTGGTCACGTTTTCTTCTAAAACAATCACGTGCGGCCATCGGTGCGTACACGCATAGTACGCGTACGCGTCCCTGGGGCTTTTTGCGAGTGTACGTGCAGGCGCGCAGTGCGCGCGCGCGTCCAAGAATTTCTGGCCCAGCCATATAAGCGCGCTGGCTTCTCATTTCGGCTCCATCTAGCCGGCTTTGAGGGTGCACATCCGTGCGTACGCGTACGGTGCACGTGCGTGCCCATGCCCAAGTTCCAAAACTCTAATTTTTCATGCTCCTTCCATTCATGCATGCTTCCTTCATCCCTCTTAGCCATTTTTGCCCTATAACTTCTGAAACCACTTAACAAATAGATCACGACATCGAATGGTAATAGAGGAGGATTACGATATATCAATTTTAATGCAAAAGAAGCATATTTTCATCTATGAGGCAAAGTTAGGAAAGGAACACAAAATCATGCATTTTTATATAAATAAGTGTGGAAGATCATTGATAAAACCCTCAAAATCTATACATGATAAACCCTAAAAATGGGGTTTATCAACCTCCCCACACTTAAACTATAGCATGTCCTCATGCTAAAGGAAGGCAAAAGATCAAAGGATCACAAGAGAATGAGACTCATGGGATGCAATCTACTTATATGAATGTAACTAGGGTGTATGCCACTATCCACTTGGTTAAAAGGAATTCAATCTTTCTAGAACATATATATATAGACACATATGGCAAGATGATAGGCAATGTATGAAATCTACCAATTCTAGTCATCAAAGTGAAATATGCACAACTTGCATGAAGAATGCTCACGAGAGCTGGGAACAATTTTGAACCCCTCACCGGAAGTGTTTGCACTCTATTCGCTCGGTGTATAGGGTTGATCACTCAATCCTCCCCTACTTCAAGCTCTTCCAAAATTTGTTCTTCCTCTAACCAATCAACAATTGTTCTATGCATACATACATATATCATGAGGTCTTTCCTTAGGTTGTAATGGGGTTAGGGTTAAGGTAGGGTTATATATTTGGCTAAGTAGGCTAAAATCGAATCCTTTGATTAACTTGAGCTCCCCGCCTAACCTATGTAACATCCTATACAATTATGTACTAACCTAACTACCCATTTCTCACTTTTTCACATACTCATGCATTTACTTTTGATCATTATACATATGCATTGATTTGTTTTTAAGTCTTACTTTGGGGCATTTTGTCCCCTTTTTATTATTTTTCTTCTTTTTTTTCCCTTTCTTTTCCTTCTATGCATATTTTTCTTTTCTTTTCTTTTTCATATATTTTTTTCTTTTTTTTTATTTTTTCTCATTTTTTCTTCCAAAACTACATACAAGATCATCAATGCATAAGGTTTAACATTTGATTAATGCGTGAGTATGTATCCACTTCCCGATATTTTTAATAAAATCAATAGCATGCTCTTACCTCAACCAATGTCCCCCCCATTTTCCCACACTTGAATGACACACACATTCTAGCCTAAGCTATTCAAGGATTCAAATAGGGATGTTCGTGGTTTTCCACTTTTGGCTTGTAATGTGCTAAAATTAAGAATAAGTGGGTTAAGTGTAGGCTCAAAGTTGGTTGCAAAGGTTGTTATAAGGTAAGGTCATTTGGGTAAATGGCTAAGTGAATTGATGGCCTCAATCATGTACATGCATTCATACATATAACAATGGACATATAGAGTCAAACAAATTAAGGATCACAATCATAGAGAGAGGACAATGCACAAAAGAAGAAAGGTAAGTGGCTAGAAGATGTAGCCACCCGATTAGGCTCAAAACTCGCTTGCTTGTGTTCTTGGCTCAAAATACATGTTCCAAATTACATTCTTCAAACAAGATTAGCATAAAAAAATTTCAAAATTGGTAGGGTTGCCATAAAACTCTAGTTTCTTAGGAAAGAATTCATTACTCTAACCAAGTGGACTTATTAAGATATAACTATCATGCCAAAGGATGTCAAAAAGTGAAAAACCTAATCATGCAATCTATCCTAACTAATAAAAGAGATTCAAAATTTATTCGGGTGTCACCTATGGAGATCGGTCGACCGACCTCCCCACACTTAGAAGTTGGCACGGTCCTCCGTGCCTTGAGTGAGACGCAGTGGTTGATCGGCTTCCGAGTGTCTATCATCTTCTCTATTATCGCTATCTTCATTGTTGGTGCCGGTGGACGTGGAAATTTCCGGTTCTTCCATAGGTAGTGCTAGGCAACGTAGAAGCTTCTTGACAAAAGTGTATCGGCGTTGGTTGCGCCACTCATAACGGTCGAGCTTCTTGTGAAGATCCTCAAGGTGTTGGTGGGTTGACTTGGGCGGTGCGGATGAAGTAACGGGAATGCTTGCGGGAGTGGCCATGCCAAAGTTCTCGGTGCTCGCCAGAGGCTTGAGAAATTTCCCGGTTGGAATAACATTACCATCAACCGGGATTATGGCTTTTCGATCCTTGGTCTCACGGTGAACACCGGCCGCCGCAACTAACTCGGTCACCAAGGCGGAAAAGGGTAGGTTACCCTTAGCATGAATACGCCCCATGGCTTGCCGGATGATAGATGGAATATTGACCGGCTTCTCGGTTAGGATACATGGTGCACGAAATTGTGATCTCAGGCAACGGCGCCAAAAACTCTGTACGCACGTCTTAATAAATTGTTTTTCATTCACAACATCGATACAACTAACCAACAAGTGCACTGGGTCGTCCAAGTAATAAACCTTACGTGAGTAAGGGTCGATCCCACGGAGATTGTTGGTATGAAGCAAGCTATGGTCACCTTGTAGATCTCAGTCAAGCAGATATAAAATAGTTATGGAGTTTTCGAAATTTATATAATAAAATAAGGATAGAAATACTTATGTAAATCATTGGTGAGAATTTCAGATAAGCGCATAGAGATGCTTTCGTTCCTCTGAACCTCTGCTTTCCTGCTGTCTTCATCCAATCAATCCTACTCCTTTCCATGGCTGGCTTTATGTAAGGACATCACCGTTGTCAATGGCTACTTTTTATCCTCTCTGGAAAATGGTTCGATGCGCTGTCACTGCATGGCTAATCGTCTGGAGGCATCACCCTTGTCAATGGCTGCATCCCATCCTCTTGTGAAAATGGTCCAAATGCTCTGTCACAGCACGACTAATCATCTGAGGTTCTCGATCATACTGGAATAGGATTCACCGTCCTTTTGCGTCTGTCACTACGCCCAGCACTCGCGAGTTTGAAGTTCGTCATAGTTATTCAATCCCAGAGTCCTACTCGGAATACCACAGACAACGTTTAGACTTTCCAGACTCTCATGAATGCCGCCATCAATCTAGCTTATACCACGAAGATTCTGATTAAGAGATCCAAGAGATACTCATTCAATCTAAGGTGGAACGGAAGTGGTTGTCAGGCACGCGTTCGTGGGGGAATGATGATGATTGTCACATTCATCACATTCAGGTTGAAGTGGGAATGAATATCTTAGAAGCGGAATAAGTTGAATTGAATAGAAAAATAGTAGTACTTTGCATTAATCTTTGAGGAACAGCAGAGCTCCACACCTTAATCTATAGAGTGCAGAAACTCTACCGTATGAAAATACATAAGTGATAATGGTCCAGGCATGGCCGAATGGCCAGCCCCCATGAAAGTCTAAGATAGCATAAAACTGCTCAAAGATGTCTAATACAATAGTTAAAAGTTCTATTTATAATAAACTAGCTACTAGGGTTTACAGAAGTAAGTAATTGATGCATAAATCCACTTCCGGGGCCTACTTGGTGTGTGCTTGGGCTAAGCTTGAATGTTACACGTGTAGAGGTAAATCTTGGAGTTGAACGCCAGTTTGTAACGTATTTCTGGCGTTCAACTCTGGCTTGTGACGTGTTTCTGGCGTTTAACTCCAGACAGCAGCATAGAACTGATGTTCAACGCCCTTTTACGTCGTCTAAACTCGGCCAAAGTATGGAATATTATATATTTCTGGAAAGCCCTGGATGTCTACTTTCTAACGCAATTGGAAGCGCACCATTTCGAGTTCTGTAGCTCCAGAAAATCCACTTTGAGTGCAGGGAGGTCAGAATCCAACAGCATCAGCAGTCCTTCTTCAACCTCTGAATCTGATTTTTGCTCAAGTCCCTCAATTTCAGCCAGAAAATACCTGAAATCACAGAAAAATACACAAACTCATAGTAAAGTCCAGAAATGTGAATTTAACATAAAAACTAATGAAAACATCCCTAAAAGTAACTAGATTCTACTAAAAACATACTAAAAACAATGCCAAAAAGCGTATAAATTATCCGCTCATCACAACACCAAACTTAAATTGTTGCTTGTCCCCAAGCAACTGAAAATCAAATAGGATAAAAAGAAGAGAATATACTATAAATTTCAAACTATCAATGAAACATAGCTCCAATTAAATGAGCGGGACTTGTAGCTTTTTGCCTCTTGAATAGTTTTGGCATCTCACTTTATCCATTGAAGTTCAGAATGATTGGCATCTATAGAAACTCAGAGTTCAGATAGTGTTATTGATTCTCCTAGTTCAGTATGATGATTCTTGAACACAGCTATTTTATGAGTCTTGGCCGTGGCCCTAAGCACTTTGTTTTCCAGTATTACCACCGGATACATAAATGCCACAGACACATAATTGGGTGAACCTTTTCAGATTGTGACTCAGCTTTGCTAAAGTCCCCAATTAGAGGTGTCCAGGGTTCTTAAGCACACTCTTCTTTTGCTTTGGACCTTGACTTTAACCGCTCAGTCTCAAGTTTTCACTTGACACCTTCACGCCACAAGCACATGGTTAGGGACAGCTTGGTTTAGCCGCTTAGGCCAGGATTTTATTCCTTTAGGCCCTCCTATCCACTGATGCTCAAAGCCTTGGGATCCTTTTTTATTACCCTTGCCTTTTGGTTTTAAGGGCTATTTGCTTTTTGCTCTTGCCTTTTGGTTTTAAGAGCATTTGGCTTTTTCTGCTTGCCTTTTCTCTCTTTTTTTTTCTATATTTTTTTTCGCTATTTTTTTTTCTGCAAGCTTTGTTCTTTGCTGCTTTTTCTTGCTTCAAGAATCATTTTTATGATTTTTCAGATTATCAAATAACATGTCTCCTTGTCATCATTCTTTCAAGAGCCAACATATTTAACATTCTTAAACAACAACTTCAAAAGACATATGCACTGTTCAAGCATTCATTCAGAAAACAAAAAGTATTGTCACCACATCAATATAATTAAACTAAGTTCAAGGATAAATTCGAAACTCATGTACTTCTTGTTCTTTTGAATTAAAACATTTTTCATTTAAGAGAGGTGATGGATTCATAGGACATTCATAATTTTAAGACATAGTTACTAACTACTAATGATCATGTAATAGGACACAAACATGGATAAGCACTTAACATTAAGAAAACGAAAAACAGAAAATAAGAACAAGGAATGAGTCCACCTTAGTGATGGTGGCGTTTCTTTCTTGAGGAACCAATGATGTCTTTGAGCTCTTCTATGTCTCTTCCTTGTCTTTGTTGCTCCTCCCTCATTGCTTTTTGATCTTCTCTTATTTCATGAAGGATGATGGAATGCTCTTGATGTTCCACCCTTAGTTGTCCCATCTTGGAACTTAATTCTCCTAGGGAGGTGTTGATTTGCTCCCAAAAATTCTGTGGAGGAAAGTGCATCCCTTGAGGTATCTCAGGGATTTCTTGATGGTGAGCTTCCTCATGTGTTTCTTGAGCTCCATGAATAGGCTCTCTTGTTTGCTCCATCCTTTTCTAAGTGATGGGCTTGTGAGATGAATCTTTCTATCTCCCATGGCTCAGAGGTGGAAGCAATTGCCTTCCCTTTTCTCTTTCTTGAGGTTTCTCTGGCCTTTGGTGCCATCAATGGTAATGGAAAAACAAAAAGCTTATGCTTTTACCACACCAAACTTAGAATATTGCTTGCCCTCGAGCAAGAGAAGAAAGAATAGATGAAGAAGAAGACAAAAATATGGAGGAGAGGGGGAAGGGGTGTATTCGGTCAAGAAGAGAAGAGAGGGTTGTGTTGTATGAAAATGAGAAAGAATGGAGGGCTATATATATAGGGAAGGGATGGGGGGTAAGGTTCGGCCATATAGGGTGGGTTTGGGTGGGAAATTGATTTTGAATTTTGAAGGTAGGTGGAGTTTATGAGGTATGTTTATGGGGAAGAGTGGATGGATGTGAGTGGTGAAGTGGTGATAGGGAAGGGTGAGAAGAAGTGAGTGGAGGTAGGTGGGGATCCTGTGGGGTCCACAGATCCTGAGGTGATCCTGTGGGGTCCACAGATCCTGAGGTGTTCAAGGATTTACAACCTTGCACCAAATTGGGCATGCAAAATGCCCTTGCACACAACTCTGGGCGTTCAGCGCCAGATTGGTGCTTGTTCTGGGCGTTGAACGCCCATTTGTTGCCCATTTCTGGCGTTGAACGCCAGAACCATGCTTGTTCTGGGCGTTCAGTGCCAGCTCTTCTCCAGGGTGCAATTCTGGCATTCAAACGCCCAGATGCTGCCCATTTTGGGCGTTCAGCGCCAGAACCATGCTCTATTCTAGCGTTGAACGCCAGCCAGATGCTTCTTACTGGCGTTTAAGCGCCAGTGAGATCCTCCTCCAGGGTGTGATTTTTCTTCTGCTGTTTTTGATTCCGTTTTCAATTTTTATATTTATTTTGTGATTCCACATGATCATGAACCTAATAAAACATGAAAGAACAATAAAATTAGAATAGAATTAGATAAAAATTTGGGTTGCCTCCTAACAAGCGCTTCTTTAATGTCAATAGCTTGACAGTGGGCTCTCATGGAGCCTCACAGATGTTCAGAGCATTGTTGAGACTTCCCAACACCAAACTTAGAGTTTGGATATGGGAGTTCAACACCAAACTTAGGGTTTGGTTGTGGCCTCCCAACACCAAACTTAGAGTTTAACTGTGGGGGCTCTGGTTGACTCTGTTTTGAGAGAAGCTTTTTATGCTTCCTCTCCATGTTTACAGAAGGATGACCTCGAGTTTTAAACACAAGGAAGTCCTCATTCAATTGAAGGACCAGTTCACCTCTGTCAACATCAATCACAGCTCTTGCTGTGGCTAGGAAGGGTCTTCCAAGGATGATGGATTCATCCTCATCCTTCCCAGTATCTAGGACTATGAAATCAGCAGGGATGTAAAGGCCTCCAACCTTTACTAACACGTCCTCTACTTGTCCATAAGCCTGTTTTCTTGAATTGTCTGCCATCTCTAATGAGATTTTAGTAGCTTGCACCCCAAAGATTCCCAGTTTCTCTATTACAGAGAGGGGCATGAGGTTTATCCCTGAACCAAGGTCACACAGAGCCTTTTCAAAGATCATGGTGCCTATGGTACAAGGTATTAGGAACTTTCTAGGATCCTGTTTCTTCTGAGGCAATGTCAGTTGATCCAGATCACTCAGTTCATTAGTGAACAAGGGAGGTTCATCTTTCCAAGTCTCAATACCAAATAATTTGGCATTCAGCTTCATGATTGCACCAAGGTACTTGGTAACTTGCTCCTCAGTAACATCCTCATTCTCCTCAGAAGAGGAATACTCATCAGAGCTCATGAATGGCATAAGGAGGTTTAATGGAATCTCTATGGTCTCTAGTTGAGTCTCAGATTCCTTTGGTTCCTCAGAGGGAAACTCCTTATTGATCACTGGACGTCCCAGGAGGTCTTCCTCCTTGGGATTCACGTCCTCCCCTTCTTCCCTGGATTCGGCCATGATGGTTATATCAATGGCCTTGCACTCTCCTTTTGGATTTTCTTCTGTATTGCTTGGGAGAGTACTAGGAGGGGTTTCAGTGATCTTCTTACTCAGCTAGCCCACTTGTGCTTCCAAATTTCTAATGGAGGATCTTGTTTCATTCATGAAACTCACAGTGGTCTTAGATAGATCAGAGACTACGTTTGCTAAATTAGAGGTATTTTGTTCAGAGTTCTCTATTTGTTGCTGAGTGGATGATGGAAAAGGCTTGCTATTGCTAAACCTGTTTCTTCCACCATTATTAAAGCCTTGTTGAGGCTTTTGTTGATCCTTCCATGAGAGATTTGGGTGATTTCTCCATGAGAGATTATAGGTGTTTCTGTATGTTTCACCCATGTAATTTACCTCTGCTATTGCAGGGTTCTCAGGATCATAAGCTTCTTCTTCAGAAACTGCCTCTTGAGTGCTGTTGGATGCATCTTGCATTCCATTCAGACTCTGAGAAATCATATTGACTTGCTGAGTCAATATTTTGTTCTGAGCCAATATAGCATTCAGAGTATCAATTTCAAGAACTCCCTTCTTCATAAGCGTCCCATTACTCACAGGATTCCTCTCAGAAGTGTACATGAACTGGTTATTGGCAACCATGTCAATGAGTTCTTGAGCTTCTGCAGGCGTTTTCTTTAGGTGAATGGATTCACCTGCAGAAGTATCCAATGACATCTTAGCCAATTCAGATAGACCATCATAGAATATATCCAGGATGGTCCATTCTGAAAGCATGTCAGAAGGACACTTTTTGGTCAGTTCTTTGTATCTCTCCCAA
This sequence comes from Arachis ipaensis, assembly GCF_059453495.1. Lineage (NCBI taxonomy): Eukaryota > Viridiplantae > Streptophyta > Magnoliopsida > Fabales > Fabaceae > Arachis > Arachis ipaensis. The sequence goes on from NC_142442.1 coordinate 39,888,783, forward strand.
GCTTTATAGAGGGATTCACCTTCTTTCTGTCTGAAGGTTTGAACATCCACTCTAAGCTTACTCAGCTTTTGAGGAGGAAAGAACTTGGCTAAGAAAGCCTTGACCAGCTTATCCCAAGAGTTCAGGCTATCCTTAGGTTGAGAGTCCAAGCATATTCTAGCTCTGTCTCTTACAACAAAAGGGAAAAGCATGAGCCTGTAGACTTCAGGATCTACTCCATTAGTCTTAACAGTATCACAGATCTACAAGAATTCAGTTAAGAACTGAAAAGGATCTTCAGATGGCAGTCCATGAAACTTGCAGTTTTGCTGCATCAGAGAAACTAATTGAGGTTTCAGCTCAAAATTGTTTGCTCCAATGGTAGGGATGGAGATGCTTCTTCCATGTAAATTGGAATTAGGTGCAGTAAAGTCACCAAGCATCCTCCTTGTATTATTATTATTTTCGGCTGCCATCTCCTCTTCCTGTTCGAAAATTTCTGAAAGGTGCTTACTGGATTATTGTAATTTAGCTTCTCTTAGTTTCCTCTTCAGAGTCCTTTCAGGTTCTGGATCTGCTTCAACAAGAATATTCTTGTCCTTGCTCCTGCTCATATGAAAAAGAGGGACAGAAAAACAATAATAATAGGGATCCTTTTTACCACAGTATAGAGGTCCCTGTGTGAGTAGAAGAAAAAAAAATAGGAAATCTGAACTCAGAGAGAGAGGGTTCGGATTTTTGGTGAGATGAAGTGTTAGTAGATGAATAAGTAAATAGAAGAAGATGAGAGGTGAGAGGATTTTCGAAAATAATTTTTGAAAAATTGGTTAGTGATTTTCGAAAATTATTTTTAAAAAAGGTTAGTAATTTTTGAAAATTAAAATAAAAAATTAAAATAATTAGTTAATTAAAAATAAATTTTGAAAAAGAGGGAAGATATTTTCGAAAATTAGAGAGAGAGAGAGTTAGTTAGGTAGTTTTGAAAAAGATAAGAAACAAACAAAAAGTTAGTTAGTTAGTTGAAACAAATTTGAAAATCAATTTTGAAAAGATAAGAAGATAAGAAGTTAGAAAGGATATTTTAAAATCAAATTTTGAAAAAGATAAGATAAAAAGATATTTTTGAAAAGATATGATTGAAATTAGTTTTGAAAAAGATTTGAATTTTAAAATCACAATTAATGACTTGATTCACAAGAAATCACAAGATATGATTCTAGAACTTAAAGTTTGAATCTTTCTTAACAAGTAAGTAACAAACTTGAAATTTTTGAATCAAAACATTAATTGTTTGAGGATATTTTCGAAAATTATGAGATAAAAGTAAGAAAAAGATTTTTGAAAAATATTTTTATAATTTTCGAAAAAAAATGAAAAAGATTTGATTTTTGAAAAAGATTTTGAAAAAGATAAGATTTTTAAATTGAAAATTTGATTTGACTCATAAAAACAACTAGATTTTAAAAATTTTTGAAAAAGTCAAATCTAATTTTCGAAATTTTAAGAGTGAAAAAGGGAAAGATATTTTTTGATTTTTTGAATTTTTTTTTATGAGAGAGAAAAACAATGAAAATGCTCAATGCATGGAAATTTTAGATCAAAACATGTGATGAATGCAAGAACACTATGAATGTCAAGATGAACACCAAGAACACTTTGAAGATCAAGATGAACACCAAGAACTTATTTTTGAAAAATTTTTGATGCAAAGAAAACATGCAAGACACCAAACTTAGAAATCTTTAATGCTTAGACACTAAGAATTCAAGAATGCATATGAAAAACACCATACAACACAAAACAATATAATATGAAGATCAATCAAGAAGGTTTTATCAAGAACAACTTGAAGATCATGATGAATGCAATGCATGAATGCAATTTTCGAAAAAATGCATAAAAATTTTAGAAAAAATGCAATTGACACCAAACTTAAAAATTGACTCAAGACTCAAACAAGAAACACAAAATATTTTTGATTTTTATGATTTTCTAATTTTTTTTGTATTTTTATTTTATATTTTTCGAAAATCAGTGTAAAAAAAAGAAAAATAAGGATTCCAAAATTTTTAATATGAATTCCAGGAATCTTGTATTCTTATTCTAAAGCTCCAATCTGAGGGTTAGGCATGGCTTAATAGCCAGCCAAGCTTTAGTATGTAACTCAGACATGACACGACTGACATTCCAATTAACTTGCTTCCATGCTGATGGTTGGAAGCCCCTATCCAAAAGAATTAGACATGGCTTTACAGCCAGCCAGGCTTCAACATGCTTCATGAAACTCTAGAATTCATTCTTAAAAATTCTGAAGAACATAATAAAAATTTTTGAAAAGATTTTTTATTTTTTTTCGAAAACAGATGAGAAAATTTTGAAAGATTTTTGAAAAATTTTTGAAAATAAAACAAAAAGAAAATTACCTAATCTGAGCAACAAGATGAACCGTCAGTTGTCCAAACTCAAACAATCCCCGGCAACGGCGCCAAAAACTTGGTGAACGAAATTGTGATCTCAGGCAATGGCGCCAAAAACTCTGTACGCACGTCTTAATAAATTGTTTTTCATTCACAACTTCGATACAACTAACCAGCAAGTGCACTGGGTCGTCCAAGTAATAAACCTTACGTGAGTAAGGGTCGATCCCACGGAGATTGTTGGTATGAAGCAAGCTATGGTCACCTTGTAGATCTCAGTCAGGCGGATATAAAATAGTTATGGAGTTTTTGAAATTTATATAATAAAATAAGGATAGAAATACTTATGTAAATCATTGGTGAGAATTTCAGATAAGCGCATAGAGATACTTTCGTTCCTCTGAACCTCTGCTTTCCTGCTGTCTTCATCCAATCAATCCTACTCCTTTCCATGGCTGGCTTTATGTAAGGACATCACCGTTGTCAATGGCTACTTTTTATCCTCTCTGGAAAATGGTCCGATGCACTGTCACTGCATGGCTAATCGTCTGGAGGCATCACCCTTGTCAATGGCTGCATCCCATCCTCTTGTGAAAATGGTCCAAATGCTCTGTCACAGCATGGCTAATCATCTGAGGTTCTCGATCATACTGGAATAGGATTCACCCTCCTTTTGCGTCTATCACTACGTCCAGCACTCGCGAGTTTGAAGTTCGTCACAGTCATTCAATCCCAGAGTCCTACTCGGAAAACCACAGACAAGGTTTAGACTTTCCGGACTCTCATGAATGCCGCCATCAATCTAGCTTATACCACGGAGATTCTGATTAAGAGATCCACGAGATACTCATTCAATCTAAGGTGGAACAGAAGTGGTTGAAGTGCGAATGAATATCTTAGAAGCGGAATAAGTTGAATTGAATAGAAAAACAGTAGTACTTTGCATTAATCTTTGAGGAACAGCAAAGCTCCACACCTTAATCTATGGAGTGCAGAAACTCTACTGTATGAAAATACATAAGTGATAATGGTCCAGGCATGGCCGAATGGCCAGCCCCCATGAAAGTCTAAGATAGCATAAAACTGCTCAAAGATGTCTAATACAATAGTAAAAAGTTCTATTTATAATAAACTAGCTACTAGGGTTTACAGAAGTAAGTAATTGATGTATAAATCCACTTCTGGGGCCCACTTGGTATGTGCTTGGGCTGAGCTTGAATGTTACACGTGTAGAGGTAAATCTTGGAGTTGAACACCAGTTTGTAACGTATTTCTGGCGTCCAACTCTAGCTTGTGACGTGTTTCTGGCGTTTAACTCCAGACAGCAGCGTAGAACTGGCGTTCAACGCCCTTTTATGTCGTCTAAACTCGGCCAAAGTATGGACTATTATATATTGCTGGAAGGCCCTGGATGTCTACTTTCCAAAACAATTGAAAGCACGCCATTTTGAGTTATGTAGCTCCAGAAAATCCACGTTGAGTGCAGGGAGGTCAGAATCCAACAGCATCAGCAGTCCTTCTTCAACCTCTGAATCTGATTTTTGCTCAAGTCCCTCAATTTCAGCCAGAAAATACCTGAAATCATAGAAAAACACACAAACTCATAGTAAAGTCCAGAAATGTGAAGTTAACATAAAAACTAATGAAAACATCCCTAAAAGTAACTAGATTCTACTAAAAACATACTAAAAACAATGCCAAAAAGCGTATGTATTATCCGCTCATCAATACAGTAAACCAATAAGGCAAGCTCGGCGGTAATGGATGACCCATGGGTGCTCGGAAGCACATAGTAGGCTAAGATTTAGGCCCACGCCCCAGCCTTTTGAGTGAGAAAATGTGCGTTAATGCCCTTGGACCTCTGCCTCATTCTCCCTTGAATCCAAAACGATTCGGGGATGGCAATGACTCGGAGAATGGAACCCCAATCAAATTCATATTCACAACGGGCCGACAAGATCTCTTGGTAAGCATCAATCCCATCCGCTAATGGGCCGGTTTTAAGCACTTTTGAATGGCATCCTCCGTGATGGGAACTTGCTTTCTACGTACAAAAACCGACGCAAGAGAAGCCGAGTGGTAGTTGGAGTAGAACTCCACCACCCAAGATAGGTTGGCTTCCTTAGGTTGTCTCATAAGAAACCCCCATTGTCTCCGCTTGATGCGGGGCATCACAAATGGAGCAACATGAGCCGGGAGGACAAGAAGAGTCTCCGCGTGATAATTCCTTTCAATCATCATGGGGTAGACAAGCTTGCAGTATCGGTTGGGGAACTTGTTTGGATCCCTTGGAGGGTTATCCTTCTCTAGTGCATCAATATTGACAATGCTCCTTGGCTACTTGATGAGTGGTTTAACCGTAGTGGCCTTAGTGGCCGGCTTCCTTGGCACCTTTTTCTTATCCCTCTTGATGACCATCCTATAAAAGTGGGAAAGGAGGAGGCATCAAATTCAAGGAATCACTCAAAAATGGTAGTCATGCAAGTGAGAAAATGGGCCATAAACGGGTAGGTGTCTTAAATACATGACAGCTGCAACATGTAACTAAGACAATGTTAGAAACAATGGCAAGTCACTAGCATGTGATGCGAGAGTGGTATAAGCATGCAGTTGAGAGGCATGAGAAGCATATACTCAAACATCAAAATCAAGAAGCAAGTCATAAGGGGTGAACATGTAAGATATGAAACATGAAGAATGATATGCTCAATGCACATAGGAGTAAGCAAGTGAGTGAGAAAGAGTAGTAAATGGAAAGCACTAAGTCAAATTTGATTCAAAAAGTCATGTATGCCTTTCATCAAACACTTGGTGTGCCCCCCTTTAAGGGATGAACAAACGGAGGGAATGGGGCAGTGTAGCCTCCCACAAAGCAATATCAATCATCCTAGAGCACCATACTTTACAAGGAAATCAAATGGAATAAACTAACCCATCAATAGAAAAGAAATCTTTACCTATAACACCCATGAAAAAAATAATAAAATAAAAAATAAAGACAAGGGCAAGCAAGTAAGTATGACCAAGAGGCTAACTAAGTAAAACAATTAAAGAAATGCAACTAAAGAAAGAAGAGGGAAATGGTAAAGCAAAGAGAAAAAGTGAAAATAGGATTACCTTGAGAATAAGAGAGGAAGTAATGGAGAATGTAGGTGAGCAAGGAGGAGGAGAATAAAGATGAAGAAGGAGAGGAAAGAGGAAATGTAGGACCGCCGGAGGTGGTGCCTGGTATGCGAAATTGTTACTTTGAGGTTGTAAAATTTGTTGTTCGTTCTCTCCCTGGCAATGGCGCCAATAACTGGTGCACAATACCATGGTCCAAACATAACTTCACAACTTCGCACAACTAACCAGCAAGTGCACTGGGTCGTCCAAGTAATAAAACCTTACGTGAGTAAGGGTCGATCCCACGGAGATTGTTGGTATGAAGCAAGCTATGGTCATCTTGTTAATCTCAGTCAGGCGCATATCAAATGGTTATGGAGTTTTCGAATAATAATAATAAATAAACAGAAAATAAAGATAGAAATACTTATGTAAATCATTGGTGAGAATTTCAGATAAGCGTATAGAGATGCTTTCATTCCTCTGAAACTCTGCTTTCCTGCTGTGTTCATCCAATCATTCCTACTCCTTTCCATGGCAAGCTTTCTGTAAGGGCATCACCATTGTCAATGGCCCATCCTCTCTGTGAAAATGGTCCAAATGCTCTGTCACGGCATGGCTAATCATCTGGAGGTTCTCGATCATACTGGAATAGGATTTACTATCCTTTTGCGTCTGTCACTACGCCCAGCACTCGCGAGTTTGAAGTTCATCACAGCCATCCCTTCCCAGATCCTACTCGGAATACCACAGACAAGGTTTAGACTTTTCGGATCTCAGGAATGGCCATCTATGGGTTCTAACTTATACCACGAAGATTCTAATATCTCGGACTCGGTCCCCTGTATTAGTAATCCAAGAGATATTCATTCTGCCTTGTTTGCATGTAGAACAGAAGTGGTTGTCAGGCACGCGTTCATAAGTGAGAATGATGATGAGCGTCACATAATCATCACATTCATCATGTTCTTGGGTGCGAATGGATATCTTAGAAGCGGAATAAGTTGAATTGAATATAAAACAGTAGTACTTTGCATTAAATCATGAGGAACAGCAGAGCTCCACACCTTAATCTATGGAGTGTAGAAACTCTACTGTTGAAAAATACATAAGTGATGAAGGTTCAGGCATGGCCAAATGGCCAGCCCACAAACGTGATCAATATGATCCAAAGATGAACTAAAATCATAAGATGTCTAATACAATAGTAAGAAGTCCTATTTATACTAAACTAGTTACTAGGGTTTACAGAAGTAAGTAATTGATGCATAAATCCACTTCCAAGGCCCACTTGGTGTGTGCTTGGGCTGAGCTTGAAGTTTACACATGGAGAGGTCATTCTTGGAGTTGAACGCCAGTTTGTAACGTGTTTCTAGCGTTCAACTCTGGTTCGTGACGTGTTTCTGGCGTTTAACTCTAGACTTCAGCGTAGAATGGTGTTCAACGCCCTTTTGCGTCGTCTAAACTCGTCTAATTTCCAAAGCAATTGGAAGCTTCCTATTTTGAGTTCTGTAGCTCCAGAAAATCCACTTTGAGTGCAGGGAGGTTAGAATCCAACAGCATCAGCAGTCCTTCTTCAACCTCTGATTCTGATTTTTGCTCAAGTCCCTCAATTTCAGCCAGAAAATACCTGAAATCACAGAAAAACACACAAACTCATAGTAAAGTCCAGAAATGTGAATTTAGCATACAAACTAATAAAAACATTCCTAAAAGTAACTAGATCCTACTAAAAACATACTAAAAACAATACCAAAAAGCGTATAAATTATCCGCTCATCACAATACCAAACTTAAATTGTTGCTTGTCCCCAAGCAACTGAAAATTAAATAGGATGAAAAGAAGAGAATATACTATAAATTCCAAAATATCAATGAAACATAGCTCCAATCAGATGAGCGGGACTTGTAGCTTTTTGCCTCTTGAATAGTTTTGGCATCTCACTTTATCCATTGAAGTTCAGAATGATTGGCATCTATAGGAACTCAGAGTTCAGATAGTGTTATTGATTCTCCCAGTTCAGTATGTTGATTCTTGAACACAACTACTTTATGAGTCTTGGCCGTGGCCCTAAGCACTTTGTTTTCCAGTATTACCACCGGATACATAAATGCCACAGACACATAATTGGCTGAACCTTTTCAGATTGTGACTCAGCTTTGCTAAAGTCCCCAATTAGAGGTGTCCAGGGTTCTTAAGCACACTCTTTTTTATTTTATTTTATTTATTTATTTATTTTTGCTTTGGACCTTGACTTTAACCGCTCAGTCTCAAGTTTTCACTTGACACCTTCACGCCACAAGCACATGGTTAGGGACAGCTTGGTTTAGCCGCTTAGGCCAGGATTTTATTCCTTTAGTCCCTCCTATCCACTGATGCTCAAAGCCTTGGGATCCTTTTTATTTATCCTTGCCTTTTGGTTTTAAGGGTTATTGGCTTTTTGCTCTTGCCTTTTGGTTTTAAGAGCTTTTGGCTTTTTCTGCTTGTTTTTTCTCTTTTTTTATTTTTTTTCGCCATTTTTTTTCTTTTTTTTTCTGCAAGCTTTTGTATTCACTGCTTTTTCTTGCTTCAAGAATCACTTTTATGATTTTTCAGATTATCAAAATAACATGTCTCCTTGTCATCATTCTTTCAAGAGCCAACATATTTAACATTCATAAACAACAACTTCGAAAGACATATGCACTGTTCAAGCATTCATTCAGAAAACAAAAAGTATTGTCACCACATCAATATAATTAAACTAAGTTCGAGGATAAATTCGAAACTCATGTACTTCTTGTTCTTTTGAATTAAAAACATTTTTCATTTAAGAGAGGTGATGGATTCATATTCACTACTTTAAGGCATAGACACTTTAATACTAATGATCATGTAATGAAGACACAAACATGGATAAACATTTAACATAGAAAACGAAAACAGAAAATTTAAGAACAAGGAATGAGTCCACCTTAGTGATGATGACGCTTCCTTTTTGAGGAACCAATGATGTCCTTGAGTTATTCTATGTCTCTTCCTTGTCTTTGTTGCTCCCAATAGTTCTGTGGAAGAAAGTGCATCCCTTGAGGTATCTCAGGGATCTCTTGATTTGCAGTTAAATGTTCTACCACTGAGCTATAGACCCTTGAGATGAATCTCTCCATCTCCTATGACTTGGAGGTGGAAGTTTTTCTCTTCTCTTTTCTCTTTCTAGAGGTTTCTCTGGCCTTAGGTTCCATCAATGGTTATGGAAAAACACAAAAAGCTATGCTTTTACCACACCAAACTTAGAATATTGCTCGTCCTCGAGCAAAAGAAGAAAGAATAGTAGAAGAAGAAGAAGATATGGAGGTGAGTTGATGGTTTGAATTTGAGTGGGTGGGTGTAGGTGGTTTGTATGATGGTTTTAGGGGAGTAATGGATGTGAGTGGTGAAGGGTTCTTGGGAAAGGGTGATATAGGATTATGAGGAGGTAAGGTGAGTGGAGGTATGTGGGGATCTTGTGGGGTCCACAGATCCTGAGGTGTCAAGGATTTGCATCCCTGCACCAATTAGGCATGTAAAATGCCTTTGCATGCAATTCTGGCGTTTAAACGCCGAATTGATGCTTGTTCTGGGCGTTCAGCACCCAGATGCTTGTTTTTGGCGTTCAGCGCCAGCTCTTCCTCAGTGTGCGTTTCTGGCGTCTGAACGCTAGGATGCTGCTTGTTTCTGGCGTTCAACGCCAGATCCATGATCTGTTTTGGCGTTGAATGCCAGCCAGATGCTCCTTACTGGCGTTTAAACGCCAGTAAGATCCTCCTCCAGGGTGAATTTTTCTTCTACTGTTTTTGATTCCGTTTTCAATTTTTATATTTATTTTGTGACTGCACATGATCATGAACCTAATAAAACATAAAATAACAATAAAAATAAATTAAAATTAGATAAATAAAAATTGGGTTGCCTCCCAACAAGCGCTTCTTTAATGTCAATAGCTTGACAGTGGGCTCTCATGGAGCCTCACAGATGTTCAGAGCATTGTTGAGACTCCCCAACACCAAACTTAGAGTTTGGTTGTGGCCTCCCAACACCAAACTTAGAGTTTGACTGTGGGGGCTCTGGTTGACTCTGTTTTGAGAGAAGCTTACTGTGCCTCTTTTCCATGTTTACAGAAGGATGTCCTTGAGTTTTAAACTCAAGGGAGTCCTCATTCAATTGAGGGACTAGTTCACCGCTGTTAACATCAATCACAGCTCTTGCTGTGGCTAGAAAGGGTCTTCCAAGGATGATGGATTCATCCTCATCCTTCCCAGTATCTAGGATTATGAAATTAGCAGGGATATAAAGGCCTTCAACCTTTACTAATATGTCCTCTACTTGTCCATAAGCCTGTTTTCTGAAATTGTCTGCCATCTCTAATGAGATTTTAGCAGCTTGTACCTCAGAGATTCCCAGTTTCTCCATTACAGAGAGTGGCATGAGGTTTATTCCTGACCCAAGGTCACATAGAGCCTTCTCAAAGGTCATGGTGCCTATGGTACAAGGTATTAGGAACTTTCCAGGATCCTGTTTCTTCTGAGGCAATCTCAGTTGATCCAATGCATTTAGTTCATTGGTGAACAGGGGAGGTTCATCTTCCCAAGTCTTTTTACCAAATAAATTGGCATTCAGCTTCATGATTGCACCAAGGAACTTGGCAACTTGCTCTTCAGTAACATCCTCATTCTCTTCAGAAGAAGAATACTCATCAGAGCTCATGAAGGACGTAAGGAGGTTCAATAGAATCTCTACGGTCTCTAGATGAGTCTCAGATTCCTTTGGTTCCTCAGAGGGAAACTCCTTATTGATCACTGGACGTCCCAGGAGGTCTTCCTCACTGGGATTCATGTCCTCTCCCTCTCTTACAGGTTCGGCCATGTTGACTATGTCAATGGCCTTGCACTCTCCTTTTGGATTTTCTTCTGTATTGCTTGGGAGAGCACTAGGAGGGGTTTCAGTGATCTTCTTACTCAGCTGGCCCACTTGTGCCTCCAAATTTCTAATGGAGGACCTTGTTTCATTCATGAAACTCAGAGTGGCCTTAGATAGATCAGAGACTAAGTTTGCTAAATTAGAGGTATTTTGTTCAGAGTTCTCTGTCTGTTGCTGAGTGGATGATGGAAAAGGCTTGCTATTGCTAAACCTGTTTCTTCCACCATTATTAAAGCCTTGTTGAGGCTTTTGTTGATCCTTCTATGAGAAATTTGAGTGATTTCTCCATGAGGGGTTATAGGTGTTCCCATAAGGTTCACCCATATAGTTTACCTCTGCTATTGTAGGGTTCTCAGGATCATAAGCTTCTTCTTCAGAAGATGCCTCTTGAGTACTGTTGGATGCAGCTTGCATTCCATTCAGACTCTGAGAAATCATATTGACTTGTTGAGTTAATATTTTATTCTGAGCCAATATGGCATTCAGAGTATCAATTTCAAGAACTCCCTTCTTTTAAGGCGTCCCATTACTCATAGGATTCCTCTCAGAAGTATACATAAACTGGTTGTTAGCAACCATGTCAATAAGTTCTTGAGCTTCTGCGGGCATTTTCTTTAGGTGAAAGGATCCACCTGCAGAAGTATCCAATGACATCTTAGCTAATTCAGACAGACCATCATAGAATATATCCAAGATGGTCCATTCTGAAAGCATGTCAGAAGGACACTTTTTGGTCAGTTCCTTGTATCTCTCCCAAGCTTCATAGAGGGATTCACCTTCTTTCTGTCTAAAGGTTTGAACATCCACTCTAAGCTTACTCAGCTTTTGAGGAGGAAAGAACTTGGCTAAGAAAGCCTTGACCAGCTTATCCCAAGAGTTCAGGCTATCCTTAGGTTGAGAGTCCAACCATATTCTAGCTCTGTCTCTTACAGCAAACAGAAAAAGCATGAGCCTATAGACTTTAGGATCTACTCCATTAGTCTTAACAGTGTCACATATCTGCAAGAATTCAGTTAAGAACTGAAAGGGATCTTCAGGTTGAAGTCCATGAAACTTGCAGTTTTGTTGCATCAGAGAAACTAATTGAGGTTTAAGCTCAAAGTTGTTTGCTCCAATGGCAGGGATGGAGATGCTTCTTCCATGTAAATTGGAATTAGGTGCAGTAAAGTCACCAAGCATCCTCCTTGTATTATTATTTTCGGCTGCCATCTCCTCTTCCTGTTCGAAAATTCCTGTAAGATTGTCTCTGGATTGTTGTATTTTAGCTTCTCTTAGTTTCCTTTTCAGAGTCCTTTCAGGTTCAGGGTCTGCTTCAACAAGAATGTTCTTGTCCTTGCTCCTGCTCATATGAAAAAGAGGGAGCAGAAAAATAATAATAATAGGGATCCTTTTTACCCAGGTATAGAGGTTCCCCTGTGTGAGTAGAAGAAGAAAAGAATGTAATGTAAAGAAGGGAAGAAGAGAAAATTCGAACACAGATGGAAGAGGGGGTTTGAATTTGGGTGAGATGAAGTGTTAGTAGATGAATAAATAAATAGAAGGAGATGAGAGAGAAAGAGGATTTTCGAAAATAAAATTTTGAAAAGGGGTTAGTGATTTTCGAAAATTAGGAATGAAAACAAATTAAAATTAAAAATTGAAACAATTAGTTAATTAAAAAGAATTTTTGAAAAAGAGGGAAGAGATTTTCGAAAATTATAGAGAGAGTTAGTTAGGTAGTTTTGAAAAAGATAAGAAACAAGCAAAAAGTCAATTAGTTAGTTGAAAAAGATTTGAAAATCAATTTTGAAAAGATAAGAAGATAAGAAGTTAGAAAAGATATTTGAAAATCAAATTTTTGAAAAAGATAAGATTTTAAAAAAAAGATATGATAGAAAGATATGATTAGAATTAGTTTTGAAAAAGATTTGATTTTTAAAATCACAATTAATGACTTGGTTCACAAGAAATCACAAGATATGATTCTAGAACTTAAAGTTTGAATCTTTCTTAACAAGCAAGTAACAAACTTGAAATTTTTGAATCAAAACATTAATTATTGATGATATTTTCGAAAATATGATAAAATTAAGAAAAAGATTTTGAAAATATTTTGAAAAAGATTTTTGAAATTTTCGAAAATAAATAAATAAATAAAAAAAATATGGAAAAGATATGATTTTTGAAAAAGATTTGAAAAAGATAAGATTTTTAAATTAAAAATTTGATTTGACTCATAAGAAACAACTAAGTTTTAAAAAGTTTTGAAAAAGTCAACTCAAATTTTCGAAATTTATGAGTGAAAAAGGGAAAGATATTTTTTTGATTTTTGAATTTTTAATGATGAAAGAGAAAAACATGAAAAGGACTCAATGCATGAAAATTTTGGATCAAAATAATGAATGCATGCAAGAATGCTATGAATGTCAAGATGAACACCAAGAACACTTTGAAGATCATGATGAACATCAAGAACTTATTTTTGAAAATTTTATATGCAAAGAAAATATACAAGACACCAAACTTAGAAATCTTTCATGTTCAGACACTATGAATGCAAAAATACACATGAAAAATAAGAAAAGACACAAAACAAGAAAACATCAAGATCAAAGAAGAAGATTTACCAAGAACAACTTGAAGATCATGAAGAACACTATGAATGCATGAATTTTCGAAAAATGCAAAATGAATATGCAATTGACACCAAACTTACAATTTGACTCAAGACTCAAACAAGAAACATGAAATATTTTTTATTTTTATGATTTTCTATTTTTTTTTGTATTTTTCGAAAATTAATTTGAAAAAGAAAAATAAGGATTCCAAAATTTTTAATATGAATTCCAGGAATCTTGCATTCTTAGTCTAAAGCTTCAGTCCAGGAATTAGACATGGCTCACTAGCCAGCCAAGCTTTCAGTGAAAGCTCTGGTCCAAAACACTAGACATGGCCAATGGCCAGCCAAGCTTTAAGTGACAAATCAAGCATACAGCAGCTGATGGATTAGCAACAACTAGCTTGCTCTTGATAATGTTGGGTTGGAAGCCCCAGTCCAAAAGAATTTAGACATGGCTTTGCAGCCAGCCAGGCTTCACATGCTTCATGAAACTCTAGAATTCATTCTTGAAAATTCTGAAGAACATAATATAAATTTTTTTTTTTGAAAATATTTTTTTGGGAAAAACGATAAAGAGGAAAATATTTTTGAAAAATTTTTTGAAAATAAAATAAGAAGAAATTTACCCAATCTGAGCAACAAGATGAACCCTCAGTTGTCCAAACTCAAAACAATCCCCGGCAACGGCGCCAAAAACTTGGTATGCGAAATTGTTACTCTGAGGTTGTAAAATTTGTTGTTCGTTCTCTCCCTGGCAATGGCGCCAATAACTGGTGCACAATACCATGGTCCAAACATAACTTTACAACTTCGTACAACTAACCAGCAAGTGCACTGGGTCGTCTAAGTAATAAAACCTTACGTGAGTAAGGGTCGATCCCACGGAGATTGTTGGTATGAAGCAAGCTATGGTCATCTTGTTAATCTTAGTCCGGCGGATATCAAATGGTTATGGAGTTTTCGAATAATAATAATAAATAAACAGAAAATAAAGATAGAAATACTTATGTAAATCATTGGTGAGAATTTCAGATAAGCGTATAGAGATGCTTTCGTTCCTCTGAAACTCTGCTTTCCTGCTGTCTTCATCCAATCATTCCTACTCCTTTCTATGGAAAGCTTTCTGTAAGGGCATCACCGTTGTCAATGGCCCATCCTCTCTGTGAAAATGGTCCAAATGCTCTGTCACGGCATGACTAATCATCTGGAGGTTCTCGATCATACTGGAATAGGATTTACTATCCTTTTTCGTCTGTCACTACGCCCAGCACTCGCGAGTTTGAAGTTCGTCACAGCCATCTCTTCCCAGATCCTACTCGGAATACCACAGACAAGGTTTAGACTTTTCGAATCTCAGGAATGGCCATCCATGGGTTCTAACTTATACCACAAAGATTTTAATATCTCGGACTCGGTCCCCTGTATTAGTAATCCAAGAGATATTTATTCTGCCTTGTTTGCATGTAGAACAGAAGTGGTTGTCAGGCACATGTTCATAAGTGAGAATGATGATGAGCGTCACATAATCATCACATTCATCATGTTCTTGGGTGCGAATGGATATCTTAGAAGCGGAATAAGTTGAATCGAATATAAAACAGTAGTACTTTGCATTAAATCATGAGGAACAGCAAAGCTCCACACCTTAATCTATGGAGTGTAGAAACTCTACCGTTGAAAAATACATAAGTGATGAAGGTTCAGGCATGGCCGAATGGCCAGCCCCCAAACGTGATCAATATGATCCAAAGATGAACTAAAATCATAAGATGTCTAATACAATAGTAAGAAGTCCTATTTATACTAAACTAGTTACTAGGGTTTACAGAAGTAAGTAATTGATGCATAAATCCACTTCCGAGGCCCACTTGGTGTGTGCTTGGGCTGAGCTTGAAGTTTACACGTGGAGAGGTCATTCTTGGAGTTGAACGCCAGTTTGTAACGTGTTTCTGGCGTTCAACTCTGGTTCGTGACGTGTTTCTGGCGTTTAACTCCAGACTACAGCGTAGAACTGGCGTTCAACACCCTTTTGCGTTGTCTAAACTCGACCAAAGTATGGACTATTATATATTTCTGGAAAGCCCTGAATGTCTACTTTACAACACAATTAGAAGCGCGCTATTTTGAGTTCTGTAGCTCCAGAAAATCCACTTTGAGTGCAGGGAGGTCAGAATCCAACAGCATCAACAATCCTTCTTCAACCTCTGATTCTGATTTTTGCTCAAGTCCCTAAATTTCAGCCAGAAAATACATGAAATCATAGAAAAACACACAAACTCATAGTAAAGTCCAGAAATGTGAATTTAGCATAAAAACTAATAAAAACATCCCTAAAAGTAACTAGATCCTACTAAAAACATACTAAAAACAATGCCAAAAAGCGTATAAATTATCCGCTCATCAGTGCCGTCGGTGGAGGAGAGGATGGTTAAAGGGGTTGAAGAAGTAGAGAAGAAAAGAGACTTAGATAAAGAATATGGAAAATAAGAGAAAAGGGGATGAGAATTTGAAATTCAGGCGTGCTACAGTATTTTTGCGTCGGAGCATCGGCGCGTGCGCATGCATGGGCGAAATGCAGCAGGGGCGCAGACGCGGTGAGTGTGCGTACACGTGCAGCATGTGATATGGGAGTGTGCGCGCGAGCGTCAGGTGCGCTTGCGCGTGCATCTTAGTTGTGCCCCCAGCACAATGTGGGCATAACTTTGGCTCAACTCTCGGAAAAAAGTACTGCGATTCGTATTCACACAATTGACGCGGACGCATACGGTGTGCTTACGCGTCGATGCGCATATCATCCGAGGGATGCATGCGCGCCAGGTGCGTGTACGCGTGAGTCGAGTCAGGCTATAGGCATGATGTTAGCCCAAAATTAGCACAACTCTCTGGAAAATGGACCAGAAATGCTGATGGCACCATCGGCGCGTACGCGGCCAGTGCGCGCACGCGAGCTTTGCGCGATTGATGAGCGGATAATTTATACGCTTTTTGGCATTGTTTTTAGTATATTTTTAGTAGAATCTAGTTACTTTTAGGGATGTTTTTAATAGATTTTATGTTAAATTCACATTTCTGGACTTTACTATGAGTTTGTGTATTTTTCTGTGATTTCAGGTATTTTCTGGCTGAAATTGAGGGACTTGAGCAGAAATCAGATTCAGAGGTTGAAGAAGAACTGCTGATGCTGTTGGATTCTGACCTCCCTGCACTCAAAGTGGATTTCCTGGAGCTACAGAACTCGAATTGGCGCGCTTCCAATTGCGTTGGAAAGTAGACATCTAGGGCTTTCCAGCAATATATAATAGTTCATATTTTGGTCAAGAATAGATGACGCAAACTGGCGTTCAAAGCCAGCTTTCTGCCCAAATCTGGCATCCAGCGCCAGAAAAGGAGCCAAAACCAGAGTTGAACGCCCAAACTGGCACAAAAGCTGGCGTTCAACTCCAAGAAGGACCTCTACACGTGCAACACTCAAGCTCAGCCCAAGCACACACCAAGTGGGCCCCGGAAGTGGATTTATGCATCAATTACTTACTTCTGTAAACCCTAGTAGCTAGTTTGTTATAAATAGGACCTTTTACTATTGTATTAGATATCTTTGGACGCCTGGTTCTTAGATCAGAGGGGCTGGCCATTCGGCCATGCCTGGACCTTTCACTTATGTATTTTTAACGGTAGAGTTTCTACACTCCATAGATTAAGGTGTGGAGCTCTGCTGTTCCTCAAAGATTAATGCAAAGTACTACTATTTTCTATTCAATTCTTCTTATTTCGCTTCTAAGATATTCATTCGCACTTCAACCTGAATGTGATGAACGTGACAATCATCATCATTCCCTATGAACGCGTGCCTGACAACCACTTCCGTTCTACATTCAAATTGAATGAGTATCTCTTAGATCTCTTAATCGGAATCTTCGTGGTGTAAGCTAGAATGATGGCGGCATTCAAGAGAATCCGGAAGGTCTAAACCTTGTCTGTGGTATTCCGAGTAGGATTCAATGATTGGATGACTGTGACGAGCTCCAAACTCGCGATTGCGGGGCGTTAGTGACAGACGCAAAAGGATAGTAAATCCTATTCCAGCATGATCGAGAACCGACAGATGAATAGCCGTGCCGTGACAGGGTGCGTTGACCATTTTCACTGAGAGGATAAGATGAAGCCATTGACAAGGGTGATGCCTCCAGACGATTAGCCGTGCCGTGACAGGGCATTGGATCATTTTCCCGAGAGATGACCGAAAGTAGCCATTGACAGTGGTGATGTATCACATATAGCCAGCCATGGAAAGGAGTAAGACTGATTGGATGAAGATAGCAGGAAAGCAGAGGTTTAGAGGAACGAAAGCATCTCCATTTGCTTATCTGAAATTCTCACCAATAAATTACATAAGTATTTCTATCCCTATTCTATTAATTATTATTCGAAAACACCATTATCAATTTATATCTGCCTAACTGAGATTTGCAAGGTGACCATAGCTTGCTTCATACCAACAATCTCCGTGGGATTCGACCCTTACGTGACTTGGACGACCCAGTGCACTTGCTGGTTAGTTACACGGAGTTGTGAACCATGGTCTTGGCATCATGTTTTTGGCGCCATTTCCAGGGAAAGAAAGAGCAATGAATTTTACATAATTAAAGTGTAATCACGATTCCGCGTACCAAGTTTTTGGCGCCGTTGCCGGGGATTGTTCGAGTTTGGACAACTGACGGTTCATCTTGTTGCTCAGATTAGGTAATTTTCTTTTGTTTCCTTTTCAAAAATTTTTCAAAAATCTTTAAAAATTTTTCTCCTGTGTTTTCGAAAATAAAAAAAACTTTTTTAAAATAATATTTTCAAAAATATATTTTTTCTTCAGAATTTTTAAGAATGAATTCTAGTGTTTCATGAAGCATGGCTGGCTGTAAAGCCATGTCTAATACGACTGTAGGGCATGTTAGACATGTCATGTCTGAGTTACATACTAAAGCTTGGCTGGCTATTAAGCCATGCCTGACCCTTTGATTGGAGCTTTAGACTAACATGGCAAGATTCCTGGAATTCATATTAAAAATTTTGGAATCCTTATTTTTCTTTTTCAAAATGATTTTCAAAAAAAATTAAAAGAAAATACAAAAAAAATCATAAAATCATAAAAATAAAAAATATTTTGTGTTTCTTGTTTGAGTCTTGAGTCATGTTATAAGTTTGGTGTCAATTGCATGTGCATCTTGCATTTTTTCAAAAATTCATGCATTCATAGTGTTCTTCATGATCTTCAAGTTGTTCTTGGTAAGTCTTCTTGTTTGATCTTTGCATTTGCATGTTTTGTGTCTTTTCTTGTTTTTCATATGCATTCCTGAATTCTTTATGTCTAAGCATTAAAGAATTCTAAGTTTGGTGTCTTGCATGTTTTCCTTGCATTAAAAATTTTCCAAAAATATGTTCTTGGTATTCATCTTGACATTCAAAGTGTTCTTGGTGTTCATCTTGACATTCATAGCATTCTTGCATGCATTCATTGTTTTAATCTAAAAATTTCATGCATTGCATCATTTTTCTTATTTTTCTCTCTCATCATAAAAATTCAAAAAATAAAAAAAAAAATCTTTCCCTCTTTTCTCTCATAATTTCGAAAATTAGATTTGACTTTTTCAAAAATTTTTAAAATCTAGTTATTTTTATGAGTCAAATCAAATTTTCAATTTAAAAATCTTATCTTTTTCAAAATATTTTTCAAAAATCAAATCTTTTTCATTTTTCTTAGTTATTTTTGAAAATTCTAAAAATATTTTTCAAAAATCTTTTTCTTATTTTTATATCAAATTTTCGAAAATAACATCACCAATTAATGTTTTGATTCAAAAATTTTAAGTTTGTTACTTGCTTGTTAAGAAAGATTCAAACTTTAAATTCTAGAATCATATCTTGTGATTTCTTGTGAATCAAGTCATTAATTGTGATTTAAAAAAAAAATCAAATCTTTTTCAAAAACTAATTTCAATCATATCTTTTCAAAAATATCTTCTTATCTTATCTTTTTCAAAAATTTGATTTTAAAATATCTTCTCTAACTTCTGATCTTCTTATCTTTTCAAAATTGATTTTCAAATTTGTTTCAACTAACTAACTAACTTTTTGTTTGCTTCTTATCTTTTTCAAAACTACCTAACTAACTCTCTTTCTCTCTAGTTTTCGAAAATATCTTCCCCCTTTTTCAAAATTTCTTTTTAATTAACTAATTATTTTAAATCCTTATTTTAATTTTCGAAAATTACTAACATTTTTCAAAAAAAAAAAACCATTTTCAAAAATTACTAACTCTTTTTCAAAAATAATTTTCGAAAATTCTCTTCTCTCTCATCTCCTTCTATTTGTTTATTCATCTACTAACATCTCTCCCTCACTCACAAAAAAAAAAGAGGATCTCTATTATTATTATTTTTCTGTGCCCCCTTCTTTGTCATATGAGCAGGAGTAAAAGGACAAGAATATTCTTGTTGAAGTAGATCCAGAACCTGAAAGGACTCTGAAGAGGAAACTAAGAGAAGCTGAATTACAACAAACCAGCAAGCACCTGTCAGAAATTATTAAACAAGGAAAAGAAGATGGCAGCTGAAAATAATAATAATGCAAGGAGAATGCTTGGTGACTTTACTGCACCTAATTCCAATTTACATGGAAGAAGCATCTCCATTCCTGCCATTGGAGCAAACAACTTTGAGCTGAAACCTCAGCTAGTTTCTCTAAACCCTAAACCTTAAACCCTAAACCCAAAACTCCATGCAATACCTAAAGATGGGGTGTTTTCTACCACACAATCAATCTATCTATTGAAAAATCAATGCAAATCTTCATGAACAATCTATCTAAGGTAGCCGCAATCAAATCTAATCAAACAATACTATAGCTAAGCAATCACAAAACAATGAAAAATTCAAGAACTATATACAAAAGGGGCAAAAAGATAGATCTCACCATGGTGGGGTGTCTCCCACCTAGCACTTTTGTTTAATGTCCTTAAGTTGGACTCTCACTAGCTCATTGCTCTTTGCCAAGAGGTGTATCTTCCAAAAGGAATACCTCAATCTCCTTGTTACTCTTCATTTTCTCACCATGATACAACTTGAGACGGTGCCCATTGACCTTGAAGATATCCGGACTTGAGGGATGGCGTAAATGGTAGACTCCATAGGGCTCTACTTTCTCCACTCGATATGGGCCTTCCCATTTTGATCTTAGTTTTTCGGGCAACAATCTCACCCTTGAATTGTAAAGGAGGACTAGATCACCGACTCTAAATTCTCTTCTTCTTATGTTCTTGTCGTGCACGGCTTTCATTTTCTCCTTGTAAAGTCTCGAGTTCTCATAGGCTTCCAACCTCAAACACTCTAATTTCACTAGTTGAAGCTTTCTCTCAACTCCGGCCCCACCCAAACTTGGATTGCACTCCTTGATGGCCCAATGTGCTCTATGCTCTATCTCCACCGGTAAGTGGCAAGCTTTGCCATACACCAACCGAAAGGGGCTCATGCCAATCGGTGTCTTGTATGCTGTTCGGTATGCCCATAGTGCATCGGTAAGCTTGGCACTCCAATCTTTTCTATTGGGCTTCACAATCTTCTCCAATATGTATTTAATCTCCCGATTGGAGACCTCGGCTTGGCTGTTTGTTTGTGGGTGGTAGTCCGTAGCTACTTTATGTATGATGCCATATTTCTTCATTAGCCCTTCCATTCTTCTATTACAAAAATGTGAGCCTTGGTCGCTCACGATTGCTCATGGCGACCCAAATCTACAAATGATGTTATTTCTCACAAAGGAAAGGACCACATTAGCATTGTCCGTCTGGGTGGGTATCGCTTCCACTCATTTGGACACATAATCAACGGCTAGTAGAATGTAGAGAAAACCATTAGAATTTGGGAATGGCCATGAAGTCGATACCCCACACATAAAAAATCTCATAAAATAACATGGTTTGTTGGGGGATTTCATCCTTCTTGGAGATATTACCAAATCTAAGACATTGAGAACAAGACTTACAAAAAAGAGAAGTGTCATTGAAAAGAGCTGGCCACCAAAATCCACAATCTAGGATTTTCCTTGCCGTTCTTTGCGGTCCAAAATGGCCTCCTCCTTCGGAGGAGTGGCAAGCTTCCAAGATTGAGTGGAATCTGGTTTGTGGAATGCACCTCCGAATTATTTGATTGATAAACCCATATTTCATGAGTTATTTTGTGCTTAGTTTGAGTGATTTATTCAATCCTTCACCCACTTATTCATATTAATTGCATGGTTTTACTTTCCCTTCCTTATTATGTGATGTATGTGAAAAACATGTTTCCTAAGCTTTAAAATTAATTATTTTAATTACCTTTACTTCCATTCGATGCCGTGATTAGTGTGTTGAGTAGTTTCAGATTTTCTAAAGGCAGAATGACTTAAAGGATGGAAAAGGAAACGTACAAAAATGGAAGGAAAGTGCGAAACGGAGTTTTGAAGAAACTGGCATCCACACGATCGCATGGATGACGCGATTGCGTGCCAGGAGCGAAAAAGCAGCGACGCGGCCGCATAACTGACGCGGCCGCGTGACTTGAGCATAGCACATTCGATGCGGACGCGTGACCGACGCGACCACGCCACAAAGAAAACTCCAGATGACGCGACCGCGTGACCCACGTGGACGCGTGACAGAGGCCACGTATCATAATTTACAGAATACGCCCCCAGCGATTTTTGAAGCTCTTTTGGCCCAGATCTAGGTGCAGAACACACAGACTAGAGGCTATAAAGTGGGAGAATGCATCCATTCAAGAGAGGGCTCGCATTTTTACTACTTTCTATGATTTAGATTTAGTTTGAGAGAGGTTCTCTCCTCTCTCTCTTAGGATTTAGGACTTCTCTTAGTTTTAGGAGTAACTCTCAATCCCAGGTTCTTTATTTTTATTTATTTTCCCAATTTAGTTTATGAACTGTTTCAGATTACTTGAATTAATGTTATTTGAGGTATTTCAATTATTATTGCTCTCTTTTATTTACATGATTATTGCTTCCCATCTGAAGGCATTCTTATCCCAGTAGATTTACTTTTCCCCTTTTGGTCTTGGTTAAGAAATCAGTAACTCAATATTATCAAACTCAATATAACTGATAATCGCTCTCTTGCTAATTGAACTGAACTTCAATAATCCCAAATTTTTCTTAGGAAATAAATAGGATTCGAAGGTCAAACTAATTAGTCCATTGACTTTTCTTTGTTTTAGCAAAGGTAAACTAAGTGGAATTTAGATTCAACTTTCATTATTGTTGAGAGAGATAACTAAGTTGGACTTCCAATTTATCTTACCTTGCCAGAAGTTTGCTTTACAGTATTTATTTATTTTAATTGCCATCTACTTTACTTGTCATTTAAATCACTTGCTTCTCACCTTCTAAACCCCGATTACAACCTTAATAGCCAATAATAAGAACATACTTCCTTGCAGTTCCTTGAGAAGACGACCCGATGTTTGAATACTCGGTTAACAATTTTTAAAGGGGTTTGTTACTTGTGACAACCAAAAACGTTTGTATGAAAGGACTTTTGAAGGTTTAGAAACTATACTTGCAACGAGGATTTATCCGCAAATTTCTAGACCACGCAAAAGTTCTCTCATCAAAATTTCTAGACCACGCAAATAGTGTTAACTAAAAGTGCTAGGTGGGAGACAACCCACCATGGTATGGTCGCTTATTTTTCAATTTAATTCTTGTTAATTGCTTTCATTTTATTTTATTTTCATTTTACTTCATTGAACCTGGAATCATGCATAGCATTCATATTAATCATTGCATTCTGCATTTATCTTACAAATATAAAAAAAAGGGGGATGCACGACGCGACCGCATGCCCCACGCGATCGCGTCATATTGCGAAAACACTATCCACGCGACCGCGTTATCCACGCGGCCACGTGACCTGGAGATCGGCGTAAACATCCAACATCCAGAAAGTTAGGCTGGAATCGTGCGGCCCTTGTGCGTTTTGCACAAATTGGCCCACACGATCGCATGCCCCATGCGATCGAGTCACTTGCACAATACCAATCCCACGCGACCGCGTGAGCGACGCGATCGCGTCGCATGGATTGCACATCACCCCAGAAGGAGACAGAGAGTTGCGCTGAAACGGTGCTGGAGTCCTGCGTTTAGCACAATTTCTAGCGACGCGATCGCGTGACCCACGCGATCGCGTCATCCCCTCTTCCACCCCTTTCATGCGATCGCGCGCCCCACGCGATCGCGTCACTCCCATTTTCACCCCAACCACGCGACCGCGTGTCCCACGCGGCCGCGTGGATTCAAAAATATAATACCCCCTGTCACGCGAAACCCTAAATTCGCGCAGCCCCCCAATTCCTCTTCTCCCTCTCTTCTTCCCCAACCCTCAACCACCACCATCCAGCCACCACCGCGCCACCACCCAGACGCCGCCGCCGTCCAGACACCGCCGCCACCTACCCCCTTTCCTCCCTCCCCTTCTTTCTTCTTCTTTCTTCCTCTCTTCCCCCCTCTCCGCCATTGCCCTCCGCGAACCACCACCCACCACCGCCGGCCATCCCAGCCGCGCCACCCCCCTCTCCTCTATCCAATCCCCTCCCCTATTTCACCCATTACCCTTCCCAAAGCCCCTACCCCCTAACAGCCGCAACCGCCGTGCCCGCCGCCGCCACCCGCCGCCGCCACCACCCCAGCCACCTCTGTACCCCAACCTCCTTTTTTCGCCTTCCAGGTTCCGCAACACGCAATCCCTTTTATCCGTTCGTAGTTTATTCTTATTTTTCCGTTTTTGTTCATGTTAGGATTGTTAGATATACATGTTGTAGTGGATTTTAGGTTGTTAGGTAGATTAGGCTGTGGTTAGTGGCTCTAGGTCTGTTTATTTGCACTGTTCTTGCTTCCGTTTTATCATATTTGCAAATCTGCTGTTGCTGTAATCTTGTTCATATGCTGTATTTCTTGTATATTGCTGCTCTTTACATTGAATTTTCATGTTTATATTATATATATGTACCTGCAGCTTGACTTTTTAATTCATATGAACTGCCTTGTTTGCTGTTTATTTTCCGGGACTATCCAATTTTAGCCGGAATCCTGCCCAAATTTTTTTTTGTGAATTGTTTTCATTCATGTTTTGGTTTGGCAATCTAAACTCTGTTGTCCTCTGCCTTAACCAAACCGTTTCATGAATACTATGGCATACTTTCTTATCCTCTTTGATTTTCTGGTTTATAAACTGCATTTGTGATATTCTGATTCCAGTTCTTGCTTTCTTTATATCTATTTGAATCAACATCACCCTATTTTCCTTGTTCGGTTATGAGTTATTTCTAGTCATAATTGTGAATCGTTGTTACATGGACTATTTTCTTTATGCCACTTACTTTAACACGCATTTTACTGACTCACTAATTTTAATTTACTAACTTCTTTTTCAAATTCTAACCATACTATCCTTTTAAAATCTCTTTTCTGATTTTTCACTTTCCTCTAACTTTCTAACCATGGCATAATGACAATTTTTCTATTTAACTTGAATTCTGATACATTTTGGATTGTAAATTCTTCTTTTCAACTTTTAAACTACTATATAATCCTTAATACCCCATTACTTAACTCATTTACCTACTTCCCATTCTCCTTTGCCGCTTTGAGTTTTCTTTGTCTAATTGCCTATTTGCTTCCCTTATTTTATCCATATCCTGGTTTTCCATTTTTCAGGATGTCTGCCTCACAAAAGAAAGGAAAAGGCAAGGCTACTGGCAAGCGCAAGAGGGGAGATTCCTCCCAGTCCATCATTGACCTCATGCATGATTCCTCATGGCGGGAGAAGAACTTTACACAGCAGGAAAAAGCTGACCAGCTGCTCCCTGCAAATGATTCAATAAAATTTGCAAACTGGTACTGTGAGCTGAAGTATCCGGCATTTGCAAACTCCAGGAATCTATACCTGGAGCGAACTCTGAGGATTCCAGAAGCACTCCAACAATACACCACTGAGCAAATCAAGCAAAGAGGCTGGTTCCTTCTGGAGAGAGCACTGACAGAGGTCAATGCATATTGGGTTAGGGAATTCTACTGCAACTACTACATCACCACCCTCGATGCAGTGAACCTGAGAGGAAAGCAGATTCTGGTCACTGAGGAGGCCATAGAGGACATTCTCCGGCTCCCAGCCAAATCTGATAAGCCTGATGGTTATCAAAAGGCTGAGGAGGACATGCGCCTGATGCAGTTTGATTGGGATGCTGTGAAGGCACGGATAGCTCTTGACCCGACTGTTCCTTGGGAGATGGGTCAGGACACCACCATGCCTAGAGGGATCAAGAGGGCGTACTTAAATGATGAGGCTCGGTTATGGCACCAGATCTTGAGCAACTATGTGATGCCGAGTACTCATGAGACGGAGATCCCGGCTGCTATGATCACCCTCCTATGGTGTGTGATGGAGGGTAAGGACCTTTATCTGCCACGCTTTATCCGGCATTATATGGCCATGGTCCACGTCCGAGGCACCCTCCCTTTTCCGTATCTGGTTACACAGCTAGGCCGTCGAGCTGACGTGCCATGGGAGGATGCCGATGAGAGACCACCAGCAGCGGACTGCAGGAAGATCATTCCTCACAGCAGGAACTTCCTAGCTTTGGGCTCCAGACCACCATCCTTCCCTGCTACTGATGAGACAGCCCCACTGTCTGCTGGACCCTCTTCATCCACGGCTGCACCTGCTGCCCCTGCTGTCACGACTGCACCTCCACCTGCCTCTGAGCCCGTATACCGCCTCGTGCACCGCCTATTCCGACAGCTTGATCTGATGGAGCGCCGTAACCGGCGCCGGTATGAGAGATTATTGCGACGCTATTCACATCTGAAGCTGATGATCCGACAGGGTGGTGACATCCCCTCCGAGCCCGACACACCATCAGAGCCATCAGAGGAGGAGGAGGATGAGCCCCCGGAGGAGACCCATCCGCAGGTAGGCATAGAGCAGGCTGCACCACATCAGGAGGTTACGCATCAGATCGAGGCTACAGATCCGGAGATCCCGATCCAGTCAGCACCGCCTCTACAGCAGCCAGACCCTCAGCCCACCACCACCACAGAGCCTCCTACTACTATCCCTACCAGTGATGACACCCCTTCACACCCGGCTTGACTGAGCATCAGGGACGATGCTTCACTTTAAGTGTGGGGAGGTCGCCATCTCTGGCATTTTATTTTGGTGAACCACTACATCTCTTTTTTTTTTCTTTTATTTTGGATATTTTTCTGTATTTTTCTTTTTACTGTTATTTTCTGAGTACTTATATATTGCTACTTTTATGTATTTTTACTCTATTTCCGCATTTTGCATTTTTAGTTCATATTTTTAGTTATTTAGTTTAGTTTGCAATTCTGACTTCTTAGTGGATTAATTAGTATAGTTTACCCTTTTTACCATAAGATAGCATAGTTTAAATTGAAAAATAAAAAGGAAGTAAGCTAGGAAATTGAACATAATAGATTTAAATCCATAAACCTTGTATATATAGCATTACATCATATAGTTAAGTTGACAACATTTCATCAAGGAGGAACATTAAAACTTTAAAGGCCACCCTAAATAATTTTTTTTTTGAGAATAATGGGAATTTTTAACTAAATCTGCATAACATATATGAATGATATGTGATGCTTGAGTTAGAGAACACACAGCCTGTGAGTCTTGAGCTTAATTGTATGGTTGCATTCAAACCATAATTTCATTCCTGTGTGTTTCGCTTCTTTTTATTCTGATGTTCTTTACTTTACTTTAATCTATATGTCCAATTATAGAATATAGAATATAGGATATAGATACATACCAAAAGAATGATTGAGGCCATCATTTGATTTTAGCTCACTTACCCCAAAATAACCTACCTTTCACATCACCCTTGTTAGCCCCCTTGAGCCTTTAAAATCTCTTTTATTCTATTTAGCCACACTACTAGCCTTAAGCAGAAAAACAAAATAAAATCCCAAGTTGAATCCTTGGTTAGCTTAAGATAGAAAATTATGAATAGATTAAAATGTGGGAAACCTAATGGAAACATGGATGATAGAAACAAAAGGTAGAAAAGTTGAAAGAAATAAAATAACTCAGAAAATTTAGGAAGCATGCTCATGAGAAATCAAAGTGATTCAATTACCATGTGCATTAAAAAAAAAGTTATTTTTCAGCATTTAATAAAAGGGGATACAAAAAATTCCCCAATGCAAAATAAAAGCAATGCACATGGGATAAAAATAAAATTAAAACATGAGCATGTAACAACAAGTGGGATAATATGGGAAAATTGGTAAAGAAGCTTGTTCTACTAAATATGTATGTTAAGTGAGATCTTAGTCTAATTAAGGATTCACTTATTAGCTCACTTAGCCTTATACATATATCCTTACCTTTACCTTGGCCCCATTACAACCTTAATTAAAGACCTCATGACTTTTGGTATGACTGTACTCTATAATTGTTGATTGGTTAGATGAAGAACAAAGTTATAGAAAGTAAGAATAAAAAGAAAAGTAGAGTGGATAAACCCAATAAACACTGAGTGACTAGAGGGTAAACATAAAATCCAGTGAGGGTTCAATAACTCATCAACATATATCTGTACTTAATTTACTAATTGTTTTACAAGTTTGTACAATATTTTTATTCCCCATCTCATTTGCTAAAATGCTTTATTATTAAAGGGCTGGCTATATATATATATATATATATATATATATATATATATATATATATATATATATATATCCTTGAGAATGTGAATTAATTTGACTACACGTAAGCTTTATATATGAGTAGATAAATTGGAATTGCATGACTCATTTAGGTAGATGCATTTAGAATAGGTTGCATTGCATCACATTCCATCACTTTAACCTTACCTTATTCTTTACCTTGGATTTAGCATGAGGACATGCTATTGTTTAAGTGTGGGGAGGTTGATAAACCCATATTTCATGAGTTATTTTGTGCTTAGTTTGAGTGATTTATTCAATCCTTCACCCACTTATTCATATTAATTGCATGGTTTTACTTTCCCTTCCTTATTATGTGATGTATGTGAAAAACATGTTTCCTAAGCTTTAAAATTAATTATTTTAATTACCTTTACTTCCATTCGATGCCGTGATTAGTGTGTTGAGTAGTTTCAGATTTTCTAAAGGCAGAATGACTTAAAGGATGGAAAAGGAAACGTACAAAAATGGAAGGAAAGTGCGAAACAGAGTTTTGAAGAAACTGGCATCCACGCGATCGCATGGACGACGCGATCGCGTGCCAGGAGCGAAAAAGCAGCGATGCGGCCGCATGACTGACGCGGCCGCGCGACTTGAGCATAGCGCATTCGATGCGGACGCGTGACCGACGCGACCACGCCACAAGAAAAACTCCAGATGACGCGACCACGTGACCCACGCGGACGCGTGACAGAGGCAACGTATCAGAATTTACAGAATACACCCCCAGCGATTTCTGAAGCTCTTTTGGCCCAGATCCAGGTGCAGAACACACAGACTAGAGGCTATAAAATGGGGGAATGCATCCATTCAAGAGAGGGCTCGCATTTTTACTACTTTCTATGATTTAGATTTAGTTTGAGAGAGGTTCTCTCCTCTCTCTCTTAGGATTTAGGACTTCTCTTAGTTTTAGGAGTAACTCTCAATCCCAGGTTCTTTATTTTTATTTATTTTCCTAATTTAGTTTATGAACTGTTCCAGATTACTTGAATTAATGTTATTTGAGGTATTTCAGTTATTATTGCTCTCTTTTATTTACATGATTATTGCTTCCCATCTGAAGGCATTCTTATTCCAGTAGATTTACTTTTCCCCTTCTGGTCTTGGTTAAGAAATCAGTAACTCAATATTATCAAATTCAATATAACTGATAATCGCTATCTTGCTAATTAAACTGAACTTCAATAATCCCAACTTTTTCTTAGGAAATAATAGGATTCGAAGGTGAAACTAATTAGTCCCTTGACTTTTCTTTGTTTTAGCAAAGGTTAACTAAGTGGAATTTAGATTCAACTTTCATTATTGTTGAGAGAGATAACTAAGTTGGACTTCCAATTTCTCTTACCTTGCCAGAAGTTTACTTTACAGTATTTATTTATTTTAATTGCCATCTACTTTACTTGTCATTTAAATCACTTGCTTCTCACCTTCTAAACCCCGATTACAACCTTAATAGCCAATAATAAGAACATACTTCCTTGCAGTTTCTTGAGAAGACGACTCGAGGTTTGAATACTCGGTTAACAATTTTTAAAGGGGTTTGTTACTTGTGACAACCAAAAACGTTTGTATGAAAGGACTTTTGAAGGTTTAGAAACTATACTTTCAACGAGGATTTATCCGCAAATTTCTAGACCACACAAAAGTTCTCTCATCATTGATCTGCTCCACATTTCCAAAGGTATGGGTCATCCCACACATAGTATTTGGATTCGCTTTTTAGCTTATCCCTTTGATGTTTGGAGAGATTAGGAGGAAAGGTGCGAGACACCAAGTAATTTGCAATTGGTGCATACCAAGGAATAACTTTCGAGATTGCTTGCAAGCCCTCTAAGGGAAAAGAATCATTAATAGGAGTGGTATCTCCTTTGGTGTGTTCAAGGCGACTTAAGTGATCCGCCACTAGGTTTTGCGAACCACTCCTATCTTTAATTTCCAAGTCAAATTCTTGCAACAATAAAACCCATCTAATCAATCTCGGTTTAGATTCCCTCTTAGCCAACAAATACTTTAACGCCGCATGATCCGAGTACACTACCATCTTAAAACCAAGTAGATATGCTCGGAACTTGTCTAAGGCAAAAACTATTGCCAATAG
Organism: Arachis ipaensis; assembly: GCF_059453495.1. Lineage (NCBI taxonomy): Eukaryota > Viridiplantae > Streptophyta > Magnoliopsida > Fabales > Fabaceae > Arachis > Arachis ipaensis. The sequence continues at coordinate 39,918,713 of NC_142442.1, forward strand.
TTCTTTTTCGGTGGTAGTTGATGAGCGGATAATTTATACGCTTTTTGGCACTGTTTTTAGTATGTTTTTAGTAGAATCTAGTTACTTTTTGGGATGTTTTCATTAGTTTTTATGCTAAATTCACATTTCTGGACTTTACTATGAGTTTGTGTGTTTTTCTGTAATTTCAGGTATTTTCTGGCTGAAATTGAGGGACTTGAGCAAAAATCAGATTCAGAGGTTGAAGAAGGACTGCTGATGCTGTTTGATTCTGACCTTCCTGCACTCAAAGTGGATTTTCTGGAGCTACAAAACTCAAAATGGCGCGCTTCTAATTGCGTTGGAAAGTAGACATCCAGGGCTTTCCAGCAATATATAATAGTTCATATTTGCCCAAGTTTAGACGACGCAAACTGGCGTTCAACGCCAGCTCTCTGCCCAATTCTGGCGTCCAGCGCCAGAAACAAGTTGCAAAGTGGAGTTCAACGCCCAAACTGGCACAAAAGCTGGCGTTCAACTCCAAGAATGACCTCTCCACGTGTAGACTTCAAGCTCAGCCCAAGCACACACCAAGTGGGCCCCGGAAGTGGATTTATGCATCAATTACTTACTTCTGTAAACCCTAGTGACTAGTTTAGTATAAATAGAACTTTTTATCATTGTATTCGCAGTCTTGGTTACTCCGGTTCCCCTCTGGGGCTGAGACCAATGAATTCCATTATCACTTATGTATTTTCAACGGTAGAGTTTCTGCACTCCATAGATTAAGGTGTGGAGCTCTGCTGTTCCTCAAAGATTAATGCAAAGTACTATTGTTTTTCTATTCAATTCAACTTATTCCGCTTCTAAGATATTCATTCGTACTTCAACCTGAATGTGATGAATGTGACAATCATCATCATTCCCTATGAACGCGTGCCTGACAACCACTTCCGTTCTACCTTCGATTGAATGAGTATCTCTTAGATCTCTTAATCAGAGTCTTCGTGGTGTAAGCTAGATTGATGGCGGCATTCATGAGAGTCCGGAAAGTCTAAACCTTGTCTGTGGTATTCCGAGTAGGATTCAGGGATTGAATGACTGTGACGAAATTCAAACTCGCGAGTGCTGGGCGTAGTGACAGACGCAAAAGGATAGTAAATCCTATTCCAGTATGATTGAGAACCTCCAGATGATTAGCCATGCAGTGACAGCGCATCGGACCATTTTCACAAAGAGGAATAGGACGCAGCCATCGACAAGGGTGATGCCTCCAGACGATTAGCCGTACTGTGACAGAGCATTTGGACCATTTTCCCGAGAGGATTAAAAGTAGCCATTGACAACGGCGATGTCCTTACATAAAGCCAGCCATAGAAAGGAGTAAGACTGATTGGATGAAGACAGCAGGAAAGCAGAGGTTTAGAGGGACGAAAGCATCTCCATGCATTTATCTGAAATTCTCACCAAGGATTTACATAAGTATTTCTATCACTAGTTTATTATTAATATTCGAAAACTCCATAACTATTCTATATCCGCCTGACTGAGATTTACAAGGTGACCATAGCTTGCTTCATACCAACAATCTCCGTGGGATCGACCCTTACTCGCGTAAGTTTATTACTTGGACGACCCAGTGTACTTGCTGGTTAGTTGTGCGAAGTTGTGATAAAAAGTTGAGATTACAATTGAGTGTACCATGTTGATGGTGCCATTGATGATCACAATTTCGTGCACCAGTAGTGTAGTTGGATTGGACTCCATCTAGTGTTTTTGATGCATAGGCTATGACATATGGATTCTTACCCTCGCGTTGTGCTAATCCGGCCCCACGACAAAATTTGAAGCATCACACATTATTTCGAATGGCCGACTCTAATCCGGCCCTCGCACGATGGGAGCTTGGGTCAATTCTACCTTGAGCTTGTCAAAAGCCTCCATGCACTCCTTGCTTAGATCAAACTCAATGTCCTTTTGCAACAATCTTGATAGAGGCAATGCTACCTTACTAAAGTCCTTTATGAATCTTCGATAAAATCCTGCATGTCCAAGGAATGAACGGACTTCCCTCTCGGAAGAGGGGTAAGGCAAGCTAGATATAACATTGATCTTTGCTGGATCTACAGAAATACCACCTTTGGAAATAATATGTCCTAAAACAATGCCTTGCTTAACCATGAATTGACACTTCTCAAAATTTAAGACAAGGTTGGATTTAGTACATCTTTCCAAAACTTTTTCAAGGTTATCCAAGCAATGATCAAAAGAATCACCATATACCGTGAAGTCATCCATGAATACCTCCATGCATTGCTCTAAAAAATCCGCATATATACTCATCATGCACCTTTGGAAAGTTGCCGGTGCATTGCATAGGCCAAATGGCATACGCTTGTAGGCATAAGTTCCAAAGGGGCAAGTAAATGTTATTTTTTCTTGGTCCTCTAGAGCAATGTGTATTTGGAAGTACCCCGAATAGCCATCTAGAAAGCAATAATAAGGTTTACCGGATAGCCAATCAAGCATTTGATCGATAAACGGAAGTGGAAAATGATCCTTTCTAGTGGCCGAGTTCAACCTTCGGTAGTCGATACATACCCTCCAAGAGTTTTGCACCCGTGTAGCTATAAGCTCCCCGCTTTTGTTCTTGATTATGGTTACCCTGGATTTCTTTGGCACAACTTGAACGGGACTCACCCATTCACTATCCGAAATGAGGTAGATGATGTTCGCCTCGAGTAACCAGGTTAACTCTTTCTTGACAACCTCTAAAATGGTGGGATTCAATCGTCTTTGAGGTTGTCTAACGGGTCTAGCTTCTTCTTCTAAGAAGATCCAGTGCTCACACACTTGGGGACTTATCCCCACTAGATCTGCCAAGCTCCACCCTGTTGCCCTTTTGTTCTTCCCCAAAACACATAACAACTTCTCTTTTTGTTGAGGATTTAGTTCCCTTGCTACAATCACCGGGAACTTGTAGGCTTCATCAAGGTATGAGTACTTTAGGTAGGGCGGTAGTGGCTTCAATTCTAGCTTTTGCTCTTGACTCGACACTTGAACTTCTTCACTTGGGTCTTTACTATTTTCTTCAATGATATGTTTCTCATCTAGTTTTGCAAAATGCACTTCGGCCACAATGTTGTCAATTAAGTCACACCGGAATATAGAGTGGTTCTCCGGTGGGTGCCTCATTGCTTCTTCTAAGCTAAAACTCACGACTCTCCCATCTATCTCAAATGAGTAGGTTCCTGAATGGGCATCCAACTTGAATCTAGAGGTCCTCAAAAACGGCCTCCCAAGTAGGATAGATGATGTCCTTTCGGATTCGCTTGGTGGCATCTCAAGGATATGAAAATCAATTGAAAATACCAAACCCTTTATGTTGACCAACACATTTTTCGCAATACCCGTCACAGTTATTATGCTCTTGTCCACCAAGACAAACCTAGCCGCCGACCGCTTCAACGGTGGGAGCTTCAATATATGGTAAACAGAAAGAGGCATAATGCTAACGCATGCACCAAGGTAACACATACAATCAATGAATTGGACTCCATCAATGATACAAGAGACTAAGCAAGGGCCCAGATCAACACACTTTTCTGGGATGGATCCTGGTGCACGAAATTACAATCACACTTTTGTAACTCCGCACAACTAACCAGCAAGTGCACTGGGTCGTCCAAGTAATACCTTACGTGAGTAAGGGTCGATCCCACGGAGATTGTCGGCTTGAAGCAAGCTATGGTTATCTTTTAACTCTTAGTCAGGATATCAGTAATTCTCAGATTTAATTGTAAAAAGTAAAAGAACATGAAATAAATACTTGTTATGCAGTAATGAAGAACAAGTTGAGGCTTTGGAGATGCTTTGTCTTCTAAACCTCTGCTTTCCTACTGTCTTCTTCTTCATGCACGCAAGACTCCTTCCATGGAAAGCTTTATGTTGGGCATCACCGTTGTCAATGGCTACATCCCGTCCTCTCAGTGAAAATGTTCCAAATGCGCTGTCACCGCACGGCTAATCATCTGTCGGTTCTCGATTATGTCGGAATAGGATCCATTGATCCTTTTGCGTCTGTCACTACGCCCAACACTCGCGAGTTTGAAGCTCGTCACAGTCATCCCTTCCCAGATCCTACTCAGAATACCACAGATAAGGTTTAGACGTTCTGGATCTCAGAAATGACCGCCAATGATTCTAGCTTATACCACGAAGACTCTGATTTGAATCATGAGGCTAAGAGATATGCATTCAATCTAAGGTAGAACGGAGGTGGTTGTCAGGCATGCGTTCATAGGTGAGAATGATGACGAGTGTCACGGATCATCACATTCATCAAGTTGAAGTGCGAATGAATATCCTAGAATGGAAGCAAGCGTAATAGAATGGAAAACAGTAGTAATTGCATTAATTCATGAAGAATAGCAGAGCTCCTCACCCCCAACAATGGGTTTAGAGACTCATGCTGTAGAGAATACAATAAGAAATGTGTAAAGTGTCATGAGGTACAATATGAATCACTGAAAGTAGTATTTATAGTAAACTAGTGACCTAGGGTTACAGAAAATGAGTAAGCTAGGGTGTTTATTGTAAAATTCCACTTCCGGGGCCCACTTGGTGTGTGCTTGGGCTGAGCATTGAAGCTTTCATGTGTAGAGACATTTCTTGGAGTTAAACGCCAGCTTTTGTGTCAGTTTGGGCGTTTAACTCCAGCTTTTGTGCCAGTTCTGGAGTTAAACGCCAGAATTCTTGAGCTGACTTAGAACGCCTGTTTGGGCCATCAAATCTCGGGTAAAGTATAAACTATTATATATTGCTGGAAAGTCCAGGATGTCTACTTTCCAACGCAATTAAGAGCGCACCAATTAAACGTTTGTAGCTCCAGAAAATCCACTTCGAGTGCAGGGAGGTCAGAATCCAACAGCATCTGCAGTCCTTTTTCAGCCTCTGAATCAGATTTTTGCTCAAGTCCCTCAATTTCAGCCAGAAAATACCTGAAATCACAGAAAAATACACAAACTCATAGTAAAGCCCAGAAAAGTGATTTTTATTTAAAAACTAATAAAAACATAATAAAAACTAACTAGAATGTACTAAAAACATACTAAAAATAATGCCAAAAAGTGTATAAATTATCCGCTCATCACAACACCAAACTTAAATTGTTGCTTGTCCCCAAGCAACTGAAAACCAAATAGGATAAAAAGAAGAGAATATACAATGAATTCTAAAAACATCTATGAAGATCAGTATTAATTACATGAGCGGGGCTTTTCGCTTTTTACCTCTGAACAGTTTTGGCATCTCACTTTATTCCTTGAAGTTCAGAATGATTGGCATCTATAGGAACTCAGAATCCAGATAGTGTTATTGATTCTCCTAGTTAAGTATGTTGATTCTTGAACACAGCTACTTTATGAGTCTTGGCCGTAGCCCTAAGCACTTTGTTTTCCAGTATTACCACCGGATACATAAATGCCACAGACACATAACTGGGTGAACCTTTTTAGATTGTGACTCAGCTTTGCTAGAGTCCCCAATTAGAGGTGTCCAGGGTTCTTAAGCACACTCTTCTTTTTGCTTTGGACCTCGACTTTAACTGCTCAGTCTCAAGTTTTCACTTGACACCTTCACGCCACAAGCACATGGTTAGGGACAGCTTGGTTGAGCCGCTTAGGCCAGGATTTTATTCCTTTGGGCCCTCCTATCCACTGATGCTCAAAGCCTTGGATCCTTTTTATCACCCTTGCCTTTTGGTTTAAAGGGCTATTGGCTTTTTCTGCTTGCTTTTTCTTTTCTCTTTTTTTCTTCCGCATTTTTTTTCTTTCTTTCTTTCTTTTTTTTTATATTCACTACTTTTTCTTGCTTCAAGAATCATTTTTATGATTTTTCAGATCATCAATAACATTTCTCCTTTTTGCTCATTCTTTCAAGAGCTAACAATTTTAACATTCTAAACAACAATTTCAAAAATATGCACTGTTCAAGCATTCATTCAGAAAAAACATAAAGTACTGCCACCACATCAAAATAATTAAACTGTTTTAAAATTCGAAATTCATGTACTTCTTTTTCTTTTTCAATTAAAAACATTTTTCATTTAAGAAAGGTGATGGATTCATTTTCATAGCTTCAAGGTATAGACACTAAGACACTAATGATCATGTAATAAAGACACAAACATAAGGCCCAATTTTCAAAAAACAGAAAATAAAGAACAAGGAAATTAAAGAATGGGTCCACCTTAGTGATGGCGGCTTGTTCTTCCTCTTGAAGATCTTATGGAGTGCTTGAGCTCCTCAATGTCTCTTCCTTGCCTTTGTTGCTCCTCTCTCATGGTTCTTTGGTCTTCTCTAACTTCATGGAGGAGGATGGAATGCTCTTGGTGCTCCACCCTTAGTTGTCCCATGTTGGAACTTAATTCTCCTAGGGAGGTGTTGATTTGCTCCCAATAGTTTTGTGGAGGAAAATGCATCCCTTGAGGCATCTCAGGGATTTCATGATGAGGATTTTTCTCATGCTCTTGTTGAGGTCCATGAGTGGGCTCTCTTGTTTACTCCATCCTTTTCTTAGTGATGGGCTTGTCCTCTTCAATGAGGAGTCTTAGCCACAACTTCATAGAAGTGGTCTTGATGGACCTTTGAGATGAATCTCTCCATCTCTCATGACTTGAAGGTGGAAGAAATTGCCTTTCCTTTCCTCTTTCTAGAGGTTTCTCCGGCCTTAGGTGTCATAAATGGTTATGGAAAAACAAAAAAGCTGAGCTTTTCCACACCAAACTTAAAAGGTTTGCTCGTCCTCGAGCATAAGAATGAAGAAAGGATAAGAACATGAAGAGATGGAGGAGATGGAGGTGTGTGAATTATTCGGCCAAGGGGGGGTTTTAGGTGGTTATGATGTAGAAAAGGAAGGAGTGATGGTTTGAATTTGAGTGGGTGGGTGTAGGTGGTTTGTATGATGATTTTGGAGGAGTAATGGAGGTGATTGGTAGATGTTATTTTGGGAAGAGTATTATGAAAAGGTGTGAAGAAGTGAGAGAGAGTGAGTTGAGGTTGGTGGGGATCCTGTGGGGTCCACAGATCCTGAGGTGTCAAGGATTTCTCATTCCTGCACCAATTAGGCATGCAAAACGCCCTCTGCTGCCAATCCTGGCGTTAAACGCCAGGTTGCTGCCCATTTCTGGCATTTAACGCCAGCTTTTTGCCCTTTTCTGGCGTTAAACGCTAGTCTGGTGCCCATTTCTGGCGTTAAACACCCAGAATGGTGCCAGACTGGGCGTTTAACGCCCATTCTGCTGTCTTTACTGGCGTTTAAATGCCAGTAGGCTTCACCTCCAGGGTGTGTTATTTTTCATTCTATTTTTTAGTTTGTTTCTGCTTTTTCAATTGTTTTTGTGACTTCACATGATCATCAACCTACAGAAAATATAAAATAACAATGGAAAATAGAAATTAACATAGATAAGTAAAATTGGGTTGCCTCCCAACAAGCGCTTCTTTAATGTCAGTAGCTTGACAGTGGGCTCTCATGGAGCCTCACAGATACTCAGAGCATGATGATGGCCTCTTAACACCAAACTTAGTGTTTGGTTGTGGCCTTCCAACACCAAACTTAGAGTTTGAATGTGGGGGTTTTATTTGACTCTATATTGAGAGAAGCCTTTCATGCTTCTTCCTTTTCCTGTCTGCAAACGATGGTGCTTCCTGAATGACGAAGAGTTGCCCATCCGGAAAGGTTTCAGAGATCTCAGTAGGAGGGTGGGATGCCCCTGCTACTGGTTCTATCTGGGACAGGTGATCAGCTACCTGGTTCTCTGTCCCTTTTCTATCTCTTATTTCTATATCAAACTCTTGCAGAAGCAACACCCATCTTATGAGCCTGGGTTTTGAATCCTGCTTTGTGAGTAAGTATTTAAGAGCTGCATGGTCAGTATACACAATCACTTTTGAACCTACTAAATAGGATCTAAACTTGTCAATGGCATAAACCACTGCAAGTAACTCTTTTTCTGTGGTTGTGTAATTCTTCTGTGCATCATTTAAAACACGGCTAGCATAGTAAATGACGTGCAGAAGCTTGTTATGCCTCTATCCCAACACTGCACCAATGGCATGGTCACTGGCATCACACATTAGTTCGAATGGTAATGTCCAGTCAGGTGTAGAGATGACTGGTGCTGTGACCAGCTTGGCTTTCAGGGTCTCAAACACCTGCAGACACTCTGTGTCAAACACAAATGGCATGTCAGCAGCTAGCAAATTGCTTAGAGGTTTTGCAATTTTTGAAAAATCCTTTATGAACCTCCTATAGAATCCTGCATGCCCCAGAAAGCTTCTGATTGCCTTAACATTGACAGGTGGTGGTAATTTCTCAATTACCTCTACCTTGGCTTGATCCACCTCTATTCCCTTGCTTGAAATTTTGTGCCCAAGGACAATTCCTTCAGTCACCATAAAGTGACATTTTTCCCAGTTTAAGACCAGGTTAGTCTCTTGGCACCTTTTCAAGACAAGTGCTAGATGATCAAGACAGGAGCTGAATGAGTCTCCAAATACTGAAAAGTCATCCATGAAGACTTCCAGGAACTTCTCTACCATATCAGAGAAGATAGAGAGCATGCACCTCTGAAAGGTTGCAGGTGTATTGCACAGACTAAAAGGCATTCTTCTGTAAGCAAATACTCCAGAAGGACATGTGAATGCTGTTTTCTCTTGGTACTGAGGATCCACTGCAATTTGGTTGTAACCTGAATAGCCATCCAAAAAGCAATAACATTCATGACCTGCTAGTCTCTCTAGCATTTAGTCTATGAATGGTAAAGGAAAGTGATCCTTTTGGGTGGCTGTATTGAGCCTTCTGTAGTCAATACACATACGCCACCCTGTAACTGTTCTTGTAGGAACCAGTTCATTCTTTTCATTATGAACCACTGTCATGCCTCCCTTCTTGGGGACAATGTGGACAGGGCTCACCCAGGGGCTATCAGAAATAGGATAAATAATCCCAGCCTCTAGTAACTTAGTGACCTCTTTCTGCACCACTTCCTTCATGGCTGGATTTAGCCGCCTCTGTGGTTGAACCACTGGTTTAGCATCATCCTCCAATAGGATCTTGTGCATGCATCTTGCTGGGCTAATGCCCTTAAGGTCACTTATGGACCACCCAAGAGCTGTCTTGTGTGTCCTTAGCACTTGAATTAGTGCTTTCTCTTCCTGTGGATTTAGAGCAGAGCTTATGATCACTGGAAAAGTGTCACGCTCTCCCAGAAATGCATATTTCAGGGATGGTGGTAGTGGTTTGAGCTCGGGTTTAGGAGGTTTCTCCTCTTTCTGAGGGATTTTCAGAGGTTCTTTTATTTCCTTTGATTCCTCCAGATCAGGCTGAACATCTTTAAAGATGTCCTCTAGCTCTGATTCAAGACTTTCAGTCATATTGACCTCTTCCACCAGGGAGTCAATAATATCAACGCTCATGCAGTCATTTGACGTGTCTGGATGCTGCATAGCTTTGACAACATTTAACTTGAACTCATCCTCATTGACTCTCAGGGTCACTTCCCCTTTTTGAACATCAATGAGAGTTTGTCCAGTTGCTAGGAAAGGTCTTCCTAGAATCAGAGTTGCACTCTTGTGCTCCTCCATTTTCAGCACTACAAAGTCAGTGGGAAAGGCAAATGGCCCAACCTTGACAATCATGTCCTCAATTATGCCTGATGGGTATTTAATGGAGCCATCAGCATGTTGAAGACATATCCGGGTTGGTTTGACTTCTTCAGTCAACCCAAGCTTTCTGATAGTGGATGCAGGTATTAGGTTGATACTTGCTCCAAGGTCACATAGAGCTGTCTTCGTACAAGCACCCTCTATTGTGCATGGTATCATAAAGCTCCCTGGATCTTGAAGCTTCTCTACTAAGCTTTTCAGAATGACTGCACTGCATTCTTCAGTGAGAAACACTTTTTCAGTTTCTCTCCAATCCTTCTTATGACTTAAGATCTCTTTCATGAACTTAGCATAAGAGGGTATTTGCTCAAGTGCCTCTGCAAACGGGATCTTTATTTCAAGAGTCCTGAGATAGTCTGCAAAGCGGGCAAATTGTTTATCCTGTTCCGCTTGGCGGAGCTTCTGAGGATAAGACATCTTGGCTTTATATTCTTCAACCTTAGTTGCTGCAGGTTTATTCCCTATAGAAGTGGTTGAAGAAGCCTGCTTAAGGGGGTTGTTATCAGCATTTGCAAGTGTCTGACCCCTTTGTGGCATTTGAACGCCAGATTTGGCTACCCATTGGGCGTTTAACGCCACTTTCTTACCCTTTTCTGGCGTTTGAATGCCAGAGTTATTCCTCTCTGGGCTCTTGATGTCCTCAGAGGGATCTTGGGTAGTGGTTTGGTCATCCTCTGTCATTTGTTCCTTTCTTGACTTTTTGCTATTTTGAGCTGAGTTATTCAATGTCTTCCCGCTCCTTAGTTGGATAGCTTGGCATTCTTCTGTTATATGTTTAGAGAGTTGCTGTCTTGTCTGATTCAATTGTGCTTCTATATTCTTGTTAGCATTTTTAGTGTCTTGGAGCATCTCTTTGAATTCTGCTAATTGTTTTGTCATAAGGAGTAATTGCTGATTAAGTTCAACAATCTGTTCTTGAGGATTAGGATCAGTAGTTACTGCCATAGCCTCTTCTTTTATGGAGGACTCACTGTTTGAGTACAGATGTTGATTTCTAGCAACTGTATCTATGAGATCTTGAGCTTCTTCAATTGTTTTTCTCATGTGTATAGATCCACCAGTTGAGTGGTCTAGGGACATCTGAGCTTTTTCTGTAAGCCCATAGTAGAAGATGTCTAACTGTACCCACTCTGAAAACATTTCAGAGGGGTATTTTCTCAGCATCCCTCTGTACCTCTCCCAAGCATTATAAAGGGATTCATGATCCTCTTGTTTAAAGCCTTGGATGTCCAGCCTTAGCTGTGTCATCCTTTTTGGAGGGTAAAATTGATTCAGGAATTTGTTTGTTAATTGTCTCCATGTTTTTATGCTTGCTGTGGGTTGGTTATTTAACCACCTCTTAGCTTGATCTTTTACAGCAAATGGAAACAATAATAATCTGTAGACATCCTGATCCACTTCTTTATCACGTATTGTGTCAGCAATTTGTAAGAAATGTGCCAGAAACTCAGTAGGTTCTTCCTGTGAAAGACCGGAATACTGGCAATTTTGCTACACCATAATAATGAGCTGAGGATTGAGCTCAAAGCTGCTTGCTTTGATGGGAGGTATACAGATGCTATTCCCATATGCAGCTGTAATGGGGTTAGCATATGACCCTAGAGTCCATCTGGACTGTTCACTTCCACTTAGGTCCATGATGGAGAAAGAGAGATGATGTGGATTGCAAATAAAATATATTTTTGTTTTTATTTTATTTTAATTAAAATTAACCGAATTAAATAAAGGAAAATAAATAGAAAATAAATTAAAGTTTTGAAAACAAAAAGGGAATAAAATAAAAGCAAATTGAAAACTAAATTAATTAATTAATTAAAAAAATTTTGAAATTAGCAATTAAAAAGATATGATTGAAAATTATTTTGAAAAAGATATGATTTAGAAGATATGATTGCAAATTAAAAAAAAAGATATGATTGAAAAGATATGATTGAAGAAATTAAAAAGATTTGATTTTTTGAAAAAGATTTGAAAAGATCAATTTTTGAAATTAGAATATTGACTTGACTAAAAAAAAGATATGATTTTGAAAATGTTTGACTAAATTAATGCAAAATTTCGAAATTTATGAGTAAAATAAGGAAAGGATATTTTTTTTGATTTTTGAATTTTAATGTGGAAAGAGAAAAACAACAAAATGACACTAAACTTAGAAATTTTAGATCAAAACACAGAGAACAAACAAGAAAACTTTGAATGTCGAGATAAACACCAAGAACACTTTGAAGATCAAGATGAACACCAAGAACAAATTTTTGAAAAATTTTTAAGTAAATAAAAGCACAAAAACACACCAAACTTAAAATTTTTAGAAAATCAAACACAACTTTTCGAAAATTTAAAGGAAAAACACAAAGAAGACACCATGCTTAGAATTTTGAAGATCAAGAAAGAACCAAAGACATGCAATTTTGAAAAATTAAAAGAAAATAAAATCATGCAATTGACACCAAACTTAAAATATAAAACTAAACTCAAATAAAAGACTCTAAACCAACAAAAATAAAATATCCCTAATCTAAGCAACAAGAATAACCGTCAGTTGTCCAAACTCGAACAATCCCTGGCAACGGCGCCAAAAACTTGGTGCACGAAATTAAAATGACACTTTTGTAACTCCGCACAACTAACCAGCAAGTGCACTCGGTCGTCCAAGTAATACCTTACGTGAGTAAGGGTTGATCCCATGGAGATTATCGGCTTGAAGCAAGCTTTGGTTATCTTTTAACTCTTAGTCAGGATATCAGTAATTCTCAGATTTAATTGTAAAAAGTAAAAGAACATGAAATAAATACTTGTTATGCAGTAATGAAGAACAGGTTGAGGCTTTGGAGATGCTTTGTCTTCTGAGCCTCTGCTTTCCTATTGTCTTCTTCTTCATGCCCGCAAGACTCCTTCCATGGCAAGCTTTATGTTGGGCATCACCGTTGTCAATGGCTACATCCCGTCCTCTCAGTGAAAATGTTCCAAATGCGCTGTCACCGCACGGCTAATCAACTGTCGGTTCTCGATTATGTTGGAATAGGATCCATTGATCCTTTTGCGTCTGTCACTACGCCCAACACTCGCGAGTTTGAAGCTCGTCACAGTCATCCCTTCCCAGATCCTACTCAGAATACCACAGATAAGGTTTAGATGTTCCGGATCTCAGGAATGACCGCCAATGATTCTAGCTTATACCACGAAGACTCTGATTTGAATCATGAGGCTAAGAGATATGCATTCAATCTAAGGTAGAACGGAGGTGGTTTTCAGGCACGGGTTCATAGGTGAGAATGATGACGAGTGTCATGGATCATCACATTCATCAAGTTGAAGTGCGAATGAATATCTTAGAATGGAAGCAAGCGTAATAGAATGGAAAACAGTAGTAATTGCATTAATTCATGAAGAACAGCAGAGCTCCTCACCCCCAACAATGGGGTTTAGAGACTCATGCCGTAGAGAATACAATAAGAAACGTGTAAAGTGTCATGAGGTACAATATGAATCACTGAAAGTAGTATTTATAGTAAACTAGTGACCTAGGGTTACAGAAAATGAGTAACCTAGGGTGTTTATTGTAAAATTCTACTTTTGGGGCCCACTTGGTGTGTGCTTGGGATGAGCATTGAAGCTTTCATGTGTAGAGACATTTCTTGGAGTTAAACGCCAGCTTTTGTGCCAGTTTGGGCGTTTAACTCCAGCTTTTGTGCCAGTTCTGGAGTTAAACGCCAGAATTCTTGAGCTGACTTGGAACGCCTGTTTGGGCCATCAAATCTCGGGAAAAGTATAGACTATTATATATTGCTGGAAAGCCCAGGATGTCTACTTTCCAACGCAATTGAAAGCGCGCCAATTAAACTTCTGTAGCTCCAGAAAATCCACTTAGAGTGCTGGGAGGTCAGAATTCAATAGCATCTGCAGTCATTTTTCAGCCTCTGAGTCAGATTTTTGCTCAGGTCCCTCAATTTCAGCCAGAAAATACCTGAAATCACAGAAAAACACAGAAACTCATAGAATGTACTAAAAACATACTAAAAACAATGCCAAAAAGCGTATAAATTATCCGCTCATCAGATCCCTGGTGCACAAAATTGTGATCATCAATGGCGCCAACAACTTGGTACGCACAATTGCAATCTCAACTCTTTATCACAACTCCGCACACTAACCAGCAAGTGCACTGGGTCGTCCAAGTAATAAACCCTACGTGAGTAAGGGTCGATCCCACGGAGACTGTCGGCTTGAAGCAAGCTATGGTCATCTTGTAAATCTCAGTCAGGCAGATTCAAATGGTTATGGAGAATTGATAATTAAAATATGAATAAAACATAAAATAAGATAGAGATACTTATGTATATCATTGGCAGGAATTTCAGATAAGCGTATGGAGATGCTTTGTTCCTTCTGAACCTCTGCTTTCCTATTGCCTTCATCCAATAATTCATACTCCTTTCCATGGCAAGCTTTATGTTGGGCATCACCGTTGGGAATGGCTACTTCCCGTCCTCTCAGTGAAAATATTCCAAATGCGCTGTCACCGCACGGCTAATCATCTGTCGGTTCTTGATCATGTTGGAATAGGATCCATTGATCCTTTTGCGTCTGTCACACGCCCAACACTCGCGAGTTTGAAGCTCGTCACAGTCATCCCTTCCCAGATCCTACTCGGAATACCACAGACAAGATTTAGACTTTCCAGACATCAGGAATGGCCGCCAATAATTCTAGCCTATACCACGAAGGTTCTAATCTTAGATTAGAAACCCAAGAGATACACATTCAAGCTTGATTGCATGTTGAACGGAAGTGGTTGTCAGGCACGCGTTCATAGGTGAGAATGGTGATGAGTGTCACAGATCATCACATTCATCATGTTGAAGAACGAATGGATATCTTAGAACAGAAATAGGCTTGAGTTGAATAGAAAAATAATAGTACTTTGCATTAATTCATGAGGAACAGCAGAGCTCCACACCTTAATCTATGGTGTGTAGAAACTCTACCGTTGAAAATACTTAAGAACAAAAGGTCTAGGCATGGCCAAATGGCCAGCCTCCCAAAGCGTGAACATACAAGTTCCAAGATGAAAAGTATGATCAAGTGTCTAAAATACAATAGCAAAAGGTCCTATTTGTAGAAAACTAGTAACCTAGGGTTTACAGAAATGAGTAAATGATGCAGAATCCACTTCCGGGCCCACTTGGTGTGTGCTTGGGCTGAGCATTGAAGCTTTCACGTGTAGAGACTTTTCTTGGAGTTAAACGCCAGCTTTTGTGCCAGTTTGGGCGTTTAACTCTGGCTTTTATGCCAGTTCTGGCGTTTTGACGCCAGAATTTCTATGCTGACTTGGAACGCCTGTTTGGACCATCAAATCTCGAGCAAAGTATAGACTATTATGTATTGCGGGAAAGCCCAGGATGTCTACTTTCTAACGCAATTGAGAGCGCACCAATTGGGCTTCTGTAGCTCCAGAAAATTCACTTCGAGTGCAGGGAGGTCAGAATCCAACAGCATCTGCAGTCCTTTTTCAGCCTCTGAATCAGAAAATACCTGAAATCACAGAAAAACATACAAACTCATAGTAAAGTCCAGAAATGTGATTTTTATTTAAAAACTAATAAAAACATAATAAAAACTAACTAAAACATACTAAAAATAATGCCAAAAAGCGTATAAATTATCCGCTCATCACAACACCAAACTTAAATTGTTGCTTGTCCCCAAGCAACTGAAAATCAAATAGGATAAAAAGAATAAAATATACAATGAATTCTAAAAACATCTATGAAGATCAGTCTTAATTAGATGAGCAGGGCTATTAGCTTTTTGCTTCTGAACAGTTTTGGCATCTCACTTTATCCTTTGAAGTTCAGAATGATTGGCATCTATAGGAGCTCAGAATTCAGATAGTGTTATTGATTCTCCTAGTTCAGTATGTTGATTCTTGAACACAGCTACTTTATGAGTCTTGGCCGTGACCCTAAGCATTTTGTTTTCCAGTATTACCACCGGATACATAAATGCCACAGACACATGACTGGGTGAACCTTTTCAGATTGTGAGTCAACTTTGCTAGAGTCCCCAATTAGAGGTGTCCAGAGCTCTTAAGCACACTCTTTTTTCTTTGGACCACGACTTTAACCGCTCAGTCTTAAGTTTTCACTTGACACCTTCACGCCACAAGCACATGGTTAGGGACAGCTTAGTTTAGCCACTTAGGCCAGAATTTTATTCTTGTGGGCCCCCTTATCCACTGATGCTTAAAGCCTTGGATCCTTTTTATTTTACCCTTGCCTTTTGGTTTAAAGGGCTATTGGCTTTTTCTACTTGCTTTTTCTTTTTCTTTCTCTCTCTTTTTTTTTCTATTCACTACTTTTTCTTGTTTCAAGAATCATTTTTATGATTTTTCAGATCATTAATAACATTTCTCCTTTTCCATCATTCTTTCAAGAGCCAAAAATTTTAACATTCATAAACAACAAATTCAAAAATATGCACTGTTCAAGCATTCATTCAGAAGAACAAAAAGTATTGCCACCACATCAAAATAATTAAACTATTTTAAAATTCAAAATTCATGTACTTCTTTTTCTTTTTGCAATTTAAAAACATTTTTCATTTAAGAAAGGTGATGGATTCACAGAACATTCATAACTTTAAGACATAGACTCTAAGACACTAATGATCATGTAATAAACACACAAACATAGATAAACATAAAGCATAAAAATTCGAAAAACAGAAAAATAAGGAACAAAGAAATTAAAGAATGGGTCCACCTTAGTAATGGCGACTAGTTCTTCCTCTTGAAGATCTTATGGAGTGCTTGAGCTCCTCAATATCTCTTCCTTGCCTTTGTTGCTCCTCTCTCATGACTCTTTGATCTTCTCTAATTTCATGAAGGAGGATGGAATGCTCTTGGTGCTCTACCCTTAGTTGTCCCATATTGGAACTTAATTCTCCTAGGGAGGTGTTAATTTGCTCCCAACAGTTTTGTGGAGGAAAATGCATCCCTTGAGGCATCTCAGGGATTTCATGATGAGAAATTTCCTCATGCTCTTGTCCATGAGTGGAATCTCTTGTTTGCTCTATCCTTTTCTTAGTGATGGGCTTGTCCTCATTAATGAGGATGTCTTCCTCTATGTCAATTCCAGCTGAATTGCAAAGGTGACAAATGAGATGAGGGAAGGCTAACCTTGCCAAAGTAGAGGACTTGTCCGCCACCTTGTAGAGTTCTAGGGATATAACCTCATAAACTTCTACTTCCTCTCCAATCATGATGCTATGGATCATGATAGCCCGGTCTATAGTAACTTCAGACCGGTTGCTAGTGGGAATGATTGAGCATTGGATGAACTCCAACCATCCCCTAGCCACAGGCTTGAGGTCATGCCTTCTTAGTTGAACTGGCTTCCCTCTTGAATCTCTCTTCCATTGAGCGCCCTCTTCACAAATGTCTATGAGGACTTGGTCCAACCTTTGATCAAAGTTGACCCTTCTAGTGTAGGGGTGTGCATCTCCTTGCATCATTGGCAAGTTGAATGCCAACCTTACATTTTCCAAACTGAAATCTAAGTATTTTCCCGGAACCATTGTAAGCCAATTCTTTGGGTCCGGGTTCACACTTTGATCATGGTTCTTGGTGATCCATGCATTGGCATAGAATTCTTGAACCATTAAGATTCTGACTTGTTGAATGGGGTTGGTGAGAATTTCCCAACCTCTTCTTCGAATCTCATGTCGGATCTCCGGATATTCACCCTTTTTGAGCTTGAAAGGGACCTCGGGGATCACCTTCTTCTTGGCCACAATTTTATAGAAGTGGTCTTGATGCACCCTTGAGATGAATCTCTGATAAACCCATATTTCATGAGTTCTTTTGTGCTTAATTTGAGTGATTTATTCAATCCTTCACCTACTTATTCATATTAACTGCATGGTTTTACTTTCCCTTCATTATTATGTCATATTGTGAAAAAACATGTTTTTCTAAGCTTTAAAAATTAATTATTTTAATTACCTTTATTTCCATTCGATGCCGTGATTAGTGTGTTGAGTAGTTTCAGATTTTCTAAGGCAGAATGACTTAAAGGATGGAAAAGGAAACAAACAAAAATGGAAGGAGAAACCAAAACGGAGCTTTGAAGGAAACTGGTATTCACGCGATCGCATGGACGACGCGATCGCGTGCCAGAAGCGAAGATACAGCGATGCGGCCGCATGACTGACGCGATCGCGCGACATAAGCAGAACGCATACGATGCGGACGCGTGACTGACGCGACCGCGTGGCAAGGAAAAGCTCCGAATGACGCGACCGCGTGACCCACGCAGACGCGTGACAGAGGCCACGTATCAGAATTTACAGAATACGCCCCCAGCAATTTCTGAAGCCCTTTTTAGCCCAGATCTAAGTACAGATAGCATAGACCAGAGGTTATAAAGTGTGGGAATGCACCCATTCAAAAGAGAGCTCGCATATTTTATTTTTCAATGATTTATATTTAGTTGAGAGGGAGATCTTCTCCTCTCTCTCTTAGGATTTAGGATTTCTTCTCGCTTTAAGAGTGACTCTCAATCCAGGTTTTATATTTCTTTGCTTTAAACTTCCCTTTTACTTTATTTATTTATTTCAGTATCTGAGTTGGCTATTTACCTTTATAATTGAATCTATGAACTCTTCTATGTTACAGACTGTTATTTAAATTAATGATAATTGAGGTATTTTCAGTTTATGATTGTTCTCTTTGATTTAAGCTACCATTGCTTCCCATCTAAGGACATTTTTATTATTCCAGAAATTTTACTTTTTTCCCTTTTGGTCCTGGTTAAGAATTCAGTAACTCAACAATTATTAAACTCAACATAATTGATAATCGTTATCTTGCTAATTGAGCTGAACTTAAGTAATCCCAACCTTTTCTTAGGAAATAAATAGGATTCAAAGGTCAATTTAATTAGTCCCTTGACTTTCCTTTGCCCTAGTAAAAGTTGACCAAGTGGAGTTTAGATTCAACTTCCATTATAGTTGAGAGAGATAACTACGTTGGACCTCCAACTTCTCTTACCTTGCCAAAAGTCTGCTTTACAGTATTTATTTATTTTAATTGCCATTTACTTTACTTGTCATTTAAATTACTTGCTTCTCATCTTCTAAACCCCGATTACAACCTTTATAGCCAATAATAAGAACATACCTCCTCGCAGTTCCTTGAGAAGACGACCCGAGGTTTGAATACTCGGTTAACAATTTTTAAAGGGGTTTGTTACTTGTGACACCCAAAACGTTTGTACGAAGGGATTTTTGTCGGTTTAGAGACTATATCTACAACGCGACTGTTTTTATGACATTCTTTACTGGCGAAAATCCTAACGTCAAAAATGGCGCCGTTACCGGGGATTTGCTAACGTGTGCCTTATTATTGGTTATTGTAAATATTTTTCTTTTGCTTGTTTATTTATTTTTGTTTTTTTCTGTTTATCTTTATTTGCTACCATGAACTCTCACCCCTCTCACTTTGAGTTTGGTTCTAATATTGTTAAAGGAAATAGAAGTTACAGCAGGAACGCACATCAAGGTCAGACCAATCAAGGATGGATGGAACCAAGAGGATCTAATCAACCCTTTTGGCAGCAACACCCTCCGAGATATCCTGGACAAAGACCATTCTATAATACATACCCAGTTGAAAGATATGGTGGACAACCTTGTAACTACCAACAAGCCCCACCCCGTGCATGTAAACCATCCTTTCAATATAATCTCAAACCACCACATGATCCTTCCTTACCCCAGTGCCAATCCAATCGCTCCCAATCACCACCACTTTCCTTTGTGTCATGTCCAAGTCCAGCAACCCGAGAAGCAGAGGTTCACCTAACGGAAACAGTAAATAAATTTCAAACAACCATTCAACAACTGGAGCAAGCGATAATTCAATGGGTTTCTAGGCGCTCAAATACACAAGGATCAGCCACAGCCCCATGTGAACAGTCTAACGAAGAGCGTAGCATGAAGGAGATACCAGAAACTCCAGTGGACAAGACAGAGAATGAATTCGTACTAGAACAAGTAGAAGAAGCTGTCATCGCTCAAGAAGAAGAGTTGGTTGAAGATCTAGGAGATGCTGAACTTCCATGGGAATCCAGAATTGAGGAACACGCCGTCAAGGAGACTACAGTTGATGCTAAGGAGGATATTTCTCCAAGGCAAGTCGTTTATGAAGAATCAGATGGAATAATCCAAGAAACAAATTCCCTCGATAGTGATAGTCACAAATCTAGCTATCTTAGTGATGAACTTGCATCCGCAAGTGAATTCTCTGAGATCGAAGAATCTTTCCCAAGTGAATATGAAGATGATGCAGAGGTAGATTTCTCTCAACCTCCAATCTATGACTCAAGTGATGAGAAAGACACAGAAGACTTTGACCAGGACACAGATACAATTGAAGATCTTTGCAAAGAAGTGGAGGAATTCACAGAAGAGCACAAAGAAATGGAACTTGCAGAACCACCAAAAACACCTATCCCAAGGCCATTACCACCTAATACAAGCTTCAAGTGGGTACAATCCTTAACTTATAACTTTACTTATTCACTTGAATATGGTTTGCTTGAAATAGATGGCCAGCTTAGAGCTCTCTGCGGCTTTAAGAGTAAGAGGGAAATGGCTCGTACGCAGAGCTGGTGCACAAGGTTCAATAAGGTTCCACGCTTCACCTCGAAGTACACGGATTGGTATCATGCTCAATTGCATGGATCACCGAAAATGTTTGGTCACCAAGGTGAGATTCTACTTTTTAAACCGCCCGAATGGAAACATGTAGATCAAGACGGAGGCAGATTTAAAAGCAAGGCTTGGAATCCTGGACTCTATCCTGACATTCGTCGTCCCGGGAGCTTGAAAATCTGTTTGGAGCTGCTCAGAAGCTTTGCATGCTTGGTTTGGGACCCCGGAGGCTATTGGCATTTCAAGCACTAGTGGAGATTTTTAGACGAATTTAAACATAAGCCGCCATAACAGGATACTCCTCCAATGTCCAACTTAAGGACTTTAACCAAAACTGCTAGGTGGGAGGCAACCCACCATGGTATGGTTGCTTCTTTTTCAATTTATTTCTTGTCAATTGCTTTTATTTTTCCTTTTTCATTTTAATTTATTAAACCTGGAATCATGCATAGCATTCATGTTAATCACTGCATTTTTCATGCATATATAAAAAAATATAAAAAAAAAGAGGGTGCACGACGCGACCGCATGCCACATGCGATCGCGTCATATTGCGAGAAACACCACCCACGCGACCGTATGACCCACGCGGCCGCGTGATATATATATATATATATATATATATATATATATATATATATGGGCGTAAGGATCCAACGAACAGAAAGTTAGGCTGGAATCGTGCGGCCCTTGTGCGTTTCGCATAAATTGGCCCACGCGATCGCATGCCTCATGCGATCGCGTCACTTGCACAATACCAATCCCACGCGACCGCGTGAGCGACGCGATCGCGTCGCATGGATTGAACATCACCCCAAAAGGAGACAGAGAGTTGCACTAAAATGGCGCTGGAGTCATGCGTTTAGCACGAATTCCAGCGACGCGATCGCGCGACCCACGCGATCGTGTCACCCCTCTTTCCCCCTCTCATGCGATCGCGCACCCCACGCGATCGCGTCACTCCCATTTTCACCGCAACCATGTGACCGCGTGCCCCACGCGGCCGCGTGGATTTGAAAATATAACCCCCAGCCACGCGAACCCTATCAGTCGCGCAGCCCCCCACCCCCAACCCTCTTCTCCCTCTCTGCTTCTTCTTCCTCCAGCCACCACCCAGCACCACCCAGCCGCCACCGCGCCACCACCCAGACGCCGCCGCCATCCAGACACCGCCGCCGTACCACCCCCTCCCCCTTTTTCTTCTTCTTTCTTCCTCTCTCCTCCCCTCTCCGCCACCACCCAGAAGCACCACCCACCACCGCCGGCCATCCAGCCGCGCCCCCCTCCGCCACCCGCAACCCCCCTCCCTTCCTCTATCACTAACCCTAAGACCCTATCCCCATTCCCCCTCAGCCGCCACCGCCGCCATCACCCAAACGTTCTGCTTCTTTCGATTTCCAGGTTCCGCAACACGCACTCCCTTTTATCCGTTCGTCGTTTTTCTGTATTTTTTTCCGTTTTTGTTCATACTTAGGATGGATAGATATGCATGCTGTAATGGATTTTTAGGTTGTTAGGTAGCTTAGGCTGTGGTTAGTGGATCTAGGTCTATTTACTTGCACTGTTCCTGTTTCTGTTTTATCATAACTGTAATTCTGCTGTTCCTGTGACCTCGTTCATATGCTGTGATTTCTTGCATTTGCTGCTTGTTACTCTGAATTTTTCCTGTTTCTATTAATTATAGGTAACTACAGCAAGTTTTTAATTCATATGCACTGCTATGATTGCTGTTTATTTTCCGGGATAATCCAATTTTAGCCGGAATGCTGCCCAAATTTTTTGTAAATTGTTTTCATTCATGTTTTGGTTTGGCATTTCTGAACTCTGTTTTACTCTGCTTTACCCAAACCGTTTCATGAATGCTATGGCAAACTTTCTTATCCTCTTTGGTTTCCTGGTTCATAAACTGCATTTGTGATTCACTGATTCCAATTTTTGCTTTTTTTATTTCTATTCGAATCAGCATCACCCTGTTTTCCTTGTTCGATTATGAGTACTTCTATTCTTACCTGTGAATCCTTGTTATATGGAATTTTTCTATGCCGCTTACTTTAACCCGCACTTTACTAACTCACTAATTTTAATTTACTAATTTTCTTCTTCAAATTCTAACCATACTCACCCTTTTGATCTCTTTTCTATTTATTTTCACTTTCCTCTACTTTCTAACCATGGCATATTGATTATTTTTCCATTTAACATTAATTCAATCACATTTCATATACTCATTTTCCTTATTTTATTTCTTTTTTGCTGCTTTGAGTTTTCTTTGTTTAATTGCCTATTTGCTTTACTATTTTTATCCATATCCTGGTTTTCTGTTTTTCAGGATGTCTGCCTCACAAAGGAAAGGAAAAGGCAAAGCTACTTGCAAGCGCAAGCGAGGAGATTCCTCCCAGTCCATCATTGCCCTCATGCACGATTCCTCATGGCGGGAGAAGAACTTCACACAGCAGGAAAAAGCTGACCAGCTGCTCCCTGCCAATAATCCTATAAAATTTGCAAACCGGTACTGTGAGCTAAAGTACCCGGCTTTTGCAAACTTCAGAAATCTATACCTGGAGCGAACTCTGAAGATTCCAGAAGCACTCCAGCAGTACACCACTGAGCAAATCAAGCAAAGGGGCTGGTTCTTTCTGGAGAGAACACTGACAGAGGTCAACGCATCTTGGGTCCAGGAATTCTACTGCAACTACTACCTCACCATCCTAGATGCAGTGAACCTGAGAGGAAAACAAATTCTGGTCACTGAGAAGGCCTTAGAGGACATTCTCCGGCTCCCAGCCAAGTCCGATCAGCCTGATGGTTATCAAAGGCTGAGGAGGACATGCGTCAGAAGCAGTTTGATTGGGATGCCGTGAAGGCACGGATAGCTCTCGACCCGACAGTTCCTTGGGAGATGGGTCAGGACACCACCATGCCTCGAGGGATCAAGAGAGCGTACTTAAATGATGAGGCTCGGTTATGGCACCAGATCTTGAGTAATTATGTGATGCCGAGTACTCACGAGACGGAGATCCCGGCTGCTATGATCACCCTCCTTTGGTGTATGATGGAGGGGAAGGACCTTTATCTGCCACGCTTTATCCGGCATTTTATGGCCAGGGTCCACGTCCGAGGCACCCTCCCTTTTCCGCATCTGGTTACACAGCTAGGCCGTCGAGCTGACGTGCCATGGGAGGATGCCGATGAGAGACCACCAGCGGCAGATTACAGGAAGATCATTCCTCACAGCAGGAACTTCTTAGCTTTGGGCTACAGACCACCACCTTTCACTGCTACCGATGAGCCAGCCCTACCGTCTGGTGGACCCTCTTCATCCACAGCTGCCACTGCTGCTCCTGCTGCTACCACTGCACCTTCACCTGCCTCTGAGCCCGTATACCACCTCGTGCACCACCTATTCCGACAGCTTGATCAGATGGAGCGCCGTAACCGGCACCGGTATGAGAGATTGGAGCGTCGCAACAAGCGACGCTATGAGCACCTGAAGCTGATGATACGATCCGACGACATCCCCTCTGAGCCCGACACACCATCTGAGCCATCAGAGGAGGAGGAGGATGGGCACAAGGAGGAGACTCATTTCCAGGAGGAGACCCATCAGCAGGCAGCCACAGAGCAGGCTGCCCCGCATCAGGAGGTTATGCCCCAGATAGAGGCTGCGGATCCGGAGATCCCGATCCAGTCAGCCCCACCTCTACAGCAGCCAGACCCTCAGCCCACCACCACCACAGAGCCTCCAGCTGCCATCCCTACCAGTGATGACACCCCTTCACACCCGGCTTGATTGAGCATCAGGGACGATGCTTCATTTTAAGTGTGGGGAGGTCGCCATCTCTGGCGTTTATTTTGGTGAACCACTACATACTTTTTCTTTTATTTTGAATATTTTTCTCTATTTTTCTTTTTACTGTTATTTTCTGAGTACTTATACATTGCTTTTATGTATTTTTACTCTATTTTTGCATATTGCATCTTTAGTTCATATTTTTAGTTATTTAGTTTAGTTTGCAATTCTGATTTATTAGTGGATTAATTAGTATAGTTTACCCTTTTTAGCATAAGATAGTATAGATTAAATTGAAAAATATAAAAAGGAAGTAAGCTAGAAAATTGAACATATCAGATTTAAATCCATAAACCTTGTATATAGCATTACATGATGTAGTTAAGCTGACAACATTTCATCAAGGAGGAACATTAAAACTTTAAAAGCTACCCTAAATAATTTTTTTTATGAGAATAATGGGAATTTTTAACTAAACCTGCATAACATATATGAATGATATATGATGCTTGAGTTAGAGAACACACAGCCTGTGAGTCTTGAGCTTAATTGTATGGTTGTATTCAAACCATAACTTCATTCCTGTGTGTTTCGCTTCTTTTTATTCTGATGTTCTTTACTTTGCTTTAATCTATATGTCCAATTATAGAATATAGAATAGATACATAACAAAAGAATAATTGAGGCCATCATTTGATTTTAGCTCACTTATCCCAGAATAGCCTACCTTTCACATCACCCTTGTCAGCCCCCTTGAGCCTTTAAAATCCCTTTTATTCTATTTAGCCAAATTACTAGCCTTAAGCAGAAAAACAAAAGAAAACCCCAAGTGAATCCTTGGTTAGCTTAAGATAGAAAATTATGAATAGATTAGAACATGGGAAACCTATTGGGAACATAGATGATAGAAACAAAAGGGTAGAGAAGTTAAAAGAAATAAAATAAATTTGGGAAGCATGCTCATGAGAAAATCAAAGTGATTTAATTGCCATGTGCCTTGAAAAAATTTTTTTTTTTTAGCATTTAATAAAAGGGGATACAAAAGAAATTCTCCAATGCAAAATAAAAGCAATGCACATGGAATAAAAAAATAAAAAGTGAAACATGAGCATGTAACGATAAGTGGAATAATATGGGAAAATAGGTAAAGAGATTTTGTTTTACTAAATATGTATGTTAAGGTGAGATCTTAGTCTAATTAAGGATTCACTTATTAGCTCACTTGACCCTATACATAATCCTTACCTTTACCTTGACCCCATTACAACCTCAATTAAAGACCTCATGACTTTTTGGTATGACTATATTTTATAATTGTTGATTGGTTAGATGAAAAACAAAGCTATAGAAAGTAAGAATAAAAAGAAAAGTAGAGTGAATAAACCCAGTAAACACTGAGTGACTAGAGGGTAAACACAAAATCCAGTGAGGGTTCAATAACTCATCAACATATATCTGCACTTAATTTACTAATTGTTTTGCAAGTTTGTACAATGTTTTCTTTCCCATCTCATTTGCTGAAATGCTTCATTATTTAAGGGTTGGCTATACATATACATGACTCCTTGAGAATATGAACTAACTTGACTACATGTAAGCTTTATATATGAGTGAATAATTTAGAGTTGCATGATGCATCATTCATTTAGGTAGTTGTATTTAAATTAGGTTGCATTGCATGACATTCCATCACTTTAACCTTAATTATTTACCTTGGGTTTAGCATGAGGACATGCTAGTGTTTAAGTGTGGGGAGGTTGATAAACCCATATTTCATGAGTTCTTTTGTGCTTAATTTGAGTGATTTATTCAATCCTCCACCTATTTATTCATATTAACTGCATGATTTTACTTTCCCTTCCTTATTATGTCATATTGTGAAAAAACATGTTTTTCTAAGCTTTAAAAATTAATTATTTTAATTACCTTTATTTCCATTCGATGCCGTGATTAGTGTGTTGAGTAGTTTCAGATTTTCTAAGGCAGAATGACTTAAAGGATGGAAAAGGAAACATACAAAAATGGAAGGAGAAAGCAAAACGGAGCTTTGAAGGAAACTGGTATTCACGCGATCGCATGGACGACGCCATCGCGTGCCAGAAGCGAAGATGCAGGGACGCGGCCGCATGACTGACGCGACCGCGCGACATAAGCAGAACGCATACGATGCGGACGCGTGACTGACGCGATCGCGTGGCAAGGAAAAGCTCCGAATGACGCGACCACATGACCCACGCGGACGCGTGACAGAGGCCACGTATAAGAATTTACAGAATACGCCCCCAGCGATTTTTGAAGCCCTTTTTGGCCCAGATCCAAGTACAGACAGCATAGACCAGAGGTTATAAAGTGTGGGAATGCACCCATTCAAAAGAGAGCTCACATATTTTATTTTTCAATGATTTAGATTTAGTTGAGAGGGAGATCTTCTCCTCTCTCTCTCTTAGGATTTAGGATTTCTTCTCGCTTTAAGAGTGACTCTCAATCCAGGTTTTATATTTCTTTGCTTTAAACTTCCCTTTTACTTTATTTATTTATTTTAGTATCTGAGTTGGCTATTTACCTTTATAATTGAATCTATGAACTCTTCCATGTTTCAGACTGTTATTTGAATTAATGATAATTGAGGTATTTTTAGTTTATGATTGTTCTCTTTGATTTAAGCTACCATTGCTTCCCATCTAAGGACATTTTTATTATTCCAGCAATTTTACTTTTTCCCCTTTTGGTCCTGGTTAAGAATTCAGCAACTCAACAGTTATTAAACTCAACATAATTGATAATCGTTATCTTGCTAATTGAGCTGAACTTAAGAAATCCCAACCTTTTCTTAGGAAATAAATAGGATTCAAAGGTCAATTTAATTAGTCCCTTGACTTTCCTTTGCCCTAGTAAAGGTTGACCAAGTAGAGTTTAGATTCAACTTCCATTATAGTTGAGAGAGATAACTACGTTGGACCTCCAACTTCTCTTACCTTGCCAAAAGTCTGCTTTACAGTATTTATTTATTTTAATTGTCATTTACTTTACTTGTCATTTAAATTACTTGCTTCTCATCTTCTAAACCCCGATTACAACCTTTATAGCCAATAATAAGAACATACCTCCTTGTAGTTCCTTGAGAAGACGACCCGAGATTTGAATACTCGGTTAACAATTTTTAAAGGGGTTTGTTACTTGTGACACCCAAAACGTTTGTACGAAGGGATTTTTGTCGGTTTAGAGACTATATCTACAACGCGACTGTTTTTATGACATTCTTTACCGGCAAAAATCCTAACGTCAATCTCTCCATCTTCCATGACTCGGAGGTGGAAGCTTTTGCCTTTCCTTTCCTCTTTCTAGAGGTTTCTCTGGCCTTAGGTGCCATAAATGGTTATGGAAAAACAAAAAGCTTTAGCTTTTACCACACCAAACTTAGAAGGTTTGGTCATCCTCGAGCAAAAGAAGAAAGAAGAGAGTAGAGGAAGAAGAAATAGAGGAGATGGAGGGTGGTAGTGTTTCGGCCAAGGGGGTGAAGTAGTGTTTATATAGGAGTTGGGAGAAGGTTTGGGTTTGGCCATGTATGGGTGGTATTGGGAGGAAAAGTGGTTTGAATTTGAATGGTAAGGTAGGTGGGTTTTATGATGGATGGATGTGGATTGGTGAAGGGTTTATGGAGAAGAGGGTAGGATTTGATATGTGAGGGGTTTTTGGGAAAGAGGTATTGAGGTGATTGGTGAAGGGTATTTGGCGAAGAGTATTATGAAAGGGTGTGAAGAAGAGAGAGGGTGAGTTGAGGTTGGTTGGGAATCCTGTGGGGTCCACAGATCTTGAGGTGTCAAGGATATCTCATCCCTGCACCAATTAGGCGTGCAAAATGCCCTCTGCTGCCAATCCTGGCGTTAAACGCCAGGTTGCTGCCCATTTCTAGCATTTAACGCCAGCTTCTTGCCCTTTTCTGGCATTAAACCACAGTCTGATGCCCATTTCTGGCGTTAAATGCCCAGAATGGTGCCAAACTGGGTGTTTAACGCCTATTCTGCTGCCCTTACTGGCGTCTAAACGCTAGTAGGCTTCTCCCCCAGGGTGCGCTATTTTTCTTTCTGTTTTTCAGTTTGTTTTTGCTTTTTCAATTATTTTTGTGACTTCACATGATCATCAACCTACAGAAAACATAAAATAACAATGGAAAATAGAAATATAACATAGATAAGTAAAATTGGATTGCCTCCCAACAAGCGCTTCTTTAATGTCAGTAGCTTGACAGTGGGCTCTCATGGAGCCTCACAGATACTCAGAGCATGATGATGGCCTCTCAACACCAAACTTAGAGTTTGATTGTGGCCTCCCATCACCAAACTTAGAGTTTGAATGTGGGGATTTTGTTTGACTCTGTATTGAGAGAAGCTTTTCATGCTTCTTTTCCATGGTTACAGAGGGAGATTCTTGAGCTTTAAACACAAGGGAGTACACATTCACTTGAAGGACCAATTCTACTCTGTCAACATCAATCACAGCTTTTTCTGTGGCTAGGAAGGGTCTGCCAAGGATGATGGATTCATCCATACACTTTCCAGTATCTAGGATTATGAAATCAGCATGGATGTAGTGGTCTTCAACCTTTACCAAGACATCCTCTACAAGTCTATAAGTCTGTTTCCTTGAATTGTCTGCCATCTCTAGTGAGATTCTTGCAGCTTGTACCTCAATAATCCCTAGCTTCTCCATTACAGAGAGAGGCATGAGGTTTATGCTTGACCCTAGGTTACACAGAGCCTTCTCAAAGGTCATGGTGCCTATGGTACAAGGTATTGAGAACTTTCCAGGATCTTGTCTCTTTAGAGGTAATTTCTGCCTAGCCAAGTCATCCAGTTCTTTGGTGAGCAATGAGGGGTTCATCCTCCCAAGTCTCATTACCAAATAACTTGGCATTTAGCTTCATGATTGTTCCAAGGTACTTAGCAACTTGTTCTTCAGTAACATCTTCATCCTCTTCAGAGGAAGAATACTCATCAGAGCTCATGAATGGCAAAAGTAAATTCAATGGAATCTCTATGGTCTCAGTGTGATCCTCATATTCCCATGGTTCCTCATTAGGGAACTCCTTGGAGGCCAGTGGACGTCCAGTGAGGTCTTCTTCAGTGGAGATCACTGCCTCTTCCTCCTCTCCAGGTTTGGCCATGTGGGTTATGTTGATGGCCTTGTACTCTCCTTTTGGATTCTCTTCTGTATTGCTTGGAAGAGTACTTGGAGGGAGTTCAGTAACTTTCTTACTCAGCTGACCCATTTGTGCCTCCAAATTTCTAATGGAGGACCTTGTTTCAGTCATGAAACTTTGAGTGGTTTTAATTAGATCAGAGACTACAGTTACTAAGTCAGAGTGGCTCTGCTTAGAATTCTCTGTCTGTTGCTGAGAAGATGATGGAAGAGGCTTGCCATTGCTAAACCTATTTCTTCCACCATTATTGTTATTGAAGCCTTGTTGAGGCCTCTGTTGATCCTTCCATGAGAGATTTAGATGATTTCTCCATGAAGGATTATAGGTGTTTCCATAGGGTTCTCCCATGTAATTCACCTCTTTCATTGCTGGATTCTCATGATCATAAGCTTCTTCTTCAGATGAAGCTTCTTTGGTACTGCCTGTTGCTGCATTCATGCCAGACAGACTTTGAGAAATCATATTGACTTGCTGAGTCAATATTTTGTTCTGAGACAATATGGCATTCAGAGCATCAATTTCAAGAACTCTTTTCTTTTGACTTGTCCCATTATTCACAGGATTCCTTTTAGAAGTGTACATGAATTGGTTATTTGCAACCATTTCAATGAGTTCTTGAGCTTCTATAGGCATCTTCTTCAGATGAAGAGATCCTTCAGCAGAGCTGTCCAATGACATCTTGGACAGTTTAGACAGACCATCATAGAAAATACCTATGATGCTCCATTCTGAGAGCATGTCAGAAGGACACCTTCTGATCAATTGCTTATATCTTTCCCAGGCTTCATAGAGGGATTCACCTTCCTTTTGTCTGAAGGTTTGGACTTTCACTCTAAGCTTGCTCAATTTTTGAGGTGGAAAGAATTTTGCCAAGAAGGCATTGACTAGCTTTTCCCAAGAGTTCAGGCTTTCTTTAGGTTGTGAATCCAACCATGTTCTAGCTCTGTCTCTTACAGCAAAGGGAAAAAGCATAAGCTTGTAGACCTTGGGATCAACCCCATTAGTCTTGACAGTGTCACAGATTTGCAAGAATTTAGCTAAGAACTGATGAGGATCTTCCAATGGAAGTCCATGAAATTTGCAATTCTGTTGCATCAGAGAAACTAATTGAGGCTTAAGCTCAAAGTTGTTTGCTCCAATGGCAGGTATTGAGATGCTTCTCCTATAGAAGTCAGGAGTAGGTGCAGTAAAGTCACCAAGCACCTTCCTTGCATTGTTGGCATTGTTGTTGTTTTCGGCTGCCATGTCTTCTTCTTGTTTAAAAAGTTCTGTTAGGTCCTCTATAGAGAGTTGTACTTTAGCTTCTCTTAGCTTTCTCTTCAAGGTCCTTTCAGGTTCAGGATCAGCTTCAACAAGAATGCCTTTGTCCTTGCTCCTGCTCATATGAAAAGAGAGGAGAAGAAAATATGGAATCCTCTATGTCACAGTATAGAGATTTCTTGAGGTGTCAGAGGAAAATAAAAATAGAAGGATGAGGTAGAGAAGAGAGAATTCGAACTTTATCAAGGAAGATAGAGTTCGAATTATTGATAATGTAGAGGTGTTATTCCTTTAAATAGAAGGATTTGGGAAGAGGGAAAGAATTTTCGAAATTAAAGTAAAAGATTTTGAAATAATTAAAAGAAATTTTGAAAATTTGGTAAATGATTTTCGAAAACTAAGATTGGGAAAGAAATTAAGTGATTTTTGAAAAAGATTTTGATTGAAAAGATATGATTGAGAAGATATGATTGAAAATCAAATTAAAAAGAGAAAGTTTTAAACATAAAGTTGATTACTTGACTAACAAGAAATTAGAAGATATGATTCTAGAATTAAAACTTTTGATCCTTTCTTAATAGGCAAGTAACAACTTGAAAATTTTGAATTAAATCACTAACTGTAGCAAGGATTTTTGAAAATAAAAAAATTGAAAAGAAATTGATTTTGAAAAGATATGACTGAAAAGATATGATTTAAAAAAATTTGATTTTGAAAAATTATGAAAATTTGAAAAAGATTTGAATTAAAAACAAAATCTTCCCTCTAGTGTCCTCCTAGCGTTAAACGCCCAGAATGGCATCCATTCTGGCATTTAACGCTCAAAATGCTACCTTTTTGGGCGTTTAATGCCCAGCCAGGTACCCTAGCTGGCGTTTAAATGCCAGTTTTCCTTCTTCACTGGGCGTTTTGAACGCCCAGCTTTTTCTGTGTAATTCCTCTGCTGAATGTTCTGAATCTTCAATTCTCTGTGTTATTGACTTGAAAAGACATAATTAAAATTTTTTTTTGAATTTTTAATGATGAGAAACAATAATAAAAAAATGCAACTAAGATCAAATAAACAATGCATGCAAGACACCAAACTCAGAAGTTTGTATACTAAGGACTATAACAATTTAAAAATGCATGTAAGAAACAACAAAAGACACAAAATAAGAGGAATTAAAGATCAGAGCCATGGAATCATCAAGAACAGCTTGAAGATCAATGAAGAACATAGTATATATATTCAAAAAATGCAAGAAGAAGAAAGACATGCAATTGACACCAAACTTAAAAATAGACACTAAGATACATAAAATATTTTTGATTTTATAAATTTAATAATTTTTTGTGATTTTTTGAAAATTATATGGAAAAGAAAATAAAAGGATTCAAAATTTTTAATGAGAATTCCAGAAATCATTGCAATGTTAGTCTAAAACTCCGGTCCAGGAATTAGACATGGCTTACTAGCCAGCCAAGCTTTCAGTGAAAGCTTCGGTCCAAAACACTAGACATGGCCAATGGCCAGCCAAGCTTTAGCAGATCATTACTTTCAACAGCAAGATTGATAGAAATCAATAAGCTCTTGTGATGATAAGTTGAAACCTCGGTCCAAAAGATTAGACATGGCTTCACAGCCAGCCAGACTTCAACAAATCATCATGAAACTCTAGAATTCATTCTTAAAAACTCTGAAGAACAGAATAAAATATTTTTTTTGTATTTTTGAAATTTTTTTTTCGAAAATAAAAAGTAAAAAGCTTAAACATAAAATAAAATTACCTAATCTAAGCAACAAGATGAACCGTCAGTTGTCCAAACTCGAACAATCCCCGGCAACGGCCCCAAAAAATTGGTGCACGAAATTGTGATCATCAATGGCGCCAACAACTTGGTACGCACAATTGCAATCTCAACTCTTTATCACAACTCCGCACAACTAACCAACAAGTGCACTGGGTCGTCCAAGTAATAAACCATACGTGAGTAAGGGTCGATCCCACGGAGACTGTCGGCTTGAAGCAAGCTATGGTCATCTTGTAAATCTCAGTCAGGCAGATTCAAATGGTTATGGAGAATTGATAATTAAAATATGAATAAAACATAAAATAAGATAGAGATACTTATGTAATTCATTGGTAAGAATTTCAGATAAGCGTATGGACATGCTTTGTTCCTTCTGAACCTCTGCTTTCCTATTGCCTTCATCCAATCATTCATACTCCTTTCCATGGCAAGCTTTATGTTGGGCATCACCGTTGTCAATGGCTACTTCCCGTCCTCTCAGTGAAAATGTTCCAAATGTGCTGTCACCGCACGGCTAATCATCTGTCGGTTCTCGATCATGTTGGATTAGGATCAATTGATCCTTTTGCATCTGTCACACGCCCAACACTCGCGAGTTTGAAGCTCGTCACAGTCATCCCTTCCCAGATCCTACTCGGAATACCACAGACAAGATTTAGACTTTTCGGACCTCAGGAATGGCCGCCAATAATTCTAGCCTATACCACGAAGGTTCTAATCTTAGATTAGAAACCCAAGAGATACACATTCAAGCTTGATTGCATGTAGAATGGAAGTGGTTGTCAGGCACGCGTTCATAGGTGAGAATGGTGATGAGTGTCACGGATCATCACATTCATCATGTTGAAGAACGAATGGATATCTTAGAACAGAAATAGGCTTGAGTTGAATAGAAAAACAATAGTACTTTGCATTAATTCATGAGGAACAGCAGAGCTCCACACCTTAATCTATGGTGTGTAGAAACTTTACCGTTGAAAATACATAAGAACAAAAGGTCTAGGCATGGCCAAATGGCCAGCCTCCCAAAGCGTGAACATACAAGTTTCAAGATGAAAAGTATGATCAAGTGTCTAAAATACAATAGCAAAAGGTCCTATTTGTAGAAAACTAGTAACCTAGGGTTTACAGAAATGAGTAAATGATGCAGAATCCACTTCCGGGCCCACTTGGTGTGTGCTTGGGCTGAGCATTGAAGCTTTCACATGTAGAGACTTTTCTTGGAGTTAAACGCCAGCTTTTGTGCCAGTTTGGGCGTTTAACTCTGGCTTTTATGCCAGTTCTGGCTTTTTGACGCCAGAATTTCTATGCTGATTTGGAACGCCGGTTTGGACCATCAAATCTCGAGCAAAGTATGGACTATTATATATTACTGGAAAGCCCAGGATGTCTACTTTCCAATGCAATTGAGAACGCGCCAATTGGGCTTCTGTAACTCCAGAAAATCCACTTCGAGTGCAGGGAGGTCAGAATCCAACATCATCTGCAGTCCTTTTTCAGCCTCTGAATCAGATTTTTGCTCAGGTCCCTCAATTTCAGCCAGAAAATACCTGAAATCACAGAAAAATACACAAACTCATAGTAAAGTCCAGAAATGTGATTTTTATTTAAAAACTAATAAAAACATAATAAAAACTAACTAAAACATACTAAAAACATACTAAAAATAATGCCAAAAAGCGTATAAATTATCCGCTCATCAATCCCATCAAAGCCGAAATAGAACTCCCCAATGGAATGGTTTCTAACTCATGGATTCTATCTTTGTTCATACACAAGTCCTTAAGAAACTTCGCATATTTAGGCACTTGATGTATAGCATCAAAGAGATGGATAGTTACCTCCACTTTCTTGAACGTTTCCACCATTTTTGGGTCAAGTTCCAAACGCTTCTTAGTCTTTCTTGCCAATGTAGGAAATGGAATTGGTTGAGCCACTTCTTCCAGGACTTTCTCCTTTCTAGGGACTTCACTCCTTGGTTGAGGGTCTTCATCCTCAACTATCTCATGTGCTTCCTCCTCCTCTTCTATTTCTTCTATCTCAACTCTATCATCCTCTTAAGCAACTATAATTGGGCTAGTTACCTTTGGGCCCCTCTCTTTCAATCGAGTTTCGGACCTCAAGGCTATGGCGTTGATTTCACCCTTGGGGTTGGGTAGAGGTTGAGAAGGTATGGCACTAGAGTTTGGAGCTTGAGGAGTGGAGGTAGAAGGTGGCTCCATGCGAGCAATGAGGGCTTGGAGGGTGGAAGTAAGGCCATTGAGACTTGAGTTGAGTGTATTTTGGAGTTCTTTTTTCCCTTGGAGTATGGACCGGAGTGTCTCGTCTTGATTTGAAGAAGTGGAAGGATAGGTGATTTGTGGTGCTTGTGATTGGTTGGGTGGAGGTGGTTATCTATGAGGTGGTATGTAGGTTTGGTAGTTTCTTCCTTGGTTTGGTTGTTGATTGGAGGGTTTTGTGAGTATTGGTTTTGTGGATTGTTGGTGTTCCATCTTTGGTTGCCTCCATTATCCCTACCTCCTTGTTGATAATTGTCCCGCCAACCTTGGTTGGAGCTATCCCTCCAACCTTGATTAGAGTTGTTACTCCCTTGGTTATAATTGCCTCCTTGTTGGGGGTACTCTTGGTTGAAATTGCTCCCTTGTGAATGGTATCCTTGATTAGGGCGCTCATAGAAGGAGCGATCATAAAAGTTGTGGGTAGCCGCTAGAGTGTTATCTTCTTGGAAACTCGGACATTCATCAGTGTAGTGGGAGTAGCATGAGCAAATACCGTATACTTTTTGGAGGACCAATTGTTGGCTTTGTTGGTGTTGAGGAGATGGTGGGGGTTGTTGTTGATTCACTTGGAGTTGTTTTAGAAGACTTGTCATCTCACACAAGGTCTTGGTAAGGGTGGCGGTCTCACCACTAGAAGAGACTTCATTCACGGCCTTTGGGCGGTTGATTCTCCGCCTAGCATATTGAGTGGACTCGGCCAAGTCGGTAATGAATTGCCATGCCTCCTCCGCCGTCCTATACTTTGACAAAGAACCATTGCTTGAGGCATCCAATAGATTCTTATCTTGCTCTCTCATGACTTGGCACACATAGCTAAGCAATACTTGAGTGTCAATCATGTGGTTTGGACATGAGTCAAGAAGTTTGCGAAACCGCTCCCAATACTCATATAAGGTTTCCATCTCGTCTTGTACAATACATGAGACTCCTTCCTTAGCTTGTCCGTCATTTCTACGGGAATGAATTTATCTAGGAATTCTCTTCTAAGCAAGTCCCAATCGGAGATAACATCACTAGGTAAGGTATAAAACCACTCCTTGGCTCTTCCCTCAAGAGAGAAGGGGAAGGAAAACAACCATATAGCCACTTCATCGGATCCTTCCCGCCTAGTGGTCGAGCATACACCATGAAAGTCCTTGAGGTGTCTAATTGGATCTTGTGCGGGAAGTTCATGAAACTTTGGTAGAAGATTGATGAGGGCGGTTGTTCCGAGGGTTACCTGAAACTGTAGGTCGATCTCAGACGAGATCTCCTATACGGGACAGAAATGATGGGTCCGGCTGGTGGGTGGCAGCCGGAGCTGTCGTGTTCGACTTGTTGGACTGACTGCACTTCTGATCCTTGGTCACCGGAGGGTGGGGGGTACCTGCAAGAGACTCCGATGCTTAAGTTAGCACGGGTATTAAACAGGTTTTTTGTAGAATCAGAGTATGAGTTATACCTGGGTGCTCCAGTGTATTTATAATAGTTGTAGAGTGACCTTGTTAGATAAGATAAGTTAGTTATCTTATCTTATCTTTATCTTTGAGTTGAGGTCAGCTTATCTTCAAGGGAACCGCTCTTATCTCTATAGGCTTGGACTGCCTTTGGATTTGGGTCGTGTTCCTTTATTTGGGCCCTTTACTGGGCTTTTCTGTCGATTTGACCGACCTCTTTTGATAAGAGGTCGGATAGCCTGACCTGAAGAGGTCGGTCGCTTTATTACTGAACATCCCAGATCGGATGGCTCGAACCAGGGTGTGAACAGTGCCCCTGCTTGAGCTCGGTCTTCTGCTTTGAGGTTGAGTCTTTGACTTCGAACTTTCTATGGTGAAGCCGAACTCGAGCATTTTGTCGATTCCTTTTGTAGAACCTTTTTGAATGTGGAACGTTTTCCTCTAAAAGCGTGCGCTTCGTATTAACGCTCTGTTCTTGGGAAGGCGCAATGGTTTAATACCCTCATTAATTAGCTTTTAATGCTCCGTTTCTCTTTTATTTTGAACCTTTACACACAGAAACAGTTTTTCTTCTCCGTTTTTACTTGTAACTTCCCTTTTCTTTCTCCCTTTCTGTTTCCTGGAGTTTGCAGTTTTCACCTTTCTTCCTTGCGACATCATTTGGTGATTTCGTGGTGTTTCTTCTCGCTCAAAAGGCGGTTCTGTCCTATGTCTTCGATCTTCTTCGAAAACTTCTTCCTTTGTTCAGGTTGGTTCTTGTTCTCATCCTTTTTTCTGATAATGCCTTGATTTTGAATGTACGTTTGGAAAAGCTTGATCCTTTTTGTAACCTTGTGCTTGCTTGTTACTGTGGCGTATATTTTTTTCTGGTTTTGCCTTTTTGTTTTTGCGCATACCCCTAGTGTTTCTGTTGATGCTTCCTAAGGTTTTGCATGCTCTACTGTTGCTTCTGGCTTGTTCTTTTGAAAAGACTGTATCTTGCAATAATGGTAGTTTTCAAAACAATAGCTTGACTTTTGCCCTGTTGATAGTTTTCCTTATCGCTTGTTAAGATTTTCTTTGTTTGCTTGGGGTGCCTCTTTGATGACTACTTCTCCTGAACATTTTGCTGCTATCTGCCTTCATTTTTTATTTTGAACTGGGACGATGAGTCTGGGAGGTAGCTTATTTGGATGGCTGTGTTTGATTTGTGGCTTATTGCCTTCGAGGCGTCGTTTTGTTTGTAGAACAGAGAGGTTTTGTTGTTTTCTTGTGTCGAGACGTATGCCCGTTTTCCTGCATCCTTGTCCTGTTAACTGCCTCCAAAGGATGTCCCTGGATCTTTTTGGTATGGGTCCTGGGGTTTCCTTTTGTTGCTTGTTCTGTACTGGGTTATGTTAGCCGAGTTATTCTGATTTCGTCCAGGATCTGTTTTAGTAATCCAATTTTCTTTTTTTGTTTGTAGGACTAGTTTGGCCATGTCTTCTCGCAATAATATTGTAGATATGTCTTCTAAAGTTTTCGAGGGGATGTCCGATTGGCTGGACTCCCTTGTCTTAATGTGTGTCTCTGTGGTGGATGCTGGGTTTTGTGTAGAGCTGAGGAAACGTCATAGAGTTTGTGGTGGCGGTGCCCGGGAGAGGGATTATGAGCTTGTAGCACCCGACTCTGACGAAATGGTTTGTTTTCCTACTTCGGTCGAGGGGGAGCGTCCCTTCTTCTATGCCTATGAATATTTCTTCAGCTAGTTGGACATTACTTTTCCTTTTACTGCTTTCGAGATTGACTTGTTGTGGTGGTGTAACATTGCCCCATCCCAGCTTCATCCGAATTCCTGGGGTTTTATCAAGATCTTTCAGCTGCTTTGCCAAGAGTTAGGCGTAGCACCTTCTCAGACTCTTTTCCTCTATCTTTTTATTTCTGCCAAGCCTGGAGCTTCTTCCAAAAAGAAGGCTTCCTGGGTTTCTTTTAGGTCTTCCTAGGGGCATAAAGTTTTCTCCATTGACGATGAGTCTTTTAAGGATTTTAAGAATTATTTCTTTAGAGTCCGCGCTGTTGAGGGGCTCCGCCCCTTTTTTCTTGATGAGAATGACGAGCCTGCTTTCCCTCTAGAATGGCAAAAGGATGTGAGAGTGTCTCGTTATACATGGGAGATGCTTGATGAGGTTGAGCGGGCTTTTGTAATTGTTCTTGAAGATTTATGGGGGGAACCACCCCATCTTGATACAAAAAAGTTTTTGAGTGACCCGTCCCTGCTTCGAACTGCTTTGGGTACTATCTGACTTGTTTCTATACTTGTTTCTTAGCTTTGCTTCCTCTTTCTGTGATTGTAACCCCTTATTGTGGTTGATTCTGTATTTTCAGAGATGTCTAAGAATAATGATTCCATGAAGGCCTTCAAAAAGGCAAGGAAGGCTGCTGCTGCTCAAAATATCTCGGCCAAGGTGACAGGAGAGGGATCTTCTCATGTTCTGGTGAAGCCGCCCGTGCCGAGTTCTCCTGGGCCGAGGAAGGTGATCCCCACTCCTCGGGTTCGTCTGGCCGAGCCTCCACAGACTTCTGCCGCTACTTCTGGTGCTCCTCCCAACAAGAAACAAAAAATAATTGAGCCTTTCGACCTTGATGCTCCTGACTTCGATGCGGTGGAATTTGTTGATCAACAAATCGGTCCTTATGGTGTCCTCCCTATGGATGATGTATCGCTCCTTCGCCATTTGGACTTTATAACTCAAAGTAGTGTTAAAATGGCACATATGGGGGCTGCCTGACGTGGCAGAAATTGGCGAGTTAAGAATTGTTATAAGATATGCGTTGCAAGTATAGTCCTCAACCAACCAGAAATCCGCTTATCAATTTAAAAAGGGTGTCATAGAAATTAAAATTAAAATACTGGGAGTATGAATCCTAGGTCGTCTCCCAATGAGTTGCAGGAAAGTGTGCTATTTTATAAATTAAATGGTTTTCAAAAAGATTTGAGTTGAATGACAGGTAATTAAATCAGAGAATTAATGTAAATTAAATAAAAGCCTTGACTAGGAGTAGATTAGTTGGAAGCCCTATTCTTGTTGCAGTACTTTCAAGATTAATTGATAATTGGGGTTGTTCTGTTTAGTTATCCCTTACTAGGTAAGGGAAAGCCAAACACGTTGGAATGCTGTTTCTATTCACAAGTCCCAATCCGCTTGCTTGGAAGGACTGGCGTTAGTGACTAGAGAGCAAACCAATAATAAACCCAATTACAATTTCTCCTTTGAGCACTCCAACTCAAGGGTTCCTTTCAATCAACTCCCCATCAAGTTAGAGGACTACTCGCTCATTATGAATGTGGAATTCATAACATAGAAAATGGAATTAAAGAAAGACATGATAAATAAAATTCAAAGGAAACAACTAAAAATAAAAGTAACTCTTATATTAATAAATTCTGAAATAATCCAATAGTAAGATTGAAGTAAATTAAAGGACATGGGAGAGTAAAGCCAAGTAAAGAAAACGAACTAGATTGACGAAGTCTTGATGAGGTGATAACTCTTCTCAATATCCCAATGCAAAAAGCAATAGAAATAAAAATCCTAAGAACTATAATGTGTAGAGAGAAAACCTAGAGGAGAGCAAAACTAGATCTCCAAAAACTAAAACTATCTAGAATGAATGTTATTGTTGGTCTCTGCATGTTCTCTGGCTCTAGTATGCTTTTCTGGGCCAAAAACTGGGTCAAAATAGGGCTCGAAATCGTCCCCAGCGATTCTGCAAATTATGCAGATCGCGCACGACACGCGATCGCGTCATTCATGCGGATGCGTCATTTGGCGTTTTGCTTCTCCACGCGGACGCGTCGTCCACTCCTCCGCGTCACTTATGCTATTCCAATCCGCGCGGTCGCATGAGCCATGCGGCCGCATCACTGCGATTTCCTCTCTTTCGCGCGGTCGCGTGAGCCATGCGGCCGCGTCACTTCTCGCTGGTCATCTCCTTAATTTCTTGTGTTCCTTCCATTTTTGCAAGCTTCCTTTCCAATCTCCATCTCATTCGTGCCCTAAAAAGCCTGAAACACTTAACACACAGATCATGGCATCGAATGGAATAAAGGAGAATTAAAATACATAATTAAAAGTCTCTAGGAAGCAAGTTTTCAATCGTGTAATAATTTTAGGAAGGAAATATAAATGCATGCTAATTACATGAATAAGTGGGTAAAGATCATGATAAAACCCCACAATTAAACACATTATAAACCATAAAATAGTGGTTTATCAACCTCCCCACACTTAAACATTAGCATGTTCTCATGCTTAGTTGAAGGAGATAAAATAAATGAGTAGGAACATATGAAACTCATGCAATGCAATGCAACCTATATATGTAAATGCAACTATATGATTCTTGTCCACTTGATCAAAAGTAAATAAGCTCTTCAAAATAATTACAAATCAAATTCCACTAA
Organism: Arachis ipaensis; assembly: GCF_059453495.1. Taxonomy (NCBI): domain Eukaryota; kingdom Viridiplantae; phylum Streptophyta; class Magnoliopsida; order Fabales; family Fabaceae; genus Arachis; species Arachis ipaensis. The sequence continues at coordinate 39,959,297 of NC_142442.1, forward strand.
TTCAATTCTTATACAGTAAGAACAGCTAAAAATACAAGAAGATAGCTCATAAAAGCAGGGAACATAGAATTTCAAGCATTGAACCCTCACTGAAGATGTATGTACACTCTAGTTTCTCTAGTGTATAGGGTAATTACTCTATTCTTCTCTAATCATGCTTTCTAATTTTTGTTCTTCTCCTAACCAATCAACAACATTTAATATACCAATGCAAACATCATGAGGTCTTTTCAAGGTTGTAATGGGGCCAAGGTAAGGGTAAGGATGTATATATGGCTAAGTAAGCTTATAAATTGAATCTTTATTTAACCCAAGCTTTCACCTAACCTCTATGTATATTCTATATAACTTTAGAATGCATACCTAGCTACCCAGAAATTCCTTTCACATTCCATACTCATGCATCAACTTTTTATTTTAATTTTATCATACATGCATTGATCCTTGAATTATTAACTTAACATTGGGGTAATTTTGTCCCCTTATTTATTTATTGAATATTTTTTTCATAAACATAAAAATAAACATAGCTTATCAATGTACATAGATTTTTAATTCTTATAGTTTCACATGAGTAGGTATCCAAATTCCCATTATATTATCATGACACATTCCCTTATTATCTTTTGTTCCCACAATTTCCCATACTTGATTGACACACACAATTCTATCTTAAGCTAACCAAAGATTCAATTTGGGATATATATTTGTTTTTCCGCTTAAGGCTAGTAATGTGGTAACATATAGAACAAATGGGATTTAAAGGCTCAAAGTGGCTAACAAAGGTAATTGAAAGGGATAGGCTTAATTTGGATAAGTGGGCTAAACAAATAATGGCCTCAATCATATGCAAACATATAAATATAATAAACATTGGACATATAGGATGAGACAAAATATAGATTACAATTAAAGAGAAGTAAACACACATGAATAAAACAATTATGGTTAAATAATGTAACCATTCATAAAGGCTCAAATCTCACAGGTTGTGTGTTCTTTAGCTCAAAAATTATGTTCCAAATACAACTTCAAGCAAATTTAACGTAGAAGTTTTGATTAAAATTAGTGAAATTTTGTTCCAAAGATAGGGTCTTAGAAGAAACTTATTGTCTTTTCAATCAAGTAGAACATGCATGCAACTAACCTATTACTATGCAATTTAGCCTATTCTACAAAAGAAAAATCTAACTAAATATCCTAATTTATTGGTGTTTAGGGAAGAGAAATTTCCTCTGGAAGTCAGGTACTGACCGACCTCCCCACACTTAAGGCTTTGCACCGTCCTCGGTGCAATCTGTCAGGAATAAAGGTGGGTTGGTAGCAGTATCTCCATCGTCGGGGCCATCATGGCTCCCTGTGCTGGTAAAGGAAGTGGAGTCCGGGGTCTCTGAGTCCTTGAATTTTCCCAAAATCAGCTCTTTGAGGTATGTGAATCGGTGCTTGTTACGGTGCTCTCTCATCTTAGATTTCTGTTTCTGTCGATCTAACCTTGCAAGTATCTGCTGGAGCAGGTGGTCTGTAGTAGGTGCTTGTGGTGTTGAAGAAAGAATATCTTCAACTGGTTCAGTAGGCTGGCTGATAGTGGCGGCTGGTGGTCTGATATATTTCCCATTAGGAACGTATTGATCATCCCGCAAAAGTATGGCTTTGGTGTCCCCAACTCTATAGGAGACTCTGGCGGCTGAGACAAGATCTGAGACCAGGGTGGGGAAAGGTAAGTTACCCGCAATTTGTACGTGTCCCATGGCATTCTGGATATGTCTGGGTAGATTCAGAGGTTGGTCTGTAAGGATGCACTATAGAAGAACGGCCATGTCCGCAGTGAAGGATGATTCGTGAGTGCTCGGAAAGACGTAATGTGACATGATCTGTGCCCATACGCGAGCCTCCATGGTAAGTGCTGAAGCTGATATTCCCTTAGGGCGGGTGCAATGGTATCCATAGATCCAACGGCTGCCAGGTAGTGCGATAACTCTGAGAACGGCGTCCCAGTCAAAGTGGTACATCTGGCGCTTGAGTGTGGCTTCTTGAAAGGCGTTTAATCCTTCTGGAACAGGGGGAAGGCCTAGAACTTTTTGAATGGCTTCTTCTGTAATGGGGACTTGCTTCTGGCGGACGTAGACAGACTGCAGGGTTGGTAGGTGGAAGTTGGAGTAGAACTCGACTACCCAAGAAAGATTGACCTGCCTTGGCTGTCTCTATAGGAAAGTCTTCGTGCAATCTGCGGCTCAACAAATGTAGCAATGTGGTTTGGGAGGAAAAGAAGGTATTCGTTGTTGTAACTCCTTTCTGCCAGGATGGGGAACATCTGCTCACAGTAGCGATTGGGAAATCGCGCAGTGTCCTTTGCTGGGAAGGCTCTTTCTTTATCATCAACTTTGATAATCCTCTTAATTTTCTTTGTTGAAGGCTTAACCGCAGTTGAAGAGGGTTCTGCCACTAATGCTCTTTTTGTTCCTCTTCTTGCTGGTTGTTTGGGAGTAGCTTTCTCCTTTCCTTTCTTGGTGGCCATCCTGAAAAAGGAAAGAGAAAGTAAATTAAATTCAAAGAGATAGAGCAAGGAAGAGGGCGGGAAAAGTGGCAATCAATGCACAATAAAGAAGAACGACGTTAACACATGGTCATGACTACATGTGAAAAGTTCATTGATGAGAGAACTTTTGCGTGGTCTAGAAATTCGCAGATAAATCCTCGTTGCAAGTATAGTTTCTAAACCATCAAAAGTCCTTTCATACAAACGTTTTGGTTATCACAAGTAACAAACCCCTTTAAAATTGATAACCGAGTATTTAAACCTCGGGTCGTCTTCTCAAGGAACTGCAGGGAAGTATGTTCTTATTATTGGTTATGAAGATTGTAAATTGGGGTTTTGAAGATGAGGAACAGGTGATTTAAATTGCAATTAAAGTAAGTAAAAGACTGTAAATTAAATAAATAACTGTAAAACACACTTTTGGCAAGGTATGAGAAATTAGAAGTCCTATCCTAGTTATCCTTATCAATGATGATGAAAATTGAATCTTAATTCCACTTAGTTAACCTTTGCTAGAGCAAAGGAAAGTCAAGTGACTAATTAGTTAGATCCTCAAATCCTAGTTAATCCCTAAGGAAAGATTGGGATTATTGAAGTTCAATTCAATTAGTAAAGATAACGATAATCAATCATGTTGAGTTTGATAACTCCTAAGTTACTGATTTCTTAACCAAGACCAAACAGGGAAAAGTAAATCTACTGGAATAAAAATGTCTTCAGATTGGGGATAAAAGTAACATAAATAAAAGAAAGCAATATTAAACTGAAATACCTCAAATAACATTAATTCAAAGAGTAATCTGTAACATAGAAGAATTCATAATTAAATTGAGAACAAAATAAAAAGGAATATTGAACCTGGTAAAGAGATAATTCGGAAAGCGAATAAAATCCTAAATCTAAATCCTAATCCTAAAGAGAGAGGAAAGAATCTCCCTCTCAAAACTAAATCTAAATCATGCCAAACTAACTAATTGGAGACTCTCCCTTGAATGGATGCGTTTCCCCACTTTATAACCTCTGGTCTATGCCTTCTGGGCTTGGATTTGGGCCAAAAAGGGCTTTAGAAATCGCTGGGAGCGTTTTCTACAATTTTTAGTGCGTGGCCTTTGTCACGCGTCCGCGTGGGTCACGCGTCCGCGTGGGTCACGCGTCCGCGTGGGTCACGCGTCCGCGTGGGTCACGCGTCCGCGTGGGTCACGCGGTCGCGTCATTCGGAATTTTCCTTGTCATGCGGTCACGTCAGTCATGCGGCCGCGTCAGTCACGCGGTCGCGTCGCTGTTGATTTGCGCTGGCATGCGGCCGCGTCGCCCATGAGATCGCGTGGATGCCAGTTTCTTCAAAAACTCCGTTTTGTGCTTTCCTTCTATTCTTGTATGTTTCCTTGCCATCCTTCAAGTCATTCTTGCCTTAGAAGATCTGAAACTACTCTACACACTAATCACGACATCGAATGGAAATAAAGGGTAATTAAAATAATTATTTTTAAGTATAAGAAACATGTTTTTCACATACATCACATAATAAGGAAGGAAAAGTAAAACCATGCAATTAATATGAATAAGTGGGTGAAGGATTGAATAAATCACTCAGATTAAGCACAAAATATATCATAAAATATGGGTTTATCAACCTCTCCACACTTAAACAATAGCATGTCCTCATGCTAAGTCCAAGATAAATAGTAAGTTAAGGTTAAAGTGGTGGAATCTCATGCAATGCAATCTACTCTAAATGCAACTACCTACATGCATCATGCAATTCTTAATTGTTATTCACTTGTATATAAAGCTTACATGTAGTTGAATTAATTCACATTCTCAAGGAGTCATATATATATATATAGCCAAACCTTAGATAATGATAAAGCACTTTTACAGTTGAGATGGGAGAGAAAAACATTTTATAAACTTGCAAGACAATTAATAATTCAAGCAGAGATATATGTTAATGAGCTATTGAACCCTCACTGGATTTTGTGTTTACTCTCTAGTCACTCAGTGTTTATTGGGTTAATCACTCTATTCTTCTTTTTATCCTTCCTTTCTATAACTTTGTTCTTCATCTAACCAATCAACAATTATAGAGTATAGACACACCAAAGTCATGAGGTCTTTAATTAAGGTTGTAAATGGGCCAAGGTAAAGGTAAGGGTATATGTATAAGGCTAAGTGAGCTAATTAAGCAAATCCTTGATTAGTCTAAGACCTCACCTAACATACATACTTTGTAAAGCAAAACTTCTTTACCTATTTTCCCACTTTTTCCCACTTTTGATGTTACATGCTCATACTTTAACTTTTGTCCCATGTGCATTTAATTTGCATTTGGGGAATTTTTTTTGTATCCCCTTTATTCAAATACTGAAAAATAACATTTTTTTATTGCACATAGTAATTCAATTATTTGATTTTACATGAGCATGCTTCCCAAAATTTTTATTTGAATAATTTTATTCTTTTCAACTTTTCCTTTTGTTTTTATCATCCATGTTCCCAATAGGTTTCCCACACTTAAACAATTACACACTTTCTATCTTAAGCTAACCAAGGATTCAACTTGGGATTTTTATTTTGTTTTTCTACTTAAGGCTAGTATTGTGGTTTATAGAATAAGAGGGGGTTTAAAGGTTCAAGGGGGTTGACAAGGGTGATGTAAAAGGTAGGCTAATTTGGGATAAGTGAGCTAAAATCAAACAATGGCCTCAATCACTCTCTTGGTATGTATTTCTATTCTATAATCGGACATATAGATTAAAATAAAGTAAAGAACATCAGAATAAATAAGAAGGGCGGAACACAGGAATAAAAATTATGGTTTGAATGTAACCATACAATTAAGCTCAAAACTCACAGGCTGTGTATTCTCTAGCTCAAAAATCATTTCTCAAATATGTATGTCATGCAAGTAAAATTAAAAGTTCCCATTATTCTCAATGTAAAATTTATTTTGAATGGCTTTAAAGTTTGTGTTTCTCCTTGATGAAATGTTGTTAACTAGCTAACATGGAATGCTATATATACAAGGTGTGGGTTGTTTCTATTATGTTCAAGTCTCTAGTTTACTTCCTTTTTATATTTTCAAATTAAACTAAGCTATCTTATGCTAAAAAGGGTAAACTATACTAATTAATCCACAATTTCTATAACTAATAAGTTAGAATTGCAACTAAACTAAATGGCTAAAATATGAACTAAAGTGCGAAATGCAGAAAATAGAGTATAAATACATGAAAATAGCAATGTATAAGTACTGGGAGAATAAAAATAAAAATAAAGAAAAAAAATACAGAAAAATAGCAAAATAAAATGAAAGAGTCTGTAGTGGTTCACCAAAAAATATGCCAGAGATAGCGACCTCCCCACACTTAAAATGAAGCATCGTCCCTTATGCTCACTCAAGCAGGGTGTGAAGGGGTGTCATCACTGGAAGGGTGGGTAGCTGGAGTCTCTGTGGTGGTGGTCTGAGGATCTGCCTGTTGCAGAAGAGGTGCTGACTGGATAGGGATCTCGGGGTCTACAGCCTGAATCTGAGGCGGGGCCTCCTGATGTGATGCGGTCTGCTCTGTGCCTGCCGGTGCAGCCTCGCTCTGTGGATGGGTCTCTGCCTCGTGATTATCCGCCTCCTCCTCAGATGTCTCGGATGGTGTGTCAGGCTCGGAGGGGATGTCGCCAGATCGTATCATCAGCTTCAGGTGCTCATAGCGTCGCTTGTTGCGACGCTCCATCTGGTCAAGCCGTCGAAACAGGCGGTGCACTAAGTGATAGATGGGCTCTAAGGCAGGTGGAGGTGCAGTGGTGGTAGCAGGGGTAGCTGGGGTAGCTGTGGAAGAAGAGGGGCCGGCAGATGGTGTGGCTGTCTCAGTAGTAGCAGTGAGGAATGGAGGTCTGTAGCCCAAAGCCAGAAAGTTCCTGCTGTGAGGGATAATTTTCTTGCATTCTGCAGCAGGTGGCTTCTCATCAGCATCCTCCCAAGGCACGTCAGCTTGACGGCCTAGCTGTGTAATTAGATAAGGAAAGGGTAGAGTGCCTCGGACGTGGATCCTGGCCATATAGTACCGGATAAAGCGTGGCAGGTACAGGTCCTTACCCTCCATCACACACCATAGGAGGGTGATCATAGCGGCAGGTATCTCTGTCTCATGGGTACTCGGCATGACAAAATTGCTCAGGATCTGGTGCCATAGCCGAGCCTCATCATTTAAGTAAATCCGCTTAATTCCCTTTGGCATGGTGGTGTTCTGACCCATGATCCATGGAACGGTCGGGTCAAGGGCTATCCTGGCCTTGACTGCATCCCAATCAAATTTCATGAAGCGCATATCCTCCTCAGCTCTTTGATAGCCATCTAGCTGATCAGATTTAGGCAGAAGCTTCAGAACATCCTCTATAGCCTCTTCAGTGACCAGAATCTGCTTCTCCCTAAGGTTCACTGCATCTAGGGAGGTTTTGAAGTAATTACAGTAGAATTTCCTTACCCAAGATGCATTGACCTCAGTCAGGTTTCTCTCCAGGAAGAACCAGCTTCTTTGTTTGATTTGCTCAGAGGTGTATTGCTGGAGTTCTTCTTGGATTTTCAAAGTCCTCTCCTGGTACAGGTTCATGGAGGTTGCAAACACTGGATATTTCAGCTCACAGTATCGGTTTGTAAATCTAAGGGGATTAGTGGCAGGGAGTAGATGGTCAGCCTTCTCCTGCGGGGTAAAGTGTTTCTCCCGCCAGGAGTCATCGTGCATGATATCCAGGATGGACATGGAGGATTCTCCTCTTTTACGTTTGCCAGTAGTTGCCTTTGCTTTTCCTTTTCTTTGGCTGGCAGACATCCTGAAAAATAGAAAACTAGGATATAATAAAAACAGGAAAACAAATAGGCAAATAATCAAAAGAAACACAAAGTTGCAAAGGAGCAATAGAAGAGGAAATTGAGTTAAGTAAATTTGCATTTAAGGATTGTATAAGAGTTAAAATACTGAGAAAAAAATGTAACAATCCAAAATGTACTTCCATTCAAGTTGATTAGAAAAAGTATCATCATGCCTTGGTTAGAATGTTAAAAAGAAAGTGAAAAACCAGTTGAAGGGTTAGGTTTGGTTGGAATTAAAAAAAAAGAGTTTAGGAAGTAAAAATTAGGGAATAAAAATGGATTAGAGTAAGTGACATGAGGATCAATTTCTAAATAACGAAAATTCACAAATTAAAGCAACAGATAACTCAAATTCAAACAAGAAAGTTAGGGATGACTCAAATGAAAATAGCAAAAAGTGGAATTGAATCACCCAAGATGCAATTTATAAACCAGGAAATTAAAAAGAATAAGAAAGCTTGTCCTGTCATTCAGCAATTGATTTGGTAAAAGCTGATTAAAGCAAAGTTCAAGTTTGCCAAAACCAAAACAGGAATGAAAATCAAAACAATGTACAGAAATTTGGGCAGCATTCCGGCTAAAATTGGATGTTCCCGAAAAATAAATAGCAATCAGAATAGTTCATATGAATTAAAACAGAATGCAATTAAAGAGTATGAACAAGAAAGAATATTTGCAATAGCAGCATGAACTTGAAGAACAGCATATGAACATTACTAACACACAGCAACAGCAGAATTGCGAAAATTATAAAACAAGAAACACGAACAGCGCAATTAAACAGGCCTAAATCCACTAACCACATCCTAGGCTACCTAACAACCTAAAATCCACTACAACATGCATATCTAACTAGCCTAAATATGAACATAAACAGAAAAATATGAATTAACTATGAATGGATAGAAGGGTAGTGTTCGTCGGAACCTGGTAGGCGAATTAAGGAGAGTGGGGCAGAGAGGTGGCTGGGGGATGGTGGCGGTGGCAGTGGTGCGGCGGCGGGTGCTGTTCGGAGGCAGGGGCTTTGGGAAGGGTAATGGGGGTAGAGGGGAGAGAAAGGGGAGGAAGGGAAGGGGGCGTGGGTGGCGGATTGGGGGGGCCGCGGCTGGGACGGGGCGGCGGCGGTGGGTGGTGGTCGCGGAGGGGGGAGTGGCGGTGGAGGGAGGAAGGAGAAGGAAGAAAAAGAAAGAAGGGGAAGGAGGAAGGGGGGTGGCGTGGCGACGGGGTCTGGGTGGTTGGCGGGGTGGCGGTGGTCGGTGATGGTGGCTGAGTGGTGGTTGGGTGGTTGGAGAAGAAGAGAGGAAGGAGAAGGATTTGGGGGGGGCACGAATGGTAGGGTTCGCGTGACTAGGGGGTTATGGAATTTGAATCCACGCGATCGCGTGGGGCACGCGGTCACGTGGTTGGGCTGAAATGGTGGTTGACGCGATCGCGTGGGACACGCGATCGCATGGAATGGATCAGGAATTGAATGACACGATCGCCTGGGGCATGCGATCGCGTCGCTGGAAATAGTGCTAAACGCACGATTCCAGCGTCATTTCAGCGCAAATTTCTGTCTCCTTTTGGGGTGTTGTGTAATCCATGCGACGCGATCGCGTCGCTCACGCTGTCGCGTGGGATTGATGTTGTGCAAGGGACGCGATCGCGTCAGGGACGCGATTGCGTGGACGTTTTGTGCAAAACGCACAATGGCCGCACGATTCCAGCCTAACTTTCTGGACGTTGGATGTTTACGCCGATCTCCAGATCACGCGGCCGCGTGAATGACGCAGACGCGTGGGGAGTGTTTTCGCAACTTGACGCGATTGCATGGATGATGTGGTCGCCTTGCGCACCCCTTTTTTTTTTAAACTGGTATGCAATTATGCAGTATGCAATGCGAATGAAGGATATTCAGGTTCAATTGAAAAGGAAATAAGAATAAATAACACGAAGTAAAACTGAAAAAGAAACGACCATACCATGGTGGGTTGTCTCCCACCTAGCACTTTTAGTTAAAGTCCTTAAGTTGGACATTGGATGAGCTTCCTGCTATGGCGGTTTTTGCTTAAACTCGTCCATAAATCTCCACCAATGCTTGGAATGCCAATAGCCTCCGGGGTCCCAAACTAGGCATGTAAAGCTTCTGAGCAGCTTCAAATAGATTCTCAGGCTCCCGGGGTGACGAATGTCAGAATAGATTCCAGGATCCCAAACTTGGCTTTTATATCCACCTTCGTCTTGATCTATATTTTTCCATCCAGGTGGTTTAGAAATTAGATTCTCACCAGAATAACCAAACATTTTCCGAGATCCATTTGATAGATCATGATGCCAATCCGCACACTTCGAGTTGAAGCGTGGAACTTTATTGAACTTTGTGCACCAGCTCTGAGCACGAGCCATTTTCTTCTTACTCTTAAAGCCGCAGAGAGCTCTAAGCTGGCCATCTGTTTGAAGCAAACCATATTCAAGTGGAAAAATAAAGCTAAAGGTTAAGGATTGTACCCACTTAAAGCTTGTATTGGGTGGTAATGGCCTTGGAATAGGTGGTTCCAGTGGTTCTGTGAGTTCTACTCCCTTGTGCTCTTCTGTGAAATTCTTCACTTCTTTGCAAGATTCTTCAAATGTATCCATGTCTTGATCAAAGCCTTCTATGTCTTTCTTGTCACTTAAGGCATAAACTGGAGGTTGAGAAAAATCTACCTCCGTATCATCTTCGTACTCGCTTGGGGAAGATTCTTCGATCTCAGAGAATTCACTCACGGATGTAAGTTCATTACTAGAAGAACTTGACTTGAGATTATCATCATCAAGGAAAATTGCTTCTTGGATTATTCTGTCTAGTTTTTCATGAAATACCTACCTTGGGGATTGTGCACAACTCTGGGTTCCCATGGAAGTTCAGCGTCCTTGACAGAATACTCCACAACTCTGGGTTCCCATGGAAGTTCAGCGTCTCCTAAGTCTTCAACCAACTCTTCTTCTTGTATAATGACAGCTTCCTCTACTTGTTCTAGTATGAAGTCATGCTCTGTCTTGTCCACTGGAGTTTCTAATATCTCCTTCATGCTACGCCCTTCATTAGATTGTCCACATGGGGCTCTGGGAGGCCCTTGAGTGTCCGAACGTCTAGAAGATAATTGACTTATTGCTTGCTCCAGTTGATGAAGGGTTGTTTGAAGTTGATCTACTGTTCCCTTGAGGCAAACTTCTGATTCTCGGGGTGATGGATTTGGACGTGGTACATTGGGAAGTGGTGGTGTTTGGGAGTAATTGGATTGGAATCGGGGTAAATAAGGATCATATGGTGGCGAATGGTGAAAAGGAGCTTGTGAGTGTAGTGGTTCAAGGTTGTGTTGAGAGGATGGCCTATAAGCATATGGTGGGGCTTGTTGGTAACTACAAGGTTGTCCACCATGTCTATTGCCTTGGTATGCATTGTAGAATGGTCTTTGTCCATGATATCTTGGAGGGTGTTGCTTCCTAAAGGGTTGATCAGATCCTCTTGGCTCCATCCATCTTTGATTGCTCTGACTTTGATGCATGTTCCTGTTATAACTTTCATTCCTTTCAACAAAATTAGAACCAAACTCAAAGAGAGAGGGGTAAGAATTCATAGTAACTAATAAAAATAAAAGGGAAAAATAAAAACAAATAGACAAGTAAAATAAAAATATTTACAATAACCAATAATAAGGCACACAGTTGCAGCCCCCCGGCAACGGCGCCATTTTGATGAGAGAACTTTTGCGTGGTCTAGAAGTTCGCAGATAAATCCTCGTTGCAAGTATAGTTTCTAAACCAACAAAAGTCCTTTCATACAAACGTTTTGGTTGTCACAAGTAACAAACCCCTTTAAAATTGATAACCGAGTATTTAAACCTCGGGTCGTCTTCTCAAGAAACTGCAGGGAAGTATGTTCTTATTATTGGTTATGAAGATTGTAAATTGGGGTTTTGAAGATGAGGAACATGTGATTTAAATTGCAATTAAAGTAAGTAAAAGACTGTAAATTAAATAAATAACTGTAAAACACACTTTTGGCAAGGTATGAGAAATTAGAAGTCCTATCCTAGTTATCCTTATCAATGATGATGAAAATTGAATCTTAATTCCACTTAGTTAACCTTTGCTAGAGCAAAGGAAAGTCAAGTGACTAATTAGTTAGATCCTCAAATCCTAGTTAATCCCTAAGGAAAGATTGGGATTATTGAAGTTCAATTCAATTAGTAAAGATAACGATTATCAATCATATTGAGTTTGATAACTCCTGAGTTACTGATTTCTTAACCAAGACCAAAAGGGGAAAAGTAAATCTACTGGAATAAAAATGTCTTCAGATTGGGGATAAAAGTAACATAAATAAAAGAAAGCAATATTAAACTGAAATACCTCAAATAACATTAATTCAAAGAGTAATTTGTAACATAGAAGAATTCATAATTAAATTGAAAACAAAATAAAAAGGAATATTGAACCTGGTAAAGAGATAATCCGGAAAGCGAATAAAATCCTAAATCTAAATCCTAATCCTAAAGAGAGAGGAGAGAATCTCCCTCTCAAACTAAATCTAAATCATGCCAAACTAAATAATTGGAGACTCTCCCTTGAATGGATGCATTCCCCCACTTCATAACCTCTTGTCTATGCCTTCTAGGCTTGGATTTGGGCCAAAAAGGGCTTCAGAAATCGCTGGGAGCATTTTCTACAATTTCTGGTGCGTGGCCTCAGTCACACGTCTGCGTGGGTCATGCAGTCGCGACATTCGGAGTTTTCCTTGTCACGCGGTCGCGTCAGTCATGCGGCCGCGTCATGTGCGTTCTGCTTGTGGCGCGCGATCGCATCAGTCACGCAGTCGCGTCGCTGTTGATTTGCGCTGGCATGCGGCCGCGTCGCCCATGCGATCGCGTGGTTGCCAGTTTCTTCAAAAACTCTGTTTTGTGCTTTCCTTCCATTTTTGTATGTTTCCTTTCCATCCTTTAAGTCATTCCTGCCTTAGAAGATCTGAAACTACTCAACACACTAATCACGACATCGAATGGAAATAAAGGGTAATTAAAATAATTATTTTTAAGCATAGGAAACATGTTTTTTACATACATCAGATAATAAGGAAGGGAAAGTAAAACCATGCAATTAATATGAATAAGTGGGTGAATGATTGAATAAATCACTCAGATTAAGCACAAAATATATCATAAAATATGGGTTTATCATTCATCAATGAAAATATATCAAGTGCATGTGGGGACAATTAAATGCAAGGGGTTTATTGGCATGCAGGCAAAGGCATGAGTAGCATAGATCAAGCATTCAATGTCCAAGTGAGATTACCATGTCTTTCAAACTAACAATTTGTTTGTAATAACAATTATATTAAATTAATAATATATAAGAAGGGTTTTGTGAAAAGCAAGCATGGAAAAGTAGAATAAAGTAGAAAAAAAAATGCTTAATGCCATATGGGCCTTTTCACAAACACATAGCATGCATGATAGTTAAGTTATTGAAAGCATGAATTTGAACATGCAAGCATCCCTTGAAAAAGTAATATATAATTGTCAAAGAAATTATAACAATCCACAAGCATATAATGACTCACATAAATTTATAACACCAAATAAAAAGGAAAAATAAAGGAAAAAGAAAAAAATGAATAGTGAAGGTAAAACGAAAAGAAAAGAAGATAACATATAAAAATAAGAAGAATAATAGAAAAGTGAGGAGGGAAGGAGAAAAAGAAAAACCTTGTTAATGGGGGTGAGAGAGAGAGAGTGTGTAAAAAGTGAGAAAGAAGGAAGAAGGGGGGAAGGGAAGAAAAGAAATTAGGAGGGAAAAGAGAAAATAGGATTTGGGGAGAAAAAGATAAGATAATTGGCAAATCAGGAAAACTGTGCGGCGCAAGCGACGCGGTCACGTGAGGCACGCGGTCGCGCGACTTGCGCTTAAACTGATTGACGCGGTCGCGTGACCCGTTTTAGGCTAATGGCGCGAGGGCAGCCTCGCGCTCGCACAACTCTCTGTTCAAAATTATTAATTGCCAAATATTTGGTGACGCGATCGCGTGGGGCATGCGATCGCATGAGTGGTCAATTGTTGCGAGGTGACGCGGTCGCGTGGGGCACGCGGTCGCGTGAGAGGTACTGCGCGTCCAGCGCCAGTCCAGCACCACTCTAGCACAACTTTCGGCTGTGCACCTTTTTTACGTCGAAATCCTAGTCACGCAGCCGCGTGAGTGACGCGGTCGCGTGGGACGATTTGTGCCATTGGCACGCCTCCAGCCACGCTCCTGCGTGACTCTCTGTTCGTTTATTATTTTCTCCCATCTCCTTGCGATGCGGACGCGTCAATGATGCGGTCGTGTCGCGTAACTTTTTTTTTGTTTTTTTTTTAATTTAAAGGTATGTAAATGCAGATGCACGAAATGTACTAATAAAGAGAAGAGTTATTGAACAGGAAAATTAAAAATAAAGAAGAGAACGATCATACCATGGTGGGTTGTCTCCCACCTAGCACTTTGCTTTAACGTCCGTAAGTTGGACGCTCCACTAGTTCAGTCTTCGGCTATGTGGGGATCTTCCAAGAGGAAGATCTCGAGCTCCTTGTTTTTCCTCAGCTGCTCGCCATGGTACAGCTTTAAACGATGTCCATTTACTTTGATAAGTTCAGAGCTTGAAGGATGGCTTAGGTGAAAAACTCCGTACGGTTCGGCCTTCTCTACTCTGTATGGACCTTCCCATCTTGATCTCAACTTGCCTGGCATGAGCCTCAGTCGAGATTTGTAAAGGAGGACTAAATCTCCAGGTTGGAACTCTTTCCTCCTGATGTGCTGATCATGTACAGCCTTCATCTTCTCCTTGTATAGTCTTGAGTTCTCATAAGCTTCCAGGCAAAGGCTTTCCAATTCTTGCAGTTGCAATCTCCTTTCAACTCTGGCTTCCTCAATTCCCATGTTGCACTCCTTTACTGCCCAAAAGGCTTTGTGCTCTACTTCAACAGGAAGACGACAAGCTTTTCCATAAACTAAGCAGAAATGACTCATCCCAATGGGTGTTTTGTATGCGGTTCTGTACGCCCAAAGTGCATCTTGTAGCCTGGTGCTCCAGTCTCTTCTATGAGGTTTGACTATCTTCTGCAAGATACGCTTTATTTCTCTATTTGACACCTCGGCTTGCCCATTAGTCTAAAGGTGGTATGCTGTTGCAACCTTATGAATTATCCCATGCTTCTTCATTAATCTTGTTAGTCTCCTGTTACAAAATGGGTGCCTTGATCGCTTACGATTGCTCGTGGTGATCCAAAGCGACAAATAATATGGTTTCTCACAAAGGAAACAACAGTGTTAGCATCATCAGTGCGGGTAGGAATTGCTTCCACCCATTTGGAAACGTAATCTACAGCTAACAATATATATAAATAACCATTAGAATTTGGAAATGGACCCATGAAGTCAATGCCCCAAACATAAAAAATTTCACAGAAAAGCATAATTTGTTGAGGCATCTCATCCCTCCTGGATATATTACCAAATTTCTGGCATGGGAAACAAGATCTACAAAATTCAGCAGCGTCCCTAAAAAGAGTAGACCACCAGAAACCACAGTCTAAGATTTTTCTAGCAGTTCTTTGAGGGCCAAAATGTCCTCCACTCTCAGATGAGTGACAGGCCTCTAAGATGGACTGAAATTTTGATTGAGGCACACACCGTCTAATTACCTGGTCAGCGCCACATCTCCATAAATATGGGTCATCCCATATATAAAATTTAGACTCGCTTTTCAGCTTGTCTCTTTGATGCTTAGAAAAGTTTGGAGGAAAGGTGCGGCTAACTAGATAATTAGCTACAGGTGCATACCGCTTGCAGGTTATCAAATGGGAAATTATCAGCTATAGGAGTGGAGTCATCTGTAATATGTTCAAGGCGACTCAAGTGGTCTGCCACTAAATTCTGGTTATCACTCCTGTCCTTAATTTCCAAATCAAATTCTTGTAATAGCAGTATCCAACGTATAAGCCTTGGTTTGGACTCCTTTTTAGCTAATAAATACTTTAGAGATGCATTGTCTGAATACACTACTACTTTAGTACCAAGTAAATAGGCTCAGAATTTATCCAGAGCAAAAACAATAGCAAGAAGCTCTTTCTCAGTAGTAGTGTAATTGGATTGAGCGGCATCTAAAGTTTTAGACGCATAAGCAATAACAAAAGGATCCTTACCTTCACGCTGAGCTAGTGCTGCTCCTACGGCATGGTTGGAAGCATCACACATTATTTCAAATGGTTGGCTCCAGTCTGGTCCTCTCACAATTGGAGCTTGAGTCAGGGCGGTCTTCAGCTTATCAAACGCTTGTTTGTAATTTTCACTAAACTCGAACTCAATATCTTTCTGCAGTAGCCTGGATAAGAGAAGTGCTACCTTACTGAAGTCCTTAATGAATCTTCTGTAAAAACCTGCATGGCCAAGGAACGAACGGACTTCCCTCACAGAAGAGGGGTAAGGTAAACTAGAAATAACATCCACCTTTGCTGGATCTACAGAAATGCCAGTATTAGACACAACATGTCCTAGTACAATACCTTGTTTTACCATAAAGTGACATTTCTCAAAATTTAATACAAGGTTTGTACTGACACATCTATCTAATACTCTAGATAATCCATCTAAGCAAAGGCTAAAGGAATCGCCGTATACACTAAAATCATCCATAAAAACTTCCATACAGTCCTCAATAAGATCAGAGAAAAGACTAATCATGCACCTCTGGAAAGTATTTGGTGCATTGCACAAGCCAAAGGGCATTCTCTTGTAAGCATAAGTCCCAAAATAACATGTAAAAGTGGTCTTTTCCTGATCCTCAGGAGCTATATGAATCTGGAAATAACATGTGTACCCATCTAAAAAACAATAATGTGATTTACCTGACAGGCGATCCAGCATTTGATCAATGAATGGAAGAGGATAGTGATCCTTGCGGGTTGCTTGGTTGAGGCGTCTGTAGTCAATGTAGACCCTCTAGGCATTCTGAACTCTGGTTGTCAGGAACTCTCCATGCTCATTCTTCACTGCAGTGACACCAGACTTCTTTGGCACCACTTGTACTGGGCTTACCCATTCATTGTCTGAGATGGGATAGATGATATCTGCCTCTAGTAGTTTGGTCACTTCCTTTTTGACAACCTCTAAGATAGTGGGGTTCAGTCTTCTCTGGGGTTGACGGACAGGTCTTGCTCCCTTTTCTAAAAATATTCTATGCTCACAGACCTGAGGGTTTATGCCTACTATGTCTGCCAAACTCCAACCAATTGCCTTCTTGTGCCTCCTCAGCACACTAAGTAACTGTTCTTCTTGTTGAGAAGTAAGTTCCCTTGCAATGATAACTGGAAACCTCTGCCCATCTTCAAGGTAAGCATATTTGAGGTGTGGAGGAAGGGGTTTTAATTCTAACTTCTGATCATGGTCAGGCTCTGGGTTGTTTGGAGCTGGTAACAGTGGTAGAGCACTGTCATTGTCCTCTGAGAATGTCCCCACACTTGGACCTTGTCCTGCGTGCTTCTCTTTAAATTCCTCCTGATGGACTTCAGCCACAGTTTCATCTATAATGTCATACTTGAGGATAGAGTGATCCTCCAGAGGATGCTTCATAACTCCATTCAGATTGAAGATCACTACTCGGCCATCTATTTCAAAAGAGTATGTTCCTGAAAAAGCATCTAATTTAAACTTTGAGGTCTTCAGGAATGGCCTTCCGAGTAGGATTGATGAAGACTTGTCTGAGTCATTTTGGGGCATTTCCAGGATATAAAAATCAGTGGGGAACGTGAGTCCCTTAATGCCCACTGATACATCTTCAGCAACTCCAGCCACTGTAATAATGCTTTTATCTGCTAACACAAAACGAGCTGCCAACCTTTTTAAGGGGGGAAGCCTCAAAATATCATATATAGACAAAGGCATTATACTCACACATGCTCCTAAATCACACATGCAATCAGAAAATACTACACCACCAATAGTACAATTAACCATACAAGGACCTTGGTCACTACACTTTTCAGGTAGACCACCCATCAAAGCAGATATGAAACTTTCTAAAGGAATAGTTTCTAATTCATTAATTTTGTCCTTATGTATACATAAATCTTTTAGAAACTTTGCATACTTAGGTACCTGTTGAATAACATTAAATAGAGGAACAGTTACCTCAACCTTTTTGAATATCTCTACTATTTTTTGATCAGGTTCCAGCTGCTTCCTGGGCTTCCTTGCAAGTTGTGGAAAGGGAATAGGAGTGGTGTCTTCTGTAGTGTCTGCACCTTTTGATGCTTCCTCCTGTGGTTGAACTTCTTCTTTTTCAGTTATGTCCTGTATGTCTTCTTCCTCTTCAACATCTTCTATTTCCACTACCTCTTCAGCTGAGGTGTGTTCTGGTGGGCTTGGCTCCTTCTGGTTCCTCTCCTGCAGTGTGGTTCCGGTCCTTAGGGTGATGGCATTAATACCGCCCTTGGGATTGGGTAATGGTTGAGAGGGAATTCCACCGGAGCTCAAAAGTTGGTTATTGGAGTTATTCATTGATCCAATCTGGGAGATAAGAGCTTGCAAAGTAGCATTCAGACCATTTAGAGTGGCATTAATGTTATTTTTTATGGTCTGCTGTCTCCGATCAACAAATTGTAGTAAGTCATCATTAGCAGAAGAAGAAGGATAGGTAATTTGAGAGGTCTGCTGTTGGGTATTCTGTGGTCCTTGGGATTGCCTCAAGTGAGGTGCTCTGTAAGGCTGGTAATGGTTCTGCTGCCTGTTGTTGTTGTTATTCCACCTCTGATTTCTTTGATTATCTCTGCTTCCTCTGTTGTTATTGTCCCTCTAATTCTGGTTAGAATTGTCCTGCCATCCATGGTTGTGATTACCACTTTGATTGTACCCTTGGTTGGGGCGGTCATAGAAGTTATGAGTGGCTGCCACGGTGTTGTCTTCCTGCTAGAGCTGCGGACATTCATCAGTATAGTGGCTATAATCAGCACAGACTCCACAAATTCTCTGTGGGACTAACTATTGGTTTTGCTGTGGTGGAGAAGGTTGAGCTTGCTGAACTTGTTGTTGGTTCAATTGCATCTGCCTCAGCAAATTGGTCATTTCACAGATACTCTGAGTTAGAGCAGCAGTCTCTCTGTTAGAGGATACTTCTGCAACGGCTTTTGCACGGCCTTGTTTCTGCCTGTGATTCCTAGTAGATTCATCTAAGTCACTGATCAATTGCCATGCCTCATCAGTGGTCTTGTACTTTTTCATAGACCCATTGCTAGCACTTTCCAATGTGGTCTTATCTTGGGGCCTCATGCCCTGTGTGACGTAACTGAGTAACACTATCTTGTCAATCATATGGTGGGGACAAGCTTCCAGAAGATTATTGAAGCGCTCCCAGTACTCATAGAGAGTTTCAGATTCATCCTGAACAATCATGGAAATATCTTTCCTCAGTTTATCAGTAACTTCAGCTGGAAAGAACTTTTCCAAAAATTCTCTTCTGAGTGTATCCCAGTTGGATACAGTTGCTGCGGGTTGAGTGTAGTACCACTCTCTTGCCTTTTCCTCAAGAGAAAACGGGAAGGCTTTCAGCAAAATTGAAGTTTCATCTGCACCATCACGCCTGACAGTAGAACAGGCTGCTTGAAAATCTCTTAGGTGCTTGATAGGCTCTTGAGCAGGTAAGCCATGAAACTTGGGCATCAAATTGAACAGTGCGGTCTTTATTTCAAATTCTGTAGCCATCGCTGGATGATGCGCTTGAAACGGTTGCATTGTAAAATCAGGGGCTCCAGCCTCCTGGATAGTAACTCTCCTAGGTGCTGCCATGTCATCTATACGTAAATCAACCGAATCAGTAGAACATGGGCTGGTTTCTTCCTCAAATGACGTTTTAGATCCGCCTTCAGAGAGGACTAACCGACGCCGAGCTTGCCTTATTCGTGAAATAGTTCTTTCAATCTCAGGATCGAATACTGGCAAGCTTGGATCAGGAAGTGAACGCGTCATCTAGCGAAAGAAACAAGCAGCTCATAGTAGCAAAATAAAATAAAATGCAAATAAATAAAATCCAATCAATAACTTTAGCACTCTATTGCAACTCCCCGGCAACGGCGCCAAAAATTGACATGGCAAAAATTGGCGAGTTAAGAATTGTTATAAGATATGCGTTGCAAGTATAGTCCTCAACCAACTAGAAATCCGCTTATCAATTTAAAAAGGGTGTCACAGAAATTAAAATTAAAATACTGGGAGTATGAATCCCAGGTCATCTCCCAACGAGTTGCAGGAAAGTGTGCTATTTTATTAATCAGATAGTTTTCAAAAAGATTTGAGTTGAATGACAGGTAATTAAATAAGAGAATTAATGTAAATTAAATAAAAGCCTTGACTGGAGTAGATTAGTTGGAAGCCCTATTCTTGTTGCAATACTTTCAAGATTAATTGATAATTGGAGTTGTTCTGTTTAGTTATCCCTTACTAGGTAAGGGAAAGTCAAACAAGTGGGAATGCTGTTTCTATTCACAAGTCCCAATCCGCTTGCTTGGAAGGACTGGCGTTAGTGACTAAAGAGCAAACGAATAATAAACCCAATTACAATTTCTCCTTTGAGCACTCCAACTCAAGGGTTCCTTTCAATCAACTCCCCATCAAGTTAGGGGACTACTCACTCATTATGAATGTGGAATTCATAACATAGAAAAGGGAATTAAAGAAAGACATGATAAATAAAACTCAAAGGAATCAACTAAAAATAAAAGTAACTCTTATATTAATAAATTCTGAAATAATCCAATAGTAAGATTGAAGTAAATTAAAGGACATGGGAGAGTAAAGCCAAGTAAAGAAAACGAACTAGATTGACGAAGTTTTGATGAGGTGATAACTCTTCTCAATATCCCAATGCAAAAATCAATAGAAATAAAAATCCTAAGAACTATGAATGTGTAGAGAGAAAACCTAGAGGAGAGCAAAACTAGATCTCCAAAAACTAAAACTATCTAGAATGAATGTTATTGTTGGTCTCTGCATGTTCTCTGGCTCTAGTCTGCTTTTCTGGGCCAAAAACTGGGTCAAAATAGGGCTCGAAATCATCCCCAGCGATTTTGCAAATTATGCAGATCGCGCACGTCACGCGATCGCGTCATTCATGCGGACGCGTCATTCGGCGTTTTGCTTCTCCATGCGGACGCGTCCTCCACGCCTCTGCGTCACATATGCTATTCCAATCCACGCGGTCGCGTGAGCCATGTGACCGCGTCACTTCTCGCTGGTCATCTCCTTAATTTCTTGTGTTCCTTCCATTATTGCAAGCTTCCTTTCCAATCTCCAACTCATTCGTGCCCTATAAAGCCTGAAACACTTAACACACAGATCACAACATCGAATGGAATAAATGAGAATTAAAATACATAATTAAAAGTCTCTAGGAAGCAAGTTTTCAATCGTGTAATGATTTTAAGAAGGAAATATAAATGCATGCTAATTACATGAATAAGTGGGTAAAGATCATGATAAAACCACACAATTAAACACATTATAAACCATAAAATAGTGGTTTATCACTGCCCTGTACCGAACTGCTCAAAATCTTCCTCTTCATGCCACCAAAGCCTTCATGGAGGAGGCTAAACAGGAGTTTGATCGGATGAAAGGCTTGAAGGAGGAGCTTGAGGTGAAAGTGTCCAAACTGGAGAAGGAGCTGAAGAATGAGAAGGCTAGCTCCTTGCTTTAGCGGCTTCTGTGAGGTTGGCCGAGGACACGGCATTGAGGCATAAAGATAGCTATGTTACATCCTATCGGGAGGTGATGCGTCTGAGGGAGGAATTGGAGTCTGCTCGAGCTGATTACTCCGAGCTCCAAGGTCATCTTGTCGGCAGCGTGAATGCTGCTTACGAGAACCTGAAGGAGCAGGTTCAAATTCTGGTTCCCGAGGTCGACCTTTCTCTCTCCAGCCTGGACAATGTTGTGAGGGATGGTAAGATTGTTCCTGACGACCCGGATGATGATGATGTCGAACCTCCCCCTGTGCCTGCTGTCAAAGTGTCCACTTCTACAGTTCCTTCGGTTGAGGTCGGTCATCCCGTATCTGATCTGGATTGTCAAATCCTGAATCAAGATGATGGGACCGTGGATGTTGTGCCCATTCAGACTCGCCCTCCTTCACCCCGTATTGATGCTACTGAGAAGGCTTCTGATGTTTAACTGAACTCTTTATCTTGATTGTGCAGATAGCCCGGCTTGTGGGCTTTTAAACTCTTTTATTATGTAAATGATGTTTTGGTGACTGTTGATACTTTTTTTAGTTGCTTGTTTAGCAACTTTTTATTTCGAAAAACAACAAGTAGCTTTCGAGCTTTTGGGGCTGACTTTGATGGCCTCTGAAGCTGGTTATAATATTATGCTTGTTTGCGCTTGTCTTGGCACCTTTCTAGGTTTTTGAGAATGTTAGCGTCTTCTAAGTTATTTTTGTAATCCTTTTTTTTGGACCTTGTACAGGTCTCTTTTAGGGATTACTTTATAACTTTATGCTTTGGGCCGACTTTGTCATGTCGGGCCCTTCCTCATGTTGACCGACTTCGCCCTGTTGGGTCAAATTATTTTGTAATCCTCTTTCTTGGACTTTGTTTAAGTCTCTTTCAGGGATTACTTATAATTTGCGAACCGACTTCGTCATGTCGGGCCCTTCTAAGTGATTTTTGTAATCCTCTTTCTTGGACCTTGTTCAGGTCTCTTTCAGGGATTACTTCTGTAACTTTTATGTTTTGGGCCGACTTTGTCATGTCGGGCCCTTCTAAGTTATTTTTGTAATCCTCTTTCTTGGACTTTGTTCAGGTCTCTTTCAAGGATTACTTCTATAACTTTATGTTTTGGGCTGACTTTATCATGTCGGGCCCTTCTAAGTTATTTTTGTAATCCTCTTTCTTGGACCTTGTTCAGGTCTCTTTCAGGGATTACTTCTGTAACTTTTATGTTTTGGGCCAACTTTGTCATGTCGGGCCCTTCTAAGTTATTTTTGTAATCCTCTTTCTTGGACCTTGTTCAGGTCTCTTTCAGGGATTACTTCTATAACTTTATGTTTTGGGCCGACTTTGTCATGTCGGGCCCTTCTAAGTTATTTTTGTAATCCTCTTTCTTGGACCTTGTTCAGGTCTCTTTCAGGGATTACTTCTATAACTTTTTGTTTTGGGCCGACTTTGTCATGTCGGGCCCTTCTAAGTTAAAGTAATCCTCTTTTATAGGGTTGGCCAGACCTCTTTCCAGGGTTTACTTATAACTTGGTTTGACTTGGTCCGACTTCTTAACGTCGGCCAGTCATTTAAGTTATTATTTAGCAATCAATCAGGACCTTGTTAGGTCCTTTCTCCAGATCACTTTCGATAACTTCTTGCATTATTCTGTTTTCATCTTTGCCGATTTGTAGGAGGTGGGTTAAATCCTCGTTTAGTCAACCTTTAGATGAATCCGGTTTTCATCTCTGTTGGTCTTTATCGTGATTGTGCAGTGAATTTGTTTTTCACTTTTTGCCAATCTGTCGCTTTATAATCGGACGATGAATGTTTTAGATTAATGCATCTTGAAGACTTTGTATAATGTCTAATATATTTTATTTAAAAGAAAATGAAAACATGTACATATAGAGTTTTTATCCTTTTGAGTCGGACAATTTCTGGATCTCAACTTGGTGCCTCATTAAAAAACCTTTTCAGGAAAGAGAGTGCATCCTATGATGAGATCTTTTACCTTCTTTAGCTATAGTACCTTCTTAGGTTGCAGACGTTCCATGATCTGGGAAGCTCTCGTCCGTCGAGTTCGGATAGTCTGTAGTAGCCCTTCCCAAGTACTTCTATGACTCGGTAGGGTCCTTTCCAGTTTGCTGCTAGCTTTCTTTCTCCGGGTTGAGTTGTTCCAATATCGTTTCGGATCAGGATGAGATCATTCTCAGTGAAACCTCTTGGCACTACCTTTTGATTATATCTGGAAGCCATTCAACGTCTTAGTGCTTCTTCCCTGATCCGAGCTCTTTCTTGGATTTCAGGAAGTAGGTCGAGCTCTTCCCTTTGAAGTTGGGAGTTGGCTTCTTCATTGTAATGAACCACTCTAGGCGACCCTTCCTCGATCTCTACTGGGATCATTGCTTCCGTTCCACATGCTAGTCGGAAGGGTGATTCCTTTGTGGTGGAATGTGGCGTCGTTCGATATGCCCATAGGACTTGTGGAAGCTCTTCATCCCAAGCTCCCTTTGCATCTTGTAATCTCCGTTTTAACCCAGCCAATATGACTTTGTTGGCAGCTTTGGCTTGTCCGTTGGCTTGAAGATGTTTGACGGATGTGAACTGGTGCTTTATGTTCAAGTCGGCTACTAATTTTCTGAAGCCTGCGTTTGTGAATTGAGTGCCATTTTCTGTAGTGATGGAGTATGAAACCCCGAACCTTGTGACAATGTTCCTATGTAGGAATTTTCGACTTCTTTGAGCAGTGGCGTTGGCTAGTGGCTCTGCCTCAATCCACTTTGTGAAATAGTCTACCCCTACTATAAGGAATTTAACTTGTCTCGATCCCTGGGGGAAGGGTCCGAGAAGATCAAGTCTCCATTTTGCAAATGGCCAAGGTGAGGTTACGCTGATGAGCTCTTCTGGCGGGGCGATGTGAAAGTTGGCATGTTTCTGGCATGGTGGGCATGTCCTTACAAACTCTGTAGCTTCCTTTTATAGAGTTGGCCAATAAAATCCCGCCCGGAGTACTTTTTCGGTGAGAGCTTGTGCTCCGAGATGATTACCACAAATGCCACTGTGTACTTCCTCTAAAACTTCCATTGTGTTGGAGGTCGGCACACATTTTAATAGTGGTATTGAAATCCCTCTTTTATATAGGGTGTTGTTTATGATTGTGTAGTACTGAGCCTCCCGTTTTAACCTCTTTGCCTCCTTTTCATCTGTGGGGAGTGTTTCTATTTTATGGTAGTTAATTATGGGGGTCATCCATCCTTGATCCTGACCTGTTATGGCTAGGACTTTTTCCTCTTCCAAGATTGACGGGTTCTGTAGCATTTCCTGGATGAGGCTTCTATTGTTGCCCCCTGGTTTGGTGCTGGCTAGTTTTGAGAGTGCGTCAGCTCGGACATTTTGTTCGCGGGGTATGTGGCAGATCTTATTTTTCCCGAGTTGTCCGAGCTGTTCCTTGGTTTTATTCAAATACTTTTTCATGGTAGGATCTTTGGCTTGGTTACTTCCGTTATTTGTGAGGTGACTACTTGTAAATCGCTGAAGATGTTGAGTTTTTGAGCTCCAACCTCCTTAGCCAGCTTCAAGCCAGCTAGTAACGCTTCATATTCCGCCTGGTTGTTTGAGGCCGGGAACCCAAATTTGAGGGAAAGCTCAACTTGGGTTCCTTGGTTGCTTTCGATTATCACACCTGCGCCGCTTCCAGTCTTATTCGAGGAACCGTCCACGTAGAGATTCCATTCTGTGGGGGTTTCCAGGGTATCTGTGAATTCTGCAATGAAGTCGGCTAAGTACTGTGACTTGATGGCTGTTCGAGCGTCATAGTGGAGGTCAAACTCGGATAACTCGACTGCCCATTGTAAAATTCTGCCTGCTAGATCTGTTTTCTGCAAGATTCCTTTTATGGGCTGGTTGGTCCGAACCTTAATGGTGTGAGCCTGGAAGTACGGGCGAAGTCGTCGAGATGTCAGTATGAGAGTATAGGCAAACTTTTCTATTTTTTGGTAGTTCAGCTCGGATCCCTGATGAGCGGATAATTTATACGCTTTTTGGCATTGTTTTTAGTATGTTTTTAGTAGCTTTTAGTTAGTTTTTATCATATTTTTATTAGTTTTTATTTAGAATTCACTTCTCTGAACTTTACTATGAGATTGTGTGTTTTTCTGTGATTTCAGGTATTTTCTGGCTGAAATTGAGGGACCTGAGCAAAAATCTGATTCAGAGGCTAAAAGAGGACTACAGATACTGTTGGATTCTGACCTCCCTGCACTCGAAGTGGATTTTCTGGAGCTACAAAAGCCCAATTGGCACGCTCTCAATTGCGTTGGAAAGTAGACATCCTGGGCTTACCAGCAATATCTAATAGTTTATACTTTGCCCGAGATTTGATGGCTTAAACTGGCGTTCCAAGTCAGCATAGAAATTCTGGCGTCAAAACGCCAGAGCTGGCATAAAAGCTGGAGTTAAACGCCCAAACTGGCACAAAAGCTGGCGTTTAACTCCAAGAAAAGTCTCTACACATAAAAGATTAGATGCTCAGCCCAAGAACACAGCAGGTGGGCCCCGGAAGTGGATTTTTACACTAAACACCCTAGCTTACTCATTTTCTGTAACCCTAGGTCACTAGTTGATTATAAAAACCACATTTAGTGATTCATTTTGTACCTCATGACATTCTACACGTTTCATATTGTATCTTCTACGGCATGAGTCTCTAAACCCCATTGTTGGGGGTGAGGAGCTCTGCTGTTCTTCATGAATTAATGCAATTACTACTGTTTTTCATTCTATCACGCTTGCTTCTATTCTAAGATATTCATTCGCACTTCAACCTGAAGAATGTGATGATCCGTGACAATCATCATCATTCTCACCTATGAACGCGTGCCTGACAACCACCTCCGTTCTACATGCAATCAAGCTTGAATGTGTATCTCTTGGGTTTCTAATCTAAGATTGAAACCTTCGTGGTATAGGCTAGAATTATTGGTGGCCATTCTTGAGATCCAAAAAGTCTAAACCTTGTCTGTGGTATTCCGAGTAGGATCTGGGAAGGGATGACTGTGATGAGCTTCAAACTCGCGAGTATTGGGCGTGTGACAGACGCAAAAGGATCAATGGATCCTATTCCAACATGATCGAGAACCAACAGCTGATTAGCCGTGCGGTGACAGCGCATTTAGAACATTTTCACTGAGAGGACGGGAAGTAGCCATTGACAACGGTGATGCCCAACATAAAGCTTGCCATGCAAGGAGCCTTGCGTGCATGAAGAAGAAGACAGTAGGAAAGCAGAAATTCAGAAGACAAGGCATCTCCAAAACCTCAACATGTTCTTCATTACTGCATAACAAGTATTTGTTTCATGTTCTTTTACTTTTTACAATTAAATCTAAGAATTATTGATATCCTGACTAAGAGTTATAAGATAACCATAGCTTGCTTCAAGCCGACAATCTCTGTGGGATCGACCCTTACTCACGTAAGGTATTACTTGGACGACCCAGTGCACTTGCTGGTTAGTTGTGCGGAGTTGCAAAAGTGTGATTGTAATTTCGTGCACCAAGTTTTTGGCGCCGTTGCCGGGGATTGTTCGAGTTTGGACAACTGACAGTTTATTTTGTTGCTTAGATTAGGAATAATTTATTTTTGTTTGTTTAGAGTCACTAAATTTGAGTCCTTTATTTGAGTTTAGTTTCATATTTTAAGTTTGGTGTCAATTGCATGCTTTTATTTTCTTTCAATTTTTTGAATTTGCATCTTTTTAGTTCTTTCTTGATCTTTGAAAATTTTAAGTTTGGTGTCTTCTTTGTGTTTTCCTTTAAATTTTCGAAAATTTGTGTTTGATTTTCTAAAAATTTTAAGTTTGGTGTTTTTGTGCTTTATTTACTTAAAAATTTTTCAAAAATTTGTTCTTGGTGTTCATCTTGATCTTCAAAGTGTTCTTGGTGTTCATCTTGACATTCAAAGTTTTTTTGTTTGTTCTCTTTGTTTTGATCTAAAATTTCTAAGTTTGGTGTCATTTTGTTATTTTTCTCTTTCCTCATTAAAATTCAAAAATAAAAAAATATATATCTTTTCCTTATTTTCTTCATAAATTTCGAAATTTTGCATTAAATTAGTCAAGAATTTTCAAAAACATATCTTTTTTTTAGTCAAGTCAAAATTCTAATTTCAAAAATTGATTTTTCCAAATCTTTTTCAAAAATCAAATCTTTTTAATTTCTTCAATCATATCTTTTCAATAATATCTTTTTTTTAATAAATTGCAATCATATCTTCTCAATCATATCTTTTCAAAATAATTTTCAATCATATTCTTTTGATTGCTAATTTCCAAAATCTTTTTAACTAATTAATTAATTTAGTTTTCAATTTGCTTTTATTTCATTTTCTTCTAATTTTCGAAAACCATACCCAGAATTTTTCAAATCTTTTTAATTAATTAGCCATTTTAGCATTCAAATTATTTATCTTTTTACTTTTTCTCTTGATTTTTGAAACTTTTATTTTATTTTTTTATTTATTTCATTTTATTTTGTTCGGTTAATTTTAATTAAAATAAAATAAAAACAAAAATATATTTTATTTGCAATCCACATCATCTCCCTTTCTCCATCATGGACCTAAGTGGAAGTGAACAGTTCAAAAGGACTCTGGGGTCATATGCTAACCCCATTACAGCTGCATATGGGAGTAGCATTTGTATACCTCCCATCAAGGCAAGCAGTTTTGAGCTAAATCCTCAGCCCATTATCATGGTGCAGCAAAATTGCCAGTATTTCGGTCTTCCACAGGAAGAACCTACTGAGTTTCTGGCACAGTTCTTACAAATTGCTGACACAGTACGTGATAAAGAAGTGGATCAGGATGTCTACAGATTATTACTGTTTTCATTTGCTGTAAAAGATCAAGGTAAGAGGTGGTTAAATAACCAACCCACAGCAAGCATAAAAACATGGAGACAGTTATCAGACAAATTTCTGAATCAATTTTAACCTCCAAAAAGGATGACACAGCTGAGACTGGACATCCAAGGCTTTAAACAAGAGGATCATGAATCCCTTTATAATGCCTGGGAGAGGTACAGAGGGATGCTAAGGAAATGCCCCTCTGAAATGTTTTCAAAGTGGGTACAGTTAGACATCTTCTACTATGGGCTTATAGAAAGATCTCAAATGTCTTTAGACTACTCAGCTGGTGGATCTAAACACATGAGAAAGACGATTGAAGAGGCTCAAGAACTTATAGATACGGTTGCTAGAAATCAACACTTGTACTCTAGCAGTGAGTCCTCCATAAAGGAAGAAGCTAGGGCAGTAACAACTGACCCTAATCCTCAAGAACAGATTATTGAGCTTAATCAACAATTACTTCTTATGACAAAATAATTAGCAGAATTTAACGAGATGCTCCAAGACACTAAAAATGCTAACAAGAATATGGAAGCACAATTGAATCAGACAAGACAGCAGCTATCTAAACAGATAACAGAAGAATGCCAAGCTGTCCAATTAAGGAGCGGAAAGACATTGAATAAATCAGCTCAAAATAGCAGAAATCCAAGAAAGGAACAACTGACAGAGGATGACCAAATCACTACCCAAAATCCCTCTGAGGACAGCAAGAGCCTAGAGAGGAATAATTCTGGCGTTCAAACGCTAGAAAAGGGAGAAAAGTTGGTGTTAAACGCCCATTCCCTGCCTAGTTCTGGCGTTCAAACGCCAGAAAAGGGTGGGAAGCTGGCGTTAAACGCCCATCCAGCACCCAATCTTGGCGTTCAAATGCCAATGAAGGATCAGACACCTGCAAGTGCTGATAGTAACCCCTCTAAGAAGGCTTCTCCAACCACCTCTGTAGGGAATAAACCTGCAGCAACTAAGGTTGAAGAATATAAAGCCAAGATGCCTTATCCTCAGAAACTCCGCCAAGCGGAGCAGGATAAATAATTTGCCCGCTTTGCAGACTATCTCAGGAGTCTTGAGATAAAGATCCCATTTGCAGAGGTACTTGAGCAAATACCCTCTTATGCTAAGTTCATGAAAGAGATCTTAAGTCATAAGAAGGATTGGAGAGAAACTAAAAATGTGTTTCTCACTGAAGAATGCAGTGCAGTCATTCTGAAAAGCTTACCAGAGAAGCTTCAAGATCCAGGGAGCTTTATGATACCATGCACATTAGAGGGTGCTTGTACCAAGACAGCTCTATGTGACCTTGGAGCAAGTATCAATCTAATACCTGCATCTACCATCAGAAAGCTTGGCTTGACTGAAGAGATCAAACAAACCCGGATATGTCTTCAACTTGCTGATGGCTCCATTAAATACCCATCAGGCATAATTGAGGATATGATTGTCAAGGTTGGGCCATTTGCCTTTCCCACTGACTTTGTAGTGTTGGAAATAGAGGAGCACAAGAGTGCAACTCTAATTCTAGGAAGACCTTTCCTAGCAACTGGACGAACTCTCATTGATGTCCAAAAAGGGGAAGTGATCCTGAGAGTCAATGAGGATGAGTTCAAGTTAAATGTTGTCAAAGCTATGCAGCATCCAGACACGTCAAATGACTGGATGAGCGTTGATATTATTGACTCCCTGGTGGAAGAGGTCAATATGACTGAAAGTCTTGAATCAGAGGAAATAAAAGAACCTCTGAAAATCCCTCAGGAAGAAGAGAAACCTCCTAAACCCGAGCTCAAACCACTACTACCATCCCTGAAATATGCATTTCTGGGAGAGGGTGACACTTTTCCAGTGATCATAAGCTCTGCTTTAAATCCACAGGAAGAGAAAGCACTAATTCAAGTGCTAAGGACACACAAGACAGCTCTTGGATGGTCCATAAGTGACCTTAAGGGCATTATCCCAGCAAGATGCATGCACAAGATCCTATTGGAGGATGATGCCAAGCCAGTGGTTCAAGCCATGAAGGAAGTGGTGCAGAAAGAGGTCACTAAGTTACTAGAGGCTGGGATTATTTATCCTATTTCTGATAGCCCCTGGGTGAACCCTGTCCACGTTGTCCCCAAGAAAGGAGGCATGACAGTGGTTCATAATGAAAAGAATGAACTGGTTCCTATAAGAACAGTTACAGGGTTGCGTATGTGTATTGACTACAGAAGGCTCAATACAGCCACCCGAAAGGATCACTTTCCTTTACCATTCATAGACCAGATGCTAGAGAGACTAGCAGGTCATGAATATTACTGCTTTTTGGATGGCTATTCAGGTTACAACCAAATTACAGTGGATCCTCAGGACCAAGAGAAAACAGCATTCACATGTCCTTCTAGAGTATTTGCCTACAGAAGGATGCCTTTTGGTCTGTGCAATGCACCTGCAACCTTTCAGAGATGCATGCTCTTTATTTTCTCTGATATGGTGGAAAAATATCTAGAAGTCTTCATGGATGACTTTTCAGTATTTGGAGACTCATTCAGCTCCTGTCTTGACCATTTAGCACTTGTTATGAAAAGATGCCAAGAGACCAACCTAGATTTAAACTGGGAAAAATGTCACTTCATGGTGACTGAAGAAATTGTCCTTGGGCATAAAATTTCAAACAAGGGAATAGAGGTGGATCAAGCTAAAGTGGAAGTAATTGAAAAATTACCACCACCTGCCAATGTAAAGGCAATCAGAAGCTTTCTGGGACATGCAGGATTCTACAAGAGGTTTATAAAGGATTTTTCAAAAATTGCAAAACCTCTGAGCAATCTGCTAGCTGCTGACACGCCATTTGTATTTGACACAGAGTGTCTGCAAGCGTTTAAAACCCTGAAAGCTAAGCTGGTTGGTGCACGAAATTACAATCACACTTTTGCAACTCCGCACAACTAACCAGCAAGTGCACTGGGTCGTCCAAGTAATACCTTACGTAAGTAAGGGTCGATCCCACGGAGATTGTCGACTTGAAGCAAGCTATGGTTATCTTGTAACTCTTAGTCAGGATATCAATAATTCTCAGATTTAATTGTAAAAATTAAAAAAACATGAAATAAGTACTTGTTATGCAGTAATGAAGAACAAGTTGAGGCTTTGGAGATGCTTTGTCTTCTGAATCTCTGCTTTCCTACTATGTTCTTCTTCATGCACGCAAGGCTACTTCCATGGCAAGCTTTAAGTTGGGCATCACCGTTGTCAATGGCTACTTCCCGTCCTCTCAGTGAAAATGTTCCAAATGCGCTGTCACCGCACGGCTAATCATCTGTCAGTTCTCGATCATGTCGGAATAGGATCCATTGATCCTTTTGCGTATGTCACTACGCCCAACACTCGTGAGTTTGAAGCTCGTCACAGTCATCCCTTCCCAGATCCTACTCAGAATACCACAGACAAAGTTCAGACATTTCGGATCTCAGGAATGGCCGCCAATAATTCTAACCTATACCACGAAGGTTCCAATCTTAGATTAGAAACCCAAGAGATACACATTTAAGCTTGATTGCATATAGAATGGAGGAGGTTGTCAGGCATGCGTTCATAGGTGAGAATGATGATGATTGTCACGGATCATCACATTCATCAGGTTGAAGTGCGAATGAATATCTTAGAATAGAAGCAAGCGTGATAGAATGGAAAACAGTAGTAATTGCATTAATTCATGAAGAACAGCAGAGCTCCTCACCCCCAACAATGGGGTTTAGAGACTCATGCCATAGAAGATACAATATGAAACGTGTAAAGTGTCATGAGGTACAAGATGAATCACTAAAAGTAGTTTTTATAGTAAACTAGTGACCTAGGGTTACAGAAAATGAGTAAGCTAGGGTGTTTAGTGTAAAAATCCACTTCCGGGGCCCACTTGGTGTGTGATTGGGCTGAGCATTGAAGCTTTCATATGTAGAGACTTTTCTTGGAGTTAAACGCCAGCTTTTGTGCTAGTTTGGGCGTTTAACTACAGCTTTTGTGCCAGTTCTGGCGTTAAACGCCAAAATTCTTGAGCTGACTTGGGACGCCTATTTGGGCCATCAAATCTCAGGCAAAGTATGCACTATTATATATTGCTGGAAAGCCCAGAATGTCTACTTTCCAACGCAATTGAGAGAGCGCCAATTGAGCTTCTGTAGCTCCAGAAAATCCACTTCGAGTGCAGGGAGGTCAGAATCCAATAACATCTGCAGTCCTTTTTTAGCCTCTGAATCAGATTTTTGCTCAGGTCTCTCAATTTCAGCCAGAAAATACCTGAAATCACAGAAAAATACACAAACTCATAGTAAAGTCCAGAAAAGTGAATTTTAAATAAAAACTAATAAAAATATAATAAAAACTAACTAAAATATACTAAAAACATACTAAAAATAGTGCCAAAAAGCGTATAAATTATCCGCTCATCACAACACCAAACTTAAATTGTTGCTTGTCCCCTAGCAACTAAAAATCAAATAGGATAAAAAGAAAGAATATGCAATGAATTCCAAAAACATCTATGAAGATCAGTATTAATTAGATGAGCGGGGTTTTTAGCTTTTTGCTTCTGAACAGTTTTGGCATCTCACTTTATCCTTTGAAGTTCAGAATGATTGGCATCTATAGGAACTCAGAATTCAGATAGTGTTATTGATTCTCCTAGTTCAGTATGTTGATTCTTGAACACAGCTACTTTATGAGTCTTGGCCATGACCCTAAGCATTTTGTTTTCCAGTATTACCACCGGATACATAAATGCCACAGACACATAACTGGGTGAACCTTTTCAGATTGTGACTCAGCTTTGCTAGAGTCCCCAATTAGTGGTGTCCAGAGCTCTTAAGCACACTCTTTTTGCTTTTGGACCACGACTTTAACCGCTCAGTCTCAAGTTTTCACTTGACACCTTCACGCCACAAGCACATGGTTAGGGACAGCTTGGTTTAGCCGCTTAGGCCAGGATTTTATTCCTGTGGGCCCTCCTATCCACTGATGCTCAAACCCTTGGATCCTTTTTTATTTTACCCTTGACTTTGGTTTAAAGGGCTATTGGCTTTTTCTGCTTGCTTTTTCTCTTTTTTTTTTTTCTCTCTTCTTTTTTTTTTCACCATTTTTTTCCTGCAAGCTATTCACTGCTTTTTCTTGCTTCAAGAATCATTTTTATGATTTTTCAGATTATCAACAACATTTCTCCTTTTCCATTATTCTTTCAAGAGCCAACAATTTTAACATTCATGAACAACAAATTCAAAAAATATGCACTGTTCTAGCATTCATTCAGAAAACAAATAATATTGCCACCACATCAAAATAATTAATCTGTTTTAAAATTCGAAATTCATGTACTTCTTTTTCTTTTTGTAATTAAAACACTTTTTATTTAAGAAAGATGATGGATTCATAGGACATTTATAGCTTTAAGGCATAGACACTAAGACACTAATGCTCATGTAATAAAAACACAAACATAGATAAACATAAAGCATAAAAATTCGAAAACAGAAAATAAAGAACAAGGAAATTAAAGAACGGGTCCACCTTAGTGATGGCGGCTAATTCTTCCTCTTGAAGATCTTATGGAGTGCTTGAGCTCCTCAATGTCTCTTCCTTGCCTTTGTTGCTCCTCTCTCATGATTCTTTGATCTTCTCTAATTTCATGGAGGAGGATAGAATGCTCTTGGTGTTTCACCCTTAGTTATCCCATATTGGAACTTAATTTTCCTAGGGAGGTGTTAATTTGCTCCCAATAATTTTGTGGAGAAAAAGCATCCCTTGAGTTGAATCTCTCCATCTCCCATGACTCAGAGGTGGAAGCTTTTGCCTTCCCTTTCCTCTTTCTAGAGGTTTCTCCGGCCTTAGGTGCCATAAATGGTTATGGAAAAACAAAAAGCAATGCTTTTACCACACCAAACTTAGAAGGTTTGCTCGTCCTCGAGCAAAAGAAGAAGGAAGAGAGTAGAGGAATAATAAATAGAGGAGATGGAGGGGGGTTAGTGTTTCGGTCAAGGGGGAGAAGTTTGGGAGGGAAAGTGGTTTGAATTTGAATGGTGAGGTAGGTGGGGTTTATGATGGATGGATGTGGATTGGTGAAGGGTATTTGGGGAAGAGCATTATGAAAAGGTGTGAAGAAGAGAGAGAGTGAGTTGAGGTTGATGGGGATCCTGTGGGGTACACAGATCCTGAGGTGTCAAGGATTTCTCATCCCTACACCAATTAGGCTTGCAAAATGCCCTTTGCTGCCAATCCTGGCGTTCAACGCCAGGTTGCTGCCCATTTCTGACGTTTAACGCCAGCTTCTTGCCCTTTTCTGGCGTTAAACGCCAGTTTGGTGCCCATTTCTGGCGTTAAACGCCCAGAATGGTGCCAGACTGGGCGTTTAACGCCCATTCTGCTGCTCTTACTGGCGTTTGAACGCCAGTAAGCTCCTCCTCTAGGGTGTGCTATTTTTAATGCCATTTTTCATTCTGTTTTTGCTTTTTTAGTTGTTTTTGTGACTCCACATGATCATCAACCTAAAGAAAAATATAAAATAACAATGGAAAATAAATATATATGATTAAAGAACATTGGGTTGCCTCCCAATAAGCGCTTCTTTATTGTCTTTAGCTGGACCTTGACTGAGCTTTATTCTAGTCTCAGTTTTGAGCATTCTTGCTCAAAATTGCTTTCAAGATAATGTTTGATTCTCTATCCATTAACAATGAACTTTTTGTCAGAATCAATATCTTGAAGCTCAACATATCCATATGGTGACACTCCTGTAATCACATATGGTCTCCTCCACCGGGATTTTAATTTCCCGGGGAATAATCTGAGCCTAGAGTTGAACAGCAGATCTTTTTATCATGGCTCAAAGACTCTGGATGACAATTTTTTGTCATGCCACTTTTTTGTTTTTTCCTTATAAATTTTTGCATTTTCAAAAGCATTGAGTCTGAACTCCTCTAGCTCATTTAGCTAGAGCAATCTTTTCTCACCAGTTAACTTAGCATCCAGGTTTAGGAATCTGGTTGCCCAGTAGGCTTTATGTTCCAGTTCCACGGGCAGATGATAGGCCTTGCCATACACAAGCTGGTATGGAGAGGTTCCTATAGGAGTCTTGAATGCTGTTCTGTATGCCCACAGAGCATCATCCAAGCTCTTTGCCCAATCCTTTCTACGGGCAATTACAGTCCGTTCCAGGATTCTCTTTAGTTCTTTATTAGAGACTTCAGCCTACCCATTTATCTGTGGATGATACGGAGTTGCTACTTTGTGGCTAATTCCATATCGAATCATAGCAGATTAAATATGTTTATTACAGAAATGGGTGCCCCATCACTGATTAGTACTCTGGGAACACCAAATCTGCTGAAAATATGTTTCTGGAGGAACTTCTGCACAGTCTTGGTATCATTAGTGGCTATGGCAATTGCCTCCACCCATTTAGATACGTAGTCTACTGCCACCAGAATGTAAGTGTTTGAGTATGATGGTGGGAAAGGACCCATGAAGTCAATACCCCATACATCAAACAACTCAATCTCTAAGATCCCTTGTTGAGGCATGGCATAACCATGAGGCAAGTTACCAGCTCTTTGGCAACTGTCACAGTTAGGCACAAACTCTCGGGCATCTCTATAGAGAGTAGGCCAATAGAAGCCACATTGGAGGACTTTAGTGGCTGTTCGCTCACTTCCGAAATGTCCTCCATACTGTGATCCATGGCAATGCCACAGGATCTTCTGTGTCTCCTCTCTAGGGACACATCTGCAGATCATTCCGTCTACGCATCTCTTAAAGAGATATGGTTCATCCCATAAGTAGTACTTTGCATCAGAAATTAGTTTTTTCTTTTGCAACCTGCTGTACTCCTGGGGTATGAACCTCACAGCTTTATAATTTGCAATGTCTGCAAACCATGGTACTTCCTGAATGGCAAAAAGTTGCTCATCTAGAAAGGTCTCAGAGATCTCAGTAGGAGGGAGGGACGCCCCTGCTACTGGTTCTATCCGGGACAGGTGATCAGCTACCTGGTTCTCTGTCCCTTTTCTGTCTCTTATTTCTATATCAAACTCTTGCAGAAGCAACACCCATCTTATGAGCCTGGGTTTTGAATCCTGCTTTGTGAGTAGATATTTAAGAGCAGCATGGTCAGTATACACTATCACTTTTGAACCTAATAAATAGGATCTAAACTTGTCAATGGCATAAACTACTGCAACTAACTCCTTTTCTGTGGTTGTGTAATTCTTCTGTGCATCATTTAGAACACAACTGGCATAGTAAATAACGTGCAGAAGCTTGTTATGCCTTTGTCCCAACACTGCACCAATGGCATGGTCACTGGCATCACACATTAATTTGAATGGTACTGTCCAGTCAAGTGCAGAGATGACTGGTGCTGTGACCAGCTTGGCTTTCAGGGTCTCAAACGCCTGCAGACACTCTGTGTCAAACACAAATGGCATGTCAGCAGCTAATAGGTTGCTGAGAGGTTTTGCAATTTTTGAAAAATCCTTTATGAACCTCCTATAGAATCCTGCATGCCCTAGAAAGCTTCTGATTGCCTTAACATTGGCAGGTGGTGGTAATTTCTCAATTACCTCTACCTTGGCTTGATCCACCTCTATCCCCTTGCTTGAAATTTTGTGCCCAAGGACAATTCCTTCAGTCACCATAAAGTGAAATTTTTCCCAGTTTAAGACCAGGTTAGTCTCTTGGCACCTTTTCAAGACAAGTGCTAGATGATCAAGACAGGAGCTAAATGAGTCTCCAAATACTGAGAAGTCATTCATGACGACTTCCAGGAACTTCTCTACCATATCAGAGAAGATAGAGAGCATGCACCTCTGAAAGGTTGCAGGTGCATTGCATAGACCAAAAGGCATTCTTCTGTAAGCAAATACTCCAGATGGACATGTGAATACTGTTTTCTCTTAGTCTTGAGGATTCACTGCAATTTGGTTGTAGCCTGAATAGCCATCCAAAAAGTAGTAGTATTCATGGCCTGCTAGTCTCTCTAGCATTTGGTCTATGAATGGTAAAGAAAAATGATCCTTTCTGGTGGCTGTATTGAGCCTTCTGTAGTCAATACACATACGCCACCTTGTAACTGTTCTTGTGGGAACCAATTCATTCTTTTCATTATGAACCACTGTCATGCCTTCCTTCTTGGGGACAACTTGGACAGGGCTCACCCAGGGGCTATCAGAAATAGGATAAATAATCCCAGCCTCTAGTAACTTAGTGACCTCTTTCTGCACCACTTCCTTCATGGCTGGATTTAGCCGCCTCTGTGGTTGAACCACTGGCTTGGCATCATCCTCCAATAGGATTTTGTGCATGCATCTTGCTGGGCTAATGCCCTTAAGGTCACTTATGGACCACCCAAGAGCTGTCTTGTGTGTCCTTAGCACTTGAATTAGTGCTTTCTCTTTCTGTGGATATAAAGCAGAGCTTATGATAATTGGAAAAGTGTCACCCTCTCCCAGAAATGCATATTTCAGGGATGGTGGTAGTGGTTTGAGCTCTGGTTTAGGAGGTTTCTCCTCTTCCTGAGGGATTTTTAGAGGTTTTTTTATTTCCTCTGGTTCCTCCAAATCAGGCTGAACATCTTTAAAGATGTCCTCTAGCTCTGATTCAAGACTCTCAGTCATATTGATCTTTTCCACCAAAGAGTCAACAATATCAGTGATTATGCAGTCATTTGATGTGTCTGGATGCTGCATAGCTTTGACAGCATTTAACTTGAACTCATCCTCATTGACTCTCAGGGTCACTTCCCCTTTTTGTACATTAATAAGAGTTCGTCCAGTTGCTAGGAAAGGTCTTCCTAGAATGAGAGTTGCACTCTTGTGCTCCTCCATTTCTAGCACTACAAAGTCTGTGGGAAAGGCAAATGGCCCAACCTTGACAATCATGTCCTCAATGATGCCTGATGGATATTTAATGGAGCCATCAGCAAGTTGAAGACATATCCGGGTTAGTTTGACTTCTTCAGTCAACCTAAGCTTTCTGATAGTTGATGCAGGTATTAGGTTGATACTTGCTCCAAGGTCACATAGAGCTGTCTTGGTGGAAGCACCCTCTAATGTGCATGGTATCATAAAGCTTCCTGGATCTTAAAGCTTTTCTGGTAAGCTTTTTAGAATGACTGCACTGCAGTCTTCAGTGAGAAACACTCTTTCAGTTTCTCTCCAATCCTTCTTATGACTTAAGATCTCTTTCATGAACTTAGCATAAGAGGGTATTTGCTCAAGTGCCTCTGCAAACGAAATCTTTATTTCAAGAGTCCTGAGATAGTCTGCAAAGCGGGCAAATTGTTTATCCTGTTCTGCTTGGTGGAGCTTCTGAGGATAAGGCATGTTGGCTTTATATTCTTCAACCTTAGTTGCTGCAGGTTTATTCCCTACAGAAGTGGTTGGAGAAGCCTTCTTAGAGGAGTTACTATCAGCACTTGCAGGTGTCTGATTCCTCATTGGCGTTTGAACGCCAGGATTGGGTGCTGGATGGGCATTTAACGCCAGCTTCCCACCCTTTTCTGACGTTTGAACGCCAGAACTGGACAAGGAATGGGCGTTTAACGCCAACTTTTCCCCCTTTTCTGGCGTTTGAACGTCAGAGTTATTCCTCTCTGGGCTCTTGATGTCCTCAGAGGGATTTTGGGCAGTGGTTTGGTCATCCTCTGTCATTTGTTCCTTTCTTGACTTTTTGCTACTTTGAGCTGAGTTATTCAATGTCTTCCCGCTCCTTAGTTGGACAGCTTGGCATTCTTCTGTTATCTATTTAGATAGCTTCTGTCTTGTCTGATTCAATTGTGCTTCTATATTCTTGTTAGCATTTTTAGTGTCTTGGAGCATCTCTTTGAATTCTTCTAATTGTTTTGTCATAAGGAGTAATTGCTGATTAAGTTCAACAATCTGTTCTTGAGGATTAGGATCAGTAGTTACTACCATAGCCTCTTCTTTTATAGAGGACTCACTGTTTGAGTATAGATGTTGATTTCTAGCAACTGTATCTATGAGTTCTTGAGCCTCTTCAATTGTTTTTCTCATGTGTATAGATCCACCAGCTGAGTGGTCTAGAGACATTTAAGCTCTTTCTGTAAGCCCATAGTAAAAGATGTCTAACTATACCCACTCTGAAAACATTTCAGAGGAGCATTTCTTTAGCATCCCTCTATACCTCTCCCAGGCAGTATAAAGGGATTCATGATCCTCTTGTTTAAAGCCTTGGATGTCCAGCCTTAGCTGTGTCATCCTTTTTAGAGGGTAAAATTGATTCAGGAATTTGTCTGATAACTGTCTCCATGTTTTTATGCTTGCTGTGGGTTGGTTATTTAACCACCTCTTAGCTTGATCTTTTACAGCAAATGGAAACAGTAATAATCTGTAGACATCCTGATCCACTTCTTTATCACGTATTGTGTCAGCAATTTGTAAGAACTGTGCCAGAAACTCAGTAGGTTCTTCCTGTGGAAGACCGAAATACTGGCAATTTTGCTGCACCATGATAATGAGCTGAGGATTTAGCTCAAAACTGCTTGTTTTGATGGGAGGTATACAGATGCTACTCCCATATGCAGCTGTAATGGGGTTAGCATATGACCCCAGAGTTCTTCTGGACTGTTTATTTCCACTTATGTCCATGATGGAGAAAGGGAGATGATGTGGATTGCAAATAAAATATATTTTGGTTTTTATTTTATTTTAATAAAAATTAACCGAAAAAAATAAAACAAAATAAATGAAAAATAAAATAAAAGTTTTGAAAATTAAGAGAAAAAGTAAAAAGATAAATAAATAATTCGAATGCTAAAATGGCTAATTAATTAAAAAGATTTGAAAAATTCTGGATATGGTTTTCGAAAATTAGAAGAATAATGAAATAAAAGCAAATTGAAAACTACATTAATTAATTAATTAAAAAGATTTTGAAATTAGCAATCAAAAAGATATGATTGAAAATTATTTTTGAAAAAGATATGATTGAGAAGATATGATTGCAATTAAAAAAAAAAGATATGATTGAATAAATTAAAAAGATTTGATTTTTTTTTTGAAAAAGATTTGAAAAGATCAATTTTTAAAATTAGAATTTTGACTTGACTAAAAAGAAAAGATATGATTTTGAAAATCTTTGACTATTTTAATGCAAAATTTCAAAATTTATGAGTAAAATAAGGAAAAGATATTTTTTTTATTTTTGAATTTTAATGAGGAAAGAGAAAAACAACAAAATGACACTAAACTTAGAAATTTTAGATCAAAACAAAGGGAACAAATAAGAAAACTTTGAATGTCAAGATGAACACCAAGAACACTTTGAAGATCAAGATGAACACCAAGAACAAATTTTTGAAAAAAATTTAAGTAAATAAAAGCACAAAAGACACCAAACTTAAAATTTTTAGAAAATCAAACACAAATTTTCGAAAAATTAAAGGAAAACACAAAGAAGATACCAAACTTAGAATTTTTAAAGATCAAGAAACAACTAAGAGTATGCAAATTCGAAAAATTAAAAGAAAGTAAAAGCATGCAATTGACACCAAACTTAAAATATGAAACTAAACTCAAATAAAAGACTCTAAACCAACAAAAATAAAATATTCCTAATCTAAGCAACAAGATAAACCGTCAGTTGTCCAAACTCGAACAATCCCCGGCGACGGCGCAAAAAACTTGGTGCACGAAATTACAATCACACTTTTGCAACTCCGCAAAACTAACCAGCAAGTGAACTGGGTCATTGATAAACCACTATTTCATGGTTTATCTTGTGCTCAATTGAGTTGTTTTTATCAACTCTTTACCTATTTATTCATACTAATCGCATGCTTTATGTCTTCCTTCCTGATTTTGTGCTATGATTGAAAACATGCTTCTTTGGCCTTTATGTTGCTAATATTAATCCTCTCTTATACCATTAGATGTCTTGATATGTGTGTTAAGTGATTTCAGAGATTACAGGTCAGGAATGGCTCAGAGGATAGAAAGGAAGCATGCAAAAGTGGAAGGAATACAAGAAGTTGGAGAAACTGCTAAGCTGTCCAGCCTGACCTCTTCGCACTCAAACGGCTATAACTTCAGCTACAGAGGTCCAAACGATGCGGTTTCAGTTGCGTTGGAAAGCTAACGTCCGGGGCTTCAATTTGATATATAATTTGCCATAGTTGCCCCAAAGTTAGGCGATGCGAACACGTGAATTACGCACCCGCATCGCATCTGCGAACTTCAATCCGCACGGACGCGTGGACGACGCCTCCGCGTCACTTGCCCGCGACCTGAACGTAACAGAAATCACAGGGAGCGATTTCTGAGCTGCTTTTGACCCAGGTTTCAGCCTAGAACACACAGATTAGAGGCTATAAAGTGGGGGAATGCATCCATTCATAAGGAGGCTCGCATAATTCACTTCTCATGATTTAGATTTAGTTTTGAGAAAGGTTCTCTCCTCTCTCTTTTAGGATTTAGATTTAGGATTTTATTCGCTTTCAGGATTATCTCTTTTTATCAGGTTCAACATTCCTTTTTAATTACTTGTCCTCTCAATTTAGTTTATGAATTCTTCTATGTTACAGATTACTCTTTGAATTTAATGTTATTAAGGTATTTCAGTTTATTATTGCTTTCTTTAATCTATGTTACTGTTGCTTTCCA
The DNA here is from genome assembly GCF_059453495.1 of Arachis ipaensis. Classification (NCBI taxonomy): domain Eukaryota; kingdom Viridiplantae; phylum Streptophyta; class Magnoliopsida; order Fabales; family Fabaceae; genus Arachis; species Arachis ipaensis. Next base: position 40,000,982 of record NC_142442.1, read on the forward strand.
TCTAAAGGCATTTTTATTCCAATAGATTTACTTTTCCCTTTTGGTCTTGGTTAAGAAATCAGTAACTCAGGAGTTATCAAACTCAAACATGATTGATAATTGTTATCTTTGCTAATTGAATTGAACTTCAATAATCCCAATCTTTCCTTAGGGATTAACTAGGATTTGAAGATCAAACTAATTAGTCACTTGACTTTTCTTTACTTTAAGTAAAGACTAACTGAGTGGAATTAAGATTCAATCTTCATCATCATTGATAAGGATAACTAGGATAGGACTTCTAATTTCTCATACCTTGCCAAAAGTTTATTTTACAGTTATTTATTTATTTTATTTGTCATTTAACATACTAGTTCCTTACTTTCAAAACCCCCAATTTACAAAACTCATAACCAATAATAAGAACATAGCTCCCTACAATTCGTTGAGAAGACGACCCGAGGTTTAAATACTCGGTTATCAATTTTAAAGGGGTTTGTTACTTGTGACAACCAAAACGTTTGTACGAAAGGTTGATTGCTTGGTTTAGTAACTATACTTGCAACGAGAGTTTAATATAACTTCTAAATCATCAATCTTCCGGCTCTTTCAAAATGGCGCCGTTGCCGGAGAATTGCAAACGTGTGCCTTATTATTGGTTATTGTAAATATTTGCTTTTAAATTGATTTTTTTTCGGAAAAAAAATTTTAAATTCAAATTTCAAATTTCAAAATTTAAAATCTCAAAATTCAAATCTTTTTCAAAAATCATATCTTTTTCAAAAAAATCTTATCTTATCTTATTTCAAAAATCAAATTTTAAATTTTAATTTTCAAAAATTCAAAATTCAAAATTTTCAAATTTCAAATTTCAAAAAAAAATTTTTAATTTTCAAATTCAAAATTTAAATTTCAATAACCTTTTAATTTAAAATTTGATTTTATTTTCGTTTTTTATTTTAATTACTATTATGAGTTCTCACCCCTCTCGCTTTGAGTTTGGTTACAATTATGTTGCAGGAAGAGAAAACTATAATGAAAATAGACATCAAGGTGGGAAGAATCAAAGATGGGAGGAGCCACAAGGATTTGATCAACCCTCTTGGCGACAACCACCTCCAATGGACTATCAACAACCACCACCATATGCCTATGAATCCTTTCCTCAACATGACTTGGGACCATCATACTCACAAGCCCCTTACCACCAAACACCACCATATGACCCTAACCCTTATCCACCATACCAACCACCTTATGAGCCATATGAACCATACATAGAACCACCCCAATTCTAACCCAATTACTCCCAAGAATCACCACCTCCATATGCACCATATCTATATCCATCCATCTAAACAAGAATCAACGGATCGGCTCACGAAAACATGTGCAAAACTTCAAGCAACCCTTCGCCAACTGGATCAAGCGATAAATCGATTACCTTCCCGACGTTCGGACACTCAAGGAACCCCCATGGCTTCATGTGGGTAATCTAATGAAGAACGTAGCATGAAAGATATATTAGAAACTCCGGTGGACAGTGAGCAACACGATTTTATATTGAAACAATTGGAAGAAGCTACGCCTACCATTGAGGAGAAAGAAGTGGTTGAAGACTTAGGAGATGCGGAACCTCCATGGGAAACTCAAGTTATAGAGCTTCCTTCAAAGACGTTTGAAATTGATGTTGAGGAGGGTGTACAACCTCCAAGGCGTATCATGGTTGAAAACTTTGAAGGAGATGATAAAGAGATGGATTCAATCATTGATGAAGTCTTATCTACATTTGAATCCTCTCCCGTTGGACTAGACATGGAGATTAAAGAAGAAGAAGCACAACCTCCCATACCCTTGGTAAACAATGAAGAAGAGATTGAATTGGAAGAAAGCTACCAAGAGGAAGAGGTTGATATTGAAGAAGTTTGCAAAGAGGTGGAAGTTGTCAAAAAGCACAAGGGAGTGGAGCTTGAAATCACTTTGCCAAAGTTATTGGAGACTGATAAACCACTATTTTATGGTTTATCTTGTACTCAATTGAGTGGATTTTATCAACTCTTCACCCACTTATTCATAATATTTGCATGGTTTTATATTTCCTTCTTGATTTTGTGCTATGATTGAAAACGTGCTTCTTTGATCTTATATTTGCTTATTATTAGTCCTCTCTTATTACCATTAGATGCCTTGATATGTGTGTTAAGTGATTTCAGAGATTACAGGGCAGGAATGGCTCAGAGGATGGAAAGGAAGCACGCAAAAATGGAAGGAATACAAGAAGTTGGAGAAACTGCTAAGCTGTCCAGCCTGACCTCCTCGCACTCAAACGGCTATAACTTTAGCTACAGAGGTCCAAACGACGCGGTTCCAGTTGTGTTGGAAAGCTAATGTCTGGGGCTTCGATCTGATATATAATATGCTATGGTTCCCTTGACGCTAGGTGACGCGACTGCGTGATCCATGCAGCCGCGTCGCAGTGACAGAAATCAGCGCATTTGAATTCGCAACCAACGAATTCTGGGCTATTTCTGACCCAGTTTGCGACCCAGAAAACACAGATTAGAGGTTATAAAGTGGGGGAATGCATCCATTCATGAGATGCTCTCATATTCACAATTTTAGGAGTAGATGTAGTTTTTAGAGAGAGAGGTTCTCTTCTCTCTCTTAGGATTAGGATTTAGGACTTCTCTTAGTTTTAGGACTTCTCTTGAGTTATCAAACTCATTGTTGATCGAAAATTAGAATTCTTCAAGAATTACTTCGAGATCCAATAACTCTAAATTTTCCCAAGGAAAGACTGGGACTTGAGGATTCGAATTAATTCGTCCACTTAACTTACCTTCATAGTTAGAGGTTAACAAAGTGGGAGAAAATTCCATTCTCATCACAATTGATAAGGATAACCAGGATAGGACTTCCAGTTCTTCATACCTTGCCAAGAGATTTTATTATTGTTAATTTATTTTACTTGTCATTTAAATATACCTGTGCCCATTGCCCAAACTCAACATTCCCCAGAAAACTCATAACTAATAATAAATACACCTCCCTACAATTCCTTGAGAAGACGACCCGAGGTTTAAATACTCGGTTATCAATTTTAAAGGGGTTTGTTACTTGTGACAACCAAAAATGTTTGTACGAAGGGATTTCTGTCGGTTTAGAGAGTATATCTACAACGCGACTGTTTTTATGAAATTCTTTACTGGCAAAAATCCTAATGTCAGAGACCCCTCCCCCTAAGTTGCCATCATCCTTCACAACATTCAAGTGGGTAAAATTCATATCCCTTAGCTTTCTAATTCCACTTGAATATGGGCTACTGGAGATGGACGATCAACTTAGAGCTCTTTGTGGCATTAAGAGTAAGACGAAAATGGTCAGTGGTAAGAATTGTCCTGCAAGGTTCATTATGGTTGGAAGCTTTCAGTTTAAACGCAAAGGTTGGTGTAAAGCTCAATTGAATGGGTCTAGGAAGCTGTTTGGTAGCTGCAGTGAGAATTCAAATTACTTATCACTCGGCTGGAAAAATACAGATCCCGACAAAAATGGGTGTAAAAGCAAGATTTGGGATCCTGGAATCTGCTCTGACATTTGTCACCCCGGGAGCCTAAGAATCTGTTTGAAGCTTCTTAAGGGCTTTACATGCCTAGTTTGGGACCCCGGAGGTTACTGGAGATACAAACATTGGTGGAGATTCCTGGATGAGTTCAAGCACAAGCCACTATAATAGGGAGCTCACCAAATGTCCAACTTAAGGACTTTAACTAAAAGTGCTAGGTGGGAGACAACCCACCATGGTATGATCGTTCCTTTTCCAGTTTTAATTCTAGTGTGTTTTGTTTGTTTTTAAGTTTTATTTTATTTCATTGGACCTGGAATCATGCATAACATTCATATTAGCATTGCATTCTGCATACTGCATTATTAAAAAAAAAAAAGCACGCACGCGACGTGGCAGCGTCACTGACGCGTCCGCGTCGCCAGTGCATTGGGAAGAAAAAAATCTAACAGAGAGTCACGCGATAGCGTGGCTGGAGGCCTGCCTTTGGCACAAATTGATCCACGCGACCGCGTCGCTGACGCGTCCGCGTCATGTGGGAACTTTGGCCTCCCACGCGACCGCGTCACCGACGCGGCCGCGTGACATGAAAATCGACGTGAAAATGGTGCATAGCCGAAAGTTATGCTAGAGTGGTGCTGGACTGGTGCTGAACGCCCAGCCTTACCACGCGGACGCATGGCTCACACGTCCGCGTCACATCCCTATCATGACCACTCACGAGATCGCGTCAACCACGCGACCGCGTCACCCTAAGATTTGGCAATAATGCATTTTGAACAGAGAGTTGTGCGAGCGCGAGGCTGCCCTCGCGCCAGTAGCACAAAATGCGTCACGCGTCCGCGTGACCGACGCGACCGCGTCGATTAATTTAAGCGCAAGTCGCGCAACCGCGTCCGCCATGCGTCCGCGTCGCTTGCGCCGCACAGCTTATCCAGATCAGCCAATTATCTTATCTTTTCTTCCCCAATCCTAATTTCTTCAATCTTTTCTTCTTTCTTCTTTCTTTCTTACTTGATTTCTTTCCCTTCTCATTCTTCTTATCTTTTATTTTATTTTATTTATTTGCATACTTTCATTCATTGCATTTTAATTTTGTATATTTTTATTTTCTTTTCTAAATTTATTATTTTACCATTGGTGTTCAAATGTTCTTATTCAACTGTTATATCTTTTCTGGTATTATCTTAGTGCTTATGACTTGTTTTATTCTGATTGGGTAATATTATTTAAATCAATGCTAATCTTTTATGATACTTGTACTTCTCTTGTATTGATATGAACTTATACTATCTTGCATTACCCACATTTTCCTCTCCTTTGTTGTAAATTTTGCACCACTAGTATGCCATATGCTTATATTGTTTTCTCACGTACATGTTGAAGCTTCCATGTAAGTGAGACCCTTATCATTTTGCATTAACCCAACCATACTTCATTTATTTTCTTATCTTTATTATTGGGTTACCTTTCTTCCCTTTTTCTTTCAAGATGGCCACAGGAAGAGAACCGGAAGACGTTTACATGGGGAAACAAGACAAGTCCATCTGCACAATCTTTGGAAAAAAGCGCCAGTTGGAACAACCCGTCCACCTGCACATCTCAGCATGCACCGAGGACGGTGCAATCTTTAAGTGTGGGGAGGTCGATACCGACTTCCATGGGTTAGTCACTTCATATTTTAGCACCAATGTTTAATTTCCTTTGTTAAATTAGTTGTTGCATTTGCATATTTGTTTGATTTTATGCATCTAGTTACTACTTGGTTAAAGTAATAAAATTCTTTTAAGACCCTATCTTTGAAAATTTTCACTAATTTAAATTGAAAAAATTTTTATGTTAAAACTTGTTTGAAGTTGTATTTGGAACATGGTTTTTGAGCCAAAGAACACACAACCTGTGAGATTTTGAGCTTATTTACATGGTTACATTATTTAACCATAAATTTTTATTCTTGTGTGTTTTCTTCACTATGATTGCAGCCTTTGCTTTGTTCCATTCTATATGTCCAATATGTAGTGTATTTACATGCTTGCATATGATTGAGGCCATTATTTGATTTTTACTCACTTATCCCAAATAAGCCTACCGTTTCAATCACCTTTGTTTGCCACCTTGAGCCTTTTTAATCCCATTTATTCTATATTTTACCACATCACTAGCCTTAAGCAGAAAAACAAATTAAAAACCCCAATTGAATCTTTGATTAGCTTAAGATAGAGATTGTGCATCAACTAAGTGTGGAGAAATTGTGGGAACATGGATTAATAAGGGAATGTATCATGTTTCTAATTTATTTGAATATTGGAAATTTGGGAACCTACTCATGAAAAACTAAAATAGAAAAATAATAGAAAATCCATGTGCATTGATAAGTTATGTTTATTTCTCTACAAAAAAAAAAGAAAAATCCAAAAATATTCAAATAAGTAAATAAATAAGGGGACAAAATTACCCCAATGCTAAGTTAATAAAACGATCAATGCACATGTGATAAAAGTAAAGAAATATCAAAATTTTGGTACATGAGTATGAGAATCATATAAAAGTGAGAATTATGGGTAGCTAGGCATGAATTTAAAAGTATATAGAGTATATGTATATTAGGTGAGAGCTTAGGCTAATTAAAGATTCATATTATAGCTCACTTGGCCATACATATATCCTCACCCTTACCTTAGCCCCATTACAACCTTGAAAAGACCTCATGATGTTTGTATTAGCATGCTAAATATTTGTTGATTGGTTAGATAAAGAACAAGGTTTAGAAGTCATGATTAGAGAAGAATAGAGTGATTAACCCTAGACATTTGAGAGATTAGAGTGATATACATTACCAGTAAGGGTTCAATGCTTGATTCTATGTTCCCTGCTTTCATGAGCTATCTTCTTACAAGTTTACTTGTCTTTTATTGTATAATTTGAATTAGTGAAATCTGATTCATGTTTGTCTTGGAGAACTTATTTATTTTTAACCAAGTAGGTAGAATCATTATGCATGTAGTTGCATTCATATAGATAAGTTGCATTTCATACATTCTACTACTCCTCTTCACCTTTATAGCTTCTCTTGAGCTTAGCATGAGGACATGCTAATGTTTAAGTGTGGGGAGGTTGATAAACTACAATTTCATGGTTTATCTTGTGCTCAATTGAGTGGTTTTTATCAACTCTTTACCCATTTATTCATACTAATCACATGCTTTATATCTTCCTTTCTGATTTTGTGCTATGATTGAAAACATGCTTCTTTGGCCTTTATATTGCTAATATTAATCGTCTCTTATCACCATTAGATGCCTTGATATGTGTGTTAAGTAATTTCAGAGATTACAGGGTAGAAATGGCTCAGAGGATAGAAAGGAAGCATCCAAAAGTGGAAGGAATACAAGAAGTTGGAGAAACTGTTAAGCTGTCCAGCCTGACCTCTTCGCACTCAAACGGCTATAACTTTATCTACAGAGATCCAAACGATGCGGTTCTAGTTGAGTTGGAAAGCTAACGTCCGGTGCTTCGATTTGATATATAATTTGCCATAGCTTCCCCAAAGTTAGGCAACGCGAACGCGTGAATGACGCGCCCGCATTGCATCTGCGAACTTCAATCCGCGCGGACGCGTGAACGACGCCTCCGCGTCACTTGCCCGCGACCTGAACGTAACAAAAATCGCAGGGAGCGATTTCTGAGCTTCTTTTGACCCAATTTTCAGCCCAGAACACACAGATTAGAGGCTATAAAGTGGGGGAATGCATCCATTCATAAGGAGGCTCGCATAATTCACTTCTCATGATTTAGATTTAGTTTTGAGAAAGGTTCTCTCCTCTCTCTTTTAGGATTTAGATTTAGGATTTTATTCGCTTTCAGGATTATCTCTTTTTATCAGGTTCAACATTCCTTTTTAATTACTTGTCCTCTCAATTTAGTTTATGAATTCTTCTATGTTACAGATTACTCTTTGAATTTAATGTTATTAAGGTATTTCAGTTTATTATTGCTTTCTTTAATCTATGTTACTGTTGCTTTCCATCTAAAGGCATTTTTATTCCAATAGATTTACTTTTCCCTTTTGGTCTTGGTTAAGAAATCAGTAACTCAGGAGTTATCAAACTCAAACATGATTGATAATTGTTATCTTTGCTAATTGAATTGAACTTCAATAATCCCAATCTTTCCTTAGGGATTAACTAGGATTTGAAGATCAAACTAATTAGTCACTTGACTTTTCTTTACTTTAAGTAAAGACTAACTGAGTGGAATTAAGATTCAATCATCATCATCATTGATAAGGATAACTAGGATAGGACTTCTAATTTCTCATACCTTGCCAAAAGTTTATTTTACAGTTTTTTATTTTTTTTATTTGTCATTTAACACACTAGTTCCTTACTTTCAAAACCCCTAATTTACAAAACTCATAACCAATAATAAGAACATACCTCCCTGCAATTCCTTGAGAAGACGACCCGAGGTTTAAATACTCAGTTTTCAATTTTAAAGGGGTTTGTTACTTGTGACAACCAAAACGTTTGTAAGAAAGGTTGATTGCTTGGTTTAGTAACTATACTTGCAACGAGAGTTTACTATAACTTCTAAACCATCAATCTTCTGGCTCTTTCAGTCGTCCAAGTAATACCTTACGTGAGTAAGGGTCGATCCCACGAAGATTGTCGGCTTGAAGCAAGCTATGGTTATCTTGTAACTCTTAGTCAGGATATCAATAATTCTCAGATTTAATTGTAAAAAGTAAAAGAACATGAAATAAATACTTGTTATGCAGTAATGAAGAACAGGTTGAGGCTTTGGAGATGCTGTCTTCTGAATCTCTGCTTTCCTACTATCTTCTTCTTCATGCACGCAAGGCTCCTTCCATGGCAAGCTTTAAGTTGGGCATCACCGTTGTTAATGGCTACTTCCCGTCCTCTCAGTGAAAATGTTCTAAATGCGCTGTCACCGCACGGCTAATCATCTGTCGGTTCTCGATCATGTTGGAATAGGATCCATTGATCCTTTTGCGTCTGTCACTACGCCCAACACTCGCGAGTTTAAAGCTCGTCACAATCATTCCTTCCCAGATCCTACTCAGAATAGCACAGACAAAGTTTAGACGTTCCGGATCTCAGGAATGGCCGTCAATAATTCTAGCCTATACCACGAAGGTTCCAATCTTAGATTAGAAACCCAAGAGATACACATTCAAGCTTAATTGCATATAGAACGGAGGTGGTTGTCAGGCACGCGTTCATAGGTGAGAATGATGATGATTATCACAGATCATCACATTCATCAGGTTGAAGTGCGAATGAATATCTTAGAATAGAAGCAAGCGTGATAGAATGGAAAACAGTAGTAATTTCATTAATTCATGAAGAACAGCAGAGCTCCTCACCCCCAACAATGGGGTTTAGAGACTCATGCCGTAGAAGATACAATATGAAATGTGTAAAGTGTCATGAGGTACAAGATGAATCACTAGAAGTAGTTTTTATAGTAAACTAGTGACCTAGGGTTACAGAAAATGAGTAAGCTAGGGTGTTTAGTGTAAAAATCCACTTCCGGGTCCCACTTGGTATGTGCTTGGGCTGAGCATTGAAGCTTTCATGTGTAGAGACTTTTCTTGCAGTTAAACACCAGCTTTTGTGCCAGTTTGGGCGTTTAACTCCAGCTTTTGTGCCAGTTCTGGCGTTAAACGCCAGAATTCTTGAGCTGACTTGGGATGCCTGTTTGGGCCATCAAATCTCAGGAAAAGTATGAACTATTATATATTTCTGGAAAGCCCAGGATGTCTACTTTCCAACGCAATTAAGAGCGAGCCAATTTGGCTTCTGTAGCTCCAGAAAATCCACTTCGAGTGCAGGGAGGTCAGAATCCAACAGCATCTGCAGTCCTTTTTCAGCCTCTGAATCAGATTTTTGCTCAGGTCCCTCAATTTCAGCCAGAAAATACCTGAAATCACAGAAAAACACACAAACTCATAGTAAAGTCCAGAAAAGTGAATTTTAAATAAAAACTAATAAAAATATAATAAAAACTAACTAAAATATACTAAAAACATACTAAAAATAGTGCCAAAAAGCGTATAAATTATCTGCTCATCACTGGTCACAGCACCAGTCATCTCTGCACCAGACTAGACATTACCATTCGAACTAATGTGTGATGCCAGTGACCATGCCATTGGTGCAGTGTTGGGACAGAGGCATAACAAGCTTCTGCATGTCATTTACTATGCTAGCCGTGTTTTAAATGATGCACAGAAGAATTACACAACCACAGAAAAAGAGTTACTTGCAGTGGTTTATGCCATTGACAAGTTTAGATCCTATTTAGTAGGTTCAAAAGTGATTGTGTATACTGACCATGCTGCTCTTAAATACCTACTCACAAAGTAGGATTCAAAACCCAAGCTCATAAGATGGGTGTTGCTTCTGCAAGAGTTTGATATAGAAATAAGAGACAGAAAAGGGACAGAGAATTAGGTAGCTGATCACTTGTCCTAGATAGAACCAGTAGTAGGGGCGTCTCTCCCTCATACTGAGATCTCTGAAACCTTTTCGGATGAGCAACTCTTCGCCATTTAGGAAGCATCATGGTTTGCAGACAGGAAAGGGAAGAAGCATGAAAGACTTCTCTCAATACAGAGTTAAATAAAACCCCCACACTCAAACTCTAAGTTTGGTGTTGGGAGGCCACAACCAAACTCTAAGTTTGGTGTTAAGAGGCCATCATCATGCTCTGAGTATCTGTGAGGCTCCATGAGAGCCCACTGCTAAGCTACTGACATTAAAGAAGCGCTTGTTGGGAGGCAACCCAATTTTACTTATCTATGTTAAATTTCTATTTTCCATTGTTATTTTATGATTTCTGTAGGTTGATGATCATGTGAAGTCACAAAAACAATTGAAAAAGCAAAAACAAACTGAAAAATAGAATGAAAAATAGCACACCCTGGAGGAGAAGCCTACTGGCGTTTAAACGCTAGTAAGGGCAGTAGAATGGGCGTTAAACGCCCAGTCTGGCATCATTCTGGGCATTTAACGCCAGAAATAGGCACCAGACTGGCGTTTAACATCAGAAAAGGGCAAGAAGCTGGCGTTAAATGCCAGAAATGGGCAGCAACCTGGCGTTTAACGCCAGGATTGGCAGCAAAGGGCGTTTTGCAAGCCTAATTGGTGCAGGGATGAGAAATTCTTGACACCTCAGGATCTGTGGATCCCACAGGATCCCCACCAACCTCAACTCACTCTCTCTCTTCTTCACACCCTTTTACTCTTCCCCATATACCCTTCACCAACCACCTCAATACCTCTTCCCCAAAAACCTCTCACCTATCAAATCCTACCTTCTTCTCCATAAAACCTTCACCAATCCACATCCATCCATCACAAACCCATCTTCACCCCTTCATTTTCACACATCTTTTGCTCGGGGACTAGCAAACCTTCTAAGTTTGGTGTGGTAAAAGCATTGCTTTTCGTTTTTCCATAACCATTTTTGGCACCTAAGGCCGGAGAAACCTCTAGGAAGAGGAAAGAGAAGGCAGTGGCCTCCAACTCCGAGTCATGAGAGATGGAGAGATTCATCTCAAAAGCCCATCACTAGAAAGAGGATGGAGCAAACAAGAGAGCCCACTCATGGACCTCAACAAAGGTAATCCATTATCCTCCATGAAATTAGAGAAGACCAAAGAGTTATGAGAGAGGAGCAACAAAGGCAAGGAAGAGACATTGAGGAGCTCAAGCACTCCATAAGATCTTCAAGAGGAAGAACTAGCCGCCATCACTAAGGTGGACCCATTCTTTAATCTCCTTGTTCTTTATTTTCTGTTTTTCGAAATTTTATGCTTTATGTTTATCTATGTTTGTGTCTTTATTACATGATCACTAGTGTCTAAGTGTCTATGCCTTAAAGCTATGAATATGAATCCATCACCGTTCTTAAATGAAAAATGTTTTTAATTGAAAAAGAAAAAGAAGTACATGAATTTCGAATTTTAAAACAGTTTAATTATTTTGATGTGGTGGCAATACTTTTTATTTTCTGAATGAATGCTTGAACAGTGCATATTTTTGAATTTAATTGTTTATGAATGTTAAAATTGTTGGCTCTTGAAATAATGATGAAAAAGGAGAAATGTTATTGCATAATCTGAAAAATCATAAAATTGATTCTTGAAGCAATAAAAAGCAGTGAAAAGCTTACAGAAAAAAAAATAAATATGGTGAAAAAAAAAGAAAGAAAAAGAAAAAGCAAGTAGAAAAAGCCAATAGCCACTTAAACCAAAAGGCAAGGGTAAAATAAAAAGGATCCAAGGCTTTGAGCATCAGTGGATAGGAGGGCCCACAGGAATAAAATCCTGGCCTAAGCGGCTAAACCAAGCTGTCCCTAGCCATGTGCTTGTGGCATGAAGGTGTCAAGTGAAAACTTGAGACTGAGCGGTTAAAGTCGTTGTCCAAAGAAAAAAAGAGTGTGCTTAAGAGCTCTGGACACCTCTAATTGGGGACTCTAGCAAAGCTGAGTCACAATCTAGAAAGGTTCACCCAGTTATGTGTCTGTGGCATTTATGTATCCGGTGGTAATACTGGAAAACAAAATGCTTAGGGTCACGGCCAAGACTCATAAAGTAACTGTGATCAAGAATCAACATACTGAACTAGGAGAATCAATAACACTATCTGAATTCGGAGTTCCTATAGAAGCCAATCATTCTGAACTTCAAAGGATAAAGTGAGATGCCAAAACTATTCAGAAGCAAAAAGCTAATAGTCCCGCTCATCTAATCAAGACTGATCTTCATAGATGTTTTTGGAATTTATTGTATATTCTCTTCTTTTTATCCTACTTGATTTTCAGTTGCTTGGGGACAAGCAACAATTTAAGTTTGGTGTTGTGATGAGCGGATAATTTATACGCTTTTTGGCATTGTTTTTAGTATGTTTTTAGTAGAATCTAGTTACTTTTAGGGATGTTTTCATTAGTTTTTATGTTAAATTCACATTTCTGGACTTTACTATGAGTTTGTGTGTTTTTCTGTGATTTCAGGTATTTTCTGGCTGAAATTGAGGGACTTGAGCAAAAATCAGATTCAGAGGTTGAAGAAGGACTGCTGATGCTGTTGGATTCTGACCTCCCTGCACTCAAAGTGGATTTTCTGGAGCTACAGAACTCAAAATGGTACGCTTCCAATTGCGTTAGAAAGTAGACATCCAGGGCTTTCCAGAAATATATAATAGTCCATACTTTGTTTTTAGTAGATTTTAGTTAGTTTTTATCATATTTTTATTAGTTTTTATTTAAAATTCACTTCTCTGGACTTTACTATGAGATTGTATGTTTTTCTATGATTTCAGGTATTTTCTGGCTGAAATTGAGGGACCTGAGCAAAAATCTGATTCAGAGGCTGAAAAAGGACTACAGATGCTGTTGGATTCTGACCTCCCTGCACTCGAAGTGGATTATCTGGAGCTACAGAAGCCCAATTGGCGTGCTCTCAATTGCGTTGGAAATTAGACATCCTGGGCTTTTCAGCAATATATAATAGTCCATAATTTTCCCGAGTTTTGATGGCCCGAACCGGCGTTCCAAGTCAGCATAGAAATTCTGGCGTTAAAATGCCAGAACTGGCATAAAAGCTGGAGTTAAATGCCCAAATTGGCACAAAAGCTGGCGTTTAACTCCAAGAAAAGTCTCTACACATGAAAGTTTCAATGCTCAGCCCAAGCACACATCAAGTGGGCCCCGAAAGTGGATTTTTACACTAAACACCCTAGCTTACTCATTTTTTGTAACCCTAGGTCACTAGTTGATTATAAAAACCACTTTTAGTGATTCATTTTGTACCTCATGACATTCTACACATTTCATATTGTATCTTCTACAGCATGAGTCTCTAAACCCCATTGTTGGGGGTGAGGAGCTCTACTGTTCTTCATGAATTAATGCAATTACTACTGTTTTTCATTCTATCACACTTGCTTCTATTCTAAGATATTCATTTGCACTTCAACCTGATGAATGTGATGATCTGTGACAATCATCATCATTCTCACCTATGAATGTGTGCCTGACAACCACCTCTGTTCTACATGCAATCAAGCTTGAATGTGTATCTCTTGGCTTTCTAATCTAAGATTGGAACCTTCGTGGTATAGGCTAGAATTATTGGCGGCCATTCCTGAGATCCGAAAAGTCTAAACCTTGTCTGTGGTATTCCGAGTAGGATCTGGGAAGGGATGACTGTGACGAGCTTCAAACTCGCGAGTGTTGGGTGTGTGACAGACGCAAAAGGATCAATGGATCCTATTCCAACATGATCGAGAACCAACAGCTGATTAGCCGTGCGGTGACAGCGCATTTGGAATATTTTCACTGAGAGGACGGGAAGTAGCCATTGACAACGGTGATGCCCAACATAAAGCTTGCCATGGAAGGAGCCTTGTGTGCATGAAGAAGAAGACAGTAGGAAAGCAGAGATTCAGAAGACAAAGCATCTCCAAAACCTCAACCTGTTCTTCATTACTGCATAACAAGTATTTATTTCATGTTCCTTTACTTTTTACAATTAAATCTGAGAATTATTGATATCCTGATTAAGAGTTACAAGATAACCATAGCTTCCTTCAAGCCGACAATCTCCGTGGGATCGACCCTTACTCATGTAAGGTATTACTTGGACGACCCAGTGCACTTGCTGGTTAGTTGTGTGGAGTTGCAAAAGTGTGATTGTAATTTCGTGCACCAATCCCTGTAGCACTTTACTAATGAAGTATACAGGTTGTTGCCCTTTGTCGTCCTCTCGAACCAGTGCTGAGGCTACTGCCCGACTTCCTACCGCAAGGTATAATACGAGTGGCTCTCCCTCTCGTGGTCGAGTTAGGATAGGTGGTCGTCGCAGGAAACTTTTGAAATTCTGGAAGGCTTGCTCACACTCTATTGTCCATTCAAACTTCTTTCCTTTCCTTAAAGTAGCATAGAAGGGGAGAGATCTTATCACTGATCCCACTAAGAATCTGGATAAGGCTGCCAATCTCCCATTGAGTTGTTGTACCTCTCCGACACAAGTTGGGCTCTTCATGTTGAGTATGGCCTGGCATTTATCCGGATTTGCCTCAATTCCTCTTTGTGTGAGCATAAAACCTAAGAATTTGCCTACTTCTACTTCAAAGGTGCATTTTACCGGATTGAGTTGCATGTCATGCTTCCTTATAGTGTCGAACACTTGGGCCAGGTCTGACAATAATGTCTCTTCACTTTGTGTCTTTATTAACATATCGTCCACGTAGACTTCCATGATTTTTCCGATATGATCTGAAAAGACTTTATTCATTAGCCTTTGATAAGTAGCTCCCACATTCTTGAGACCAAAAGGCATCACAATGTAGCAGTAATTTGCTTTTGGTGTTAAAAATGAGGTCTTTTCTTGATCTGGTGGATACATGGGGATTTGATTGTATTCGGAATATGCATCCATAAACGAGAGGTATTTATATCTGGATGAGGCATCCACCAGAGCATCGATACTTGGAAGCGGATAAGGATCTTTTGGGCAGGCTTTGTTGAGATCGGTGTAATCGGTGCACATTCGCCACTTTCCATTTGATTTTTTCACCAAGACAATGTTGGCTAGCCATAGTGGGTACTTGACTTCTCTTATGAATCCTGCCTCCAGTAGTGCTTGTACCTGTTCTTCCACAGCTTGGGATAGTTCTGGCCCAAGTTTTCTTCATCTCTGCTATATCGGCCGAGATCCTGGATAGACCGCCAACTTGTGACACATTAGCTTGGGGTCTATGCCTGGCATGTCTGCAGCTTTCCATGCGAAGAGATCGACATTATCTCGTAAGAACTGTACTAGTAATTCTTTTGCGTCTCCTTTTAGGATCGTGCCAATATTAGTTGTTCTGTCCGCGGTGTCTCCGATCTGAACTTTCTCTACTTCACCTTTGGGCTGTGGACAGAGTTCTTCTCATCTCTAAACTCCCCCAAGCTCAATTGTATGGAACTCTTCTCCTCTGCCTCTGAGGTTTAGACTTTTGTTATAACAGCGGCGTGCCATCTTTTGATCTGCTTTTATCATAGCTATCCCTTCTGTAGTTGGGAATTTCATGCATATATGTGGAGTTGAGACTATTGCGCCGAGTTGATTTAGTATTGTCCGACCTATTAAGGCATTGTAGGCTGAGCTCACATCGACCACGATGTAGTCTATCTTGAGTGTTCTGGATTGGTTCCCTTTTTCAAAGGTTGTATGTAGTGACATGTATCCCAGTGGATGTACTGGGGTATCTCCCAGTCCGAACAGGCTGTTCGGGTATGCTCTAAGCTCCTTTTCTACTAAGCCGAGCTTGTCGAAGGCAGTTTTGAATAAGATGTCGGCAGAGCTCCCTTGGTCTATTAGTGTGCGGTGGAGATTGGCGTTTTCCAGTATGATGGTGATGACCATGAGATCGTCATGTCCTGGGATGATACCGGATGCGTCTTCTTTGGTGAACGTAATTGCAGGAATGTCGGGCGCTTCCTCCTTTCCTTCGACATGATATATTTCTTTAAGATATCTTTTGCGGGATGATTTGGAGATTCCTCCTCCTGCAAATCCTCCGTGTATCATATGAACATATCTTTCTGGCGTACGAGGTGATTGCTCGGTTCGTCCGACCTCCTCATCCCTTCTCCTTTTCCTTTGCTCATCGTCTCGGGTGGCCAAATACCGATCTAGTTTTCCTTCTCTCACTAACTTTTCTATGACGTTTTTTAGATCGAAGCATTCGTTGGTGGAATGTCCTCGGACACGATGGTATTCACAATACTCCTTTCGGTTTCCTCCTCCTCTTTTGCCTTTGAGTTGTCGAGCTGGGGGTATTTTTTCTGTGTGGCAGACTTCTTTGTACACATCCACAAGAGACACCCGAAGGGGGGTGTAATTATGATATTTTTTAATTTTTTCCCCTTGTCGATCTTCCTTCTTGTTGGACTCTTTATCTTTGTCTCGGTAGAGGAATCCGGACTTTGAGGTTTCTCCTAACTGAGAGTTTTCTTCCATGTTGATGTATTTCTCTGCTCACTCTTGCACTTCATCTAAAGATGTGGGGTATTTCTTTGATATAGATTGGCTAAAAGGTCCCTCTCGTAGGCCATTGATGAGGCCCATGATGGCGGCCTCTGTTGGTAAGCTTTGTATATCTAGGCCTATTTTGTTGAATATTTCCATGTAGTTGCGAAGACTTTCCCGATCTCCTTGCTTGATCCCTAGTAGACTGGGGGCGTGCTTAGCCTTATCTTTTTGGATGGAGAATCTGGCCAGAAATTTTTTGGCTAGGTCGTTAAAGCTTGAGATGGACTTTAGAGGTAGGTTGTCGAACCATCTGATTGCTGTCTTCGTGAGAGTCGTTGGAAAAGCTTTGCAGCGAACGGCGTCTGAGGCATCGGTGAGGTACATTCTATTTCTGAAGTTGCTGAGGTGATGGTTGGGATCTGTAGTGCCATCATACAAAGTCATATCCGGGAGTTTGAAGTCCTTAGGAATTTTAGTTTTCATGATTTTCCTAGTGAATGGATCTTGATCTTTGCGTGAATTATCTTCAGGGGTGGTCCGGGTAGCTTTTGCTTTGAGATTGGCTTCAAGTTGTAGGAGTTTATCTTCTAATTCTCGACGTCGCCTTACTTCTCTTTGTAGATCCTTGCCAACTTCTCGTTGATGCTGGCTTTCTTTTTCAAGTTGCTCTAAACGATCTTGAAATGCTTCTATTACTCCCGGATTTGATGAGTTTTTGTCTCCGTTAGATTCTGGGGTATCTTTCGGCGTCGTGTCCGCATTTTTGTGCAGTGTTCTATCCTCTAGATCTGAATCGTAGTCATTGTCATGGTCATCCGCCATGGTAATGGGATGACTTCCAGGTTCCCCGGCAACGGCGCCAATGTTCCGAGGGTTACCTGAAACTGTAGGTCAATCTCGGACGAGATCTCCTATACGGGTCGGAGATGATGGGTCCTGCTGGTGGGTGGTAGCCGGAGCTGTCGTGTTCGACTTGTTGGACTGGCTGCACTTCTGATCCTTGGTCACTGGAGGGTGGGGGGTACCTGCAAGAGACTCTGATGCTTAAGTTAGCACGGGTATTAAACAGGTTTTTTGTAGAATTAGAATATGAGTTATACCTGGGTGCTCCAGTGTATTTATAATGGTTGTAGAGTGACCTTGTTAGATAAGATAAGTTAGTTATCTTATCTTATCTTTATCTTTTAGTTGAGGTCAGCTTATCTTCAAGGGAACCGCCCTTATCTCTATAGGCTTGGACTGCCTTTGGATTTGGGTCGTGTTCCTCTATTTGGGCCCTTTACTGGGCTTTTTTTTCGATTTGACCGACCTCTTTTGAGAAAAGGTCGGATAGCCTGACCTGAAGAGGTCGGTCACTTTATTACTGAACATCCCAGATCGGATGGCTCGAACCAAGGTGTGAACAGCGGTCTTGAGTTCAAAGTTTGCATTCAAGTTGGGATGAAGCACATGAAGAAGTTGGAGAAAGAAATCCGGTGCACCCGCCTCCTTGAGAGTAACTCTCCTTGGAGCGGCCATATTGTCAATACCTAGATCAAAAGAAAGACTCTTAGTAGTATCAACGGAAGAGTAATTAGTGCCTTCTTTGAATGACGATTCGGAATCCGCCTCGGATATGGTTGGTGAATTGGTAAAAACCTTTTCACCTCCCTCAAAGACCAACCGCCTCCGAGCTTGCCTAATATGAAGCAAAGTTCTTTCAATTTCCAAATCAAATGGGGCTAAGCTCGGATTCTGTAATGAACGCCTCATACAATGAAGGAGATAAGAAGCTCATGAAATCAAATGGTACTTAAGCAAAGATTAATCCTAACTAACAATTAAACAAACAAACAATCAAGAGTGAAATGCAAGTATCCATATATTAACATATTTACACTAACCAATAGAATGGCACACATAAGCAATTCCCTGGCAACGACGCCATTTTGATGAACGAAATTTTTCTTATGCCGGTTTAGAAATTAACAATGAGTTCGATCGTGAGTATAGTCTAACCGACACGTAAATATCGCATCAAACAATTCTAAAATCTATGACCGAGAGTATTGATCCCGGGTCGTTCTCCCTAGGAATTGCCTTAGAATGCACATCATTGATTAGGAAGTCTGATAAGCGGATAATTTATACCCTTTTTGGCATTATTTTTAGATAGTTTTTAGTATGTTTTAGTTACTTTTTATTATATTTTTATTAGTTTTTATGCAAAAATCACATTTATAGACTTTACTATGAGTTTGTGTGTTTTTCTGTGATTTCAGGTATTTTCTGGCTGAAATTGAGGGACCTGAGCAAAAATCTGATTTAGAGGCTGAAAAAGGACTGCAGATGCTGTTGGATTCTGACCCTCCTGCACTCGAAGTGGATTTTCGGGAGATACAGAAGCCCAATTGGCGCGCTCTTAATTGCGTTGGAAAGTAGACATCTTGGGCTTTCCAACAATTTATAATAGTCCATACTTTGCCTGAGATTTGATGGCCCAAACTGGCGTCTAAACGCCCACCAGTGACCCTTTTCTGGAGTAAAACGCCAGAACTGGCACCCAAGCTGGCGTTTAACTCCAAGAATGGCCTATGCACCTGTAAAGCTCAATACTCAGCCCAAGCACACACTAAGTGGGCCCCGGAAGTGGATTTCTGCACTATCTGCACTTAGTTACTTATTTTCTGTAAACCCTAGTAGCTACTTTAGTATAAATAGCACTTTTTACTATTAGACTTTGAGAGATTTTATGCCATATTTCATGTTTGGATGGGCTGGCCACACGGCCATGCCTAGACTATTTTCACTTATGTATTTTCTATGGTGTAGTTTCTACACCTCATAGATTAAGGTGTGGAGCTGTGCTGTTCTTCATGAATTAATGCAAGTACTATTATTTTTCTTTCAATTCACGCCTACTTCTTCTCCAAGATATACTCTCATACTTAATTCAGTTAAGTCAGGATGAAGGGGTGATCCGTGACAATCCCCCAATCTTCGTTACTCGCTTAGCAAAGATCCGCGTGCCTGACAACCACAAAGCGGTCTATATGATGTTCAACGTAGTCATTGGATGATAGACGGAGTATATTCTCTTGGGTATCTAATACACGGACCGAGTCTGTGAGATTAGTATCTTCGTGGTATAGGCTAGAACCCAATGGTAGCTGTTCATACCCTGGGTCGAACTGTCCGACCCGGGATGATTGGCGGCAAAGCGACCGACCTCTTCAGGTTTGACTGTCCGACCTCTTCTTAAAGAGATCGGCCAAATCGACAGGAGAGCCAAGTAAAGGGCCCAAACAGAGGAACACGACCCAAATCCAAAGGCAGTTCCAGCCTGCAGAGATAAAGGCGGTTCCCTTAAAGATAAGCTGACTTCACTCAAGATAAAGATAAGATAAGATAACTAACTTATCTTATCAGAAAGGTCAGCCCACACTACTATAAATACACTGGAGCACCCAGGTATAACTCATACTCTGATTCTACATAAAAACCTGCTTAATACCCGTGCTAACTTAAGCATCGGAGTCTATTGCAGGTACCCCTCACCCTCCGGTGGCCAAGGATCAGCAGTGCAGCAAGTCCAACAAGTCGGATATAACAGCTCCGGCAGTCATCAACCAGCCGGACACGCTATCTCCGACCAGTATGGAAGATCTCGTCTGAGATCGACCTTGAGTTTCAGGTAACCCTCGGAACATTAGCGCCGTTGCCGGGGAACCTGGAAGTCAACCCATCACCATGGCGGACAACCAAAACAACAACCACGATTCAGGTCTGGAAGAGAGAACGCCGCACAAGAATGTGGATGTCACACTACAAGACACTCCGAAAATCAACAAAGACAACGACTCACTAAATTCAGGGGCAATAGAAGCGCTCCTAGATCGCCTAAAACAACTGGAAAAAGAAACTCAACAACAACGGGAAATCGGAAGGGATCTACAAAGAGAGATGCGGCAACGTCGGGAGTTGGAAGAAAAACTACAGCAATTAGAAGCCGATCTCAAATTAAAAGCCCCCCGGGCCAATCTCGAAGAAAACTCACGCAAAGAGCAAGACTCGTTCACCAGGAAAATCATGAAAACCAAATTTTCAAAAGACTTCAAACTCCCGGATATGACCCTGTATGATGGCACCACGGATCCCAACCACCACCTCAATAACTTCAGAAGCAAAATGTACCTCACCGACGCCCCAGATGCTGTTCGCTGCAAAGCCTTCCCAACAACTCTCACAAAGACAGCCATTTGATGGTTCGACAACCTACCCCCAAATTCCATCTCAAGCTTTGACGTCCTAGCTAAAAAATTCCTAGCCAGATTCTCCATTCAGAAAGATAAAGCCAAGCACGCCCCCAGTTTACTAGGGATCAAACAAGGAGATCGGGAGAGCCTCCGCAACTATATGGAGAGATTCAACAAAACATGCATGGACATACAAAGTTTACCCACAGAGGCCGCCATCATGGGACTCATCAACGGCCTACGAGAAGGACCCTTCAGCCAATCTATATCAAAAAAGTACCCGACCTCCTTGGATGAAGTGCATGAACGAGCAGAAAAATACATCAATATAGAAGAAAATGCTCGGTTAGGAGAGACCTCAAAATCGGGGGCCTCCTACCGAGACAGAGATAAGGAATCCAAGAGGAAAGAAGATCGACAAGGGGAGAAAATCAAAAAGTACCATAATTACACTCCTCTCAGAGCATCCTTGGTCGAGATATACAAAGAAGTATGCCATACAGAAAAAATTCCCCCAGCACGGCCACTCAAAGGCAAAAAGGGAGGAGGAAACCAGAAAGAATATTGCGAATACCATCGAGTCCGAGGACACTCCACAAATGAATGTTTCGACTAAAAAAATATCATAGAAAAATTAGTGAGAGAAGGAAAGTTAGATCGATTCCTGGCTACCCGAGATGATGATCAAAGAAAGAGACGAAGAGATGAGGATACTGAACGAACAGAACGATCATCTCGGACACCAGAAAGACATGTCCACATGATACATGGCGGATTCACAGCAGGTGGGATCTCCAAATCCTCTCGCAAAAGATATCTCAAAGAAGTATATCATGTCGAAGGAAAGGAGGAAGCGCTCAACATCCCAGCAATAACATTCACTAAAGAGGACGCATCCGGCGTCATCGCAGGACACGACGATCCCATGGTCATCACCATCATATTAGCAAACGCCAACCTACACCGCACCTTAATAGACCAAGGGAGTTCTGCCGACTTCTTATTCAAAACAGCCTTTGATAAACTTGGCTTGGAGGAAAAAGAACTTCAAGCATATCCAAATAGTCTGTTTGGACTAGGAGACACCCCGGTTCGACCACTAGGATACATACCACTACATACAACCTTTGGAAGAGGGAACCAATCCAGGACCCTCAAAATAGATTACATCGTGGTCGACGTAAGTTCAGCTTACAATGCTCTCATAGGTCGGACAACACTCAACGAACTCGGCGCGATAGTCTCGACCCCACACCTATGTATGAAATTCCCAACACCAAAGGAGATAGCCACGATAAAAGTAGACCAAAAAATGGCACGTTGTTGTTACAACGAAAGCCTAAACCTCAGAGGCAAAGGAGAAGAGTTCCACACAATCGAGCTAGGCGGAGTCCAACGACGAGAAGAACTTCGTACCCAACCAGAGGGCGAGATAGAAAATATTCAGATCGGGGACACCGCAGAAAAAATAACCAATATCGACACAATCCTAAAAGGAGACTCAAAGGAATTACTAATACAGTTCTTGCGAGATAATGTCGATCTCTTTGCATGGAAAGCCGCAGATATGCCAGGCATAGACCCTAAGCTGATGAATCACAAGTTGGCGGTCTATCCAAGATCTCGGCCGGTACAGCAGAGACGGAGAAAACTTAGGCCAGAACAATCCCAGGCTGTGGAAGAACAAGTACAGGCACTGTTGGAAGCAGGATTCATAAGAGAAGTCAAATACCCATTATGGCTAGCCAACGTTGTCTTGGTGAAAAAATCAAATGGGAAGTGGCGAATGTGCACCGATTACACCGATCTTAACAAGGCTTGTCCAAAGGACCCTTACCCACTCCCAAATATCGACGCTCTGGTAGACGCTTCCGCCGGATATAAATATCTCTCGTTTATGGATGCATACTCGGGATACAACCAGATCCCCATGTACCCGCTAGATCAAGAAAAGACCTCGTTCTTAACACCGAAAGCAAACTACTGCTACATTGTAATGCCTTTCGGTCTCAAGAACGCGAGAGCTACTTATCAAAGGCTAATGAATAAAGTCTTCTCGAATCACATCGGAAAGATCATGGAAGTCTACGTCGACGACATGTTAATAAAAACACAAAGTGAAGAGACATTATTGTCCGACCTGGCCCAAGTATTCGACACCATAAGGAAGCACGACATGCGACTCAATCCAGCAAAATGCACCTTTGCGGTAGAAACATGCAAATTCTTAGGTTTCATGCTCACACAGAGAGGAATTGAAGTAAATCCGGACAAATGTCAGGCCATACTCAACATGAAGAGCCCAACCTGTGTCAAAGAAGTGCAGCAACTCAACGGGAGATTGGCAGCCCTATCCCGATTCTTAGCAGGAGCCGCGATAAGATCTCTCCCCTTCTATGCTACTTTAAGAAAGGGAAGGCAGTTCGAGTGGACGACAGAATGTGAGCAAGCCTTCTAAGACTTTAAAAAGTTCTTAGGACAGCCACCTATCCTCTCCCAACCACAAAAAGGAGAACCACTCATATTATATCTCGTAGTAGGAAGCCGGGCAGTAGCGTCAGCACTAGTCAGAGAAGACAAAAACGGAGAACAACCCGTCTACTTCATTAGTAAAGCACTACAGGGATCCGAGCTGAACTACCAGAGAATAGAAAAAATTGCATATACTCTCATTCTAACATCTAGACGACTCCGCCCTTATTTCCAGGCCCACACCATCAAAGTTCGCACCAACCAGCCCTTGAAAAGAATATTGCAGAAAACAGATTTAGCAGGTAGAATTCTACAATGGGCAGTCGAGTTGTCAGAGTTCGACCTCTAATATGAAGCTCGGATGGCCATTAAGTCACAATATCTGGCCAATTTTATCACAGAATTCACAGATGCCCTGGAAACCCTCACAGAGTGGAATCTCTATGTGGACGGTTCTTCAAATAAAACTGGAAGCGGCGCAGGAGTGATAATTGAAAGCAACCAGGAAACCCAAGTTGAGCTCTCCCTCAAGTTTGGGTTCCCGGCTTCGAATAACCAAGCAGAATACGAAGCACTGCTAGCTGGTTTGAAGCTGGCTGAAGAGGTTGGAGCTCAAAAACTCAACATTTACAGCGATTCGTAAGTTGTCACATCACAAATAATAGGGAGCTACCAAGCCAAAGATCCCACCATGAAAAGGTATTTAGATAAGACCAAGCAACAGCTCGGACAAATCGGGGAATATAAGATATACCACATATCCCGAGAACAAAATGCCCGAGCTGATGCACTCTCAAAACTAGCCAGCACCAAACCAGGGAGCAACAATAGAAGCCTCATCCAGGAAATGTTACAGAACCCGTCAATCTCGGAAGAGGAAAAAGTCCTAGCCATAACAAACCAGGACCAAGGATAGATGACTCCCATAATTAACTACCTCAGAGCTGGAACACTCCCCACAGAAGAAAAAGAGGCAAAAAGGCTAAAAAGGGAGGCACAGTACTACACCATTATAAATAACATCCTGTACAAGAGAGGGATCTCAGTACCACTACTGAAATGCGTACCGACCTCTCACACAAAGGAAGTGTTAGAAGAAGTACACGGCGGCATTTGTGGCAATCACCTTGGAGCACGAGCTCTAGCCAAAAAAGTGCTCCAGGCGAGGTTTTATTGGCCAACTCTATAGAAAGAAGCTACAGAATTTGTAAAGACATGCCCACCATGTCAGAAACATGCCAACTTTCACATCGCCCCACCAGAAGAGCTCATCAGTGTAACTTCCCCTTGGCCGTTTGCAAGGTGGGGGCTCAACCTTCTTGGCCCCTTCCCCCAGGGGTCAGGACATGTTAAATTTCTCATAGTAGGGGTAGATTATTTCACAAAATGGATTGAGGTAGAGCCCCTAGCCAACGCCACCGCCCAAAGAAGCCGGAAATTCCTATATAGAAACATTGTCACAAGGTTTGGGGTTCCACATTCCATCACCACGGACAATGGTACCCAATTCACAGACGCAGGCTTCAGGAGACTAGTAGCCGACTTAAATATAAAGCACCAGTTCACCTCCGTCGAACACCCTCAAGCCACTGGATAGGCCGAAGCCGCCAACAAAGTCATATTGGCTGGGTTGAAACGGAGACTACAAGATGCAAAGGGAGCTTGGGCTGAAGAACTTCCACATGTCTTATGGGCATATCGAACAACGCCACACTCCACCACAAATGAATCACCATTTCAACTAGCATATGGAGTGGAGGCAATGATCCCAGTAGAGATCGAGGAAGGGTCATCCAGACTAGTCCACTACAATGAAGAAGCTAACTCCCAAATTCAGAAGGAAGAACTTGACCTACTACCTGAAATCCAAGAAAGAGCTCGGATCAGGGAAGAAGCACTAAAACGACGGATAGCTTCCAGATATAATCGAAAGGTAGTGCCGAGAAGTTTCGCAGAGAATGATCTCATCTTAATCCGAAATGATATCGGAACAACTTGACCAGGAGAAGGAAAGTTGGCAGCAAACTGGAAAGGACCCTACCGAGTTGTAGAAGTACTCGGGAAGGGCTATTACGGACTGTCCGAACTCAACGGACGAGAGCTTCCCAGATCATGGCACGCTTGTAACCTAAGAAGGTACTACAGTTAGGAAGGTAACAGATCTCATTATTGGATGCACTCTTTTTCCTGAAAAGGTTTTTTAATGAGGCACCAAGTTGAGACCCAGACACTATCCGACTTGAAGGGATGAAAAATTCCCACATGTATATATTTGCACTTTTACTTTGAATAAAGTTTATTTAGATATTTTTACAAGAATTCAAGTCGCATTAATCTGAAGAATTCATCGTCCGATTATAAAGTGACAGGTCGGCAGAAAGTGAAAAACAATTTCACTGCACGACCACGATAAAGACAAACCGTCCGATAAAGGTGAAAGCGCGATTCACCCAAAGGACGATCTAAAGATGCCAACCACTTTCTACAAATCGGCAAAAATGAACACAGAATAATGTAAGAAGTTATCGAAAGCAATCCAAAAAAGAACCTGACGAGGTCTTACGGATAGCTAAAATAATAACTTAAAGACTGGCCGACGTCCAGAAATTGGACCAAGTCAACCCAAGTTATAAGTAAACCCTGGAAAGAGGCCTGGCCAACCCTATTAAAGAGGATTACTTTAACTTAGAAGGGCCCGACCTAACAAAGTCAGCCCAAAAGAAAAAGGTTATAAGAGTAATCCCTGAAAGAGACCTGACAAAGGTCCAAAAAAGAGGATTACAAAAAATAACCTAAAAAGAGATCGACCTAACGAAGTCGATCTCCTACAAAATAAAAAGGTTATAAAAGTAATCCCTGAAAGAGACCTGACAAAGGTCCAAAAAAGAGGATTACAAAAAATAACCTGAAAAGAGATCAACCTAACGAAGTCGATCTCCTACAAAATAAAAAGGTTATAAAAGTAATCCCTGAAAGAGACCTGACAAAGGTCCAAAAAAGAGGATTACAAAAAATAACCTGAAAAGAGATCAACCTAACGAAGTCGATCTCCTACAAAATGAAAAGGTTATAAAAGTAATCCCTGAAAGAGACCTGACAAAGGTCCAAGAAAGAGGATTACATAAATAACCTAGGAAGAGATCG
The DNA here is from genome assembly GCF_059453495.1 of Arachis ipaensis. Lineage (NCBI taxonomy): Eukaryota > Viridiplantae > Streptophyta > Magnoliopsida > Fabales > Fabaceae > Arachis > Arachis ipaensis. The sequence continues at coordinate 40,027,422 of NC_142442.1, forward strand.
ACCTAACGAAGTCAATCTCCTACAAACAAGTTATAAAGTAATCCTCGAAAAGAGACCTGACAAAAGTCCGAGAATGAGGATTATAGAAATAACTTAAAAAGGGGACCGGCGCAAAAGAACCACCGAGAAACAAGTTGGACCCATCAATTACAACCTCAAAGGATCCAAGCTACAAACAATAAAACAAAGCAATCCAAGGAGGTCGAGATGCAAGATTTCAAGCATCAGTAGAAAACGGAAAAGATGCCAAGTCAAAGAATACCTCTTTTACTCTACAAAAGTTATAAAGCCTGAAAGGCCATCAAAACCTACAGTAAAGGGATAACGAGCTACCTCCTGTTTTTCAAAATAAAAAGTTGCTAAACAAGAAACTAGGAAATATCAGCAATTAAATAAAAAAGTTTTAAAAAGCCCACAAGCCGGGCCAACTACATATCCAGAAAGAGATCAGCTAAACATCAGGAGCCTTCTTGGCAACATCAGGACAAGGAGAAGGAGGACGAGTCTGAATCGGCACAGCATCCACAGTTCCATCCTCCCGGTTCAGAATCTGGCAATCCAAGTCAGGCGCAACCAGAGGAACAGAAGAGGCCGACACTTTGGCAGAAGACGCAGGGGGAACAACCTCATCATCATCATCCTTATCATCAGGGACAATCTTGCCATCCCTGACAATGTTATCCAGGCTAAAGGGGGTGAGATTGGCCTCGGGAGCAATGACCCGAACTTGCTCCTTCAAGTTCTCGTAAGCAGCAGTCACGCTGCCAACGAGATGACTTTGGAGCTCGGAATAATCTTCCCGGGCATTGTCGAGCTCCCCCCTCAGGCGCACCACCTCCCGATAGGATGTAACATAACTATCCTTATGCATCATGGCTGTGTCCTCAGCCAATCTCAAAGAAGCTGCCAGTGATTGAAAACTCGCCTTCTTGTTCTCTAAGTCCTTCTCCAGCTTGGCTACCTTTATCTCAAGCTCCTCCTTTATTTCCCTCATCCGATCAAACTCTTGTTTTGCCTCCTCCATAAACGCTTTAGTGGCATGAAGAGGGAGATTCTGAGCAGTCCGATATATGGCAGCCGCCATATATGCCATCTTTACGTGATTTCGAGCCATAAATTCCAAGTGATGGAGGATGGACACATCGTCCATGGAGAGAGCACCATAGGGACCGATTTGCTGATCCACAAACTCAATGGCATTAAAATCAGGAGCATCGAGGTCGAAGGGCTCAGCTGTTTTTTGTTTTTTATTTGGAGGAGCAACAGATGGAGTGGCAGAAGTGGGGCGAGGATCCACCAAACGGACTCGGGGTGTAGGGATCACCTTCTTCACCCCAGGAGAACTCGGCACTAATGGCTTCTCGCGCACTTGGGAGGACCCCTCCCCAGCCGCCTTGGTCGCAACATTTCTGGCAGCAGTTGCCCTCTGCGCCCTCTTAAAAGCTTTCATGGATTCAGTATTCTTCATTGCCTCTGCAAACAAAACAGAAATTAAGCTACAAGTCGGATAAGTCGGAAAGACAGCTACAAGCAACATAAACAGATAATAAAAGAAACACAAGATACCCAGTTCAATTTGAAGAAGAGAATGATTGGTTAGAAATTTCTTTGTGTCAAGATGGGGAGGATGACCCCAGCGTTCTTCTAAGACAGTCACAAAAGCTCGCTCAGCCTCATCCAACATTTCCCACGAATATCTGGAGACCCTCACATCTTTTTGCCATTCCAAGGGAAAAGCAGGTTCGTCGTTTTCATCCAGAAAAAAGGGCGGAGCTCCTTCAACAGCTCGGACCTTGAAAAAGTAGTTTTTAAAATCACGGAATGACTCGTCAAACATGAAAAAGACCTTTTTTCCCTGGGTAGAACGAAAGGAGACCCAAGCCGACTTCTTTTTCACCACACCAGGCTTAGTCAAGACAAACAGATAGAAAAAGAGAGATTGGGAAGCAGAAAGACCAAAACCATTGCACAACAATTGGAAAATTTTTATGAAACCCCAGGAATTGGGGTGAAGTTGAGAGGGGGCAACGTTACAAGACCATAACAGGTCGGTTTCAAATTGAGTAAAAGGAAGGGTGATACCCAGCTGACCGAAGAAAAAATCATAAACATAAAAGAAAGGGCGATCATCAACAACCCGAGTAGAAAAGTAGACCCTCTCGTCAGAAGAGGGAGGGACAAGCTCATAGTTCTTCTCATCACTGGGATTACTACAAACACTATGAAACTGCCTAAGCTGCATATAAAAATCAGAATCAACCAGAGAGACACACATAAGAACCATCGAGTCCACCCAATTGGCTATACCCTCTGGAACCTGGGAAGGCATCTCTACAACGTTATTTCGGGAAGACATGAGGCCAACTAAAACCTACAAAAAGAAAAGAAGAGCGAATTACTCAAAAACATATTGGATAAGGGGCAAAATATCTCGACAGACGAATACACAGAAAAGGAAAAACCCCAAGACTCAAACTGGAAGTCCTGGGGCATCCTTTAGAGGCAGAAATAAGGCAAGGTTTCAAGAAATTCCTACAGCTTACGTCCCAACATTCATCAAACAAGAAAAGAAGGTTTCAAATAATGCAAAGGAAGTAAAAACACAAAAGTCATCTAAGCCACTGTCTTTCTACAGTCTACCAGCAAAAAGTCCAGTCAAACATAAAAAACGCCAAGCAGAAAGTCATCAAAGATACAACCTTTTTTAGAATCAAGCAAAGCCCATCATCGAAGGCGCAATCTTTCTCAGAATCAGACAAGAAAGCAATCTTCAAACAAAGCAAGGAAAAAATGCAGAATTTTCTGGGAATTGGTATTGGTATCAGACAGAGACAACAGAATATGAAAAAGCCCTAAAGAAGCATCAAGCAACAGGAATGACAAAAAGGATCATACAGAAAATGAAGAAACTCCCAGAACACACATTTCAACAACAAATGAGGCGCGACAAAAAAGATTCAAACTTTCCCTAAAAGCAAAATCAAAACATGATCACAAAGCCAAAGCAACGAAAGAGAAAGAAAATACGAATAGAACTCACCTGGAGAAGAGAGAAGCTTCAAAGAAAAGAAGGAGATGCAAAAATGGAAGCTGACCCAAAAATCACCGAGCGACGCCGCAACGCAGGAAAAGCAGAAACGTAGGCGAAAAACAGAGAACGAGAGAACAAAGGAGGAAATTGTGAAGAAGTTACGAAAGAGCAAAGAAGAGAAACTGTTTCTGGGTTTTCAAAAATCAAAATAAAGAGCCAAAGAAAAACAGGGCAATTAATACTAATTAATGAAAGTATTAAACCCTCACATGTTCCCAAAGCGCTGATATAAAAGTGCGCACTTTTAGAGGAAAAACATTCTACATTCAAAGGCTTCTACAAAGGAATCGACAAAATGCTTGAGTTCGGCTTCACTAGAGAAGGACCGAAGTCAAGAACTCGACCTCAAAAAGAAGACCGAGCTCAAGCAGGGGCACTGTTCATACCCTGGGTCGAACTGTTCGACCCGGGATGATTGGTGGCAAAGCGACCGACCTCTTCAGGTCCGACTATCCGACCTCTTCTTAAAGAGATTGGCCAAATCGACAGGAGAGCCCAGTAAAGGGCCCAAATAGAGGAACACGACCCAAATCCAAAGGCAGTTCCAGCCTGCAGAGATAAAGGCGGTTCCTTTAAAGATAAGCTGACTTCACTCAAGATAAAGATAAGATAAGATAACTAACTTATCTTATCAGAAAGGTTAGCCCACACTACTATAAATACACTGGAGCACCCAGGTATAACTCATACTCTGATTCTACATAAAAACATGCTTAATACCCGTGCTAACTTAAGCATCGGAGTCTCTTGCAGGTACCCCCCACCCTCCGGTGGCCAAGGATCAGCAGTGCAGCAAGTCCAACAAGTCGGATATAACAGCTCTGGCAGTCATCAACCAGCCGGACACGCTATCTCAAACCAGTACAGAAGATCTCATCCGAGATCGACCTCCAGTTTCAGGTAACCCTCGGAACAGCAGCCATTCCTAAGATCCGGAAAGTCTAAACCTTGTCTGTGGTATTGCGAGTAAGATTTGGGAAGGGATGACTGTGACGAGCTTCAAACCTGCGAATGTTGGGCGCAGTGACAATGTGCAAAAGGACAAGGGTCCTATTCCGACGCTAGTGGGAACCGACAGATGATTAGCCGTGCGGTAGCCGTACTTGGTATTTTTCATCCGAGACGAGAAATCCGACAGTTGATTAGCCGTGCAGAGATCGTACCTGGTATTTTTCATCCGAGAGGATCATACGGCTTGCCATGGACGGGAGCACGCATGATTGGAAGAAGGCAATAGGAATGCAGAGGTTCAGAAGCAACAAAGCATCTCCAGACGCTTATTTGAAATTTTCACCAATGAATTACATAAGTATCTCTTTTCTATTTTATGTTTTATTTATCTTTTAATTATCAAAACCTCATAACCTTTTGAATCCACCTGACCGAGATTTACAAGATGACCATAGCTTGCTTTAAGCTGACAATCTCCGTAGGATCGACCCTTACTCACGTAAGGTATTACTTGGACGACCCAGTGCACTTGCTGGTTAGTTGTGCGGAGTTGTGAAAAGTGTGAATCACAATTTCGTGCACCATTGTTCAACCTTTCAAAAACCCAAAAATATACTATCTCATAACCAATAGTAGCATACTTCCCTGCAATTCCTTGAGAGACGACACGAGGTTTGAATACTTCGGTTATTATTTTTATTGGGGTTTGTTATTTGTGACAAACAATTTTTTGCATGAAAGGATTCCTTGTTGGTTTAGATACTATACTTGCAACGAGGATTTATTGTGAAATTCTAAACCGTCAAAAATTTGCTCATCAACGACCTTGTACTCTTTCCTTGGATTTACCTTTGTATTGCTAGGAAGAGTGTTGGGAGGTCTCTTAGGTATCCGGCTACTCAACTGACCCACTTGTATCTCCAAGTTTCGAATAGAGGACTGAGTCTCTTGTATAAAGCTATGCATGGTCTTGGAGAGGTTAGAAACTATTGTGGCTAAGTCATAGAGGCTTTGCTGAGGCATCTTCATTTGCTGTTGAGAGGGTTAAAACTGTCTTTTGTTAAACCTATTTTGATTGGTTCCACCCTGATTGTTGTTGAAGCCTTGTTGAGGCCTCTGCTGCTCTCTCCTCCCAAAGTTAAGGTGATTCCTCCATCCCTTATTAAAAGTGTTTCCATATGACTCATTATAGGGATTTCTGGAAGAATTCCCCATGTAATTTACTTCCTTCATGGTGGTCTGAGTAATGTCACCAATGTCCCCTTGAGAATAACTCCCATTCATGTCATAGGATGCTTCTTGTGTGTTGACAGCTGAAACTTGCAGGTGCTGAGGGATCATGCTTATCTGTTGGGACATTAGCTTGTTCTGTTCCAAAATGGCATCTAGTGTATCTACTTCCATGACTCCTCTCTTCTAAGTGGTTCTGATGTTCACTGGGTTCCTCTCAGAAGTGTACATGTACTGGCTGTTGGAAACCATCTCAATAAGCTCGGTTGCCTCCTCAGGCGTCTCCTTCATGTATAGTGAACCACCAGCAAAGTAATCTAGTGACATCTTGTCCATCTCAGAGAGGCCATCATAAAAAATTTCCAGCCTGATCCATTCTGAAATCATGTTAGGAGGGCATCTCCTGATTAGCTACTTGTATCTCTCCCAAGCCTCATAGAGGAACTCTCCCTCTTTTTGTCTAAAGGTCTGGATTTCCACTCTAAGCTTACTCAGCTTCTGGGGGGGAAGAACTTGGTCAGAAATCCAGTGACCACCTTGTACAATGTGTCAGGCTCTCCTTGGGCTGAGAATCCAGCCATAGCTTTGCTCTATCCCTTACAGGAAAAGGAAAGAGCATGAGCTTGTAAACCTCGGGGTTCGCTCCATTCGTCTTGACCGTATCACAGATCTACAGGAAATCAGATATGAACTTGTTGGGGTCCTCCTATGGGAGTCCATGAAACTGACAGTTTTGTTGCACCAGAGTGACCAGTTGAGGCTTGAGCTCGAAATTATTGGCACCAATGGCAGGTATAGATATGCTACGCCTGTAGAAGTCAAATATGGCTGCAGTGTATGATCAGAGCACCTTCCTTACTTCCTCTCCAGCATTTGGATTGTTAGCTGCCATAGTGGTCTCTTCAGCTTCCTTCTCAAAAGATTCCGTAAGATTCTCTCCGGCTTTGTAAGCTAGGGTTTGTTGCAAATGCCGCCTTAAGGTCCTCTCCGGTTCAGGGTCAGAATCAAAGAGGGGTTCCTTGTGCATATTCTTGCTCATAAACAATCAAGAAACAAAAAGAAAAAAGGTGGGAGTCTCTATGTCAAAGTATAGAGGACTACTAGTGAGATATCCTAAAAGAAATAAAATGAGATAAAGTAAGCAATTAACTAAAAAAAATTCGAAACAAGAATGCAAGAATTAACCTAAAATTTTTCGAAAATTAAAAAGAAAAGGTTTAAATTTTTTTCCAAAATTCGAAAAGAAAGAAAGAAAGAAAAACTAAAGAAACACCAAACTTAAAATTTGAATTTAAATAAAAATTAAAACAACTAAAATAAAATTCAAAAATCAAGGAAAAGATAAATAAGATAAAGATCGAACATCAAGAAAGATAAACAAGATATGATTCAAAAATTAAAAAGAAAATTGATTAAACCAAAAAGAGAAAATCACTAAAGGGACCTCAAACTTAAAAATTGAAATCAAATAAAAAGAAGATAGCCAAAACAAAAGTAAAAAAATTTAAATTTAAGGGAAAGATAAATAAGATAATAATTGAAAAATAAGAAAGATTTTGAAAATCAAAAGAAAGATAATTAAACAAAAACTAATAAAAGTACCTAATCTAAGCAATAAGACAACCGGTTGTTGTCAATCACGAACAATCCCCTGCAACGACGCCAAAAACTTGGTGCACGAAATTAGAACTCGCACAACTTTATCGGCAAGTGCATCGAGTCATCCAAGTAATACCCCAGGTGAGTGAGGGTCGATCCCACGAGGATTGTCGGACTGAGCAAGTTATAGTTATCCTGTTGGACTTAGTCAGGCAGATAGTAAAAGATGGTTGTTGTTGAAAACACATAAAACAAGATAATAAAGAAAGCAGTAAAGAATTGGTGTAAAATCAGTATAAGAAAAACAATTAAGGTATCAGAGATGATTATCTTTCCAGATTAAAACTTCTTACAACTATTTTAAAAATGAATGATTCATTCTATGGCAAACTGTAAGTGATTAAACCTAATTCCTTAGCAAAGGCCTTAATCACCCCAGATCTCGGCTGAACAGATGTTTCCATGTCCCCAACAAGTTGTGGATTAGCCATCTAGGAGGTGTGTTCTCAAGCTGTAGTTCAGGCGACCTTGGTCAGAGTATCACAAGAACTCATGTAGAAAAAAGGTCATACTTTCATTCCACTCAGTTTCATTAAATTAAGAAAGAGACACACCTTAGAATTGAATCAAACATATATTAAAATAGAAAAGTAATTTAATGCATAGAAATAAACAAAGCTCCTAACCTTAACTAGGAGGTTTAGTTGCTCATAACTTTACAAAGAAAATACGTTTTTGAAAAGATGCAGAAGGAAGAAGACTCTCCCTAAACCTAATTGATCTTTTCCTTTAGATACTGTTCCGAGGGTTACCTAAAACTGTAGGTTGATCTCGGACGAGATCTTCTATACTGGTCGGAGATGACGTGTCCGGCTGATGGGTGGCGGCCGAAGCTGTCGTGTCCGACCTATTGGACTGGCTGCACGGCTGATCCTTAGTCACCGGAGGGTGGGGGTACCTGCAAGAGACTCCGATGCTTAAGTTAGCATGGGTATTAAACAGGTTTTTAGTAGAATTAGAGTATGAGTTATACCTGGGTACTCCAGTGTATTTATAATGGTGTAGAGTGACCTTTTTAGATAAGATAAGTTAGTTATCTTATCTTATCTTATTTTTGAGTGAGGTCATCTTATCTTCAAGGGAACTGCCTTTATCTCTGTAGGCTTGGGCTGCCTTTGGATTTGCGTCGTGTTCCTCTGTTTGGGCCCTTTACTGGGCTTTCCTGTCGAATTGACCGAGCTCTTTAAAAAGAGGTCAAATAATCTGACCTGCGGAGGTCGGTCGTTTTGTCGCTATCATCCCAGGTCGGACAGCTCGACCCAGGGTATGAACAGTTCCCCTGCTCGAGCTCGGTCTTTCTTTGGGAGGTCGAGTCTTAAATTTATCACTTCGATCCTTTTCTGGCGAGGCTGAGCTCGGGCATCTGTCGACTTCTTCTTTGTAGAGTCTTCTTTTTGAATGTGGAACATTTTCTTTATTTAAAGCGCGCACTTTGTATTAGCGCCTTGTTCTTGGGAAGGCGCAAGGGTTTAATACCCTCATTAATTAGCTTTTAATGCCTCGTTCCCCTTGGCTTTTTATTTTGAACTTTACACACAAAAACGGTTTCTCTTCTCCGTTTTTACTTGTAACTTCCCTTTTCCTTCTCCCTTTCTATTTCCTGAAGTTTTGCGGTTTTCACATTTCTTCCCTGCGACGTCCTTTGGTGATTTCTTGGTGTTTTTCTTTTCTCGAGAGGCGATTCTATTCTACGTCTTCGATCTTCTATGAAAACTTTTTCCTTTGTGAGGCTAGCTCTCTTGCCCTGGCGGCCTCTGTGAGGTTGGCCGAGGACACTGCATTGAGGCATAAAGACAGTTATGTCACATCCTATCGGGAGGTGATGCGTCTGAGGGAGGAGTTGGAGTCTTCCCGGGTTGATTACTCCAAGCTCCAAGGTCACCTTGTCGGCAGCGTAAATGCTGCTTATGAGAACCTAAAGGAGCAGGTTCAAGTTCTTGCTCCTGAGATTGACCTTGCACTCTTCAGCTTAGACAATATTGTGAGGGATGGTAAGATTTTCCCCGACGACCCAGATGATGATGATGTCGGACCTCCCTCTGCGCCTGATGCCAAAGTGTCGACTTCAACAGTTCCTCCGTCTGGGGTCGTTCATCCAGAATTAGATCCTGATTACCAAATTCTGAATAGGGACGATGGTACAGTAGATGCAGTGCCTCTCCAGGCTCGCCCACCTTCCCCCCGTACTGAAGCTACCGAGAAGCCTTATGATGTTTGACTGAATTTCGTATCTGTTTGTGTATATTGCCCGACTTGTGGGCTTTTAAACTCTTTATTAATGTTTTGCTAGCTGTTGACACTTCTTAGTTGCTTGTTTAGCAACTTTATTTTGAAAAACAAAAGTAGCTTCCATGCTTTTGGGGCAGATTTTGGTGGCCTCTGAAGCTTGTTATATCTTCGCATTTTTATATCATGGTTATTTGCGCTGGACTTGGCATCTTTCTGGGTTTTGAGAATGTTAGAGCCTTGCTGTTCGACCTCCTTTGCTCTTGTAGCTTTGATTCCTTTGAGGCTAAAAATCCTATTTTGTGTGGACCTTTCGTGAGGTCTCTGCCAAGTGTAGCTTTCGCACTTTTGTGTGGGTCGACTTCGTCATATCGGGTCCTTCCCGACATCGTTATGTCGTATCCAGTTATTTTGTAATCCTCTTTCTTGGAGTTTTGTTCAAGTCTCTTTTAGGGATTACTTCTATAACTTTATGTTTTGGGCCGACTTCTTCGTGTCGGGCCTTTTTGAGTTATTTTGTAATCCTCTTTCTTGGACTTTTGTTCAAGTCTCTTTCAAGGATTACTTCTATAACTTTATGTTTTGGGCCGACTTCTTCGTGTCGGGCCCTTTTGAGTTATTTTGTAATCCTCTTTCTTGGACCTTGTTCAGGTCTCTTTCAGGGATTACTTCTATAACTTTATGTTTTGGACCGACTTCGTCATGTCGTGCCCTTCTAAGTTATTTTTTTAATCCTCTTTTTTGGACCTTGTTCAGGTCTCTTTTAGGGATTACTTCTATAACTTTTATATTTTGGGCCGACTTCGTCATGTCGTGCCCTTCTAAGTTATTTTTGTAATCCTCTTTTTTGGACCTTGTTCAAGTCTCTTTCAGGGATTACTTCTATAACTTTTATATTTTGGGTCGACTTCGTCATGTCGTGCCCTTCTAAGTTAAAGTAATCCTCTTTTATAGGGTTGGCCAGACCTCTTTCCAGGGTTTACTTATAACTTGGTTTGAGTTGGTCCGACTTCTTAACGTCGGCCAGTCTTTTAAGTTATTATTTTACAATCCATTAGGACCTCGTCAGGTCCTTTCTCCGTATCACTTTCGATAACTTCTTGCATTATTCTGTTTTCATCTTTGCCGATTTGTGGAAGGTGGATTAAACCCTCGTTTAGTCGACCTTTAGATGAATTTGGTTTTCATCTCTGTTGGTCTTTATCGTGATTGTGCAGTGAATTTGTTTCACTTTCTGCCAATCTGTCACTTTATAATCGGATGATGAATGTTTCAGATTAATGCGTCTTGAAGACTTGTAGAACGTCTAATATATTTTATTTAAAATGAAAAATGAAAATATGTACATATAGGGTTTTAATCCTTTTGAGTCGGATAATTTCTGGATCTCAACTTGGTGTCTCATTAAAAAACCTTTTCAAGAAAAAGAGTGCATCCTATGATGAGATCTTTTACCTTCTCTAACTATAGTACCTTCTTAGGTTGCAGGCGTGCCACGACCTAGGAAGTTCTCGTTCGTCGAGTTCGGCTAGTCTGTAGTAGCCCTTCCCAAGTACTTCTATGACTCGGTAAGGTCCTTTCCAGTTTGCTGCCAGCTTTCCTTCTCCGGGTCGAGTTGTTCCAATATCATTTCGGATTAGGATGAGATCGTTCTTAGCAAAACCTGTTGGCACTACCTTTTGATTATATCTAGAAGCCATTCGACGTTTTAGTGCTTCTTCCCTGATCCGAGCTCTTTCTTGGATTTCAGGAAGTAGGTCGAGCTCTTCCCTTTGAAGTTGGGAGTTGGATTCTTCATTGTAATGGACCACTCTAGGCGACCCATCCTCGATCTCTACTGGGATCATTGCTTCCATTCCGTATGCTAATCGGAAGGGTGATTCATTTGTGGTTGAATGCGGCGTCGTTCGATATGCCCATAGGACTTGTGGAAGTTCTTCGGCCCAAGCTCCCTTTGCGTCTTGTAACCTCCGTTTTAACCCGGCCAATATGACTTTGTTAGCAGTTTCGGCTTGTCCATTGGCTTGGGGATGTTCGACAGATGTGAATTGGTGCTTTATGTTCAAGTCGGCTACTAATTTTCTGAAGCCTGCATCTGTGAATTGAGTGCCATTGTCTGTGGTGATGGAGTATGGAACCCCGAACCTTGTGACAATATTCCTATATAGGAATTTCCGGCTTCTTTGAGCAGTGGCATTGGCTAGGGGCTCTGCCTCGATCCACTTTGTGAAATAGTCTACCCCGACTATGAGGAATTTAACCTGTCCCGATCCCTGGGGAAAGGGTCCGAGAAGATCGAGTCCCCATTTTGCAAATGGCCAAGGTGAGGTTACACTGATGAGCTCTTCTGGCGGGGCGATGTGAAAGTTAGCATGTTTCTGGCATGGTGGACATGTCTTTACAAACTCTGTAGCTTTCTTTTGTAGAGTTGGCCAGTAAAATCCCGCCCGGAGTACCTTTTTGGTGAGAGCTTGTGCTCCGAGATGATTGCCACAAATGCCGCTGTGTACTTTCTCTAAGACTTCCCTTGTGTTGGAGGTCGGCACACATTTTAACAATGGTATTGAAATCCCTCTTTTGTATAGGGTGTTGTTTATGATAGTGTAGTATTGTGCCTTCCGTTTTAACCTCTTTGCCTCCTTTTCATCTGTGGGGAGTGTTTCTGTTTTGAGGTAGTTAATTATGGGGGTCATCCATCCTTGATCCTGACTTGTTATGGCTAGGACTTTTTCCTCTTCCGAGATTGACAGGTTCTGCAGCATTTCCTGGATGAGGCTTCTATTGTTGCCCCCTGGTTTGGTGCTGGCTAGCTTTGAGAGTGCGTCAGCTCGGACGTTTTGTTCGTGGGGTATGTGGCGGATCTTATCCAAATACTTTCTCATGGTGGGATCTTTGGCCTGGTAGCTCCCTGTTATTTGCGAGGTGACTACTTATGAGTCGCTGAAGATGTTAAGTTTTTGAGCTCTAACCTCCTTAGCCGGCTTCAAACCAGCTAGTAGTGCTTCATATTCCGCCTGGTTATTTGAGGCCGGGAACCCGAATTTGAGGAAAAGCTCAATTTGGGTTCCTTGGTTGCTTTCAATTATCACACCCGCGCCGCTTCCAGTCTTATTCGAGGAGCCGTCCACATAAATATTCCATTCTATAGGGGTCCCTGGGGTGTCTGTAAATTCTGCAATGAAGTTGGCTAAGTATTGTGATTTAATGGCTGTCCGAGCTTCGTATTAGAGGTTGAATTCAGACAACTCAACTGCCCATTGTAGGATTCTGCCTGCTAGATCTGTTTTCTGCAATATCCCTTTTCTAGGCTGGTTGGTCTGAACCTTAATGGTGTGAGCTTGGAAGTACGGGCGGAGATGTCGAGATGTTAGTATGAGCGCATAGGCAAATTTTTATATTTTTTTGGTAGTTCAACTCGGATCCTTGTAGCACTTTACTAATGAAGTATACAGGTTGTTGTCCTTTGTCATCCTCTCGAACTAGTGCTGAGGCTACTGCTCGACTTCCTACCGCGAGGTGTAATACGAGTGGTTCTTCCTCTCGTGGCCGAGTTAGGATAGGTGGTTGTCCCAGGAAACTTTTGAAATCCTGGAAGGCTTGCTCGCACTCTGTTGTCCATTTGAACTTTTTTCCTTTCCTTAGAGTGGCGTAGAAAGGGAGAGACCTTATTGCTGATCCCGTTAGAAATCTGGATAAGGCCGCCAACCTCCCGTTGAGTTGTCGTACCTCTTTGACACAAGTTGGGCTCTTCATGTTGAGTATAGCCTGGCATTTATCCAGATTTGCCTCGATTCCTCTTTGTGTTAGCATAAAACCCAAGAACTTTCCAGCTTCTACTGCAAAGGTGCATTTTACAGGATTGAGTCGCATGCCATGCTTCCTTATAGTGTCGAACACTTGGACCAAGTCGGACAATAATGTCTCTTCACTTTGTGTCTTTATCAACATGTCGTCCACATAGACTTCCATGATTTTTCCGATATGGTCTGAAAAGACTTTGTTCATTAGCCTTTGATAAGTTGCTCCCGCGTTTTTAAGACTAAAAGGCATTACGATGTAGCAATAGTTTGCTTTTGGTGTTAGAAATGAGGTTTTTTCCTGATCAGGTGGATACATTGGGATTTGGTTGTATCCAGAATATGCATCCATAAACGAAAGGTATTTAAATCCGGATGAGACATCCACCAGAGCGTCGATACTTGGGAGTGGATAAGGATCTTTTGGGCAGGCTTTGTTGAGATCGGTGTAGTCGGTGCACATTCGCCACTTCTCATTAGATTTTTTCACCAAGACGACGTTGGCTAGCCATAGTGGGTACTTGACTTCTCTTATGAATCTTGCCTCCAGTAATGCTTGTACCTGTTCTTCCACAGCTTGGGATCGTTCTGGCCTAAGTTTTCTTCGTCTCTGCTGTACCGGCCGAGATCCTAGATAGACCGCCAACTTGTGGCACATTAGTTTGGGGTCTATGCCTGGCATGTCTGCAGCTTTCCATGCGAAGAAATCGACATTATCTCGTAAGAACTGTACTAGTGATTCTTTTGCGCCTCCTTGTAGGATCGTGCCAATATTAGTTATTTTGTCCGAGGTGTCTCCGATCTAGACTTTCTCTACTTCACCTTCGAGCTGTGGATGAAGTTCTTCTCGTCTCTGAACTCCACCAAGCTCAATTGTATAGAATTCTTCTCCTCTGCCTCTAAGGTTTAGACTTTCGTTATAACAGCGGCGAGCCATCTTTTGATCTGCTTTTATTGTAGCTATCCCTTCTGCAGTTGGAAATTTCATGCATAGATGCGGAGTTGAGACTATTGCGCCGAGTTGATTTAAGGTTGTCCATCCTATTAAGGCATTGTAGGCGGAACTCACGTCGACCACGATGTAGTCTATTTTGAGTGTTCTAGATTGGTTTCCTTTTCCGAAGGTTGTGTGTAGTGGCACGTATCCCAATGGTTGTACTGGGGTATCTCCCAGTCCGAACAGGTTGTTGGGTATGCTTTAAGCTCTTTTTCTTCTAAGTCGAGCTTGTCGAAGGCAGTTTTGAATAAGATGTCGGCGGAGCTCCCTTGGTCTATTAATGTGCGATGGAGATTGGCGTTTGCCAGTATGATGGTGATGACCATGGGATCGTCGTGTCCCGAGATGATATCGGATGCATCTTCCTTGGTAAACGTAATTGCAGGGATGTTGGGCGCTTCCTCCTTTCCTTCGACATGATATACTTCTTTAAGATATCTTTTGCGAGATGATTTGGAGATTCCTCCTCCTGCAAATCCTCCGTGTATTATATGAACATGTCTTTCTGGTGTACGAGGTGATCGCTCTGTTCGCCCAGCCTTTTCATCCCTCCTCCTTTTTCTTTGTTCCTTGTCTCGGGTGGCCAAATACCGATCTAGTTTTCCTTCTCTTACTAACTTTTCTATGACGTTCTTTAGATCGAAGCATTCGTTGGTGGAATGTCCACGGACATGATGGTATTCGCAATACTCGTTTCGGTTTCCTCCTCCTCTTTTGCCTTTGAGTGGTCAAGCTGGGGGTATTTTTTCTGTGTGGCAGACTTCTTTGTACACGTCCACAAGAGACACCCGAAGGGGGGTGTAATTATGATATTTTTTAATTTTTTCCCCATGTCGGTATTCCTTCTTTTTGGGCTCTTTATCTTTATCTCGGTAGGAGAATCCGGATTTTGAGGTTTCTCCTAGCCGAGAATTTTCTTCCATGTTGATATACTTCTCTGCCCGTTCGTGTACTTCATCCAGGGATGTGGGGTATTTCTTTGATATAGATTGACTGAAAGGTCCCTCTCGTAGACCATTGATGAGGCCCATGATGGCGGCCTCTATTGGTAAACTTTGTATGTCTAGGCATGTTTTGTTGAATCTCTCCATGTAGTTGCGAAGACTTTCCCGATCTCCTTGCTTGATTCCTAGTAGACTGGGGGCGTACTTAGCTTTGTCTTTTTGGATGGAGAATCTGGCCAGGAACTTTTTGGCTAGATCATCAAAGCTTGAGATGGACTTTGGAGGTAGGTTGTCGAACCATCTGATTGCTGTCTTTGTGAGAGTTGTTGGAAAAGCTTTGCAACGGACTGCATCTGAGGCGTCGGTGAGGTACATTCTACTTCTAAAATTGCTGAGGTGATGGTTGGGGTCTGTAGTGCCATCGTACAAGGTCATGTCCGGAAGTTTGAAGTTCTTAAGAATTTTGGCCTTCATCCCTAGTGAATGGATCTTGATCTTTGCGTGGGCTATCCTCAGGGGTGGATCGAGTAGCTTTGGCTTTGAGATCAGCTTCGAGTTTTAGAAGTTTATCTTCTAATTCTCGACGTCGCCTTACTTCTCTCTGTAGATCCTTCCCGACTTCCAGTTGATGATGGGTTTCTTTTTCAAGTTGCTTTAAACGATCTTGAAGTGCTTCTATCACTCCCGGATTTGATGAATTTTTGTCCCCGTTGGATTCCGGAGTATCTTGTAGCGTAGTGTCCGCGTTTTTATGCGGTGTTCTATCCTCTAGATCTGAATCATGGTCGTTGTCGTGATCATCCGCCATGGTGATGGGATGACTTCCAAGTTCCCCAGAAACAGCGCCAATGTTCCGAGGGTTACCTGAAACTGTAGGTTGATCTCGGACGAGATCTTCTATACTGGTCGGAGATGACGTGTCCGGCTGATGGGTGGCGGCCGGAGCTGTCGTGTTCGACTTGTTGGACTGGCTGCACGGCTGATCCTTAGTCACCGGAAGGTGGGGGGTACCTGCAAGAGACTCCGATGCTTAAGTTAGCATGGGTATTAAACAGGTTTTTAGTAGAATCAGAGTATGAGTTATACCTGGGTGCTCCAGTGTATTTATAATGGTGTAGAGTGACCTTTTTAGATAAGATAAGTTAGTTATCTTATCTTATCTTATTTTTGAGTGAGGTCATCTTATCTTCAAGGGAACCGCCTTTATCTCTGTAGGCTTGGGCTGCCTTTGGATTTGGGTCGTGTTCCTCTGTTTGGGCCCTTTACTGGGCTTTCCTGTCAAATTGACCGAGCTCTTTAAAAAGAGGTCGGATAATCTGACTTGCGGAGGTCGGTCACTTTTTCGCTATCATCCCGGGTCGGATAGCTCGACCCAGGGTATGAACAGATACTAACCTAATAATAAATGCTATATTTAAAAGATATTATTTTAAAATAAAAATTACAAAGATAAGATAAGATAATCCTAAGAGGTGCTAAATTCACTTTGGGGGCCCAATAGCATGTGAAATGAGCTGCTTGCTGGTGTTCAATGCCAGGATTGGGCGTTGAACGCCAGAGAAGGGGAGTGCATTCTGGTTCCTTGCCCCCTGGCTAGCGTTGAACGCTAGGTTGGGTGTTCAGTGGTCAAGGGGGAGCTGTCAGCATTTTCCTTTCTTGCTCCAGGCTTCTCCAAGCTGCTCCGATTTTTACCTAAAATCATAAAAACATAAGAAAAACTCAAAGTAGCATCCAAAGGTGAATTTTGCACTAAATTATAATAGAACATAATAAAATCTAACTAAAAACAATATAAAAATAACTAGAAAAAGGGTATAAAATGCTCACGCATCAGCAGCGTCTGACTTTTTTTGGAGCCGAGGTATCGCCATCCAAGTTTCTCGTGAGGAGGTGGGGGTTGGTACTTACAAGAGATTCCGATGCCTAAGTTAGCATAGGTTTTAAACAGATTTTTTGTAGATTAGGTTCTTAAATACACCTGAGAGTCTCAATGTATTTAAAGTAGGAGTAATAACCACCTTAAGAGTAGTTCCACCTTTGATGGTGGATGGCCATTCCCGTTTTCTAGGAAAGTCATTGAGATATTCCATCTAGATAAGTGGGAGATATCTTAGGAGTTAGTTGCTGATTTATCCAAGTAGGACTACTGTCGTCATGCCAGACCTCTATGAGGTCGGGTAAAAATAGAAGAAGCCATCCTTTGGATGAGCTTTTCTTTGTTTTGGGTTTGGCTTAATATTTTTGGGCCAGGGTTTGAATAGTGCCCCTGCTTAAGTCCGAGCTTTTTATAAGGTCGGGGTCGAGCATTTTGTTGATTTGGGATGTTGACATGTTACGTTGTATAAGCCTCCTTTTTAGGACAGGTCGGATACTCGACGTGTTTTTAAAGTTTGAAACATTACGTCTTTTCGTCATGCAGGTTGACGTGGCGAAAATTGGCGAGTTAAGAAATTGTTATAAGAGATACGTTGCAAGTACAATTCTTAACCAACCGAAAATCCACTTATCAATTTAGAAGGGGTTGTCAGAAAATTAAAATTAAAATACTGGGAGTATGAATCCCAGGTCGTCTCCCAACGAGTTGCAGGAAGGTGTGCTATTTTATTAATCAGATGTTTTCTAAAAATGGTTGAGTTGATAAACAGGAAATTAAATCAGAGAATTTATGTAATTTAAATAAAAACCTTGACCGGGAGTAGATTAGTTGGAAGCCCTATCCTTGATGGAGTTCTCTCAAGATAAAAGTGATAATTAAAGGTTGCCTGCTCAGTTATCCTCTACCAGGTAAAGGAAAGTTAAGCAAGTTGGAAGTCAATTTCTATTCACAAGTTCTAATCCTCTCCCTTGGGAAGGACTAGTGTTAGTGATTAGAGGGCGACCCAACGCGAAACCCAACTATAATTTTACTCTTGAGCATCCAACTCAAGGTCCTCCTGTCAATCAACTCCCAATCAAGTTATAGAACTACTCGCTTATTATGATTGTAAAATCCACAAAATAAGAAAGGGAAATATTGAAAGACATGATAAATAATAATCAAAGGGATCAATTAAAAATAAAAATAGTTCTTGTATTAATAAATTCTAAAAATAATCCAATAATAATTCTGAGTAAATAAAGGACATGGAAGAGTAAGTGACAAGTAAGGAAACAAACTAGAATGACGAAGTCTTGACGGAAGTAATAACTCTTCTCAATATCCCAGTCCAAAAAGCAATAAAATCAAAATCCTAAGAACTATGAATGTGTAGAGAGAAAACCTAAAGGAGGAGTAAAAATTAGATCTAAAACCAAAATTATGCGAAATGAATGTTGTTCTCTGGTCTCTGCATGTTTCCTGGCTCTAATATCCTTTTCTGGGCCGAAAACTGGGTCAAAACAAGGCCCAAAATCGCCCCCAGTGAATTCTGCAGATCGCACATGTCACGCGATCGCGTCATTCACGCGTTCGCATCATCCGGCGTTTTGCCTTGCCACGCGTGCGCGTCGTCCACGCCTTCACATCACTTTTGCAGTTTCCAATCCGCGCGGTCGCGTGAGCCATGCGTCCGCGTCACTGCAATTTCCTCTATGTCGCGCGGTCGCGTGAGCCATGCGTTCGCGTCACTTCTCGCTGGTCATCTCCTCAATTTCTTGTGTTCCTTCCATTTTTGCAAGCTTCCTTTCCAATGTCCAAGTCATTCATGCCCTATAAAGCCTGAAACACTTAACACACAGAGCACGTCATCGAATGGAATAAAGGAGAATTAAAATACAAAATTAAAAGTCTCTAGGAGATAAGTGGGTAAAGATTTGATAAAACCGCACAATTAAACACAATATAAACCATAAAATAGTGGTTTATCAACCTCCCCACACTTAGTCATTAGCATGTCCTCATGCTTAGTTGAAGGAGATAAAATAAATGAGTAGGAACATGTAAAACTCATGCAATGCAATGCAACCTATATATGTGAATGCAACTATATGATTCTTGTCCACTTGGTCAAAGGTAAATAAGCTCTTCAAGACAATCACAGATCAAATTCCACTAATTCAATTCTTATACAGTAAGAACAGATAAAAATGCAAGAAGGTAGCTCATGAAAGCAGGGAACATAGAACTTAAGCATTGAACCCTCACTGATGATGTATGTATACTCTAATCTCTCTAGTGTATAGGGCAATCACTCTATCCTTTTCTAATCAAGCTTTCTATTTTTTGTTCTTCACCTAACCAATCAACAACAATTAATATACCAATGCAAACATCATGAGGTATTTTCAAGGTTGTAATGGGGCCAAGGTATGGGTAAGGGTACATATATGGCTAAGTAAGCTTATAAATTGAATCTTTAATTAACCCAAGCTTTCACCTAACACACATATATATTCTTTATAGCTTAAATTTCACACTTAGCTACCCAAAATTTTCTTTTCACATTCCTTACTCATGTATCAACTTTTATTTTAATTTTATCATACATGCATTGATATTTGAATTCTTAACTTAACATTGGGGTAATTTTGTCCCCTTATTTGATTATTGGATTTTTTTAAACATAAATATAAACGTAGTTTATCAATGCACATAGATTTAAAATTTTTATAGTTTTACATGAGTAGGCACCCAAATTTCCCATTATATTATCATGACACATTCCCTTATTATCTTTTGTTCCCACAATTTCCCATACTTAATTGACACGCAATTTTATCTTAAACTAACCAAAGATTCAATTGGGATATATAATTGTTTTTTCGCTTAAGGTTAGTGATGTGGTGATATACAGAACAAATAGGATTTAAAGGCTCAAAGTGGCTACAAAGGTAATTGAAAGGGTAGGCTTATTTTGGATAAGTGAGTTAAACAAATAATGGCCTCAATCATATGCAAGCATATAAATATATTAAACATTGGACATATATGATGAAACAAAATATAAATTACAATCATAGAGAAGTAAACACACAAGAATAAAATAATTATGGTTAAATAATGTAACCATGTATAAAGGCTCAAATCTCACAGGTTGTGTGTTCTTTAGCTCAAAAACCATGTTCCAAATACAACTTCAAGCAGATTTAACATAAAAGTTTAGATTAAAATCAGTGAAATTTTGTTCTAAAAATAGGGTCTTAGAAGAAACTTATTGTCTTTTCAATCAAGCAGAACATGCATGCAACTAATCTATTACTATGCAATTTATCCTATTCTACAAAAGAAAAACTAACTAAATATCCTATTTTATTGGTTTTAGGGAAGAGAATTTACCTTCGGAAGTCAGGTACTGACCGACCTCCCCACACTTAAGGCTTTGCACCGTCCTCGGTGCCATCTATCAGGAACAAAGGTGGGCTGGTAGCAGTATCTCCATAGTCGGGACCGTCATGGCTCCCTGTGCTGGTAAAGGAAGTGGAGTCCGGGGTATCTGAGTCTCTGTATTTTCCCTTAAGTAGCTCCTTGAGGTATGTGAATCGGCGCTTGTTACCAAGGCGGGAAAAGGTAAGTTGCTTGCGATTTGTACGTGTCCCATAGCATTCCGGATGTGTCTTGGTAGGTTCAGAGGTTGATCTGTAAGGATGCACCATAGTAGAACGGCCATGTCTGCAGTGAAGGAGGACTCATGAGTGCTCGGAAATACGTAATGGGACATAATCAGTGCCCATACGCGAGCCTCCAAGGTAAGTGCGGAAGCCAATATTCCCTTAGGACGGGAATGATAGTATCTATAAATCCATCTGCTGTCAGGTAGTGCGATAACCCTGAGAACAGCGTCCCAATCGAATTGGTACATCTGGCGCTTGAGTGCGGCTTCTTGAAATGCGTCCAGTCCTTCTGGAGTAGGGGGAAAATCTAAAGCTCGTTGAATGGCCTCTTCTGTAATGGGGACTTGCTTCTGACGGACATAGACAGACTGCAGGATTGGTAGGTGAAAATTGGAGTAGAAAACGACTACCCAAGAAAGATTAACCTGCCGTGGCTGTCTCCGTAGGAATCTCCATTATCTTCGTTCAATTTGCGGCTCAACAAATTCAACAATACGGGTCGGGAGGATAAGAAGGTATTCGTTGTTGTAACTCCTTTCTGCCAGGATGGGGAACATCTGCTCACAGAAGCGATTAGAAAATCGTGCAGTTTCCTTTGCTGGAAAAGCTTTCTCTTTTTCATCAACCTTTATAGTCCTCTTAATTCTTTTTGTTGAGGATTTTACTGCAGTTGAAGATGGCTCTGCCACTAATGCTCTCTTTGTTCCTCTTCTTGCTGGTGGTTTGGGAGTAGCTTTCTCTTTGCCTTTCTTGGTGGCCATCCTAAAAGGGAGAAAAGAGAAAGTATGTCAAAATGTCATGGGATAGAGCAAGGAAGAGGGTGGGTAAGGTGGTAATCAATGCACATTAAAAGATGAATGAGGATAACACATGGTCACGACTACATGTGAAAAATCATAAATGGAAATATAGTAGGTGCATATGATGACAATTAAATGCAAGGTGTTTATTAACATGCAGGCAAAGGCATGAGTAGCATAGATCAAGCATTTAACGTCCCAGTGAGATTACCAAGCCTTTCAAACTAATAACCTGTTTGTAACAACAATTATATTAAATTAATAAAATATAAAAAGGGGTTTTGTGAAAAGCAAGCATTTAGAATAGTAGAATAAAAGAAATCTAAAAATAGTGCACAATGCCATACGGACATTTTCACAAACACATAGCATACATGGTAAATAAGCTATTGAAAGTATTAAATTGAACATGCAAGCAACCCTTTTAAAAAGTAAAATATAATTGTCAAATAATTCCTGAATAATTCACAAGCAAATCATAGGAAATAATAGTGACCCAAATAAATTTCCAACACCAATTAAAAGAAAAATAAAGAAAAAGAAAACATGGATAATGCAAGAAAAAAGAAAAGAAAAAGATAACATAAAAAAAGAAGAATAGAAAAGTAAGGAGGGAGGAAGAAAAGAAAAACCTTGTTAATGGTGGTGAGAGAGAGAAAAAGTAGAGAGTGAGAAAGAAGGAAGAAGGAAGAAGGAAGAAATAAGGAGGGAAAAGAAAAAATAGGATTTGGGGAAGAGAAAGATAAGATATTTTGGCAGATTAGGTTAAGCTGTGTAGCGCAAGCGACGCGGACGCGTGGGGTACGCGTTCGCGCGGTTAGCGTTTAGATGGGTCGACGCGGTCGCGTCGGTCACGCGGACGCGTGACTCGTTTTGTGCTACTGGCGCGAGAGCAGCCTCGCGCTCGTACAACTCTCTGTTCGAGACCTTGTTTTGCCAAATTTTTGGGTGACGCGGTCGCATGGTTGACGGCGATCGCGTGGGTGGCCAATATTGGGAGATGACGCGGACGCGTGGGACACGCATTCGCGTGGTAGGGACTGTGTGTCCAGCGCCAGTCCAGCACCACTCCAGCACAACTTTTGGCCATGCACCTTTTTGACGTCAATTTTCAGGTCACGCATTAACGTGGGTGACGCGGATGCGTCGGCTACGCGGTCGCATGGGTTGATTCGTGCTAAAAGCACGCCTCCAGCCACACTCTCGCGTGACTTTCTGTTCGATTTCTTATTCTTTCTGAGCCACCTACGACGCGGACGCATCGGCGACGCTGTCGCGTGCTCTCCCTCTTTCTTTTTTTTTTAAAAAAAAATAAAAATATGCAAATGCAGATGCAAGCTAAATGTGCTAATAAAGAGAAGAGTTATTGAAAAAGAAAACTAAGAATTAAGAAAGGAACGATCATACCATGGTGGGTTGTCTCCCACCCAGCACTTTGCTTTAACATCCTTAAGTTGGACGCTCCACTAGCTCAGTCTTCTACTGTGGGTGGATCCTCCAAGAGGAAGATCTCTAGCTCCTTGGGTTTCGCCTTTGCCCCATGATATAGTTTCAGGCTTTGTCCATTAACTTTGATGAATTCAGAGCTTGAAGGATGACTCAGGTTGAAAACTCCGTGTGGATCAACCTTCTCCACTCTATATGGACCTTCCCATCTTGATCTTAACTTGCCTGGCATGAGTCTCAGTCTAGAGTTGTAAAGGAGGACAAAGTCCCCAGGTTGGAACTCTCTCCTCTTGATGTGCTTATCATGCACAGCCTTCATCTTTTCCTTGTACAGTCTTGAGTTCTCATAAGCTTCTAGGCGTAGGCTCTCTAATTCCTGCAGTTACAACTTTCTCTCAGTTTCGGCCTTCTCAAATTCCATATTGCATTCCTTCACTGCCCAAAAGGCTTTGTGCTCTACCTCTACTGGAAGGTGACAGGCCTTTCCATAAACTAAGCGGAAGGGACTCATCCCAATGGGTGTCTTTATGCAGTTCTGTATGCCCAAAGCGCATCTTGTAGCCTGGTGCTCCAGTCTCTTCTATTAGGTTTGACTATCTTCTGCAATATACTCTTTATCTCTCTGTCAGACACCTTAGCTTGCCCATTAGTCTGGGGATGGTAGGCTGTTGCCACTTTATGAACTATCCCATGCTTCTTCAGTAATCCTATTAGTCTCCTGTTACAGAAATGGGTGCCTTGATCGCTCACGATTGCTCGTGGTGATCCAAAGTGACAAATAATGTGGTTTCTAACAAAGGAAACAACAGTGTTAGCATCATCAGTGCGGGTAGGAATTGCTTCCACCCATTTAGAAACGTAATCTACAGCTAACAATATATAAAAATAACCATTAGAATTTGGAAATGGACCCATGAAGTCAATGCCCCAAACATCAAAAATTTCACAGAAAAGCATAGTCTGTTGAGGCATCTCATCCCTCTTGGATATATTACCAAACCTTTGGCATGGGGAACAAGATTTACAAAATTCAGCAGCGTCTTTAAAAAGGGTAGGCCACCAGAATCCACAGTCTAAAATTTTTCTAGCTGTTCTCTGAGGGCCAAAATGTCCTCCACTCTCAGATGAGTGACAGGCCACTAAAATGGACTGGAATTCTGATTGCGGCACACACCGTCTAATTACCTGGTCAGCGCCACATCTCCTTAAATATGGGTCATCCCATATATAATATTTGGACTCGCTTTTCAGCTTGTCTCTTTGATGCTTAGTAAAGTTTGGAGGAAAGGTGCGGCTAACTAGATAATTAGCTACAGGTGCATACCAAGGGATTACTTCAGATACTGCTTGTAAGTCATCAAACGGGAAATTATCATTTATAGGAGTGACGGTATCCTTAATGTGCTCAAGGCGACTCAAGTGGTCTGCCACTAGATTCTGGTTACCACTCCTATCCTTAATTTCTAAATCAAATTCTTGTAGTAGCAGTATCCAACGTATAAGCCTTGGTTTGGACTCCTTTTTAGTTAATAAATACTTTAGAGCTACATGGTCTGAGTACCAAGTAAATAGGCTCGAAATTTATCCAGAGCAAAAACAATAGCGAGAAGCTCTTTCTCAGTAGTAGTGTAATTAGACTGAGCTATGTCTAAAGTCTTAGACGCATAAGCAATTACAAAAGGATCCTTACCTTCACGCTGAGCCAGCGCTGCTCCTACTGGATGGTTGGAAGCATCGCACATGATTTCAAATGGCTGGCTCCAGTCAGGTCCTCTCACAATTGGAGCTTGAGTCAGGGCAGTCTTCAGCTTATCAAACGCTTGTGTGCAATCCTCAGTGAATTTGAACTCAATATCTTTCTCCAGTAGTCTGGATAAGGGTAGTGCTACCTTACTGAAGTCCTTAATGAATCTCCGGTAAAAACATGCATGGCCAAGGAATGAACGGACTTTCCTCACAGAGGAGGGGTAAGGTAAACTAGAAATAACATCCACCTTTGCTGGATCTACAGAAATGCCAGTATTAGACACAACATGTCCTAGTACAATCCCTTGTTTAACCATAAAGTGACATTTTTCGAAATTCAATACAAGGTTTGTACGGACACATCTATCTAATACTTTAGATAAACTATCCAAGCAAAGGCTAAATAAATCACCATAAACGCTAAAATCATCCATAAAAACCTCTATACAATCCTCAATAAGGTCAGAGAAAAGACTCATCATGCACCTTTGGAAAGTAGCTGGTACATTGCACAAGCCAAAGGGCATTCTCTTATAAGCATAAGTTCCAAAAGGACAGGTGAAAGTAGTATTTTCCTGATCTTCAGGAGCTATATGGATTTGAAAATAGCCTGTATAACCATCTAAAAAGCAATAATGGGATTTACCTGACAGGCGATCAAGCATCTGATCAATGAATGGCAAGGGGTAATGATCTTTGCGAGTGGCTTGGTTAAGACGCCTATAGTCAATGCAAACTCTCTATGAATTCTGCACTCTAGTTGTCAGAAGCTCTCCTTGCTCATTTCTTACTGTTGTGATTCCAGACTTCTTGGGCACCACTTGTACTGGACTGACCCATTCGCTATCTGAGATGGGGTAAATGATATCTGCTTCAAGTAGCCTAGTCACTTCTTTCTTGGCAACTTCTAAGATGGTGGGATTCATTCTTCTCTGAGGCTGACGGACAGGCTTTTCTCCCTCTTCTAAGAATATTCTATGCTCACAAATTTGAGGACTGATGCCTACTATATCCGCTAGGCTCCATCCAATTGCCTTCTTGTGTTTCCTCAGCACATTGAGTAGCTGTTCTTCTTGTTAGGAAGTGAGTTCCCTTGCAATAATTACTGGAAATCTCTGCTTGTCCTCAAGGTAAGCATACTTGAAGTGTGGAGGGAGGGGCTTTAATTCCAATTTCTACTCATGGTCAGGCTTTGGATTATCTGGGGCTGGTGATAATGGCAAAGTGCCCTCATTGTCCTCCAAGAGTGTCCCCATACTTGGACCTTGTCCTGTGTACTTTTCTTCTAACTCCTCCTGGTGAACTTCAGCCACGGTTTCATCTATGATGTCACATTGGGAGATAGAAAGGTCATCCGGAGGGTGCTTGATGAGAGAACTTTTGCGTGGTCTAGAAATTTGCGGATAAAACCTCGTTGCAAGTATAGTTTCTAAACCTTCAAAAGTCCTTTCATACAAACGTTTTTGGGTGTCACAAGTAACAAACCCCTTTAAAAATTGTTAACCGAGTATTCAAACCTCGGGTCGTCTTCTCAAGGAACTACAAGGAAGTATGTTCTTATTATTGGCTATAAAGGTTGTAATCGGGGTTTAGAAGGCGAGAAGCAAGTGATTTAAATGACAAGTAAAGTAGATGGCAATTAAAATAAATGAATACTGTAAAGCAAACTTCTGGCAAGGTAAAAGGAATTGGAAGTCCAACTTGGTTATCTCCCTCAACAATAATGAATGTTGAATCTAAATTCCACTTAGTTAACCTTTACTAAAGTAAAGGAAAGTCAAGGGACTAATTAGTTTGACCTTCGAATCCTATTTATTTCCTAAGAAAAGTTGGGATTATTGAAGTTCAGTTCAATTAGCAAGATAACGATTATCAATTATGTTGAGTTTGATAACTGTTGAGTTACTGATTTCTTAACCAAGACCAAAAAGGAAAAAAGTAAATTGCTGGAATAGAATATCTTCAGATTGGAAACAATGGTAACGCAAATTAAAGAGAAAGCAATCAATAACTGAAATACCTCAAATATCATTAATTCAAACAACAATCTGTAACATGGAATAATTCATAAATTAAATTATAAAAGTAAATAATCAACTCAAGTGCTGGAATAAATAAATAAAAGTGAAAAGGGAAGCTTAAAACAAGAAACATAAAACCTGGATCGAGAGTCACTCTTAAAAACTAAGAGAAGTCCTAAATCCTAATCCTAAGAGAGAGAGGAGAGAACCTCTCTCAAACTAAATCTAAATCATGGAAAGTAGTAAAATGCGAGCTCTCTCTTGAATGGATGCATTCCCCCACTTTATAGCCTCTAGTCTGTGTGTTCTGTACCTGGATCTGGGCCAAAAGGGCTTCAGAAATCGCTATGGGCGTATTCTGTAAATTCTGATACGTGGCCTCTGTCACGCGTCCGCGTGGGTCACTCGGTCGCGTCATCTGGAGTTTTCCTTGTGGCGCGGTCGCGTCGGTTACGCGTCCGCATCGAATGCGCTATGCTCAAGTCGCGCGGCCGCGTCAGTCATGCGGCCGCGTCGCTGCTTCTTCGCGCCTGGCACGCGATTGCGTCGTCCATGTGATCGCGTGGATGCCAGTTTCTTCAAAAACTCTGTTTCGCACTTTCCTTCCATTTTTGTACGTTTCCTTTTCCATCCTTTAAGTCATTCTGCCTTAGAAAATCTGAAACTACTCAACACACTAATCAAGGCATCGAATGGAAATAAAGGTAATTAAAATGATTAATTTTAAAGCTTAGGAAACATGTTTTTCACATACATCACATAATAAGGAAGGGAAAGTAAAACCATGCAATTAATATGAATAAGTGGGTGAAGGATTGAATAAATCACTCAAACTAAGCACAAAATAACTCATGAAATATGGGTTTATCAACCTCCCCACACTTAAATAATAGCATGTCCTCATGCTATATAAAGTGGTGGAATGTTATGCAATGCAACCTATTCTAAATGCATCTACCTAAATGAGTCATGCAATTCCAATTTTTCTACTCATATATAAAGCTTACATGTAGTCAAATTAATTCACATTCTCAAGGAGTCATATATATATACATATATATATATATATAGCCAACCCTTAAATAATAAAGCATTTTAGCAAATGAGATGGGAAATAAAAATATTGTACAAACTTGCAAAATAATTAGTAAATTAAGCACATATATATGTTGATGAGTTATTGAACCCTCACTGGATTTTGTGTTTACCCTCTAGTCACTCAGTGTTTATTGGGTTTATTCACTCTACTTTTCCTTTTATTCTTACTTTCTATAACTTTGTTCTTCATCTAACCAATCAACAATTATAGAGTACAGTCATACCAAAAGTCATGAGGTCTTTAATTAAGGTTGTAATGGGGCCAAGGTAAAGGTAAGGATATATGTATAAGGCTAAGTGAGCTAATAAGTGAATCTTTAATTAGACTAAGATCTCACCTAACATACATATTTAGTAGAACAAAACTTTCTTTACCAATTTTCCCATATTATCCCACTTGTTGTTACATGCTCATGTTTCAATTTTATTTTTATCCCATGTGAATTGCTTTTATTTTGCATTGGGGAATTATTTTGTATCCCCTTTTATTAAATGCTGAAAAATAACTTCTTTTTTTTTAATGCACATGGTAATTGAATCACTTTGATTTCTCATGAGCATGCTTCCCAAATTTTATTTTCTTTCTTTCAACTTTTCTACCTTTTGTTTCTATCATCCACGTTCCCAATAGGTTTTCCATATTTTAATCTATTCATAATTTTCTATCTTAAGCCAACCAAGGATTCAACTTGGGATTTTATTTTGTTTTTCTGCTTAAGGCTAGTAGTGTGGCTAAATATAATAAAAGGGATTTCAAAGGCTCAAGGGGGCTAACAAGGGTGATGTGAATGGTAGGTTATTTTGGGGTAAGTGAGCTAAAAATCAAATGATGGCCTCAATCATTCTTTTGATATGTATCTATATTCTATATTCTATATTCTATAATTGGACATATAGATTAAAGCAAAGTAAGGAACATCAGAATAAAAAGAAGCGAAACACACAGGAATGAAATTATGGTTTGAATGCAACCATACAATTAAGCTCAAGACTCACAGGCTATGTGTTCTCTAACTCAAGCATCATATATTATTCATATATGTTATGCAGGTTTAGTTAAAAATTCCCATTATTCTCATAAAAAAATTATTTAGGGTAGCTTTTAAAGTTTTAATGTTCCTCCTTGATGAAATGTTGTCAACTTAACTATATGATGTAATGCTATATATACAAGGTTTATGGATTTAAATATGTTATGTTCAATTTCCTAGCTTACTTCCTTTTTATTTTTCAATTTAAACTATGCTATCTTGTGCTAAGAAGGGTAAACTATACTAATTAATCCACTAATAAGTCAGAATTACAAACTAAACTAAATAACTAAATATATGAACTAAAAATGCAAAATGCGAAAATAGAATAAAAATACATAAAAGTAGCAATGTATAAGTACTCAGAAAATAACAGTAAAAAGAAAAATACAGAAAAATATCCAAAATAAAAGAAAAAAAAGAGATGTAGTGGTTCACCAAAATAAAACGCCAGAGATGGTGACCTCCCCACACTTAATGAAGCATCGTCCCTGATGCTCAGTCAAGCCGGGTGTGAAGGGGTGTCATCACTGGAAGGGATGGTAGCTGGAGGCTCTGTGGTGGTGGTGGGCTGAGGGTCTGGCTGCTGTAGAGGCGGTGCTGACTGGATCGGGATCTCCGGATCTGCAGCCTTGATCTGATGCGTAACCTCCTGATGTGGTGCAGCCTGCTCTGTGCCTGCCTGTGGATGGGTCTCCTCCTGGGGCTCATCCTCCTCCTCCTCTGATGGCTCTGACGGTGTGTCGGGCTCGGAGGGGATGTCACCACCCTGTCGGATCATCAGCTTCAGATGTGAATAGCGTCGCTGGCTGCGACGCTCCAATCTCTCATACCGGCGCCGATTACGGCGCTCCATCTGATCAAGCTGTCGGAATAGGTGGTGCACGAGGCGGTATACGGGCTCAGAGGCAGGTGGAGGTGCAGTGGTGGCAGCAGGGGCAGCAGGTGCAGCCGTGGATGAAGAGGGTCCAACAGACGGTGGGGCTGTCTCATCAGTAGCAGGGAAGGGTGGTGGTCTGGAGCCCAAAGCTAGGAAGTTCCTGCTGTGAGGAATGATCTTTCCTGCAGTCTGCCACTGGTGGTCTCTCATCGGCATCCTCCCATGGCACGTCAGCTCGACGGCCTAGCTGTGTAACCAGATACGGAAAAGGGAGGGTGCCTTGGACGTGGACCCTGGCCATATAATGCCAAATAAAGCGTGGCAGATAAAGGTCCTTACCCTCCATCACACACCATAGGAGGGTGATCATAGCAGCCGGGATCTCCGTCTCATGAGTACTCGGCATCACATAGTTGCTTAAGATCTGGTGCCATAACCGAACCTCATCATTTAAGTACGCCCTCTTGATCCCTCTAGGCATGGTGGTGTCCTGACCCATCTCCCAAGGAACAGTCGGGTCGAGAGCTATCCGTGCCTTCACAGTATCCCAATCAAACTGCATCAGGCGCATGTCCTCCTCAGCCTTTGTATAACCATTAGGCTTATCAGACTTGGCTAGGAGCCGGAGAATGTCCTCTATGGCCTCCTCAGTGACCAGAATCTGCTTTCCTCTCAAGTTCACTGCATCGAGGGTGGTGATGTAGTAGTTGCAGTAGAATTCCCTAACCCAAGATGCATTGACCTCTGTCAGTGCTCTCTCCAAAATGAACCAGCCTCTTTGCTTGATTTGTTCAGTGGTGTACTGCTGGAGTGCTTCTGGAATCCTCAAAGTTCTCTCCAAGTATAGATTCCTGGAATTTGCAAATGCCGAATACTTCAGCTCACAGCATCGGTTTGCAAATTTTATTGAATCATTTGCAAGGAGCAGCTGGTCAGCTTTTTCCTGCTGTGTAAAGTTCTTCTCCCGCCATTAGGAATCATGCATTAGGTCAATGATGGACTGGGAGGAATCTCCTCTCTTGCGCTTGCCAGTAGCCTTGCCTTTTCCTTTTCTCTGTGAGGCAGACATCCTGAAAAATGGAAAACCAGGATATGGATAAAAATAGGGAAGCAAATAGGCAATTAAACAAAGAAAACTCAAAGCGACAAAGGAGAATTTGAATGAGGTAAATGAGTCAAGTAAATGTGCATTAAGGATTGTGTAGTAGTTTAAAATTTGGAAAGGAAGAATTTACAATCCAAAATGTATTAGAATTCAAGTTAAATAGAAAAATTGTCATTATGCCATGGTTAGAAAGTTAGAGAAAAGTGAAAAATCAGAAAAGAGATTTTAAAAGGTTAGTATGGTTAGATTTTGAAAAAGAAGTTAGTAAATTAAAATTAGTGAGTCAGTAAAATGCGGGTTAAAGTAAGCGGCATAGGGAGAATAGTCCATGTAACAAGGATTCACAATTATAACTAGAAATAACTCATAACCGAACAAGGAAAACAGGGTGATGTTGATTAAAATAGATATAAAGAAAGCAAGAACTGGAATCAGAATATCACAAATGCAGTTTATAAACCAGGAAATCAAAGAGGATAAGAAAGTCTGCCATAGTATTCATGAAACAGTTTGGTAAAGGCAGAGGACAACAGAGTTTAGATTGCCAAACCAAAACATGAATGAAAACAATTCACAAAAAATTTGGGCAGCATTCCAGCTAAAATCGGATAGTCCCAGAAAATAAACAGCAAACAAGGCAGTTCATATGAATTAAAAAGTCAAGCTGCAGGTACATATATCATGAAAATTCATTGTAAAGAGCAGCAATATACAAGAAATACAGCATATGAACAAGATTACAGCAATAGCAGATTTGCAAATATGATAAAACAGAAGCAAGAACAGAACAAATAAACAGACCTAGAGCTACTAACCACAGCCTAATCTACCTAACAATCTAAAATCCACTACAACATGCAAGACTATCTATCCTAATGATGAACAGAAATGGAAAAAAAAATAAGAAGAACTACGAACGGATAAAAGGGATTACGTGTTGCGGAACCTGGAAGGCTGAATAAGGAGAGTAGGCAGGAAGGTGGTTGGGTGGTGGTGATGGTGGCGTCCGGTGGTTGGCACGGTGGCTGGCGGTGACGTCCGGCGCGGCGTCTGGGTGGTGGCACGGTGGTTGCTGCTGTTAGGGGGTAGGGGCTTTGGGAAGGGTAATGGGTGAAATAGGGGAGAGGGGGTGGCGCGGCTGGGATGGCCGGCGATGGTGGGTGGTGGTTCGCGGAGGGCAGTGGCGAGAGGGAGGAAGAGAGGAAGAAAGAAGAAGAAAGAAGGGGAGGGAGGAAGGGGGGCAGGTGGCGGCGGCGTCTGGGCGGCGGCGGCATCTGGGTGGTGGTGCGGTGGTGGCTGGGTGGTGGTTGAAAGAAGAAGAGGAAGAGAGGGTGAAGAGGGTTAGGGGGGCTGCGCGACTGATAGGGTTCGCATGGCTGGGGGGGTTATATTTTCAAATCCACGCGATCGCGTGGGGGACGCGGTCGCGTGGTGGGGGTGATAGTGGGTCGCGCGATCGCATGGAAGGGGTGGAAGAGGGGATGACGCGATCGCGTCGCTAGAATTTGTGCTAAACGCACGACTCCAGCACCGTTTCAGCGCAACTCTCTGTCTCCTTCTGGGGTGATGTGCAATCCATGCGACGCGATCGCGTCGCTCACGCGGTCGCGTGGGATTGGTATTGTGCAAGTGACGCGATCGCATGGGGCATGCGATCGCGTGGGCCAATTTGTGCAAAATGCACAAGGGCCGCACGATTCCAGCCTAACTTTCTGGACGTTGGATATTTACGCCGATCTCCAGGGCACGCGATCGCGTGGATGACGCGGTCGCGTGGGAAGTGTAGTTCGCCATTTGACGCGATCGCATAGATGATGCGGTCGCGTCGCGCATCCCTTTTTTTTATATGTATGATAAATGCAGAATGCAATGATTAACATGAATGCTATGCATGATTCCAGGTTCAATGAAGTAAAATGAAAAGGAAATAAAAATGAAAGCAGTTAACAAGAAATAAATTGAAAAAGAAGCGACCATATCATGGTGGGTTGTCTCCCACCTAGCACTTTTAGTTAAAGTCCTTAAGTTGGACATTGGAGGAGCTTCTTGCTAGGGCGGCTTATGTTTAAATTCGTCCAAAAATCTCCACCAGTGCTTGGAATGCCAATAGCCTCCGGGGTTCCATACTAGGCATGTAAAGCTTCTGAGCAGCTTCAGACAAATTTTCAGGCTCCCGGGGTGACGAATGTCAGAATAGATTCCAGAATCCCAAGCTTTGCTATTAAATCCGCCCCCGTCTTGATCTATATGTTTTCATCCGGGCGGTTTAAAAAGTAGAATCTCACCATGGTGACCAAACGTTCTCCGTGATCCATGCAATTGAGCATGATACCAATTCATGTACTTCGAGGTGAAGTGTGGAACTTTATTGAACCTTGTGCACCAGCTCTGAGTACGAGCCATTTCCCTCTTACTCTTAAAGCCGCAAAGAGCTCTAAGCTGGCCATCTGTTTCAAGCAAACCATATTCAAGTGAATAAGTAAAGTTATAGGTTAAGGATTGTACCCACTTGAAGCTTGTATTAGGTGGTAATGGCCTTGGGATAGGTGTTTTCGGTGGTTCTGTAAGTTCTACTCCCTTGTGCTCTTCTGTGAATTCCTCCACTTCCTTGCAAGGTTCTACAATTGTATCTGTGTCCTGGTCAAAGTCTTCTATGTCTTCCTCATCACTTGAGTCATAGATTGGAGGTTGAGAGAAATACACCTTCGCATCGTCTTCGTATTCACTTGGGGAAGATTCTTCGATCTCAGAGAATTCACTTGCAGATTCAAATTCATTACTAAGAGAATTTGACTTGTGACTATCATCATCAAGGGAATTTGTGTCCTGGGTTATTCCGTCTGATTCCTCATAAACAACTTGCCTTGGAGATTGTACAATATCCTCCTTAGCATCAACTGTAGCGTCCTTGACGGAGTTCTCCTCAGTTCTGGATTCCCATGGAGGTTCAGCATCTCCTAGATCTTCAACCAACTCTTCTTCTTGAACAATGACAGCTTCTTCTACTTGTTCTAGTACGAATTCATTCTCTGTCTTATCTACTGGAGTTTCTGGTATCTCCTTCATGCTACGCTCTTCGTTAGACTTTTCACATGGGGCTATGGCTGATCCTTGTGTATTTGAGCGCCTAGAAACCCATTGAATTATTGTTTGCTCCAGTTGTCGAATGGTTGTTTGAAGTTTATTTACTGTTTCCTTCAGCCGAACCTCTGCTTCTCGGGTTGCCGGACTTGGGCATGATACATAGGAAAGTGGTGGTGATTGGGAGTGATTGGATTGGTACTGGGATAAGGAAGTATCATATGGTGGCGAATGGTGAAGAGAAGCTTGTGAGTGTGGTGGTTCGAGATTATGTTGAAAGGATGGTCTATACGGACGGGGTGGGGCTTGTTGGTACAAGGTTGTCCACCATATCTTTCAGCTGGGTATGCACGGTAGAATGGTCTTTGTCTAGGATATCTCAGAGGGTGTTTCTGCCTAAAGGGTTGATTAGATCCTCTTGGCTCCATCCATCCTTTATTGGTCTGACCTTGATGCACATTCCTGCTGTAACTTCTATTTCCTTCAACAAAGTTAGAACCAAACTCAAAGCGAGAGGGATGAGATTTCATGGTAGCAAATAAAGATAAAAAGGAAAAACAAAAATAAATAAACAAGCAAAAGAAAAATATTTACAATAACCAATAATAAGGCACACGTTAGCAGTTCCCCGGCAACGGCGCCATTTTGATGAGAGAACTTTTGCGTGGTCTAGAAATTTGCGGATAAATCCTCATTGCAAGTATAGTTTCTAAACCTTCAAAAGTCCTTTCATACAAATGTTTTTGGGTGTCACAAGTAACAAACCCCTTTAAAAATTGTTAACCGAGTATTCAAACCTTGGGTCGTCTTCTCAAGGAACTGCAAGGAAGTATGTTCTTATTATTGGCTATAAAGGTTGTAATCGGGGTTTAGAAGGTGAGAAGCAAGTGATTCAAATGACAAGTAAAGTAGATGGCAATTAAAATAAATGAATACTATAAAGCAAACTTCTGGCAAGGTAAAAGGAATTGGAAGTCCAACTTGGTTATCTCCCTCAACAATAATGAAAGTTGAATCTAAATTCCACTTAGTTAACCTTTACTAAAGTAAAGGAAAGTCAAGGGACTAATTAGTTTGACCTTCGAATCCTATTTATTTCCTAAGAAAAAGTTGGGATTATTGAAGTTCAGTTCAATTAGCAAGATAACGATTATCAATTATGTTGAGTTTGATAATTGTTGAGTTACTGATTTCTTAACCAAGACCAAAAAGGAAAAAAGTAAATTGCTGGAATAGAATATCTTCAGATTGGAAACAATAGTAACGCAAATTAAAGAGAAAGCAATCAATAACTGAAATACCTCAAATATCATTAATTCAAACAACAATCTGTAACATGGAATAATTCATAAATTAAATTATAAAAGTAAATAATCAACTCAAGTGCTGGAATAAATAAATAAAAGTGAAAAGGGAAGCTTAAAACAAGAAACATAAAACCTGGATCGAGAGTCACTCTTAAAAACTAAGAGAAGTCCAAAATCCTAATCCTAAGAGAGAGAGGAGAGAACCTCTCTCAAACTAAATCTAAATCATGGAAAGTAGTAAAATGCGAGCTCTCTCTTGAATGGATGCATTTCCCCACTTTATAGCCTCTAGTTTGTGTGTTCTGCACCTGGATCTGGGCCAAAAGGGCTTCAGAAATCGCTGGGGGTGTATTCTGTAAATTCTGATATGTGGCCTCTGTCACGCGTCCGCGTGGGTCATGCGGTCGCGTCATCTGGAGTTTTCCTTGTGGCGCGGTCGCGTCGGTTACGCGTCCGCATCGAATGCGCTATGCTCAAGTCGCGCGGCCGCATCAGTCATGCGGCCGCGTCGCTGCTTCTTCGCGCCTGGCACGCGATCGCGTCGTCCATGCGATCGCGTGGATGCCAGTTTCTTCAAAAACCCCGTTTCGCACTTTCCTTCCATTTTTGTACGTTTCCTTTTCCATCCTTTAAGTCATTCTGCCTTAGAAAATCTGAAACTACTCAACACACTAATCATGGCATCGAATGGAAATGAAGGTAATTAAAATGAGTAATTTTAAAGTTTAGGAAACATGTTTTTCACATACATCACATAATAAGGAAGGGAAAGTGGATGAAGGATTGAATAAATCACTCAAACTAAGCACAAAATAACTCATGAAATATGGGTTTATCAGTGCTTCATAGCTCCATTTAAACTGAATTTCACTATCCTGCCATCTATTTCAAAAGAATAAGTTCCAGAAAATGCGTCCAGCTTGAATTTTGAAGTCTTCAGGAATGGTCTTCCAAGCAGGATTGATGATGGCCTTCCTGAGTCATTAGGGGACATTTCCAGAATATAGAAGTCAATGGGAAATATGAGTCCCTTAATGCTCATTAATACATCTTCAGCAACTCCAACCACTGTAATAATGCTTTTATTTGCTAACACAAAACGAGTTGTCGACCTTTTTAAGGGAGGGAGCCTCAAAGTATCATATATAGACAAAGGCATTATACTAACGCATGCTCCTAAATCACATATGCAGTCAGAAAATATCACACCACCAATAGTACAATTAACCATACATGGACCTGGATCACTACACTTTTCAGGTATACCTCCCATTAAGGCAGATATAGAACTACCTAAAGGAATAGTTTCTAATTCATTAATTTTGTCTTTATGTATGCATAAATCTTTTAGAAATTTTGCGTATTTAGGTACCTGCTGAATAACATCAAAAAGGGGAACGGTTACCTCAACCTTTTTGAATATCTCTACCATTTTGGGATCAAGTTCCATTTGCTTCCTGGGCTTCCTTGCAATTTGTGAAAATGGAATAGGGAGGGCATTTTCTGCAGGGTCTGCCTCCTTGTGTGCTTCTTTCTGTGGTTGAGCCTCTACTTCTTCACCCATGTCTTGTATCGCCTCTTCCTCTTCAGCATCCTCTACTTTTACCACCTCTTCAGCTGAGGCGTGTTCTGATGGGATTGGCTCCTCCTGATTCCTCTCTTGTAGTGTGGTTTCGGACCTTAGGGTGATGGCATTGATGCCACCCTTTGGATTGGGTAAGGGTTGAGAAGGAATTCCATTGGAGCTTGCATGTTGAGTGTTTGAAGTGTTGGATGGTGCCAGCTGAGAGATGAGAGCTTGTATAGCGGATGCTAGGCCATTAAGTGAACTTTCCATGTTCCTTTGTCCTTGTGCAATGGATTGAAGAGCCTCGTCACTTGGAGAGGAATTAGATTGAGTGATCTGTGGAACTTGTTGTTGGTTGTGCTGTGGTCCTTGGGACTGCCTCAGGTGAGGTGCTCTGTAAGGCTGGTTCTGGTTCTGCTACCTGTTGTTGTTATTATTCCACTTCTAATATCCTTGATTGTCTCTGCCTCCTCTGTTATTGTTGTCCCTCCAATTCTGGTTAGAATTATCTCTCCAACCTTGGTTAGAACTGTCCTGCCATCCATGGTTGTAACTGCCACCTTGATTGTACCCTTGGTTGGGGCGGTAATAGAAGTTATGAGTGGCTGCCACAATGTTGTCTTCCTGCTGGAGCTGCGGACATTCATCAGTATAATGGCTATAATCAGCACAGATCCTGCACACTCTCTGTGGAACTAACTGTTGGCTCTGCTGCGCTTGTTGTTGACTCAACTACATCTGCTTCAGTAAGTTGGTCATCTCACATATACTCTTAGTCAGAGCAGTAGTCTCT
This sequence comes from Arachis ipaensis, assembly GCF_059453495.1. Classification (NCBI taxonomy): domain Eukaryota; kingdom Viridiplantae; phylum Streptophyta; class Magnoliopsida; order Fabales; family Fabaceae; genus Arachis; species Arachis ipaensis. Next base: position 40,064,721 of record NC_142442.1, read on the forward strand.
TTGATAGAAGATACCTCTGCAACAGCTTTTGAACGGCATTGTTTCTGCCTATGATTCCAAGTAGATTCAGCCTAAGTCGCTGATCAATTGCCATGCCTCATCAATGGTCTTGTACTTTTTCATAGACCCATTGCTAGCACTTTCCAATGTGGTCTTATCTTGGGGCCTCATGCCCTGTGTGACGTAGCCGAGCAACACTATCTTGTCAATCATATGGTGGGGACATGCTTCCAGAAGGTTGTTGAAGCGCTCCCAGTATTCGTAGAGAGTCTCGGACTCGTCCTGGACAATCATGGAAATGTCTTTCCTCAGTTTATCAGTAACTTCAGCTGGAAAGAATTTTTTCAAAAATTATTTTCTAAGCGTATCCCAGTCAGATACGGTTGCTGCGGGTTGAGTGTAGTACCACTCTCTCGCCTTTCCCTCAAGAGAGAATAGGAAAGCTTTTAACAAAATAGAAGTTTCATCTGCACCATCACGCCTGACAGTAGAACAGGCTACTTGAAAATCCCTCAGGTGCTTGATAGGCTCTTGAGCAGGTAAGCCATGAAACTTAGGCATCAAGTTGAGTAGTGCAGTCTTTATTTCAAAGTCTGTAGCCACTGCTGGGTAATGTGCTTGAAACGGTTGCATTGTGAAATCAGGGGCTCTAGCCTCCTGGATAGTAATTCTTCTAGGTGCTGCCATGTCACCTGCACGTAAATCAACCGAGTCAGTAGAACGGGGGCTTGTTCCTTCCTCAAGTGACCTTTCAGATCCGCCCTCAGAGAGGACTAACCGACGCCGAGCTTGCCTTATACGTGAAATAATTCTTTCAATCTCAGGATCAAATACTGGCAAGCTTGTATCAGGAAGTGAACGCATCATTTAACGAAAGAAACATGCAGCTCATAGTAGCGAAATAAAATAAAATGCAAATAAATAAATTCCAATCAATAACTTAGCACTCTATTGCAACTCCCCGGCAACGGCACCAAAAATTGACGTGGCAGAAATTGGCGAGTTAAGAAATTGTTATAAGAGATACGTTGCAAGTACAGTTCTTAACCAACCGAAAATCCACTTATCAATTTAGAAGGGGTTGTCACAAAATTAAAATTAAAATACTGGGAGTATGAATCCCAGGTCGTCTCCCAACGAGTTGCAGGAAGGTGTGCTATTTTATTAATCAGATGTTTTCTAAAAATGGTTGAGTTGATAAACAGGAAATTAAATCAGAGAATTTATGTAATTTAAATAAAAACCTTGACCGGGAGTAGATTAGTTGGAAGCCCTATCCTTGATGGAGTTCTCTCAAGATAAAAGTGATAATTAAAGGTTGCCTGCTCAGTTATCTTCTACCAGGTAAAGGAAAGTTAAGCAAGTTGGAAGTCAATTTCTATTCACAATTTCTAATCCTCTCCCTTGGGAAGGACTAGTGTTAGTGATTAAAGGGCGACCCAACGCGAAACCCAACTATAATTTTACTCTTGAGCATCCAACTCAAGGTCCTCCTGTCAATCAACTCCCAATCAAGTTGTAGAACTACTCGCTAATTATCATTGTAAAATCCACAAAATAAGAAAGGAAAATATTGAAAGACATGATAAATAATAATCAAAGGGATCAATTAAAAATAAAAATAGTTCTTATATTAATCAATTCTAAAAATAATCCAATAATAATTCTGAGTAAATAAAGGACATGGAAGAGTTAGTGACAAGTAAGGAAACAAACTAGAATGACGAAGTCTTGACGGAAGTAATAACTCTTCTCAATATCCCAGTCCAAAAAGCAATAAAATCAAAATTCTAAGAACTATAAATGTGTAGAGTGAAAACCTAGAGGAGGAGTGAAAATTAGATCTAAAACCAAAATTATGCGGAATGAATGTTGTTCTCTGGTCTCTGCATGTTCCCTGGCTCTAATATGCTTTTTGGGGCCAAAAATTAGGTCAAAACAGGGCCCAAAATCGCCCCCAGTGAATTCTGCAGATTCTGCAGATCGCGCATGTCACGCGATCGCGTCATCAGGCGTTTTGCCTTGCCACGCGTGCGCGTCGTCCACGCCTTCGCGTCACTTGTGCAGTTTCCCATCCGTGCGGTTGCGTAAGCCATGCGTCCGCGTTACTGCAATTTCCTCTATGTCGCGCGGTCGCGTGAGCCATGCGCCGCGTCACTTCTCACTGGTCATCTCCTCAATTTCTTGTGTTCCTTCCATTTTTGCAAGCTTCCTTTCTAATCTCCAAGTCATTCATGCCCTATAAAGCCTGAAACACTTAACACACAGATCACGGCATCGAATGGAATAAAGGAGAATTAAAATACAAAATAAAAAGTCTCTAGGAAGCAAGTTTTCAACCATGAAGTATTTTTAGGAAGGAATTATAAATGCATGCTAATCATATGAATAAGTGGGTAAAGATTTGATAAAATCGCACAATTAAACACAATATAAACCATAAAACAGTGGTTTATCACATGTTCCCTCTTCAGTTACTTTGGTAACCATGCATGCCATTAATGAGCGCACTTTTATCTATAGTGTCTTATAAATATATACACTTCATCCTTCTTCTTTCTTCCCTTTTTCACTTTCTTCGTGTTGTTTCATCTTGCTCTCACTCCATTAACTTTGCAACCTTTGTTCTTCTTTCAAGATTTCTTTATTTTGAATTTTCATTTGTGTGTTCTCATTCGTTCACTAGAGGCTTCGGATCTTACGTTGTTTTTGCTGTTTTAAGTGCTTGTTTTCCGTTGGCATTCTTCTTTTCAGGTTGGTTTTTTGCCCTTTTTCTTGTTCTGTTTTTTTTGTTCTTCCTTGCCAACTTCATAGGTTCAAAAATTGGCTTGCTTTCTTTCTTGGATCGGCATTTGGTGGCTTTTGAAAATGGGGTTTTAACCTTGATGAAAATGGGATTTATCCTTGAACACTTCGCGTTATCCCTGGTTTTTATTTGTTATTGCTGCTGGTGAATCTAAATGTGGAGTTTTCATACTTGTGTTGCCCCCAAATGGTGCCACTTTATTGCATGAACATGGTGCCATTTGTGATGATATTTTTTTGTAGTAAAATATAAGAACTGTAATATTTTAATTACGACCCGACTTTCCGACTTCTTTTTGTGACGTTTTCTTTGTTTGTTGTATTGTAGGTATAGCTTGTATGTCTTGGTCAGTTATTCATAATATGTCTTCTAAAACCTTACCTGGGTAGATATATCTATTTTTACTCATGTCCCTATTATTGATAGAGAGTATTCCGAGGCCTTTCGTAGACATTATAGGTTGTGTGAAAATCGAGAGGATGAGCATAGATATGAAATTGTAGTCGCTGATCCTGAGGAGAGGGTTTATTTTTCCCGACTTGATAGGTCGGAACGTTATTTCAAGTATATGTATGACTGCTTTTTTACAAAATTAGGAGTTATTCTTCCTTTCTCTGATTTTGAATATGTGGTCCTTAAATTCTGTAATGTTGCCCCTACACAATTGCATTCCAACTCTTGGGGTTTCTTGAAAATATACTAATTTCTTTGTCGGGAGCTGGATGTCCGATCTTCTCTTATGGTCTTCTTTTATCTTTTCGTCTTTACCAAGCCTTTTAGCTCCAAAAAGCTAGGTTGGCTTTATTTTCAAGCTATTCAGGGTAGAACAGTTTTTGCCATCTTTGATGAGTCCTTTCATGACTTTAAAAACTATTTCTTTAAGATCCAAGCTGTAGAAGGTATCCGACCTTCCTTTTTAGATGTAAGGGATGAGCCTCTGTTCCATCTGTACTGGGAAGAGAGTCCAGTGCTTGTTAAGTACAACCTAGATGATTTATATGAGCTTGAGGGGAGTGTGGTCAAGTTATTCTAGAAGTTTTGGGGACGAGCTCCCTATTTGGACACTAAAAGGTAATTAGAGAATCCAAGCCAGCTTCAGTCCGAGCTAGTAGTCTTCTTTTCCATTTTATGATTATTTTATTAGAATGGTTTCAACGATTAACATAGCTCGACTTTTATATCATGCAGAAAAGATAGTTCCAAATCAGCTGCTATGGAAACACTTCGGACCACCAGAAAGAACGTTGTAGCTCAGAGCTTACAATTGAAAGAGGGTGGTAAAACCGCCGACCTCGCCTCTCCTTCTAATTCGGATTCGGGTGCCTCAACCTCTCTGAAAAGTACCCCTAATCCGACTCCTCAGCCAACCCTTCCTCCTTCTAGCTCGGCAAACCCCAAAGTCCAACCTCCTCCTTCCACTACAAAACCCAACCCCAAGAAACACAAGTCTTCGAAATTAGAGAATATATACGAGCAGGGTTTTGATGCCCTTGCTTGGAGTGAAAAGCACATCCTTCTTCATAGCTTCATCAGTATGGATGATATTGCTATTAAGATTTATCTTCATCTCCTTGCCCGAGGTGGAGTGCGGACGGCCGACATATGCGTGACGTTAGCCAGGGGGTTAGAGAAGACTCTTCTTGGTGCCACTCAAAGCACGTTGGCTACTTTGCAAGCTGAGGTGGCATCCTTGAGGGAGTCTAAGAAGGAATGGGAGGAAGAGAGGAAATCTCTGCTCTCTGATCTGGGCAAAGCTCGGGCTAAAGTCAAACAGGAAGAAGCCGCTTTGGCCATGTCAAAGGGGTTGAAGAAGAAAGCCAAGGAGAGTTACACCAGGGTCTTTGGGGAAAAACTCGATTTGGTAGACGAAGTTACTAAAGCCCGAGATAGATACGTAGAGCTTGAGGAGATTGTAGTCGAAGGTATGGACAAGATGGTTGAAAATTTGAAGGCTCGGTTCTAGGTTGTTGCTCCTGAGGTGGACCTCTCTCTTATCAGCCCGAACAATATAGTGGTAGATGGAAAGATTGTACCTACCTTGAAGGATGAGAAGGATACTCCTATACCCGATCTAAAAACTTCAAGGGTGCACTTGGGAAAACTTCTCAAGTTCTCGACCCTCAGCTAGATGGTGAGCCTCTTCCTTCTACAACTCTCCCGATCTCTATAGTGCCAGTTTTTGAATATGCTCTGACCTCTTCTACTTGACCTGAAGATGTTGTCACTAGAGAGCAGCTCCACCCTTTGTAATTGCTTTTGATTTTCTAGCTTGAATGGCCCGACCTGTGGGTCTTTTATGAACAATTTAACCTTTGTAATAGTTAGTTTTGAACAATTTCTATTTTGCTCTAGTTATAGTTTGAACAACTTTTATATTCTGTTAAAAACCTTCTTCCACTATTTTAATAGTGGTTTTTTGGCATAAATGATTATGTTGTTTGAAACATATTTCTTTAGTCAGTACAACTATTTTAGTTGAACATAAAATTTATTATTTCGACAACTTTCGATGCTGTTTTTTGCTAAGTTAGAAAAGACGTTGGCGAAGTAGATCGGTCCTTTTTCGACCTTTTATATACATGTATTAATTTTTCCTTTTTGAGCTCTGACTTTAAGTAATCGGACTTTTGCCAAGTTACTTTTATATTTTGTTTTTAGTCTGACTTATTTTGAGGTCGATATACAAACTTCTTATATAACTTCTTACATTAATTTGTATCTCGTCGCTTCATCTTATCGACCATATAGGCCGGGCAATGATTTTCACAGTTTTTTAGCTTAAATCAATGCATTTGAAATGGGAGAACTAGTAGAGAAATTCTCTATTATTTATTAATAAGAAAAAGGGGTGTACATAAATTTGTTTGCTACTAAGGATTTTTCTTATGATCCTTAGCCCTTGCTATGATACCTCGTTAAAACCCCTTCAAGAAAACCCTTTTTGGGAAAAAAAACCATGAAGCCGGGAAAAGGAGTACACTAGGGAGCAATATGCGCTTTTCTAACTATAATACCTTTTTGAGTGACATGCGTGCCACGACCTCGGGAGTTCATTACCATTTAAGTCGGACACCTTATAGTAACCTTTACCTAAGACCTCGATAACCTTATAGGGTCCCTTCCTATTGGCAGTCAGCTTTCCTTTGCCTGACTTCTGAACTTTGATGTCATTTCGGATCAATATGAGGTCGTTCGTGGTGAAGCTTCTCTTAATGACTTTCTGGTTGTACCTTAGGGCCATCTTCTGTTTCAATGCTTCTTCCTTTATCCGAGCTTGTTCTTGAACTTCTAAGAGGAGGTCGAGTTCTTTCTTTTGTGCTCAGACATTGATCATTTTATCGTAGAACCTAACTCTTGGATATTCCTCACCAATTTCTACAGGAATCATGACCTCTATGCCGTAAGAAAGTAAAAAAGGTGATTCCCCTGTTGTTGAGTGGGGAGTTGTCTGATATACGCATAAGATCTGAGGAAGTTTGTCTTCTCATACTCCATTTGCATCCTGTAATCGACGTTTTAACCCGGCCAATATTACTTTGTTTGCAGCTTCAGCTTGTCCACTGGTCCGAGGGTGTTCTACCGATGTAAATTGGTGCTTGATCTTAAGGTTGGCCACCAAGTTCCTAATGGTTGAGTCAGTGAACTCAGTTCCATTGTCTGTGGTGATGGAGTGTGGGACTCCAAACCTTGTGACAATGTTCTTATAAAAAAATTTCAAACTTTGTTGAGCTGTAATGGTTGCTAATGGTTCCACCAAAATCCACTTAGTAAAATAATCAATACCTACTATGAGATACTTTACTTGTTCTAGAGCTTGTGGAAATGGACTGCGAAGGTCAAAGCCCCATTTTTGAATGGAGGTGAGATGACGCTGATAAGCTCTTCTGACAAGGTGGACATTTTTTAACAAAGTGGCTGCCTCCCTTTGCAATGTTGGGCAAAAGAAGCCAGCTCAGATTACTTTCTTGGCTAGTGATCTTGCTCCTAAGTGATTTTTACATATGCCATTATGAACTTCTTCTAAGACCTTGTTAGTCTTGGAGGTCGGGATGCACTTCAATAGAGGTACAGATATCCCTCTTTTGTAGAGGACATTATGAACCAAGGTGTAGTTTTTTGCTTCCCTTATGAGCCTCCTTATTTCCTTTTCATCTTCAGGGATGATATCGAATTTGAGATATTCGACTATAGGAGTTATCTATCCAGAGCTTTGGTTGGATATGGTCATTGTGTCCAACTTGTCTTCTTTCTTCTGTTGTTGCCTTCTGGCTTGGTGCTGGATAATATAGAGAGGACATCTGCTCGGGTATTGGATTCCCGAGTTATATGTTGGACCTCTCTTTCTGAGAATTGTGCTAATTATTCTTGTACTTTTTCTAGGTACCTCTTCATGTTGGGATCTTTCACTTGATAAGTGCTATTAACTTGAGAAGTTACCACTTGAGAGCTATTAAATACTATCAATCTTTCTGTCCCAACCTCTTTAGCCAATTTCAAGCTAGTAAGCAAGACTTCATATTCTGGTTGATTATTAGAAGCAGGAAACTCAAACCTTAATGATAGTTCTATCCAAGTTCCTTCTTCATTTTCCAAGATAACTCCTGCTCTATTTCCGACTTTGTTGGACGATCCATCTACATACAGATTCCAGGTTGACAGATTTCCCTGGCCTTCAGTCTATTCGGCCACAAAGTCAGTCAGATACTAAAATTTGATTGTTGTCCGAGTTTCATATGTTAAGTCAAATTTAGACAGTTCCATAGCCCATTGTAGCATCCTTTCTACAATGTCTGTCTTCTGTAGAATGTGCTTCATGGGTTGATAAGTTCGGACCTTTATGGTGTGAGCCTAAAATTAAGGTTGGAGCCTTCTGGAGGTGACGATAAGGGCATATGCAAACTTTTTTATTTTTTGATAGTTTAGTTCTGTCCCTTGTAGGGCTTTGCTCACAAAGTAGATAGGTTGCTATCCGTTCTAATTTTCTTAGACCAAGGCTGGGACTATAGTCTAACTTAATACTGCTATGTAGAGAACAAGCTTCTCACCTAGGATAGGTCGGGTAAGGATAGGCTGGAAAGCTCGTTCATATTCCTGTGTCCATTCAAATTAATTTCCTTTTTTGTGAATTGAGAATAAGGGTAGATAATTCAGGCCTGATCCCACTAGGAACCTGGACAATGCTGCCAACCTTTCATTTAATTGTTGACCTCCTTGTAACAAGTCAGGCTTTTCATCTCCAGTATTGCTGTGCACTTGTCTGAGTTGGCCTCAATTCCTCTTTGAGTGAGCATAAAGCCTAAAAACTTCTCGGCCTCCACTGAAAAGGTGCATTTTGAGGGATTCAATCTCATTCCATACTTCCTTATTATGGAGAACACTTCAGACAAGTCGTTCAGAAGAGCAATGTCATCTCTGGTCTTGACGAGCATATCGTCCACATATACTTCCATTAGCTTTCCAAGATGAGATGAAAATACCTTATTAATCAATGGTTGGTATGTGCGCCCCGCATTATTTAATCCAAAAAGCATTACTACATAATAATAGTTAGCTTTTGAAGTAATAAAAGAAGTCTTTTCTTGATTTGGCTTATACATCAGGATTTGATTATATCCCGGGTATGCGTTCATAAGGCTGCGTTTGTTTTCAGAGACAGAACAGAACATGACACTGAGACAGAGACAGAACAAAACAAAACATTAAAAATTATTGTTTGTGTATTGTGTTTGGATATGATGGACAAGACACTAATGTAATGTCTAGTATTATGTTTGGATATACATGGACAAGACTAAATTATTAGGTAAAATGACTAAAATAGACATCCCTCCCCTCCTTCCCTGTATCTCTAATCCTTGCCCTCCCTAACCCTTTGCTAAACTCTTCTCACTCTCTCTGGTGGACTACTCTTCAACGCATCGCATTCCGTTTTACCATACCTCTCTTGATTGCAAGAATGTTGTCATTGTTCTCATTCTCACAAATCATGTTAAGGTACACTCTTCTTCAAATCCTAAATTCTGTTCCTCACTCCGCTCTCGGTTTTTGCTTCACTTCAACTTCATCCCTACACTCTCACTCTCAGCCCCAATCACTTGATGAAGCTATTGATTCCTTCACTCGCATGCTCTTTATGTGTCGCCCTCCATCCATCCTTCAATTCCTCAAGATTTTGGGATCTCTTGCCAAGACCAACCATTGCCCCACCGCCATTTCCCTTTTTCAGCAATTACAATCCAGGGTAATCGCTCCCAACTTATTTACTTTGAATATCTTAATCAAATGTTCCTGCGGAATGGTTTGGATCACTCTTGCTGTCTCTGCTTTTGTAAAGATTTTCAAGAGTGATTTTCAACCTTATACCGTAACATTGACAACAATCAAAGGTCTCTGTCTATGTGGTAACGCTGAAAAAGCACTACACTTTCATGACAAAGTGCTGGCTCATAGATTTTATTATTAGTTTTATGAGTACTTCCATGTTGGAACACTATATTTTATACAATAAGAAATTTGTTATTGAAAAATAGACAGTGTTGTGAATTATCTTTGTTATTGATTATTGTTTCTTGTCATAATATTTTACTGAAGAAAGAATAAAGACAGGGTTAATTGTTTATTCAAAATCAAACTCATGTAAATATACATCATTAGCTAAACCCTTAAAAGTGGGTAATTAAGGAGCTAATGCTTAGCAGTATTCATAATAGTTAGAGTTGGTTGGGAGTTACGGGATTCTACTATTTTGTGCAGTTTTTGTTAGCTTGTTGCCCCCCACTATAAAGAAAATATCCTCTATATATTCTTCTAATTATCATATCACCAAATCAATAATTCTTTAATTGATTTAGCTTCTGCAAATTCGAATCTTTTTCTGTCATTCAAAGCCAAACTGAGCAAAGTTTCATGTAAGTGCAATATTAAATTTTGATCAAAATTTACTACCTGGATACTATTATTAGTACTTGACTATATGAATTGAGCTTATCATAAAATTTAGGTGAGTTTGGTTTTACTCACGTGGTGGTTTCATTAAATTCTGCTAGCTGAATTTCATGGGTGAGTTGGTGTGGATGTAACTACTCACCCTTTGGCCAGTTTCATTTATTATGCAGGTCTAGTTCCAGAGTTTCAATTGTTACTTTCGAGTACTAATAACTCCATTTATGATAATGGGGTGAAAGAAACCTTTTTGCACCCGTCCATTTTGTGCAACAAATGCTATTTTTATATGTGTTATTTGATATGTTACCGACAGTGATTCCTGTGATGTTGGAGAATATTCATAAACAACATTAACAAAATTGAAAGGTTGTGGCTTTTTGAATAAAAGGGACTTTCTTGTGTTTTTTTTCCTTTGGAGATGCAAAGAAGATGGAGAAGAAAATAGAGATTGTGGAGTATAGGGAGAGGCTAGACAACACTCTTGCCTCACCTCATATGACAAATTATCACATGCTCAAAAACCTTGTTCAGACTCAACTCTTGCATTCTTCAAAACAACTAGGTACTAAGAGCATTCCTTAGCCACATTTGCTTTGTAATGATTAAATGTTTATTAGTACTATAGTTGAGGAGTGTTTCTGAATATAGTAAAAGGTCTAGTACAAGTACACCATCACACACTGATTGGAAAGTCTGCTATCTACACTATAACAATGCTATATTTTTATTGTCCATCCTTTTAGATATAGAACTTGAAATCAGTAATTTGAATTGTTGTAATTTTACTTCTTTAAACAGATAAAATAGGATAATGAAAAGTTTTGTGTTATATATTGCGAAGGGCCAGAGGGAACTCCGTTTCAAGTGGCCTTATGTTATTGTCCATTCTGTTCCTATCCATCTCAGTTTGAAAGATTCGTGTCATCCATTTAATTTGGTAATTTTGGCAGTTGTTAATCTAACACTGGTTGATCTTCCAGCCAGAATTCTACCAAGGTGAAGGTGCCGATAGCTTAAGGTGAAGGAAGAAAATTCCTAGAAGAAAAAGAGCTAAGGGAAAAGAAAAGCAGCAGCATGAAGGTTATGAAGAAAGGTCTTGGGGGAATGCCAATTGCTGGTGGATAGCTTGTCATCTAACAATCTCATAGGCTCATAGGCATCAAGGCTAGCAACTGTAAATTTAGGATGATATATTCAATGTTATGATGTGTGTCTCCCCTGTCACCATCATGGTAAGTCATCATTGAATTCATTGTATATATATTGATTGAATGCTATTCAATTCATGGTATTGCACAACCATGCATGTTGTAGGCGAATGTTATCAAAATGAAGAGTGTGGAATTTATGCCATTCTGGCTCTCTGTCGCTAACTTCCTCAATGGCGTGTGCTGGACAACATATGCTCTCATCCACCTCTTCGATCTTTATGTCTTGGTAACTAATTAACCATATCATTTCTGAATGAATTTTTGTAACAAATTAAATTAAGCGTTTCCTTTGTTGTATACGTAGATAAGCAACAGTATTGGAGCAATATCTGGACTTGTTCAGCTGATATTATATGCTTGCTACTGCTCCTGCAAGGGAGACAAGAACAATGATGAGAGTGCCTTTGGCACAAAACCAGAAGTTGCAATTCAACTCTCTGCTACTTCAAATGCAAGGGTTGCAGTTTGATGATGACAACTACTCCAATATCAAACCCTTTTGCTTTTTTAATTTCTTTTCTGTTGTTTAATATTCGATCAAGACAGTAGCAATTTATATTTTATTTACTGGTACATGAAAGAGCTAGATATTTCTGTGTGCTACTCTCCTCATGTAACTTTATTATTGTCATTTTATCATTTTTAGTGAGTACTTTTGCACATGCTTAACATAAATAAAGTTATATTCTGCACAGTTGACTAAAAATTCTAATTGAACATAAACAAAAGAAACATTTGCAAATTGAAGAAAAAAACTAAAATTAATTAAGCACCCATTTTGAATAAGTTTCTGCAATAACATAATTAAAACCAATATTTAAAACTAATTATGCACTAACATCAACAAATTCTTGCATTCAAAATTATGCATGTTTGAACCTAAATCTGCACAAAATGAAATGATAACTCTAAAAGAGATTAACTCTAATTCTAAGTATGCAATATAGCTCTAATAAATCTGACTTTCTGACTATTTTCTAATGACCAAAACATTTTTTCCAGTTGAGGATTTGTGGAGAACTTGAGTGCAATAGAAATAACTTCATCATCAGTGAATCCAAGTTCGCTAAGTATATCACCAGCCTTTTTTTTCTCACGAGTGTTTACCATAGCTTGGGCAAAAGCATCCAAACGCTTCTCCTGTTGATCGAACACATATTTCAGCGTGTCAGTTAACTCCTTCATCATCTTGGTATCCTTTGCCGCTTTAAATGAGGAAGGCTTCTTTCCTTGTTACTTCCCAGAAAATGAAGCCACAGAATTTGATTGTTGGAGTAGAGATTCACTGCAATCATGGTTTGAGTTAAAGATATCCGTATCTTCTTCGTCCATTTCTTCATACCCATTCATTTGCGCTTCTTCTTCAGCGTCATTGCCGCATACAGCAGCATCCCCATTTGCTCTTTCCTTACAAAATATTTTTTCCAAGCGCGTATAAAGGGGAAAAGGCTTTCCTGGAGTATACAACCTTACTCCTTGTTTCTAGAAAAAATAAAAAATAAAAGATCAACAAAGAAAGACAGACTATCAAGTAGAATAAAATTAATTCAACAAAATCAAACTTGTAAACCAACCTTCATATAAGCAGCTAGGATCTCTTTGTTGTCCACAACCACACATTGCTTCACATCATCCCATCCAAAACCGCTACAGGCTGCCATGTCAGTAGCAAATTGATATTTCTCTTTCAACCTCTTAACCTTGTTTTTGTAATGAGTTATTTGAAAACCACCACCTGAAAACCTCTCATCCATTTTTGCAGCAAGTTTCTCAAAAGATCCAGGCCTAAATTGACCTGCATCAGCTATTCTTCCTTCAATGACAAGCTCCTCCATAAAACCAACAAATACCTCTGTCTCTTCATCAGTCCAAACATGTCTATCCATTTGTCCCTACAATCTAGATTAACTCAATCAAAATTCAATTGAACATCCTAAGCATATCATGAAATTATCTTTATAATGTATCAATACAATATATTTAAATAAAATACACATAATAATTCAAATAAAATACACATATAATGTATCAATACAACACAAAAGCATATCAAAAGCATATCATGACATTATTTTTATAATGTATCAATACAATACAAAATCCAACACAACAAACTATCATACTAATTCAAATAAAATACATATACAAGAAATAAACCAACTAATTAATTCGGCTATGCATCCATTCATTGTACATTTCATGTGCTAAATTGTCTCGCCAAACAGTCCATTCATTGCTGCCCTCTACACTGTCAATAATTTCATCGTCACCATCTTGGTTATCACCATGCTCCTCTCCAATAAGCACTTGCTCATTCCCAAGTGATATGTCCTCCTCAGGATCGGAGTCCATATTAAACCGAATAAAATTTTGTAATAAACAACAAGCAATAATTATTCTATTTTGTGTCTTGATTTGGTAGAAACAAGGACTCCTCAAAATTACCCATCTCTTCTTCAATAAACCAAAACAACGCTCAATAATGTTCCTAGCTGAAGAGTGCTTCTTGTTAAAATATTCTCGAAAGTTTCTAGGCGCATTTCTACCATAGGCCCATTCTTGTACGTGGTATCGAGTATTCCTATATGGTGCTAGAAACTCCTTGCAATTAGTATAACCATCATCCACTAAATAATAATTCCCTATAAATTAAAAGAGACACGTTATGAGGATTAAGAAAATTGTATGAATTAAAAATTTTGAAGTGTTTTTGTTACCTAAAATTTAACTATTACATACCAATTGGTATCTTGAGGTTATTACGACCTGAAATTGCATCTCTAAGGACTCTTGAATCCGATGTGGATCCTTCCCATCCACTAAGTACGTACACAAAATTCATATCTCGATTGCATACACCTAGGACATTGGTTGATATTTTACCCTTTCTTGTTCTGTATCTTGATTTATCTTCTTCAGGGACAGTCACATCTATATATGTTCCATCTAATGCTCCTAGACAGTTCTAAAGCAAAGAAATTGAAGGTTCAAAACTATCTCTATACCAAACCATATATAATACAAAACCACAACTGCGTTTCTTCATTAGACGTACCTTGAACCATTTTCATCGGAGATCTATGCAGTCATCTGGAACAGGAACAGGCTTTGCAAACAACAGGCTTTGAACATGTATTACCGACGACAAAACTTTATTAAAATACTTACTTATTGTTTCTCCTGACCTATAAAATCTAACTTGGAGTGTGCGATTCTTTTTATGATGAGCTAAAATTATTAAAAATATAATCACTTGCTCAGGTATATTTACATGACATTCATCGCTTAATCCACCCTGAACTTTAAGTAACTCACATAATCTTCCTAATTCATCTACGCTCATCCTTAATTCCCAAATACAATTTCTATCGCATCCTCCTATGATGCGGCTTAACACATTCCGTCTTAAGGGATTAGTATTAATTTCTCTATTCCTAATCAACAAATGTCTCTTTCTCTTATTTCTCAAATAAAAAAATGCAAACATCAAAACTAATATTGTGGCTGTCTCAAGTTCAATCTGAATCATAAAATAAAAAAAAGAAATCACCTAAATTGTTCATATTGGTCCAATAGTTCCATTCTTCCCTAACAACAGATAAAAAATATAAATCATAATTTATTATAAAATAACATAAATACTAAAAATAATCAATAAGAATAAAAATAACAACATCACCAACTAATTATTTTATTTTTGCATTCAAATAAATAAGAAGAGTTCAATATAATTTTTTTTCATTCCTTATTCCATTCTGAACAAAATATGTTCAATCATTCATTCACAGCAGGATTCATTCACAGTAAGATTGTATAAATTAAAAATTTTGACACCAGAAAGACAATTTCTCATGTCCATATTCAATTTTTACATTTTCAAATCACAAATAATATAAACAAATAAAAATAAAAGAAGCCAGAAGAACCCAATAATTTAAAGTAAAAAATACAAACGAAAATAAGAAGCAAAGAGAAAAGGCAGAGTTATATACCTGCGTGACTGAGAAAGAGAAGAACACGTGAATTCCAAAAGTTATGACAAATTTGCTTCTGAAATGTTGTAGTTAAATTAGTTGAGCAAAAAAATGAAGAGGAGAAGCAGTAAAGAAGAAGAAAAAAAACAAAGAAAAACAAAAAAGAATAAGATGAAGTACTAAACAACAGAACACCGGAGAAAGAAGAGAAATAAGAAGAAGAAAAAAGGGACAGAGAGCAAGAAGAGAAAGAGAAGAGATAGAGAGCTAGACCTGGGAAGTGAAACAAAAAAAGAATCCGAAAAAGAGAAGGAAGAAGGAGAGATGAAACAGAGAGCATAGGAAAGATTACCTCGGAGGAGAAGGCTGCTGCACAACACAAATAGGGCTTATGATATGATTTAAAAAAGGGTAACAATGGAATAATAATAATATGTAGGGATAAAATGGGAAAGAATTTTCATTAAAAAATCTGTGTCCACTTTGTTAATTTCTGTGTCCATCATTGTCCATCATAAAAGAGTGGACACAAAAATTAAAAAAACTGTTCCAGAGACAATATGTCCACTGTCTATGTCTCTGCTACCAAACACGTTTTAAACATTTAATGTCCATGTCTTTGTGTACTGTCTCCAAAAACAAACGCTACCTAAAGGACAGATACCTATACCCTGAAGCCGAGTCAACCAGGGCGTCAATGCTTGAGAGATGGTATGATCCTTGGGGCAAGCTTTGTTGAGGTCGGTGTATTCAACACACATCCTCCATTTTTCACTCTGCTTTTTTACAAGGACCACATTAACCAGCCACAAAGGATACTTTACCTCTCTTATAAACACGGCATCTAATAAGGCTTGCACCTATTCTTCCACGATCTGTGTCCTTTCAGGATCGAGCTTCTGCCACTTTTGCTGAATAGGTCGAGAGCCTGGATAAACGGTGAGCTTGTGAGACATGAAGTCAGAATTTATACTAGGCATATCGGAGGCTTTCCAAGCGAAGAGGTCGGAAGAGATTAACAACGATTTGTGCCTTTAGACCTTCCTCTAGGTTGGCCCTTATACTCCTTGTCTTTTTAGCATGATCCTCGATTTGTACTTTTTCTCTCTTTCCTTTAGGAAGGGGACATAGCTCTTCCCGAAATCGGATATTTCTGAGCTCAATAGTATTGACATCTTTACCACCTGTACTACCTCTTATGTTGAGGCTTTCATTGTAACACTTTCTAACTAACTTTCGATCTTCTTTTACGATGGTTATTCTTTCTGTAATTGGGAACTTCATACATAGGTTAAGTTGTACATAAATATTGAATTAATTACCAATATACCATCAACAAATCCTTTATTGCAATTTTGATAGCAAATTAAATCACAACCTTAATATTTTCTGGCAATATAGGACTTCTATATTTGTTAATGACATGTGCTCCAATGCTAAAAATGGACTTAAACGGCACCATAATAATTGGAATACTCAATAATTCATGCACTATGATTGATAACTTTGAATAATGTTACTTATGTAAATTCTACCATTCCAAAATATATAAATCCTCAAAATAATCCTTTGTCAAAAGTGGCTCATCCAAGTATGTATCAAGCTTATTATTTTCACTTGAAACCTCAGATTGATAGATACTTTTTATCAATTTCTAACAAAATATATAAATAAATTCTCTTATAAGCAAAGAACAATATTAATAAAAAATAAAAAAAGAAACAAAACATGTTAAAACATTATTTACACCAACAATTACAAGTCGCTTCTCTTGCCTACACTTTCAAAAGTATATACCATGGATGAAGATTGATTAATACATCCTTGTGCATCAATAGTGAAAAGAAGATTCTGGTCATATTTTTCAGAAAGCTTGCATAACTTTGTTTTCACATGTTCCACCTTCTCTTTTGCAGTTTTAGCATTAGTCTATTCATACATAAACTTTAATGTAGTGATCATAAGCCTAGGGTCAAGAATAGCACCGAATGTAAGAATGATATTATACTTTTTCCAATACTTTTTTAACTTATCCATCATCTTTTCTCCCATGCCCGTTAGAAGTTCATATTCACTTATCAAACTTCTAATGAAAGCAAATTGAATATGATAAACTTGTAGAAAATACAAATTCGAGGTATAAAAAGATGTGGCACAAATCAAATTAGTGGTTTGACATATAGAAAGAATATAAAAATTCACACATCTTTGTAGCTCTTTTCCATCCATTAATAGAGAGATATAGGTAGAACATAAATATGGAAGAACTCTCCATCACATAACAACCGATTATGCATATTCAAATTACTTTTCAAATAATCTTGACATGTATCCTTAACAAATGCATCATCTAAAATAAGGGTCATTTAAAAGTTCAAAAATTTTGGAAAATAATTCAAATTCTATGTGAAGAGGAGGCATATGAAAAAAGTTTAGAATTTTACTTTGTAATTTCCAATTTAAAACCACAAAATGTGCAATTAAACATCAATAACTGTTGATAGTGATAGCGGTCCACAAATCAGAAGTCAAACAAACTCTTTTAAAAATGGCTACTAAAGTATTTTTATGTTTTTCTTTTTTCTTGAATAAATCTTCAACACATCCTCCTTAAGACTGTTCCTAGTAATGAGGGATGAATTTGGAATAATATATTTATCCAATTCCTAAAATTCTTATTGTCAACCATAGAAAATGGGGCATCATAATCAATCACAAGCAACACATATCTCACACGATACATGGTTATCTATCTTGAGAGATCCTATTTTATTTTGCATTTCTATCAATGTCTGATGGAAATCCTCAAAGTTTATTTTCACGTAAATTTTCAAATGATGCTTAAGTGACAAAGTCCCATATTAATTTTCACTAAATTTACAAATTTGTGTGCATCCATCACACTAAGCACATCCTATCTCAATATCACAAAGTGTAAGTTTTTGAAATATCTCCACACATCAAATGTTATTGACTTTGTCTTTTTACTTTTATTATTTTCTTCATCTTGAGATTCATTTTCAAATTCAAACTTTTATGCTGAAATTCCAACCTCAACCTCCATGAAGACGGAGTTATTCATTACTGAATCCATCTTCTAAATTCCTAGAACAAACTATCATAAGTTCAATTTTTCACAAATTATTAATGGAAACTTTCACAGATTTAAACATTCACATCAATATTTTAACACAAATTCATAGCACATATTTAACACAAATTATTCAAATATTCACAAATTTTACATCATAGATTTAACACAAATTCCTCAAACATTCACAAATTTTACAACACAGATTTAACACAATTTTCAAACATTCACAAATTTCACATATTCAAACCTTCTAATGTGCAACAAATAAAAAACTAATAAAATTATTTAATAATTTTACTTACTTGGAGATTAGGAGAAGGAGTCGAGGAAAAGGAGCTCAATGTCCTGGCATCTCCGAGATAAAAGAGGAGCTGGAAGCAGTGGTGATTGGCGAGCTGGAGACAACGACGAGCTAGACAACGATGCACTGGAGGTGACGACGATCTGGATAGAGACACACTAGAGGCCACGACGAGCTGGAGGAGACAAGGCTGCAAACAAGCCCGAGTTAGAAGCTAAATGGGAGGGAGGGTCGCCAATGCGATATGGGAGTGAGTAGCCGCCGTCATCGACACCATTTGGCAAGAAAGAGCACGAGAGTTACTAAGAGAAAAGAGTGTTTGTGACAGTGAGTGTGAGGATGAAGCCATAAATTTTGTAATTTATTTCCTTAAATTAAATACTAGAAATTCTCTTTTAAGAAAAGATAGTCGGCCTAATAGGCTAGTCCGCCCCGCCCTTTTTGGTGGTTTGGTAGGTTTGACACGGCGAGTTCGACCATTTTGCCACTCTTAAGATGTAAGTGGGTACTTAGAAGAAAGTACAACACTGATATAGTTCACTACAAACCTTAAAGTAAGGTTAGTGACCAAGGGATTTAGACATAAAGAAGGTCTAGATTATTTTAATACCTATGCACATATGGTAAGAATGGTTTCTATTTGGACTCTTATATGATTAGCATCCATTCACAATCTTTTCACATACATCAAATGGGTGTTAAAAAAAATTTTAAATGGAAATTTGAATGAAAAAAATCTATACAGAGCAATTAAAAGGCTATGTGCTACCTAAAAATGAAAAAAAAAATTTATAAACTAGTTAAGACTTTACATGGCTTAAAGAAAATGCCTAAACAATAACATGAGAAGTTTGATTCAATAGTGTTATCAAATGGCTTCTCACATAATAGTGTGAATATATGTATTTACTCAAAATTTACTAAATATTATGGAGTAATTATTTTTTCTATATTTTGATGACATATTAATCATTAAAACAAGTTTAGAAGGAATTCATGTAGTAACGGAGTGTCTTCATGATCAAGAATTTGAATGAAGCTACAATATTAGGCATAAAAGTGCATAAGAATGAAATTGGCTTTACTTTAAGTCAATCTCATTACATAAAAAAGGTATTAAAAAGTTTGATTATTTCATAATTAAAGAATCTAATACACTATATTATCCTAATTTTAAACTAGAAGTAAACATATGAAGACCTATAACATAATTAGAATAGGATAGTGTCATAGGAAGTTTAATGTATGTAGTGTATTGCACCAAGCCTTACATAACATTTGTTGTGTACATATTATCAAGGTTTACAAGAAAGTCTAGCAATAAACATTGGATGGTTATAACAAGAGTTCTTGGTAATCTCAAGAAAATCATAAATTTGGGATTGCATTCATTATCCTTTAGTTTTGGAAGGTTATTCTGATACAAGTTGGATTACAAATCTTAGTGATAATCCACTTTAAGATGGATTTTCATCATAGGTAATAGTAAAAAGTTAGGCCTTAAAGAACCAAATATATATTTTACATTCTACCATTGAGGCTGAGTTTGTAGCTTTATGAACTGCAAGTAAAGAAACGAAATGAGGTAGAAATTTCTAATACGATGTAAAGTTGTAATAAAAAGAAACAACAATCATTTCAATCTTCTGTGATAGTAAATTAACTATGTCTCGAGCATATAATAAAGTTTATAATGAAAAGTTTAGACATATAAGTTTGAGACATGAGTTTGTAAGACAACTAATAGATGATGGCATAATTACCATTACTATGTAAGATCTCAAGTGAATTTAGCTGATCCCTAAATTGAAGGTTTGTTAAGGGATAATGTAACAACCTAGATTTTAGCACCTCATGATCGTACCAAAAGCTCAGGCGTTACTTATCTCTAAACTTTTTATTCTAAACTATCTTTATTTAATATTGAGCCTTCACAAATACGAACTGAAATTTTAGCCAAGAAAACGAAGAGTCCGTACTTTATATATATATATATATATATATATATATATATATATATATATATATATATATATATATATATATATCCATGTAGCATTATATACATAGACTTATCCAAAGATCCTCAAATACAAGTCCTACCCCTCTAAAAACTAAAAGTATAAACGACGATGGGAAAATAAAATTTAATAACTCAACTTGTAAACATAATCTTCTATGCTCTTGTAGCTCCACACTATATAACACCCTGATTACCCTAAGCCTTACCTCGCGTCATAAAGCAAAAGTTAATCAAAGGTTACAACAAATCTAAAGCTTGTACATATTTATATATAGAAAGAAATAATAATTCTAGAAGCCTGATAAACCACTATTTCATGGTTTATCTTGTGTTCAATTGAGTGGTTTTTATCAACTCTTTACCCACTTATTCATATAAATCACATGTTTTACTTTTTCCTTCCTGATTTTGTGCTATGATTGAAAACATGCTTCCTTGGCCTTATATTTGCTAATATTAATCCTCTCTTATTACCATTAGATGCCTTGATATGTGTGTTAAGTGTTTTCAGAAATTACAGGACAGGAATGGCTTGGAGAATGGAAAGGAAGCATGCAAAAGCTGAAGGAATACAAGAAGTTGAAGGAACTGCAAAGCTGTCCAGCCTGACCTCTCCGCACTAAAACAGTCATAACTTGAGCTACAGAGGTCCAAACGACGCGGTTCCAGTTGCGTTCAAAAGCTAATGTCCGGGGATTTGATTTGATATATAATATGTCATAGTTTTCCTGACGTTAGGTGACGCGAACGCGTGCTTCATGCGGAAGCGTCGCAGTGACGAAAATCAGCGTGGCAATTTTCTCTCCAGCGATTTCTGGGCTGTTTTCGACCCAGTTTTCGGCCCAAAAAACACATATTAGAGGCTATAAAGTAGAGAAATCCATTCATTCATAATCATCAGCTCATAATACACAATTTTAGGATTTAGATGTAGTTTTTAGAGAGAGAGGTTCTCCCCTCTCTTTTAGGATTAGGATTTAGGATTTTTATTATGTTTAAGCTATGATCTCTTCATTCCAGGTTCTATGTTCCTTCAATATTTATTTTCTACTTTTATTTACTCTAATACTTTTATTTGTATTTGATTTATGTTGCCCAATTAACTTATGAACCTTTCCATGTTAGAGTTGAATTTATGTTTAGACGTAATTTGATGTGTTTCAGATTTATGAATGCTTTTAATTTAATTTAGAATTTTTTTCTTTTGGCTTTGGTTGAGTCATTGGAGACACTTGAGTTATCAAACTCATTGTTGACTGAAAATTGGAATTCTTCAAGAATTAATTCGAGTTCTAATAACTCTAGCCTTTCCCAAGGAAAGACTAGGACCTGAGGAATCAAAATTAATTCATCCACTTAACTTACCTTCATAGTTAGAGGTTAACAAAGTGGGAGAAAAATCCAATTCTCATCACAATTGATAAAGATAACTAGGATAGGACTTCTAATTTTCATACCTTGCCAAGAGTTTTATTAATTATTAATTTATTTTTCTTGTTATTTAAATTACCTGTTCCTTATTTTAAAAACCCAAAATTCTACCTTTTCCATAGCTAATAATAAGTCATACCTCCCTGCAATTCCTTGAGAAGACGACCCGAGGTTTAAATACTCGGTTATCAATTTTATTGGGTTTGCTTAAGTGACAAACAAAACATTTGTATGAAAGGACTTTTGTTGGTTTAGAAGCTATACCTACAACAAGGCTTTATCTGCGAATTTTTAGACCACGCAAAAGTCTCTCTCATCAAAGCCCGATGATGATTAAGATCAAAAACAGAGTTTGAAAGCGCAACATGAAGGAGAAGCTACTGAAGGAATCAATCAAGCGATCAATCGATCACCTTCCCGACGTTCAGACACTCAAGGAATCCCCATGGCTTCATGTGGAGAATCTACTGAAGAACGCAACATGAAGGAGAAGCTAGAAACTCCAATGAACAGTGAGCAGCATGACTTTGTATTGGAATAATTGGAGGAAGTCGTGATCGTCAAAGAAGAAGAATTGGTTGAAGACTTAAGAGATGCAAAACCTCTATGGGAAAATCCAGTCAAAAAGCCTCCTTCAAAGACGTTTGAAATAGATGTTGAGGAGGTTGAAGACTTTGAAGGGGATGATCAAGAGATGGATTCAGTCATTGATGAATTCTTATCTGCAATTGAATCCTCTCCCATTGGACTTGACATGGAGACTGAAGAAAATGAAGCACAACCTCCCATGCCCTTGGTGAGCAATGAAGAAGAGATTGAATTGGAAGAAAGCTACCAAGAGGAAGATGTTGATATTAAAGAAGCTTGCAAAGAGGTGGAAGTTGTCAGAGAAGAACACAAGGGAGTGGAGCTTGCAAGTTCATTGGAAACACCTCTCCCAAGGCCATTACCGTCCAACACAACGTTCAAGTGGGTAAAATTCTTATCCTTGACCTTTACCTTCCCACTTGAATATGGGCTACTAGAGACGGATGGTCAGCTTAGAGCTCTTTGTGGCATTAAGAGTAAGAGGAAGATGATCAGTGGTAAATTTTGTCCTGCAAGGTTCATTATGGTTGGAAGCTCTAAGTTTAAACACAAAGGTTAGTGTAGAGCTCAATTGAATGGGTCTGGGAAGTTGTTTGGACGCTTCAGTGAGAATTCTAAGGCTGAACCACTCGGATGGAATCATGATAATCAACTTGAAGACGGCTGTAGAAATAAGATTTGGGATCCAGGAATATATGAGGATCAATTTTGGGAGCTCAAAGCTTGTGAAGAACTCCATCAAAGCTTGAGGAATTTACTTGGTATTGATAGAGCTTATTGGAAGTCCAAGCATTGGTGGAAGTTTCAAGACGAGTTCAAGCACAAGCCACCATAACAGGGAGCTCACCAAATGTCTAACTTAAGGACTTTAACTAAAAGTGCTAGGTGGGAGACAACCCACCATGGTATGATTGTCCCTTTTTCAGTTTTAATTCTAGCCTGTTTTGTTTGTTTTTGAGTTTTGATTGAACCTGGAATCATGCATAACATTCATATTAGCATTGCATTTTGCATTCTGCATTTTTCATGCATAAAAAAAAATTTCGCACGCGACGCGACAGCGTCGCCGACGCGTCTGCGTCACCAGTGCGTTTTGAAGAAAAGAGAATCGAACAGAGAGTCACGCGAAAGCGTGGCTGAAGGCGTGCCTTTGGCACAAATTGATCCACGCGATCACGTCACTGACGCGTCTGCATCATTTGTGAAAAACTGCATCCCACGCGTCCGCGTCACCCACGCGAATGCGTGCCCTAAAAATCGACGTAAACAGGGGTGTTTGGCAGCAAGTTAGGCTAGAATGGGGCTGGAATGGTGCTAGAAGCACAAGCCTTACCACGCAAACGCGTGCCCCACGCGTCTGCATCGTTTTCCAAAAATGACCAACCACGCGACCGCGTCACCCAAAAATTTGGCAAAAAGAGTTTCGAACAGAGAGTTGCGCGAATGCGAGGCTGCACTCGCACAAATCGCACAAATCAGGCCACGCGATCGCGTGACCCACGTGTCCGCGTCACCTGACCTTATCGCGCACCACGCGACCGTGTCACTCACGCATCCGTGTCGCCTGCGCCGTACAACTCATCCAAATCAGCGCCAATTATCTTCTCTTTTCTTTTCTAATCCTAATTTCTTCTATCTTTTCTTCTTTCTTTCTTACTTTATTTCTTTCACTTCTCATTCCTTTTTACCTTCATTCTATTTTACTTAATTTATTTGCATATTTCATTCATTGCATTTTAATTTAGTGCATATTTTTCTTTTCTTTTCTAAATTCATTATTTTTCCTTTGGTGTTGATTTTCTTATTTAACTATTGCATCTTCTCTTGAATTATTTTAGGTGCTTAGTGACTTGTTTTATTCTGGTTAGGTAATATTATTTATATCAATGCCAATCTTTTATACCTGTTGATGAGATATTTTGGTGAGAAACGAATCTCTTCCAAAACACCACAAATCTAACCGGCAAGTGTACCGGGTCGTATCAAGTAATAAAAACTCACGGGAGTGAGGTCGATCCCACAGGGATTGAAGGATTGAGCAATTTTAGTTTGGTGGTTGATTTAGTCAAGCGAATCAAGATTTGGTTGATGGTTTTGTGACTTGCAGAATTAAATTGCATTGAAGTAAAGAGAACAAGAAATAAATTGCTGAAAATTAAAGAACAAGAAATTAAATGGCCGAAACTTAAAGTGCAAGAAATGTAAATTGCAGAATCTTAAAGTGCAAGAAATGTAAATTGCTTGAAATGTAAAGGGGATTGGGATGTGGATTTGCAGAAATTAAACAAGGAAAAATTAAATTGCATCAAACAGAAGAAGGAAAAGGAATTGGGATTGGATCGGATCTTATAACAGAAAAGTAAATAAACATGGAAAGCAAGAAACAGAGAATGTAAAATTGAGATCTCAGGGCCCAGAGACTAGAAAACCAAGTCTAGATCTCAATGCCTTCCTAGATCCAACAAGAACAATTGCAAGGAAATTGTAAATTGCAAGGAAATTGTAAATTGCAAGGAAAATAGATGAAGAACAATAAACCGGAAATGAAATTCAATTAGCAGTAAAGAAACAGAGATCCAAGATTGAGATTGAAACAGAATTTCTTCAATTCTCCAATCCAAGATCCAAGACAAGTGTAAATGAAATTGAATGCAATGGAAACAAAGAAATTAAAGTTCAAAAGCTCTCCGAAAACTATTATGAAAATTCTAAAAGGAAAGCTCTCTTAATAACTTGAATTCTATTCTATTTATACACTTTCCAAAATGATCTTCAAGCCTTGAGTTGGGCCTTTGTTCTTGGTGGAATTGGGTTGAAAGAGGCCTTGGTTGATTGCTCTTGAAGTTTGAAGAAGAACCGAAGTGAACCAATTGAACCGGTTTTGAAGTTAGCCAAAGTTGGTCCCAACGTTAGGGCCAAAGTTAGGGGTCTAACTTTGACCCTAACTTTTCATAGCAGCAAGCATAATTCTCTGGTTTGGACGTTGGTGCCAACGTTAGGGGTCTAACTTTGACCCTAACGTTGGCCTTGCTTAGTGCTAGTGGCGCCAACGTTAGCCTCCAAGTTAGGGGGCTAACGTTGGCGCAAACGTTGGTGCCCCTCCCTTTGTGATTCATGTGCCAACGTTAGCCTCCAAGTTAGGGGGCTAACGTTGGGGCTAACTTCATGCTTTCCTGGTTCAATTTTCACTTATTCCATTGTCCTCTTTTCACTCCTAGCCATTCCTCTTTGCTTCAACCTTTCTCCAAGCTTTCTTCACCTATCATTAATCAACCAAACTCATCAAAGCTGTGCTCAAAATCATGAGATATTCAATCTTTCATAATATGCAACAAATATAGCACAAAACCTCATGAAATGGCATGAATTCATATATGGTTGGTTCAATCAAGGGAAACATGAAAATCTACTCAATTAGCTTGCTTGTAGCTCAAGAAAATACATAATTCTAATGAAAACAAAAGAAAAAGACTAGCTAAAATAGGCTAAGATGACTTGTCATCACAACACCAAACTTAAAGCTTGCTTGTCCCCAAGCAAGAAATAGATTTATGCTCCAAGGTTCTTTCAATTAAGATGGATTGAGGAACACTTGTAAAGTGCAGTGAGTGAAGTGATCAAGTATCAGTGGGGTGAACTCTAAATCATATGCTCATGCAAGGGCTTTAGTGCTCACTAGTCCTTACATATTGGGAGTCGTAGGTCTTAGGATTTTCATCCAAATGGTACCATGGAGATCTCTTTATATGTAATCACCTTGAAGCAACTTATAGTTTCTGTGCTTTGGCCTTGACTCTAAGTATCATGTCTCAAAGCGGCTTTTTAGATAAGCTTTCAATCAATACTCCTAAACCAGTTGGTTTTAAGGTATTAGGTGTTAAAGCACCCCTAAGGATTTACTTGCTCAAGCCTCTTTCCTTGACACACTTCAACCACAAGCATTTTACTAGGCTAACAACTCTTTGAGTCATTGTTTCTTCTTTCTTTTCTGCCTAGTAATTGATGCTCAGAGCCTTGGACCATGTTCTTTTTGTTTTTGTATTTTCTTTTCTTTCTTTTGTTTTGTTTGCTGCTTCTTGGATCAATAGATTTTTGAGAATCTCCACAATACTTCTTTGAACTTCATGTCCCGCCTATGAGCTCCCATGCAAGTTTTCACAAGCATGCAACCTCGATACAAAATCATACAACTAGAACCACCACTTCTCCCAATCTTTTGCTTGCCTCAAAACTGATTGATTCCTCAATCCTTCTTTTCAAAGAACTTTCATATGATGCATTTCTTGAAAATTGAGTGCAAACAAGTTTTGAAGATAAGAATGTTGTGAATGATCAGACACCTTGCTTATTGAATTATAAAGAAAGACTATGCTATGCATGCAGGCAGGGGTATATAGAAAGGAAACCATACTATGCAGACAGGCAGGGTAAATAGGGATACAATCCAACTTGCAATCACAGCAATATTTGATGTAAAATAATCACTTAACAATACAACCTGTTGGAGTTCACTTGCTTTCCTTCTTCTCATCATCATCATTGCTGGCCTTTAGGTTCATCTTTTGTTTCTTTGGTTGATGATGCTTAATCCTTCCAACAGCTTGTATGGACCTCTGCAATGATATTGCAAGTTGCTTGTTCCCCAAGCACTTGAAAAATGGTTAGCTTGCATGACTTATTTGTGGGCCTTTATACTTACTTTGGTATGGGAACACCAAAC
Organism: Arachis ipaensis; assembly: GCF_059453495.1. Classification (NCBI taxonomy): domain Eukaryota; kingdom Viridiplantae; phylum Streptophyta; class Magnoliopsida; order Fabales; family Fabaceae; genus Arachis; species Arachis ipaensis. Next base: position 40,091,814 of record NC_142442.1, read on the forward strand.
TTAGTACCTTGCCAATGCATTAGATTAACCATGTGTAAAACTCTTTTTCTTTTTCAAAGATGACAAAACTGAAAACTAGGAAACAGCAGAATAGTTAACTAGTTCATCAAACATGCTTGAAGCCAACATTATGCAGAAAATGAGAATGTGTTTTATGATGGGATTTTGGTGAAACACCAAACTTAGAATCTTTCATTCTCCCTTATATTGTTTTGGTGTGCAACACCAAACTTAGCTTCTTGCAATGTAGATAAACTAATTAACCTTTTTATTGAAATAGCTATGAAAGGAAAACTACCTCAGGTTGGGTTGCCTCCCAACAAGCGCTCTTTTATTGTCACTAGCTTGACATCCTCTGTGCTTGCTTATTTCAGATTCTGAGCTTTTTTCTCCTTGTCCCATTGTCCATCTAAGTGAGGCTTTGCTTCCTTCTTACTTGTTCCTGTGGGGTTTTTGGCTAATTGTTCTACTTGCTTCCCAATTCCCCCGAGTAGGTCCTCATAGTGTTTGTTCATCCTCTTTAGATGTGTCATCATTCTCTCTACTCCACTTTCTAGATTGGAGATCCTTTGAGAATTCTGTGAGATTGTGTGGTGATGTTGTTGCAAATTTGGGATTGTGTCACTGGGCAGTGAGCTTGAAGGTCTCTCAATAGAAATTTGCTTGGAGAGCTGCCCAATCTGCCTTTCTAGGCTCTTCATAGAGGCTTCCTGATTCTTGGCTACCATTTCTTGGTGTTTCAACATTTTGTCTATCATGGCTTCCAAGTGAGTGATTCTTTGGGCTTCAGGTGATATTTGAGGTGGGTTATGAGATGTGGGTGGTGGATGGTAGGCATTTTGGTTGGTTGGTTGGTTATTAGAGTTGAAGTTCCTTGGTTCCTGATGTTGAGGTTCTCTTATTTTGAAATAAGAGTGTGGCTTCCATGGTGGAAATTGTTCATTTACTGTGGTGGAGTGGAGAAAATCAATTTGTCTGGCCATTGACTCCGATTGTTGCTGAGTTTGCTGATGTAGCTGTTTGCTTTGATTCATGACTGCCTTCACTCCTTCAGAATTCATTGTATCTTCCTCCAAAGTTGCATTCGGTGGTGTCTCAAATGAGTGTTGGTTGTTGGTTCTCTTGTCGTTGAACCTTGCAGTTCCTTGACTAGTTGCTGTTGCTCTGAGTAAATCATTTGAGGAGTGCTCTACTGCTCTTCTCATCTCTGGGGTTAATCCTTCATAAAATGCTTGGAAAGCCACTTTGTCATTTGCTTTCATGTATCTTTCCCATGCTTTGAGCAATGGTTCTTCCTCTCCTTGCATGAATGGATGTGTTCCCTCTTTCATTTTGATGTTTTGTCGGGATGTAGAGAATTTGGCTAGAAATTTGGCAACCAGACCATCCCAACTAGTGATACTTCCTTGGGGAAGAGTTTCAAGCCATTGTGCTGCCTCATCCTTTAGTGAGAAAGGGAATAGCAAGAGCTTGTAGATATCATGATTGACAACATCACAGATCCTCAGAAAATTAGATAGATGCTGTTCAGAATCTTCCAAGGGATTTCCACCATAAGAACAATTGTTCTCTATTAGTGTAATGAGTTGTGGCTTCATGTTGTGATGTTCTTCTTTCTCAGAAACTCCTTCTTCCCTGTGACATATAAATCAATCAATAGAAAACACAGTGATTCTCTTGAAAATTGGATGTAGCCGGTTGGGACAAAACTTCAAACAGTTAGTGGGTTAGTCAAAAATTAAAGAAAAAGTGCTTGATCTAGATCACCACCTCGCTTAATCATTGTCAATCTAATCAATCCCCGGCAACGGCGCCAAAAACTTGATGAGATATTTTGGTGAGAAACGAATCTCTTCCAAAACACCACAAATCTAACCGGCAAGTGTACCGGGTCGTATCAAGTAATAAAAACTCACGGGAGTGAGGTCGATCCCACAGGGATTGAAGGATTGAGCAATTTTAGTTTGGTGGTTGATTTAGTCAAGCGAATCAAGATTTGGTTGATGGTTTTGTGACTTGCAGAATTAAATTGCATTGAAGTAAAGAGAACAAGAAATAAATTGCTGAAACTTAAAGAACAAGAAATTAAATGGCCGAAACTTAAAGTGCAAGAAATGTAAATTGCGGAATCTTAAAGTGCAAGAAATGTAAATTGCTTGAAATGTAAAGGGATTGGGATGTGGATTTGCAGAAATTAAACAAGGAAAAATTAAATTGCATCAAACATAAGAAGGAAAAGGAATTGGGATTGGATCGGATCTTATAACAGAAAAGTAAATAAACATGGAAAGCAAGAAACAGAGAATGTAAAATTGAGATCTCAGGGCCCAGAGACTAGAAAACCAAGTCTAGATCTCAATGCCTTCCTAGATCCAACAAGAACAATTGCAAGGAAATTGTAAATTGCAAGGAAATTGTAAATTGCAAGGAAAATAGATGAAGAACAATAAACCGGAAATGAAATTCAATTAGCAGTAAAGAAACAGAGATCCAAGATTGAGATTGAAACAGAATTTCTTCAATTCTCCAATCCAAGATCCAAGACAAGTGTAAATGAAATTGAAAGCAATGGAAACAAAGAAATTAAAGTTCAAAAGCTCTCCGAAAACTATTATGAAAATTCTAAAAGGAAAGCTCTCTTAATAACTTGAATTCTATCCTATTTATACACTTTCCAAAATGATCTTCAAGCCTTGAGTTGGGCCTTTGTTCTTGGTGGAATTGGGTTGAAAGAGGCCTTGGTTGATTGCTCTTGAAGTTTGAAGAAGAACCGAAGTGAACCAATTGAACCGGTTTTGAAGTTAGCCAAAGTTGGTCCCAACGTTAGGGCCAAAGTTAGGGGTCTAACTTTGACCCTAACTTTTCATAGCAGCAAGCATAATTCTCTGGTTTGGACGTTGGTGTCAACGTTAGGGGTCTAACTTTGACCCTAACGTTGGCCTTGCTTAGTGCTAGTGGCGCCAACGTTAGCCTCCAAGTTAGGGGGCTAACGTTGGCGCAAACGTTGGTGCCCCTCCCTTTGTGATTCATGTGCCAACGTTAGCCTCCAAGTTAGGGGGCTAACGTTGGGGCTAACTTCATGCTTTCCTGGTTCAATTTTCACTTATTCCATTGTCCTCTTTTCACTCCTAGCCATTCCTCTTTGCTTTAACCTTTCTCCAAGCTTTCTTCACCTATCATTAATCAACCAAACTCATCAAAGCTATGCTCAAAATCATGAGATATTCAATCTTTCATAATATGCAACAAATATAGCACAAAACCTCATGAAATGGCATGAATTCATATATGGTTGGTTCAATCAAGGGAAACATGAAAATCTACTCAATTAGCTTGCTTGTAGCTCAAGAAAGTGCATAATTCTAATGAAAACAAAAGAAAAAGACTAGCTAAAATAGGCTAAGATGACTTGTCATCACCTGTATTACTTTTACATTGACATGAATTTATATTATCTCTCCTTACCCACACTCTCTTCCCTATTTTTGCAAATTTTTGCACTCTTGATTTGCCATGTACTTCTACTGTTTTCTCATTTGCATGTTGTAGCTACCATATAATTGAGACCCTCATTATCTGGCATTAACCCACCATATTTTATTTTATCTTTATCTCTGGATTACTGTTCTTCTTTTTCTCTTCTTTTAGGCTGGCCACCGAAGACGGAAAAAGGGAGAAACTTCTGTAAGGGGAGACAAACAAGTCCATCTGCACAATCCATGAAGAAAAGCATCAGTTGGAACAACCCGTCCACTTGTACATCTCAGCATGCACCGAGGACGGTGCAATCTTTAAGTGTGGGGAGGTCGATACCAACTTCCATGGGTTAGTTACTCTTCTATCTCAACACCAATGGTTTATTTTCCTTGTTAGTTGTTGCATTTACATGTTCGATTGCATATTTGTTTGATTTTGTGCATATTTTACCACTTGGTTGAAGAAATATTTTCTTTTTCAAGAAACTTTTTTAAGGTATTTCACTAATTTGAATAAAATTTAATGTTAAACTTGTTTGAAGAAATATTATTTTGGAACATGGTTTAGAGCTCAAACACACAAAACCTGTGAGATTTTTGAGCCTATTTGAATTGGTTGCATTTTACCAACCAATATTTTATTTTTAGTGTGTATTTTTCTCTCTAAAATTGTGATCTTTGTCTTGCTTAATTCTATATTTCCATTATTTGATGTATGCATACACTTACATGATTGAGGCCTTTGTTTCACTGAGCTTACATACCCATATGGCCTTACCCTTTCATTATTCCTTGCAAACCAATGTTGAGCCTATTATACCCCTTTGTTCTTTGCTTTAGCACATCATTAACTCTAAGCAAAAAACAATAATGTCCTTAATTTGAATCCTTGGTTAGCCTAGACTAGTGAGAGTGCTCATGAATTAAGTATGGGGAAAGTTGAATTTGGAAACATTTGGTTTGAGAATTGAGTATATTAGAATTTTCTAAAAATGTGAAAAAAAATGTTTAGGACATGATTCATGCATCCAATAATTTAATCATATGTATTGAGAAAAATAAAAGAATATATATATATATATATATATATATATATATATATATATATATATATATATATATATATATATATATAAATGAGAAAAAAAAGAGCAATTAAGCAAAAATGGGACAAAACGCCCCAAAGTAAGTGGTGAAAGCAATGCATATGTACTGTACTTGAAATTAGAATGCATGAATATGTGGAAAACATGGTTAATGGATAGTTAGATGTGGTATTATGATTACATGGATTGTCTAAAGTTAGGTGGAAAGTTTAAGTTAATTAAGGATTCAGATTTTAGTCCATTTGGCCAAATACAATCCTACCTTGACCCTAACCCCATTACAACCCTTAAAAGACCTCTTGATATGTGTATCTATGCATTAAATTTATGTTGATTATTAGATGAAGAGCAAGCCTTAGAAAGCAAGGTTAGTAGAGAATTGAGAGAATCGAACCTAAAACACTTAAGTGATTAGAGTGCATACACTTCCACTGAGGGTTCGATGCTCGATTCTTTGTTCCCAACTTTCATGAGCTATTTTCTTCTACAAGCCTATTTGTACTTCATTTTTATGATTTGAATTAGTGAAATCCAGTTCATATTTATTCTTGGAGAATTTATTTACTTTTAAACCAAGTAGGAAAAAGCATTCTTCATGTAGTTGCATTCATATATATAGGTTGCATTTCATACTTTCTACCATTCCTCTTCACTCTCTTATAGCTTCTCTTGAGCTTAGCATGAGGACATGATAATGTTTAAGTGTGGAGAGGTTGATAAACCACTATATCATGGTTTATCTTGTGTTCAATTGAGTGGTTTTTATCAACTCTTTACCCACTTATTCATATAAATCGCATGTTTTACTTTTTCCTTCCTGATTTTGTGCTATGAATGAAAACATGTTTCCTTGGCCTTATATTTGCTAATATTAATCCTCTCTTATTACCATTAGATGCCTTGATATGTGTGTTAAGTATTTTCAGAAATTATAGGGCAGGAATGGCTTGGAGGATGAAAAGGAAGCATGCAAAAGCGGAAGGAATACAAGAAGTTGAAGGAACTGCAAAGCTGTCCAGCCTGATCTCTCCGCACTAAAACAGTCATAACTTGAGCTATAGAGATCCAAACGACGCGGTTCCAGTTGCGTTGGAAAGCTAACGTCTGGGGCTTCAACTTGATATGTAATATGGCATAGTTTCCCTGATGCTAGGTGACGCGAACGCGTGCTCCACGCGGATGCGTCGCAGTGACAAAAATTAGCGTGGCAGATTTCCTCTCCAGCGATTTCTGGGCTGTTTTCGACCCATTTTTTGGCCCAGAAAACACATATTAGAGGCTATAAAGTGGAGGAATCCATTTATTCATAATCATCAGCTCATAATACACAATTTTAAGATTTAGATGTAGTTTTTAGAGAGAGAGGTTCTCCCCTCTCTCTTAGGATTAGGATTTAGGATTTTTATTATGTTTAAGCTATGATCTCTTCATTCCAGGTTCTATGTTCCTTCAATATTTATTTTCTACTTTTATTTACTCTAATACTTTTATTCGTATTTGATTTATGTTGCCCAATTGACTTATGAACCTTTCCATGTTAGAGTTGAATTTATGTTTAGACGTAATTTGATGTGTTTCAGATTTATGAATGCTTTTAATTTAATTTAGAATTTTTCCCTTTTGACTTTGGTTGAGTCATTGGAGACACTTGAGTTATCAAACTCATTGTTGACTGAAAATTGGAATTCTTCAAGAATTAATTCGAGTTCCAATAACTCTAGCCTTTCCCATGGAAAGACTAGGACCTGAGGAATCAAAATTAATTCATCCACTTAACTTACCTTCATAGTTAGAGGTTAACAAAGTGGGAGAAAAATCCAATTCTCATCACAATTGATAAGGATAACTAGGATAGGACTTCTAATTTTCATACCTTGCCAAGAGTTTTATTAATTATTAATTTATTTTTCTTGTTATTTAAATTACCTGTTCCTTATTTTAAAAACCCAAAATTCTACCTTTTCCATAGCTAATAATAAGTCATACCTCCCTGCAATTCCTTGAGAAGACGACCCGAGGTTTAATACTCGGTTATCAATTTTATTGGGTTTGCTTAAGTGACAAACAAAACGTTTGTATGAAAGGACTTTTGTTGGTTGAGAAGCTATACCTGCAACGAGGCTTTATCTGCGAATTTCTAGACCACGCAAAAGTCTCTCTCATCAAAGCCCGATGATGATTAAGATCAAAAACAGAGTTTGAAAGCGCAAAATGTTCAACGAAGCTATAACGTAAGGCACAAGATATACATACAGATATCACGACATATATATAGATATATCAAAGTATAATAGTCATAAGAGGCTAGCCGTGGCTCGCGGAGTTTAAGCCGAATAGTTATATATAGACAATACCGAGTTTAGAAAGTAAAACAACTTATACAAACTTCGTTTCAAACTAAGCCTCTAGGCAAAATAGATACAAAAGTGAGAGATCTTTACAAAATAATCAAAAGAGACTTCATAAACCCATATTTTATGATGTATTTTATGCTCAATTTAAGTGATTTATTCAATCCTTCACCCACTTATTCATGTAATTTGCATGGTTTTACTTTTCCTTCCTTATTATGTGATATATGTGAAAAACATATTTCCTATGCTTTAAAAATATTAATTTTAATTGCCTTTATTGCCACTCGATGCCGTGACTTGTGTGTCAAGTGTTTTCAGATCTCCTAAGGCAGGAATGGCTTAGAGGACAGAAAAGAAACATACAAAAATGGAAGGAAAGCACAAAAATGGAGTTTTGAAGAAAAGGGCAGCGACACGAACGCATGGACGACGCGGCCGCGTGCCCAGCACGAAAAGGCAGCGACGCGAACGCGTGACTGACGCGGACGCGTGCCTTGAGAAGAACGCAAATGACGCGTACGCGTGACAGACTCCACGTGCAGAAACTAAAAAAACGCTCCCAGCGATTTCTGAAACCTTTTTTGGCCCAGATCCAAGTCCAAAAAGCACAGATTAGAGGTTATAAGGTGGGGAATGCATCCATTCATAGAAAGAGATCGTCAATTATTCACTTTTCATAATTTAGATGTAGTTTTTAGAGGGAGAGGTTCTCTCCTCTCTCTTAGGTTTTAGGATTAGGATTCCTCTTAAAGGATCTAGGATTTCAACTCCTTATCAGGTTCAATATTCCTTTTATATTTTTATTTATTCTAATGCTTTTATTTGTATCTGACTTATGTTACCAATTTGGCTTATGAACTCTTTATGTTTAGATTGATTTTATCTTATTAATGCAATTGAGGTATTTCAGATTTATGATTCTTATTTGGTTTAGCTTTTGATATTCTTGGCTTTAATTGATTAACTGGAGACTCTTGAGTTATCAAACTCATCGTGATTGATAATTGTTATTTCTGCTAATTGAATTGGATTCCACTAACTCTAGTCTTTTCTTAGGAATTGGCTAGGACTTGAGGATCAGACTAATTAGTCCACTTGACTTTCCTTTGCTTTAGTAAAGGTTGACTAAGTGGGATTAAAACTCAATTCTCATCACCATCGATAAGGATAACTAGGATAGAACTTCCGAATTTTCATACCTTGGCAAGAGTTTATTTTATAGTTATTTATTTATTTTTTTTTGCAATTTAAATTACCTGTTCCTTATTTTAAAAACCCCCAATTTACAAGACTCATAACCAATAATAAGAACACCTCCCTGCAGTTCCTTGAGAAGACGACCCGAGGTTTAAATACTTCGGTTATCAATTTATTTAGGGGTTTGTTACTTGTGACAACCAAACGTTTGTACGAAACGATTTTCTGTTGGTTTAGAAGCTATACTTACAACGCGATCATATATTTGTGAATTTCTTTACCGATAGGAAATCCGATCATCAAAATGGCGCCGTTGCCGGGGAATTGCAAACGTGTGCCTTATTATTGGTTATTGTAAATATTTTTCTTTTACTTGTTTATTTGTTTTTGTTTTTCCCTTTTATTTCTATTAGCTACCATGAATTCTCACCCCTCTCGCTTTGAGTTTGGTTCTAAATTTGTTGAAAGGAGTGGAAGCTATAACAGGAATATGCATCAAGGTCTAAGCAATCAAAGATGGATGGAGCCAAGAGGATCTGATCAACCCTTTAGGCAACAACACCCTCCAAGATATCATGGGCAAGGACCATTCTACAATGCATTCCAAGGCAATAGATATGGTGGACCCCCTTGTAATTACCAACAAGCCCCACCCTGTGCTTATAGATCATCCTCTCAACATAGCTTTGAACCGCCACACTCACAAGTTCCTTTTCACCATTCATCACTGTATGACCCTTATCCACCACAATCCTAATCCAATTACTCCCAAGAACCACCACATTCTTATTATGAATCCTCTCTCCCAACCAATGAACCCTCATATCCACCCCAATCTCCAATGAATGACAACCTTCGTGTTCTTCTTCAAGGGCAAGCGAAGATGCAAAGGGACATACTGGAACTCACTACTGCCTTAACCGAGGTAGTAAGTATAATAGCTTCCCGACATCTGAGCACTCAAAGTACTCCCATGGCTGCATGTGGAGAATCAAAAGAAGAGCGTAGCATGAAGGAGACGCTAGAAACTTCAGTGGACAATGAGGAGCATGGCTTTGTATTGGAACAAGTGGAGGAAGCCATAATAGTTGTAGAAGAAGAAGTGGTTGAAGATTTAGGAGATGCTGAACCTCCATGGGAATCGAGAACTGTAAAGGATTCCGCTAAGAAGTTCGAAATTGATGCCAAGGAGGATAGTGAACAACCTCCAATGCATATACCTTGTGAAAAATTGGACGGAACAGACCACGAAGTTGATTCCATAGGCAATGATGATCATGAATCAAGCTCTCCTAGTCACGAACTTGAATCCGCAACTGAATTCCTTGAGCCTGAAGAACCTCATCCAAGTGAATATGAAGATGATGTCGAAGTAGATTTCTCTCAACCTCCAACTTATGACTTGAGTGACGAAGAAGACATAGAAGACTTTGATCAGGACGTAGTTGCAATTGAAGAATTTTGCAAGGAAGTGGAGGAATTCACAGAAGAATACAAGGGAGTAGAGCTTACAGAACCACTGGAAACACCTATCCCAAGGCCATTACCACCTAATACAAGCTTCAAGTGGGTACAATCCTTAACCTTTATCTTTACTTTTCCACTTGAATATGGTTTGCTTGAAACAGATGGCCAGCTTAGAGCTCTCTGCGGCTTTAAGAGTAAGAGGGAAATGGCTCGTACTCAGAGCTAGTGTGCAAGATTCAATAAGATTCCACGCTTCAATTCGAAGTGCAAGGATTGGTATCATGTTCAATTGAATGGGTCTCGGAAGGCGTTTGGTCATCTTGGTGAGAATACAATTTCTAAACCGCCCGGATGGAAGAATATAGATCAAGACAAAGGCGGATTTAAAAGCAAGGTTTGGGATCCTGGAATCTATTCTGACATTCGTCACCCCGGGAACCTGAGAATCTGTTTGAAGCTGCTCAAAAGCTTAACATACCTAGTTTGGGACCCCGGAGGCTGTTGGTATTCCAAACATTGGTGGAGATTTCTGGATGAATTTAAGCACAAGCCACCATAATAGGAAGTTCTTCAATTGTCCAACTTAAGGACTTTAACTAAAAGTGCTAGGTGGGAGACAACCCACCATAGTATGATCGTTTCTGTTTTAATTTTATTTCATTTTGTTCATTTTTATATTGTTTTATTTTCATTGAACCTGGATATTATTCGTAGCATTTGCATTACCATTGCATACTGCATATTTGCAAAAAAAAAAAAAGATCACCCCACGCAAGCGCGCAGGCCAAGCGTGAGCGTGAGAAGGAAATCGGCGTAAAGATCCAACGCCCAGAAAGTTGGGCTGGAATCATGCGGCTGGTGTGCGTTTAGCACAAAAGGGCCCATGCGTTCGCGTCCCTGACGCGATCGCGTCACTTGCGAAACACTCACCCCACGTGAAAGCGTGAGCGACGCGTCTGCGTCGCATGGATATAATGGCCCCCTAAATGGAAACAGAGAGTTGCGCTGAAACGATGTTGGAAGTGTGCGTTTAGCACAATTTACAGTGACTCGTTCGCGTGCCTCACGCGTTCGCGTCACCCATCTTTTACCCAACCCACGCGACTGCGTCAATCACGCGACCGCGTCAAACCCATTTCACCCTAGTCACGCGATCGCGTGCCCCACGCGTTCGCGTGGATTCAAAAATAATAACCCCCTTTCACGCGAAACCCTACCCGTCGCGCCCCATACCCCCCTTCTTCTTCCGTTCTTTGCAACTCCCTCCATCCTCAGCAACCACCACCGCCGACACCACCGCACCAACCCCGACCACCGCACCACGCCACCGACACCCCCTCTCTCCTTTCTTCCCTTCTTCTCTCCCCTCCCCTCTTTTCCTTCTCCTCCACTCCTATCCGCCACTGCCCCCCACCGCGGCGAACCTCAAACCGCCGCCTCCCACCACCGACCACCACCACAGCATCACCACTCTCGCCCCCTTCTTCCTTCCTTCATCCCTCGCCCAACCCTAACCCAACACCTCGCCCCCTGCTCCACCACCGCGCCGCTGTACTCCCTCTGCGCCGCCGCTTCATCACCACTATCTCTCTGCCCTCATCTCTGTTCCATACATTTGTACTTCTACACACCAGGTTCCGCCATACTACGATTCCTCTTTTCGATTCCTTAGTTAGTTTTTCAATTTTTGTTCAGAATAGGATAGTTAGAGATGCATGTTTGTAGTGGATTTCAGGTGGTTAGGTAGCTAGGATGTGCTTAGTGGATTTAGGCCTGATAATTGCGCCGTTCTTGCTACCTGTTTTATCTATTTCGCAATTCTGATTTTGCTGTGATGTTCATATTGTTCATACATTGTTCTTCCATGTTTCTTGCTACTGTTACACTGCTCTTTCATGTTCATGTTATTTGTGTCTATTTGCAGCTCTATTTAAATTTATATGAACTGATTTTTCCTGCTATTTATTACCCGGGAACATCCAAATTTAGCCGGAATGCTGCCCAATTTTCTGCAAATTGTTTCATTTTCATTCATGTATTGGTTTTGGCAATTTTGAATTTTGCATTACTTAGCCATAACCAAACCAACTCATGAATGCACGGGCTCGCATTCTTATTCCTTTCATTTCCCTGGTTAATAACTTGCTTTATTGATGATTTCATTTTAATTTTAGCTACTCCGGTACCTATATGAATTATCATCAATAACCTGATATCCTTGCTTGACTATGAGTTGATTATTCTTTAAACTTGTGAAATTTACTGTTAACTAGAAAACCATTATCATGCCCCCTATTTTAACTTCCTTTTTACTAACTCACTGCTTTCACTTTCTAACTACCTTTTCACCTATCACCCACTTTTAACTCTCTAACTTCTCTTTTTGCTTTCTAACTAACTACTTTAACTTTCTAACTCAAGGCATGATTATTGTTTTTCCTAATTAACATGAATTCTACTTATATTATATTTTGGATTGTAATTTTTCACCTCAAATTTTTCACTCAAATACATTCCAAAATGTACATATATTTAACTCAAATTGCCTTTATGCTTACATTGATAAATCCTATTTGCCTACTTGTTTTTCTGCTTTTATTCTTCAATTATATTCTGGAATCTCCGCTTTTCAGGATGTCTGACCCTCAACGCAAAGGAAAAGGCAAAGCAACCACCGGCAAAAGGAAAAGAGACGAATCATCTATGTCCATCCTGGACATTTTGCATGATGACTCCTGGCGAGAAAAGCACTTTACCCCGCAGGAGAAAGCTGACCAACTCCTCACTGCCAATGATCCAGTTAAATTTGCAAACAGATACTGTGAGCTAAAGTATCCAATGTTTGCCACTTCCAGGAACCTGTACCTGGAGAGAACTCTAAAAATTCTAGAAGAACTACAGTAGTACACCTCCGAACAGATAAAACAGAGAGGCTGGTTCTTCTTGGAGAGAAACTTGACAGAGGTCAATGCTTCCTGGGTCAGAGAGTTTTACTGCAACTATTTCAAGACTTCCCTGGATGCAGTGCACCTCAGAGGGAAACGAATTTTGGTCACTGAGGAAGCTATTGAGGACATCCTCCAGCTTCAGCCTAAATCCGATCAGCTTGACGGTTACCAAAAGGCTGAAGAGGATATGCGCTTTATGAGATTTGACTGAGATGCTGTCAAACAGAGAATATCCCTTGATCCTACTGTCCCATGGTTCATGGGAAAGAACACAGTGATGCCTAAGGGAATCGAGCTGATTTATCTGAATGATGAGGCTCGGCTCTGGCACCAGATTTTGAGCAACTATGTGATGCCGAGCACTCATGAGACAGAGCTGTCCGCTGCTATGATCACCCTCATCTGGTGTGTGATGGAGGGTAAGGACTTGTATCTGCCATGTTTCATCTGGTATTATATGGCCAGGGTCCATATCAGAGGCACTCTCCCTTTCCCTTATCAGGTCACCCAGCTAGGCCGTCGAGCCGACATGCCTTGGGAGCTTGCTAATGAAAAGCCACCTGCTGCAGACTGCAAGAAGATTATCCCTCATAGCAGGAAGTTTCAGGCTTTATGTTACAGACCCACATTCCTCACTGCTTCTGATGAGACAGCCACACCTTCAGCTGCCCCTTCTTCATCCACTGCTGCACCAGCTACCACCACTGCACCTCCACCTGCATCAGAGCCCATTTACCACTTCGTGCACCGCCTATTTCAGCAGCTGGACTAGATGGAGCGCCGCAACCAGCGGCGATATGAGAGTTCTGAGCATCGCAACAAGCGACGCTATGAGCACCTCAAGTTGATGATCCGATCCGGCGGTGACATCCCCTCCGAGCCTGACACCCCTTCTGATACATTTGAGATGGAGGAGGATGATCACGAGGAGGAGACACCTACCCAGGCTGAGCAGGTAGGACCAGAGCAGACTGCGCCACATCATGAGGAGCACCACCAGCTACAGGCTACAAACCCGGAGATTCCTCTACAGTCCGTGCCTCCCCTGCAGCAGACAGATCCTTCTACACTTATCCAGTCTGCAGATCTTCAGGCCACCACAAAGACTCCAGCAGCTCATCCTTCCGGTGATGACACTTCTTCACACCCAGCTTGAGTGAGCATCGAGGATGATGCTATATTTTAAGTGTGGGGAGGTCGCCATCCCTGGCGTATCTTTTTGGTGAACCACTACAGACTCTTTTTATCTTATTTTGTTTATTTTTCTGTATTTTTTATCTTTATTTTTATTTTTCAGTACTTGCACATTGTTCTTTTGCTATATTTTTACTTTATTTCCGCATTTTGCACTTTAGTTTATATCTTAGACATTTAGTTTAGTTTGCAATTCTAAACTTATTAGTTATAGAATATGTGGATTAATTAGTATGGTTTACCCTTCTAGCATATGATAGTTGGTTTAATTGAAAATAAAAGGAGTAAACTAGAGACTTTAGTAAATTAAAACAATCCACACACCTTGTATATATAGCATCACATGTTAGTTAGTTAACAACATTTTTTCAAGGAGGAATACTAAGATTTTAAGGACCACCCTAAGATTTACATTGAGAATAATGGGAACTCTTGATTTCTACTTGCATGACATACATAACTAATATATGATTTTTGAGCTGGAGAACACACAGCCTGTGAGTTTTGAGCTTAATTGTATGGTTACATTCAAACCATAAATTTCATTGCTGTGTGTTTTGCCCTTCTTTTTCATTCTGATCTTCTTTACTTTGTTTTAATCTATATGTCCAATATAGAATATAGATACATACCAAGAGATGATTGAGGCCATCATTTGAATTTTTCCTCACTTATTCCAAATTAGCCTACCTTTTACATCACCCTTGTTAGCTCCCTTGAGCTTTTTAATCCCCTCTTGTTCTATAACCACATTACTAGCTTTAAGCAGAAAAATAAAATAAAAATCTCAAGTTGAATCCTTGGTTAGCTTAAGATAAATATTGTGTACGATTTAAGTGCGGGAAATTTTGTGGGAACATGGGATGATAGAAACAAAATAAGAATTTAAAAAAGAATAAGTTGTTTCAAAAACAAAATTTGGGAAGCATGCTCATGTGAAATCAAAATAATTGAATTACCATGTGCATTGATATAAAAAAAAATAAAAAAAATAATATATATATATATATTCAGTATTTAAATAAGGGGATACAAAATTCCCCAATTGCAAAATAAAAATCAATGCACATGGGGGCAAAATTTCAAAATTAAATTTAATGCATGAGCTTGTAATCCAAAGTGGACTATTTTTGGGTAAATAGGTTAAGGAACTTTAAAATTATATAAAGTATGTATTATCTTAGACTAATCAAGGATTCACTTATTAGCTCACTTAGCCTTATACATATACCTTTACCTTTACCTTGGCCTCATTACAACCTTGAAAAAGACTTCATGATTTTTGTATGTCTGTATTCCATATTTGTTGATTGGTTAGATGAAGAACAAAGTTTTAGAAAGCAAGGATAGAAAAAGAATAGAGTGATTACCCCAATAAACACTGAGTGACTAGAGAGTAAACACAAAATCCAGTGAGGGTTCAATAGCTCATCACCATATATCTCTTCTTAATTGTTAATTATCTTGCAAGTTTGTGAAATATTTATACCCATCTCAATTGTAAAAGTTCTTTAACATTATCTAGGGTTTGGCTATGCATATATAATTCCTTGAGGATATGAATTAATTTAACTACATGTAAACCCTATATACAAGTGAATAATAACTAGAATTGCATGACTTATTTAGGTAGCTTGCATTTAGAATAGAATGCATTGCATGAAATTCCACCACCTTACCTTATTCTTTATCTTGGATTTAGCATGAGGACATGCTATTGTTTAAGTGTGGGGAGGTTGATAAACCCATATTTTATGATGTATTTTGTGCTCAATTTAAGTGATTTATTCAATCCTTCACCCACTTATTCATGTAATTTGCATGGTTTTACTTTTCCTTCCTTATTATGTGATATATGTGAAAAACATGTTTCCTATGCTTTAAAAATATTAATTTTAATTGCCCTTTATTGCCACTCGATGCCGTGACTTGTGTGTCAAGTGTTTTCAGATCTCCCAAGGCAGGAATGGCTTAGAGGACAGAAAGGAAACATACAAAAATGGAAGAAAAGCACAAAAATGGAGTTTTGAAGAAAAGGACAGCGACGCAAACGCATGGACGACGCGGCCACGTGCCCAGAGGCAATCCTGGAGCTTTATATCCATCAAAAGATTCAAGCTTAAAATATAAGTAAATTTAAAACCTCAACTTTAAAAGCACAATGAAAAAGGGTAATCTAACTTAGTGGAATTCTAATCTAACAATTCTCCACTGTCCCACAGCCTTCGCCAGCCTAACCGCCATGCGATCCCATCATCACCACCTTCCGAACTTCCTCAATCCCAGTAGAATATACAGATAAATAACAATGCAAGTAAAGCACAAGTGTAGCATGTATATCAAGAAGTTCAAGTAGCATTTAGTCATGTTATATAATTAGGCAGGCAGTTTAAGTCGGCAAAGCAAACAAACAGATAGAAGATGCACATGATGAATGCTTGTCCTATTGGCTGTGATATCACATTGTCGATTCAACTGCCAACCCGACACATCTCCAAAGAGATGTCGCCCTTCGGTATCATAATGGGAACTCCCGAGATATTGTGCCCGGAAACACCGTCCAGGATATAGTGCCTGCACACTCTAGTGATCCGAAGGGATGCGAGCGGGATACTCTTGCCACAGACCTCACATCTCAACGTAAGCGGGATTAACCTACTGTCCTTGTGCCGCCACCGCGACCTCAACAGGCGGGATTAACCTAACATCCTTGCCAGGCGCATAGCGTCTCAACAATCTCAGTATAAAACAATGATTCAGTGATTTTCAAAAATCATTTTTTAATAAAGCAGGATCCATCATTCCAGTCCGAGTCCCAGACTCGTCTCAACCACCATCAATTCAAAATTTCCACAATTCATAGCCAGTGATCATCAACACAATACTCCGCCCCCTCACTCAACTAAATCCGTCCTCAATATTCCAGAAACCTAATCTTCATTTTCTAAATTTTTTTTTACAAGAAAAATATCTAATTATCTTATCCATAGCATCCTCCATATTTTGACACCTAAAAACAAGCTAAAGGATCTTAGATAAGTGTTATGGAAGTTTACAAGCTTGCCAGGAAGGTAAAACAGACAAAAACAAGATTTTGTTGAAAAATAGGGCAGTGTACGTATGCACGCATAAAAGAATTTTCAAGATATGTACGTATGCATAGAAGTGTGCGTACGCACAGAAGGCAAAAGTTTTCATTTTAAACGCGCGCATAGATGCGTGCGATCACCCTGAACATACTGCCATTCCCAGCGTGTGCGTGCGCACGAGGCTGTGCTTATACACAGGTTGCAGATTTCACAGGGTGTGTGTGCACACCAGAGTGTGCTAGCGCTCCCAACAGTAGGCACTTCCCTGTGTGTGTGTGCGCACACAATCGTGTGCGTGCGCATGTTTTCAAAAACACACAGGGTGTGCGTACGCACATGGCTGTGTGTACGCACAAGTCAAAATTTGCCACTGATGAGAGCACGCGCACAGAAGTCTGCGTGCGCACACAAACCAGAAATCATAAAATTCTGCATCATCACAGAGTTCAGATTTTGACACCAAACTTTAAACGGTCATAACTTCCTCTACAAAAATCTATTTTCTACAAACTTTATATCAATTTAAAGTTCTTAAAGCCATCTTTAATTTAAAATAAGTTTTATTCAATTTTAATCTTTGAGACTCAAGTTATGGTCCGTCAAAGTTTACCAAAAATCTATTTTTACCAAAGTTCACTAATTTCTCAAATCCTTAAAACTCATAACCAAAACAAAATCAAAACCACACCAAACTCCAATTTACCTTAGAATTTACCCTTTTGTGTCTCATTCTACTAACCTTACCAAGTTTCTATTCACATTACCTAATTCTCAACTCCAATGATCAAGTATATCATATTAAAAATAATTTCTCACCCAACACAATCATCCATCATCATCATATCACTAATAATCATCATGATTAACCTCATTCAATCTCAATCTCAATCCTTAACATCATTTTATCAACATCAACATCATAACTCATCAAAATAGCCAAAATAATCAAATCATCATACATTCTCATTAAACAAGTTCAACAACCAATACAATCCAACCTATCCTATGGGTCACTAGCCTAAGTGTCCAGAAATATTATATATTGCATAGAAAAAACCGAAACCATACCTTGGTCGATTCCAAATATGTGCTATACACCAAAATTTGTGCCCAACAAGCTTTCAACCATCAACAATTCACCAAAAACTACCAATCAACTCCAACAAGCCTCAACAATCAATATTCTAAGCTAGACATACATAATTTACCATAGATCAACACATAGGGTTCATAAATATTCAATTTTAATAAGGTAAAGAGTTTCTTTACCTTTTTCTATGGTGTTTGGGGCACAAACCACCACTAACCCAACCTTAGATACCACCTAAAGAATCAAAACACAAAAATCCACTTAAAACTAAAACCCACATTTTCGAATTTCTTAGGGCTACAGAAAGGAAGAGAAATTTCAAAATCTTACCTATGAAAGTTAAATGAAAGTAATGGGCTCGGCAAGAGCTTCGCGTAGCCACTGACGGCATGCGAATCGAAGTACCATAGCTCGAGATATGATGGATTGAAGAAGAGAGTGAATAGTAACTTTCTCTCTTCTTCCCTTCTTCCTTTCAGCTGGTGTGTGTGTTGTGTTTGTGTTAAATGAGCTGAATGGGGCTTATTTAATGAACTTATATATGTTGGGCTTGGGCCCAACTTGGGCCCAGTCTAACCCGTTATCGTTTTTGGCCCGTTTGACCCAATTCTGGGCCAAACCTTTAAAATTAATGCCCGGTTTTCAATTATAATTGTCTTCCTAAGGTTTTCTACTATTTTTAATTATTATCGCACAGTACCGGATAGACATAAGCCGGTACTTCCGGTTCATTTACCGGTTCACGTTTTTATCGATTTTTCGCAAACAATTACATTTTCCAACTCAGAAAAATCTACTGAGTCCAAAAATCATATTTAAATTTTCTAATTCATTTTCTAAATTTTTTGATCCAATATTGGTCAATTAATCTATTTAATTAAAGGGTTAATTAATCGCGGTCCTTACATTTCTCCCCACCAAATAAGAAATTTTGTCCTCAAAATTTAGTAATTACCTGAGAATAACTTGGGATAATCCTTCTGCATCTCGGACTCCAACTCCCAAGTATGCTCTTCCACTCCTGCTTGCTTCCAAGACACTTTAACCAACTGAACTTCCTTTCCTCGTAATTTCTTTACACTAGTGTCGTCAATATGCACCGGTGTTACTTGAAACGTCAAGTTCTCCCTCAACTCGACCGACTCGAGCTCTAACACATGAGTCGCATCCGGCGTGTACTTATGGAGTTGTGACACGTGGAATACGTCATGCAGGTTAGACAATTGAGGCTGCAAAGCTACTTGATATGCCACCGGCCCGAATCGTCTCAAAATCTCGAACGGTCTAATGAATCTTGGATTCAGCTTCTTGGTTTTAATTGCTCTCCCAATCCCAGTTGTAGGAGTAACCCTCAAAAATACATGCTCTCCCACTTCAAATTCCAACTGCTTCCTTCTCTAATCCGCATAGCTCTTCTGTCTGCTCTGTGCAGTTAGGATCCTAGCTCAAATCTTCTTAATCTTCTCAGTAGTCTCTGCTACCAAATCAGGACCCAAAACACTTGCTTCACCGGTTTCATACCAACACAGTGGAGATTGGCACTTTCGTCCATACAAAGCCTCATACGGAGCCATCCCAATGCTTGCATGAAAGCTATTGTTGTACGCAAACTCCACCAATGGCATGTAA
This sequence comes from Arachis ipaensis, assembly GCF_059453495.1. Taxonomy (NCBI): domain Eukaryota; kingdom Viridiplantae; phylum Streptophyta; class Magnoliopsida; order Fabales; family Fabaceae; genus Arachis; species Arachis ipaensis. The sequence continues at coordinate 40,111,364 of NC_142442.1, forward strand.
CGATCCCAAATTTCCAGTTGATCCAAGACACACGCCTTTAGCATATCTTCCAATGTTTGAATAGTTCGTTCTGATTGTCCATCCGTTTGCAGATGATATGCCATGCTGAGACATAGTCTCATACTGAAAGCTCTTTGGAAAGCTCCCCAAAGCCTTGAGGTGAATCGGGGATCACAGTCCGACGCTATGCTTGATGGAACACCATGCAACTTCATAATCTCCTTGATGTACAATCTCACCAACTCCTCCATAGAATAGTTCACTTGGATAGGAAGAAAATGAGCAGACTTGGTTAAGAGACCCACGATCACCCAAATCGCATCAAATCCCGACCCAGTCCTCAGTAAACCGGTCACAAAATCCATTGCAATTCCTTTCCACTTCTACTAAGAAATCTCAAGTGGCTGTAACATTTCCAACGGTCTCTGATGCTCTATCTTCACCTTTAGACACGTCAAACACTTAGATACAACTGTAGCTATGTCATTCTTCATCCCAAGCCACCAGAACATCTTCTTTAAATCATAGTACATCTTCGTACTCCCTGGATGAATGAAAAACCCGCTGTTGTAAGCTTTTGACAACAACTTCTGTCTCAAACTTCCGACATCCAGCACACAAATTCTCCCTTTATACTTCCACAATCCTTTCTCATCCTTAGTAAACTCCCCATGCCTCTTCTTACCAATCGATTGGAACATCTTCTGAAGTTCTTGCTCATCTTGCTGAGCCCTCTGAATCTCTGATTTAAATGTACTTGAAATCTGTAACTGGTTCAAACAAGCTCTTCCAGCAACTTCACCAATATCCAACTTGAGATCTACAAACTTATCCACTAACTCCTCTTCTTTGATCCTCATCCAAGCAGTTGTTAAAGACTTCCGACTCAACGCATCTGCCACCACGTTCGCCTTTCCAGGGTGACAACTTAGTTCAAAATCATAATCCTTCAGAAGCTCCATCCACCTTCTTTGACGCATATTGAGCTCTTTCTGATCAAAGATGTACTTGAGACTCTTATGATCAGAAAAGACGCTAAAACTTACTCCGTACAAGTGTTCCTCTAAATCTTCAATGCAAACACAATCGCCGCTAACTCCAAGTCATGGGTTGGGTAATTTACCTCATGTGGTCTTAGCTGACGCGAGGCGTAAGCCACCACATTCCTGTGTTGCATCAACACGCAACCCAAACCCTTCAGTGACGCATCACAATACACTTCAAACGGTTCGTGCGATTTCGGTAAAATCAAAACAGGTGCTGAAGTTAACTTTTGTTTCAAAATATGAAAACTTTCTTCAAACTCCGACGTCCACAAAAACGGTACCTCTTTCCTTGTCAACTTAGTCATCGGTAGTGCAATCCGAAAAAATTCCTCAATGAATCTTCGGTAGTATCCGAGCAAAGACACTAAAGGCCGAACTTTAAGGGAGGAAAAGTAACTTCACCATCCATTTCTACTAAACAAAAATGATGCCAATAGATGGAGGAGGAAGATACAAAGACTTTTATTGGATTAAATTTTTTATTAGAGTTACGAATCACAAGAAATCGAGGTCGGAAGCTCAAGGAAGTCATGATTTCCTTCTGATAAACCCCCATTTTATGATGCATCTTGTACTGAAATTAAGTGTTTTTATCAAGTCTTCACCCACTTATTCATATAAATTGCATGGTTTTACCATTCCTTCCTCATTTTATGAGATTTATGAAAACATGTTTCCTATGCTTTATTAATATTAAAATTAATTATCCCTTATTACCATTCGATGCTGTGGTTTGTGTGTTAAGTATTTTTAGGTTTCATAGGGCAGGAATGGCTTAGAGGACAGAAAGGAAACATACAAAAATGGAAGGAAAACATAAAAATGGAGTTTTCTAGAGAAGGCAGGGACGCGGACGCATGGACGACGCGGCCGCGTGCCTGGCGCAAAACACAATCGACGCGATCGCATGGACGACGCGTACGCGTGACCAGGAAAAACTCCAGATGACGCGAACGCGTGACCCACGCGCACGCGTGACAGACGCCACGTGTAGAAACTGCAGAAAACGCCCCCAGCAATTTCTGGAACCCTTTTTGGCCCAGATCCAAGTCCAGAAACATATACTAGAGGCTATAAAGTGGGGGAATGCATCCATTCATAGAGAGATCTTCGATTATTCACTTTTCATAATTTAGATGTAGTTTTTAGAGAGAGAGGTTCTCTCCTCTCTCTTAGGATTCAGGATTAGGATTCCTCTTAAAGGATTTAGGACTATTCCTTCTCAATTTCCAGGTTTAATGTTCTTTTTATTTATTTTCTCAAATTGGTTTATGAACTCTTATTGTTTAGATTGGTTTTATATTTAATATATTTTGAGATATTTTAGATTTGACTTTGTTTTGCTTTATTTATATGGATATTTTTAATTTAATTTAGATATTTTCTTCCTTTTGACTTTGGTAAGTAATTGGTAATACTTGAGTTGTCAAACTCAGCAGTGGTTGAAATTGGCAGATTACTAATTGATCTAGATCGCTCTAAAGCTAGTCTTCCCACAGGAATTGACTAGAATTTGAGGATCAAGCTAATTAGTCCACTTGACTTAACTAAGTGGGATTAAAACCCAATTCTCATCACATATGATAAGGATAACTAGGATAGAAATTCCAAATTCTTATGCCTTGCCAAGAGATTTTATTATTATTAATTTATTTTTCTCGTCATTTAAATTACTTGCTCCTTATTTCAAAAACCCCTAATTTACAAAACTCATGACCAATAAAAAGAACACTTCCCTGCAATTCCTTGAGAAGATGACCCGAGGTTTAAATACTTCGGTTATAAAATTTTATTGGGTTTTGTTACTTGTGACAACCAAACTTTTGTAGGAAAGGAATTCTTGTCGGTCTAGAAGCTATACTTACAACGTGAATTTATTTGTGAAAATTCTAGATCGCGCGAGAGTTTCGCTCTTTCAAAATGGCGCCGTTGCCGGGGAATTACAAACGTGTGCCTTATTATTGGTTATTGTAAATATTTTTCTTTTACTTGTTTATTTGTTTTTGTCTTCCCTTTTTACTTCTATTAGCTACTATGAGTTCTCACCCCTCTCGCTTTGAGTTTGGTTCTAAATTTTTTGAAAGGAGTGGAAGTTATAACAGGACTATGCATCACGGTCAAAGCAATCAAAAATGGATGGAGCCAAGAGGATCTGATCAACCCTTTAGGCAACAACACCTTCCAAGATATCATGAAAAAGGACCATTCTACAATGCATACTAAGCTGATAGATATGATGGACCCCTTGGTAGTTACCAACAAGCCCCACCCTGTGTTCATAGACCACCCTCTTAACATAGCTTTGAACCATCACACTCACAAGCTCCTTTTCACTAATCACCACCGTATGATCCTTATTCACCCTAATTCCAATCCAATTACTCCCAAGAACCACCACTTCCTTATGTACCATGTCCATATCCATCACCTCAAGAATCACAGGCTCGCCTCAAGGAAACAGTAGATCAATTTCATGCAACCCTTCATCAACTGGAGCAAGCAATAAATCAATTATCTTCCAGACGTTCGGGTACTCAAAGAATCCTCCTGACTTCATGTGGAGAATCTAATGAAGAACGTAGCATAAAGGAGACACTGGAAACTCCAGTGGACATTAAGGAGCATGACTTTGTTCTGGAATAATTAGAGGAAGCCCAAATTATCCAAGAAGAAGAAGAGTTGATTGAAGACTTAGGAGACGTTGAACCTCCATGGGAATCCAGAATTGTGGAAAATTCCGTCAAGGACGTTACAATTGATGCCAAGGAGGATAGTGCACGACCCCCAAAGTGGGTATTTTATGAAGAACTAGACGGAATAACCCAAGATGCTAGTTTCCTTGATGATGATAATCACAAGTCAAATTCTCTTAGTAATGAACTTGCATCCACAAGTGAATTCTTTGAGATAGAAGAATCTTCCCCAAGTGAATACGAAGATGATGCTGAGGTAGATTTTTCTCAACCTCCAACTTATGACTTGAGTGATGTTGAGGAAGAAATCGAGGACTTCGATCGTCACATAGTTGAAATTGAAAAAGTTTGCAAGGAAGTGGAAGAATTTACAGAAGATCACAAGGGAGTAGAGCTTGCAAAACCACTGGAAACACCTACCCCAAAGCCATTACCACCCAATACAAACTTCAAGTGGGTAAGATCCTTAGCTTTTATCTTTACTTTTCCACTTCAATATGGTTTACTTGAAACAGATGGCCAGCTTAGAGCTCTTTGCGGCTTTAAGAGCAAAAGGGAAATGACTCGCACTCAGAGTTGTTATGAAAGATTCAATGAGGTTTCACACTTTAATTTGAGGCACAAGGATTGGTGCCAAGCTCAATTGTATGGATCTCGGAAGCTGTTTGGTCACTACAGTGAGAATCCCGATTACTTATCACCCGGCTGGAAAAATGCAGATCAAGACACAAACGGGTGTAAAAGTAATATTTGGGATCTTGGAATCTGTTCTGACATTCAACACCCCGGAAGCCTGAGAACCTGTTTAAAACTGCTCAAGGGCTTTACGTGCCATGTTTGGGACCCTGGAGGCTGTTGGCATTCCAAACATTGGTGGAGATTTCTGGATGACTTCAAGCACAAGTGGTGTGCGAAATCGTGATCATTGCTTCCTTGGTAACGGCGCTAAAAACTCAATACACACGTTCATGATCTTAATTCTATTTCACAACTTCGTACAACTAACCAGCAAGTGCACTGGGTCGTCCAAGTAATAAACCTTACGTGAGTAAGGGTCGATCCCATGGAGATTGTTTGGTATGAAGCAAGCTATGGTCACCTTGTAAATCTCAGTCAGGCGGATATTAAAAGGTTATGGAGTTTTCGAATAATAATAATAATTAAACAGAAAATAAAGATAGAGATACTTATGTAATTCATTAGTGAGAATTTCAGATAAGTGTATAGAGATGCTTTCGTTCCTCTGAATCTCTGCTTTCCTGCTGTCTTCATCCAATCCTTCCTACTCCCTTCCATGGCAAGCTTTGTGTAGGGCATCACCGTTGTCAATGGCTACTTCCGATCCTCTCTGTGAAAATGGTCCAATGCGCTGTCACTGCATGGCTAATCATCTGGAAGTTCTCGATCATACTGAAATAGGATTCACCCTCCTTTTGCGTCTGTCACTACGCCCAGTACTCGCGAGTTTGAAGTTCGTCACAGCCATCCCTTCCCGGATCCTACTCGGAATACCACAGATAAGGTTTAGACTTTCCGGATCTCAGGAATGGCCATCCATGGGTTCTAACTTATACCACGAAGATTCTAATATCTCGGACTCAGTCCTCTGTATTAGATATCCAAGAGATACTCATTCTAGCTTGTTTGTATGTAGAACGGAAGTGTTTGTCAGGCACGCGTTCATAGGTGAGAATGATGATGAGCGTCACATAATCATCACATTCATCATGTTCTTGGGTGCGAATGGATATCTTAGAATAGGAATAAGCTTGAATTAAATAGAAAAACAGTAGTACTTTGTATTAATTCATGAGGAACAGCAGAGCTCCACACCTTAATCTATGGAGTGTAGAAACTCTACCGTTGAAAATACATAAGTGATAATGGTCCAGGCATGGCCAAATGGCCAGCCCCCATGAAAGTCTAAGATAGCATAAAACTAATCAAAGATGATCCGAAGATGATAAAATATAATAGTAAAAAGTCCTATTTATACTAGACTAGCTACTAGGGTTTACAAAAGTAAATAATTGATGGAGAAATCCACTTCCGGGGCCCACTTGGTGTGTGCTTGGGCTGAGCATGAAGCTTTCACGTGGAGAGGTCAATTTTGGAGTTGAACGCCAGTTTGTAATGTGTTTCTGGCATTGAGCTCCACTTTGCAAGTTGTTTCTGGCACTGAATGCCAGACTGCAACATGAAACTGGCGTTCTACGCCAGTTTATGTCCTCTAAACTCGGGCAAAGTATGAACTATCATATATTGCTGGAAAGCCCTAGATGTCTACTTTCTAACGCAATTAGAAGCGCGCCATTTGGAGTTCTGTAGCTCCAGAAAATCCACTTTGAGTTCAGGGAGATCAGAATCCAACAACATCTACGGTCCTTCTTCAACCTCTGAATCTGATTTTTGCTCAGGTCCCTCAATTTCAGCCAGAAAATACCTGAAATCACAGAAAAATACACAAACTCATAGTAAATTCCAGAAATGTGATTTTTAATTAAAAACTAATAAAAATATACTAAAAACTAACCAAATCATACTAAAACTATGTAAAACCAATGCCAAAAAGCGTATAAATTATCCGCTCATCAAAAAGCCACCATAATAGGAAGCTCATCAAATGTCCAACTTAAGGACTTTAACTAAAAGTGCTAGGTGGGAGATAACCCACCATGGTATGATCGTTCTTTTTCCATTTTAGTCTGTTTTTGAATTTTGATTGAACCTGGAATTGTGCATAACATTCATTGCATTCTGCATACTGCACAAAAAAAAGATCACCCCACGCGAGCACGCATGCCACGCGTGGGCGTGAACTGGAAATCGGCGTCAAGATCCAACGCCCAGAAAGTTGGGCTGGAATCGTGCGGCTGGTGTGCGTTTAGCACAAAACGGCCCACGCGTTCGCGTTCCTGACGCGAACGCGTCACCTGCACAACACTCATCCCACGCAAAAACGTAAGCGACGCGTCCGTGTCGCGTGGATATTATGGCCCCTAAATGGAAACAGAGAGTTACGCCAAAACGACGCTGGAACTGTGCGTCTAGCACAATTCACAGCGACGCGTTCGCATGCCTCACGCGTCCGCGTCACTCATCTCTTACCCAACATACGCGATCGCATCCATCACGCGACCACGTCATACCTCTTTTTGCCCTAATCACGCGATCGCGTGCCCCACGCGTTCGCGTGATTTTGAATCCACTAAACTAACCCACGCGAAACCCTACCCGTCACGCCCCCATAGCCCCCTCCCTTCTCCTCCCTTCTCTGCAACCCCCTCCCTCCTCTGTGACCACCACCACCGCGCCCACTACCCCCAACCACCCAGACCACCGCAACCACCCAGAACCGCCACCAACACCCTTGCCCCCTTCTTCTCTTCCCTCACCTCCCTCCCTTCTCACCCACTTCCCCCCTCCATTAAACCCTACGCGAGCCCCCTACCACCGAACCGCTACCATAGCGCCACCTCCCACCTCCGACCACGACCACAGCCCCATACATTCACCCCCAATCTTCTTCCTCACCCCTCCCTTAAACCTAACCCACCAACAAAATCACAACCCTCCGCCACTGCCCCTATCCGAACCACCACCGTGCCACCACCGTGCCACCGCCGTGCAGCCACCAGCGCCACTACCCCCCTCTCTCTGTCTCATATTCTGATCCTACCCACACCAGGTTCCGCCGAACACCATTCCCTTTACCACTTCATTAGTTAGTTAGTTGCTTATTTTTTCTGTTCAAATTAGGATAGTTAGAGATGCATGTTTGTAGTGGATTCTAGGTGGTTAGGTAGCTAGGATGTGGTTAGTGGATTTAGGCCTGATAATTGCATCGTTCTTGCTCCATGTTTTTATCTGATTGGCAATTCTGAATTAGCTGTGATGGTGTCATGTTCATATGCTATTCTTTCATGCTTGATGCTGCTATTACACCATATTTACCTTTTCAGCACTATTTAATTTTATATGAACTAATTTTCCTGCTATTTATTACCCGGAAACATCCAATTATAGCCAGAATGCTGCCCAATTTTCTGCAAATTGTTTTATTCTACATCATTCATGTATTGAGTTTGGAAATTCCGTATTTTGCATTACTTGGCTACAACCAAATCAATTCATGAATGCACGGGCTAGCATTCTCATTCTTTATGGTTCCCTGAGTTTCCATTTGCTTATTGATGATTTCATTCTCACTTTACACCTCCTTCATCTATATGAATTATCATCAATAACTTGCAATCCTTGCTTGAATATGAGTTGCTTATTCTTCAGGTTTGTGTAATTCTTGTTAACTAAGAAACCATTCTCATGCCACTTACTTTAACTCCTCCTTTTTCACTCCTAACCATTTTAACTTTCAAACTTCTCTTTTCGGTTTTTAACTAACTACTTTAACTTTCTAACTCAAGGCATGATTACTGTTTTTCCTAATTAACATGAATTCCACTTATAATATATTTTGGAATTTGATTTTTCATCTTAGATTTTTCACTCACAAACAGTCCAAAATGTACATGTATTTAACTCATTTCATAATTATATTGCTCGTTTGCCTTTATGCTTATATTGATAAATCCTATTTGCCTACTTGTTTTCCTGCTTTAGTCTTTAATTATATCCCGCTATTTCTGCTTTTCAGGATGTCTGATCCCGTGAGGAAAGGAAAAGGCAAGGCAACTACTGGCAAACGAAAATAAGGAGAATCCTCCAGCACTATTTTGGATATCCTCCATGACGACTCCTGGCGGGAAAAGCATTTTACCCCGCAGGAGAAGGCTGACCAGCTCCTCACCGCCACAGATCCAGTTAAATTTGCAAACAGATACTGTGAGCTCAAGTATCCAGTGTTTGCCACTTCCAGGAACCTGTACCTGGAAAGAACTCTAAAAATTCCAGAAGAACTACAGCAATACACCTCCGAACAGATAAAACAGAGAGGCTGGTTCTTCTTAGAACGAAACTTGACAGAGGTCAATGCTTCTTGGGTCAGAAAATTTTACTGTAACTATTTCAAGACTTCCCTGGATGTAGTGCACCTCAGAGGGAAACAGATTTTAGTCACTGAGGAAGCTATTGAGGACATCCTCCACCTTCAGCCTAAGTTAGATCAGCCTGACGGTTACCAAAAGGCTGAAGAGGATATGAGATTTATGAGATTTGACTGGGATGCTGTCAGGCAGAGAATAACCCTTGATCCGACTGTCCCATGGGTCATGGGAAAGAATACAGTGATGCCTAAGGGAATCAAGCTGGTATATTTGAATGATGAGGCTCGGCTCTGACACCAGATTCTGAGCAACTATGTGATGCCGAGCACTCATGAGACAGAGCTGCCCGCTGCTATGATCACCCTCATCTGGTGTGTGATGGAGGGTAAGGACTGTATCTTCCACGTTTCATCCGGTATTATATGGCCAGGGCCCATGTCAGAGGCACTCTCCCTTTCCCTTATCTGATCACCCAGCTAGGCCGCCGAGCTGACGTGCCTTGCGAGCTGGCCGATCCGAAGCCGACTGCTACAGATTGTAAGAAGATCATTGCTCACAGCAGGAAGTTTCTGGCATTTGGTTACAGGCCACCTTTCCTCCCTGATTCTGCTGAGGCAGCCACCTCTTCAGCTGCCCCTTCAGCATCCACTGCCCCATCCTCATCCACTACACCTCCACTTGCTCCTGAGCCCGTTTATCATTTGGTGCATCGACTCTTTGCCCGCCTGGATCAAATGGAACACCGCCACAAGCGGCGCTATGAGCACCTTAAGTTGATGATCCGATCCGGCAGCGACATCCCCTCCGAGCCTGACACCCCTTCTGATACATATGAGGCAGAGGCAAGTGATCATGAGGAGGAGACACATGCCCAGGCTGAGCAGGCAGGACCAGAGCAGGCTGCGCCACAGCATGCGGAGCTACACCAGATCCAGGCCGCAGATCTGGCGATTCCTCTACAGTCAGAGCCTCCACTGCAGCAGACAGATCCTCCTACACTTATCCAGCCTGCAGACCTTCAGCCTACCATAGAGACACCAGCAGCACATCCTCCCGGAGATGACACTTCTTCACACCCAGCTTGAGTGAGCATCGAAGACGTGCTATTATTTAAGTGTGGGGAGGTCGCCATCTCTGGCAAATCTTTTTGGTGAACCACTTTTCAGACTCTTTATCCTATCTTGTTATTTTTATGTATTTTTATTTTATTTTTATTTTTATCTTTCAGTACTTGCACATTGTTCTTTTACTGTATTTTTACTTTATTTCCGTATTTTGTACTTTAGTTTATATCTTAGATATTTAGCTTAGTTTGCGATTCTAAACTTATTAGTTATAGAATATGTGGATTAATCAGTATAGTTTACTCTTTTAGCATATAATAGTTTAATTTAATTGAAAATAAAAGGAGTAAAGTAGAGACTTTAACAGAATCAAAACATCCACACACCTTGTATATATATAGCATTACATGTTAGTTAATTTATACAACATTTTTCAAGGAACAACACTAAGATTTTAAGGCCCACCCTAAGATCCACATTGAGCATAATAGGAACTCTTGATTTCTACTTGCATTTCATACATAACTAATATATGGTTTTCGAGCCAATGAACACACAACCTGTGAGTTTTTTAGCTTAATTGTATGGTTACATTGTCTAACCATAATTATTTCATTCTTGTGTGTTCGTCCTTCTTTTTATTCTAGTGATCTTTACTTTGTTTCAACCTATATGTCTAATATAGAATATAGATACATACCAAGAGATGATTGAGGCCATTATTTAAATTGCTCACTTATCCCAAATAAGCTTACCTTCTACATCACTCTTGCTAACCCCCTTGAGCCTTTTTAATCCCCTCTTGTTCTATAACCACATCACTAGCCTTAAGCAGAAAAACAAATAAAAAAAAATCCCAAATTGAATCCTTGGTTAGCTTAAGATAGAAATTGTGGTGCACACTAAGTGTGGAGAAACATGGAAACATGGGTTGATAGGAAAAGATTAATTTAATAAAATAATAAGGATTTTGGAAGCATGCTCATGTGAAACCAAATTAATTAAATTACCATGTGCATTAAAAAAAAACTTTTAAGTAATTAAATAAGGGGATACAAAAAAAAATTACCCCCAATGCAAAATAAAAGAATCAATGCACATGAGACAAAATTCAAAAGTAAATTTAATACATGAGCATGTAACACAAAAGTGGAAAAAGTTTGGGTAGCTAGGTAAAGCATTTTAAATTATATAAAATATGTATATGTTAGGTGAAATCTTAGACTAATCAAGGATTCACTTTGTTAGCTCACTTAGCCTTATACATATACACTTACCTTTACCTTGGCCCCATTACAACCTTGAAAAAGACCTCATAATTTTTGTATGCCTGTATTCAATATTTGTTGATTGGTTAGATGGAGAAAAAAATTTTGAAAAGCATGAATAGAAAAGAATAGAGTGATTAACCCCAAACACTGAGTGACTAGTGAGTAAACACAAATCCAGTGAGGGTTCAATATCTCATTCCCATATATCCATATTTAAATTGATTAATTGTCTTGCAAGTTTGTGAAATATTTTAACCCAACTCAATTGTGAACATGTTTTAATTTGGTTTGGCCTTACTTGTACATATATGATTCCTTGAAAATACGAAGCAAACTAACCACATGTAAGCTTTATATATACATAGGTGGATGATAATTAGAATTGCATGATTCATTCAGGTAGTTGCATTTAGAATAGATTGCATTGCATGAAATTCCACCACTTTACCTTACTCTTTCTCTTGGATTTAGCATGAGGACATGTTATTGTGTAAGTGTGGGGAGGTTGATAAACCCCTTTTTATGATGCATCTTGTACTGAAATTAAGTGTTTTTATCAAGTCTTCACCTACTTATTCATATAAATTGCATGGTTTTACCATTCCTTCCTCATTTTATGAGATTTATGAAAACAGGTTTCCTATGCTTTATTAATATTAAAATTAATTATCCCTTATTACCATTCGATGTCGTGATTTGTGTGTTAAGTATTTTTAGGTTTCATAGAGCAGGAATGGCTTAGAGGACAGAAAGGAAACATACAAAAATGGAAGGAAAGTATAAAAATGGAGTTTTGAAGAGAAGGCAGCGACGCGAACGCATGGACGACGCGGTCGCGTGCCTGGCGCAAAACACGATCGACGCGAACGCATGAATGACACGACGCGTGACTTGAGCAGAACGCATACGACGTAGACGCGTAACTGATGCGTACGCGTGACCAGGAAAAACTCCAAATGACGCAAACGCGTGACACACGCGCACGCGTGACACACGCGCACGCGTGACAGACGCCTAACGATCTGATTTCTATCGGTAAAGAATTTTCACAAATATTATCGCATTGTAAGTATAGTTTCTAAACCAACAGAGAATCCTTTGGTACAAAAGTTTTGGTTGTCACTTAAGAAAACCCAATAAAATTTATAACCGAAGTATTTAAATCTCGGGTCATATCTCAAGGAATTGCAGGGAAGTACGATTTATTATTGGTTATGGAAAACAATATTTTTGGGTTTTTGAAAAAAGTTTGAATGAGAAAAAAATAGATTACAGGAATTAATAAATCAATAGCTAATAAAACTCTTGGCACGGTATGAAAATTAAAAGTCCTATCCTAGTTATCCTTATCAATGGTGATGAAAATTATATTTTGCTCCCCACTAAGTCAACCTCTAACTATGAAGGTAAGTCAAGTGGATAAATCAATTTAATACCTAAAGTCATAGTCAACTCCTAAGGAAAGACTAGAGTTATAGGAATTTAAATCAATCAGCAAAGATAATAATTATCAATCACGATGAGTTTGACAACTCAAGAGTTACCAATTAATCAACCAAAGCCAAAAGAGAAAAATCTAAATTATTTAGATAAATAAAGGAAAACAATCATAATTCTGAAATACCTCATATTGCATTAATAAAAAAAATTAATCCAAACATAAAGAGTTCATAAACTAAATTGAGAAAATAAATAAAAGGAATATTAAACCTGGAAATTGAGAAGAAGAAATCCTAATTCCTTTAAGAGGAATCCTAATCCTAAATCCTAAGAGAGAGGAGAGAACCTCTCTCTCTAAAAACTACATCTAAATCTAAAATTCTGAATTGTGAATGTATGATAAGTTGTTCTCTTTTGAATGGATGCATTCTCCCACTTTATAGCCTCTAATCTGTGTTTTCTGGGCCGAGAACTGGGTCAGAAACAGCCCAGAATTTGCTGGTTACGAATTTTGTCACGCTGATTTTCGCAAATGTGACGCGTCCATGTGAATCACGCGTTTGCGTCACTTATCCTCAGAGAAACTATGGTAAATTATATATAATTTCGAAGCCCCAGACGTTATCTTTTTAACGCAACTAGAACCGCATCATTTGGACCTCTGTAGCTCAGGTTATGACCATTTTAGTGCGAGAGGGTCAGGCTGACAGCTTTGCAGTTCCTTCAGTTTCTTGTATTCCTTCCACTTTTACATGCTTTTCTTTCCATCTTCTGAGCCATTCCTGCCCTGTAATCTCTGAAATCACTTAATACACATATCAGGGTGTCTAATGGTAATAAGAGAGGATTAATATTAGCAAATATAAGGCCAAAGAAACATGTTTTCAATCATAGCACAAAGTCAGAAAGAAAAATGTAAAACCATGCAATTAGTCTGAATAAGTGGGCACGGACTTGATAAAAACCACTCTATTGAGCACAAGATAAACCATAAAATAGTGGTTTATCAACCTCCCCACACTTAAACAATAGCATGTCCTCATGCTAAGCTCAAGAGAAACTATAAAGGAGTGAACAGGAATGGTAAAATGTATGAAATGCAACCTATGAATGCAAAATGTTTTTACCTACTTGGTTAAAAATAAATAAGTTCTCCAAGACAAACATAAATCAAATTCCACTCATTCAAACCATACAGTAAAAACAAGTTAACTTGTAAGAAGATAGCTCATGAAAGCCGGGAATATAGAATCAAGCATTGAACCCTTATTGGTAGTGTATATCACTCTAACTCTCAAGTGTCTAGGGTCAATCACTCTACTCTTTCCTAGTCATGCTTTCTCAACCTTGTTCTTCATCTAACCAATCAATAAATATTTAGTATACCAATGCAAGCATCATGAGGTCTTTTCAGGGTTGTAATGCGGCTGAGGTAAAGGTAAGGATATATATATAAGGCTAAGTGAGCTAACAAAGTGAATCCTTGATTAGTCTAAGATCTCACCTAACATATAAATACTTTATATAATTTAAAATGCTTTATCTAGCTACCCAAATTTTTTTCCACTTTTGTATTACATGCTCATGTATCAAACTTATTTTTGAATTTTGTCCCATGTGCATTGATTCTTTTTATTTTGCATTTGGGGTAATATTTTTTTTTGATGCACATGGTAATTTAATTATTTTGATTTCACATGAGCATGCTTCCCAAATTTTCAAATAACTTATTCAATTTAATTCTCTTTTTTTTCTATCATCCCATGTTCGCATAAAATTCTCCATACTTAAATTATACACAATATCTATCTTAAGCTAACCAAGGATTCAACTTGGGATTTTTATTTTGTTTTTCTGCTTAAGGCTAGTAATGTGGTTATGGAATAGAGGGGGGTTAAAAAGCTCAAAGTGGCTAACAAGGGTGACATAAAAGGGTAGGCTTATTTGGGATAAGTGAGTGAAAACAAGTAATGGCCTCAATCATATGCAAGTATGTAAATACACTAAATAATGGACATATAGAGTGGAACAAAGTAAAGATTGCAATTATAGAGAAGAAAACACACAAGAATAAAATATTTATGGTTAACTAATGTAACCATGTAATTAATCTCAAAATCTCACAGGTTGTGTGTTCTTCGGCTCAAAAACCATGTTCCAAATACAACTTCAAACAAATTTAACACATAGAAAATTTTTAATTTTTTTATTTAAATTAGTGAAATTTTTTTTTCAAAAATAGGGTCCTAGAAAAAAACTTATTATTTTTCAACCAAGTAGTATTTAAATGCAAACAATCAACTACACATGCAATTTATTATGCAATGCAACAATGAACTAATGAAGAAAATAAGACATTGGTGTTGAGAAGAGAATAACTAACCCATGGAGATCGGTATCGACCTCCCCACACTTAAAGGTTGCACCGTCCTCGGTGCATGCTAAGATGTACAAGTGGACGGGCTGCTCCAACTGATGCCTTTCTCTATAGATTGTGCATATTGACTTGCCTGTCTCCATATAAAAGTTCTTCCTTTTTCCTTCCTCGGTGGCCATCCTGAAAGAAGAGGAAAAGGGAGAAAAGTAACCCAGAAATAAAGATAAGAAAAATAAATAAAATATGGGTTGGTAATGCCAAATAATAAAGGTCTCAATTACATGGTAGCTACAATATGCAGTGAGAAAATAGTAGAAGCATACGGCATATCAATAGTGCAAGATTTGCAACAAAGGGGGGAAGTGTGGGTAATGAAAGACAGTATAAGTTCATATCAATGCAAAATAATATAAGTTTCATGAAGGAGTAGCATTGACTTATGAAGAATAATACCCAGTCAAAGTAAAACAAGTCATTAAGCATCCAAAATAATTAAAGAGAAGATGTAACTATTAAATAAGAAAATTCAACACCAACAGAAAAGTAATAAATTTAGAAAAGAAAGTAAAAATATGCACAAAATTAAAACGTAATGAATGAAAGTATGTAAATAAATTAAGTAAAATAGGATGAAGGTGAAAAAGAATGAGAAGTGAAAGAGATAAAGTAAGAAAGAAAGAAGAAAGAAGGAAAGATAGAAGAAATTAGGATTAGAAAAGAAAAGATAAGATAATTGGCGCTGATTTGGATAAGTTGTGCGGCGCAGGCGACGCGGACGCGTGAGTGATGCGGTCACGTGGTGTGTGATAAGGTCAAGTGACGCGGACGCGTGGGTCACGCGATTGCGTGGCCGGAATTGTGCGATTGGCGCGAGTGCAGCCTCGCGTTCGCGGAACTCTCTGTTCGAAACTCTTTTTGCTAAATTTTTGGGTGACGCGGTGGTTGACGCGATCGCATGGATGGCCATTTTTGGAAAACTACGCGGCCACGCGAGGAACGCGTTCGCGTGGGAGGGCTTGGGCTTCCAGCACGAGTCCATCCCCATTCCAGCCCAGCATACTGCCATACACCCCTTTACGTCGATTTTACAGAGCCACGCGTTCGCGTGGGTGACGCGGACGCGTGGGAAAGCTATTTTTTAAATGACGCGGCTGCGTCGGCGATGCGGTCGCGTGGGCATATTTGTGCCTTAAGGCATGCCTCCAGCCATGCTCTCGCGTGACTCTCTGTTCACTTTTCTTTTCTTCCTAATGCACTTGTGACGCGGACGCGTCAGCGGCGCTTACGCGTCGTGTGCATTTTTTTTATGCAATATGCAGATGCAAATGCAAAATGCAGGTGAATATGCAGAAATTATGAATGAACACTAGTAAAAATGAAATAAAATAAGATTAAGAATAAAAAGGAATGAATATACCATGGTGGGTTGTCTCCCACCTAGCACTTTTAGTTATAGTCCTTAAGTTGGACATTTGGTGAGCTCCTTGTCATGGTGGCTTGTGCTTGTACTGATCCAGGAATCCCCACCAATGTTTGCAATTCCAATATCCTCCGGGATCCCAAACTAGGCATATAAAGCCTTCAAGCAAGTCAAAGCAAGTGACAAGGCCCCAAGAGTATTGATTGCTAGACTGAATTCCGGGGTCCCAAACCTTGCTTTTGCACCCGTCTTCTTGTTGATCATTAGTGTTCCAACCTGGTGGTAGGCAATCTGAATTCTCACTAAAGCGGCCAAACAACTTCCTAGACCCATTCAGTTGAGCTTTACACTAACCCTTGTACTTCAATTTGGAGTAGGCAACCATATTGAACTTTGCATGACAACTCTTACCACTAACCATCTCTCTCTTACTCTTATAGCCACAAAGAGCTCTGAGTTGCCCATCTGTCTCAAGCAAAGCATATTCAAGTGGACTAATTAAGCTTAGAGATGAGAGATTTACCCACTTGAATGAAGGGATGGATGGTGATGGCTTTAGGGGAGAGGTCTCCAGCAACCTTGGCAAGGTAATTTCCAGCTCTATTCCATTGAGCTCTTCTTTGACAACTTCTACCTCTTTGCAAGCTTCTTCAATTTCAACCTCTTCCTCTTGGTAGATTTCTTCCAATTCAATCTCTTTTTTATTACTTACCAAGGGCATAGGAGGTTGTGCTTCTTCTTCTTGAATCTCCATCTCAAGTCCAATGGGAGAGGATTCAATTGTAGATAAGAATTCATTAATGATTGAATCCATCTCTTGACCATCCCCTTCAAAGTCTTCAACCATGATATGCTTTGGAGGTTGTACACCCTCCTCAACATCAATTTCAAACTCCTTAGAAGGGGGCTCATGACTTGAGTTTCCCATGGAGGTTCCGCATCTCCCAAGTTTTCAACTACTTCTTCCTCTTCAACGATCACGGCTTCCTCCAATTGCTCCAATACCAAGTCGTGCTGCTCACTGTCCACCGGAGTTTCTAGTGTCTCCTTCATGCTACGTTCTTCAGTAGATTCTCCGTATGAAACTGTGGGGCTTCCTTGAGTGCTCAGATGTTGGGAAGCTAATTGATTTATTACCTCGGTTAAGGCAGTTGCTAATTCCAGTACATCCCTATTCATCTTTGCTTGCCCTTGAAGAAGATCATGAAGGATGTCATCCATTGGAGATTGGGGTGGATATGAGGGTTCATTATTTTGGAGAAAGGGTTTATAATAGGAAGGTGGTTCTTCTTGATAAGGATATGGAGATGGTAAATATTGAGGTGGTGGTTCTGGGTGTAGTTCATATGGTGGTTGGTGTGGTGGATATAGGTTAGGGTCATATGGTGGTGTTTGGTGGTAAGGGACTTGTGAGTATGGTGGTCCAGAGCTGTGTTGAGGAGATGGTTCATAAGCACATGGCGGGACTTGTTGGTAACTACAAGGGGGTCCACCATAGTCATCATTTTGGTATGCATCACAGAATGGTTATTGGTTATAGTGCATTGGAGGGGGTTGTTGCCAAGAGGGTTGATCAAATCCTTGTGGCTCCTCCCATCTTTGATTCTTCCAACCTTGATGCCTATTTTCATTATAGTTTCCATTCCTTACAACAACATTAGAACCAAACTTAAAGCGATGGGGGTGAGCACCCATAATAGCAAATAAAAATTAAAAACGAAAATAAAAACAAATTTAAATTAAAAGGTTATTGAAATTTAAATTTTGAATTTGAAAATTAAATTTTGAATTTTGAATTTTGAAATTTTGAATTTTGAAATTTTGAATTTTGAAATTTGAAAATTGAATTTTAAATATTGAAATTTGAAATTTGATTTTGAAATAAGATAAGGTTTTGAAAAAGATATGATTTTTGAAAAAGATTTGAATTTTGAAATTTAAAACTAAGATAAGATAAGATAAAAATTTTAAAATAGAAATCTGAAATTTTTTTTATGCAAATTTCGAAAATTCAATTAGAATAAAGAGAAAAGATATTTTTGAATTAAATGAGGAAAGAGAAAAACAATAAAATGACACCAAACTTAAAATTTTTAGATCAAAACGAAGAGAACAACTAAGAACAACTTGAAGGTCAAGATGAACACGAAGAACAAACTTTTGAAAAAATTTTAATAACTAAATAAAAACCAATAACCTCTTAATTTATGAAAAAGCAAAAATAAAAACAAAAATAAAAACAAATAAAAAAGCAAAAAGTAAATATTTATAATAACCAATAATAAGGCACACGTTTGCAATTCCCCGACAACGGCGCCATTTTTGACGAACTGATTTCTATCGGTAAAGAATTTTCAAAAATATTATCGCGTTGTAAGTATAGTTTCTAAACCAACAGAGAATCCTTTCGTACAAAAGTTTTGGTTGTCACTTAAGCAAACCCAATAAAATTTATAACCAAAGTATTTAAACCTCGGGTCGTATCTCAAGGAATTGCAGGGAAGTACGATTTATTATTGGTTATGGAAAATAGTATTTTCGGGTTTTAGAAAAAGGTTTGAATGAAAAAAAATAGATTGCAGGAATTAATAAATCAATAGCTAATAAAACTCTTGGCACGGTATGAAAATTAGAAGTCCTATCCTAGTTATCCTTATCAATGGTGATGAGAATTATATTTTGCTCCCCACTAAGTCAACCTCTAACTATGAAGGTAAGTCAAGTGGATAAATCAATTTAACACCTAAAGTCCTAGTCAACTCCTAAGAAAAGACTAGAGTTATAGGAATTTAAATCAATTAGCAAAGATAACAATTATCAATCACGATGAGTTTGACAACTCAAGAGTTACCAATTAATCAACCAAAGCCAAAAGGAAAAAATCTAAATTATTTAGATAAATAAAGGAAAGCAATCATAATTCTGAAATACCTCAAATTGCATTAATAAAAGAAAATCAATCCAAACATAAAGAGTTCATAAACTAAATTGAGAAAATAAATAAAAGGAATATTAAACCTGGAAATTGAGAAGAAGAAATCCTAATTCCTTTAAGAGGAATCCTAATCCTAAATCCTAAGAGAGAGGAGAGAACCTCTCTCTCTCTAAAAACTACATCTAAATCTAAAATTCTGAATTGTGAATGTATGATAAGTTATTCTCTTTTGAATGGATTCATTCTCCCACTTTATAGCCTCTAATCTGTGTTTTCTGGGTCGAGAACTGGGTCAGAAACAGCCCAGAATTTGCTGGTTACGAATTTTGTCACACTGATTTTTGCAGATGTGACGCGTCCGCGTGAATCACGCGTTCGCGTTAGTTATCCTCAGAGCAACTATGGCAAATTATATATCATTTTGAAGCCCCAGACGTTAGCTTTCCAACTCAACTAGAACCGCATTATTTGGACCTCTGTAGCTCAAGTTTTGACCGTTTTAGTGCGTGAGGTTCAGGCTGACAGCTTTGCAGTTCCTTCAGTTTCTTTTATTCCTTCCACTTTTGCCTGCTTTCCTTTCCATCCTCTGAGCCATTCCTGCCCTGTAATCTCTGAAATCACTTAACACACATATCAGGGCATCTAATGGTAATAAGAGAGGATTAATATTAGCAAATATAAGGCCAAAGAAACATGTTTTCAATCATAGCACAAAGTCAGGAAGGAAAATGTAAAACCATGTAATTAGTATGAATAAGTGGGTAAGGACTTGATAAAAACCACTCTATTGAGCACAAGATAAACCATAAAATAGTGGTTTATCAACGCCACATGTAGAAACTGCAGAAAACGCCCCCAGCAATTTCTGAAACCCTTTTTGGCCCAGATCCAAGTCCAGAAACACATACTAGAGGCTATAAAGTGGGGGAATGCATCCATTCATAGAGAGATCTTCGATTATTCACTTTTCATAATTTAGATGTAGTTTTTAGAGAGAGAGGTTCTCTCCTCTCTCTTAGGATTTAGGATTAGGATTCCTCTTAAAGGATTTAGGACTATTCCTTCTCAATTTTCAGGTTTAATGTTCTTTTTATTTATTTTCTCAAATTGGTTTATGAACTCTTATTGTTTAGATTGGTTTTATATTTAATATATTTTGAGGTATTTCAGATTTGACTTTGTTTTGCTTTATTTATATGGATACTTTTAATTTAATTTAGATATTTTCTTCCTTTTGACTTTGGTTAAGTAATTGATAACACTTGAGTTGTCAAACTCAGCAGTGGTTGAAATTGGCAGATTACTAATTGATCTAGATCGCTCTAAAGCTAGTCTTCCCACAGGGATTGACTAGGATTTGAGGATCAAACTAATTAGTCCACTTGACTTAACTAAGTGGGATTAAAACCCAATTCTCATCACATCTGATAAGGATAACTAGGATAGAAATTCCAAATTCTTATACCTTGTCAAGAGATTTTATTATTATTAATTTATTTTTCTTGTCATTTAAATTACTTACTCCTTATTTCAAAAATCCCCAATTTACAAAACTCATGACCAATAATAAGAACACTTCCCTGCAATTTCTTGAGAAGACGACCCGAGGTTTAAGAAATTCTTGTCGGTCTAAAAGCTATACTTACAACGCGAATTTATTTGTGAAAATTCTAGATCGCGCGAGAATTTTGCTCTTTCACCTTCCCTCACCCACGGTCTCTCTTTCTTTCTTTTATTTTTCAAGTTCAATTCAGTCATGAATGAAACAAATGAAGTAAGATGATGATGGGGATTAGTGAAATAAAGATATGTGTCATGCTTATACATATATATGTATTCATATAAGCCACGTTCGCTTTCTTTCTTTTTGTTTCCCTTAATGGCTTTGGCCAAAAAGAAAAAAAACCAAAGAAATGGTATTAGATAGTGATCATTTAATGTTGTTGCTAATAAAAGTGGCCCAATGGATAAGGAATTTAAGTAATAATAATAATAATAATAATTTTTTTTATTTTTTCGAAGTATCTCATTATAATAAAAATTATTTAAAAAAATCTTAATAAAATTTAAATTCAAATATCATAAAATTTAATTTAATTACTCTTAGAAAAATAATTTTCTTTAAATAAAATAATAAATCTTGAATAACTCATTATTTAATTTTCAAGAATTCGGGTTGTTATATTCTATTCACCTTATAAAAATTTTTGCCCTCGAAAATTGTTACATTGAAATAAATTCCAACCCATATGAAAGAAAATAGGGTCCACGAAAAAAAATATAGGAAATGTCTAAGATAATATTCGAAAGAGGACAGGTCGGCAATTAGATTTATAGACAAACAGAGGTACATAAGGACAATAAGGTTTGGTCTAGAGATAATCAGATCACATTTTGAAAAGATCCAAGGCAAGAATTTCAATAAAGATAATAAAGGAAGAGATGGCACGAGTTCGTGTAGCACAAATAAGAATTATACTTCGAAACTGAGCTATCTTCGCAACCTTTAACGTTCTAAAACCCCGTAATTCGCATTATCTGTTACTTATATTTCGTGCATGATAATCCATTAGTGTTCCCATATACATAAATAATCAGTATTAAGTTGGCTAGACCTAATACCATGCGAAATGCAACAGTCAACTAACAACATTAATCAATAGACAGTTATGCATCTAAAACTCAACTCTTGTCATTAGAACAAGTCCTACTACATGACAAACACTGGGGATATGCAGTGAAGCATAGTCAGTCCATTCTCAAGGCTCTAACAGGAACGAACTGCTCTGATACCATAATGTAACACCCTAACTTTTAGCATCTCATGATTGTACCAAAAGCTCAGCGTTACTTACTTTTAAACCTTTTTATTCTGTACTATCTTTATTTAATATTGAGCCTTCGCGAATACAAATCAAAATTTTAGCTAAGAAAATGAAGAGTCTGTACTTTAAACCATTTAATCACAAATATATATATATATATATCCACTTAGCATTATATACATAGACTTATTCAAAGATCCTCAAATACAAGCCCTACCCTTCTAAAAACTAAAAGAATAAACGACGAGGGAAAAATAAAATCTAAGAACTCAACTCGTAAACATAATCTTCTATGCTCTTGTAGCTCTGCACTCAACCTTCACACCTGTAACTGAAAGGGCTGGAAATAGGGGGTAAGAACTGAGGAGTTCTTAGTAGGGTCGGGGTGTATAGTTATATTAATTTTATTAGTAGGGTCGGGGTGTATAGTTATATTAATTTTATTACCATAGCCAACAGCAACGAGCAATAGAATACATTTAGACTTAACAAATAAAGAATACAGAAATAAAATAATTATATAGCACACCCACAATCACAGAAAACACACTCACAAACACATATGTGCAAACAAGTATGATACATGTCTGTCCTATGCCTAATGAGCTCATTTGTCAGTTATACAGCTAACCCGACATGTCCGGTAGCTAACCCGGGTATCATCCTGTTGAAAACTAGTGAGCGGTACAATACCACGATCCTCACTTGGTGAGCAATAAACCACCTCGATCCCACCATCTGCGGGTGGTAAACCACCCGATCCCTACAGACATTTTTAATTGGAAAATAGCACACCCGTGGGTGATAAATAACCACGATTCCCACATCCATCGCGACACTAGACAAGTGGTACACCACCATGATCGTTGCCAGGTCAAAGCTCATATTCAAAACCACAATCTTTTAAAATCTTGATCCGGAGCAAGTGGGACTAAGCTATAACCCTTGCGTACTGCCCATGTATTTTTCAAATATCAAAATCTCTCTTTAAAAGCAATTCAAATCTATTTCTCTTTCATTAAACTCCTTTTCTTGATAAATCAAATTCAAATACAATACTTCTCTCGATAAAACTCAAAACATAATCATTTCTTTAATAATTCAAAATTAGATAATATAATTCTTAAAGCTTTTGAAAATCCATTTTTGACTCCCAAAATAATCAAAACACCCCAGCTGGCTATTCATACATAGCCGAACCAAAATCTCAAGCAAACAACAATAATTCAACATAAATTCAACATAGACTTAATCAAACTCAAATAGTAATCAATCAAACCAACATTCACTTATCAAATTTATATTTAATTATTATAAAATTACCAAATCCTACCTCCATACGAAATCAAAACAACGAAAATTCTAGAAAATTTTTTTGATCGAGTTGTTGAAGAAGAAAACGTTAGAAATCAATTCCTTCGCCAAAGACACCAAAGGCCAAACTTTAAGGGAGGGGAAGTAACTTCACTGTCAATTTCTACCTAGTAAAAATAATGCCAATATATAGAGGAAAAAGATATGAACACTTTTATCAGATTAGACACTACTAGAAAACTAGTTATTACAGACGGTTACTTCCGATGGATTTTATCCCACAGAAATACAGACAGAATTTCAGAGGGATTTTTTTGTTGAAAAACAAAAAATATGAATTATCATAAATTACAGACGAAAAAGAGAATCCATCGATAATTCCGTCGGAAAAAATTAATTTTTTTTCATAGAAAATAGTTACAGACGGAAAATCCGTCTATAATTAAATAGACAAAACGCTGCATTTTATTAAATTATTACAGACAGAAAATCCGTCTGTAATTTAAAATTTCCGTCGGAAAATTTTAATTTAAACCTAAACTCATCCCCACTCTATCGAGCTCCTTTCCCACACATAATCATATTTCTTCTTTTTCTTCCTTCCTTCTCTCTTTCTCTCTCTTCTTTCATACCCTAAAACCCTAACTAACCACAATTTCTCTCAGAAATGGTGTTTCACCATCGCAGAAAACTCATGCCAGAAATCTGCGAGTCCCTCTGCCACGTAGAAATCACAGCCTGCACCATCGCAGAATTGTTCTTCAAACTGTGATGGTTGCCTCAAAATCTGCATCACCAACCCCCAATACTACTATTATTCCCAACCACCGCCACCGCCACCGCCACCGCCACCGATTCCTCCTCTCCCCTTAGACGATACATCAGACCATGGAAAAAGCCACGCGCTCTCGCCCTACTTGGTCCTTGCTCTCTCCGTTATTGGAGCTGCTTTCTTCGTTGTTATTTGCTGTGCAATCTTCGCGAGGATCTTAAGAAGGAGGAGAAGATCCTTATCACCACCGTTGAGTCTTCGAACACAGGATAATACGCGTGATGATTTCTTCGTTGATGAGGAGCACGGTCCTGTGGTGGACCACCTGATCTGGTACATCCGTACACCCTTTTTGAGCTCTGTTAGCTGCAATTCTTCTATTCCATCCGTACACTCTTTCAACAAGGTTTTTGCTTTTCTTAATTTACTTCTATATTTATCTTGGTCTTGCTTGTTTAGGTTTATTAGGACTTATTCTTCTTTCTCTTGTGTTCTTTTGTGTGTATGAACTACTTTACAAATTGATTGTTTTGTATGCAGCTTCTGCTTTCATTTTATTGGTTCCATAGAGCTTCAAATTGGAAGGAGGATTTACCTCCAAGGATTAAGGGATTCTGAGAGTCATGGATGTGATGTCGGAAGCTCTTCAAGCTTGTCAAAAAACTTCCATGAGATGGATTCATCATCTGAAGATGAGGATCAGGGAACTCATCAATGTGGTTCTGGCAGTTCCAAAGATAAAATTCCTTTTCCTGAAGGTGTTGTGGAATCTTTAATGAATGGCCAACTGAATTTGCCTTTCTCTAAGGAGTTCTCGTTGCCATCGGCGGTTCCATGCCTGGGCGGCTGTGGAGAAGCTTACTATTGCAGGTAAGGTTGTAGTTGTTTAAAATGATGTAGGGTGTATAATGCTTTTGTTTTGTAATTTTTCCTACTTGGGAATAGAAGTAAATGAGTGCTATGAAAGTCCTGTGAAAATTTTTGTAAATAATGTATGTTAACTTGAGTTCTAAAAGAAAATTGTCATGAAGGAAAAATGAAATATGATACTTCTAGTGATTCAAACAGCTATAATGCCTCTCTTCTTTTGGAAGCTTGGAGGCCTATATCAATGGGACACAAGAGAAGGTAGTTACTGGCTGGTTTTACCTGCTTAAATGAAGCTAAAATAGACGGTGTTTGTGCTTTTATGGTGCATGATGTTATATCTTGTGACAAAGTGTTCTATTTCAAGTCTTTAAGGTTTCATATATGTTTGATTTGCACTACGTTACTTATGTGGCATGGTTGTTGAAATTGAAACATTTCACCAATTAAAACATTTCTTTTTTCTCCTTCTGTTTTAAGTTGAAGCGGTTCTTGAGCTCATCAGAAAATAAACCCAACTCACTGTTAAGCAGGTACCTATATATCAACCAACTCTAATTTATAAAATCTTCATCGAAATGCATGATTCATTTAACTAATTAATACAGGAGAAGTTCTGCAACTATGCTTGTGTGGAACACTTTCTAAAACAAAAGAGTGATAATGTCAAACGAGCTACCAAGCAACTCAAGTCTTGCCATTCTTGGAGAGACTCCATAGGCACCGGTACATATTATTCTCTTCTTTCTGCAAATTACAAAGCTTCTTAACCGTTATCATCAACAAATTAAACTACATGGACTCTTTTCTATTCTTTGAAATTTTAATATCTTTTCTATTCTCACACATGCTGCAGCTAGGTAATTTTGTTATCGGTTCTTTTTTTTTTTTTTTGGCTAATGAAAAATATTTCATGGATTTGAATTTTGGAAATTGGCATATATTTTTGGTTGAATTTTGGTGCTTATTTTCTATTCAGATGAAACAAAGAGAAAACAGTGTCCAGTCATTTGAGAAGCTTCGTCAGGTTAGCTCCTTTTGCTGGTTTTGGTTCTTAGGTATCTGGAAGTCAGTTAGATAAGCTTGAAGTGTTTTCTCTGTTGAAGGCACTATGTCGCATTTATGTGTTTTTTACGTAGGAATTTTTCAACAGTCATACATGTTTATGTTTTATCATTTTGATTCTCATCATAACTTGTGGAAGCTATGGATTAAATTATATGGTTCATATGATCATTTAGCTTCTAAAAATGTTCAGAGTTGTTGCGGTTTACCAGAAGTTGTAGCTGTTCGAAAGTTGTTTTGTTTTTACCTTTCAGATTGAAATATATACATGTATTCCTTTGCAGTATATATTACCTGAAAAACTTATGTTAATTCTTTCTTCCTAAACAAGTTAGACGGAACCTTGAACAAGCTAAGAGCTTGGTGCAGGCTGTGATCAAGGTGTGATGTTCAAGTAGTTTCTGAGAGTTTGCCTATTCTACAATATGTATATCCTTTAGCCATCATACATGTTTTCTTGGTATATGATCATCACTAGAGGGAGGAGAAAAAGAGAGAAGTAATGGATAATAAAGTTATGCTGCAGAGGATACAAATGAAGTATAAGGTACTTGCATTATTCTTCCCACATGCTTTCTTACATCTGTCCTTACTAGAAGATGGTGTAGTATGGTGGTTGCCATTCATTGTGAGGCCAAAGAAAAATTATGCCATTTCCTTTCCCATTCTGTTTATGGGGCAACAATAAATGGAATATGGAGGTTGTATAAAGTTCTAGTTTTAAAACTTGATTTAGTTTAGTTCCTTTTGTTCCTATAATAAATTCATAGGTAATTGAGGATTTCATTTATTCTAATAGGAAACTTAACAAGGAACAGAATAATGGAAGATCAAGAGGTAATGAATTCTTTTTTCTGCTATATTTAATTCCTGAGTTGGGGCTTTGCTATATTTAAGTTCGTTTGACGATTACAAATCACTTTCATCACCATGTTCCTGATTCAGCACTAATATCTTCTCTTTTCCTTCTGTTTTGCTTTTTAATTTTACAGGGTGATTACATCAAAGATTTGTAGTTGTAATTACATCTGTATCAGTTTCTAATTTCACACTTTGTTCTTAGATTCATTTCTTTCTTCCCCCAATTCCGTGATATTTTTTTTTAATCTATTCCAAGTCGAACTTTGCTCCATGGTTTTTCCATTCTTTGTTTCTCTGTAGATTGATAACTTTGGATCTATAATCTGCTTACTACAGTTAAAACATAGGGGCCACATCCACATGGACAAGGAGTTCCATCTTCACCTGCTGTAAGCTATGATGTTTTCTGAGATCAGTTCCTAATTTAGGCATAGTAAACATATCTTTGTTCTGTTATAGATAATTTATCTGCAATCATCTTGTTTCCTTTTTTTCCTGATCTATTTTTCTATTTCAAGCTCTAGAACCTGCTACTCTTGTTCCTCTTCAGCTTATAAAGTCAAGTGGAACCAAATGCATAATGGTAAGTGTACTTAAAAAGGCTTTTGAACTTCTGCTATAAGGTAAGAGGTTATACTGACATTTGCAAATTATCTAAGGTTGGTGACCCAAAGGAACTTCCTGCAACTATCCTCTCAAATGTTGCGAGTAAATATCTTTACGAGTGCAGCATGTTTGAACGTTTACAAAGGGCAGGGCATCCTGTTATCATGCTTACTGAGCAGGTACATAGTTTGCTACTGGATCTGATCTGAAGTCTCATTGTATGATATATATTTTGGTGGAGCAATCATTGCAGGCTTGAGGTTCCTTGGGTATTGGGGGTTAGACTGTTAGCAATTTAGCATATGGTCTAAAAGAATTTCTTTTTGTTTTTAAGGTTTAGGGTTTATCCATTTAGTTTGCCTTGTTTAACTGAATAATCAATTCAGCACAATTCTTATTTACTGTTGAGAAGGATTGAGTAGAGATATAAAAAGGATTGAGTAGAATATGTGTGGTGCATTGCTATATTATGAAATTGATGCTGATTATTTCTACACTGACTGTAAAAGTGGAATCCATCCCATATGGAATATGCATTTTGTCTATTTGGTGAATCTTGGAGTGTACTGAATATGGATTTTCAACTGTTTTTTTTTATTAGTTGCAAAAGCTTTGAAGAAAGTAAAGGTTGTTTTTCTGAAATAAAATGCTTGAATTTGAAGGAGAAATTTCAATCTTCAAACTTGGTTTTTATCTCTTTATCACTTATTCTTTTTATTAGGGAGTCATGTTGATGGATATGAAGAGGGATTTGAGAACCCTTTAATATTGATGAGTTAGTCTGTATGCATGCGAAGGGATTAGAGAATTCAATTCATGGTATACTTGTCTTTCATGTTTTATGCATCCAACCATTCTTTTTATTAGGGAGTTGTGTTGATGTATATGAAGAGGGATTTGAGAACCCTTTAATATTGATGAGTTAGTCTGTATGCATGCGAAGGGATTAGAGAATTCAATTCATCGTATACTTATCGTTCATGTTTTATGCATTAAACCATGCAGTTAACATGGTCAAATGTATCTATTCAAGCTGAAGGCTTGCCATGGTGCAGATTTCCTTTCCTGGTTTCGATGAGAGATCTTGTGTGGTTTTCTCTTCATGGGAAGCCCAAATTTTCTTTTCCAATTAAGAGACTTATTCATCAAGCAATTCCCTTTCAAGATTCCAACTTGTAAAAGACACCTAAGAAGCATCAAACATCTTGGCTGAAGCTCTTCTGCTTGTAGGTTTTTGAGGTCATTATAGGAATTTTAATGGCTCAAACTCAGTGCTACTCCTTTTTGAATTCAGTCATTATTTTAATCTTTAAGTTAAGATGAAAATTTACCCAAAAGTTTGTGATTAGTTCAGTAAATGCAGTTCACTTTAACATGGGATTTTGCCAGATCAAATTGAACTCAAGTTTCCTTCGCTGACAAGGTTTGTATTTCGCTGTGCCAGATTCTAGCTTCAACGAAGATGATTTGTATCCTTCTCCAATTTTTGGCTGCTGAACAATTTTTAACATAGAACCGAAAAAAATGAAAATAAAAAATTCTATTGATGAAATAGTGAAATTATGTTGATCTGCCATCTTGAATGATACCAAAATCAATTCACATATGATTGTGTTTTACATTTTTCATCCATTTGATTTATTTATGTACTTTATTTTTAACATAGGTTTGTTATTTTGCATCTTATTAATTTAAAGATATCAATTTTCATTTTGTTGATCACTTATCTGAGTTTATTAATGATAGGGTCTATGTTCTCACTCTAGGCATTTTTATTGAGGAACAAAAAGGCAAAGTTTTCTTGTGAGAAAAGAAGTGATGAAGAAGAAGCAACAGCAGCAGAAAGAGCAAGTGAAGTGAATTTTGCAGATGAGATAAGTGGAATTAACATAGGACCTCCTTCACCAACTTCATCTATTAATTATTAGAGCAGCCAAAATTGTTCAAATAAGTTAGGAAATTGAATAGGAGTTGCTTGCAATATAGGTCTTTTAATTTACTAGTATGAGGAAAATCATTTAGAGTATTTGGATACTCATTAACAACTTTTAATTTACTCAATAGATTTTGTTGATGTATGTTTGTTACTTATTATTATAGTTGATGTATCAATACACTTTGTTTATATTTTGAATTATATTGACTTACTTGTTTATAGTACTTTTTTTTAGTTTGATAATACGATGAATTTGTTTATTTTTTGAAATATTATAAATATTTGAATACAAATTAGATAAAAATTTATATTAAATTTATATTTATTTTGTATGAAAACAAGTTTATTTTGTAATTGAAAAAATAAAAAAAAATTCTATTTTACCTTACTGGCGGATTTACAGACGGATTTTCTGTCTGTAATCAGAGTGTAAGATGATTTTTCAAAGTTCAAATTACAGACAGAAAATCTGTCGGAAAATTCATCTGTAATTACAGACGGAAAATCCGTCTGTAATTACAGACGGAAAATCCGTCGGAAAGTTCGTCGCCTTCAGGAAATGGATGGAGAATTTATAGAGGAAAAATCCGTCGGTAACTGGTAAAAATCCGTCTGTAATTTTTCGACGGAAAATAATTCATCGGTAAATAATTTTCGACGGGGCTTTTATAGAAGGACAAAATCTGTCGATAATTTTGTCGATAACCAAAAATTTATTTATAATAAAGACTAAATCTATCTGTAAATCTGTCTGTATTAATTTATTTTCTAGCTGTGAGATTTTTTATTAGAATTACTAATCACAAAAAATCGAGGTTGAAAGCTCAAAGAAGTGGTTTCCTTCCCTCAGCCACGGTCTCTCTTTCTTTCTTTTCTTTCTCAAGTTCAATTCGGTCATGAACGAAACAAATGATGTAAGATGATGATGGGGATTAGTGAAATAAAGATATGTGTCGTGCTTATACATATATATGTATTCATATAAGCCACGCTGGCTTTCTTTCTTTTTGTTTCCTTTAATGGCTTCGGCCAAAAAGAAAGAAACCAAAGAAATGATATTAGATAATGATAATTTAATGTTGTTGTTAATAAAAGTGGTCCATTGGATAAGGAACTTAAATAATAATAATAATAATAATAATAATAATAATAATAATAATTCTTTTATCTTTTTTAAAGTATTTTATTATAATAAAAATTATTTAAAAATTTTAATAAATTTTAAACTTAAAGTATCATAAAATTTAATTTAATTATTCTTAAAAAAAAATAATTTTTTTAAATAAAATAATAAATCATGAATAACTTATTATTTAATTTTAAAAAATTTGAGTTATTATAGATAATATTAAAGAGACTACTACTAAAATATATTTAAAATTTATTGATGTTAAAATGATAGAATTTTAACTTTATTTTAGTAGACCATTAATTTTGAGGTTTAATAGATAAAACAAGTTGTTTAACAACTGAAACACTATGATATAGGATTTAGTGTTATATAATTAAATAAGGATGGTGAATTTAAAATTTTAATGGAATGATAATATTATTAATCAAAAGATTCCACCTATGTAAATATAGGAGTCAGATAAAAATTTTTGGAGGTTTTATTCTCATAAATATTCATAAAATCAGGATAACTAATGATTTGTGTGATTTTTTCGGTTCATAAAAAGGTTTTAATATTCTCATGCAATTATTCATCAACCCAACTATTTCATAATAATTCAACATAATATGCATATCAATACATGGTTCAACATTCACATACATTAATACACATCACAACTTCCAAAACCATTAACCACATACATAATAAACAAACTCAACCAACAACAACATCACAATTCAAATCCTATCTTAAGATCATTAGCCTAAGTTTTTACGCCACATTATATTTTAGATACGAGAAACCAAAATCATACCTTGGCCGATTTCTCTCCTAAGCCCCAAAACACCCAAATTGATGAGGTCACAAGCCTCCAACACCAACACCTCAGCACCCAAGGCTCAAACAAGCTTCCAATCTTTTTAAATGAGTTCCGATTTCACAAGTTCAACCTCCAATTTGATTTTACACCAATAATATTCAATCTAAACCACATATATCATTATAATTAATCTCTAAACTCAAAATCTCAAAAATCCACATGAGGGTTAGGGTTCTTACCTTATCCACAACTCAAATGAGTTAAACCCAACAAAACCCGCAAGCTAATTCGAACCTAAACACCGAAATTAAACAATTTTCAACATAATTGTTCATAAATTTTTGAAATTGGGAAGGAGGAAACGGAAACTAAAAAGTAGTTTTCATACCGAATCAATGACTAGACTTTATAGAGCTCGATGCCACGATCGCGTGGCCGCAAACAGTGCGACGATCAGAGATTCGGATCAAATGTTATGTTGGATTGAAATCAAACCAAGGGTTTGTGCTTTTCTTCCCTTCCCTTATCTGTTTAGGTGAGTGGGTTGGGCCCACGGGTCTGGTTTGGGTTCGGTTTGACTAGTTCGGTCTGTTTGACTTAATTTTAGGTCAAATTCTTTAAAATTAGTGTCAAAATTCATGTTTTAATTAGCTCTATCTCATTAAATTATTAAATTTTATTTTCTAATTTTCTTGATTAATGATTATTTATTCGCTAATTATTTGCTAATTTCTTGAATTTTACACTGGTTAATCACATTAGTCAAACTTCTTTAAGATAGAAGTAATTATAATTTAGAACACTCAATCAAACGTTTATTACACAATAAGCAAGCATTGTTATATGTAAATCCTAAAACATAAATTTTAAATCCTAAATTCCTAAAACTTCAAATTCTAAATCTTAAATCTTAAAACCATAAATTCTAAATCATAAAACTTGAATGCTAAACCAAAAGCCTTAAATCCTAAAATTTAAACTCTAAAATCTTGAATTTTAAATCCTAAACTTTAAATTCTTAAATCCTAAACCCTGAAATCATAACACCACAAAAGGATAAACCCTAAACCCGAATATAGTAGTAAGCAAATAAAACATGAAACAATAATAAAACATAAAGTGAATTGAAAATTAAACTGGTTAATCGCAGTAATCGAACTTCTATAAGATGGAAGTGATTAAAATTTAGCGCACTCAATAAAAGGTTTGTTACACAATAAGCAAGCATTTGATAAATGTAATCAGAATTAATTTCTTTTGAAAAAAAAAAAAAAAAAAAGTCTAACCTCCATGGCAACATTACATGGTGACTCATTAATTGGAGTGCCATAAGATTGATGAATGTTTGATTTGAGACGCGAAAGAAAATTCACAACAAAGTTGAGTGATGAGCATAACAAGAACAAAGTGTACTATTATGCAAACAATACAAACTGATTAATCAAACACACTATCAATAAAAAATCAAACATACCAATCATAGAATTAAAAATCGAACTATAAATGATTCAAATAATATTGTGGCATTTCATTGAGAGGCAGGAATCATAACTCCAATAATTATAATTTTGAACACTTAATCAAACGTTTGTCACATAATGAACAAGTATTTGTCACACGTAATCAGATTATTAATTTCTTTTAAAAAAATGAATCTAACCTCCATGACAAAACTACATGGTGACTCACTAACGGGAGTACCATTAACATTGATAAATATTTTTTTTTTGGTGTACAACAAACTAAAAAAGAAAAGGAAAAGAGTAAAGAACAAAGGGAAAGAAAGATAAAGCAAGAATCAAAGCACACACGCTATCTCAGATTTCCCTGCATCAGAGCTTGCAAGGATCTAGAGGCTCCTCCCACAACAAGTCGCCAATTCCTACTAAGGCACCATGTCTCGCCAAAGTGTCTGCCACCCGATTGGCACTTCTATTAAAGTATTAATTAATTAATTTAACAAGGTCTATTGGAGCTGCCCAAAAAGAGATGATATTATAAACCTCTGGAGAGTCTGGCTCACTGATGACCTTAAATTGATATGTTTGGATATTGATAATTGCACCAAATTACATCAAATAATACCACAGTGAGTGAATATCATTTCTATGAGGATTAACAGATTGAATCAAGTAACATCTAATTGAATCTCTAATTAAATTATTCAAACCTTGGCAAGAGAATTGTGAATCTTGAAATAGAGCAAAGATCAGTAAAAAGCAAATTGATTGTGGACGAGAGAAAACTTAGAGATTTTTTGAAAGTAATCACAGAATGAGAATTTAAAGGGTTCGAAGATGTTTAATTCTTAGGAAGAGTAATACTTATGTTTTCCTACTTTGGCTCATGCAAAAATCTTTTCACAGCAAATCATTTATAATCAAATTTTAATTTCTTGAAAATTTAATTTCTCTTAACTTAATTAATCGTCAATTTCTTGGTTAATTAATTAAGAGAATAGGTTAAGAATGGTTTCGATTTAAAGCCATACAATTTTTAAAATACTATTCCTAGTCAAGTTGAAAATCATGAGAACAAATTTTAAACTAATTCCGATATTAAATTTCCCAAAGTAATAACAGAATCGAAGATAGAATTAGAATATTTGCAATACTTCTACTATTAAAGATGAAGAACAAAAACTCAATCTTAAAAAAGTAGAAAAGTATGAATCAAAATAAAGAAAACACTTATATTACTAATCCATAAAATCAAATAGAGCTCCTAACCTTTAACAAGAGATGTTTAGTTGCTCATGGTAGAAAAGAAAACAACCTAAAACTAATGAGGTATTGGATGGCTCCAATTAGTCTTCCAATCTGAAGATTGATCAAAAGATTCTCCTAATTGTGAATATTGTTCACTTATTTATATATTTTAGCTTCCTATCTAATTGAAATTCAAAAACACTACAACATTTTGGGTCTATGGCCACGGTTTTTTTGGTCACGGTAAAAAATCGTAACCATAGACCCTTTATGGTCACAGTTTTTTAGGGTGACTAAAAAAATTATGGTCACGTTTTTTTTGGAAAGGGTGACCATAGAGTACCTATGGTCACAGTTTTTTAAAAAAGGTTGGCCTAAAAGGGTAGGGTCACGATTTTGAGGGATGACCTAAAAGGGTCTATAGTCACGGTCTTTCAAAAAAGGGTGAACTAAAATGGTTTATGGTCACGGTTTTTGGGGGTGACCTAAAGGAGTCTATGGTCACGGTTTTGGGGGGTGGCCTAAAAGGGTCTATGATCACGGTTTTAGGGGTGTCCTAAAAAGGTCTATGGTCACGATTTTTTACAGTGACCAAAAAGGGGCTATGGTCACGGTTTTTCAAAAAAAGGTGACCTAAAAGGGTCTATGGTCACGGTTTTGGGGGGGGTGACCTAAAGGGGTCTTTGGTCACGGTTTTGGAGGTGGCCTAAAAGGGTCTATGGTCACGGTTTTGGGGGTGACCTAAAGGTGTCTATGGTCACGGTTTTTTACAGTGACAAAAAAGGATCTATGGTCACGGTTTTTCGGAAGGGTGACCTAAAAGGGTCTATAGTCACGGTTTTGGGAGGTGACCTAAATGGGTCTATGGTCACGGTTTTAGGGATGACCTAAAGGAGTCTATGGTCACAGTTTTGGGGGTGGTCTAAATAGGTCTATGGTCACGGTTTTGGGGGTGACCTAAAGGTGTCTATGGTCACAATTTTTTACAGTGACAAAAAAAGGCTATGGTCACGGTTTTGGGGGATGACCTAAAGGATCTATGGTCACGATTTTGGGGGTGACCTAAAGGGATCTATGGTCACGATTTTAAGAGGTGACCTAAAGGGGTCTATAGTCACGCCTTTTTACAGTGGCCAAAAAGAGTCTATTGTCACGATTTTTCAGAAGGGTGACCTAAAAGGGTCTATAGTCACGGTTTTGGGTGGTGACCTAAAGGGGTCTATGGTCATGGTTTTGGGGGGTGACCTAAAGGGGTCTATGGTCACAATT
Organism: Arachis ipaensis; assembly: GCF_059453495.1. NCBI lineage: Eukaryota > Viridiplantae > Streptophyta > Magnoliopsida > Fabales > Fabaceae > Arachis > Arachis ipaensis. The sequence continues at coordinate 40,146,770 of NC_142442.1, forward strand.
TTGAAGGGTGACTTAAAGGAGTGTATGGCCACAGTTTTAATCATTTGAATTTTAATTAATTAAGATTTTTATGTATTTTTTATTATTTTAAATATTTTATCTTTTTAAAATTTAAAAATTTGAATAATTAAAACTAATAATAATTTTATATGATTTACTTTAAATATTAAAATTTTAAATATAATTTTATAAATAAAAAATTAAGTTGAATACTATTAACTTTAAATGGGTGTATTATATAATTAAATTTAAAAAATTTCTATTATGAATAAATTATTGTTTATTTTATTAATTTGAGCTCTTAGAGATTAATTTATTAGGAATGATTAAATTAATCTTTATAAATACATTGAGTTTAAGTTAATTAATGTTTATGTACAATCTTTACTATAATTAGTTATTTTATATAAATTAGAATTAAAGTTTTTGGTAATAGAACAATAATGAAAAATTATATCATATAATTTGAATAATTAATATTCTCAGATTTAAACCAAATTTTATAAAATGTGATTAGTATGTTTATTTTATAATTTAAATTGAAAATAGTTATTTGAACTCATTAATAAATTGATAAATAAAATTATGAGTTCCAAAATTAATTTTTATAGTATTATATTTAATTTTTAAATTATTATTCTATCATGAATATTTTGTAAAATTATTATATTACTCATGTATATTTTACCCTAACTCTAATTTCCCAAATTAAAACTCAATTCTGACCTAATTTAATAAACAATAAACACATACATATCTTCAGAAAGGGGAAGAACGAAAACAGGGGAAGCTTGAGGAAAAAAAAAAGAGACAGAGAAGGGAGAAGGGGGAATCGAGGGAGAAGAGAGGGGAAGGAAGTCGCCGCGCCCTGTACACTCATCGCCGCTGTTCCGTGGAGTTCGCCCTAGTGCCAGTTGAACAGGGATGAGGGAGAGGTGTCGAGAGAAATCGACGGAGACATTCACGTCGTTCGTCCTCGTCGCTGCCATGCGTTGCCGCCGCCGCCGTTAGTTTCGCCGTCGTCAAGCTTGAAGGAGAAAGGGAGAGCAACGCTGAGAGAGAGAGAGAGAGAGAGAGAGAGAGAGAGAGAGAGAGAGAGAGAGAGAGAGAGAGAGAGAGAGAGAGAGAGAGAGATTGACGGAAGCTAATGAAGCGCATGAGAGAAGGGAAGTCGATTCTATCACTGCCGCCATACCCAGTCGCCGTCAGTGGAGCTCACCATCGCTGGAGGTGAACCGGTATCGCGTCCTTGTTGCCAGAGCCACGAGTGCCACTATTACTCCTCAAATTACGCCCCTCTTCCATTAGAGTTTGCTATCTCAGCCCCTTTGAAGCTACTGCCGTTCTGTTAAGGGTTCCGACCGTGAATGCTAGCACCAGCATCACCATCCTTCTTGTCTTGGTCTCGAATTTGTAATTCCTGAACCTATCATGCTTTTACCTTTGTTTTATTCCAATTTTGTTGATCTTTGCCAAGTTGTTCTAATTTCATCAGTATACATACATCTCTGTTTTAGTGTTTTACTGTTTTGTAATTGCTGGATTTAGTCTGAAATTTTTGTCAAAATCTTTAATAAGAGCATTAACTTGTTTTACTATTATCACGTTCAAGAACTTTAATAAGAGCATTAGGTTCATCAGTTTGTGCTTTCCATCTCGCTACAAAAGCCTCACAGCGGATTCTAAGTTAACCACTTTGTTGACCAGCTCATCAATCTTCTCTGCCATTTCTCTCACAGTGAGAGTTGTATGAGAACCAACCTCAAAGTGTTCTTTAATCCCTTCCTGTAGTAACTGCACCTCCTGTTGATGCTGACTTATGTTATCAGCATCTTCTTGCAACTCTTTTGTTTCAAATTTACTGATTTATTCTGAAATTTTTGTCCAAATTTACTGATGGCTCTGTTTTGTAATTACTAGTTGCTGATAACTCTTAATTTTTTTGTTCAAATTTGCTGATGGCTTTGTTTTGTAATTACTGGTTGCTGATAGATCTTAATTTTTTTGTTCAAATTTACTGATGGCTTTGTTCAAATTTTATTGAGTTGCGTGTTTCACATCAAGCAGAAAGCATAAAAAATGTAAAATTAACTTTATATGTTGATTGCCTCCCTAGAGAATTCAAGTTTTTCTATGTATTATGCTTAACCTTCATTACTTTGACAAGTTTATATTCTGTCTTAATATGTATGTTGGCATTCAAGGACGTTGTATATAGGTCAGGTTCTTGCCACATTCCTGATTTTGGTTTTTTGCTATTTGCTTTGTTCTAGGCTTGCCATCTACTTTGCTTTTTATCCAAGGAACTCTTGGGGGATTTTGAAGCTTGTGCTGAAAAGTTTATACCAGTAAGTTCTACTTGTTTTCTCTAATTCGGTGTTGTAATGTGAATGAAGACCTATTTGTTTGACTATTTCTAATTTCCTATAGAACTGAGGTTTTTGGAATGAGAATGATAGAAGATAAAGATTAGGAAAACAAACAAAAGAAACTTTTTGAATTGAAAATGCCTTGAACCAGCAATCTGATCTATCTTAAATAGAAAATATGATTCTGATTGGTATAAAATAGACAATAAATGCCAAATAAATCAGTAGTGCTTTCATAAAGTATGAATTTTTTGGAAAAAAATTAAAAATGAAAACGAGATAATAAAGATGAAGGCGAAGAATAAACGAGTATTATGCCAAATAAATCCCTTTTATTGTTCATCATCCTCATGGCATACTCACAATAAGTTTATTCAGAAGAACAATGTAGAAGAGGAAGGCGAAGAACCCTTCGGATCATCTGAGGCCCATAGTCAATGGGTTGGCCTCGGACATAACTCAAGAAAGTTGGTACCTCAAGTTTTTGAGCCTCCTCTTCATGGCTCAGCCAAGCATTAGTATAAAACTCATGAAGGTGAGGCCCATGTTTCTTAGTCGATTTGTCAAGACCCTCCACTTCCACCGGGAGATTTTGGCTGAATAACTGAATATTCCTCTGGTTTCAAGTCGAACCTCAAGTTGGGAATCACAACCTTTCCTCAGGATTGGGGAGTGGACGTTGGGCGCCACCCCAAAAATTGCCCCCTGGGAACCCTCCTTACTTAGGCGCTGGGCTCCCATGTATGGCCTTGGGCGCCACCTTCAATGTGCATCAAAATTTCCTAACTCCCTCTTTGGGCACTGGGCTTCACAAAGAACCTCCAGCTGATGAATCAATCATCATTCTTGAGGCTTGAGAGACTCCATCATAAAAGATTTGGATTTGATTTCACTCAGAAAAGGCTTGGTATGGACATTTTCTGAGCATCTCTTTATACCTTTCCCAAACTTCATAGAGCGATTCGCCCTCCTTTTGAGAAAATGAATTAATATCATTCCTCAACCGGACTATCTTTTAGAAAGAGAAGTACTTAGTTAGGAATTTGCTAAACAAATTCTCCCAAGAAGTAATATTGCCTAAGGGTTGAGCTTGGAGCCACTGTGTGACTTTATCTCTTAAAGAGAGTGGGAAAAGCCTTAGCCGGATGGCTTCGGAGCTAATCCCATTACTCTTCGCTGTGTCACATAGCTACAGATAAATATCTATGTGTTTGTTTGGATCCTCATGCAGGCTACCACCGAATTGGTCTCGCTGTACAAATTGGATTAGTGATGGCTTTAGTTCAAAATTATTTGCTTGAACCGTGGGCTATGCTACTTCTGCAGCTATCAGTGGTAGGTATAGTGTAATCACCAAGGGTCCTTCTCACATTATCATTCTCCTCTACCATTCTTTCTTCCTCCTCTCTCCTAGTCCTTGATTTCTCCTTATTTGTGCAAGTGTCTTCTCAATTTTCGAATAGATGAGAATGCAATCTTCTTTCCCTTGCATGCACAAAAATAACAAAAAATCAAATATACTGTGCAGAATAAAGAAGAAGAAGAAAAGAAGAAAAAAAGAATTAAACAGAATAAGGAAAATAAAATAAACCAAGATTTAATTTAGTGATTCAACCAGATGTATATTATAAATCTCAATTAATCTCCGGCAATGGCGCCAAAGACTTGATGAGAAAAAATTGATATGCTCGGATATTGGCAAGTGTACCAAATCGTATCAAGTAATACCATTGTGAGTGGATATCATTCCCATGAGGATTACGGATTGAATTAAGCAATATCTAATTAAATCTCTAATTAGATCAATCAAACCTTGATAAGAGGATTGTGAATCTTGAAGTAGAGCAAAGATCAGTGAAGAGAGAATTGATTGTGGATGAGAGAAAGTTTAGAGATTTAGGAAGTAATTAGGGAATGAGAATATTAAAGGCTTCAGAGATGTTTAATTCTTATGAAGAGTAATGCTTGTGTTTTTCTACTTTGACTCATGCAAAATCTTTTCACAGCAAAATATTTATAATCAAATTTGATTTCTCTTAAATTAATTAATTGCCAATCCCTTGGTCAATTAAATAAGATAAGAGGTTAAGAACGGTTCCGATTTAAAGCCTTACAATTTTTAAAATACTATTCCTAGTGAAGTTGAAAATCATGAGAACGAGTTTCAAGCTAATTCTGATATTAAATTTCCCAAAGTAATAATAGAATCGAAGATAGAATTAGAATATTTTCCAATACTTCTACCATTAAAGATGAATAACGAAAATTCAATCTTAAAAAAGTAGAAAAGTATGAATCAAAATAAAGAAAACACTTGCATTACTAATCCATAAAATCAAACAGAGCTCCTAACCTTTAACATGAGAGGTTTAGTTACTCATGGTAGAAAAGAAAACAACCTAAAACTAATGAGGTGTTGCATGGCTCCAATTAGTCTTCCAATCCGAAGAATGATCAAAAGATTCTCCTAATTGTGAACCTTGTACACTTATTTATATTCTAGCTTCCTAACTAATTGAAATTCAAAAACTAATCTTATCTTCCTAAGAGAAAGATAACAAGTTATTGAAATTAAAATCTAATATAATCTAAATCCTAACAACCAAATCCTATCTTTTTAGAAGAAGTTGTTGCTAACTAATCATTAAAATCTTGAATCTTTAGTTGAAGTTAGAGCTTCCTGAGAGTTGAACTTGGACTTGGCGCTGGGCTTTCAAGCATTCTGGATCACTGGGAGTTAAAATTGCACATGGATCCAGGCTCCAGAATTTGGGCGTTGGGCGCCCAGTACATATAGGTTGGGGGCACTGGCTGCCAGCTATAGGAGTTGGGCCAGCCCACTTTGTCCTTCCTAAGGCACACGAAGGTGTCGGACATGGATGGTTGGAGTAGGGCACCCAATTTGGGCGTTAGGCTTAGGGATTTTGGGCATTGGGCTCTTGGTCCTAGCACTAGGCTTGGGATTTTGGGCGCCCAACTAGGGAATTGGGCACTGGGCTTGGCCTCTTGAAGCTTGGTGCCAGCTTCTCCTAAAGTGCACTTGTGTTTTTCTTATAAAATTCATCCTGATTTGCTTTAATATGTTTTGAAGATACAATCATTCTGGTTCACGTATCCCCATGCTTCGTACAGTTGAACCAACAAGTGCACTGGGTCGTCCAAGTAATACCTGAGCGAGTCAGGGTCGATCCCACGAGGATTGTGGTTTGAAGCAAGCTATAGTTATCTTGTAGATCTTAGTCAGGAGGATAAAAGAGTTGTTGGAATTGAGTGCATAAAAGTGTATAAAATACTTTGTGAATTGAATTATAATCAAGGATAAGAAGATGGTTAAGGCTTGGAGATGCTTTGTCCTTCTGGATTAACTCTGGTATTACTGTCTTCTTCAATTGTGAATGACTTCTTCTATGGCAGGCTATATGTGATCAACAACGTATGGCCATGGTCATTAATCTCCTCTGCTTCAGATCAAATGCCAGGTCAGCGATCATTCAATCTGAACAGGGGTGAAGCTCTTGCATTTCATTCTCCTTGATGATCCTACTCAAAACGCTACAAACAAGGTCGAATCTTCCGGATCAGAGAATGCTGCGCCTTTGGGTTCTAGCCTCTACCATAGAGACCCTAATCTCCCCATACTTCGACTGAACTGATGTCTCGAGAAGTTCCCAACAAAGTCATGGATTAGTCGTCTAAGAGATGTATAATCAAGCTGGCGGTTCGATGCTTTCCAATCACATATTCATACGAACCCAAGAAGACACGGGTGGTTGTCAGGCACGCGGTCTTCGTATGAAGAATGGAGCTGGTTGTCATGGATCATCCCATTTATCAAGTTAAAGAACGAATAACATCTTAGAATTGAATTAAGCACGGATTGAAAAGAAAACAGTAATACTTTTATTAATTCATAGAACTCAGTAGGGCTCCTTCCCTCAACCTATGAGGTTTAGAAACTCATACTGATATGAAACACAATGATAAATGAAATTATGCTGTGCGTTCCCCCTTTTGGGAGGTGTAAAAGTTCTTTAAATACTAAACTAGTAACTAAGGATTACATAAAAAAGGGTAAAACAGTCTTTTAGTGCTAAAATCCACTTCTGGGGCACACTTGGTTAGTATTTGGGTTGAGCTTTGATGAGATCCACGTATTAAGAGGCCTCTAGGGCATTGAACGCTGGCTAGGGGGTCCTCTCTGGGCATTTGGATGCCTGGTCTCCTCCTTTGGGCGCTGGACACCTAGAATAAGGCAGGAGGCTGGCGTTGGACGCTAGTTTTGGGCCTTCTATTCTGAAGCAAAGTATGGACTATTATACATTGCTCGAAATTTCTGGATATCAGCTTTCCATAGCCGTTGAGATCACTCCATTTGAACTTCTGTAGCCCCAGAAAAGCTCTTCTGAGTGCAAGGAGGTCAGATCTGGATAACATTTGCAGTGTTTTCTTTGTCTCTGAATCAGAGTTTTGCTCTAGCTCCTCAATTTCAGCCAGAAAATACCTGAAATTGCATAAAATTACACAAGCTCAAAGTAGAATTCAAAAATGTGAATTTTACACTAAAACCTATGAAAACTTAAATAAAAATTAAACAAAACATGCTAAAAACTATATGAAAATGATGCCAAAAAGCGTATAAAATATCCGTTCATCACAACACCAAACTTAAACTGTTGCTTGTCCCCAAACAACTAAAAACATAGTAGGATAAAAAGAAGATTAAGATACAATAAATCTCAGAGTTTCCAATGAAGCTCAGTTTCAATTAGATGAGCAAGACTTAATAGCTTTTTGCTTCTGAATAGTTTTAGCATCTCACTATCCATTGAAACTCAGAAGTGTTGGCATCTCTAGGAACTTAGAATCCAGATGATATTATTGACTCTCCTAGTTCAGTTCTTTTTTATTCTTGAACACATCTTTTAGAGTCTTGGTCGTGGCCCTAAGCACTTTATTTTCCAGTATTACCACCGGATACATGAATGCCACAGACACTTTAACTGGGTGAACCCTTCGGATTGTGATTCAGTTTTGCTAGAATCCCCAGATAGAGGTGTCTAAAGTTCTTAAGCACACTCTTTTTGCTTTGGATCACGACTTTAACCGCTCAGCCTCAAGCTTTTCACTTGACACCTTCACGCCACAAGCACATGGTTAGGGACAGCTTGGTTGAACTGCTTAGGCCAGGATTTTGTTTCATTTAGACCTTCCTAACCATTGATGCTCAAAGCCTTGGATCCTTTTACCCTTGCCTTTTGGTTTAAAGGGTTATTGGCTTTTTCAATATGCCCTCTTTTTCCTGCATTTTTAGGTAGTAATGGATTTTTCTCTTATATATATATATATATATATATATATATATATATATATATATATATATATATATATATATTCTTTTTTTTTTTTGCAACATGCTTTTTCTTATTCTTTTTGCTACTTTTTCTTGCTTCAAGAATCAATTTTATTTAGATTTTTTAGATTACCAATAATACTTTTCCTTTTTCATCATTCTTTCAAGAGCCAACATTCTAAAATTTCAACTTCAAATATGCACTGTTTATTCATATATTCAGAAAACAAAAGCAATGTCACCACATCAAAATAATTGAACTATTCTTATTATAAACTTGAAATTCATGTATCTCTCAATTCTTTTCAATTAAAATTTTTTTTAAGCAAGGTGAGAGATATATGGAACATTTTATAGCCTTAAGACATAAATGCAAATGATCATGCAACAAGAACAAGAGAACAGACAACAAAACATAACAGAAAATAGAAAAATACAAAAGAAAATGAGATAAAGAGAACAAATCCACCTTTAATGGTGGCAGCTAGTACTCCTCCTTGAGGATCCAATGTGGTGCTTGATCTCTTCAATGTCACGCCTTTGCCTTTGTTGTTCTTCCCTCATAACCCTTTGATCTTCTCTAATGGATCTTTAGTCTTCCTTTATTTCATTGAGGATGGTGGAATGCCCTTGATGCTCCACCCTCAATTGCTCCATGTTAGAGCTCAATTCTCCCAGGGAAGTATACTATTGATCCCAATACCTTTGAGGAGGAAAATACATCCCTTGAGGCATCTCAGGGATCTCATGCTGAGGTGGCTGCACAGGCTCTTGTGCATGCTCTCTAGTTTACTTCATCCTCTTCTTAGTGATGGGCTTGTCCTCCCCATTGGAGATATCTCCCTCTATGACAATTCTAGCTGAATTGCATAGATGACAGATGAGGTGTGGGAATGCCAACTTTGCATTGGTGGAAGGCTTCTCAGCTATCTTGTATAATTCTTTGAGGGATCACCTCATGTACTTCCACCTCATTTCCAATCATGATGAAATGGATCATGATAAGCTCTGTCAATGGTCACTTTTGACCGATTGCTAGTAGGAATGATAGAGCATTGGATGAATTCCAACCATCCTCTAGCTATGGGCTTGCCTTGAGAATCCCTTTTCTACTGTGCTCTTTCCACACAGATGTCTGAGAGCACTTGATCCAATCTCTGATCAAAGTTGACTCTTCTAGTGTAAGGATGTGGATCTCCTTGCATCAAAGGCAAGTTGAATGCCAACCTCATACTTTCTGGGCTAAAATCTAAGATTCTCCCTCAGACCATGGTGCTCCAATTATTTAGATTTGGGTTCACACTAGTGTCATGGTTTTTAGTATCCCATGCATTAGCATAGAACTCTTGCACCATTAAAGTTCCAACTTCTTGAATGGGATTGGTTAGGACTTCCCAACCTCTTCTCCGGATCTCTCTTTGAATTTCCGGATACTCATTCTTCTTGAGCCTGAAAGGGACCTCAGGGATCACTTTCTTTTCTGCCACTACTTCATAGAAGTGGTCTTGGTGGGCTTTAGTGATGAATCTCTCCATCTCCCAAGATTCAGAGGTGGCGGGTACTACCTTTCCTTTCCTCTTTCTAGAGGATTCTCCAACCTTGGGTGTCATAAGTGGTAATGGAAAGCAAAAAGCAACGCTTTTCCCACACCAAACTTAAAAGTTTTACTCGTCCTCGAGAAAAAATAAAGAAAAGAGAAGAATGGAGTAGAAGAAGAAGAAAATAGAAGGAGATAGGGGGAGAGAGAGGGCTTGGCCGAATGGGGCTTATGAGTGTATGAGAGGTGTGTTTTTGAAGGGTTAGAAGGAGGGGTATTTATAGGAAAGGGATAGGGTTGGGTTCGGCCATGGGTGGGTAAATGGGTGGAAAATTTGATTTTGAATTTGGTTGGGGTTGGTGGGAGTTATGATGGTTTTTGGAAAGTGATATGGATGTGATTGGGCTAGGCTTTATAGGGAAGAGTGTATGGGAAAGTGTGAAAGTAAGAAGGAAGAAGTGGGGTAGGTAAAGATGCTGTAGGACCCACTGGTCCTGAGAGGCTAGTAATTTAAGAATCCCTGCCCTCTGTACTGGCGTTTGAACGCCAAGGGTCTGCTCCCTGACTGGCGCTCAACTTCAACAACATTCCATCCAAAGTATTCTGTTTTCACTGCTGAACATTTCTGTCTCTGTTCTGACTGCTGCACATGATCATGAACCTAAAAATAACTAAAAAAACAAAATAGAAGAAAATAGAAATAAATAATTAATTAAGGTTGGGTTGCCTCCCAACAAGCGCTTCTTTAACGTCACTAGCTTGATGGCTAGCTCCTTACAGAGGTGAGTATGGGATCAGAATTTCGCCCCTTACAGTGAACTTTTCTCTTGTCTCCTTATGAATGAGCTCCACATGCTTTAGAGACAGGACATGACTCACTGTATGTGGTATGACTGGTTTCTTAGTGAAGACAACTCTCATGCCAGATGAGAGGCTTTCAGTTGGAATTTTCTTGTCCCTTCAGCCTTTAGGTACTTTCTTCCTAGTACCTTTGTGCTCAGAGCTTGTTGATGGCTGCCCAACACCAAACTTAGAATTGATGTTTGGGGGCTCAGTAAAGCTCTTCACAGAAAGAGATGGTTGGAGCACTAGGTGTTGCACCATGGTCTCTTTCTTTTCAGAGGGAAAATTAGGATTTCAGACATCTTGAACAAGATGTAGTCCTCTCCTAGTTGGAAAACCATTTCTCCCTTTGCCAAATTAATCATGGCATTTGCAGTAGCTAGGAAGGGTCTTACGAGGATGATAGAGTCATCCTCATCCTCTCCGATATCCAAGACTATGAAATTTTCAGGGATGTAGTGGTCTTCAACCTTTACCAAGACATCCTCTACTAAGTCATATGGCTTCTTCATTGACTTGTATGCCATCTCTAGTGAGATGTTTGCAGCTTGTACCTCAAAGATTCTCAACTTCTCCATCACAGAGAGTGGCATAAGGTTTATGCTTGACCCTAGGTCACACAGAGCCTTCTCGAAGGTCATGGTGCCTATGGTGCAAGGAATCAGGAAGCGTCCAAGATTTGAAAGCTTTTGAGGTAGCTTTTGCTGAACCAAAGCATTGAGTTCTTTGGAAAGCAATGGAGGTTCTTCCTCCATAGGCTTTCGAACAGCAGGCAGAAGTCAGCTAATTAAGAAATAACTTATAGAATACGTTGTGAGTATAGTTCTTAATCAGCTAAGGTCCGCCTTGTTGATGCCAGGGCATTTTGGCCAGTTTCACTGACCTTTTCTTTACTGTTTTTAGGGTAGTTTCATGCATTTCCTTAGGAAATAAGCTAGTTTTGGGTAGATATTCACTTACATCTTGATTCAAGTATACATTGTGCACTTTACATGATTTCATGAGGATTTTGCATGAATTTAAAGACAAATTGGATGTTGCATTTCCCATGACTTGGACTAGAACTTTGATGCACTTTATTGCTTGATTTCAGGACAAAGGAAGCAAAGAAAAACCACATTAGTGGCTACGTTAGTTACACTAACGTTAACACTAACGTGGAAAGGGAGTAACTTGCAAAGTTAATGAGAAAAGTAATTGCCAATAACGCTCTCGAAGCCATCATTGCCCACGTTAAGAGTCACATTAACTAAGTTAACGTGAACTCTAACGTGGAAGAAAGGAAATGGAGCCAACGTTAGTGACACTTAACATTATCACTAACGTTGGACCAAGCTCATAAGTGGCCACGTTAGTTGCCATGTTAACTTAGTTAACGTGGCCTCTAACGTTAAGAAGTAAAGGGGAAGCCAACGTTAGTGACATTCAACTTTGTCACTAACGTTGGCCAAGTCACAATAAGCCACGTTAACTTCCACGTTAACCTAGTTAACGTGGAAGCTAACGTGAGGAGACAAAGTGGTCGACAACGTTAGTGACACCAAACTTTGTCACTAACGTTGGAAGGAACCCACACAAGCCCCAATAAGCCACATTAACTCCTACGTTAACTTAGTTAACGTGGAAGTTAACGTGAAGAAGGGAGGTGATCGCCAATGTTAGTGACACCCAACATTGTCACTAACGTTGAAATTAGCCCACATAAGCCACTATGAGCCACGTTAACTCCCACGTTAACTTAGTTAACATGGAAGCTAACGTGGATAAGGGAATGATGAAGCCAACGTTAGTGACACTCAACTTTGTCACTAACGTTGGAGATGGCTAGCATGGCCACGTTAGAAGCCACGTTAACCTAGTTAACGTGGACTCTAACGTGAAAAATAGGGGCACATTGGAACGTTAGTGACAATGGTAAGTGTCACTAACGTTCTCGAAGGTTGGCAAGCCTACGTTAAAAGAGCCACGTTAACTAAGTTAACGTGGACTCTAACGTAGGGAAAGGGGAGACTTCTCAACGTTATTGGGAAAGGCAAGTCACAATAACGTGTGCGAAGGACAAAGAGGCAACGTTAGTAGCAACGTTTGTGCTACTAACGTTGAAGATAACGTGGCTCTTACTTGGGTGAGGAACGTTAGTGAAAAAGGTGATTGTCACTAACGTTCTCGAACCCATCTTTTCACTGAACGTTAACACCACTAACGTCCTGAGCTAAAGTCTCTGCCCACTTCACACTTTCTCTCTGCAAGTAAAGCCAAGCCTAATGAAGAAGAGAACTGCTTCAAACTCAAGATCCAAAGGCCCATACCCAAGACTTGAAGAGCCAACTAGAAGAACAGAAGAGTAGTATATATAGGAGTAGCTTTGAATTAAATTGGGGAGTTGGAAATTATAGGGAGCCTCTTGGCATAGAACTACTCTCTGTATTTTACTTTCTTTGCACTTCTAGTTTCATCATGTATTCTCCATCTTTGTTTTCATTTTCCAGAGCTATGAACAACTAAACCCCTTTCATTGGGTTAGGGAGCTCTGTTGTAATTTGATGGATCAATACTTGTTTTCATTATTCTTCTTCTATCTTTTCTCTTGATTTTACTTGAAAGCTTTCGATCTTCATCCAATTGGGTAGTTATCTTGGAAAAGAAGCTATTCAAACTTGGATCTCTTCTGAACCTTGAAAGAGGAATGAAGAGATCATGCTAGAAATGCTTTCTCATGCTGGACCAAATTGGGTTTGGATGGATATGTGACTATAATCCTCTCAACACTTGATTTGGGAAATGCATGTGGTATAATCAGTGACCATACTTCATCTCTTCTCATGAGCAATTGACCAAGGAATTGAGAGATTGAATTACAAGAAATTGTAATTCGATCACTTAAGATTGCCAAGGAGATCAATGAGTGCATTGATTGAGGAAGAGATGAAAATGAAATTGATCCGGAGAATGCAACATCTCCTGAGCCCAATGAACTCCCCATTTCTGATCTCCCTCATTCTCTTTAATTTTTGTCATTTACTTTTATGAGCAATTTCCCCATTCCCATTTAAGATTCTGCAATTTACTTTCCGTCATCTACATTCAGCTCTTATTTCTAGCATTTACTTTTCTGTTATTTACTTTTCCGCCATTTAATTTTCTGCAATTCTCAACTCAAATTCTGATTCGCTCAACTAGAACATTCCTCTAATTAAAGTTGCTTGATCAATCAATCCCTGTGGGATTCGACCTCACTCTATTGTGAGTTTTTACTTGACGACAAATTCGGTACACTTGCCGAAGGAAATTTGTTATGAGACAAGTTTTTCGTGCATCAAGTTTATGGTGCCGTTGTCGGGGATTGATTGTGCATCAACAATGATTAAATTGGAGGATAACTAGATTGAGCATTTTATTTTTGTTTGATTTAATTTTCTGTTTGAGTCATTTACTTTCTGTTTTAGTTAATTTTTTCCCTTCCCCCTACTTTTTCTTTGTTATTTACCATTCATTTCACTAACCCACTAACTGTTTGATATATTGCATCACTCACATTAACAGTAATTTTGACAGATATACTTTTTGCACCTATTCTTTTTGCTTGTACTTATTGGTTGTATGACAGGGAGAAGAAGTAGGGCTTCAACTTCCTTTGATTCTGAACCTGAGAGAACCTTCCTTAGACTAAGGAGGGAGGCAAGAGAAAAACGTGTAGTTGGTGCTGAAGAAGAGGAGGAACACTTTCAGGATTACTTTGAACCAAACATGGAAGAAAACATGGAAAACCATCGTGAAGAAGAAGCTCACAACCATGGCGAAAGAGGACGAACAAATCATGTTGGGGAGGATAGAAGAGTTTTAGGCTCTTACATCAATCCAAACCCAGGAAACTGTGGAAGTAGCATTCAAAAGCCAAACATCCACGCCAACAATTTTGAACTAAAACCACAGCTCATCACCCTTGTGCAGAACAACTGTTCGTTCGGAGGAAGTGTCCAAGAAGACCCCAATCAACATCTAACCACCTTCCTGAGAATATGTGACACAGTGAAGTCTAATGGTGTTCATCCTGACGCCTATAGACTGCTCTTATTTCTATTCTCACTCAAGGATAAGGCAGCCAAGTGGCTGGAGTCTTTCCCAAAGGAGAGCTTGACAACTTGGGAAGATGTGGTGAACAAATTCTTAGCAAGACTTTACCCCCCTCAATGAATCAATAGGCTGAGAGCTGAGGTCCAAACTTTCAGGCAACAAGATGGTGAGACTCTATATGAAGCATGGGAGAGGTTTAAAGACCTAACAAGGAGGTGCCCACCAGATATGTTCAATGAATGGGTGCAGCTGCACATTTTCTATGAAGGGCTCTCTTATGAGTCAAAGAAGGCCGTAGACCATTCATCCGGAGGATCTTTGAACAAGAAGAAGACCATTGAGGAGGCCATAGATGTCATTGAAACTGTAGCAGAGAATGACTACTTCTATGCTTCCGAAAGAGGGAACACAAGAGGAGTAATGGAGCTAAACAATGTAGATGCTCTGCTGGCCCAAAACAAGCTCATTACCCAGCAGCTGGCTGACCTCACCAAGAAGATGGAGAGGAACCAAGTAGCAGCAATCGCCACTTCATCAACAACCCAAGAAGGAGTGAATGAAGAAGCAGAGGGTAGTCAGGAGCAAGCCAACTACGTTGGGAATTCACCTAGGCAAAACCATGATCCATACTCCAAGACCTACAACCCTGGATGGAGGAACCACCCAAACTTTGGGTGGAGAAATCAACAAGACCAAAGCCTTGATCAAAGACGCCCAAATCCCAACAATGCAAGCCACCAACATTTCACATCTAGACCATATCAACACCCCAATAACAACACCTCTCCACATCCACATCAAAACCAAAATAACTTACCTCATCCTTCCACCTCTAATCACGATCTACAATCATTTGATGACAGACTCTCAAGGATTGAGAATCTACTTGAAGGCATAGGCAAGGAGATTCAAGACAACAAGGTGTTTAAGGAGGAAGTGCGAGCCAGTTTCAAGAACCAGGGAGACACAATCAAGAGGTTGGAATCTCAAGTGGGGTATCTCTCTGAGCAAATTCCCAAACCCACAGATGGATTCCCAAGTGACACAGAGAAGAATCCGAGAGGTAAAACAAAGAAAGTAAGATGGGAAGATTGCAAGATGGTCACTATAAGTGATAAGGAGACTGAGGACAAGCCAAGCAAGCTATCAGAACAACCTGAAGATACCTCAGTAGAGAAGAAGGAAAAAGATCATCAAGAACCAGAAATCTCACAACAAGAGCTGCTGAGACTCTATGCACATTTTCCCCAACTGCTCAATGGTGCTGTGGAGAAGAGAATATACTCAAGGTTTCTAGATTTGTTTGCATCTCTGCATGTCAACATACCATTCATCAAGACTATTCAACAAATGCCCGCATACATCAAGTATATGAAGGGGCTGCTTCCCAGGAAAAGCTCACTCAAGGGAGGCCAAACTATAGTGATGAACAAGGAGTGCAGTGCCCTCATTCAACCACAGTTGCCTACAAAAAGAAAAGATCCAGGGAGTTTTCATGTCCCCTGTGCCATAGGAGAAACAATGTTTGATAGAGCACTCTGCGATTTGGGAGCAAGCATCAACTTAATGCCCTTATCCCTGGTGAAGAGGCTGCAGATCAATGAGATATTGCCCACATATGCAGTCATCAGGCTGGCAAAAACAAGCAATAGGAGTGGTGGAAAATGTGTTGTTAAAGGTTGGGAAATACTTTCTTCCCACAGACTTTGTCATCTTGGACATGGAAGAGAGTCACACTCACCCAATCATATTGGGAAGACCATTCCTAGCTACAGCCAGAGCACTCATAGATGTGGAGCGAGGGGAGCTAATATTGAGGATCCATGATGAACGACTCAGCTTTAATGTCTTCAAACTCTCACAAGAAGCAGACCAAGAAAACAAAGAACCAAGCAAAGATCATAATGAGATGCTGACAGAGGAAGCAAGCACTGAAGCACAACCAGCCCATCTGGGAAAGCCCTTGGTTAATGAATAAGGAAATAAGCAGTTGTCACAGCTCAAGGAAAAGCTAGAGGAACCTAAACCACCAGAGACATGTGAAGACAACAACAAAATTCCCTTAGAAGAAGAAGTCACTAAGAGCAAGGCAACATCAAAAGGGACAAAGAAGAAGGTACCAAGGGGGTAGAGAAACAAGAAGATCCCTACGGAAGACTTCTCTCCAGGAGATAAAGTGATCTCAGCTTACTTCCCAGATATCCCCCCTAATCTCCCCACTGTACTATCTCAGTTACCTAAGGTCTTCACTATCAACAGAGTTCTCTCCTTGGAACATGTAGAGATCATTGATACAACCAATGGATATAAGTCCAAGGCAAGAGGGAAGGACTTGAAGCATTATCAACCTCCCTGATGAAGGAGAAACGTCAAGCTAGTGACGCTAAAGAAGCGCTCTGTTGGGAGGTAACCTAACCTCAGGTAGTTTCCTTTTCATTTTTATTTCAATAAAGATCACAAGTTGTTTCCCATGTATTGTAAGGAGCTAAGTTTGGTGTTCCACACCAGAACAATCCAAGGGTGATAGTGTAATTCTAAGTTTGGTGTTCCACCAAAGGACATTAGTTAGGATTACACCCCATTCCCAAAACACATTGCTAGCTCCAACCAATCAAGGGAAACCACTTAGATGTAGTTAGACTTTAGTAATAATTGTTGTGTTAACAACAAGATATGAGGTTCTCTGCATATATGCAATGTTTTGTACTGGGCAAAGAACTAAGTTTGGTGTTCACACACCAAATTAAGTTCAAAAGCCACAAGCATACATGCAAACTAACTATGTCTCAAGTGCTTTAGGAACAAGCAACTTCCAATAA
The DNA here is from genome assembly GCF_059453495.1 of Arachis ipaensis. Taxonomy (NCBI): domain Eukaryota; kingdom Viridiplantae; phylum Streptophyta; class Magnoliopsida; order Fabales; family Fabaceae; genus Arachis; species Arachis ipaensis. The sequence goes on from NC_142442.1 coordinate 40,163,762, forward strand.
CTTTGCAGGAATCTTATGAGGAAATGGTGTACCTTCACCCAAGGAAGTGAAGTAGCAAGGACTAGGATGATGACAAAGAAAGAGGGCAACTAGAAATCATCACCCGAAGGTTGTATTGTTACTTAATTGCATTATACTCAGAATTGTTGAAAATTGGAAGTCCGAATGCACTTTTGATTAATAGTTACTCGTAGTTGGAACCTTTTTCAATTCTGTCTTTTAAGTTTTTGTGTTGAAAAGGTCTATGTTTGCTGGTCTTTATGTCACTGCACCCTTACTTTGCTTACTTGTATGTTTGTCCCTTTAAATCAAATGAAAGGAGAATGAGTGTTTTAAAAGACCAGAGAGGAGTTCATACTATGGAGTAAGTTCATAAGTTTATGGTGTGGTCATAAGTTAGCTAAGTTGGTTCAACCAGAAGGTGGGAGGACAACTATCTGTCATGAATACTATGCTTAAGAAACACCCCATCAAACTAGCTAAATAAGAAGATCCTAATAAGAAAAAGGGAAAGAACAATAAAGGTTGAAAAATAAAAGAAAAAGAGTAAGCAATAAGGCTAGGCACCAATAGTTTTAATCTTGAGGCATGTGTCTGTGGTGCTCCTGTGTGAGGGATCTACTTGGATGAATAAGCTCTTAGGGGTGCCTTATCACTTGATAACTTGGGTTAACTAACTCGGGATTATCAGCTGAAAGTCCACTATCAAGAGTAACCTTCACTACAGAGCATTTAGTAACCCAAAGAGGTGCTGGACACCAAGGTCTCAAGAAAAGAAAATAAATAAACTATATGCCTGTGGTGTGTATGTATGGGGGAAAGAGACTTGAGGGAGTAAGTCCTTAGGGGTGTCTTAACACCTAGCACCTTGAACCAACTGGTTCGGGAGTGTTGGCTGAAAGCTTATCTTAAAGAGTCACCCCCTTACAGAGCACTTAGCTTAAGAACAAAAATAAGTCCTGAAATAACAACAAAAGGATCAACGAATAAAAGTCTCATGGGATGCAATCACAGTGAGTATTCTAGGACATGATAAAGGTCTGAAAGCCAGGAATGAACCTAAGTTGCTATGCATGAAACCACCATAAAACCAGGGATATGACTTCCACAAGAATGACTCATTTCTCTTGGCATTCCATTCATCATTCTCTTGTTCCAGTACTTGCTTAGGGACAAGCAAGCTTTAAGTTTGGTGTTGTGATGCCAGGGCATTTTGGCCAGTTTCACTAACCTTTTCTTTACTGTTTTTAGGGTAGTTTCATGCATTTCCTTAGGAAATAAGCTAGTTTTGGGTAGATATTCACTTACATCTTGATTCAAGCATACATTGTGCACTTTACATGATTTCATGAGGATTTTGCATGAATTTAAGGACAAATTGGATGTTGCATTTCCCATGACTTGGACTAGAACTTTGATGCACTTTATTGCTTGATTTCAGGACAAAGGAAGCAAAGAAGAACCACATTAATGGCTACGTTAGTTACACTAACGTTAACACTAACGTGGAAAGGGAGTAACTTGCAAAGTTAATGAGAAAAGTAATTGCCAATAACGCTCTCGAAGCCATCATTGCCCACGTTAAGAGTCACGTTAACTAAGTTAATGTGAACTCTAACGTGGAAGAAAGGAAATGGAGCCAACGTTAGTGACACTTAACATTATCACTAACGTTGGACCAAGCTCATAAGTGGCCACGTTAACTTAGTTAACGTGACCTCTAACGTTAAGAAGTAAAGGGGAAGCCAACGTTAGTGACATTCAACTTTGTCACTAAAGTTGGCCAAGTCACAATAAGCCACGTTAACTTCCACGTTAACCTAGTTAACGTGGAAGCTAACGTGAGGAGACAAAGTGGTCGACAACATTAGTGACACCAAACATTGTCACTAACGTTGGAAGGAACCCACACAAGCCCCAATAAGCCACGTTAACTCCCACGTTAACTTAGTTAACGTGGAAGTTAACGTGAAGAAGGGAGGTGTGATAAACCCATATTTCATGAGTTCTTTTGTGCTTAATTAGAGTGATTTATTCAACTCTTCACCTACTTATTCACATTAATTGCATGGTTTTACTTTCCCTTCCTTATTATGTCATATTGTGAAAAACATGTTTCCTAAGCTTTAAAAAAATTAATTATTTTAATTACCTTTATTTCCATTCGATGCTGTGATTAGTGTCTTGAGTAGCTTCAGGTTTCCTAAGGCTGAATGACTTAAAGGATGAAAAAGAAAACATACAAAAATGGAAGGAGAAGGCAAAACGGAGCTTTAAAGAAACTGGTATCCACGCGATCGCATGGACGACGCGATCGCGTGCCAGAAGCAAAGAAGCAGCGACGCGGCCGCATGACTGACGCGACCGCGCGCCTTGAGTAGAACACCCACGACGCGGACGCGTGACACAGGTCACGTATCAGAATTTACAGAATATGCCCCCAGCGATTTCTGAAGCCCTTTTTGGCCCAGATCCAAGTACAGAAAGCATAGATTAGAGGTTATAAAGTGGAAGAATGCATCCATTCAGAGAGAGCTCGCCAATTTCTAGTTTTCATGATTTAGATTTAGTTTAGAGAGAGATTCTCTCTCTCTCTTAGGATTTAGGACTTCTTCTTGTTTTGGGAGTAACTCTGGATCCAGGTTTTAATGTTCTTTTATTTCAATTTTACTTTTATTTATTTGATTCTAATATTTGAATTGATTATTATAATTTAAATTATGAATTATTCCATGTTACAGATTTCTATTTGAATTAATGATATTTAAGGTATTTTCAGTTTATGATTGTTCTCTTTGATTTAAGTTGCCATTGATTCCCATCTAAGGATATTTTTATTATTCCAGCAATTTACTTTTTCCTCTTTTGGTCTTGGTTAAGAAATCAGTGACTCAACATTATCGAACTCAGCATAATTGATAATCGTTATCTTGCTAATTGATCTGAACTTCAATAATCCCAACTTTTTCCTAGGAAATAAATAGGATTCGAAGGTCAAACTAATTAGTCCCTTGACTTACCTTTGCTTCATAGGTTAACTAAGTGGAATTAAGATACAACTTTCATTATTGTTGAGAGGGATAACTAAGTTGGACTTCTAATTTCCCTTATCTTGCCAAAAGTTGTTTTACAGTTATTATTTATTTTTAATTGCCATTTAATTCACTCATCATTTAAATTACTTGCTTCTCACCTTCTAAACCCCGATTACAACCTTTATAACCAATAATAAGAACATACTTCCTCGCAGTTCCTTGAGAAGACGACCCGAGGTTTGAATACTCGGTTAACAATTTTTAAGGGGTTTGTTACTTATGACACCCGAAACGTTTGTACGAAAGGAATTTTTGTCGGTTTAGAGACTATATCTACAACGCGACTGTTTTTATGACATTCTTTACTGGCAGAAATCACGATCGTCAAAATGGCGCCGTTGCCGGGGAACTGCTAACGTGTGCCTTATTATTGGTTATTGTAAATATTTTTCTTTTGCTTGTTTATTTATTTTTGTTTTTCCTTTTTATCTTTATTTGCTACTATGAACTCTCACCCCTCTCGCTTTGAGTTTGGTTCTAATATTGTTAAAGGAAATAGAAGTTACAGCAGGAATATGCATCAAGGTCAGACCAATCAAGGATGGATGGAACCAAGAGGATCTAATCAACCCTTTTGGCAGCAACACCCTCCGAGATATCCTGGACAAAGACCATTCTACTGTGCATACCCAGCTGAAAGACATGGTGGACAACCTTGTAACTACCAACACGCCCCACCCCGTGCATATGAACCATCCTTTCAACATAACCTCGAACCACCACACTCACAAGCTTCTCTTTACCATTCGCCATCATATGATCCTTCCTTACCCCAATACCAATCCAATCGTTCCCAATCATCACCACTTTCCTTTGTATCATGTCCAAGTCCGGCAAACCGTGAAGCAGAGGATCGCCTAAAAGAAACAGTAATTAAATTTCAAACAACCATTCAACAACTAGAGCAAGCACTAATTCAATGGGCCACTAGGCGCTCAAATATACAAGGATCAACCACAGCTCCATGTGGACAGCCCGATGAAGAGCGTAGCATGAAAGAAATACTAGAGACTCCAGTGGACAAGACAGAGAATGAATTCATACTAGAACAAGTGGAAGAAGCTGTCATTGTTCAAGAAGAAGAGTTGGTTGAAGATCTAGGAGATGCTGAACTTCCTTGGAAATCCAAAATTGAGGAAAACTCCGTCCAAGATGCTACAGTTGATGCTAAGGAGGATACCGTACAATCTCCAAGGCAAGTCGTTTACGAAGAATCAGACGGAATAATCCAAGAAGCAAATTTCCTTGATGATGATAGTCACAAGTCTAGTTCTCCTAGTGATGAACTTGCATCCGCAAGTGAATTCTCTGAGATCAAAGAATTTTCCCCAAGTGAATATGAAGATGATGCGGAGGTAGATTTCTCTCAACCTCCAATCTATGACTCGAGTGATGAGGAAGACATAGAAGACTTTGACCAGGATACAGATACAATTGAAGATCTTTGTAAGGAAGTGGAAGAATTCACAGAAGAGCACAAGGAAACGGAACTTGCAAAACCACCAAAAACACCTATCCCAAGGCCATTACCACCTAATACAAGCTTCAAGTGGGTACAATCCTTAACTTATAATTTTACTTATTCACTTGAATATGGTTTGCTTGAAACAGATGGCCAACTTAGAGCTCTCTGCGGCTTTAAGAGTAAGAGGGAATTGGCTCGTACTCAGAACTGGTGCACCAGGTTCAATAAGGTTCCACACTTCACCTCAAAGTACACAGATTGGTATCATGCTCAATTGCATGGATCACGGAGAACGTTTGGTCACCATGGTGAGATTCTACTTTTTAACCCGCCCGAATGGAAACTTACAAATCAAAACGGAGGCGGATCTAAAAACACAGCTTGGGATCATGGATTATATTCTGACATTCATCATCCCGGAAGGCTGAATATCTGTTTGAAGTTGCTCAGAAGCTTTACATGCCTAGTTTGGGACCCCGGAGGCTATTAGCATTCCAAGCACTGGTGGAAATTTTTGGACAAATTTAAACATAAGCCACCATAACAGGATACTCTTCCAATGTCCAACTTAAGGACTTTAACTAAAAGTGCTAGGTGGGAGACAACCCACCATGGTATGGTCGCTTCTTTCTCAATCTATTTCTTGTTTATTGTTTTCAATTTACCCTTTTTTTATTTTAACATTAACCTGGAATCATGCATAGCATTCATGTTAATCACTGCATCCTGCATTTTTTAGTTAAAAAAAAAGGGGTTGCACGACGCGACCGCATGATCCATGCGATCGCGTCATATCGCGAAAAACACCACCCATGCGACCGCGTGACCCACACGGCCGCGTGATATATATCGGCGTAAGGATCCCACGAACAGAAAGTTGGGCTGGAATCGTGCGGCTCTTGTGCGTCTCGCACAAATTGTCCCATGCGATCACGTCACTTACCCAATACCAATCCCACGCGACCGCGTGAGCGACGCGATCGCGTCGCATGGATTGCATATCACCCCAAAAGGAGACAGAGAGTTGCGCTGAAACGGCGCTGGAGTCGTGCGTTTAGCACAAATTCCAGCGACGCGATCGCGCGGCCCACTTGATCGCGTCACCCCTCTTTTCCCCCCTCTCATGCGATCGCGCGCCCCACGCGATTGCGTCTCCCCCATTTTCACCCCAACCACGCGGCCGCGTGGATTCGAAAATATAACCCCCCAGCCACGCGAACCCTATCAATCACGCAGCCCCCCCTTCACCCCAACCCTCTTCATCCACAGCTGCCCCTGCTGCCACCACTGCACCTCCACCCGCCTCTAAGCTGGTTTATCGCCTCGTGCACCGTCTATTCCGCCAGCTTGATCAGATGGAGCGCCGTAACAGGCACCGGTATGAGAGATTGGAGCGCCGCAGCAGGCGACGCTATTCCCATCTGAAGCTGATGATCAGACAGGGCGCCGACATCCCCTCCGAGCCCGACACACCATCAGAGCCATCAGAGGAGGAGGAAGATGAGCACGAGGAGGAGCCTCATTCCCAGGTGGAGACTCATCAGCAGGCAGGCACAGAGCACGCTACATCACAGCAGGAGGCCCCACATCAGCTTGAGGCTGCAGATCCGGAGATCCCGATCCAGTCAATCCCCCTCTACAGCAGCCAGACTCTCAGCCCACCACTGCCACAGAGACCCTAGCTACCATCCCTACCAGTGATGACACTCCTTCACACCCGGCTTGATTGAGCATCGGGGACGATGCTTCATTTTAAGTGTGGGGAGGTCGCCATCTCTGGCGTTTATTTTGGTGAACTACTACATACTTTTTCTTTTATTTTGGATATTTTTCTGTATTTTTCTCTTTTTCTTTTATTGTTATTTTCTGAGTACTTATACATTGCTACTTGTGTATTTTACTCTATTTTCTGCATTTTGCATTTTTTGTTCATATTTTAGTTATTTAGTTCATTTTAGTTATTTAGTTTAGTTTGCAATTCTAACTTATTAGTGGATCAATTTGTATAGTTTACCCTTTTTACATAAGATAGCTTAGTTATAGCTTAGTTTAAATTGACAAATATAAAAAAGAGTAAGCTAGGAACTTGAACATAATAGATTTAGATCATAAAACCTTGTATATATAGCATTACATGATGTAGTTAAACTGACAACATTTCATCAAAAAGAAACATTAAAACTTCAAAGGCTACCCTAAATTACTTTTTAAGAGAACAATGAGAATTTTTAACTAAACCTGCATGACATACATAAGTGATAAATGATTTTTCAGCTAGAGAACACATAGCCTGTGAGTTTTGAGCTTAACTGTATGGTTATATTCAAACCATAATTTTTATTCCTGTGTGTTCCAACCTTCTTTCTTATTCTGGTGTTCTTTACTTTGTTTTAGTCTATATGTCCGATTATAGAATATAGGTACATCTCAAAATAATGATTGAGGCCATCATTTGATTTTAGCTCACTTACCCCAAATTAGCCTACCTTTTACATCACCTTTGTTAGCCCCCTTTGAGCTTTTTAAAAAAAACCCCTTATTCTATTTTAGCCAAATTACTAGCCTTAAGCAGAAAAACAAAAGAAAATCCCAAGTGAATCCTTGGTTAGCTTAAGATAGAAAATTATAAATAGAGTAAAATGTGGGAAACTTATTGGGAACATAGTTGATAAAGACAAAAGGTGGAAAAATTAAAAAGAATAAAGCAACTCAAAATTTTGGGAAGCAGGCTCATGAAAATTCAAATTAATTAAAATTACCATGTGTATTCAAAAAAAAAAGTTAGTTTTCAAGCATATAAATAAAGGGATACAAAAAGAACTCCCCAATGAAAAATAAAAAGCAATGAACATGGTATAAAAACAAGAATTGAAACATGAGCATGTGACATCAAAAGCGAGAAAATAGGGAGAATAGGTAAAGAAGAATTGTTTTACTAAGTATGTATGTTAGGTGAGATCTTAGTCTAATTAAGGATTCACTTATTAGCTCACTTAGCCTTATACATATATCCTTACCCTTTGCCTTGACCCCATTACAACCTTAATTAAAGACCTCGTGAGTTTTGGTATGACTATGTTCTATAATTGTTGATTGGTTAGACGAAAAATAAGGTTATAGAAAGGAAGAATAAAAAAAAGAATAGAGTGATTAACCCAATAAACACTGAGTGATTAGAGAGAAAACACAAAATCCAGTGAGGGTTCAAAAGCTCATTAACATTTATCTCTGATTGTCTTGCAAGTTTTTTTTTTCTCTCATCTCATTTGCAAAAAAAGTGCTTTATTATTTGAGGGTTAGCTATATATGTATATATATCTCCTTGAGAATGTGAAATAATTTGAGTACATGTAGGCTTTATATATATGAGTGGATGAATTAGAATTGCATGACTCATTAGGTAGATGCATTTAGCATAGGTTGCATTTCATAACATTCCATCACTTTAACCTTAATTATTTACCTTGGATTTAGCATGAGGACATGCTAGTGTTTAAGTGTGGGGAGGTTGATAAACCCATATTTCATGAGTTCTTTTGTGCTTAATTAAAGTGATTTATTCAACTCTTCACCTACTTATTCACATTAATTGCATGGTTTTACTTTCCCTTCCTTATTATGTCATATTGTGAAAAACATGTTTCCTAAGCTTTAAAAAAATTAATTATTTTAATTACCTTTATTTCCATTCGATGCCGTGATTAGTGTGTTGAGTAGCTTCAGGTTTCCTAAGGCTGAATGACTTAAAGGATGAAAAAGGAAACATACAAAAATGGAAGGAGAAGGCAAAATGGAGCTTTAAGGAAACTGGTATCCACGCGATCGCATGGACGACACGATCGCGTGCCAGAAGCAAAGAAGCAGCGACGCGGCCGCATGACTGACGCGACTACGCGCCTTGAGTAGAACACCCACGACGCGGACACGTGACAGAGGCCACGTATCAGAATTTACAGAATACGCCCCCAGCGATTTCTGAAGCCCTTTTTGGCCCAGATCCAAGTACAGAAAGCATAGATTAGAGGTTATAAAGTGGAAGAATGCATCCATTCAGAGAGAGCTCGCCAATTTCTAGTTTTCATGATTTAGATTTAGTTTAGAGAGAGATTCTCTCTCTCTCTTAGGATTTAGGACTTCTTCTTGTTTTGGGAGTAACTCTGGATCCAGGTTTTAATGTTCTTTTATTTCAATTTTACTTTTATTTATTTGATTCTAATATTTGAATTGATTATTATAATTTAAATTATGAATTATTCCATGTTACAGATTTCTATTTGAATTAATGATATTTAAGGTATTTTCAGTTTATGATTGTTCTCTTTGATTTAAGTTGCGATTGCTTCCCATCTAAGGACATTTTTATTATTCCAGCAATTTACTTTTTCCCCTTTTGGTCTTGGTTAAGAAATCAGTGACTCAACATTATTGAACTCAGCATAATTGATAATCGTTATCTTGCTAATTGATCTGAACTTCAATAATCCCAACTTTTTCCTAGGAAATAAATAGGATTCGAAGGTCAAACTAATTAGTCCCTTGACTTACCTTTGCTTCATAGGTTAATTAAGTGGAATTAGGATACAACTTTCATTATTGTTGAGAGGGATAACTAAGTCGGACTTCTAATTTCCCTTATCTTGCCAAAAGTTGTTTTACAGTTATTATTTATTTTTAATTGCCATTTAATTCACTCGTCATTTAAATTACTTGCTTCTCACCTTCTAAACCCCGATTACAACCTTTATAACCAATAATAAGAACATACTTCCTCGCAGTTCCTTGAGAAGACGACCCGAGGTTTGAATACTCGGTTAATAATTTTTAAGGGGTTTGTTACTTGTGACACCCAAAACGTTTGTACGAAAGGGATTTTTGTCGGTTTAGAGACTATATCTACAACGCGACTATTTTTATGACATTCCTTACTGGCAGAAATCACGATCGTCAAGGTGATCGCCAACGTTAGTGACACCCAACATTGTCACTAACGTTGGAATTAGCCCACATAAGCCACTATGAGCCACGTTAACTCCCACGTTAACTTAGTTAACGTGGAAGCTAGCGTGGATAAGGGAATGATGAAGCCAACGTTAGTGACACTCAACTTTGTCACTAACATTGGAGATGGCTAGCATGGCCACGTTAGAAGCCACATTAACCTAGTTAACGTGGACTCTAACGTGAGAAATAGGGGCACATTGGAACGTTAGTGACAATGGTAAGTGTCACTAACGTTCTCGAAGGTTGGCAAGCCTACGTTAAAAGAGCCACGTTAACTAAGTTAACGTGGACTCTAACGTAGGGAAGGGGGAGACTTCTCAACGTTATTGGGAAAGGCAAGTCCCAATAACGTGTGCGAAGGACAAAGAGGCAACGTTAGTAGCAACGTTTGTGCCACTAACGTTGCAGATAACGTGGTTCTTACTTGGGTGAGGAACGTTAGTGAAAAAGGTGATTGTCACTAACGTTCTCGAACCCATCTTTTCACTGAACGTTAACACCACTAACGTCCTGAGCTAAAGTCTCTGCCCACTTCACACTTTCTCTCTGCAAGTAAAGCCAAGTCCAATGAAGAAGAGAACTGCTTCAAACTTAAGATCCAAAGGCCCATACCCAAGACTTGAAGAGCCAACTGGAAGAACAGAAGAGTAGTATATATAGGAGTAGCTTTGAATTAAATTGGGGAGTTGGAAATTATAGGGAGCCTCTTGGCATAGAACTACTCTCTGTATTTTACTTTCTCTGCACTTCTAGTTTCATCATGTATTTTCCATCTTTGTTTTCATTTTCCAGAGCTATGAATAACTAAACCCCTTTCATTGGGTTAGGGAGCTCTGTTGTAATTTGATGGATCAATACTAGTTTTCATTATTCTTCTTCTATCTTTTCTCTTGATTTTACTTGAAAGCTTTCGATCTTCATCCAATTGGGTAGTTATCTTGGAAAAGAAGCTATTCAAACTTGGATCTCTTCTGAACCTTGAAAGAGGAATGAAGAGATCATACTAGAAATGCTTTCTCATGCTGGACCAAATTGGGTTTGGATGGATATGTGACTATAATCCTCTCAACACTTGATTTGGGAAATGCATGTGGTATAATCAGTGACCATACTTCATCTCTTCTCATGAGCAATTGACCAAGGAATTGGCTATTGATCAAGATTTGAGAGATTGAATTACAAGAAATTGTAATTCGATCACTTAAGATTGCCAAGGAGATCAATGAGTGCATTGATTGAGGAAGAGATGAAAATGAAATTGATCCGGAGAATGCAACATCTCCTGAGCCCAATGAACCCCCCATTTCTGATCTTACCCATTCTCTTTAATTTTTGTCATTTACTTTTATGAGCAATTTCCCCATTCCCATTTAAGATTCTGCAATTTACTTTCCGTCATCTACATTCAGCTCTTATTTCTAGCATTTACTTTTCTGTTATTTACTTTTTCGCCATTTAATTTTCTGCAATTCTCAACTCAAATTCTGATTCGCTCAACTAGAACATTCCTCTAATTAAAGTTGCTTGATCAATCAATCCCTGTGGGATTCGACCTCACTCTATTGTGAGTTTTTACTTGACGACAAATTCGGTACACTTGCCGAAGGAAATTTGTTATGAGACAAGTTTTCCGTGCATCACTTGTCAATTTAGAAAAGTTATCACAAATTTTAGAAATAAAAATACTGGGAATATGAGTCCTAGGTCGTCTCCCAACGAGTTGCAGGAAAGAGTGCTATTTTATTAACTAGGAATTTTTTGAAAGTTTGAGAGTTGAATAATGATGAACAATTGAATAATTATAAATTAGAGCAATAAAAATAAACTAAGAATAATTATTAATATTCTAAATAAAAAGCCTTAACTGGGGGAATGATTAATTGAAAGTTATATCCTTGCTGGGGTCTCTTAAGTGTAGTATTAAAAAGGTTATTATTTTCACTTAGTTAACCCTTACTAAATAAAGGAAAGTCAAGTGATTAAGCTAACCCTTATTCGCAAATCCTAGTCCTCTCCCTTAGGAAGGTCTAGTGTTAGTGAATACAGAACTAGCCAACAACGTTCAATTTAACTAAGCACTTAAGCCTTCCAACTCAAGTGTCTCCTCTTAATCAACCCCCATGTCAAGTAGAAAAACTACTCCATTAACATGGATATAATTCTCATAAAAATAGAAGAAGATATAATAAATTAAATAAAATAAAATAGAGAATTAATAATTAATTAAAAGTAAAGGTAACTCTATATATTAATAAATCCAAAATGCAACATACTTATCTGAATAGGGTCAATGATCAACTGAAAAGAGTAAAGGAATAGGGAAACAAACTAAAGTAATGTCTTTAACGGAGGTAATGACTCTTCAACATCCAAAATCCAAAGAAAAAACATAAACTATCAATGTAAAGCTAATCTAGATTCAGATCTAAAACTAAAAGTAATCCTAGTATCAATGTATCTGAATGTGTGTGGATGCGTATTGAGTCTCTGCATCTTCCCTAGCTTTAGTCTATGTTCCTGGGCCGAAACCTGGGTGAAAACGCGGCCCAAAATTGCCCCCAGCATTTTCTGTTATTTCTGCAGATCGTGCAGGTCACGCGTATGCGTCGTCTACGCGTTCGCGTCATTTAGCGATTTTCCTTGTCAAGCGTACGCGTCAGGCATGCGTTCGCGTCACTGCGATTTTCTCCATTCCGCGCGTTCGCGTGAGCCATGCGCTCGCGTCAGTATTCACTGGTCATCTCTTTAGTTTCTTGTGTTCCTTCTATTTTTGCAAGCTTCCTCTCCATTCTCTGAGCCATTCCTACCCTATGAAGCCTGAAACACTTAACACACGGATCGCGGCATCGAATGGTATAAAGGAGAGTTAAAATGTACTAATTAAAGGTTTCTAGGAAGCAAGTTTTCAACCATAAACAATATTAGGAAGGAATTATAAAATCATGCAATTCATATGAATAAGTAGGTAACGGCTTGATAAAACCACTCAATTAAACACAATATAAATCATAAAATAGTGGTTTACAACCTCCCCACACTTAAACATTAGCATATCCTCATGCTTAGCTTAAGGAGGTAAAATAAATGAGTAGGGAAATGTGAAACTCATGCAATGCAATGCAACCTATATATATATGAATGCAACTATAAGATTCTTGTCTACTTGGTTAAAAATAAATAAATTCCTTAAGACAAACATAAATCAAATTCCACTAATTCAAATTATGTAGTAAAAATAGGTAAAATTGTAAGAAGACAGCTCATAAAAGCAGAGAACATAGAATTAAGCATTGAACCCTCACTGATGGTGTATATGCACTCTATTCTCTCAAGTGTATAGGGTAATCACTCTATTCTTCTCTAATCATGCTTTCTAAACTTTTTTCTTTACCTAACTAATCAACAATATTTAACGTACCAATGCAAACATCATGAGGTCTTTTCAAGGTTGTAATGGGGCTAAGGTAAGGGTAAGGGTATGCATATGGCTAAGTGAGCTATAAATTGAATCATTGACTAACCTAAGCTCTTACCTAACATACATACTCTTATATGCTTTAAATTCATACCTAGCTACCCATATTTCTCCACTTTCACATTCCATACTCATGTATTAACTTTTTCTCTTAACTTGTATCACATATGCATTGATTTTGGAGCTTATCTTTACTTAGAATTGGGGTAATTTTGTCCCCTTATTTATTTATTTATGTACTGAATATTTTTGGATTTTTTTCAGCATAGAAATAAACATATCATTATCAATGCACATAGATTTTCAATTTCTCTAGTTTCACATGAGTAGGTACCCAAATTCCCATATTCAATTGACACACAATTTCTATCTTAAGCTAACCAAAGATTCAATTTGGGGTAATTAATTTATTTTTCTGCTTAAGGCTAGTAATGTGGTAAAGTATAGAATAAATGGGATTTAAAAGGCTCAAAATGGTTGACAAGGGTGATTTAAAGGGTAAGCTTATTTGGGATAAGTGAGCTAAACAAGTAATGGCCTCAATCATATGCATGCATATAAATATATTAAGCATTGGACATATAGGATGAAACAAAATAAAGATTACAATAATAGAGAAGTGAACACACAAGAATAAAATATTTATGGTTAAATAATGTAACCATTTTATTAGGCTCAAAATCTTACGGGTTGTGTGTTCTAGCTTTTAACTATGTTCCAATTACAACTTCTAACAAATTTAACACAAAAGTTTGATTTAAATTAGTGAAATTTTTCAGAAATAGAGTCTTAAAAAGAAACTTATTATTTTTCAATCAAGTAGAACATGCATGCAATTAACCTATTACTATGCAATTTATCTTATTCTAAACAAAAGGGAAATTAACTAAATATCCTATTTTATTGGTGTTTTAAGGAAAAGAAATTACCTCTGGAAGTCAGGTACTGACCGACCTCCCCACACTTAAAGTTTTGCACCGTCCTCGGTGCCATCTGTCAGGAACAAAGGGGGGCTGGTAGCAGCATCTCCACCATCGAGACCGTCATGGCTCCTTGTGCTAGTAAATGAAGTGGAATCCGGGGTGTTTGGGTCTTCTTTAGGTGTGTGGTTACCAACAAGTAGCTCCTTGAGGTATGTAAATCTGCGCTTGTTACGGTGCTCTCTTTGCTTTCCTTTTTGGTCAAGCCGGTCTAGCCTCTCAAGTATCTGATGGAGCAGTTGGTTTGTTGAAGGTACTTGTGATGTGGAAGAAGAAGGGATATCTTCTGCTGGTTCTATGCTCCGGTTGATAGTGGCTGCTGGAGGTCTGATATACTTCCCGTTAGGGACGTATTCATCATCTCGTGGAATCATGGCCTTGGTGTCCCCAGCTTTATAAGAAACTCTGGCTGCTGAGACTAGATCTGAAACCAAGGTGGGAAAGGGTAGGTTGCCCGCAATCTGTACGTGTCTAATAGCATGCCGAATGTGTCTTGGTAAATTGAGGTGCTGGTCTGTAAGGATACACCAAAGTAGAACAGCCATGTCTGTGGTGAAGGAGGACTCGTGAGTGCTCGAAAAGACGTAATGGGACATGATCTGTGCCCATACTCGAGCCTCCAAGGTGAGTGCTGAAGCCAAGATTCCCTTAGGTCGGGAACGATGGTATCCATAGATCCATATGCTGCCAGGTTGTGCGATAACTCTGAAAACGGCGTCCCAATCAAATTGGTATGTCTGGCGCTTGAGTGAGGCTTCTTGGAATTCGTCCAATCCTTCTGGAGCAGGGGGAAGATCTAAAGCTCGCTGAATGTCTTCTTCTGTTATAGGGACTTGCTTCTGACGGACATAGACAGACTGCATAGTTGGCATGTGAAAATTGGAGTAGAATTCGACTACCCATAAAAGATTAACCTGCCGTGGCTGTCTCCGTAGGAATCCCCATTGTCTTCGCTCAATACGGGGCTCAACAAATTCAGCAATGTTGGTCGAGAGGATAAGAAGATACTCATTATTATAATTCCTTTCAGCCAGGATGGGGAACATCTGCTCACAGTAGCGGTTAGTGAATCGCGCAGTGTCCTTTGCTGGAAAGGCTTTCTCTTTTTCATCAACCTTGATGATCCTCTTGATTCTTTTTGTTGAGGGTTTCACCGCTGTTGAAGATGGCTCTATCACGAATGCTCTTTTTGTTCCTCTCCTTGCTGGTGGTTTGGGAGTAGCTTTATCTTTACCTTTCTTGGTAGCCATCCTGAAAAAGGAAAAAGAAAGTAATATGTAAAGCTATGGGTTTGAGCAAGGGAGCGAATATTGTCGGTGATAATCAATGCACGGTAAAGAAGAATGTCGTTAACACATGGTCTAGACTACATGTGAAAAGTTCATCAATGGAAGTATAGCAAGTGCATGTGATGGTAATTAAATGCAGGATGTTTATTGGCATGCCGGCAAAGACATGAGTAGCATAGATTAAGCATTCAATGTCCAAGTTAGATTACCAACCCTTTCAAACTAACAACCTATTTGTATTGACAATTATATTTAATTAATAAAATATAAAAGGGGTTTTGTGAAAAAAAATAGGCATTAGAGTAGTAGAATAGAGTAAAATAATGCACAATGCTATACGGGCTTTTTCACAAACACATAGCATGCATAGTAAAGATGTTATTGAAAGTAGTGAATTGAACATTCAAGCAACCCTTTAAGAAGTAATATTAATTATCAAACAATTTCACAATAGTTCACAAGCAAAATATAGAAGAAAATAATCACCTAATTAAATTTCTAACACCAATTAAAGGAATAAAAAGACATAGAAAAGAAAGGAAAAGAAGATATAGATAATGAAAGTGAAAAGAAAAAGGAAAAGAAAACATAAACATAAATAAAAGTAATAATGGAAAAATAAAAAGAAAGAAGAAAAAGAACCTTGAGAATGGATGTGAAAAATAAGGGAGGAGAAAGTAAAAAGTTTGAAAGAATAGAGAAGGAGGAAGGGGGAAGAAAGAAATAAGAAAGGAAAAGGAAAATTAGGATTTGGGGAAGAAAAGATATGATATTTGGCTGATCTGGATAATCTGTGCACCGCATGTGACGCGGACGCATGAGTCACGCGATCGCATGGTATGTGATGTTTTTCAAGTGACGCAGACGCGAGGGTCACACGGTCGCGTGACTTGATTCATGCTAGTGGCGCGAAAGCAGCCTCGCGTTCGCGCGACTCTCTTTTTCAAACTCATTTTGCCAAAATTTAAGGTGACGCGTTCGCGTGGGTGACGCGATCACGTGAATGGCTATATTTTGGAAACGACACGGACGCATGGGGCACGCGGTCGCGTGATAGGGCTGGTGCTTCCAACATCATTCCAGCCCAGCTCCATCGTAACTTACTGCCATATACCTTTTTTTACGTCGATTTTTAGGGGCACGCGTTTGCGTGGGTGACGCGGACGCGTGTGGAGGCTAATTTTCAAAATGACGCGGACGCGTCAGCGACGCGGTCGCGTGGGCATGTTTGTGCCTAAGGCACGCCTCCAGCCACGCTTTCGCGTGACTTTTTGTTCAATTCTCTTTTCTTTCTAATGCAACTATGACGCGGACGCGTCAGCGACGCTTACGCGTCACGTGCGTTTTTTTTTTTTATGTAGAATGCGAATGCAAATGTGAATGCAGGCTATATGCAGAAATTTTAAAAAGAGTCATTAACACCATAAAAATAAAAATAGAGTCAAATAAATCTAAGACTGAGACAGAACGATCATACCATGGTGGGTTGTCTCTCACCTAGCACTTTGCTTTTATGTCCTTAAGTTGGACGCTCTTCAGACTCATTTTGCTTCTGTTGGTGGGTCTTGCAAGAGGAAGACCTCTAGTTCCTTGTGAACCTTCGTCTTCTCACCATGATAGAGCTTCAGGCGATGTCCATTGACCTTTAGAAATTTGGAGCTAGAAGGATGACGCAGGTGAAAAACTCCGTATGGCTCTGCCTTCTCTACTCTATAGGGACCTTCCCATCTTGATCTCAGTTTACCTGGTATAAGCCTCAGTCTGGAGTTATAAAGAAGAACTAACTCCCCTGGTCTGAATTCTCTCCTTTTTATGTGCTTGTCATCGACGAACTTCATCTTTTCTTTGTATCTCCTAGAGTTGTCATATGCTTCTAGGCGAAGGTTCTCCAGTTCTGCTAGTTGCAACTTTTTTTCAGCACCATATTCTTCATAATTCATGTTGCACTCCCTCACAGCCCAAAAAGCCTTGTGTTCCACCTCTACTGGAAGGTGGCAAGCCTTTCCGTATACTAAGCGGAAGGGGCTCATCCCAATGGATGTTTTGTATGCTATTCTATATGCCCAGAGTGCATCTTGTAGCCTGGCACTCCAGTCCTTCCTATGAGGTTTTACTATCTTTTCCAGAATACGCTTTATCTCTCTGTTAGAAACTTCTGCTTGCCCATTGGTCTGGGGATGGTAAGCTGTTGCTACTTTGTGAATTATCCCAGGCTTCTTGGGTAATCCTGTCAGTCTCTTGTTACAAAAGTGGGTTCCTTGATCACTCACGATTGCTCGTAGTGATCCAAAGCGACAAATAATATGGTTTCTAACAAAGGAAACGACAGTGTTAGCATCATCAGTACGGGTGGAAATTGCTTCTACCCATTTAGAAACATAATCTACGGCTAACAATATGTAAAAGTAACCATTAGAATTTGGAAATGGACCCATGAAGTCAATGCCTCAAACATAAAAAATTTCACAGAAAAGCATAATCTGTTGAGGCATCTCATCCCTCTTGGATAGATTACCAAACCTTTGGCAAGGGGAACAAGATTTACAAAATTCAGCAGCAACTTTAAAAAGAGTAGGCCACCAGAATCCACTGATAAACCACTATTTTATGGTTTATCTTGTGCTCAATTGAGTAGTTTTTATCAACTCTTTACCCAGTTATTCATACTATTTGCATGGTTTTACATTTGCCTTCCTAATTATGTGCTTTGATTGAAAATATGCTTATTTGGCCTTAAGTTCCCTATGTTTAATCCTCTCTTATTACCATTAGATGCCTTGATATGTGTGTTAAGTGATTTCAGAGATTACAGGGCAGGAATGGCTCAGAGGATGGAAAGCAAGCATGCAAAAATAGAAGGAATACAAGAAGTTGGAGAAATTGCTAAGCTGTCCAACCTGACCTCTTCGCACTCAAACAACTATAACTTTAGCTACAAATGTCCAAATGACGCGGTTTTAGTTGCGTTGGAAAGCTAACGTCCGGGGCTTCGATTTGATATATAATATGCCATAGTTGCCCTGAAACTAGGCGATGCGAACGCGTGCTTCACGCGGACGCGTCGTAGTGGCGAAAATCAGCGTGGCAGATTTCTTCTCCAGCAATTTCTGGGCTGTTTTCGACCCAGTTCGCGGCCCAGAAAACACAGATTAGAGGCTATAAAGTGGGAGAATCCATTCATTCATAATAATAAGCTAATAATACACAATTTTAGGATTTAGATGTAGTTTTTAGAGAGAGAGGTTCTCTCCTCTCTCTTAGGATTAGGATTTAGGATTTTTATTATGTTTAAGCTATGATCTCTTCATTCCAGGTTCTATGTTCCTTCAGTATTTATTTTCTACGTTTATTTACTCTAATACTTTTATTTGTATTTGATTTATGTTGCTCAATTTAGCTTATAAACCTTTCCATGTTAGATTTGAATTTATGTTTAGACGTAATTTAATGTGTTTCAGATTTATGAATGCTTTTAATTTAATTTAGAATTTTCCCTTTTGGCTTTGGTTGAGTCATTGGTAACTCATGGGTTATCAAACTCATTGTTGATTGAAAATTGGAATTCTTCAAGAATTAATTCGAGTTCTAATAACTCTAGCCATTTTGAAGAACTGAAGATTGATGGTTTAGATGTTATAGTAAACTCTCGTTGCAAGTATAGTTACTAAACCAAGCAATCAATCTTTCTTACAAATATTTTGGTTGTCACAAGTAACAAACCCCTTTAAAATTAATAACCGAAGTATTTAAACCTCGAGTCGTCTTCTCAAGGAATTGCAGAGAAGTATGTTCTTATTATTGGTTATGAATCTTGTAAATTGGGGGTTTTGAAAGTAAGGAACCAGTATGTTAAATGATAAGAAAAATAAAATAGTAATAATAAAATAAACTCTTGGAAAGGTATTAGAACTGGAAGTCCTATCCTAGTTATCCTTATCAATTGTGATGAGAATTGGATTTTTTCTCCCACTTTGTTAACCTCTAACTATGAAGGTAAGTTAAGTGGAGGAATTAATTTTGATTCCTCAGGTCCTAGTCTTTCCTTGGGAAAGGCTAGAGTTATTGGAACTCGAATTAATTCTTGAAGAATTTCAATTTTCAATCAACAATGAGTTTGACAACTCAAGAGTCTCCAATGACTCAACCAAAGCCAAAAGAGAAAATTCTAAATTAAATTAAAACCATTCATAAATCTGAAACACATCAAATTACGTCTAAACATAAATTCAAATCTAACATGGAAATGTTTATAAGCTAAATTGAGCAACATAAATCAAATACAAATAAAAGTATTAGAGTAAATAAAAGTAGAAAATAAATATTGAAGGAACATAGAACATGGAATGAAGAGATCATAGCTTAAATATAATAAAAATCCTAAATCCTAATCCTAAGAGATAGGAGAGAACCTCTCTCTCTAAAAACTACATCTAAATCCTAAAATTGTGTATTATCAGCTTATTATTATGAATGAATAGATTCTTCCACTTTATAGCCTCTAATCTGTATTTTCTGGGCCGTGAACTAGGTCGAAAACAGCCCAGAAATTGCTGGAGAAGAAATCTGCCACGCTGATTTTCGCCACTGCAACGCGTCCGCGTGGAGCACACGTTCGCATCACCTAGTGTCAGAGCAACTATGGCATATTATATATCAAATCGAAGCTCCGGACGTTAGCTTTCCAACACAACTAGAACCCCGTCATTTGGATCTCTGTAGCTAAAGTTATAGCTATCTGAGTGCAAAGAGGTCAGGCTGGACAGCTTAGCAATTTCTCCAACTTCTTGTATTCCTTCCACTTTTGCATGCTTCCTTTCCATCCTCTGAGCCATTCCTGTCCTGTAATCTCTGAAATCACTTAACACACATATCAAGGCATCTAATGGTAATAAGAGAGGATTAAACATAGGGAACTTAAGGCCAAAGAAGCATGTTTTCAATCAAAGCACATAATTAGGAAGGCAAATGTAAAACCATGCAAATAGTATGAATAAGTGGGTAAAGAGTTAATAAAAACCACTCAATTGAGCACAAGATAAACCATAAAATAGTGGTTTA
The DNA here is from genome assembly GCF_059453495.1 of Arachis ipaensis. Classification (NCBI taxonomy): domain Eukaryota; kingdom Viridiplantae; phylum Streptophyta; class Magnoliopsida; order Fabales; family Fabaceae; genus Arachis; species Arachis ipaensis. Next base: position 40,184,125 of record NC_142442.1, read on the forward strand.
TCAACCTCCCCACACTTAAACATTATCATGTCCTCATGCTAAGCTCAAAAGAAGCTATAAAGGAGTGAAGAGGAATGATAGAATGTATGAAATGCAACCTATCTGTATGAATGCAACTACATGCAAAATGTTTCTACCTACTTGGTTAAAAGTAAATAAGCTCTTCAAGACAAACATAAATCAGATTTCACTAATTCAAATCATACAATAAAAAGCAAGTAAACTTGTAAGAAGATAGCTCATGAAAGCAGGGAACATAGAATTAAGCACTGAACCCTTACTAGTAGTGTATATCACTCTAACTCTCAAGTGTCTAGGGTCAATCACTCTACTCTTCCCTAGTCATGCTTTCTAAACCTTGTTTTTCATCTAACCAATCAACAATATTTAATGTATCAATACAAATATCATGAGGTCTTTTCAAGGTTGTAATGGGGCTAAGCTAAGGGTGAGGGCATATATATTTAAGGCTAAGTGAGCTAACAAAGTGAATCCTTGATTAGTCTAAGATCTCACCTAACATATACATACTTTATATGATTTAAAAATACTTTACCTAGCTACCCAAATTTTTCCCACTTTTGTATTACATGCTCATATATTAACTTTAACTTCTGTCCCATGTACATTGATTCTTTTTTTTTTTTTTTTGCAATTGGGAGAATTTTTGTATTCCCTTTATTTAAATAGGAATTTTTTTCTTTTCTAAATTTATTATTTTACCATTGGTGTTAAATGTTCTTATTCAACTGTTGCATCTTTTCTTGAATTATTTTGGTGCTTAGTGACTTGTTTTACACTGTGGGATGATATTAATTATCTGCCAATGCCAATCTTTTATGATACTTGCACTTCATTTGCATTGACATGAACTTATATTAATATTTTCATTACCCACACTCCTCCCCTTTGTTGCAATTTCTGCACCACTGATACGCCATGTGCTTCTATTGTTTTCTCACGAACATGTTGAAGCTTCCATGTAAATGAGACCCTTATCATCTGGTATTAATACCCATATTTTATTTATTTTCTATCTTTTGGGTTGCTTTTCTTATTTTTCTCTTCTTTCAGGCTGGCCACCGAAGACGAAAAATGGGAGAAACTTCTAAAAGGGGAGACAAACAAGTCCATCTGCACAATCCTTGAAGAAAAGTATCAGTTGGAACAACCCGTCCACCTGCACATCTCAGCATGCACCGAGCACTACAAGAAAAATACCCATTCAGCCACACTTTTTTTAAGCTACATTTGAAAAGCGTTGCCTATTCATAGAATAGGCTACGCTTTTCTCCGTGTTGCCTTTTTATAAGAGAAAAGGATACACAAATGCGGCATCATTTAAAAACGTAGCTTTAGGTATTATAGAAATCACTTCTAAAGCGTAGTCGTAAGTTGATATCTATAGGTTCACTTTTCGTATCAAAGGAGACGCTTTTAAAGGGTAGCCTATTTGTTAAGTTTTGGGTGCGTTTTAAAAGTGATGCCTAATGTATCTAGATCCAAAAACTTAACACTTAGTAAATTTTTTCCCTTTTTTTCCTAAAAGCAAACTGATGACACTTAGTAAATTTTTTTATCCATTATTCCCTCCAAATCTCACTCAAGCCAAAGCACCTTCATCGTCCCCTTTCAGAAACCCTGGAAAGGTCACTCACTGCACCGTCGCAAGGAAGAAACCCTGCCTCCAAAGCTCACCATCGTCGCCTCCCACTCACTCTCTTCACTCTCGCCATTGACCCTCTCACTCTCGCCATTGACCGTCGTCGCCCCCACGCACCACTCACCCGTACTCACCACTCTCCACATTGCTGCACTACTGACTGTTGCTGCGCCGCCATCACCATCGTCGCTGCGCCGCCCTCACCACCGTCATCACCCCCAAATCAGAGAAAAGCATTTGCCATCACCACTCACCACTGATGGCGTCACCACTCACCACTCCAGGAAGACTCTGCGCTCACTCATCTTCCCCACTCATCTTCATCATCGCTTCTCTTCGCTGCGCGGTCACATCACGAAGACTCTGCACTCAACTGAAAGCTTTCTTCATTCGTGAGGTTAGGGTTCTGATTTTAGGTTTCAATTTGGGGGTTTTGGTACAATAATCTGTGACATCGTGAATTTAGGGGTTTTATTCCTTTAACACAGGTGAGTTTGTCCATGATTAGTTGCTGCGCAGGAATACCAAGATGAGTTGCTTATTATGTTTGTTGCTTATTATTAGTTTTCTTTTTCTTTCAGTTCTACTAATTAATAGTTTCAAGTATTGTGTAGTTTCAATTCTTATTATTAGGTCTCAAGCTAAATTTGTTGGATTCTTGATGAACTCAAATAAAATAAAATATGGCTGTGAAAGTCTGATCCCTTAAATAATGTGTGACATTTGTATTGAACTGTATTTAGTTAATTAGATTCGAGTAATTTGTTTGGTGTTTTGTTCACGGCATCTAAGGCCAATTCTGCATAGTTTTGATTCCATCCAAACTGTATAAACACTTGAATAGTTTTGATTCCATCCAATACCCAATTCTTCATGCAAAATTATTGTCTTACTGTTAAAAGTTCCAATCTTTATGGATTAATTGAAATGAGTTTTGGTGCTGTTGCTATGTTAATTTTAATTTTTGCTTGATCCTAGCTCATTGTTAGTTTAGGAAATTGATTCTGGGTTTGGAAATTTGAGCTTTTTGCTATAAAAATACTAGATTTGAATCCCTAAAATCGCCTAAATTACATGTAAGTTAGGTTTTGTATGTGACCCGTTGGTCCGAGTTGTGTATCTTGTACTTTCTTGCTTTTGTTGTGTATCTTGGTCTGAGTTTCAATTTATCTTATAGTTTCTTGCTTTTGTTGTGTATCTTGGTCCGAGTTTCAACTAGTCCACCTGCTATTCCACTGTTGTGATGGTTTATAATAGGTTATATACTTAAATATTTTATATTTCTGGTCTGTGAGTGATTGATCAACACATCAAGAATCAGTTTTTCATCCATAAACATTTTTTTTATATATTTTTAGTAAAAAATAACAAATTAGTTAATGTTAGTTTGACTGATATTTATTTAAAAATATAATTTTTTTTCCTTGATCGACTTATGGAGAGAAATACTTGGGTGACTTTGTTATTTTATACTGTTCCAAATTTTGTCGTTTTTAGTAATTTCTGAATTCACGATAATTAACTTTACTTGATTGATCTGCTATACTTTTGTTGATGCCACCATATATTAACCCATCGTTTCGTCTCTTTCTGAATTCACGATAATCACTTTTTGAGCAGTACCCTTCTCAGGAATTTGGAAAAGATGATGACTTTAATGGGATTCACTGGTCACACTTTAAAATTCTGGAAGAGTTTTCAATGCCTAGTTACTCATCAAGCTTGACTGGTTTAGGATATGGTACTGGTATCGGTGGTAATGAAGTTGATAGTTCAGTTGATGATGGGATCATGCTTCAGAAAGGTAATTTTCTTTTTCTTCTTGAATGGTTTGGGGCCTGGCCCAAACTTCTGCAATTTTGATAGATTCTGATGATTATCTTTCACTTGTATAGTAAGTTGGTTATGCTTTTCTTATCTTATTGATCTTCCAGCCCTTACTTCTGAGGGAAGTACCTTTAGTTAGTTGTGTGCTATAATTTCTATCACATTAAGCCTTTTACTACATATAGTGAGGATAGTTTCTTTCATACTCAGTCAATTGTAGACTTGAGCCTTGTGTTTCTATGGTTACTAATATGGAGTATACGTATAAGATTTAACTGTTAAGTAGCATGTGGTTAACAAAGGGAATTTCTGAGTCGTTATTGTTGGTGAAAATGGTAATTTGCAGTCTTGCACAATTTCTAAGCAATGCTAAGAGTTGAGATTTCAATTTAGTTCACCTACAAATGTTAGGAATTACATGCACTGAAAAGCAACTCACTAGTTATGTTGTTGCCTTCATAATTAAAATTTCAAAATCACTCATATTTCACTTGTATGCAAAGAATAACCATAAATTTTGTGGGGTTGAACAAAGTAATGAAGGTTTCTCCCAGGCCTTTGTAAATACTGCATATTAGAATTTTTAGTACTTGAAAGACAAGAAACTTGTGCATCTCTGCTTTTTAAAAATTTTGGTGCTTAAAAGACAAGCAATTTATTTGTTTCAGTGTATTTTTATGTTCTTTAGACTGCTTAAAGATAAGCTACGTTCTGAGTGTGTTTGTGTCTATAAAGTGGTAGATTAGTATTTCTTTACTACTATATAGTGAAGAAACATTTGATTTTTCATATCAAGTAGCAATATTATTGATTGTGTTTTAGGAACAAGACTTGCACTCCTATTTATACATTAATAATATGAGTAACTAACAGCTTTGCCTAATATGAAAAATCTATTGGATTCTTAATTGCCTTAACAGTTTTATTAAGTCACAAGCTAACTAACCATTCTCTACACTACTATCCTTTACAAGGCTCAATTTCATCCCTCCAATATAAAATCCTAAACTCCAAAATGAAAAACCACATTCATCTTCATCTTCTCTTCCGTTTCTGTTAACTGCTACTGCTACTCTTGTACTTGTTTTGCTTTTTGAGTAATGATGGGCGAGTTATTCCATCATTCATAAGTCAACTGCTTTCTTTTAACATTTCCCTATACTTTGCCAATACTTTGCCAACTTAGTTTATTGAAATTTGATTGTTGTTAGGCTTTTTTATACTACAATATCTAGGAATATCAATATGTATCATTTCTCCTTTTGTTCATGGTTGGTTTTTTCATTAGCTTATTCATTGATACTGAATCCAAATGCATGTTAAGGATTAATAATTTTTTTCGTCCGAAATTGTATTTTCTTTTCAGGAGCAAAATTTGGTGGCTGCCATGAGCTTTAGATTGTTTTGATCACTCTCTCTCTGGCTCTTTGATCTCAACAGGAAACGCAGTGTTTGAGTAGGCACATCCGTGTCAATAAACTTGCTCATTTTGGTAAACCTTTTTTTTTTAAATTTTCCCCACTTAAATCACCTCAAGTGAAGATATTTCTGGTGTTTTTTCCAATTTTAATCTGTACCCCAGACTGGGTATTTCAATTTGATTAATTTATTTATTTTTCTTATATTAATATAATAATAATAATAGTTTTTTTTATTATGGTTATGAAATCTGGGTTCTGATTTTCTGGTCTTCTGAAGGATATGTGTGTGTGTGTGTGTGTGTGGCTTTTTTCCCTTTTTTCTGAATTACTTAAAATGCACAAGTGTTAGCTTGGATCTTTGTCTTTTGGTTGGTCATCCTAATGCACAAGTATTAACTATTAAGCCATTTTAGCTAATATAACAAGAAGTTATTTTCTTGCAATGTTTTAGAGTGAAACTATTTCTATTATGGTAAATTGGATTAGTGGTTGAACTACTCCTTAACTTTTGATTTTAGGCAAGGTTGGAGTTCCCCGGCAATTATTTGTAACAAAAAATCCATCTACTATCCTTTATGAAATCACTAAGGCTGGGATGAAGTTACCATTAGGTACCTATCTTTATTTTCTCATTGAGGTCTGTACTTTCTTTTGATTAGGGTGATGATTATTTAGAACGTGATATGTTTTATTAACTGAGATATATGTAGCATTTCAGAAACAAGCCAATCAACCAGGGTAAACAGAATCTATACATAGACATTTTTTTATTGTTGTTATGCTCCCATATAATTCTCATATAGTTTTTTTTATTATGGTTATGAAATCTAGGTTCTGATTTTCTGGTCTTCTGAAGGATATGTGTGTGTGTGTGTGTGGCTTTTTTTTCTTTTTTCTGAATTACTTAAAATGCACAAGTGTTAGCTTGGATCTGTCTTTTGGTTGGTCATCCTAATAAATGGGATTGCTTGGTGGTTTAGTATTGAGGGTTGTTCTACCTGCTCTGTTTAACTGTTTTGAGGGTACGGTTTATAATATTAGGAGTATGTACGGTCTATTCCAAAGAAATTTCCTTATTATGATTTTGCCCATGAAATTTTCTAACTCCAGTTTCTTTTCACTGGTTTAGGTGGATACCTTTTTGGATTATGATAATTTATCAAAGGGAATTGTCTTTACTACAGATCGGCCGTATCAACCAGGTGAGCAGGTAAACATAAATTGAAAGATTGGAATTTGTTATCTAGGATAAAGTTAGCACAAAGCAAACAAGTTCCAAACAAAATGATAAGCTATTAATTGATTAAAGCTTTATTTGATCATGATATTTTTCACCAGTATGGCATCATCGGAGTAGTTTAAGCGTTAAGTCCAAAGATTAGATTTGACTGCTTGTATCATACTACCTAGGTGTTCATTTCATATGGAAAAAAATCAAATGGGGAGCTTCTATTATCGTATGGGTTTGTTCCAAGGGAAGGCGCCAATCCTTGTGATTCAGTTGAGTTGTCAGTGTCACTCAAGAAATCTTATCAATCCTACAAGGAGAAATTAGAACTCTTGAAGAAGTATGGATTACAGGGTGACTAATGATTTTTATTAGAAGATACTTTTATTGGCTAAGTGATATTATGGTTTTGATATGGCTATGCTTACTTTAGTTTGAGATGTATGAATTTTTCTAGTTAACTTTATTCTTGTACTTTTGGATCAATATTATAAATATATTTTGGTTAGAGATAATTTTTATTATATAAAGAAATTATTTAGTATAATTATGTATTTATTTTTATTTTGTAATATTCAACTCATTTAAATAAAAATACAGAATTATTATACATGTAATCATATTAACTATTATGTTGTATTAATAATTATTAGATAATTATGTATATATATATATATATATATATATATAGAAAAAAAAGACCTAAAGCTACACTTATATATAGTAGCTATAGTATACAAAAAAAAAAAAACGAGACCTAAGGCTACACTTATATACAGTAGCTATAGTATACAAAAAAAAAAGAGGGACCTAAGGCTACGCTTATAAAAAGTAGCTATGGTATACAATGTGGCTACGCTTTACAAGTGATGCAGTAGTGTTGAAAAGCGTAGCCTATTCTAGAAAAATGAAAGCTGAAAAGCGTAGCCTTTGGTCCTGGACAGCATCACTTGAAAAGCGTAGCCTATTCTCAAAGGCCAAAAGCGTAGCCCTTGGTGCAGAAAAGCGTAGCCTTTGAGAATAGGCAACGGCCGAATAAGAATCACTCCAAAAAGCGTAGCCGTAGCCCAAAAAGCGTAGCCGTAGCCTAAGGCATCATTTTTTTTTACTTTTGGCTACACTTTTCAAGTGTACCTGAATGAGTGTTTTTCTTGTAGTGGAGGACGGTGCAGTCTTTAAGTGTGGGGAGGTCGATACCGATCTCCATGGGTTAGTTATTTTCTTCTCAACACCAATATTTTATTTAGTACATTTTAACATTTGCATGTTTCACTGCATGATTGTTTGATTTTATGCATTTTAGCCACTGCTTGGTTACAATAATAAGTTTCTTTTTAAGATCCTATTTTTGAAAAACTACACTAATTTAAAATCAAAATTTTTTGTGTAAAACTTGTTTGAAGTTGTATTTGGAACATGGTTTTTGAGTCGAACACACAACCCGTGAGATTTTGAGCTTATTTACATGGTTACATTATTTAACCATAAATTTTTATTCTTGTGTGTTTTCTTCTCTATAATTGCAATCTTTTCTTTGTTCCATTCTATATGTCCATTATTTAGTGTATTTACATGCTTGCATGTGATTGAGGCCATTGTTTGATACTAGCTCATTTATCCCAAATTAGCCTACCTTTTACATCACCCTTGTTAGCCCCCTTGAGCTTTTAATCCCCTCTTGTTCTATAAACCACATTACTAGCCTTAAACAGAAAAACAAAATAAAAATCTCAAGTTGAATCCTTGGTTAGCTTAAGATAGAAATTATGTATTGTTTAAGTGTGGGGAACCTTATGGGAACATGGATGACAAAAACAAAGGTAGAAAGTTAAAAAGAATAAAGACATTTCAAAATAAAAGTTTTGGGAAGCATGCTCATGTGAAATCAAAACAATTGAATTACCATGTGCACTAAAAAAAATCCTATTTAAATAAAGGGAATACAAAAATTCCCCCAATTGCAAAATAAAAAAAAAAAGAATCAATGCACATGGGACAAAGTTAAAGTTAATATATGAGCATGTAATACAAAAGTGGAAAAAATTTGGGTAGCTAGGTAAAGTATTTTTAAATTATATAAAGTATGTATATGTTAGGTGAGATCTTAGACTAATCAAGGATTCACTTTGTTAGCTCACTTAGCCTTATATATATATGCCCTCACCCTTACCTTAGCCCCATTACAACCTTGAAAAGACCTCATGATGTTTGCATTGATACATTAAATATTGTTGATTGGTTAGATGAAAAACAAGGTTTAGAAAGCATGATTAGGGAAGAGTAGAGTGATTGAACCTAGACACTTGAGAGTTAGAGTGATATACACTACTAGTAAGGGTTTAGTGCTTAATTCTATGTTCCCTGCTTTCATGAGCTATCTTCTTACAAGTTTACTTGCTTTTTATTATATGATTTGAATTAGTGAAATCTGATTTATGTTTGTCTTGAAGAGCTTATTTACTTTTAACCAAGTAGGTAGAAACATTTTGCATGTAGTTGCATTCATACAAATAGGTTGCATTTCATACATTCTATCATTCCTCTTCACTCCTTTATAGCTTCTCTTGAGCTTAGCATGAGGACATGCTAATGTTTAAGTGTAGGGAGGTTGATAAACCACTATTTTATGGTTTATCTTGTGCTCAATTGAGTGGTTTTTATCAACTCTTTACCCACTTATTCATACTATTTGCATGGTTTTACATTTGCCTTCCTAATTATGTGCTTTGATTGAAAATATGCTTCTTTGGCCTTAAGTTCCCTATGTTTAATCCTCTCTTATTACCATTAGATGCCTTGATATGTGTGTTAAGTGATTTCAGAGATTACAGGGCAGGAATGGCTCAGAGGATGGAAAGGAAGCATGTAAAAGTGGAAGGAATACAAGAAGTTGGAGAAATTGCTAAGCTGTCCAGCCTGACCTCTTCGCACTCAAACAGCTATAACGTTCGCTTCAGAGATCCAAATGATGCAGTTCCAGTTGCGTTAGAAAGCTAACATCTGGGGCTTCGATTTAATATATAATATGCTATAGTTGCTCTGACGCTAGGCGATGCAAACGTGTGCTCCACGCGGATGCATCGCAGTGGCAAAAATCAGCATGGCAGATTTCTTCTCCAGCGATTTCTGGGCTGTTTTTGACCCAGTTCGCGGCCCAGAAAACAAATATTAGAGGCTATAAAGTGGGGAAATCTATTCATTCATAATAATAAGCTGATAATACACAATTTTAGGATTTAGATGTAGTTTTTAGAGAGAGAGGTTCTCTCCTCTCTCTTAGGATTAGGATTTAGGATTTTTATTATGTTTAAGCTATGATCTCTTCATTCCAGGTTCTATGTTCCTTCAGTATTTATTTTCTACTTTTATTTACTCTAATACTTTTATTTGTATTTGATTTATGTTGCTCAATTTAGCTTATAAACCTTTCCATGTTAGATTTGAATTTATGTTTAGACGTAATTTGATGTGTTTCAGATTTATGAATGCTTTTACTTTAATTTAGAATTTTCCCTTTTGGCTTTGGTTGAGTCATTGGAGACCCTTGAGTTGTCAAACTCATTGTTGATTGAAAATTGGAATTCTTCAAGAATTAATTCGAGTTCCAATAACTCTAGCCTTTCCCAAGGAAAGACTAGGACCTGAGGAATCAAAATTAATTCCTCCACTTAACTTACCTTCATAGGTAGATGTTAACAAAGTGGGAGAAAAAATCCAATTCTCATCACAATTGATAAGGATAACTAGGATAGGACTTCCAGTTCTAATACCTTGCCAAGAGTTTATTTTATTATTACTATTTTATTTTTCTTATCATTTAACATACTCGTTCCTTACTTTTAAAACCCCCAATTTACAAGACTCATAACCAATAATAAGAACATACTTCCCTGCAATTTCTTGAGAAGACGACCCGAGGTTTAAATACTTCTGTTATTAATTTTAAAGGGGTTTGTTACTTGTGACAACCAAAATGTTTGTAAGAAAGGTTGATTGCTTGGTTTAGTAACTATACTTGCAACGAGAGTTTACTATAACTTCTAAACCATCAATCTTCAGTTCTTCAAAATGCAGTCTAGAATTTTTCTAGCTGTTCTTTGAGGGCCAAAATCTCCTCCACTCTCAGATGAGTGGCAGGCCTCTAAAATGGACTGGAATTCTGATTAAGGCACACACCGTCTAATTACCTGGTCAGCACCACATCTCCATAAATATGGATCATCCTATATATAATATTTGGACTCGCTTTTTAGCTTGTCTCTTTGATGCTTAGTAAAATTTAGAGGAAAAGTGTGGCTAACTAGATAATTAGCTACAGGTGCATACCAATGAACTACTTCGAATACTGCATGTAAGCTATCAAATGGAAAATTATCATTTATAAGAGTGGGGTCATCCTTAATGTGCTCAAGGCAACTCAAGTGGTCTGCTACTAAATTTTGGTTACCAATCCTATCCTTAATTTCTAAATCCAATTCTTGCAGCAGCAGTATCCAACGTATTAGCCTTAGTTTGGACTCATTTTTAGCTAGTAAATATTTTAGAGCTGCATGATCTAAGTACACTACTACCTTAGTACCAAGTAAATAGGCTTGGAATTTATCCAGAGCAAAAACAATAGCTAGAAGCTCTTTTTCAGTAGTAGTATAGTTAGATTGAGTATCATCTAAAGTCTTAGATGCATAAGCAATTACAAAAAGGATCCTTACCTTTGCGCTGAGCCAGCGCCGCTCCTACTGCATGGTTGGAAGCATCACACATAATTTCAAATGGCTGGCTCCAGTCTAGTCCTCTCACAATTGGAACTTGAGTTAGGGCGATCTTCAGCTTATCAAATGCTTGCATACAATCCTCACTGAACTCGAACTCAATATCTTTCTGCAGCAATCTCGATAAAGGCAATGCTACCTTACTGAAGTCCTTAATGAATCTCCTGTAAAAACCTGCATGGCTAAGGAACGAACGGTCTTCCCTTACGGAGGAGGGGTAAGGTAAACTAGAAATGACATCTACCTTTGCTGGATCTACAGAAATGCCAATATTAGACACAACATGTCCTAGTACAATTTCTTGTTTTACCATAAAGTGACATTTTTCAAAATTTAATACAAGGGTTGAACTAACACATCTGTCTAACACTCTAGATAAACTATCCAAGCAAAGGCTAAATGAATCACCATATATGCTAAAATCATTCATGGAAACCTCCATATAGTTCTCAATGAGATCAGAGAAAAGACTCATCATGCACCTTTGGAACGTAGCTTGTGCATTGCATAAGCCAAAGGGCATTCTCTTATAAGCATAAGTCCCAAAAGGACATGTAAAATTCGTTTTTTCCTAATCTTCAGGAGCTATATGAATTTGAAAGTATCCTGTATAACTGTCTAAAAAGCAGTAATGGGATTTACCTGACATGCGATCAAGCATCTGATTAATGAATGGCAAGGGGTAATGATCCTTGCGAGTGGCTTGGTTGAGACGCCTATAGTCAATGCAAACTCTCCATGAATTCTGCAGTCTAGTTGTCAGGGGCTCTCCATGCCCATTTCTTATTGTTGTGACTCCAAACTTCTTGGGCACCACTTGTACTGGACTGACCCATTCACTATCTGAGATGGGGTAAATGATATCTACTTCAAGTAGCCTGGTCACTTCTTTCTTGACAACTTCTAAGATGGTAGGATTCAATCTTCTTTGAGGCTGACGGACAGGCTTTGCTCCCTCTTCTAAAAATATTCTGTGCTCACAAACTTGAGGGCTGATGCCTACTATATCCGCCAAGCTCCATCCAATTGCTTTCTTATGTTTTCTCAGCACATTAAGCAATTGTTCTTCTTGTTGGAAAGTGAGTTCCCTTGCAATGATAACTGGAAACTTCTGCTTATCCTTAAGGTAAGCATACTTGAGGTATGGAGGAAGGGGCTTTAATTCCAATTTCTTTTCATGGCTAGGTTCTGGATCATCTGGGGCTGGTGATAATGGCAAAGGGTCTTTATCATGTTCAGAGGGTGTCCCCACACTTGGACCTTGCTCTATGTGCTTCTCTTCTATTTCTTCTTGGTGAACTTCAGCTACAGTTTCATCAATGATGTTGCACTGGAAGATAGAATGATCTTCCGGAGGGTACTTCATAGCTTCATTTAAACTGAAACTCACTGTTCTACCATCTATCTCAAAGGAGTAAGTTCTTGAGAATGCATCTAGCTTGAACTTTGAAGTCTTCAGGAATGGTCTTCCAAGCAGGATTGATGATGGTCTTCCTGAGTCATTAGGGGGCATTTCCAGGATATAGAAGTCAATGGGAAATGTGAGCCCCTTAATGCTCACTAATACATCTTCAGCAATTCCAACTACTGTAATAATGCTTTTATCTGCTAACACAAAACGAGCTGCCGACCTTTTTAAGGGAGGGAGCCTCAAAATATCATATATAGACAAACGTATTATACTAACACACACTCCTAAATCACACATACAGTCAGAAAATATTACACCTCCTATGGTACAGTTAACCATACATGGACCTGGATCACTACATTTTTCAGGTATACCTCCCATTAAAGCAGATATAGAACTACCTAAAGGAATAGTTTCTAATTCATTAATTTTATCTTTATGTATGCATAAATCTTTTAGAAACTTTGCATATTTAGGTACCTGCTGAATAACATCAAAAAGGGAAATAGTTACCTCAACCTTTTTGAATATTTCTACCATTTTGGGGTTAAGTTCCATCTGCTTTCTGGGCTTCCTTGCAAGTTGTAGAAATGGGATAGGAAGGGCGTTACTTGCAGCTTCTGCCTCCTTTGGTGTTTCATTCTGTGGTTGAGCTGATTCTTCTTCAACTATGTTTTGTACGTCCTCTTCCTCTTCAGCATCTTCCACTTCCACCACATCCTCAGCTGGGACGTGTTTTGGTGAGCTTGGCTCGTCCTGGTTCCTCTCTTGCAATGTGGTTTCGGACCTTAAAGTGATGGCATTGATGCCACCTTTGGGATTAGGTAGGGGTTGAGAAGAAATTCCACTAGAGCTTAAAGGTTGATTGGTGGAATTAGATGATGAATCTAACCAGGAGACGAGAGCTTGTAAAGTGGCAGTCAGACCATTTAAAGTAGAGTTCAGCTGCGTCTGCATGTCTTGTTGTCCTTGTGCAAGAGAACGGAGCATCTCGTCATTTGATGAGGAATTGGAATAAGTGATCTGAGGAACTTGTTGTTGGTTGTGCTGGGGTCCTTGGGACTGTCTTAGGTGAGGTGCTCTGTAAGGTTGGTTCTGATTCTGCATTCTGTTATTGTTATTGTTATTCCACCTCTGATTTTCATTATTATCTCTGTCTCCTCTGTTATAGTTGTCCCTCCAACTATGGTTAGAAGTATCCCTCCAACCTTGGTTGGAGTTGTCCTGCCATCCGTGGTTATAGTTGCCACCTTGGTTGTAGTTGCCACCTTGTTGATTGTATCCTTGATTCGGGCGGTCATAGAAGTTGTGAGTGGCTGCCACAGTATTGTCTTCCTGTTGGAGCCGTGAACATCCATCAGTATAATGACTATAATCAGCATAGATCCCGCATACTCTTTGTGGAACCAACTGTTGGCTGTGTTGTGGTGGGAGAGGCTGAGCTTGTTGTGCTTGTTGTTAATTTAACTGCATCTGTTTCAGTAGGTTGGTCATTTCACATATACTCTGGGTAAGAGCAGTAGTTTCAACGCCAGAGGAAACCTCTGCAACAGCTTTTGAGTGGCTGCGCCTCTACCTGTGATTCCTAGTAGACTCAGCTAAGTCGCTGATCAGTTGCCATGCTTCATCTACGGTCCTGTACTTTTTCATTGAACCATTACTAGCACCATCCAGTGTAGTCTTATCCTGGGGGTTCATGCCTTGAGTGTAGCTGATCAACACTAGTCTGTCAATCATGTGATGGGGGCATGCGTCTAGAAGGTTCTTAAAACACTCCCAGTACTCATAGAGAGTCTCCGAGTCACCTTGAATAATGCAGGAGATCTCGTTTCTCAGTCTATCTGTGACTTCAGATGGAAAGTAACTTTCCAAAAATTCTCTCCTGAGCGTATCCCAGTTAGTAACAGACGCTTCAGGTTGAGCGTAGTACCATTCCCTCACCTTTTCCTCAAGAGAAAACGGGAAGGCAGTTAACAGAATAGAAGTTTCATCTGCACCATGACGCCTAACAGTAGAACAGGCTGTCTGGAAATCCCTAAGGTGCTTGATAGGCTCTTGAGCAGGTAAGTCATGAAACTTGGGCATCAAGTTGATTAGTGCAGTCTTCAGTTCAAAATCTGCAGCCAGATTTGGATGACGCACTTGATACGGTTGCCGTATAAAATCTGGGACTCCAGCTTCCTGGAGAGTAATCCTCCGGTTCTGCTATGTTACCTGCACGTGAATCTACTGAATCAGTAGTAAAAGAGCTTGTCTCGCTCTCAGATGGCAGTTCAGATTCGCCCTCAGATGAGACTGGTGAATTGATAACAATCACTTCACCACCCTCAGAGGCTAACCGATGTCGAGCTCGCCTAGTACATGAAAGAGTTCTTTCAATTTCAGGATCAAAAGCGGCTAAGCTCGGATCAGGCAGTGAACGCGTCATTCAATGAGAAAGACATATGGCTCATGGTAACAAAATAAAAATAAAATATGCAAATAAATAAAAATATATACACTAATTAATAATCTAGCACATTATTGCAACTCCCCGGCAACGGCGCCAAAAATTGAATAGCAGGCAGAAGTCGACTAATTAAGAAATAACTTATAGAGTACGTTGTGAGTATAGTTCTTAATAAGCTAAGGTCCGCCTTGTCAATTTAAAAAAGTTGTCACAAATTTTAGAAATAAAAATACTGGGAATATGAGTCCAAGGTCGTCTCCCAATGAGTTGCAGGAAAGAGTGTTATTTTATTAACTAGGAATTTTCCGAAAGTTTGAGAGTTGAATAATGATGAACAATTGAATAATTATAAATTAGAGCAATAAAAATAAACTAAGAATAATTATTAATATTCTAAATAAAAAGCCTTGACTGGGGGAATGATTAATTGGAAGTTCTATCCTTGTTGGGGTCTCTTAAGTGTAATATTAAAAAGGTTATTGTTTTCACTTAGTTAACCCTTACTAAATAAAGGAAAGTCAAGTGATTAAGCTAACCCTTATTCGCAAATCCTAGTCCTCTCCCTTAGGAAGGTCTAGTGTTAGTGAATACAGAACTAGCCAACAACGTTCAATTTAACTAAGCACTTAAGCCTTCCAACTCAAGTGTCTCCTCTTAATGAACCCCCATGTCAAGTAGAAAAACTACTCCATTGACATGGATATAATACTCATAAAAATATAAGAAGACTTAATAAATTAAATAAAATAAAATAGAGAATTAATAATTAATTAAAAGTAAAGGTAACTCTATTTATTAATAAATCCAAAATGTAACATACTTATCTGAATAGGGTCAATGATCAACTGAAAAGAGTAAAGGAATAGGGAAACAAACTAAAGTAATGTCTTCAACGGAGGTAATGACTCTTCAACATCCAAAATCCAAAGCAAAAACATAAACTATCAATGTAAAGCTAATCTAGATTCAGATCTAAAACTAAAAGTAATCCTAGTATCAATGTATCTGAATGTGTGTGGATGCGTATTGAGTCTCTGCATGTTCCCTAGCTTTAGTCTGTGTTTCTGGGCCGAAAACTGGGTCAAAATGCGGCCCGAAATCACCCCCAGCATTTTCTGTTATTTCTGCAGATCGCGCAGGTCACGCATACGCGTCGTCCATGCGTTCGCGTCATTTAGCGATTTTACTTGTCACGCGTACGCGTCGTCCACGCGTTCGCGTCATTTGTGCAGACTCCAATCCACGCATACGCGTCAAGCATGCGTTCGCGTCGCTGTGATTTTCTCCATTCCACGCGTTCGCGTGAGCCATGCGCTCGCGTCAGTATTCGCTGGTCATCTCCTTAGTTTCTTGTGTTCCTTCTATTTTTGCAAGCTTCCTCTCCATTCTCTGAGCCATTCCTGCCCTATGAAGCCTGAAACACTTAACACACGAATCGCGGCATTGAATGGTATAAAGGAGAGTCAAAATGTACTAATTAAAGGTTTCTAGGAAGCAAGTTTTCAACCATAAACAATACTAGGAAGGAATTATAAAATCATGTAATTCATATGAATAAGTAGGTAATGGCTTGATAAAATCCACTCAATTAAACACAATATAAATCATAAAATAATGGTTTATCAGCTTTGTACCAAATAGCTTGGCATTCAGCTTCATGAGAGCTTCTAGGTACCGAGCAACTTGCTCTACCCTGGTGTCTTCATCCTCATCAGAGGATGAGTATTTATCAAAACTCATGCATTGTAGAAGTGCATGCAAAGGAACCTCTATCGTCTCTATATGAGCCCTAGCTTCCTTTAGTTCTTGGATAGGGATTTCTTGAGTAGGTATTGAGCACTCAGAGGGTGTGCCTTTACTGGCGTTCAACGCCAGCTCTGATGGCTCTTTCGGAGTTGAATGCCCATGTTGTATACCCTTACTGGTGTTAAACGCTAGTTCCCTTACCATTATGGGCGTTGAACACCTAGCAGGGATGTCCTTGCTGGCTTTCAACGCCAGCTTCCCTGTCTGGTTGGGTGTTGAACGCCCAGTAAGGGCTTCCTCACTGGCGTTCAGTGCCAAAGTTTCTACTTGTTTGGGCGTTGAACACCCAGCCAGTGTTCCCTGGCTGGAGTTCAACGCCAGCTCTGCTGGCAGGGTGGGAGTTGAATGCCCAATGAGGGCTTCCTCGCTGGTGTTCAGCGCCAGGCTCTCAGCCATTTTGGGCGTTGAACGCCCAGTGAGATCTTCCTCACTACCGTTTAATGCCTTCCCAGTCTCTCTAGATTCGGCCTCTGTCTCAGTGGTGATGGCCTTGCACTCTTCTCTTGGGTTTACTTCAGTGACGTGGAAGAGTGTCAGGAGGAGTTTCAGGGATTCTCTTGCTTAGTTGACCAACTTATACCTCCAAATTTCTAATGGAGGATCTTGTTTCAGTTATGAAACTATGAGTGGTCTTAGAGAGGCTGTAGACTAGAATGGCTAAGTCAGAAAGGCTCTGCTTAGGAGTCTCCATATTCTCCTGAGAAGATGGGAATGGTGGTCTGTTGTTGAACCTATTCTGGTTCCTTCCACCTTGATTATTATTGAAACCTTGCTGAGATTTCTGTTGATCCTTCCATGAGAGGTTAGGATGATTCCTCCATGAAGGATTGTAGGTGTTTTTATAGGGTTCTCCCATGTAATTCACCTCACCCATGGTGGGTTGATCAGGATCATAAGCTTCTACTTCAGAAGAAGCTTCCTGAGTACTGTCAGTTGCAATTTGTATTCCAGTCAAATGCTGAGAGATTATATTGACCTGCTGTATTAAGATCTTGTTCTGATGGATATTTTTGTTTTGCCAACCCCTAGGCGTCTTCCTTTTGGGGCCTTCCTCTTTTTGTGGATGGTGTATGATAAACCACTATTTTATGGTTTATTTTGTGTTTAATTGTGTGGTTTTATCATGATCTTTGCCCACTTATTCATTAAATTAGCATGCATTTACATTTCCTTCCTAAAATTATTGCATGATTGAAAACTGCTTTCTAGAGACTTTTTAATTACGTATTTTATTTCTCCTTTATCCCATTCGATGCTGTGATCTGTATGTTAAGTGTTTCAGGCTTTATAGGGCATGAATGAGTTGGAGATTGGAAAGGAAGCTTGCAAAAACGGAAGGAACACAAGAAATTGAGGAGATGACCAGCGAGAAGCGACGCGGCCGCATGGATGACGCGACCGCGCGGAGAAGAGCAAATCGCAGTGATGCGGCCGCATGGATGACGCGACCGCGGCATGGAATAGCATAAGTGACGCGGCCGCATGGATGACGCGACCGCGTGGCAAAGCAGAACGTCGAATGACGCGTTCGCATGAGCGACGCGATCGCGTGACATGCGCGATCTGCATAATCTGCAGAATCGCTGGGGGCGATTTCGGGCCCCATTTTGACCCAGTTTTCGGCCCAGAAAAGCAGACTAGAGCCAGAGAACATGCAGAAACCAGAGAGAACATTCATTCCGCATAGTTTTAGTTTTTAGATCTAGTTTTACTCCTCCTCTAGGTTTTTTTCTCTCTACACATTCATAGTTTTTTTTGGATTTGTTATGTTCATTGTTTTGCATTGGGATATTGAGAAGAGTTATTGCCTCATCAAGACTTCGACATTCTAGTTCGTTCTTTTCACTTTTCTTTTACTCTTCCATGTTCCTTAATTTACTTAATTTTACTATTGGATTATTTTAGCATTTATTAATACAAGAATTACTTTTATTTTTAATTAATCCTTGATCATTATTTACCATGTCTTTCTTTAATTCCTTTTCTTACGTTATGAATTTTACATTTACAATGAGCGAGTAGTCCCCTAACTTGATGGGGAGTCGATGAAAGGAATCCTTGAGTTGGAATGCTCAAGAGAAAGATTGTAATTGGGTTTATTGTTGGATTGCTCTCTAGTCACTAACACCAATCCTCCCAAGAGTGGATTGGAACCTGTGGATAGAACAGCATTCCAACTTGTTTGACTTTCCCTTACTTAGTAAGGGACAACTAAACACAATAAATCTCAATTGGCAATTAATCTTGAGAGTACTGCAACAAGAATAGGGCTTCCATCTAATCAACTCCCAGTCAAGGCTTTTATTTAATTTACTTAATTTTCCCAATTTAATTCCCTGTTCAACTTCTTTTAAAAACATCTGATTAATAAAATAGCACACTTTCCTGCAACTCGTTGGGAGACGACCTGGGATCCATACTCCCAGTATTTTAATTTTAATTTTGTGACACCCTTCTAAATTGATAAAGCAGATTTCTGGTTGGTTGAGAACTATACTTGCAATGCATATTTTATAATCATTCTTAATTAGCCAATTTTCGCCCACGTCAGTGTACATCCAACACCAAACTTACGTTTGGTCTTAGGAGGGATTGAGTTAATTTCAATCAAGGGGGAGGCTTGAATGCTGAATCCTTTATGCAAGTGTCTCCCTTGAGAGCCTTCTTTTTAGAATTGCTGCCTTTTAGACAGGCCACATAGGGGGTTTTCTTCTCCAATACCTCTACAAAAGAGATGAGTCAGTTGCTCATCTTCAAGCTCTCTCTGCATGTCAATGAGAAGTGGCTCTTGAGGCTCTTTCATCTCTGTAAGGGGGTGCTCAAAGGCATTCTCAGGATCCTCCTGGTTCTTGATTGCCTTCAATCCCTCAGTAGCAGGCTTCTGAGGTTCAACCTCCTTGGTGAAGACTACTGTCTCATCTTCTTTTAAGGTCTCCTTCCCAGAGAGCATCAGGCTCTTTGTGAAGGCCCTACAGGGATGCACCTCCTCAAACAACTCACTGGGAGAAGTATTAACCAGCTTAGGTGTCCATTAGTCGTAGGTGTGAGTATCTCCTTGAGGGTGGTCACCACCCATAGCACTAAGAGCACTATAACTCTCACCAAGGAGTGCGGCTACAGTCTCCCTATCTAGAACTTCTGTCTTGACTTGGGTCTGAACATCTGTTGCTAACTAATCCAATCTCTGCGAAGGAGAGAACCTGTTTAGGAATTTGTTAACAACCTTATCCTAGTTGTTCACACTTCCCTTGGGTACAATATACCACCAATATTTTGCTCGATCTCTCAGAGCAAATAGGAACAGTTTTAACTTGTGGAATTCAGGATCCACTCCATTGGTGTCTGCAGTGTCACAGAACTGTCGGAAGTCAGAGATTAATTTACTAGGGTCTTCATGTGGGTGTCCGTGAAATTGGAACTTTTGCAACACTGGGGCAATCAGTTGTGCGTTGATCTCAAAGTTGTTAACTCCAATGGCAGATATAGAGATACTTCTGCCATAGAAGTCATAGGAGTAATCACCAAGAACCTTTCTTGCCTCCCCTTTATGTTCGGCCATGTCTTCAGCTTCTTGTTCAAAATTTTTTGAAAAATTTCTTCCGAAGTGTTGTGCTTTAATTTGTTGTAAGAAGCTCCTCCTTAAAGTCCTTTCAGTGAATATCCTTCTTTAATAACCAGAGATGTTCATCCTTTAAGGAATAGCATTTTGAACCAGAATTTGTCTGTTTCCAACGAGCCTCACCATCCTAAAATAAATTAGGATCCAGTCCCAAAATTTTCTGCCTCAAATCATTAGCGACATGAGAATAAAGTCTATTCAAGTTCCAACGACCATTATTGAATAAGCTACATTTAATTTCAAAAAAGAATAAAATTTGAAAAATAAAATGGGGAGATAGTTGTACGTTGTGCATGTAATTTCTCTCTTAAAATTGTGCAATTTAAAGGTGAGCGAACTTCGTTTTTTATATGTTTAAATAAATAATTAAAATACATATGTAATTAATAATAATTCTATTTTTATATGGGTGTGAAATAATTTTAATGTATAAATAATATCTTTTATTTTATCTAAAATTGTTTTAAATAAATCAACTTTTTTAAGTAAAAATTTCAACTGAAACTACATTTTTTTTATAAAAATTAGTTTATTAAAAACTAATTTTTATGATTTATTAATTTGATTTTGAACTAAATAAAACTGATTTTTAATTTTACTTCATCAAATACCCCAAAAAAATTAGAGTAACTTTCTAATGCAATAACTCCTCTCCTATCATGTTGCTACCACTACCAATCCACCACATCCATCACTAACCCAGTTTGCATGTTTCTGTGAAAGCCTATTAATGCCTGCCTTCCTTGAGAGTTTTGGTTCCAACACCACTCAAGGTATCCGATTTGTCTGCTTTTGTAGTCTCAATATTATAAAATTTTTAAATGTGTCGTCGTTCGTTTTTCTGTCATAGTGTTGAACAACTACTCTTTATACTTCAGTGGTTATTTTTTAACCACTTGTTGGTATCTTAGCTGCTATTATTTTCATTAATCATGGATTTGAATTAACCCAGTTCTTGAAAGGAAAAAAAATTTCTATTAGTGACATGATGAGGTTAAAAAATTTTAATATCGAAAAATGTGTGAATTTTATCTGAAAATGGATCTTTTTGGTGTATATACAGGTAGGTGGATGTTGCAGATATAGTAAGGCTAACACGTAGGTAACATGCTGACTCAGTATGTATCCTGTGTGTTGTACACGTGTTGATCATCCCAGCAACACGCACCCTATGTGTTGCACACGTCAGTCATCCAAGCAACACGCACCCTGCGTGTTGTACTCATATCAAATGCTGGTTGGATCACATTCCATCACGTAACCTGTGAGGTGAGTCCTCTGCCTATAAAAACCGAAGCTCATTACCATTTTACTTCACTGAGGGAGAGGTGTTTTAGTACATTGTTGGTGTGATGGAGGACACTGCAAATATAGTGGTTTACCACCGGTGAGATTACATGAAATACATATGAAGGAGTGAGCTTTTCATGTGAGAATATATTTTTTTGTTGTTCCATGCACTATAACGTTTGCAGAACTACAGTACGGTCTCTGTCAGAGCATAGAGAGTGCTATTTTAAAGAGGATGAGTAATATTTTCTAGAGGAATCCAGTTGTCGTATTTGGTGGCCTAATACAGTTAAGATTATGCCGATCATTAACGAAATAAGTATTTAGCAGATGTTTCATATTCACCAGCAAACTCAGGTGCAACATCCAAGGATTGAGTTGTATATTGAGTTTGAATATATAGCCGTGGATGAGATTCAACATGACTCAAACGTGCAAGATGACAGAGCTGAAGCATACGAAGGAATGAACAATGATAGCGAAGAGGAGTTCGAAGCTACGTACGAAGCCGGTGACGAGGACGAGGACAGCAATGGGGGAGGTGAGGCAGTCGCAGAAACTTTAATGGTTCACCATGCAGTAAGTCAACCCATGGAGGTTCCACCTTTTATGCGTAGCTTGGATCTTAACGCCATATATGCACCGGAGTTCCCCGAATTTTCAAATGTAGGTACATAAGGAGTGGATAGTATGTTTTTCTTAATTTTTTTACAAATCGATGAGCGACAATTTATTTTTTGTTATAGGTATTTCTGATCTTGAGGACGGGGAGTTCAGGATCGGAATGGAATAGTTCTAAAAAATCAGTCATCGTGGTAATTCGGAGTTACACTATTTCTAGTGGAGTTGATTACGTTGTTTATGAATCCAAGCCAGAGACATTCTATGCAAAATGCAAGACTTATGGACGTGGGTGCAATTGACTTATCCAAGCCAGCTTGATATAGAAGAAAGCTTGTTGGGAGATTCGGATATACAACAAAAGGCACATGTGTTCTATGGAAATGATTTCACAAGATCACTCCAAGTTGGACTCGAACACGGTTGTTGAGGCTATGAAGCCATTGATTGAATCTGCCCATCCATAAAGGTGAAATCTATGATTTCGAAAGTCCAGGCAAGATTCAACTATACCATTAGTTACCAAAAGTTTTGGTTGCAAAGAAAAAGTTGATAGCCAAAGTTTTCGGTGGATGAGAAGAATCTTACCAAACTTTGTCGTTGTAGTTCTCAACAATGGTTCAAAAGATTCTTGGTTCACAAGTCCAAATAGAAACACGACCCCTGTATAACGGGGATGAAGAGGTGGATGGTGTTAGGATACTTCTTCAGGTATTCTGGAGTTTCAATCTATGCATTAGAACTTTCAAATATTGCAAGTCATTGGTTCAGGTTGACGGCACTCACCTATACGAAAAAATATAAAGGTTGCCTTTTAGTTGCAGTTGCACAAGATAGGAATTAAAATATTGTATCGATTGCTTTTGCCATCGTGGAGGGTGAGACTGCTGATGCATGGCATTTTTTTCTCAATAATTTACCAATGCATGTTGTAAGAAAAGATGATGTGGGTATAATCTTTGATCGTCATGAGTCAATTTGGGCAGTAGTAAATCTTAGCGGAGGTGATTGGAAACCACCAAGAGCATGGTGGATGTTTTGTATTCGACACATTGGTAGTAAATTCTTAAGGAAATTTAAGGTTCCATACTTGCAAAAGCTTGTGGTCAACATAGGGTATTCACGTGGGCATATGCCGTCGACTTATCTGCGAAGAGGGTGGTACCCAGCAAACAGAAGATGTGACACCTAATGTATTGTTGAACAGACTCTCAAGTGTCTAAAAATTGTGTGTCTCTGATATAGCGAACCCAGGCTAGCTTTATGTAGCTTTTAGAGAAAACACTCACAACGGGTTCGATGCCAAAAATCGCCAGGCTCTGGGTAACCAAGAAGTACTGACTGCTATCGGTCTAACCAATCACAACCTCTCCATCAATTAGTAGGCCATATATGTGTAACACATCATCGAGTGTCATTGTAGTCTCTCCGACCGGCAATACGAATGTATGAGTCTCCGGCCTCCACCTTTCCACAAGAGCATTTAACAATGCGAAATGTCCTCTAATCTCTCCAACTCTCAAGATATGGTAGAATCCCGTTATTCATAAGGTTTGGTCACTCGCCGGATGCCACATCTCCGTCGGATCAAGTTTATAGGATAAAAAATTCATGTTAACTCGGTACAGTACAACCGAAATACAAAAAGATTAATTATATTTATTTTTTATTTTTTTATTAATTTTAATAATTATAAAATAAAATAAATTAATAATATTAAAATAGAAAAAACAAAATTTGAATTTTTTATTATTAATATTTATATTATTTATTAGTTTTAGTAATTACAGAATAAAATAAAAAATAATATTAAAATCGAAGCTAAAATATAATTATATATTTTTCGATAGAAAATTATATTTTTATAATACAAGTAACTCTTAATTTTAATAAATACCAATCAGAATGAATTAATAACTTGCTGCAACAAAAAATAAAAAAAAATAATAATTACACAATATTCGATTTTTTATTATTCATATTTATATTATTTATTAGTTTTAGTAATTACATGATTTTAGTAATTACAAGATAAAATAAAATAAAAATAATATTAAAACAGAAAATAAAATATGATTATATATTATTTAATATCAAAGTATATTTTTATAATTATATTAACTATTAATTTTAATAAATACTAATTAGAATAAAATAATAATATTGTAACAGAAAATAAAATACAGAATAATTACAGAAAATTTGAATTTTTAATTATTTATATTTATATTATTTATTGATTTTAATAATTAAAATTAAAATAACATAATAATATTATAACAGAAAAATAAAAAAAATAATATCATATTATAACAAAAAATATCATATTATAATAATTAACAAAAATATCATATGTATATTATTTATTAATTTTAATAATTAACAGAAATATAAAATATCATAATTATAACAAAAAATAAAAAGAATAATATTATAAAAAATTATACATATTAACGACAGAAAAAAAATAGAATAATATTATTTTTGAAAAATCAATATTTATTATTAATTATATTATTTATTGATATTAACGAATATAACAGTACAACTAAATTAATATAAATCAAATAAACATCAACAAATTACTAAATTTATATTAACTAATGAACACTAATAAATTAATTGAAAATAATAAACTTATATAATTAAGATGTCCAAATAATTCATAATATGATCTTTTGCGGACATATAATCATGTACTATTTTAGACATAATAATTTCATTCTCAACTAAAACTAGCGTATTTACTTTCAACTAAATCACAAAATCTCTCTACACAACGATAAAAATGAAGCCACGGTTTTAAAATGACTAAAATGAAGCACTCCACTTCTCATTTTTATACACTCATTGTCATTAATAAAGCTATTTTAATTTCCAGAGCAAGTCTTGTCTCTTGCATGGAGACACCTTCCAAAAGTGGTCAATATGCAGGGTGTGTGTTGTCCAGGTGCTGCCACGTGATGTTTCTGTATTTAAAAACAGTGATAAAGTTAAGGCACCTCGAGAACATCCGACGAATATCTAAATTAAAAAAGGTAACATGTAGGGTGCATGTTATCTTGGAGCTGCACGTAGTGAATTTTTATTGAAAATTTCTGATAAAATTGTCTCGAAACTCTGCAACAAATTCCTGTTAAAGTAACACGTAGGGTGCGTATTGCCTTAAAATTACCACATGGTAAATTTTTTAAGAAAATATCTGATAAAGTTGTCTCAAAATATACCGGAAGATGATACATGACGAATCTCTGATATAGTTACCACAAAATTCTGCGAAAAATAACACGCACGGATGCGAGTTGTGTTAGTATTTTTGAACATTCACATTTTTACAAAACACCCGAAACACTAATATTCAACAAAATGATTTAGTTTAATTTTTAAAATATTTAAAATAATTTAATATAATTTGAGTTCAGTAAATGAAAAAATTGAACCACATGAACACCTCTATCCATGGGATATATATATGTACATCGGTTTCTATTTTTCACAAGTATATCTTTCTCATTTTTTTTTCCATTTGAAAAGAAATATACATACTTCAATTAATAATTTTAATATGTATAACTATATTAGTGTTTTACATTTTTAATACTTACCGTATTTTTATTAACATCTTGTCAATTCTATCATAATCGATTTTCTTTTAAGAGCCTTACTAAAATACGAGTTAAGAGTGCTGTAAGAAAAAAGATTTCACTAAAACTTAGAAAAAATTTCTTTATATTTTTAATACATGAATATATAAAAATTATAAAAATATTCAATTATTATGCACTTAAAATATACCATTTTAATTAAATTATTTTTGAATAAACAGCTATATTATTATCTATCGTATTTTAAACTGAACATTTTAGTCTCAATAAATTTTGATTATTATGAAAATTTCAAAAATTACTCTTATCAAAATATTAAATAGATTAATTCTTTTGTCATTTTTAATAAAATTTTTAATATGTATATTGAATAATAAATTTTTAATAAATTTTTGTTACAAGACAATTAAATAAAAAATCACTTTTTGACCATTTAATTTTCCTTATAAAAGAAATCAATCATATAAAAACTTTTGAAATAATAAAAATTTATCAAACATTAAAATATCCCATCTAAAATTTTCTTAAGATCAATTTAAATATTTATTATAACTATATTACGTGTAAACAAAAAATTAACTATCAAATCAGTAATTTATATAAAATATATATTAAAATAAAAAATACGTATTAAAATATGTAAAATAATATATATATTTATACACAAATTTATAATAATTTGGTAGCTAAATTCTTGTATACATATGTCATTTTAGTATTTATTAAACTTTTGTTAAATGCTATATAGCTAGAGTAAACGCCCAAATTTGATCCGCAAATAAATTCAAATCGTACATTGGGTCCTAGATACCGAATTTTTTATTCTTTAGAAGTTTTCAAAAAATACTTGGATAGATTAATTCCGCTATTACTCTGAATCAAAATTTTAATATGTATATTGAACAAATAAGTTTTTAATTAATTTTATTATAAAATAATTAAATTCAAAAAATATACGATTGTTGTAAAATAAATAAGAAAGAGATAATAAACATAAAATAAAAAAATATAAATAGATAACCTTAATATTAATATTAACTAATATAATTAACTCAATATAATAAAGATAATTTATATATATTGATGAGCGGATATTTTATACGCTTTGTGGGGATAATTTCATATAGTTTTGAGTATGTTTTAGTTAGTTTTTAGTCTATTTCTATTAGTTTTTAGGAAAAATTCATATTTCTGGACTTTACTATGAGTTGTGTGTTTTTCTGTAATTTCAGGTATTTTTCTGGCTGAAATTGAAGGAGCTGAGCAAAAATCTGATTCAGGCCGAAAAAGGACTGCTAATGCTGTTGGATTCTGACCTCCCTGCACTCAAATTAGATTTTCTGGAGCTACAGAACTCGAAATGGCATGCTTCCAATTGCATTGGAAAGTAGACATCCAGGGCTTTCCAGCAATATATAATAGTCCATACTTTGCACAAGGATAGATGACGTAAACTGGCGTTCAACGCCAGTTCTCTGCCCAATTCTGGCGTCCAGCGCCAGAAAAGGATCAAAAACTGGAGTTGAACGCCCAAACTGGCATAAAAACTGGCGTTCAACTCCACAAATGGCCTCTGCACGTGACTCACTCAAATCTCAGCCCCAGCACACACCAAGTGGGCCCCAGAAGTGGACCTCTGCATCATCCATCATAGTCCACTCATATTTTGTAACCCTAGGCTACTAGTTTAGTATTTAAACAACTTTTAGAGACTTATTTTGTATCTCATGACATTTCAGATCTAAACTTTGTATTCTATGACGGCATGAGTCTCTAAATCCCATTGTTGGGGGTGAGGAGCTCTGCTGTGTCTCGATGAATTAATGCAAGTATTTCTGTTTTCCATTCAAACACGCTTGTTCCTATCTAAGATGTTCATTCGCGCTTAACTGTGATGGAGGTGATGAGCTGTGACACTCATCACCTTCCTCAAATCATGAACGTGTGCCTGACAACCACCTCCGTTCTATATACGATTGAATGAGTATCTCTTAGATTCCTTAATCAGAATCTCCGTGGTATAAGCTAGAACTGATGGCAGCATTCATGAGAATCCGGAAAGTCTAAACCTTGTCTGTGGTATTCCGAGTAGGATTCAAGGATTGAATGACTGTGACGAGCTTCAGACTCTTGAAGGCTGGGCGTTAGTGACAGACGCAAAAGGATAGTAAATCCTATTCCAACCGGATCGAGAACCAACCGGTGATTAGCCGTGCTGTGACAGAGCGCGTGAGCGTAGTTTTCACTGGGAGGACGGAAGGTAGCCATTGACAACGGTGATCCACCAACACACAGCTTGCCATAGGGGGACGTGCGTGCGTGAACAAGAAGACAGAGGAAAGCAGAGATTCAGAAGACAAAGCATCTCCAAAACTCCAACATATTCTCCGTTACTGCACAACAAGTAATTTTTAATTTATGCTCTACTGGTTACTCACAATTCAATTGATAAACATAATTGACTTCCTGACTAAGATTTACAAGATAACCATAGATTGCTTCAAACCAAAAATCTCCGTGGGATTCGACCCTTACTCACGTAAGGTATTACTTGGACGACCCAGTGCACTTGCTGGTCATGTGTGCGAAATTGTAAGAGAGTAACAATTTTGTGCATCAAGTTTTTGGCGCCGTTGTCGGGGATTGTTCGTGTTTGAACAACTGACGGATTATTTTGTTGCTTAGATTAGGAAAAAAATTTTCTTTTTGGTTTAGAGTCTTTTATTATTTATCCCTTGTTAAAATACTTTAAACTTATAGCTCAGTTATTTAGAACATGGTGTTTATGTTCATGATAATTGGCTATCATATTTTTAAAACCTTTTTCAAAAATAATTTTTCTATTAAATCCTGTGCCAAACTTTAAGTTTGGTGTTTTCAAAAATAATCTTTCTTAAAATTTTTGAAGGTCCCATAACTCATTTGGCTAGAGCGTTAATCTGTGTTCTTGGTAATTGGGTTAGAGTCTTTTATATTCTTTTCAAAACCTTCTTTTTCATAAATAATATTTCCTCTATTAAATTTTGTGCCAAACTTAAGGTTTGGTGTTTTCTTGTTGATTTCCCTTTGGTTTTCGAAAATTTTGGTTTGGTTTTTTAAAAAATTTTAAGTTTGGTGTTCTTTCTTCATGTTCTTGTGTTCTTGTGAGTCTTCAAAGTGTTCTTGAGTTTTCCTTGTGTCTTGATCTTAAAATTTTTAAGTTTGGTGTTCCTTGGTGTTTTCCCTCCAAATTTTTCGAAAACAAGGAGCATTAGATCTAAAAATTTTAAATCTTGTACTATCTTATTGTTTTTCTCTCTCCTCACTAAATTCAAAAAAAAATATCTTTTCAAAATATCTCTTCTAACTTCCTAACTTCTTATCTTTTCAAAATTTGTTTCAACTAACTAACTAACTTTTTGTTTGTTTCTTAACTTTTTCAAAACTACCTAACTAACTCTCCCTCTCTCTAATTTTCGAAAATATCTTCCCTCTTTTTCAAAAATTTCTTTTTTTATTAACTAATTAATTTCTTTTTTTTTATAAACGAAAAAAAAAAATTTTTTAACTTCAAAATTCAAATCCTTTTTAGTTATTTTATTTTATTTAAGTATTTACTTCTTATAAAATAAAATAAATAAAAAGGTAAATCAGTCCAAGTTATATCCATAGATCCATCATGGACATAAGTGGAAATGAACAGTCCAGGAGGACTCTGGGGTCATATTCTAACCCCTCTACTGCTTCATATGGGAGTAGCATCTGCATACCCTCCATTGGAGTCAGTAGCTTTGAGTTGAATCCTCAGCTCATTATCATGGTGCAGCAAAGTTGCCAGTATTCCGGTCTTCCACAGGAAGAACCTACAGAGTTTCTGGCACAATTTTTACAAATTGCTGACACAGTACATGATAAGAAAATAGATCAGGATGTCTACAGACTATTACTGTTTCCATTTGCTGTAAAAGATCAAGCTAAGAGGTGGTTAAATAACCAACCTAAGGCCAGCATAAGAACATGGAAACAGCTGATAGAAAAATTCCTGAATCAATATTTCCCTCCAAAAAGGATGACACAGCTAAGGCTGGACATCCAAGGCTTTAAACAAGGAGATAATGAATCTCTTTATGATGCATGGGAGAGATACAGAGAGATGCTACGAAAATGCCCCTCTGAAATGTTTTTAGAGTGGGTTCAGTTAGACATCTTCTACTATGGGCTTGCAGAAGGAGCTCAGATGTCTTTAGATTACTCAGCTGGTGGATCTATCCATATGAGAAAGACAATCGAAGAGGCTCAAGAGCTCATTGATACAGTTGCCAGGAATCAGCATCTGTATCTAAGCAGCAACCCTTCCATGAATGAAGAGGTTAAAACAGTAACTGCTGAATTCAGTACTGTAAAACAAGCTGCTGAATTCAATCAGCAATTAGATTTTCTAACAAAGCAGCTAGCTGAATTCAAAGACAGGTTACTGGAGACAAGGATAGCTAATATACATATGGACGAACAGTTTAAGCAAACAAAGCAGCAGCTATCAAAGCAAATAGCAGAAGAATGCCAAGCAGTTCAATTAAGAAGTGGGAAAACATTAAATACCCCACCTCAAGGCATCAAAAATTCAAGAGATGAGCGACCCACCAAAGATTCCCCTGAGGACAATAAGAGCCCAGGGAAAAATAATTCTGGCACTAAAACGCCAGAAAATGGGTGGAAGGCTGGCGCTGAACGCCCAGACCATGCCCAAAACTGGCGTTCAGCGCCAGAAACAAGGCAGGACTGGCGTTCAACGCCAGAAATGGGCAAGAATCTGGCGTTGAACGCCCAAATGGGGCATAATTCAGCGTTGAACGCCCAAAATGGGCACATTTCTGGCGTTCAGGCGCCAGGAACAGACAGTGAGTTGGCGTCTAACGTCACTCCAGCTTCTAACTCTGGTACTCAATTGCCAGTGAGGGATCAGACACACACAAGTGCTGATAACAACCCCTCTAAAAAGGCTTCTTTAACCACTAAGGTTGAGGAATATAAAGCCAAGATACCTTATCCTCAAAAACTCCGGAAAGAGGAGCAGGATAAGCAATTTGCTCGCTTTGCAGATTATCTAAGGACTCTTGAAATAAAGATTCCTTTTGCAGAGGCACTTGAGCAAATACCTTCTTATGCCAAGTTCATGAAAGAGATCTTGAGTCATAAAAAGGAGTGGAGAGAAACAGAAAGAGTTCTCCTCACTGAAGAATGCAGTGCAGTCATTCTGAAAAGCTTTCCTGAAAAGCTTAAAGACCCTGGGAGTTTTCTGATACCATGTATATTGGAAGGTGATTGCACCAAGACAGCCTTATGCGATCTTGGGGCAAGCATCAACCTAATACCTGCATCCACTATCAGGAAGCTTGGCTTAACTGAAGAAGTTAAACCAACCCGGATATGTCTCCAACTTGCTGATGGTTCCACTAAATACCCATCAGGCGTGATTGAGGACATGATTGTCAGAGTTGGGCCATTCGCCTTTCCCACTGACTTTGTTGTGCTGGAAATGGAGGAGCACAAGAGTGCCACTCTCATTTTAGGAAGACCCTTCCTAGCGACTGGACGATCCCTCATTGACGTCCAACAGGGGGAAATAACCCTGAGAGTCAACGATAACGAGTTCAAGTTGAACGCTGTCAAAGCCATGCAGCATCCAGACACATCAACAGACTGCATGAAAGTTGACCTTATTGACTCTTTGGTAGAAGAGATCAACATGGCTGAGAGTCTCGAATCAGAGTTGGAAGACATCTTTAAAGATGTTCAGCCTGATTTGGAGGATTCAGGGGACATGAAAGAGCCTCTGAACTTTCTTCTAAAAGAGGAAAAACCTCCTAAACCAGAGCTCAAGCCACTGCCACCATCCTTGAAATATGCATTTCTAGGAGAAGGTGACACCTTTCCAGTGATCATAAGCTCTGCTTTAAATTCACAGGAAGAGGAAGCACTTATTCAAGTGCTAAGGACACACAAGACAGCTCTTGGGTGGTCCATAGGTGACCTTAAGGGCATAAGCCCAGCTAGATGCATGCACAAAATCCTATTGGAGGATAATGCCAAACCAGTGGTTCAACCACAGAGGCGGCTAAATCCAGCCATGAAGGAAGTGGTGCAGAAAGAGGTCACCAAACTACTAGAGGCTGGGATTATTTATCCCATTTCTGATAGCCCCTGGGTGAGCCCTGTTCAAGTCGTCCCAAAAAAGGGAGGCATGACAGTGATTCATAATGAAAAAAATGAACTGGTTCCTACAAGAACAGTTACAGGGTGGCGCATGTGTATTGACTACAGAAGGCTCAATACAGCCACCAGAAAGGATCATTTTCCTTTACCATTCATAGACCAGATGCTAGAGAGACTAGCAGGTCATGATTATTACTGCTTTTTGGATGGCTACTCAGGCTATAACCAGATTGCAGTAGATCCCCAGGATCAAGAGAAAACAGCATTCACATGTCCATCCAGAGTGTTTGCTTATAGAAGGATGCCCTTTGGGCTATGCAATGCACCTGCAACCTTCCAGAGATGCATGCTCTCTATTTTCTCTGATATGGTGGAAACATTTCTGGAAGTCTTCATGGATGACTTCTCAGTATATGGAGACTCATTCAGCTCCTGTCTTGATCACCTAAAACTTGTTCTGAAAAGATGCCAAGAAACCAACCTAGTTTTAAACTGGGAAAAGTGTCACTTCATGGTGACTGAAGGAATTGTTCTTGGGCATAAAATCTCAAACAAGGGAATAGAGGTGGATCAAGCAAAAATAGAGGTAATTGAAAAATTACCACCACCTGCCAATGTTAAGGCAATCAGAAGCTTTCTAGGGCATGCAGGATTCTATAGGAGGTTTATAAAGGATTTTTCAAAAATCGCAAAACCTCTAAGCAATCTGCTAGCTGCTGACACGCCATTTGTGTTTAACACAGCATGCCTGCAGGCGTTTGAAACGCTGAAAGCTAAGCTGATCACAGCACCAGTCATTTCTGCACCAGACTGGACATTGCCATTTGAGTTAATGTGTGATGCCAGTGATCATACCATTGGTGCAGTATTGGGACAGAGGCATGACAAGCTTCTGCATGTCATTTATTATGCCAGTCGCGTTCTAAATGATGCCCAGAAAAATTACACAACCACAGAAAAAGAACTACTTGCAGTGGTTTACGCCATTGACAAGTTCAGATCATACTTAGTAGGATCAAAAGTGATTGTGTATACTGACCATGCTGCTCTTAAATATCTACTCACAAAGCAGGATTCAAAACCCAGGCTCATCAGATGGGTATTTCTTCTGCAAGAGTTTGATATAGAAATAAGAGACAGAAAAGGAACAGAGAACCAAGTGGCTGATCATCTGTCCCGGATAGAGCCAGTGAAAGGGACGTCCCCCCCCTTTCTTGAGATCTCTGAGACGTTCCCTGATGAGCATCTATTTGCCATTCAGGAAGCACCATGGTTTGCCGATATTGCAAACTATAAAGCTGCAAGGTTCATACCCAAGGAGTACAATAGAATACAAAAGAAGAAATTAGTTACTGATGCAAAGTACTACTTGTGGGATGAACCCTATCTCTTTAAGAGATGTGCAGACGAAATTATCCGTAGGTGTGTCCCCAGAGAGGAAGCACAGAGAATCCTATGGCATTGCCACGGATCTCAATATGGAGGCCATTTCGGAGGTGAGCGAACAGCCACCAAGGTCCTCCAATGTGGCTTCTATTGGCCCACACTCTATAAAGATTCCCGAGAGTTTGTACGTAATTGTGACAGTTGCCAAAGAGCTGGTAATCTGCCTCATGGTTACGCCATGCCTCAACAAGGAATCTTGGAAATAGAGTTGTTTGATGTATGGGGAATTGACTTCATAGGACCTTTCCCACCATCATACTCAAACACTTATATTCTGGTGGCAGTTGACTATGTATCAAAATGGGTTGAGGCTATTGCCACACCCACCAATGATACTAAAACAGTGCTGAAGTTCCTCCAGAAACATATCTTTAGCAGGTTTGGTGTCCCTAGAGTGTTAATCAGTGATGGGGGCACTCACTTCTGCAATAAACAGCTTTACTCTGCCATGGTTCGGTATGGAATTCGCCACAAGGTGGCCACTCCATATCATCCACAAACCAATGGGCAGGCTGAAGTCTCTAACAGAGAATTAAAGAGAATCCTGGAACGGACAGTAAATACCTGTAGAAAGGATTGGGCAAGGAGCTTGGATGATGCTCTGTGGGCTTACAGAACAGCATTCAAGACCCCTATAGGGACCTCTCCATACCAACTCGTGTATGGTAAGGCATGCCACTTGCCCGTGGAACTGGAACATAAGGCCTACTGGGCAACCAGATTCCTAAACTTAGATGCCAAATTAGCAGGAGAAAAACGATTGCTCCAGCTAAATGAGCTAGAGGAATTCAGATTCACAGCTTTCGAAAATGCCAAGCTTTATAAAGAAAAATAAAAAAAATGGCATGACAGAAAGCTGTCATCTAGAATCTTTGAACCAGGACAGAAGGTCCTGTTGTTTAACTCTAGACTCAGGCTATTCCCCGGGAAACTGAAATCCTGGTGGAGGGGACCATACGTGATTACAAGTGTGTCACCATATGGTTATGTGGAGCTTTAAGATATTGATTCTGATAAGAAGTTCATTGTCAATGGACAGAGAATCAAGCATTATCTTGAAGGCAACACTGAGCAAGAATGCTCAAGGCTGAAGCTAGATTAAAAGCTCAGCAAGGTCCAGCTAAAGACAATAAAGAAGCGCTTGCTGGGAGGCAACCCAGCCATGGGGCAACAATCCTCTAAGCATTTTGCCCTATTTTTCTTTTTTATTTGTTTATATAAAGTTTACTGACACTAAGGTAAAGAATCATTTGCATAAGTTTACAGGGTTACAGAAGGAATTTGCACACAAAACAGAGATAGAGAGCTCAATGGCAAGAAAACGCCAGTAACGGGGCATTTTGGGCGTTCAGCGCCCAAAATGGGCATCCACTGGGCGCTGAACGCCAGTAATGGCAGCAATTGGGCGTTCAACGCCAGAAATGGCCACCCACTGGGCGTTGAACGCCAGGAATGACAGCAAATGGGCACTGAACGCCCAAAACAAGCAGTGTTTGGGCGTTCAAACGCCAGGAAGCCAGGGAGGAGCCAAATCCATTTATCCCACACGTATTTCCATTCTAATTTATAGTTCTATGCTTCAATGCATGATTTTTACATGAACATATCAAGAACCCTGATTTCTAAAATACTTAATTTCTAAAAATCCATCTTTCCAAATTCAATCCAACTCTTTTCAAAATCTTTTTTGAAAACAAATATATCTTTTTCACTCAAAAATCTTTTCAACTAATCCATATCTTTTTCAAATCTTCATATTATCTTTTTCAAAATCCAAATTTATCTTTTTCAAAAATCTATCCTATCTTTTCAAAATTACACTATATCTTCTATCTTATCTTTTCCAATCTTTCGAAAACCCACCCCCCCACCCCTTTATAATTGGGTTCGGCCTTCCCCCTCCTCCATCAACAAGTGCACCTTGATCTCCTTCTATCCCTCTCCTTTCTTTTCTTTTGCTTGAGGACAAGCAAACTTCTAAGTTTGGTGTGTTTTTCCGAGATCACTAAGATCATGGCTCCCAAAGGAAAACAATCCAATCCAAGAGGCAAGAAAGAAAGCGTTCCAAAACCACTTTGGAATCAAGGGAAGTTCTTATCTAAAGAACATTCAGACCATTATCTTAAAGTAATGGGTCTGAGATCAGTGATTCCGGAAGTTAGATTCGATCTGAAAGAAGACGAATATCCGGAGATCCAGGAGCAAATTCGAATCAGGAACTGGGAAGTCCTAGCTAATCCTGAAACGAAAGTAGGAAGGAACATGGTCCAGGAGTTCTATGCTAATATGTGGCAGACTGACAAGCAAAGACTATCTGGAACAGCCTGCTACGAATTTCGGACCATGGTCAGGGGAAAGATTGTTCATACCACCCCTGACAAGATCAGAGAGATATTAAAGCTACCTCAGCTAAAGGATGACCCAGACTCCTTCAACATGAGGATGATGAGAGTAGACATTGGCCTGGATAAGATCCTAGAGGACATATGTATCCCTGGAGCCAGGTGGACCACCAACACAAAGGGCGTCCCAAATCAACTCAAGAGAGAGGATCTCAAACCAGTTGCCAGAGGTTGGCTGGACTTCATTGGGCGTTCTCTGTTGCCCACTAGCAACCGTTCTGAAGTCACAGTTAAAAGAGCAGTGATGATTCATTGCATCATGATGGAAAAGGAAGTGGAGGTTCATCAGCTGATTTCAACAGAGCTTTATAAGATTGCTAACAAAAATTCAAAAGAAGCCAGGTTGGCTTATCCAAGCGTGATCTCTCTGCTCTGCAAGGACGCTGGAGTCAAGATGGGAATAACTGAATATATCCTAATTGAAAAGTCAATCACCAAAGCATCAATGGAGAGACAACAAGCACAGGAGGATCTTATCAAGAAGAGAGCACAGGAATTCCTCCCAGAGATTCCTCAAGCAGAATATTGGGAATATCTTGAGACATCTATCACCAAGATACAGGAAGCTATGGAGCAAATAATAAAACAACAAAAGGAACACAGTCAAATGCTGACCCATATGCTTAAAGAACAAGAGGAGCAGGGACGTGACTTAAGGGAACTGAAGCGCCAAAAGTCTTCTGTGATACCAAGCCTCCCAAGGATCAGAGGAACCCCCATACCCCCAGAATAAAGGTTGTTAATTTCCAATTTCTGCCTTAACTCTGTGACAGTGTCCTTATAAAAGTACCTTAGAAGTCATATAGTAGTAATTAGTATCTATTTGATTTTATCTCCAATTAAGCTATAGTTTATTTTTCTCATCATCATTAAACATGAATAAAATAGTAAGATCTTTTGAATAAGAAGCAATAAAATTTCGAGTTTAAATAAAACAAATTCTAATTGGTTAAATGTGGTGGCAATGCTTTCTGTCTTCTGAATGAATGCTTGAACAGTGCATATGTCTTTTGAATTTGTTGTTTAAGACTGTTAAATATGTTGGCTCTTGAAAGAATAATGAACATGAGACATGTTATTGATAATCTGAAAAATCATAAAAATGATTCTTGAAGCAAGAAAAAGCAGCAAAGAACAAAGCTTGCAGAAAAAAAAAAGAGCAAGCAGAAAAAGCCAATAACCCTTAAAACCAAAAGGCAAGGGCAATTAAAAAGGATCCCAAGGCTTTGAGCATCAGTGGATAGGAGGGCCTAAAGGACTGAAATCCTGGTCTAAGCGGCTAAACCAAGCTGTCCCTAACCATGTGCTTGTGGCGTGCAGGTGTCAAGTGAAAACTTGAGACTGAGCGGTTAAAGTCAAGGTCCAAAGCAAAAAGAAGAGTGTGCTTAAGAACTCTGGACACCTCTAATTGGGGACTTTAGCAAAGCTGAGTCACAATCTCAAAAGGTTCACCCAGTTATGTGTCTGTGGCATTTATGTATCCGGTAGTAATACTGGAAAACAAAGTGCTTAGGGCCACGGCCAAGACTCATAAAGAAGCTGTGTTCAAGAATCATCACACTGAACTAAGAAAATCAACAACACTATCTGAATTCTGAGTTCCTATAGATGCCAATCACTCTGAGCTTCAATGGATAAAGTGAGATGCCAAAACTGTTCAGAAGCAAAAAGCTACTAGTCCCGCTCATCCAGTTAGAATCTGAGCTTCAATCAAAAACTCTGAGATATTATTGCTTCTCAACCTATTAGTCTTCTATTTTATTTGTCTAGTTGCTTGAGGACAAGCAACAGTTTAAGTTTGGTGTTGTGATGAGCGGATATTTTATACGCTTTGTGGGGATAATTTCATATAGTTTTGAGTATGTTTTAGTTAGTTTTTAGTCTATTTCTATTAGTTTTTAGGAAAAATTCATATTTCTGGACTTTACTATGAGTTGTGTGTTTTTCTGTAATTTCAGGTATTTTTCTGGCTGAAATTGAAGGAGCTGAGCAAAAATCTGATTCAGGCCGAAAAAGGACTGCTAATGCTGTTGGATTCTGACCTCCCTGCACTCAAATTGGATTTTCTGGAGCTACAGAACTCGAAATGGCATGATTCCAATTGCATTGTAAAGTAGACATCCAGGGCTTTCCAGAAATATATAATAGTCCATACTTTGCACAAGGATAGATGACGTAAACTGGCGTTCAACGCCAGTTCTCTGCCCAATTCTGGCGTCCAGCGCCAGAAAAGGATCAAAAACTGGAGTTGAACGCCCAAACTGGCATAAAAACTGGCGTTCAACTCCACAAATGGCCTCTGCACGTGACTCACTCAAATCTCAGCCCCAGCACACACCAAGTGGGCCCCAGAAGTGGACCTCTGCATCATCCATCATAGTCCACTCATATTTTGTAACCCTAGGCTACTAGTTTAGTATTTAAACAACTTTTAGAGACTTATTTTGTATCTCATGACATTTCAGATCTAAACTTTGTATTCTCTGACGGCATGAGTCTCTAAACCCCATTGTTGGGGGTGAGGAGCTCTGCTGTGTCTCGATGAATTAATGCAAGTATTTCTGTTTTCCATTCAAACACGCTTGTTCCTATCTAAGATGTTCATTCGCGCTTAACTGTGATGGAGGTGATGAGCTGTGACACTCATCACCTTCCTCAAATCATGAACGTGTGCCTGACAACCACCTCCGTTCTATATACGATTGAATGAGTATCTCTTAGATTCCTTAATCAGAATCTCTGTGGTATAAGCTAGAACTGATGGCAGCATTCATGAGAATCCGGAAAGTCTAAACCTTGTCTGTGGTATTCCGAGTAGGATTCAAGGATTGAATGACTGTGACGAGCTTCAGACTCTTGAAGGCTGGGCGTTAGTGACAGACGCAAAAGGAAAGTAAATCCTATTCCAATCGGATCGAGAACCAACCGGTGATTAGCCGTGCTGTGACAGAGCGCGTGAGCGTAGTTTTCACTGGGAGGACGGAAGGTAGCCATTGACAACGGTGATCCACCAACACACAGCTTGCCATAGGGGGACGTGCGTGCGTGAACAAGAAGACAGAGGAAAGCAGAGATTCAGAAGACAAAGCATCTCCAAAACTCCAACATATTCTCCGTTACTGCACAACAAGTAATTTTTAATTTATGCTCTACTGGTTACTCACAATTCAATTGATAAACATAATTGACTTCCTGACTAAGATTTACAAGATAACCATAGATTGCTTCAAACCAACAATCTCCGTGGGATTCGACCCTTACTCACGTAAGGTATTACTTGGACGACCCAGTGCACTTGCTGGTCATGTGTGCGAAATTGTAAGAGAGTAACAATTTTGTGCATCATATATATATATATATATAGTAATTTATTTGTAAGAGAGAAAGAAGAGAACAATATATGAAAGAGAGTGATTTTTATTGTTATTGTTGTGTCTCTCCTGAGGTGTTAGCCTCCTATTTATATACGTATAACATGTTTACATTTTCAATTTTTTTTAATGCTCTTTTGATGTACTTCATCCTTGAGAATATGAGCCCCACATAGGAAATGGACATTCACATCCCATTCTTATCACAATACTCTTCCTTAGATGTCCATTTAGGAATATACCTCGTTAAAACCTTACTAAAGAAAAACTGATAAATCCCAATTTTGTGGTTTATCTTGTGCTTAATTTGGGGGATTTTATCACCTTTTCTCACATTTATTCAATGAAATAGCATGGTTTTGTAATTCTCCCTTAAATTGTGCTTAAGTGTAAAAACATGCTTTTTACGCCCATAAATTGGTGATTTTGATTCACTTTAATTCCATTCGATGCCTTGATATGTTTGTTGAGTGATTTCAGGTTCATAAGGCAAGTATTGGATGGAAGAAGTGAAGAGAAAAGCATGCAAAGTGGAGAATTCATGAAAAAACAAGGATTGGGAATGCATACATCGACGCGCACGCGTGACAGACACGCACGCGTGGTGACGCGTACACGTGACATGACGCGTACGCGTGGGAAGTGAATTGCCAAGCGACGCGTACGCGTGACCCATGCGTATGCGTCACAGCTCGCACGTGACCTCATTAAAGTAAAAATGCTGGGGGCAATTTTTGAGCTTCCCAGGCCCGAATCCAACTCGTTTCTGAGGGTATTTCATGCAGAATTGAAGATTGAGCAAAGGGAGAGCACTTAGTTGTAGATTAGCATCATGTAGTTTAGTTTCAAGAGATAAAAGCTCCCTCTTCTCTCTAGAATTAGGGTTCTTAGGGTATTTGCATCTTAGATCTAGGGTTTAATTCTTGTTTTCATCTTGTTTTCTTTACAATTTCTTGTTTCTACATCCAATTCTCCTAGTTTGTAGTGTTAATTTCCCTTTTTATGCCTCTTTTAGTTTGTTGATGAACTCATATTGGATTTGGTTTTCTTTAATGCAATTGATGTCTTATGTTCCTTTTTATTATTGAATTGAGTTGTTGATCTTACTTTTCTCGCATTGAGTAGTTGTAGAATTTATCTTTCCTTGCAATTTACCATGCTTTCCTGTTATGCCTCCCAAGTGTTTGACAAAATGCTTGGTTGGTTGTTAGAGTAGATTTTTTAGCATTCTTGGCTTGGAAAGAGGAATTAGGCAATCTTGAGTCATGAATACCCAACTCATGTTGGTGATCTAGAGTTGTTAGCTAATATTGTTTCCATTAACGCTAATATTTTGCTAATTCAATTAGTTAGTTGATTAGGACTTTCGGATTGAGATTAGTTAGTCTTATTTGACTTTCTCTCGTGTGAAGATAATATTATACCTTCTTCCATTGTTAGAGATGACGAATTAGGATAAATTCTTGTTAATCATTGTATGACTAGGATAGAAAGCTTATGTTCTTGATCCTTGCCATGGATGTCTCTCTTTATTAATTGATTTCTTTAGTTGTTTCCTTTATTTTCGTGCCATTTACTTTTTTGCCCCTTTTATAAATCAAATCCCTTGTTCCTCCATAGCCAATAACTGACCACTCATTGCAATTTTTTGTGAGACGACCCGAGATTTAAATACTTTGGTTAATTTTCATTGGGGTTTGTACTTGTGACAACCAATATTTAAATTTGATTGAGAGTTATTAGTTGGTTTGGAACTATGCTTACAACGAATCTCCATTTCTATTAAGAGAAATTCTAGACCGACGATAATGCTTGTGTCAAATTTATGGCACCGTTGCCGGGGAATTGCAATGGTGTTATGTTATTGGCTATTGTACATATGTTGATATTGTGAATATGTTTGCCTTTTGCTTCTTTGTTAGTTTTTGCTAGTTGTATGACTTTGTTTTCTTTGTTTCTTGTTAGCTTTTGTTTTTGTTTTCTCTTTCACTATGAATTCTCATCCTTTTGGCTATGAGTTTGGTTACAATTATGTTGTAGGGAATGAAAGTTTCAATGAGAAACCACATTGTGGGAATGGATATCAATTTAGGGAGGAGCCACATGCCTATGATCAACCTTCATGGCAACACCCTTCTCCAATCTCTCATGGCTGCACTCCACCCTATGATGCACCCAATTATGAACCAAACCCTCAATATTGTTGTCAATCATGCTTACAAGCCTCATACCACAATTCACCTCCATATGATCCTAACCCATATCCACCATACCAACCTCGATATGAGCCATACTGACATAGCGAAAATTGGCGAGTTAAGAAATTATTATAAGAGATACGTTGCAAGTACAGTACTTAACCAACCGAAAATCCGCTTATCAATTTAGAAGGGGTTGTCACAAAATTAGAATTAAAATACTGGGAGTATAAATCCCAAGTCGTCTCCCAACGAATTGCAGAAAGGTGTGCTATTTTATTAATCAGATATTTTCTAAAATGGCTTGAATTGATAAACAAGAAATTAAATAAGAGAATTTGTGTAATTTAAATAAAAATCTTGACCGGGAGTATATTAGTTGGAAGCCCTATCCTTGATGGAGTTCTCCCAAGATAAAAGTGATGATTAAAGGTTGTTCTGCTTAGTTATCCTTTACTGGGTAGAGGAAAGTCAAGTAAGTTGGAAGGCAATTTCTATTCACAAGTCCTAATCCTCTCCCTTGGGAGGGACTAGTGTCAGTGACTAGAGGACTGATGCCAAGGCATCTTAGGCTAGTTTCACTAGCATTTTTCTGTTATTTTTAGTTGTTTTATGCATTTTCTTGAGCCTTAAGTAATCATTTGGGCCAAATAGTCATGCTTGTCTTAAATCATTCAAACATGAAGATTTTGATGCAAATTCCATGAGTTTTTAGTTATATTCCTTGAATGCTATGAATGGAAGAATTCTCATGAATTTTAGCAAGACTTTGATGCAGTTGTTTGGATGATTTCAGGGAAGAAGAGGCTAGGCAAGGAAGCAACAAAATCAATAAAGGAAGCTTGAATATCACATGTGGAGTTTAAGTTCCAGTTTAAGCTTAAACTGGAGCTTAAACGCCAAAACCATGAGAGCTAAGGAAATGCTGAAAGTGGCATTTAACCTCCAGTTTAACCTTAAACTGGAAGTTAAACGCCAGAATTAGAAATGCACTAGGGAGCATTTCCACGTTTAAGCTCCAGTTTAACCTTAAATTGGAGCTTAAACGTGTTCGACTATTTTTTCTCCTCCAGGGTTGCTTTCTCATTTCCACGTTTAAGCTTCAGTTTAACCTTAAACTGAAGCTTAAACGTGCTCGAGCTTGTGCCTCCAGGGAGTGCCAGCGTTTAAGCTCCAGTTTAAGCTTAAACTGGAGCTTAAACGTGTTATATGGAACAGCTTGACCATGCCTTCTTCAAACATAAATAACTTGAGCTACAAAACTCCAAATGAGGTGATTCAAAATGCATTGGAAAGAAGACATCTAGAGCTTTCCAAGCATATATGGCATGCATGGTGGATACTAAAAATTGAGGGAGAAAACAGCCCCGTAATGTGCATAGAAGAGCATAGTACCAACATGCAATCAGGCCAGCTGACCTCTTCACCTTCCATGGAGTATAACTCGAGTTGTAGAACTCCAATTGAGGTGCTTCCAGTTGCGTTAGAAAGCTGACATCCATAGCTTTCCAACGAGGTATAATAGTCTATATTTGGCATCAAATTGGCAAGTTTGACAAGAGAACAAAGTGACGACTCAAGAAAGGGGAGTGCAACGTTTGAGTGTAGTTTAACGGATCATTATCCTTTTTGGATCAATTATGTCACTCTACCCTTCAAGCAAGCAAGGCCCATCAACAACACCAAATCAAGGCCACAAGAATCATCTAGAATAGTTTATTTTCATTTGATTGTAATTTCTTTGAATTTCATTTTCATTTTGTAATTTAGGAAGCCTATTTAAAGGCCTTAGTTTCTGCATTTGAGACGGGGGATTGAGGGGGAATCCAGCCCCTGAGGGGGAAGTTTGGACACACGGAGAACTTTGGATCATTTTCTTTTAGTTTTGTAATTGAATTCAGAGCTATGACTCACTAAACCCCTTTCATTGGGTTAGGGAGCTCTATTGTAATTCAATGAATCAATAATAGTTTTATCTTCTTCTTCAATCTTTTCTCTTGAATTTTGTTAGAAAGCTTCTCGATCTAATTCTATTGGGTAGTTGTCTTGGGAAAGAAACTACCCATAATTGGAATCCTTCAGAACCTTGGGAAAGGAATGGAGGATTCATGCTAGAGAAGCTTTCTCACAGTGAATTGGATTGGGGTTTGGATGGATATTGTGACATGTAATCCTACCAAATTGTGGTTCATGAAACTGTGTGGTATAATCAGTGATCGAGCATCATCTCTTCTTATGAACATTTAAACCAAGGGATTGGGAATTTGTTTGTTTTTAGAGAGAATTGGTGAGCCAAGGGATTGGGATCCAATCATATAAGATTGCCAAGCAAAATTCAATGAATGCATTGGTTGAGGAAGGGATAAAAGTTGTTTTGATTCGGAGATCTCAATATCTCCTAACACCCAATGAACTCCCCATTTCTGATTTACCACTTTCCCTTTACATTCTGCAATTAAATTCATGCAATCACCCCCATCCCTTTTAATTTCAGCAATTTAGCTTCTCGCTCTTTAATTCATGCAATTTTACATTCCGCAATTCTCATCTAAGTCTTGATTCCGCTCAACTAGACACACTTCTAATCCGAATTGCTCATTCAACCAATCCTTGTGGGATTCGACCTCACTCTATTGTGAGTTTTTACTTGACGATAACCGGTGCACTTGCCGGAAGGAATTTTGCCGATCGTGCAATTTCCTAAATCGTGGCATAACTAGTTTATGCGCATCAAGTTTATGGCGCCGTTGCCGGGGATTGGTTTTCGATTGACAATTCTCCAATTGGAAGTTAACTAGATTGAGCAATTTTTCTTTTCTTTTGTTAATAGTTTTTGTTTCAGTTTATTACTGCTAATTTCTGCAAATTTTAATTTGTTTTCTTTGCTTATTCACTTGTTAGCATACT
The DNA here is from genome assembly GCF_059453495.1 of Arachis ipaensis. Taxonomy (NCBI): domain Eukaryota; kingdom Viridiplantae; phylum Streptophyta; class Magnoliopsida; order Fabales; family Fabaceae; genus Arachis; species Arachis ipaensis. Next base: position 40,228,350 of record NC_142442.1, read on the forward strand.
AACCACTAGCTGTTTGTGATATTGCCTCACTATGGAATTTCCACTATCTTTGGATGAGTATTGTTTGAGACTGAGCACATTGCAAAAAAGAAAGGAGTATCCATCATCTTTTGGTCAATCAAAATTCATGAGAAACTCTCCACCACCACAGAATGATTCATGTTATTATGCTCATGGTGGGTGGGAGTATCAGGAACAGGAAACGGGGTACTTCCCAGAGCCACAAAATGGTCCATGTTTTGGTGAATTTGATCACTACTCAAGTTGTGGCTGGGAAGATCAAAACCAAAGAGATTTCACTTATTCACACCCCATTCATCAAGAGCCATCACCTCTGAATTATCCAACCTCACCTCCTAGTTTTACATATCCAAATTCTTCATCACTTGAGCATTTCTCAGCACAAAATTCCTTCTCAAATTCATACAATTCATTTCACTATCCACAAGACTCATTCCACTACACACAAGAGTCATACCACTACCAACACTCCAACCAAAGACTCTATCAGCCCACACAAAACACATACTCCCAGCCACCATATCACAGCCAAGATAATCAACCTCATCAACCCAATCCGAACCAATCACTTCATGATCAGTTAACCAGGATAGAAGGAATGCTTGCAACTATGGGCAGAGATGTGGCTGATTTGAAAAGCTTTAAGGAAGAAGTGATATCCAACTTACAAAATCAAGGTGCTGCCATTCAAAAGCTAGAAGCACAAATTGGATATCTATCAAAGCAAATCCCTACCCACAATTATTCTAGTGATACCATGGCAAACCCAAGGGAGGAATCAGAAGAACAAGAAAGGGAGAAAGTTAATCAAGGGAGATCACACTCCAATGAAACAGAGAGTTGCAAAGAGGAAGGGTTCATTGAACCACAAATTCAGGAAGCTTTTGATGAACAGGATACTCCAACTGTCCAACAACAACCAAGTTCTGAGATCAAGGATGTGAAGGCAGTAGAAACAAGCACCAAAATGAGGATTGTGACCGAGAAACAAAGGACCATATCCATGAAGAAGAGAAGGTCGAAGAACAATCCAACTCCTGAGCCAACAAGCAAGTTCACTCAAGCCAATCACAAGGGAAAGCTTGCTGGAAAGAGGCATTCACAACAAGGGGCACTAACTAGCTCCTTTATCCACTTGAAGTCATTCCTCTTAACAAACTGGAGGAAGAGGAAGAAAGTCAGGAACAGCATGTCAAGCTAATGACAGTAAACGAGCATTTGTTGGGAGGCAACCCAACCAAAGGTAGTTTTTCTTTTGTAGTTATTTCAATAAAAGAGTTAAGTAGATTTATCTGTATTGCAAGGAGCTAAGTTTGGTGTTGCACACCAAAACAATTCAAGGGTGAATGTGAGATTCTAAGTTTGGTGTTCCACCAAAAACTTCATTAAAAGCACATTTCTACCTCAGCATGACTAGTCACTAGCTCCAACCAATCAGGGAAACTACTTAAACAATAGTTTAATTTCTAGTTCATAGTTATTTTCTTAATAAAAGCACATGAGGTTTTCTGCATATGATCCAAATTGCTGCATATGGCAAGGAACTAAGTTTGGTGTTCACACACCAATCTAAGTTCAGAGGCCTACAAACATACATGCATGCTAACCAATTCTCAAAGTGCTTGGGGAACAAGCAACTTCTAATAGCTTTGCAGGAAGACAATCAATCTCATGGAAGGAATATACATCATCATCAAAGAGAACACCAAGGCTAGGAAAGATGATGAACAACAAAGAAGATGCTAAAAGGTTGTATTGTCACTTAATTGCTTGTACTTTGAATTGCTGATATGGGAAGTTTGCATGCACCCCTGCTTTAAGTTTGAGTCATTGCAGTTTTTGTTTGTCTGTTTGTTTAATTTCCAAATAAGTGATAGTCTAAGTGTCTGGATAAACTTCACTTGCTTAAATGTATGCTTGCCATGCTTGTTCTGTTTCCAAAAATAAAAGAAAAGTTTGAACAAAAGTAACTTGGCTCAATTAGTGACAAATCAAGTAGAATTAAGTGGTGGTATGCATGCTTGATTGTTTAGTCAGATCACTGGAAATTGAGTGTAGAATTATCATTTTTTGTGTAGAAATTGAAAACTGTCTATGGATCTTGATGAATAAATGTCTTTGGCCATGAAAAAGAAAGAAAAAGAAGAAGAAAAAGCCACTGAAAAAGGGCAACCAAAAAGCAAAAAAATTGAGAAAATAAGCTAGGCACCAATGGTTTGAACTTCTGAGACAAATGCCTGTGGTGTTTATGTATTTAGGATATGCTTGGATGAATAGGTTCTGAGGAGTGTTTCAACACTCGGTAACTTGGGTTAACTAACCCGGGATTATCAACCAAAAGTCCATTATCAAGAGCAACCTAAATACAAAATATTTAGTCACACAAAGAGGTGCTGGGCACCAATGTCTCAAGAAGAAATGTGAACTAAAATGCCTGGAGTGGATATGTGTAGTGCAGTGATAAGAAAAAGAAAATGCCAAAGGCTTGTGCAACACATGACACTAAGCAAACAAGGAGCAAAGGAGCTCTAAGAAAAAGAAAAGAAAAACAAAGAAGAGAAAAGTGCCAAGGACATAAGAGTAACAAGAGGCCATAGCAGTGTTTGATGGATGCAATGAAAAAGTGATAATCTTACCTGATAAGAATGAAAAAGTGATACTGCAACTTTCTGCATAAAACCCTTCTGATGAACTTCAAGTGCTTACTAATGTAGCCAATTTAATTGCTTTCTGTTTCATACTTTCTTCTCAAATAACTCAGGACTTGCTTAGGGACAAGCAAGTATTAAGTTTGGTGTTGTGATGCCAAGGCATCTTAGGCTAGTTTCACTAGCATTTTTCTGTTAGTTTTAGTTGTTTTATGCACTTTCTTGAGCTTAAAGTAACCAAGAATGGTTAAATGAATAACAAAGCAATGAACCATCCAAACAGTATGATTTTGATGCAAATTCCATGAGTTTTTAGTTATATTACTTGAATGCTATAAATGGAAGATTCTCATGAAAATTTGCAAGACTTTGATGCAGTTGTTTGGATGATTTCAGGAAAGAAGAGGCTAGGCAAGGAAGCAACAAAAATCAATAAAGGAAGCTTGAATATCACATGTGGAGTTTAAGCTCCAGTTTAAAACGCCAAAATCATGAAAGCTGAGGAAAGGGTGAAAGTGGCGTTTAACCTCCAGTTTAACCTTAAACTGGAAGTTAAACGCCAGAAATGGGAAATGCACCAGGGAGCCATTTCCACGTTTAAGCTCCAGTTTGACCTTAAACTGGAGCTTAAACGTGTTCGACCAAGTTTTCTCCTCCAGGGTTGCTTTCTCCATTTCCACGTTTAAGCTCCAGTTTAACTTTAAACTGGAGCTTAAACGTGTTCGACCTCCAGGGTTACCTTTCTCCATTTCCACGTTTAAGCTCCAGTTTAACCTTAAACTGGAGCTTAAACATGTTCGACACCTCCAGGGCTACCTTTCTCCTCTTCCACGTTTAAGCTCCAGTTTAACCTTAAACTGGAGCTTAAACGTGTTCGACCTCCAGGGCTGCCTTTCCTATCTCCACGTTTAAGCTTCAGTTTAACCTTAAACTGAAGCTTAAACGTGTTCGACTGAGTGACCCTCCAGGGCTGCCTTCTTCCATTTCCACGTTTAAGCTTCAGTTTAACCTTAAACTGAAGCTTAAACGTGCTTCCACAAAAGGCATCACTGGAAGTGTCTGGCGTTTAAGCTACAGTTTAAGCTTAAACTGCAACTTAAACGCCACTATTGGAAAAGGTTTCTGGGCCAAAAATATTGCAGTTTAAGTTAGCTTTTGAGCACAAACATTAACTTAAACTTACTCTGGTATGAAACCCAATTGAATATCATGGTTCATGGGATTGGGCCTGAAGGATTGATGAGTCTGGAATTTCAATTTGTTGAGTCATGTGTCATTACTTGATTATCACTAAGTTGGCTCAATGAATGTTACAGAATATGGATCAGCAGCCTCATCAAGATTATGGATCATAAACCCAAAGCAAAAGGAAAGCAGGGAGAGGCCTCAAAGCCCAAGAAACACAACAGAAGCTCAATATAGAAAGTGTATAAATAGGATAGAATTTAAGTGAGGAGGACTGGGGGATTGAGGGGGAATCCAGCCCCTGAGGGGGAAGTTTGGACACACGGAGAACTTTGGATCATTTTCTTTTAGTTTTGTAATTGAATTCAGAGCTATGACTCACTAAACCCCTTTCATTGGGTTAGGGAGCTCTATTGTAATTCAATGAATCAATAATAGTTTTATCTTCTTCTTCAATCTTTTCTCTTGAATTTTGTTAGAAAGCTTCTCGATCTAATTCCATTGGGTAGTTGTCTTGGGAAAGAAACTACCCATAATTGGAATCCTTCGGAACCTTGGGAAAGGAATGGAGGATTCATGCTAGAGAAGCTTTCTCACAGTGAATTGGATTGGGGTTTGGATGGATATTGTGACATGTAATCCTAACAAATTATGGTTCATGAAACTGTGTGGTATAATCAGTGATCGAGCATCATCTCTTCTTATGAACATTTAAACCAAGGGATTGGGAATTTGTTTGTTTTTAGAGAGAATTGGTGAGCCAAGGGATTGGGATCCAATCATATAAGATTGCCAAGCAAAATTCAATGAATGCATTGGTTGAGGAAGGGATAAAAGTTGTTTTGATTCGGAGATCTCAATATCTCCTAACACCCAATGAACTCCCCATTTCTGATTTACCACTTTCCCTTTACATTCTGCAATTAAATTCATGCAATCACCCCCATCCCTTTTAATTTCAGCAATTTAGCTTCTCGCTCTTTAATTCATGCAATTTTACATTCCGCAATTCTCATCTAAATCTTGATTCCGCTCAACTAGAACATACTTCTAATCCGAATTGCTCACTCAACCAATCCTTGTGGGATTCGACCTCACTCTATTGTGAGTTTTTACTTGACGATAACCGGTGCACTTGCCGGAAGGAATTTTGCCGATCGTGCAATTTCCTAAATCATAGCATAACAAGTTTATGCACATAAAGTTTATGGCGCCGTTGCCGGGGATTGGTTTTCGATTGACAATTCTCCAATTGGAAGTTAACTAGATTGAGCAATTTTTCTTTTCTTTTGTTAATAGTTTTTGTTTCAGTTTATTACTGCTAATTTCTGCAAATTTTAATTTGTTTTCTTTGCTTATTCACTTGTTAGCATACTAACCACTAGCTGTTTGTGATATTGCCTCACTATGGAATTTCCACTATCTTTGGATGAGTATTGTTTGAGACTGAGCACATTGCAAAAAAGAAAGGAGTATCCATCATCTTTTGGTCAATCAAAATTCATGAGAAACTCTCCACCACCACAGAATGATTCATGTTATTATGCTCATGGTGGGTGGGAGTATCAGGAACAGGAAACGTGGTACTTCCCAGAGCCACAAAATGGTCCATGTTTTGGTGAATTTGATCACTATTCAAGTTGTGGCTGGGAAGATCAAAACCAAAGAGATTTCACTTATTCACACCCCATTCATCAAGAGCCATCACCTCTGAATTATCCAACCTCACCTCCTAGTTTTGCATATCCAAATTCTTCATCACTTGAGCATTTCTCAGCACAAAATTCCTTCTCAAATTCATACAATTCATTTCACTATCCACAAGACTCATTCCACTACACACAAGAGTCATACCACTACCAACACTCCAACCAAAGACTCTATCAGCCCACACAAAACACATACTCCCAGCCACCATATCACAGCCAAGATAATCAACCTCATCAACCCAATCCGAACCAATCACTTCATGATCAGTTAACCAGGATAGAAGGAATGCTTGCAACTATGGGCAGAGATGTGGCTGATTTGAAAAGCTTTAAGGAAGAAGTGATATCCAACTTACAAAATCAAGGTGCTGCCATTCAAAATCTAGAAGCACAAATTGGATATCTATCAAAGCAAATCCCTACCCACAATTCTTCTAGTGATACCATGGCAAACCCAAGGGAGGAATCAGAAGAACAAGAAAGGGAGAAAGTCAATCAAGGGAGATCACACTCCAATGAAACAGAGAGTTGCAAAGAGGAAGGGTTCATTGAACCACAAATTCAGGAAGCTTTTGATGAACAGGATACTCCAACTGTCCAACAACAACCAAGTTCTGAGATCAAGGATGTGAAGGCAGTAGAAACAAGCACCAAAATGAGGATTGTGACCGAGAAACAAAGGACCATATCCATGAAGAAGAGAAGGTCGAAGAACAATCCAACTCCTGAGCCAACAAGCAAGTTCACTCAAGCCAATCACAAGGGAAAGCTTGCTGGAAAGAGGCATTCACAACAAGGGGCACTAACTAGCTCCTTTATCCACTTGAAGTCATTCCTCTTAACAAACTGGAGGAAGAGGAAGAAAGTCAGGAACAGCATGTCAAGCTAATGACAGTAAACGAGCATTTGTTGGGAGGCAACCCAACCAAAGGTAGTTTTTCTTTTGTAGTTATTTCAATAAAAGAGTTAAGTAGATTTATCTGTATTGCAAGGAGCTAAGTTTGGTGTTGCACACCAAAACAATTCAAGGGTGAATGTGAGATTCTAAGTTTGGTGTTCCACCAAAAACTTCATTAAAAGCACATTTCTACCTCAGCATGACTAGTCACTAGCTCCAACCAATCAGGGAAACTACTTAAACAATAGTTTAATTTCTAGTTCATAGTTATTTTCTTAATAAAAGCACATGAGGTTTTCTGCATATGATCCAAATTGCTGCATATGGCAAGGAACTAAGTTTGGTGTTCACACACCAATCTAAGTTCAGAGGCCTACAAACATACATGCATGCTAACCAATTCTCAAAGTGCTTGGGGAACAAGCAACTTCTAATAGCTTTGCAGGAAGACAATCAATCTCATGGAAGGAATATACATCATCATCAAAGAGAACACCAAGGCTAGGAAGGATGATGAACAACAAAGAAGATGCTAAAAGGTTGTATTGTCACTTAATTGCTTGTACTTTGAATTGCTGATATGGGAAGTTTGCATGCACCCCTGCTTTAAGTTTGAGTCATTGCAGTTTTTGTTTGTCTGTTTGTTTAATTTCCAAATAAGTGATAGTCTAAGTGTCTGGATAAACTTCACTTGCTTAAATGTATGCTTGCCATGCTTGTTCTGTTTCCAAAAATAAAAGAAAAGTTTGAACAAAAGTAACTTGGCTCAATTAGTGACAAATCAAGTAGAATTAAGTGGTGGTATGCATGCTTGATTGTTTAGTCAGATCACTGGAAATTGAGTGTAGAATTATTATTTTTTGTGTAGAAATTGAAAACTGTCTATGGATCTTGATGAATAAATGTCTTTGGCCATGAAAAAGAAAGAAAAAGAAGAAGAAAAAGCCACTGAAAAAGGGCAACCAAAAAAAAAAGCAAAAAAAATTGAGAAAATAAGCTAGGCACCAATGGTTTGAACTTCTGAGACAAATGCCTGTGGTGTTTATGTATTAAGGATATGCTTGGATGAATAGGTTCTGAGGAGTGTTTCAACACTTGGTAACCTGGGTTAACTAACCTGGGATTATCAACCAAAAGTCCATTATCAAGAGCAACCTAAATACAAAACATTTAGTCACACAAAGAGGTGCTGGGCACCAATGTCTCAAGAAGAAATGTGAACTAAAATGCCTGTAGTGGATATGTGTAGTGCACTGATAAGAAAAAGAAAATGCCAAAGGCTTGTGCAACACATGACACTGAGCAAACAAGGAGCAAAGGAGCTCTAAGGAAAAGAAAAACAAAGAAGAGAAAAGTGCCAAGGACATAAGAATAACAAGGGGCCATAGCAGTGTTTGATGGATGCAATGAAAAAGTGATAATCTTACTTGATAAGAATGAAAAAGTGATGCTGCAACTTTCTGCATAAAACCCTTCTGATGAACTTCAAGTGCTTACTAATATAGCCAATGTAATTGCTTTCTGTTTCATACTTTCTTCTCAAGTAACTCAGGACTTGCTTAGGGACAAGCAAGTATTAAGTTTGGTGTTGTGATGCCAAGGCATCTTAGGCTAGTTTCACTAGCATTTTTCTGTTATTTTTAGTTGTTTTATGCATTTTCTTGAGCCTTAAGTAATCATTTGGGCCAAATAGTCATGCTTGTCTTAAATCATTCAAACATGAAGATTTTGATGCAAATTCCATGAGTTTTTAGTTATATTCCTTGAATGCTATGAATGGAAGAATTCTCATGAATTTTAGCAAGACTTTGATGCAGTTGTTTGGATGATTTCAGGGAAGAAGAGGCTAGGCAAGGAAGCAACAAAATCAATAAAGGAAGCTTGAATATCACATGTGGAGTTTAAGTTCCAGTTTAAGCTTAAACTGGAGCTTAAACGCCAAAACCATGAGAGCTAAGGAAATGCTGAAAGTGGCGTTTAACCTCCAGTTTAACCTTAAACTAGAAGTTAAACGCCAGAATTAGAAATGCACCAGGGAGCATTTCCACGTTTAAGCTCCAGTTTAACCTTAAACTGGAGCTTAAACGTGTTCGACTATTTTTTCTCCTCCAGGGTTGCTTTCTCATTTCCACGTTTAAGCTTCAGTTTAACCTTAAACTAAAGCTTAAACATGCTCGAGCTTGTGCCTCCAGGGAGTGCCAGCGTTTAAGCTCCAGTTTAAGCTTAAACTGGAGCTTAAACGTGTTATATGGAACAGCTTGACCATGCCTTCTTCAAACATAAATAACTTGAGCTACAAAACTCCAAATGAGGTGATTCAAAATGCATTGGAAAGAAGACATCTAGAGCTTTCCAAGCATATATGGCATGCATGGTGGATACTAAAAATTGAGGGAGAAAACAGCCCCGTAATGTGCATAGAAGAGCATAGTACCAACATGCAATCAGGCCAGCTGACCTCTTCACCTTCCATGGAGTATAACTCGAGTTGTAGAACTCCAATTGAGGTGCTTCTAGTTGCGTTAGAAAGCTGACATCCATAGCTTTCCAACGAGGTATAATAGTCGGCATCAAATTGGCAAGGTTGACAAGAGAACAAAGTGACGACTCAAGAAAGGGGGTGCAACGTTTGAGTGTAGTTTAATGGATCATTATCCTTTTTGGATCAATTATGTCACTCTACCCTTCAAGCAAGCAAGGCCCATCAACAACACCAAATCAAGGCCATAAGAATCATCTAGAATAGTTTATTTTCATTTGATTGTAATTTGCTTTGAATTTCATTTTCATTTTGTAATTTAGGGAGCCTATTTAAAGGCCTTAGTTTCTGCATTTGAGACGGGGGATTGAGGGGGAATCCAGCCCCTGAGGGGGAAGTTTGGACACACGGAGAACTTTGGATCATTTTCTTTTAGTTTTGTAATTGAATTCAGAGCTATGACTCACTAAACCCCTTTCATTGGGTTAGGGAGCTCTATTGTAATTCAATGAATCAATAATAGTTTTATCTTCTTCTTCAATCTTTTCTCTTGAATTTTGTTAGAAAGCTTCTCGATCTGATTCCATTGGGTAGTTGTCTTGGGAAAGAAACTACCCATAATTGGAATCCTTCGGAACCTTGGGAAAGGAATGGAGGATTCATGCTAGAGAAGCTTTCTCACAGTGAATTGGATTGGGGTTTGGATGGATATTGTGACATGTAATCCTACCAAATTGTGGTTCATGAAACTATGTGGTATAATCAGTGATCGAGCATCATCTCTTCTTATGAACATTTAAACCAAGGGATTGGGAATTTGTTCGTTTTTAGAGAGAATTGGTGAGCCAAGGGATTGGGATCCAATCATATAAGATTGCCAAGCAAAATTCAATGAATGCATTGGTTGAGGAAGGAATAAAAATGTTTTGATTCGGAGATCTCAATATCTCCTAACACCCAATGAATTCCCCATTTCTGATTTCCACTTTCTCTTTACATTCTGCAACTCAATTCATGCAATCACCCTCATTCCCTTTTAATTTCAGCAATTTAGCTTCTGCTCTTTAATTCATGCAATTTAAGATTCCGCCATTTCAATTTCTTGTCATTTACGTTTCCCGCCAATTTTACATTTCGCAATTCTCATCTAAGTCTTGATTCCGCTCAACTAGACACACTTCTAATCCGAATTGCTCATTCAACCAATCCTTGTGGGATTCGACCTCACTCTATTGTGAGTTTTTACTTGACGATAACCGGTGCACTTGCCGGAAGGAATTTTGCCGATCGTGCAATTTCCTAAATCGTGGCATAACTAGTTTATGCGCATCAAGGACGATCCAACAATAAACCCAATTATAATTTTTCTCTTGAGTGTTCCAACTCAAGGTTCTCCTTTCAATCATCTCCCAATCAAGTTATGGAACTACTCGCTCATTATGAATGTAAATTTCACAAAATAAGGAAGAGAAATAAAGAGAAACATGATAAATAATAATAATAATCACAGAGACCAATTAAAGATAAAAATAATTCTTGTATTAATAAATTCTAAAAATAATCCAAAAGTAACTCTGAATAAATTAAGGACATGGAAGAGTAAGGGACAAGTAAGGAAACAAACTAGAATGACGAAGTCTTGGCGGAGGTAATAACTCTTCTCAATATCCCAATCCAAAAAGCAATAAAAACGAAATTCTAAGAACTATGAATGTGTAGAGAGAAAACCTAGAGGAGGAGTAAAGTTAGATCTAAAACTAAAATTATGCGGAATGAATGTTGTTTTTGGTCTCTGCATGTTTCCTGTCTCTAATATGCTTTTCTGGGCTGAGAACTGGGTCAAAACAGGGCCCAAAATCGCCCCCAGCGAATTCTGCAGATTCTGCAGATCGTGCACGTCACGCAATCGCGTCATCCAGGCGTTCGCATCATCCAGCGTTTTGCCTTGCCACGCGTGCGCGTCGTCCACGCATTCGCGTCACTTGTACAGTTTCCAATCCATGCGTTCGCGTCAGGCATGCAAGCGCGTCACTGCAATTTCCTCTATTTCGCGCGGTCGCGTAAGCCATGCGTCCGCGTTACTTCTCGCTGGTCATCTCCTCCATTTCTTGTGTTTCTTCCATTTTTGCAAGCCTCCTTTCCAATCTCCAAGTCATTCATGCCCTATAAAGCTTGAAACACTTAACACATAGATCATGACATCGAATGGAATAAAAGAGAATTAAATTACATAATTAAAAGTCTCTAGGAAGCAGTTTTCAACTATGGAGTAATTTTGGGAAGGAATTGTGAATACATGCTAAATTAATGAATAAGTGGGTAAAGATTCGATAAAACCACACAATTAAACACAATATAAACCATAAAATAATGGTTTATCACATACCTAGAACCACCATTCCAATACCAATACTCCCATGAACCACAAATTCTATACACACCACCTCAAGACTTCCACCAATATGAACCACCTTTCAATTACAATACCTTTCCCTCAAACAATGAACCCTCTCTTCCACCACCTCCAATAGATGAAGGTCTCCATGCCCTCATGCTAAAGCAAAGAGATCTTAGATCTTATATCCTAAGGCAACAAGAGGAGACGGAAAAGGAGTTCAAGGAGGTAGAAGCCAAGATTGCTATTGTGATGGAAGCCGTTAGCAACATGGTCTCATCCCACCTAAGCTTACGTGATCAAGGCACTCCCATTGTTGAATGTGGAGAAGCACTCAAGGATCTTAGTGAGGGAATAGACTTGAAGCTTCAAGGCGAAGAGGAGGAGTTAAAGCAAGAAGTGCAACAAGAGGATGAGGTAGAGATTATTGGACAAGAGAAAGTAGTGGTTGAAGATTTAGGAGATGTTGAGTGCAAATAGGAATCTAGAGTTGAAGAGCCCTCTTCCATGGAGTTTGAAATTAGTGTTGAGGAGGATAGTGCACAACCTCCAAGGCACAATGTGATTGAAGAATTGGAAGAAGTTGGGCAAGCAACAAGTCCTCCTATATATGATGATTCCACATCAACATATGATCCTTTTGAGTTTGAGGAATCCTTCCCATTGAAATTGGAATTGATGATGAGGTAGATTTCACTAAACCTCCTATCTATAATTTGAGTGATGGGGAAGAGCTAGAAGACATTGGTGAAGGAGCACTTGAACTTGAGGAAGCTTGGAAAGAGGTAGAGCTTGAAGAACCTTGCCAAGCGGTGGAAACCTCTAGAAGAGGATGGACGGGAGTGGAATGTGCTTTGTCAAGATTGTTGGGAACTTCTCTACCTAAGTTGCCACCTAATCCTTCATTTGAGTGGGTAAAATTTCTAAATCTTAGCTTTATTATCCCACTTGAATTTGGCTTGCTTGAAATGGATAGCCAACTTAGGGTGCTTTGTGGAATTAAGCATAAGAAGAGGATGTTTAGTGGTCGGCGTTGTATGTCTAGGCTCATTATGGTTGGAAGCTCAAAATTGAGGAGTATGGATTGGTGTGGTTCTCAAATAGATGGGTCTAGGAGGGTAGTTTAGTGCCTTCATGAGAATTCGGCTTCTCCACCACCCGGAGGGAATCAACATGACCAACTTGAAGACGGGTGTGAAAACAAAGTGTGGGATCCCGGATTACTAGAGGAAGATCAATTTTGGGAGCTCATGGTTTGTGAAGAACTCCATCAAAGCTTGGAGATATTAACTTTAATGATGGAGCTTATTGGAAGTCCAAGCTTGGGTGGATGTTCAGGGATGGATTCAAGCACAAGCCACCTTGATGAAGAACTCCCCATAAGTCCAACTTAAGGACAATAAACAAAAGTGCTAGGTGGGAGACACCCCACCATGGTAACATCTTTCCCTTTTTCTATTTTGTGAATATTGGTAAAAATTGGTTTAATTTCATGTTTTGTTTGGTTAGTTGAGTTTATTTGGGAGTGTAGTAGGTTAAATAAGGTTTTATGGTGTTTTGGTGGCTGTTTGGAGGTTTGGAATGCTTGGTTTGGTGCAAGAATATGAAAAATTTTGAAAAACAGAGCACCATGCCACACATACGCGCCACCCACACGTACGCTTGACACCAAGAATTTCGACCACCCACGCGTATGCGTGGATCCAAAATTTTCACCCCCATACAAATTCCAGAGAGTTGTGCGAGTTTTGGGTGGGAATTGTACTTTTAGCACAAAACCCACCCACGCGTACGCGTCACCCCACGCGTACGCGTCGCCTCTCTGAATAACCCACCACGCATACGCGTGGATTGCCCTCTTCACCTATCTTCTTTTCTTCTCTTCTTTCCATTTCTTTCCTTCTTCTTTCTTCTTCCCTTTTCTTTCCACCCTTCAATCATCATCCAACACTACCAATCACCATTTATTACCATTTATTTTAGTTAGTTTGATTTTTATTTTTTTACTTTTTCTTATGAGTGTTGGATTATTGATCTTGTTTACTATCCATTATTGCTTATTACCAATAAGATGTTATTTTAACATCATTGTTGTTAATTGCCATTGTCGAATTCTTTGTTGAGGTTACACCTTGTTACTTGGTTTTGAACTTTTCATGCTTAATTTTGTGAATACCAAGTACATGTGACGTTGCCTTCAAGCATCTTAACTCTTTTGAATTGCATGTTTTGGCCACCATGCATTCATCATTCATTGTTAGGCAATTGTATATTATCAATGTATTTTTTTAGGTGATGCATGTTGTGATTGACCCTTATTCATATCACCTATTTCCTGCATTGAGATTTTGAAATTGTGAAATTGGATCGAAAGCTTACCTAGTGACATGTTTTTGAGCTTTCTAAGCTTTGTGGACCATGCTTGCTATGTGATTGATTTTCACTTCTATCTTATTTTCCTAAGTTCCATAGCACCCATGTGTTCCACTCCTATGGCACTTAGGTGTTGCAAATAAACTTCAATATGTGTCATTTTTTGATGTGTGAGCTCTCTATTTCATTTGGTTCATTAAAGTTTTCTTGCACATCAATCAATACACATGCATTATCTAATTTCACAATTGCTTGATTAATTGCTTGAATGCTTTTATGCTTCTTCACTACTTGTTTGTATCTTAACTTACAACTCTTTTAAAGTATTTTAAGCACACTAGAATGAGTGAAGTATATGCTTTCTTTTGTGTACTTGTGACATAGCTTTTTATGCTAGTGTGTGTGTGTGTTCTAAACCGCATGCAACTTATAACTCACACACCTATTTTTCATCAATGTCACACTAATTCACTCACTCAATTCTAGTGATTTACCTCAATCCAACAATATATGCTTCCTTGCTTTTGTATTTTCTCATCCTACGGTGTTATTTTTTATTCTTCATAACTGATGCACCATAAGCAAAAACGGAAGTGGGAGAACAACATGCAGCAGCCGATTGATCCACCAGCTGAAGGTGACAACTCAGAAAGTCGCCGTACCCCCTTGCTCATCTTTGAATGCACCAAGGACGGTACAAACTTTTAAGTGTGGGGAGGTCGTCCGACCACTTGGAGTTTTTGGGTGACAAGTTTCTAATCCCAACACTTTTGCATTTCATTTTTTTTAGGTCTTTTAGGATTTTTAGTTGCATTTTCTTATTTTGCATATATACATAATAAGCTTAGCTAAAATAATGACATTTTCCAAGAAATTTATCTATAGGGCACCCCAATTGATTGAAAAAAATTTTTTAGAACTTGCTTGAATTATATATATTGTGGAACATGATTTTTGAGCTAAGAACACAAGCATGTGAGTTTTGAGCCTAATTGTGTGGTTACATCATATAACACTTATTTTTATTCTTGTGTGCATTATTCTCTTTCTATGATTGTAATCTTTGATTTGTTTGACTCTTTATATCCATTATTTTGTGTATGAATGCATTTGTATGATTGAGGTCATTGTTTCAAATAGCTTACTTACCCAAATAGCCTACCTTTTATCTTCCATTGTTAGCCAACTTTGAGCCTATGCTAAACTCATTTGTTCTTAATTTTAGCACATTACAAGCCTAAGTGAAAAACAATAATTGTTCCTTGTTTGGATCTTTGATTAGCTTAGGCTAGTGAGAATGTTTATCATTTGATTTTGGGAGAGTTGGGAACATTGGGTAGAGATAAAAATATATTTTGTAGTTTTGTTGAAAATCATGGAAATTGGGTACATACTCATGCATTAAATATGTAAAACCATATGCATTGGTACCTTTGTATATAATTCACCAAAAAGAAAAAAAATTTAGAAAAAAATATATATTAAAAAGAAAAAATAGAAAAAGAAAGAAAAAGAAAAGCAATAAGAAGGGGACAAAATGCCCCAAAGTAAAGTTCAATAAAAATCAATACATATTTGTGATGATCAAAAAAGAGAATGCATGAGTGTGTGAAAAAGTGAAAAATGGGTAGTTAGGTTTGTTTAGAATTGTATAGGTTGTCATAGGTTAGGTGGAAAGTTTAAGTTGATCAAAGATTCAAACTCTAGTCTACTTAACCATATACAATCCTACCTTGACCCTAGCCCTATTACAACCTATGGGAAAGTCCTCATGATATTTGTATACATGCATGAAATAATTGTTGATTGTTAGATGAAAAACAAATCTTAAAAAGCATGATTAGGGGAGAATTGAGTGAATCAACCCTATACACTTGAATGACTAGAGCGGATACATATCCAGTGAGGGTTCGATTGTGCAATTATATATTTTCACCTATGATCATCTTTTCTTGCAAGTTTGTAAAATATTTCAATAATTCAATTCAATTGTGGGTTTGCTTCGATTGCTATTGCTTTGGCCCTTGTACTTGTATATGTATTCTTGGTAATTGATTTATTTTGACCAAGTAATTGCATTCATTTAGGTAGTTGCATCTAGGTAGTTTGCATTGAATAAATGTTGATACCCTTTGTTTCTTTCTTGAGTTTAGCATGAGGACATGCTTGGTTTAAGTGTGGGTAGGTTTGATAAACCCCAATTTTGTGGTTTATCTTGTGCTTAATTGGGAGATTTTATCACCTTTTCTCACATTTATTCAATGAAATAGCATGATTTTGTAATTCTCCCTTAAATTGTGCTTAAGTGTAAAACATGCTTTTTAGGCCCTTAAATTGGTGATTTTGATTCACTTTAATTCTATTCGATGCCTTGATGTGTTTGTTGAGTGATTTCAGGTTCATAAAGCAAGTATTGGATGGAAGAAGTGAAGAGAAAAGCATGCAAAGTGGAGAATTCATGGAAAAACAAGGATTGGGAATGCATACATCGACGTGCACGCGTGACAGACGCGCACGCGTGGAAATGAAGTCGCATGGTAATGCATATGCATGACATGATGCGTACGCGTGGGAAGTGAATTGCCAAGCGACGCGTACGCATGACCCATGTGTACGCATCACAGCTCGCACGTGACCTCATTAAAGTGAAAATGCTAGGGGCGATTTCTGAGCTTCCCAGACCCAAATTCAACTCGTTTCTGAGGGTATTTTATGCAGAATTGAAGATTGGGTAAAGGGGGAGCACTTAGTTGTAGATTAGCATCAAGTAGTTTAGTTTCTAGAGAGAGAAGCTCCCTCTTCTCTCTAGAATTAGGGTTCTTAGGGTATTTGCATCTTAGATCTAGGGTTTAATTCTTGTTTTCATCTTGTTTCCTTTACAATTTCTTGTTTCTACATCTCAATTCTCCTACTTTGTAGTGTTAATTTCCCTTTTTATGTCTCTTTTAGTTTGTTGGTGAACTCATGTTGGATTTGGTTTTCTTTAATGCAATTGATGTTTTATGTTTCTTTTTATTATTGAATTGAGTTGTTGATCTTACTTTTCTCGCATTGGGTAGTTATAGAATTTATCTTTCCTTACAATTTACCATGCTTTCCTTTTATGCCTCCCAAGTGTTTGACAAAATGCTTGGTTGGTTGTTAGAGTATATTTTTGAGCATTCTTGGCTTGGAAAGAGGAATTAGGCAATCTTGAGTCATGAATACCCAACTCATGTTGGTGATCTAGAGTTGTTAGCTAATATTGTTTCCATTAACGCTAATCTTTTGCTAATTCAATTAGTAAGTTAATTAGGACTTTTGGATTGAGATTAGCTAGTCTTATTTGACTTTCTCTCGTGTGAAGATAATATTATACCTTCTTCCATTGTTAGAGATGACGAATTAGAATAAATTCTTGTTAATCATTGTATGACTAGGATAGAAAGCTTATGTTCTCGATCCTTGTCATGGATGTCTCTCTTTAGTAATTGCTTTCTTTAGTTGTTTCCTTTATTTTCGTGCCATTTACTTTCTTGCCCCTTTTATAAATCAAACCCCTTGTTCCTCCATAGCCAATAACTGACCACTCATTGCAATTTTTTGTGAGACGACCCGAGATTTAAATACTTTGGTTAATTTTCATTGGGGTTTGTACTTGTGACAACCAATATTTAAATTTGATTGAGAGTTATTAGTTGGTTTGGAACTATGCTTACAACGAATCTCCATTTCTATTAAGAGAAATTCTAGACCGACGATAATGTTCGTGTCAAAAACCCAATGGGAAAAAAACTTTAGTGAAGAAAAAAGAGTATAATATCCTTGTGACGAGGACTGCCTCATTAAAAACCTTGTCAAGAAAAACCAAATGGGAAAAAACCTGACCAAGGAAAAAAGAGTACAGTCTCCCCCTCTTGTCGACATCATTTAATGTCTCGAAATCGGCGCACCCAATCTCATGTACCAATCTTTCAAAGGAGGATTATGGGAGTGACTTTGTAAATAAATATGCCAGATTGTTACTTGAGCAGATCTGTTGGAAATCAATTGTTCTTTGATTTTGAAGATCATGAGTGAAGAGGAATTTGGGAGAAATATGCTTTGTTCTATCACCTTTAATGTACCCGCCTTTAAGTTGAGCAATACATGCTTTATTATCTTCAAACAGGATAGTTGGAGCTATCTTATGAACAATTAGTCCACATGATGATAGAATATATTGAATCAAACTCCTGAGCCAAAAACACTCGTGACTTGCTTCATGAATCGCTAGTATTTCAGCATGATTAGAAGATGTTGCTACAATTGTCTGTTTCGTGGACCTCCATGATATAGCTGTTCTACCATATGTGTATAGGTATCCTGTTTGAGATCTCCCTTTATGTGGATCAGACAAATATCCTGCATCTGTATAGCCAACTAGTTGTGACTTGGATCCATAGGGATAAAACAATCCCATATCAACCGTTCCATGAAGATATCGAAAGATTTGCTTGATTCTACTCCATTGTCTGCTGGTTCGAGAGGAACTATACCTTGCTAGTAAATTCACTGCGAATGATATGTTAGGTCGTGTATTATTAGCAAGATACATTAGTGCTCTAATGACACTAAGATATGGTACTTCAAAACCAAGGATATCTTCATTCTCTTCTTTAGGACGGAATTGATCCTTTTCCACATCTAAAGATTATTGGGGTACTTAATGGATGTGACTTATCCATTTAAAATCTCTTCAAGATCTTTTCTGTGTATGTTGTTTGATGAATAAAGATCCCATTTTTTGTATGTGTAAAACTCGGTTAATTAATTACTAATTAGCCCATGAATGAGAATTTATTCTAGAAAGCCAAAAATATTATTTTTATGGATTAATATGATAGAGGAGATTAGAACAAAAATTTTGATACCAATTTTATAGAAATCGACCAAAGATTGGACCGAACGGGCCAAACCGGATCAACCGAATCCATATTAGGCCCTTGGCCCAACCAAACTAAATCTAAAACCCTTATTTCAGCACTCTCTCTCCTCCCTTAAACCCCAAACACGTTGGGCAGCCATGGAAGGGAAGAAAACTCTTCCAAAAACATAAACTCTCACTTGATCTTCAAATCACCATAACTTTTGATCCGGAGCTCCGATTGCCGCACCGTTTACGGCCACGCGTTCATCGTGACGAGCTCTACAAAACCCATTACTTTGTTCTTGAGGTAAGCTACGATTTTAGCTCAGTTTCTCAGCCCTTAAATTCGAATTTAATGGGAAAAAGTGTTGAGATTTTGGGCTCTTTGATGTTATAGGATCTAACTAGCTTGAAGGAGAAGAGTAACCTTGTCTCCTTGATTCTTAGGTGTAGTAAGACTCTCAACCCTAGTGGAATTTGTTAGTTTATGATGTTGGGTATTGAGTTGTTGTGTTGAATATGATGATTGTGGCTTAGGTAGTGTGTATGTGAATATTGAAGCTTGTTTGAGATTTTAGAAAGCTTGGAAAAAGGGCTTTGGTGTGCTAAAAATCTGTTCTTGGAGGTGTTGAGACCTTGAGATCTTGTGGAAAAGTGATTTGGAAGTGCTCCGGGTTGAGCGGGAAAAAAGGGCTAAGGTATAGTCTTGGTTTCCTGTATCTAAAATGTAATGTGGTGTGAAAACTTAGGCTAGAGGCCCTAAAATAGGATTTGAAAGGTTGATGTTGTTGAATGGTTGAGATAAATTATGTGGTTATGTATTTGATTAATGCATATTGATGTTTTGATGGGGTGATGCATGAGAGATATGCATGTTTTGATATATGCTTAATGATTGATTGAGGTTGAATTGTTGGTGAAGCCCTATTGATGTTGAGGGTGATATTGATTGTGTGTATCGATGGTTGATTAGAAATGGTATTATTGGGAATTGGGATGAGAAAAGATGTATAATATGATATTGTGTTTGAAGTTGAGATAAAAATGCTAATGTATGAGTTGAGGAGGCTTGAGGTTGATTTTTGGTATGTTTTGGTTGATTTTAAAAAGGGTTGAAATTGGTTTGTTTTGAAAATGGCACTTTGTGGTTTTGTATGAAAATGTAGTTTTTGGGCATACTTTGACGGAGCATAACTTGGACTCCATATCCCCGATTTGTGCTAAACTTATTTAGAAATGAAATTGGATCCGGGATGTTTATGCCGTTTGAAGAACGGGTGAAAAATGATTTAAAACTGAGAAGTTATGCCTGTCGGAAGATTGGGGTTGAAACTGTAAATTCTGCAAGTTTTTAAATGTTCACTACCCATGCGTGTGCCTGGCTGATGCGTACACGTTGATGAGCTAAATCAATTGTCCAGCCAAAATTTCCGAGAGTTGTGCGAGAGTTATGCTGGTTTTGTGTGTGGGGGCAAAAAACGCACCCACGAGTACGCGTGGCTGACGCGCAGGCGTCACTTGGCTTTTCTCCCATCCACGCCTGTGCGTGGGGGATGCATACGCATCATTGTATCTTGCAGCCTTCCACGCGTGCACGTGGGTGACGCGCACGCGTGACCCTGTTTTCATCCCAAAGTTGATTTTTTGAGTTTTCAAAGCTAAATTTTAGACTTCTAAGCCTCCGATATCACCCTTTATGTCTTAAAACTATATGATATGCCTAGAAATGGGAAGGGGGAGCGAATGTGGTAATTTGTGAATGAAGAAATGGGAGAATTAATGATCAATGATGATCAAAGCGAATGGTATGAGATACGGAGGATGTGGAAGTGCATTATATGCCATGAGCCGAAGGGCTGTTATTGTTAATAAATTGGCTGGTTATGGATTGAATTATGAGCTGGATGGCTGAGTTATTACCGAATTATGGCTGAGTATGATTGCATATATGCATATTGAATGAAATGTGAATGTTGCACTTCCACTATCTGAGATACGGGTTTCCCTGGGAGAAAGCAGTGGCTAGCCACCATGTGCTCCAGGTGGAGACTCGATACTCTGCTGACCCTATGTCGTAAGTGTGGCCGGACACTGTGAAAGTTCTGTATGAGCTCACCTCCATGAATATACACCAGTGAGGGTGTTGGATATGAATTATGATTTATGTTGTGAATAACTCGAGTTTGGGATATACGATAGAGGGACAGTCCAATGGTTAGCTATTAGGACTTGTCGGTTGGCTTTATAACCGACAGATGAGACTCATCATCCATTAGGACAGGCATACATTATAAGCATATTATGTGAATTGTTTGGAATTTCCTAATTGACTGCATATTACTTGCTAATTGTCTAAGTATTGTATCTGTTTCCTATATGTATATCTCCTTGTCTGATATAATTGTGTTTGCCATATTATATTACTGATGGTGGTTGAGAGGTCTGCAGGATTTGGAAAGGGGACTGTTAGTTAGATTGAAGATCTTTAGTCAGTTGCCAATTATGGTTTAGTCTATTTATAAGCTTTGATTTATCTGTTGGAAGTTCTAGGATTGCCTTCGGCTTTCTCAGGACATTACATGTTAGATATGTGGGTACTGTTACCATACTAAGAACCTCCAGTTCTCACCCATGCGGATTTTGTGGTTTTCAGATGCAGGACGTGAGGCTCCTCGCTGAGGCATGCTAGAGACTTCTGGATTAGCGAAGATCCTTTTTTCTTGGGACTTTATTTTGGTTTCATGTAGATAGTTACTATCTCCACTAAATAAATGTATATATATACTGTTGACTCCTCTTAGAGGTTATTTTGGAGAACAGGTTTTGGTAGTTTGTCCTTGGGTTTTTCCTTGGGTTTCTTACTATATGTTTATATATACCGTATACTTTTATGCTCAGACCGGTTACCTTCACGAACCGGGTCTTGAGTTTTGATATTCGTATCTTTGGCACTCTCTTGTTATGTATTCGAGTTAGTCTATCCTTTATCCGTTTCATCACATTATTGATCGGAGTGTTGCGCTTTTCAATTTGACGGTTTTGCTTTATCCCTTTTTCTTCAAAGGCTCCTTGTTATAAACATTTTTTCACAATACTACTTGTACTAAATTTTATTTTTAGAGGTCGTAATACCTTACCACCTCTGTTTTATGACTTAAGCATCAGGCTCTGTGTGGTAGGGTGTTACATTTTGGTATCAGAGCAGTTTGTTCCTATAGAGCCTGAGGGACGGACTGACTATGCTTCTGTGCATTCTCTGTATGTGTGTTTATGTGCTATTAGAATATCTAACTGATATACCTGGCATTAACGTTCATGAGCATGCATTTGGGACTTTGAAGCACTAGACTTCCGATATTGAGACTTATCAACTTGATATCAATTGTTTGGTGTGTATAGGAACCAGATGGTACCTCGTGGATGCGGTCGAGGTTGCGGGAGAGGTCATACTAGTGCTCAGGGACCGGGGGTCAACCCAAATGACCCGGTGAATTTTATAGCGGCGTTAGTGAACATGGCTTCTGCTATGCAGGCCACTGCTGCGGCTCTTGGGAAGCAAATGAACAATAATGGCAATGGCGGAAGTGGAGATCAGGGCCCGATGACACTGGCAACCTTCTTAAAGGTTAATCCACCTAAGTTCAAGGGAACTACCAACCCGACTGAAGCTGATACCTGGTTTCAGGCTATGGAGCGAGCACTGCAAGCATAGTTGGTACCTGAAGAGCAGTGTGTTGAGTTTGCTACCTATCTGCTCACTGGGGAAGCATCGCATTGGTGGCAGGGAACCCGACGTCTTCTGCAGTAAGGTGATGACCCTATTACTTAGGATGCCTTCCAGGTGGAATTCTATAAGAAGTACTTTCCGAATTCTGCTAGGACGGCCAAGGAACTGGAGTTACTACAGCTGAAACAGGGTGCTATGTCCGTATCTGAGTATACAGACAAGTTTGAGGAGCTATTCAGGTTTTCCCGCATGTGTTAGGGAGCTCCGGGAGACTTCGAGGAATGGAAGTGGATTAAGTATGAAGGAGGGCTCTGGAGCGATATCTTTAGCTTAGTGGGACCAATGGAGATCAGAACTTTCTCAAAGTTGGTGAATTAGAGCAGCGTTGCTGAAGAGTGTGTGAAAAAGGCAGCTGCAGAGAGAGGAAACCATAGGGGACCATTCCCACAGAATCGAGGGAAGAGCTTTGCTCCTAGAGGACCACCTTTCAAGTGGGGAGGCTCTTTTAGGAGGCCCAACAACAACAACTCCCAAGGAAAAAGGTTTGGGAAGCAGCCTCAGAATGAGCAAGATTGTGCTAGGTGCGGGAGTCACCATCCGGGAGCCCCGTGCAAGGCCGGATGGGGCTTGTGTTATTCTTATGGTAAGGCGGGGCATAGAGCCTCAAACTGTCTGGAGAAGCAGAAGCAAGGTGCAGGGAGAGCACAGCAGCCTGGCCAGGTGTTCACCACCTCAGCTGTGGGTGCCGAGGAATCTGAGACACTTATTCGAGGTAACTGTGAAATGGCTGGTCAAGTTTTAAATGCTTTATTTAATTCAGGAGTAACACATTCATTCATTGCATTCGAAAAGGCTAGTGACCTAGGATTGAAGGTTGTAGTTTTAGGTTATGACCTAAAGGTGTATAATGCCACCCATGAAGCCGTGGTAACTAGGCTAGGATGCCTGCAAGTTTCATTTAGGGTCAAGCAACATGATTTGTCCATGATTTAATCTACTTGTCGATGACCGGTCTTGATCTGATCCTGGGTTTGGACTGGTTATCTAAGAACCATGTTCTGCTTAATTGTTCTGCAAAATCGGTGTATTTTATATCGGAAGATACAAAAGGGCCAGTTGTGTTGAATAGTTATTACTTGAACTCTATGATGGTGAATTGTTTTGGGACCGAATATCAGGGTATTATGTTGTTAACTGCGGGTGTTTCGGGTGATAATCAAAGCTTGGAGCAAATTCCGGTTGTCTGTGAGTTTCCGGAGGTGTTTCCTGACGATATGGATGAATTTCCACCTAACCGAGAGGTTGAGTTTGCTATTGAATTGGTGTCTGGGGCCAGACCAATTTCGAGTGCTCCTTATAGGATGTCACCGCTAGAGATGGCCGAGCTAAAGTCTCAGCTAGAGGATCTGTTGGGTTAGAACTTTATCCGACCAAGTATTTTTTCGTGGGGCGCGCCAGTATTACTGGTAAAGAAGAAAGATGGAAGCATGCGGTTCTATGTGGATTACAGGCAGCTGAACAAGGTCACAATAAAGAATAAGTACCTGCTGCCAAGGATTGACGATCT
The DNA here is from genome assembly GCF_059453495.1 of Arachis ipaensis. Classification (NCBI taxonomy): domain Eukaryota; kingdom Viridiplantae; phylum Streptophyta; class Magnoliopsida; order Fabales; family Fabaceae; genus Arachis; species Arachis ipaensis. Next base: position 40,252,240 of record NC_142442.1, read on the forward strand.
CATGGATCAGTTACAAGGAGCTGGGGTTTTCTCCAAGATCGATTTGCAATCTGGTTATCACCAGATAAGGGTGAGGGGTGAGGACATCCCTAAGACCGCTTTCAGGAGTTGTTATGGTCATTACGAGTACACTGTAATGTCTTTTGGGTTGACAAACGCTCCTGCAGTGTTTATGGATTATATGAATAGAGTTTTCGTCTGTTTCTGGATAAATTCGTTGTTGTCTTCATTGACGACATACTGATTTATTCCAAGACTGAAGAAGAGCATGCGGAACACTTGAGAACCGTGTTGCAGATACTGAAGGAAAAGAAACTCTATCCGAAATTGTCTAAATGTGAATTCTAGAAGAGTGAGGTGAAGTTTCTGGGTCAGGTGGTGAGTAGACAGGGGATAGCTGTAGATCCTTTTAAGGTAGAAGCAGTGATGGAGTGGAGGCAACCAACCTCAGTAACTGAGATAAGGAGTTTTCTGGGCTTAGCTGGCTACTACCGAAGACTCATCAAGGGCTTTTCGCAAATAGCTTTGCCATTGACAAAGTCAACCCGCAAAGATGCGCCGTTTGTTTGGACTCCTGAGTGTGAGGAGAGCTTTCAAGCGTTGAAGTGAAAGTTGACCACTGTGCCTGTGTTGGTGTTACCTAAGCCGAACGAACCATTTGAGGTGTACTGTGATGCCTCACTAAAGGGTCTAGGGTGTGTGCTGATGTAGCATCGTAATGTGGTGGCGTATGCCTCACAATAGTTGAGACCTCATGAAGTTAACTATCCTATGCACGATTTGGAACTTGATGCGGTCGTGTTTGCATTAAAGGTGTGGAGGCATTACCTCTATGGGGTTAAGTTCCAAGTTTTCTCTGATCACAAGAGCTTGAAATACCTCTTTGATCAGAAAGAGCTTAATATGCGGCAGAGAAGGTGGATGAAGTTACTGAAGGACTACTACTTTGAGTTGAATTACCATCCGGGGAAAGCTAATGTTGTGGCAGATGCGTTAAGTCGGAAGTCGTTGTATGCCACTTGGATGATTCTTCGAGAAGAGGAGCTACTCAAGGCATTCGAAAGTCTGAAGATTGGTGTTCAAGAAGTGTCTGGAACTTTGTGTTTGAGTCGATTACAGATCTCAAGTGACTTTAAATCCGAGCTCCTAAAGGCTCATCAAGACAATGACGTGTTACCGAAGGTGTTGCCAGCTATTGAGTAAGGAAAGCGGTGGAGAGTGTTAGAAGATCAGGATGGACTATGGAGATTCAAGGATAGGATCATAGTGCCTGACATTGGCACTTTGCGGCAAGATATCTTAAAGGAAGCACACAAAAGCGGATTCTCTATTCACCCGGGGAGTACTAAGATGTACCATGATTTGAAAGCGATGTTTTAGTGGCCGGGTATGAAGAATGATGTGGCGGAATAACTCTCAAAGTGCCTAACTTGTCAGAAAGTGAAGATTGAATATCAGAGACCTTCTGGGATGTTGCAACCCTTAGAAATTCTGCAATGGAAATCGGAGAGCATTGCGATAGACTTTGTGTCTGGATTGCCAAGGACTAGGGCCAGTTTTGATGCTGTCTGGGTGATTGTGGACCGATTGACGAAGTCGGCTCACTTCCTACCCATTCGGATGAACTACACTCTTGAGGAGTTAGCACGCTTGTACATAAATAAGATTGTGAGACTTCATGGTGTGCCTACTACTATAATTTCTTATAGAGATCCTCGTTTTACCTCAAGGTTTTGGAGTGCATTTCAGAAAGCTTTCAGAACCCGATTAAGCTTGAGTACGGATTACTATCCTCAAACAGATGGTCAATCCGAGAGGATGATCCAAACACTAGAGGATATGCTGAGGGCTTTTGTTTTGGACCAACCGGCGAGCTGGGATAGGTATATACCGTTAGTAGAGTTTTCATACAATAACAGCTACCATGCGAGCATCGGAATGGCTCCGTATGAGGCTTCATATGGGAGAAAATGTCAATCTCCGCTATGTTGGTATGAAGCTGGGGAGAAAAGCTTGTTGGGGCCGGAGATGATAGCTGAGACTACCGAACAAATCAAGAAAATCTGAGACATGATACTCACTACGCAGAGTCGTCAGAAGAGTTACGCCGATCAGAGGTGGAAGCCCTTGGAATTTGAGGAAGGAGACCATATTTTCCTTAAAGTTACTCCAACCATAGGTGTAGGTAAGGCAATTAAAGCGAAGAAGTTGAATCCTCGATACATCGGTCCATTTCAGATCCTGGAGAAGGTTGGACCGGTGGCATATCGGATGGCTCTACCACCCCCACTTTTCGAACCTGCACGACGTACTCACGTGTCGCAGCATCGGAAGTATACTCCTGATGCTAGCCATGTGTTAGAACCGGAATCGGTTCAGTTAAAAGAAGATTTGACACTTCCAGTGGCTCTGGTCAGAATTGACGATACGAGTATCAGACGGTTGCGTGGAAAAGAGGTTTCGTTAGTCAAAGTGGCATGGAGTCGAGCCGGTGTTGAGGAGCACACTTGGGAGCTTGAGTCGAAGATGCGAACTGACTATCCGCACTTATTCTCAGCTAATTGAATTCGAATTTTGTGGGCAAAATTCCCAATTAGGAGGGTAGAATGTAAAACCCGGTTAATTAATGACTAATTAGCACATAAATGATAATTTATTCTAGAAAGACAAAAATTTTATTTTTATGGCTTAATATGATAGAGGAGATTAAAACGAGAATTTCGATACCAATTTTATAGAAATCGGCCCAAGATTGGACCGAACGGGCCAAACCAGATCAACCGGACCCATATTGGGCCCTTGGCCCAATCAAACTAAACCCAAAACCCTTATTTCAGCACTCTCTCTCTTCCCTTAAACCCCCAAACACGTTGGGTAACCATGGAAGGGAAGAAAACTCTTCCAAAAACATAAATTCTCATTTGATCTTTAAACCACCATAACTTTTGATCCGGAGCTTCGATTGCCGCACCGTTTGCGGCCACGCGTTCACCGCGACGAGCTCTAAAAAACCACTACTTTGTTCTTGAGGTAAGCCATGATTTTATTTCAGTTACTCAGCCCTTAAATTCGAGTTTAATGGGAAAAGTATTGAGATTTTGGGCTCTTTGATGTTATAGGATCCAACTAGCTTGAAGAAGAAGAGTAACCTTGTCTCCTTGATCTTTGGGTGTGGTAAGACTCTCAACCCTAGTGGAATTTGTTGGTTTATGATGTTGGGTATTGAGTTGTTGTGTTTGAATATGATGATTGTGGCTTAGGTAGTGTGTATGTGAATATTGAAGCTTGATTGAGATTTTGGAAAGCTTGGAAAAAGGGCTTTGGTATGCCAAAAATCTGTTCTTGGAGGTGTTTGAGACCTTGAGAGCTTATGGAAAAGTGATTTGGAAGTGCTCCGGGTTGAGCGGGGAAAAAAGGCTAAAGTATAGTCTCGGTTTCCTGTGTCTAAAACGTAATGTGGTGTGAAAACTTAGATTAGAGGCCCTAAGATAGGATTTGAAAGGTTGATGTTGTTGAATGGTTGAGATAAATTATGTGGTTATGTATGTGATTAATGCATATTGATGTTTTGATGGGGTGATGCATGAGAGATATGCATATTTTGATATATGCTTAATGATTGATTGAGGTTGAATTGTGGGTAAAGCCATATTGATGGTGAGGGTGATATTAATTGTGTGTATTGATGGTTGATTGGAAATGATATTGTTGGGAATTGGGATGAGAAAATATGTATAATATGATATTGTGTTTGAAGTTGAGTTACTTGGTTGAGATTGGTTAAAATGATGGATTGGTGGGTTATGAATTGATAAAAATGCTAATGTATGAGTTGAGGAGGCTTGAGGTTGATTTTTGGTATGTTTTGGTTGATTTTAAAAAGGGTTGGAATTGGTTTGTTTTGAAAATGGCACTTTGTGGTTTTGTATGAAAATGTAGTTTTTGGGCATACTTTGACGGAGCATAACTTGGACTCTAGATCCCCGATTTGCACCAAACTTGTTTAGAAATGAAACTAGATTCGGGATGTTTATGCCGTTTGAAGAACAGGTGAAAATGATTTGAAACGGAGAAGTTATGCCCGTCGAAAGATTGGGGTTGAAACTGTGAATTCTGCAGCTTTTTAACTTAGTAAAATTTTTGGCAGAACGCACTCCCACGCGTATGCGTGGCCGACGCACATGCGTCGTTTTCAAATCTTCACTACCCACGCGTGCGCCTGGCCGACGCGTACGCGTCGATGAGCTAAATCAACTGCCCAGCCAAAATCCCTAAGAGTTGTGCTGGTTTTGTGCGTGGGGCACAAAACGCACCCACGTGTACGCGTGGCTGACGCACAGGTGTCACTTGGCTTTTCTCCCATCCACGCATGTGCGTGGGGGACGCGTACGCGTCTCTGTATCTTGCGGCCTTCCACGCATGCGCGTGGGCGACCCGCACGCATGACCCTGTTTTCATCCCAAGGTTGATTTTTTTAGTTTTCAAAGCCAAATTTCAGACTTCTAAGCCTTTGATATCACCCCTTACGTGTTAAAACTTTATGATATGCCTAGAAATGGGAAGGGCTAGTGAATGTGGTAATTTGTGAATGAAGAAAGGAGAGAATTAATGATCAATGATGATCAAAGAGAATGGTATGAGATACGGAGGATGATTGTGGAAGTGCTTTATATGCCATGAATATACACCAGTGAGGGTGCCATGAATATACACCAGTGAGGGTGTTGGATATGAATTATGATTTATGTTGTGAATAACTCGAGTTGGGGATGCACGACAAAGGGACAGTCCAACGGTTAGCTACCAGGACTTGTCGGGTTGGCTTTATAACCGACAGATGAGACTCATCAGCCATTAGGACAGGCATACATCATATGCATATTATGTGAATTGTTTGGAATTGCCTAATTGACTGCATATTACTTGCTAATTGTCTAAGTGCCGTATATGTTTCCTATATGTATATCTCCTTGTCTGATATAATTGTGTTTGCCATATTATATTACTGATGGCGGTTGGGAGGTCTGCAAGATTTGGAAATGGGACTGTTAGTTAGATTGAAGATCTTTAGTCAGTTGCCAATTATGGTTTAGTCTGTTTATAAGCTTTGATTTATCTGTTGGAAGTTCTAGGATTGCCTTCGGCTTTCCCAGGACATTACATGTTAGATATGTGGGTACTGTTACCATACTGAGAACCTCTGGTTCTCACCCATGCGGATTTTGTGGTTTTCAGATGCAGGACGTGAGGCTCCTCACTGAGGCATGCTGGAGACTTCTGGATTAGTGAAGATCCTTGTTTCTTGAGACTTTATTTTGGTTTCATGTAGATAGTTACTATCTCCACTAAATAAATGTATATATATACTGTTGACTCCTCTTTGAGGTTGTTTTGGAGAACAGGTTTTGGTAGTTTGTCCTTGGGGTTTCCCTTGGGTTTCTTACTTTATGTTTATATATACCCTATACTTTTATGCTCAGACCGCTTATCTTCGCGAACTGGGTCTTGAGTTTTGATATTCGTATCATTGGCACTCTCTTGTTATGAATTCGAGTTAGTCTATTCTTTATCTGTTTCGTCACGTTATTGATCGGAGTGTTGCGCTTTTCAATTTGACGGTTTAGCTTTATCCATTTTTCTTCAAAGGCTCCTAGTTATAAACATTTTTTCACAATACTACTTGTACTAAATTTTATTTTTAGAGGTCGTAATACCTCGCTACCTCTATCTTATGACTTAAGCATAAGGCTCTGTGTGGTAGGATGTTACAGTATGCTCGATCTGTAGGCCGAGACAAAATTTAGTCTTTCCAAGATCTTTCATCTCAAACTCTTCTTTTAGAGTTTTTATCATTGTTGGAATCTCTTCAGGAGTTCCAATGATATTTAAATCATTAACGTACACAGCAATTATAAAGAATCCAGATGCATATTTCTTTATGAAAACACACGAGCACATATCATCATTCTTGAATCCATTTTTGGCCAGATACTCAGTAAGACGATTATACCACATTCGTCCAGATTGCTTTAGACCATATAATAATCTTTGCAATTTGACTGAGTATAATCCTTGTGAATATTCATTGGATGGTTTAAATATCTTTAATCCTTTAGAGACTTTCATATAGATATCATGATCTAATGAGCCGTATAAGTAGGCTGTTACCACATCCATTAAATGCATATGTAATTTATGATATGCAGATAAACTAACCAAATAACGCAACGTTATCGCATCCACTACAAGAGAATACGTTTCTTCATAATCTATACTGGGCCTCTGTGAAAAGTCTTGTGCTACAAGTCGAGCTTTGTAGCATACAACTTCATTTTTCTCATTTCGTTTTCTTACAAATTCCCATCGGTATCCAACAGGTTTTACATCTTCTAGTGTACGAACTACAGGTCTAAAGACTTCACATTTTGCAAGTGAGTCTAACTTAGCTTTTATGGCTTCTTCCCATTTTGGCCAATCATTCCTTTGTCGACATTCTTCGACTGATCTTGGCTCAAGATCCTTACTTTCATGCATGATATTTAATTCCACATTATATGCAAATATTTCATTGACAATTGTCTTATTTCGGTCCCATTTCTCTCCTGTAAAGACATAATTTATCGAGATCTCGTCATTTTCACAATTTATCAGAATTTTGGACAACTGCAGGTGTCTTTACTATGTCTTTTTCAACAGGAATATTATTTACCTCTTTTCTTTTTTGAAGATTTTTGTCTTTGGAACCGACAGGCCTGCCACGCTTCTGGCGTGAATTTGCCTCAGTGGCTATTTGTCCGACTGGGACATCAATTCAAATTGGGACATTTTTCGCTGGTATATAAGATTTGGTCATCCTCTTTGTATCGGAAAATGTATCAGGCAATTCATTTGCTATTCTTTGCAAATGTATAATCTTTGAACTTCTAGTTCACATTGCCCTGATCGAGGATCTAAATGCATTAACGATAATGCATTTCATTTAAGTTCCTTTTCAGGAAGCTTATTCTCTCCCCCTAATGTTGAAAATTTTGATTCATCAAAATGACAATATGCAAATCTGGCTTTAATACATCTCCAGTTTGTATCTCAAGATACCTCACTATAGAGGGAGAATCATATCCAACATATATCCCTAATTTTCTTTGGGGTCCCATTTTGGTGCGATTAGGTGGTGCAATGGGAACATATATCGCACACCCGAATATTCTTAAATGGAAAACATTTGGCTGCTGGCCAAAAGCTAATTGCATAGGAGAGAACTGATGGTAACTCGTTGGCCTCAGACGAATAAGTGCTGCGGCATGTAAAATAACATGTCCCCAAACCGAGGATAGAATATTTGCTCTCATAAGCAAGGGTCTAGTAATTAATTGGAGGCGTTTAATAAGTGATTTTGCTAACCCATTTTGTGTGTGAATATGAGCTACTGGATGTTCAACACTTATTTCATTAGCCATACAATAAGCATTAAATGCTTGGGAAGTAAATTCACCAACATTATCAAGACGAATTTCTTTGATTGGATTTCTAGAAACTGTGCTTTTAATCGAATAATCTGAGCCAGTAATCTCGCAAACGCCAGGTTGCGAGAAGACAATAAGCACACATGTGACCATCTCGAAGATGCGTCTATTAGGACCATAAAATATCTAAAAGATCCACGTAGTGGATGAATAGGTCCACATATATCACCTTGAATCCTTTCTAGCAATTCAGGGGACTCAAATCCAATCTTTACTGGTGATGGCCTTAAAATTAACTTTCCCTGAGAACATGCAGCACAACAAAATTCACTAGATTTAAGAATCTTCTGGTTTTATAGTGAATGTCCATGGGAGTTTTTAATAATTCTCTGTATTATGGTTGTTTCCGGATGACCCAATCGATCATGCCAAGTTATGAATTCATTTGGGCTAGTAAACTTCTGGTTTACAATGGCATGTGATTCAATTGCACTAATCTTCGTATAATATAACCCAGATGAAAGTGCGGATAACTTTTCTAATATAACCTTTTTATTTAAATCATGAGTTGTGATACATAAGTACTCATAATTTCCCTCATTCATTGTCTCAATAAGATATCCATTTCGGCGAATATCTTTGAAACTCAACAAGTTTTTCAGAGACTTGGTAGACAATAGTGCATTATTTATTATGAAATTTGTTCCTCCGAAAAACAAAATTATAGCTCTTCCGGAGCCTTCAATCACATTGCCCGAGCCAATAATAGTATTAACATATTCTTCTTTTGGTACAAGATGGGTAAAATATATATTACTTTTGAGAATGGTGTGCGAACTTGCACTATTCTCAAGGCAAACATCTTCACTATATATCCTTGCCATTTACTTCAAAGATAAATAATAATAAAATGAGTAGTAATATATGTACAGTCAAATTGAATTCTTGATTAGAATTATTCTTCTAAGAAATACTGTACATAATGTCATATACTAAAATTTTATTATTATCACTATCATTATTATTATTTTTAAAACTTGACACATTTATTATTTATATACATCATATTTGAAACTTAAATACATATAAAATAAAACTTAACAATAAGTTTCTTACATTATTTATTTACATGAATACTTAACAATTTCACATATTAAACTATTCCATCATTGATCAAATAACCAATATTTCCTTCAGGATCCTCAAAGAAATCAAATATATTATAATGAGTGGTGGAATTTTCAGCATCATTTGAAACAAAATTCGACTCCTTTTCTTTGTCGTCTTTTTTCAAAGATGCTTGATAAAGATCGACTAGGTGCCTTAGGGTACGACAAGTACGTGACCAATGACCCTTTCCACCACAACAGAAACATTTATCCTCTATTGATTTATTTTGCCCATTATTCCTTTCTTTATGCCACTTCTGGTGAGATTCTTTGTGAACATAATTCCTTTTCCTTCCATAATTTTTCTTGCTACTAAAACCTTGCGATTTACCTCTTCTTGGGTAATGATTTGCCGCATTTGCTTCAGGAAATGGGGCGGCGCCAGCTGGGCGCGCTTCATGATTTCTTAAAAGCAATTCATTATTGCGTTCAGCAACAAGAAGACAAGAAATTAACTCAGAATATTTTTTAAATCCTTTTTCTCGATACTGTTGCTGTAGGAGCACATTCGAGGCATGGAAGGTCGAGAAAGTTTTTTCTAACATATCATTATCAGATATCTTTTCTCCACATAATTTTATTCGTGAGGTGATTCGAAACATTACAGAATCATATTAATTTCTGGATTTAAAATCCTATAGACGCAAGTGCGTCCATTCATATCAGGCTTGAGGAAGTATCACCGTCTTTTGATGATTGTACCTTTCTTCAAGGTCTTTCCACAGATCTGCAGGATCTTTTAATGTAAGATATTCATTTTTCAATCCTTCGTCAAGATGACGACGTAGGAAAATCATAGCCTTGGCTTTATCCTTCTGGGATACATTATTTTCAGCCTTAATAGTATCTCCAAGATCCATTGAATCAAGATGGATTTTAGCATCTAGTATCCATGATAAATAGTTGTTTTCAGATATATTAAGAGCATTGAATTCAAGATGAGAGAGCTTCGACATAATAAAAATTTGTTATCTGAGTCTTCCTAAAAATTTGATCAGAGTCTCGTGCTGATAATATATTGTAAAATATTAGGAAGAGGTAATAAATATAAAATAAAGAAATATAAATAGATAACCTTAGTATTAATATTAGCCAATATAATTAACTCAATATAATAAAGATAATATATATATAAATAACTTATTTGTAAGAGAGAAAGAAGAGAATAATATATGAAAGAGAATGATTTTTATTATTGTTGATGTGTCTCTCCTCAAGTTATAGCCTTCTATTTATATACGTATAACATGTTTACATTTTCAACTTTTTTTAATGCTCCTTTAATGTACTTTATCCTTGAGAATATGAGCCCCACATAGGAAATAGACATCCACATCCTATTCTTATCACAATCACGATAAGATAAAATTAGTCTTTTTTTTTTAAATAACTAGAAGACCCATATATCTCAGAAAAATTTTCGAGGACTCAAAAGGAAACTTGTTAAAAAATATTTAATCTTAAATTCTTTAAAAGGAAAATTAATTTTGATATCATCCTGAACATTTAAATGGCTAAATAACATTTTTCTCCTATTCACACTTGTTACGGCCTGGCCCAAACCACTCGCGGGCTGGCCTGACCCGAGCACTATCCGACCCGAACGGTCGAAGGCAAGGAGATCCGCTGCCAACCCGGACACGCGTCCTTGACACGCGTCCCAGACAGCTTCTCCACAGCTGTGCAAAAGTGGCCTTGAGAAAGGTGGGCCTGTCCTTGCGGGGCCCACCTCTGGCACAATATATATGGGGAAGGACCTACCCTTCCCCAGAGGTACGTCACATATCATATCACCCTTTTCCGCCTGCACATTGACTGACAAGAGCGTCAGAGTGTCTTTGCAGGTGGCACCCCCCTTTACATGAAGTATTCGGGACCTCGCGTATCGCTGACCGGCAGTCCACGACTTGACGAGCCCCTACCATCATCCCGGATCCCAATCCGAACCGTCCGGTAACCGACTTACCGAACATTGGCGCCGTCTGTGGGGGATCTCATCCATGGACTTTGTGCTAGTCGAAATAGAGGCAAGCCGCGAGGCCGTACCCGGAGGCGATGCCGCCGGGACGGGAACCCGACAACATCCGAGATCCCCCCCGAGGGACGCAACCCAGGCGCACAAGAGATGCCCCTTCGGGGGGACTGGCGACAACCACGCCAGAATAATGCAAGAGCTACGCCATAGAATGCAAGACTTGGAACGCAGGTTAGCGGAAAGAGAATGCGACCAACGCACCCCAGAGCATAGTCACTCCCGCTCCCGCTCCAGGAGCCGCTCCAGGCGCACGCCTAGCCCCCAGGCTGAGTCCGAAAGCACCCGGGAGAGAGGGCGTGCGAGAAGACGTCATGACCCTGTCATTTACGCCAGATGCGAGAGGCGGCGTACCACGGATCAGGGCGACGAAGAGGGGAGAACGGGTACCCGCAGACCCATAATAATAGGGGCCACCCCATTCCACCGCTCCATACTCGAGGTCCGGCTGCCAAAACACTTTGACAAACCAACGGACATGAGATACGTTGGAACACAAGACCCTCTGGAGCATCTAACGGCCTTCGAGGCCAGGATGAACTTAGAAGGAGTGGAAGACGAGGTAAGATGTCTCGCCTTCCCGGTCACCCTGGCGGGACCTGCAATACGGTGGTTCAATAACCTTCCGCAGGGCTCGGTGACCCAATTCTCCGACATCAGCCATGCCTTCCTGGCTCAATTCATGACCAGGATCGCCAAAGCCAAGCACCCGATCAATTTGCTAGGGGTGACCTAGAGAGCCGGGGAACCGACCAGGAAATACTTGGATCGTTTCAACGACGAATGCTTGGAAATTGATGGTCTGACGGACTCAGTGGCGAGTTTGTGTTTGACGAACGGGCTCCTGAATGAGGACTTCAGGAAGCACCTTACCACAAAGCCCGTCTGGACAATGCAGGAGATCCAGTGCGTGGCTAAGGAGTATATCAACGACGAGGAAGTAAGCCGGGTCGTGGCTGCCAATAAACGGCAGCCCGCCTACAACCAAACCCGGCACTACGAAGGCATAGAAAGACCAAAGGAACACGCCAGGGACGGCGGCCCAAGTAAAGCGCCAAAGCCATTCCCTCGAGTCGGGAAATTCACCAATTATACCCCCCTCGCGGCACCGATCACGGAAGTCTACCAACAGATAGCAGAGAAGGGGATACTGTCGAAACCCTAACCTCTGAAGGACAGGACGGGGGGAAACAAGAGCCTCTACTGTGAATATCACAAGGGATATGGGCACAAAACCCAAGACTGCTTCGACCTGAAAGACGCCTTGGAGCAGGCAATCAGGGATGAAAAACTTGCCCACTTCTGCCACCTTATAAGGGAGCCGAGGAGACGCAATCGGGATCACGAAAGCGAAAACAGGTCCCGAGCGACAAGACGACGCCAAGAACCAGAGGGGGACGACCACGGTCTCACAGTGGTGAACATAGTAACAGCGAGGAACTCCGCCCCAAGGTCGAAATTGGCACAGAAAAAAGATGCCAAGGTCCTCGCGGTCTCCTCCTCGTCTGCTAGAAGTTCCCGGGGACTCCCACCCATCTCCTTCGACCCCGAAGACCAATGGTTCGACGAGGTGCCGGAAAGTCCCCCCATGGTCATCACGGCCAGAGTCGGAACCAGCCTTGTCAAGCAGATCCTGGTGGATACGGGGGCAGACTCGAACATCATGTTTCGAAATGTTTTTGATGCCCTGGGACTACGAGATGCCGATCTGGCGACCCACCAGCACGGTGTGGTAGGGTTGGGAGACCACTTCATCAAGCCGGATGGAATCATCTCACTCCCGACCTCCGTGGGACAAGGGCAGAGGCGAAGGACGGTGATGGCCGATTTTGTAATTTTACGAGATTCCACAGCTTACAACATCATCTTGGGGAGAAAAACCATCAACGACCTGGGGGCAGCTATTAGTACGAAGCTGCTTGTGATGAAGTTTGTTGCTGATGACGGATCCGTAGGATCCATCAGAGGACATTTGGAAACGGCGGTCGCCTGCGACCACGCCAGCCTCTCTCTCAGGAAAAAGTCCAAAGAAGCATCGGGGGTCTTCTTCGCCGACCAGGACGCCAGGATAGATGACAAGCCCAGACCTGAGCCGGAAGGGGATTTGGAAAAATTTAGGGTCGGTGATGGGGACGAGAAGTTCACGTTCATAAACAGAAACCTTCCCCACGAATTAAAGGAGCCTTTGATGAAGATGATCAGAGCCAATGCCGACCTCTTCGCTTGGACGCCAGCCGACATGCCAGGGATAGATCCCCAGCTCATGTCACACCATCTGGCCATCAAACCGGAAGCCAAGCCAGTGGCCCAGAGGAAGAGAAAGATGTCACAGGAAAGGGCAGAGGAGGTGGCCAGGCAGGCGGCCAGCCTCCTTGAAGCAGGGTTCATCCGGGAACTGGACTACTCGACCTGGCTGTCGAACATAGTTTTGGTGAAAAAGCACAATGGGAGGTGGAGAATGTGTGTAGACTACTCTGACCTCAATAAGGCATGTCCTAAGGACTCCTATCCCCTGCCCAACATCGACGCACTCGTCGACGCAGCGGCGGGGTACCAGTATCTGAGCTTCATGGACGCCTACTCTGGGTACAACCAGATACCGATGCACCGACCCGACGAGGAAAAAACGGCGTTCATAACGCCAGGAGGGACCTATTGCTACAAAGTGATGCCATTTGGTCTGAAAAATGCTGGCGCCACGTACCAGAGATTGATGAACAAGATATTCAGTAAACTCATAGGCAAGACAGTGGAAGTTTACGTGGACGACATCCTCGCAAAAACCACACGACCCGACGATCTCCTGAACGACCTGGGGGGCGTATTCGAGTCCCTCCGGCAATACGTCATGAGGCTTAACCCGCTCAAGTGCGCCTTTGCCATGGAGGCTGGAAAGTTCCTGGGATTCATGATCACCCAAAGGGGAGTAGAAGCCAACCCCGAGAAGTGCCAAGCGATTCTCCGGATGAAGAGTCCGGGTTGTATCAAAGACGTCCAACAATTGGCGGGAAGATTGACGGCTCTATCCCGTTTCCTCGGTGCATCGGCAGCAAAAGCCATACCCTTCTTCAATCTGATGAAAAAGGGAATAGCATTCGAATGGACCCCAGCGTGCGAGGATGCATTCAACCACTTCAAGGAGATCCTAGTAGCACCTCCGGTGCTCGGGAAGCCCAAGGCCGGAGAATCACTCTACCTCTACCTGGAAGTAACAGAGGAAGCGCTTACAGTAGTGCTTGTAAGAGAAGAAAGGAAAGCTCAACAGCCGGTCTACTTCGTGAGCAGGGCTCTACAAGGAGCAGAGCTGAGGTACAGCAAACTGGAAAAACTGGCTCTCACACTCCTAACCTCCTCTCGAAGGTTGAGACAATACTTCCAGGGTCACCGTGTGGTCGTCAGAACGGATCAAGCGATCCATCAAGTACTCCAAAAACCCGATTTGGCTGGAAGGATGATGACCTGGGCCATTGAGCTGTCCCAATACGACTTGCACTATGAGCCCCGTCACGCAATCAAAGCACAGGCAATGGCAGATTTCTTAGTAGAGGTAACGGGCGATCCTCCCGAAGAAACGGGCACACGGTAGAGGCTCCACGTAGATGGGGCCTCCAACCAAACGTCCGGGGGAGCCGGGGTCATCTTAGAAAGCCCGGCAGGAGTCATCTACAAACAATCGACCAAGTTCGAGTTCCCTGTGTCGAACAATCAAGCGGAATATGAAGCCCTCTTAAGCGGGCTAATACTAGCTCGGGAAGTCGGGGCGGCGAAGGTCGAAGTATGCAGTGACTCACAGGTCGTCACCTCGCAAGTAAGCGGAAGCTACCAAGCCCGGGACCCCCTCCTGCAAAAATACTTGGAAAAGGTTAAAGAAATGACAAGTCAGTTCCAAGAGGTCAGAATCCAACACGTCCCAAGAGAAAGGAACACACGGGCGGACCTCCTGTCCAAACTAGCGAGCACGAAGCCAGGAGCGGGCAATCGGTCTCTCATCCAAGGCATGATGAAGGAGCCGACGGTCGCCCTCCGTTTGACGAAGTCAAGCCCCTCATGGTTGGACCCCATCACAAACTTCCTGGAACTCGGCAAGCTGCCTGACGATGAGAAAGCGGCCAAAATATTGAGAAGGGAGGCGGCCAGATATGCAATCATACAAGGGCAACTGTTCAAGAAGGGGCTCAGCCAGCCCCTATTGAAGTGCTTGCACCCCGACCAGACGGACTATGTACTTAGAGAAGTCCACGAGGGTTGTTGCGGCCACCACATCGGGGGCAAAGCCCTAGCGAGGAAGCTCATCCGAGCTGGATATTACTGGCCATCAATGATGAAAGACTCGAGGAAATTTGTCAGAAAGTGCGTAAAGTGTCAACAAAACGCCAACTTCCACAAGGCGCCGGCTTCCGAGCTGAGCCTGCTGACGACCACACGACCTTTCGCTCAATGGGGAGTTGACCTTCTGGGACCTTTCCCGGTTGGCCCAGGGTAAGTCAAATACCTCATAGTTGCCATCGACTACTACACCAAATGGATAGAGGCTGAGCCACTGGCCAGCATATCTTCCTCCAACTGCCGGAAGTTCATGTGGAGGCAGGTGATAACCCGTTTCGGTATCCCGGAGGTCGTCATTTCGGATAATGGGACGCAATTCACTGACAAGAAGTTCACGGAGTTCCTCACCGGCCTAGGAGTAAAACAGAAGTTTTCCTCAGTGGAACATCTCCAGACAAATGGACAAGTGGAGTCCGCAAACAAAGTCATCTTACTTGGCCTCAAGAAATGCCTAGACAACAAGAAAGGAACATGGGCCGACGAGTCGCTTCGGTCCTGTGGTCCTACCGAACAACCGAGCAAAGCGCTACAGGGGAAACCCCTTTTCGCCTGACGTACGGGGCTGACGCGGTTATACCCGTTGAAATCGGCGAACCGAGCCCGCGGCTACTACTCGCAGGTGTGAACGAAGCGGTGGAAAAGGACCTGGTGGAGGAGACGAGAGAGATGGCCCACTTGTCAGAAACGGCGTTGAAACAAAGAATAGCCCTGGGCTACAACGCTAAAGTCCTCAGGAGGGATTTTGAGGAAAGAGACTTCGTCCTGCGACGCAACAACGTCGGTCTACCGACCCCTGGAGAAGAGAATCTGGCGGCAAATTGGGAAGGTCCCTACAGAATTAAAAAAGTGCTTGGCAAGGGTGCCTACAAGCTCGAGAGACTTGACGGCAAAGAAATCCCTAGAACATGGAATGCAGTTATTTACTCCTATCGAATACTTGCCATGTTAACAAACTCGCCTAGCTGACGATTAATTCTCACTTGTCAAAATATTTTCTTACTTATCTGTTGCTTCCCAATACGTGTCTCACACGATTGCGTCCTAAAACGGCAGCCCGGGACTGATCACCCCGGGAACCATTTGGACTACAGCCATAACTAACGGCGGCGACAACACGACCAAAGCGGTCCAAAACCATTATCAACGTAAAATGGCAAAACGGGCACAAGCAATAAGCCCGCCCCAAAAAGACGGTAATGAAAACAGTACAACAAGCAAAGACAAAAGATAATAATGACAAACCGGCCAGACGACTAAGATAGGCACAAGTTATAAAGTTTCAAATAACAAAACGTTCAGCAAAATGATCAGCAAATTCACACTAAAATATCCAAGTTACAACATATCACTTCCTAGGCATGTCAACAATCTTGCCATCTTGAATCATCTTGAAGACCCCAATGGCCGACGTGTCAAAGTCGGGAGCCACGATCTTCACCTGAGCCTTCAGGGCGTCCTCAGTCATAGAGATCGCATTCTTCCCTTGCTCTTTGGTCGCTTTCAGCTTCTTCCGGAGCTCCTCGACCTCGACTTTAGCGGCTTTAGCTGACGACACGGCTTGGTCACGCTCCTTGTCCAAGACCGCCACCCGACCCTGAGCGGCGTTCAGCTGGCTCTCCAAGGTCATCTCCCGCTCAGCTAAACGGGCCACCGTCTCGTCGGAAGCCTTCAATTTCTCCTCGACAAATGTCGCCTTTTCCTCGGATGCCTTGAACTTCTCCCCCATCTCGGACAACTGGTTCTGGAGCAGCTCAACCTGCACCTTGAAGTCATTGTTTGCCTTGGCAGAGGACTCGAGCTTCCTCCGGAGGGCCTACATTCCCGACTACTCGAACTCAGCCTTTCGAGCTATCACGGCCCTCCGGAGCAAAGTCCGGTACATCCATCTCGCCTGTCCGGCCAGGTCGGTTCCATGAAAATGCTCCTCCGTCCCAGGGATCAGCTGCGAGTCGATAAAGGTTGTAGCATCGAAATTTTTCTCCATGATGGTGAGAGTCCCCTCCGGGCTCGCAGACGCCCTCCACCTCTTAGGGGTGTGGATGAGTTCCACATCATCATCTTCCTGATGGGCAGAGGACGAGTGCCCGCCAACGACGACCTCGGGAAGGGGAGAAGCATGCGCCCCTTCTGGGTTCTTGCCCGACATGTCGGTATCCTGGGGAGAGGGCACAGATTGACCCTCCTTCTCCCCGGAAGGCCCCTCCAACTTCCCAGCGTCTTTCTCTTCGGCCTTCTCCTCGTCGCTTTCCTCGAAGAAGGTCTTCATCAGATTCTCAAGTCCCGTTACTGTAGCAGACATTTCCACTGCAGTAAACAGACAAACACATCAGTCGTTAGACAAGGTAAAGCAAAAGGTGACAAACAACACAAACACAAAACAAGATGACTCACGGATATAGCTCCTGGCGGCCTCCCGTTCACCCATGAGGAGATGGGGATTCACGGGGTTCTTCTCAAAAATATCAAATAACACATCGACTATTTTCTTATCTACAGGGGACATCCTTTTATACGTCACCCTAATAAAAGAGTTCGACCCCGCCCTAAAACTCCAATAAGTGGGGATGAGACGCTCCCCCTCTAACGACAACCAAAAGGGGTGACGCCCTTTAACGGGGCGGACTTTGAAGAACTTATCTTTGAAACCATGGTAGGAGTCCTCGAACAGACCAAATATTCTCCTACCTTGGGCAGACCGGAAGGAGAGGAACCCTTTCCTCGCTTTTCCTTGTTTGGAGGGATTGGTAAGGTTGAAGAAGAAGAGGAAGACATCCACCGACACTGGCAGCTCGAGATACTCGCAAACCATCTCAAAACAGCGGATAGAAGCCCAGCTGTTCGGATGGAGCTGTGATGGCGACACGGATATCCGACTAAGAAGCGCCATTTGGAAAACGAAAAACGGTATCCAAACACCAACCTGAGTGAACATGGCTTTATAAAACCAAATCCAATCAGCAACCGGGGAGCATGAAAGTTGATCTCATACAACCGCTCATCGGGGGCAGGGACGATGGTCTCATAATTGAGCTCCTCGTCTGTGCCACCACAGAGGTACCCGGCTTGCCGGAACTCCGTCAGTTCCTCTAGATCCATTTGATTTGGAGAATCTTTCACATCGGAGGTTACCCAGGCGTACGGGTCGTAATTTGCAGCAGAAGTAGAACATCGGGCGACAATGCGAGGCATACCTACAAGCGGGGTACCACTCCGTTAGACTATGAAATCGGAAGCCCGGAAAACACCCAGAAACTACGATAATCTTGCTAAACAGTTAAAATGGAGCATGGACGAATCTACACCTATCAAGCAAACCACCCAAAAACCTACCCTGGAATGGTACCCCTCCCCTAACTCATCTACCTAAGCACTGGAAGGACATCCAGCAACGAAAACCAAGCAGAGTAACAAACACAAGCAACAAGCATACAACAATAAAACACAAGCAAAGCGCAAGAGAATAGGGATGGAGAGTCACCTGAATTGATTGCAGGAACTTGAAAGTAAAGGAAAAGGCACAGAGACGCTCGAACAAGAAGCTTTGGATATCAGGGAGAGAAGAAAATGGGAATAGCAAGAGTGGGAGCAAAGGAAAGAAGAAACCGTTTAAAAACCGCTGCACAAAGCGCGAAAAGGCCAGGGGTAAAATGGTCTTTGTGCGTGGAGTTTTTTGTAACCCATTATGAGCATTTAATGCTCAGCACGAAAAACAAAGCGACAAAACGGTCGCCTCAGCAACCAAGAGACACGCGCGCAGGGGGCACGTCCCTCCCACGGCAAGCCGGCCCGGCGACAACACACGAACGAAGAAGCCACGCGCCATCAATATCTCCCACGATTATTACTGGCGCGTCGGAGGCACTGTTACGGCCTGGCCCAAACCACTCGCGGGCCGGCCCGATCCGAGCACTATCCGACCCGAACGGTCGAAGGCAAGGAGATCCGCTGCCAACCCGGACATGCGTCCTTGACACGCGTCCCAGACAGCTTCTCCACAGCTGTGCAGGAGTGGCCTTGAGAAAGGTGGGCCTGTCCTTGCGGGGCCCACCTCTGGCACAGTATATATGGGGAAGGACCTACCCTTCCCCAGAGATACGTCACATATCATATCACACTTTTTCGCCTGCACATTGACTGACAAGAGCGTCGGAGTGTCTTTGCAGGTGGCACCCCCCTTTACACGAAGTATTCGGGAACTCGCGTATCGCTGACCGGCAGTCCATGACTTGACGAGCCCCTACCATCATCCCGGATCCCAATCTGAACCGTCCGGTAACCGACTTACCGAACAACACTCACGCTCGATTTGGTAAAATTTTTATTTTCTAAAAATAATTTTTAAAAAGTAATTTTTAAAAGTTATAATATCTATATTTGATAAATTAAATTAAAAATAATTTTTAATAAACATAAATAGCAATAATTGTATTGATAAAATAATTTTTAAAATTTTAAAATATTATAATAGACATAAATATTAGAGTTAAATTTAAAAATTAATTAATAGATAAAATAATATTAATTTTTTTTAATTTTGATAAATACAAGTCAACTTTAAAAAGTTCTACTTTAAGACTTAGTTTGGTAAAACTATTATTTTTTATAATTTTTAAAAGTTGTAGCATCTACCTTTGATAATTAAATTAAAAATGGCTTTTAATAAGAACAAGCAACAACAAATACATTCGTAAAATAACTTCTAAAATTTAAAAATACTATAGTTGATGTTAATGAAATAATTAAACTTAGATATTGATTAATGTATGAGATTATATTAAACTTTTTAATTTTGATAAGTAAATTTATCTTTGAAAAGATTCATTTTAACTATTTTCAAAAATCTTTATTTTTCTAATAGTTGCAAGTACAAGTACATAGGCTTGATTTGCTTATTTGCACTTTTCAAAAGCTCTTCATTTTGGGTTGGTAAATAAAAATGACAATGTGCTTGTACTTGTAGCTCTCAAAAAATAAAGGATGCTTTTAAAAGCACCTGAAATAAAATTCTTCAAAAATAATTTATGTTTATCAAAATTAAAAAGTCTAATATAATCTCATATATTAATTAATATTTAAATTTAGTTCTTACGTTAATATCTATTATAATATTTTTAAATTTTAAAAGTTATTTTACTAAATGCACTTGTTGTTGCTTTTGCTTATTAAAATTATTTTTAATTTAATTTACTAAATATAGATACTATAACTTTTAAAAAATCAATTTTTATAAACTATTTTTATAAAGTACTAATGAGCAATAGTTCAAATGGCATATTCTTTCAATTCTCACTTAGAGATATTGGATTTAAGTCTCATTCTTAACTTTTAAAAAAAAAATTTTTTTATAAAATAAAAAATTTACTAATCAAATTATAATATTTTTTATTTACTAAATACAAAATAAAAAATGATGCTTTTAAAAAATACACTTTATCAAATCATATCTTACTAGTCTTAAAAATATTTCTATTTTTAAAAATTACAAATACAAATGCAGAACTTTTTTGTTTATTAAATACAAAATAAAAATAGAAGAGTTGTAAACCTTTAATTAATCATCATTAGTATTTTTAATGATGTGAAATTATATTAAATAATATAAAATTATTTTTATGTTGACCAAATTTTAATAAAAATGTTAAGTGTTAGATTTTCTTATATTATACTTTTAAAAATTACAAATATCTCATTAAAAAATTATATAAAACAAACCTAAAACATGTACTCCCTCGGGCCTCAAGCCAGTCAAGCGTGTGTACATACTAGAGAGAGAATGGCTGAGAACTGAAGCTTTTACCAATAGTTCCAGTAACTCTATCACTCTACCAACCAAGAAACGCATCAACCAAACCAAACCAAACCCAACAAAACCCTCTCTTACAACAAATCCAAAACATCCTAAAAGTTTAAGAAATGCAAACGGCAACGAGAGCAGAAGCCGAACGTCTACTCGGGATCGCAGAAAAGCTCCTGCACACCCGCGATCTCAACGGCTCCCGCGAATTCGCCATCCTCGCCCAAGAAACCGAACCTCTTCTAGAAGGTTCCGACCAGATCCTCGCCATCGTCGACGTCCTCTTAGCCGCTGATAACCGTCCAAACGCCGCCACCAGCCACCCCCACCACCACCAACTCGATTGGTACGGCATCCTCCAGGTGGACCGCCGCACCAACGACCTCGACCTCATCAAGCGCAACTACCGCCGCCTCGCTCTCCTCCTCCACCCTGACAAGAGCCGCTTTGCGTACGCCGACCACGCCTTTAAGCTCGTCGCCGACGCCTGGGCGGTGCTCTCGGACCCAATCAAGAAGTCCAACTACGACAAGGAGCTCTCTTTCTTCTCCCGAGTCGACCTCTCCGTTCCCGGCTGGGTCCAGCAAGACAAGCTCCCGGTCCGTAGAACGGGACCTGGGCCTGGTCCAGGGCCAGGCCCAAGCGCCAGGACAAATAATAACAGTAACACCATAAGCTTCGACGGGATGAATATCAGCATGACTAATAACACGCCTGCGTCCGCCGCGAGGAACGAGATTGCGGTGGACGAGAATTCGAACCCGAGGCAGCGGCAGGGGCAAAACAGATCGGGAAATTTCTGGACCGCGTGTCCGTACTGCTATAGGTTGTATGAGTACCCTAGGGTTTACGAGGGATGCTGCTTGAGGTGCCAGAATTGTGACAGGTCCTTCCATGGGATCTCGATTCCTTCGCTGCCCCCACTGGTGCCGGGGCAGGATGCCTATTACTGCTGCTGGGGGTTCTTTCCGATGGGGTTTGTGGTTGGGAATGTGGGATCTGCGGAGAAAGAGCCTGCGCCGGCGCCGGTTCCAGTCACGGTTGCAGCTCCACAGTCTGCGTCGTCACTTCCGAATTGGATGCCTGCCGCGGCTGTTCAGGAGAATGGGGGAAATGTTTCTGTGCCGGTTGCAGCGCCGACGCCTGCTAGGGTGGCTGCCAGAGGAAGTATTTCGAATGGAGTTGCTGGATCTGGGCCGAGGAAGCGAGGAAGGCCTCGGAAGTATCCGTTGCAGTCATGATCCGTGGCGATTTAGGGTTTTGGTAGGGGCTGAGGAGCTTGTTGGAGTTGAAAGTGTAATTTTGTTGAATATGAAGTGTTCCATTGAAGATCAGAGAAGATGTGAAGCTGGTGCTGAGTGCCGAGGTGATAAGTAGCGCTCTTTTTTTTTTTTTTTTGTTCTTGTTTGTAGATATTGTTTTAACTTATTGTCTCAATTGCCTCGTGATTGTTGTAATTTGGCTCTGTGATATATCTATTATGGAGTTGGATTTACTTGGCTGTTGGGGAGGAGAACGATTTCGCAGTTTGGTGTAGTTGAAATTCCATTGACATGGCCTTGGCAGCCAATTTTCCTAAATGTGGAAACATTCTTATAGAAGTGCTGTCATTGTATTTTTCTTGAAATCTCTGTAGGCAATCATATGTTTGGAATTGGTTTCTGTTAAAATTATTAAATTTAGTTGCTAGCTGCTAGTCGTTCTATCTGGGTTCAGGGAAGATAGGGCTTTGATAGTTAATCCCTTAATCAGTTATGGCAAGGCACTATATTCTTGGCTTGGATAGTAGTAATGAAGAGATTGACAGAATTTGGTTATGCCTAGGTGATCATGGGGTGAATGTAATCAAGTGATTGGCAGAATTTGGTTATGTCTAGGAGATCATGGGTAAATGCAATCAAGAGATTGACTCCTTGATCTAGCTCTGATGTTTAAGTGAGTACCTAGAATAAGAAGTCTCAGAAAAGGAGTGTGCATGTTCATGTATGTTTGTGTGAGAGAGTGACAAAACGAGCTTATATTCATATACTTAGAGGCATCTACAGGTTGAGTAATCTTGACTTGTCACTGACTAGGAAGTCAGAATAGTTGGTATGAGGTCTTCTATGATTGTTTTTTTCCTCTGCTGAAGTTTCTTCTCCGATTGTAAAATCAGACAACCCCATGCACAGTATGCTAGTTAGTATGAACCCATTTGAAAATTCAAATTGTGAGCATCTGGCTTAATTGACAATAAACGTGTTTTGTCAGTGTTGTGTTACCCATTTCTGCAGTCCAATTCCAAGTTTCTATGCGTTGATTGTGTCTTTTATATATCTTAATTGGTTTTGTCTGATGTCTGAATCTGTTTCTATGTAATTTCTTTTCCTCAAAATTCTATGTAGAGGGTGCCGCCTTCAACTTGAGGTTACTTTTCAGTCTTGAAAAGTTACTTGGAATTTAAAGGTTACTACCTGCTTGTCCCAGCCTGCCAGGAACTAGGTTGGGACAGTGATAGTTAAAAGTTTTTATTACAGAAGGGGCAAAGGAATTGTTAGATTATTTATTTTTTGCAATCTGATTTTCATCTGTAGTTTTAAAATGTAAATGGGATTGCATTCATCAAATTTTTAGAAAATAGCAGGTGCTGCTGCGGCTGAATTACAGTTGCAATGTGGTTGCAGATTGTCAATGAATTTTTTTTTTCCCGGTTCAAATGTGATCTATATGTCTGAGAATGAGAAACTCACTCAATTTCATTTATTCGTTGGTCGGTTTTAGTTGCTGATCTTTGTGTTGTATTTTGGCACTTTGCATATGGTAAAGAGGGACGGTGACTAGTGATTAATAACCTAAGAAAAAGTTGTGTGGAAGAGAGAATTGGAGTACCTCCAGTGTTGTTTCTCCACATTTATAGTTGTTTCTTGAAGGAAGATATCCATATATAACCCAAACGTATCAGGACTGTTATCTTCTTAACCCCGAAATGACTTCATAGTTATTGAGATTATTGGCAAATATGTTCATATGCAAACAATTCTTAATTATTTTGACGTAACATGTATAGCATTAACCACCCTCCCCCCCCTTCTTTTTTTTTCTTTTCTTTCTTTCTCTCCTTTTACATTCACACTGTTTCAAATAAACCTTTTGTTATTTTCTTTTTGGCCACTACACTTTCAACAAGAACCTTAGGTGGTCTACGATTACAAACGGGCCTCTTTCTTTCTTTTTGATTTTTTGAGTCAGTGAACAGGCTCGTCTTTAGTGGGCATGAGAAAATAAAAGGGAACAAATATGCAAGCTGATATATTGATTGGAAGATTTCAAGTGTATCGAAGAACACCGGTATTCCAGTTGTTTTAGCTGTTGATTTTAATTAATATATATTATATATATTTTTTATAATTCAGATCAACGGTTAAAACAACTAGAACACCGGTATTTCCGGTACACTTGAAACTCTTTCTTAACAGAAAGGTCTCACAAAAACCGTAGTACCTACCAAGTAGTTCATCCTGGCCAATGTCAAAAAAAAAAAAAAAACATCCCTAGCAAAAAAAAATTCTCAAGCCAACCCCGCAAACCAGAATACCTAGACCCAGATTGAAATCCCACCTGTAAGGGTGAGCACGGGTAGCGGGTATCTGATTACTTGTTCAAATCCGAACCAAACCAATTAAATTGGTTCTGGAAACAACGGATAATCAGGTTTAACTCGAACCAAACCAATGGTTCTCTCTAGTAATTGGTTCGAGTAACGATTTTGAGGGTGCGGAATCCGAACAAACCCGTGGACCCGATCATGTATTAATTAAATAAAAAAAATTTAAATATATATATGCATTTTAATGAAGGATTATAGAGTGAAGACTTTGAAAGATTATTCCTTTGAAGGATTATTTCTATTGCACTTTTGTATTTAGCTGTTAATGTGTTTGGTGTTTAACATGTTTGGATTTTAATGTGTTTAGTTTTTAATATATTTGGTGTTTAACATGTTTGGATTATTTCTATTGATTTTATATGTTTATTGTACTTACAGAATTTTTAAGAGAAATATTTTATTTTTTTAATTCTTTTTTATGAATTTTTGTTTTATCGCGTACCCAATTATCCGAACCAAATCAATCTGTTCTTAATCGGTTTGGTTTGGTTTAGGGTTTAGGGTTTAGGGTTTAGGGTTTCAATGGTTCTATTTTCACCCTAAACCCGAACCAACCCGACCCGTGGCCACCTGTAGACCCCAACTCAATCATCCCTAACTCTCTTGGCACCCTTTTTTCTATTCAATAGGGGAGACTATGGTCATGGAAACCCCCGAACCTAGGATAGATGTTAGCCATAGATTCGGAACCACCAGACCCTAGCGACCCGGGTTTCTCGGGCTCGGAAATTATCAACATTCGAAAATTAATGACCCTATTATGGCAGTTTAGGGAGATAGAGAAACCCTGGATGGGAAGATGTTCGTATGTAATGAACGGGTTCTTGTGGTTGTGTTTCTTTGGGTGCCTAGAAGCTCTAGCTTCAGTCATCTTTGTTTTGGCCTTTGTGATTATCCTGTCGTGGAATGCTAGAGCGGCAGCGAGCCCAAAGTTTGCTAAGTCTATTAGGATGCGTGTGGTTTTAAGAAGTGAGACCATAACAAGACACTGAAAACAAGACACAAAAGATAGGGAGATACAAAAATTATTGTTCTTGTATTTGTTTGGTAATAAATTAGAACAAATTACGAAAGTCTAATTTATCCTCATTTTTTTCATAATTAAAAATATAATTATGAAAATATAATAATAAAAAATATAATTATGAAAAATTAATAAGAATAATGAAAGAAAGAATGAAAAATAAGTTGTATCTCTTGTTAGTATTTCTGTGTCCTTTCTGTCAAGATGGAGACAAAATACACTAATTTAATATATCTGGACACAATGTCTCTATCCATGTCTCATCTGTCAGACATGAATTATGTCTCTGTGTCTCTATCTTAGTGTCTCGTGCATGTAAATAAACGCAACCATAAATAATACTGTAGGCAGTATAAACCTGATGATTGATGTTGCCGTCATTCAAGAGATGCGGTGTAGCAGTATGTGGCAAGTAATTCTATCAAAAATTTTGGGTTTGATTTCTCCTTAGTGATTGATGCTAATGGTTTCTTAGGAGGAATTTGGCTCCTCTGGAACAAACCCAATTTGAGAATTCGGAAAATAGAGAGACATGACCAAGTGCAACATGTTTCGATAGATGGGACATATAGGTGGGCTGCTCACTATGGTATATGCTCATGATGGTCCACTTATTTTTCGTCCATGATTGGGGCCTGGTAGTCTTCTATGAAATGTCTATCGTAGAACTACTCCCATCCACTCATGTAGCCACTAATTGGATCTCCATCAACATTAAGACTCAGTTGATAAATCACGTCATGTAGGGTAATGGTCACCTCCCTATAGGGTAGGCGAAAAATGTGAGACTTTGGCCACCATCGCTCGACTAATGCGGAGATTAATGTCCAATCATGTCCTATTTAATCATGTAGGCCACGTGTCAAAACTAATACGTCTGAGATATGTCCTGATATGCTCGCTGGGCCTCGCCAGTAAATTCTGTCGCCTCCATAAGACCCTATCAGGCTAAAAAAAAACTTATGTAAAACTGATGCTCAAAATAATACAAATTTTATTTTTATTAAAGACATAACTTAAACGTTATACCAGTTGTCCAAGTCTTCCAACAATATGCTCTCCTTAGTCTAATCTAAAAAAGGTGCCTCGTAGCCTAATAAATTTTGCTCCATCAAAATAACTAAAATAAAATATTTAAAAATTAATTTCAATAACTCTCAACTAAAATAAATATTTTAAAAATAACGATAATTAAAGTAAGGATTTTTTTCAAAAAATATTTTAAATATTTTATTTACAGATATAGGTAATTTGTAGCATATTTATCGATTTTCATTCCTATACATATCTCATTTACAGTGTAAACGAATTAAGATTGCTTATATCTTGTTTACGCTGTAAATGAGATAAGACATGTCACGGAGTTCATGTATCGTGTTTGCACACGTGTTATTAGTAACGGATCCAGAAAATTTTTTCAGTGGGGGCAAAATATATATAATATAATAATAATTTTTATAATTATACTATAATGTTATAAAATAGGAATATTCTTTAAATTATTTAACCAATAAATTAAAATAAAATAATAATTCAAAATAATAACAAATAATTTAGAATTTCATTCTTCTAGGTTGCATATTTTGAAAAGATTGAATAATCTTTTCATTGTCAATACAATCAAATGTCTCTCTTTCTATGTATGTTACTAAACAATCTCTTTTTATTAGAAGAGGTCGATGGATTGTTTTGGGATCCAATCTCCAATGATGAGGTTCTTTTGAAATATTTCTCCATTACTAATAAGATAAAATTATAAATCTAGGTTAATTAATTAATAAAAAAAATTCACAATTCTACACAAATTAAAAATTATAATATAAAATTATAAATACAAAATTAATAAACATATGTCATTTAAATAAATTTCCAACAACAACAAAATAATTTCCAGTCTCTCTTCTCAGCCACTCATTTCTTTGCCTTATCGTTGCTTAAAGAGGATGCTTGTGAATTCCAATCAAGAGAAAGATAATCAAGCTGCTATGAAAGAATTAAAAATACCAGATCTGATGCAACAAATAGAATGCTTCATGTTAATCAACAAATATGTATCAGATCAT
The DNA here is from genome assembly GCF_059453495.1 of Arachis ipaensis. Classification (NCBI taxonomy): domain Eukaryota; kingdom Viridiplantae; phylum Streptophyta; class Magnoliopsida; order Fabales; family Fabaceae; genus Arachis; species Arachis ipaensis. The sequence continues at coordinate 40,279,757 of NC_142442.1, forward strand.
TAAAAGGAATCGTCAGAAGATTTCTACATCCAAAAATTCAAAATCAATATTAGTTGATTATTGACTGATTTATATTGTTTTCTCGTATTTATACTTTCAGTATCACAGTATGGTTTGTTATATGTGAGAATAAATTTAAAAAATACAACAGGGTAGGCACGGCTAAAATTTTGTTATTATGGATAAGAAGTGTGTATAATTAATTCAATATATTTTTGTTTTGGTATAGGAATCAGTATTATTTTGTAAAGAAAATTTTTGAAAATTTTGTAATCAAACTAAACTTGCAATTACATCACAACAAATTAAGTCTTCAAAAATAATTAAATCAATGCACAAAACAATTAACAAACAAATTAATCAAATTAAACTTGCAGTTACATCAAAACAAATTCAAATATTCAATCACAAATTCACAATTAACAAATTACGCTGTAAATGAGATAAGACATGTCACAGAGTCCATGTATTGTGTTTGCACACATGTTATGACACTTAGCTTATCTCGTTTATCGTGTTTGCACATGTTATGACAATGTAAATGATATAAGCAATCTTATTTCATTTATACTGTAAACAAGATAAAGCTTAGACGCCCCTATATAAGGAACTCGTTCACAGCGCTTCAGGTGTCACTCTCAATGCCACTTAACCTTCATTTCTCCCTTTGTCAAATGTTTTCCTTGATATTCTTGAGATACTCAGACATTATAGCATGCGCAGATGCATGAGATGATGACATCAACCACCTGAATGTGACTTGGCACATCGTGGGACCGATCGACTTCCAGGTTAATGTTGTTGTTTTCCTCTTTTAAATAAATAAGCATATAATTATAGTTAGGATACTTTTATAGATTTAGTGTTGTTATACATTACTAGAATAGATTATGTTTTCGTAACATAAAATAGTTTAGTTCGCAGTTATTAGCATTTGTTAGGTGGTGGAATGTGTTCTTAGTAGATGTTAATTAATTAATTTAATTTAACTTATCAGTAAATTTAATTTATTTATTAAATATTTATTACTTTTTTTTAATTTAAATTTTATATTTTTAATTTTAATTTTGAATATGTTAGATAACTTATTTTACTGAATATTTATTGTAATGATGTTGGATAAATTTTTAAAATGTTTCATTTTTAAAGTTAATTATTCTGAAATGTGAAATAATAGTTTATTATAATTTTTATCTTTTTATTTTGAAATATAAATTTTTACTTTTGGAATAGATTTGCTATTGAAAGGTTTTATTTTTTAACAGAGGCCTCACCTACTATTCCCTAGGCGAGTGAGCCACACTCTTGTACCACCAGACGCCATTCTCCCTTACTTGAGGGAGGCTGAGTTTGGCGACACGGTGCAACTCTAGGACTTTGTCTTTGACAACCCCCGTTTACTACATTCGTGGGACGTTAGCGTGCAGAAACCCACACTTTCCCCTATCTTGGAGTGAGTGCACCATCACCCTACAGGATGTTGTATACCACCTTGGGTTACTCACGCACGGAGAGCCAGTGGGTGGGTGCTTGTGTGACTTCCAAACATGGTACTAGCACCCAACCTGAGAGTAGGTAGAGGAGCTCCTCGGTGCTAGGCATCCTCATACTTAGCAGCAGGGGGTGCAGAGAAAGGAGTCATTTTCCATCATGTTGACATGGCTGAGGGAACAAGTACGACATATGCTAGCTACTGCAGATGCAGCCACCCTCCGACAGTACACAAGGTGTTACATCATGTTGCTGATCGGGGGTTACCTGATGACAGACAAGTCAAACAATCAGGTCCATATCATGTGGCTGCCATTATTAGAGGACTTCGAGAGGTGTCGCCGCCTATCTTGGAGATCTATTGTGCTTGCATGGATATACTACTCGTTATGCTCTGCAGCACATTGAACTACCACTGGCATTGCTGGATGCACTCCGCTACTAGTCCCGTGGATATACCATAGATTTTGTTAGTGGTGTCCACCTGATAGATAGATTCTGACGCACCCCCTAGTCGTGAGGTAACTATTTTTATATACAGTTTTTGTCCTCTCTATTTATGTAATTTAACTTTTTCTTGCATAAATTGAGACATTGTTATTATTGCATATGTCCACAGGTTAGGTATGGGCACGCAGATTAGGGATCAGTTTGACCAGAGAGTCCTCCAATGGCATCATACATTGGATTGGTTACAATTGCATGAGGTACACGATGTTGTTTTATTTAGTTGTTTCTAAATGATTTGTTGTTCTATGTAATGAGGTATATTACACTTTATTTTACAGTTCCTGTGGACGCCGTACGACAACCTAGTCTTGCAGCCCATCAACCTGGACATGGATGACTATAGTTTCCCTTGTCTATTTCAATATTATTGAGTTTCACCATATTGATCAGTTGAAATGCCAATTCGGTGGCCAAAAGCCAGTGCCTGGAGACTCGGTCAATGTCGACCGGTTCCTCACCACCATAGGACAGGGAGAGGACGTATGGTAGCCCACTCGTCATCAGGAGTGGTACAGATGGAGGGCTTGATTTGAAGGAGGTCACAAGATCTCCATCCAGCCATTCACATATTACCGACCTACACATGAGTATTGAGCTTGGTACTAGCAAACTTGTCACTTAGACATCTGTCTGGCCAGGACGTGCTTGATGATCCTAGGTTGTTGACTCTTTCGGATGACGTGTAGTGCACCGCCAGTCAGCCTTGAGACATGCTTTACCTTCCCCAGGATGTCCCTGATTGTTGTAGGTGTGCCAAGTTAGTTCGACCAGACACGCGAAGGCCGACTAGGAGGGAGAGGGGTGCAAGGGACCGTGGAGGAGCTACGACGCCCTGGAGGGAGCAGGTCAGACCTCACAAGGAGCAGTTAGATGTCGAGTCTGAGGAGGAGGCCAAGTATGCCTGGCAGAAGGAGCACGGTGACATACCAGCCGATCGGGAGGACTCACCAGCACCATCGCCACCTCCACTGCCACTGCCACCCCTACTACCAGTCTCACAGACACAATATGTTTGGGACGATCCTTTTACAGCCTCACCTAGCTGGTGGATCTTGGTGCATCAACCAGTGGTCATGAGAGATCCATGTTAGATAAGATCCAATTCGAAGATGCATTTTATATTCATACCACTGACAAGAAGACCATGCAACATCTCTGATGGGGGAAGAATCGTCGGTAAAGAATTTCACAAAGATAATCACGTTGCAAGTGTAGATCTAAACCGACAATTAAACCTCAATCAAATTTAATTTGTTTGTCACTTAAGCAAACCAAATAAAATAAACCGAAGTATTAAACCTCGGGTCGTCTATCAAAGAATTGCAGGGAAGTATGTTACTATTGGTTATGAGATAGTATATTTTTGGGTTTTTTGAAGGGTTGAACAAGGAATGTAAATGATAAGAAAATAAACTAATAATTATGAAAAGTCCTAGCAAGGATTGATAATTAGAAGTCCTATCCTCATTATCATCATCAATTGTGACAAGAATCGTCCATTGCTCCACTTAGTCAACCTCTAATTATGAAGGAAAGTCAAGTGGAAATAATCAATTTGATTCCTCAAGTCCTAGTCAACTCCTAAGGAAAGACTAGCTTTAGTAGAATTCAAATCAACTAGCAACTTTCAATTGCTAACCAACAAAAGAATTTGATAACTCAAGAGTCTCCAATTACTCAATCTAAGCTAAGAACATAAAAAGCTAATTTAAAATCCAACCAAGCATTTTATCAAACACCTGGAAGGCATAAAAGAAAAGCATAGAAAAGCAACAAGAGAATGTAAATACTAAAACCAATAATTGCAAAATCAAGGATAACAAATAAAGGAAGAAGCAATAAACATAAAATACCTCAACTTGTATTAAATAGAAAATCAAATCTAACATGAGAATTCATAAATTAAATTAGGAACATAAAGAGATCAACAAGAGAAATAGATAAACTAAAGTACTAGAACAAATAAAAGTAGAAGAGAAACTAAATTAAACTAAGATAGAAATCTGAAATTGAGAAGACTTAAAACTAAGAAACCTAAAACCTAGAGAGAGGAGAGAGCCTCTCTCTAGAAAACTACATCTAAAACCTAAAATTATGTGAATGAAAGTTAAATGAATGATTCCCCCACTCTGCTACGCCCAGCACATGGCTCTGTCACGCGTACGCGTCGATGAACTTTCGCAAGGTCATGCCTACGCGTGATCCACGCGTGCGTGTCGCCTAAATGCATGGTAACTATGGTAAATTGCATATCATTTTGAAGCTCCGGATGTTAGCTTTCCAACACAACTAAAACCGTCTCATTTGGACCTCTGTAGCTCAAGTTATGATCGATTTAGTACGAAGAGGCCAGGCTTGACAACTTAGCAATTCCTTCAATTTCTTGTATTCCTTCCACTTTTGCATGCTTCCTTTCCATCCTCTAAGTCATTCTTGCCCTATAAACCCTGAAAATACTTAACACACATATCACGGCATCGAATGGTAATAAGAGGGGATTAAAATTAGCAAATTTAAGGCCAAAGAATCATGTTTTCAATCATAGCACAAAATTAGGAAGGAAAATGTAAAACATGCGAATTCTATGAATAAGTGTGAGTTTAGTGGATAAAATCCACTCAATTAAGCATAAAATGTACCACGAAATAGTGGTGCATTGATAAACTACTATTTTATGGTTTATCTTGTGCTGATTTGAGTGGTTTTTATGAAGCCTTTGCACACTTATTCATACAATTAGCAAGATTTTAGAATTCCTTCCCAATTTTGTTCTATGGTTGAAAACTTGCTTCCTAAGCCTTTAAATTGTGTATTTTAATTCTCCTTTATACCATTCGATGCCGTGATATGTTTGTTAAGTGATTTCTGGATTTACAGGGCAAGAATGGCTTAGAGGATGGAAAGGAAGCATGCAAAAGTGGAAGGAATATAAGAAATTGAAGGAATTGCTGAGCTGTCAAGCCTGACCTCTTTGTACTAAATCGACCATAACTTGAGCTACAGAGATCCAAATGAGGTGGTTCCAGTTGCATTAGAAAGCTAACATCCGGAGCTTCGAAATGATATATATTTTGCCATAGTTGCCATGCTGTTAAGCAACACGCACGCGTGGATCACGCGTACGCATGACCTTGCAAAAGTTCAATCAACGCATAGGCGTGGACGACGCGTACGCATGACAATGCCACGTCCTGGACGTATCAAAAATCGCTGGGAGCGATTTCTGGGCTGTTTTTGGCCCAGTTTCAAGCCCGAAAAATACAGATTAGAGGCTGTAGAGTAGGGGGATCACATTCATTCATTCATACAATTTTTCATTCACATAATTTTAGCTTTTAGATGTAGTTTCTAGAGAGGGAGGCTCTCTCCTCTCTCTAGGTTTTAGGATTCTTAGGTTTAGCTATTCCCAATTTTAGATTTCTACTTTAGTTTAATTTAGCTTCTCTTCTACTTTTAATTGCTCTAAGATTCTAGTTTATTTATTTCCCTTATTGATTACTCTATGTTGCCAATTTAGTTTATGAATTCCATGTTAGATTTGATTTTCTATTTAATGCAATTTGAGGTATTTCATGTTTATTACTTCTTTTCTCATTTGTTGTTATTGATTCCTTGCAATTGGTTACGTAGGTTTTATTATCTCTTATTAATTTCTATGTTCTTATGTTATACCTTCCAAGTGTTTGATAAAATGCTTGGTTGGGTTTTAGAGTAGATTTTTCTCCTCTTGGCTTTGGTAGAGTAATTGGAGACTCTTGAGTTGTCAAACTCCTTTGTTGATTGATAATTGAGAAGTTGCTAGTTGATTTGGATCCCTCTAAAGCTAGTCTTTCCTTAGGAGTTGACTAGGACTTGAGGAATCAAATTGATTCATCCACTTGACTTTCCTCCATAGTTAGAGGTTAACTAGGTGGGAGTAATGGACAATTCTCATCACAATTGATAAGGATAACTAGGAAAGGACTTCTAGTTCTCATATCTTGCCAAGAGCTTTCTTAGCTATTAGTTTAATTCTTGCAATTTACTTTTCTTGTTCCTTATTCAAAACCCCAAAAAGATACAATTTCATAACCAATTATAAGTACACTTCCCTGCAATTTCTTGAGAGACGACCCGAGGTTTGAATACTTCGGTTATTAATTTTATTGGGTTTGTTACTTGTGACAACTGAATTTTTGTATGAAAGGATTCTTTGTTGGTTTAGAAACTATACTAGCAACGGGAATTTATTGTGAATTCTTTACTAGCAAAAATCCGTTCATCAAAATGGCACCGTTGCCGGGGAATTACAAACGTGTGCCTTATTATTGGTTATTGCAAACGTGTGAATTCTTGTGAATAATTTTACTTTTTCGTTTCTTTGTTAGTTGTTTGTAGTTTTAGGAGTTTATTCTCATTAGTTTCTTATTAGTTTTTGTTTTTACTTTCTTTTGTTACTATGAATTCTCACCCCTTTGGCTACGAGTTTGGTTCAAATTATGCTGTAGGGAATGGAAGCTATAATGGGAACATGCATCAAGGTTGGGACAATCAAAGATGGGAGGAGCCACAAGGATTTGATCAACCCTCTTGGCAACAACTACCTCCAAGTTATTATCAACAACCATTCTATGATGTATACCAAGACAATGGTTATGGTGGACCTCTTCGTGACAATCAACACCCACCATAAAATACCTATGAACTCCCTCCTCAACATAGCTTTGAACCACCATACTCACAAGCCCCCTACTACCAAACACCCTCATATGATCTTAACCCATATCCACCATATCAACCACCCTATGAGCCGTATGAACCATATATAGAACCACTCCGATTTCAACACAATTACCCCCAAGAACCACCACCTCCATATACACCTTGCCCATACCCATCAACCCAAGAGCTATATGACCCTAATCATGTTATTCAAGCGGAACAAGAGTCAAGAGATCGTCTCAAGGAGACACTGGATCAATTTCAAGCAACCTTTCATCAATTGGAGCGAGTGGGAAGCCGGAAAGTACACAAAACTCTCATGGCTAAAGCATCTCAACCTGAGAACAAGGAATTAAAGTGTGTCGTACAACAAGTAGAAAAGATGGAAAGTGTTGAACCACCACATCCTTGTTATGATGAACCACCCTCATATCATGAACCTTTCCTCCCAAGTAATGAACACTCATATCCACCCCAATCTTCAATGAATGACACTCTAAGTGTTCTTCTTCAAGGGAAAAGAGAGATGCAAAGGACAACACAAGAGTTCGTAGTTACCTTGACCGAGGTAGTAGGTAATTTAGCCTCTCTGCGCTTCGATACTCAAAGCACTCCCATGGCTACATGTGGAGAATCAATAGAAGAGCGTAGCATGAAGGAGACACTAGAAACTCTGGTGGATAATGAGGAGCGTGATTTTGTATTGGAGCAAGTGGAGGAAGCCGTAATAGTTGAAGAGGAAGAAGTGGTTGAAGACTTAGGAGACGATGAACCTCTGATGAGCGGATAATTTATACGCTTTTTGGCATTGTTTTTATGTAGTTTTTAGTATGTTTTAGTTACTTTTTATTATTTTTTATTAGTTTTTATGCAAAAATCACATTTCTGGACTTTACTATGAGTTTGTGTGTTTTTCTGTAATTTCAGGTATTTTCTGGCTGAAATTGAGGGACCTGAGCAAAAATCTGATTTAGAGGCTGAGAAAGGACTGTAGATGCTGCTGGATTCTGACCTCCCTACACTCAAACGCTTTTTTTTGGCGCTACAGAAGTCCAATTGGTGTGTTCTCAATTGGGCTGGAATGCTAACATCTTGGGCTTTTCAGCAATGTATAATAGTTTATAATTTGCCTGAGATTTGATGGCCCAAACTGGCATTCAATGCCAGCCAGAGACTGTTTTTTGGCGTAAAACGCTGGAACTGGCACCAGAACTGGAGTTAAATGCCCAAACTGGCATCCAAGCTGGCGTTTAACTCTAGAAAATGCCTATGCACGTGTAAAGCTCAATGCTCAGCCCAAGCATACACCAAGTGGGCCTCAGAAATGGATTTCTGCACTATCTGCACTTAGTGACTTATTTTCTGTAATCCTTAGTAACTAGTTTAGTAGAAATAGCACTTTTTACTATTGTATTCGTATCTTATGCCATTTTTCACATTTGAAGGCTGGCCACATGGCCATGCCAAGACATTTTTCTCTTATGTATTTTCTAAGGTGGAGTTTCTACACGTCATAGATTAAGGTGCGGAGCTCTGCTGTTCTTCATGAATTAATGAAAGTACTATTGTTTCTCTTTCAATTCACGCATGTCTCTTCTCCAAGATATACTCTCATTCTTAATTCAGTTAAGTCAAAATGAAGGGGTGACCCGTGGCAATCACCCACTATCTTCATTACTCGCTTAGCCGAAATCTGCGTGCCTGACAACCACAAGCGGCCTACATGATGTTCAACGTAGTCATTGGACGACAGCTGGAGTATAATCTCTTAGGCCTCTGGTTCGTGACTTTGACTTGCATCTCCTGACAACAGAGCAGTCGAACTCACAGAGATAAGAACCTTCGTGGTAAAGGCTCTACAAACGAGCTTCAAACTCACGAATGTTGGGCGTAGTGACAGTGTGCAAAAGGATAGAGAGATCCTATTCCGACACAAGTGAGAACTGACAGATGATTAGCCGTGCGGTAGCTGTGCCTGGTATTCTTCATCCGAGACGAGAGATCCGACAGATGATTAGTCGTACAGAAGCCGTGCCTGGACCATTTTCACTGAGAGGACGGATGGTAGCCATTGGCAACGATGATCCACCAACATACAGCTTGCCATGGAAGGGAGCACGCATGATTGGATGAAGACAATAGGAAAGCAGAGGTTCAGAAGCAACAAAGCATCTCCAAACGCTTATCTGAAATTTCCACCAATGAATTACATAAGTATCTTTATTTTAATTTACGTTTTATTTATCTTTCAATTACCAAAACTCATAACCAATTGAATCCGCCTGACTAAGATTTACAGGAAGACCATAGCTTGCTTCAAGCCGGCAATCTCCGTGGGATCGACCCTTACTCGCATAAGGTTTTATTACTTGGACGACCCAGTGCACTTGCTGGTTAGTTGTACCAGAGTTGTGAAAAGTGTGATCACAATTCCGTGCACCAAGTTTTTGGCGCCGTTGCCGGGGATTGTTCGAGTTTGGATAACTGACGGCTCATCTTGTTGCTTAGATTAGGTAACCTTCTTTCTTGTTTCAACATTTATTTTCTTTTCAAAAAGTTTTTAAAAATATTTCAAAAAAAAAGTTTTCGAAAAAAATGTTCTTAAGAAATTTTAAGAATGAATTCCACCTTAGAGCTCCATGATGATATGTTGAAGCTTGGCTGGCTATTAAGCCATGTCTAATTCTTTTGGACCGAAGCTTCCACTTATCATTGCAGCTATTGGAGGAGCCTTTGGATTCTCATTTATAATTCTTTGCTAAAGCTTGGCTGGCCATTTGGTCATGTCTAATTCTTTTGGACCGAAGCTGTAGACTAACATTGCATGAATCCTGGAATTCTTATTAAAATTTTTGAATTTCTTTATTTTATTTTTCCAAAATAATTTCAAAAAATACGAAAAATTTAATAAAATCATAAAAAACAAGAAATTTTATGTTTCTTGTTTGAGTCTTGTGTCAAATTTTAAGTTTGGTGTCAATTGCATTTTTTAATTTTCTTAAAATTTTCAAAAATTCATGCATTATGTTCTTCATGATCTTCAAGTTGTTCTTGATGATTTTCTTTGTTTGATCTTTACATTTTCTTGTTTTGTGTCTTTTCTTGTTTTTCATATGCATTTTCGAATTATTAGTGTCTAAAGTTTAAAAATTTTTAAGTTTGGTGTCTTGCATGTCTTTCTTTTCTTAAAAATTTTCAAAAATATGTTCTTGATGTTCATCATGATCTTCAAAGTGTTCTTGGTGTTCATCTTGACATTCAAAGTGTTCTTGCATGCATTATTTTTTTTATCTTAAATTTTTATGTTTTGTTTCATTTTGTTGTTTTTATCTCTCCTCATTAAAAATTCAAAAGTAAAAAAAAAATATCTTTTCCTTATTCTTCTCATAATTTTCGAAATTTTGAGTAGACTTGGTCAAAAATTTTTAAAATTTAGTTGTTTCTTGTTAGTCAAGTCAAAATTTCAATTTAAAAACTTTATCTTTTCAAATCTTTTTCAAAATCAATTTTTTTTTTATTTTTTTTATGATTTTCGAATTTCATTCTTAAAATTTTTCAAAATCTTTTTCATTTCTCTTTTAATGTTTTCGAAAATTTTAAAACTAACTTTTCAAAATCTTTTTCTTAATTTTATTTCATATTTTCGAAAATCCTTGCTAAACAATTAATGTTTTGATTAAAAAAAAAATTCAAGTTTGTTACTTTCTTGTTAAGAAAGGTTCAATCTTTAAATTCTAGAATCATATCTTTTAGTTTCTTGTTAGTCAAGTCATCAACTTTAATTTTAAAAATCAAATCTTTTTAATTTCTTTTTCAATTCTTTTTCAAAATAAATTTCAATCATATCTTTTTAAAATTTTAATTTCAAAATCTTTTTCTAACTTTTTATCTTTTCAAAATTTATTTTCAAATCTCTTTCAACTAACTACTTGACTTGTTTATTTTAATTTAAAAAATTTAATATTTCCTATCTTTTTCAAAACCACCTAACTACTTTTTCACGTCTCATTTTCGAAAATAACTAACCACTTTTTCAAAATTCTTTTTAATTAACTAATTGTTTTAAATTCTAATTTTATTTTATTTCTTTTAATATTTTCAAACACTAACTAAATAATTAAAATAAAAACAAAAATATTTTTCTTTTATTTTACTTAAAAAAAATTCGAATACTCTCTCTTATCTCTTTCTATTTATTTTATTTATTTACTAACACTTCTCATATAATAATTCGAACCCTCTCCCCCTCTCTGTGTTCGAATTCTTCTTATTCTCTCTCTACCTCATTCTTCTATTCTTCTTTTCCTCTAACACATAAAGGAATCTCTATACTGTGACATAGAGGATTTCCATTCTCTCTTTGTTCTCTTCTTTTTCATATGAGCAGGAACAGGGATAAAGACATTCTTGTTGAAGCTGATCCTGAACCTGAAAAGACTCTGAAGAGGAAGCTAAGAGAAGCTAAAGCACAACACTCCGGAGAGGACCTTACAGCAAATTTAAAAGAAGAGGCAGACATGGCAGCCGAACCTGAGAACAATGGTGGAGATGCAAGGAAGATGCTTGGTGACTTTACTGCACCAACTTCCAACTTCTATGGAAGAAGCATCTCAATTCCTGCAATTGGAGCAAACAACTTTGAGCTTAAGCCTCAATTAGTTTCTCTAATGCAGCAGAATTACAAGTTTCATGGACTTCCATTAGAAGATCCTCATCAGTTCTTAGCTGAATTCTTGCAAATATGTGACACTGTTAAGACCAATGGGGTTGATCCCGAGGTCTACAGACTTATGCTTTTTCCCTTTGCTGTAAGAGACAGAGCTAGGATATGGTTGGACTCACAACCTAGAGAAAGCCTGAACTCTTGGGAAAAGTTGGTCAATACTTTCTTGGCCAAATTCTTTCCACCTCAAAAGATGAGCAAGCTTAGAGTGGAAGTCAAAACCTTCAGACAGAAGGAAGGTGAATCCCTCTATGAAGCTTGGGAAAGATATAAGCAATTGATCAGAAGGTGTCCTTCTGACATGCTTTTAGAATGGAGCATCTTAGGTATATTCTATGATGGTCTGTCTGAATTATCCAAGATGTCATTGGACCACTCTGCTGGTGGATCTCTTCATCTGAAGAAAACACCTGCAGAAGCCCAGGAACTCATTGAAATAGTTGCAAATAACCAGTTCATGTATACTTCTGAAAGAAATCCTGTGAATAATGGGATGACTCAGAAGAAAGGAGTTCTTGAGATTGATACTCTGAATGCCATATTGGCTCAGAATAAAATATTGACTTAGCATGTCAATATAATTTCTCAAAATCTGACTGGAATGCAAGCTGCATCCGGTAGTACTAAAGAAGCCTCCTCTGAAGGAGAAGCTTATGACCCTGAGAATCCTGCAATGGAAGAGGTGAATTACATGGGAGAATCCCATGGAAACACCTATAATCCTTCATGGAGAAATCATCCAAATTTCTCATAGAAAGATCAATAGAAGCCTCAACAAGGCTTCAATAATAATAATAATGGTGGGAGAAATAGGTTTGGCAATAGCAAGCCTTTTCCATCATCTTCTCAGCAACAGATAGAGAATTCTAAGTAGAGCCTATCTAACTTAGCAACCATAGTCTCTGATCTATCTAAGACCACTCTCAGTTTCATGACTGAAACAAGGTCCTCCATCAGAAATTTGGAGGCATAAGTGGGTCAGCTGAGTAAAAGAGTTACTGAAATCCCTCATAGTACTCTCCCAAGCAATATAGAAGAGAATCCAAAGAGGGAGTGCAAGGCCATCAATATATCCAAAGTGGCCGAACCTATAGAGGAGGAAGAGGCAGTGATTTCCAGTGTGGAAGACCTCAATGGACGTCCACTGACCACTAAGGAGTTCCCTAATGAGGAACCAAAGGAATCTGAGGCTCATACAGAGACCATAGAGATTTCACTGAACTTACTATTGCCATTCATGAGCTCTGATGAGTATTCTTCCTCTGAAGAGGATGAAGATATTGTTGAAGAGCAAGTTGCTTGGTATCTAGGAGCAATCATAAAGCTGAATGCCAAGTTATTTGGTAATGAGACTTGGGAGGATGAACCTCCATTGCTCATCAATGAACTCAATGCCTTGTTTTAGCAAAAATTACCTCAGCAGAAACCAGATCCCAGAAGGTTCTTAATACCTTGTACCATAGGCACCATGACCTTTGAGAAGGCTCTGTGTGACCTGGGGTCAGGTATAAACCTCATGCCACTCTCTGTAATGGAGAAACTAGGGATCCTTGAGGTACAAGCTGCAAGAATCTCACTAGAAATGGCAGACAAATCAATGAAACAGGCTTATGGACTTGTAGAGGATGTCTTAGTGAAGGTTGAAGGCCTTTATATCTCTGCTGACTTTATAATCCTAGACACTGGAAAGGATGAGGATGACTCCATCATCCTTGGAAGACCCTTCCTAGCCACAGCAAGGGCTGCGATTGATGTGGACAGAGGAGAGTTAGTCCTTCAATTGAATGAGGACTACCTTGTGTTTAAGGCTCAAGGATATTCTTCTGTAAACATGGAAAAGAAGCATGAAAAGCTTCATCCAATTCTCTCCATACAGAGTCAAGCAGAGCCCCCATATTCAAACTTTAAGTTTGGTGTTGGGAGGTCACAATCATGCTCTGAGTATCTGTGAAGCTCTGTAAGAGCTTACTGTCAAGCTATTAACATTAAATAAGCGCTTATTGGGAGGCAACCCAATCTTATTTATCTATGTTAATTACTTTTTCATTTCATTTTTCATTGTTAGTTTATGTTTTCTTTAGGTTGATGATCATGTGGAGTCACAAAAATAGCTGCAAAATTAAAGTGGAATTAAAAACAGCATCAGAAACAGCACACCATGGAGGACAGGCTTACTGGCATTTAAACGACAGTAAGAATAGCAGAATGGGCGTTTAACACCCAGTCTGGCAACATTCTGGGCGTTAAACGCTAGAATTGGCAGACAGACTGGCATTTAACGCCAGAAAAGAGTGTCTGGCTAGCGTTAAACGCCAGAAAGGGGCATTAGCCTAGCGTTTAAACGCTAGAAAGGGCTGTCCATGGGCGTTTAAACGTCAGAAAGGTGCAGGGACTAGAATTCCTTGACACCTCAGGATCTGTGGACCCCACATGATCCCCACCTACCCCCAACTCACTCTCTCTCCTTTTCACACCTTTCTATAACACTCTTCCCTAAATACCCTTGACCAATCACATCAATACCTATTCCCCAAACACCATTCACCTATCAAATCCTACCCTCTTCCCCATAATCTCTTCACCACTCACATCCATCCACTATTCCCCAAAAACCCATCATAAAACTCCACCTACCTCACCATTCAAATTCAAAACATTTCCCTCCCAAACCCAACCCCTTCTTACACGAATTCCCTCTCCCTCTTACCCTATAAATACCCCTCCTTACCACCTTCAATTTCACACATCATAAACACTTAAACCCCCTTGGCCAAATTCAAAACACTCCTCTATCTCCTCTATTTCTTCTTCTTCTCCTCCTTTCTTTCTTCTTTTGCTCGAGGACGAGCAAACCTTTTAAGTTTGGTGTGGGAAAAAGCTCTGCTTTTTGTTTTTCCATAACCATTAATGACACCTAAGGCCGGAAAAACCTCTAGAAAGAGGAAAGCGAAGGCAGTTGCTTCCACTTCTGAGTCATGGGAGATGGAGAGATTCATCTCAAAGGTCTATCAAGACCACTTCTATGAAGTTGTGGCCAAGAAAAGGGTGATTCCCGAGGTCCCCTTCATGCTCAAAAAGAGTGAATATTCGGAGATCCGACGTGAGGTTCGGAGAAGAGGTTGGGAAGCTCTCACCAACCCCATCCAACAAGTCGGAATCTTAATGGTTTAAGAGTTCTATGCTAATGCATGGATCACTAAGAACCATAATCAAAGTATGAACCCGAACCCAAAGAATTGGCTCACAATGGTTCGAGGGAAATACTTGGATTTCAGTCCAGAAACTGTGAGGTTGGCATTCAACTTGCCAATGATGCAAGGAGATCCTCATCCTTTCACTAGAATGGTCAACTTTGATCAAAGGTTAGACCAAGTCCTCACAGACATTTGTGTGGAAGGAGCACAATGGAAGAGAGACTCAAAAGGCAAGCCGGTTCAATTGAGAAGGCCTGACCTCAAATCCGTGGCTAGAGTATGGTTGGAGTTCATCCAACGCTCTATTATTCCTACTAGCAACTGGTCCGAAGTAACTGTGGATCGAGCTATCATGATCCATAGTATCATGATTGGAGAGGAAGTGGAAGTTCATGAGATCATACCTCTAGAACTATACAAGGTGGCTGACAAGCCCTCCATTTTGGTAAGGTTAGCCTTTTCTCATCTCATTTGACACCTATGCAATTCAGCCGGAATTGTCATAGAGGAAGACATCCTCATTGAAGAGGACAAGCCCATCACTAAAAAGAGGATAGAGCAAACAAGAGAGCTCGCTCATAGACCTCAACAAGAGCATGAGAAAATTCCTCATCAAGAAATCCCTGAGATGCCTCAAGGCATACACTTTCCTCCACAAAGCTATTGGGAGCAACTCAACACCACTTTAGGAGATTTGAGTTCCAACGAGCAACTAAGGATGGAGCGCCAAGAGCACTTCATTATCCTCCATGAAATCAGAGAGGACCAAAGAGCCATGAGAGAAGAGCAATAAAGGCAAGGAAGAGATATTGAGGAGCTCAAGCACTCCATAGGATCTTCAAGAGGAAGAACTAGCCGCCGTCACTAAGGTGGACCCGTTCTTTAATTTCCTTGTTCTTATTTTTCTGTTTTTCGTTTCTATGCTTTATGTTTTGTCTATGTTTGTGTCTTTATTACATGATCATTAGTGTCTAGTGTCTATGTCTTAAAGCTATGAATGATTCCATGAATCGCTCACCTCTCTTAAATGAAAAAATACTTTTATTTGCAAAAGAACAAAAAGTATATGAATTTTGAATTTTATCTTGAAATTAGTTTAATTATTTTGATGGCAATACTTTCTGTTTTCTGAATGTATGCATAAACAGTGCATGTTTGAAGTTGGAATTAAGAAAAGTTGGCTCTTGAAAGAATAATGAAAAAAGAGACATGTTATCGGTAATCTGAAAAATCATAAAATTGACTCTTGAAGCAAGAAAAAGTAGTGAAAAACAAAAGCTTGCAAAAAAAAAAAAGCAAGCAGAAAAAGCCAATAGCTCTTTAAACCAAAAGGCAAGAGCAAAAAGCCAATAACCCTTTAAACTAAAAGACAGGGGTAAAATGGATCCAAGGCTTTGAGCATCAATGGATAGGAGGGCCCAAAGGAATAAAATCCTGGCCTAAGTGGCTAAATCAAGATGTCCCTAACCATGTGCTTGTGTCATGAAGGTCCAAGTGAAAAGCTTGGGACTGAGTGGTAAAAGTCATGATCCAAAGCAAAAGAGTGTGCTTAAGAACTCTGGGCACCTCTAACTGGGGACTCTGGCAAAGCTGAGTCACAATCTGAAAAGGTTCACCCAGTTATGTGTCCGTGGCATTTATGTATCCGATGGTAATACTGGAAAACAAAATGCTAAGGGTCACGGTCAAGACTCATAAAGTAGCTGTGTTTAAGAATAAAAAAGAACTTAACTAGGAAAATCAATAACATTATCTGTATTTCTGAGTTCCTAAAGAGGCCAACAATTCTGAACTCCAATGTATAGAGAGATGCCAAAACTATTCAGAGGCAAAAAGCTACTAGTCCCGCTCATCTAATTAAAACTAATCTTCATTGATATTTTTGAAATTTATTGTATTTTCTCTTCTTTTTATCTTATTTTGTTTTTGGTTGCTTGGGGACAAGCAACAATTTAAGTTTGGTGTTGTGATGAGCAGATAATTTATACGCTTTTTGGCATTGTTTTTAGGTAGTTTTTAGTATGTTTTAGTTACTTTTTATTATTTTTTATTAGTTTTTATGCAAAAATCACATTTCTGGACTTTACTATGAGTTTGTGTTTTTTTGTAATTTCAGGTATTTTCTGGCTGAAATTGAGGGACCTGAGCAAAAATCTAATTCAGAGGCTGAGAAAGGACTGCAGATGCTGCTGGATTCTGACTTCCCCGGACTCAAACGTGTTTTTTTGGAGCTACAGAAGTCCAATTGGCGCATTCTCAATTGGGCTGGAAAGCTAATATATTGGGCTTTCCATAAATGTATAATAGTTCATACTTTGTCCAAGATTTGATGGCCCAAACTGGCGTTCAACGCCAGCCAGAGACCCCTTTTTTGGCATAAAACGCCGGAACTGGCACTAGAAATGGAGTTAAATGCCCACACTGGCATCCAAGCTGGCGTTTAACTCTAGAAAATGCCTATGCATGTGTAAAGCTCAATGCTCAGACCAAGCACACACCAAGTGGGCCCCGGAAGTAGATTTCTGCATTATCTGCACTTAGTTACTTATTTTCTGTAATCCTTAGTAACTAGTTTAGTATAAATAGCACTTTTTACTATTGTATTCGTATCTTATGCCATTTTTCACATTTGGAGGCTGGCCACACGGCCATGCCAAGACATTTTTCTCTTATGTATTTTCTACGGTGGAGTTTCTACACCTCATAGATTAAGGTGCGGAGCTCTGTTGTTCTTCATGAATTAATGAAAGTACTATTGTTTCTCTTTCAATTCACGCATGTCTCTTCTCCAAGATATACTCTCGTTCTTAATTCAGTTAAGTCATAATGAAGGGGTGACCCGTGACAATCACCCACTATCTTCATTACTCGCTTAGCCAAAATCCGCGTGCCTGACAACCACAAGCGGTCTACATAATGCTCAACGTAGTCATTGGACGACAACTAGAGTATAATATAAGAGACCTCTGGTTTGTGACTTTGACTTGTATCCCCTGACAACAGAGCAGTCAAACTCACAGAGATCAGAACCATCGTGGTAAAGGCTAGATCAAACGAGCTTCAAACTCACAAATGTTGGGCATAGTGACAGTGTGCAAAAGTATAGAGAGATCCTATTTCGACACAAGTGAGAACCGACAGATGATTAGCTGTGCGGTAGCTGTGCCTGGTATTCTTCATCCGAGACGAGAGATCCGACAGATGATTAGCCGTACAGAAGCCGTGCCTGGACCATTTTCACTGAGAGGACGGATGGTAGCCATTAACAACAGTGATCCACCAACATACAGCTTGCCATGGAAGGGAGCACGCATGATTGGATGAAGACAATAGGAAAGTAGAGGTTCAGAAGCAACAAAGCATCTCCAAACATTTATCTGAAATTCCCACCAATGAATTACATAAGTATCTTTATTTTAATTTACGTTTTATTTATCTTTCAATTATCAAAACTCATAACCAATTGAATCCGCCTGACTAAGATTTATAGGATGACCATAGCTTGCTTCAAGCCTGCAATCTCTGTGGGATCGACCCTTACGCGCGTAAGGTTTTATTACTTGGACGACCCAGTGTACTTGCTGGTTAGTTGTACCGAAGTTGTGAAAAATTGTGATCACAATTTCGTGCACCAACCTCCCTGGGAATCTAGAGTTGTAGAGTATTCCTCCAAGAAGATTGAAATTGATGTCAAGGAGGCTAGTGCACAACCTCCATGGCATATTCCTTATGAAGAATTGGATGGGATAGATCAAGAGGCAAGTTCTCTTGTGATGAGGATCATGAATCAAGTCCTCCTAGTGATAAATCTACATCCGCAAATGAACTCCTTGAATATGAAGACCCTTCCCTGATTGTGTCTGAGAATGATGTGGAAGCAGAAGTCCTTCAGAAAGGGTGGACGGGAGTTGAGTACGCTTTGTCAAGAACGTTGGAGACTTATCTACCTAGGTGGCCATCTACTCCTTCATTTGAGTGGGTAAGACTTATCTCTATTTGCTTTGCTGTCCCACTTGAATATGGTATTCTTAAAACGGATGGCCAACTTAGGAGGCTTTGTGGCATTAAGCATAAGAGAAGGATGTTTAGTGGTTAGAGTTGCAAATCAAGGCTCATCAAGGTTGATACTTCAAGAACTAGATGCAAGGGTGGAGTTAGTGAACATTTGGTTGGATCTAAGAGAAGAGTTTGGTATCCGGGCATACAAGAGGATCAACTTTGGGAGCTCAAAGCTTGTGGAGAACTTCATCAAGGCTTGCTGAATTTATTTGGAGATGTTAAAGCTTATTGGAAGTCCAAGCGTTGGTGGCAGTTTCAAGATGAGTTCAAGCACAAGCCACCATGACAAGGAGCTCACCAAATGTCCAACTTAAGGACAATAACTAAAAGTGCTAGGTGGGAGACAACCCACCATGGTATGGTCGTTACTTTCTACTCTTAGTTTTATTTTATTTTTTTTATCAGTGTTCATTCATAATTTCTGCATCACCACCTGCATTCTGCATTAAAAAAAAACTGCGAACGACGCGTGAGTGCACATGACGCGCATGCGTCCCATGCAAGTTCGCAGTATAAATAAATGGGACAGAGAGTTGCGATGGAGACGCGCGGGAGGGGTGAGTGGAGCACAAGCCACCCTACGCGTACGCGTGCTGCATGCGTACGTGTCCCCTGAAAATTTTTCAACCCACGCGTAAGCGTCAGCGACGCGTACGCGTGAGCATGAAAATCGGTGTAAAGAGCGAATTGAACAGAAAGTTGGGCTGCCACTGTGCTGGAATCGCGTGAGTTGTCACGCGTACGCGTGACCAACGCTCGCGCACCACGTTTCTTTTTCTGGCCACCCATGCGTACGCGTGCACGATGCTTACGCGTCGCCTGGGTAATGCAGTTTTCCCGCGCACGCGTGACTTGCATGCGCGCGTCACGTCCCGTTCCTCATTTCCTCCTCCTTTCTTCTCTCCTTTCTCCTTCTTTCTTCCTCCTTGCTTACTTTCTTCTTCTTCATTTCTTTACCTTCTCATCCTTATTCTCTTTCATTCTATTTTACTTAATTTATTTGCATACCTCCACTCATTGCATTTTAATTTTGTGCATGTTTTAATTTTCTTTTCTAAATTTGATACTTTTTCTTTGGTGTTGAATTTTCTGCTCAAATGTTGAATATCCCTTGTATTATTCTGGTGCTTCATGACTTGTTTTATTCTGATTGGGTAATATTATTTAAGTCAATGCTAATCTTTTATGATACTTGTATTCTATTTGCATTGATATGCACTTACACTATCTTTCATTACCTACTATCTCTTCCCCATTGTTGTAATTTTTGCACTATTGATATGTCATTTGCTTCTACTATTTTCTCACTTGCATGTTGTAGCTACCATGTAGTTGAGACCCTTATTATTTGGCATTAACCCACCCATACTTTATTTGTTTTCTTATCTTTATTTCTGGGTTACTCTTCTTCTTTTTCATCTTCTTTCAAGATGGCCACCGAGAAGGGAAGGGAAAAGCTTCTCAATGAGGCGACAGACAAGTCCATCTGCACAATCTTTGGAGAAAAGCATTAGTTGTGACTGTCCGTCCACTTACACTTCTTTGCATGCACCGAGGACGGTGCAATCTTTAAGTGTGGGGAGGTCAATACAGACTTCCGTGGGTTAGTTATTTTCCTCTCAACACCAATGTTTTATTTTCTTTGCTAGTTCATTGTTGCATTTGCATGTTTGATTGCATGTTTGCTTGATTTTGTGCATATTTTACCACTACTTGGTTGGAGTGATAAGTTCTTTTTCAAGATCATTTTTATAGCATTTCACTAATTTAAATTAAAACTTTTTTGTTAAACTTATTTGAAGATTGTAATTTGGAACATGGTTTATAGTTAAGAACACACAATCTGTGAGATTTTGAGCTTAATTATATAGTTACATTATTTAACCATAATTTTTATTCTTGTGTGTTTTCTTCTCTATGATTGTAATCTATAGTTTGTTCCATTCTATATGTCCATTGTTTAGTGTATTTGCATGCATACACATAATTGAGGCCATCATTTGTTATTAGCTCACTTATCCCAAATAGCCTACCATTTCAATTACCTTTATTTGCCACCTTGAGCCTTTTAATCCCCATTTGTTCTGTATTTTATCACATCACTAGTCTTAAGCAGAAAAACAATTAATTACCCCAATTGAATCTTTGGTTAGCTTAAGATAGAGATTGTGTATCAATTAAGTGCGGGGAATTGTGGGAACTTGGATTAATGGAAAGGTGTTATGTTTCTACTTTATTTGAATATTGGAAATTTGGGTGCCTACTCATATGAGAGCAGAAAAATTATATGCATTGATATGTTATATTTGCTTTCAAGTTCTAAATAATTAAGGGAACAAAATTATCCTAATGCTAAGTTTAATAAAAGATCAATGCATATGTGGTGAAATTAAAGAAAATTTGGTATATGAGTATGTGAAATATACAAAAGTGGGAATTTTGGGTAGCTAGGCATGAATTTAGAATTACATAGAGTGTGTGTGTGTGTGTTAGGTGAGAGCTTAGGTTAGTCAAAGATTCATATTATAGCTCACTTGGCCATACATATATCCTCACCCTTACTTTAGCCCCATTACAACCTTGAAAAGACCTCATGATGTTTGCATTGGTATACTAAATATTTGTTGATTGGTTAGATGAAGAACAAAGTTTTAGAAAGCATGACTAGAGAAGAGTAGAGTGATTAACCCTAGACACTTGAGTGATTAGAGTGCATATACACCACCAGTGAGGGTTCAATGCTTGATTCTATGTTCCCTGCTTTCATGAGCTGTCTTCTTACAAGATTACTTGTCTTTTATTGTGTGATTTGAATTAGTGAAATCTGATTTGTTTTTGTCTTGGAGAACTTGTTTATTTCTAACCAAGTAGATAGAAACATATTAGCATATAGTTGCATTCATATGCATAGGTTGCATCTCATGAGTCTTACTTTCTCCCATTCATTCTTTTGTCTCCTTGAGCTTAGCATGAGGACATGCTAATGTTTAAGTGTGGGGAGATTGATAAACCACTATTTTATGGTTTATCTTGTGCTGATTTCAATGGTTTTTATCAAGCCTTTGCACACTTATTCATACAATTTGCATGATTTTACAATTCCTTCCCAATTTTATTCTATGGTTGAAAACTTGCTTCCTAAGCCTTTAAATTGTGTGTTTTAATTCCCCTTTATACCATTCGATGCCATAATATGTGTGTTAAGTGATTTCAGGGTTTACAGGACAGGAATAGCTTAGAGGATGGAAAGGAAGCATGCAAAAGTGGAAGGAATACAAGAAATTAAAGGAATTGCTGAGCTGTCAAGCCTGACCTCTTCGTACTAAATTGACCATAACTTGAGCTATAAAGGTCCAAATGAGGCGGTTCCAGTTGAGTTGGAAAGCTAACATCCAGGGCTTCGAAATGATATATAATTTGCCATAGTTGCCATGCTGACGCGTGGATCACGCGTACGCGTGACCTTGCAAAAGTTCAATCAGGGCGTACGCGTGGGCGACGCATACGCGTGACAAAGCCACGTGCTGGACGTATCAGAAATCACTGGGGGTGATTTTTGAGCTGTTTTTGGCCCAATTTCAAGCCCAAAAAACACAGATTAGAGGCTGCAGAGTGGGGGATCACATTTATTCATTCATACAATTTTTCATTCACATAATTTTAGGTTTTATATATAATTTCTAGAGAGGGAGGCTCTCTCCTCTCTCTAGGTTTTAGGATTCTTAGGTTTAGCTATTCCCAATTTTAGATTTCTACTTTAGTTTAATTTAGCTTCTATTCTACTTTTAATTGCTCTAAGATTCTAGTTTATTTATTTCCCTTATTGATTACTCTATGTTGCCAATTTAGTTTATGAATTACATGTTAGATTTGATTTTCTATTTAATGCAATTTAAGGTATTTCATGTTTATTACTTCTTTTCTCATTTGTTGTTATTGATTCCTTGCAATTGGTTATGTAGGTTTTATTATCTCTTATTAATTTCTATGTTCTTATGTTATGCCTTCCAAGTGTTTGATAAAATGTTTGGTTGGGTTTTAGAGTAGATTTTTCTCCTCTTGGCTTTGGTAGAGTAATTGCAGACTCTTGAGTTGTCAAACTCCTTTGTTGATTGATAATTGAGAAGTTGCTAGTTGATTTGGATCCCTCTAAAGCTAGTCTTTCCTTAGGAGTTGACTAGGACTTGAGGAATCAAATTGATTCATCCACTTGACTTTCCTCCATAGTTAGAGGTTAACTAAGTGGAAGCAATGGACAATTCTCATCACAATTGATAAGGATAACTAGGATAGGACTTCTAGTTCTCATACCTTGCTAAGAGCTTTCTTAGCTATTAGTTTAATTCTTGCAATTTACTTTTCTTCTTCCTTATTCAAAACCCCAAAAAGATACAATCTTATAACCAATTATAAGTACACTTCCTTGTAATTCCTTGAGAGACAACCCGAGATTTGAATACTTTGGTTCTTACTTTTATTGGGTTTGTTACTTGTGACAACTGAATTTTTGTATGAAAGGATTCTTTGTTGGTTTAGAAACTATACTAGCAACGGGAATTTATTGTGAATTCTTTACTAGCAAAAATTCGTTCATCATGCATCAAATCTCCCCACACTTAAACATTAGCATGTCCTCATGCTAAGCTCAAGAGAAGCTATAAAGGAGTGAAGAGGAATGGTAAAACTTATGAAATGTAACCTATCTATATGAATGCAACTAAATGCAAAAATACTTATACCTACTTGGTTAAAAGTAAACAAATTCTCCAAGACAAACATAAATCAGATTCCACTAATTCAAATCACACAATAAGAGACAGGTAAACTTGTAAGAGGATAGCTCATGAAAGCCGGAAACACAAAATCAAGCATTGAACCCTCACTGGAAGTGTATATGCACTCTAATCGCTCAAGTGTCTAGGGTTAATTCACTCTAGTCTCCTCTAGTCATGCTTTCTAAAACTTTGTTCTTCATCTAACCAATCAACAAATATTTACTGTACAAATGCAAACATCATGAGGGCTTTTTTAAGGTTGTAATGGGGCTAAGGTAAGGGTGAGGATACATGTATGGCCAAGTGAATTATACTTTGAATCTTTGACTAATCTAAATTCTCACCTAACACACACACATACTCTATATAATTCTAAAATCATGCCTAGCTACCCCAAAATCTCACTTTTGTATATTTCACATACTCATACATCAATTTTTAATTCCATCACCTGTGCATTGATCTTTTTATTGAACTCAGTATTGGGGTGATTTTATCCCCTATTCATTTATTTCTTTTTTTTCTCTTTTTTTTCTCTTTTTTTCTCTTTTTTTATTAATTTATTATAAATAAAAACATAATGTATCAATGCATATGGTTTTTCTGATTTCACATGAGTAAGCACCCAAATTTCCAATATTTGTCAGTAAAAACACAACACATTCTCATCAACCCAAGTTTCTACATTTCCCCACACTTAGTTGACACACACTATCTTAAGCTAACTGGTGCACGAAATTGTGATCACACTTTTCACAACTCCGGCACAACTAACCAGCAAGTGCACTGGATCGTCCAAGTAATAAAACCTTACGCGAGTAAGGGGCGATCCCATGGAGATTGCCGGCTTGAAGCAAGCTATGGTCATCCTGTAAATCTTAGTCGGGCGGATTCAATTGGTTATGAGTTTTGATAATTGAAAGATAAATAAAACGTAAATTAAAATAAAGATACTTATGTAATTCATTGGTGGCAATTTCAGATGAGCGTTTCGAGATGCTTTGTTGCTTCTGAACCTCTGCTTTCCTATTGTCTTCATCCAATCATGCGTGCTCCCTTCCATGGCAAGCTGTATGTTGGTGGATCACCATTGTCAATGGCTACCATCCGTCCTCTCAGCAAAAATGGTCCAAGCACGGCTTCTGTACGACTAATCATCTGTCGGATCTTTCATCTCGGATGAAAAATACCAGGCACAGCTACCGCACGGCTAATCATCTGTCAGTTCTCACTTGTGTCGGAATAGGATCTCTCTATCCTTTTGCACACTGTCACTGCGCCCAACATTCGTGAGTTTGAAGCTCGTTTGTTCTAGCCTTTACCACGAAGGTTCTGATCTCTGTGAGTTTGACTGCTCTGTTGTCAGGAGATGTAAGTTAGAGTCATAAACCAGAGGCCTAAGAGATTATACTCAAGCTGTCGTCCAATGACTACGTTGAACATCATGTAAACCGCTTGTGGTTATCAGGCACGCGGATCTTGGCTAAGCGAGTAATGAAGATAGTGGGTGATTGTCACGGGTCACCCCTTCATTCTGACTTAACTGAATTAAGAACGAGAGTATATCTTGGAGAAGAGACATGCGTGAATTGGAAGAGAAACAATAGTAGTTTCATTAATTCATGAAGAACAGCAGAGCTCCGCACCTTAATCTATGAGGTGTAGAAATTCCACCGTAGAAAATACATAAGAGAAAAATATCTTGGCATGGCCGTGTGGCCATCCTCCAAATGTGAAAAGTGGCATAAGCTCGAATACAATAGTAAAAAGTTTTATTTATACTAAACTAGTTACTAAGGATTACAGAAAATAAGTAACTAAGTGCAGATAGTGCAGAAATCCACTTCCGGGGTCCACTTGGTGTGTGCTTGGGCTGAGCATTGAGCTTTACACGTGCATAGGCCTTTTCTAGAGTTAAACGCCAGCTTGGATGCTAGTTTGGGCGTTTAACTCCAGTTCTGGTGCCAGTTTCGGCGTTTTACGCCAGAAAAGGATCTCTGGCTGGCGTTGAACGCCAATTTGGGCCATCAAATCTCGGCCAAAGTATGGATTATTATACATAGTTGGAAAGACCAAGATGTCTACTTTCCAATGCAATTGAAAGCGCACCAATTGGGCTTCTGTAGCTCCAGAAAATCTATTTCGAGTGTAGGAGGGTCAGAGTCCAACAGCATCTGCAGTCCTTTCTCAGCCTCTGAATCAGACTTTTACTCAGATCCCTCAATTTCAGCCAGAAAATACATGAAATTGTAGAAAAAGAGACAAACTCATAGTAAAATTCAGAAATGTGAATTTTTGCATAAAAACTATAAAAATATACTAAAAAGTAACTAAAACATATTAAAAACTATGTAAAAATAATGCCAAAAAGCGTATAAATTATCCGCTCATCACTAACCAAAGATTCAAATCGGGTAATTAATTGTTTTTCCGCTTAAGGTTAGTGATGCGGTAATATAAAGAACAAATGGGGATTAAAAAGGCTCAAAGTGGCAAACAAAGGTAAACGAAATGGTGGGCTATTTGGGATAAGTGAGCTAATAACAAATGATGGCCTCAATCATATGTATGCATGAATATACACTAAACAATGGACATATAGAATGGAATAAATCATAGATTGCAATCATAGAGAAGAAAACACACAAGAATAAAAATCATGGTTAAATAATGTAACTATATAATTAAGCTCAAAATCTCACAAGTTGTGTGTTCTTAGCTATAAACCATGTTCCAAATTACAATCTTCAAACAAGTTTAACAAAAAATTTTTACTTTAAATTAGTGAAATGCTATAAAAAGGGTCTTGAAAAAGAACTTATCACTCCAACCAAGTAGTGGTAGAAGAACATGCACAAAATCAAACAAACATGAAATCAAATGTGCAAATACAACAACTAATTTAACAAGAAAAATTAAACATTGGTGTTGAAATAGGAAATAACTAACCCACGGAAGTCGGTATCGACCTCCCCACACTTAAAGATTGTACCGTCCTCGGTGCATGCTAAGATGTGCAAGTGGACAGGTGGCTCCAACTTACGCTTTTTCCAAAGAATATGCATAGGAACTTGTTTGTTGCCCCATATAGAAGTTCTTCCTTTTCCTTCTCAGTAGCCATCCTGAAAGAAGAGAAAAGAGAAGAAAAGTAACTCAGAAATAAAGATAAGAAAACAAATAAAGTATGGGTGGGTTAATGCCAAATAATGAGGGTCTCAATTACATGGTAGCTACAACATGCAAGTGAGAAAACAGTAGAAGCAAATGGGATATCAATAGTACAAAAATTGCAACAAAGGGGAAGAGATAGTGGGTTATGAAAGACAATATAAATTCATGTCAATGCAAAAGGAATACAAGTATCATAAAAGATTAGCATTGACTTAAATAATATCACCCAATTAGAATAAAACAAGTCATGAAGCACCAGAATAATGGAAGAAAAGATGCAACAATTGAATAAAAACATTTGACACCAATGATAAAATAGGAAATTAGAAAAGAAAATAAAAACATGAACAAAATTAAAATGCAAGGAAGAAAAGTATGCAAATGCATTAAGTAAAAGAAATGGAAAAAGAATATGGATGAGAATATAAAGAAATAAAGAAGAAGAAAGTAAGAAAAGAGGAGAAAAGAAGGAGAAAGGAGAGGAGAAAGAAGTAAGAATTGAAAAACAGGGCGCGACGCGAGCACATGCATCACGCATAAGCGTGAAAACTGAATTAGCCATGCAACGCGTAAGCGTCGCCCACGCGTACGCATGGGTGGCCAAAAACGCACACTGACACGTGAGCGTCGGTCATGCGTACGCTTGACTGCTCGCGCGATTCCAGCACAGTGGTAGCCCAACTCTCTGTTCAATTACCTTACTACGCTGATTTTCATCCCCACGCGTACACGTCGCTGACGCTTATGTGTGGGTTGAAATTTCTGCAGGGGACGCATACGGATGAGGCACGCGTACGCGTGGGGTGGCTTGTGCGCCACACACCCCTCCGGCGTGTCTCCATCGCAACTCTCTGGTCAATTCAAAGGTATTGCGCATTCATGCATGATGCGTACGCGTCATAGATGCTTGCGCGTTGAATGCTCTCTTTTTTTATGTAGAATGTAGGTGATTATGCAAAATTTTATAAATGAACACTGATAAAAATAAAATAAAACTAATAATAAAAAGGGACGATCATACCATGGTGGGTTGTCTTCCACTTAGCACTTTTAGTTAAAGTCCTTAAGTTGGACATTTGGTGATCTCCGTGTCATGATGGCTTGTGCTTGAACTCATCTTGAAACTTCCACCAATGCTTGGACTTTCAATAAGCTCTAACATCTCCAAGTGAATTCACCAAGCCTTGATGAAGTTCTTTACAAGTTTCGAGCTCCCAAAGTTGATCCTCTTGTATGCCGGGGTCCCAAATCTTGTTTCCATACCTGTCTTCAAGTTGATCATCATGATTCTGTTCGGGTGGTTTAGCCTTGGAATTCTCGTTTAAGCACCCAAACATCCTTCTAGACCCAATCAATTGAGAATTATACCAACCATTGCAATTAGGCCTTTTGCTTCCAACCATAACGAACCTAGGATGGTGTTGCCAACCGCTAACCATCTCCCTTTTACTCTTAAAAGCGCAGATAGCTCTAAGTTGTCCATCTGTTTCAAGCAGACCATATTCAAGTGGGAAGGTAGAGTTTAAGGATAAGAATTTTACCCACTTGAATGTTGTGTTGGATGGTAATAGCTTGGGGGGAGGTATCTCCAGTGGCGGCCTTGCCAATGTATGCTTCAATCTCTTGGGCTCCTCTTTAATGATCTCCACCTCTTGACAAGCTTCTGCAACATTAACCTCTTCCTCTAGTTCAACGGGAGAGGGTTCAATTGTAGGTAAAAACTCATTAAATATTGAACCCATCTCATGATCAACCTCCTTAAAGTCTTCAACCATGATATGCCTTGGAGGTTGTACACCCTCCTCAGCATCAAATTCAAACGTCTTGGAGGGAGGCTCTATGACTTGAGTTTCCTATGGAGGTTCCACATCTACTAAGTCCTCAACCACTTCCTCTTCTTTGATAATTTCGGTTTTCTCCACTTGCTCTGGTACAAAATCTAACTCCTCCTTGATAACTTCCACCTCTTGACAACTTTCTTCAATTTCCCCTAATTCTTTAACTACTCCTTCATCTTCAAGGGTCTCTCCTACCTCCACTTTTTGGGCCTCCTCTTGCTTCTCTTGAAGTATGTATGCGTGAACCCGATCCATTACGTCCCTAAGATGATCCATTCTCTCTTGTTTCATGTCAATAGCATAATTGGGATCATGTTGCTCTTGGATTGATGGAGATGGGTGAAAAGTAAGTGCACCAGAGTTTGAGAGTTGAGTATTGGAGGTAAAGGATGGATCCACACCGGATATAAGAGCTTGGAGAGTAGAGGTGAGACCGGTGAGAGCAGAGGTAAGTGTGGTTTGAAGCTCCTGCTGCCCTTAGCGAATAACATTAAAGGTATCATCTATGGGAGCTTGGGGGTGGATAGGAGGATTCATTTGTTGGGAGAAAGGGGTCATAATATGAAGGTGGTTCTTCTTGATGAGGATATGGAGATGCTGTATATTGAGGTGGTGGTTCTTAGGGGTAATTGGGTTGGAATTGGGGTGGTTCTATGTATGGTTCGTATGGTTCATATGGTGGTTGGTTAGGTGGATATGGATTGGGGTCATATGGAGGCGAATGGTGGAAAGGGACTTATGAGTATGGTGGTTCATAACTATGTTGAGGAGGGGGTTCATAGGCATATGGTGGGGCTTGTTGGTAACTACAAGGGGGTCTACCATAGCTATTAGATTGATACGCACCTTGGAATGGCTCTTGTTGATAGTAAATTGGTGGAGGTTGATTGTCACGAAAAGGTCCACCATAACCATTGTCTTGGGATGCATTATAGAATGGTTGTTGCTCATAGCACATTGGAGGAGGTTGTTACCGAAAGGGTTGATCAAATCCTTGTGGCTCCTCCTATCTTTGATTGTTCCAACCTTGATGCATGTTCTCATTATAGCTTCCATTCCCTACAACATAATTGTGACCAAACTCATTGCCAAAGGGGTGAGAATTTATAGTAACAAACGAAAGTAAAAACAAAAACTAATAAGAAAATAATGAGAATAAACTCCTAAAACTAGAGACAACTAACAATGAAACAAAAAAGCAAAATTATTCACAATATTTACAATAACCAATAATAAGGCACACGTTTTCAATTCCCCGGCAACGGCGCCAAAAATTGATGGGGGAAGAATCGTCAGTAAAGAATCTCACAAAGATAATCGTGTTGCAAGTATAGATCTAAACCGACAATTAAACCTCAATCAAATTTAATTTGTTTGTCACTTAAGCAAACCCAATAAAATAAACCGAAGTATTAAACCTCGGGTCGTCTCTCAAGGAATTGCAGGGAAGTATGTTACTATTGGTTATGAAATAGTATATTTTTGGGTTTTTTGAAGGGTTGAACAAGGAATGTAAATGATAAGAAAATAAACTAATAATTATGAAAAGTCTTAGCAAGGATTGATAATTAGAAGTCATATCCTCATTATCATCATCAATTGTGACAAGAATCGTCCATTGCTCCACTTAGTCAACCTCTAACTATGAAGGAAAGTCAAGTGGAAATAATCAATTTGATTCCTCAAGTCCTAGTCAACTCCTAAGGAAAGACTAGCTTTAGTGGAATTCAAATCAACTAGCAACTTTCAATTGCTAATCAACAAAAGAATTTGATAACTCAAGAGTCTCCAATTACTCAATCTAATCTAAGAACATTAAAAGCAAATTTAAAATCCAACCAAGCATTTTATCAAACACTTGGAAGGCACAAAAGAAAAGCATAGAAAAGCAACAAGAGAATGTAAATACTAAAACCAATAATTACAAAATCAAGGATAACAAATAAAGGAAGAAGCAATAAACATAAAATACCTCAACTTGCATTAAATAGAAAATCAAATCTAACATGGGAATTCATAAACTAAATTAGCAACATAAAGAGATCAACAAGAGAAATAGATAAAATAAAGTACTAGAACAAATAAAAGTGAAAGAGAAACTACATTAAACTAAAAGAAAAATCTGAAATTGAGAAGAATTAAAACTAAGAAACCTAAAACCCAGAGAGAGGAGAGAGCCACTCTCTCTAGAAAACTACATCTAAAATCTAAAATTATGTGAATGAAAGTTAAATGAATGATTCCCCCACTCTGCAGCCTCTAATATGTGTTTTCGAGCTTGGAACTGGACCAAAAACAGCCCAGAAATCGCCCCCAGCGATTTCTGATACGTCCAGCACGTGGCTCTGTCACGCGTACGCATCGACCATTCGTACGTGTCGATGAACTTTCGCAAGGTCACGCGTACGCGTGATCCACGCGTGCGTGTTGCCTAACTGCATGGCAATTATGGCAAATTGCATATCATTTTGAAGCCCCGGATGTTAGCTTTCTAACGCAACTGGAACCGCCTCATTTGGACCTTTATAGCTCAAGTTATGATTGATTTAGTACGAAGAGGTCAGGCTTGACAGCTTAGCAATTCCTTCAATTTCTTGTATTCCTTCCACTTTTGCATGCTTTCTTTCCATCCTCTAAGTCATTCCTACCCTATAAACCCTGAAAACACTTAACACACATATCACGGCATCAAATGGCAATAAGAGGGAATTAAAATTAGCAAATTTAAGGCCAAAGAATCATGTTTTCAATCATAGCACAAAATTA
Source organism: Arachis ipaensis (assembly GCF_059453495.1). Classification (NCBI taxonomy): domain Eukaryota; kingdom Viridiplantae; phylum Streptophyta; class Magnoliopsida; order Fabales; family Fabaceae; genus Arachis; species Arachis ipaensis. Next base: position 40,310,985 of record NC_142442.1, read on the forward strand.
GGAAGGAAAATGTAAAACATGCGAATTCTATGAATAAGTGTGAGTTTAGTGGATATAATCCACTCAATTAAGTATAAAATGTACCACGAAATAGTGGTACATCAGTCTCGTAGACCAGTTTTGCACGGGCAGAGAGCACAGTGTCGGGCAGGGTCTTCATCATTCATCCGTTCTTGCATCTACCTCAGTATGGATTCCTTACTTGTCACTGGGGCCCAACACCTCGTACAACACAGATGTCTACCCCGGTTCTCAATATGCGACACCCCCTGTCGGTCGACTATGGGCGATTGATGGCTGCATCACAACCGCTGCCTCCACTACCACATTATTCACCTGTACAGCCTCATTACCAGGCACAACCATATAGTCATGTGCAGTACAATGAGACTCAGATGTACCTACATCCTCCACCCCCTTCGCCGCCTCCACTATCGCACGCACAGGCTCCTCTAGCTCCTTGACCTGGCAGATCATCTCGGCAGACACAGCCTCAATTCTGTGGCACGAGGCATCGCTTGCATTATCTACCTGACCAGCATCGATGATGTATTTTACATGCTTTTTGTATTATTTATATTGTATTCTGTACTTTATTTATGTTGTGTTTTGTACTTTATTATTTTATGTATGGACACTTTAATTAGCTTATTGGAAGTTGAATTTATCTATCATCATCTATTATCCATCTTATGTTAGTTTAGTAACTATTTTCAGGTATACTTGAATAAAGAACGTCAATTTTTAATTCAAATTTTGCATTCGATTTGTAATAAACGAAATAAACAACACAAATAAGATAATGAAGCCATAGGAATACAAGACATAACTAGAACAGGTTAATACTCAAAATGGCCCCTAAAATTTATCCTCGGCCTCAATTTAGCCCCCAAAGTTTCAATTGACTCAAATTGAACCCCCAAATTTCAAAAGTATATTCACGTTAGCCCTTTCGCTTATCTCCGTTAATGGCGTGCCTAGTGATGATCAAATTCTTGACGGTTTAGAGTTTAGCTAATGAAGTTTCGTTGTGAAGTATAGTTTCCAAACCAATCAAGAATCCTTTCATACAAAAATTTGGTTGTCACAATTAACAAACCCCAAATGAAAATTAACCAGAGTATTTGGACTCCGGGTCGTCTCACGAGGAATTACAATGAAGTGTATGCTTATTGGCTATGAGGATGCAAAGGGGGGTTTGATTTGATATTTGACAAGAAAATATAAATGACAAGAAAGTAAATCAAACAAGTAATTAACATTACAAATCAAGAGAATGAAAGAGAGCAAAAAAGGGAAATTAACATTACAAATCAAGAGAATGAAAGAGTAGAAGCAAGAATTCATAAAAGAAATAAGACGAAAAGATGTAATTGAACCTAAATCTAAGAGAGATTAACCTAACCTAATTCTAGAGAGAAGATGGAGCTTCTCTCTCTAGAAACTAACCTACATGATGCTACACTACCAAACAATTGCTCCCCCTTTGCCCAAGCTTGAATTCTACATGAAATAGCATTAGAAATGAGTTGGGTTGAGCCCAAAGTGCTTCAGAAATCGCTGGGGGCGATTTCACCTTAGTGGGCCACGGCAGAATCGGTGCGCACGCGTACATGGCGCGTGCGCGCCCCTGAGCGCGAAGTAACATATGACAAATTTTATATCATTTGGAAGCCCCAGATGTTAGCTTTCCTACCAACTAGAACCGCCTCATTTGGACCTTTGTAGCTCAAGTTATGGTCGATTGAGTGCAAAGAGGTCAGGCTTGACAGCTTTATGGTTCCTTCATTTCTTCATGAGTTCTCCCACTTTGCATACTTTTTCTTCATTCCTTCCATCCAATACTTGCCTTATGAACCTGAAATCACTCAACAAACACATCAAGGCATCGAATGGAATTAAAGTGAAGTAAAATCACCAATTTTAGGGCCTAAAAAGCATGTTTTTACACTTAAGCACAATTCAAGGGAGAATTACAAAACCATGCTATTTTATTGAATAAATGTGAGAAAAGGTGATAAAATCCCCAAAAATAAGCATAAGATAAATCACAAAATCGGGGTTTATCAAATCTCCCCACACTTAAACTAAGCATGTCGTCATGCTAAAATCAAGAAAGAAGCAAAGGGACATCAACATTTATTCAATGCAAACTAATTACATGCAACCTATCTATATGCAATCTATCTACATGAATGCATCCACTTAGTCAAAATAAATCAATTCCCAAGAATACATATACAGACACAAGGGCTAAGGCAATAGCAATCACTCAACCCACAATTGAATTGAATTATTGAAAAGATTTTATAAACTTGCAAGAAAAGAGATGATCATGGATGAAAACATGTAATTGAGCGATCGAACCCTCACCGGATGTGTATCCGCTCTAGACACTCAAGTGTATGGGGTTGATTCACTCAATCCTCCCCTAATCATGTTTTCCAAGATTTGTTTTTCATCTAACAATCAACAATTACTTTATGCATGCATACAAATATCATGAGGGCTTTCCCATAGGTTGTAATGGGGTTAGGGTCAAGCTAAGGTAGGATGCATATGGTCAAGTGGGCTTGAAATTTGAATCTTTGATTAACTTAAACTTCCCACCTAACCTATGACAACCTATACAATTCTAAACAAACCTAACTACCCATTCTTCACTTTTTTCACACACTCATGCATTCTCTTTTGATTACCACACACATGCATTGACTTTTATTGAACCTTGACTTTGGGGCATTTTTGTCCCCTTTTTATTGCTTTTCTTTTTCTTTCTTTTCTATATATTTTCTTTTTTTTTCTTTTTGTTTTTCTCATTTTTATTTTTCTTTTCAAACTAAAATATATACAAGAACATCAATGCATATGGTTTACACATGATTAATACAAGAGTATGTACCCAATTTCCAAAATTTTTCAACAAAAACACAAATACACTTTTATCTCTACCCAGTGTTCCCAACTTTCCAAAATCAATTGATGAACACTCTCACTAGTCTAAGCTAATCAAAGATCCAAATTAAGGACATTTATTATTTTTTACTTAGGCTTGTAATGTGCTACAATTAAGAACAAGTGGGTTAAGCATAGGCTCAAAATCGGCTAACAATGGAAGATAAAAGGTAGGCTATTTGGGTAAGTGAGCTATTTGAACAATGGCCTCAATCATGTAAATGCATGTATACATAAAATAATGGACATATAGAATTAAACAAATCAAAGATTACAATCATAGAAAGAGAATAATGCACACAAGAATGAAAATAAGTGGTTATATATGATGTAACCACACAATTAGGCTCAAATCTCACATGCTTGTGTTCTTAGCTCAAGACATGATCCACAAAGTATATAATTCAAGCAAGTTCTAAAAAAAAATTTTCAATCAATTGGGGTGGGGTGCCCTATAGATAAAATCCTTGGAAAATATCATGATTTTGACTAAGCTTAATATATACATATGCAATGCAACCAAAAATCCTAAAAGACCTAAAAATGAAATGCAAAAGTGTTAGGATTAGAAACTTGTCACCCAAAAATGCCGAGCGGTCGGATGACCTCCCCACACTTAAAAGCTTGCACCGTCCTGGTGCATCCAAAGATGAACAAGGGGGTACGGCGACTTTTTGAGTTGCTACCTTCAGCTGGTAGGTCAATCGGTGTTGCGTGTTCTTCTCCCGCTTCCGTTTTTGCTTATGGTGCATCAATCATGAAAAACAAAATAAACACTGTAAGATGAGAAAATACAAAAGCAAAGAAGCGTGAATTGTTGGAATGAGGTAAATCACTAGAATTGAGTGGTTGAATTGATGTGACATTGATGAAAAATAGGTGTGTGGGTTCTAAAATTGCGTGCGGTTTAGAACACACACACACACATACTAGTATAAAAAGCTGTGTCACATTTACACAAAAGAAAACATGCACTTCACTCATTCTAGTGTGCTTGAGATACTTTAAAAGACTTGTAGGTTAAGGCAACCAAACAGGTAGTGAAGAAGCATAAAAGCATTCAAGCAAAAATCAAGCAATTGTGAAATTGGATAATGCATGGACATTGATTGATGTGTAGGTAGACTTAGTAAACAAAATGGTATATAAAACTCACACAACAATCAATGACACATATTAAAGTTATTGCAACACCTAAGTGACATAGAGGTGAAACACATGGATGCTATGGAACTTAGGAAAAATGATATAGAAGTCAAAAATCATTTCACATATCAAGCATGGTCTACAGAGCTTGAAAAGCTCAAAAATATGTCACTAGGTAAGCTTTCGATCCAATTTCACGTTCCACAAACTCAATGCATGAAATAGGTGATGATCAATTAGAACAAGCATCCTAAAAAAAATGCATTGATAATATACAATTGCCTAACAATAGATGATGAATGCATGGTGGCCAAATCATGCAATTCAAAGAGTTAAGGTGCATGAAGGCAATGTAACATGTACTTGGTATTCAAAAGCATTAAACATGAAGACTCAAAACCAAGTAATAAATTGTAACCTCAATAAAGGAATCCAACAAGTACAATCAACAATAATGATGTTAAACTAACATCCTATCAGTAAGCAGCAGCATTAAGCAGTAAACAAGATTAGTAATCCGACACCAAAAATTAAACTAACTAACTAACTAGAAGAAATGGTGTTATATGATATTTGGTAGTGTTGGATAATGTTTGAAGGATGGAAAGAGAAGAAGAGAAAAGAGAAGAAGGAAAGAAATGGAAAGAAGAGAAGAAAAGAAGGTGAGTGAAACAGGGCAATCCACGCGTGCGCGTCATGTGCGCGTACGCGTGCATGGCAAGGCAGAGAGTCGACGCGGACGCGTAAGGTACGTGTTCACGTGCCCTGGGGCACAAAGTTGGCATATTTCAGGCACAACTCTCGGGTAAATGTATGAGAAATGGAAAAATTTAATCCACGCGTACGCGTACATGGCGCGTCCGCGTGGATGGCCGAAATTGCTTGATTCACACGTATGCGTGGAGTGCGCGTGCGCGTGGGTGGTCCTCTATTTTTCAAAATTTTTTCTATGTTTTTACACCAAACCAAGCATTCCAAACCTCCAAACAACTACCAAAACACGACAAAACCTTATTTAACACACTAAACTACCAAACAAACTTAACAAATCAATCAAAACATGAAATTAAACTTATTTTACCAATATGTACAAAAGAGAAAAATGAAAGGATATTACCATGGTGGGGTGTCTCCCACCTAACACTTTTGTTTATTGTCCTTAAGTTGGACTTATGGGGAGCTCTTCATCAAGGTGGCTTGTGCTTGAATCCATCCTTGAACATCCACCAATGCTTGGACTTCCATTGTGCTTCATCATTCAAAGTTAATAACTCCAAGCTTTGATGGAGTTCTTCACAAACCATAGGCTCCCAAAGTTGATCTTCCTTGTGCGATTCGGGATTCCACACTTTGTTTTCACACCCGTCCTTGAGTTGATCATGGTGGTTTCCTCCGGGTGGCAAAAGAGATGAATTCTCATGGAAGTACCAAACTATCCTCCTAGACCCATCCAATTGAGCACTAGTCCAACCCTTACTCCTTGAAGCTTCAACCATAATGAGCCTTGATTTGCAACGCCAACCATGAAACATCTTTCTTTTACGCTTCATCCCACAAAGCATCCTAAGTTGACCATCTGTTTCAAGCAAGCCGTATTCGAGTGGGATAATAAAGATAATAGAAATGAGTTTCACCCACTCAAATGAAGCTGTAGATGGAAACCTAGGCAAAGGTGATTCCAAGGGTCTTGACAAGGCGTATTCAATTCCCATCCTCCTTTTTCTAAGGATCTCCACCTCCTCACAAGATCTCTTAATATCAATCATTTGTTCAACACTTTTATCTAACTCTTTTCCCTTACTCAAATCATAAATGGGAGGGTGAGAGACATTTACCTCCACATTGCTTTCCATTTCATCGAGAGAAGGTTCTTCATGCTCAAAGGATTCTTCACCACTAAGATTTTATGCTTGATCTTCATCACCAAGGGGACTCAATTTTTGCTCTATTCCATCCAATTCTTCATAAGAGATATGCCTTGGAGGTTGTGCACATTCCTCCTTAGCATCAATTTCAATCATTTTGGAGGGGTTTTCTTCAATCCTAGACTCCCAAGGTGGTTTTGCATCTCCTAAGTCTTCAACCACTTCTTCCTTTTCTTCAATAATCTCTACCTCCTCCTCTTGTTGCATTTCTTGCTTTAACTCCTCTTCTTCACCTTGGAGCTTCAAGTTCACTCCCTCACTAAGCTCCTTCGTTGCTTCTCCACATTCCATAATGGAAGTTCCTTGATCGCATAGGCTTAGGCGGGATGAGACTATGTTGCCAATGGCTTCTACCATGATGGCCATTTTTGCTCTTAACTCCTCAAAATTCTTTTCATCCTCCTCGTGTTGCCTTAAGATATGGGATTCAAGATCCCTTAATTCTAGCATAGAGGCTTCATCGGGGGGGGGGGTGATGGTGGAAGAGAGGGTTCATTGTTTGAGGGAAAGGTATTATAGTTGGAAGGTGGTTCTTCTTGGTAGAGTTGTGGTGGTAAGTAGTATTCATCTTGTGGTTGAAAATTTGCATGCGTTGGAGGTGGTTCATCTTGGTAATAATATGGAGGGGGTGGCTCTTGAAAATGTTGATGTTGGAATAGTGGTGGCTCTATATGTGGTTCATATGGCTCATATGGTTGTTGGTAGGATGGATATGGATTAGGGTCATATGAAGATGGTTGGTGAAAGGTGGCTTGTGAGTATGGTTGATGGTTATGTTGGGGATATGGCTCATAGGCATATGGTGGTGGTTCTTGAAAGTCACAAGAGGATTCACCATAGCCATTGGATTGATATGCATCATAGAATGGCTCCTCTTCATAGTGCATTGGTGGAGGTTGTTGCCATGAGGATTGATCATATACATATGGCTCCTCCCACCTTTGATTGTCCCATCCTTGATACACATCCTCATTGAAGTTCCCATTTCCTACAACATAGTTGTAATCACACTCATAGCCAAAGTGAGAATTCATAGTGAAAAGTGAAAATAAGAAATAAAAGCTAACAAGAAATAATGAAACAAAGTCCTAAAACTAGAAAAAACTAACAAGCAATCCAAAAATCAAGCTATTCACAATATTCACATATATACAATAACCAATAATATAACACCATTGCAACTCCCCGGCAACGGCGCCATTTTGATGATCGAATTCTTGACGGTTTAGAATTTAGCTAATGAAGTCTCGTTGTGAAGTATAGTTTCCAAACCAATCAAGAATCCTTTCATACAAAAATTTGGTTGTCACAATTAACAAACCCCAAATGAAAATTAACCGGAGTATTTGGACTCCGGGTCGTCTCACGAGGAATTACAATGAAGTGTATGCTTATTGTCTATGAGGATGCAAGGGGGGGTTTGATTTGATATTTGACAAGAAAATATAAATGACAAGAAAGTAAATCAAACAAGTAATTAAAGAAAGTAATTAATAAAGAGAGACATTCATGGCAAAGATTGTGATCATAGGCTTTCTATCCTAGTCATGCAATGATTAATTCATCTTATTTAGTCAACTCCAACAAATAGGGAGAAAGTCAAACAAGATTAATCAATCATACCACAATAATAACAAGAATTTATCTTATTACGTCATCTCCAATATTGGAAGAAGATATAGGTTATCTTCCATGAGAGAAAGTCTAACAAGACTAGCTAATCTCAATCCAAAAGTCCTAATCAACTCACTGATTTAATTAGCAAAAGATTAGCGTCAATGGAAACAATATTAGCTAACAACTCTAGATCACCAACATAAGTTGGGTTTTCATGACTCAAGATCACCTAATTACTCTTTCCAAGCCATGAATGCTCAAAATCTACTCTAAGGTCCAACAAAGCATTTTGTCAAACACTTAGTGGGTACAAAGGGAAATCATAGTAAATGTGCAAGAATAATAAATCTACCAACTACCAATTGCAAGAAAAGTAAATCAACAATTCAAATCATCAATAAAAGAAACATCAACCATTAAATTGTATTAAAAAGAAACCAAATCCATCATGAGTGCATGATTACAAAAGAGAGCAAAAAGGGAAATTAACATTACAAATCAAGAGAATGAAAGAGTAGAAGCAAGAATTTATAAAAGAAATAAGATGAAAAGATGTAATTGAACCTAAATCTAAGAGAGATTAACCTAACCTAATTCTAGAGAGAAGATGAAGCTTCTCTCTCTAGAAACTAACCTACATGATGCTACACTACCAAACAATTGCTCCCCCTTTGCCCAAGCTTGAATTCTGCATGAAATAGCATTAGAAATGAGTTGGGTTGGGCCCAAAGTGCTTCAGAAATCGCTGGGGGCGATTTCACCTTAGTGGGCCACGGCAGAATCGGCGCGCACGCGTACATGGCGCGTGCGCGCCCCTGAGCGCGAAATAACATATGGCAAATTTTATATTATTTCAAAGCCCCGAATGTTAGCTTTCCAACACAATTGGAACCGCCTCACTTGGACCTTTGTAGCTCAAGTTATGGTCGATTGAGTGCGAAGAGGTCAGACTTGACAGCTTTACAGTTCCTTCATTTCTTCATGAGTTCTCCCACTTTGCATGCTTTTTCTTTATTCCTTCCATCCAATACTTGCCTTATGAACCTGAAATCACTCAACAAACACATCAAGGCATCGAATGGAATTAAAGTGAAGTAAAATCACCAATTTTAGGGCCTAAAAAGCATGTTTTTACACTTAAGCACAATTCAAGGGAGAATTACAAAACCATGCTATTTTATTGAATAAATGTGATAAAAGGTGATAAAATCCCCCAAAATAAGCATAAGATAAATCACGAAATCGGAGTTTATCACCTAGCTGAAACGTTAAGTGACACGTTAGATGACAGATGGCTTGCTAACACTTATCTGACATGGACAAAATTGTGATAGGCTCAATTTAGCCACCTTTTAATGAACTTAAAACCCTAACAATGAGAGCCAAATTCTCAAATTGAGATCATTGTTTGGGTGCTGGTGAATATGCCCGGGAGTACCAACCAAGGTTCTGGGAGCTGCAGCAGGTCTCGTTCACATGGAAGTGTCGCAACGAACCCAAATCGAGCTAGAACTGAAAAGGTTCCACACTGGTGCAGTTGTGGGATGCATCCCAATCTTCCCTGGTAAAGAATAGAAGTATATCCAAAGAGACCCTTTTTTGGATTCCCAAACTATAATGTAAGCTCTTGGACTGCTTCCTTCTGGAATTTACCTCTTCTTTTTATAATGTATGCTTAATTTATTTTTGTGGTTCTTGCTGTGATAGACCTTTGGAAAAAGATAGAGTAGTTTTGTGTGGAAAAATGGTGAGAATGAAGAAGTCATTAGTGGGAGAATTGAAGATGAAAATAGCGTTGAGCATTGGAAGATGAATGTGGGTCGGAGGATTAGTACAATGGAAGCCGAAATTAGGATTTTAAAAGTATGGAACAGTATTTTGAGTTTTTCTGTTGTTTTATTTGTGGTTATAGTCATTGGCTATGTCTTAGGTGTAGAAAGTGATGAATAAAATTTAATTAATTATGTTACAAATCTGTTTTTTTCAATTATGTAATTTACAAATTAGAAATGAGAAGTTGTAAATGAACCTACAAATTGACTAAGTATATTACAAATATGTTTTTTTAACTATGGTGTTTATGACAGTGGAAGAGATACAATAAACCACAATTTTATGGTTTATCTTGTATTGAATTTGGTGAATTTTATCAACTTTTCCCACATTTATTCAATGAAATAGCATAGTTTTGTGAATTCTTCCTAATTTGTGCTTCAGAATGAAAACATGTTTTTTAGGCCTTTAATTTGCTAAATTTAATTCATTTTAATTTCACTCGATGCCTTGATGTGTTTGATGAAGTGATTTCAGATTTATAAGGAAAAGATTATATTGAAGGAATGAAGAAAAAGCATGTAAAAGTGGAGAATTCATGAAGAAATGAAGGAATTGCTAAGCTGTGAATCCTGACATCTTCGTACTAAATCGATCATAACTTGAGCTACAGAGATCCAAATGAGGCGGTTCCAATTGCGTTGGAAAGCAGGACTTCAAAATAATATGCAATTTGCCATAGTTGACACCATTTAGGTGATGCATACGCGTGCTCCACGCGTACGTGTGACAGGATCAGCATGCTTCACTTAAGGCAACACGTGACCAACGATTTCTGAAGCATTTTGGGCCCAATCCAACCCATTTCTGATGCTATTAAGCCAGGGATTGAAGGGAGAATGAACCAAGTAGTCATAATGAAGTTTTAGCCATGTTTTAGGTTAGGTTTCTAGAGAGAGAAGCTCTCTCTTCTTTCTAGAATTTAGGATTTTGTTCTTAATTTTCTTTTAGATTTAGGTTTAAATTCTTGTTTTGATTTAGTTTTCTTTACAATCTCTTGTTATTACTTCTTTGTTATCTTAGTTTTATTTGTTATTTCTTTTATTTTGTTGCTTTGATGCTTATGAACTCTTGTTAATTTTCATTTCCATTAATGCAATTTGATGTTTCTTTGTTTATTGTTGCTTAATTTAGTTGTTATTATTGTTTTCTTGCATTTGGTAGCCATAGATTTTATATTCTTACACTTTTACTATGCTTTCCTTTTATGCCTTCCAAGTGTTTGATAAAATGCTTGGTTGGGTTTTAGAGTAGAATTTTGTACTCTTGGCTTGGGATGAGTAATTGAAAACTCTTGAATTGTCAAATTCTTTTGTTGATTGGTGATTGAGGATTGCTAGTTGGCTTGAATTCCACTAAAGCTAATATTTGATTAGGACTTGTGGACTAGAGTCAATTTTACTCACTTAACTTTTCTTCAATTGTTAGAGGATAACTAAGTGAGAGAAAAAGACAATTACCATCACAATTGAGGATGATAATGAGGATAGAAATTTCAATTCTCACTCCTTACCAAGACGTTTCTTAGTTGTTAGATTATCTTTTTGTTATTTATATTTCTTGTCTATCATTCAAAAACCTCAAAAATACCTTCATAACCAATAACATGCACACTTCCCTGCAATTCTTTGAGAGACGACCCGATGTTTAAATACTCTCAGTTTTTATTGATTTGACTTAAGTGAGAAACGAAAATTAAACTTTGATTGAGGGTTGTCTATCGGTTTGGATCTGTACTTTGACAGAATTATTTTGTAAAAGTTTCTAACCGATGATTTCCCTCTATCAAGATATTGTAAAATGGAATGGTGAACCTCAAACATAAACATGACATAGGCTCACTATTTTACAAATCTGCAAATAAGATTAATGAACCAACTTGTCATATATATAGCAATTCTCCAAATTGCAAAATAAATTATAGTAATAAACCTATCATATAGTAATAAATATTCAATCTGAATTCATAAAGTAACCATAGTCATGACAATGAGTATCCTAACATATAAAAAAAACCAAGAGTGATGTCTAGAGTATCATCATTATAGACACAACAAAAGGGCTATTTAAAAGGTTCTAAAACAAAGCCCAACACCATATATTACAAAAGTAATAAACAGCCATTAACACACTCATAAAGAGCCACAAAACAACCTCAAAATACATAGCTTCAGATTACATTTATCAACTTCATCCACACAAAACAATATAAATTGATCTCTATTTCTTTCTAGGTGGTTTGAAGCCTGGATTGGGGACAAATTTCATAATCCCTACCAACCTTGATATTGTCCTAGAACTAGCTCCTTGCATTAGGTTCACACCCAGAGTTGCTCTTCTTTTAGGCGGCAACTTATTAGGCTTTGTAACTGGAGGTGGAGGTGGGTTTAGGGATGGATCTGATGGAGGCACATACGTGTAATTGGAAGTATTTAATTGATTAGTGTTAAGCATATGAAATTTTAAAAATATAATTAATTAAGTTTCTAGATAATGTTCCCTGTTCTATTACTTTTGGTTGTGAATAAGTGGGTTGGGTGAGATCTATTTCTGAAACCTATGGAGTATCAGCAGTTTGTGTATCAGCAGTATCAACAGCTGTTGCAGCATCATTTGGTGCATTTAGGTTAACTCCATCTTGGGATTTAGATTTAGCTACAATAGCAGCAGCAGCAGTAAGAGCACAGGCAATACTGTCAGCTTTCCTATGAGAGTAGCTTCTTTTAATGTGTCCTTTAGCACCACAAAAAGTACAAGTGAATTCTTTGTAAATCCTCTTTAACTTGGTTGCAGTTTTGGACGTCTTACTACACGAAGGCTCCTCATCAACGTCCTTTCTCTTCTTTTTCTTAAGGTTTTCAGGCCTTCTCCTAGTCTTAGGTGCTTGAGGCCTGCTGTATTGAGAAATCTCCAATAGATCCTCACCTGGTATTGAATTTAAGGAATGTATGTATGTACCCCTACATGCCTCCATAGTCAACTAATGATGACAAAAGTCCTCGAAATTTTTGTTTATCCTTGAAATTGCTGCACATGCATGAACACATGGCATTCCTACAAAGTCATATTTTAATTGGTCATAATCTAAAATCCTTAATAACACAAGTTAATAATGTTAACTAAAAAAATTGGACCTATTATCTGCCAAAATCTACAAGTGCAGATGCTTTTGCTTAGATTAACCGCCATGTTAATAGGCCATCCGTGAACATCAAACCTTTGATAGCTGATGAGCGGATAATTTATACCCTTTTTGGCATTGTTTTTACATAGTTTTTAGTATGTTTTAATTACTTTTTATTATATTTTATTAGTTTTTATTCAAAAATCACATTTCTAGATTTTACTATGATTTTGTGTGTTTCTTTGTAATTTCAAGTATTTTCTAGCTGAAATTGAGGGACCTGAGCAAAAATCTGATTCAGAGGCTGAAAAAGGATTGCAGATGCTGTTGGATTCTGACCCTCCTACACTCGAAGTAGATTTTCTGGAGCTACACAAGCCCAATCGGTGTGCCCTTAGCTACGTTGGAAAGTAGACATCTTGAGCTTTCCAGCAATATATAATAGTCCATACTTTGCCCGAGATTTGATGGCCCAAATTGGCGTTGAAAGCCAGCCTAAAACTTTCTGGCGTAAAACGCTAGAACTGGCATAATTCTTGGCGTTAAACGCCCATTTTGGCACCCAGGGTGGCGTTTAACTCCAATATGAGGTATATGAACGTGAAAGCTTGAAAGCTCAGCCCAAACACTCACCAAGTGGATTCCAGAAGTGGATTTCTGCACTATCTGCACTTAGTTACTCATTTTCTGTAAACCTAAGTTACTAGTCTAGTATCAAAACTACTTTTAGAGATTCAGTTTACACCTTATGACATTTTACACTTCATTTGTATCTTCTATAGCATGAGTCTCTAAATCCCATAGGTGGGGTGAGGAGCTCTACTATGTTTCAATGGATTAATGCAATTACTACTGTTTTCTATTCAATCACGCTTGATTCTATTCTAAGATACTCACTCGTACTTCAATCTAGAGAAGATGATGATCCGTGATACTCATCATTATCCTCAATTCTATGAACGCGTGCCTGACAACCACTCCATTCTATCTGAGCTCAACATAGTCATTGGGCAACAGCTTGAGTGCGTATCTCTTGGGTTTCTGATCCACGGACCGAGTCTGGAGGTTAGAACCTTCGTGGTATAGGCTAGAACCAATTGGCAGCATTCCTGGGATCCGGAAAGTCTAAACCTTGTCTGTGGTATTCTGAGTAGAATCTGGGAAGGGATGACTGTGACGAGCTTCAAACCTGTGAATGTTGGGCGCAGTGACAGTGTGCAAAAGGACACGGGTCCTATTCTGACGCTAGTGGGAACCGACAGATGATTAGCCAGGCGGTAACTGTACATGGTATTTTTCATCCGAGATGAGAAATTCGACAGTTGATTAGCCGTGCAGACATCGTACCTGGTATTTTTCATCCGAGAGGATCATAAAGCTTGCCATTGAAGGAAGCCATGCGTGTTTAGAGAAGAAGACAGTAGGAAAGCAGAGATTCAGACGACAGAGCATATCCGGAACCTCAGCCTGTTTCTCATTACTGAATCACAAGTACTATTTATTTCATGTTATTTATTTTTCATAAATACAATCACTCTTATCATTAATCTCCTGACTAAGATTTACAAAATAACCATAGTTTCCTTCAACCCAACAATCTCTGTGGGATCGACCCTTACTCACGTAAGGTATTACTTGGACAACCCAGTGCACTTGCTGGTTAGTTGTGCGGAGTTGTGAAAAGTGTAATCACAATTTCGTGCACCAAGTTTTTGGCGCCGTTGTCAGGGATTGTTCGAGTTTGGACAACTGACGGTTTATTTTGTTGCTTAGATTAGGAAAATTTTATCTTTTTGGTTTAGAGTCACTAAAATTGAGTCTTCTATTATTGTTTTTGGTTAAAATTTTAAAATCCTTATTTTCTCTTTCTAAATTATTTTCGAAAATTTTTAAAAACAAAAACCTCATAATTTAGTCTTTTGTTTGAATTTAGTTTTATGTTTTAAGTTTGGTGTCAATTGCATGATTTTATTTTTCTTTTAATTTTTCGAATTATATGTTCTTAGTTCTTTCTTAATCTTCAAGTTGTTCCTGTTTATTTTCCTTATTTGATCTTTAGTTTTTCTTGTTTTGTATCTTTTCTTGTTTTTCTTGTGCATTTTTGAATTATTAGTGTCCAAGCTACAAAAATTTTTAAGTTTGGTGTCTTTTGTGTTTTTATTTTCTTAAAAATTTTCAAAATTTGCTCGTGGTGTTCATCTTGATATTCAAAGTGTTCTTGGTGTTCATCTTGACATTCAACATTTTTGTATTTGCTTTCTTTGTTTTGATCTAAAAATTCTAAGTTTGGTGTCATTTTATTGTTTTTCTCTTTCCTCATTAAATTCAAAAATTCAATAAAATATCTTTTCCTTTATTTGCTCATTATTTTTGAACTCTTTAGGTTGACTTAGTCAAAATTTTTAAAATTTGGTAGTTTCTTGTTAGGCAAGTTAAAATTTCAATTTTAAAAATTTATCTTCTTAAATCTTTTTCAAAACTCCCTAACCACTTTCTCTCTCTTCATTTTTTTCGAAAATCATATAAAAAAATTTTCAAATCTTTTTGATTGATTAATCATTTTAGTATTCTAATTTTTTTATTTTATTTTTTTTAGTTTTCAAAAATTATATTCTATTTTTCAATTATTTTATTTTATTTTATCTTATTTCCTTTTTTAATTCAGTTTCTCCTTAATTAAATAAAATAAAAACAAAAATATTTTTTTCTTCATCATGGATCTAAGTGGAAATAAACTGTCCCGAAGGACTCTGGGGTCATATGCTAACCCCACTAATGCTTCCTATGGGAGTAGTATCTGTATACCTCCCATCAGAGCAAGCAGTTTTGAGCTAAATCCTCAGCTCATTATCATGGTGCAGCAAAATTACCAGTATTCCGGTCTTCCACAGGAAGAACCTACTGAGTTTCTGGCACAGTTCTTACAAATTGCTGACACAGTACGTGATAAGGAAGTAGATCAGGATGTCTACAGATTATTACTATTTCCATTTGCTATAAAAGATCAAGCTAAGAGGTGGTTAAACAACCAACCCACAGCAAGCATAAGAACATGGAAACAGTTATCAGACAAAATCCTGAATCAATATTTCCCTCCAAAAAGGATGACACAGCTAAGACTGGACATCCAAGGCTTTAAACAAGAGGATAATGAATCCCTTTATAATGCCTGGGAGAGGTACAGAGGGATGCTAAGGAAATGCCCCTCTGAAATGTTTTCAGAATAGGTGCAGTTAGACATCTTTTACTATGGGCTTATAGAAAAGGCCCAAATGTCTCTAGACCACTCAGCTGGTGGATCTATACATATGAGAAAGACAATTGAAGAGGCTCAAGAGCTCATTGATACAGTTGCTAGAAATCAATATCTATACTTAAGTAGTGGGTCCTCCATGAAAGAAAAAGCTAATGCAGTATCCAATGAACTTAGTCCTCAAGAACAAGTTGCTGAACTCAATCAGCAATTGCTTAGTATAACAAAACAGTTAGCAGAATTTAAAGAGATGCTGCAAGAAACCAAATATGCTAATGAGAATATGGAAAAACACTTGAATCAGACAAGATAGCAGCTATCTAAACAGATAACAGAAGAATGCCAAGCTGTTCAACTAAGGAGTGGAAAGACATTGAATGTCTCAATTCAAAGCAGCAGGAAGCCAAGAAAGGAACAACTAACAGAAAATGACCAAGCCACTGCTCAAAATCCCTCTAAGGACAGTAAGAGCCCAGAGAGGAATGATTCTGGCGTTCAAACGCCAGAAAGGGGTGAAGAACTGGCGTTAAACGCCCAAAGGATAGCCAATTCTAGCGTTCAAACGCCAGAAAAGGGTGGCAACCTGGCATTAAACTCCCAAAAGCACCCAATTCTGGTGTTCTAATGCCAATAAGGGATCAGATACCTGCAAGTGCTGATAACAACCCCCTTAAGCAGGCTTCTCCAACCACTTTTGTAGGAAATAAACCTGCAGCAACTAAGGTTGAAGAATACAAAGCCAAGATGCCTTATCCTCAAAAACTCCGCCAAGCGGAACAGGATAAACAATTTTCCCACCTTGCAGACTATCTCAGGACTCTTGAAATAAAGATTTCATTTGCAGAGGCACTTGAGCAAATACCCTATTATGCTAAGTTCATGAAAGAGATCTTAAGTCATAAGAAGGATTAGAGAGAAACTGAAAAAGTTTTTTTCACTGAAGAATGCAGTGCAGTCATTCTGAAAAGCTTACCAGAGAAGCTTAAAGATCCCGGAAGCTTTATGATACCTTGCACATTTGAGGGTGCTTATACCAAGACAGCTCTATGTGATCTTGGGGCAAGTATCAAACTAATACATGCATCCACTATCAAAAAGCTTGATTTGATTGATGAAGTTAAACCAACCCGGATATGTCTTCAACTTGCTGATGGCTCCATTAAGATTCCATCAGGCGTAATTGAGGACATCATTATCAAGGTTGGGCCATTTGCCTTTTTCACTGACTTTGTAGTACTGGAAATGGAGGAGTACAAGAGTGAAACTCTCATTCTAGGAAGACCTTTCCTAGCAACTGGACGAACCCTCATTGACGCCCAAACAGGGGAGATAACCCTGAGAGTCAATGAGGATGAATTCAAGTTGAATGCTGTTAAAGCTATGCAGCATCCAAACACATCAAAAGACTGCATGAGCACTGACATTATTGACTCCCTGGTAGAAGATGTCAATATGACTGAGTGTCTTGAATCAGAGCTAGAGGACATTTTTAAAGATGTTCAGCCTGATCTGGAGGAACCAGAGAAAACAGAAGAACCTCTGAAATCTCCTTAGGAAGAGGAAAAGCCTCCTAAACCCGAGCTCAAGCCACTACCACCATCTCTGAAATATGTATTTCTGGGAGAAGATGACACTTTTCTAGTAATCATAAGCTCTACTTTAAAGCCACAGGAAGAGAAAGCACTAATTCAGGTGCTAAGGACACACAAGACAACTCTTGGGTGGTCCATAAGAGATCTTAAGGGCATTAGCCCAGCGAGATGCATGCACAAGATACTATTGGAGGATGATGCCAAGCCAGTGGTTCAACCACAGAGGCGGCTGAATCCAGCCATGAAGGAGGTGGTGCAAAAAGAGGTCACTAAGTTGCTAGAGGCTGGGATTATTTATCCTATATCTGATAGCTCCTGGGTGAGTCCTGTCCAAGTTGTCCCCAAGAAGGGAGGCATGACAGTGGTTCATAATAAAAAAAAATGAACTGGTTCCTACAAGAACAGTTACAGGGTGGCGTATGTGTATTGACTACAGAAGACTCAATACAGCCACCAGAAAGGATCATTTTCCTTTACCATTCATAGACCAGATGCTAGAGAGACTAGCAGGTCATGAATACTACTGCTTTTTGGATGGCTATTCAGGTTACAACCAAATTGCAGTAGATCCTCAGGACCAAGAGAAAACAGCATTCACATGTCCTTCTGGAGTATTTGCCTACAGAAAGATGCCATTTGGTCTATGCAATGCACCTGCAACCTTTCAGAGGTGCATGCTCTCTATCTTCTCTGATATGGTAGAGAAATTTCTGGAAGTCTTCATGGATGACTTCTCAGTATTTGGAGACTCATTCAGCTCCTTTCTTAACCATCTAGCACTTGTTCTAAAAAGATGCTAAGAGACTAACCTAGTTTTAAACTGGGGAAAATGTCACTTTATGGTGACTGAAGGAATTGTCCTTGGGTACAAAATTTCGAACAAGGGAATAGAGGTGGATCAAGCTAAGGTAGATGTAATTGAAAAATTACCACTACCTGCCAATATTAAGGCAATCAAAAGCTTTCTGGGGCATGCAGGATTCTACAGGAGGTTTATAAAGGATTTTTCAAAAATTACAAAACCTCTGAGCAATCTACTAGCTGCTGACACACCATTTATCTTTAACACTGAGTGTATGCAGGCATTTAAGACTCTGAAAGCTAAGCTGGTCATAGCACTAGTCATTTCTGCACCAGACTGGTCATTACCATTCGAACTAATGTGTGATGCCAGTGATCATGCCATTAGTGCAGTATTGAGACAGAGGCATAACAAGCTTCTGCACGTCGTTTATTATGCTAGCCATGTTTTGAATGATGCACAGAAGAATTACACAACCACAGAAAAGGAGTTGCTTGCAGTGGTTTATGCCATTGACAAGTTCAGATCTTATTTAGTGGGATCAAAAGTAATTGTGTACACTGACCATGCTGCTCTAAAATATCTCCTCACAAAGCAGGATTCAAAACCTAGACTCATAAGATGGGTGTTGCTTATGCAAGAGTTTGATATAGAAATAAGAGACAGAAAAGGGACAGAGAACCAAGTAGCTGATCACTTGTCCCGAATAGAACCAGTAGCAGGGGCATCCCTCCCTCTTACTGAGATCTCTGAAACCTTTCCGGATGAGCAAATCTTTGCCATTTAGGAATTACCATGGTTTGCAGATATTGCAACCTATAAAGCTGTGAGATTCATACCCAAAGAGTACAGTAAGCAACAAATAAAAAAATTGATTTCTGATGCAAAGTACTACTTGTGGGATGAACCATATCTCTTTAAAAGGTGTGCAGACGGAGTAATCCACAGATGTGTACCTAGAGAAGAGGAATAGAAGATCCTATGGCATTTCCATGGATCACAATATGGAGGACACTTTGGAGGTGAGCAAACAGCCACCAAGGTTCTCCAATGTGGTTTCTACTGGCCCACTCTCTATAGAGATTCCTGAGAGTTTGTACGTAACTGTGACAGTTGTCAGAGAGCTGGTAATCTACCTCACGGTTATGCCATGCCTCAGCAAGGGATCCTAGAGATTGAGTTGTTTGATGTATGGGGTATTGACTTCATGGGGCCTTTCCCACCATCATATTCAAACACTTATTTTCTGGTGGCAGTAGACTATGTATCTAAATGGGTAGAGGCAATTACAACACCCACTAATGATACTAAGATAGTGATGAAGTTCTTCCAAAAGCATATCTTCAGTAGGTTCGGTGTCTCTAGGACACTGATCAGTGATGGAGGCACTCATTTCTGCAATAAACAGCTTGACTCTGCTCTGGTACGATATGGAATTAACCATAAAGTGGCGACTCCATATCATCCACAGACAAATGGGAAGGCCGAAGTCTCGAATAGAGAACTAAAACGAATCCTGGAACGGACTGTAAGTACCCATAGAAGGGATTGGGCAAGAAGTCTGGATGATGCTCTGTGGGCATACAGAACAGCATTCAAGACTCCTATAGGGACCTCTCTATACCAACTTGTGTATGGGAAAGCCTGTCATCTGCCAGTTGAACTGGAACACAAGGCATATTGGGCAACCAGGTTCCTAAACCTTGATGCTAAGATAGCTGGAGAGAAAAGATCACTCCAGTTGAATGAGCTAGAGGAGTTTATACTTAATGCTTTCAAAAATGCTAAAATCTATAAAGAAAAAGCAAAAAGATGGCATGACAAAAGGCTGTCATCTAGAGTCTTTGAGTCAGGACAGAAGGTCCTGCTGTTTAACTCTAGGCTCAGATTGTTCCCTGGGAAATTGAAATCCCGGTGGAGGGGACCATATGTGATTACAAGTGTGTCACCATATGGTATGTAGAGCTTCAAGATGTTGATTCTGACAAAAAATTCATTGTTAATGGATAGAGAATCAAACATTATCTTGAAGGAAATATTGTGCAAGAATGCTCAAAACTGAGACTAAATTAAAAAGCTCAGTAAAGTCCAGCTAAAGACAATAAAGAAGCGCTTGCTGGGAGGCAACCCAGCCATTATCAAATCAAATTAGATGTTTATAATAATTATATAAGTATTTAATTTTGTTCCTAATGTTAGCTAATGCATTTCAGTGGATAAATTAGGAAAATGGAGGTTCAAGACATAAAACAGAGAAATCACAGAGAAAAGGAGCTCACTGGCGTCAAAACGCCAGTAAGGAGGCAATTTGGGCATTAAACGCCAGAATGGGCTGCATTCTGAGCGTTTAACACCAGGATTGGCAGCATTCTGGGCGTTCAAAAAAATGCCCAATAAAGAAGGATTTCTGGCATTTAACGCCAGCCAGGATACCTGGCTGGGCGTTAAACGCCCAAAATGGCCACCAGATGGACGTTAAACGCCAGAATGGCTATCATTCTGGGCGTTTAACGCCAGAATAGCTAGGGGAGAGGTAATTTCATTTCAAATTCAATTTTTTCGAATTTTCATGTTTTAAATCAAAATTTTCTGCATCCAAACATTACAAACATTCATTTTTTAATTTCCATTCACAACAATTTATAATCTTATAAATTCTTCTTGATTCTTTTTCAATTCTTCTCAATTCTTTTTCAAAACTCATTCATCTTTCCAATTTCTTTTCAAATCTTTTTAACTCATTCATATTATCTTTTATTTCATAGATGCATAAACAAAAATTCAGATCTAACTTCCCCAAATCTTTTTCATATCTCTAAATTTTGAAAACAATCTTCTCTTTTTCATATCATGTTTATCTTTTATCAATCATATCTTTCAAAGCATATCTTTATCTAAAATTTTGAACCCATTCCCTCCCTCCCCTTTATTTATACATTCGGCCATCACCTCTCCTCCATCATTCGAATCCTTCTCTCCATCTATTCATCTTCTTTCTTTTTATTTTGCTTGAGGACAAGTAAATCTCTAAGTTTGGTGTGATTTCCGTGATCCCTGAGTTAAAATAAACCAATCTCATGGCACCCAAAGGAAGACAAACTGCTTCAAGAGAGGAGAAAGAAAGCAATCCAAAGCCACGTTGGATGCATGAGAACTTCTGCACCAAAGAACATGCAGACCATTATTTCAAAATTGTGTGCAGAAGATCAGTGATCCCGAAAGTTAGGTTCAATCTGAAAGAAGATGAATACTCGGAGATCCAAGAGCAGATTCAAAATAGGGGCTGGGAAGTCCTGGCTAATCCTGAAATACATGTTGAAAGAAACATGGTCCAGGAATTCTATGCAAATCTGTGGATGACAGAGAAGCAAAGATTAGAGGGAACTGCTTTCTACACCTTTTGGACTATGGTCAGAGGGAAGGTTATTTACTTCTACTTTGACAAAGTGAGAGAGGTTCTTAAACTTCCTCAACTACAAGATGATCCAAAATCTTTTAACAGGAGAATGGCCAAGGATAAAAGGCTAGATCAAGTTCTAGAGGACATATGCATCCCTGGAACCAAGTGGATTACCAATTCAAAAGGTGTCCCAAACCAGTTAAAGAGAGGAGATCTCAAACCAGTTGCTAGAGGGTGGCTGGATTTCATAGGGCGTTCTATACTCCCAACCAGTAACCGATCTGAAGTCACTGTCAAGATGGCATTGATGATTCACTGTATTATGCTGGGGAAGGAGGTAGAGATTCATCAGCTGATCCCTGTTGAAATTTACATATTTGCAAACAAGGAGTCCACTAAAGCCAAATTGGCCTACCCAAGCTTGATTAGCCTGTTATGTAAAGATGCGGGGGTACAGATGGATGTGGATGAATATATCACAGTTGAATGCTCAATCACCAAAAAAGTGATGGATGGACCTCAAATTCAAGATAACTTCATCAAGAGGGGGGCATATGAGCTCCTCCCAGAAATTTTTCAATTTGACTACTGGGCCCACTTAGAAGCATTTGTCACCAAGCTGCAAGAAGCTGTGAATCAACTCAAAGAAGAACAGCAGAATCAAAATAGCATACTTTGCAAAATGCTCATAGAACAAGAGAAACAAGGGCGTGAGATACAGGAGCTAAAGCGTCAGAAGCTGTCCCTTGAAGAGTTGGATGTCCCACAGATTGAAGGAGCACCTACCCCTCAAAACCAAGGTTGTTGAGTCCTAACTCTGTGATAACTTTTATTATTAGAAACCTATTTTAAGATTTACATAAGCATTATTATTAGAGTGATTTATTTTTATGTCTTTAATTTCCTTTCTTTTATTATTATTTGTCTATTTTTATGTTTATTTTATGTCTTATTTTTATTCCATGATCAATAAAGTTTAGAGTCTATGTCTTAAAGCTATGAATGATTCCATGAATCCCTCATATTTCTTAATTGAATAATATTTTTATTTGCAAAAGAAAAAGAAGTACATGGGTTTTGAAATTTATCTTGAAATTAGCTTAATTATTTTGATGTGGTGGCAACAATTTTTGTTTTCTGAATGAATGTTTGAACAGTGTATATTTTTTATTTTGTTGTTTATGAATGTTAAAATTATTGGCTCTTGAAAGAATAATGAAAAAGGAGAAAGGTTATTGATAATCTGAAAAATCATAAAATTGATTCTTGAAGAAAGAAAAAGCAGTTAAAAGCTTGCAGAAAAAAAAGAGAAAAAAAGAAAAAAGTGGCAGAAAAAAAAAAAGAAAAAGCAAGCAGAAAAAGTCACTAACCCTTTAAACCAAAAAGCAAGGGTAAAAAGGATCCAAGACTTTGATCATTAATGGATATGAGGGCCCAAGGGAATAAAATCCTGGCCTAAGCGGCTAAACCAAGCTGTCCCTAACCATGTGCTTGTGGCGTGAAAGTGTCAAGTGAAAAGCTTGAGACTGAGCGGTTAAAGTTGTGGTCTAAAGTAAAAAGAGTGTGCTTAAGAGCTCTGGGCACCTCTAACTGGGGACTCTAGCAAAGCTGAGTCACAATCTGAGAAGGTTCACCCAGTTATGTGTCTGTGGCATTTATGTATCCGGTGGTAATACTGGAAAACAAAATGCTTAGGGTCACGGCCAAGACTCATAAAGTAGTTGTGTTCAAGAATCAACATAGTGAACTAAGAGAATCAATAACACTATCTGAATTCTGAGTTCCTATGGATGCCAATCATTCTGAACTTCAAAGGATAAAGTGAGAAGCCAAAACTGTTCAGAAACAAAAAGGCTACAAGTCCCACTCATCTAATTGAAGCTAATATTCATTGATATTTTTGAAATTTATTGTATATTCTATTATTTTTATCCTATTTTGTTCTTAGTTGCTTGGGGACAAGCAACAATTTAAGTTTGGATAGCTGATGAGCGGATAATTTATACCCTTTTTGGCATTGTTTTTACATAGTTTTTAGTATGTTTTAATTACTTTTATTATATTTTTATTAGTTTTTTATTCAAAAATCACATTTATGGACTTTACTATGAGTTTGTGTGTTTTTTCTGTAATTTTAGGTATTTTCTTGCTGAAATTGAGGGACCTGAGCAAAAATCTGATTCAGAGGCTGAAAAAAGACTGCAGATGCTGTTGGATTCTGACCCTCCTGCACTCAAAGTAGATTTTCTCGAGATAAAGAAGCCCAATTGGCGCACTTTTAGTTGCGTTAGAAAGTAGACATCTTGGAATTTCCAGAAATACATAATAGTCCATACTTTTCCTGAGATTTGATGGGCCAAACTGGCGTTGAAAACCAGTCTAAAACTTTCCGGGGTAAAACGCCAGAACTGGCATAATTCTTGGCGTTAAACGCCCATTTTGGCACCCAGGGTGGCGTTTAACTCCAATATGAGGCATATGCACGTGAAAGCTTGAAAGCTCAGCCCAAACACTCACCAAGTGGGTCCCGGAAGTGGATTTCTACACTATCTACACTTGGTTACTCATTTTCTATAAACCTAAGTTACTAGTCTAGTATAAAAACTACTTTTAGAGATTCAGTTTACACCTTATGACATTTTACACTTCATTTGTATCTTCTACAGCATGAGTCTCTAAACCCCATAGGTGGGGGTGAGGAGCTCTGCTGTGTTTCAATGGATTAATGCAATTACTACTATTTTCTATTCAATCACGCTTGATTCTATTCTAAGATACTCACTCGTACTTCAATCTGGAGAAGATGATGATCCGTGACACTCATCATTATCCTCAATTCTATGAATGCGTGCCTGACAACCACTTCGTTCTATCTGAGCTCAACATAGTCATTGGGCGACAGCTTGAGTGCGTATCTCTTGGGTTTCTGATCCACGGACCGAGTCCGGAGGTTAGAACCTTCGTGGTATAGGCTAGAACCAATTGGCAGCATTCCTGGGATCTGGAAAGTCTAAACCTTGTCTATGGTATTCTGAGTAGGATCTGGGAATGGATGACTGTGACGAGCTTCAAACCTGCGAATGTTGGGCGCAGTGACAGTGTGCAAAAGGACAAGGGTCCTATTCCGACGCTAGTGGGAACCGACAGATGATTAGTCGTGCGGTAGCTGTACATGGAATTTTTCATCCGATACTAGAAATCCGACAATTTATTAGCCGTGCAGACATCGTACCTGGTATTTTTCATCCGAGAGGATCATAAAGCTTGCCATTGAAGGAAGCCATGCGTGTTTGGAGAAGAAGACAGTAGGAAAGCAGAGATTCAGACGACAGAGCATCTC
Organism: Arachis ipaensis; assembly: GCF_059453495.1. Lineage (NCBI taxonomy): Eukaryota > Viridiplantae > Streptophyta > Magnoliopsida > Fabales > Fabaceae > Arachis > Arachis ipaensis. The sequence goes on from NC_142442.1 coordinate 40,335,972, forward strand.
CTGAACCTCAGCCTATTTCTCATTACTGAATCATAAGTACTATTTATTTCATGTTATTTATTTTTCATAAATACAATCACTCTTATCATTAATCTCCTGACTAAGATTTACAAAATAACCATAGTTTGCTTCAAGCCAACAATCTCTATGGGATCGACCCTTACTCACGTAAGGTATTACTTGGACGACCCAGTGCACTTGCTGGTTAGTTGTGCGGAGTTGTGAAAAGTGTAATCACAATTTTGTGCACCAATAGCCTTCATCTCCACATCATATAGGTGTCCACTTCAGCGATTCTTTCCTGATCTTCAGTAGCCGACTGTGTTGGATTGGGAGTAGCTTGCCAATATGATGAGATAGTCTCACTTTTTTTTGGCAATTGACCTCATTGTAAACATCCAAACATCCTCTAATAGTGTTATAATTAGCTTTGCTCTGAACTCTTTGACCCTTGAGTTAAATACCTCACAAGAATTATTACAAATGTTGTCTATTTTTGGTCCGTGGCTAAAAAATGCTCTTGTCCATGGCTCTTTTAGCCACTTGTCCAAGTATGCCCATGCCTCTTCATTTCTCTTCTTTAGCTTATCCATCTTCTGTTGAAACCCGTGCCGAGTAGTTTCCCTAGCAGAATCCCACAACATGCCTCTCAGGTCTTGCTCCTTTCACTGCTTATTGAAATTCCACCATAGATGCCATACACAAAACCTATGGTAGACCCGAGGCATCAATTCCTTCATTGCTGGTATCAATCCCTAAAACAAATAATATGCAAAAATTTAGTATCGCGTCTCAAGTTGGCCCCTAAAATACAATTAATGAACTCAAACTGACCCCTTAAATTATTTAAACGTTTCAAAATTGAACCCCGTATCAGAAATGTATATTATATAAAACATTCAATTTATGTACCTTTTGCATGTCGGACATGAAGCACCATCCATTTTGAGTATAGACACCAAGGTCTTCAAGGAGCAATTCGAGAAACCACATACAATTGTCCTTATTCTCGACATCTACAATTTTCCAAGCAATCAGATATATATATATATATATATATATATATATATATATATATATATATGATTGTTGGTATCCTACCCCACAGCTGAAAGTATTTGTCCCCCGAAATGAGTTTTTAAGAAAGCTCCATCTGGCCCAATCAATGGTCGATAGCCAGCCTTGAACCCCTTTTTGTAGCCATCCAGAAAAATATACATTTTTTTAAAGATTGGGTTACCTTCAACACGTGGAGTCACTCCAATCTTGACTGTCGAACCTGGATTGCTCTTAAGCAATGTCTCACCATAGTCTCTAACTCTTTCATACTGTGTGGCTGCATCACCATACACAATATTTCTTGCATCTGTTAAAGCTCAAGTCAAAGAGGACTTGTTCAAAACTAGGTTACATCTTCTCTTAAAGTATGCTGCTGCCTCACTATGCTTCAAGTTAGGGTGTTTTCTCAACTTCTTGACTAAGTTCTGAGCAAGCCACTTCCTATTTGCTGCCTTATTTTTGTTCATCCTAGGACATATGTGAACATTCTTGAACACCTTTAACTTCTAGCATGTATCCCTAGCATGTTTTCACTATTTTTTTTGCTAATCTAGTAGATCATCTGGTAATAGGTTTGGTCTTACTAGGGCTTCTTTGTAGGCTTAGTAGTTATAGATTTAGATGATGTGGGTTTGTTCTTGAGGTTGGGTTTGGTTGTATATTTAGATGATGTGGGGTTGGGCTTGCCAGATTTGGTTGAGGTGGGATTAGATTTGGGTTTGGATTTTGTATTAGTGGTGGTAGGTTTAGATAAGTTGTGCTTGGCTGGTAGGTTGTGTTGGACCTGGATTGGTGCTTGGGGCTGGGGCTGGGTTGGTACTTCTTCAGTGGGCTTCGTATCTGAGTTATTATTTGGGTTAGCTGAGTTATCCTTGTCTATTTCAGCGGCAATGGGAGTAAGCTCTATTAACTCAGGTACTTCATCAACATCAGGTTGGAAAACTCCATGTTCAAAGTATATATAGGTGGACTCTTCCTTAGTTCATCTTTGCAAGAAAGCACATCTCTAACAATTCCTTGTCATGTAAAAGTGGTCTCAGTTCAGTATTTAAAGATCTACCAGCAACAAGCCACCAACATTCAACAATGTCAGCATAACCGAGCTCCTTTCGTAAACCACACTACCATCCTTCTTTGTAACACCTCCATAATGATAGACAATGGTTATCAAATCACCCATCTGCAAATAAAATTAAAAAAAAAAAGAATAAAAAATATTCCAACACAATAATTATTGAGATACCAACTTAAATTTGAGTACAATATAAATTAGTTAATATAATAACTACTGAAAATAGTGCACATACAACAATTACACAAAACTGTGACATTGATTTCGCACTCAATTTCTACAAACATTTCTTCATCTAGCCAATTAAAAGACACTATAATAATAAGTAAAACACCTTATAGTGCCAAAATTAGTCACTGATACTAACCCAAGTGAATATAAATCCACACAAGTATTTAATTTACAAAGAAAAAGCATAAGAGGCATCAATCATGCAAGAAAATAATTAAAGACATAAATTCTGAAGCGAAAGCTCTCTTCCAAAGATAACAATTAAGCACGAGGTTGTATCTTTATCTTAAAATTTTGGATAATGCAAAAGCAACAAATGCTTATGTTTCTTCAAATTCTTTTTCCTCACCCTAGCAAAAGGGAATGACTAAATTGAGCTTTCGCGAAGACCTACAGTAGCTGCATTGATCTTCTTTACCACTGTGCATGCAAGAGAATAAAGAAGAATAGTCTCCCTGTTTCAATGTTTTGATCATCGAAACTGAGGTTTTAACCCCTTATTGTCTCAAATGGCGTCGTTTTATGAGGGGTTAGGCGCCAACACTAAAACGACGTCGTTTAGTAACTGCCAGCGTGTCATTTAATATTCCAGCTAGGCACGCTCTTTACAAAGATAAATGGAAGGGCTAACGTGAGTAGACTTTTGAAATTTGGGGGTTCAATTTGAGTCAATTAAAATTTTGGGGGCCAAATTGAGACCGAGGCCAAATTTCAAGGGCCATTTTAAGTATTAACTCCAACCAGAACAAATGAAATACACCAAAAGACATTATACAACTAGTTATCCTTTGTGGGTTGATTGGGACAGCCTCTCCGAGTATGGCCAGTTTTCCTGCATAGCCCACACCATTTTTCATGGTGCCTAACCTCATCCATGTCATTGCGAAACCTCATAAAAATTGGTCTGTCGGTTGCTTTCCTACGCATGGCGAGATTAGGACCCAAACGTGTTCCGTACCACTCTGGTCATAGCTTTTCATCTCATATCGAGGGGAACTCAACCTCGTACACCTTGAACACAGCCTCTTGCATGTACACTGGATGAACATATATCCTCCACTCGACACTTGCAGCGGCACAAGCAGCAAGTGCCTGACGACATAGAAAATGAAATGATTGAAAAAGACTACAGTCACATGTCCCCACACTCAACCGAACACAGAATGAACTTTGACTCTAACTCTCAAAAGGCTCTAACACCTCCATCACAAACACTGAGGCCCTCTTGTCGCAGTGTGAAACACGCATCTTGGGGATTTATTCCCTATTCTTCTCAACAGCAACTAGCAGCCACTGTGAAAACCAATTACTAGCTGCCATTTGTGCCTGTGCCTCCCTACCCTTTCTAACGAACAACTGCTGCAACGTCTCATAAGTGCATCTAACAATGGCTGAAATCGGTAAATACCGCGTACCTTTCAGAACTGCGTTCATGCACTTAGAGAGGTTAGTTGTCATGTGCCCAAACTTGCGACTGCTAATAACAATGTTATAACCATATTTTCTTGTTGAATCTACCGACCCAATTTGCCATCTCATGTGATAGCCCACTTAAAGCATCCATGTACCACTCGTATCCAGCCTTGCTTAGACTATAAGCAACATTCATGAGATATCGCTTTTCCTTGGCAGATTTGAAACGAGACATGAAATTCATGGTATGTTCCTGACACAGTACTTATGGAACACTCTAGGAGGCTTCCAACCACCATCATTGACTCTAAGTGCGGTCTTGATCGCTTGGGATCTATCAGATATAATCAAAAGCCTTTCTTGTGGTGTCACATGTCGTCTTAGGTTGGTAAAAAAGAACGACTAGGACTCTTTAGCCTCAGACTCGACAATTGAAAATGACACAAGAAGGATGTTACTATTACTATCTTGTGCCATTGCAATTAGAAACACACTACCATATTTTTCATACAGATGCATGCCATCGACGGAGATGAAAGGCTTGCAATGCTTGAAAGTAAGGTTCAGAAAACCGAACCGGTCATCAAACCACTCTAATTACTGGTTTACTGGTTCATAGGTTCAACCAGCTCGACCATGGTTGAACAAAAAAATTCGTTTTATGATAAATAAAATATAAATAAACACATTAAAACATAATTATAGTTTAATATAAACTTTAAAATATCATCCAAATTAAAAGTACTATATAAACCAGAATGTTATGATCTCATTCAAATACAAACTCAAAAGTCAAATAACAAAAATAACCAACCAAACATAAAATGCCAACATTCAAGTTTGTCATCAATCATATTTATTCATATTCACAATTTTATCACATTCACAATCTCTTGCCTTATTCAGTAGCACAAAAATTGAATTCAGTGAAACCATTCATCCACTTGAAACGAAAATGGAAAATAAAACACCTGCTCTGAGAACATCAGCAACAACATCCTCTGCTGATTTTGCAAACTTATGAAATTCATAAACAGTGGCTACTACATGTTACGATTTAATATTAGGAAGGGTACTAGTTATGCCCATTAGAATTACTTAGTCTTTTAAGAGTATAAATAAGAGACTTTTATCAATGTATTAAAAGAATTAATAAATTGATATTGAACTTGGTTTAATTTGGAGTTTCTCTCCCTATCTCAAAGAGGGAGTTCTAACATTGGTGCTTTCATTGAGAGGTTTCTTCCATTTTTCATGGAAAAACAAATAAATCAACAATCTGAAGATACATTTCCAATATTCGATGAAAAAGATGGTTATGGATGGACAATATGTACTGAGCAATACTGGAACGCTAGAGAAACACCTGAGGAGCAGAGATTCATAGATGTGGAAAGAGGTTTGAAAGGGAAAGCTCTGAGATGGTTTCAGTTATGGAAGGCACTCGATCCATTTGCCAATTTGGAAACATTCGAAATTGCGTTCTATCATCGCTACCAACTGGATATGCGTCCAATCTTGCCAGAAATTTGCTGGAATGAAGTTGCAGAATGGAAAATTGAGTGGGAAGATATTAAAGCTAGACTAAGGCAACAACAACAACCACCATAAATTGATCAAGAAGCAACCAAATCTCAGCTATCAACAGATCAAGACTCCCATCAGCATCAACAGAAATTCAAGAAAAAAAAGAGGCCGAAATTGATGCAAATTCAGATTCAACAAGAAATTTAGCAACAAATCCAACAACAGATCACAAATTCAATTTCACAATATCAGTTCACAAATTAACAAGTCCAGAATATGAAATTGACGAAGAAGAAGAATCAGATTTCAATTTTGGATTTCTACCACAACAACAATAAGAAGAATCAAACAGAAATTGCAGATCAAGCACAAATTCAAAATTCAAATCCAGAAATTCAATAAAAAAATAACTCTAAATCAAGAAAATCAAGTACGCTTAGAGATAATTGCAAAGAAAGTAGCAGATCGCAACAATAGTGGGGAAATTAGAACAACTTTCAATGATTCAAGCAGAACCGCTTTTATCATGGGACTTCAGTAGCGGCTTTCGGCGGGGGTGACTTCTCCTTTCTCGCAGCTTCGGTCTCTCTCATTTCCTTCCTCACGTGACAGTGACAATGATGGCTTTGTGCAACTCCAACAAACCCTAGCAGCGGCGGTGATGGATTGGCAGCGATGGATGCACGGCGGCGACGCAGCAGAGGCTCCCTCCTCCCCTACGGTGGCTATGATTTTCGAAGGCAGAATTCGCGACGGGTTGTGGATGTGCGAACAGAGCTAGCTGACGTTAGCACAACAGAAGTTGCGATGATGGCCTGGCTGGACGGAAGCTGCGCCGAAAGCTCGAGGTGAGTCAGACTGGAGACGTGAGAGGTGAGAGTGGAGGCTCGAGAGGAGAGGAGTGGGTATGTGCCTGTGGGTGAGTAGGGTTCTCCTTTGGCCCTTTCAGCATGCAAAACGCAGCGTTTTGCTCAAATTTTAAAAACCGGCCGGGTCACAGTTCGGTTCGACCAACCGGTTCTCAGCCGATTCAGCGGTCTAACTCTGGTTTTCAAAACTGGCAGTTTTACTTTCTATCTGAACTGTATTTACCAGCGGTTCCTGGTTCGACCGGCTGGTTCAAATTGGTTTTTAGAACATTGCTTGAAAGCCTCCACACAAGGAGGAAAAGCCTAGAACACCTTATCAAATTGGCTGCAGTCGTATACCACCAAGTGCCCATCATAGTATGGTACCGCCCTGAAATCACATATTGTTCTGGGACAACAACTCTACAATGCTTGAGGCAACTTTGAAACCTTATTATATGACTCCTCCTAATCATCGTATATCTACGCAATTGCCATTTGCTTCACCATCCAAACCTTTCTGTGTGAGGGTTTAAAGTGATAGCTTTGCCTAACTGCACCTTATAGAACATGGATAGTAACTGATGGATTGGACTGTATGAGAGGCAAGATGACACTACATATTAGGTTATTGTCGAACTGTCTATGGTCCTGAGATATGGTAGGGGCTAAACAGTTGCATGGACCGTCAAATTTACATCCCTCCCTAATGAATTAAAATATAATCGGTAGACATTCAAAACTAAAATAATTATGATAAATAAGAATATATATTACAGTATAAAGTAAGGCTTACCAATATCCGAGATTCTGTTGGATGGCAACACGGAGACTCCATGGACATCCTACTACAAATTTCCTGCAATGCACATGGCACTTTGATCGATCCAACTCTACAACTCAGTACTCAGTACTTCTCCGAATGCTGTAATTCTTCATGCCTTGCATGATTGCCTCTCTGCTTTTGAATCTATGACCAATAAAAAACTCCACACTACCGTCTATGTTGTAATCGTCTCCACCCATATTAGAAAATGGAGTTTTCTTGTGTATCCTGTCCAGATCTAATATATGATAGAGACTGCGTATAGCTGATAACTCTGAAATTGGTTGCGGGGCAAGCAGAAGATACCGAACTAAAGCACCGACTGGAGTCTCTGGTATAAACTCCTCCTTATCATCATCCTCAGAAGAACCACTATTGTTGTTATCGATAACATACTCCTCATCGGACTCCTCATCCTTCATGTCCATATCTACCACTGGACTAGCACAGTGTAGCGATGGTGGTGCAAGAGGTGGGTCGTCTTGGACAAAATTTGAGGGGCTAGAACTATCATCACCAACATCATCAACCTCCACAAAAAGCTCCATCACTTGTTTCGCCATGATTTTCCCGTGAGTATCAAACATGAGGTGCACATGCTCATTGTCATCGAGCCAAAATAGATGAAATTGAAATACTCCATTGTCCATTGGTGCTAACAACCTATATCCAACTCTTCCAACCTCTTTTGTCCTGTTAGCACCGAGGTTGTCAATATTAAACTCTTTAACTCAAACAAAGAATTTACTCTCCGAGTGCGTAACAAAATAGGATTATCACACTCAAATATAATCTCAGTATCACTGTTTCTCATATGACAATTGGAATACACACTTACAACAACATATCCACTACCACTAGACATTTTTACTGAATTTATTGAAAAAAGAGAGGAGAAAAAGAAGTGAAATATTTGTGGAGAATACAAATGATTCCAGATCCTTTTATAGTTCCTTAAAATTTGTCGTACTTTATCTCGTCTACAGTGTAAATGTGTTATCTTTTCTTATATCTCGTTTACAGTGCAAACAAAATAAATTATTTATATATCATTTACAGTGTAAACGAAATACGTGTTGATCACTCTATTTCATATATCACGTGTGTAAACGTGATACATACAACGACAAACATGAGTTATCTCGTTTATAGTGTAAATGAAATAAGTAAAAGAACGAAAATTGATAAATAGACTACAAATTACCTATATTTGTAAATAAAATATTTAATTTATTTATTTAAAAAAAAATCCTTAAAGTAACCTAATGTAAAAAATTAACACAATAAATATAACCAACAAACAGGACAAGGCTATTATAACATATTAAACATAAACTAAAAATAAAAAATAAAACAATTAAAACATATTAAATCTACTTGAAAAATTTAAATAAAATATTGATCTAAATATTCTTTAAATACATTAATATCTAAGTTATTTAATATAATGTCATCCAAATTGAGCAACATATTATCTCAAATAAATACACTTTATAATCATTATTTATTTTATTATTATCTAAATTATTATCTCTATATTAATATTTAACATTGATGTATACAAAATATAACTCTAAATATTTAAATAAAATAATATTATAAAAAATACGTAAGAAAAAATAACTTAAAAACAAAAGAATAATTTAAAAAACTTATTTAAAAATTGATGTTCGCTAAGATGAAAAGAGAGAAGAAGAGAGCATGAGAGTAAATTTTGACAGTAAATTTTTGAATTTCGACGAGTGAAATGAGAAGACCACTTTAGATAGAACGATTAGGCCAACTTTGTTATTTGTTTAAAATTCACTGTTGAACTAGACAAACTTCACCCAACATCCAAAAGTTCGCCAATGTGTTGGGTGAACTTCAATATACTTGCACAAGTTCACCGTTCTCTTAGGCGAACATGTTAAAATCTGAAAAAAAATATTAGTATATAATATTAGATTAATTTATTTATGCAATTAAATTTTTTATTTTATTATAAAAAAATTCCTTAAAAATATCATATTCCTCTTCTTTCCTCGTAATAGCTTTTAAATGTTTTTTTGTTTTTGAATTTTTTTAAAAATTTAAAAAATATTGTTAATATTTAGTATAGTTCAATTTTAATATCAATATTTTAAACAAGTTTTGATTTACTATTATCAGGTAAATTTATTTATATTCTAATTTTGTCCTATTTTATTCCTCCTTCTTTAATTTCTTTTTTCGTTCCTCCTATTCTTCCGTTGCAAGCTATCTTTAACAAAATCAAACCACCATCACCTTCTCCTTCCCACTACCATTACCACATCATATTTTCTCTCCACCACCATCCACTACTATTTCCTATATTTAGTAATTACTAAGAAAACAATCAATCATTGACCCCCTTTTTTTTCAAATTGTTTTTTAAAAACGTTTTTTTTAAAGATGGTATTCAAAAGAAAAAGAATACATATACTGATGCATATTATGTTTTATTTTTCTTTTTTATATGGTCTTTTTATCCTCAATTTTTCTTTTGCCTTTTCTAGCACTTTTTATTTTTGATATTGGATTAACAATGGTATTTTTTAAATTTTGGATTGTTGTGGTGTTAATCTCAAATGTGGCATCGTTTAATTTAGGGTAAAAAGATTAGACCCTTTAATTTTTGGGAAGTATAGAAATCGAAAGAGTACACAAATTAGATCCAAAAATTAAAAAAATTGTAGTATAAAAATCAGATCTTTCAATTTGTGTACCTTTTACAATTTTAAAAAATACAAAAAATTATAATATTTAGGTATATCACTTATCTCACCCATACAAAAAAAAGTTAGCCCATTTTCTATAATAGTGTTGAGTGTGTTAATATTGGTAAATTCTATAATACTTTTTATTGTGGTATTTAAATTGTCTAACTTGAATTTAAAAATAAAAAATAAAATGTTTAAAATAAAAAATAAAATATTTAAAATTTATTAAATATTATCTATTAATCTTTGTAAGTTAGGCACAATATCAAAGACACAGTTAAGATTAGTAACAAGGTTAAATTACACAGTTGATCCCTATATTTTTACTGAAATTGTAAATTGGTCCCTACAATTTAAAAGTTTGTAATTGGGTCCCTAAACAAAATTAAATTTTGTAATTTGTTCCTCACCGTTCAAACAACGTTTGATTTAACAGAATATTCATCAGCATATTCGCTATTTTAAACATATGAGTTGCACGTGTTTGACAGTAGGGACTACTTTGCAATTTTAGTGAAAGTATAGGAACCAACTGTATAATTTAACAATTTGAAAATGACCAAAACCTCCCTAAGCTATCTGAATCCACCCCACCCCTCCCCAGCTCTCTCGCTCTCACTTTTTCACTTTTCAAAACAACACCCCACTCCAGCACTCTCTATCTCTCACTTCGATTCACCGTTGTCATTGCTTCACAATGTTGAGACGGACTCGTTTGACTTCGGTATTCCTTCAACACTTTACCACAACTCCTAACACCATCATCTACCTTTCTTCTTCTTCTTCATTGTTGTTGCTACTATTACTGAGAGTCTTTGGCTTTGCCAAAACGACGTCGTGTTTTCGGCACTACCACCATTGATTTTGGGAACGGCTTCACGCGCCGCGTCTAGGTCCTTCACGGGTCCAGATAGTTTTAGTGCTGGTACAGCGAGACGCTACAGAGCTCGGTTTGTGAAGATGGGAGGATTAGGAAGGTCCCTGACAGGATCCGAATGACAAAGGGCGGGGAGGCATTGCTAGATGTTATGGGAAGGGAAGAGGATGAGGAGTTTCCTGCATTCCAAAACGGTGAGTTTGAGGTTGATGGCGGTCATGGTGTTGGAGCGATGGAGGGAAAGATGCTGGTGGATCGTGTGTTCTTAGATCGGTATATGTCTGTGATTTACGAGTGGGATCTAAAGATATATTATGAGGGATTTGATTAGTAAGATTCGAGTCATCAGCAACAATTCTAACATTATTGTTGTTGAAACCGTATTGTTATTGTCAAAAAATAAGAACAGAAATACTGAAAAGAGGAAAAGAGAGAAAAGAGAAAAGAAAAAAAAAATATTATAATAAATGTACATTTTTTTACTGTAAACATATTTAAAAATTTAATTATAAAATTATATTTTATACAGAAATTTAATTATAAACTTTTAAAATATAAAGACTAATTTTTAATTTCAATAAAAATATAAGAACTAACGTATAATTTAACATAGTAACAATAATGGAGTACACAAACATGCAGCTTTTTTCAGACATTAATAGGATAAGTGTCCGTAAGGTTTGTTACTGTGAGAATTCTCTTGCCTTATTGGTTCCACCCTACTTTACTGGATCGGTACTTATTGTCTCACCTTTTTACCCCTTCTTTTTTCTTCCTTGTAGATCTTACCCCGCACTACTTTTGTTTCTTTATGAAACTTTGGAACCTGATTAACTGGAATTTGGAAGCAAAAGCTTTGTAATGGTTGTTCAATGTTTCAGCAGTTCAGGCATTATTGCATGCACAGGGCTCAGTAGTAATGAGATCATGCATGATTGGCTAATTGGCATGGCTTTTGGCCCTTCAAATTATTATTATTATTATTATTATTATTATTATTATTTGAACGTTATTAAAATTTAGTTTAATTTATTCTGTTGCTTCCTATAATTTTATCGAATTTTTAATTAAATTTATATATGCTTTTTTTTTTCTTTTTAATTGGGTCTCTATACTATATCAAATTTTATAACTAAGTCTATACCGTCACAAAAATATTAGAATCAATTGAATATTTTGTTAAACAAAATAAAATATTTATTCAAGTGTTAGGTATATTCATTTTGGTTAACATAATATTTTATTAGTTCTAGTATTTTTGTCACTGCAAGAATTTAATTACAAAATGACAAAATCTGATATCGTATAGGAACTCAATTGAAAAGAAAAAAAATATAGAGACTTAATTAAAAATTTGGTAAAACTATAGAGACCGACAGAATAATTAAACCTTATCATTTTAAACCGTTACAATGTCATGTTGCAAGACAAAAAATGCAATTCTTAGCCCAATGTGACAGCTACTACTTATATCTACTTTTCTAATTTTTGTTTCCTTCTTTCAGTGCCTTTTTCTTGAAAATTAAGTTTAAAAAAAAAAACTAAAAAAGGTGATTAATATTAATCGAAGGCAGAAGTACCTTGAATAATAGTTGTAGTATTTTTATTAGCCTCTCCAACTAGGATTTGACCAAAAGTTAAAATACAATATATGATAAATGTAGTCCTTCGCCCTTTAAATTTTTTATTTTCAAAAATAGTTATTCAAAAGTTGACTTTTTAAATATAGTATTTTTAAAGTTATAATATTTATATTTAGCAAATTAAATAAAAATTATTTTTTTATAAATACAAGCAACAACGATTATATTTAATCAAATAACTTTTAAAATTACAAAAAAAGAAAAACATAAATATAAAAGTAAATTTAAATATTTATTAATATAAAAATAAAATATATTTTTTGCCTTTAAAATTTGTTATAAATTTTAAACATATTTTTAAATTTTATTTTTATTTTAATTGTGTCATAAAAATTTTTGATTTGTATTAAAAGTATTTCTAACAACTTATTTTTTAAGAAGAAGACTAATTCAACAATAACTTCGTAATGACAACTTTTAATATAAGCAATCAACTGGCTCTTATTTATTGAGTATTATAGCTAGATTCATTCCAAATTTTTTAAAAAATTATCCGTTGAGAATATATTATTTGATATAAATCTAACAATTTTTGGACAAAATTATAGTAAAATAAAATTTATGGATATTTTTAAAATTTTTGACAAATAATAGGAACAAAAATAATATATATTTTACCCTTAATATAAGTATATGAGATTATATTAAACCTTTTAAATTTAACAAACATAAGTCAACTTTAAAAAACTTCTTAAATATTTTTTAAAATATCTCTTTACTTTTAAAATCGATAAACACAAGTATATATATATATATATATATATATATATATATATATAAAACAAAATATATTTATACCTTTAAAAAGCATATATACATTTTTAAAAAGCATATATACAAAAACGATACTTTACTCTTTATATTATTAGGACCTTAGAAAGAGGGTTTAAATCAACGTTCTCTTTAAATTAAACTTAAAGTCAACAATTAATTTTTTAATTCTGCAAGAGAGTTTTCTTTTTTGTTTTTTGGTCTCATAAATCTAGGTGGGGTGGTAGGAGTGTTTGAGATTTGTCCTGATCGAAATAAACCTAATTTTTTTCCTGAAGGATATATTTTGGATTCAGATGTATTATCTTTATCCGATATAATTTTTTGGCGGGTTTTTTACTTAAATAAATTGTATGGGAGTCAAAATTACTTGATTCTCCTGAAATGGATTCTGCAACGTGATTACCCTCTTGGTATTATTATATAAATCGTCCTAGGCTACATAGGGTTATATAAAACATGAATCATCTCAGCCTAGGACAATTAATGGATGAACTTGTAAGGCAAATTAAGCATAAATCGTGCCAGGGTCTCTAGGGTTAGAAGGAGACTATAAATCATCCCAGGGTGGTAGGTTTCACGTGTTCAAGGGCTAAACCTCATTGGGCTGCCACGATTTATGCCTTATTGAGACCCTCTTCATCCTGGCACGATTTATGCATGTGTTGGTTCGTAACACTAAATGGACTGGGACGATTTATGCCCAAGTTAGTAACCCTAAAGAGGTAAGGACGAGTCATCTTTGTAGTGTAGGGTGAAGTTTCTGCGGTGCAAAGGTGAGAGGAGGTTTGGGAGGCACCATTTTGACCGGAGAGGAAGTTTGGGGGGAGAAGTGTTTCGGGTGTGGGGACCAGCCCACGGCGGAGGTGCAATCGGTAGTGGGCAGAGGTGTCTGAGTGGCGTAGGTGGTGGTGGGAGTGGGCCGCCGGTGGCCGGCTGGTGGATGAAGTAATCTGTCCGGCGGTGATAATGGCCGCAACCAAGGAGATATGTATCGCCTAAACGGCATTGCGCATGTTGCCGGATTTATTGATCAAGAGGTAAGTTTTTGAATTTTGTAATGTTGTTGAGTCGATGCCATGGGTATGTTAAGTACATTAATATGTTGGATGATATAGTATGTTGGATGATATTGTATAGGCTGAATATGCATCTTAGAATATTTTTCGATTAAGACATTGCCCGATACCATGTTTAGTGATTTAGTTAGTTTTTGGTTTAGTATAAGACGTTAGAAATCAGGGTTCTTAATAGATTATGGAATTCGCTCATGATAGAGCGATGGTTCTGATGGCAGAATTCCAAAAAATTTACTGTTGTTACTATTGTTAGCAGAACCAGATCGGACCGGACCAGACCGGCCGGTTCGAGGGGAAAACCGGGCAACCGGATCCTTAGCCAATCTGATCTGATGATCTGACCGGATGAGGCAACAAACCGGGGGTGCGGTCAAAACCGGAGTGAACTGGTTTAAACCGATATCACTCGGTAAGACCGGTTCGACCGAACCGTTTGAGTTTCAAATTTTTTTGAAAAATGTTGAAGTTGCTCCCCCGGCAACTGCGGTGTCCTCTTCGCCGTCGCTCTCGTGACCAATAATTGGTGGCTCCGAATCTGACCCATCATCACTTATAGCCTCCGCAAACAGATCTCTCTCTCTTACCTCCATGAATGCGGGTGCACCATCTACTACAGGTGCAGATCCCATCGCATCTGCAAGCTGACCGAAGCTACGCCTATCACCCAAGTCATCACCCGGGACAGGCAAATCAGCAGCAAAAGACGGGGACAAAACAAGTGGAGTCGCCGGTTGCCCTGTTGGAACGGCGGTGGAAGTCCCTTCTATGACGCCAGTGGGTAGATTCGGAGCAGATCCCCCGCTGCTACCCTCCACGTCAACCATTCTGGCAAACAACTCCAGCGCACCTAAGTCGGAAAATCTTGATTGACTGTGAAATATAACTCGCATGTCGTCATCACCCAACATCGTGTATTTCCCAAACTTAACATAACCTTGCTTCAATGATATCAGAATACGAAAAAATAATTGCTTCACGCGTTTTTACCACACTTTCCAGCCTTCTCTAATATACTACTGTGCAAATCCATCAACGTCGTTGACGGAGTTATAAACACACCTATCTGCTTTTTACTAGAAAAAGTTACACTCTCACTTGTGTTTCATCAATTTTTTTTCGGTGATGCACTAACAAGAAAATACTCTCCGCCATCTCTCACACCCTCAACAAATGTCCCGTGTGGCTCATCTATTTGAAACTCGTTTATTTATAGAGTTTCTGCCTGTGTAAATCGTCCTTACCTCCTTAGGGTTACTAACTTGGGCATAAATCGTCCCAGCCCATTTAGTGTTACGAACCAACACATAAATCATGCCAGGCTGAAGAGGGTCTCAATAAGGCATAAATTGTGGTAGCCCAATGAGGTTTAGCCCATGAACACATGAAACCTACCACCCTGGGACGATTTATAGTCTCCTTCTAACCCTAGAGACCCTGGCACGATTTACGCTTAATTTGCCTTACAAGTTCATGCATTAATCGTCCTAGGCTGAGATGATTCACGTTTTATATAACCCTATACAGCCTAGGACGATTTATATAATAATACCAAGAGGGTAATCACGTTGCAGAATCTGTTTTAGGGGAATCAAGTAATTTTGACTCCCATACAATTTATTTAAGTAAAAAACCCTTTTTTGGCCGACTTTGAATCTTATTATTGACTGAATTTGGTCCAAAGTTATGCATTTTTTATTACTTAGATAAATATTTATGCCGAAATTAGTAATAAAATATTGTATTTTTACTTCAATTAAAATTTTTATATTCTATAGTTTTTTCTTAAGGGGCGCGCTACACATCCATGTATCCATGTAACCAAGTTGGTCCAAAACCAAATAGAGTCGCGCGCATTAATGACAAGTGAAAACACGCACCCAAAAACCCTTCGTTACTTCGTGCTCATTATGAAAAAACATTACTTCTTCCTCAACATGAAACCGCTCCTTCTCTTCGAATCTCTCTCAAAATCACTCAAACTTCAGTCACGTTCTTTGCGAAAACCACTACTGGAGAAGAATCGCGAGAAGATTTGGCAAGGAACAACCAGAAACAAACAAAAATAGCAACAGATATTCACCTTCCTCCTCCTCCTCATTCTCCTCCTTCTTTTTCGCGTTCCTTCTTCTTCACGTGTTTTCTCCTTATCTTCATTCTTTTGTTGTTATTGCTGCTGTATTTTTTTTTTGTATTTTCCTCTTTCTCTCCCTGGTGAAGAAGCGGTAGAAGGTGAGGAGAAAGAGTTTTGAATTGTGCAGAACAGAAATGAACCGAAATAGCCAACTCCACTGAACCGAACATCAATCATGTGCTGAATAAAACGTCATAAACATTTAATCATCAAGAAAAATATTTCTACATGCAAGGACTCAATTGAACACACTAACAATCAAGTAAATTAAAATGAGCAACTCCACTGAATCGAGCAACATTCATGTGCTGAATAAAACGTCATAAACATTCAATCACCAAGAATAGCATTTTTCCATGCAAAAGAAGTTAACTGAACACATAACAATCAGGTGAACCGAAATGGTCAACACCACTGAACCGAACACCAATCATGTGCTGAATAAACGTGATAAGCATTCAATCAGTAAGAAAAATATTTTTGCATGCACAAGGACTCAACTGAACACATGAACAATCAAGTGAATCAAAATGAGCAACTACACTTAACTGAGCAAAATGTTGGTGTTGTTGGTGATGATTATAACGAAAGAAGAAGGAGGAGGAGGAAGAGGAGGAGAAATACTATTCTTGTTGATTAAAAGTTGATCACCATTTATTCACCACATGAACATTGTTTGGTTCGGTGGCCTTTGTGAATTTGATTCACCAGATGAATATTGTTTGTTTCGGTGGCCTTCTTTTACTTTGTTCAGTGTTTAAGATTATTGTGATAGCATGCAGCAATCGTTTCCTAGCTGTCTCAACGTAATAACCTTATTCAACTGATTTGAAGTTGAATCATTCATTGTTTCTATTCTTATTACGTTGAATTCAATGCAGATCAATAATGAAAAATGCGAACAGAGAAGAAAAATGCGAAAAGAGGAGAACAACAAATTTTATTAGGTTGAACGAAAACACGAGAAGAGAACAAGGTTTACGTTGAGAAAGGATTATCACGCAGCAGAAGGCGTTATATACGTTATATGAGGCACGTGTATAACAAACGCATAAGAGAATTGGGTAGGCGTGTCTGATTGAAATTACTTGAATAGTTTGAATGAAAAAATTACATGGATGTAGAGCTTTTCCCTTTTCTTAAATAACTTATCTTAGTATAAATGCTATAACATTTATTAAATTCAATCTTTAAAGATAGGATTTTATTAATTTGTTATCTAAATTTATAAAATTGTATACAATATATATATATATATATATATATCAATCCAATTTAACCTGATTTAATTCGGGTTAATTTAGAGTTGGATTCAAATTTTTAAAATATATTTGATGATGTGTACCCTAGTGTGTTGAAAATAGAACAGAGAAAAAGAAACTAATTCGGCCATGTATCTTGATTTAACCTTCTAATACAATAAACCTTACATTGCGCCTCTACCACAACAATGATGAAATCCATTACAATCAAGAATCAGTTATAAACACTAATTCAAATACCAAATAAAATATATCATATACCATGTTTTTGTACAAAAACCTATAGAACAAAACCTAATACCTAGGATTGGGAGTAAAATTGTACTTTACCCTTTTCTTAATCTAACCATAATTCATAGCTAAATAGATTATAACAAATGGAGTAAGGAATTGGAGGCAAACAAAATGCAACCAGAAGATG
This sequence comes from Arachis ipaensis, assembly GCF_059453495.1. Classification (NCBI taxonomy): domain Eukaryota; kingdom Viridiplantae; phylum Streptophyta; class Magnoliopsida; order Fabales; family Fabaceae; genus Arachis; species Arachis ipaensis. The sequence continues at coordinate 40,353,855 of NC_142442.1, forward strand.
AGTAGAGCATGAGTACTGACAAAAATGAGAAGCAAAATCTGTCAAGCACAACAATTAAGTAACCATAAATAGTTTACTATATACACAAAGTAAATCGACCATCACAGCTGTGCGAAGAGAGCAGCATGCAAAATCTAAAATAAAGAAAAAAAATTAGAAAATCCTAAAGTCAAAAAACCTAATTGAGTCTAATTAGAAAATTCTCGCATGTATGATGTAGAGGGATGCTCACGATGCAGAGATAGAGTTCTTGTGGCAGGAGCTGGAGCAGATCAAATGAATGCGGCATTAGATGACGGCCTATTATGACCAAATGTGTGCTGGTGATAGCACCACTATTGGAGGGGACTCCTCATCCTCTACATAGGCACCAGTACAGGCATCGACACCACCACCTAGACCACTGTCACCGTAGCATGACTAGGGAAACGATGACAACGACGACGATAACGATTATCAAGATCCGTAGTCATTAGGATTTTGTTATGATTGTTTGACAGTATATTATTTATCTGTTAAACTTTTTCTGCTGTACATTTATTATTTCATATTATGTTTGACTATTTTGATTAAAAATAATATTTTATTTTCATTAATTTGGGTTTGAATATTAATGCTTGACATATTGATTATGATATATCAGGTTATTCCAAGTATTATGTATAGCCATTTTAAAAAATATAAACATTAAGATTCATGATTACCATTGGATTTATCATTGGCTAAATGTGCTGGTATGAATTAATTTAATTTTCAAATAATATTTTTAAATTATATATTACCGTGGGACAAATATGATGATAATAATTGTAGAAACCTTGTTTATTGGCGCCAATGTTATTGTAAAAAATTTTCAGACGGTAACAACACTCATAAATTTTCCATCTATTGTGTTAAATCCACTGGTAATTGGTGACGGATGAGAAAATCTGCCAATAATGAGTCATCGACGAGCATCTAAATCGGTCCGTTGGTAAATCCGACAAATTTTGGTGCCTTTCTTGTAGTGATACATACAAGAGAGATATCGTGTAAAGCACACCGACCTTTTATAATTGAATAGATGTACAAAGAAGAACATAACATTTAGCAAAAGGTGAAGCAAAACAACCGCAACTAGCGCGAGGCTAGAACCTTTTCAACAACTACGATGAAGCGAGGAAGAAGAAGAAGAAACCCAATAAGACGACAAAGGAAGAGAATGACATTTCAGGAGGAGGAACAAGAGACACAGAGATGGAGAATGTCTGAAGCGATATAGTAGGTAGCTACAATGGCGTAGATGAGGCTAGGGCTGTCAAGCCGGGCCAGCTCGGCCCGTTTAAGCCTGCAGGTAAAATGGGCTTGCCCATTTAAGCCAGTTTCATTCACGGGCTATACTTTTTTAGTTGGACCATTTATGGTCAGTCCGATGGATTAAACGAGCTGGTCTGTTTATTCTTTTATTTTTTTTTAAAAAAATATTTTAACAAAAAATATCACTTTTATGTCAAAAAATTTAAATAAACAGTATTGTTTTAGTTGATTGGTCAAATTTTTGGGTTAGATCAGGAAAAATATTGTCTAAAAGTACTACTTTTTAAAAAAAATGTAAAAAAAAAAATAAACAGACCGCCCATTTAACCCGGAGGCTAGCCAGTATAACTCCTCATTTTTTTCGGGTTAATCAGACTCAACCCATTTATCTCAAAATTTAAACGGGCTTAATTTTAGAAGCAAAATTCACCCATTTAAATGGATAAATGGGCTAGCCCGGTGGGTTTAGCCCATTTTGACGGCCCTAGATGAGGCTCGATGTGAAGGAAGGAAGGAAGGAGACAACACACAGAGTTAGATAGAGTTGTAGAATTAGATAGAGTTGTAGTAAGACTTCTCTTCTGCTTCAGCATTATAAAATGTGAAAACACATTATTTAGAATAAAGAAAACACGTTACACTTGTAAAAGCGATGTCTACATATAAAAAATGAGAAATGCTAGAGGGTCATGAGAATTTATTGTTTTTGACTATCAGTTAGTCATCAATGTTTAAAAATATGGGATAAAATATATTGTTGGATTACTAGACAAAAGAAATTGAGTTGATGGCTAAATAATGGCTGTAACATATCGTACTTTTAAAAATCTAAATATAAATAAATTATGATTTATTTTATTAAATTTGAACTTTATATTTTTAGGAGCTATTTCATTAAAAGTAATTAAATTGCTTATAAGATGAGTTGATTTTAATTGATTAGCATTCTTACGTAATTTTATTATAATTAAATATTTTGCATAATGAAAATTAGAATTCAGTAATGGAAGAATTACACAACTTAATTTTAAGTAACTTCTATTATTAATAAGTCACGATTTATTAAGTCTCGATTTATTTAAGGCTTTTTATTTTTAGAAATTAATTTATTAAGAATGATTAATTTGATTTTATAAATACTTTAAAGTTTAAGTCAATTAATATTTTTGTACAATTGGTTATTTTTTATAATTTGAAATTAAAGTTCAAATAGTGAAAAAATAATAAAAAATTATGTGATTTAATTTAGGCAATTGATATTTTGGGTTTTAAATTTTATCTCATAAAATGTTATTAATATATTTATTTTATAACATAAATTAAAAATAATTATTTGAACTCATTGATATGTTGAGAAATAAAATTATACGTGTTCCGAAAATAATTTTTACAATATTATATTTAAATCCTAAATTATTCTTTTATTTTGTAAAATTCTTATGTTACTCGTATATATTTTACTTTAACCTTAGTCGTAAATTCTTTATTTCATACATACCGTTATTATCTAACATGTATACTCCCTGACCGATTACTGACACACACGTACCCCTCACACTAATTCTACTCTCGTTGAACCACGCTTCTTTATTTTCTACCACTTATCCATTCTGAACACTCACTACACATCTTCTGATATAAAACAAGGAGGGAGAGTTCGAGAAAGGAAAAACCAAATGAAAGGGAGGACTCAATACATGGAGGCAGAACACGAGAGGGAAGGAGGGCACGCCAGTGAGGCTTGGAAATGTCGTCGTTATTGCTGTGAAGGAGGGGGAGAGTGACACGTGCAAGAGGAGGAGACAGTGATCAGGGCAGAGAATAACGGGCGCAAGGGATAAGAAAAGTTTTTCCGTTGTCATTGCCAGAGCCCTAATTTTCGCCGCCGAAGGAAGCTCCACCGCTGTCGCTGCACATGGGAGGAGGAGAGACGTTGAGAGATGGTGCCGCTACCGTCGTCGTGCTGCTACTGCTATTGCTTTGTTTTCTTATTTTTCCTAATTACTATAAGTCCTTCTTGTTTTTGAACCTCCACTGCTACTGTCCTACTATCCGTTGATTGAGAATTTTAAGGCGTTGATGTCTTAGGGCTAAGTTGCTGCAGCTGCAGATTATGACTGTTGATGCTTCGAAGGGATCGTTGCTACATGGATAACTGGAATTGGTGCTGTTGTCGCTCTACCCCGAGAGAACTGATGTTGCTGTCACTGTTTTGACTGTATTGAGATTGCTACTACTACTGTAAATTAGAAAAAAAAAAGGATTGTCACATTTAAGTTCTACAGTTTCGACTAATTGAGGTAGGGGGTTTCATTTTAAAATTAAAGATTTTGATTTAAGAATGTCTATAAAGTCTATTAAATAATTGTAAATATGGTATAAGAGTTTAGAATAATTAATTAATGAGTTTGATTTGGATTGTGACTGAAATTGTGATTAATTTGAGTGTAGTTATGTATGGTAGTTGATTGAATGATTATTGTGATAATTTGGTTGGGAATTCTGATTTCTAATTAATTATGTGAATTTGATTGAGGCTAAGATAATCACTTGATATGTTGCAATGATTGTTGAATTGACATGTGATATTGAATTGAAATTTTTTAAAGGATAGGAACCTAAAAGATTAAACCATTTTTTTAGAACCTAATTTCTAAAATAAAGTAGTAAGTAAATTTGAAACCGAACCAGTAACTAAACGAAATTGTATGGGATTAAATGCTGAATAAATTAGAATAAGTGTAGTTAATATAGTTTAATTTTGAAAGATTCTTAATAACTAGAGAATCAATTATGAATTTTTTAATTTAAATTTCGAAATATGATTTTTTGCATTACTTTTAAAAGAGGTCTACAACTTTGAAAGGATGTAACTAAATCAATGCTGATCAAAATTGTGTGGGACAAAGTCTAGAATAAATATTGAAGTGCCTAGGATTAGGCTAAAAAATTTTAGAATTGTTTATTAAATATAAAATTTATGGTGAATTTTTTAATTTTAGTTGTCAAAATCAGTTTTTCTGCAGTATTTTCAAATCAATAAGCGAATTGTTTGCTTTGCTGTAATTTATGTAAATTGAATTTTTAAATAAAACTAATTTTAAATTAAACTTTAGTATTTTTAATTTATTTTCATAAAATTTTAGAATTTTTGGAGTTGTGGTTTAAAATATATAAATTTTTGAAATATGATATGTTATATAATAGAAACCAGATTTTTTATTTAAAATTAGTAATTTGTAAGCCTATAATTCCTAATTATGGATGGGGATTGAGGTGAAATCACTTGGAGGTGAAACATGAGTGTGTCTAGCACATGTGAGTTAAATTTTAGAGCTATCCATATTTTAATGAGTAAATTATGGAAATTGGAAGAGGATGTATTCGTTGAATTTTAAAACAGAACAATGCAAAAAATTACCCAACTTTCATGTTAGATAACTTCTTCATTAAAAATGGTATTGACATGAAATCAATTGAAAAAGACACCTAGATAAGTCTATTTGAACTATATTAAATTTAAAGGTTATTGAATTTTATATGAAATTTTGAAAATTGTACACTATTACTGTTTTGCTAGTTTTAAAACTACAGAACAATCACAATTTTTTTCTTATTACTGATGCTAGAATAATAATAAAAAAAATTATGATCTTTAGTTTTTTTAGAAAGCTTAGTCTAAAGTGATTGTCTAGACATAAAGTTTGCACAATTTTAAGTTTATTTGATATTTTAATAATAGAATGGAAGATAGATTATTGAGATTGTTTTGGTGACAACCTTGGGGTTCGTGAGTTAAAAATGAATTTTAGTATTATATATTTTTTTCTTTGATATTTAGCGAAGAAAGGAAAATCAAACTGGTTCAGCTTAGAAGTAATGAACCTAAACTTGGAACATGTTGGTTTTTATACAGTTTAAGTGACTTTTGATTTATAAAGAGAATTTTTACCTTAATAAAGACCAAGTAAGAAAAATGAAATTTGAATGAGAATAATAGTTAATGATGAATGATGAGAAAGATTATATGTCTGTCTGCTGCCATAGGTGCACTAGAGATATGGTGGTAAGCCCACCCAAAATATCTTCCAAAAATAAAATCTTCCATGCTTCAGCTAGAAAGCAACGCCCCTAAAAGTATTTATAGAGGTCATGTTTGGCATGATTCAGTGGGAGAGCAGCACTTGTGAGATAGAGGTTGCTTATGGAGGTCATGCCACTAGAAGCCATACTCAGACAAAGGTTGTTGGGTTACATCGCGAGCGGGTAGAAAATGACAGATGAGCTAATTACCTGCGCTAGAGCTAGACATTCATCATATACATATGCATGACTTGTTTGGGTGTGCTTGTGCTGTGTGTTGTTTTATTTTTTTTTTATTTTGCTATTTGATTGATGTGTGCAATGTTTGTTTATCTGTACTGTCTGTTTTATTTGTGTATGCATTTTACTTTTATAGTTATGGTTGTTATTATCAAAATGAATTTTGAGAAAATAACTTGAAGCTGGTAACTAATTTTTCTAACGTAATTTCAGAGAATCTTTTAAAGTTAATAAAAGGATATATTCCTGAGATAACTTAACTGTTTGCGTTTTATTGTTTACTTTCACGGCATTCTCATCGTCTACTAAGAACTTGCGGTTTAATTTTCAACCTAAAAATTCTCATCCCTTTCAGTGACACAGGCTTGAAGACTCAATATGAAGCTGCGGATGGATAGTGGAAATTATTTTTTATTCAAGTTGCTTTCATAGAGTCCCGTCGCTTGTAACACCCTAACTACCAAAGCTCACACTTCCGGCTGCGCGACTCTGATAGTTCGGACATTACGACGACTTTTATATTATTTAATACTAAAATATGAGCCTGTTTGAAACTTTAAACCGCAATACTGCTCCCAAAAATACTTTCATCCGATGACATACATCCATAAATACCATACAACTTACAAAACTCATAAAGAGTACATCCATATATATATATACATAATTATATATATAAATAATATTATAAGTAATAATCAATACAATTCCTATCCCTCTTACAGATTATATCAAGATAAAGGCGAGGGTACAATAAACCATAACTAAAACAATACAGAGCATCACAGCAACAATTAAATAAGCTCTTCGTAACTTCTGCGCCATATCCTGAAAGGGGAAAAATGTAGGGGGGTGAGAACATCATCCTCGAAAGGGTTCTCAGTAGAGGGTTTTTAGGAATTACTGTAATAGGATACTTGAAGATAACCGCATCAGTGATTAATAACCGTCTTTTGCCTCTTTTCAAAAACAACAGTTTCCAATAAAAGTAAAGTCGGGAATCCTTTCTAAAAGAGGAACCGTTCAATTCTCAAAAACTCAAAAGTCTTTCAAAACGATTTATCTATGCTGAAACAAAATAGCCTTTCATATTTCATTCCAAACCAGAAACACAAAACTGAAATCAACCATCAGTTCATTTCATTCCAACCGCGGCCCTAGGCCCAAACAATCCAACCAACAACCAATCACCACAATCCAACAGAGTCCCAGATGCAAACACAGATAGGAAGTTCAAGCACAAACAAACAGTTATTACAAGTAGAACAGTTAGCAATTAATCACATAGGCAAACCAAGTATAATATGCACACCCAACCAATGTCACACAAATGCATATGATGCATGCCTGTCCCTAGTGGCTGATGATATCATCTGTCGGTTATAGAGCCAACCCGACAAGTCCTGGTAGCTAACCATTGGACTGTCCCTCTGTCGTGCATCCCCAACTCGAGTTATACTCATCATAAACTTGATCATAATCATGATCCATATCCATCACCCTCACTGGTGAATATTTATCCATCACCATCACTGGTGAATATTTATGGGGGCGAGCTCCTCCGGGGCTTTCACAGTGCCCGGCCACACTTACGACATAGGGTCAACAGAGTATCAAGTCTCAACCTGGAGCACGTGGTGGCTAGCCACTGCTACTACCCAGGGAAACTCGTATCTCAGATAGTGGAAGTGCAACATTCACATTTATCAATGATTCAGCATAAACATGCAATCAATCTCATCCATGGATCAACATCCATCTCAGCCATCCGGCTCACGGTTCATTCTAGAACCAGCCAATATTCATATCATACACAGCCATTCCGGCTCACGGTTCAATCCAGAACCAATCAATATGTATAAACATACACAGCCATTCCGGCTCACAACAAAACAGCACTTCCACCATTCAACATCATTAAATTCATAAAGTCGGCATTTAAGCCATAAATCATTTCCTCAATTCATTTCACTTTGAAATCGAGTTTCAACTCTTTTCAGCCTTGGCTTTAAAGATCTCATTTCTCAAATCATCTCAGGCTCATAAGCCAAATTTACTCAAAGTGAGTTCCCTTTTTAAAATAAAGCCACTCTCGGCATTCTCTTTCCAAAACTTCCAAAACCATGGAAAGTTAAAGATTCTTTTTGGGAACATTCAAAATCACCCATCCAATAATGGGATTTTATAACAAAAGTTTCTTGCCAGAGTCCCAAGTCTTTAGGGAAGGTCATCTTACATCAATTCTTTAAAAGTCATTGAAACTCTTAAAATCATAGATTCTCGGTTCAAGTAAATAAAACTGAATTTATTATGAAACTGAACCATACAAAATCACAAGTTCCAACCCGGTCCAAAAATCAACTCATTTGAAACGGGACCAGTTCAATTGAATCAAACCGCTTTCAGATTTCTTTTTGGAACCCATTTTTCCAACTCTTCTAAAATGCCTCAAACTTGATTACTCAATCAAAAATCTAGGTTCCTTTAAAATCACTAAAAACTCCTTTTTATATTGAAATCAATATTATAGCATCATTCTTTCCTTCAGTGATTCAAACGGCAAACATAGTTCAGTTCTAAATAAACCGAACTCAACGTATAAAGTTCATCAAATAAATTAAGCTGGAAAGCATAATTATCCTCTTAATAAATCAAATAATACAATTTCTCAAATCCAAATCTTTTAAATAACCTTTCAAACAAGATTTAGATTTTATAGAAATTTCGGCAGCACCTCCCCTAAAACTTGGACTTTTGCCACCCGGTTCGGGTCCCAACTAAACCGTTTTCTCATTCCTTTTCAACAGCTCAAACCAGAAATCAATTCAACAGCAAGCTAAATCCAACAGTTGCCTCAGTGGCATATCTCAAGAAAACCATTTAAAAATCAACTCAATATCAACCGATTTAACTCATTTCCAAATCTTTAAAGAATCGGTTCAGTAACAAATCATTTATCAAAACCAAATCAATTAAAGCAACCCAGGCTGAATTTCAAGAGTATTCTATCTTTCACATCATCAAAATAATTGACTCGATTCAAACCAATCTTCAACGGATTAAACTCATTTCAAATCTTTAAAGAATTAACTTCAAACATTACATTTCACAAGCCACATAACAATTCAGCCAAACCAACATCCATAGTCATTCGAGTCAATCAAATAATACATAAGGCAGATACAATCACCAAATACACAATATCTCACATCACTACCCATATGTAATAATTCCAATAATAAACTATAGTTTTCGGAAAGCGCCCCTACCTCACAACATTGGAACCACAACCCAACTCGTTAACCAACTCCTTTTATCTCGACCCGAAATCACCGGCAAATCAAAATCTCGGCTCTGCCCGCTCTCTCAAAAGCAGAAACAGCCCCAAACGGCACAAGCAAACCGGATTCTAGCTCCTAAAACCATTAACATTACGATTACTTTATTACACAGAACAGAACACTAACGCAGAGCTCTCGAAACCGGAATACTTACTGAAACTAAGAAAGAACGGCTGAACCGAACAGCAACGGACTCTGAACCGGTTGGGCGGTAGCCCCGGTAGCCGCCTTCAGCGGCTGCGGCGACCCAACTCCGGCGACGGTGACTGAAACCAACATGCCGCGACAATAAGACTCCCATAATCTCACAAGAAATGAAAACCAAGTTTGAAACCCTTACCGGCATACTTTTCCGGCGACGGCAGCAAGGTTTTCCGGCGGCCAGAACAATGATAACGCCACTAACCAAAACAGAGCAGGATCTAAATAAGCGGCAAAACCTTGGAACAGTTCCGGCTAGCTCCATTAGCGGCGGCCTGGACCCTTTTTTGACGGCGACAATTCCAACCGAGGCGGCGCCGGCGACGCAAGCACGGCTGGGCATGGTGGTTGAACCCCCAGCTCAGCCTCAGATCTCTCTGTCTCTCCTGTTCGGTGTGACTGGACGGCCTTCTCCTCAACGGCACGACGGCAGAGCAAACCAGACTGGCGACGGCAGAGGTCACGGCGCGTTCGGCGGTGACGCGGGATGGAGGTGCCGGCGACAGCGGCGACTTCACCTTCTCCGCGCTCGCTCCTCCTTCTCCATCGGTGGTTATGGCTCGCGCTCTCTTCAGGTCGCGGTTCTGCCTCTGATGCTGCGCAAGGATGATCGGCGACGGCACGAGCTCCTCGCGTGACGAATCGGCACAGTGACGGGCTCGGTGGCTGCGTTGGCCTCCTCCCCTCTCAGATCTCTCTCTTACTCGGACTAGATCGGCGGCTTCATGGTGGCGACGGCAAGGAGGCTCGCGACGGTGACAAGGACGCGTGGACTGCCGCGGCGGCGCGACGCGGTGAGGGCGACGGCGGCACTGTGAGCTCCCTTCCCTCTCCACGCCGGCGAACCTTCCTTCTTCCTTCCCTCTCAATTCGTTCCCTACTCCTGTTTCTTTCTTTCTTTCAAGCAGCTTGCAGCTGCTGCTGCTGCATTAGGTACTCTAGGTGTACCGGGTCAGGGGAACCGGGTAGGGTTTTTAGGGTTAGGGTTTCTCTTTCAAAATTAGGGTTAGGGGCATTTTGGTAATTTCAAATAAAAATAGGGATATTATAGTAATTAGAAATAAATTCTAATCCATTAATAATAATGTATAAAAATACTATTTGCTCATCAATTTCATAAATTATTTTCAATAAAATGTCCCAACCAAATAATTAGAAATAATATACTCAATTTCTTCATTTTCCAAAATAGCAGTATTAATATTTAAAATATTACTTATTTAATCCAAGTCATATAGAAATCCTTATTATTTCGCAACTACCAACTTTATAATTTGAATATAGAAAATAATCCAATAGTTGTAAAATTGGATAATAAATCATAACTTGTCTCAAATTCAATAAATCACAACTTGCCTTAATTATCTTTAATAAAATGATTTCCGAAATTAAGGCTATAAATAACTATATGATTTTAGACTTGATCATAATAAGACTTTTCAAAGATTCTGGGTCTTACATCGCTCTTGTTACTTAAGATTTTATTTTATACAGAGAGGTAAGTGTTGTATCTGAATTTTATTTGGACTTAGTTGTATAAGATTTATTATTATTAGTATTTATGTGATTATTATTATTTGGAGATCTTTGATATATGATTTCAATAAATAAAAACAAAATTTTCTGGCGTTTTCTAAAAATTAGAATGCGATATTGACATAAAGGCTCAGTATTAAGTAGTTAATATTAGAAAATGTTACGTAATGTTATTTCTAGTAAAAATACCATGACTTAAGTAGGGTATTTTGCTGAAAAGAACGTTACAATGACCAAAAATAAAAAATTCTGATAGTTCTTCAGTATTTCTCATAAAAAATAAGGTTTAACTAATATGTACCCTAAGGACACATGATAAGCTTACCACTAGTGAAAAATTTTAAATATTTTCATTTAATGCATACAAAATAAATATATTAAAAATTTAAATCTTTTATATATTTTCAATAAAATAAATTTTTTTTTATAATTTTAACATATATCCTTAAGATACATGATAAATAGATCCTAAAAAATAATCACATTTATAAAGAGTTACTTTCTTAAAAAAGTGTTGCCTTAAATATCACATTTATAAAGAGCTTTAAAAGCACAACTTATGAGTTCTAAAAGGACGTTATTAAATGACACTCTAATATTGTTGCCAAAATACCTTTAAGAAAGTCAACTACAAAAAGGTTTAAAATATGCTACACTTTAAATGAGTTATATCTAGAAATTTCCAACCGTAAGTCAAAATGTGTAGTTATAAGAGATTAAGAGTATTTGGAGTGAGCCAATCCGTTTATGTTATAAAAGCCCAAGAATCTCGAAAATAATAAAATTAAAACATACTAGAAAATCGTCAAAATTTATTAATTTTAGTCATTAATTAGTTATTAATATTCAAAAATAGAGACTAAAATATATTGTTAGATTATTAAATTAAAAGAATTAAGTTAATAACCAAAAATAATAACAAAAAATAATTAATTATGATGATCTACTAGTATTTTTTATAAAAATTATTAAAATTCAAAATATATGATATAAAATTCTTTTAAAATCTATTTATAAATTTAGAGTAATGTTTAGGAGTCTTAATTTTATTTTTAATTATTATCCTAATATTTAAGTGAATAAAAATTCAAATGTATATGTTATTTTTAGAAACATTAAACGAAATAAAAATTCAAAATAATTTTATTTAAAAATTAAAATATAATAAAAAATGGATTAGGATAGTTCTTTTTATTAAATTTATACTAAAAATAATATCACAAACGACTCTCGGCTAATTTTTTTGATATTGTATTGTTAAAGGTGATTTAGGTTAATATTATGATGTTTTTGTGTAATACATTAATATCGTGAAAAAAATTTTAAATAAAAAATGTTCAAAAATCATAATTGATGTTTTTTTTTTGAAATTTTGATATAAATTAAATAAAGAAATCATTACCAATGACTTATAAATAAAAAAATTTGAATATTATAAAAACGTTGGTCGCGATTTGTAAGTGATAATAATAATAATAATAATAATAATAATAATAATAATAATAATAATAATAATAATAATAATAATAATAATAATAATAATAATAATAATAATAATAATAGTAATAAATATAAAACTTATTTTTTATTAATTAAAATAAAACAAAACAAGCATATTAACATAACAATAATAAATAGGAGGATGTTTCCATAAAGATGCTCCAAACATCTTTTTTTGAAGTTGTTGACATGTCACATTTTAATTGGTTGTATTTAAAAAAATCGGTTAATAAATTATTCTTTAAACCTGGTTTTAAAACCCAATTTGATTCTGTTCGGTTTATATAAACCGAACTGGGTCATGCTTAATTTTTTGAGAAATACTTTTAAGTCTCTGACCTTCACAAAACTTGGACGGATCAGTCCATGACGGAGACATTTGGGCGGATCAGTTCCTAACGGAGGTATTTGGACGGAGGGACTGATCCGTCCAAATTTTGTGAAGGTCAGGGACTTAAAAGTATTTTTCAATTGTCAGGGATGAAAATGTCCACGGGACAAAAGGTCAGAACCTATTTGTCCTTTTCTCTAATTTTTTTTAAAATTACTGATATGACATCGTTCAGTAATCCTAAACTCTACCTTCTCCTCACTCAACGTCAGTCTTTACTGAAGCTCTCGAGCTCTCTCATCTCTCTCGCTGTGGCTCATTGCTCTCGCACCCAAACTCTCTCCTTCTCTCGTCTCCAGTCTTTCTCATTGTCTCCGGACTAGCACTCAAGCTCGTCGTCGCTCTCGGCTCCGGTCTCTCTCACGGTCTCTGGTCTCCCACTCAATCTCGCTCGCTCGCCTTAGCAGATCTCGGGACTGGTCGTAATCGTCTCTCTATGTCTCGTCACCATCTCGCAGTCCGTCCCGCGCCTTCGTTAAGCTCGTCGTTGCCGGCGGCAGAAGCAGCAGGTTCCAAGGCTTCCTCCTCGCTGTCAGCAACTCTCGCCGTCAGCTTCCCTCACACAACCAGAAGCTGGTCCCAATTTGGTGAGTCCCAACAAATTCCCCTGTTCTTTCCTTTTCTGATTTGTTGCTATGTTTGATTTTGCTGCTGAAAATATCACTGAACTACTTTTTTTGTTGCTAAAAATAATCACGGATGTGAATTTGTTACTGATTATCACTGAACCATCCATAATTTGTTGTTGAAAATATCACTGAGCTAGATTTTTTGTTGCTGAGAATCATCACTGAGATGAATTGGTTCCTGATTATCGTTATTAAACTTTGAATTTGTTGCTGTTTTACTCAAATAATTACTTACCTAAATCTTTTTATTGTTGAAAATCATCATTGGGTTGAATTTGTTAGTGATTGAACCTTGACTATAATTCCTCTTGGTATGTTGCATTTCCTCTACATTATTTGGTTTTAATTTATCAATTTCTGCTTTAAGGTTTGATGGTCTTGGTGTGGTTATTTCTAGAGATCTTTCAGTTGGGGCTTGTCGTTTTATTTTGGGAGTTAGGGATAAAGATTCTGATTCATCTGCTTCTCAGATAACAACAACATATAAATATCATCTGTGTATTCTGCTGGTAATTTTAATCATCCAATGGATTTTTAAGCAATGTGTGAATTTAGAGGTTTCATAATTGGGTTTTTGATGGATGATGGATATAGAAGTAAAAGTAGAATTAGCTGATGTAGTTTGTGTAAGCAATTAGAAACATACCAAAAAGCATTCTTGGTCTGAAAAAGTAGCATTATTTATTAGGAAGCAACTTCACAATGCTGAAACCCAAAGGCTGAATCATAGTTTCAGAAATTCTCCATCTAAAATACCTGGTTTCTTGGATGATTATGCTTTTCTTAACTCTGGATTACTATATCTCTGTATTATGCCTTTCTTTGCATGTATAATTCGTATTTAACGTTGAAAAACACATTCTGTGAGTAGTGTGTTATTTCATGTGTCATTTTTACCATGATAGTCGTATTTAATTGTTTATCTTTTGTTTGTCACGAACCTCAAGTTTCAAGCTCTGTGTTAAGTTAATAAATATTTTAATCCTCTTATGTTGCATTTGGTTTTTTATTTAAAGGATCGAGCTAATGAGATATACAAGCGGGTTAAAGATCAGAAGTCTAGTAGATGAAGAAATCAAGATGCATTATTGGTATGAATAATCAAGCTGTCAAAGCTGCCAAGCCTTTGAAGAACCTTTTGCAGCCCTTGAAATGTAGAGCAGAAGAGAGCATTACATCTTAGATGCCATGGGAGCATTCTGTTTTGGCCGTATTATTTTCATTTTGGTTCACCCTCCCTATTTGATGATTAATTCTTGGGGAAGGAGGGGCCATTGATATAAAAAGTTGCTCGACCTTGTAAGAGTTCAAGAGGGCATAAGAAATAATGTATAAATCATTTTCAGCCCTACAAGCAAGTTTTTATCTCTCACCAACAAATTAATGTTGTGCATAAAACAGTAATTGGGGCAAGAGAGAACTGTGTCTAGGCTCCTTAATAAGTGAATATAGTACTTTCTTGATTTAGTTCATTATCAACATACTTAAATGAATGGTAGCCTTAGTTTATCCGTGGTTAACTGAACATTTTTAATATATCAAGATCATCACAGCTAAGTTATTCTGTTCATACATGATTATAATATTTAAAAAGAAAGATAGAATAGTAAATAAAAAATCCATTATTTATATTGATAAACAAAAAAAAACGTATAATATCAATTCAATTTTAAACTTCTACATAATAACAAATAAGATTAACACATTCTAGTAAATACAACAAAAGATTAAACAAATACACAACTGTGTGTGGCATGTCACCAAAGAGAATAAGCACTTCATTCTCATTTGTCATTCTACCAAACCAAGTCAAATAAGTAGCCAAGCTAGGATCAATTAGGCTCTTTGAGTAAATAGAACTACCATAGTGATCTGAATGGTGGAACTTCTTTGGAAGTGGTTCTAATCTCCAAAGTTAGAGGCACAAAGACAAAGGCATACTCAAGTTACAATTTCGAGCAAAGGAAGATCAGTCTAATGCAAGGAATTGGGCTTTAGAATTTTTTACTTTGAACCCTGCCTCTTTATACAGACATAATGCAACTCATAAAAATCCAAATCTTATGCACAATGTCATTAAAACAATTCAGCAGCATATTTGTCTTGTTGGTGCTCATCAAATTAGGAATTGATGGTGTCCATTTGCGTCAAATCTATTTTAGGCTTTTGGTCCTAAATTTTCAAACAAAATGATATTAGCTTCCATCTAATCTTAATCTTGTGTGTAGGTCAACTTCATACTTACAATTCAAAATATAAAATTGCAAACCTTGGTTATTGACAACGGCAACTTCTAACATCCAACATATTTAATAAAACAAAATCTCATAAACAATTATGACATAACATTTTCTTATATACATATATTAAATTTGCGTGAGTTAAGACATATTATATACAAACGAACTAAACACAATTCTAAAACAAAAGAGATAAGTTTAGACAAACCAACCTGAAACTCAGCCATCTTGTCTTTCAGTCTTTTTTTTTTCAAGGAACTGCAAAAAAGTTTAATACAACAGATGGAGATAACATTAGTCAAACATTAAGCAAATAATAATTATTATATAATACTATTACTTTAGAAGTCCAATAGTGTGATCCAATATTATAAGTCGATTTCACTTTCTGCTATCTTGTCCTTTCAAAACATTATTGAATCCTTTCAATAAACCTTGCAAGAAATGTAGTATTAATTAAACTATTGTCTCTTTAATCTAGTATATAAAAGTTGAAAAATTTTGATAATAAAAAAAATACTCGTACTACTTATTTTTTCTTTTTCTTTAAATTAAAAAAAAAAACTTGTTCCCTTCCATAAACCAATCATAAACCAAAACAAAGCTAACCCAAAATAGAATCACAAAGAAGGCCACTTCATTACTGTTTAATAGAATATACACCTAAATGAATAATTTTCTAGCCTAATAAGAACAAATTTCCAGTCCTCAAATCTACGTTACTACAAAACATAGTATTTTTGGAATTCTACAAAATGTAGTGCAAGCAGGGATGGTCTCGCAGATTTAATTCATAGAATACACAAATAATACAAAAGTAATTCAATTTGCAGATTTCTACAGCTAGATAAATGCAAGCAGGGATGATTTCAATACCACAAATTGCAATATAACCACCATCTCAATAAGTTATGAAAGTAAAAAAATTATAAAAAAATCTCAGGACTTCAATTCATAGATTAAATTTAACACTACTTATCTATGAAAAATTGAATATTGAATGAACAAATCAGTTATACATTATGCAATCATGACACAAATTAAGATCAGAACGACTAACGAAGGTCACGGTGGCAAGCTAACGATGATGAGGAGGTGGTTGTCCTTGCGGCGGCTAGAGGACCTATCTTCAGATGGTCCTGCATTGGCAAAAGAAGAGAAGATGGGAGCACAGTGGAAAAGAAGATTGGTCCTGTGTTGGCTAAACGGCGACT
Source organism: Arachis ipaensis (assembly GCF_059453495.1). Lineage (NCBI taxonomy): Eukaryota > Viridiplantae > Streptophyta > Magnoliopsida > Fabales > Fabaceae > Arachis > Arachis ipaensis. Next base: position 40,370,526 of record NC_142442.1, read on the forward strand.
CACCCAGCTTACAAACGCTACGACAGTGATGACATGTCATCATGTCATGTTTTTCTATGCTTTTTCATACAAGAAATTGATGATTAGTGCTTAAATATTGAATGCTTTTTTTTTTTGTGACTGAAATAAACTAAACAAAGAAAAACAAAACAAACAAAACAAGGAACTGCTTAAATAGAGGGATAGTTCCGTTTAAGACTACTCTTAAATTCCTCCCAAGGTGAAAGAAGCTCCACATGTGAAAGTTGTAACTTCATCGCCATCCTTGCCATAGTATCTGCCACCGTGTTTGCATCTCTCATAATCAAACGAAAGTCAACACGCCAATTCCAATGCATGATATCTCTCATTTTGAGCACTAATGGATCAATAAACCCAAAACCATCTTGAGTAACAAGATTAAATACTTTCACACAATCTGTCTCACAAATAACATCTCGTTGACCCACATCCCAAGCTAAGAGATATCCTCTCCAAATGGCAAACAATTCTCTTTGAAGAATACTATTACTCTTAATCATTCCCAAACACCCCCTTTGCCAACTCCCATTACAATCTCTAATAACACAAGCAAAACTAACACTATCACCCAAATCAAAATAACTAGCATCACAATTAATCTTAAAAGTACCAATGGATGGGGGATTCCAAAAACCATTTAGAGTAGAGGGAAGGGACATACGTTGTAATTCAAAAATATTCCTAAGCTCCTTTTCTGAAGATAATGCCAGACAAATCACTTTTTTCGGAGGCCAAGTTTCATGAGGATTAAAGATGTCATTATTCCTTGCTCGCTATATCCACCAAAGTCCCGAAAAAAACTTGAACGAATGCTCTCTACTATGATACAAGAACCAGTTCTTCAAATCCAAAGGATGACAAGAAATATCCAACCTATGCCAGACAAGCTGAGCTTTTGGACAATCCCGAATACAATGTAAAACCGATTCCTGGCTAGAAAGACATCTTGGACACCTATCTGATGACGACATCCCTCTTCTAAAGCGAAAACTTGCAGTAGGAAGAGCCTCCTTAAGACACAACCAAGCCAAAAACTTATGCTTTTCTGGAACAAGCTGACGCAAAACCAAAGCCAATTCTCCCGCTCCTCCCAACCAAATAGCTGCTTACACAACCACAAGTAACCATTGCGTGAGTCATAGACTTTGGCAGCAGACCCACACCAATATCAACCCACTTCCGGACCTGCTTGTTCATCTGGATTGTAAGAGAGAATATTACCTTTTAGATTTTGAGATAAAGGAGAATAAAGAGTATCCAAATGCCACCTACCAACCGACCAAATATTCTGTATCCGGAGATTCGAATCAGAAATGTGAACATAATCCATCTCATTAGATAACCATCCTTCTCTCCTCCAACTAGAAAACTAAAAATTCTGGTTCAAATCTCCAATACACCAAGCAAACCCATCCTTCAACACTTCCCAAGCCTTGCAAAGACACCTCCAAATGGGAGAGTCCTTGTTCTTAGGATAACTAAAACAGTCATATAGAGATGATCGGTATTTGGCATCCAACAATTGGACCCATAGCTTGTTTGGCTGCTGGAGAAAAGTCCAAACTAGCTTCCTAAGAAGAGCAATATTTACACAATAAGGATCTCTAACCCCCAAACCTCCATATTTTTTTGGAGTAACCAGTACCTTCCAACTAACGAGATTTAATCCTCTTCCATCAACTTGTCCTTTCCAAAGAAAATTCCTCATCATAGACTCCAATTTACTAATGATTCCTTTGGGAAAAATAGAGACCTGCATCTGGTACGTGGGAATAGCGGCTGCAACAAAATTAACCAAGCAGAGTCTACCAGCCCGATTGAGTAAATTCCCTTTTCAGCTTGCTAGCCTACTCCGAATCTTATCCAGGACACCATTAAAAGCTGAACGAGTCACCCTAGAATGGATAAGGGTAACTCCAAGATACCTACCCAAGTCCTGGACAAATCTGATAGAGGATACCCCAGTGAAAACCTCTTTCCTTGTTGCAGATACATTCTTGGAGCAAAGCGCTTTAGACTTCTCCACATTAATCTTCATCCCAGATGCTTTGCAAAAAGTCTCTAAAACCAACATCACATTTTGCACTTGTCCCTTTGTAGCTTTACAGAATAGAAGCAAGTCATCCGCAAACATTAAGTGGGATATTCTTGGTCCCCCTCTAGAAATAGCAACCGGCTCCCACAAGCCCAAATCAACCTGATGACTAATAAAGCATGCCAATCGCTCCATACACAGCACAAAAAGATAGGGTGACATAGGGTCTCCTTGTCTAAGACCTCGACTAGGAGTAAAGCCATTCAGACAATTCCCATTCCAAATAATAGATAAGAAAGAAGCAGTGACACAATTCATAATCAAATTAATTGTAGAAATAGGAAAACCAAAGCTCTTTAGGGTATGAGCTAAAAATCTCCAATTAACTCTGTCATAAGCTTTCTCTAGATCAATCTTAAAGGCCAGTGTGCCTTTCTTTGATTTAGTCTTCTTCATAAAGTGGAGAACTTCTTGAGCAATAATGATGTTGTCAGGAGTTCCTCATCCCGAAATAAATCTTCCTTGAAGCAGGCCAACAATCTCCGCAAGATGAGGACGAAGCCTATTAACAAGGACCTTCGTGATGATCTTGTAAACTACATTGTAGAGACTAATTGGTCTGAAATCTTTCATAGATACCGGTGATTCAACCTTTGGAATAAGAACCAGTAAAGTCTCCAATATTCTCGGATCAAGAGTAACACCGGAGAATGCCTGCTTAACCATCTTCCAAACATCAAGACCAATGATCTCCCAATATTCTTTGAAGAAGAAATCTTGAAACCCATCAGGACCCGGAGCTTTAAAAGAGTTCATGTGAAAAATAGCTGTTCTGACTTCCTCCATAGTAACTAGTGCCGTAAGATTATTGCAAGCTTCCACATTCAGAGAAGGAAGAGGCACATCACCAAGGCAACCCAAATCAACATCATCCAAATGACAGAATAAGCTTTTATAGAAAGACTCTGCTTCTTGACTCAGAACCTCTAGATCAGTTTCCCACACTCCATCCTTGAGAAAAAGGCCATGAATCTTTTTATGCTTCCTTCACGTAAGAGTTTGAATATGAAAGAATCTTGTATTCCTATCCCCGAACCTTACTCACTGCTCTCTGGACTTTTGGAACCAGAGGAGCTCTTCTTGCACTAGAGTATTATTATAATCATCAAGTAACTGTTGTTCTTTCTGAATGGTATATTTCTTTGATCTTTTGATTTTATAAATTTTGTAGGAAATAAGTGAAAAAAGAAGAAAAATAGCACAAAATCAGCTCAAAAGAAGAAAAGAAGAATTTTGGGGCACGCTTTGAAGATCGAGCACGCTTTGGAACCTTAGGCCATGCTTTTGAAAGCGTAGCCCATGACCATGAAGCCTTGGCATTAGTAACTAAAGCATGCATGCATTTAATTATTAATGCCATCATGATGCACTATTAACGCATTAGGCATGGAGAATGAATGCTACGTTAAAGCAATTGGCATTATTAGTTAATGAATGCATGCATAAAACCTTTAATCATTAATGCCAAGTGAGAATGAATTGAATGAATACGGCATTATTAATTAAACCAACAAAGGCATGCATGAAACATTTGAGTATTAAAGCCAATGAATGAAAGAAACAAGGGCTAGCGCTCATTAAAGGGAGCGCTACGTTGAATTTTGTTCACTTTTTCGGGCTTTTCTTTAAGCCTTGTGATAGCATGACCATGCCTCCTTCAAAGGGCCATAATTTGAGCTACAGATGTCCAATTGATGTGCTTCCAGTTGCGTTGGAAAGCTGACATTCAGAACTTTCCAACGATATATAGCAATCTATATTTGGCATGAAATTGAAGCACAAGTGATAGGCATCTTTAAGGCCCAAAAATCAACCAAAAGGAAGGCACAACAAAGCACTAGGCCAACGCTCAGTTTCAAACGGAGCGCCCAAGAAAGAAAACCAAGGCCAAGCAAAAAAAGGAACGCTCCAAAGGTGCAACGTAGCGCTTGAAGAGGGGAACCAAGCAAGGCTGGGCGCATCAAGACAAGGAGGAGTAGAGCTCAAAAACTCAAGCGTAGCGCTCCCTTTTGCTCACTTTTTCGTGCCTCTCAATCTTGGCCAAGGAAAGCAAATCTGGCCCAGGGAAGCAAAGGAATGTAGCGCTCAAAGAGTGAGCGGAACGCTCACTTAGTGAACGCTATGGGCAAGGACCAATTGCAACCAAGATTCACCAAGCCACTCCTGACCCATGCCATCAAGTGCCATCTTGGATCCAATTCTTCACAGACCCAAGTCACCAAATGCATCCGGATCCACTCTCATTTAGATCCAAAGCAAGCAAAGCCCAATTGACATCACTCAAAGGCACAAGGATCAGTTAGATTAGGAATTTCATTTAATTGTAATTTATTTTCAATTTCAATTTCATTTTTCATTTTTGTAAAAGCCTATATAAAGGCATCAGTTTCATTTCACAAAGGAGGCTGGCTCTGCTAGAGAGCATTAGGAGTAGGATTAGAATAGAAGTCTCTCTCTTTAATACACTTTTAATTTTTCTACACTCCACATTTCAGAATTCAATTTAGCTTTATGAAATTTCCATTTCTCTGCTACAATTTCTTTTCTGCAATTATACACTTCAGTTTACATTGAGCTTGAATTTAAATCTTCAGTTCCAATTGCTTTCAATTTACTTTTATGCAATTTAATTCTTCTGCAAGTGTTCTGCATTTTACAATTCTTGCTGTGATCTGAGTTTTGTAACACCCTACCATACAGAGTCTTATGCTTAAGTCATAATTCAGAGATGGCAAGGTATTACGACCTCTAAAACAAAAATTTAGTACGTATAGTATTATGAATGATTGATTATAACTAGGAGCCTTTGAAGAAAAAGGGGTAAACAAAAACCGTAACTCGAAAACGCAACACTCCGAATGATAACGTAACGAGCAAAGGATAAGCTAGCGCAAGATCATATATATAAAGAGTGTCAAAAACGGGAATATCAAGACTCAAAACCCGGTTGCGAAGATAACCGGTCCGAGCATAGCAATATATACATATGATAAAATAAGAAAACCCCAAAGGAAACCCAAAGGGACACAAATACAGAAAACGTATTCTCCAAAAATCCCCTCTAGAAGGAGTCGTCACAGTTTGTATTATTTAATGGAGATAAAAGTATCTAAACAAGATATATAACCCAAAACAGAGTCCCGAGAACAAAGGATCTTCGCTAATCCAGAAGTCTCCAGCATGCCTCAACGAGAAGCCTCGCGTCCTGCATCTGAAAACCACAAAATCCGCATGGGTGAGAACCAGAGGTCCCCAGCACGGTAACAGCTTCCACATATATAATACATAATAATAGAGGAAAGCCGAAGGCAATCCTAGAACTTCCTTCAGATAATATCAAAGCTTATAAACAAGCTAAACCGTAAGTGGCAACTGACTAAAGATTCTTCAGTCTAACTAATACTTCCCTTTCCAATTCCTTCAGACCTCCCAACCACCAGCAGGAGTATAATATAGCAAACATAGTTATATCAGACAAGAGATTTACAAATAGGAACAGATAAGGCATTTAGGCAATTAGCAAGTAATATGCAGTCAAATAGGCAATCTCAAACAATTCATGTAGTATGCTTATGATGCATGCCTGTCCCTAGTGGCTGATGATATCATCTGTCGGTTATAGAGCCAACCCGACAAGTCCTGGTAGCTAGCCATTGGACTGTCCCTCTGTCGTGCATCCCCAACTCGAGTTATACTCATCATAAACTTGATCATAATCATGATCCATATCCATCACCCTCACTGGTGAATATTTATCCATCACCATCACTGGTGAATATTTATGGGGGCGAGCTCATCCGGGCCTTTCACAGTGCCCGGCCACACTTACGACATTGGGTTAACAGAGCTTCGAGTCTCAACCTGGAGCACATGGTGGCTAGCCATTGCTACTACCCAGGGAAACCCTCATCTCCAATGGTGGAAGTGCCAACATTCACAATTCATTCAACAGCATATATGCATTTATACTTAGCCATAAACATGGCTCCGCCGCCACACGGCATAATCCAGCCATCCGGCTCACGGTTAAATCCATAACCAGCCAATTCATTAACAATTACGGCCATTCGGCCCATGGCATAACAAGCACTTCCACCGCCATCCTCCACATCTCACATAATCATCTTTGATCCTCATGGATCATTCATTTTTCCCTTGCTTCACTCGCAAGTTACCACATTCACTAGCCCTTTTCCTCATGCTAGGCATATCATAATGATTTAAGACATAAGTGGTGAGATTGGAGGCTTAGAAGTATGAAGTTTGGCTTTTAAAACTCAAAAATCAACTTTGGGATGAAAACAGGGCCACGCGTACGCGCACTCCACGCGCACGCGTGGATGATGCTTTCTCGAAGAACGGCGCATACGCGCCAAGTGCGCCTACGCGCGAGGGGTCATTCTGCTAAAAATTTTCTAAGTTAAAAGCTGCAGAATTCACAGATTCAACCCCCAATCTTCCGACGGTCATAACTCTCTCATTTTAAATCATTTTTCACCCGTTCTTCGAACGGCATGGACATCCCGGATCCAATTTCATTTCTAAACAGAATTGGCACAAATCAAAGATCCGTAGTCCAAGTTATGTCCCGTCAAAGTATGCCCAAAAACCATATTTTCATTCAAAACCACAAAGTGCCATTTTCAAAACAAGCCACTTTCAACTCTTTTCAAAATCAATTAAAACATGCCAATTTCATCCCTTTTCTTTGAAATCAATCAAAGTGTACCAAATTCAACAACAAGCCATCCTCAACTCACGCATTGACATTTTACCAAAATTCTCAAAACTACCTCCAACCCTTTTAACACTTCTCAATCAAAAGGCCAAAGGATAAACACAATATTATGTCATACATCCTTCTCATTCCAATTTCTAACAATATCAATTTTCAATCAACCATCATTATACATAATCATCATACTCACCAACAATATGGCACCACCCATCAATTCAACCTCAATCATTCATCAAGCATATATCACAACATGCATTTTCTCACATATCACACAATCAAGGCATCAATATTCATAATCACACATATGATCACATCATATATCTCAACCATTCCACAACATCATCAATTCAATGCCTATCTTAGGGCCTCTAGCCTAAGTATTTCCTACCACATTACATATTAGATACGGGAAACCGAAACCATACCTTAGCCGATTTCCCAAGCTCAACCGGAGCACTTCCAAACCACTTTTCCTCAAGCTCTCAAGGTCTCAACACCTCCAAGAACAGATTTTATCACACAAAACCCTCTTCCAAGCTTTCCAAAATCACAAATCAAGCTCCAATATTCACATATACACAACCTAAGCCACAATCATCATACCCATACACAACATCTCAATGCCCAAACCTCATAGAACAACAAATTACACTAGGGTTGAGAATCTTACCACACCCAAGGTCCAAAGAGACAAGATTAACCTTCTCCTTCAAGAGAGTTGGGTCCTATAACATCAAAGAACCCAAAATCTCAATATTTTTACTCATGAAACTCGAAATCAAGGGCTGGAATTTCGAACAGTAAAACGTGGCTTACCTCAAGATTAATTGTATGGGTTTTGTAGAGCTCTCCGCGGTGAACGCGTGGCCGCAAACGGAGCGGCAATCGGAGCTCTAGATCAAAAGTTATGGTGGTTTGAAGATCAAGTGAGAGATAGAACTTGAGAGAGTGTTCTTCCCTCCATGGCCTCCATTTCAGCGTGTTTAGTGTCTCAAATGAGGAGAGAGAGTGCTGAAAACTAGGGTTTTGGTTTAGTTTAGTTGGGCCAAGGGCCCACTTTGGGTCCGGTTGGCCCGGTTTGGCCCGTTCGGTCCAATCTTGGTCCGATTTCTATAAAATTGGTACCGAAATTCTCGTCTCAATTTCCTCTATCATATTAAGCCATAAAAATAACATTTTTGGCTTTCTAGAATAAATTCTCATTTATGGGTTAATTAGCCGTTAATTAACCAGATCTTACAAGTTTACTCTTCCTACAATTTAAATTTCCAGTCACTTGTTCTCAAGATCTCTTCAATTGCTTGCTTTACTACTTCATTTAATTTTTCAGCACCCAGCCCCCTTTACATTTGATGCAATTTACTTTTCTTGCTCTTTAAGCTCCTGTCAATTTAAGCTTCTGTTCAGTTTACTTTCTGCATTTTACAATTCCTGCAATTTACATTCTGTTGCTTCAATTTCATCCAATTCACCAATGTTAGCTTGACTAGACTAATCACTCACTAAAGTTGCTTGATCTATCAATCCCTGTGGGATCGACCTCACTCTAAGTGAGTTTTACTACTTGATGCGACCCGGTACACTTGCTGGTGAGTTTGGTGTGGGAATCACTTTTCCACCCATTAGACAGCAACGCCGATGTCGTGCTCGACGTGCTAGTCCTGCGTTCTGCGATGGGAGAAGATGAGAAGATGCGTGGCTACTAACTTCAGCGTGCGACGACGACTCACCCAACTCATGGTGGCTAGTGGCTACCACGGCAACAACAAGGTGGTGGTCCTGGCGCGGGCGTTGCAGTAGCGGCTCCAGTTGAGAAGATGATGGTTCCCTGAACCGAGAAGATGAGCAGATGAGATAAGTAGATAACTGAACCCTAATTTGATTTGGCAAAGGGTACACTTGGAATTAGCAATTTTGAATGGGGGTATTTTGGACAGAGTTGTAGTGATTTTATATAAAAAATATTAATTCAGACCAATTTAAAATTTAATTTTTCTAATTTACAATCGAACTGATTTATTTGGTCTAACTTAGACAAAATTAATATAATTTAATTAATTATATGTATTATAATTTGATTAGTTAAAATAAAAAATCTTTAAAAAAAATATTTTAAACATCTTTATATAAGTTGCCTCCTAATAATAATACGCGAATAATAACAATGCTACCACGCCCATAAACAAAATAATAATCTCATCTCCAGATTCTCCCTCTCCTTCACCGTTATAATAATAATAATAACTTTCTCCACTACTTTACCTTTCCTTCACCATTACAATGATAATAATAATATGATAATATCCTCTCCACAATGAAATCGTGGAATACCAGTTAATTTGCCTTCACAAATTAAATCGTCATTTGCGATTTCTATCAAATTCTGACTATGGCCATATTTTAGTATTATACCATTATATCTCAATATTATAATATTCACTCATTTTATAATAATATTAAAAATAATTAGCGTACTTTGGTAACTAATGAAATTTTAATATTTATTAAGAAAAAGGCCTGCTTGTTGAAAGTATATATATATATATATATATATATGAACAATTGATTCCTTTTTTTGATTATTCTCAAAGGAAAAGATTTTTCTTTTTACCAAACATATGTGGATCCAATCACGATCTTTTAATAAGAACAAGAAATCTTTCTCGATCAATCCTTTTGCCCCCATCCCATTCTTTGAGAATCAAAAAGATCCTTTTCAATCAAGTTTGAATTTGTTCGTTTGGAATCGTAACATGGAGAGTTCGATCCTGGCTCAGGATGAACGCCGGCGGCATGCCTTACACATGCAAGTCGGACGGGAAGTGGTGTTTCCAGTGGCGGACGGGTGAGTAACGCGTAAAAACCTGCCGTTGGGAGGGGAACAACAGCTGGAAACGACTGCTAATACCCCGTAGGCTGAGGAGCAAAAGGAGGAATCCGCCCGATATATATAAGATTTGCTATATAATTTTTTAAAAATATTCATTATTATATATAAATTCATTAAAATACATTTTGTTATTTTTGAGAATTAACTTCAAAACTTCTTAATTATATCTTAACTAATATATTAACAAAATGTATTTTAAGAATTAACTCTCCTTATTAGTATTATACATATTTGATAAATAAAAAGGACGTGTCTATTAATACTGTAGTACATGTAATTGAATGTAAAAAATTAAAATAAAAAAACTACAAATTGTTTTTATTAATGTATTTAGAATGTTAGGCAAAATACTTGAAGTTTGATAAACAATATAATTTTTCTTTAATTTTTTTATTTTTTTTATTTATTTATTTTAAATTTTGAACTTCCAAAGGCTTGATTCGTATCGTACTCTAGATGTAAGTTCAAAGTTGGGATGTGCAGGCAAATTCAAACGATTATATATATAGTTTTCGTTGTTCAATATATTTGAGTAATTACATTGTTTAGTTGAATGATTTGAATCTGTATTTTATACTTAATTTTTTTATGTTTCATCTGATTTTAGAATATCAAATATTTTCTTTAAGAGTAATTTCCAGCAATAGTCCCTTTGTTTGGGGGAAAAGATCAAAAGAACATATGAAATCTGTAAATTCCTAAGCAATTCAAGTATTCTGTAGCCAACGCCCAACAGTGTAACTATTAACTAAAGAGTAAAGATTCGAAAAGCGAAGTGATTATTCAATGTTGTGGGCTTGTGGACGGTAGATACACTGGGGAACCAAAACATTTAGTTAGATTCATTCTATGATATTGACATGTCCATAGTGCAATAAGCATTTGTACAAGGCTCTCAATTCGATTCGATCTGAGTGAGTATATTAATTTGGCCCCACCTTGCAGTTTCGCACTGCTCATTCATTCAGCTTTCTCTCGGGCGAGCCCCCCATCTATTGATCCGCACACTACGCATTTCGCAACATAGCGACACAAAAAAGGGATTTTTTTCCTAAATAAATAATTTAAATATTTTATGTATCAATATAAATAATTTGTAGTATATTTATCAATTTTTATTTTTTTTACATATTTCATTTATAGTATAAACAAATTAAAATTACTGTAAACGAGATATATAAAATTTTTAAAAAATAGGTATATTATTACAAAGAAATTTAAAATTAAAATAATATTCATGGTATGATTTGAATCGATTTACAATATAAAAAAAGATATAATTTATTACTATTTAGATAAAATTAGATCAATTTATAAGTAAAATTTAGATATAATAATTTAAATTAAACAAAATAAAATTTAGAAGTGAATTAGTACTTACGAGACCTAGTTCTTAGAAAAAATAAATGCAAGTAATTTTTCGAGCAAAAGTTATTAATAACTATTTCCCCACTTACAAGTGGTTTTTATCTCACGTTATAACATATTTTTCATATTTAAACAGTTAATTATTTTTAACAAAATTAAACAAGTGCCAAAAATTTGATAAGCGAAAAATAGAGTTCATCGATACTCGCAAGTGCACCGGATCATTCAATTAATATCACTGTGAGTAAATATTATTTCTACGAGAATTAACGGAGTGAGCACGTAAATATCGAATTAATCTACTAAGTAGATCAATAAAACCTTGAATTGTTGAGTGCTGAAATCTTGAAGACTTGCCGGAAAAGTTAAAGCTTGAAGAAAATTGAAAGCTAAGGTTTAACTTGAAAGCTAAACCGTTGATCAAATAACAGTTGCTAAAACTTTAGGTAACGCTTTGGCAACGGTTTTTGACCTGTGGTATATGCGGCCGTTACCAATGTTCATAGGCAACGGCTTTTTACCTAAGGCAACGGTAACAAAAAAACCGTTGCTTCAGTTACTAGCAAAGACAACAGTTTTGACGGGAAATTTTAAACAACGGTTACGAACCGTTACTCGATAAGCAACGGTTTAGAACCGTTCTTATAAATGATCCAACGGTTTAATACCGTAACTGGATAGGTAACAGTTTTAAACTGTTGTAGTTATATTATTCACATAGCCAACGGTTTTAAAGCGTTACTGTTGGTGTCGTTTTTCGGCAACGGTTTTAATACCATTGCCATTTTATAGTCATCTAAGACAACAACTTTAAAGCGTTACTGTTGGTGTCATTTTTCGGCAACGGTTTCAAAACCATTGCCATTTTATAGTCATCTAAGACAACGGTTTTAAAGTGTTACCGTTGGAGTCGTGTTTTGACAATGGTTTTAATACCATTGCCATTATGTAATCATCTTTGACAACGGTTTTAACACCCTTGTCTTTTGTAACTATTGACAACGATTTTTTTGTAATATATAATTTTTTATTTACAATAGTTTTCTCGTGAATGAAATTAATTTCAATTTTTTTAATTATTTAGTGTCAATAAATAATCTAAACTATTTGAATCAAGTCACTAAAGAAAAATAATTGAACATTTCCCATTAAATTTAACTTATAAAAATTGTTGTAAGATCCACAATATCATCTAATTTTGCAAAAAAATATAATAACAAAAGAGAGTTGAAATAGCTAAGTAGCAAATAGTCATCATGTCCACAAGTTCATGACTTTTACTCTGTAACATTTGCTTTTAAAAATTTGACCTTAATCAAGTTCGATTTCCCCTTCAACATAGTTTTCCTGTAAACAAAAAAAAAATCAAATATAAAACTACACATCTTTAATACTAATAATGTTAAATAAAAATGTTTGAGAGAGAGAGGACAAACATATATATCATAACATTCTTTTATTTGGATACACAAAACAATTAACTCAACATCATCATAATCAACCATTATTTAAGATATGATAACATATAAAAACTTTAACAACAAATAATACCTCTTCATGTGCATCATTGTTCAGATTAGTGCTTCCTAATTGAGTAGCTAACATGTCAAGGTCTACTCCTGAGCTTTTTTGTTGCAGCATCATCTTAACAAGTGATTTTAGTTCATCTACTTCTTTTTGCATCCCATCAACCTTACCCTCTAATGTTGCCTTCTCAGTTGCATGTTGCTGCTTAAGGGTGGCAATTTCTTCATTTTTCTTCAACAAAGTTGGTGTGGTAACTCTTCCGTGACATCGCACCTTCCCTGCCTTCTCTTTCCCAAATATAGATTGGAAAGCTCTAATTACTTATTCTTTAGACTTTTTATTCTCAGCTTGCAAATGTGCCTATATTAATGTGAAGAAAAAAATAATAATAAAATAAGAGTAAATACACAATTGGACTAAAAGCATATATCATTTGACAACATCAAAACAAATAATAGAGATTAAGTATAATGTCAAGATTCTTTAACTCAACGCAAGCATAAAAGTAACCACAAGTGATGGACAAATTGCCAAGACACAAGAAATTCATAACCTATTTTAACCAAATTAACTCCTAATACTTACAATAACATCCAAAGTGTCTTCATCCAATGATTTTTCCTTTGTGCTTTGACGAGTCTCAACAAACATTTCTGCTTGACTAGGTGGTTCATTATTTTCCTTAGAAGCAGCCTATAAGTCCAATTCAACTAACATTTAAATAGAGTTAAAAGGCACACCACACATACACATACAAATTCACAAAGAATAAAAAATTGTACCAATCTTGTACGTATTCTTGCAAAATTTATTGGTCCCTTTCGATGCCTAAATTTCTGTTGTGCCCTATTTTTCTTATTCTGCGCAGACATTTTCTACATAACAAGAGACAAGTATTAAAAAAATCATCATATTTCACTCATATGTGTATATAATATAATTGCATAAACAATTACACTAAATTTCACATGTCTTACCTTAACTTTCTCAGTTCTCCAATAAGCAATTAACTTTCGAAAATGACTCTCAGGTATGCTTTTAGGACGATTTTTCAACATCTCATTAACACATTTGTATGGCAGAAAATGAGTTTGCTTTATTGTGGTCTTATACCTTCTCCAGTTGTCATTGATACGAGCAAGGACCATCCTCTTTCCTTCAGTTGGAATAATGAATTTAGCCTATAAAACACAAATATTATTTGCTAGTAAGAATAAAATACATGTGTACATTTTTAAATAGTTTCTAAAAGAAGCAAGACTAATATTCTCACTTGAACATATTCCCAAATGGCTTCTTTAATCCCCTTCCAATTTGTGTAAAATTAATGGACAAAAATCTGAATTTCTTGCCACTGTGCCCAAAAATTTGCTCAAGTTGTTTACAGCTTCATCAGTAGGACCAATTGCATCTCCTTCAATATCTAGAGTAATTTCTTCTCTATTTTCTAACTTTCTTGCATGAATCTTCAAGCATTGTGTATGTCCTCGTATTTTCTTCACTGTTGTGTCTATACAAAGATACTAATTATATACCATCCCTCTTATTGATTTATAAGATATTTAATTGAAAAAAACAGAACAAATTAAAATAACCTTTTGAGTTGAACTCACTAAAATTAAATCAGCACTAATCATGATCAATTTATATGAATTAAATGGCAGCAAGCGAAAATGGCAATCAGCAGCAATATAAAAATTAGCATAATAAGGCTATCATCATCAAAAAATAAATCAAAACAAGGCATGAAATCAGCCATTAACAAGGATAAATCAGCACTATACCAAGTCCTAACAATAATGCAACAACCATCATTTGTCAATTAAAACAGCTATTCATTCCAGGCATCAGCAGCAACCAAAAAGTTCAACCTAAATCCACTACAATTCAGATAAAACTTCCTAACCACCTATAATCCACTAAGCATGCATAACTAAACTGACTAATTTAACAAAAACTGAACAAACTAATTAAACTAAGAAAATGTAAACAGTAAAAAAAATTGAGAACCTACAGAAGAAGCAGAAACAGAAAATGGCAAGGGGAGGGAGAATGGAGGCAGAGAGTGTCGACCCAGAGGCGGCTACTGGTGGCACATTGTGGAGGATGAGTGCAGAAACGGGGGAACAGTGGAGTTTTTTGTTCTGGTTGCGAAGACAGGGGAGGGCAAAAATGGAAGAAGAATAAAAGAGGAGAAAGGGAAATATTGAGGTGTTTTCTTCACTGTTGTGTCTATACAAAGATACTAATTATATACCATCCTTCTTATTGATTTATAAGATATTTGATTGAAAAAAAAAAGAAAAAATTAAAGTAACCTTTTGAGTTGAATTTGGTCACGAAACAAAACTAAAGTAACAAATTACCAAATTCAATTCACAAATTGGAATTCAATTAACATACAAATTTTTAGAAATTTCGGCAGCATTTTGGTAGTAAATAGGACGTTTCTAAATTTAAACAAATAGCAAAATCAACCCATATGAACTCACTAAAATCAAATAAGCACTAATCAGGATCAATTTATATGAATTAAACGGCAGCAAGCGAAAATGGCAATCAGCAGCAATATAAAAATTAGCATAATAAGGCCATCATCATCATTGCTCAATCAAAACAAGGCATGAGATCAGCCATTAAAAAGGATAAAGCAGCACTATACCAAGTCCTAACAGTAATGCAACAACCATCATTTGTCAATTAAAACAGCTCAGAAAACCATTCATTCCAGGCATCAGCAGCAACCCAAAAGTTCAACCTAAATTCACTACAATTCAGATAAAACTTCCTAACCACCTATAATCCACTAAGCATGCATAACTAAACCGACTAATTTAACCAAAACTAAACAAACTAATTAAACTAAGAAAATGTAAACAGAAAAAAAATTGAGATCCTGCAGAAGAAGCAGAAACAGAAAATGGCAAGGGGAGGGAGAATGGAGGCAGAGCAAAAACAAAAAATTTACCTTTCAAAGTATTGTCTATGTTCTCAGCCTCAGTTGGATTAATATAATTCTTGTCCTGCTCCTCTATAATATCTCCTTCATTCTCATCCAATTTCTCTTCACCATCAGGTTCATTGTTAAGTTTAAGAAATGTATCAATCGGCATTGAAGCAAATTGACGTGTTTTTCCCTTCTTAGTTGGCCTTTCTTGCAAGCTGCCACACTCTTCAATATCATCTTCAATTGTGGTCTCTTTTCTCTTCAAATCTTGACTCATTCTAGAATCTACTTCTCTAGTATTCTTGTGAGCCATAGCAGTAGATTTAGAAGGAAGTTCTTTTTCTTGTCCACATGTTGATCCTTGTGAGTGAGTCAGACTTGCTTCCATCTGTACTTTACTTTTCTTCAAATTCTGCCATTTTTCTTTTGCAACTTTTGGCTTTTCTACAAAATTCTGCTTATCATTTGCTTGGACACCATTTTTTCTTAACTTCTTCTCCCTTTCCCTATCACTAAGGGTTTTTATCCTCTTAAGGGGTGGTGGTGGTTGATGTTGTTGTTGACCAGAAGACATCTATTCTCGCTTAACTTCCATATTTTTGAAGAACTTTGCACGCAATTCAGCACTTGACTTTGAATCTATCTCATGTTCAATGAATTTTTTGAACATTTTTTGAAAAAGGAAATAAAATAATGAGATTAATATACATAAAAAAATCTATTAACATAATAGTAAAAAACTAAATCACATATTAAAAGAACCAAGAATTTATAAGAAATGCACCTGTTCAATAACAATTACACCAAAAATAAAAGAAAAAATTATTCTATGTTCAGAAGAGAAATCTCTTTAAAGATCAGAATCATCATCATATTCAGCTTGTTGTAAAACAAGTGAAGGTTTCTCAATGATTGTATTTGGCATGTCTTCTCTAGTCCATTGAACTTCACAATTATCCTTTGGCACATACAAATTATTCGCTTGATCAAAGGGGTCCTTCTGATTAGACTCTTCGTCTTCAACATCATACCCATCATACATATTGAATAAATCCCTTGGCACTGTTTTCATGACATAATGCTTGTCTTTGTTAAAAGGGTCTTGAATATAAAAGCATTAGTAGACTTGTGAAGCTAATACAAAAGAATCATCCCGAGAACATCTTTTATTAAAATGAACTGAAGTTAGCCCAAAATTCTCTTCTTCAACTTCAAACCAATCACAGTTGAAGAGAACAAATTTAAAACATGCATAATAGTCTAACTCAATTATGTCATTTATTGCACCAAAATATGTTACGGCTTTTGTCATTGGGTTGTTGTCCTTGGCACTAACAAAGCTTGGTGTTTCGCACACCAAAGTCACACCACTGTTTTGAGTTGTGTGGCTTGCATCATGTTCTCTAGTTTGAAATTTGTAGCCATTGATTACATAACTAGAAAATCGTTTTGCAACTGTGTTTGGGCCTCTAGACAAATCTTTAAGTTGTTTCGGAACATCTTCATGAGAAGCACACTCTTTGAACCATTCACTAAAATCATGACTTAGAGTTTTTGCCTTCTTCCATTTTCTACCTTTAGTTTGATTGTTGACATGTTCCTCGTACTCTCTAAAGTAAGTAAAAAGTGAGTAAGTTAAATTTTCTAATAGAGAATTGGTAGTTGGAAAATATATAAGAAAAATACCTAATGTAGTCTTTAACTTTATCACAATTGAATAAGATGTACCGATGAGCTTGTATTTTTAAGTTGGCATCTAGAGAAAAAGGTTGCCCTTTCCTCTTTCCACCAATTGGTCGCCCCAAGCATGCAAAATAGCTATCATGACATACTTCAGCTTCACTGCAATTATCATAATTTTGTGTCCTCCTACTTAGCCTTGTATCCACATGAGGACTTAAATACCTTGAGCAAAATGTCAAGCATTCTTTGGCTAAATATCCTTCAGCAATTGAACCTTCAGGGCGGCTCTTATTGCGAACGTAGGACTTAAACCTACACAGATATCTCTCGATGGGGTACATCCACCTAAATTAAACTGGGCCACCCAACCTCAACTTGTTTACCAGATGAATAGGTAAATGTACCATTATATCAAAGAAACTAGGAGGAAATATTCTTTCTAATTGGCACAAAATTTCTCTAATATCTACTTCCAAATGATCTATTGTATCATTTTCAATAACTTTTTGGCACAAGGAACGAAAGAATGAACCTAGATAAATTAAAGGGCCAGCTACTTGATTCTGCATTGTGTATTTTACAGCTACTTGCAACAAATAATGCACCATAAAATGAGCATCGTGACTTTTGTAGCCTGATATCTTTTTCTCAGCAACATGAACACACCGAGAAATATTTGAGGCACTACCAGATGGCAATTTTACTGACTTTAAAATATCACAAAAAATAGTTTTTTTCTTGAGTAGTAAGGTTAAAACAAGCCTTAGCAATTTTTGCTTTCTTCCCACCATCTATCTCCTTTGGTTGAAGTTTTTTCCTTTTGCCCATATCTTTAAGATCGTAACGAGCATTTGAATGATCTTTGGACTTTCCTGGAATGTCTAATAAAGTTCCAATTATGTTATCACATACGTCGATGTGCATAACATCAAGACAATGGCGCAATGTATTTTGCTTCCAATATGGCAACTCAAAGAAAATGGACCTTTTCTTTCATGGACCATCAATTTTATTTTTTTGCTTCTTTTCAAATACATTGTCAAAATCTTTCAAATCTTCAAAAATTTTTTCCCCATCTAATAAAGTTGGTGAAGACCTTAATTCAACATCACCATTGAAAGATCTTTTATCCATCCTATATGGATGATCCGTAGCAAAAAATTTACGATGATCCATGTAGCACATCTTTCAACTATGTTTTAAATAACAATAGGAGGTGTCATAATTACAGCAAGGACATGCTAACTTTCCCTTTGTGCTCCAACTGGATAACATAGCATAAGCTGGAAAGTCACTTATGGTGCATAAAAGTGCTGCATGTAGTTGAAAAGTTTTATTCTTTTGAAGCATCATATGTTTTCACTCCAACTTCCCATAAAACCTTCAACTCTTCAATTAATGGCTGAAGATACACATCAATGCTTTTTCCAGGCGAACCTAGTCTAGGGATGAGCAAGGACATCATGACATACTCTGGTTTCATGCAACACCATGGAGGAAGATTGTATGAGATCAAAACTACCGGCCATGTACTATGGGAGATGCTCATGGTTCTGACGAACAGATTTTTGCTAGTAAAGAATTCACAAATAAGTTCTCGTTGCAAGTATAATTTCTAAACTAACAATAATCCTTTCATACAAAAACTTGTTTGTCACTAAAGCAAACCCAATAAAAATAATAATCGAAGTATTTAAACCTCGGGTCATCTCTCAAGGAATTGCAGGGAGGTGTAGTTATTATTGGTTATGAAAAAGTATATTTTTGGGTTTTTAAAAGGTCGAACAAGGAATGTAAATGATAAGAAAGTAAACTAATAATTAAGTGAACTCTTGGCAAGGTATGAGAATTAGATGTCCTATCCTAGTTATCCTTATCAATTTTGATGAGAATTGTTTATGGCTCCTACTTAGTTAACCCTTACTAAATAAAGGAAAGTCAAGTGGACTAATCAATTTGATTCCTCAAGTCCTAGTCAACTCCTAAGGAAAGACTAGCTTAGAGGGATCCAAATCAACCAGCAAATTCCAATTATTAGCCAACAAAGGAGTTTGATAACTCAACCGTCACCAATTACTCAACCAAAGCTAAGAATGTAAAAAGATAAATTAAAATCATAAATATGAAATACCTCAAATTGCATTAAATAAAGAAATCAAATCTAACATGGAGTTCATAACCAAATTGGGAAAATAAACAAACTAGAATGATAGAATGAATAAAAGTAGAAGAGAAACTGAAATTAAAGGAACATTGAACCTAGAATTGAGAAGAAATAAACCTAAAACTAAGAGAATTCCTAAAACCTAGATAGAAGAGAGAGTCTCTCTCTCTAGAAAACTACATCTAAAATCTAAATTGTGAATAATGAGAAGTGTTGTCTGTTGAGTCTCTGCTTGTCCCCTGGCTTTAGTCTGCGTTTCTGGGCCAAAAACTGGGTCAAAAATAGCCCAGAAATCACTTCCGATACGTCCAGCACGTGGCTCTGTCACGCGTACGCGTCATCCATGCGTACGCGTGGATTGAACTTTCGACAGGTCACGCGTACGCGTGATCCACGCGTGCGCGTCGCCTAACAGCATGGCAACTATGACAAATTATATATCATTTCGAATCCCCGGATGTTAGCTTTCCAACGCAACTGGAACCGCCTCATTTGAATTTCTGTAGCTCAAGTTATGGTCAGCTAAGTGTGAAGTGGTCAGGCTGGACAGCTTAGCAATTCCTTCAACTTCTTGTATTCCCCACTTTTGCATGCTTCCTTTCCATCCTCCAAGCCATTCCTGCCCTATAAACCCTGAAATCACGTAACACACATATCAAGGCATCGAATGGTAATAAAAGAGGATTAAAATTAGTAATTTAAGGCCAAAGAAGCATGTTTTCAATCATAGCACAGAATTAGGAAGGAAAATGTAAAACATGCGAATTATATGAATAAGTGACGAGAGAGTTGATAAAAACCACTCAAATTAGCACAAGATAAATCATAAAATAGTGGTTTATCAATCTCCCCACACTTAAACATTAGCATGTCCTGATGCTAAGCTCAAGGAGATATAGAGAATGAATAGGGAAAAGTATGACTCATGAGATACAACCTATGTATGCAAATGCAACAGTATGCTAAGATGTGTCTATCTACTTGGTTAAAAGTAAATAAGTTCTCCAAGACAAACATAAATCAAATTCCACTAATTTAAATCACAAATTAAAGAACAAGTAAACTTGTAAGAAGATAGCTCATGAAAGTAGGAAACATAGAATCAAGCATTGAACCCTCACTGGTAGTATATATGCACTCTAATCGCTCAAGTGTCTAGGGTCAATTCACTCTACTCTTCTCTAGTCATGCTTTCTAAAACCTTGTTCTTCATCTAACTAATCAACAAATATTTAGTATACCAATGCAAACATCATGAGGTCTTTTCAAGGTTGTAATGGGGCTAAGGTAAGGGTGAGGATATATGTATGGCCAAGTGAGCTATAATATGAATCTTTGACTAACCCAAGTTCTCACCTAACACACACACACACTCTATGTAACTCTAAAATCATGCCTAGCTACCCATAATTCCCACTTTTGTATCACATACTCATGTACCAAATATTTCCTTAATTTTATCACATATGCGTTGATCTTTTATTAAACATAACATTGGGGTAATTTTGTCCCCTTATTTAATTACTTATTTATTTGAATATTTTTGGTTTTTTTTAAAGTAAAAGTAAATATAACGTATCAATGCACATGGAGTTAAAATTTTTTTTTTCTAGTCTCACTTGAGTAAGTACCCAAATTCCCAATATTTTGTCAATGAAACACTGTACACTTTCATCAACCCAAGTTCCCACAGTTCCCCCCCACTTAATTGACACACAATCTCTATCTTAAACTAACCAAATATTCAATTAGGATAATTAATTGTTTTTTCGCTTAAGGCTAGTGATGTGGTAAAATATAAAACAAAAAGGGATTAAAAGGCTCAAAGTGGCAAACAAAGGTGATTGAAAGGGTAAGCTATTTTAGATAAGTGAGCTAATGACAAATGACGGCCTCAATCATATATATGCATGTAAATACACTAAACAATAGACATATAGAATCAAACAAAGCAAAGATTGCAATCATAGAGAAGAAAACACACAAGAATAAAATATTATGGTTGAATAATGTAACTATATAATTAAGCTCAAATCTCACAGGTTGTGTGTTCTTAGCTATAATTTATGTTCCAATTTACAATCTCCAAAAAAGTTTAACAAAAATTTTCAATTTAAATTAGTGAAATACTATAAAAAGGGTTTTGAAAAGAAATTTATTACTTTAATCAAGTAGTGGTAAAATATGCACAAAATCAACAAACATGCAATCAAACATGCAAATGCAACAATTAATTTAACAAAGAAAATTAAACATTGGTGTTGAGAAGGAAATAACTAACCCACGAAAGTCGGTATCGACCTCCCCACACTTAAAGATTGCACCGTCCTCGGTGCATGCTAAGATGTGCAAGTGGACGGGTTGCTACAGCTGATGCTTTTCTCCAAAGAATGTGCATAGGGACTTGTGTGTCTCTCCTATGTAAACGTCTTCCGGTTCCCTTCCTGGTGGCCATCCTAAAAGAAAAAGGGAAGAAAAGTAACCCAAAAACAAAGATAAAAAACAAATAAAATATGATTGGGTTAATGCCAAATAATGAGGGTCTCAATTACATGGCAGCTACAACATGCAAGTGAGAAAATAGTTGGAGCACATGGCATATCAATAGTGCAAAAAGTGCAACAAATGGGAAGAGAGAGTAGATAATGAAAGACAATATAAATTCATGTCAATGTAAAAGGAATACAGGTATAATAAAAGATTGGCAATGACAGATAATTAATATCACCCAAGAGTGTAAAATAAGTCACTAAGCACCAAAATAATACCAAAAAAGATACAACAGTTGAATAAAAATATTTAACACCAACGGAGAAAATAATAAACTTAGAAAAGAAAATAAAAGTATGCACAAAATTAAAATGGAATGAATAAAAATATGCAAATAAATTGAGTAAAATAGAATGAAAGTGAAGAAGGATGAGAAGTTAAAGAGATGAAGAAGAAGAAAGTAAAAAGGGAGGAGGAAAGAGGGAGAAAAGAGAGAAGAAAGGGGAAAGGAATGAAAAACGGGACGTGACGCGTACGCGTGAAAACTGAGTTGGCCATTTGACGTGTTAGCGTCACCCACGCGTACGCGTGGGTGGCCTGAAAGCGAAATGACGTGCACGCGTCAAGGACGCGTACGCGTGGGGTGATTTTGTGCCTCTAGCATAGTTCCAGCGCGAGGGCAGCACAACTCTCTGGTTAAACACCCACTTACGCCGATTGCCATATCCACGCGTGCGCGTGCTTGACGCGTACGCGTGGATTTCCTAGGTTGCAAAATGACGCACACGCGTCTTAGACGCATACGCGTGGCTCGAGTTGTGCGCAGAGCACGCCAGCCGCACGATTCCATCAGAACTTTCTGTTCGTTGGATGGGATAACAAAATTGGGAATCGAAGCCCACGCGTGTCCTACGCGCACGCGTGGGTTGACTTTTTTTTAATGCAGTATGCAGAATGCAAAATGCAGATGCTGATGCAAATATTATGAATGAACACTAAGAAGAATAGAATAAAATAAAACTAAGAATAAAACAAAACAAAATAAAACTAAGATTGAAAAAGAACGATCATACCATGGTGGGTTGTCTCCCACCTAGCACTTTTAGTTAAAGTCCTTAAGTTGGACATTTGGTGAGCTCCCTGTCATGGTGGCTTATGCTTGAACTCATCCAGGAATCCCCACCAATGTTTACGATTCCAATAACCTTCGGGGTCCCAAACTAAGCACATAAAGCATTCGAGCAAGTTAAAGCAAGTGACAAAGCTCCAAGAGTGTTGATTGTTAGAATGAATTCCGAGGTCCCAAACCTTTCTTTTGCACCCGTTTTTGCTTTGATCTACATTGTTCCAACAGGGTGGTACGCAATCTGAATTCTCACTGAGACATCCAAACAACCGCCTAGACCCATTCAATTGAGACTTATACCAACCATTGCACTTAGACTTGGAGCATGCAACCATATTGGACCTTGCAGGACGACTCCCACCACTAACCATCTCCCTCTTACTCTTAAAGCCACAAATAGCTCTAACTTGACCATCTGTCTCAACTAAACCATATTCAAGTGGAATGAGAAAGCTAAGGGATATAAATTTTACCCACTGGGATGTTGTATTAGATGGTAATGGCCTTGGGGGAGAGGTCTCCAACAGCTTTGGCAAGGTGAATTCAAGCTCTATTCCCTTGTGCTCTTCCTTGATAACTTCCACCTCTTTGCAAGCTTCTTCAATTTCAATCCTTTGTTCATCAATTTCATCTAACTCCTCTCCATCACTTAAATCATAAATGGAAGGATGAGAGAAATCTACCTCCGCATTGCTTTCTATCTCATCGGGAGAAGGTTCTTCAAGTTCAAAGGATTCACCACCAAGAAGGTTTGATGCATGATCTTCATCACCAAGGGAACTCAACTCTTGCTTCATTCCTTCCAAGTCTTCATTCAACAATTGTTTTGGAGGTTGAGCACCCTCCTCAACATCAAATTCAAACGTCTTGGAAGGAGGCTCTATGACTTGAGTTTCCCATGGATGTTCCGCATCTCCTAAGTCCTCAACCACTTCCTCTTCTTTGATAATTTCGGCATTCTCCACTTGCTCTAGCACAAAATCCAGCTCCTACTTGTTGACTTCCACCTCTTGACAACTTTCTTCAAGGGTCTCTCCTACCTCCACCTTTAGGGCCTCCTCTAGCTTCTTGTGAAGTATGAATTCATGAAACCGATCCCTTCTCTCTTGTTCCGGGTCAGTAGCATAATTGGGATCATGTTGCTCTTGGATTGATGGATGTGGGTGCTCTTCCATGGAGGGTGGTGATGGGATGGAGAGATCATTATGGGTCGAAAAGGAGGTGTACTAGAGCTTGAGGATTGATTTTTGGAGGTATTCGATGATCCAAGCTGGTAGACGAGAGTGTGTATAGCAGAAGTTAGACCGGTAAGTGTGCTCTCCAAAGACCTTGTGCAAAAGATTGAAGCATCTCGTCATAGGAAGAGGAAGGGGGGCAATTATTTTGGGATTGGGGTAGTTTTATGTATGGCTCATAAGGCTCTTGGTATGGTGGGTAAGGATTAGGGTCATATGGGGGTGTTTGGTGGTAAGGTACTTGTGAGTATGATGGTTCAAAATTATGTTGAGGAGGGGGTCATAGGTATTTTGTGGTGGGTGTTGATTGTCACGAAGAGGTCCTCCATAACCATTGTCTTGGTACGCATCATAGAATGGTTGTTGATAGTGCCTTGGAGGTGGTTGTTGCCAAGAGGGTTGATCAAATCCTTGTGGTTCCTCCCATCTTTGATTGTCCCATCCATGACACAAGCTTTCATTGTAATCTCCTCTTCCTATAACATGATTGTAACCAAACTCATAGCCAAAGGGGTGAGAATTCATGGTAGTAAGAGAAATAAAAACTAGTAAAAAATAATGAAAATAAACTCCTAAAACTAGAAACACTAACGAAGAAACGAAAAAGCAAGATTATTCACAATATTCACAATAACCAATAATAAGGCACACGTTTGCAATTCCCCGGCAACGGCGCCATTTTGACGAACAGATTTTTGCTAGTAAAGAACTCACAAATAAGTTCTCGTTGCAAGTATAGTTTCTTACTCACAATAATCCTTTCGTACAAAAACTTGTTTGTCACTATAGCAAATCCAATAAAAATAATAACCAAAGTATTTAAACCTTGGGTCATCTCTCAAGGAGTTGCAGGGAGGTGTAGTTATTATTGGTTATGGAAAAGTATATTTTTAGGTTTTTGAAAGGTCAAACAAGGAATGTAAATGATAAGAAAGTAAACTAATAATTAAGTGAACTCTTGGCAAGGTATGAGAAATAGATGTCCTATCCAAGTTATCCTTATCAATTGTGATGAGAATTGTTTGTGGCTCCCACTTAGTTAACCCTTACTAAATAAAGGAAAGTCAAGTGGACTAATAAATTTGATTCCTCAAGTCCTAGTCAACTCTTAAGGAAAGACTAGCTTAGAGGGATCCAAATCAACCAGCAAATTCCAATTATCAGCCAACAAAGGAATTTGATAACTCAAGTGTCTCCAATTACTCAACCAAAGCTAAGAATGTAAAAAGCTAAATTAAAATCATAAATATGAAATACCTCAAATTGCATTAAATAAAGAAATCAACTCTAACAAGGAGTTCATAAACCAAATTGGGAAAATAAACAAACTAGAATGATAGAATGAATAAAAGTAGAAGAGAAACTGAAATTAAAGGAACATTGAACCTGGAATTGACAAGAAATAAACCTAAAACTAAGAGAATTCCTAAAACCTAGAGAGAGGAGAGAGTCTCTCTCTCTAGAAAACTACATCTAAAACCTAAATTGTGAATAATGAGAAGTGTTGTCTATTGAGTCTCCGCTTGTTCCCTGGCTTTAGTCTACGTTTCTGGGCCGAAAACTAGGTCAAAAGCAGCCCAGAAATCGCTCCCGATACGTCCAGCACGTGGCTCTATCAGGCGTACGCGTCATCCACGCATACGCGTGGATTGAACTTTCGCCAGGTCATGCGTATGCGTGATCCACGCATGCGCGTTGCTTAACAGCATGGAAACTATGGCAAATTGTATATCATTTCGAATCCCCGGATGTTAGGTTTCCAACGTAACTAGAACCGCCTCATTTGGACCTCTGTAACTCAAGTTATGGTCAGTTAAGTGCGAAGAGGTCAGGCTGGACAGCTTAGCAATTCCTTCAATTTCTTGTATTCCTTCCACTTTTGCATGCTTCCTTTCCATCCTCCAAGCCATTCCTACCCTATAAACCCTGAAATCACTTAACACACATATCAAGGAATCAAATGGTAATAAAAGAGGATTAAAATTAGTAATTTAAGGGCAAAGAAGCATGTTTTCAATCATAGCACAGAGTTAGGAAAGAAAATGTAAAACATGCAAATTATATGAATAAGTGACCAGAGAGTTAATAAAAACCACTCAAATTAGCACAAGATAAACAATAAAATAGTGGTTTATCAATCTCCCCACACTTAAACATTAGCATGTCCCCATGCTAAGCTCAAGGAGATATAGAGAATGAATAGGGGAAAGTATGACTCATGAGATGCAACCTATGTATGCAAATGCAACTGTATGCTAAGATGTGTCTATCTACTTGGTTAAAAGTAAATAAGTCCTCCAAGACAAACATAAATCAAATTTCACTAATTCAAATCACAGAATTAAAGAACAAGTAAACTTGTAAGAAAATAGCTCATGAAAGCAGAGAACATAGAATCAAGCATTGAACCCTCACTAGTAGTATATATGCACTCTAATCGCTCAAGTGTCTAGGGTCAATTCACTCTACTCTTCTCTAGTCATGCTTTCTAAAACCTTGTTCTTCATCTAACCAATCAACAAATATTTAGTATACCAATGCAAATATCACGAGGTCTTTTCAAGGTTGTAATGGGGCTAAGGTAAGGGTGATGATATATGTATGGCCAAGTGAGCTATAATATGAATCTTTGACTAACCCAATTTCTCACTGATGACAAGTCATCTTAGCCTAGTTTCACTAGCCTTTTTCTTTTGTTTTCATTTAGTTTTATGCACTTTCTTGTATTATAAGTTAGCCATTTGAATTGGAATTGCATGGTTTCCTTAAATCAATCAACCACCTTTTAATTGATACAAAATCATGAGGTTCAAGCCAACTTTAGTTGATAATTAATTGATTTATAAACCTTGTGAATTTTGTGATACTTTGATTGGTTGTTTTGATTACTTGTAGGTGAAGAAAGGAAACAAAAGGTGTGCCAACATTATGGAAGAAGGTTGCAAGAATGGGTTTGAGAAAATGGAATTCACGTTTGAGCTAACGTTTGCCTCAAACGTCAACTCAAACGTGAGTAGCAGTTGAAGAACACCCTGGGGAAAAGCCAACGTTTGCACCAACGTTTGCCTCAAACTTTGAGGTCAAACGTTGGCTGAAGAATGAAGCTCCTGGAAAGCAACGTTTGAGCCAACGTTTGCCTCAAACGTGAGGTCAAACGTTGGCTCCAAAAGAGAAGAGAATTGAAGCTCCTGGGAAGGCAACGTTTGCGCCAACGTTTGCCTCAAACGTGAGGTCAAACGTTGGCGCCAAAGAGAAGAGAAATGGCATCCCTGGAGGCAGCAACGTTTGAGCCAACGTTTGACTCAAACGTGAGGTCAAACGTTGGCACCAAACAGCATGAAGGGGCATACTTCAAACAAGAATAACTTGAGTTGTAGATGTCCAATTGAGGTGATTCCAAGTGGGTTAGAAAGCTGACATTCAGAGCTTTCCAACCATATATAATAGTCTCTATTGGGCACAAAAATTGGCAACACAACAAGAGGACAAAGTAGCCCCCAAGAAGCATACAAAAGGGAAGAACCACGTTTGAGCTCACGTTTGACCTCAAACGTTAGCTCAAACGTGGATGACAGCAAATGGCCTAGCTGCATAATGCCTCACTCAAGTAACGTTTGAGTCAACGTTTGCCTCAAACGTTGGCTCAAACGTGAATGGTTCATGGCCCGGTTCACTAATGGATTTCTTCCCAACACCAAGAGCAATCAACGGAGGCTACTATCAATCCAATTCCATCAAGACTAAAGGCCCAATTCAATGCTTAATGATCATTTGAAGAAAGTGTATAAATAGCTTAGGATTTGAAGTTTTTGAGAGCTTTTCCTTGGAGAGTTTTCTTTAAACATTTTCATAAGCAGAGAGCTTTTGGTTTTTGAGCATTTTGAGATTCTGAGTCTTGGGTCTTGAAGAATTGAGGAAATTCTGTCTCAATCTCACCTTGAGATCTCTTTCTATTTTGATTTATTGCATCATTGAGAATTTGCTGTTTCACCTCTTTTATTCTACTGCTGGATCTTTACTTTTCTTGCAATTAAATTCTCAATTTGGATCTAGGAAGGTATTGAGATCTAGACTTGGTTATCTAGTCTCTTGGGTCCTGAGATTTGGAGTTTTCATTTTAATTTCTCTGTTGAACGCTTCTGCAAGCAATTTACGTTTCTAGTTGAGATCCGTTTCATTTTAATTCCTCTTTTACTTCTCTACTTGTTGAGATTTACTTTTCTCTGTTTAATTTCTACAAATCCAATTCCCACTCCCCTTTATAATTCAAGCCATTTACATTCCTTGCACTTTAAGATTCTGCAATTTACATTTCTTGCGTTCTAAGTTTCTGCCAATTTAATTCCTTGTTCTTTAAGATTCAGCACTTTTATTTTCTGTTCTCTTTAATTTTCTGGAATCTACCCCTCTCCCTTTACTTTTCATGCAATTTAATTTCTGTTAATCACAAATCACTCAACCAACACTTGATTCGCTTGACTAAATCAACCACTAAACTAAAATTGCTCAATCCTTCAATCCCTGTGGGATCGACCTCACTCACGTGAGTTATTATTACTTGATGCGACTTGGTGCACTTGCCGGTGAGTTTTGTGTCAGATCGTTTTCCGCACATCACTCACCTAACACACACACACACTCTATGTAACTCTAAAATCATGCCTAACTACCCATAATTTGCACTTTTGTATCACATACTCATGTACCAAATATTTCCTTAATTTTATCACATATGCATTGATCTTTTATTAAACTTAACATTGGGGTAATTTTGTCCCCTTATTTAATTACTTATTTATTTGAATATTTTAGTTTTTTTTTAAATTAAAAGTAAATATAACGTATCAATACACATGGAGTTTAAAATTTTTTTTTCTAGTCTCACATGAGTAAGTACCCAAATTCCCAATATTTTGTCAATGAAATACTGTACACTTTCATCAACCCAAGTTCCCACCGTTTTTCCCCACTTAATTGACACACAATCTCTATCTTAAACTAACCAATGATTCAATTGGGGTAATTAATTATTTTTCCTCTTAAGGCTAGTGAAGTGGTAAAATATAGAATAAAAAGGGATTAAAAGGCTCAAAGTGGCAAACAAATGTGATTGAAAGGGTAGGCTATTTTAGATAAGTGAGCTAATGACAAATGATGGCCTCAATCATATATATGCATGTAAATACACTAAACAATAGACATATAGAGAGAAACAAAGCAAAGATTGCAATCATAGAGAAAAAAACACACAAGAATAAAATATTATGGTTGAATAATGTAACCATATAATTAAGCTCAAATCTCACAGGTTGTGTGTTCTTAGTTATAATTCATGTTCCAATTTACAATCTCCAAAAAAGTTTAACAAAAATTTTCAATTTAAATTAGTGAAATACTATAAAAAGGGTCTTGAAAAGAAATTTATTACTTTAATCAAGTAGTGGTAAAATATGCACAAAATCAACAAATATGCAATCGAACATACAAATGCAAAAACTAATTTAACAAAGAAAATTAAACATTGGTGTTGAGAAGGAAATAACTAACCCACGAAAATTAGTATCGACCTCCCCACACTTAAAGATTGCACCGTCCTCGGTGCATGCTAAGATGTGCAAGTGTACGGGTTGCTACAACTGATGCTTTTCTCCAAAGAATGTGCGTAGGTACTTGTGTGTCTCTCCCATGTAAACGTCTTTCGGTTTCCTTCCTGGTGGCCATCCTGAAAGAAAAAAGGGAAGAAAAATAACCCAAAAACAAAGATAGAAAACAAATAAAATATGGTTGGGTTAATGCCAAATAATGAGGGTCTCAATTACATGGCAGCTACAACATGCAAGTGAAAAAACATTAGGAGCACATGGCATATCAATAATGCAAAAAGTGCAACAAAGGGGAAGAGACATTAGATAATGAAAGACAATATAAATTCATGTCAATGTAAAAGGAATATAAGTATCATAAAAGATTGGCATTGACAGATAATTAATATCACCTAACACTAAAAAACAAGTCACTAAGCACCAAAATAATACCAAAAAAGATACAACAGTTGAATAAAAATATTTAACACCAACGGAGAAAATAATAACTAAGAAAAGAAAATAAAAGTATGCACAAAATTAAAATGCAATGAATGAAAATAAGCAAATAAATTGAGTAAAATAGAGTGAAAGTGAAGAAGGATGAGAAGTTAAAGAGGTGAAGAAGAAGAAGAAAGTGAAAAGGGAGGAGGAAAGAAGGAGAAAAGAGAGAAGAAAGGGGAAAGGAATGAAAAACAGGACGTGACGCGTACGCGTGAAAACTGAGTTGGCCATTTGACGCGTTAGCGTCGCCAACGCGTACGCGTGGGTGGCCTGAAAGCGAAATGACGTGCACGCGTCAGGACGCGTACACGTGGGGTGATTTTGTGCCTCTAGCACAGTTCCAACGCGAGGGCAGCACAACTCACGGGTCAAACACCCACTTACGCCGATTGCCATATCCACGCGTGCGCGTGCTTGACGCGTACGCGTGGATTTCCCAGGTTGCAAAATGACGCGCACGCGTCGTAGACGCGTACGCATGGCTCGAGTTGTGCACAGTGGATGGGATAGCAAAATTGGAAATCGAAGCCCACGCGTGTCCTACGCGCACGCGTGGGTTGGCTTTTTTTTTTTAATGCAGTATGCAGAATGAAAAATGCAGATGCTGATGCAGACATTATGAATGAACACTAAGAAGAATAGAATAAAATAAAACCAAGAATAAAACAAAACAAAATAAAACTAAGACTAAAAAAGAATGATCATACCATGGTGGGTTAACTCCCACCTAGCACTTTTAGTTAAAGTCCTTAAGTTGGACATTTGGTTAGCTCCCTGTCATGGTGGCTTATGCTTGAACTCATCCAGGAATCCCCACCAATGTTTACGATTCCAATAACCTCCGGGGTCCCAAACTAGGCACATAAAGCCTTTGAGCAAGTTAAAGCAAGTGACAAAACTCCAAGAGTGTTGATTGTTAGAATGAATTCCGAGGTCCCAAACCTTGCTTTTGCACCCGTTTTTGCTTTGATCTACATTGTTCCAACCGGGTGGTACGCAATCTAAATTCTCACTGAGACATCCAAACAACTGCCTAGACCCATTCAATTGAGACTTATACCAACCATTGCACTTAGACTTGGAGCGTGCAACCATATTGGACCTTGCAGGACGACTCCCACCACTAACCATCTCTCTCTTACTCTTAAAGCCACAAATAGCTCTAAGTTGACCATCTGTCTCAAGTAAACCATATTCAAGTGGAATGAGAAAGCTAAGGGATATGAATTTTACCCACTTGGATGTTGTATTGGATGGTAATGGCCTTGGGGGAGAGGTCTCTAACAACTTTGGCAAGGTGAATTCAAGCTCTATTCCCTTGTGCTCTTCCTTGATAACTTCCACCTCTTTGCAAGCTTCTTCAATTTCAATCCTTTATTCATCAATTTCATCTAACTCCTCTCCATCACTTAAATCATAAATGGGAGGATGAGAAAAATCTACCTTCGCATTGCTTTCTATCTCATCGGGAGAAGGTTCTTCAAGTTCAAAGGATTCACCACCAAGAAGGTTTGATGCATGATCTTCATCACCAAGGGAACTCAACTCTTGCTTCATTCCTTCCAAGTCTTCATTCAACAATTGTTTTGGAGGTTGGGCACCCTCCTCAACATCAAATTCAAACGTCTTGGAAGGAGGCTCTATGACTTGAGTTTCTCATGGAGGTTTCGCATCTCCTAAGTCCTCAACCACTTCCTCTTCTTTGATAATTTCGGCGTTCTCCACTTGTTCTAGTACAAAATCCAAATCCTACTTGTTGACTTCCACCTCTTGACAACTTTCTTCAAGGGTCTCTCCTACCTCCACCTTTAGGGCCTCCTCTAGCTTCTTGTGAAGTATGAATTCGTGAAACTGATCCCTTCTCTCTTGTTCCGGGTCAGTAGCATAATTGGGATCATGTTGCTCTTGGATTGATGGATGTGGGTGCTCTTCCATGGAGGGTGGTGATGGGATGGAGAGATCATTATGGGGTTGAAAAGGAGGTGCACTAGAGCTTGAGGGTTGATTTTTAGAGGTATTCGATGATCCTAGCTGGGAGACGAGAGTGTGTATAGCAGAAGTTAGACCGGTAAGTGTGCTCTCCAAGGTCTTTTGTCCTTGTGCAAAAGATTGAAGCATCTTGTCATAGGAAGAGGAAGGGGGCAATTGTTTTGGGATTGGGGTGGTTTTATGTATGGCTCATAAGGCTCTTGGTATGGTGGGTAAGGATTAGGGTCATATGGTGGTGTTTGGTGGTAAGGTACTTGTGAGTATGATGGTTCAAAATTATGTTGAGGAGGGGGTCATAGGTGTAACACCCCAGACCACCCGCTAGCACGATATTGTCCGCTTTGGCACACAAGGCCTCACGGTTTTGCCTTTGACGATAGGGATGATAGCCAAAGCCCCTCACACTCACTCGTCAAAACGCGTCATGCTAGGGAGAGGTATCCACACCCTTATAAGGCATGCTTCATTCCCCTCTCCAACCGATGTGGGCCTTACAATCCACCCCCCTAAGGGAGTCCAGCACCCTCGCTGGCACATCGATCCGGGTTCTGGCTCTGATACCATCTGTAACAGCCCAAACCACCCGCTAGCATGATATTGTCCGCTTTGGCACACAAGGCCTCACGGTTTTGCCTTTGACGATAGGGATGATAGCCAAAGCCCCCCACACTCACTCGTCAAAACGCGTCCTGCTAGGGAGAGGTATCCACACCCTTATAAGGCATGCTTCGTTCCCCTCTTCAACCGATGTGGGCCTTACAATAGGTATTTTGTAGTGGGTGTTGATTGTCACGAAGAGGTCCACCATAACCATTGTCTTGGTACGCATCATAGAATGGTTGTTGATAGTGCCTTGGAGGTGGTTGTTGCCTAGAGGGTTGATCAAATCCTTGTGGTTCCTCTCATCTTTGATTGTCCCATCCATGACCCAAGCTTTCATTGTAATCTTCTCTTCTTATAACATGATTGTAACCAAACTCATAGCCAAAGGGGTGAGAATTCATGGTAGTAAGAGAAATAAAAACTAAAAAAAATAATGAAAATAAACTCCTAAAACTAGAAACACTAACGAAGAAATGAAAAAGTAAGATTATTCACAATATTCACAATAACCAATAATAAGGCACACATTTGCAATTCCCCCGCAATGGCGCCATTTTGACGAACAGATTTTTGCTAGTAAAGAATTCACAAATAAGTTCTCGTTGCAAGTATAGTTTCTAAACTAACAATAATCCTTTCGTACAAAAACTTGTTTGTCACTATAGCAAACCCAATAAAAATAATAACCGAAGTATTTAAACCTCGGGTCGTCCCTCAAGGAATTGCAGGGAGATGTAGTTATTATTGGTTATGGAAAAGTATATTTTTGGGTTTTTGAAAGGTCGAACAAGGAATGTAAATGATAAGAAAGTAAACTAATAATTAAGTGAGCTCTTGGCAAGGTATGAGAATTAGACGTCATATCCTAGTTATCCTTATCAATTGTGATGAGAATTATTTGTGGCTCCCACTTAGTTAACCCTTACTAAATAAAGGAAAGTCAAGTGGACTAATCAATTTGATTCCTCAAGTCCTAGTCAACTCCTAAGGAAAGACTAGCTTAGAGGGATCCAAATCAACCAGCAAATTCCAATTATCAGCCAACAAAGGAGTTTGATAACTCAAGCGTCTCTAATTACTCAACCAAAGCTAAGAATGTAAAAAGCTAAATTAAAATCATAAATATGAAATACCTCAAATTGCATTAAATAAAGAAATCAACTCTAACATGGAGTTCATAAACCAAATTGGGAAAATAAACAAACTAGAATGATAGAATGAATAAAAGTAGAAGAAAAACTGAAATTAAAGGAACATTGAACCTGGAATTGAGAAGAAATAAACCTAAAACTAAGAGAAATCCTAAAACCTAGAGAGAGGAGAGAGTCTCTCTCTCTAGAAAACTACATCTAAAACCTAAATTGTGAATAATGAGAAGTGTTGTCTATTGAGTCTCTGCTTGTTTCCTGGATTTAGTCTGCGTTTCTGGGCCAAAAACTAGGTCAAGAATAGCCCAGAAATCGCTCCCGATACGTCCAGCACGTGGCTCTATCACGTGTACGCGTCATCCACGCATGCGCGTGGATTGAACTTTCGCTAGGTCACGCGTACGCGTGATCCACGCGTGCGCGTTGCTTAACAGCATGGCAACTATGGCAAATTATATATCATTTCGAATCCCCAGATGTTAGCTTTCCAACGTAACTAGAACCGCCTCATTTGGACCTCTGTAGCTCAAGTTATGGTCAGTTATGTGCGAAGAGGTCAGGCTGGACAGCTTAGCAATTCCTTCAACTTCTTGTATTCCTTCCACTTTTGCATGCTTCCTTTCCATCCTCCAAGCCATTCCTGCCCTATAAACCCTGAAATCACTTAACACACATATCAAGGCATCGAAAGGTAATAAAAGAGGGTTAAAATTAGTAATTTAAGGCCAAAGAAGCATGTTTTCAATCATACCACAGAGTTAGGAAAGAAAATGTAAAACATGCAAATTATATGAATAAGTGACCAGAGAGTTAATAAAAACCACTCAAATTAGCACAAGATAAACCATAAAATAGAGTTTTTGATCAATCTCCCCACACTTAAACATTAGCATGTCCCCATGCTAAGCTCAAGGAGATATAGAGAATGAATAGGGGAAAGTATGACTCATGAGATGCAACCTATGTATGCAAATGCAACTGTATGCTAAGATGTGTCTATCTACTTGGTTAAAAGTAAATAAGTTCACCAAGATAAACATAAATCAAATTCCACTAATTCAAATCACAGAATTAAAGAACAAGTAAACTTGTAAGAAGATAGCTCATGAAAGCAGAGAACATAGAATCAAGCATTGAACCCTCACTAGTAGTATATATGCACTCTAATCGCTCAAGTGTCTAGGGTCAATTCACTCTACTCTTCTCTAGTCATGCTTTCTAAAACCTTGTTCTTCATCTAACCAATCAACAAATATTTAGTATACCAAAGCAAATATTACGAGGTCTTTTCAAGGTTGTAATGGGGCTAAGGTAAGAGTGATGATATATGTATGGCCAAGTGAGCTATAATATGAATATTTGACTAACCCAAGTTCTCACCTAACACACACACACACTCTATGTAACTCTAAAATCATGCCTAGCTACCCATAATTCCCACTTTTGTATCACATACTCATGTACCAAATATTTCCTTAATTTTATCACACATGCATTGATCTTTTATTAAACATAACATTGGGGTAATTTTGTCCCCTTATTTAATTACTTATTTATTTGAATATTTTTGGTTTTAAAGTAAAAGTAAATATAACATATCAATACACATGGAGTTTAAAATTTTTTTTTCTAGTCTCACATGAGTAAGTACCCAAATTTCCAATATTTTGTCAATGAAATACTGTACACTTTCATCAACCGAAGTTCCCACAGTTCTCCCCCACTTAATTGACACACAATCTCTATCTTAAGCTAACCAATGATTCAATTGGGGTAATTAATTGTTTTTTCTCTTAAGGCTAGTGAAGTGGTAAAATATAGAACAAAAAGGGATTAAAAAGCTCAAAGTGGCAAACAAAGGTGATTGAAAGGGTTGGCTGTTTTAGATAAGTGAACTAATGACAAATGATGGCCTCAATCATATATATGCAACTAAATACACTAAACAATGGACATATAGAATGAAACAAAGCAAAGATTGCAATCATAGAGAAAAAACACACAAGAATAAAATATTATGGTTGAATAACGTAACCATATAATTAAGCTCAAATCTCACAGGTTGTGTGTTCTTAGTTATAATTCATGTTCCAATTTACAATCTCCAAAAAAGTTTAACAAAAATTTTCAATTTAAATTAGTGAAATACTATAAAAAGGGTCTTGAAAAGAAATTTATTACTTTAATCAAGTAGTGGTAAAATATGCACAAAATCAACAAATATGCAATCGAACATACAAATGCAACAACTAATTTAACAAAGAAAATTAAACATTGGTGTTGAGAAGGAAATAACTAACCCACGGAAGTCGGTATCGACCTCCCCACTCTTAAAGATTGCACCGTCCTCGGTGCATGCTAAGATGTGCAAGTGGACGGGTTGCTACAACTGATTCTTTTCTCCAAAGAATGTGCGTAGGTACTTGTGTGTCTCTCCCATGTAAACGTCTTCCGGTTCCCTTCCTGGTAGCCATCCTGAAAGAAAAAAGGGAAGAAAAGCAACCCAAAAACAAAGATAGAAAACAAATAAAATATGGTTGGGTTAATGCCAAATAATGAGGGTCTCAATTACATGGCAGCTACAACATGCAAGTGAAAAAATATTAGGAGCACATGGCATATCAATAATGCAAAAAGTGCAACAAAGGGGAAGAGACAGTAGATAATGAAAGACAATATAAATTCATGTCAATGTAAAAGGAATACATGTATCATAAAAGATTGGCATTGACAGATAATTAATATTACCCAACACTGTAAAACAAGTCACTAAGCACCAAAATAATACCAAAAATGATACAACAGTTGAATAAAAATATTTAACACCAACGGAGAAAATAATAAACTTAGAAAAGAAAATAAAAGTATGCACAAAATTAAAATGCAATGAATGAAAATATGCAAATAAATTGAGTAAAATAGAGTGAAAGTGAAGAAGGATGAGAAGTTAAAGAGATGAAGAAGAAGAAAGTAAAAAGGGAGGAGGAAAGAAGGAGAAAAAAGAAAAGAAAGGGGAAAGGAATGAAAAATGGGATGTGACGCGTACGCGTGAAAACTGAGTTGGCCATTTGACGCGTTAGCGTCGCCCACGCGTATGCGTGGGTGGCCTAAAAGCAAAATGACGTGCACGCGTCAGGGACGCGTACGCGTGGGGTGATTTTGTTCCTCTAGCACAGTTCCAGCGCGAGGGCAGCACAACTCACGGGTCAAACATCCACTTACGCCGATTGCCATATCCACGCGTGCGCGTGCTTGACGCGTACGCGTGGATTTCCCAGGTTGCAAAATGATGCGCACGCATCGTAGACGCGTACGCGTGGCTCGAGTTGTGCGCAGAGTACGCCAGCCGCACGATTCCATCACAACTTTCTGTTCGTTGGATGGGATAGCAAAATTGGGAATCGAAGCCCACACGTGTCCTACGCGCACGCGTGGGTTGGCTTTTTTTTTTAATGCAGTATGAAGAATGCAAAATGCAGATGCTGATGCAGACATTATGAATGAACATTAAGAAGAATAGAATAAAATAAAACTAAGAATAAAGCAAAACAAAATAAAACTAAGACTAAAAAAGAATGATCATACCATGGTGGGTTGTCTCCCACCTAGCACTTTTAGTTAAAGTCCTTAAGTTGGACATTTGGTTAGCTCCCTGTCATTGTGGCTTATGCTTGAACTCATCCAGGAATCCCCACCAATGTTTACGATTCCAATAACCTCCGGGGTCCCAAACTAGGCACATAAAGCCTTTGAGAAAGTTAAAGCAAGTGACAAAGCTCCAAGAGTGTTGATTGTTAGAATGAATTCCGAGGTCCCAAACCTTGCTTTTGCACCCGTTTTTGCTTTGATCTAAATTGTTCCAACCGGGTGGTACACAATCTGAATTCTCACTGAGACATTCAAACAACCGCCTAGACCCATTCAATTGAGACTTAAACCAACCATTGCACTTAGACTTGGAGCGTGCAACCATATTGGACCTTGCAGGACGACTCCCACCACTAACCATCTCCCTCTTACTCTTAAAGCCACAAATAGCTCTAAGTTGACCATTTTTCTCAAGTAAACCATATTCAAGTGGAATGAGAAAGCTAAGGGATATGAATTTTACCCACTTGGATGTTGTATTGGATGGTAATGGCCTTGGGGGAGAGGTCTCCAACAGCTTTGGCAAGGTGAATTCAAGCTCTATTCCCTTGTGCTCTTCCTTGATAACTTCCACCTCTTTGCAAGCTTCTTCAATTTCAATCCTTTGTTCATCAATTTCATCTAACTCCTCTCCATCACTTAAATCATAAATGGGAGGGTGAGAGAAATCTACCTTCGCATTGCTTTCTCTCTCATCGGGAGAAGGTTCTTCAAGTTCAAAGGATTCACCACCAAGAAGGTTTGATGCATGATCTTCATCACCAAGGAAACTCAACTCTTGCTTCATTCCTTCCAAGTCTTCATTCAACAATTGTTTTGGAGGTTGGGCACCCTCCTCAACATTAAATTCAAACGTCTTGGAAGGAGGCTCTATGACTTGAGTTTCCCATGGAGGTTCCGCATCTCCTAAGTCCTCAACCACTTCCTCTTTTTTGATAATTTCAGCGTTCTCCACTTGCTCTAGTACAAAATTCAACTCCTACTTGTTGACTTCCACCTCTTGACAACTTTCTTCAAGGGTCTCTCCTACCTCCACCTTTAGGGCCTCCTCTAGCTTCTTATGAAGTATGAATTCGTGAAACCGATCCCTTCTCTCTTGTTCCAGGTCAGCAGCATAATTGAGATCATGTTGCTCTTGGATTGATGGATATGGGTGCTCTTCCATGGAGGGTGGTGATGGGATAGAGAGATCATTATGGGGTTGAAAAGGAGGTGCACTAGAGCTTGAGGGTTGATTTTTGGAGGTATTCGATGATCCAAGCTGGGAAACGAGAGTGTGTATAGCAGAAGTTAGACCGGTAAGTGTGCTCTCCAAGGTCTTTTGTCCTTGTGCAAAAGATTGAAGCATCTCATCATAGGAAAAGGAAGAGGGGCAATTGTTTTGGGATTGGAGTGGTTTTATGTATGGCTCAAAAGGCTCTTGGTATGGTGGGTAAGGATTAGGGTCATATGGGGGTGTTTGGTGGTAAGGTACTTTTGAGTATGATGGTTCAAAATTATGTTGAGGAGGGGGTCATAGGTATTTTGTAGTGGGTGTTGATTGTCACGAAGAGGTCCACCATAACCATTGTCTTGGTACGCATCATAGAATGGTTGTTGATAGTGCCTTGGAGGTGGTTGTTGCCAAGAGGGTTGATCAAATCCTTGTGGTTCCTCCCATCTTTGATTGTTACATCCATGACCCAAGCTTACATTGTAATCTCCTATTCCTATAACATGATTGTAACCAAACTCATAGCCAAAGGGGTGAGAATTCATGGTAGCAAGAGAAATAAAAACTAATAAAAAATAATAAAAATAAACTCCTAAAACTAGAAACAATAACGAAGAAACGAAAAAGCAAGATTATTCACAATATTCACAATAACCAATAATAAGGCACACGTTTGTAATTTCCCGGCAACGGCGCCATTTTGACGAACAGATTTTTGCTAGTAAAGAATTTACAAATAAGTTCTCGTTGCAAGTATAGTTTCTAAACTAACAATAATCCTTTCGTACAAAAACTTGTTTGTCACTATAGCAAACCCAATAAAAATAATAACCGAAGTATTTAAACCTCGGGTCGTCTCTCAAGGAATTGCAGGGAGGTGTAGTTATTATTGGTTATGGAAAAGTATATTTTTGGGTTTTTGAAAGGTCGAACAAGGAATGTAAATGATAAGAAAGTAAACTAATAATTAAGTGAACTCTTGGCAAGGTATGAGAATTAGACGTCATATCCTAGTTATCCTTATCAATTGTGATGAGAATTGTTTGTGGCTCCCACTTAGTTAACCCTTACTAAATAAAGGAAAGTCAAGTGGACTAATCAATTTGATTCCTCAAGTCCTAGTCAACTCCTAAGGAAAGACTAGCTTAGAGGGATCCAAATCAACCAACAAATTCCAATTATCAGCCAACAAAGGAGTTTGATAACTCAAGCGTCTCTAATTACTCAACTAAAGCTAAGAATGTAAAAAGCTAAATTAAAATCATAAATATGAAATACCTCAAATTGCATTAAATAAAGAAATCAACTCTAACATGGAGTTCATAAACCAAATTGGGAAAATAAACAAACTAGAATGATAGAATGAATAAAAGTAGAAGAAAAACTAAAATTAAAGGAACATTGAACCTGGAATTGAGAAGAAATAAACCTAAAACTAAGAGAAATCCTAAATCCTAGAGAGAGGAGAGAGTCTCTCTATAGAAAACTACATCTAAAACCTAAATTGTGAATAATGAGAAGTGTTGTCTGTTGAGTCTCTGCTTGTCCCCTGCCTTTAGTTTGCATTTCTGGGCCAAAAAATGGGTCAAAAACAGCCCAGAAATCGCTCCCGGTATGTCCAGCACGTGGCTTTGTCACGCGTACGCGTGGATTGAACTTTCGCCAGGTCATGCATACGCGTGATCCACGCGTGCGTGTTGCCTAACATCATGGAAACTATGACAAATTATATATCATTTTGAAGCTCCAGATGTTATCTTTCTAACGCAACTGGAACCGCCTCATTTAGACCTCTGTTGCTCAAGTTATGGTCAGTTAAGTGCAAAGAGGTCAGGCTGGACATCTTAGCAATTCCTTCAACTTTTTGTATTCCTTCCACTTTTGCCTGCTTCCTTTCCATTCTCCAAGCCATTCCTGCCGTATAAACTCTGAAATAACTTAACACACATATCAAGGCATCGAATGGTAATAAAAGAGGATTAAAATTAGTAATTTAAGGCCAAAGAAGCATGTTTTCAATCATAGCACAGAATTAGGAAGGAAAATGTAAAACATGCGAATTATATGAATAAGTGACTAGAGAGTTGATAAAAACCACTCAAATTAGCACAAGATAAACCATAAAATAGTGGTTTATCAATCTCCCCACACTTAAACATTAGCATGTCATCATGCTAAGCTCAAGGAGATATAGAGAATGAATAGGGGAAATTATGACTCATGAGATGTAACCTATGTATGCAAATGCAACTGTATGCTAAGATGTGTCTATCTACTTGGTTAAAAGTAAATAAGTTCTCCAAGACAAACATAAATCAAATTCCACTAATTCAAATCATAGAATTAAAGAACAAGTAAACTTGTAAGAAGATATCTCATGAAAGCAGGGAACATAGAATCAAGCATTGAACCCTCACTGGTAGTATATATGCACTCTAATTGCTCAAGTGTCTAGGGTCAATTCACTCTACTCTTATCTAGTCATGCTTTCTAAAACTTTGTTCTTCATCTAACCAATCAACAAATATTTAGTATACCAATGCAAACATCACGAGGTCTTTTCAAGGTTGTAATGGGGCTAAGGTAAGGGTGATGATATATGTATGGCCAAGTGAGCTATAATATGAATCTTTGACTAACCCAAGTTCTCACCTAACACACACACACACACACACACTCTATGTAACTCTAAAATCATGCCTAGCTACCCATAATTCCCACTTTTGTATCACATACTCATGTACCAAATATTTTCTTAATTTTATCACATATGCATTGATCTTTTATTAAACTTAACATTGGGGTAATTTTGTCCCCTTATTTAATTACTTATTTATTTGAATATTTTTGATTTTTTTTAAAAGAAAAAGTAAATATAATGTATCAATGCACATGGAGTTTAAATTTTTTTCTAGTCTCACATGAGTAAGTACCCAAATTCTCAATATTTTGTCAATGAAACACTGTACACTTTCATCAACCCAAGTTCCCACAGTTTTCCCCCACTTAATTGACACACAATCTCTATCTTAAGCTAACTGATGAGCGGATAATTTATACGCTTTTTGGTACTGTTTTTAGTATGTTTTTAGTATATTTTAGTTAGTTTTTATCATGTTTTTATTAGTTTTTAAATAAAAATTACTTTTCTGGACTTTACTATGAGTTTGTGTTTTTTTCTGTGATTTCAGGTATTTTCTGGCTACAATTGAGGGACCTGAGCAAAAATCTGATTCAGAGGCTGAAAAAGGACTGTAGATGCTGTTGGATTCTGACCTCCCTGCACTCGAAGTGGATTTTCTGGAGCTATAGAAGCCCAATTGGCGCGCTATCAATTGCGTTGGAAAGTAGACATCCTGGGCTTTCCAGCAATATATAATAGTTCATATTTGCCCGAGATTTGATGGCCTAAACAGGCGTTTCAAGTCAGCTCAAGAATTCTGGCGTTTAACTCTAGAACTGGCACAAAAGCTGGAGTTAAGCGCCCAAACTGGCACAAAAGCTGGCGTTTAACTCCAAGAAAAGTCTCTACATATGAAAGCTTCAATGCTCAGCCCAAGCACATGCCAAGTGGGCCCTGGAAGTGGATTTTTACACTAAACACCCTAGCTTACTCATTTTATGTAACACCTAGGTCACCAGTTTACTATAAAAACTACTTTTAGTTATTCATCTTGTACCTCATGATGCTTTACACGTTTTATATTGTATCTTATACGGCATGAGTCTCTAAACCCCATTGTTGGGGGTGAGGAGCTCTGTTGTTCTTTATGAATTAATGCAATTACTACTGTTTTCCATTCTATCACGCTTGCTTCTATTCTAAGATATTCATTCACACTTCAACCTGATGAATGTGATGATCCGTGACAATCAT
Organism: Arachis ipaensis; assembly: GCF_059453495.1. NCBI lineage: Eukaryota > Viridiplantae > Streptophyta > Magnoliopsida > Fabales > Fabaceae > Arachis > Arachis ipaensis. Next base: position 40,413,374 of record NC_142442.1, read on the forward strand.
CATCATTTTCACCTATGAACACGTGCCTGACAACTACCTCCATTCTACATGTAATCAAGCTTGAATGTGTATCTCTTGGGTTTCTAATCTAAGATTGGAACCTTCGTGGTATAGGCTAGAATTATTGGCGGCCATTCCTGAGATTCGGAACATCTAAACCTTGTCTGTGGTATTCTGAGTAGGATCTGGGAAGGGATGACTTTGACGAGCTTCAAACTCACGAGTGTTGGGCGTAGTGACAGACGCAAAAGGATCAATGGATCCTATTCCGACATGATCGAGAACCGATAGATGATTAGCCGTGCGGTGACAGCGCATTTGGAACATTTTCACTGAGAGAACGGGAAGTAGCCATTGACAACGGTGATACCCAACATAAAGCTTGCCATGGAAGGGGCCTTGCGTGCATGAAGAAGAAGACAATAGGAAAGTAGAGATTCAGAAGACAAAGCATCTCCAAAACCTCAACCTGTTCTCCATTACTGCAAAACAAGTATTTATTTCATGTTCTTTTACTTTTTACAATTAAATCTGGGAATTATTGATATCCTGACTAAGAGTTACAAGATAACCATATCTTGCTTCAAGCCGACAATCTCCGTGGGATCGACCCTTACTCACGTAAGGTATTACTTGGACGACCCAGTGCACTTGCTGGTTAGTTGTGCGGAATTGCAAAAATGTGATTGTGATTTTGTGCACCAAGTTTTTGGCGCCGTTGCCGAGGATTGTTCGAGTTTGGACAACTGACGGTTTATCTTGTTGCTTAGATTAGGTATATTTTATTTTTGTTGGTTTAGAGTCTTTTATTTGATTTTAGTTTCATATTTTAAGTTTGGTGTCAATTGCATGCTTTTATTTTCTTTTAATTTTTCGAAATTGCATGTCCTTAGTTCTTTCTTGATTTTTAAAAAAAAAATTCTAAGTTTGGTGTCTTCTTTGTGTTTTCCTTTAATTTTTCGAAAATTTGTGTTTGATTTTCTAAAAATTTTAAGTTTGGTGTGTTTTTGTGCTTTTATTTACTTAAAAATTTTTCAAAAATTTGTTCTTGGTGTTCATCTTGATCTTCAAAGTGTTCTTGGTGTTCACCTTGACATTCAAAATTTTCTTGTTTGTCCTCTCTGTTTTGATCTAAAATTTCTAAGTTTAGTGTCATTTTGTTATTTTTCTCTTTCCTCATTAAAATTCAAAAATAAAAAAAATATCTTTTCCGTATTTTACTCATAATTTTTGAAATTTGGCATTAAAGTAGTCAAAGATTTTCAAAATCATATCTTTTCTTTTTAGTCAAGTCAAAATTCTAAGTTCAAAAATTGATCTTTTCAAATCTTTTTCAAAAATCAAATCTTTTTAATTTCTTCAATCATATCTTCTCAATCAAATCTTTTTCAAAATATTTTTCAATCATATCTTTTTGATTGCTAATTTCAAAATCTTTTTAATTAATTAATTAATTTAGTCTTCAATTTGCTTTTATTTTATTTTTTTCAAAATTTTATTTTATTTTATTTTCTATTTTAATTTTGGTCACTTTTAATTAAATAAATAAAAAAATAAAAATATAATTTATTTGCAATTCATATCAATTCCCTTTTCTCCATCATGGACATAAGTGGAAATGAACAGTCCAGAGGGACTCTGGGGTCATATGCTAACCCCATTACAGCTGCATATGGGAGTAGCATCTGTATACCTCCCATCAAAAGTAAGCAGTTTTGAGCTAAACCCTCAGCTTATTATCATGGTGCAGCAAAATTGCCAGTATTCCAGTCTTCCACAAGAAGAACCTACTGAGTTTCTGGCACAGTTCTTACAAATTGCTGACACAGTACGTGATAAAGAAGTGGATCAGTATGTCTACAGATTATTATTGTTTCCATTTGCTGTAAAAGATCAAGCTAAGAGGTGGTTAAATAACCAACCCACAGCAAGCATAAAAACATGGAGACAGTTATCAGACAAATTCCTGAATCAATTTTACCCTCCAAAAAGGATGACACAGCTAAGGCTGGACATCCAAGGCTTTAAACAAGAGGATCATGAATCCCTTTATAATGCCTGGGAGAGGTACAGAGGGATGCTGAAAAAATGCCCCCTCTGAAATGTTTTTAGAGTGGGTACAGTTAGACATCTTCTACTATGGGCTTACAGAAAAAGCTCAGATGTCTCTAGACCACTCAGCTGGTGGATCTATACACATGAGAAAAACAATTGAAGAGGCTCAAGAACTCATAGATACAGTTGCTAGAAATCAACATCTGTACTCAAATAGTGAGTCCTCCATAAAAGAAGAGGCTATGGCAGTAACTACTGATCCTAATCCTCAAGAACAGATTGTTGAACTTAATCAGCAATTACTCCTTATGACAAAACAATTAGCAGAATTCAAAGAGATGCTCCAAGACACTAAAAAGGCTAACAAGAATATAGAAGCACAATTGAATCAGACAAGATAGCAGCTATCTAAACAAATAACAGAAGAATGCCAAGCTGTCCAACTAAGGAGCGGGAAGACATTGAATAACTCAGCTCAAAATAGCAAAAAGTCAAGAAAGAAACAAATGACAGAGGATGACCAAACCACTATCCAAAATCCATCTGAGGACATCAAGAGCCCAGAGAGGAATAACTCTGGCGTTCAAACGCCAGAAAAGGGTGGGAAGCTGGCGTTAAACGCCCATCCAGCACCCAATCCTGGCGTTCAAACGCCAATGAGGAATCAGACACCTACAAGTGCTGATAGTAACCCCTCTAAAAAGGCTTATCCAACCACTTCTGTAGGGAATAAACCTACAGCAACTAAGGTTGAAGAATATAAAGCCAAGATGCCTTATCCTCAAAAGCTCCGCCAAGCGGAACATGATAAAAAATTTGCCCGCTTTGCAGACTATCTCAGGACTCTTGAAATAAAGATTCCGTTTGCAGAAGCACTTGAGCAAATACCCTCTTATGCTAAGTTCATGAAAGAGATCTTAAGTCATAAGAAGGATTGGAGAGAAACTGAAAGAGTGTTTCTCACTGAAGAATGCAGTGCAATCATTCTAAAAAGCTTACCAGAAAAGCTTCAAGATCCAGGAAGCTTTATGATACCATGCACATTAAAGGGTGCTTGCACCAAGACAGCTCTATGTGACCTTGGAACAAGTATCAACCTAATACCTGCATCCACTATCAGAAAGCTTGGGTTGACTGAAGAAGTCAAACCAACCCGGATATGTCTTCAACTTGCTGATGGCTCTATTAAATATCCATCAGGCATCATTGAGGACATGATTCTCAAGGTTGGGCCATTTGCCTTTCCCACTGACTTTGTAGTGCTAGAAATGGAGGAGCACAAGAGTGCAACTCTCATTCTAGGAAGACCTTTCCTAGCAACTGGACGAACTCTTATTGATGTACAAAAAGGGGAAGTGACCCTGAGAGTCAATGAGGATGAGTTCAAGTTAAATGCCGTCAAAGCTATGCAGCATCCAGACACATCAAATGACTACATGAGCACTGATATTATTGACTCTTTGGTGGAAGAGATCAATATAACTGAGAGTCTTGAATCAGAGCTAGAGGACATCTTTAAAGATGTTCAGCCTGATTTGGAGGAACCAGAGGAAATAAAAGAACCTCTAAAAATCTCTCAGGAAAAGGAGAAACCTCCTAAATTAGAGCTCAAACCACTACCACCATCCCTGAAATATGCATTTCTGGGAGAGGGTGACACTTTTCCAATGATCATAAGCTCTGCTTTAAATCCACAGGAAGAGAAAGCACTAATTCAAGTGCTAAGGACACACAAGACAGCCCTTGGGTGGTCCATAAGTGACCTTAAGGGCATTAGCCCAGCAAGATGCATGCAGAAAATCCTATTGGAGGATGATGCCAAGCCAGTGGTTCAACCACAGAGGCGGCTAAATCTAGCCATAAAGGAAGTGGTGCAGAAAGAGGTCACTAAGTTACTAGAGGCTGGGATTATTTATCCTATTTCTGATAGCCCCTGGGTGAGCCCTGTCCAAGTTGTCCCCAAGAAGGGAGGCATGACAGTGGTTTATAATGAAAAGAATGAACTGGTTCCCACAAGAACAGTTACAGGGTGGCGTATGTGTATTGACTACAGAAGGCTCAATACAGCCACCAGAAAGGATCATTTTCCTTTACCATTCATAGACCAGATGCTAGAGAGACTAGCAGGCCATGAATACTACTGCTTTTTGGATGGCTATTCAGGCTACAACCAAATTGTAGTGGATCCTCAAGACCAAGAAAAAACAGCATTCACATGTCCATCTGGAGTATTTACTTACAGAAGAATGCCTTTTGGTATATGCAATGCACCTGCAACCTTTCAGAGGTGCATGCTCTCTATCTTCTCTGATATGGTAGAGAAGTTCCTGGAAGTCTTCATGGATGACTTCTCAGTATTTGGAGACTCATTCAGCTCCTGTCTTGATCATCTAGCACTTGTCCTGAAAAGGTGCCAAGAGACTAACCTGGTCTTAAACTGGGAAAAATGTCACTTTATGGTGACTGAAAGAATTGTCCTTGGGCACAAAATTTCAAGCAAGGGGATAGAGGTGGATCAAGCCAAGGTAGAGGTAATTGAGAAATTACCACCACCTGCCAATGTTAAGGCAATCAGAAGCTTTCTGGGGCATGCAGGATTCTATAGGAGGTTCATAAAGAATTTTTCAAAAATTGCAAAACCTCTAAGCAACCTGCTAGCTGCTGACACACCATTTGTGTTTGACACAAAGTGTCTGCAGGCGTTTGAGACCCTGAAAGCCAAGCTGGTCACAACACCAGTCATCTCTGCACCTGACTGGACAGTACCATTTGAATTAATGTGTGATGCCAGTGACCATGCCATTGGTGCAGTGTTAGGACAAAGGCATAACAAGCTTCTGCACGTCATTTACTATGTCAGTCATGTTCTAAATGACGCACAGAAGAATTACACAACCACAGAAAAGGAGTTACTTGCAGTGGTTTATGCCATTGACAAGTTTAGATCCTATTTAGTAGGTTCAAAAGTGATTGTGTATACTGACCATGCTGCTCTTAAATATCTACTCACAAAGCAGGATTCAAAAGCCAGGCTCATAAGATGGGTGTTGCTTCTGCAAGAGTTTGATATAGAAATAAGAGACAGAAAAGGGACAGAGAACCAGGTAGCTGATCACCTGTCCCGGATAGAACCAGTAGCAGGAGCGTCCCTCCCTCCTACTGAGATCTCTGAGACCTTTCCGGATGAGCAACTTTTTACCATTCAGGAAGAACCATGGTTTGCAGACATTGCAAATTATAAAGCTGTGAGATTCATACCCCAGGAGTACAGCAGATTGCAAAAGAAAAAACTAATTTCTGATGCAAAGTACTACTTATGGGATGAACCATATCTCTTTAAGAGATACGCAGACGGAATGATCCGCAGATGCGTCCCTAGAGAGGAGGCACAGAAGATCCTGTGGCATTGCCATGGATCACAGTATGAAGGACATTTCGGAAGTGAGCGAACAGCCACTAAAGTCCTCCAATGTGGCTTTTATTGGCCTACTCTGTATAGAGATGCCACAGAGTTTGTGCGTAACTGTGACAGTTGCCAAAGAACTGGTAACTTGCCTCATGGTTATGCCATGCCTTAACAAGGGATCTTAGAGATTGAGTTGTTTGATGTATGGGGTATTGACTTCATGGGTCCTTTCCCACCATCATACTCAAACACTTACATTCTGGTGGCAGTAGACTACGTATCTAAATGGGTGGAGGCAATTGTCACACCCACTAATGATACCAAGACTGTGCTGAAGTTCCTCCAGAAACATATTTTTAGCAGATTTGGTGTTCCCAAAGTACTAATCAGTGATGGGGGAACTCATTTCTGCAATAAACAGCTTTACTCTGCTATGGTTCGATATGGAATTAGCCACAAAGTAGCAACTTCGTCTCATCCACAGACAAATGGGCAGGCTGAAGTCTCTAATAGAGAACTAAAGAGAATTCTAAAATGGACTGTAATTGCCCATAGAAAGGATTGGGCAAAGAGCTTGGATGATGCTCTGTGGGCATACAGAACAGCATTCAAGACTCCTATAGGAACCTCTCCATACCAGCTTGTGTATGGCAAGGCCTGTCATCTGCCCGTGGAACTGGAACATAAAGCCTACTGGGCAACCAGATTCCTAAACCTGGATGCTAAGTTAGCTGGTGAGAAAAGATTGCTCCAGCTAAATGAGCTAGAGGAGTTCAGACTCAATGCTTTTGAAAATGCAAAAAATTATAAGGAAAAAGCAAAAAAGTGGCATGACAAGAAATTGTCACCCAGAGTCTTTGAGCCAGGACAAAAAGTTCTGCTGTTCAACTCTAGGCTCAGATTATTCCCCGGGAAATTAAAATCCTGGTAGAGGGGACCATATGTGATTACAGGAGTGTCACCATATGGATATGTTGAGCTTCAAGATATTGATTCTGACAAAAAGTTCATTGTTAATGGACAGAGAATCAAACATTATCTTGAAAGCAATTTTGAGCAAGAATGCTCAAAACTGAGGCTTGAATGAAGCTCAGTAAAGGTCCAGCTATAGACAATAAAGAAGCGCTTGCTGGGAGGCAACCCAGCCATTAGCAAGTTATTTGTTTTAATTAATACTTGTAGAAGTTTGATCTACATTTTTCTTCAAAGGTTAATCATCAAAATTGAAGGAATTCACAGAGTTATAGAAGGATTCAGTGAAAAAAGCAGAGAAAAGGAGCTTGCTGGTAAGAAAATGCCAGTAAAGGGCATTTTGGGCATTAAACGCCAGTAAAGGTACCATTTTGGGCGTTAAACGCCAGAATGGGTACCATTCTGGGCGTTTAATGCCAGAATTGCAGCATCCTGGGCATTCAGAAAAATGCCCAATGATAAAGGGGTTTCTGGCGTTTAACGCCAGCCCTGGCTGGGCGTTAAACGCCCATAATGGCCAACAATTGGGCGTTAAACGCCAGAATGAATACCATTCTGGGCGTTTAACGCCAGAAAGGCAGGGGGAGGAGATTTTGTTTTCAACTTCAAATTTTTTCAAATTTTCATGTTTTGACTCATAATTTTCTGCATAAACATGTTTCAAACTTTCATCATTCACCCTCAATTTTCAAAAATTCAAAAATTTTCTAAATCTCTTTTCAATTTTCTTTCAAATCCTTCCCAAATTTTCTTCAAAAACTCAATTATCTTCTTAATTTCTTTCCAAATCTTTTTCAACTCATCATATCATCTCTTAATTCTTAGATGCATAACCAAATTTTCAGATTTAACATCTTTATATCTTTTTCAATTAAAAAAATCTCATCTTTTTCATATCATGATTTTATTTTCTTCCATCAATCATATCTCTATATCATATCTCTTTCAAATTTTTCGAAATCCCTCCCCTCCTCCTATAAATATACATTCGGCCATCCCCTCCTCTCCACCATTCGAATTTGCCTCTTCTCCCCTCTCTCCCCTTTCCTTTCTTTTGCTTGAGGGCAAGCAAACCTCTAAGTTTGGTGTGTTTTTCCGTGATCACTGAGCCAAGACTCATTAAGATCATGGCACCTAAGGGAAAACAAACCAAATCAAAAGGTAAGAAAGAGAATACTCCAAAGAGTCTTTGGAATCAAGAGAGGTTCCTAACCAAAGAACATACAGACCATTACCACAAAATAATGGGTCTGAGGTCAGTGATCTCGGAAGTTAAATTCAATTTAAAAGAAGATGAATATCCAGAGATCCAAGAGCAAATTCGAAACAGAGGATGGGAAATTCTAGCCAATCCTGAGACAAAGGTTGGAAGAAACATGGTTCAGGAATTCTACTCAAATCTGTGGCTAACAGATAAGCAGAGAATAACTGGAACCGCCTTTCACACCTACCGAACTATGGTCAGAGGGAGGCTTATTTACTTCCATCTTAACAAAATAAGAGAGGTCTTCAAACTGCCTCAACTACAAGATGATCCAGAATCCTTTAATAGGAGAATGGTGAGAGTAGATAAGGGGTTGGATCAAGTTCTAGAGGACATATGCCTCCCTAGAACTAAGTGGATAACCAATTCAAAAGGTGTCCCAAACCAACTCAAGAGGGGAGATCTCAAACCAGTTGCAAGAGGCTGGTTGGACTTCATTGGGCGTTCTATATTGCCCACTAGCAACCGCTCTGAGGTCACTGTCAAAAGAGCAGTGATGATTCATTGTATTATGCTTGGAAAAGAAGTAGAGATTCATCATTTGATTTCTTGTGAGATTTACACAATTGCAAACAAGAACTCCACTGAAGCCAAACTGGCCTATCCAAGCTTAATTTTTCTGCTATGTAAAGATGCTGGGGTGAGGATGGGAGTAGATAAATTCATCCCAATCGAACACCCAATCACCAAGAAGTCAATGGAAGGACAAGTGCAAGACAACTCCATAAAAAGAAGGGCACAGGAGTTCCTCCCAGAAATTCCTGAAATTGACTATTGGACCCGCCTAGAAGCATCTGTTACCAAGCTGTAAGAAGCTATGGAATAACTTAAGGAAGAACAGCAGAATCAAAACTGCATACTCTGCAAACTGCTAAAGGAACAGGAGAAGCAGGGGTGTGAGCTACAGGAGCTGAAGCGCCAGAAGCTCTCCCTTGAAGGACCAAGCACCCCACAGATTGAGGGAGTATCCACTTCTCAAAATCAAGGTTGTTGAGTCCTAACTCTGTGATAACCTTTATTATTAAGAGTCTATTTTAAGAGTCATTCATTTTTCTGCTTTTAATTTTCTGTCTTCTATTATTATGGGTCTGCTCTTATATTTATTTTTGAGTCTTATTTTTAGTCCATAATCAATAAAATTTAAAGTTTATGTCTTAAAGCTATGAATGTCCCATGAATCCATCACCTTTCTTAAATGAAAAAAATGTGTTCTTAATTGAAAAAGAAAAAGAAGTACATGAATTTCGAATTTTAAAACAGTTTAATTATTTTGATGTGGTGGCAATACTCTTGTTTTCTGAATGAATGCTTGAACAGTGCATATTTTTGAATTTGATTGTTTATGAATGTTAAAATTGTTGGCTCTTGAAAGAATGATAGAAAAAGGAGAAATGTTATTTGATAATCTGAAAAATCATAAAATTGATTCTTGAAGCAAGAAAAAGCAGTGAAAAGCTTGCAAAAAAAATAATAATAATAAATAAAAGAAAGAGAAAGAAAAAGAAAAGCAAGCAGAAAAAGCCAATACCCCTTTAAACCAAAAGGCAAGGGTGATAAAAAGGATCCAAGGCTTTGAGCATCAGTGGATAGGAGGGCCCACAGGAATAAAATCCTGGCCTAAGCGGCTAAACCAAGCTGTCCCTAACCATGTGCTTGTGGCGTGAAGGTGTCAAGTGAAAACTTGAGACTGAGCGGTTAAAGTCGTGGTCTAAAGAAAAAGAGTGTGCTTAAGAGCTCTGGACACCTCTAATTGGGGACTCTAGCAAAGCTGAGTCACAATCTGAAAAGGTTCACCCAGTTATGTGTCTGTAGAATTTATGTATCTAGTGGTAATACTGGAGAACAAAATGCTTATGGTCACGGCCAAGACTCATAAAGTAGCTGTGTTCAAGAATCAACATACTTAACTAGGAGAATCAATAACACTATCTGGATTCTGAGTTCCTATAGAAGCCAATCATTCTGAACTTCAAGGGATAAAGTGAGATGCCAAAACTATTCAGAGGTAAAAAGCTAAAAGCCCCGCTCATCTAATTAATACTGATCTTCATAGATGTTTTTGGAATTCATTGTATATTCTCTTCTTTTTATCCTATTTGATTTTTAGTTGCTTGGGGACAAGCAACAAATTAAGTTTGGTGTTGTGATGAGCGGATAATTTATACGCTTTTTGCACTATTTTTAGTATGTTTTTAGTATATTTTAGTTAGTTTTTATTATGTTTTTATTAGTTTTTAAATAAAAATCACTTTTCTGGACTTTACTATGAGTTTGTGTGTTTTTCTGTGATTTCAGGTATTTTCTGGCTGAAATTGAGGGACCTGAGCAAAAATCTGATTCAGAGGCTGAAAAAGGACTGCAGATGCTGTTGGATTCTGACCTCCCTGCACTCGAAGTGGATTTTTTGGAGCTACAGAATCCTAATTGGCGCATTCTCAATAGCGTTGGAAATTAGACATTCTGGGCTTTCCAGCAATATATAATAGTCCATACTTTTCCTGAGATTTGATGGCCCAACCAGGCGTTCCAAGTCAGCTCAAGAATTCTGGCATTTAACTCCAGAACTGGCACAAAAGCTGGAGTTAACCGCCCAAACTGGCACAAAAGCTAGAGTTTAACTTAAAAAAAATTCTCTACACATGAAAGCTTCAATGCTCAGCCCAAGCACACACCAAGTGAGCCCCGGAAGTGGATTTTTACACTAAACACCCTAGCTTACTCATTTTCTATAACCCTAGGTCACCAGTTTACTATAAAAACTACTTTTAGTGATTCATCTTGTACCTCATGACGCTTTACACGTTTCATATTGTATCTTCTACGGCATGAGTCTCTAAACCCCATTGTTGGGGTGAGGAGCTATGCTGTTCTTCATGAATTAATCCAATTACTACTGTTTTCTATTCTATCACGCTTGCTTCTATTCTAAGATATTCATTCGCACTTCAACCTGATGAATGTGATGATCCTTGACAATCATCATCATTCTCACCTATGAACGCGTGCCTGACAACCACCTCCGTTCTACATGCAATCAAGCTTGAATGTGTATCTCCTGGGTTTCTAATCTAAGATTGGAACCTTCGTGGTATAGGCTAGAATTATTGGCGGCCATTCCTGAGATCCAGAACGTCTAAACCTTGTCTGTGGTATTCTGAGTAGGATCTGGGAAGGGATGACTGTGACGAGCTTCAAACTCGCGAGTGTTGGGCGTAGTGACAGGCGCAAAAGGATCAATGGATCCTATTCCGACATGATCGAGAACCGACAGATGATTAGCCGTGCGATGACAGCGCATTTGGAACATTTTCACTGAGAGGACGGGAAGTATCCATTGACAAAGATGATGCCCAACATAAAGCTTGCCATGGAAGGGGCCTTGCGTGCATGAAGAAGAAGACAGTAGGAAAGCAGAGATTCAGAAGACAAAGCATCTCCAAAACCTCAACCTGTTCTCCATTACTACAAAACAAGTATTTATTTCATGTTCTTTTACTTTTTACAATTAAATCTGAGAATTATTGATATCCTGACTAAGAGTTACAAGATAACCATAGCTTGCTTCAAGCCGACAATCTCCGTGGGATCGACCCTTACTCACGTAAGGTATTACTTGGACGACCCAGTGCACTTGTTGGTTAGTTGTGCGGAATTCCAAAAGTGTGATTCTGATTTCGTGCACCACCAACCAAAGATTCAATTGGGGTAATTAATTGTTTTTCCGCTTAAGGCTAGTGATGTGGTAAAATATAGAACAAAAAGGGATTAAAAGGCTCAAAGTGGCAAACAAAGGTGATTGAAAGGGTAGGCTATTTAGGATAAGTGAGCTAATGACAAATGATGGCCTCAATCATATATATGCATGTAAATACACTAAACAATGGACATATAGAATGAAAAAAAGCAAAGGTTGCAATCATAGAGAAGAAAGCACACAAGAATAAAATATTATGGTTGAATAATGTAACCATATAATTAAGCTCAAATCTCACAGGTTGTGTGTTCTTAGCTATAATTCATGTTCCAATTTACAATCTCCAAACAAGTTTAACAAAAATTTTCAATTTAAATTAGTGAAATACTATAAAAAAGGGTCTTGAAAAGAAATTTATTACTTTAATAAAGTAGTGGTAAAATATGCACCAAATCAACAATCATGCAATCAAACATGCAAATGCAACAACTAATTTAATAAAGAAAATTAAACATTGGTGTTGAGAAGGAATAACTAACCCACGAAAATCGGTATCGACCTCCCCACACTTAAAGATTGCACCGTCCTCGGTGCATGCTAAGATGTGCAAGAGGACGGGTTGCTACAACTGATGATTTTCTCCAAAGAATGTGCGTAGGGACTTGTGTGTCTCTCCCATATAAATGTCTTCCGGTTCCCTTCCTGGTGGCCATCCTGAAAGAAAAAGGGAAGAAAAGTAACCCAAAAACAAAGATAAAAAACAAATAAAATATGGTTGGGTTAATGCCAAATAATGAGGGTCTCAATTACATGGTAGCTACAACATGCAAGTGAGAAAACAGTAGGAGCACATGGCATATCAATAGTGCAAAAAGTGCAACAAAGGGGAAGAGACAGTAGATAATGAAAGACAATATAAATTCATGTCAATGTAAAAGGAATAAAGGTATCATAAAAGATTGGCATTGACAGATAATTAATATCACCTAACAGTGTAAAACAAGTCACTAAGCACCAAAATAATACCAAAAAAGATATAACAGTTGAATAAGAACATTTAACACCAACGGAGAAAATAATAAACGTAGAAAAGAAAATAAAAGTATGCACAAAAATAAAATGCAATGAATGAAAATAAGCAAATAAATTGAGTAAAATAGAATGAAAGTGAAGAAGGATGAGAAGTTAAAGAGATGAAGAAGAAAAAAGTAAAAAGGGAGGAGGAAAGAAGGAGAAAAGAGAGAAGAAAGGGGACGTGACGCGTACGCGTGATAGTGAAAACTGAGTTGGCCATTTGATGCGTTAGCGTTGCCCACGCATACCCGTGGGTGGTCTGAAAATGAAATGACGTGCATGCGTCAGGGAGGCATACGCGTGGGGTGATTTTGTGCCTCTAGCACAGTTCCAGCGTGAGGGCAGCACAACTCTTGGGTCAAACACCCATTTACACGGATTGCTATATCCACGCGTTCGCGTGCTTGACTCGTACGCGTGGATTTCCCAGGTTGCAAAATGACGCGCACGCGTCGTAGACACGTACGCATGGCTCGAGTTGTGCGCAGAGCACGCCAACCGCACAACTCCATCACAACTTTCTATTCGTTGGATGGGATAGCAAAATTGGGAATCAGCGCACACGCGTTGCCTACGCGCACGTGTGGGTTGGCTTTTTTTTTTTAAAGCAGTATTCATAATGCAAAATGCAGATGCTGATGCAGACATTATGAATGAACACTAAGAAGAATAGAATAAAATAAAACTAAGAATAAAACAAAACAAAATAAAACTAAGACTGAAAAAGAACGATCATACCTTGGTGGGTTGTCTCCCACCTAGCACTTTTAGTTAAAGTCCTTAAATTGGACATTTGGTGAGCTCCCTATCATGGTGGCTTATGCTTGAACTCATCCAGGAATCCCCACCAATGTTTACGATTCCAATAATCTCTGGGGTCCCAAACTAGGCATATAAAGCCTTCGAGCAAGTTAAAACAAGTGACAAAGCTCCAAGAGTGTTAATTGTTAGAAAAAATTTCGGGGTCCCAAACCTTGCTTTTGCACCCGTTTTTGCTTTGATCTACATTGTTCCAACCGGGTGGCACGCAATCTGAATTCTCACTGAGACATCTAAACAACCGCCAAGACCCATTCAATTGAGACTTATCCCAACCATTACACTTAGACTTGGAGCGTGCAACCATATTGAACCTTGCAGGACGACGCCCACCACTAACCATCTCTCTCTTACTCTTAAAGCCACAAATAGCTCTAAGTTGACCATCTGTCTCAAGTAAACCATATTCAAGTGGAATGAGAAAGCTAAGGGATATGAATTTTAACCACTTGGATGTTGTATTGGATGGTAATGGCCTTGGGGGAGAGGTCTCCAACAGCTTTGGCAAGGTGAATTCAAGCTCTATTCCCTTGCGCTCTTCCTTGACAACTTCCACCTCTTTGCAAGCTTCTTCAATTTCAATCCTTTTTCATCAATTTTATCTAACTCCTCTCAATCACTTAAATCATAAATGGGAGGATGGGATAAATCTACCTGCACATTGCTTTCTATCTCATCGGGAGAATGTTCTTCAAGTTCAAAGGATTCACCACCAAGAAGGTTTGATGCATGATCTTCATCACCAATGGAACTCAACTCTTGCTTCATTCCTTCCAAGTCTTCATTCAACAATTGTTTTGGAGGTTGGGCACCCTCCTCAACATCAAATTCAAATGTCTTGGAAGGAGGCTCTATGACTTGAGTTTTCCATGGAGGTTTCGCATCTCCTAAGTCCTCAACCACTTCCTCTTCTTTGATAATTTCGGCGTTCTCCACTTGCTCTAGTACAAAATCCAGCTCCTACTTGTTGACTTCCACCTCTTGACAACTTTCTTCAAGGGTCTCTCCTACCTCCACCTTTAGGGCCTCCTCTAGCTTCTTGTAAAGTATGAATTCGTGAAACCGATCCCTTCTCTCTTGTTCCGGGTCAGTAGCATAATTGGGATCATGTTACTCTTGGATTGATGGATGTGGGTGCTCTTCCATGGAGGGTGGTGATGGGATGGAGAGATCATTATGGGTTTGAAAAGGAGGTGCACTAGAGCTTGAGGGTTGATTTTTAGAGGTATTCAATGATCTAAGCTGGGAGACGAGAGTGTGTATAGCAGAAGTTAGACCGGTAAGTATGCTCTCCAAGGTCTTTTGTCCGTGTGTAAAAGATTGAAGCATCTCGTCATATGAAGAGGAAGGGGGGCAATTGTTTTGGGATTGGGGTGGTTCTATGTATGGCTCACAAGGCTCTTGGTATGGTGGGTAAGGATTAGGGTCATATGGGGATGTTTGGTAGTAAGGTGCTTGTGACTATGATGGTTCAAAATTATGTTGAGGAGGGGGTTCATAGGTATTTTGTGGTGGGTGTTGATTGTCACGAAGAGGTCCACCATAACCATTGTCTTGGTACGCATCATAGAATGATTGTTGCCAAGAGAGTTAATCAAATCCTTGTGGTTCTTCCTATCTTTGATTGCCCCATCAATGACCCAAGCTTTCATTGTAATCTCCTCTTCCTATAACATGATTGTAACCAAACTCATAGACAAAGGGGTGAGAATTCATGGTAGTAAGAGAAATAAAAACTAATAAAAAATAATGAAAATAAACTCCTAAAACTAGAAACACTAACGAAGAAACAAAAAAGCAAGATTATTCACAATATTCACAATAACCAATAATAAGGCACACGTTTGCAATCTCCCAGCAACGGCGCCATTTTGACGAACAGATTTTTGCTAGTAAAGAATTCACAAATAAGTTCTCGTTGCAAGTATAGTTTCTAAACTAACAATAATCCTTTCGTACAAAAACTTGTTTGTCACTAAAGCAAACCCAATAAAAATAATAACCGAATTATTTAAACCTCGGGTCGTCTCTCAAGGAATTGCAAGGAGGTGTAGTTATTATTAGTTATGGAAAAGTATATTTTTGGGTTTTTGAAAGGTCAAACAAGGAATGTAAATGATAAGAAAGTAAACTAATAATTAAGTGAACTCTTGGCAAGGTATGAGAATTAGACGTCATATCCTAGTTATCCTTTTCAATTGTGATGAGAATTGTTTGTGGCTCCCACTTAGTTAACCCTTACTAAATAAAGGAAAGTCAAGTGGACTAATCAATTTGATTCCTCAAGTCCTAGTCAACTCATAAGGAAAGACTAGCTTAGAGGGATCCAAATCAACCAGCAAATTCCAATTATCAGCCAACAAAAGAGTTTGATAACTCAAGCATCTCCAATTACTCAACCAAAGCTAAGAATGTAAAAAGTTAAATTAAAATAATAAATATGAAATACCTCAAATTGCATTAAATAAAGAAATCAAATCTAACATGGAGTTCATAAACCAAATTAGGAAAATAAACAAACTATAATGATAGAATGAATAAAAGTAGAAGAATAACTGAAATTAAAGGAACATTGAACCTGAAATTGAGAAGAAATAAACCTAAAACTAGGAGAAATCCTAAAACCTAGAGAGAGGAGAGAGTCTCTCTCTCTAGAAAACTACATCTAAAACCTAAATTGTGAATAATGAGAAGTGTTATCTGTTGAGTCTCTACTTGTCACCAGGCTTTAGTCTGTGTTTCTGGGCTGAAAACTAGGTCAAAAACAGCTCAGAAATCGCGCCCAGCGATTTCTGATACGTCCAGCATGTGGCTCTGTCACGCGTACGCATCATCCACGCGTAGGCATGGATTGAACTTTTGCCAGGTCACGCGTACGCGTGATCCACGCGTGCGTGTCACCTAACAGCATAGCAACTATGGTAAATTATATATCATTTCGAAGCCCTGGATGTTAGCTTTTCAACGCAACTGAAACCGCCTCATTTGGACCCTTGTAGCTTAAGTTATGTTCAGTTAAGTGCGAAGAGGTCAGGCTGGACAACTTAGCAATTCCTTCAACTTCTTGTATTCCTTCCACTTTTGCATGCTTCCTTTCCATCCTCTAAGCCATTCCTGCCCTATAAACCCTGAAATCACTTAACACATATTAAAGCATCAAATGGTAATAAAAGAGGATTAAAATTAGTAATTTAAGGCCAAAGAAGCATGTTTTCAATCATAGCACAGAATTAGGAAGGAAAGTGTAAAACATTCGAATTATATGAATAAGTGAGCAGAGAGTTGATAAAAACCACTCAAATTAGTACAAGATAAACCATAAAATAGTGGTTTATCAGGTTCTAAATAACTTAATTCCATCGCTAGCTAGCCCTAATCTTATATTACGAGATTCTTTAGCAAAATCAGGATGAAGCCTGTCAAAGTCTTTCCATGATTGGCCATCAGCTGGGTGTCTTAACTTTCCATCCTTTGAACGATGTTCATCGTGCCACCTTAATGATTCAGCTGTTTTTGAACACAGGAACAGCTTATTAAGCCTTGGAATCAAGGGAAAATGCCTTAAAACCTTCGGAGGCACAACTTTTTTCTTCAACTTATCAACTTCTGTATCTACCTCAACATTTTCTATGTACCTGAAAGCTCCACAAATTGGACAAATTCATCATCTTCATATGTATCCCGGAACAGAACACAATCGTTGAGACAAGCATGAATTTTATTATAACCAAGTCCTAAATCTTTTACCATGGCCTTGATTTTATTGAAAGAATCAGGAATATTCAAATGAGGAATCGCTTCTTTCTGTAATTCAAGTAGGGCAGTAAAGGATGCGTTGCTCCAACCATTAAGAGTCTTCAACAAATACAGTCGGATAACGAATAATAATGTCGAAAATTTTTTACAGCCAGGATATAACTGTTGTTTTCCTTCTTCAAGCAAGTTATAAAACTTTTTTGCATCTTCGTTTGGCCCATCACCATCTTTATCTCCTTCAAGCATATGCCAAAACGGCTCGTTTAGCAGCCCATGAATGTCGTCGACAAATCCTTCATGGACTTCAACCTCATCGGAATCACTATCCATGTGAGTTATCCTTTCGCCGTGATGAACCCACACAGTGTAACCTTTTTGAAATCCCTTACTTCTTAAATGATCATAAACTTCATCCCTTCACCCCCAACTAAAGTTATTACATATAGAACAAGGACAAAGAATTTCTTGTCCTTGTGGTCTACCTTTAGAAAAGGTAAAATCCAAAAATGAATTAACACCATGTTGGTAACCCTCAGTATGTCTTGGTAAACTAGTCCACCCTTTGTCCATTACTTTGTCAACTAAAATAAAAGACACAGACATATGTTTTAGACTAACTATAAGTGATTTTTTCAATCAAGAGCTTATTGCTTCTAAAGAATTTCTAGAAGTCAACCACACGTGTTCAAAAGAGAACATCTCAACCAATCATGAGACTAACAATTTGTATCTAACAAACTATGCAAAGAAGCTTAAGCAATCAATTAATCACTAAATATTCTTAACAATTAAATGTTCAAAAAAAATTAAAAAAGATAATATATTATATGATTTACCTGTAGTGTAGCTCAATGTCTAAGGTAGTTGCAGCTACCTTTTTCTAGTTTTAAAGAGACAAACTACAACAGCAACAAAGAATAAAAATATAAGTAATTCATAACCAGATTTTTTAACAAAAAATTCACTTTTAAAATCAGTTTTTAGAAATCTTATTTTCAAAAGTGATATATAACTAAAAAATCAAACAGTACCCAACTGGCCAAAATTGGGTTAAAAAATTAAAACAAAAACCATAGCTAACATGCTAAGCATATCTCTATAAATAGCCATTGGATAGAGATAAACAAAGATGTAAAACATAAACATAGAATATTCTCACTGCATTTTTCACCATCCAAAAATTTTGTGAAGTTTGTATAAAAAAAAAAACATAGATTATTATTAGCAATAGAGTTGCCCCAGTTATCCCAAAAGAAAATTTATGTACTAAAAAAAGGGATAAGCAGTTAAGCACAATAGAAAGAAGGAAACTATTACTAACACTCATCAAAAATACCCATCATCCATAAAAAATACCCAACATTCAACATTTAACACTCATCTTGCTCATGTTCACAAACATCACCACTTTCCTTTCTTCTTCTTAAATCCAAAAAAAATGCCCAACAGCCAATCAAGCCCTAACTATTACTAGCAGTTAAACACAATAGAAAGAAGGAAACTATTACTAACAGTTTATATTTGTTTTCAATAATTAATTAGATGAATCAACCACTTAACTATATTTATGGAATTGATTCAGTTGACTCTAATAAGATTTTCTCAATGTTGAGTTCGTTAAAAATTCTGCTTCTTTTATGTAAGAGTAGAAAAACCTGTTAGAACCAACTGAACCAATCTCATGAACACGATTAAGCTATTGAATACTTCAATTAATTAAAAACAAATTTAAAGCACTAGGCACGTGTCACATCCTCCTGTACAGTACTAACAGAAACTAGTTTTTGCCATCTCTATACAAATGATGTCCTATTTTTGGAGTATTTGAAATTCTCAGTTCACAAGTACGCAGTTCAAATTCAAACCAAAAAATTAGGGAAGAACACTCATCAAAAATACCCATCAGCCAACAAAAATACCCAACATTCAACAATCAACATTCAACACTCATCTTGCTCATGTTCTCAAACATCACCACTTTTCTTTCTTCTTCTTAAATCCAACAAAAATACCCTACAGCCAATCAAGCCCTAACTATTACTAGCAGTTAAGCACAATAGAAAGAAGGAAACTATTACTAACATTTTAGACTTGTTTTCAAAAATTAATTAGAGTAATCAACCACTTAACTGTATTTATGGAATTGATTCAGTTGACTCTAATAAGATTTTCTCACTGTTGAGTTTGTTAAAAATTCTGCTTCTTTTATGTAAGAGTAGAAAAACCTGTTAGAACTAACTGAACCAATCTCATGAACATGATTAAGCTATTGAATACTTCAATTAATTAAAAATAAATTTAAAGCACTAGGCATGTGTCATATCCTCCTGTACAGTACTAACAGATTTGCCATCTCTATGCGAATGATGTCCTATTTTTGGAGTATTTGAAATTCTCAGTTCACAAGTACACAGTCCAAATTCAAACTAGAAAATCAGAGAAGAACACTCATCAAAAATACCCATCAGCCAACAAAAATACCCAACATTCAACATTCAACATTCAACACTCATCTTGCTCATGTTCACAAACATCACCACTTTTCTTTCTTCTTCTTAAATCCAACAAAAATACCCAACAGCCAATCAAGCCCTAACTAAGCAATAGAAAATTAGAGAAGAACACTTACCTCAGATGACAACCCACCGATGCAGTGAAGCAGCAGCAGCAAAGCAGAAGCAGCGAAACACAACCCAGTGAAGCAGAAGCAGCGAAGCAGAAAAGGGGAGAAGCAGCGAAGCAGAAGTAGAACAGGGGAGACGCAAGGATGCCATGGAGAATGGAGAAGCACTGAAGCTGCAGAGAGGGGAGAAGCAGCGATGCCGCAGAGAGGAGAGACTCAGTGACGCCGGGAAGGAGGAAGCAGTGACGATTTTGGGAAGGACGCAGCGACGATGATGGTGCGACGATGGTGAGTTGCGATTTAGGGCTTCCTGATGGTGCGATTTCGGGCTTCATGGTGAGCTCCGGTTCGATGACGTCTCTGATTCTGAAGGCGTGGGTCTCATATTTTGAGCTGCGATTTAGGGATTCCTGGAGGGAGCATGAGCATTCTTCGCGGTTTCGAAGAGAAGAGGAAGAGTCTAATTAATAAACAATAGATATATAATAAACGATAGAAATAATTAATAAACAATATATATATATATATAATATATTTATTCTAAAATTATTTTAATTTTATTTTTTATATTAATATTTGTTATATATTTATAATAAAAATAAATAATATTTATTATAAATTTATTTTAACTTTATGTTTTCAAAATATAATATTTTTTATAATTTATACTAATAATATATAATATTTATTATAATATTATTTTAATTTTATTTTTTAAAATAATATTTGTTATTTATTTATAACAATAGTTTTTGAGTATTTTATAAATTCAGTATTTATAGAAAAATAGTTTAAATTTATATAATTATCTGAAATTTATTGGTATTGTTTAATTTGTATAATTATTTAAATAATATTAGAAAATGGTTGTTTCATAAACAATTGTTGTAATGGTTGTAAAACCGTTCTTTAAAATAGTCAAAGAGAACGGTTTTTTTATTGTTACTATAGCATAATGAAAAAATGAACTTCAACATCAACACTGTAAAAATCGTTGTCTAAGACCATCTAATAGAACGGTTTTAAAGTGTAGCCTTTCGGCAACGGTTTTAATGTGTTTCTTTTGTACATTTCTTTAAACAACAAAAAAAACCGTTGCTTAAAAATAAATCCTGGTAACGGTTATAAAACCGTTCTTTAAAATAGTCAAAGAGAACGGTTTTAATTTGTTGCTATAAAATAATGAAAAATTGAATTCAACAGTAACACTACAAAAAACCATAATAAAGCTAGTGAGTATAACAGTAGTTGACAACAGTATCTCCTAATCTCTCCCAAAAGAAACATAAGAGCCTCTATAGGCAAGTTCAGAAGAGTTCAATATATAATAAAGCTTTTCAAAATAAAAGTGGAGAGATTCTAAGAAAATATAAAGTAGAGAATATAAAAATTTTCGCCATCTCTCAGATGAACCACAGCTCACTTCTGAGCACCTGGACCTGTATCTGAAAAACAAGAGATATATACGGAATGAGAACCCCCGACCCATGGGTTCCCAGTACGGTAAAAGTGCCAAATAAATACAATGCATTGTAATAAAAACTCACTAAGCATCCTAAACTTTCTTTTACCAAATATTCATCCTATGTTCTCGCTAATCCATAAATAGGAAACTGTCATAAGGGAATGCTAAATCTGGTTCATATTCCTCATGCTTTCCAACTTTCTAACTCTTCGACGATTCACAATCAGAATTGTAAACGAAACCATCCCCAGCCATTCTGTCTCAGCAATTCTATATCATTACCTCATATCCTCATCTAGAGCAAGTGAAATCACTTCACTGCGTCTACCCAGGGAACTCAAATTATCTCATTCTCTACCTGGAGCAAGTGAAATTACTTCACTGCGTCTACCTAGGGAGCTCAATTACCTCATTCAATAATCATCATTATTATTCAATTACATCATCAACTTATCTCATCAAGAACAGCCCTCAGCGTCCACCGACACCAGCGTCCACCGACACCAGCATGAGGGACCTCTCAGTTGTACAAACACAAGCAATACAGGCAAGCAATACACAATTAAAGTACAAGTAGAACAAGTAGCACATAATCAGATAACATAGCATATATGATATAGCAATCCAAAACAAATAGGAAAACCCAAACAATTCAAACATATGCAAATGATGTATGCCTGCCCTATGGATGATGAGTCTCATCTGTCGGTTATAAAGCTAACCTGACAAGTCCTGGTAGCTAACCATTGGACTGTCCCTCTGTCGTGCATCCCCAACTCGAGTTCTTCACAATCATAATCATAATCACACAACACCCACACTGGTTTTTATCCACGGGGATGAGCTCATCTAGAAATTTTACAGTGTTCGGCCACACTTATGACATAGGATCAACAGAATCTCGGATCTCAACCTGGAGCAAGTGGAGCCGTCCCACTGCATCTATCCAAAAAAAATCTGAAACTCAGATAATTTCACAAATATCAAATCAACCTCGACTGGGAGCAAGTGGGGGCCAACCACTGCATCTACCCCAGGAGTTGCAAACCAAACTCGGAGCAAGTGGAATCTATGCCACTGCATCTACCCAGGCAGGTATATCTCACCACATCCTGGAGCAAGTGGATTAATGCCACTGCATCTACCCAGGTAGGTATATCTCACCACATCCCGGATCCAGTGGATCAATGCCACTGCATCTACCCAGGCAGGTATATCTCAGCACATCCCAGAACAAGTGGGGCGAAACCACAACCCTTGCGTCCACCCAGGGAGCCTCTATACTAACCAACCTGGAGCAAGTGGAGCGCAACCACAACCCTTGCATCTACCCAGGAGGTACGATCTCATATGCCTAGGAGGAACTAAGGAGGGGATCCTAACCTTCCACCATCTCGCTGGGGGCGATTTTACAATACCAGGAGGAACAAGGAAGGGGATCCTCACCTTCCTTCATCTCTCTAGGGTCGCACTTTTGAGAAAGAGAGCTCAAGATAAAACAATCATTCAAAGCCATATTTTCATTTCCAGTCATAAATCAATATTTATCATAGTCATCCGGCTCATAACATAACCCATAACCAGCCAATAATCATTATTAAATACAGCCCTTTTGGCTCACGGCATACACCGCACTTCCATCATCACCCTCAGCAACTCATACAATTCTCATTAATCACAATTCATCATTACTCCCCCTTTAATTCACCCTCAAGCTACCGCCCTTCCTAGTCCCTTCTCATTTCTAGGCATACTATAAGGATTTAGGACTTAAAGGGTGAGAATGGAGGCTTAAAAGTCTGAAATTCGGCTTTAAGAAAACTCAAAATCAATTTTTGCTGAAAACGGTGTCACACGTGCGCGTCATTCACGCGCATGCATGGAAAGTAGAAAAAGGAAGTGACGCATGCGCGTCGTTCACGAGTACACGTGGGTGTGTTTTGTGCCCCTCTCACAAAACCAGCACAATACCAGCGCAACTCTCTGATTTTCTTCTGGGCACTTGCATCAATAGAGCGAAGCATACGCGTTGGCCATGCGCACGCGTGAAAGAGTAAAAATCGTGAGTGACGTGTGTGCGTCAGCCATGCGTGCACGTCGGAATGATCGTTGAAATGAACTTTCATAAAAATCCGGTTTTGAAGAATTCCTAACTCCGAGGGCCGAGTTACGGACCGCTGAAGTTGGTCAAAAATCAGTTTTTACCCAAAAACAGAAATCACCAATTATTCCAATGTTCACAAGTCAAATTCATTTCCACTCATCCAAATGACCACAACCCAACCACATTCACATAATTACACTCAACCGAAACCAAACCTACCTCATCTACACAATTCAATTCAATTTCGTCACCTTCCACTCCAAAATTCCTAATTTCTTATTATTCCACATTCCTCCCTTTTATTCACACACTAAATATTCAATATCCATTCAATCTCATATGACATCACACAATACACACATCACTTACCTTCCTTACCTCTTTCTAGCCTTCGGCCCAAGATTCACAGCCTCTGACCCAAATTCACAATTTAAATGCATATTCCACAAACTAATATTCATTATCGAATTCATCGATTCTCAACACACCAAACATACAAATTCACACAATTCTCAACCCAATCATTAATTTATATTACATATCAACTATACATATTAGTACCAACCATTTACATAATCCAAACTTAATCCTAGGGGCATCTAGCCTAGGAATTCTCATCACACCCCACGGTACTTAAATGAAACTTAAACAGTATCTTTTGTAGCCAAAATAATTGAGCTTCTCCTTGAGAGTCTCCACCAACCCTTAGCTCCAAGCCACACCAAGGCGCCACAAGCAATATCAATCTTCCAATTGTGTACCAAAATCACCCAATACTCTAACATAATCAATTTTTACACTTATAATCAACCTAGAGTTCATGAAATTGATAAATCACAAGGGTTAGAGGGTTTCTTACCTTAACGTATGAAATTGGCTGATGGAACTCACCAATGGCTCATACTAGAGCACTCCTAAACAACCAAAATCATAAGATTTCCTCAAAACCCAAATCAAATTCAAATTTAAAGAGAAAAACAAAAACTGAGTAGAGGATAGTAGAATACTCACCACAAAACTTAGATATAATTGTAGAGAATGAGAAAAGTGATGCGTGGCCGCAAATGGCTCGTCAATCGGAGTTCCAAAGAGCAAGTTATAGTGATTTGAAGTTTGATGAAGTTAGGATTTTCTCTCTTCTTCCCCTCTTTTCCATTTCAGCGCCCCTACCCTCTTTCTTTAGGGTTAATGAGCTGAAATGCTCATAACTAATATTTATATATGTTGGGTTTTGGGCTCACTTGGGCCCGGTTCACTTGGTTTAGTCCGTTGGCCCAATTTTGGGCCAAAACCTCTAAGATTAGAGTTTTAAATCGTATTTTAAATATTTCTATCTTTCCAAATTATAAATTCTTATTTCTTAAAACTATTCACTTCTAATTAATTTTCTCAACCACAGTACCGAACAGATCGCATCCGGTACTGCCGGTCAAATTTTCAGTGCGCATTTTTATTTAGAAATCTATGTTTTTCGACTCAAAAAATTTCATTGAGTCCAAATATCATATTTAAATTATCAAATTCCGATTTCTAAATTTTCTAACCATATTCGCTCCTATTTAATTTATTATTTAATTAATTACGATTTGACCGGGTTATACATTCTACCCCACTAACAGAAATTTTTGTCCTCGAAAATTCCAGCCTTGACCGCGAGTACGTGAGCGTAGTCTGCCTTCAGAAATCATCCATTCTCTTTCTTCAATCAACCTTCAAAATTCGGGATTTTAAATCTGGTTCTTGTTTGACCAAGAAGTGTAGAGCAGCAAAGATGAGTTTACTCAGTGATACTCCCAAGTAATAACTTTAACCGTTGATTCACAGCAGAGATTATCAACCATCATTTTCTTCATTTTTCTTTTAATGGTGTTGCAGAGAGTAGGAGAAGAAGTGAAGAAATCAACTTGCATGCAAGTGAAAATTATTTACCTTTAATTTCTGACTTAGCTTAACATGCTTTGATTTGGGCGATTAGACTTTTACTTTCTTGGTTAACCTTTCTCTTTCTTTCTTCTCTACTATATGAATATGAGGATGAAGCTCTCTCTCTCTCTCTCTCTCTCTCTCTCTCTCTCTCTCTCTCTCTCTCTCTCTCTCTCTCTCTCTCTCTCTCTCTCTCTCTCTCTCTGTGTACACTTGTGAACTCTTGCTAAGATTTTATTCAATGATGCTTGGTAATTATTGGGCTTGGTTTGTGGATCAATATTCCATTCAGCATACTTGAGTCTGTTAAGCTTCATTACTTTAGGCTGCTACATAATCATTCGGACCTGCATCACTCAAATGAAACAATTTAAATCCAATTAGGTGTTTAACCCAATAACTCAATGTTTGCTATCATCATTAAATAAATTAAATTCTAAACTCAACAGGTTTTGAATTGTTGGAGACAGTATGTGTGATTGTTGGAGAAAAATATATATGATACAAAATCACAATTTTCAAAAATTGTCTTAATCTAAATTATATGTCACGTATTCAAAACTAGGGTAATAAAAAATCACGTGTTTGTGTCGTACGCTTTAAAAACGCATGTCTAGTCAATTTAGAAAATCATGTGAAAAACTTTTCAAGGATAATTTGGATATAAGCTCTGTCAAATCAGTAAACGAATTCAAAATGGGATTAACACACCTGTCAGCACTACTAATCCTTTAGGGATGAAGAATAAAATACTCAATCATAAACAGATCAATGCAAGCTTTAAAACAGAAGAAGACTTAAATTAATAATTCATAGAAAAATAGAAACAAAGCCCTAACCCTTTAACAAAAGATTAGTGACTCATAGAGAATACAAAAATAAAGTAAAAGAAAGGAAGAAGAAGAAAAAGGATCCGAAGATCCTCCCCCTCCTGGAAAAAATTATATTTGTACGTACACATAAGGTGTGCGTATGCACAACTTGGCAAACTTTCATAATTTGTGCGTAGGCATGGGACGCACAACGTGAATTTTTCTTCTCGGGCGTAGCACGCACTACTCCAGCATGGGATGTCTTCCTTCAATGTGTGGCATGCCCTGTTTATCTTGGATAGAGCATGACACGTCCTAGCCTGTCCCACAAATCTACAAACCTTTTATTTTTTTCTGACATTTTCAATTTAAATTTAAAAATTAGTACTTATAAGAGTACATACAAAATTTTAAAAATTTGACAATTTTTAATTTTTTTATGTACTCTCTTGAGTATTAATTTTTAAATTTAAATTATATATAACATTTTATTTGTTGTATAGCCATTTATCATACTGAGAATATCAGAAAAAATAAAAGATTTATAAATTTGTAGAAGAGATTAACTGTTTAATTTTGCAACGTGAAAATAGAAAGTACTTATGAGTGAAAACACAATAATAAGAGAAGTAGTTATTAATGATTTTTTTTATGAGATATAAATCACTTGCAATTAATTTTTTAAGAACATAGGTCTCGTGAATTGCAACTATTCTAATTTATCACTAATTTTTTTAATTAAAATTATATTATATCTAAATTTTACTTGTAAATTAATCTAATTTGATCTAAATAGAAATAAATTATATTGTTTTTATTTTTGTAAATCAATTTAAATCATACTATAAATATTGTTTTAATTGTAATATTTTTTTTATAATAATATATGCTATAAATGATATATGTGTATTTTTTTTAATTTTATATATTTCGTTTATAGTATAATTAAAATATAAATAATATTAATTTCTTTACATTATAAACAAAATATATAAAAAAATAAAATTAATAAATATGCTACAAATTATTTATATTTATAAATAAAATATTTAAATTATTTATTTTAAAAAAACCTCCACAAAAAAGGCAACCTTAGAAACTATTGATATTCTACTAGTTTCTTATAGCCAGCCCCTTATTGGACTTTAAGCATAGGGTTTCTGGTTTTGACGGGAGAACGGTGGCTAATGTTTTTTATATTATAATAAATTGTGTGAATACCTCAATATATAATTATTTTAGTGTAAGTAAATTTTACACTAATATAATAAATATTATTATAAAAATTTTATAATTATTTTTATATAAAGATGCATCTTTTTATTATTAAATAATAAATTGTAGAATTTAATTTAATATGTTATAAAAATATTATTTTTTTTAACGTATAACCAAATAAATAAAACACATTTTTTATACAAAAATTTTTGTAAGAAGATATTTTTAACATCTTCGTGCCATTATAAAATACTTTTCACTTTTGAAAGATACCGACGTTTTGTGTATGAAAAATATTCTTTTAATTATTTAAATGCAAAACAACATGAACGTTTTGATTAAAAAACTATTTAAAAAAAATTTATCTACAAAACGGCACTACTATTTTGATTTGGCAATTTTTTTAATTTAAAAATAGAAAACATCATTGGCATTTTGTGTGTTTTTATTCTTTTTAATTAAGAAAATTAAAAACGTCATTGACGTTTTGATACGCCACACTATTTTATGTAATCGGATTAAAAAAAATCACTGATGTATTGTGTAACAATTTAATTTTTAGTATGTTATAATCATACTAGAAGTTACACATTAGTAATTTATTTTTCTATTTATTAACTAATATTTATTATATGCTCCTGATTCGTTGCTAAAATGCAGTTATTTTATTCGGATAATTTTTCTTGAAAATGTTTGGTTTAAAACAAAAAGACATACATAAATAAAATAACAAATAATAACAGATAAAACAGTTTAAAATTATCACATATATACATTACACATTTGTTAACAAGGAATAACTAACTATTAACTATATATATATATATATATAAAAGACATTTTTTAATCCCTCTAGACTATAAAAAGTGAGAGAATAACACTCTAGGTCTTTAAAATCTTGAATCAAGTTGACACCATCAAAATATAAGATAAGATATTTTCCATCATTTCTCCGCACGATCATCTGTCAATATTGGACTTCCAGTGTTCCATCTGGAGAGGAGGAGAGGGGTAAGAACTTGAAGGTTCTTAGTAAGGTTGGGATTGTTAGTTAAATTCATTAACACTTGTTGTTTATCAGAATAGTATACAAACCAAGGTTCGGAAAATCGGACCGGTCATCAAACCGTTCTAGTTACTGGTTCACTGGTTCATTGGTTCAACCGGTCTAACCAGTGGTTCAACCGGAAAAACCGTTTTAAAATAAAATAATAAATAAATTATAAATAAACATCCTAAAAATATAATTATAGTATAATATAAATATTAAAATAGTTTTCAAATCTAAAAAACTACATTAAATGTCATCAATCAAATTCATATAATCTTATTAATATACAAACTCAAGTTAAATAGTATAAAGAAATATCAAATATTAAATGTCAACATAAAGATTTATCAACCATCAAAACTTCAAGATGTTCTTGTGAGTTTCTTTTTTTTTGGGATAATTATTTAAACATATTATGTAATTATGATTGTGATTTCAACTATTGTGCTAAAGAAACCTTCAAGGAACAAGGATATGTTGATGGTGGTGGTGTCTTATGAGGCATCAATGTCTCCTCATCCAGCCCCTCCAATTTCTTCAGCTAAAGCCATAACAAAAGGAATGGTACCAGAAAATGAGGTAGTTAATGGATCATCAAATGAGAAGCTTTTTGTTATTGCAAGTAAAGATGAACAGGCCAATGCACAAGTTTGAATGTAGCAACTTAACAGAGCCAGAAAGAAAAAAGAAGCAGCAACAAAAGTTAAATACCAACAACAAATAATCACTCTAAACCCTGAAATCAATAACTATTTCAACAAAAATTCAGAAACATCATACTTAAAAATTAAAAAACGACAACAGCAGCATAACAAATCCATTTTAATCAACAATTTCAACAACACAAAATCAATGATTTAATTAATTTCAAATTCAGAAATCACAAATCAGAGTATCAGACATTCAAAACACTAAACCTTCACGCAGCAATTACAAACAAAGCCAGTAAAACCAGCACAACCAGCAACTACAAATCAAAGCCATTAGCAAATTTGAACAAAATAATTAGGAGCCACAAAACACTAAACCTTCACCCAGCAATTACAAACAAAGCCAGCAAAACCAGCACAAACAGCAACTACAAATCAAAGCAAAACCAGCAACTATAGATCAAAGCCATTAGCAAATTTGAACAAAGAAATTAGGAGCCATCAGCAAAACCAGCAACTAGAAAACAAAGCCAACAATTACAAAACACTAAACCTTCACCCAGTAATTACAAACAAAGCCAGCAAAAGCAGCACAACCAGCAAAGCCAATCAATCAAGCACTGACTGAGCATTCTGTTCTGATTCTGTGACTGGGAAGCAACAAATTCAGCAACAAATTCAAGTTACAGCAACAAATTTAACAAATCCTAGTAAAGTCCCAATTTACAGCAAAAAGGCAAATTTATTGATTACCAATTCAGCAATCAGTGTAAGTATTACTGACTAACAGAGCAATCAGAGTATAGTGAATACAAGACAGAGCAATCAGAAGTTCAGAACCATACATACAAATTTGCAAATTTCAAAATTTGTAACATTTCCACCATTAACCACCAGCAAATACAAGGGAATACCAAACTGGAAACCAAGACGGAAGACCGAAGAAGAAGAATTGAAGAACCAAGCTTCAGAACCAAACTTCAAAGTTCAAACCAAGACCGAAGAAGAATTGAAGAAAAATGGAACAAAAATTGAAGAAGAAGACCGAAGATGAAGACGACCACTAACCTGGTTCCGTGCCGAGAAGCCAGTGAAGATGAAGAGTACCTGCCGAGTTACTGGGTTAGGGTTCGACGACCTGGGAACGGCGGTGCTGACGACCTGGGGGCGGCGGCGGTGCTGACGACCTGGGAACGGCGGCTTCCGATGGAGGGCTAGGGTTCCTTCGCTTTCAGAGTTCTCCAATCTCCAGTAAAGGGAGTATACAGTATAGTGACAAATGATGAAATGAATGAATGATTGGGGGAAGGGGTTGGTTCACGCGTGGTTCCCTTTTCTTTTCTTTTTTTTTTTTTTACGAATTTAAAAACGACGTCATTTTATCCGAACCGGCCGGTTACCGGTCCGGTCCAACCGGCCGGTTACCGGTCCGGTCCAACCGACCGGTTTTTGACCGGTTCGGCGGTTCTCCAGCAGTTTTTTCAGGAGCGGTTATGGGTGGAGGACCGGACCGTTTGCATCATCGGTTCCCGGTTAAACCGGTTCAACCGGCCGGTCCGGTCCGGTTTTCAGAACCTTGATACAAACAGAATATAGAAAAACATCACACAACAAAAAATACACACACATTCACATAGATTGCATACAGAAAATAATGTCCAAACAAGTATAATGCATATCTAGCCCTATTGTAGGTCATGAGCTCATGTATTGGTTGTCTATCTGCTCCCGATATTTCTAGGCACAAATCCCAGATATAGCTTTTCCAAAGTTGTACACATTACATCTCATCTTTCTTGCAATGCTAGTGCTACTTTCTATAGCAGGTCATCTGCCCTTAGTGGCAACTCTACTTTATTGAGCAGTTAAGAGAAGGGTCTGAAAAGCAGTTCTCAATTGGTGGGTGACTCTATTATACAATGGCCCAAGTTGGCCCAAGTTGGCCCAGCCCAAAAACTCTTAACAACAATTTTATGTCCAAAGGTCCTTGCAATCATTATCTCAGTCCAAAGACTCTCACAATTATCATCTTATCCCGAAGGTCCAAACAACAATCACCAGTTTCAATAAGTTCAACTTACAAACTCCACTTCTTTTAATCCTTGGGAATTAATACTTTATTTTTTATGTCTTTGTTCTCTTTTTCTTGTATTAATGTTTTCACTTGTCAAATTTAATCTTTTTCAGTTTTATAATTAAATATATCTCTCTTCTCGAACTTTTTCGTAAATGTTTTATGAAGTCCTTAATATTTAAGTTACTAAATATTCTTTCTACGTAATTTATTATAATTATCGTTATATTCTTAAAATTTTTACGTCATTTTTCTTTTATGTCTCCAACTCTTATTTTACTTTTTTTTTTGTACTTTCTTTAACTTTTAAATATTCATCTTTAACGTCAAGACTTTAGTTACTAATATTCTAATTCTTAAATTTTAATTATTTATATTTTAACCCTTTAGTTTTTAGCTAATTATATTTTTTATATTTTTTAAATTATATTTTTTTTCGGTTATTTACAAAATTTTGTTAATGGTATCTTGGCACCTAGTATTAAAACTAGTGCCTTAGTGCACTTTTGAAGTGTAAAATTTCGTAATACTTGTAGACGTCTAGCGCCAATACTTAGCGTCTAACGCCCATAAAATTCAAGGAGAGGACGTCCAACGCCATGAATTTGAGATAAGGGGTGCTGAGCGCCATCATTTCTATTTTATATATATGCATGCTAAGTTATATATATATATGTTTTGTTTTTTTTTTTTTTTAATTTATTTTTATGATGGTTATATATAATATGTACTTTAGAAAGCATTTCTAGTGAGCAGCCTCCCTTACTGGAAGATCAATATGCTAGTGTGCTAAACTATGAAAATTTATTGTTAAAAATATAAAGAGTAGAGTTTGAGGGAATATAATTTGAAATGAAAAGAGGAAGTTGCTAGGAGGAGCAGAGACTTGTGAGAGTATTTTTTTGTAACATTGAAAATTATCATTTTGTAAAGCTTAGAGCGCCTGATTCTGCTGTTGTAGTCCGCATAGAAGTTTCTAATTTGGTTTTTAGTCTTTTAGAATACCAGACATATTAGGAGGTTTTATTTAAAAAAAATATATTTTTTAATTTGTGTTAAAAAGAACAAATTTACTACTATGTATATTATTTGTTAATTTCGTAGGTAGTTTTATTTCACAAATAATCTTATTTTACTGAGATATATTGAACAATTAAAAAAAATATATATTATAAGTATTTTCTACAAAATTTAAAAAACAAAAAAAAAATTCATTTCTATTTCACAGACTATGCATGCAAAATCACATAAAAGAGATTTTAATTAATAAAAATTATATTTTTTTTTATAAATTATGAATTTAAACAAATTCATAACAATTTCGTAAGTTTTATTATACATCATCATTTAATTTATCATCATTCAAGGAACCATTACCAAAATTTTTTATTTTGAATAGATACATCTGACATATAGGCCTACATATGACATATGAGTTGAAAGTTCGGATTTTTAGAGTTTGAACTATTTATTTTACAAATTAAATAGTAATTTAACTAATGTTATGCTTTTATTATTTTCAAAATCACAATAGCATAGATTTGGTTAGTATTTTTATTTTATTTTATTATAATTATTTATTATTCTAAATTCTTAAGTTTAAACTCTTGTACCACTTTAAAGAGTTATATATTAGATGAATTGTTTCAAAATCAAAAGGTGTAGTTTAAAGTTATAGATTTATAAAAAAACATAATTTTACAAATAAATTTGATTTAAAATAAAAAAATTTAGATTTCAATTTTTATTAATTTTTATTTTTTATTTTATTTAAATACAAATGAAAATATTTTTTTATTGAAATTTATGATCAGAATATCTTTCACTATGATTTTGCTTACAAAACATATAAAAATAAGAGTAATTTCTTTTATTTCATAATTTTTTAGTTTGTATTTGTGAAATACTCATTTCTTTCTTAATTTTAGTCTGTACAATGAAATTAATAAGTAATACAGATAAATATAAATCACATGTTTATAATATAAATTTAAAAATTAAAATTTTTATTTAAAAATAAAAAATCAATCTATTATAAAATAAAGTATAAATTAATCCTCATTTTTTTAAAAATAATATTACTGAGAAATTAAATTATTTAAAATTTTAAAAACAAAAAAGATTTTCTTTTTTTTATGATGATTTCAATAAAGTATTATTCTTAATTTAGATATTTTAGCAGACAAAACTTATAGAATTTAACTATTTTAACCATCATCATCAATCTTAGCATTTAAAGGGAGAAAACATGATATTTAAATTACACTACTTGATATTTATATATAAAATCATTTGGACACTTCTATGTTAATCTTGCTATTTTTATAAAAATATTAATATTAATATAAAAGTTGGATTTTTTTTTAATTTTTTTTTACAAGTAAGCAATAAATTTTTATTGACAAAACTCTTTCAAAATCTCTTTTCTATTTATTTAGTCGTCATGCTTAACAATAAAGTCTTTTTTTTTCTTTGATTTTTTCCTCTGGTAACTGATTATTATTATTATTATATATATATATATATATATATATATATATATATATATAATCTTTTTTTTTCTTTGATTTTTTCCTCTGGTAACTGATTATTATATATATATAATGGTTAATTTAATAGCTAATTTTTAGTACATGAAACATTTTTATCTAAATAACGCATAAAAAAATGATAATGGTTCTTTTATTTTTGATAATATCATTTCACACATAATTTCTTATATCGTATATTTGTATATTTCTTTTAAAATGAAATTATTAAAATAGAAATGATCATACTCATTATTTTATGGAAAATATAGTTATATATATGAATACTTAAATTTAATATTAAATAAGTCAGATAAAAAATAACGTTCTCAATTTTTTTATTTCAATTTAATTAAAATTTGCAAAGTTTTAATTTAAAAAAAAAACTCATAAAAAAAATTCCTTTTCTAATTGTAGTATCTATATTTGATGTTCACTACAAGGTTAATATTTATTTAAGAGAGTATTTTAGTGAAAGTTTTTAAAAACTTCCACCATACATTTTATTTATGGCAATTTAAAAAACCTCCACTCATAATTAATTAAAATTCAAAATTTTAGAACAAAATCTCATTTTCTCTTTTTTCCGAAATGAGAGGCGCTGAGTTAGCTAAGAGAGAATGACTAGAAAACCCTAAATTTTTTACCGCCATTTTTGCCGCTGTTTCCGCTGCCGTTTCCACCGCCAACGCCGTTACCACTGCCGTGTCCGTTGTGGTAGAGAGCTTCTGGATCGAGCCACCTCTTCTACTAACGCATTTTTAGATTTATTCTCTCTATACTGTCGTTGCTGTCACTGTTGCCACCACAGTTTCTGCTGCCGTTGCTGTCACAGTTTCTGCCATCGATGCCACCGTAATTGCCGTGGTACAATGCATTTTCAAATCTGTTCACTCCCAAGCTTCTTCTTCAATGCCACTTTCTCTCACTCCAATTTCTCCTTTGAGTTGTCGCTGGTACTTCTTTTTCTTCTTCTTCTTTATTAATTTGCTGATATTTCTTCTTTGTTAACAATAAATTTCTTCTCTGTCTCGCCTCCTCAGTTCTATTGTAACTTTCTTACTAGTATCCCTTCTTGTTCTGTATTTTTTTTTATTGTTTTTCATTTGTGTTTATAAGGAGTCTTGGAAATGAGACAAGGAAGACATGATAACTAATCATTGAAGTTGTTTTGTTTCATGCCAGGAGTTAGTGGATCTTTTTTTGTATTAGGAGTGATTATTAGTTACTTTGTTTTTGTTGGTTGATTTGCATTTTGTGTTTTTATTCTTTGTTCTTATTTTTTAAGTTTGACTTATAGAATATGCTTAAAATCAATGAGTATTTTTTATTATGTATGTAACTTAGACTTTTTTAAATGAATGTTCATCTTCACAAAAAAATATTGCACTACAAGATTAATATTTATTTTAGGGAGTATTTTAATGAAGGTTTTCAAAATCCTCCACAATGCATTTTATTTATGGCAATTTAAAAAACCTCCACTTATAATTAATTAAACTTCATAATTTTAAAACAAAAGCTCATTTTCTCTTTCTCCAAAATGAGAAGTGTTGAGATAGCTGAGAGAGTGGCTATGAAACCCTAGGCTTTCCACCTCCATTTTCGCCGCCATTCCAGTTGCCGTTTTTGTCGCCGCCGACGCCGTTACCACTGCCATGTCCATTGCAGCAGAGACCTGCTGGATCGAGCCACCTCTTCTATCAACACATTTTCAGATCTGTTCTCTCTATACTGTGGTTGCTGCCACCGCAGTTTCCGCCACCGTTGCTGCCACAGCTTCTGCCGTCGATGCCACCGCAATTGCCATGGTACAACACATGTTCAGATCTGTTCACTTCCAAGCTTCTTCTTCAACACCTCTTTCTGTCACTCCAATCTCTCTTTTGAACTGCTGCTGGTGCTTCTTTTTCTTCTTCTTCCCTGTTAATTTGATGATATTTCTTCTTTGTTAACAATAAATTTCTTCTCTTACTGGTATTTCCTATTTAAGATTTCACAAATCGTCATGTTAGTTTTCGAGTAACTCCTTGCGTTTAACATTCTCACAATTTATAATTGATATTCACTTTTTTCATTTTTCGTTGTCTATTCCCGTTATTGAATTGAATATAGCACATTAAATATATAATTATTTTATACCTTCCACATAAGTGACCTTCCCTCTTTCAATTGCATTGATGATTTTGTTTCTTATTTTTCTTTATACCATTGAATTGGTTCATTTGGTTAATGATTTCTTAATGGAACTTTAAGGAATCGTTAATTTATTTATATTAATATATATTTTTTTTGCATTGTGTGGTACTTTGTCTTCGATTAATATATTTTATGTTTGCTGCGATTTTTTTGTTTTCCCAATTAAATTTCTTTTAATTTTGTTGCTGAAAATATAACTTATTTCTATGTCTTTTCATTTTTTAATTTTTCTCTTTCGTTCTTTATTTACAAGTTGTATTCAGTTGAATGAAATCCATTGTTTTACCAACTGTAAATTAAATCACTTTTGTGTTGATGGTGGTTCAAGTCAAGACATTAATTACTGATGTTGACTTTTGCAAAGATGCAGAAGATTTTGTTGATGGATCTTGAGATCTTCCTTTCTTGAGAGCTTCCTCAGTTCTGTTGCAACTTTTTTACTGGTATTCCCTTTTATTCTGTATTTTTTAGTTTTTTCGTTTGCGTTGATAAGGAGTCTTGGAAACGAGGCAGGAAGACATGATAATTGATCATTGAAGCTGTTTTGTTTCATGTCAGTAGTTAGTGGAGTTTTTTATGTTAGGAGTGATTATTAGTTACTTTGTTTTGGTTGGTTGATCTTCATTTTGTATTTTTATTCTCTGTTCTTATTTTTTAAGTTTGACTTATAGAATATGTTTAAAATCAATGAGTATTTTTTACTATGTATGTGACTTAGGCTTTTTTAGATGAATGTTCATCTTCACAAAAAATATTGGGATTCTGCTATATTCATAAAAAAAAGGTTGTCATGTTTGTTCCTTCTTTTTAGTTATGTTGAAGATAAAAAGCATAACGATAGCAGACCTTGTGATAGTTGCTAACAGGAGAACAGTAAATAAGGAAAGTGTACTCAGTTGAAAGTCCCACGCCTAAGGTAGCACCTGTTCCCATCAGCAATGGTCTAAGGTACAGTGTTCCTCTCCCTGCTGGAGGCACCTGTTTCAAGTTCCAACCTCAATTTAGTTTTTATTTTTATATCTTCATTTTATGTTCAAATTTTAAAATCAAAATCACAAGTATTTGGAACCAAAACTGAGAACTTGAAAATACATACATACCCAGCATTTGTTGGCAAGGACTGTGTCCTTGACAGCCTTAATAAACTGCTCAACGGATGGGGAAGTCATACACAATCTGTCAGCACCAGCCTTCATGCGCAGGGCATTCTCCTCTGGCCTAAACAAAAGTATAGACCTTTCTTCGGTTCTATATTCCTTTAGCCCCTCAAAGATCCCCTAACACAACCACAATTTTTCATGTATATATGTAAAGTGAAGTTAGCTAATTAAATAAAAACTGTGATGAAAATGAAACTATAAATAGGATATGCTCCTTTGAAATTTTACCTGTCTATAATTTAAGATGCCAGCAGCAGGGCTGACATCAAAGGTTCCATAACGAATGAGGTTTCCATGTGAAAACTTTTCACCCTTTTCACATTTCATTACATACATGTAATCTGTGGGAACTAGACTAAATCCAATGTCCTCCTAATTGATGTCAATTTCGAGAGAGAATTTGTAACATTTGTCAATTTTGTAACTTTATTCATAAAAAACTTGTAACTTAATAACAATTTTTTGTAACAAGTTAAGAAATGAGTGAGAATCAATGGAGACTCATGATTTTTATGTCTCTCGTAACAAGTTAGTATAATGTCTAATTATCTTTTGTGTGCTTAACAGTTTTGTGTTTGTTAATATGCAGTCATGCTAAGGGGAAAACGCATAAAAAATCCATTGAAGTTTGTAGATGAGAGGGAAAACAACAATGCTTCTCGTTCACTTCAACCTCTAGCACCAACTGCATCTGAAGATACCACTGTAGAGGCTGGTGAGGCTCCTTCTCAAGCTCTTTCTCAAGCCGCTGCAAATTCCATTTCATCTGATGGAGCCACACGTTGTTCTAACTCAAAGTCTTCATCTGCTTGGAATGTGGAGATAATTGGTATTAATTTATATTGCATAACTAGTGTAGAGGCAACTGATTCACAATATTAATTTATATTGCATAACTCAGATTATGATGATGGCTTTTTTTTTATGTTATTTTATTTTATTTCTTTTGGCCATTATTTGAGATTTATATATTATGGAAAACAATGGGATTGTAGCAGCATTGTAGTAGCATGTATATATGCTTCGGTGAACTTGAAGAGTCACTTACTAGCTAGATTATTATAACATTATTTTATTTATTTATTTATTTTTTTAATTACTTGTTTCCTATATTCATTTCTCCCATACCCATGGTTCTAATGTCTTTTTCCAATCACTACTTCTATTTGTAACAAATATTATACACTGTTATCATTTAAATTATTTTTATTTTTCTTAAGACTCTACAAATGTGAAGAAGAAGGCTAAGATCAAAGTCAAGAATGTTTACAACTTACCTAGAGAAGACCGTGTAATTGTAGAGGTTGACGAAGAAGGTGCGACATATGGTGAAGCACAAGGTTTACTTGCTGGCTATTGTGGTATATTAGCAACTAATGCACGTATCTTTCCAATTAGCTTTGAAAAGTGGTCAGGACAAGAAAATGGTGGCATGCCTAAATCTTTTAAGGATGAGTGCTTTGATTCAATGATAAAGGTAAACTCCATTTTATTTGAAACTTCTATTAGTTCAAGTATTTATTTATTTATTTTTTGTTTGAAGCCCCACTTCTATTTTACAAGCACAGAAAAGATTTCCTACAGGTATTGCATTCAAAGTATTGCAAAGAAGTGGGGAACATATAGACAAAGATTGTGGAATGAGTTCTATGATCCAACCATGAGAAGAGAAGCATTGGTGAACAATGTGTCTGATGATGTTCCAAGAGATCAATGGGCTTGCTTTGTCAATTATCGACTAAAACCGTCTACAATTGTAAGACACTAAATAATTCATTTAGTTATTGTTGTACTTTAATTAATAAAACTATTAATTGAAGTTATTATATTTATTTTTAGGAGCTTTGCATGAAAAATAAGGAAAATCGAAGCAAGCAAACCATTCCTCACACTTGTGGATCTAAATCCAACTCTCGGAGGCGACATGAGATTGTATATATATACACACACACTTGGTACATGTGTGATTTTACTTACATTATATATGCTAATTGTTTAACCATTTATTCCTTCTTTTTTTTAGTACTTGAAAATGGGAAAAAAGTCTAGTAGAGGAATGATGTACATTGAAACACATAAGAGAAAGGATGGGTCTTTTGTAAATAACGAAGCATTAACTATAGTGGTAAGTGTTTTGTAAACCTTTGCTATCTTATCTTATTTTATTTGTATGTGATCATGTGAAAATGAAATTTGAGAGTGGTTGATTGTGGATTGAGATATATAATGATTATAGGATAGTGGTTTACTTCACTTGCATGCACTTTTCACTTTAAATAGGAACAAATTGAGCTGAATATGTGTTGCTACTTTTAAATTGAATAGTTTCTATTTACTACTTTTAAATAGGAACAAATTGAGCTGAATATGACACAGTCAAATGCGCAATTTGAGGTGTCCCCTAATGATGCTGTTGGTAAAGTTTTGGGGCCTGAACACTCTGGGAGAGTTCGTTGCATGGGCATGGGAGCAGCGCCTATAAATACCTTTAGGAATGTGAGAAGCCGGCTTAATGGGATGACCATCTCCACTAATTTAGCTGGATCTTCTTCGCCTACTACTGCTGCAATTTTACAGGAAAAGATCA
This sequence comes from Arachis ipaensis, assembly GCF_059453495.1. Lineage (NCBI taxonomy): Eukaryota > Viridiplantae > Streptophyta > Magnoliopsida > Fabales > Fabaceae > Arachis > Arachis ipaensis. The sequence continues at coordinate 40,452,808 of NC_142442.1, forward strand.
ATAATTTGGAGTACAACTTATATAACTCACAGCAAAAAGTTACTAATCTAGAGTCTAAGTTGCAACAATCATTTGATATGATGAAAGCATACCTAATGATGAAGGAAGGAGGAATTCCTGAAGCGCTTGTTGGCTTCTTTTCTACCCGAGAGGTAACTTTATAATAAATTCATTTGTCATGAATATAAGTTTAGATGGAATAATACTCATTAATAGTGGAGTCTAATTATTGAAATTGAACATGTTCATATCATAAATTCTAGTTATTAAATAAGCGTGATACACTAAAAGTAAAATGCTCAAATGATAACAATTGTTGTTTTTAATAGTTATAGTAAAGCTAGTGTTATGTTAAAGTTGTTACATTATTTTACCAACTTGTTTCATTATTAGTGGTAACCCACTACTCTGCTGCTGCGTTTTGCATGAACTGCAGAGGAAGCTATAGCCATATATCATTCATTTTCCCAAAATAAATCAGCCTCACAAAAGGCAACCATATTTTACTGAACTCGGCTGAACCCATGAACACCAATACATAAATAAACAATTGCTGCAATTTAATTTTTCTGAACCCATGAACACCAATACATATATTATGAATTTCAGGAGTTCGGCACCAATACATATCTACATGTTTCTACCTCTTCAATTGTACAGTTGCAGTTTTCTGTTTTCTTACACTGGGTTTAGATGCTCTTTAAAATTGAGTTGTAAGGCTTATATCGAATCATCTTGATGCTTAACTTTACTAAAATTACTAATAACTCTTATGTTTACATATAGGCTAATGATGCTGAAAGCGAGCCTACTACTCCCTTTGATGCTAGGAGATCAACTGGTGATAGCAACGGACATCCGAGAACAAATATTTGAAACTTTTATGTAATTAGATAATATTGAAATATTGAAGTTGTTGTTTTATTTTACTTTTTAAAGAAAAACAATAATAGTTATGTAGAACAATACATATGCAATTATATTTGAAATTATTGACATTGAAAATTTTTTTATATATAGAGTTATATCTTATATTGAGGAATTGTGTTATAAAATATTTAGTTTTTAAATTTTGATATTAAATAAATTTTTAATTTGAGAGTATGTAAATGAGATGAGATTAATGAATGATTGGAAATTAAAAATAAATAAATAATTACAGGGGTTGTGGAGGTTTGAAAATCTCACAAAATAGTTTATTTTTGTTAAATTAAAAAATTAATTTGTGGAGGTTTTAAACTGCCACAAAAGTGATTTAAAATTGTCACAAAAGTCTAATATAAAACCTCCACTAAACACATACAAAACTCCCACTAAATAGATTGTGGAGGTTTTTAAAAACCCCCACAAAAGACCTCGTGGCACCTCAAATTTTGGGGGTTTTAGAAACCCCATAAACTATTTGGTGGGGGTTATAAACCTCCACAAATAAGAAAAAAACTGCCACAAATAAACTAAAATCTTGTAGTGTTGGAATCTGCTGTATTAGTTTATTTTCTAATGGAATATATTTTAGGATTGCATTGTTTATTATATTTTAGGATTGTGTTGTTCGAACTAACAGGAATTGGAAAGAATGCTAGCCATGTATGTTTCTTTAATTTCAATCACTTCTCAATAATTTGATTCTTTTTTAGGAGGCTTTTTTTTCTACAACAAAGATCATTGTTATTCTATTGAATGTTACTTAATTTTGTTTTCTTTAGAAGCTCTATATTACAAATCAATGCTTGTAAGTAAATTGTTGAGTTTTTGACATACAGAAGTTTAAGCTCTGAAGGAATGTTTTGAGAAGAAGAAGATACACAAAGGCAAGTAAGAGAATTTTGAGCTGGCAACAATGAAGATCATTCATGTATTGTACTTTCTTTTTTTACTCTTCATGGCACCATTTTGATATTGTATAGACACCGGTGCACACGGAAAAAGAATTGAATTTGTTTGTATTTCAATTGAAACTGGTTGAGATTGAACTTGTGGAAATGGGACTCCATATGAGATCCCTTTATAAAGGTTGATTCTAATTTGAAGATAACAGAAAGATGATTAAGAAGAAACTACTTTAGCATTACTGATTTATATTTAGTGCTTAGGATTATGCTTTTATTCTGGTTGCTCTGCTGTTCTTAGGTGATTTAATATAATTGTAACTATGTTTTGAAGGAATTGTTGAGGGACTCCAAACAAAATTCTTTCAACAGGAGAAATCATGTGAAGATAAAAATAATCATTTTATTTCTTCTTATTATCTTTTTGTTTGTTTTCTTTTTACATGGTTTTAATTTCATTAATTGTAAAACCCGGTTTATTAACGACTAATTAACCCATAAATGAGAATTTATTCTAGAAAGACAAAAATGTAATTTTTATGGCTAAATATGATAGAGGAGATTGAGACGAGAATTTCGGTACCAATTTCATAGAAATCGGACCAAGATTGGACCGAACGGGCCAAATCGGGCCAACGGATCCATATTGGGCCCTTGGCCCAACCTAACTAAACCAAAACACTAATTTTCAGTACTCTCTCTCCTCACAATACAGTATTCACGCTGAAAATGGAAGGAAAAGGGGGAAGAACACTCTCTCAAGTTCTAACCCTTATTTGATCTTCAAACCACCATAACTTTTGATTTAGAGCTCCAATTGTCGCACCGTTTGTGGCCACGCGTTCACCGCGGAGAGCTCTACAAAACCCACTACTTTATTCTTGAGGTAAGCCACGAAATCATTTCAGTTCTTCATCCCTAAATTTCGAATTTCATGGGTAAAAATGTTGAGATTTTGGGCTCTTTGATGTTATAGGACCCAACTCTCTTGAAGGAGAAGATTAGTCTTGTCTCCTTGGACCTTGGGTGTGGTACAATTCTCAATCCTAGCGTAAATTATTGTTCTATGATGTTTGGATATTGAGGTGTTGTGTATGGGTATGATGATTGTGGCTTAGGTTGTGTATATGTGAATATTGAAGCTTGATTGGAATTTTGGAAAACTTAAAAAGGGATTTTGGTGACAAAAATCTATTCTTGAAGGTGTTGAGACCTTGAGAGCTTGTGGAAAAGTGGTTTTAAAGTGCTCCGGTTGAGCTTGGAAAATCGGCTAAGGTATGGTTTCGGTTTTCTGTATCTAAAATGTAATGTGGTGTGAAAACTTAAGCTAGAGTCCCTAAGATAAGCATTGAATTGTTGATGTTGTTGAATGGTTGAGATATATGATGTGGTCATATATGTGATTATGAATATTGATGCCTTGATGGTGTGATATATGAGGAAAATGCATGTTGTGATATATGCTTGATGAATGTTTGAGGTTGAATTGTGGATGAAACCTTGTGAGAGTGAGCATGGTAGCGATTATGTATAATGTTGGATAATTGGTAATGGTGTTATTGGAAATTGGAATGAGAAATGATGTATGCCATGTTAATGTGTTGGTAATTTAGCCATTTGATTGAAGTGGGTGAAATGGTTGGTTGGTGGTTTTTGTGAATTGTGGTAAGGTGTTAATGTGTGAGTTGATGAGGCTTGATGTTGATTTTTGGTATATTTTTATTGATTTCAAAAAGGGTTGAACTTGGCATGTTTTGGTTGATTTTAACAAGGAATGAAATTGGTTTGTTTGAAAATGGCACTTTGTGGTTTTGTATGAAAATGTAGTTTTTGGGCATACTTTGATGGGACGTAACTTGAACTCCGGATCCCCGTTTTGTGCCAAATTTATTTAGAAATGAAATTGGATCCGGGGTGGTTATGTCGTCCGAAGAACGGGCAAAAAACCTTTTAAAACAATGAAGTTATGTCCGTTGGAAGATTGGGGTTTAATCTGTGAATTATGCAGCTTTTAACTTTAAAAAATTTTCAGCAGAATACTCCCAACGCGTAGGCGTGCTTGATGCGTGTGCATTGTTTTTCAAAAATGGGCCATCCACGCGTGCGCGTGGCCCGCGCGTACGCGTCAATGTGCGAAAATGGTTGCCCAGCCAAAATTCCCGAGAGTTGTACCTGCTTCGTGCCAAATTTGTGCCTGGGGCATAAAACGCACCCATGCATACGCGTGGCTGACGCGTAAGCGTCGCTTGGCTGTTTTTCTATCCACGCGTGCGCGTGGGCGACGCATACGCGTCGATTAACTTTTTGGCCATCCACACGTGCGCGTAGAGGATTGATAAACCCATATTTTATGATATATTTTTTGCTTAATTTGAGTAATTTATTCAATCCTTCACCCACTTATTCATATTAATTGCATGGTTTTACTTTCCCTTCCTTATTATGTGATGTATGTGAAAAACATGTTTCCTATGCTTTAAAATTAATTATTTTAATTACCTTTATTTCCATTCGATGCCGTGATTAATGTGTTGAGTAGTTTCAGATCTTCTAAAGGCAGGAATGACTTAAAGGATGAAAAAAGAAACATACAAAGATGGAAGGAAAGCACAAAATGGAGTTTCTAAAGAAACTGGCATCCACGCGACCGCATGGGCGACGCGGGCGCATGCCAAGCGCGAATCAACAGCGACGCGGCCGCATGACTGACGCGACCGCGCGCCTTAAGCAAAACACATATGACGCGGCCGCATGACTGACGCGACCGCGTGACAAGAAAAGCTCCGAATGACACGACCGCGTGACCCACGCGGACGCGTGACAGAGACCACGCACCAAAAATTGGAGAGAACGCTCCCAGCGACTTCTGAAGCCCTTTTTGGCCCAAATCCAAGTCCAGAAGGCATAGACCAGAGGTTATGAAGTGAGGGAATGCATCCATTCAAGGAGAGCTCGCTAAATTTTACTTCTCATGATTTAGATTTAGTTTTGAGAGAGGTTCTCTCCTCTCTCTCTTAGGATTTAGGATTTTTCTTAGTTTTAGGAGTGACTCTCGATCCCAGGTTTAATGTTCCTTTACTTTAAGCTTCCCTTTCACTTTTATTTATTCCATTACTTTAGTTGATTATTTACTTTTGCCATTTGATTTATGAATTCTTCTATGTTCCAGATTATTTGAATTAATGTTATTTGAGGTATTTCAGTTTATTATTGCTTTCTTTTATTTATGTCACCATTGCTTTCAATCTGAAGTCATTTTTATTCCAGCAAATTTACTTTTTCCCTTTTGGTCTTGGTTAAGACATCAGTAACTCAGGAGTTATCTTAGCTCAACATAATTGATAACTGTTATCTTTGCTAATTGAATTGACTTTCAATAATCCCAATCTTTTCTTAGGAAATAAATAGGATTCGAAGGTCAAACTAATTAATCCCTTGACTTTCCTTTGCTTTAGCAAGGGTTAACTAAGTGGAATTAAGATTCAATCTTTATTGTTGAGAAGGGTAACTAATTTGGACTTTCAATTTCTCATCCCTTGCCAAAAGTTTGCTTTACAGTATTTATTTATTTTAATTGCTATTTAAATTATTTGTCATATTTGTTCCTCATTCTTGAAACCCCAAATTGACAATCTCCATAACCAATAATAAGAACATACTTCCCTGCAGTTTCTTGAGAAGACGACCCAAGGTTTGAATACTTCGGTTAACAATTTATTTAGGGGTTTGTTACTTGTGACAACCAAAACGTTTGTACGAAGGGATTTTTGTTGGTTTAGAAACTATATCTACAATGCGACTGTTTTATTGAAATTCTTTACTAGCAAAAATCTATTCGTCAAAATGGCGCCGTTGCCGAGGAACTGCTAACGTGTGCCTTATTATTGGCTATTGTAAATATTTTTCTTTTACTTGTTTATTTATTTCTGTTTTTCCTTTTCAATTTTATTTGCTACTATGAACTCTTACCCCTCTCGCTTTGAGTTTGGTTCTAACTTTGTTGAAGGAAATAGAAGCCACAGCAGGAATATGCATCAAGGTCAGACCAATCAAGGATGGATGGAGCCAAGAGGATCTAACCAACCCTTTAGGCAACAACACCCTCCAAGATATCATGGACAACGACCATTCTACAATGCATACCCAGCTGATAGATATGGTGGATAACCTTGTAACTACCAACAAGCCCCACCCCGTGCCTATAGACCATCCTCTCAACATAACCTCGAACCACCACACTCACAAGCTTCTCTTCACCATTCGCCACCGTATGATCCCTATTTACCCCAGTTCCAATCCAATCACTCCCAAGCACCACCACTTTCCTATGTATCATGTCCAAATCCATTACCCCGAGAATCAGAGGTTCGCCTCAAGGAAACAGTAAATAAACTTCAAACAACCATTCGACAACTGGAGCAAGCAGTAATTCAATTAGCTTCTAGACGTTCGAACATCCAAGGACCAACCACATCCCCATGTGGACAATCTAACGAAGAGCATAGCATGAAGGAAATACTAGAAACTCCAGTGGAAAAGACAGAGAATGAATTCGTACTAGAACAAGTAGAAGAAGCTGTCATTACGCAAGAAGAAGAATTGGTTGAAGATCTAGGAGACGCTGAACCTCCATGGGAATTCAGAGCTGAGGAGAACTCCGTCAAGGACGTTACAATTGATGCTAAGGAGGACAGTGCACAATCCCCAAGGCAAGTCGTTTATGAAGAACTAGACGGAATAACCCAGGACACCAATTCCCTTGATGATGATAGTCACAAGTCAAGTTCTCTTAGTAATGAACTTGCATCCGCAAGTGAATTCTCTGAGATCGAAGAATCTTTCCCAAATGAATACGAAGATGATGCAGAGGTAGATTTCTCTCAACCTCCAATCTATGACTCGAGTGATGAGGAAGACACAGAAGACTTTGACCAGGACACAGATGCATTTGAAGAACCTTGCAAAGAAGTGGAGGAATTCACAGAAGAGCACAAGGGAGTAGAACTTACAGAACCACCGGAAACACCTACCCCAAGGCCATTACCACCCAATACAAGCTTCAAGTGGGTACAATCCTTAACCTTTAACTTTACTTTTTCACTTGAATACGGTTTGCTTGAAACAGATGGCCAGCTTAGAGCTCTCTGCGGCTTTAAGAGTAAGAGGAAAATGGCTCGTACTCAGAGCTGGTGCACAAGGTTCAATAAGGTTCCACGCTTCAACTTGAAGTGCACGGATTGGTATCATATTCAATCGAATGGATCTCGGAAAACGTTTGGTCACCATGGTGAGAATCTACTTTCTAAACCGCCCGGATGGAAAACTATAGATCAAGACGGAGGCAGATTTAACAGCAAAGTTTGGGATCATGGAATCTATTTTGACATTCGTCATTCCGGGAGCCTAAAAATTTGTTTGAAGCTGCTCAGGAGCTTTACATGCCTAGTTTGGGACCCCGGAGGCTGTTGGCATTCCAAGCATTGGTGAAGATTTTTAGATGAGTTTAAACATAAGCCGCCATAACAAGAAGCTCTTCCAATGTCCAACTTAAGGACTTTAACTAAAAGTGCTAGGTGGGAGACAACCCACCATGGTATGATCGTTCCTTTTGCTCCTTTAATTTTATTTTGTTTTGTTTGTTTTTGAGTTTTATCTTATTTTGCTAAACCTGGAATCATGCATAACATTCACATTAAGCATTGCATTCTGCATTCTGCATAAACAAAATAAAATAAAATAAAATTAAAAAAAGGGTGCGCGACGCGACCGCATCACTCATGCGATCGCATCATATTGCGGAAAACACTACCCACGCGACCGCGTCATCCATGCGGCCGTGTGACCTGGAGATCGGCGTAAAGATCCAACGTCCAGAAAGTTAGGCTGGAATCGTGCGGCCATTGTGTGTTTCGCACAAATGACCCACGCAATCGCGTCACCCACGCGATCGCGTCACTTGCACAATGCCAATTGATGAGCGGATAATTTATACGCTTTTTGGCACTGTTTTTAGTAGAATCTGGTTACTTTTAGGAATGTTTTTATTAGTTTTTATGTTAAATTCACATTTCTGGACTTTACTATGAGTTTGTGTGTTTTTCTGTGATTTCAGGTATTTTCTGGATGAAATTGAGGGATTTGAGCAAAAATCAGATTCAGAGGTTGAAGAAAGACTGCTGATGCTGTTGGATTCTGACCTCCCTGCACTCAAAGTGAATTTTCTGAAGCTACAGAACTCAAAATGGCGCGCTTCCAATTGCGTTGGAAAGTAGACATCCAGGACTTTCCAGCAATATATAATAGTCCAAACTTTGGCCGAGTTTAGATGACGTAAAAGGGCGTTGAACGCCAGTTCTATGCTGCTGTCTAGAGTTAAACGCCAGAAACAAGTCACAAACCAGAGTTGAACGCCAGAAATACGTTACAACCTGGCGTTCAACTCCAGAAAGAGCCTCTGCACGTGTAACATTCAAGCTCAGCCCAAGCACACACCAAGTGGGCCCCGAAAGTGGATTTATGCATCAATTACTTACTTTTGTAAACCCTAGTAACTAGTTTAGTATTATAAATAGGACTTTTTACTATTGTATTAGACATCTTTGGATTATCTTTTGATCCTGTGATCACGTTTTGGGGGCTGGCCATTCGGCCATGCCTGGACCTTTTTCACTTATGTATTTTTCAACGGTAGAGTTTCTGCACTCCATAGATTAAGGTGTGGAGCTCTGCTGTTCCTCATGAATTAATGCAAAGTACTACTGTTTTCTATTCAATTCAACTTATTCCACTTCTAAGATATTCATTCACACTTCAACATGAATGTGATGAACGTGACAATCATCATCATTCCCTATGAACACGTGCCTGACAACCACTTCCGTTCTACCTTAGATTGAATGAGTATCTCTTAGATCTCTAAATCAGAATCTTCGTGGTGTAAGCTAGATTGATGGCGGCATTCATGAGAATACGGAAAGTCTAAACCTTGTCTGTGGTATTTCGAGTAGGATTCAGGGATTGAATGACTGTGACGAGCTTCAAACTCGCGAGTGCTGGGCGTAGTGACAGACGCAAAAGGAGGGTGAATCCTATTCCAGTATGATCGAGAACCTCAGATGATTAGCTGTGCTGTGACAGAGCATTTGGAACATTTTCACAAGAGGATGGGATGCAGCCATTGGCAAGGGTGATGCCTCCAGACGATTAGCCATGCAGTGACAGTGCATCGGACCATTTTCCAGAGAGGATTAAAAGTAGCCATTGACAATGGTGATGTCCTTACATAAAGCTAGCCATGGAAAGGAGTAAGACTGATTGGATGAAGACAGCAAGAAAGCAGAGGTTCAGAGGAACAAAAGCATCTCTATACACTTATCTGAAATTCTCACCAATGATATACATAAGTGTTTTATCCTTATTTTCTATTTATTATTTATGTTCGAAAACTCCATAACTATTTGATATCTGCCTGACTAAGATTTACAAGGTGACCATAGCTTGCTTCAAGCCGACAATCTCCGTGGGATCGACCCTTACTCACGTAAGGTTTATTACTTGGACGACCCAGTGCACTTGCTGGTTAGTTGTATCGAAGTTGTGAATGAAAAACGATTTATTAAGACGTGCGTACAGAGTTTCTGGCGCCGTTGCCTGAGATCACAATTTCGTGCACCAAGTTTTTGGCGCCGTTGCCGGGGATTGTTCGAGTTTGGACAACTGACGGTTCATCTTGTTGCTTAGATTGGGTAATTTTCTTCTTATTTTCAAAAAGTTTGCAAAAAAAAAATTTCAAAAATCTTTCAAAAATTTTCTCCTTTGTTTTCGAAAAAAATTTTAAAAAAAAATGTTTTCAAAAAAAAATATTTTTCTTCAGAATTTTTAAGAATGAATTCTAGTGTTTCATGATGATTTGTTGAATCCTGGCTGACTGTGAAGCCATGTCCAAATTCCTTTGGACTGAGGATTCAACTAATCACTTCAATGCATGTAATAGCATACTAAAGCTTGGCTGGCTATTAAGCCATGCTTGACCCTTTGATTGGAGCTTTAGACTAAAGAGTACAAGATTCCTGGAATTCATATTAAAAATTTTGGAATCCTTATTTTTCTTTTTCAAAATGATTTTCGAAAAAAAAATTAAAAGAAAATACAAAAAAAAATTCATAAAATCATAAAAATCAAAAATATTTTGTGTTTCTTATTTGAGTCTTGAGTCAATTTTTAAGTTTGGTGTCAATTGCATACTCATCTTGCATCTTTCGAAAATTGCATTCATGCATTGCATCCATCATGATCTTCAAGTTGTTCTTGATAAACCTTCTTGATTGATCTTCATATTTTAGTGTTTTGTGTTGTATGGTATTTTTCATATGCATTCTTGAATCCATAGAGTCTAAACATGAAAGATCTCTAAGTTTGGTGTCTTGCATGTTTTCTTTGCATTAAAAATTTTTCAAAAATATGTTCTTGATGTTCATCATGATCTTCATAGTGTTCTTGGTGTTCATCTTGACATTCATAGCATTCTTGCATGCATTCATTGTTTTGATCTAAAAATCTTCATGCATTGCATCATTTTCATGTTTTTCTCTCTCATCATTAAAAATTCAAAAATCAAAAAAATATCTTTCCTTTTTTCTCTCATAAATTTCGAAAATTAGATTTGACTTTTTCAAAAATTTTTAAAATCTAGTTGTTTTTATGAGTCAAATCAAATTTTCAATTTAAAAATCTTATCTTTTTCAAAATCTTTTTCAAAAATCAAATCTTTTTCATTTTTTTATCTATTTTCGAAAATTTCAAAAAAATATTGTTCAAAAATATTTTTCTTAATTCTACATCATATTTTCGAAAATAACATCATCAATTAATGTTTTGATTCAAAAATTTCAAGTTTGTTACTTACTTGTTAAGAAAGATTCAAACTTTAAGTTCTAGAATCATATCTTGTGATTTCTTGTGAATCAAGTCATTAATTGTGATTTTAAAAAATCAAATCTTTTTCAAAACTAATTTCAATCATATCTTTTCAAAAATATCTCTTTATCTTATCTTTTTCAAAATTTGATTTTAAAATATCTTTTCTAACTACTTATCTTCTTATCTTTTCAAAATTGATTTTCAAATTTGTTTCAACTAACTAACTAACTTTTTGTTTGTTTCTTATCTTTTTTAAAACTACCTAACTAACTCCCTCTCCCTCTAATTTTCGAAAATATCTTCCCTCTTTTTCAAAATTTCTTTTTAATTAACTAATTATTTTAACTTTTGATTTTAAAATTTCAAAAATCACTAACCTTTTTCAAAAACTATTTTCGAAAATCACTAACTCTTTTTCAAAAATTATTTTCGAAAATTCCTTCTCTCTCATCCCTTCTATTTATTTATTCATCTACTCACACAGGGACCTCTATACTGCGGTAAAAAGGACCCCCTATTATTATTATTTTTCTGTTCCCTCCTTTTTCATATGAGCAGGAGCAAAGACAAGAACATTCTTGTTGAAGCAGATCTAGAACCTGAAAGGACTCTGAAGAGGAAACTAAGAGAAGCTAAAATACAACAGTCCCGAGACAACCTTTCAGAAATTTTCGAACAAGAAGAGGAGATGGCAGACGAAAATAATAATAATGCAAGGAGAATGCTTGGTGACTTTACTGCACCTAATTCCAATTTACATGGAAGAAGCATCTCCATTCCTGCCATTGGAGCAAACAATTTTGAGCTGAAACCTCAATTAGTTTCTCTGATGCAGCAGAACTGCAAGTTTCATGGACTTCCATCTGAAGATCCTTTTCAGTTCTTAACTGAATTCTTACAGATCTGTGATACTATTAAGACTAATGGAGTAGATCCTGAAGTCTACAGGCTCATGCTTTTCCCTTTTGCTGTGAGAGACAGAGCTAGAATATGGTTGGACTCTCAACCTAAGGATAGCCTGAACTCTTGGGATAAGCTGGTCAAGACTTTCTTAGCCAAGTTCTTTCCTCCTCAAAAGCTGAGTAAGCTTAGAGTGGATGTTCAGACCTTCAGACAGAAAGAAGGTGAATCCCTCTATGAAGCTTGGGAGAGATACAAAGGACTGACAAAAAAGTGTCCTTCTGACATGCTTTCAGAATGGACCATCCTGGATATATTCTATGATGGTCTGCCTGAATTAGCTAAAATGTCATTGGATACTTCTGCAGGTGGATCCATTCACTTAAAGAAAACGCCTGCAGAAGCTCAAGAACTCATTGACATGGTTGCTAATAACCAGTTCATGTACACTTCTGAAAGGAATCCTGTGAATAATGGGATGCCTATGAAGAAGGGAGTTCTTGAAATTGATACTCTGAATGCTATATTGGCTCAGAATAAAATATTGACTCAGCAAGTCAATATGATTTCTCAGAGTCTGAATGGAATGCAAGCTGCATCCAACAGTACTCAAGAGGCATCTTCTGAAGAAGAAGCTTATGATCCTGAAAACCCTGCAATAGCAGAGGTAAATTATATGGGTGAACCTTATGGAAACACATATAATCCATCATGGAGAAATCACCCAAATCTCTCATGGAAGGATCAACAAAAGCCTCAACAAGGCTTTAATAATGGTAGAAGAAATAGGTTTAACAATAGTAAACCTTTTCCATCATCCACTCAGCAACAGACAGAGAACTCTGAACAAAATACCTCTAATTTAGCAAACTTAGTCTCTGATCTATCTAAGGCCACTGTGAGTTTCATGAATGAAACAAGGTCATCCATTAGAAATTTGGAGGCACAAGTGGGCCAGCTGAGTAAAAGGATCACTGAAATCCCTCCTAGTACTCTCCCAAGCAATACAGAAGAAAATCCAAAAGGAGAGTGCAAGGCCATTGAATTAATTACCATGGCCGAACCTGTAAGGGAGGGAGAGGACGTGAATCCCAAGGAGGAAGACCTCCTGGGATGTCCAGCGATCAATAAGGAGTTTCCCTCTGAGGAACCAAAGGAATCTGAGACTCATCTAGAGACCATAGAGATTCCATTGAACCTCCTTATACCATTCATGAGCTCTAATGAGTATTCCTCTTCTGAAGAAAATAAGGATGTTACTAAAGAACAAGCTGCCAAGTTTCTTGGTGCAATCATGAAGCTGAATGCCAAATTATTTGGTATTGAGACTTGGGAAGATGAACCTCCCTTGTTCACCAATAAACTAAGTGATCTGGATCAACTGACATTGCCTCAGAAGAAACAGGATCCTGGAAAGTTCGTAATACCTTGTACCATAGGCAACATGATCTTTGAAAAGGCTCTGTGTGACCTTGGTTCAGGGATAAACCTCATGCCCCTCTCTGTAATAGAGAAACTAGGAATCTATGGGGTGCAAGCTGCTAAAATCTCATTAGAGATGGCAGACAATTCAAGAAAACAGGCTTATGGACAAGTAGAGGACGTGTTAATAAAGGTTGAAGGCCTTTACATCCATGCTGATTTCATAGTCCTTGATACTGGGAAGGATGAGGATGAATCCATCATCCTTGGAAGACCTTTCCTAGCCACAGCAAGAGCTGTGATTGATGTTGACAGAGGTGAAATAGTCCTTCAATTGAATGAGGACTCCCTTGTGTTTACAACTCAAGGTTACCCTTCTGTAAACATGAAGAGGAAGCATAAAAAGCCTCTCTCAAAACAGAGTCAACCAGAGTCCCCACAGTCAAACTCTAAGTTTGGTGTTGGGAGGCCACAACTAAACTCTAAGTTTGGTGTTGAACTCCCATATCCAAACTCTAAGTTTGGTGTTGGGAAGTCTCAATAATGCTCTGAATATCTGTGAGGCTCCATGAGAGCCCACTGTCAAGCTATTGACATTAAAGAAGCGCTTGTTGGGAGGCAACCCAATTTTTATTTATCTAATTCTATTTTTCTTGTTCTTTCATGTTTTATTAGGTTCATGATCATGTGGAGTCACAAAATAAATATAAAAATTGAAAACGGAATCAAAAACAGCAAAGGAAAAATCACACCCTGGAGGAAGACCTTGCTGGCGTTTAAACGCGAATAAGAAGAATCTGGCTGGTGTTCAATGCCAGAACAGAGCATGGTTCTGGCGTTGAACGCCCAAAATGGGCAGCATCTGGGTGTTTGAACGCCAGAATTGCACCCTGGAGAAGAGCTGGCGCTGAATGCCCAGAACAAGCATGGTTCTGGCGTTCAACGCCAGAAATGGGCAACAAATGGGCGTTCAACGCCCAAAACAAGCACCAATCTGGCGCTGAACGCCCAAAGTTGTGTGCAAGGGCATTTTGCATGCCTAATTTGGTGCAAGGTTGTAAATCCTTGAACACCTCAGGATCTGTAGACCCCACAGGATCACCTCAGGATCTGTGGACCCCACAGGATCTCCACCTACCTCCACTCACTTCTTCTCACCCCTCTTTCACACAATCCCATAAACACTCTTCCCCAAAACTCTTCACCAATCACCTCAATCTCTCTTCCCTATCACCACTTCACCACTCACATCCATCCACTCTTCCCCATAAACCTACCTCATAAACACTACCTACCTTCAAAATTCAAAATCAATTTCCCACCCAAACCCACCCTATATGGCCGAAACCTTACCCGCCTCCCTTCCCTATATATAGCCCTCTATTCCTCCTCATTTTCACACAACACAATCCTCTCTTTCCCTTCTTGGCCGAAACACATCTCTCTCCTTCTCCTCCATTTCTTCTTCTTCTTCATCTCTTCTTTCTTCTCTTGCTCGAGGGCGAGCAATATTTTAAGTTTGGTGTGGTAAAAGCATAAGCTTTTTGTTTTTCCATTACCATTGATGGCACCTAAGACCGGAGAATCCTCTAGAAAAGGGAAAGGGAAGACAAAAGCTTTCACCTCCGAGTCATGGGAGATGGAAAGATTCATCTCCAAAGCTCATCAAAACCACTTCTATGATGTTGTGGCCAAGAAGAAGGTAATCCCCGAGGTCCCTTTCAAGCTCAAGAAGAATGAGTATCCGGAGATCCGACATGAAATCCAAAGAAGAGGTTGGGAAGTTCTAACAAACCCCATCCAACAAGTCGGCATCCTAATGGTTCAAGAGTTCTATGCCAATGCATGGATCACCAGGAACCATGATCAAAGTAAGAACCCAAACCCAAAGAATTATATTACAATGGTTCGGGGGAATACTTAGATTTTAGTCCGGAAAATGTGAGGTTGGCGTTTAACTTGCCTATGATGCAAGGAGATGCACGCCCATACACTAGAAGGGTCAACTTTAATCAAAGGTTGGACCAAGTCCTCATGGACATATGTGTGGAAGGAGCTCAATGGAAGATTGACTCCAAAGGCAAGCCGGTTCAACTAAGAAGACTGGACCTCAGGCCCGTGGTTAGAGGATGGTTAGAGTTCATCCAACGCTCCATCATCCCCACTAGCAACCGATCTGAAGTTACTGTGGATCGGGCCATCATGATTCATAGCATCATGATTGGAGAGAAAGTAGAAGTTCATGAAGTCATCTCCCTTGAATTCTACAAAATAGCCGAAAAGCCCTCTCTTGGGGCAAGGCTAGCTTTTCCTCATCTTATTTGCCATCTATGTTACTCAGTTGGAGCTTCCATAGAAGGAGACATTCCCATTGAGAAAGAGAATCCCATCACTAAGAAAAGGATGGAGCAAGCAAGAGAGCCCATTCATGGATCTCAAGAGGCGCATGAAGCTCATCACCATGAGATCCCGGAAATGCCTCAAATGCATTTACCTCCACAAAATTATTGGGAGCAAATCAACACCTCCCTAGGAGAATTAAGTTCCAACATGGGACAATTAAGGGTGGAACATCAAGAGCACTCCATCATCCTTCATGAAATTAGAGAAGATCAAAAAACAATGAGGGAGGAGCAACAAAGACAAGGAAGAGACATAAAAGAGCTCAAGGACATCATTGGTTCTTCAAGAAGGAAACGCCACCATCACTAAGGTGGACTCATTCCTTGTTCTTACTTTCTCTATTTTTCGTTTTCTATGTTAAGTGCTTATCCATGTTTGTGTCTTCATTACATGATCATTAGTATTTAGTAACTTTGTCTTAAAGTTATGAATGTCCTATGAATCCATCACCTCTCTTAAATGAAAACTGTTTTAATTCAAAAGAACAAGAAGTACATGAGTTTCGAATTTATCCTTGAACTTAGTTTAATTATATTGATGTGGTGACAATGCTTCTTATTTTCTGAATGAATGCTTGAACAGTGCATATGTCTTTTGAAGTTGTTGTTTAAGAATGTTAAATATGTTGGCTCTTGAAAGAATGATGATAAGGAGACATGTTATTTGATAATTTGAAAAATTATAAAAATGATTCTTGAAGCAAGAAAAAGCAGCAAAGAACAAAGCTTGCAAAAAAAAAATAGCGAAAAAAAAAAGAGAAAAAGCAAGCAAAAAAGGCCAAAAGCTCCTAAAACCAAGAGGCAAGAGCAAAAAGCCAGTAGCCCTTAAAACCAAAAGGCAAGGGTAATAAAAAGGATCCCAAGGCTTTGAGCATCAGTGGATAGGAGGGCCTAAAGGAATAAAATCCTGGCCTAAGCGGCTAAACCAAGCTGTCCCTAACCATGTGCTTGTGGCGTGAAGGTGTCAAGTGAAAACTTGAGACTGAGCGGTTAAAGTCAAGGTCCAAAGCAAAAAAAAAAAGAGTGTGCTTAAGAACCCTGGACACCTCTAATTGGGGACTTTAGCAAAGCTGAGTCACAATCTGAAAAGGTTCACCCAATTATGTGTCTGTGGCATTTATGTATCCGGTGGTAATACTGGAAAACAAAGTGCTTAGGGCCACGGCCAAGACTCATAAAATAGCTGTGTTCAAGAATCATCATACTGAACTAGGAGAATCAATAACACTATCTGAACTCTGAGTTCCTATAGATGCCAATCATTCCGAACCTCAATGGATAAAGTGAGATGCCAAAACTATTCAAGAGGCAAAAAGCTACAAGTCCCGCTCATTTAATTGGAGCTATGTTTCATTGATAGTTTGGAATTTATAGTATATTCTCTTCTTTTTATCCTATTTGATTTTCAGTTGCTTGGGGACAAGCAACAATTTAAGTTTGGTGTTGTGATGAGCGGATAATTTATACGCTTTTTGGCACTGTTTTTAGTATGTTTTTATTAGAATCTGGTTACTTTTAGGGATGTTTTTATTAGTTTTTATGTTAAATTCACATTTCTGGACTTTACTATGAGTTTGTGTGTTTTTCTGTGATTTCAGGTATTTTCTGGCTGAAATTGAGGGATTTGAGCAAAAATCAGATTCAGAGGTTGAAGAAGGACTGCTGATGCTGTTGGATTCTGACATCCCTGCACTCAAAGTGGATTTTCTGGAGCTACAGAACTCAAAATGGCGTGCTTCCAATTGCGTTGGAAAGTAGACATCCAGGGTTTTCTAGCAATGTTCAGATGACGTAAAAGGGCGTTGAACGCCAATTCTACGCTGCTTTCTGGAGTTAAACGCCAGAAACAAGTCACAAACCAGAGTTGAATGCCAGAAATACGTTACAACCTGGCGTTCAACTCCAGAAAGAGCCTCTGCATGTGTAACATTCAAGCTCAGCCCAAGCACACACCAAGTGGGCCCCAGAAGTGGATTTATGCATCAATTACTTACTTCTGTAAACCTTAGTAACTAGTTTAGTATTATAAATAGGACTTTTTACTATTGTATTAGACATCTTTGGATTATCTTTTGATCCTGTGATCACGTTTTGGGGGCTGGCCATTCAGCCATGCCTGGACCTTTTTCACTTATGTATTTTTCAATGGTAGAGTTTCTGCACTCCATAGATTAAGGTGTGGAGCTCTGCTGTTCCTCATGAATTAATGCAAAGTACTACGGTTTTCTATTCAATTCAACTTATTCCGCTTCTAAGATATTCATTCGCACTTCAACATGAATGTGATGAACGTGACAATCATCATCATTCCCTATGAACGCGTGCCTGACAACCACTTCCGTTCTACCTTAGATTGAATGAGTATCTCTTAGATCTCGAAATCAGAATCTTCGTGGTGTAAGCTAGATTGATGGCGGCATTCATGAGAATCTGGAAAGTCTAAACCTTGTCTGTGGTATTCCGAGTAGGATTCAGGGATTGAATGACTGTGACGAGCTTCAAACTCGCGAGTGCTGGGCATAGTGACAGACGCAAAAGGAGGGTGAATCCTATTCCAGTATGATCGAGAACCTCAGATGATTAGCCGTGCTGTGACAGAGCATTTGGACCATTTTCACAATAGGATGGGATGCAGCCATTGGCAAGGGTGATGCCTCCAGACGATTAGCCATGCAGTGACAGCGCATCGGACCATTTTCCAGAGAGGATTAAAAGTAGCCATTGACAACGGTGATGTCCTTACATAAAGCCAGCCATGGAAAGGAGTAAGACTGATTGGATGAAGACAGCAAGAAAGTAGAGGTTCAGAGGAACAAAAACATCTCTATACACTTATCTGAAATTCTCACCAATGATATACATAAGTGTTTTTATCCTTATTTTCTATTTATTATTTATGTTCAAAAACTCCATAACTATTTGATATCCGCCTGCCTGAGATTTACAAGGTGACCATAGCTTGCTTCAAGCCGACAATCTCTGTGGGATCGACCCTTACTCACGTAAGGTTTATTACTTGGACGACCTAGTGCACTTGCTGGTTAGTTGTATCGAAGTTGTGAATGAAAAACGATTTATTAAGACGTGCGTACAGAGTTTCTGGCGCCGTTGCCTGAGATCACAATTTCATGCACCACCAATCCCACGCGGCCGCGTGAGCGACGCGACCGCGTCGCATGGATTGCACGAACACTCCAAAGGAGACAGAGAGTTACACTGAAACGACGCTGGATTCGTGCGTTTAGCATAAATCCCAGTGACGCGATCGCATGCGCCAGGCGATCGCGTCATTCAATCTTTTTTGCCCTCCATACGATCACGTCACCCACGCGATCGCGTCACCCACGCGATCGCGTCACCCCCCATTTTGCTCGCGGCCGCGTGGATTCAAATTTATAAACCCCCCAACCACGTGAACCCTATCAGTCGCGCCCCCCTGAAACCCTCTCCTCCCTCTCTTCCCCTCCAATCCAACCACCACCATCCAACCACCATCACCGCCACCCCCAGACGCCGCCGACCTCCCAGACGCCGCCGCCACCGACCCCCCTTCCTCTTCCCCCTTCTTTCTTCTTCTTTCTTCTTCTTCCCCCCCTCCGCCACTGCCCCCTTCGCAACCACCACCCACCGCCGCCGCCCGTCCGAGCCGCGCCCCCCATCCTCCACACACACACCTACCCCCTCCCTTCCCCTCTTACCCCCTACCCCATTACCCATCCCTTCTTTCCCCCCTGCCCCGAACCGCCGTGCCCACCACCGCCAGCCGCCGCGCTAGACGCCGTCACCACCACCCCAGCCACCTTTCAGCTCACTCTCCTTATTCGGCCTACCAGGTTCCGACGAACGCCACCCTTCTATCCTTAGTCGTTATTTCATTATTTTCTGTTTATGTTCATGTTTAGGCTAGTTAGATATGCATGTTGTAGTGGATTTTAGGTTGTTAGGTAGCCTAGGTTGTGGTTAGTGGATTTAGGCCTGTTTACTTGCACTGTTCATGTTTCTGTTTTATCAAATTTGCAATGCTGCTGTTGCTGTGATGTTGTAATGTTCATATGCTGTGATTTCTTGTTTCATGCTGCTCTTTACTCTGATTTTTCCTGATTCTTATTCCTTATATGTAATTGCAGCTTTAATTTTAATTCATATGAACTATTCGATTGCTGTTTATTTTCCGGGACAATCCAATTTTAGCCAGAATGCTGCCCAAATTTCTGTAAAATGTTTTCATTCATGTTTTGGTTTTGGCATTTTGAACTCTGTTTTCCTCTGCTTTAACCAAACCATTTCATGAATACCAGGGCATGCTTTCTTATCCTTTTTGATTTCCTGGTTCATAATCTGCATTTATGATGTTTTGATTCCAATTTTTGCTTTCTCTATATCTATTTGAATCAGCATCAACCTGTTTTCCTTGTTTGGTTATGAGTTACTTATAGTTCCTACCTGTGAATCCTTGTTACTTGGAATATTTTCATTATGCCACTTACTTTAACCCACTTTTCACTAATTTCCTAATTTTAACTTCCTAAACACTTTTTCAATTCTAACCAACCTAACCTTTCAAACTTCTCTTCTGATTTTCTTTCACTTTCTTTTAACCTTCTAACCATGGCATAATGATAATTTTTCTATTTACCATGAATTCAATTACATTTTGGATTGTGAATTCTTCTTTTCGGACTTTTAACTCCTATACAATCTTTAATGCACATTTACTTAACTCATTTTCCTTATCCTATTGCTTCTTTGCCACTTTGTGTTTTCTGTTTTTCAGAATGTCTGCCATCCAAACAAAAGGAAAAGGCAAGGCTACTACTGGCAAATGAAAAAGAGGACAAGCCTCTATGTCTATCATAGATCTCATGCATGATGCCTCCTTGCGGGAGAAAAACTTTACCCCACAGGAGAAGGCTGACCAACTGCTTCCTGCCACTGATCCAATAAAATTTGCAAACCGATACTGTGAGCTAAAGTATCCGGTGTTTGCAACCTCTAGGAACCTATACCTGGAAAGGACCTTGAAGATCCCAGAAGAACTCCAGCAATACACCTCTGACCAGATCAAACAAAAAGGCTGGTTCTTCCTGGAAAGACCCCTGACTGAGGTCAATGCATCTTGGGTTAGAGAATTCTACTACAATTACTTCAAGACCTCCCTAGATGTAGTGAACCTCAGAGGGAAGCAGATTCTGGTTACTGAAGAGGCAATTGAAGATGTTCTGAAGCTTCTGCCTAAATCTGATTAGTCGGATGGTTATCAGAAAGCTGAGGAAGACATGCGCTTTATGAAGTTTGATTGGGATGCAGTCAAGGCGAGGATAGCCCTTGACCCGACCGTTCCTTGGATTATGGGTCAGAACACCACCATGCCCAAGGGAATCAAGCGCGCATACTTGAATGATGAGGCTCGGCTGTGGCATCAGATACTTAGCAACTTCATTATGCCGAGTAATCACGAGACATATATACCTGCCGCTATGATCACCCTCCTATGGTGTGTGATGGAGGGTAAGGACCTGTACCTGCCACGCTTTATCCGGTTCTACATGGCCAGGGTCCATGTCCGAGGCACTCTTCCCTTTCCATATTTGATCACACAGCTAGGCCGTCGAGCTGACGTGCCTTGGGAGGATGCTGATAAGAGGCCACCTGCTGCAGAATGCAAGAAGATTATCCCGCACAGCAGGAACTTTCTAGCCTTGGGCTACAGACCTCCAGTCCTCACTGCTCCTGGTGACACTGCCACACCATCTGCCGGCCCCTCCTCCTCCACAGCTACACCTTCCACCACCACTGCACCTCCACCTGCCCTAGAGCCCATCTATCATCTAGTGCACTGCCTGTTTCAACGGCTTGACCAGATGGAGCGTCGCAATAAGCGACGCTATGAGCACCTGAAACTGAAGATACGATCTGGTGACATCCCCTCCGAGCCTGACACACTATCCGAGGCATCTGAGGAGGAGGCGGATGCGCCCGAGGCTGCGCCTCATCCACAGCAGGAGGCAGCGCAGGCAGGCACCCAGCAGGCAGCACACCAGCAGGAGATCCTACATCAGATCCAGGCTGCAGACTCCGAGATCCCTATCCAGTCAGCACCTCCTCTACAGTAGCCAGATGCTCAGACCACCACCACAGAGACTCCGGCCACACATTCTTCCGGTGATGACACCCCTTCACACCCTGCTTGAGAGAGCATCAGGGACGATGCTTCATTTTAAGTGTGGGGAGGTCGCCATCTCTGGCGTATCATTTTGGAGAACCACTACAGACCCTTTTTCCTTTATTTTGACTATTTTCTTATATTTTTTCTCTTTATTTTTCAGTACTTATACATTGCTATTTTCATGTATTTATACTCTATTTCTGCATTTTGTATTTTTAGTTCATATTTTAGCCACTTAGTTTAGTTGCAATTCTAACTTACTAGTTATAGAAATTGTGGATTGATTAGTATAGTTTACCCTTTTTAGCATAAGATAACTCGGAATAGATTGAAAAGAAAAAGGAAGTAAACTAGAGACTTTAACAGAATCAAAACAACCCACACCTTGTATATATAGCATTACATGTTAGTTAGTTAACAACATTTCATCAAGGAGAAATACTAGAACTTTAAAGCCACCTTAAGTTTTACATTGAGAATAATGGGAATTTTTAACTAAACCTGCATGACATACATAAGTGATAAATGATTTTTGAGCTAGAGAACACATAGCCTGTGAGTTTTGAGCTTAATTGTATGGTTACATTCAAACCATAATTTTTATTCCTGTGTGTTCCGCCCTTCTTTTATATTCTGGTGTTCTTTACTTTGTTTTAATCTATATGTCCGATTATAGAATGTAGATACATACCAAGAGAGTGATTGAGGCCATTATTTGATTTTAGCTCACTTATCCCAAAATAGCCTACCTTTTACATCACCCTTGTTAGCCCCCTTGAGCCTTTAAATCCCCTCTTGTTTTATAACCACATTACTAGCCTTAAGCGGGAAAACAAATAAAGAAGTCCCAAGTTGAATCCTTGGTTAGCTTAAGATAGAAATTGTGTAATTGTTTAAATGTGGGGAAACCTATTGGGAACATGGATGATAAAAATAAAGGGTAGAAGGTTGAAAAAGAATAAAGATGTTTCAAAATAAGAATTTTTGGGAAACATGCTCATGTGAAGTTAAAGAAATTAAATTACCATGTGCATTAAAATTTTTTTTATTAATTTTCAATATTTGAATAAAGGGGACACCAAAGGATTCCCCAAATGCAAATAAAGCAATGCACATGGGATAAAAATAAACATTAAGGCATGAACATGTAACATCAAAAGTGGAAAAATATGGGAAAATAGGTAAAGCAGCTTTGCTTTAGAAAGTATGTATGTTAGGTGAGATCTTAGACTAATTAAGGATTCACTTATTAGCTCACTTAGCCTTATACAAATACCCTTACCTTTACCTTGGCCCCATTACAACCTTACTTAAGACCTCATGATTTTTGGTATGACTATATTCTATGATTGTTGATTGGTTAGATGAAGAACAAAGTTATAGAAAGTAAGAATAAAAAGAAGAATAGAGTGATTAACCCAATAAACACTGAGTGATTAGAGAGTAAACACAAAATCCAGTGAGGGTTCAATAGCTCATTAACATATATCTCTGCTTAAATTATTAATTGTCTTGCAAGTTTTTAAAATGTTTTTCTCCCATCTCAATTGTAAAGGCACTTTATCACTATCTAAGGCTTGGCTATATATATATATATATATATATATATATATATATATATATATATATATACATGACTCCTTGAGAATGTGAATTAATTTAACTACATACAAACTTTATATTCAAGTGAATAAAAAAAAAATTAGAATTGCATGATGCATCATTCATCTAGGTAGTTGTATTTAGATTAAATTGCATTGTATGACATTCCACCACTTTAACCCTACTTTTTACCTTTGATTTAGCATGAGGACATGCTATTATTTAAGTGTGGGGAGGTTGATAACCCATATTTTATGATATATTTTGTGCTTAATTTGAGTGATTTATTCAATCCTTCACCCACTTATTCATATTAATTGCATGGTTTTACTTTCCCTTCCTTATTATGTGATGTATGTGAAAAACATGTTTCCTATGCTTTAAAATTAATTATTTTAATTTTATTTCCATTCGATGCCGTGATTAGTGTGTTGAGTAGTTTCATATCTTCTAAAGGTAGGAATGACTTAAAAGATAAAAAAGGAAACATACAAAGATGGAAGGAAAGCACAAAATGGAGTTTCTAAAGAAACTGGCATCCACGCGATCGCATGGGCGACGCAGGCGCATGCCAAGCGCAAATCAACAGCGACGCGGCTGCATGACTGACGCGACCGCATGACAAGAAAAGCTCCGAATGACGTGACCGCGTGACCCACGCGGACGCGTGACAGAGGCCACGCACCAGAAATTGCAAAAAATGCTCCCAGCGATTTCTGAAGCTCTTTTTGGCTCAAATCCAAGTCCAGAAGGCATAGACCAGAGGTTATGAAGTGAGGGAATGCATCCATTCAAGGAGAGCTCGCCAATTTTTACTTCTCATGATTTAGATTTAGTTTTGAGAGAGGTTCTTTCCTCTCTCTCTTAGGATTTAGGATTTCTCTTGGTTTTAGGAGTGACTCTCGATCCCAGGTTTAATGTTTCTTTACTTTAAGCTTCCCTTTCACTTTTATTCATTCCATTACTTTAGTTGATTATTTACTTTTGCCATTTAATTTATGAATTCTTCTATGTTCCAGATTATTTGAATTAATGTTATTTGAGGTATTTCAGTTTATTATTGCTTTCTTTTATTTATGTCACCATTGCTTTCAATCTGAAGACATTTTTTATTCCAGCAAATTTACTTTTTCCCTTTTGGTCTTGGTTAAGAAATCAGTAACTCAGGAGTTATCTTAGCTCAACATAATTGATAACTGTTATCTTTGCTAATTGAATTGACTTTCAATAATTCCAATCTTTTCTTAGGAAATAAATAGGATTCGAAGGTCAAACTAATTAATCCCTTGACTTCCTTTTGCTTTAGCAAGGGTTAACTAAGTGGAATTAAGATTCAATCTTCTTTATTGTTGAGAAGGGTAACTAATTTGGACTTTCAATTTCTCATCCCTTGCCAAAAGTTTACTTTACAGTATTTATTTATTTTAATTGCTATTTAAATTATTTGTCATATTTGTTCCTCATTCTTGAAACCCCAAATTGACAATCTCCATAACCAATAATAAGAACATACTTCCCTGCAGTTCCTTGAGAAGACGACCCGAGGTTTGAATACTTCGGTTAACAATTTATTTAGGGGTTTGTTACTTGTGACAACCAAAACGTTTGTACGAAGGGATTTTTGTTGGTTTAGAAACTATATCTACAATGCGACTGTTTTATTGAAGTTCTTTACTAGCAAAAATCTATTCGTCAAGGAAGCGTACGCGTGACCCTGTTTTCATCCCAAAGTTGATTTTTGAGTTTTTAAAGCCAAATTTCATACTTTTAAGCCTCCGATCTCACCCCTTATGTCTTAAATCATTATGATATGCCTAGCAATGAGAAATGAGCTAGGGGATGTGGTAACTTGTGAATGAATCAAGGGGAAACTTATGATCAATGATGATCAAAGATGACTATATGAGATGCGGAGGATGGCGGTGGAAGTGCTTTATGTGCCATGATCCGAAGGGCTGTATTTGTTGATAAAATGGCTGGTTTTGGATTGAACCGTGAGCTGGTTGGCTAAGTTTATTGCCGGATTTCGGCGGAGCCATCATTGATTATGGCCGAGTATAAATGCATATATGCTATTGAATGAAAATGTGAATGTTGCACTTCCCCTATCTTAGATACGAGTTTCCCTGGGTGAAAGCAATGGCTAGCCACTACGTGCTCCAGGTGGAGACTCGATACTCTGCTGACCCTATGTCGTAAGTGTGGCCGGACACTGTGAAAGTTCCGGATTAGCTCGCCCCCGTGAATATACACCAGTGAGGGTGTTGGATATGGATCATGATTATGATCACGATTATGTGAGTATAACTCAAGTTGGGGATACGCGACAGAGGAACAATCCAATGGTTAGCTACAAGGACTTGTCAGGTTGGCTATATAATCGACAGATGGTATCATCAGCCATTAGGGACATGCATTCATCATATGTATAC
Organism: Arachis ipaensis; assembly: GCF_059453495.1. Classification (NCBI taxonomy): domain Eukaryota; kingdom Viridiplantae; phylum Streptophyta; class Magnoliopsida; order Fabales; family Fabaceae; genus Arachis; species Arachis ipaensis. The sequence continues at coordinate 40,478,480 of NC_142442.1, forward strand.
TATGTGAATTGTTTGAGATTGCCTATTTGACTACATATTACTTGCTAATTGTCTAAATGTCTTATCTGTTTCTATTTGTATATCTATTGTCTATTATAACTATGTTTGCTATGTTATACTCCTGCTGGTGGTTGGGAGGTTTGAAGGATTTGGAAATGGAAGTATTAGTTAGACTGAAGAATCCTTAGTTAGTTGCCATTTATGGTTTAGCTTGTTTATAAGCTTTGATTTATCTGGTGGAAGTTCTAGGATTGCCTTCGGCTTTTCCAGGACATTACATGTTAGATATGTGGGTACTGTTACCATACTGAGAACCTCCAGTTCTCACCCATGCGGATTTTGTGGTTTTCAGATGCAGGACGTGAGGCTTCTCGCTGAAGCATGCTGGAGACTTCTAGATTAGCGAAGATCCTTGTTCTCGGGACTCTATTTTGGTTTATATGTTTTGTTTAGCTACTTTATCTCCACTGAATAATAAAAACTGTGATGACTCCACTTAGAGGGGATTTTGGAGAATAAGTTTTTGTATTTATGTCCCTTTGGGTTTCCTTTGGGGTTTCCTATTTTATTTACTTGTATGTATTGCTATGCTCGGACCGGTTATCTTTGCAACCAGATTATGAGTTTTGATATTCATGTCTTTGACACTCCTTAGTATATATATATATATATATATATATATATATATATATATATATATATATATATATATATATATATATATATATATATATATATATATATATATAATCTCTTTTTAGCTTAATCCTTTATCCGTTACGTCACGTTATCGATCGGAGTGTTGCGGTTTCGAGTTACGATTATATTTTATCCCTTTATTTCAAAGGATCCTAGTTATAACCATCATTCATATTACTACACGTATTAAATTTTAATTTTTTTAGAGGTCGTAATACCTTGCCATCTCTGAATTATGACTTAAGCATAAGACTCTGTATAGTAGGGTGTTACATTAATTGTTTGTGCTGATGATATTATTAATTAATAGTATTTATTTATTGGAGAAGATTTTGTATGGGAAGACAACCACTAACAATAATAGTAGAAGCAGAGCTTTGTACTAAAGTTGGAATAAGAAAGTTCAAACAAATTCCAAACAGAAGCATTCCTTCTCTTATTTCTGCTTTCCTACTTCACCAAAAAGGTCTCTTCTTCACTATTAATTATTATATATAGTACTATGTTATATGTAGTACTATGTTATATGTACCTTTATATGTGACGCCGAGACATCACTTGGGTCACCAATCTTGGCGAGGTTAACAACCCCACTATGGTGAAAATAGCCAAGAACCCACCTTGGTTGGCTAAGCCAAGGATACACCTCTTACTCTTAAAGAGTCTAGAGAAAAATAAGCACACAGCTTATTTAAATATATAACTCAATCAATTCAACTTGTAAATAAAAGGGGTACATACACATATTTATACTAGTAGGGGAGGGGGAGCCTTTGAGTATTAGGCGACGTGGGACTAATTTATATGCATATTATAATAACATAACTAAACTTTACTACTTTAACTAATATTTCTAATAACCTAATAGATGCTCCTGCATCATTCTCCCTAAGTTGGAAGAGGCTTGGTCTTATCTTCTATTGATTCTGCATCTTCTTCATAGTAAGGTGACAGATCAGCCACGTTAAAAGTGGCAGATACTCCATAGTCTCCTGGAAGCTCAATCTTGTAAGCATTATCATTAATGCGCTCCAAGACTCTAAATGGTCCATCCGCTTGAGGAGATAATTTCCCGCGAGACTTAGGAAATTGTTCCTTTCTCAAATGAATCCATACCAAATCTCCAACATTGAAAATATTTGGTCTCCTGTGTTTGTTGGCTTGGGCCTCATACCGAGTAGTCTTACGCAATATCTTCTGTCGTACCTCCTCGTGGAGCTTCTTGATTTATTCAGCACGCTCATCGACATTTGCACTATACTCTTGAGGAGTTGGTAACGGTGGAAGGTCTAAAGGACTCAGGGGTCTCTTGCCATATACCACCTCGAACGGACACCTCCCTGTTGTTTGACTAATGGAATTGTTGTAGGAGAACTCGGCTTGTGGCAAAACAAGATCCCACTGGCGAGGGTGTTTGCCCACAAAACTTTGTAGCAAATTTCCCAGGCTTTTGTTGACCACTTCTGTTTGACCATCCGTTTGCGGAAGACTAGTAGAGCTAAACTGTAGGTGAGTCTCCATTTTTCTCCATAAAGTTCTCCAGAAGTGACTCATTAACTTCACATTTCGATCTGAAGTTATTGTTTGAGGGATACCATGCAAAGGCACAACCTCCTTAAAGTACAAATCTGATGTGTAGGAGGTATCATCTGTCTTATGACAAGGTACAAAATGAGCCATCTTCAAGAATCGGTCAACAACCACCATAACAGAATCCCTTTTCCTCTGTGTCCTAGGTAATCCCACAACGAAGTCCATGCTAACATCTTCCCATGGGGCCTTCGAAACAGGCAACGGCTTGTACAAACCAGTGTTTTGATTCCCACCTTTAGCAATGTGACAAATGTGGCATCTCTGAATGTGTCGAATGACATCCTGCTCAAGTTTTGGCCAATAAAATTTCTTTTATGAGAGCCAACGTTTTGCCCCTTCTAAAGTGTCCTACTAATCCTCCATTATGGGTCTCCCAGATAATTGATTAGCGTAGTGAACAACGAAGAATGCACAACTGATTGCCCTTGAAAAGATAACCTTCTTGAATGAAGACTTGTTGATAGGGTTGTTGCAAGCAGCATGTCCAGATTTCTCCAAAATCTTGATCTCCCTTATATAACTCCCTTACAACCTCAAAGCCAACAACATTAATTTGTAGAGTATAAAGGAGAGTATGTCATCGGCTTAAGGCATCAGCAACCTTATTTTGAGTACCAGATTTGTGCTTAAGGAGAAATGGAAAAGATTGTAGAAACTCACTCCAAGTTGCATGGCGTCGATTCACCTATTTTTGGGAGTTAATATGTTTAAGAGCCTTGTGATCAGTATACAAGATGAACTCCTTAGGCAATAGATAATGGCTCCAGTGGCTTAATGCTTGTACGATCATTTTAGCGTCATTAAGCTTTTCACTGAAGAAAGCAATTGGTCAGCCTTCTTGAGAAAGTACAGCACCAATACCAACATTTGAATAATCGACCTCAAATATGAAATCAAAGTTTGGAAGTGCAAGTACAAGAGCAGTAGAAATCCTTTCCTTCAATGCCTCAAAACTATGTTGCGCCTTAGCACTCCATGTAAAGGTATCATGCTTAGACATTCAGTAAGTGGAGCAGCAATGGAGCTAAAATTCTTGATGAATCGCCAATAGAACGAGGCTAATCCATGGAAGCTCCTTATATCATGCAACGTCTTTAGAGTAGGCCAATTAACAATAGCATCAATTTTGTTATGATCCACCTCAATGCCTTGACTTGTAACAACATATCCCAGAAATATGACTCTATTTTGAGATTAGCATATAGTTTTTGCTCTCGAAGTACTGCAAATACTTGACATAGGTGGACTAGGTGTTCATCATGATCCTTACTATATATTAAGATGTCATCAAAGTAAACAACAACAAACGTCGCTTGGATCACCAATCTTTGTGAGATTAACAACCCCACTATAGTGAAAATAGCCAAGAAACCACCTTGGTTGGCTAAGCCAAGGATGCACCTCTTACTCTCAAAGAGCCTAGAGGAAAATAAGCACAAAACTTATTGAAATATATAACTCAATCAATTCAACTTGTAAATAAAAGGGGTACATACGCATATTTATACTAGTAGGGGAGGGGGAGTCTTTGAGTATTAGGTGATGTGGGACTAATTTATATATATATTATAATAACATAACTAAACTTTACTACTTTAACTAATATTTCTAATAACCTAATAGATGCTCTTACATCAATATGTTATTATATACATCCATCTACTATTAATTATTACTGATTGTTGTCAGATTCATACATGCGGTTTTTGTTCTTCTTTCAGAGGAGCTTTTCATTTTTTGGTTACTAATAAGATTCAATCTTCATAGTGTTTGATTGTGGCTGATTTAGGATGTTCTTCAGGACCAATACTCTTCAGCTGCTATCCAATGTCATTAACATTATTGATACTATTACTTGTAAATTGAATCTTAAACTACCGATTTTTCAGTTTTTCTTGAATGATCTATTTGCGAATGATTTTGTAAGACCCAGAGCTTTTGAAAGAGAGCTATCATGAGCTAATTTCAAATTCAGTATTTATGTAGCTTTAATTTCAGAAATTGTCTTATAAAAGATAATTAAAGCAAGTTTTGATTTATTGAATTTGAAATAAGTTATATTTATTATCCAATTTTATAATTATTGGATTATTTTCTATATTCAAATTATAAAGTTGGTAGTTGTGAAATAATAAGGATTTCTATATGGTTTGGATTAAATAATTAATATTTTAAATATTAATACTACTGCTTTGGAAAATAAATGATTTAATTATATTATTTCTAATTATTTTGATTTGGGCATTTTATGGAAAATAATTTGTAAAATTGATGAGCAAATAGTATTTTTCCATATACAATTAGTGTTGGATTTACATTGGGTTTCAATTACTATATTATTCCCAATTTTATGTGAAATTACCATAATGCCCTTAACCCTAATTTTCAAAATGAAACCCTAACCCAGTAACCCGTACCCGACCCGGCTTCCTCCTCACCTAACCTAGCAGCAGCAAACACACACACAGAACCCTCCAACGGAAACAGAAGCAGAGAGGAGGAGAGGGAGAAGAGCGTTGCGCCTCACCGCCGCCACCATGCCTTGCCGCCGTGGCCTAACAGCGTCACCGCCAACCCGTGAAGCTGCCGCCACAGTCCGTCGTGGCCGCTGCCAGCTCGCCGCGTCGCGTCACCTTGGAGTCCACTGTCAGGTCCAAGCCGAAGAAAGAGGGAGACGCGCGAAGAGAAGCTTGCGGCTAGCCTTGTCGCCGCCACTGCTTCCATGTCTTCCAACGGCACCGCCATCGCCGTCGTGGATCGCGACCAGAGGGAAGCACGAGACCGAGAAAGAGAGCGAGGCGTGGAGTCGGCGTCGCGCAGAGAGGGACTCGCCACTGCTGTCTGAACAGTCGTCGTCGCCCTGGGGTGTAGTCCGCCGCTGTTGCCAGAGGAGGTCCCTGCTGTGGAATGGAGGTGAGAGAGAGAAGCAAGATGAATTCCCTCCGCTTCTGGTGCTCTAGTCCGCCGCTGCCGCCGCCGGAATCCTTGGGCGCCGCCGTTGTTCTTGTTGCCATTAAAGGAAGCTAGCTGCTGCCGCCATTCAGATCCGCTACGGTCTCTGTCGGAAGCCACCATGGGAGCCGTGGAATGAGGGGTTTCTGCCACCTTTGAAACTCCATTGCTGTTGTTGTCATGGCCGCCACACCGTTGGCTGTCGGGATCGGTATTGTGGTCGCCAGAAACCGTCTTTTCTTGGTAAGCGTTTGGTTTTCGAAACCCCTTAAAGTTAGTGCCCTGTTATACTTCGTTAGAGATTCTGAGATGTTGGTTACACAGGGTTGAGTTCTGATAAATGTACATCAAAACTAAGGTTGTTGTTGAGCCGCCGGAGCTTTTTGCTGCTACGGGGCTGTTGTCGGGTCGGTTCGGAATCGCAACTGTCCCTTTGTGTTATTTTGGTAAGTAAGTATATTTCGAAGAGCCTCGCGTTAGTATTTTGTTGTGTATGGTTAATGAATATGAGTTCTGATAGTGTAGGGTCGAGTCCTGATTATTGTATGTTGCGATTAGTGTCGCTATGGTTATTGCGAAAATGGCTAGGAGCTGAGGTCTTGGTTGCCGTCAGTTCGGGTTGAGGCGTAAAGGACTCTGTGAGACGTTTGGGTTATGGAATTTGCGTTTTGAGGTAGGGGTGCTTTCCAAAAACTATGTTTTATGTATTGGAATTATTACATATGGATACTGATGTGAGATATTGTGTATTTGGTGATTGTAATTGCCTTATGTATTATTTGATTTACTCGAATGATTATGGATGTTGGTTCGGCTGAATTGTTGTGCGGCTTTATGAAATGTAATGTTTTAAAGTTGATTCTTTAAAGATTTAAAATCTGACTTTAAACCATTGAGGATTGGTTTGAATTGAGTCAATTACTTCAATGATGTGAAAAGTCGAATGCACTTTTGAATTCAGCCTGGTTTACTTTAATTGACTTGGTTATGGACAAATGATTTATTGCCGAACTGATTCTTTAAAGCTTTGGAAATGAGTTAAATCGATTGATATTGAGTTGATTTTGAAATGGTATCCTTGAGATACGCCACTGAGGCGATTGTTGGATTTTGCCTGCTTTGAATTGATTTCTGGTTTTGTGTTGTTGAAAAGGAATGAGGAACGGTTTAGTTGGGACCCGAACCGGGTGGCAAAAGTCCAAGTTTTAGGGGAGGTGCTACCGAAATTTTTATAAACTCTTAGTCTTGTTTGAAAGGTTATTTAAAAAAAGGTTGGATTTGAGAGATTGTATTATTTGATTTATTAAAAGGATATTTATGTTTTCAAGCTTAATTTATTTGATGAACCTTATACGTTGAGTTCGGCTTATTTAGAACTGAACTATTTTTACCGTTTGAATCACTGAAGGAAAGAATGATGCTATAATATTGATTTCAATATAAAAAGGAGTTTTTAGTGATTTTTAAAGGAACCTAGATTTTTGATTGAGTAATCAAGTTTGAGGCATTTTAGAAGAGTTGGAAAAATGGGTTCCAAAAAGAAATCTGAAAGCGGTTTGATTCAAATGAACTGGTTCTGTTTCAAATGAGTTGATTTTGGACCGGGTTGGAACTTGTGATTTTGTATGGTTCAGTTTCACAATAAATTCAGTTTTATTTACTTGAACCGAGAATCTATGATTTTAAGAGTTTCAATGAATTTTAAAGAATTGATGTAAGATGACCTTCCCTAAAGACTTGGGACTCTGCCAAGAAGCTTTTGTTATAAAATCCCATTGTTGGATGAGTGATTTTGAATACTTTGAAATAAATCCTTAACTTGCCATGGTTTTGGAAGTTTTGGAAAGAGAATGCCGAGAGTGGCTTTGTTTTCAAAAGGAGACTCACTTTGAGTAAATTTGGCTTATGAGCCTGAGATGATTTGAGAAAATGAGATCTTTAAAGCCAAGGCTGAAAAGAGTTGAAATTTGATTTCAGAGTGAAACGGCTTGAGAAAAGTAATTTATGGCTTAAATTCCGGTTTTATGAAATTAATGATGTTGAACGGTGGAAGTGCTATTTTGTTATGGGCCGGGATGGCTGTGTATGATTATGAATATTGGCTGGTTTTAGATTGAACCATGAGCCGGATTGGCTGTGAATGATATTGATTCATGGCTGAATGCCGAATGAGTTATGGGCCGTATGGCTGACTATGAATTTTGAATTTAAGCCGGATGGCTGAGATGGATGTTGATCCATGGCTGGAACTGAATGAATATATGTTTGAGATACCTGGGTAGTAGCAAGGGTTGTGGTTCGTCCCACTTACTCCAGGTCAGAGACTGTGACGCCTGGGTAGTAGCGGTAGTAGTGGTGATTCCACTCGCTCCAGGTTGAGCTTTTAAACATCCGCCTGGGTAGTAGCCACAGTAGTGGTTGTTCCACTGGCTCTGGGTTGAGCGGGTAGTAGCAATGGGGTTGTAGCTCAAACCTACTTGCTCCGCGAGGGGTGTTTCTATCCATGGTTAGCTACCAGGACGTGTCGGGTTGGCTATATAACCGAAAGATGATATCATCAGCCACTAGGGACAGGCATGCATCATATGCATTTATGTGACATTGTTTGGGTGTGCATATTATACTTGGTTTGCCTATGTGATTAATTGCTAATTGTTCTACTTGCAATAACTGTTTGCTTGATCTTGCATCTTCCTATTTGTGTTTGCTACTGGGACTCTGTTGGATTGTGGTGATTGGTTGATGGTTGGATTGTTTGGGCCTAGGGCCGTGGTTGGAATGAGATGAACCGATGGTTGATTTTGGTTTCGTGTTTCTGGTTTGGAATAAAATATGAAAAGCTATTTTGGTACAGTATAGATAAACCTTTTTGAAAGGCTTTGATGTTTTGAGAATAGAATGGTTCCTCTTTTAGAAAAGATTTCCGACTTTACTTTTATTGTAAACCGTTGTTTTTGAAAAGAGGCATAAGACGGTTATTAATCATTGGTACGGTTTATCTTCATGTATCCTATTACAGTAATTCCCAAAAACCCTCTACTAAGAACCCTTTCGAGGATGATGTTCTCACCCCCCTACATTTTTCCCCTTTCAGGATATGGGCGCAGAAGTTACGAAGAGCTTATTTAATTATTGTTGTGATACTCTGTATTGTTTTAGTTATGGTTTATTGTACCCTCGCCTTTATCTTGATATAATCTGTAAGAGGGATAGGAATTGTATTGATTATTGTTTGTAATATTATTTATATATATTTTTATGTATATATATATGGATGTACTCTTTATGAGCCTTTGTAAGTTGTATGGTATCTATGGATGTACGTTATCGAACGAAAGTATTTTTTTTTAGCGGTATTGCGGTTTAAAGTTTTAAACAGGCTCATATTTTAGTATTAAATAGTATAAGTGTCGTCGTAATATCTGAGCTATCAGAGTCACGCAGCCGGAAGCGTGAGCTTTGGTAGTTAGGGTGTTACATTATGGTATCAGAGCAGTTCTTCCTGTAGAGCCTGAGGAATGGACTGACTATGCTTCAATTGCATACTCTGAGTGTTTGTCATGTATTAGGTCTTGTCGAACGACGAGAATTAGAGCTTTATGCATATGACGATCTATTGATTTAACGCTGTTAGTCTTGCATTGCATAATTCTTGGTATTAAGTTTGGCCGGCTTAATACTAGTGAATTATGTATATGAAAGCACTGATGGGTTATCATAGATGAAATACGAGTTTTGAGTAAAGTGAATCGCAGGTTTTGGGAGCGTTAAAAACTATTTCTCGAGGATATTCAGTTGTGTGTCTTGAATTCTATTCGAGTCGACCTGTTCTTTCATGTCCTAATTTGAAGTTCTTGTTTGCTAATCCTTTGAAAAATAGTTTGACTTTTCAACTCTAATCCTCTGTTCATATGCATGCTTGTTTGATCTTAAGTGCATATGCTTGGTTGAACTCCCTGTTGTATCTATCTTTCTCTGTTTGAGTTCTTGATTCATGTATCCTTTGACATGACTTTGAACTTGTCCTACTGCACTGTGCATTTTAGCTCCGAGTTCCGAGTTCATTCTTAGAGAAATTGTTAATTCAGTGTTCCTCTTATTTGACAGTGAATTAAAGCCAATTTTGAGATTTTTATAAAGTTGCTGTTGATTAGATATGTACTTATCTATATATGAATCTTTGAAGATTTCTTATACAATTTAATAACTATTTATCTCTAATACCTCGCATGTACTTTTACTGGTTTACGGAACTGCACTTATTTTAAAGGTAAATTGACTTTCTAGTAATTCTACTATAGCTCCAGTGCACATATTCATTTGATTGTGTATTTGGATATTTTTCAAAATTTTGAAAAGAAAGGATTTACCACTTTTGTCTCGGTTGAGTTTCGTTTGATAAACTTTACTCAATTCATTTTGATTTGAGTTTGATTTAGCATACTACATGGCTTATGCCATTGTTGTTCTTTTGAAAATTTTGGACTCATAGCTTTCTTCCTATGAACAAACTAAATTCTCTATTAAATCTTCCATCTCCATGAATGTCATGTTTGACCTTGTTTTTGACTGATCTTTTACATCTAGTGAATATTGCCATTGATCTTGGTTTTTTCTTTTTGTGAAACTCATTCGTATATGAGTCAGTTTGATTCGTTTCAAGTTAGTGCATCGTTTATTCTCCCATTATCTCTACAAGAGTTTTTAGTCAACGATTTATCCTTGAGAGATTACTAATGATTGAGTTGTCTTTTCCTATGACTTTTGTATTCTTTTGAATCAATTTGAAAGCTTGTTTAATGACTCATGCCTAGTGGATCTTGTTGAACTACTTTAAATTAAGATCCTTTCTTGCAAGGCTTGACTCCTTTTTAGTACATCTTAAACTTCTTGAATATTCTTCTGAGATGGTGATTTCAAGAACACTTTTAGAGTCTTGTTTTGAACCTTTTTAAAGAAGTTTTGAATTCTCTTGTAAGAAGTTTTAAACGGAATTTATTTTCTGTTGCTTGATTCAGATTGAAACCATTGTTCAATTTTGATGAAGTTAATTTAAAAATCGGCATGCGCTATTTTAAATGAGGCTTTGGAGAACTTCCTTGTTTAGTGGAAATCGGTTCGTTTGTAACGCACTACTTATTTTCTTTACCAAATTGTGAGCAAATTTTTACTTCGGAGTTTCTTTTCTAAAAAGAGTTTAACTTCCTCTTTCGTACTTGCTATAAATGTTATACACGCTTGTTTGAATATGAATTTTTAGAATTTTTGAGCAAGCATTTGATTACTTCCGAGTCTTTATGAACTGCTTTTGGTTAAGTTGTGCATCTAATTATCTTTCTAAAATATTTGAGGAATATTTTAGCTCTTAGCCAAAGTTGTGTGCATTTTGTTTTTGGAACTCTACAAAATCTACTTCAACATGAAGTTGTATTGAAGTAAAGCCACGTTCATGCTTTTGTTACTCCCTTGAAGGGTGTTTGTTGTTTAACTTCTCTTTCAGACTACGAAGTGATATTTTTACAAGTTTTCGATTTTTTTAAGAATAATGTATTCGGAAGTATTTTAATTATGCTCTTGAGTTCTGTGAGCCTTGTCTTGGGTTTGAAATATTCTCTTCTGTAAACCTCATGCTTCCTCGACTTAGCTTGAGTTTGTTTCAAACTGATGCGCTGGTTTTCTTCCTATTGATCCTGTTGAACCTCTTTGATCCAAGGGTTATCTTTGAAGTTGTCAATTGATTTATTTCTAGCAAACTTTATTGCTTGCGCGTCTTTGTTTGTCTGGAAATTGGATACATTCCCTTGAATTTATGAGTATTACCCTTGACAATTGTCTCTCCGTTCTAAATCTGGTATCCTTCTGAGTAGACTCGAGAATTGTTTTGATATCACGTGCGATCTGTAGATGTAGTAACGCGATGCGTTAGTTCTTTAAGACGTGATATGTGCATACGAAAGTTGAAACGGTAGGTGTACAACGCTATGAGTTGTGGGTGTTTTGTTCCTTGCGAACGGGTTTGCGGTCGTCAGGCTTGTGATCGAGTATGGGGATTGTAAAGTGCTTGACGGAGTTGGAAAGTTGAAACTTTGAGGTTGATATGAGATTAGTGTGCGGATGTTAAGCACGTTGTTTTAACCCCATCATGTTTTATAGCCTTGATGTTTTGCCCTTCTATCACATGATTGACCCATGTTATCTTTTGCATTGAGCCTACCTTGTAATGTTTTCTTTGCAATCACACTCCTACCTTTGCACCCTTATGCATATGACAATCAAATTAATTGAAAATCGTATATATGTTTATATGATGAGATATTTTTCCTTCTTCCTTAAATGTGTTCAAGGGCGAACTGTTATGAAATTTCTTTCGTTTTGTAGCAATTTTCGAGGGCGAAAATTTTTATAAGGTGGGTAGAATGTAAGACCCAGAGCTTTTGAAAGAGAGCTATCATGAGCTAATTTCAAATTCAGTATTTATGTAGCTTTAATTTCAGAAATTGTCTTATAAAAGATAATTAAAGCAAGTTTTGATTTATTGAATTTGAAATAAGTTATAGTTATTATCCAATTTTATAATTATTGGATTATTTTCTATATTCAAATTATAAAGTTGGTAGTTGTGAAATAATAAGGATTTCTATATGGTTTGGATTAAATAATTAATATTTTAAATATTAATACTACTGCTTTGGAAAATAAATGATTTAATTATATTATTTCTAATTATTTTGATTTGGGCATTTTATGGAAAATAATTTGTAAAATTGATGAGCAAATAGTATTTTTCTATATACAATTAGTGTTGGATTTACATTGGGTTTCAATTACTATATTATTCCCAATTTTATGTGAAATTACCATAATGCCCTTAACCCTAATTTTCAAAATGAAACCCTAACCCAGTAACCCGTACCCGACCCGGCTTCCTCCTCACCTAATCTAGCAGCAGCAAACACACACACATAGAACCCTCCAACGGAAACAGAAGCAGAGAGGAGGAGAGGGAGAAGAGCGTTGCGCCTCACCGCCGCCACCATGCCTTGCCGCCGTGGCCTAACAGCGTCGCCGCCGACCCGTGAAGCTGCCGCCATAGTCCGTCATGGCCGCTGCCAGCTCGCCGCGTCGCGTCGCCTTGGAGTCCACTGTCAGGTCCAAGCCGAAGAAAGAGGGAGACGCGCGAAGAGAAGCTTGCGGCTAGCCTTGTCGCCGCCACTGCTTCCATGTCTTCCAACGGCACCGCCATCGCCGTCGTGGATCGCGACCAGAGGGAAGCGCGAGACCGAGAAAGAGAGCGAGGCGTGGAGTCGGCGTCGCGCAGAGAGGGACTCGCCACTGCTGTCTGAACAGTCGCCGTCGCCCTGGGGTGTAGTCCGCCGCTGTCACCAGAGGAGGTCCCTGCTGTGGAACGGAGGTGAGAGAGAGAAGCAAGATGAATTCCCTCCGCTTCTGGTGCTCTGGTCCGCCGCTGCCGCCGTTGTTCTTGTTGCCATTAAAGGAAGCTAGCTACTGCCGCCATTCAGATCCGCTACGGTCTCTGTCGGAAGCCACCATGGGAGCCGTGGAATGAGGGGTTTCTACCACCTTTGAAACTCCATTGCTGTTGTTGTCATGGCCGCCACGCCGTTGGCTGCCGGGATCGATATTGTGGCTGCCAGAAACCGTCTTTTCTTGGTAAGCGTTTGGTTTTCGAAACCCCTTAAAGTTAGTGCCCTGTTATACTTCGTTAGAGATTCTGAGATGTTGGTTACACAGGGTTGAGTTCCAATAAATGTACGTCAAAACTAAGGTTGTTGTTGAGCCGCCGGAGCTTTTTGCTGCTACGGGGCTGTTGTCGGGTCGGTTTGGAATCGCAACTGTCCCTTTGTGTTATTTTGGTAAGTAAGTATATTTCGAAGAGCCTCGCGTTAGTATTTTGTTGTGTATGGTTAATGAATATGAGTTCTGATAGTGTGGGGTTGAGTCTTGATTATTGTATGTTGCGATTAGTGTTGCTATGGTTATTGCGAAAATGGCTGGGAGCTGAGGTATTGGTTGCCGTCAGTTCGGGTTGAGGCGTAAAGGACTCTGTGAGACGTTTGGGTTATGGAATTTGCGTTTTGAGGTAGGGGCGCTTTCCAAAAACTATGTTTTATGTATTGGAATTATTACATATGGATACTGATGTGAGATATTGTGTATTTGGTGATTGTAATTGCCTTATGTATTATTTGATTTACTCGAATGATTATGGATGTTGGTTCGGCTGAATTGTTGTGCGGCTTTATGAAATGTAATGTTTTAAAGTTGATTCTTTAAAGATTTAAAATCTGAGTTTAAACCATTGAGGATTGGTTTGAATTGAGTCAATTACTTCAATGATGTGAAAAGTCGAATGCACTTTTGAATTCAGCCTGGTTTACTTTAATTGACTTGGTTATGGACAAATGATTTATTGCCGAACTGATTCTTTAAAGCTTTGGAAATGAGTTAAATCGATTGATATTGAGTTGATTTTAAAATGGTATCCTTGAGATACGCCACTGAGGCGATTGTTGGATTTAGCCTGCTTTGAATTGATTTCTGGTTTTGTGTTGTTGAAAAGGAATGAGGAACGGTTTAGTTGGGACCCGAACCGGGTGGCAAAAGTCCAAGTTTTAGGGGAGGTGCTGCCGAAATTTCTATACTCTTAGTCTTGTTTGAAAGGTTATTTAAAAAAAGGTTGGATTTGAGAGATTGTATTATTTGATTTATTAAAATGATATTTATGTTTTCAAGCTTAATTTATTTGATGAACCTTATACGTTGAGTTCGGCTTATTTAGAACTGAACTATTTTTACCGTTTGAATCACTGAAGGAAAGAATGATGCTATAATATTGATTTCAATATAAAAAGGAGTTTTTAGTGATTTTTAAAGGAACCTAGATTTTTGATTGAGTAATTAAGTTTGAGGCATTTTAGAAGAGTTGGAAAAATGGGTTCCAAAAAGAAATCTGAAAGCGGTTTGATTCAAATGAACTGGTTCCGTTTCAAATGAGTTGATTTTGGACCGGGTTGGAACTTGTGATTTTGTATGGTTCAGTTTCATAATAAATTCAGTTTTATTTACTTGAACCGAGAATCTATGATTTTAAGAGTTTCAATGAATTTTAAAGAATTAATGTAAGATGACCTTCCCTAAAGACTTGGGACTCTGCCGAGAAGCTTTTGTTATAAAATCCCATTGTTGGATGAGTGATTTTGAATACTTTGAAATAAATCCTTAACTTGCCATGGTTTTGGAAGTTTTGGAAAGAGAATGCCGAGAGTGGCTTTGTTTTCAAAAGGAGACTCACTTTGAGTAAATTTGGCTTATGAGCCTGAGATGATTTGAGAAAATGAGATCTTTAAAGCCAAGGCTGAAAAGAGTTGAAATTTGATTTCAGAGTGAAACGGCTTGAGAAAAGTAATTTACGGCTTAAATTCCGATTTTATGAATTTAATGATGTTGAACGCTAGAAGTGCTGTTTTGTTATGGGCCGGGATGGCTGTGTATGATTATGAATATTGGCTGGTTTTGGATTGAACCGTGAGCCGGAATGGCTGTGAATGATATTGATTCATGGCTGAATGCCGAATGAGTTATGGGCCGTATGGCTGACTATGAATTTTGAATTTAAGCCGGATGGCTGAGATGGATGTTGATCCATGGCTGGAACTGAATGAATATATGTTTGAGATACCTGGGTAGTAGCAAGGGTTGTGGTTCGTCCCACTTGCTCCAAGTCAGAGACTGTGATGCCTGGGTAGTAGCGATAGTAGTGGTGATTCCACTCGCTCCAGGTTGAGCTTTTAAACACCCGCCTGGGTAGTAGCCGCAGTAGTGGTTGTTCCACTGGCTCTGGGTTGAGCGGGTAGTAGCAATGGGGTTGTAGCTCAAACCTACTTGCTCCGCGAGGGGTGTTTCTGTCCATGGTTAGCTACCAGGACGTGTCGGGTTGGCTATATAACCGACAGATGATATCATTAGCCACTAGGGACAGGCATGCATCATATGCATTTATGTGACATTGTTTGGGTGTGCATATTATACTTGGTTTGTCTATGTGATTAATTGCTAATTGTTCTACTTGCAATAACTGTTTGCTTGAGCTTGCATCTTCCTATTTGTGTTTGCTACTGGGACTCTGTTGGATTGTGGTGATTGGTTGATGGTTGGATTGTTTGGGCCTAGGGCCGTGGTTGGAATGAGATGAACCGATGGTTGATTTTGGTTTCGTGTTTCTGGTTTGGAATAAAATATGAAAAGCTATTTTGGTACAGTATAGATAAACCTTTTTGAAAGGCTTTGATGTTTTGAGAATAGAATGGTTCCTCTTTTAGAAAAGATTTCCGACTTTACTTTTATTGTAAACCGTTGTTTTTGAAAAGAGGCATAAGACGGTTATTAATCACTGGTACGGTTTATCTTCATGTATCCTATTACAGTAATTCCCAAAAACCCTCTACTGAGAACCCTTTCGAGGATGATGTTCTCACCCCCCTACATTTTTCCCCTTTCAGGATATGGGCGCATAAGTTACGAAGAGCTTATTTAATTGTTGTTGTGATACTCTGTATTGTTTTAGTTATGGTTTATTGTACCCTCGCCTTTATCTTGATATAATCTGTAAGAGGGATAGGAATTGTATTGATTATTGTTTGTAATATTATTTATATATATTTTTATGTATATATATATATATGGATGTACTCTTTATGAGCCTTTGTAATTTGTATGGTATCTATGGATGTACGTTATCGAACGAAAGTATTTTTTTGGAGCGGTATTGCGGTTTAAAGTTTTAAACAGGCTCATATTTTAGTATTAAATAGTATAAGTGTCGTCGTAATGTCTGAGCTATCAGAGTCGCGCAGCCGGAAGCGTGAGCCTTGGTAGTTAGGGTGTTACATCATACGTACGCATGACCCATGCGTACGCACAAGATTCAGTTTTGCCAAAAATTCTGCAACTCTTCATAACTCCCTTTTTTACCCCATTTTCAGATATCAATAACTTTTGCTATAATTATCCATTTTTCTCTATTCTTAAACCGTTTTAAAGCTCTCATCATTATCTTTAATTTAAGATAAATTTCATCAAATTTCAAACTCCAGACGCGAAATTATGGCAAGTTAGTCAAAAACTCATTTTACCAATTTTCACAAAATTACCAATTTCACCAACTCCTCTATTCAATTCAATTCAAAACCATTCAACACCATTTCTAACCCTTCTCCACACTCACTTCTTCAATTCCTAACTATTTCAACACCTAATCAACCAATTAAATATTTGGCATACATATTCATACATCCATAATTTACAAACAAATTAAATCAATCATCATTATTTCAACAATTACCATATAGCCACACCACCACTTAACTCAACTTACCAAATAGAGAATTTCTTACCCTATCACGGCCTCCCGCACAATTTCCTCAACAATCACTAATATATGAAATCATGCCATATCAATTGAATCATACACACAAATACATATATCCATTCAACTAATCACACCAACAACTAATATCATTCAATCCTATCCTAGGGACAATTAACCTATATTTTCATACAACTTTATATAATGCCTACTCGAAATCGAAACCCATACATGTTAGACGGTGTTTCCAAACCCTTGAATCCTCCCTCACCAAATGGAATAGACCCAAACTTGATCAATTCTCCTTCAATCAAAAGCTCCATAATCAATCAAAGCTTCCACCAATCAATGAGGCATCAACCTCAAACAATCAACTCAACAATTAAGCTATTCACAATAAAATTTATAATTTTCTCAACCTAGGGTTCATAATATTAAAAAAATCCCAAGGAGAAAAGCTTCCTTACCTTAATCCACTCAAATTTGGAATGGAACCCACTTGAAATCCATGCTAGAGTATCCTTAAAGAATCAAAATTACAAGATTTTAATACCATTTATCCCAAAAATGCAAAACAGTGCAGATTTCAAAAATGGAGTAAGAATTTTGGATTTACTCACACAATAGTTAGATAAAATCGAAGAGGATGAGGAGAGCGATGCGTGACTACAAACGGCTTGTTAATCAGAGCTACAATTTGGAAGTTATGAGCCAATGACAGTGATGATGAATAGTGCACAAGAGTTTGTTTTCTCACCTCTCTTCTGTATTCTTTCAGCTGCTCACTCTCTAAAATGAGGGTATGGATGCTGAATGTTAAGTGTGGTGGGGTTAAGTGTTTGGGTTTGGGTCCAACATAGACCCATTTGTGATTTTGGTTCGTTTGGTCCAATTTTAGACAAAAAAATCTTTAAGATAAGTGTTTTAATTTGTATAGTAAATATTTCTATCATCCTTTTCACAGTTTTTGAGTTATTTATTATTTAACTGGATTTTACAATTTGTACCTACGAATTGATTATGTTCTAATTATTGTTATTTCAAGGGGTTTAATTATTGGATATTAATAGTTTAAAAGTGTCATATAATTTGTGAAAATATAAATGATATTTGATTTTTTTTTCCATGTATTCATTACAATAATAAATCTAATGAATAGTTTTGGTATTAAATTAGGATATTGTTTATCTCATAATTATATATTAATTATCACTACTAGAAATAGGATTTTTTCAGACAAAAATTTCAAACGAAATAAATTTCGTCTGAATGATATTTTAATTTCGGACAAATTTGAGACAAATATGGAACAACTTTTAGTGGAGGTTTCGGAAGAATATATTCTATCTTAAATTTGTCTAAATTTTGTCCCAAATTTTGGCGCCAAATTTTATCTAGATGGCGCCAAAATTTTCATACGGATTAGCAACATATTTTGGACAAAATCTATCATTCGTCCGTATTCCATCTGAATATGCGCAATAACTTCAAACAGATTTGGGATGCATTTTAAAAAATGTTAATTCTGTCTCAAATTTGTCTATAATTAGTCTTAAATGCTTTTACTATAGCTAACCCTTCGAAGTAGCCAAAATTTTTTTCCACAAATTTAGGACGAAAATTACATCATTTATAAATTTCATATGAAAGTGCATCAGTTTTCAAATAGATTTCATATATTTATTGAAAAATTATAACATTTAGTATAAAAATATTGTTTATATTTTAAATTTGTTTATGATTTGTCCCAAATATTTTTACTATTCCAAAATAAAGTTTTTTTTTTCTTAAAATAACTTTAATTATATATAACTTATAAAAAGGTATATTTTTTATTTCTAATACTAAATTCCAAAACCTCTTGATCAAAATATAAAATAATTATCATATTGATTAACTTCTCGTATATTATTATACATATTTTAAAAAATTAGATTAATAGATACATTAATGCTTATTTATATACCGGTGTTTTATAGCAACTATTTTTTTTACCTTTACAAAATCAGTTTAATATGTTTAACATTATTCATATATTAGTAACATTATTTTTCAATCTACACAAAAATATAGAATAAAATAAAATAAAAGTAAAATCAAACAAATTTTGATATAATATATACACTAAATAACGCTTATGTTTTTTGTTATTTTGAAGAACATTATTTTTTTGGAATCTACCCTTTTATTTATTTTTTGTTAAATATAATTTAATCATATTTATGAATATTTTTTTATTTTTATTCTTTTATTTTTATTATATTTAATATTAAACTTTTTATACAAATTGTTATATATCATATTATGTTTAATTTTTATTTTTTTAGTTACTTTATATTTTTTTAATTTATTTTTTTATTATTTATATTATAATAATTTAAAATTTAATTTTGTAATAAATCTAAGATAAAGTGTATCTAAAAGAATCACATATATAAAAATCTTAAAAATAAGTTATATTCAATTCACTGTAATGCCTACAGTAAGATTTTATATATATGTGCCAATGAGTAAAAGCTCAAATGGCATAGTCTCCTCATACTCAATTAAGAGGTTGCGGGTTCGAGTCTCTTATCTTTGGTAAAAAAAAAAAAAGATTTTATATATATGTAAGTATAACTTCATATATTAATTTATCTATTAATTAAATGACGGTGTCACGCATATAGAAATTATATAAATACCTTAAAGAATTTGAAAAAAAAATTACTTGTGGTCTTAATTAAAATCTATCTACATCACTAAAAAAATATTTATGCACAATTGAACACTTTATATATATATCTTCATGCTTGTTTAAATAATTATAAATATATTTTTTAAAATATATTTTAAATATTTTTAACAAACATTAATATTAAATTTAATTTTTTTAAATATTTAACTTTTAAAATTATTATATCATAAAAATTCAAAAACACAACTTAATTTAAATAATTTAAAATTAAATTTAAATTTAATTTTATTAAATATTTACCTAAATACTCTAAAACTTATCTTTTAATACCAATAATATAATTTTTTTTAATTTATTAATAAAAATTAAATATAATTTAATTTTAAATTTTTAATATATGTAATTGTTTCAAAACCACTTCTATACTCCGCGCCAAAAAACTAAATTTTATTCAAAACACCCCTTTTGGTTTCAATTTACAGAGCCCGCCTCTCTCCATCTAAAAAATTGCTCTGCCTCAGTTTAGTAGTTTACGCTTTACAAACCCTCTTCACCTCACCCACACTACTCTGTCGAACCTGTGCGTGGCCGCCACTGATCTTCCGGGTGGCACTCCAGCTAGCCTCCGACCTCGCAACTCAGACAACCTCCACCCTTTCTCGTGCTTCACGCTCAGAGGTTATAGAGCCTTAACTCGCTCACACTGCTCTGCTTCCTACCTGTGCCGCCGTCGACCTCCGGTCTCAGACCTCGCGCCCTCGCCAGCCTCCGACCTCACATCTCAGGCGACCTCCACCCCCCGTCGTTCGCGCTCACAGGTCACAGATCTCACCCACTTACACTACTCACAGGTCTCAGCCACTTACACCACTCTGCCTCTTGCGTGTGGTCGCCTCCTTCGGTCTCGGACCTCGCAACCCCGCCAGCCTCGGACCCTTGCCACTTTGCGTCTTTGTGTATCCTTTGCCAAGTCTCAATTTTTTGTGAGTAGTGATGTGATTCTTGTTTGTTCTCTTTGTTAATGAAGATTCTATTTGTTTCTTTGTCAATTTTCTGTGAGTAGTGATGTGATTCTTGTATCCTTTGTATGGTGTTTTGAACAGAGTTGTTTTCTTGTTTCTTCATCCGCTGGAAATACTGAATCCGTCCCCACCTGAAAGCTCAGAGCTTGGTCTCTGTAAATTTCCAAGTTTTCTAATTTTTTTTCTCTTCATATAGTTATTAAGTTTTCAATCTTCTAAAACATTTATTGAAGTTTTCTTGCTTGCTTATCCATTTTGGGAGCTATATTCTTGTTGTAGTTAGTATCGGGTCGGGACCAATTGGTTGTTCAAATATGTTATCTTCTAAATTTTAATTGTGAATAAATAAGCGAACTAGAATAACATGTGCTTAGGGAGGAGGAGGTTTTCCATTATGATTTCATTGCTTTTGAGTTAACTTGATTAGTTCATATATTTAATTTTATGTATTTGTTTTTGGAATGGTAACATGATAAATAATGCGGAGACATCTATTGTATAGTAGAGTACCACAGGCATGATAATTGGGAAAACCAACTTCAATAAGAAATAATGGATGAGTTATGATCTATTGAGGTTCTGTCCTTCATAAGTTATGGCTTCGAATGTGTTTGTTTATCAAACTTGTTATAGAGGGGAAATTCTATTTGACAATCCTTTTGCATTCTGATAGTGTTCATTTAATTTCTTATCTGTTCTACCAATTTATGCATGACTATTGATTATGGAATTCTTTTTTATCTTGATTCTTTTGAATTAGTTTAGCTGTTGAGTTTCATCTTTTTTATGTTTGGTTACATTCCTAGGTGTTGAAAACTCCTGTTTCGCTCGACATGCTTGCCGCATATTTAATGGATTGGGAAAACCCATTGATAATGGTCCACTCATATTACCAGAGCCTTACTTGGACATATCAGGTATATAACTTCTCCTCGGGAGGTCTAAAACTGTATGTTTATTACTGACGTTCTTAATATTCTCCCAATATTTCAGGAAGTTCCATCAATCCTAGTGAGAGAACCTATCAAGAGGAGATGATACAAACCGGAATTTCTACAATTGATGTCATGAGTTCTATTGCTAGAGGTCAAAAGATCACTCTATTCTCAGCTGCTGGTCTCTCCCATGATGAGGATAATAACATGAGTGTTTGATCTCTGTAGTATATGTTTTTTCTATTTAGATTAAGGAATATTTAAGTGAATTAGTTAGTCTATTTTAATTTATTTATAATTTGTGACCTTTTTAAAGGCTTTCTTTGTTTTAGTTTAATTTTAGTTTGATTATATTTATAGACAAAAATATTTTAATAATAAATATCTTTTTAAGTCTTTTATTGTAATTAACTTTTTCATAACTTTATTATGTGTTTATAAATTCAATGATGTAATATGAAAAATTTGTTTATTATAATGGTCTTAATATAAAAAGTAGATCATATACAATTTATTTTTTAAAATATTTATATATTAAATTAAATTTGTAGAAAATTTATGCGAAAATAATTTTTTGTTTTGTATGAGATTTGTTTCAAATATGTAAATTATAATAAAATTAAATTTGTCTGAAATTTAATCGAAAAAAAAACATTTGATTTGTCTAAAATTTGTTTGAAAAAAATCTGTTACATTTAACTAAATTCGTCAGAAATTTATCTGAAATGAAGTATATTTTTTGTTTGAAATTTGTCTAAAATGAAATATTTTTACGTTTGAAATTTGTCTGAAATACATTGTCTTTATGTTGACTAATTTGTCTAAAATTCGTCTAAAATACATCATAATAATTAGAAATCTAGCTGATAAATGCCTATTCGAAATTCGTCACAGAATTGTCTGAAAAATATTTCGAACGAAATTTCAGACAAAATGTAAATTAGCAACAAGGGTTTTTGGGACAAAATAATTTCGTCTCAATTTTGTTCGAAACAAAAAATTTGTCTCTAATTTGTTCGAAATTTATTTCAATTTCGTCTCAAAATTCGTCCGAAAAATACTAATTTCTAGTAGTGTATGCATATATTTTTTGGTAAATTTGTCGATAAATACGATAATATTTGGCGATTTTCTTGTAGCGTCTTTCATTAATTGTAACAACACAATTAATATGTGTTATATTTAATGATTGTTATTCTATATTCTCTTAATTGTGGTCATTATGAGAAGTTATTTTATTTATAATTTTGTATAAAATAAATCTTAAAAAGATTTACTATAATTTAAAATATTCTTTTTTTCTAATAGTTGTACACTCCTAAAACACCCAGTGACGGATCCAGAAAATTTTGTGAGTGGGGGCAAAATATACATAATATGAGAATAATTTTTATAATTATATTTTGTTATTATAAAATATAATTAATCTTTAAATTATCTAATCAACAAATTAAAATACTAAAATAATAATTTAAATAATAATATATAAATTAAAATTTCATTTTTTTAGTTTTTATATTTTGAAAAGATTAAATAATATGATCATTCTCAATACAATCAAATGTCTTTCTTTTTATATATGTCGGTTAAATAATCATTTAAAAATTCATCTCTCATACAATTACAAAATCGATTCTTTATATTATTCATATTTAAAAAATTTTTACAACTGATGTTATCCAAAAAAAAAAAACTAAAGTTAACTTAAAAAAAACACCAATGAATAAACAGTATTATTTTGATTTCTTATTTTTTATTATTATTATTATTATTATTATTATTATTATTATTTAACCATTTCTTATTTAATAATCAATATAAGATTAATATTTTTATTAGTCATTTTTAATTTAATATTAAAATTAGTTTAATAAGATAATCTATTTAATTTGAAATTAATTTAACAAAATATTTTATATATTTTTAATCAAATCTAATAAAATATGAGGTTGAATTCTATTGACTATCAAATATTTAGATTAAATGAATGTCATTTGTTAAATATTAAAAGATTTTTTTGTCACTTTTAATAATATAATATTTATTAGTTATTTTTATCACAATTTTCAAATAATTTAACGATTATTTTTTCTGCGTCTAAATCTTTTAGATATCAAATTGGTAGTTACTTCTATTTTGAATAAATAATCAAATATATATAATATATATACACAGCACAACAGTGATATTCACTAAGTATATAAATATATTTTTTCAAATTTTAAATTTATTTATTAGTCACAATTATAAAATAACAAATCTATAATTATTTCACTCTTTGTTTTTTAAAAGTTGTTGTAACAAATTTATTTAAATTTTGAATTATTATTTATTTTTTATCATTGAAGTTAATAAGTGAAGTTCACTTATAGTGGGGTCAAATTTAATTATATAGTGGGGACAAATAAATTTTATTATTATATATTAGTTAACAAATTTTTAAATTTCATTGGGGACACTTGCCCCCACTCCCTTTAACATGGATCCGTTCCTGAAAACACCCATGCGTAAAAAGAGGAAAAAAGGAGCGTCAAAATAAAATTATACCCAATACATCAACAAACAAAATCTTAAACTAACTGCCTAAAAGAAATTAATCACAAGATTTGCAACAAAGAAAAAACTAAAAATATAATTTTAGTATCAAAATTTAATTTAAAATTCTATTTAAGAGATTAATATATTTACCACTAATTAATCTGAGTTTATGCATCTAGTTATCATGCTTTAAAGATTAAAAAATAATTTATTAATTAATAATATAATAATTCATTTTTTTAATTTAAGAACAACTAATTATGTATAATTGTAGTATAATTTGTACATTTTTTATTTGGTATAATTAGTAATAATTAGAATACTATCTTCCTCCTAATAATATAATCACATGTGTTTATCGTTAATTGATCTAAAACATTAATGCACGTATTTTAATTTAATAATATATAAATATTTTATTTCTCATAATCATATATTAATATATACATATTTTTTTCATTAGTATAATGCTTTTAAGATTAGAAAAAAATTATTAATTCTTGATATAATAATAAAAAGCATCAAAATAGAGTCATACTCAATATATTACATCAAGAAACAAAATTTCAAATTATCTAAGACAAACTATATATAGATTTCAAATAAATAAAAAATTTGAAATATTATTTTATTCTCAAAATTTATTTTAAAAATTTTATTTAATAGATTAATATGTTTACTCTTCAGTTTGAGTCTATATATTTAATTATAATATTTTTAAAATTATAAAAAATTATTAATTAATGATAAGGATATAATAATTTAATTTTTTAGTTTAAAAATAAATAATTATATACAATTTTGTGTATAATTTTTTATCCTAATAATATAATCACGTACATTCCTATCATTAGGTGATTTAAAATATTTAATATACAGATTCTAACTTAATAATACATAAATATTATTTCTCATAATTATGCATTAATATCTACGTTTCTACCATATTATTTATTATTAATATTATATAATATGTTAATATATGTAAAGTATTACGTAAAATATGTATTTAAAGTATTTTTTATACACATTTAGAATTATTAACAAAAAAATAACATAGTCTCTCTATACTCATCTAAAAAATTATAGGTTCAAGTCTTTCTATTTTTAATAAAAAAAAATTAAAATATTATTTTTTATGTATTAATAGTTTAGAAGTGTATTAAAAAATGATAGAATATACTATCATATTTGCAGTATTTTTTAACTTAATTATTTGAATATATTTAAATATGATAAAACCAAAGATGTGAATGCTAAAAAATGAAATTAAAATTAAAAAAAATTAAAAATTACATATCTAATTTAAATAAGTGTACCTTATCAGATTCAAATATAATTAGCATCCGAATCAATAAAAATAATTTGGGATGGAATACAATAAATGTAATGAATTATAAATAATTGTGTAAAAGATAATCCTAGCTGCAAGGATTAAAAACTTGAGTAAAAATACTCATTATATAATTAAAAGAATAAAAATAAGATTGAATTCGTTAAAAAAATGACAAAATATAATTAATTTATACTTTAAAAAGGATCAATTTAAAAAAAAAAACAAAAAAAAATATACTCTCATTATATGAAAAAATATACATTATCATTATATGAAATAGTTAAAAAAATTTAAAAAACAAAAACAAAATATTTTGGCTCAATCAAAAATCAAACTCTTCCCAAAAAAATTAATTTTACTCACGTTCCATTGGATTGGTAACATATGAATATATCCAACTATCCTTCAATAAAATAAATTTTATTGTCTCTTCGTTGATCGATTATATATATCCATATAATTAGAACTAACCCGAATTAGTAAATACAGCTCGAGGTAATATTTTATGGATGTGGTGTATTGTAAATAATTTCGACAAAAGATAATCGCGTTGTAAGATTAGATAGAAAAAATAAGTTTTAGTAAGAATAATCATCAAATTATCAAAAGAATAAGAAAATGGCTATATTAATAAAAAATCATAAAAATTGTAACTTGTACTTTAAAAAGATTAACTTTAATAAAAAATTAATGATACATTTTTATTCTATGAAGTAGTCAAAGAAGAAAAAATAAATTAAAAAATTAAATAAAATACTTTGACTCTAAAACTTAGACTCATGAATGATAATAAAACACTATATATAACCTTTAGTCTTACAAAATTAATTATAGGAATGTTCAATCAATATATATGTTATTAATATACATATACATAACAACGTTATAAACGTAAATATCATATAAGTGTTAATTATGTATGATTGACAATTAGTATAATTAAAATTAAAATAATTTATAATTAAAATGATTGAAAATTAACATAATTATTCATTAAATGCTAAGTTTATATAATTATAAAAAAATTATTTTTTAAAATAGGTTAAAAATTGAGAAATATACTTACTGACACTAAAACACACCACGTTAATATTTTTAATATCAAAATATAATCTGTTCTAAAATAATATAATGATAATAATAGAGTATAGAGATAATTCAATATTTTTTTAGATTATTATTTTATCGACAAAAAAATCCTAATTAATATGTGTTACTTAATTAACGAAATCACAAGCAAATTAAAATGAATTATCACCGCACTGTACTTTATAGTTTAGCGGATAAAATATACTTCGCGATTTATTTTAAAAATATCTCAAATAATTTTAAACAAAATTATATCTTTTTGTCGTGAATGTTTCGCTCGCAAGTATATATTTAAATAGGTTCTTAAAAAATTTTGCGTTGAACGATTTTGTTCCAAAAAAATTTATTAT
This sequence comes from Arachis ipaensis, assembly GCF_059453495.1. Lineage (NCBI taxonomy): Eukaryota > Viridiplantae > Streptophyta > Magnoliopsida > Fabales > Fabaceae > Arachis > Arachis ipaensis. The sequence goes on from NC_142442.1 coordinate 40,505,057, forward strand.
ATTATAATTTTTAAATTTTACAAAAAATAAGACATATAAATTTTAAATAAATTTTAAAAAATGTAACAAATAAATTTATATATCTTATTTTTATAAAAATTAAAAATTTTAATATAATAATTTTTTTAAAAAAAGATATTATGCAAAATTTTTTTAAAATTAATTTAAATATATACTCTTTTCGTCCCTAACATGTTATAATCAAAGCACAAGCACATATTTAAATGAAAAAAATTAAGTTATGATTAACAATAGTTTGATGAACGTTAATTATTAAGTAGTAGCAGCGGTGGCTTAGTTAGAAATTTAGAATGCATATTAGTGTTGAGGTGGGTGCTACCATCATCTCACTCTCATCTCTGCTGAATCACTGACAAGGGATGTTGATCTTTCCTCCTTCATCTCTTGGGTCCACCCGACATATTCACATGCATAATGCATTATTAGACATCTTCGTTCTGCACATTTATTTATTTTATTATTGTTATTAATATTATTATTTAACCCAAATTGGAAGAGCGGAGGGAATGTAGCAAGCCAGTACGTGGGGGAAGAAAGAATGAATATGTCAGTGGTCAGCACTTAGCTACCAAATAAGGAGAATGCTACGGTAAAGATGCCATTTTCATCTTTTTGTAAAGACGTTTTTTATTTTGTGGTTGTTATTGATTTAAAAGCGTATCACTAAAAATGTTGCTTAAAGAGAAAGTGTTACCTTTAATCGTTAACTTGGCTCTGATACCAATTTTTTAATTTCGATTTTTTTTTAATTTTTTTTTCGAAATTTCTACTAACTCTTCATATTTTGTTTCGAATAAGTTTATAATTTGTATAGATTCAATTGGTGGTGTTTTGTTTAAGAGATTTTGATAAAAATAATTTACAATTTCATAATCTAAAGTATTGACCATTTCCACTATTTCTCTTGTATTTGTTATATGATCATTTATTACTAATCCTTGATGTATATTTATAATTCTGATTTCATATTTATAGTTTTTTAACTCTGGCTTAATTTCTATCATTATAATAATATTCTTTTTTGCATGGATTATTGTATATAAAATCTTTTATCTGTTTGTCTTTTTCTTTAATATAATTTCTCAGATCCTCAAAAACTTCTTTTATTTCTACACTTTCTCTTGTTTCTAAATATCTTTCTAATTTTTCAACTTCATTCTCCATTTTTCCTTTCAACAGCTTTAATTCTTTTAAATCATAATATGGTTTTCCAGGTATTTATAAATTTTTTAAGTTTAATTCCAGCTTGTTTATATTTATTCTTATTTCTATCCTTTTTATTATAAGATCATCAATTTCTATCTGAAGATTATTTAATTCTCTTTTATACTCCTCTATTTTACTTTTTTAATTTTTTCGCCCTTTTTCTTTTTATTTTATTTTCTGATTTTTCAATCTTTTTATACTTCATTATTTATTTTAGAATTTCTGCAAACTCTATCATCGATTCATCACTATTTTCTAGAGATTCTATTAATTTTTCTAGCTCTTCAACTTCTCTTTTCAACTTGTCATAGATTATTTTTAGAGCTTCAAATGCTCTTTGATTTATTTCAGAAAACTGTAAATAATTCAAACGATTTTCTCTTTCAAAGAGCTCTTGTTTCTTGTCTTGATAAGTTATATATATTTCTTCTTTATTTATTGTCATAATTTAGTATTTAGGGTTTCATTTAATTTTTTGACCTTTTTTGTTAATTCTTTTATTTCAGAATTTTCTTCTTTAATTTTTAACTTAGATAAACTTAAAGGGCTATTAATTTTAGATTCTCTTATTTGAAAATTTGATGAAACCAATTTTCCTGATGGTTCTTTTAATAATAGAACTGGGTTTTCAATAGCTTTATATTTTGGTATTTCTGTTTTTACAATTTTCTGAAATAATTCATCGACATAAATTTTTTTCTGTTTTTAAATATTATACTATGATGGCTATTTGTTAGAGCAATAATTGCATATGTAATTGAAAATGGTTCATCATCTTGTTCCATTAGATTCTTTCTGTGAAATTTATAAGCCAAACTTATAGATCTTCCAAGATTTTCAGTTGATAAAGGTATAGCATATCCAAAATGGGCATTGAATTTAACATTTACGTTTGCCAAATTTTCATGAACAATTCCAATTATTTGATCTATTGGGTTATCAGTAATTCTTTTGTCACAGATTGCTAAACTTATTGGTGAATTAATTCCTTTCATATATGTAGATTTGATTAAGACTTGTATAGTACTAATATGAATCCATCCAATTTTAGATCTTTTTTGTTGATCCTTAATTTTCTCAATCTGTTTACTCAATTCTTCATCATTTATTAAAGCTATTTCAAGTTCTCCATTGGCAGATTTTATCTTTATAGGGGCTTCAAGTTGAATTTTTCCATAATATATTATATTTTTTCTATTAAAGACTTCTTTTAAAAGATTTTGTTTATTAAAATTTTCATTTGATTTGAGATTTAATTCTGTTTTTAGAACAGCCTATTTTTCATTATCTAATAAAGCAGTTAATCTATAATAATCAGATTCTTCCGTTAATTCTAAACTTTCTAAATAATTCATAACTAAAAGACTAGGATGAAGATGTACCTTTTTGGAGAAAAACTTCCTTTATTTAGTATATTTTACATAAGGTGTTTTTATCTCCAGATGGGAGATTGTAGATACTAACTCCAGAGGGGAGTTTAGAACTATTTTTTTCTAAGGGAATTCTTTGTCAGACTACAGAATCGCCTCGGCAGCTTCCTCCTTGCTCTCCTAGCATATGAGTACTCTTTGCCTTCTGCTTTCTGTTTTCTGATGCCTCTTACAATTGCCTAAGCAATCTATTTATAATGGTTGGGTCTGATGGACAATTCCCATCCTTACCCTTCTTATGACGTCATTGCTTACGTCATTGTTTATTATCTTGCACCAGCTACATTGTTGGTGCCTTATGACCTAAGCGCTTACGTCATTATGCAATAATGTTGAAGGATGCTTCAGATGCACTGTCCTCTTCTTTTATCATGTGGGCTTCAGATGCATTGTCCTCTTCTTTTATCATGTGGGTTGATTCTGTTTCATTATTGCTTTCTTCAGATATTTCTAAGGCACATAGCTGGCATTTGTGGTCTTCTCTGTCTTTTATCAAATAGCAGAGATTCCTCTTTATCCCTTCAGGGAGTTTTTCTAAAAGTCCAGATAAGTTGTAGAATGCTGATTCAAATTCCACTAGGAGTCTCATCTCTCTTTCTTCAATTTCATTTGTTTTACTGGACACAAGCAGAGTATTTCTACTTTTATAATTAATCTTTATGTGAGATTCCTTCGTTATTTTTTGAGTTCTTTCAAAGACCCTTGCTAATGTGCTGGCTAGTCTTCCTTCATGACTGTAAATTGTTAAATCTTGAATTTGATCAATTGGTTGAAAATTTCCTGGGAAGACGGACATGAATATTACTTGGTGTGCTGGAACCAAGCATTCTTCTTTTTCATTAAAAATAGGTTGACTGTTTGTAAATTTTAGGGATACATCCCTTGGATTTACATTGTCAATCATATTTTTAAATCTCTTTACTGCATCAACGAATCCTGCAGGAAACTCACTAATAATTTTTAGATCATTAAAAATTAAAATTGTATCAATTAATCCATACTGGAAGAACTGATAAGTGTCAGATGGGGAAGCATCTGGAAAGATAACCAGCTTTGTTAGCTGTTCTTTGGCAATGGGATAATATCCCAAAATTGCCCTTTTTTCTTCAGTCCAATTCAGGACTATATTAAGGGTTTCTCTGAGATTTGATCTACAGAACCTTTTCTTTTCCTTGATTTCAGCCCTTGTAGGAATGTTTCTTATTATTCCTGTTCTCTGGGTTTGAATTAGAGCTTTATCTGCTCTTTTTAGGGTTTGCTCTGGATGAAGAGCTTCATATTCCCTGAAGGATTCCTTTGCCTCTTCCAGTGTTAAAAATCCTCCTTTATGAATTATCCTTGATTGATGTGTGAATGGTGCTGCTTTTTTCCAAGCATCATATACTCCTTTCATGGGGCCATTATAAATTACATAATATTTTTTTATCTTGGGTAGATTTTTTAATAATTTCAGCAATTGTTTTATTTTCTGAAATTTTTTCTTCACCTGATTTGTCCACCATGCTTAGCTGGCTGAACTCTGATGGCTTTGCTTGTTGTGTTGATTTCATTGCTTCAATGGCCTTCTTGAGAGATTGGATATGTGTCCTTATTTGCTGACAATGCTTGCATTTTTCGAGTTCTTGCTCATATTTTTGAATTTCTTGATCTAATGCATTGTAGATGAACTCCATTCTCTTGTTAATGTATCTGCAATAAAATTTGTCACCCTTAATATATTCAATCTTTATTGGATATCGTAATAAAAATAATTGCCATCTTACTAATCGTCCATGATTATAATCAACTTTTAAATTATATCGTATGAAACCTGTTAAGTAACTTGAATCTGTCCTTAATGTAAATTCTCTGGGTAGTAAATCAATTTTTCATTTCTTAAGAGATTTAATTGCTGCTAGAGTTTCCTTTTCATGAGTAGTATATCTCTGTTCTGTTGGAGTAAAAGTCCCTGAAATATACCTGCAAAGTAATTCCTTTGGGGAATATTTAGAATCTAGTGATTCTTTTTCTTGTTCCAAACTTTTTATAGCTTTCTTAGCTTTTAGACATCCCGACCAGGTTATGTCTGAAGCATCTGTTTCCACTATTAAGTAGTCATTTTCTTCTGGAATATAAAGTTCTGGAAGTTTTTCACATAATTCTTTAACTCTTTGAATTTGCATACTATCTTTTTCTTCCCATTTCCATTCTTTTTTAGTACTTATTTTTGGAAATAAGCTTTTAGTGTATTCTGTTATATTCTTTAAAAATTCTTGATCAGAAATATAATTTATACACCATAAAAATCTTTGTAATTATTTTCTATCTTCTATTTTATTGGGAAATAAATTTACCTTTTCTAAAACATTTGGTTGAAGTTTTAGCTTTTCTTGAGTAGATAGAATTAATCCAAGAAATTCTATTTCTTGTTTTGCTATTCTTGCTTTCTTTTTGCTAAGAACTAATCTTTTTTCTTTACATCTTTCTAAAACTATTAATAATTTTTGAAGATGATCTTCTTTATCCTGTTTTGTAAAAATTAGTATATCATCAATGTAAACTAAAACAAATTCATTTAACTCTTTTAGATTTTCTTCCATAAATCTTTGATAAATACTTGGGGCTTGTTTTAATCCGAATGGTAATACATTCTATTCATAGAGCAACACACTTGTTGATTCTTTTGTTGGGCAAATAAAAGCAGTTAATTTCTTTGTTTCTTCGTCTAAACGAAATTGTCAATATCCTGATTTTGCATCAAGAGATGAAAACCAAGTTGCTCCTTTGATTTTTTCTAAAATAGAATCTTTTCTTGGAAGTTTATGAGCATCACCAATAGTTGCTTCATTCATCTTCTTATAATTAATTACCATTCTTCGTTTTCCCCTTTTAATTTCATTATTGTTTTCGACATAAAAGGCTGGAGCCGCATGAGGACTTTTACTTAATCTTATAATTTCTTTTTCCAAAAGATCTTTACATTCTAATGAGAACTCTTCTCTATCTCTTGCAGAATGAGGAATTTTATTTGGAACATTTATCTCTTTTGTAGGATCTTTTAATTTAATGCTTACTAATTCTTTATTTGTATTTTTAATATCTAAAGGATTTTCAGCACAAATTTTATCCAAAAGTTCTTCTATCTTTATTTCAAGATTATTTTTTTGGAATATTTATCTGAAAGTATAAATTTAAATAACATATTTCTAATATAGAAAATATTTTAAATTTTAAAATTTTATCTATAGTAGTAGTTGGTATTTTTATACGTTTTGATTTTTGATTTATTGAAGAATCGTGTGGAGCTTTTAAAACTATATATGTTAATTCTTGAATGAATGGATGATATAGCTTTAAAAAATTATTTCCTATGATAAAATCCATTCCAGAATCTAACATATATATGAATGGAACAATGAACCTATAATTTTGAATAAATATTTCAGCCATTTCTGCTTTTTGATCAATTTTATGTATTGATTTGTCAGCTATTCTAACTCTTAATGGTTTCTTTAATTTTTTCCAATCAAGTTTTATATTTGTACTAGCAAAGTATTGTGTTGCTCCAGTATCTATGAAAGCATTTATAAACTTTTCTGTTATTTTTATAGTAATAAATGTGGCATTATTACTCAGTCTCTGAGTCTGTTTCTGAGACATATTCAAAAATATAGTCTAAGTTATCATCAGATTCTTCTAATGGTTCCATGAAACAAGACTTAGCAATTTCTATTTGTTTGGTAAGATCCTTTTTATCCTTCTTTTTTGGACATTCATTTGCATAGTGTCCTTCTTCTTGGCAATACCAACACTTACAATTTTCTTTTTTATTTGGGCAATAGTCATTTTTTTGTCTTTTGTTTTTATTGTTATTTCTTTTTCTAAAATACCTCTTTTTTCTCCAGTTTGGATAGTATTTTCTTTTTCTAAATTGATATTTTCTTTTTCTTTGAAAATTTTTATTAAGACCATATTTTTGGGGTATTTCTTCATTATCCTGACAGCAAATTCTAATTATATTTGCAAATCTTTTTTGAGTCACTTCTTGCATACAACGTTCTTTTATTTCCTCTCTTATTGCAGAGGTTGCTCCACCAAAATTATTTTCAATTGTCCCTCTATTTATTTCTCTTATAAATCTTCCTATTATAAATTCATTAGCAGGATATGAAAGTTTTGTTATATACATACTAAGATAATGGTCTTTATCTTCTTCTTTTAATTTATAATAATGTATTCTATATTCACATATATAAGACTCCACATTACATAAATCATATATCTGAATATTAGCTAAATGGTTTTTTGCTTCTTGATATTCTTTATTATAGACTTCTTGTCTATGATCTATAATATTTTTTCCAAAAAATTCTTTATATAGAATCATCATTATATGTAATATCTTATCATAAGCTGTTATTTTTGTTGTTAATTCTTCTATTATTTGGTTTTCTATTGATGTCATATAATCTCTTACAGTTCCTTTAGTATGAAATCCTATGTAATTCCAAATATCTCTTCTAGACAATTCACTAAGTTTTGGATTAGTAAAGGCTTCTAATAAGAAGGAATTCAACCAGTTCTCGAAAATTTCTTTTTCATTCTTTTTACAGTCTAAATCGAGCATTCTTTCTCCTTCCATTTCCTGAATTTTAGGAACGTATTTTGATGGTATTTTTGTATATTTTGAATCTTTATTTATAAATCCTTTTTTAAAAGCATAATTATCAAAACCTGTTTCCTATTTAAATTGAGATTGATTATCCTTAGATGTTCCAGCTTCATTTTTTACTTGTATTGGAATTGTTGGTTCTTCGTCACTTGAATAATCTAGGATGTGTTCTTCATTTTCTATATTTTCAGAATTTACTAGTTCTTCTTCTATTTGAAATCCCTATTCCATAATATTATTTTCTTGAGCCATTTTTAATTGTTTAAAAAGCATTGTAACTTCTTCTAATTTTTCTCCAATATTCATAATTTCAATGGTGGTTTTACTTTTAATTCTGTTATGTTGATTATATTTTGAAGTTTTTCTTCTTTGGGATTCTCTTTTTCCTTATTTCTTTGAAAATTTATGGATACTAATATTTCTTCAAGCATATCTACTATAGAATTTAATTGTGGGTTAAAAGTATGATAAAGATGTGGGGAGTCATTTCCATGGTAACATTTTTTAGAAATTCCGTGTGAAAAATAAATTTTTTCAGGTTTTTGAAGTCCTTCAATAAAACTTATAGTAAAATAAAGATTTTGAGAAAAATCATTTTGTATTGATTTTAAGAATTCGGTATCATTACAGTTAACATTAGTTAAAATCATTAATTTTTGATCTATTAATTTTGATAATTTAATTATTTCTTCTCTTAAATCTTCTAATTTACTTTTTTCCATTAGGTGACGCTTTTCTTTGTGAAAAGTTATGGTTTTAAGTGAAAAGTGTGACTTTAGAATGTATGGTTTGGGTTTTGCCACGTAGGCGTCTTTACCATAAAGTTATTTTTGGGATCTTTATTTAAGTGGTGTCTACCAAATAATATAATGGAGTTTGTCACACCCCCGGCAAACTTCAAGTGTATTTTTCAGAATAAAAGCATGGCCGCTGAAGAAGAAGCTCAAAACAACAATTTCATTCTCCTCTTTACTTCTTATGTTGGCATTTTTTCTCTAGAATATCAGTGAATCCATTATTATCCATTCATTATGATGGTGAAATAGTGTATGATGAAGAAGGTTCTATCGCTTTTAAGTCTGGGTAACTGATAGTTACGTACATGACACCGGAAGTTAACAGTCTAATAGTGTTGAAGGATTTGATATTGCATTCCGTCGGACAGCAACAGACGAAAAGAGTGAAAAAGATTTACTATAGATATTCGACCGAAGTAGGTGACAATTTATTTTATAAAAGGTATGTCACAATTGTCTTGGCTTTGTTGTTATTATGTTTATTAGACCACGGTTTTGAGAAATATTTCTATTGTTTTGAATTAGGTATCAGTTACGTGACGACGAGGACGTACGTCTTATAAGGTCGTGGCACAACTGATGGGCAAATGTTCATCTGTTGAAATTATTCGTGTTCCTCGTTGAGTTGGGTAGACGCGGATCATCTGCGATACTGTCGATGATAGTCCGTTAAGTGGAGTTGTTAGACGAAATATTAGAAGGACGATGGTCGATCTAAATATGCCACCTAAAGGTGGTCAAGAGGGCTCAAACATTGAACTTGGTAATGCTGACATGATGGAAGATAATGCCGAAAGTCATGAGGGTTCTGCTATCAGGGATCCGATGATGGATCAGTATGAAGTTAACTCTGATGACGGAGACGATGCTGATTATGAACCAACAGAAATTCTTGATGATGGTGACGAGGAAGAAGATATGAAGTACTACGGGGACACAAAAATTGTTCTGACACAGCTTGCCATTTCTCGACCATATGATCGGTCGGATCACTTCTCTAGGTTGAATTTAGATGCAATGAATTCGGATTGGTTGTTTACCCAGGGAGGCCCTGACCAGGATCTAAGCAATGAGTTCGAGGGTGGACAAAAATTTGAGAACAAGGAAGAAGTCATATTGGCAATTAATAAGTACAACATCAAGAGGGCTGTGGAGTATAAAATACTAGAGAGTGACCGGTTGAGGTATGATGTACAGTGTGTCCATTTTGGGCGGTTGTTCTTGGAGCATACGCATATCATATTGCCGAAAGCAAGAAAAATAGGAGGTTAGGGGATACAATGGTCCTCTTACTTTCATGTAAACATCCATGGGTCAAGACCATCATAAGTTGGATTTAAAGGTGATTGCTCAACATATTTTCACAATGGTCAAAGCAGATCTAACAATCAGCATCATGGTTATGCAAGGAGGTGTGGAGAATCACTTCGGTTACAAGACGTTCTATAGAAAGGTTTGGCTCACAAAGCAAAGAGTCATTGCTAGAATATATGGTGATTGGGAGGAGTCATACAATGAGCTTCCTCGTTGGTTATTCGCTATGCAGATGTACTTGCCCAGTAAGATTCATTTCATTGTCCTTAGTCTTGTATAAAGTCACCATCAATATGTGCTAACTGTTGATGGGTTGTTTTTAGGTACTTCGGTGCAACTTGTGACACAACCTTGGCTTGGTTCATCGACGCTGTAATGTTTCATCAAGTTTTTGGATGTTTCCACCGTGCGTTGAGGCTTTTAAGCATTGCAAGCCACATTTTTCTATCGACGACACCCACTTATATGGTAAATATGGAGGCGTGTTACTAATGACCATTGCTCAAGATGGCAATGCAAACAATTTGCTTATTGCATTTGCCATTGGTGAGGGTGAGACGAAGGAGGCTTGATCGTTCTTTCTTCCGTACCTGCGGCAACATGTGACACCACAACCCGATATCTTAGTGATTTCAAATAGATACAAATAAATTGATGCTGCATTGAACGCTGAGGGAAGTTTATGGAAACCACCTCATGCCTTCCAGGCATTTTGTACAAACAACTTTATGTAGGCCCACTAAACACACTAGGTCATGTACTGCCGCGATGGATGAAAGTCTATATGATGGTGTAAGTGGAGTCGGTGCTTGGCACGAGCATCCCACATCTCATGCCAGCAACCCAGGAAATACGGGAACCACTCACCTTGCCCGAACCGACCATCGTGCCTATGCATCTCGTCGATGGCGAGGGGCCTTGTTGGAATATGCTGCAGGCCACCGAACTGATGCACAACCCAGTTGACCTGATTCCACTCGAGGATGGTGAAGCAGAAGAGGAGACATACAACCGCTACCAAGGCTTCAGCCTCAGCTATCCCCGGTTAAACAAGACCATGCAACTGTGGATCAGCATATGGCGTGCAGTCAACCTGTTCATTAATAAACTCATTAACATAATTCTTAACTCGCAAGAAGCATTGTATACAAGATAATAAGTTAATTAACATGAAATTTTAATTCTTAAATCATTATCACTTGCGTTGAGGATGCCAATCCCATTTAGACTGCGCCTGTAACGCCTAAGCCTGTGCTCGCCTCTGGCATTATCTGGACAGTATTTAACCCACCTACAATACAGCGAATGATTGCACATTATTTCTCAATTTCATTAACTAATGAAGTAAAGTACAAAAACAAATAATACCGCTTAACTAGAGGGAATCGACGAGTATGAAATCCATCCGGCCGTAGCAACGGAATATGGTAGTAGGCCCAGGAGGGCAGCAAACTTACGCAACCACCCAAATTGCGCTAACCATGCTCAATGGCATGATACATCTGGCAGTGTAGTCATGCCAGCACAGCCGAGCCCCATGATAACCCGCCACATCTATAAAGGTCCTCTAGGAGGGAGAGCCACTAGATGTGTACCCGAGAGTCAGATGCATCCAGAAATAAGATACCCTCGATCAACTGCATGATATACCCTCTCGTGTACCATAACAGGCGCTCCTCAGTGGTATCTTGCTCCAGCTTTCCGCAGGCGGTATTGTGAAACCATGTGAGCTTGACAGTCCACTTGGTCTGTGATTATCTATCCTCTAGGCCAGGAACAAAACCCAGTAGTTGCTGGCAGAAGTCCTCAATAGACCATCCATCATGGTGCTGCTCCCACCCACCGATGCAGCCACTAACAGGATTACGATCGATCCCGAGTTTCAGCTAGTAGGCCACATCCTGCAGGGAGATAGTTATCTCCCCGCATGGTAGATGAAGTGTGTAGGACTCAGGTCTCCACCTCTCTATCAACATTGAAGCCAATGGCCAATCATGCTCGAACTCCACCATATATGCGACATGGTCAAACCCGGCTCTCCTGAGATATGACCTAATCTACTCAAGCGGGCATCTCATCGAATTCCGTCTGGTGCACAAGATCCGAGGCACCTACCTAACGGAAAAAAAATTTAAAAAAAAAGAGGATCAACATAAAAAATTACAAATTCATTGTTTATTACAATATAATAAACAAGAGATAAATGTGTACCACTCGATCAAGTCTACCAGCAATGTGCTTAGCCTAATCCAATCTGTAAAGCATATGCTCGTACCCCAATAACTGCTGCTCCATCTAACTACACTCTAATAAAATAAAATAACATAAATTGAACTCAGTTCCTTTCACATTAACTAAATGTTTAAAGGACATATTTAAACCAACTAATTGTCTACCTTACATCTTAATCAGTTTAAAAACTTACTAATTAAAATATAAACCAACTACGTGAGGCCGTCAACTAACTCTATAAACATACTAATCAATAATTAACTGAAAACTTAATTTTACTAATCATGTTTCTTTTTAATCTAATCTAACTAATTATTCCACTAATTACCATCTAACTCACAGCTTAAACTAACTATTCTTATTAAACTGATTAACGATTAACTAATAACTTATACTAATTAACATGTTATAAACAGTAAATAGCAACTCTACTTGAAAAGAATAATACAAAAAATCTAACTAACATGTTATATACTCTAACTAACATGTAAACATAATAAACAACAACTCTAACTAACATGTAAATAGTAAACAGTAACTCTAACTAACATGTAAACAGTAAACAGTAACTCTAACTAACATGTAAACAGTAAACAGTAACTCTAACTAGCATGCAAACAGTAAATAGTAAATCTAACTAACATATTATATACTGACCTTAAGCTGACGATATAGTGAATAACAAACTTCACAGACGTCAGAAGCCAGAAAATCTCGTAGAGAAGATTTTGAATATCACAAGCCAAGGAGGAACAAAGTGGATTTGGAAGAGAGATTTGGAAAGAAAGCGACAAAGTGAAATAGCCCCATGTTTATATAGTCTGCCGAACTCAACTTGAAGTTTGTCGAGGGGTGCGGAGAACTTCATATAAATTATGAAGTTTGCCGGGGGTGCGGCAAACTTGCCCTAAATCCCAAAAAAAAAATGCGTATCTAGGAATTTAAAGTTGGAATATCGGGTTTAGGAAAATAATTGTTTTTTTTTAATTTATTTCAGAAAAAAATCCCTAAGGCTAAGTATCGAAATGATTATGTAACAACTATGACTTAGTTATGGAACTGGTGCTGAGTGTTAGTATATATAGTATGAGTTAGTACTATTGTAAAAGTAAGGTTTTATTTTCACTCAACTTGATACAGTTGTGTTACTTCAATATTAAATCAATTTTCTCTATTCTTTCTTTCTTTCTTTGCCTTTCAGTTTCGACTCTAGATGTGAGGTTATTATATTTCTTTACTTTTTTTTGCTAAAACTCATATGGTATCAAGCGCTTTCACTTTTGTTTCACCTTCACAATGGAAATTCTACTATCAGATTCAACAAAGAAGAACTTCTCACCTATTGCGGGTAAACTCAACGATGTCAACTATTCCACTTGGAGATACCTAGCGATACTCACTCTTGAAAGCTTGGGAATGGAAGAACATCTTGATGCCACAAAAATTCCTCAACAATTCATCATTGATGAAGCCAAAAAGACTGTTACTGAGTTAGACACATTCAAAGCTTGGCACTTGAGGGATAAAACCCTTACAATATGGCTAGTAGCCTCCACAACCACCAAATTCAAGAATAAAGTTGTTCATTTAAAAGGATTTCATGAGTTTTGGGCCAAAATTGAAGAGTATTTTCAAGCTTCATCCATTGCCAGAGAACAATGTCTCATATCATAGATGAAAATATGCAAGAAAACTAAAACAGCAACAGAATATCTGGCCAAGATTAGCAAGATGGTGGATTTTCTATTTGCCATTAGCTATGAAGTCTCATCATCAGATCATCTTCAATGCATTATTGATGGGCTCAATGAAGAATACTTAGTCTACATAGGATCTATAATGTCAAGGTTAGGTTCTATTAATGCAGAAGCCTTCTTGATTTCCTTTGAAGAAATGCTAGAGTGCTTCAAAAGGCCTAAATCTGGAATGCTAATAGCTAATTTAACATAACAATCATCTTCTTTTGACAATAATCGCAACAACACCTTTTGAAGAGGACGTAGAGGCAGACATTTTAGAGAGGAGGTAGATTTGGCTACAACAACAACAAAAATGTGATAACTCATGTCAACTATATGGCAGAACTGGATATGTAGTATGGAATTGTTATCATAGGTTTAATAAATCTTTTATCCCCAATTCTTTCAATTCGGGATCATTGACACAAATTCCTTACACAACCACTACCACCTCCTTCAAGTTTTAATCAACCAAGAGCATACCTAGCTACTCCATCATCCTTAATTAGTGAAGCCTCCTAGTTTGCTGACTCTAGTGCTAGTCACCAAATCACACCAAATTCTTCCAATCTTCTTGTTCCATCCTCGAGCAATTTTGATTCAGAACAATTGTATGTAGGTAATGGATAAGGTATAAGAATTCATAACTCTGGGAACTCTATTTTATATGATTCTTGTGCTAATGTTGCTTTTCGATTGAAAAATTTATTACATGTTCCTTAAATCACACAAAATCTACTAAGTGTGTCACAGTTTGCTGTAAAAAATAAAATTTTCTTTGGATTTTGGCCTGACCATTGTGTCATTCGTGATCAGGCTACCAGGGATTATCTCCTACATGGTGTAGCTAAGAATGGAATATATGTCTTCGACAATCTCAAAGTTCCTAGACATGTATCTGACAAAAATGCTTTATTCTACAAATTGAATGTTCCTAAATCTACTTCCTTTGGTAATTCTAATTTTACTTCTTCTTCTTGTAATCAATCTATAAACTCTAATTTCAATTCAGTAATGCCTATCTTGAATGTTACATCAAATTCTTGTAATTCAAACAATAATCCAGTCTTATGGAACAAAAGACTTGGACATTGTACAATGAAAATTGTCCATACTATTTTGACTACATGTTCATTGTCAATACCTAAATCTAATTTTTTACAATATATGTGTGAGATATGTCCATTGGCAAAAATGCATAGATTACATTTTTTAGAGATACAAACAATTTATAATACTCCTTTACAAACTATTTTTGCAGATAATTGGGGACCAGTCCTAATTAATTCTAGAAATAGCTTTAGATACTATTAAGTTTTATAGATGCCTATAGTAAGTTTACCTGCATTTATCTCCTAGTTAACAAATCACAAGCCCTTATGGCCTTTTAAAGTTATAAGAAACTAATAAAAACTCAAATAGGTATGAAATTAAAAGTATTACAAACTAATAAAGGAGGTGAATTTCTGTCTACAGCAGTTACTGATTTTCTTGCACATTAAGGTATACAACATAGACAAGCTTGTACACACACTCTCCATCAACAAGGGAATGTGGAAAGGAAACATCACTACATCACTGAAATGGGGCTATCCCTCCTAGCCACAACCTCCTTCCCAATGTAATTTTAGGAGGATGCGTTCCTTACCTCAGTATACATTATCAACAGATTACCAACTGTAGTCTTGGATGATAAAAGTCCCTTTGAATTGTTGTTTAATCAAAAATCAGATTTTATCTTTCTTAAAGTCTTTGACTGTGCTTGTTTTCCATTTCTTAGATCTTATAACAAAGTTAAATTTAATTATAAAAATAAATTATGCTTATTACTTGGATATGATTCAAACCACAAAGGGTACAAGTGCATGGCTAAAGATGGTAAGGTGTACTTAGTTAGACATGTCATTTTTTATGAGTCTAATTTTTCATATCGGACTATGTTCCTCAAGGTATTAGCTACTCTCTCTCCAACTATTATTCCCAATACTACTGACTCTATTACTTTTTAGATTCCAGATCATAATAACTCTATCAGACATGAGGATAGACCTTTATCTCCAATTATTTCTACATCAAACACTTCTACTGCTACATAAGGGACAAGTGAAACTAGCCTTGTCACAATCTCTACAGCTTCTAACACAACAATTACACACCAATCCCCTCAACCTATTCCTATCAGTGGAATTGAAATTTTCCTACCATCCCTCCCAACCACAAACACCCATGCCATGATAACAAGATCCAAATCAAGATTACCAAGACATGAAGTTGTAGCTGCAATAGTCACTGACCTGGTTAATAATGTTCCAACCAATGTCACTCAAGCTCTCCAGTGTCCATACTGGAAAGGGCCATGGATGCTGAAATTGTAACTCTAAATAGATGTCAAACATGGACATTAGTATATCCTCTACCAAATCCAACAATCATAAGTAACAAATGGTTTTTTCTATCAAAAAGGTGAAATCATGAGGTATAAAGCCAGGTTAGTTGGAAAGGGGATTCACCAAGTTGAGTGAATGGATTATGAATAGATATACTCACTAATAGTTAGACCAACCACTGAGAGTAATTCTAACTATTGTTGTATCTCTAGGCTGGCGATTGAGATAGTTTGATTTTGAGAATGCCTTTTTGAATGGCAATCGTGATGAAACTATATACATGGCTCAACCTCAAGGATACAATACTATGAATAATACTCTTATTTGCAAACTAAACAAGGCTATCTATGGCTTGAAACAAGCTCCTATAGCTTGGCTCAAGACGTTGGCAGCCAATTTACAAGAATTTGGGTTTAAAAGCACTAAATTTGATGTTTCTTTATTTGTTAAGCATTATTCAACTAATGTAATCTATCTATTAGTATATTAGATGAAATTATTGTAATAGAAAACAATAATCAAGAAATAAAGAATCTGATCTCACAATTAATAAAGTCTACTGTTTGAAAGACTTGGGCAAATTTAATTTCTTTTTGGGATTAGAAGCAACATACTTACCATGGAGATCTGATGATATCCCAATCCAAATATGCCATAGACCTACTAAAGAAAGCAAAAATTGATCAATGCTAGTCACTACCAACACCAATTATATCAAACTCCAAATTGTCTCTTAATGATTCTTATTTGTTTGACAATCCCACCAAATATAGGTCCATAGCAAGAAGATTGCAATAACTCATTATGACTAGACCTGACCTTAAATTTGCAGTGAATAAAGTCTTACAGTTTCTTCACCAACCAACAGTTCAACACTAAAGAGTCTCAAACAAATTTTGAGATACCTGAAAGGAACAGTTAGCAATGGTGTAGTCTTTTCCAAATCATCTTATTTTTGCATATTGTCCTTTGCAAATGCTGATTGGAGAGCAGACTTAGATGATAGAAGGTAAATTATAGGATTTTACGTGTATTTAAGGAGGAATCTCATATCATGAAAAAGCAATAAGCAAGCAAAGGTGAGTAGGAGCAGTACAGAGGCACTATATGTAGTGCATATTCTAGCTTTAGACCAGATCGCAGATACACTGACAAAGCCCCTATCACAGCACCTGTTTGACAAGTTTAAATCCAAACTTAGAGTATGTGATAACCCATACTTTAGTTTGAGAGGGGGTATTAAGACTAAATGTCAAAATAATGATGTAACAATTGTGACTTAGTTGTGGAGTCGGTGCTAAGTGTTAGTATATATAGTGTGAGTTAGCACTCTTGTAAAAGTAAGGTTTTATTTTCACTCAACTTGATACATTTGTGTTACTTCAATATTAAATCAATTATCTCTGTTTTTTCTTCTTCTACCTTTCAGCTTCGACTCTAGCTGTAAGTTCTTCTATTTCTTTAGTTTCTTTGTTAAAACTATAAAATCTTATATTGATTTCTAAACCTTCTATGAATAGTTACTTTTAATATTCGATCTTTGTTTATTAGTTACTAGTTAGTTTATGTACTTTCAAATTGTATATGAGATGGTCCGTATCTTATAACTCGGCCATAATTAATGATAAAGTCAAATT
This sequence comes from Arachis ipaensis, assembly GCF_059453495.1. NCBI lineage: Eukaryota > Viridiplantae > Streptophyta > Magnoliopsida > Fabales > Fabaceae > Arachis > Arachis ipaensis. The sequence goes on from NC_142442.1 coordinate 40,522,471, forward strand.
CTAAATAAAATTTGTATAATGTTATAAGTCGGTTACGAAAGACAACAAGCCTTATTATTATATAAGTAAGCCACTAAAAATGCACTCGAATTATTTTATCGCTAATAAAAATGTTTTCAAATTTTGTTATCAACAAAAATTTCCTTAAATTATTTCAAAATGTGACCAAAAATGCATACTCGTAAATTGAGGTGGTCTATGTTAACAGAAAATAGTGATGTGACAAATGAAACTTCTTATGTGCCAAGCGAGACTCTGACATTGACAAGTGAGTCATATCACGCTTTTTCGCTATTAGAACAATTTCTGATCATAGCTGAACAATTTTGACATATTTTAAAATTATTTAAGTGTATTTTTGTTGATAATAAAATTCAAGAACACACTACACCAAATTAGATGAATAGCTACACTTATTTTGTGACCCTTATTTAAATAGTCATTAGTAAATAAAATGGTAACACCTATTTATATAATTTTTTTAGCATCGCTAAAAATTTAAGTGTCCCAATAATAAGAAACATAGCAATCTATTCCTTTCTCTCTTTTTCTTTTCTTATTTTCTATTTCTGATAACCATTTCTATTTTTCAAAACCCTAACTGATTTAATTGGTCCTGTAGCAATTGGCATTGTGATTAATAGAGAAGAGATGAGAAGGTCACTTCCATACCCGGCATCAGTCCCTTCTCTTTACTGCTGTTATTTGCTCTCTTTCCACCACTGTTGCCACCTCTGAGCTCGTCTCCAATCTGCTCTCTTTTGCTCTTTTGTGTCTTTCTCCACCATTGCTCTGTTTTTGCTTCAAATTTGCTTTCGTCGCCGCTGCTCTACTCTCTGCTCCGATCCTCCAGTCTCTGTCACTGCCTCTGAACTCTCTCGCCTTCGGTCAGTTCTCTCCACTGATCTGCTCTCGTCTAGTTTCTGTGCCTCTCTCAAGATCTTGTTTTCTGATCAATCGATTATTGATTACTTGATGTGTTAATATATACGGATTCAACTTTTTAAATTTCTTTGTTCATCGATCTATTTTATTAGATTAGCTTTGATATTACCTCTTTATGAGATGTAAATTCAATGTGTGGTTAAATTCAGCAGGAGCTCTTTAATCTCTAGGATCTTTTCAGTAACCATTTCTTCTCTTTCAACCCCAATATTCAACATGTTCGATGAAATATTTCAACCAAATTTGTTTGATTTTTTTCTTTGCATTCTCTTATTTCTATTACTATTGCCGTACAAGTTTGACATTAAAAATTCTCTTATCATTAGGTTTTATTATAGTCTCCGCTTTAATATTTTACTTTTGTTCCACTACAAGAAAAAAGGCCTATGGCCATGCTTTTTTTTCTGCCATGCTTAGTGGTCAATGGCCACGCTTTTGTGAGGGTGGCGATTGAATAGAGATTTTGCCACGTTTTTTTTCACCATGCTTCAAAAGCATGGCGAAAAGGGTCAATGGCCACGCTTTTGTAAGGGTGGCAATTAATTAAAGAAACGGCCACGTTTTTTCTGCCACGCTTCAAAAGCGTGGCCATAGAGAGAAACAGGGACGTTTTGAAAGCATGGCGATAGGGTTTCATTATGGCCATGCTTACATAGAGATTAAATTTTACTTGAAAAAAATAGAACTTTTATGTTTTTATAATTTAATTCAATTTATTTTCCAGAATAATTATATATGTAAAAAGGTTTTAAAAATATTTCTTATCCCAAAAAATTATTCTGAAAAGAATATTGATTAAACACAGTACAAAATAATAAGTACAAAAGATTAACAAATGAAATCTGAACTAACTTGGTGCATATTAAGGATAATATTTGATCGGCCAATAAACACATATTTTTTTTTCTTAAAGTGTCATTCCCTAATATTGTTTTTCTTTATTTTTTTTATATTATTGCAGGTATTAAAAGGAGAAGGCTTGTACAATTCAAAAAGGAAGAAGATGAACATATTGAACCGAATATTGTATATGCTAAAGTAAATATTAATCTCTCAAATGATGAAAATGGTAACTATCTCCTCTTTTAGCATACTATGATAAAAATATTGTGAAGTTTCTAATTCCTTTAATTAGGTTTCTAATTCTTTTACTTTGAAGTTATCTTGGCACGAGTCAACAAGAGTATATAGCTCAAAGTTCATCCATACAAAATGAAGTTCATAGTCATAGCCTATCAGATGCTGATTTTCTTAATAATGAAGAGGTAAATGAAGTAGTTGCTATTTCTAGAAAGAAGTGGAACACCACATAGTCTGTTACTGTTGTAGGTATGTTATTTTTCTTATTAATTTACTAGTTTAAATAATCTGTTGTCAATTACAGGTTGTCTTAAATAATAGATCTTTTATTTTCTTTTTAGCTGAACAAGGGGTTGAAAAGAGTATGCATCTTAAGGTAAAAGATGCATTTTTCTTTCATCATAGTAGGAAACGAGTTCTTATAGAATAGAATGAAAGTGGTCAGCCAATTGGAGAATCCGGTGGACTCTTGGGAGGTGTTTTGGGGGCTCATTGCAAGTAATTTTAATAATTTTCCTATAATGTACAAAAATTGGCAAAAAGTTCCAATGCAATTGACGATCGGGGATTTTTGCCAGTAAAGAATGTCATAAAAACAGTCGCGTTGTAGATATAGTCTCTAAACCGACAGAAATCCCTTTCGTGCAAACGTTTTGGTTGTCACAAGTAACAAATCCCTTAAAATTGATAACCGAGTATTTAACCTCGGGTCGTCTTCTCAAGGAACTGCAAAGAAGTATGTTCTTATTATTGGCTATGGAGATTGCAAATTGGGGTTTCAAGAATGAGGAACAAGTAATTTAATGGTGAGTAAATTAAATGGCAATTAAAATGAATAAATAACTGTAAAGCAAACTTTTGGCACGGTATGAGAAATTGGAAGTCCAAATTAATTATCCTTATCAATAGTAATGAAAGCTGAATCTTAATTCCTCTTAGTTAACCTTTGCTAAAGCAAGGGAAGGTCAAGGGACAAATTGGTTTGATCTTCGAATCCTATTTATTTCCTAAGAAAAGATTGGGATTATTGAAGTTCAATTCAATTGGCAAGATAACAATTATCAATTATGCTGTTGAATTGGATAACTTCTGAGTTACTGATTTCTTAACCAAAAGCAAAAGGAGAAAAGTATATCTACTGGAATAAAGATGTCTTCAGAGTTAAAGCAATAATAGCATAAATGAGAGAAAGCAATATTAAACTGGAATACCTCAAATAACATTAATTCAAATAATCTGGAACATAGAAGAATTCATAAATCAAATTGCAAAAATAAATAATCAACTAAAGTGAAGGAACATTAAACCTAGATCGAGAGTTACTCCTAAAACTAAGAGAAGTCCTAAATCCTAATCCTAAGAGAGAGAGGAGAGAACCTCTCTCAAAACTAGATCTAAAACATGAGAAGTGGAATTTGGCGAGCTCTCCCTGAATGGATGCATTCCCTCACTTCATAACCTATGGTCTATGTCTTCTGGACTTGGATTTGGGCCAAAAAGGGCTTCAGAATTCGCTATGAGCGTCTTCTGCAATTTCTGGTGCGTGGCCTCTGTCACGCGTCCGCGTGGGTCACGCGGTCGCGTCATTCGGAGCTTTTCCTTGCCACGCGGTCGCGTCAGTCATGCGGCCGCGTCGCTGCTGATTCGCAATTGGCACGCGATCACGTCGTCCATGCGATCGCGTGGATAGCAGTTTCTTCAAGGACTCCATTTTGTGCTTTCCTTCCATTTTTGTATGTTTCCTTTCCATCCTTTGAGTCATTCCTGCCTTAGAAGATCTGAAACTACTCAACACACTAATCACGGCATCAAATGGAAATAAAGGTAATTAAAATAATTAATTTAAAAGCATAGAAAACATGTTTTTCACATACATCACATAATAAGGAAGAAAAAGTAAAACCATGCAATTAACATGAATAAGTGGGTAAAGAGTTGAATAAATCACTCAAACTAAGCACAAAATACATCATAAAATATGGGTTTATCAGCAATACAAAGATGCTATTTTTGAGAATACTATTAAGGTATGCTATTTTTTATTATATTTTTGTTTTTAAAAATATTATTTGTTGTGTTTACCATAAGTTTTGTATACTAACTACATATTTATGTTTTTTTTGAAGAAAATATTTGTTGTTAATGATGATGAACACAAAAGGTACATCTTGTCAAATCTTGGAAATAAGTGGAAGAATAATAGATGCAAGCTATTCAATGAGCATTATAAATCAGAACTTAGTTGGGATGAAAATGTTAATTTGAATCCAATTGGAGTTCCCAAAGACCATTGGGCTGTATTTTTGGAATATAGATTGAGTCCAAAAACTCAGGTAAACACATTTGTTATTTGTTAGTTTTTATTTGTGTTTGAGATCAATTAACTTTTATACTTGTTAATGTGCAGGAATTGTGTGAAAAGAATGCTACAAGTCAGCAACAACTAAAAATTCCTCACACTCTTGGCTCAAAATCACTTGCTAGGAAACGCCATGAACTTGTACATTTGTTTACTTTCTTAGTATTTTTGTTTTATTAATTTATGTGTTAGTTATATTTTAATTTGACCAATATTATTATAATAATGTTAGGAAGTTGAAACTGGGCGGTAGTTTAGTAGAGAAGAAATGTTTTCTATCACTCACAAGAAAAAAGATGAAACATTTGCCAATGTGGAAGCACAACAAAAAAATGTAAGATAAGATTCTAATCTATATTTGTTCCCACAATGATATGAACATAGTGCCCTTTCCATCTTATAGTTGAATTTATATGATTGAATTAGTATATATTTTAATTATTTTATGACAACTTGACAGTATATAGTTACAACTAACTGTCATTCATCATGGAAATTAGAGGCTATATAAACACATATTTTTGGATCAATTAATAATTAACCAGTACGTGTAAGTTCATGGTGCTATTGTTTGACAATTAGGTTCAAATGAATTTAAATATTTGTCTATCTAACCAAGAGGCCAATCAAACAACCTCTTCACTGTAACAAAATACTACACAAATAGAAAACAACTAATGCTAACTTTTGAGTTTTGACATAGCTCTAGCAAAATGTTAGGGTATTCTAGAACACTTCTGCTTTCATTTCTAGCAATCTTTCAGATAAATTTTGTTAAGTTTTATCATCAATGCCTCATTTACAAGTTTTCAATGCCTTGCTGTTCTTCTTTTCAAAATGATTGATAAATTCTGTTGGACTAATATTGCATATGTAACATTATTATTTGTCTATGAATCACTCCAGGAAGACTTACAAAAGGAAATTGGTGAGGGTGCTTCTAAAAATGAAGCATATGTTAAAGTATTTGGCAAAGAGAATTCAAGCTATGTTAGAGGTATGGGATTTGGTGTTCGTCCATCTCAAGTGATTGGTTCCTCATCCCGCTCAAGAGAGTCTATGCAATCTACTACAACTAGTGGATCATCAAGAACTGAATATCAAAACTTGAAGTTACAAGTACAATTGCTACAGGAGCAAGTAAATTTTCTTGTGAATCGTCAAGAGGGTCAATTGCCACCCGGTTTTCCTACTGAGGTAAGATAAGGATATATGTTATACTTAATTTTATAGACTTGCATACTTAATTTTTGTCATCAACAACTTCTTCTAAAATGATTGTAGTTTGTAATCATAGCCTCTTATATAACACTTGTTGATTTGTTAAGTATCCTTCTAAAATATTCTCTAATTTTTTTTTCAATTGTAGGTTGCAGATTTTGAATCACCAACACATACAAGACCATATTCTTCTGCCAGTCATGAACCTCAACAACATAGGCCATCCAACGTTTAAAGGAGTTTTATGATTGAATTGTTAGGTTTACAAGTTTGGATTAAATTGTAATTTTTTAAATTTACATATGGATTATGACTATGTAATAAAACTTGTAAAATTCAACTTTTGAAATACATTGTTGCTATTTTTGTAAAACTTGTGGGATTGAATTTGGATTTGTTGAAAAACAATGTCATTTATGGAGAATTCAACTTTTGATAATGGAAATTTTGATGTTGGAGAGATTATGACAGTTTAAAACAGTCACTAAATACAGGAAAAAACTGTCACATGAATAAATAACTTAGTAACGGTTTTAAATAAAAAACTGTCACTAAAAATATTGTGACGGTTTAAATAGTCATTAAATATGCCTAAAATTGTCATAAGAACTATTAACTTAGTGACGGTTTAAATAGTCACTAAATACACCTAAAAACTGTCACAGGATTTAGTAATTTAACGACGGTTTCAAAACGTCGCGAAATACAGTATAAAAAACACCTTTATAAGTGTTACAAATTAGTGACGGTTTTATACTTTAAAAACCGTCACAAAGAATTTAGCGACACTCCTTACCAACGGTGGTCCAAAACCGTCACTATGCCAGCTGGCGATGCTCAAATTTGTGACTTTTTTTTAGCCGTCGCAAAACCATTTAGTGATAGTTAAAACTACCACCAAACATTAAAAAAATCGTCATCAAAATGTTGTTTTGTTGTTGTGACATTATCAGTAATAAAATAATTTAAATATATTTTTAGTAGTTTATTCTTACTATAATAGTTAATAATCCATTGCTAATTGATATATATATATATGAAGGGTAACGAATTCTTATTCATCTATCTATAAAAGAATTACAAAAGAATAGAGAAGTGCGGTTTTATTAAAAAAATATTAAAGTAAAACACACATATTAACTTGAGCATCATAAAATCTTTTATAGGTATTTCTATTCTAAACTTTTGGTGGTCCGAATTATATCTCATCCATGTTTGAGAAGTCGAGGAGAGTAAATAAGGGTTGGACTAGCTAGTTATACCACGCAAAGATTAACCAACTAAGATCATGAGACAAATATTTTTTTTTTATTATTTTATAAGTTTTGGAAGTTTAGAGTGCGATGAAAATGTCCTTTTTCACAAATTTAAAGACTAATTGTCTCAATTTAAAATTTAAAAACTAACCACTAATAACCAAGATTAAAGAATAAAGTAGTCACTCAAAATTTTAATAACAACCAATTTGGATTTTACCCAATAATAATAGGGAAAAAATGTGGAGCTATAGGTATCATACAGATGAAAACGAATTTGAGCTTTACAAATTGTGGATAAATCCAGATGCACAATGTCATTCATGACCATTCATTTTGATACTATAAATCCTAAATCCTCCTTCTTTTAAATGATAATTTGTGTATTCATTTCAAATTATTTTTTATAACTAATTATAGTATACATACATTTAGAGAATCTAAACTAATGTAATTATGTGATTCAGTTCATCATTAACAACACAAATAGGAGCAGAGGCTTCTGGCTGGGTGCAAACTTTACTTTACACATTTATTGAAAGATATTTTATATGAATTCGAATAAATAGTAAATATAGGGTTCGGTGTTGTTTTCTATGTAACACCCTCACTATCAGAAGTCACGCTTCCGGCTGCGCTACTCTGATAGCAAGAAGTATTACGACTACTTTACATACTAAATATTAAAATAGGAGCCTATGACTCGACACTGTATCGCTGATTTCTATGAAAACCAGAAATAAATACTGTCTTAGGAAAAATACAAATAGGCATAGATTCATATACAAGACTCCTTACATAATAATTCAATATATTATACATATAAAACATACAATTCCTATCCCTCTTACAAACTAGTAATAAGAAAGGCGAGGGAAGAAAATAATCTAATTAATACAACAACATATAAACTAGATGCAGTATAACTCTTCTTAATGCTTCTTCATCCAGTTCCTGAAAAGGTAAAGCTGTAGGGGGTGAGAACCTAACCACACAACCTCACCACAGAGTTTCAAAGTTGTCATAAGAAGATATTTAATAAGAAAACTGTTTTCAAGTTCAGTGATTATCATTGCCTTATGAATCTTTTAAAACCAATAAGAAATCATTCCAAAATCTTTTTCAAAGAAACAATGTCTAATCTTTTAGAAGACCGAAACCTTTCCTTTCCTATAAGAAAATCTCAATCAGAAACCAACCACGCAATCAAACAACACAGTCATTAATTCAGCACCAAAGTTTATTCTCAAATGTAGCAAGCCAGGACAAACACAGGCAAGACAGACAAGGAAAGCACAAGTAGGTAGCAGTTACAGAAAATAGTTCAAGTAGCAGTTAAGAACAGTTTAGCAATTAGGCAAACCAAAACAAGTTCAAACCCAAGCAAAGCATGCAAATGCATATGATGCATGCCTGTCCTATGGCTGATGAGGCTCATCTGTCGGTTATCCAGCTAACCCGACAAGTCTGAATTGTCCTTAGACTGTCCCCCGACGTGCATCCCCAAGAGTCTATGCATAGCTTTTTCTCAAATAATCAATATTTCTCAATGGGGGTAACATTCTCGGGAATTTATATAGTACCCGGTCACATTTACGTCGTAGGGTCAACAGAGTATCGAGTTTTCAACCTGGTACACGTGGTGGCAAGCCACGGCACTTAATCCAGGGAACCTCGTATCTCAGATATTTCAAATTCATAAGCCATATAAATAATTCATTCATCATTCATCAATATCTAAGCCATTCTCAATATCATCATCATTCTTCAATCCATATCCCATTTCCAAATTCATTCAAAAATCATATTTCAAATCAATCCTCATCATCCTTCTTTCCATTAATTAACAATCTCAATCCAAAACATAATTCTTCCTTTTCTAAATAAATCAATCTTAAACAAATAACATTTAAGAACTAAATCTTTTTAAACAATTACTTCAAACAAAACTTCCAATTTTATAAAATTTCGGCAGCATCTCCTCTAAAACTCGGATTCTGCCACCCTTTTCGGGTCCCAACCAAACCAAACCAAACACCTGTTAATCAGTCAAATCACTTCCAATAACCATTATCACAACAACAGCACTCAACCCAAGGAACTTACAAAATCCAGAATTCAATCAACCAATCCCATAAATCACAATTTAAACCGACTTCAAGCAACAGCATCAATCAATAGTTAAGAATTCTCGGTCTTCTCAAACAGTTTCAAACCAAACCATCCCTCAACACTTTTTGAATCATTTCCAAAATAGCAAATCATTCTCAATAAATAACCTGTTTTCAAATATCAAGACTTTTCCAAATTTATTTTAAAATCAAACTCTGATATCAAATCGGGTTTAACATCAAATCAAATTTCAACATTAAATCTTCTCTAAAATCAAATCGTTTCCAAAATTAACCTAAAAGACAATAATAAATCTTCTCTAAAAATTCAAGGGAAAACCACTTTAACAATATCAATCAACTAATCCAAATATCCAACTTTCTCAATCGATTAGTTTATCAATCAAAGTAATAATCTCATTTAATCAAAACAACTCAATTCAATTCATAAGACTCACGAAATCACAAAAATATATTTTACGCGTTAATATCGATTTATAACAACCCTGTAATGTAAAAATAAATTTGAGAAAAACCCTACCTCGAAAAGTCGAATCCGTAGGAATTAACCGTGATAAATCCATTTATTTTAAATTCACAGCAACAGTGATAATTCCAATGAAATCGAGGACACCGCATCCATTGGAACAACAACGTTAATTTCGCGGTTATGATGACGGTTGTAGCAGGACAAGAATTTTGAATCTAATATGATCAAGGACAGAAACAGCCCTAGGAATCCAAGACAAAGCAAAAACTCAAATTGTATTAATACAAGAATATGACAACTATAGCAATGACAAAACAGAACGTTCAAATGGATTAAGCCCAAGGGAAAGTTCAGACTAGTACCAGGATAATAGAATCAGAACCAGCAATAGCCCCATCGTTGGCTTTCAGTAGCGGCAACACCTCCACCAATGACTTCAATTGAGACAAACCCCAACAAACAATATAGCCAAGAACATCAGAGACAAATACAGGGTATTTTACAGAGCAATAAGGGTTCAGAGATGGTGGTTCTCATGGCTAGGGCTTACTGACTCACCATTAATGATGGCAGCGACTGGCAGCGGCAGAGGAATGGTCTCTCCTCTGTTCGTCACTCTCTCTCACACGTCTCGTCCTCCTTCTCTGCCACAACATTAATGAAACCTCCTCTCCCTTACTCTGTTCTTCCCAGCTATGGTGGCGGCTTCCATCAAAGACGGCAGCGGCGGTGCTCAGCATTGGCGGCGACGACTCCAGCGTGGCGACAAGACACGAACGACAGACTTACAGTGAGCGTGACGGGCTCCTGTTGCCTTCCTCATCGTAGCGCTTCCTCTATGAACCGTATCGATGACAGCACAGCAGCCCGATGGTGGCGGCAGCGTGGCGGCGCGATGATTCGGAGGTGGCGATGGCAACCGGCGCAGGGAGCAGCACAGCGCGGCGACCCTCCTTCCTCTCCTCTTCCTCTGCTCCCAGCCTCCGTTTTCTCAGATCTCACTCTCCCTTCCCTGCTTCCCTTGTTTCCATTTCCCTTCTCTCACTACAAGAAAACACGTCTATTGCCACGCTTTTAAAGCGTGGCAAAAAGATGAAAAAGTGTGGCGATAGCTTTTTGCCACGCTTTTTGAGCTACCGCCACGCTTTTGAAAGGGTGACCTATGAAAGGGTGGCGGATGCTCTATCGCCATGCTTTTTTCAGTCTATCGCCACACTTTTTTTTGCCACGCTTTTTTACAAATTGCCACTTTTAAAAGCGTGGCTGTAGGTGGGAGATATGGCCACGCTTTTAAAGCGTGGCGACAGGGAGAGATATGGCCACGCTTTAAAGCGTGGCGACAAAGAGAGATACGACCACGCTTTTAAAACGTGGCAATAGAGAGAGATACGGCCACGCTTTTAAAGCGTGGCGATAGAGAGAGAAATACGGCCACGCTTTTAAAGCGTGGCGATAGCCTTATCAAATTAAAAAAAATCCTTTTTTTTTTTACTTTTCCTTTATCACTACACAATATAAATTTTCAGTCCTTTTTTATTACCAAACCATTATGTAATTTTTATTACAAGACAAATCAAATAGTAATTACTGACATATATAATTATTGCTATAATTGTTTTATACATTAATACTCAAATACAAAATAAATCTCGGGTTCAAAACTCTAATTTCTCAACAAGCTTTTCAACTTGAGCAAAAATTACAATGCTATCTAATACTTCAATATCCATCATTCGGTGTATAGCCTTCCAGCAATTCTTTAATATCTTCAAGCATTCTTCATCAGTTACTCTAGAGAAAATTCACAGAACATAGGCCAGTTACTGACCTCACTTGTGTCCTCATTTTCTGGACCAAAACTCAAATAAACATCCATCATAAATCAGAACTTCTTGTCACACAACCAGAACAACACAATCCACTATGGTTATGATATGATTTTACCCACCGGCATCTGAAGTTTCAGGAACAGATGCCTTAACTTGTGAATTCGTACAACATGGAAAGAATCTGGAGCACTGAATCCACATTCTGATATGCACAAGTCAAACTTGAATTAACAAAAGCTTCTTCCACTTTCAATAATGCGCCTTTTCCAAATGTGTCAAAAAATGGCAAGTCCCGTTCACTCCACTAGAAGTCTAACAAAACCTTATTCACTGCCTCGAGATACTTCAATCATGGTCTTTAACTTGGTTTTCCTAATCTCATGGCCATCTGGTATTGCAGGATAGCACACACTCTGCATATATCAGCAATTCAATTTGACTAAACACTCAATATACATTGAACAATTCTAAAACCATCGCCCATCAAAGAAAGAAAAAATTAACCAAAACTCAGAGCACACACATGGCAAAACTGAAACAAAGTTCACAAAAAATAAAATAAAATAAACGGAGGTTCTGGAGTCAAAAAATTCACCTGATCTGCCAAGGAATTCTCCAGCAATTGAGCCTTTTGAAGACTCATATTATCAGTAGCAGCAACAACATAGAATCTGGGATTGAACTTATCTTTCTGTAACACTGCCAATAAAGGTCTTGATTGAAAACCTTTTCAGCCTATAAGGACATGAAATAAAAGGCAGAAACATCAGCCAACAGTAACACTTTCAGTGACAATTAAAATGGGAGAACATTTCATATGATTCAGAGGATTTTAATCAAGCAATTGGCAAAAGTAGTGCAGATCTAATACTATACAAGATAAATCACCATAAGACAGTAAGAGAAAATAATAAAAATGAATCTATGTTCTGACTTCTGTTAATATTATAATGTGCTAAGGTTGAAGATGAATCTAAACGACTAAACTAATCTTCTAATTGTTCTCATTTTGCTTGTTAATATCATGGAAATCTACTTGCATGAACTCAGGTCAGTCATACCATAGTGTATTATTGATTATTCCACTGAGATATGAAATGAAATTACCTCTGAACAAATTCTGCCAAAAGTGGAAATAGTCTCAATAGGGTACAACCCACGCAAGGTCTCAGCACCCAGAAGTATTGCATCACTGCCTGTATGTTTGTTTAAAAATTCAACAAACATGAACCCAATAAGTAGTTATAACTGAAGATAGAAACCAAAAATCATTCAGAAGAATACAGTTACAGCTTCAAGCGCACAAAAAATGGGATTAGTAAATTAAAAAAAAAAGGCTTAATCATTACATGTGGCATCATACAGCTGGTAACTTACCATCCAAAACAGCATTGGCAACATCAGTGGCTTCAACACGAGTGGGTCTTAAGTTGTCAGTCATACTATCCACAACACGTGTAAGTACAGCAGGTTTTCCAACCATATTACACTTGTATAGGGCAGCTTTTCGAAATAAGAACACCTACAAAAGCAAATCAAAATTAATTAATATTGACTTTCCATTCACAAAGCAAATATAATTATACATTTACAATAAGAAGCATGGCAGAGGCAACAATCATAAATGTGGTTCAGTTTAAAGAAAATTTGTAACATTAGATACACTATTTTAAACCTTTTTTAAACATATGGAAGCATCCATTTATTTTAATTTATTCAAATATCAAATGCATTATCCACATGACCACAAACATAGCTATTTACACCCACAACATGAGTCATTCAAACAACAAAATGAATTTCAAAGGCAAAACTAACCTTCTCTGGTGGAAGATCAATGTCCAAATTACCACGAGATTGGATAATACCATCAGCTTCTCGTAGAATCTCATCAAAATGGGTCAGGCCCTAATTTCAACACAGACATAAGATTGAATCAGCATAGTCAATAAGAGTATATCTTAAAAGAGAAAAGTTAACACTATGAAGACATCAAAATCACCTCAACATTTCAATCTTAGCAAAAATTTGGGTCTGGCTGAGATCACCCCATTTGGAAAGGAATTCACGGGCCTGAATTACAACATAAAAAAGTATGTTATAAGGAAAAGCACAACAAAGGATGCTATAAGTGAAAACGTTCTTCGGCTGGATTTTTTCTCAAAGACCTGAAAGAAGGTACAACATAATTAAAAGAGTGGGGAAAAAAAGTAGAGAAGAAAACAAATACAAAGAAAAATCAGAACCAGATGAAAACTCTACTGCAAAAGCCATATGGTTTTACAATTCCACAATCCACATACCATTTTGAATTTGTCCATAGTTCCTGAAAGAACTCCTCTTGAAGAATCCATGTCATTCCCCTAAACAAATACCAACATTTTATCAAAGAAGAACAAAAAAGTAGCAGTGCAAATGGTAAATATTTTTTATAGTTATATGCAAACCATGCGGTCCAGCATTCGGTTATGATTATCCACCTCCTCGTGTATATCACTTGAGATTTGTTACAATCACATCAACAACACGTTAACACATCAAAATAATGAGAAGGTTACCAACAGCTGAAAAGAAATAAATGAGGAAATGATCATAATTCACAGCGTTCTTCAAGTATAATATACAGGAAGAACAAACTTAGGTCTAGATTATTTTACAAGAAAAATTAAACTTACTCTTTTCAACAAACTGACTCTATCTTGCAATCCACCCATTGCTCGCTCGTTATCTTGTTCATCAATTTCATTATAGGAGGAGTAAAGTGATGATGCTCGGATGCCTCCCTCCTCAATGCCGTCAAACAGAGCAACTCTGCTATTCCGGGCGTCTCTGAAACAGGGATAAGGTTTATAACAAAATAGTAAGAGGCAAAAGTTAGATAATAAACAAAAGCAAGGTTATTTCCTTTGCATAAACCACACATTGAAATAGTTTTACAGTCTTTCCATCAGACATCTCCATGATTTCATAAAATGTTCAAGATAAGCAAATTATCTATGAGGAACAAAAAATTTATTTTAGTATTTCTACCGTCACCTGTGAATGCTTGCGTATTTCAAAATAACAAACTTGTAAGTTAAAATAACCCTTCACAAGTTATCAAAATCCCAAAAGAACTAATCAAAGGGGGGAAAACGAAATATTAGTCCAGCATAACCCAATTTCCACCAGAAAAGTTACCCTTCAATTTATTTTGTATCTGCCATTTTAGAAGTTCTTTTTCATGTTTAAAATTACCTGTCACATTTAAATATCAAGAAAATATTAATTATTTTTGACCAATTATATCTTTAAACTAATTATGCTGAACAATAGAGTGGAAAACATAAATAAGTGGTAATTCAGTATAACTAAATAAGGATAGTTTCATAAAATTAGCTTACTAGATACTAGTATCAAGATTATTCATAAAACCAACCCGAAATATGGTTAAAGCATTTCATCAAACATGTTGAGTGCGGTAAACATGAAACGAAATAAGAGAATTCAAAGCTTAGTATCAATGTGATAGAGAAGAGAACATAATATTGTATACTTTAATTCAGTCTATGAAAAAGATCCAAACCACTGCCAAATCAAATAGTTACTTATTGTAATAGAAATAAGAAGTTGCAGAGTTTCAAGCAGAGTATTGGTGTTGTGTGAGTGTATTGTCTGGTGGTGGGTTTAGGGAACTCACGGCAGCGACAAAAGAGAGCAGTTCGACGGCTAGGTGGAGCGCACGGGTTGGTCGCAGAGTTTGAAGCAGCGCAACGTGGCTTCCAGATGAACGCGAATGCGAACGGTGAACGGCGAGTGAACGCGAACGGTGAACGCCGAGCAAACTTGAACGGCAAAGAACGCGAACAAAGACGACGGCTGAACGAAGACGCGAACGTTAACGACAACCAACGGCGGCGGAAGCGCGGCTGAGCAGACAAAGATGACGGACGCCGAGCTCGAGGAAGCAGCTGCGATCGGTGACAGCGAATGGGGGTTGAAGACTTGGAGCACGAGGGAAGCTAGATAGACGGACGGACGGCAGCAGTATGCCACTCCTTGCGGCGGCGGTGGTATAGGCTTACAATGCTAGGGTTTTTTGGCTGAGTTTCTGTGAATGAAAGAAACGGAGGGAGAAAGGGAGAAAGAAACAAAGGAGCTTCAGAACCAAGAGTGAAGGGTTTCGAAGGGCGAAGGGTGAAGGGCGAAGGGCGAAGGGTGAAGGGCGAAGGGCAAAGGGTTCACGGCGAAGTGCGAAGGGTGAAGGGTGAAGGGCTAAGGCTAATGGGAGGCGCTCTTCAGGCTTAGGGTTTCGAGTGATTAGGGTTAGTGTCTTTGGGTTGGGGACCGGGTTGGGAACCGGGTTGGGAGCCGGGTTGAGAGCCGGGTCAGGGGCCGGGTTAGGGTCAATGGGTTGGAGCCCCTCTCTCCACGCTTTTAAAACGTCACTGTTTTGCTCTACGGCACGCTTTTGAAGCGTGGCAGAAAAGAACCTTTTGGCCACGCTTTTAAAGCATGCCAAAAGCGTATTAGGATATGGCCACGCTTTGTAAGCATGGCCGTAATGAAACCCTGTCGCCACGCTTTCAAAACGTCCTTGTTTCTCTCTAAAAGCGTGGCAAAAAAAAGCGTGGCCGTTTCTCTAACCAATTGCCACCCATACAAAAGCGTGGCCATTGATACTTTTTGCCACGCTTTTGAAGCGTGGCAATAAAAAAAGTGGCCAAATCTCTAATCTATTGCCACCCTCATAAAAGCGTGGCCATTGACCACTTTTGGCCACGCTTTTGAAGCGTAGCAAGAAAAAAGCGTGGCCATAGGCCTTTTTTCTTGTAGTGTCTTCTTTTTTTCTTTTTTATTTCTTTTGGTTTTTCTTTTGAAGCTATGTTGGGTATTGGGGAAAAAGGGGATTTGGTGGTTGAAGGAGGTAAGGCAGCTAGGTTTTGGGGAAAATTAGTATTAGAGTGATATTTTGGGGATTTAGGGTTTTGGTAAAAATTAGGTATAGAGATAGTTTGGTAATTTTAATAAAATTGGAGCATAAAGTATTAATATTTGAAAAACTAATTTAATCTCTAAAATTACTTTAAAATATTATTTGTGGTATAAAAAATACTAATTAATTCTCAATGAATTACTCTAATTTAAAATACATGGTAATATAATTAATTTTCTTTACTTTTAACTTAAAGTATTAAATGATATAAATTAAATTATCTAAAATCAAATTATATAAAATTCTTATTATTTCATAACTATCAATTTTATAATTTAAATATAGAAAATAATTCAATAATTATAAAATTAGACAAAATTCTAATTTAAATAGCCAAACCCCATTATTTTCAAATTTCTAGAACTTTAAATTATAAATAGGAAAATAATCCATAGGTATAGAGTTTGGATAAAAACCTTAATTTATTTCTAATCCAATTAATTGCCTTTAATTATTTTTCAATAAAAATAATTTCTGAAATTAAAACTATAAATAAATATATATAATTTGGGATTAGTTCAAAATATGACTTTTCAAAAGTCTTCGGTCTTACATCCTACCCACCTTATAAAAATTTTCGTCTTCGAAAATTGATACAAATAAAAGAGATTTTCACATTACTTCACTGTTGAACTTATTTAAAGAAAAGGCAAAAATTTCTCAGTATATATATATATATTCATATAGTTTCAAATACCAGAATTTTCATATGGCATACAGGTATAAAGGATATAAGTGTGGTGCAAAACAGAAGTTACAAGATAGGCTTGATGTACAAGATGATATGTTTCAAATATGTGATGGTAAAGCAAGGTGGAAAAAGGTTATAAAACAAACCGGAGTTAAAACGATGTGCTTAATGTTCGCATACTAATCTCATACCAATTTCAGAGATACAACTATTCAAACTTCAACATAACTTATCTCTACCATTCTTAACTGTACTTAATTGAGCAACTCATTCGAAGGTTCTCAACTTTATTAAACACTTTGCAAACCTTACTACTGGTCATAAATCCCACATTAATAGAACTCTTTCACATAAAACAAGGTTTCACAACTCCCTGTGACGTCGTACACTTACGAATTTCACCTTTTGCGTTCACCAAACGTGTCCTAAAGGACTAATGTGTCGTTTACTAAGTCTAACGGTTGCACAAGATACCAAAACTAATCTCTAGTATATTCAGAAGGATAATAAACCATGAAAAGAAAGAAAAGCGACAAGAACCGCGTTCGCGAGAATTTGAAAGAATAAATGCAGTTGCAGGTAAACAAGGATGCTCAAGCAATGAAATTCGTTTGAACGAATTCAATTGACAACTTTAAGAATAATCCTTGGATCAAAGAAATTTCAATAGGATCAATAAAAAGGAAATCAGCGCATTAGTTTGAAATATATCCAAGCTGAGTTGAAGAAGTATGAGATTTCATAGAAAAGGAATAATTAAAGACTATGGTGACGCATTACTGCGGAACAACTTCAAATGATCACGGGGTTTTCATAGTTCATGGAGGAATATGGAATTAATAGCCATGTTGCAAAAGTTTTAACATAGTCAGAAGTGTAAACAGTCAAGATATGCGTAAGGTACAAATGGCGAAGCAAGGAAATTTAAATTACACTCCAAGGAAAGAGAAGGAGGAATGACATCAAATTGAGTGACACAATTTAGAACACATAAGCCAATACAATATAATAAAAATGGGTACTTTACATTTTCAAAGATTTCAAGGGTCCGCATTGTACCCAAAACAATTCCGATGTTATGTCAAGGAGTACAAGATTTCATAAAGAGAAGTATAATGACAAGAATAGACGTTCTTAAATATTCAAATAGCAGTTTACAAATAAGAGGCGGACATATAGAGAGATTAAAGAACTTCAATGGAGATGATGAGAAGAAAACGGTGCATTCATTAAAATTGAATTCAAGCTGAATCAAGGTACAAGATTCACAAAAATGACCAGAGTCAAGGATATCATTTGTAAAATCCAAGGGAATGTGTAGGAATGCAATCAATTGAAAGGTCCACGAGGAATAGATAAACTTAAGAGGATGATCATCTTATCTAATAAAAAGAGAAGATATGAAATAAACAATGGAGGGAACTGAGCAGAGTATAGATGTTTGCATTGCCTTGAAACCCCACGACTCCTTATAACCTTTACCAAACTCGTTTTTCGTGCGCACAGTCACATCACTAGGAGCTAACATACAAGGAATACGGAACTTGAGAAGAGAAGGACAAACGACATAAGCGGTATTTGCAAGAAATCGGGAGATTGCCCAGATTCACAATTAGACAAGGATGGTATTTCGCAAAGATTTTGAAAATACGTGAGATTATCAACAAACCAGGATGTATATAAGCAATGAAGTGTAATGTAAAAGGAGTTAATTCGAAAGCTTAAGAAGGAATTTTGAATTCAAGAGCTTCGACATGGGTAATAATAGGAAAGAGAGTACAACAATTTAGAACAACTTCAAATTGAACCTAAGGGAATTGGTTTATCTTTTTCTAAAGAAAGTATATAAATACAATATTTTTCAAAAAAACTAAACAAAGGTAAATATGTTATACTAGATCAAATTTAAATTAAAATGATTTGTGTGAAGTTTATTAAATGAAAATTAACTGAAATGAAAGCAGAAATCTTGCTTTAGAAAGTTTAAAGAGTTCGTAGATACATAATTAAGTAAATATATATATGTGCATAAAAATTCGAATAATGTTGCAAAAGGATCAGATTATGCTCAAATGAGAAAATCTAAAGTAAAGTATTCTTGTAATGATAAATAGAGGCTAAGTAGTACTTTTAAATAAAAGCATGTTTTAACTATATAAAGAAATTTTTTTCATTTTTTGCAAGGAAGTATTTTATAAAATCAAAGGTTGTCGTATTCAGAATTCAAATAATGGTTACAACTAGAGTCAAACAGAAGAAGAACCAAAATAGAACTATTTTCAAAAGAGATTCCAAGATAAGAGTTGTAGAAGAAAACTACTAGAATTAATACATTTTATCAAAACAAGGTTAGTTTTTATCATTTTTACTAAGAAATACAAAATCAAAGATTGGAATCCGAGCAGGACACATAATAGTTATAGAACACGAAACAGGAGAACTAAATCGTATAATCAGTTTACTACGAATCGCGACTCTTAAGATTTCAAATGATTTAGAAATCAAGGATTATGCGTTGCACCAAAACTAATTCGAAATCAAATCAACAAATACCAAATTTATGAACAGTGTTAAGGTTGAATGTTCCTTAAAGATTCAAGCAACAATTAGGAACATAATCAAACAAGGATATATATATATATATATATATGACAAGATATGGTAGAAAAATATCCAAAAAAATTCCAAGAAGAAATCAAGAACTAGAAATTCTGATACTATTGATAAAGAAAAAGATAAAGTTAAGAACGAATAAAGATTATACGTCGAAATGGAACTAATCTCTAGAACTTAGTTTCTAACGTTCCCAAAACCCGCGTCTCGCATTATCTATGACTCGCATATCGTCTATGATAACCCATTAATGCTTGCATATACATAATTCACTAGTGTTAAGCTGGCCAAACTTAATACCAAGAATTATGCAATGCAAGACTAATGGCATTAATCAACAGATCGTCATGTGCATAAAGCTCTAATTCTCATTATTCAAACAAGACCTACTACATGACTGACTCTCAGAGTATGCAGTTGAAGCATAATCAGTCCATTCCCAAGGCTCTACAGGAAAGACTGCTCTGATACCATAATGTAACACCCTTACAATCAGAAGTCACGCTTCCGGCTGCGCTACTCTAATAGCAAGAAGTATTACGACTACTTTACATACTAAATATTAAAATAGGAGCCTATGACTCGACACTGTATCGCTGATTTCTATGAAAACCAGAAATAAATACTGTCTTAGGAAAAATACAAACAAGCATAGATTAATATACAAGACTCCTTACATAATAATTCAATATATTATACATATAAAACATACAATTCCTATCCCTCTCACAAACTTGTAATAAGAAAGGCGAGGGAAGAAAATAATCTAATTAATACAACAGCATATAAACTAGACGCAGTATAACTCTTCTTAATGCTTCTTCATCCAGTTCCTAAAAAGGTAAAGTTGTAGGGGGTGAGAACCTAACCACACGGCCTCACCACATAGTTTCAAAGTTGTCATAAGAAGATATTTAATAAGAAAACTATTTTCAAGTTCAGTGATTATCATTGCCTTATGAATCTTTTAAAACCAATAAGAAATCATTCCAAAAACTTTTTCAAAGAAACAATGTCTAATCTTTTAGAAGACCGAAACCTTTCCTTTCCTATAAGAAAATCTCAATCAGAAACCAGCCACGCAATCAAACAACACAGTCATTAATTCAGCACCAAAGTTCATTCTCAAATGTAGCACGCCAGGACAAACACAGGCAAGACAGACAAGGAAAGCACAAGTAGGTAGCAGTTACAGCAAATAGTTCAAGTAGCAGTTAAGAACAGTTTAGCAATTAGGCAAACCAAAACAAGTTCAAACCCAAGCAAAGCATGCAAATGCATATGATGCATGCCTGTCCTATGGCTGATGAGGGTCATCTGTCGGTTATCCAGCCAACCCGACAAGTCTGAATTGTCCTTAGACTGTCCCCCAACGTGCATCCCCAAGAGTCGATGCATAGCTTTTTATCAAATAATCAATATTGCTCAATGGGGGTAACATTCTCGGGAATTTATATAGTGCCCGGTCACACTTACGTCATAGGGTCAACAGAGTATCGAGTTTTCAACCTGGTACACGTGGTGGCAAGCCACGGCACTTAATCCAGGGAACCTCGTATCTTAGATATTTCAAATTCATAAGCCATATAAATAATTCATTCATCATTCATCAATATCTAAGCCATTCTCAATATCATCATCATTCATCAATCCATATCCCATTTCCAAATTCATTCAAAATTCATATTTCAAATCAATCATTATCATCCTTCTTTCCATTAATTAACAATCTCAATCCAAAACATAATTCTTCATTTTCTAAATAAATCAATCTTAAACAAATAACATTTAAGAACTAAATCTTTTTAAACAATTACTTCAAACAAAACTTCCAATTTTATAAAATTTCGGCAGCATCTCCTCTAAAACTCAGATTCTGCCACCCTTTTCGGGTCCCAACCAAACCAAACCAAACACCTGTTAATCAGTCAAATCACTTCTAATAACCATTATCACAACAACAGCACTCAACCCAAGGAACTTACAAAATCCAGAATTCAATCAACCAATCCCATAAATCACAATTTAAACCGACTTCAACCAACAGCATCAATCAATAGTTAAGAATTCTCGGTCTTCTCAAACAGTTTCAAACCAAACCATCCCTCAACACTTTTTGAATCATTTCCAAAATAGCAAATCATTCTCAATAAATAACCTGTTTTCAAATATCAAGCCTTTTCCAAATTTATTTTAAAATCATACTCCGATATCAAATCGGGTTTAACATCAAATCAAATTTCAACATTAAATCTTCTCTAAAATCAAACCGTTTCCAAAATTAACCTAAAAGACAATAATAAATCTTCTCTAATAATTCAAGGGAAAACCACTTTAACAACATCAATCAACTAATCCAAATATCCAACTTTCTCAATCGATCAGTTTATCAATCAAACTAATAATCTCATTCAACCAAAATAACTCAATTCAATTCATAAGACTCACGAAATCACAAAAATGTATTTTACGCGTTAATATCGATTTATAACAACCCTATAATGTAAAAATAGATTTGAGAAAAACCCCTACCTCGAAAAGTCGAATCCGTATGAATTAACCGTGATAAATCCATTTATTTTAAATTCGCAGAAACAGTGATAAATCCAATGAAATCAAGGACACCACATCCATTGGAACAGCAACGTTAATTTCGCAGTGATGATGATGGTTGCAGCAGGACAAGAATTTTGAATCTAATATGATCAAGGACAGAAACAGCCCTAGGAATGTAAGACCCAGAACCTTTGAAAAGTATTTTTATGATCAAGTCTCAAATCATATAGAAATTTATAGCCTTAATTTCAAAAATTATTTTTATTACAGATAATTAAGGCAAGTTGTGATTTATTGAATTTGAGACAAGTTATGATTTATTATCCAATTTTATAATTATTGGATTATTTTCTATATTCAAATTATAAAGTTGGTAGTTGTGAAATAATAAGGGTTTCTATATGATTTGGATTAAATAATTAATATTTTAAATATTAATACTGCTACTTTGAAAAAATAAAGGATTTAATCAGATTATTTATAATTATTGGATTTGAACATTTTATTGGAAATAAAATGTGAAATACGAGCAAGTGGTATTTCTATACATTATTATTGTTGGATTAAAATTTATATCTAATTACTATACTATCCCTACTTTTATTTGAAATTACAAAACTAACCCTATTACCCTAATTCTTGTTGTCTAAATTACCAAATTAACCCCCCAGCTAAACCCTAACCAGTTGCTCTCTTCCCCTAACCCAATCAGCAGCCGCAACCTCCTTATCCTGAACACAGACACTCAGCTCACTGAAAGAAAGGAAAATGAAAGTATGGGAATGAGAGAAAGCAAGGGAAGAGAGAGATCGGGAGCGAGCTGTAGAGGGAAGAGGGGAAAGGGGGAGCAGCGCCGGTGGGTACCACAGGCACCGTCGCTGCTGTTTGTTGCCATATGGGAGAGTGAGGGAGAAATGGAGGGCGAGAGGGAGAAGATTCATGCGCCGTCGGAGTCGCTTCGTCATCGCCGTTGAGGTCCTCGCCATCGCCGTTAATGGAGGTCTGTGAACAGAGGGGAGACACGCGAGGAAGGAGGACGCCGTCGCGAGGAGGAGTGTCGCCTCGCTGCCGTCGCTGATGAGCGCAGTCGCCGTCGATCTGGTCCGAGAGAGGGAGAACGTGAACAGAGGGCAAGACGGGGAGCCACCGCCGCTGTTTGCTGAACCCACAGTGCTCCTTATCGCCTCTGCCATCTGGCACCGCGCCGGACCGCCACGCGTGAGGAGCCGGGCTGTCGCTGCCCTTCCCGTCACAGAAGAGAGAGCCCAAAAGAGAGAGAGGTTGCGCGATGATGGAGGGTGGTTCCACCACCCTTGCTGTCGTGCCGTCAGAGTCTTCTGCCATGGCCGCCGGTCTCCTAGCTGCTGCTGTGGTTGGGGGTCTGCTGTGTATGGTTGCCGGAAAACCTTTCTGCCACCGGAGCTGCCCTGAAACACCATCGGAGTCTGACAGCGCCGCTACCGGAGTTTTGAGGCCACCAGAACCACTGCCAGAGGTTCTGGCTACTTCTGCCGTCGCCGGAAAAGTTGCCGGTAAGGGTTTCATTTGTGGTTTCTGTCATTTTGGGTTTTGAGAAGATTCTGATGCTGCGTGGTTATTATAGTTGACCCACCGGAGCTTTTGGCCGCTACCGAGCTGTTGCCGGATCGGTCCGGAATCGCAGCTGCTTCATTTTGTTGTTTCGGTGAGTAATTATGTTTCGAAATCCTGCGTTAGTGTCACGTACGTGTGTTAAAGCCTTTACGATATTAATGTTCTTAAGATTTAGTAACTGAGGTTGCTTGTCGTAAATTAGAGCTGTTTGTGCTGCTGCGGAAATGTGTGGGGCTGTGCTTTGAAGCTGCCTTTGATTTCGGGTTGAGGCGGAAAGGACTCTGTGAGACTTTTGGGTTATAGATTTGCGTTTTGAGGTAGGGGCGCTTTCCGAAAACTATAGTTTATTATTGGAATTATTACATATGGATACTGATGTGAGATATGGTGTATTTAGTGATTGTATCGGCCTTATGTATTATTTGATTGACTCGAATGTTTATGAATGTTGGTTTGGCTGAGTTGTTGTGCGGCTTTGTGAAATGTAATGTTTTGAAGCTGATTCTTTAAATATTTGAAATCTGAGTTTAATCCGTTGAGGATTGATTTGAATTGAATTGATTATTTTGATGATGTGAAAGATAGAATACCCTTGAAATTCAGCCTGGGTTGCTTTAATTGATTTGGTTTTGATAAATTATTTATTGCTGAACTGATTCTTTAAAGCTTTGGAAATGAGTTAAATCGGTTGATATTGAGTTGACTTTGAAATGGTTTTCTCGAGATATGCCACTGAGGCGACTGTTGGAATTTAGCTTGCTTTGAATTGGTTTCTGGTTTTGAGCTGTTGAAAAGGAATGAGAAACGGTTTAGTTGGGACCCGAACCGGGTGGCAAAAGTCCAAGTTTTAGGGGAGGTGCTGCCGAAATTTCTGCAAAATCCTAGTCGTGTTTGAAAAGTTATTTAAAAAGGGCTGGATCTGAGAAATTGTATTATGTGATTTATTAAGAGAATAATTATGTTTTCAAGCTTAATTTATTTAATGAACTTTATGCGTTGAGTTCGGCCCATTTAGAAATGAACTATTTTTACCATTTGAATCACTGAAGGAAAGAATGATGCTCTAATATTGATTACAATATAAAAAGGGTCTTTTAGTGATTTCAAAGGAATCTAGACTTTTGATTGAGTAATTAAGTTTGAGGCATTTTGGAAGAGTTAGAAAAATGGATTCCAAAAAGAAACCTGAAGGTGATTTGATTCAAATGAACCGGTTCCGTTTCAAATGAGTTTATTTTAGGACCGGGTTGGAACTTGTGATTTTGTATGGTCGGTTTCATAATAAATTCAGTTTTATTTGCTTGAACCGAGAATCCATGATTTTAATAGTTTCAATGAATTTTAAGGAATTGATATAGGTTGACCTTCCCTAAAGACTTGGGACTCTGCCGAGAAACTTTTGTTATAAAATCCCATTGTAGGATGGGTGATTTTGAATATCTCAAAGAGGCTTTTAACTTACCATGATTATGGAAGTTTTGGAAAGAGGATGCCGAGAGTGGCATTGTTTTAAAAGGGGAATTTACCTGGAGTAAAAGTGGCTTATGAGCCTGAGATAATTTGAGAAATGAGATCTTTAAAGCCAAGGCTGAACAGAGTTGAAACTTGATTTCAAAGTGAAATGAATTGAGAAAATGATTTATGGCTTAAATGCCGATTTCATGAAGTTGATGATTTTGAATGTGGAAGTGCTGTTTTGTTAAGAGCCGGAATGGCTGTGTATGTTTATACATATTGATTGGTTCTGGATTGAACCGTGAGCCGGAATGGCTGTGTATGATATGAATATTGGCTGGTTCTGGAATGAACCGTGAGCCGGATGGCTGAGATGGATGTTGATCCATGGATGAGATTGAATGCATGTTTATGCTGAATCATTGATAAATGTGAATGTTGCACTTCCACTATCTGAGATACGAGTTTTCCTGGGTAGTAGCAGTGGCTAGCCACCACGTGCTCCAGGTTGAGACTTGATACTCTGTTGACCCTATGTCGTAAGTGTGGCCGGGCACTGTGAAAGCCCCGGATGAGCTCGCCCCCGTAAATATTCACCAGTGAAGGTGATGGATATGGATCATGATTATGATCAAGTTTATGATGAGTATAACTCGAGTTGGGGATGCGCGACAGAGGGACAGTCCAATGGTTAGCTACCAGGACTTGTCGGGTTGGCTCTATAACCGACAGATGATATCATCAGCCACTAGGGACAGGCATGCATCATATGCATCTATGTGACATTGTTTGAGTGTGCATATTGTACTTGGTTTGCCTTGTGATTAACTGCTAATTGTTCTACTTGCTGTAATTGTTTGTTTGTGCTTGAACTTCCTATCTGTGTTTGCAATTGGGACTCTGTTGGATTGTGGTGATTTGGTTGATGGTTGGATTGTTTGGGCCTAGGGCCGTGGTTGGATTGTTTGGGCCTAGGGCCGTGGTTGGATTGAGATGGACCGATGGTTGGCTTCGGTTTTGTGTTTTTGATTTGGAAAGATATGAAAGGCTATTTTGGTTTAGCATAGATAAACCTTTTTGAAAGGCCTTTGATGTTTTTGAGAATTGAACGGTTCCTCTTTCAGAAAAGATTTCCGACTTTACCTTATTTAAAACTGTTGTTTTTGAAATGAGGCATAAGACAGATATTAATCACTTGTGCGGTTATCTTCATGTATCCTATTACAGTAATTCCCAAAAAACCCTCTACTGAGAACCCTTTCGAGGATGATGTTCTCACCCCCCTACATTTTTCCCCTTTCAGGATATGGGCGCAGAAGTTACGAAGAGCTTATTTAATCGTTGTTGTGATGCTCTGTATTGTTTTAGTTATGGTTTATTGTACCCTCGCCTTTATCTTGATATATTCTGTAAGAGGGATAGGAATTGTATTGGTTAATGCTTGTAATAATATTTATATATATGTATGTATATATACATGTATGTACTCTTTATGAGTTTCTGTAAGTTGTATGGTATGTATGGATGTACGTGGTATAACAAAAGTATTTTTGGGAGCGGTATTGCGGTTTAAAGTTTCAAACAGGCTCATATTTTAGTATTAAATAGTATAAAAGTCGTCGTAATGTCCGAGCTATCAGAGTCGCGCAGCCGGAAGCGTGAGCTTTGGTAGTTAGGGTGTTACATTATGGTATCAGAGCAGTTCTTCCTGTAGAGCCTGAGGAATGGACTGACTATGCTTCAGTTGCATGCTCTGAGCGTTTGTCATGGAATAGGTCTTGTCAAATGACGAGAATTGGAGCTTTATGCACATGACGATCTATTGATTAACGCTGTTAGTCTTGCATTGCATAATTCTTGGTATTAAGTTTGGCCGGCTTAATACTAGTGAATTATGTATATGAAAGCACTGATGGGTTATCATAGATGAAATACGAGTTGAGTAAAGCGAATCGCGGGTTTTGGGGACGTTAAAAAAAAAAAAAAAAACTATTTCTCGAGGCTATTCAGTTATGTGTCTTGAATTTTATTCGAGTCGATCTGTTCTTTTATACTCTAACCTGAAGTTCTTGTTTGCTAATCCTGTTGAAAAGTAGTTTGATTTTCTCGACTCTATTCCTCTATTCGTATGCATTCTTGTTTGATCTTAAGTGCATTTGCTTGGTTGAACTCCTTGTAGAACCTATGCACAATTACTCAAGAGGGGGGGGGGTGAATTGAGTATTGCAACAACAATGAATCTTTTTGCGAAAGTTAAAGACAATATACAAAAGTGTTATTGTACTAGTATTTTTCCAAGAGCTTAACTCAATTGCTAAGCATTTATAAGGAGCTTTTACTTTCCAATAGACACCAACTCAAATAAATTGATCAAGCTTTTCACCAATCGGACTTAAGCTATTTCTTAAGTACTTACGAAGCTACTTTTCAATCACAATTTATTTGCTCAAAGGTAAAAGACAATAATATAGAAGAGATGAGTTTGGAGAGATGCAAACGCTATTTAGAGTGGTTCGGCACAATCCTTGTCCTACGTCCACTTTCTTTCTCAATCGCTATTGAGAAGTTCCACTATTGCCAAGCTTCAAGGTGCTCGCGCAAAACCTTTACAATCCGAGTCCTTAGTTTCTAACACCTCACGGTATATGATCACCACTCGTATACTAACCCACTCCACTTAGAGACTCCTTCTCTAAGATTTGCCTTGAGTACTTAGTATACTTCTTTGGTATCCTCACCGACTATAGTGTTTATAACTCTTGACTCAACCTTGGAGATCACACTCCAATTTACAAAGTGTTACAAGAAAACAATTCTCAAAGAATTGTTGAGATGAAATGAGTACTCTCTAGAAGAGTGTATGATTACAAGTTTAGCACTATTGAACCAATTGATATTGCTCTCTCAAATTGTGTATTATAACACCTTTAAAATGTGTAGAATGAAAGAATATGAACAAGATAGTTTGCAAATACTCACGTATATGAAATAAGGCTTCAATCCATCTATTTATAGACTTCCCAAACCTTAGAAACGTTGGGGAGTTAATGGGATGAAGCCGTTTTGTTAAAACTAGCCGTTTTTTATGTTTTTGAATCATTTGCATCGATGCATAACACTTTGCATCGATGCAAATGTGTCTTTGAAGCTGAAATTTGAATTTTCAGCTAGGTTGCATCGATGCAAACATTTTTGCATCGATGCAAAAAGTCGTTGCATGCTTTGCATCGATGCAAGATGAGTGTGCATCGATGCAAACCTTAAAGAATGGCTTAAAATCACTTCAAAATGCTTAGGATTGATCTCAAACTTGTTGGAGTCAATTCCTATGCTTTTGTACCTTTGAAAACAAGTTTTTAAACCATTTGGCTAGCATCGAATTGCAAGATGTGCATCAAAACATTTTGTGAGTGTGTGTTGAGAGATTTAGCAATTGGTTCTTAACAAGAAGTTACCTAAGTCCTAAGACACTATACTTGTCTTCAAACGTTGTGGACTTGAGTTTCTTGTTGATGTTGTGTTGCTTTCAACTCTTCATTCCTCAACGTTGAATGTTGGTTGATCTTTCAACATGCTTTTTCATTCAAGTTGTTTGTTGGTTTGTCATTCATCAAAACCTACGAATACAAACTTCGCATACAAGCAACATGGTTTACAATTTCCCCCTTTTTGATAATGACAAATCAATTTTTTGAGGATATACATTTATAAATGATTTTGAAAGCAACAATAATGTACTTTGTTTTATAGAAAGCTTTGGAGAAGACTTCTCAAAAAAAAATTTGCAGGAGTTCCCCCTAAATATGTGCATTTGTTCCCTTAACGGGCGTTTATCAAAGAAAACAATTTAGATATCAAAGTTTTTGCTTAGCGGAAGTCTTTTTGAAAACATTGTTTCGCAAACTTATTTCTCTTTTTTTCAAATCCTTAAACTTCTTCTTTTTCAAAAGTTTAAAATTTCAAATATCCTCAAACTTCTCTTCCCCCTTTTGACATTATCAAAAAGAAAGGATTTTGAAATGTGTCATAGAAGCATGCATAAAACAATGAAAATAGATATTTCCCCCTTTCAAAAAGAATTTGATTTCCTCTTTTTATATATAAAACAAGCATGCATAATTCCCCCTAAATAAGTGAAATATATTAAAGCATGCTCATTAACTTAAAATAGGGGTACCAAGCCTATTTTGAGTTATTCACCAAATAAGCATACAAGCATTAATCATTAAACAAGATTATGAAGAGCATATCAAAATATTAAAACCATAATAGAAATCCTTAGCTTACTAGGAGTTAGTTTAACAATTCATATAATGAAATAAACATAAAGCAATAAAGAGTGACTTGATGAAGAGGAGACAATCAATCTTGGTCTTCATCATCATCAGTGTCCTCTTCATATGGTAGGTGGATCCCGAAATGCTCATATAAGTCATCAATACGACGATCCAAGCGACCCGTGCGACGATCTACACGAGACACACGACGATTAAGTGCTTCAAGCTGCCTACCATGCTCTACGTCAATCCGTTGGATGTTTTGGTTGATGGATTGTAATTCTCTCATTATATCAACTAAGGAGGGTGGTTCTTGAGCTTGAGGTGCTTGTGGAGGAGCTTCCTCTTGAGGACCTTGTTCATCAACATTTCTTCTTCCCATTTTGTTGAGAATATGAGTGTTGATACAAGATTGAGGTGGTACTTCCTTGGTAATCTCATTTGATACATCAATACCAACATAATCAAAGACTTTAGACCATAGGCAAAGGAATCCTAATCCACCATTCCTATCCTTCATCTTGAGCCTAACCATATGTTGTATTATAAAGTATGGCCAATTAATCTTAATTCCATTCATCATAGCCCACATGACAATCAAATCTTCATCATTTACATTCGCATGCCCGGATATTCTAGGTTGCAATACATAGGTGACTAGATATAACAAAGTTCTATGTTCCGCACTCATTGAATTGCAACTAATTTTGGAATGAGCTCCTTGTACAAGATTGAACAAATGCATGGCATTGTCCTTTGAATAACCCCATTCATCAATTGGGGTTTTACCACCTTGAAACAAGTCACCTTGATTTGGCAGCTCCCAAATGGTGGCTAACTCATCACCATCTAGCCTATAATCCTTTCTTCCTATCTTGAAGAATAATGTGAAACTTGATTCATCTTCCTCATCAATCTCAATCATGAGTGTACTATAGGCTATGGCAACTAAATCCGGATAAAATTTACTCTTAATTTGAACAAAATCCATGAGACCTTGATGAACTAGAATAGCCTTAAGAGTATCAAAGTTATGAATGACAAGAAGGGTCGGATCCAAATACCTCGGAGGAATTTCCTTTCTTCCGGCGAGCCTTGCCTCATAGAATTGAAGATCTTCATTAGAAGTAAAGTACCTTGCCAAAGGATGATCATTTGGAGGTGGAACCACACTTGAAGAACCTTTTGACTTCTTGACGGTTCTCTTGATTCTAGGCATTGTGGATGATTTTGTTTTATGGGTTTTGTAGAGGAGAATGTGGGGACTTCAAATATGTAATTTGTTTGTAGTGGGTATCTAAGTTTTGTGAGTTGTATGAAGCTATATGTGAGCTTGTTTTGGAGGTAATGGAGGTTTGGAGGTGGAGATATGAGTTGTGAGGTTGAAGATGATGAAAAAGTGGGGTTTTGTTGCTCAAAAATGCCAAATACACGTGTTTTTATGCAATTTGGTCGTGTTTGCATCGATGCAATGGGCTTTGCATCGATGCACATAGCACGTCGTGTGCTTTGCATCGATGCAAAGCTTGGTTGCATCGATGCAACATGCATCATTTTGCCCAAAATCACCAAATTTTCATCCTTTGGTGGTTCTTTCTTCAATCCTTTGAGTTCCATCATGTATATACTCATTTAAACTATTATAAACTTCAATTTGTTGATCCTCCATTGTTTATAATCTTCAAATTCTTCAATCTACCTCAAGATTAATCACTCATTCATCAACTCATAAACCTACAAAACAATGGCTAATTGGATATCTCCAATGCTTAAGTTAGTAAGAGATAGAAAAATAGCAATATAAATACAATGAATTCAAACAAATCATATTAGATTAGAATCCAAGATACCAAGTTCATTTCGGATGTTAAAAAAACTTTCTTTACATAAAGGTTTAGTGAGGATGTCCGCTAGTTGTTTACTAGTTTCGACAAATTCAATAACCACATCACCCTTTTCAACATGGTCTCTTATGAAGTGATGTCTAATCTCAATATGCTTGGTTCTTGAATGTTGAACCGGATTCTTGGTTAAATTTATTGCACTAGTATTATCACATTTGATAGGAATGTGATCAAGCATGAGTCCATAGTCCATAAGTTGTTGTTTCATCCATAAAATTTGAGCGCAACAACTACCGGCGGCTACATACTCGGCTTCGGCGGTAGATAAGGCTACACTTACTTGTTTCTTGCTATGCCATGAAACAAGAGAGTTTCCTAGCAAGTGACAAGTGCCGCTAGTGCTTTTCCTATCCAATTTGCAACCGGCAAAATCGGAATCGGAATAACCAATCAAATCACAAGTGGATCCTTTCGGATACCACAATCCAACATTTAATGTTCCTAGGAGATACTTCATAATCCTTTTCACCGCACTTAAGTGAGATTCCTTAGGATTAGTTTGGTATCTCGCACACATGCATACACTAAACATGATATCTGGCCTACTTGCCGTTAGATAAAGCAATGATCCTATCATGCCTCTATACTTCTTTACATCTATGTTTTTACCTTGTTCATCTTTGTCAAGGTAGCAAGTAGTGCTCATTGGTGTGTCCATTGCCTTAGCATTGTCCATTCCAAATCTTTTGAGCAATTCCTTGCAATATTTGGTTTGGCCAACGAAAGTTCCTTCTTTTCCAATGACGTTGTCTAGAGGATGATCCTTTGAAGTATGCCAGTCCTTTGGAAGTGCATTTATTTGTGCTTGTGATGGTGCAATTTCTTCAACTTGAACATTATCCTTTGTTGTAGAGGCTTTATTTAAATCTTTTTCGTTGTCTTCACCATTCAAATTTAGTGAATCAAATTTTTCTACATTTTCATCAAAATCTTTTCTAGCATAACAACGGTTAGTTTCATCAAAAGCGACATGAATACTTTCTTCCATAGTCATGATGCGTTTATTATATACTCTAAAAGCCTAAGTTATCTTTTCCATTATTTAGAATAAAGCATTTACAGCCAAAGACGTGAAGGTGGGAAATATTTGGCTTTCTTCCTTTGTACAATTCGTACGGTGTTTTCTTAAGAATAGGTCGAATGATAATCCTATTCATAACATAACACGCGGTACTAACCGCATCCGCCCAAAAGTACTTAGGAATATTAGCCTCATTGAGCATAGTTCTCGCCATTTCTTCTAAATGACGATTTTTCCTTTCAACCACACCATTTTGTTGTGGTGTTCTAGGAGAGGAAAAATTATGCTCAATGCCATTTTCTTCACAAAAAGTTTCAAAAAGATTGTTTTCAAATTCTCCACCATGATCACTTCTAATAGATGATATATGCAAATTCTTTTCATTTTGAATAACTTTGGCTAATCTTTTGAATGCTCGAAATGCATCACTCTTGTTTGCTAGAAACAAGGTCCATGTAAATCGAGAGTAATCATCAACAATAACTAAAGCATAGTAATTGCCACCAAAGCTCATAGTCCTGGAAGGACCAAATAAATCCATGTGCAAAAGTTGTAATGGCCTTGTTGTTGAAACAATGTTTTTAGATTTAAAAGAGGCCTTTACTTGTTTTCCCTTTTGACATGCGTCGCAAAGGATGTCTTTTTCAAAACGTAGCTTTGGTAAGCCAATTACTAACTCTTTAGAGACCAACTTGCTAAGATGGTCCATGTTAGCATGAGCTACTCTACGATGCCATAACCAAGTTTCATCATTTTTACTAACAAGGCATTTCACATCATTTGAGGAAACTTCATCTATATTAATCATGTATACATTGTCAACACGGTGTCCAATTAGCACAATTTCATTAGTGTCTTGCCTTTTTATCAAACAACATTTTGAGTCAAAGGTAACTAAGTTTCCTTTGTCACAAAGTTGGCTAACACTAATGAGATTATGTTTGAGACCTTTGACAAGTATAACATTATCTATGGAGGTAGAAGAATTTTTACCAACTTTTCCAACGCCGATTACTTTGCCGGTGTTGTTGTCTCCATAGATCACATTTCCTCCGTTTGTAGGCTCTATTGCGGTGAACTTTGATTCATCGCCGGTCATGTGTTTGGAGCATCCACTATCAACATACCAATTTGTATCCTTAGCTCCAACACGTACCTACAAGACAATTAAAATTGGGATTTAGGTACCCAAGTGAATTTGGGTCCTTGATGGTTAGTATGAGCATAATGCCCATAAGGTGCCCATCTCGTATCTTGACTACGAAAGTTTATATGTTTAATTCTAGTAAAGCATACGGGTGCTATATGACCTACTTTATTGCAATAATGACATATGACATTTGGATTATGCATCCTATGCATGTTTCTAAATGGTTGCCTAGGTTGTTTCCTAAATGCAACATCTTTTGATCTATATGCATTGTGATTATAATTTCTAAATGAAGCATGTTGAGGAGGATGTTTAAAGGCTTCATTCCTTTTAGGCATGCTTGCCTTTTGGGC
Organism: Arachis ipaensis; assembly: GCF_059453495.1. NCBI lineage: Eukaryota > Viridiplantae > Streptophyta > Magnoliopsida > Fabales > Fabaceae > Arachis > Arachis ipaensis. The sequence goes on from NC_142442.1 coordinate 40,556,350, forward strand.
TTGCGGTTGCCTAATAGGAGTTTTAGTATTTTTAAATTTTCCTTTTTCAAAACCTAAACCTTCCTTATTATGAACATGCTTTTGGTTTTTCAACATTTTATCTAAGTTCTTTGAAGATTCATTGAACTTAGCTAAAGTGTTCTTAAGATTTGTAATTTCATTTTCATGCATTTTACAAGATTTGTATGGATCACTACTTGTGCTACACTTATCTTTTCCAAGATTGATATTCTCATTTTTCAACATCTCATTTTGTTTTAAAAGATCCATATTCTTTTTCTTTAGGAGAGAATAATCTTGGGTAAGTTTTGTGTACACTTCAAGTAAGGCGTCATATTCATCTTGTAAATTAAAAGAAGTGGAGTTGTCATTACTAACCTTTTCTTCGCTTGCCATTAAGCAAAGATTTGCAACCTCGTCGTCATCGGAGTCGGATTCATCCTCGTTCTCCCATGATATGTATGCTTTCTCCTTCTTCTTAAATTTCTTGTTTTTGTCCTCCTTTTGAAGTTTTGGACAATTGGGTTTAATGTGTCCAACTTCTCCACACTCATAGCATTTTGGTACCTTTGTTTTGCTCTTGAAGTTTTTCTTCATTGCAAACTTATTGAATCTTTTTAATAAGAGTGCAAATTCTTCATCTCCTTCTTCTTCATTATCATCACTCTCTTCTTGTAGTGATGTTGTTTTAAGGGCGAGACTTTTCTTCTTGCTTTCTTCACCTTTTTGTCTATTTAGCATAGTCATCTCATAGGTGAGAAGATTACCTCGTAGTTGATCAAATGTAAGTTGATCATAGAGCCTTCCTTCCACAATGGCGTTCACTTTGGAGTTCCATTTTGGTGTAAGGCTTGTAAGCACCTTGGTCACAATTTGTTTATCATTGTATTTTGTGCCAAGCATGCTTAGGTTGTTGAAGATCTTGGAGAGTCTTTCAAGAGCTTCTTCAATGCTCTCTTCATCTTTCATTTTAAAATTTTCCCATTCATGAACCAACATAAATACCTTTGATTCTTTAACGTGGTCGGTTCCTTCGTAAGTGATTTGGAGTTTATCCCAAATCTCTTTAGCGGTTTCACATGTAGAGATCTTCATATAGTCATGCTCGTTAAGTGCACAATGGATGAAGTTGATGGCTTTATCATTCATTGCCACTTTCTTCCAATCATCGTCACTATATTCATTTTCTCCTTTCGGTACTTACTTTAAGACGGAGACTTCTCCTTCTTTAGCGCTTGTTGTCTTTGTTGGAATGTGATTTCCATTCTCAATCACTTTCCAAATTCTCATCTTATTTTTCCAATAAGAGTAATTTGTTCCGCTAAAAAGAGGAGGTCTAGCGGTTGAGTTACCTTCACTAGTGTTGTTGTTGTTAAAGCTTGTGCTTGCCATGATCTTTTCCCTTAAACGGTTAAGTCTTTCAAAGGGTTAAGCTCTGATGCCACTTGTAGAACCTATGCACAATTACTCAAGAGGGGGGGGGTGAATTGAGTATTGCAACAACAATGAATCTTTTTGCGAAAGTTAAAGACAATATACAAAAGTGTTATTGTACTAGTATTTTTCCAAGAGCTTAACTCAATTGCTAAGCATTTATAAGGAGCTTTTACTTTCCAATAGACACCAACTCAAATAAATTGATCAAGCTTTTCACCAATCGGACTTAAGCTATTTCTTAAGTACTTACGAAGCTACTTTTCAATCACAATTTATTTGCTCAAAGGTAAAAGACAATAATATAGAAGAGATGAGTTTGGAGAGATGCAAACGCTATTTAGAGTGGTTCGGCACAATCCTTGTCCTACGTCCACTTTCTTTCTCAATCGCTATTGAGAAGTTCCACTATTGCCAAGCTTCAAGGTGCTCGCGCAAAACCTTTACAATCCGAGTCCTTAGTTTCTAACACCTCACGGTATATGATCACCACTCGTATACTAACCCACTCCACTTAGAGACTCCTTCTCTAAGATTTGCCTTGAGTACTTAGTATACTTCTTTGGTATCCTCACCGACTATAGTGTTTATAACTCTTGACTCAACCTTGGAGATCACACTCCAATTTACAAAGTGTTACAAGAAAACAATTCTCAAAGAATTGTTGAGATGAAATGAGTACTCTCTAGAAGAGTGTATGATTACAAGTTTAGCACTATTGAACCAATTGATATTGCTCTCTCAAATTGTGTATTATAACACCTTTAAAATGTGTAGAATGAAAGAATATGAACAAGATAGTTTGCAAATACTCACGTATATGAAATAAGGCTTCAATCCATCTATTTATAGACTTCCCAAACCTTAGAAACGTTGGGGAGTTAATGGGATGAAGCCGTTTTGTTAAAACTAGCCGTTTTTTATGTTTTTGAATCATTTACATCGATGCATAACACTTTGCATCGATGCAAATGTGTCTTTGAAGCTGAAATTTGAATTTTCAGCTAGGTTGCATCGATGCAAACATTTTTGCATCGATGCAAAAAGTCGTTGCATGCTTTGCATCGATGCAAGATGAGTGTGCATCGATGCAAACCTTAAAGAATGGCTTAAAATCACTTCAAAATGCTTAGGATTGATCTCAAACTTGTTGGAGTCAATTCCTATGCTTTTGTACCTTTGAAAACAAGTTTTTAAACCATTTGGCTAGCATCGAATTGCAAGATGTGCATCAAAACATTTTGTGAGTGTGTGTTGAGAGATTTAGCAATTGGTTCTTAACAAGAAGTTACCTAAGTCCTAAGACACTATACTTGTCTTCAAACGTTGTGGACTTGAGTTTCTTGTTGATGTTGTGTTGCTTTCAACTCTTCATTCCTCAACGTTGAATGTTGGTTGATCTTTCAACATGCTTTTTCATTCAAGTTGTTTGTTGGTTTGTCATTCATCAAAACCTACGAATACAAACTTCGCATACAAGCAACATGGTTTACACTCCTTGTTGTATTTATCTTTCTTTGTTTGAGTTCTTCTTGATTTAAGTATTCTTTGATATAGTCTTGAACTTGTCTTAATGTGCTGTGACTTTTAACTCCGGGTTCCGTGTTCATTCTTAGAGAACTTGTTGATTCAGTTTTTCTCTTATTTGACAGTGATTACAGCTGATTTTGAGATTTTTATAAAAATTTCTGTTGATTAGATACATACTTATCTATATATGAACTTTGAAGATTTCTTATATAGTTTAACAATTATTTACTCCTAATACCTCGCCTGTACTTTTACTAGTTTATAGAACTGCACCTACTTAAAATACAAGTTGACTTTCTAGTAACTTTATTATAGTTCCAATGGACATCTTCATTTGATTATGTATTTGGATATTTTTCAAAATTTTGGAAAGGAAAGATTTTTCACTTTTATCCCGGTTGAGTTTCATTTGATAAGCTTTACCTAACTTATTTTGTATTGAGTTGGATTTAGCATGCTATATGGTTTGTGCCATGGTTGTTCTTTTGAAAGTGTTGGACTCATAGCTTTCTTCCTATGAACAGGCTAAATTCTCTATTTAACCTTTCATCTCTATGAATGTCATACTTTACTTTATTTTTAACTAACCTCTTACATTTTATGAACATTACTATTGACCTTGGTTTTTCCTCTCTTGTGGATCTCATTTTTATGAGTAAGTTTAATTCGTTTCAAAATAGTGCATCGTTTATCCTCTCATTGTCTTTACAAAAGTTTTTAGTCAAAGATTTATCATTGAGAAATTACAAATGATTGAGTTGTCTTTTTCTATGACTTTTGTATTCTTTTGGATCAATTTAAAACTTGTTTGATATTTCATGTCTAGTGGATCTTGTTTGAGCTACTTTAAATTAAGATCCTTTCTTGCAAGCTTGACTCCTTTTTAGTACATCTTAAACTTCTTGAATGTTCTTCTGAGATAGTGATTTCAAGAACACTTTTATAGTCTTGTTTTGAATCTTTTAAGGAAGTTTTGAACTCTCTTGTAAGGAGTTTTAAACGGAATTTATTTTCTGTTGCTTGGTTATAATTGAAACCATTGTTCAATTCTGACAAAATTGTTTTAAAGTTGGCATGCGCTATTTTAAATGAGGTTTTGAAGAGCTTCCTTGTTTAGTGGAAACCGGTTCGTTTGTAACGCACCGCTTATTTTCTTTACCAAATTGTAAGCAAATTTTTATCTCGGAATTTCTTTTCTAAAAGGAGTTTAATTTTCTCCTTCGTCCTTGCTATGAATGTTGTACACGCTTGTTTGAATATGGACTTTGAGAATTTTTGAACAAGTATTTGATTACTCTTGCGTTTTTATGAATTTCTTATGGTTAAGCTGTGCACCTAATTATCTTTCTAAAATATTTGAGGAAATATTTTAACTCTTAGCCAAACCGGTGTGCATCTTGTTTTTAAAACTCTGCATAATCTACTTCAACATGAAGTTGAATTAGAGCAAAGCCACGTTATTGCTTTTGTTGCCCTCTTGAGGGATGTTTGCTATTGAGCTTTTCTTCTAAATTGCGAAGTGATTTTCCGCAAGTTTTCGATTCTTTTATGAACAATGTATTTGGAAGTATTTTTAATCATGCTCTTAAGTTCTGTGAGTTTTGTCTTGGATTTGAGATATTCTTTTCTGTAAATCTCATACTTCTTCGACTCAACTTGAATTTGTCTCGAACTAAGGCGCTGGTTCTCTTCTTATTAGTCCTATTGAATTTCTTGGATCCAAGGGTTATCTTTGGAGTGGTCAATTGGTTTATTTCTAGCAAACTTCTTTGCTTGAGTATCCTTGTTTATCTGGAATTGGGTACATTCTCTCAAATCTGAGTACTATCCTTGACATTTGACTCTCCTTTCTAAATCTTGTATCCTTCTGAGTAGACTCGAGAATTGTTTTGATACCATGTGCGACTTGTAGATGCAGTAACGCGATGCGTTAGTTCTTTAAGACGTGATATGTGTATACGAAAGTTGAAGCGGTAGGTGTGCAACGTTATGAGTTGTGGGTGTTTTGTTCCTTGCGAATGGGTTGGCGGTCGTTAGGCTTATGATCGGTTATGGGGATTGTTAAGTGCTTGATGGAGTTGGAAGATTGAAGCTTTGAGGTTGAGATGAGATTAGTGTGCGGATGTTGAGCACGTCGTTGTAACCTCATCCTGTTTTATAACCTTGAATGCCTTGCCTTACTATCACATGTTTGACCCATGTCACCTTTTGCATTGAGCCTACCTTGTAGCGTTTGCTTTGCACTCACACTTCTACCTTGGCATCCTTATGCATATGACAATCAAAGTATTTGGGAACCGTATAGATGTTTATATTTTGAGATATTTTTGCTTCTTCCTTAAATGTATTTAAGGGTGAACTGTTATGAAATTTCTTTCGTCTTGTATCAATTTTCGAGGGCGAAAATTTTTATAAGGTGGGTGGAATGTAAGACCCAGAACCTTTGAAAAGTATTTTTATGATCAAGTCTCAAATCATATAGAAATTTATAGCCTTAATTTCAAAAATTATTTTTATTACAGATAATTAAGGCAAGTTGTGATTTATTGAATTTGAGACAAGTTATGATTTATTATCCAATTTTATAATTATTGGATTATTTTCTATATTCAAATTATAAAGTTGGTAGTTGTGAAATAATAAGGGTTTCTATATGATTTGGATTAAATAATTAATATTTTAAATATTAATACTGCTACTTTGAAAAAATAAAGGATTTAATCAGATTATTTATAATTATTGGATTTGAACATTTTATTGGAAATAAAATGTGAAATACGAGCAAGTGGTATTTCTATACATTATTATTGTTGGATTAAAATTTATATCTAATTACTATACTATCCCTACTTTTATTTGAAATTACAAAACTAACCCTATTACCCTAATTCTTGTTGTCTAAATTACCAAATTAACCCCCCAGCTAAACCCTAACCAGTTGCTCTCTTCCCCTAACCCAATCAGCAGCCGCAACCTCCTTATCCTGAACACAGACACTCAGCTCACTGAAAGAAAGGAAAATGAAAGTATGGGAATGAGAGAAAGCAAGGGAAGAGAGAGATCGGGAGCGAGCTGTAGAGGGAAGAGGGGAAAGGGGGAGCAGCGCCGGTGGGTACCACAGGCACCGTCGCTGCTGTTTGTTGCCATATGGGAGAGTGAGGGAGAAATGGAGGGCGAGAGGGAGAAGATTCATGCGCCGTCGGAGTCGCTTCGTCATCGCCGTTGAGGTCCTCGCCATCGCCGTTAATGGAGGTCTGTGAACAGAGGGGAGACACGCGAGGAAGGAGGACGCCGTCGCGAGGAGGAGTGTCGCCTCGCTGCCGTCGCTGATGAGTGCAGTCGCCGTCGATCTGGTCCGAGAGAGGGAGAACGTGAACAGAGGGCAAGACGGGGAGCCACCGCCGCTGTTTGCTGAACCCACAGTGCTCCTTATCGCCTCTGCCATCTGGCACCGCGCCGGACCGCCACGCGTGAGGAGCCGGGCTGTCGCTGCCCTTCCCGTCACAGAAGAGAGAGCCCAAAAGAGAGAGAGGTTGCGCGATGATGGAGGGTGGTTCCACCACCCTTGCTGTCGTGCCGTCAGAGTCTTCCGCCATGGCCGCCGGTCTCCTAGCTGCTGCTGTGGTTGGGGGTCTGCTGTGTATGGTTGCCGGAAAACCTTTCTGCCACCGGAGCTGCCCTGAAACACCATCGGAGTCTGACAGCGCCGCTACCGGAGTTTTGAGGCCACCAGAACCACTGCCAGAGGTTCTGGCTACTTCTGCCGTCGCCGGAAAAGTTGCCGGTAAGGGTTTCATTTGTGGTTTCTGTCATTTTGGGTTTTGAGAAGATTCTGATGCTGCGTGGTTATTATAGTTGACCCACCGGAGCTTTTGGCCGCTACCGAGCTGTTGCCGGATCGGTCCGGAATCGCAGCTGCTTCATTTTGTTGTTTCGGTGAGTAATTATGTTTCGAAATCCTGCGTTAGTGTCACGTACGTGTGTTAAAGCCTTTACGATATTAATGTTCTTAAGATTTAGTAACTGAGGTTGCTTGTCGTAAATTAGAGCTGTTTGTGCTGCTGCGGAAATGTGTGGGGCTGTGCTTTGAAGCTGCCTTTGATTTCGGGTTGAGGCGGAAAGGACTCTGTAAGACTTTTGGGTTATAGATTTGCGTTTTGAGGTAGGGGCGCTTTCCGAAAACTATAGTTTATTATTGGAATTATTACATATGGATACTGATGTGAGATATGGTGTATTTAGTGATTGTATCGGCCTTATGTATTATTTGATTGACTCGAATGTTTATGAATGTTGGTTTGGCTGAGTTGTTGTGCGGCTTTGTGAAATGTAATGTTTTGAAGCTGATTCTTTAAATATTTGAAATCTGAGTTTAATCCGTTGAGGATTGATTTGAATTGAATTGATTATTTTGATGATGTGAAAGATAGAATACCCTTGAAATTCAGCCTGGGTTGCTTTAATTGATTTGGTTTTGATAAATTATTTATTGCTGAACTGATTCTTTAAAGCTTTGGAAATGAGTTAAATCGGTTGATATTGAGTTGACTTTGAAATGGTTTTCTCGAGATATGCCACTGAGGCGACTGTTGGAATTTAGCTTGCTTTGAATTGGTTTCTGGTTTTGAGCTGTTGAAAAGGAATGAGAAACGGTTTAGTTGGGACCCGAACCGGGTGGCAAAAGTCCAAGTTTTAGGGGAGGTGCTGCCGAAATTTCTGCAAAATCCTAGTCGTGTTTGAAAAGTTATTTAAAAAGGGCTGGATCTGAGAAATTGTATTATGTGATTTATTAAGAGAATAATTATGTTTTCAAGCTTAATTTATTTAATGAACTTTATGCGTTGAGTTCGGCCCATTTAGAAATGAACTATTTTTACCATTTGAATCACTGAAGGAAAGAATGATGCTCTAATATTGATTACAATATAAAAAGGGTCTTTTAGTGATTTCAAAGGAATCTAGACTTTTGATTGAGTAATTAAGTTTGAGGCATTTTGGAAGAGTTAGAAAAATGGATTCCAAAAAGAAACCTGAAGGTGATTTGATTCAAATGAACCGGTTCCGTTTCAAATGAGTTTATTTTAGGACCGGGTTGGAACTTGTGATTTTGTATGGTCGGTTTCATAATAAATTCAGTTTTATTTGCTTGAACCGAGAATCCATGATTTTAATAGTTTCAATGAATTTTAAGGAATTAATATAGGTTGACCTTCCCTAAAGACTTGGGACTCTGCCGAGAAACTTTTGTTATAAAATCCCATTGTAGGATGGGTGATTTTGAATATCTCAAAGAGGCTTTTAACTTACCATGATTATGGAAGTTTTGGAAAGAGGATGCCGAGAGTGGCATTGTTTTAAAAGGGGAATTTACCTGGAGTAAAAGTGGCTTATGAGCCTGAGATAATTTGAGAAATGAGATCTTTAAAGCCAAGGCTGAACAGAGTTGAAACTTGATTTCAAAGTGAAATGAATTGAGAAAATGATTTATGGCTTAAATGCCGATTTCATGAAGTTGATGATTTTGAATGTGGAAGTGCTGTTTTGTTAAGAGCCGGAATGGCTGTGTATGTTTATACATATTGATTGGTTCTGGATTGAACCGTGAGCCGGAATGGCTGTGTATGATATGAATATTGGCTGGTTCTGGAATGAACCGTGAGCCGGATGGCTGAGATGGATGTTGATCCATGGATGAGATTGAATGCATGTTTATGTTGAATCATTGATAAATGTGAATGTTGCACTTCCACTATCTGAGATACGAGTTTTCCTGGGTAGTAGCAGTGGCTAGCCACCACGTGCTCCAGGTTGAGACTTGATACTCTGTTGACCCTATGTCGTAAGTGTGGCCGGGCACTGTGAAAGCCCCGGATGAGCTCGCCCCCGTAAATATTCACCAGTGAAGGTGATGGATATGGATCATGATTATGATCAAGTTTATGATGAGTATAACTCGAGTTGGGGATGCGCGACAGAGGGACAGTCCAATGGTTAGCTACCAGGACTTGTCGGGTTGGCTCTATAACCGACAGATGATATCATCAGCCACTAGGGACAGGCATGCATCATATGCATCTATGTGACATTGTTTGAGTGTGCATATTGTACTTGGTTTGCCTTGTGATTAACTGCTAATTGTTCTACTTGCTGTAATTGTTTGTTTGTGCTTGAACTTCCTATCTGTGTTTGCAATTGGGACTCTGTTGGATTGTGGTGATTTGGTTGATGGTTGGATTGTTTGGGCCTAGGGCCGTGGTTGGATTGTTTGGGCCTAGGGTCGTGGTTGGATTGAGATGGACCGATGGTTGGCTTCGGTTTTGTGTTTTTGATTTGGAAAGATATGAAAGGCTATTTTGGTTTAGCATAGATAAACCTTTTTGAAAGGCCTTTGATGTTTTTGAGAATTGAACGGTTCCTCTTTCAGAAAAGATTTCCGACTTTACCTTATTTAAAACTGTTATTTTTGAAATGAGGCATAAGACAGATATTAATCACTGGTGCGGTTATCTTCATGTATCCTATTACAGTAATTCCCAAAAAACCCTCTACTGAGAACCCTTTCGAGGATGATGTTCTCACCCCCCTACATTTTTCCCCTTTCAGGATATGGGCGCAGAAGTTACGAAGAGCTTATTTAATCGTTGTTGTGATGCTCTGTATTGTTTTAGTTATGGTTTATTGTACCCTCGCCTTTATCTTGATATATTCTGTAAGAGGGATAGGAATTGTATTGGTTAATGCTTGTAATAATATTTATATATATGTATGTATATATACATGTATGTACTCTTTATGAGTTTCTGTAAGTTGTATGGTATGTATGGATGTACGTGGTATAACAAAAGTATTTTTGGGAGCGGTATTGCGGTTTAAAGTTTCAAACAGGCTCATATTTTAGTATTAAATAGTATAAAAGTCGTCGTAATGTCCGAGCTATCAGAGTCGCGCAGCCGGAAGCGTGAGCTTTGGTAGTTAGGGTGTTACAAGGAATCCAAGACAAAGCAAAAACTCAAATTGTATTAATACAAGAATATGACAACTATAGCAATGAAAAAATAGAATGTTCAAATGGATTAAGCCCAAGGGAAAGTTCAGACCAGTACCAGGATAATAGAATTAGAACCAGCAATAGCCCCGTCGTTGGCTTTCAGTAGCGGCAACACCTCCACCAATGACTCCAATTGAGACAAACCCCAACAAACAATATAGCCAAGAACATCAGAGACAAATACAGGGTATTTTACAGAGCAATAAGGGTTCAGAGATGGTGGTTCTCATGGCTAGGGCTTACTGACTCACTATTAATGATGGCAGCGACTGGCAGCGGCAGAGGAATGGTCTCTCCTCTGTGCGTCACTCTCTCTCACACGTCTCGTCCTCCTTCTCTGCCAAAACATCAATGAAACCTCCTCTCCTCTACTCCGTTCTTCCCAGCTATGGTGGCGGCTTCCATCAAAGGCGGCAGCGGAGGTGCTCAGCATTGGCGGCGACGACTCCAGCGCAACGACAAGACACGGACGACAGACTTGCAGCAAGCACGACGGGCTCCTGCTCCCTTCCTCATCGTAGTGCTTCCTCTCTGAACCGTATCGATGACAGCACAGCAGCCCGACGGTGGCGGCAGCGTGGCGGCGTGATGATTCGTAGGTGGCGATGGCAACCGGCGTAGGGAGCAGCACAGCGTGGCGACCCTCCTTCCTCTCCTCTTCCTCTGCTCCCAGCCTGCGTTTTCTCAGATCTCACTTTCCCTTCCCTGCTTCCCCTGTTTCCATTTCCCTTCTCTACTTTTTTTTTCTTTCTTTTGGTTTTTCTTTTGAAGCTACGTTGGGTATTGGGGAAAAAGGGGATTTGGTGGCTGAAGGAGGTAAGGCGGCTAGGTTTTAGGGAAAATTAGTATTAGAGTGATATTTTGGGGATTTAGGGTTTTGGTAAAAATTAGGTATAGAGATAGTTTGGTAATTTTAATAAAATTGGAGCATAAAGTATTAATATTTGAAAAACTAATTTAATCTCTAAAATTACTTTAAAATATTATTTGTGGTATAAAAAATACTAATTGATTCTCAATAAATTACTCTAATTGAAAATACATGGTAATATAATTAATTTTCTTTACTTTTAACTTAAAGTATTAAATGATATAAATTAAATTATCTAAAATCAAATTATATAAAATTCTTATTATTTCATAACTACCAAATTTATAATTTAAATATAGAAAATAATTCAATAATTATAAAATTAGACAAAATTCTAATTTAAATAGCCAAACCCCATTATTTTCAAATTTTTAGAACTTTAAATCATAAATAGGAAAATAATCCATAGGTATAGAGTTTGGATAAAAACCTTAATTTATTTCAAATCCAATTAATTGTCTTTAATTATTTTTCAATAAAAATAATTTCTAAAATTAAAATTATAAATAAATATATATAATTTGGGATTAGTTCAAAATATGATTTTTCAAAAGTCTTGGATCTTACATTCTACTTATCTCGGAAATTGAAATATTTATGGTATTTTTGTTATAATTTTTCATTTGATTTAACTTCAATGTGTAACTCCCTAACTACCAAAGCTCGCACTTCCGGCTGCGCGACTCTGATAGTTTGGACATTACGACGACACTTATATTAATTAATACTAAAATATGAGCCTGTTTAAAACTTTAAACCGCAATACCGCTCCCAAAGATACTTTCGTTCGATAACGTACATCCATAAATACCATTCAACTTACAACAACTCATAAAGAGTACATCCATATATATACATAAATATATATAAATAATATTACAAACATAATCCAATACAATTCCTATCCCTCTTACAGATTATATCAAGATAAAGGCGAGGGTGCAGTAAACCATAACTAAAACAATACAGAGCATCACAACAACAATTAAATAAGTTCTTCGTAACTTCTGCGCCCATATCCTGAAAGGGGAAAAATGTAGGGGGGTGAGAACATCATCCTCGAAAGGGTTCTCAGTAGAGGGTTTTTGGGAATTACTGTAATAGGATACGTGAGGATAAACTGTACCAGTGATTAATAACCGTCTTATGCCTCTTTCAAAAACAACGGTTTACAGTAAAAGTAAAGTCTAAAAATCTTTTCTGAAGGAAGAACCGTTCAATTCTCAAAAACTCAAAAGCCTTTCAAAACAGTTTATCTATGCTGAACCAAAATAGCATTTCATATTTTATTCTAAACCAGAAACACAAAACCGAAATCAACCATCAGTTCATCTCATTCCCAACCACGGCCCTAGGCCCAAACAATCCAACAACCACCAATCACCACAGTTCAACAGAGTCCCAATAGGAAACACAAATAGGAAGATGCAAGCACAAACAAACAGTTATTGCAAGTAGAACAGTTAGCAATTAATCACATAGGCAAACCAAGTATAATATGCACACCCAAACAATGTCACATAAATGCATATGATGCATGCCTGTCCCTAGTGGCTGATGATATCATCTGTCGGTTATATAGCCAACCCGACACGTCCCGGTAGCTAACCATGGACAGAAACACCCATCGCGGAGCAAGTAGGTTTGAGCTACAACCCCATTGCTACTACCCGCTCAACCCAGAGCCAGTGGAATAACCACTACTGCGGCTACTACCCAGGCGGGTGTTTAAAAGCTCAACCTGGAGCGAGTGGAATCACCACTACTACCGCTACTACCCAGGCGTCACAGTCTCTAACCTGGAGCAAGTGGGACGAACCACAACCCTTGCTACTACCCAGGTATCTCAAGCATATATTCATTCAGTCCCGGCCATGGATCAACATCCATCTTAGCCATCCGGCTTAAATTCATAATTCATAGTCAGCCATACGGCCCATAACTCATTCGGCAATCAGCTATAAATCAATATCATACACAGCCATTCCGGCTCACGGTTCAATCCAGAACCAGCCAATATTCATAATCATACACAGCCATTCCGGCCCATAACAAAACAGCACTTCCACCATCCAACATCATCAAATTCATAAAACCGGCATTAAGCCATAAATCACTTTTTCTCAAATCGCTTCACTTTGAAATCAAGTTTCAACTCTTTTCAGCCTTGGCTTTAGAAATCTCTTTTCTCAAATCATCTCAGGCTCATAAGCCAAATTTACTCAAAGTGAGTTCCCTTTTTAAAACAAAGCCACTCTCGGCATTCTCTTTCCAAAACTTCCAAAACCATGGCAAGTTAAGGATTTATTTCAAAGTATTCAAAATCACCCATACAACAATGGGATTTCATAACAAAAGTTTCTCGGCAGAGTCCCAAGTCTTTAGGGGAGAATAACATAACTCATTTCGCCACATTCATTTAAAATCACTAAAACATTGGCTTTCTGATTTGAGTAAGCAAATAGGATCTAAGCCAAACCGAGTCATGTAATCATTTACTTCTTTCAAAGCCGTTTCCTTTACTTAGGCAAAACCAACTTCAACCCCCATGATAAATTCTAGAACGTTTCAACTGTTCAAAATTGTTTTAGTCTTGTAAGAATTCAGAATTCAAAGAGTACTTAAAACCTTTCTCAAAACATTTCAAAATGAAACTTGTCAATAGACATTCAGGTTCTTTCAAAGTCATTGAAACTTCTTTAATTGAAACCCCCAAGTCAAATTCAAAGGCATAAACCCTTTTTACATCCAAACAGCTTTAAAACATAAGTTTCATCTAAATAACCTTCTCCTGAAAGAGATACAATGCCTTTCTTAAGAAGCAAGACTAAATCACAATTTCCTCTTTATTAATTCATTTCGAAAGCATGAATCATCCTTTTCCCGATAATTCAAATAAAACAGTAGAAGTCTTTAACTCATCATTTTTCAGACAACATTTCAATAAAGACTCGGATTTTATAGAAATTCCGACAGCACCTCCCCTAGAACTTGGACTTTTGCCACCCGGTTCGGGTCCCAACTAAACCGTTTCTCATTCCTTTTCAACAGCTCAAAACCAGAAATCAATTCAAAAGCAAGCTAAATCCAACAGTCGCCTCAATGGCATACCTCAAGGAAACCATTTCAGAAATTAACTCAATATCAACCGATTTAACTCATTTATAAGGCTTTAAAGAATCGGTTCAGCAATAAATCATTTATCAAAACCAGAGCAATTAAAGCAACCCAGGCTGAATTTCAAGAGCATTCTATCTTTCACATCATCAAATTAATTGACTCAATTCAAACCAATCCTCAACGGATTAAACTCATTTCAAATATTTAAAGAATCAACTTCAAACATTACATTTCACAAGCCACACAACAATTCAGCCAAGCCAACATCCATAGTCATTTGAGTCAATCAATTGATACATAAGGAAGATCCAATCACCAAATACACAATATCTCACATCAGTACCCATATGTAATAATTCCAATAATAAACTATAGTTTTCGGAAAGCGCCCCTACCTCAAAACGCAATTCCATAATCCAAACGCCTCATCAAGTCCATTTCCGCCTCAACCCGAACTGACGGCAACCAAAACCTCAGCTCCCAGCCACGTTCACAATAACCATAGCAACACTAATCGCAACATACAATAATCAGGACTCGATCCCACGTTATCAAGATTTATATTCATTAACCAAACGCAACGAAATACTCACGTGAGGCTTTCCGAAACATACTTACCAAAATAACACAAAGGGACAGTTGCGATTCCGAACCGACCCGACAACAGCCCCGTAGCAGCAAAAAGCTCCGGCGGCTCAACAACAACCTTAGTTTCGACGTACATTTATCGGAACTCAACCCTGTGTAACCAACATCTCAGAATCTCTAACTAAGTATAACAGGGCACTAACTTTAAGGGGTTTCAAAAACCAAACACTTACCAAGAAAAGACGGTTTCTGGCGGCCACAATACCGATCCCGTCAGCCAACGGCGTGGCGGCCATGACAACAATAGAAATGGAGTTTCAAAGGTGGCAGAAACCCCTCATTCCACGGCTCCCATGGTGGCTTCCGATAGAGACCGTAGCGGATCTGAATGGCGGCGGCAGCTAGATTCCTTTAATGGCAACAAGAACGACGGCGGCGCCCAAGGGTTCCAGCAGCGGCAGCGGCGGACCAGAGCACCAGAAGCGGAGGGAATTCATCTTGCTTCTCTCTCTCACCTCCGTTCCACAGCAGGAACCTCCACTGGCAACAGCGGCAGACTACACCTCAGGGCGACGGCGACGATTCCTCCCGCGGTGGTGAGGACGCATCTGGATGCGCGACTGCTCTCCCTCTTCGCGTCTCTCTCTGCACGACTCCAACGGCGGCGAAGGTTCGGACGCGCCTCTCCTCTCCCGCGGCTGAGCTCCTACACGCGCGCCCTTCCTCTGTCTCGTCGGCCCCTGCCTTGCGTCCTTCTCCTTCGCTGTTCGGCTTCTGACGATGGCTCGACGATGATCGGCGGTGACGCGAACTAGTGACTCCATGAACGGCGCCGCAAAGCAGCTCGACGGCGAGCTCCAAGGTAGTGGATCGACGGTGACAAGGCCTCCCCTGCCTTCTTTCTTCCAGACCTCCCCCTCCCCTTCTCAAATCTCTCCTTTCTTTGTTTCTTTCTTTCAGAAAAATCAAAGGAAACTGCATGTGTTGCCGCTGCTGTTAGAAGGGAGGGGCTACTGCAGTTGTGGGGAAACCGGGTCGGGTTAGGTTTTTCAAGGTAAGGGTTTCATTTTTTTGAAAATTAGGGTTAGGGTTACTTTTGTAATTTCAAATAAAAGTAAGGGTAATATAGTAATTAGGATCAATTTTAATCCAACAAAATTAATGCATAAAAATGCTATTTGCTCATCAATTTTACAAATTATTTTCAATAAAAATGTCCCAACCAAATAATTAGAAATAATATACTTAATTTCTCTATTTTCCAAAATAGCAGTATTTATATTTAAGATATTAATTATTTAATCCAAATCATATAGAAATCCTTATTTTTTCACAATTACCAACTTTATAATTTGAATACAGAAAATAATCCAATAATTGTAAAATTGGATAATAATCATAACTTATCTCAAATTCAATAAATCAAAGCTTACCTTAATTATCTTTAATAAAATAATTTCTGAAATTAAGGCTATAAATAACCATATGATTTGAGACTTGATCATAATAAGACTTTTCAAAGGTTCTGGGTCTTACATTCTACGCACCTTATAAAAATTTTCGCCCTCGAAAATTGATACAAAACAAAAGAATCTCATAACAGTTCACCCTTGAACACATTTAAGGAAGAAACAAAAATATCTCAAAATATAAACATATATATACAGTCTTCAAATACATGGATGATCATATGCATAAAGGTACAAAGGTAGGGGTGGGATTGCAAAGCAAATGTTACAAGATAGGCTCAATGCAAAAGATGATATGGCTTAAACATGTGATAGTAAGGCAAGGCATCGAAGGCTATAAAACATGATGGGGTTAAAACGACGTGCTCAACATCCGCATACTAATCTCATATCAACCTCAAAGCTTCAACTTTCCAACTCCATCAAGCACTTTACTATCCCCATATTCGATCATAAGCCTGACAACCGCAAACCCGTTCGCAAGGAACAAAACACCCACAACTTTTAACGTTGTACACCTACCGCTTCAACTTCCGTATACACATATCACGTCTTAAAGAACTAATGCATCGCGTTACTACGTCTACAAGTCACACGTGATATCAAAACAATTCTCGAGTCTACTCAGAAGGATACAAGATTTAAAAAGGAGAGTCAAATGTCAAGGATAGTACCCAAAGATTTGAGAGAATGTATCCAATTCCAGATAAACAAGGATGTTCAAGCAATGAAGTTTGCTAGACACAATTCAACTGACAACTTCAAAGATAACCCTTAGATCAAAGAAGTTCACTAGGATCAATAAGAAGAAAACCAGCGCATCGGTTTGAAACAAACTCAAGCTGAGTCGAGGAAGCATGAGGTTTACAGAAGAGAATATTTCAAACCCAAGACAAAGCTCACAGAACTCAAGAACACGATTAAAAGTACTTCCGAATACATTGTTCATAAAGGAACCAAAACTTGCGGAAAAACCACTTCGCAGTCTAAAAGAAAGGTTAAGTAACAACATCCTTCAAGAGAGTAATAAAAGCATAATCGTGGCTTTACTTCAATACAATTTCATGTTGAAGTAAATCATGTAGAGTTTAAAAAAAAAACAAAATGCACACAAGTTTCGCTAAGAGCTAAAATATTTCCTCAAATATTTTAGAAAGATAATTAGGTGCACAACTTAACCAAAAGTAATTCATAAAACTCGGAAGAGAAATCAAATGCTTGTTCAAAAATTCCCAAAGCCCATATTCAAACAAGTGTGTATAACATTTATAGCGGGGACAAAAGAGGAAGTTAAACTCTCTTTAGAAAAGAAATTTCGAGGTAAAATTTTACTTATAAATTGGTAAGAAAACAAGTGGTGCGTTACAAACGGACAGGTTTCCACTAACCAAGGAAGATTCTCAAAACTTCATTTAAAATAGCCCATGCCGATTTTTAAATTAACTTCATCAAAATTGAACAATGGTTTCAATCTCAATCAAGCAACAGAAAGTAAATTCCATTTAATATTTCTTCAAAGAGAATTCAAAACTTCTTTAAAAGGTTCAAAACAAGACTCCAAAAGCGTTCTTGAAATCACCATCTCAGAAGAACATTCAAGAAGTTCAAGATGTACTAAAAATGAGTCAAGCCTTGCAAGAAAGGATCTTAAACCGAAATAGTTCAAACAAGATCCACTAGGCATGAGACATCAAATAAGCTTTCAATTGATCTAAAAGAATACAAAAGTCATAGAAAAAGACCACTCAATCATTTGTAATTTTTCAATGTTAAATCTTTGACTAAAAACTCTTATAGAGATAATGGGAGAATAAACAATGTACTAACTTGAAACGAATTAAACTGACCCTCATAAGGATGAGATTCACAAGAGAGGACAAACCAAGATCAATGGTAATGTTCACAAAATGTAAAAGATTAGTCAAAAATAAAGTAAAGTATGACATTCATAGAGATGAAAGGTTAAATAGAGAATTTAGCCTTTTCATAGGAAGAAAGCTATGAGTCCAACACTTTCAAAAGAACAACAATGGCACAAACCATATAGCATGCTAAATCAAACTCAATACAAAATAAGTTAGGTAAAGCTTATCAAATGAAACTCAACCGGGATAAAAGTGAAAAATATTTCCTTTCCAAAATTTTGAAAAATATCCAAATACATAATCAAATGAAGATGTGCATTGGAACTATAGTAAAATTACTAGAAAGTCAATTTACTTTTAAAGTAAGTGCAATTCCGTAAACCAGTAAAAGTACAGGCGAGGTATTAGAGATAAATAGTTGTTAAACTGTATAAGAAATCTCAAAGTTTCATATATAGATAAGTATATATCTAATCAACAACAATTTTTATAAAAATCTCAAAATTAGCTGTAATCACTGTCAAATAAGAGGAAAACTGAATCAACAAGTTCTCTAAGAATGAACACGGAACCCGGAGTTAAAAGTCACAGCACATTAAGACAAGTTCAAGGCTATATCAAAGAATACTTGAATCAAGAAAAACTCAAACAGAGGAAGACAGATGCATCAAGGATTCCAAACAAGCATATGCAACTGAGGTCAAACAAGAATGCATATGAATAGAGAAATAGAGTGGAAACATCAAATTACTTTTCAAGAGGAGTAGCAAACAAGAACTTCAAGTTAGGGTATAAAGAACAGGTCGACTCGAACAGAATTCAAGACACACAACTGAATAGCCTCAAGAAATAGTTTCTAACGTTCCCAAAACCCGCGATTTGCTTTACTCAAAACTCGTATTTCATCTATGATAACCCATCAGTGCTTTCATATACATAATTCACTAGTGTTAAGCCGGCCAAACTTAATACCAGGAATTATGCAATGCAAGACTAACAGCGTTAAATCAATAGATCGTCATGTGCATAAAGCTCTAATCCTCGTCATTCGACAAGACCTAATACATGACAAACACTCAGAGTATGCAATTGAAGCATAGTCAGTCCATTCCTCAAGCTCTACAGGAAGAACTGCTCTGATACCATAATGTAACACCCTAACTACCAAAGCTCGCACTTCCGGCTGCGCGACTCTGATAGTTCGGACATTACGACGACACTTATATTAATTAATACTAAAATATGAGCCTGTTTAAAACTTTAAACCGCAATACCGCTCCCAAAGATACTTTCGTTCGATAACGTACATCCATAAATACCATTCAACTTACAACAACTCATAAAGAGTACATCCATATATATACATAAATATATATAAATAATATTACAAACATAATCCAATACAATTCCTATCCCTCTTACAGATTATATCAAGATAAAGGCGAGGGTGCAGTAAACCATAACTAAAACAATACAGAGCATCACAACAACAATTAAATAAGTTCTTCGTAACTTCTGCGCCCATATCCTGAAAGGGGAAAAATGTAGGGGGGTGAGAACATCATCCTCGAAAGGGTTCTCAGTAGAGGGTTTTTGGGAATTACTGTAATAGGATACGTGAGGATAAACTGTACCAGTGATTAATAACCGTCTTATGCCTCTTTCAAAAACAACGGTTTACAGTAAAAGTAAAGTCTAAAAATCTTTTCTGAAGGAAGAACCGTTCAATTCTCAAAAACTCAAAAGCCTTTCAAAACAGTTTATCTATGCTGAACCAAAACAGCATTTCATATTTTATTCCAAACCAGAAACACAAAACCGAAATCAACCATCAGTTCATCTCATTCCCAACCACGGCCCTAGGCCCAAACAATCCAACAACCACCAATCACCACAGTTCAACAGAGTCCCAATAGCAAACACAAATAGGAAGATGCAAGCACAAACAAACAGTTATTGCAAGTAGAACAGTTAGCAATTAATCACATAGGCAAACCAAGTATAATATGCACACCCAAACAATGTCACATAAATGCATATGATGCATGCCTGTCCCTAGTGGCTGATGATATCATCTGTCGGTTATATAGCCAACCCGACACGTCCCGGTAGCTAACCATGGACAGAAACACCCATCGCGGAGCAAGTAGGTTTGAGCTACAACCCCATTGCTACTACCAGCTCAACCCAGAGCCAGTGGAATAACCACTACTGCGGCTACTACCCAGGCGGGTGTTTAAAAGCTCAACCTGGAGCGAGTGGAATCACCACTACTACCGCTACTACCCAGGCGTCACAGTCTCTAACCTGGAGCAAGTGGGACGAACCACAACCCTTGCTACTACCCAGGTATCTCAAGCATATATTCATTCAGTCTCGGCCATGGATCAACATCCATCTTAGCCATCCGGCTTAAATTCATAATTCATAGTCAGCCATACGGCCCATAACTCATTCGGCAATCAGCTATAAATCAATATCATACACAGCCATTCCGGCTCATGGTTCAATCCAGAACCAGCCAATATTCATAATCATACACAGCCATTCCGGCCCATAACAAAACAGCACTTCCACTATCCAACATCATCAAATTCATAAAACCGGCATTTAAGCCATAAATCACTTTTTCTCAAATCGCTTCACTTTGAAATCAAGTTTCAACTCTTTTCAGCCTTGGCTTTAGAAATCTCTTTTCTCAAATCATCTCAGGCTCATAAGCCAAATTTACTCAAAGTGAGTTCCCTTTTTAAAACAAAGCCACTCTCGGCATTCTCTTTCCAAAACTTCCAAAACCATGGCAAGTTAAGGATTTATTTCAAAGTATTCAAAATCACCCATACAACAATGGGATTTCATAACAAAAGTTTCTCGGCAGAGTCCCAAGTCTTTAGGGGAGAATAACATAACTCATTTCGCCACATTCATTTAAAATCACTAAAACATTGGCTTTCTGATTTGAGTAAGCAAATAGGATCTAAGCCAAACCGAGTCATGTAATCATTTACTTCTTTCAAAGCCGTTTCCTTTACTTAGGCAAAACCAACTTCAACCCCCATGATAAATTCTAGAACGTTTCAACTGTTCAAAATTGTTTTAGTCTTGTAAGAATTCAGAATTCAAAGAGTACTTAAAACCTTTCTCAAAACATTTCAAAATGAAACTTGTCAATAGACATTCAGGTTCTTTCAAAGTCATTGAAACTTCTTTAATTGAAACCCCCAAGTCAAATTCAAAGGCATAAACCCTTTTTACATCCAAACAGCTTTAAAACATAAGTTTCATCTAAATAACCTTCTCCTGAAAGAGATACAATGCCTTTCTTAAGAAGCAAGACTAAATCACAATTTCCTCTTTATTAATTCATTTCGAAAGCATGAATCATCCTTTTCCCGATAATTCAAATAAAACAGTAGAAGTCTTTAACTCATCATTTTTCAGACAACATTTCAATAAAGACTCGGATTTTATAGAAATTCCGACAGCACCTCCCCTAGAACTTGGACTTTTGCCACCCGGTTCGGGTCCCAACTAAACCGTTTCTCATTCCTTTTCAACAGCTCAAAACCAGAAATCAATTCAAAAGCAAGCTAAATCCAACAGTCGCCTCAATGGCATACCTCAAGGAAACCATTTCAAAAATTAACTCAATATCAACCGATTTAACTCATTTATAAGGCTTTAAAGAATCGGTTCAGCAATAAATCATTTATCAAATCCAGAGCAATTAAAGCAACCCAGGCTGAAATAACACAAAGGGACAGTTGCGATTCCGAACCGACCCGACAACAGCCCCGTAGCAGCAAAAAGCTCCGGCGGCTCAACAACAACCTTAGTTTCGACGTACATTTATCGGAACTCAACCCTGTGTAACCAACATCTCAGAATCTCTAACGAAGTATAACAGGGCACTAACTTTAAGGGGTTTCAAAAACCAAACACTTACCAAGAAAAGACGGTTTCTGGCGGCCACAATACCGATCCCGGCAGCCAACGGCGTGGCGGCCATGACAACAACAGCAATGGAGTTTCAAAGGTGGCAGAAACCCCTCATTCCACGGCTCCCATGGTGGCTTCCGACAGAGACCGTAGCGGATCTGAATGGCGGCGGCAGCTAGATTCCTTTAATGGCAACAAGAACGACGGCGGCGCCCAAGGGTTCCGGCGGCGGCAGCGGCGGACCAGAGCACCAGAAGCGGAGGGAATTCATCTTGCTTCTCTCTCTCACCTCCGTTCCACAGCAGGAACCTCCACTGGCAACAGCGGCAGACTACACCTCAGGGCGACGGCGACGATTCCTCCCGCGGTGGTGAGGACGCATCTGGATGCGCGACTGCTCTCCCTCTTCGCGTCTCTCTCTGCACGACTCCAACGGCGGCGAAGGTTCGGACGCGCCTCTCCTCTCCCGCAGTTGAGCTCCTACACGCGCGCCCTTCCTCTGTCTCGTCGGCCCCTGCCTTGCGTCCTTCTCCTTCGCTGTTCGGCTTCTGACGATGGCTCGACGATGATCGGAGGTGACGCGAACTAGTGACTCCATGAACGGCGCCGCAAAGCAGCTCGACGGCGAGCTCCAAGGTAGTGGATCGACGGTGACAAGGCCTCCCCTGCCTTCTTTCTTCCAGACCTCCCCCTCCCCTTCTCAAATCTCTCCTTTCTTTGTTTCTTTCTTTCAGAAAAATCAAAGGAAACTGCGTGTGTTGCCGCTGCTGTTAGAAGGGAGGGGCTACTGCAGTTGTGGGGAAACCGGGTCGGGTTAGGTTTTTCAAGGTAAGGGTTTCATTTTTTTGAAAATTAGGATTAGGGTTACTTTTGTAATTTCAAATAAAAGTAAGGGTAATATAGTAATTAGGATCAATTTTAATCCAACAAAATTAATGCATAAAAATGCTATTTGCTCATCAATTTTACAAATTATTTTCAATAAAAATGTCCCAACCAAATAATTAAAAATAATATACTTAATTTCTCTATTTTCCAAAATAGCAGTATTTATATTTAAGATATTAATTATTTAATCCAAATCATATAGAAATCCTTATTTTTCACAATTACCAACTTTATAATTTGAATACAGAAAATAATCCAATAATTGTAAAATTGGATAATAATCATAACTTATCTCAAATTCAATAAATCAAAGCTTACCTTAATTATCTTTAATAAAATAATTTCTGAAATTAAGGCTATAAATAACGATATGATTTGAGACTTGATCATAATAAGACTTTTCAAAGGTTCTGGGTCTTACACAATGAATTTTGTGTTGTTCGAGACATAATTCCTCCCTTGGGAAAAATAAAAAAAAAAGACTTAATTGTAAATTCCAAAATAAATAAGACATTCCAGTAATAAGATTTAGTTATATATCAAAATTTTAATTTTGTGACACTGATAATATAAAATATTTTATGCAATCATATAATTATATCTATCTTTTTGGACAATTATTCACACAATCAATAAAAGTAATAGTTATTTTTAATGATTTAGTGTTACGTAGTGATTGAATACATGTATAAAATTATTTTACATTAACAATATATTAAAATTAAATTGATATATCAATACATAGTTTTCAAACATTAATATCTTTTTATGAGAATCAAACCAAATCAACCGTCTTTCAGAACTAGTAATATTATTTGGTAAGTTTGTTGATATATTTATACAAAAATATTATGTATAAATTAAAAATTAGTCACTGATATAAAATATATATTAAAATATAAAATATATATTAAAAATAAATCAAATAATATATATTTATACACAAATATACTTAATTTAGTGGTTATTTTTAATGTGTACTTAACATATATTGCTTACCGAAAATTCGGTTGAAAGTTTTTATTAATAAATAGTTAGATTATTACGGTGTAAAAATATTTAATTATTCTGCTATGAAAAGTTTTATTATTCTAATAATTGATTATTCTCATTATAAAATATGCATAAAAATATATAAATATACACAAAAGGTAATGATTTTTTGTATTTATAAAATATTTTTATTTTACTATATCTAATTTAATTTCAATTAAATTTAGGTTGAACTTTAAAATTTTTAATTTTTACCTTTATTGATACAATGATTTTTATAATTATTTTATCCTTAAAAAATATTTATTTTTAGGATGTTTATAAAAATTTTGTTTTGATTTTGATTAGTAAAATCTAAAAAATTTTCATTTTAGCTTTTTTTTGTTAATTTATTCTATTAAATACTAACCTAATAAACTAAAATGCTAATGAAGCAATAGTAACGAGTATTATATTTACGTTTAGTTTGTCACACCAACACTTAAAAGAATAGCTAATGATAACAATTAGAGTAAAACATTAAAACTTTTTAAATTTAATTGGATTAAAATTAGAAGCTTTTTTATAAAAACTTAATAATATTTTGTAAAGATAAAAAAGAATAAATAGTCATTTTTGACCACGAAAGATTTAGATGTTAACAAAATTAGTCATAAAAAATTGAAACTAAAGTTATACCCATATAAAATAAGTTTTGTTTGACAAAAGTAACTAATTATTAATTTTTTGTTGATAATTTCATAAATATCCTCCTCTACCCTAAATCAATTCATCCCTTTTATCTACCTATAATCGTTGCCGTCTACCATACCTCCTCAAAGAAGTCTCTGAGTTCCGCTACAATGGCTCAAACTCCAACAACAGCTGCAGCAACAACAACCACTACTCATCCTCTTCAACTAAGTCGCTGAGTCATAACTCGTCAAATATGGCGACGACGCAGCATTCCCTCAGGTTTAGGACAAGAGAAGCTAAACTGAAGAAGCCGTTAATGGTTGGGGAGCTCATGAAGACCTAGATGAAGATTTAAAAGCCATGGATTCCTGCGAGGCATGCGCTGTTCAGGATTTCCACTGGCCAGGTTCCTAATTATTAAAAACAAATGTTGATCTTAAGCCTTCTCAAACCCATATCGTTCTTCCTCCCCAGAGTTTTGACGAGGCAGCAATCCCAAAGGCACCATGGTAGAACTATGTCCGGTCGCTGTTGGCTTTCAGAGATTTGTGACGATAACTATATGGTGCGACGTAGTGATAATCTTCCTCTCTCTTTTGTGACTCCCTCTGCTACTCAACCATCTTCTTCCCCTTTATCTCTCCCCTCTCCTCTCATATGCGACTCCACCACCACCTGCGATCACTTCTGATTGACGAAGCATTCACTAGGTATTCTCTCTCTCTCTCTCTCTCTCTCTCTCTCTCTCTCTCTCTGAGATTTTACAATGAATTGATTACTATCTTTGCTTTTGTTCATTTCAAATGGGATACGATCTGCTTACATTTTAGATATGTTTCTTTTCTGAATTTGTTTATGCTTTTTTCTTCTTGATTGAATGCGTGCTTGTTACAATGCATGTTGAGTAATGGAGTTTGATCTGGCTATTAAAGCTATCTTTTATTAATTTTTGCTTGTTTACTGGTTTGTGTTAGCCATTAGGAAATTATTATTTTATAATCTATTTATGGACAATACATATATTAATTATAATTGCAAACTAAGTTACTTCAAATTAAATGACTTATATAATGACGATCTCATTTATTGTTATAAATGTTGAATTGAATAAGTCATTATTATTTTTTATTTGGAATTAAATAAGAATAAACTAAAGATACTATTTTAATGAGTGTCACACTTAAATATAAATAGTAACTTCAGAATTTTGGTCCCCAACACATCAAAGTCACTTTCGTAGCTCTTTTCCCATCAGAGGAGTTATGATTCAGCCCTATTAGTAATATAGAAGGCTTTGGTTGAAGAAGATTAAAGAATCAAACTCTCCCAATTATGCTTACAAATTCAGGTATATTTTTACGCTCTCAAGTATTTTTTTCCCTAATAATTTAACATAAATGGTCTTAGGATTAAGTAATAACTACAAGAAAACTGGCAGATAGCGGCGGATATTTAGCGGCGGTTTTTTTAAAACCGCTGCTAAATAGAATCTGCTAGCGGTTCTTGTGGCGGATTTGGGAGAGGTTACCAAAAGCTCTCATTTTGCAGCGATTTTGTTGTAACCGCCGCAAAATGTCGAGTTGGCGAATATACTTATATATTCTTTTTGCAGCGGTTTTTTTCCAACCGCTGCAATATTATTTTTAACTTGAATTTTTTTTGTTTAAACATTGCCTTGTTAAATCTATTCTAGTCCTCGCTCTTTTTTTTTATGAAAAACATGTTTCAAACAAGATAATACTCAATTTGGTCCCTGAACTTATACACAAGTCTTAATTTAGTCCCTGAAGTTTCAATTGCCTCTATTTAGTCCCCAAACTTTGTGAACATAACTCATGTTAGTCCTTGAAACAATTTTCGACGTACAAACATTAACAGAACACTGTCGTGACAGCCGGATGCCACACTAAACTTTGTAAAATGATGTCGTTTTGGTTTTGGCACTCAAATAATCTAAAAACAACATCCTAAATGGTGTTTATTAAAATTTTACCTAACATAATAAGTAATACGATGTCGTTTTTGAGCTATTTAAATGTCAAAACCAAAACTGCATCATTTTACAATTTTTAACGTGACATGTGATAGTCTACAACAGTGCTCTATTAACGTTTTTATACTAAAAATGGTCTCAGGGACTAATATGAGGCACATTTATAAACTTCGGGGACTAAATAGAGGCAATTGAAACTTCAAGGACTAAATTGAGACTCGCGTGTAAGTTCAGGGACCAAATTGAGTATTATCTCTGTTTCAAACACTACAACTTAATGAATTAAATAAATTTTCGATTTTGTGTTACGTAAAAAATAATTCATTAATTAAAAAAATATTTATAAATTAATAATGTTCACAAATTTATGAATCAGGTTTTCTCTTGTACTATCAGCGCATTTTGAGTTTGTATTCAAGCATAAATGGTAAAGAAAAAATCAAGTGAACGTCTGAATTTATAAAGTCAAAACAAAGTTCAATAGAGCATAAAAATAAGAATTACTAAAGTAGACAAACAAGTATTGAGTCAAAATTTCTCATCAACATCGTATTGACCTGGCCAGAAATATTCTGTCAAAAATCTACTGCAGTCACGTGATAAAGTATCTGATAAGTCATCTCCAAACTATGGCTTTTTGTTCAGATCGAAGCCCCTTTTTGCAGCATGTACGTCATCTTCTCTACGTTGGGTGTATAAAGTTTCATTGTCTTCTTCTGAAACCTTATTGAGCTCAACATTCCTAGAGATGTCATATCCACCGGAGGAGATAGCATCTAAATCGTCTTCTAAATCAGTGTCTGCCCCATCTAGAGTGTCATCAACTATTTCGCCTGAATATTCAGCTGACACTGAAAATATGAATATGCAACCAACAACATAAATCTACTTAAAAGAAAATGATAACTTCCAGGTCATTACCTAATAATTAAGAAAAAAATTGCAGAATTATGGCAAGAGGACTTTAAACATTAACAAATACAAAATTAACGATTACCATCTCTTTCGTCAGTAGTTTGGACAGATTTCTTGGAAAGAAACTCTCTAATTGAACGTTCTATATACTTTAATTCCTCTTTTGAAGCAATCTCCAACTCAACAACATGCGTGTTACTAAAGCGCGTCTGCATCATAATAAAATGTATAGTTCATGGTCTTTTTTGTAAAGCATATTGTGTCTCTGTGATTCACTTTCTATGCTAGAAATTTATTTCTAACCTTTAATTCAGCAAGTATGTCTTCAGAGGTCTTACCAGCTACAAATGTCACAAAAACATACCCAAATTTCTCCTCGTACATTGATCCCCATTCATGAAGTTCCTACAAATTTTAGCATGAACATAACAACTATTATTGGTTAAATGTTGTAAGCATATATCAACTTAAATACTTATTATTCAAATATAGTTTAACTTAAGTTTTTAAGGGTATGGCTAATGAACAAACCTGCACAGTAGCTTCGTTCGCCATTTCCAAGTATTCATTAGAACAAGATCGTCCTGATATAGCCTTCAACTAAGACCTAACATTCAACTTACGGGACCATATGTATCTGCCAACCGTAATTGCATGTTCCAATAAAGAGAATGGAGAGACCATATCCATTTTGTTAGCAAATATTGTGCCTGCACAGCATGATGAGGAATCATCTGTTTTCATTTCTCCTGTTATAGCACCATTTTATGTTGACTATATTGGTCAATGATAACAATATTGTAATTCAAGGCAATCTACTCGATATCATAATTATCTTCATTGGGTATTAACAACAACAACAACAATGATGATGACAACAACAATGCCTTGAAAACTGACTTTTGCTAGCAACAATCGTTGGAAGAAATGAGAAACTGGTGGTATTCATGAAAATCAACAAGAAATGAAAACTTAATTCAAATACGAAAACACGGATAGTAATGTAACCAGCAAACTGTGTATATCATAAACACTGTTAAAAATATTAAACACACACAGATCCTCTATAAATGATGTACATGTTTTCCATATTTCCACTATGCCACATCATCGATGTTATCAGAAACATCTTTTATTAGGTCTTCTATATCATCATCCCTTGTCAACTGTAAATCACTGATGTCACCTACCGTTGACATGTTCAACTCGGGCTGTGGAGAAAAAGCAGCTTCAACTTCTTCATTCTCTCCTCCTATGTCATACAAGTCTCGTGGTTTTACATGAACCACTACACTCCATTCTTGATCTACTTCATCACGTACATAGTACACGAGATGAGCTTCTGATGCCAATATGTACGGTTCAGGCTCTTCTTGATCACCAATATGAATCGTACGAGTGAAATTAGCGCTGATAAGGCCCAGATGGTCTTGTTTGATGCCTCTGCTCGTAGTTGTATCAGCCCAAATTTGAACAAAACCATTGTGAAATGGCAACTGTAGTTCAATTCGATTATGTCCATAATTTTTTCATAATATGGAACACTACCAACAGCCACTCTATTATGACGCATGCTTGCATAACTTCTTGTATTGGATGAGACATAAACTCCACTATTTTGGGTTTTCAGCCCATCTTCCTTTGTGATAGTTCTAAACTTGTACCCATTGACGTTGTACGCCCCAAAACGTCTTGCCTGAAGCATGGGACCACATGCCAGCAACTTCATTTCTTTCGAATGTATAGTACTGTCTATTGGAACCTAGTACCATAAATTAGAGTTCGTTCGTATAAAACATTGGAATTTATAAATTATAATCCTAGGCACAAATAAGTTGGTCAGGTTAAATTTCTACGAACCTCATGCTTGAACCAGCGAGAAAATTCTGCATGCACAACACGGTCTATCTTAGATTGCGACCTTGTTTGATGCTGTAATTTTCGCTTCGTTTCTGCCCTAAATTTACTTTATGAAACAATATCAAATTAGGCCAACGATTAATTTTGTGAAATGGGTTATAATCGTGCTTCAAAAATACGTGTGCTTACTTACTCAATAAATGGAATGACGGCCTCGCAATTCACTAGCACATGACGATGTGCCTGATCTTTTTCCATTGGAGTCAGTACAAAATGTCAAACAGCCCCTGAAGCCTTTCCAATTTCTGGGAACATAGTTTTTCCTGTATTGTGTGTGATATCAACAGGTTGATCATCAACACGCAATGATCGGTTGATTCTAGTCTCAACTTTATCCAAATATCTACAACAGAATGTTAAAATTTCCTCGAATAAATAGCCTTTCACAATTGAGCCTTCTGCTTGTGCCCTGTTACGCACGTATTGCTTTAATCGTCCTAGATACCTTTTATATAAATAGGACATAACGCTTAGTATATACGTAATGAGATGAATTGAATGTATTAAAGGCTTTAGTAGCAAGCTAACCTTTCTATTGGATACATCCACCGATAGTGTACCGGGCCACTAAGTTTTAGTTCATCAACGAGATGCACCATAAGGTGAACCATGACAGGGAAGAAGGTTGGAGGAAAAATCATTTCCATCTAACACAAAGTTTGCACAACATGATTCTGAAGGTCACTGATAAACCACTATTTTATGGTTTATCTTGTGCTCAATCGAGTAGATTTTATCAATCTTTCATACACTCATTCATACAAAATGCATGGTTTTACAATTTCCTTCTTGATTTTGTGCTATGATTGAAAACATGCTTCTTTGGCCTTAAATTTCCTATGTTTAATTCTCTCTTATTACCATTCGATGCCGTGATATGTGTGTTAAGTGATTTTAGGGTTTATAGGGCAGGAATGTCTTAGAGGATGGAAAGGAAGCATGCAAAAGTGAAAGGAATACAAGAAGTTGAAGAAATTGCTAAGCTGTCCAGCCTAACCTCTTTGCACTCAAACGGTCATAACTTGAGCTACAAAGGTCCAAATGAAGTGGTTCTAGTTGCGTTGGAAAACTAACATCCGGGGCTTCGAAATTATATATAATTTGTCATAGTTTCTCTGAAGAAAAGTGACGCGCACACGTGGTTTGACGCACACGCCTGGATTTGCGCAAATCAGCGACCTGCACATGGCAAAATTCGCCTCCAGCGATTTCTGGGCTATTTTTGACCCAGTTTTTGGCTCAGAAAACACAGATTAGAAGCTATAAAGTGGAGGAATCAAATAATTCATACAACTTTTATATTCACAATTTTAGGTTTTAGATGTAGTTCTAGAGAGAGAAAGGCTCTCTCCTCTCTCTTAGGTTTTAGGAATTAGGATTTCTCTTAATTTTAGGATTGCTTCTTAATTCCAGGTTCAATGTTCTTTTGATTTAGTTTCTCTTCTACTTTTATTTACTCTATTACTTTAGTTGCTCTATTTTACTTGGTAATTACTTATTTAGCCAAATTGGCTTATGAACTTTCCATGTTAGAATTGATTTCTCTATTTAATATGATTTGAGGTATTTCAAATTTATGATTGCTTTATTTTATTTATTATATAAATAATTTGGATTTTTCCCCTTTTAGCTTTGGTTGAATAATTGGTGACACTTTAGTTGTCAAACTCAGCTGTTGATTGAAAATTGGAATTCTTGCTGGTTGATTTGGATCCCTCTAAAGCTAGTCTTTCCATAGGAGTTGACTAGGACTTGAGGAATCAAATTAATTAGTCCACTTGACTTTCCTTTATTTAGTAAGGGTTAACTAAATGGGAGCAATAAACAATTCTCATCACACCTGATAAGGATAACTAGGATGGGATTTCCAGTTCTCATACCTTGCCAAGAGTTTTTCTAATAATTAATTTACTTTATTGCTAATTTATTCTCCTTGTTCCCTATTTCAAAAACCAAAAAATATACCCTTTTCCATAACCAATAATAAATCATACCTCCCTATTTCTTGAGAAGACGACCCGAGGTTTGAATACTTCGGTTATAAATTTTATTGGGTTTACTTAAGTGACAACCAAAACTTTTGTACGAAAGGACTCTTTGTTGGTTTAGAAACTATACTTACAACGCGATTATTTTTATAAAAATTCTTTACCAACAGAAGCCCGTTTGTCAAAATGGCGCCGTTGCCGGGGAATTGCAAACGTGTGCCTTATTATTGATTATTGTAAATAATTTTGCTTTTTCGTTTCTTTTTTTTTTAGTGTTTCTAGTTTTAGAAGTTTATTTTCATTAATTTTTATTAATTTTTGTCTTTAATTGCTACTATGAATTCTCACCCCTCTGGCTTTAAGTTTGGTTCTAATGTTGTTGTAAGGAATGGAAGCTATAACAAGAACATGCATCAAGGTCAAACCACTCAAAGATGGAAGGAGCCACGAGGATCTGATCAACCCTTTCGGCAACAACACTTTCCAAGGTACCATGGACAACGACCATCCTACAATGCATGCCAAGACAATAGTTACGGTGGACCCCTCCGTGACAACCAACCTCCACCAAATTACTATGGTCAAGAACCATTCCGAGGTGCATACCAAGATGATAGATATAGTGGACCCCTTGTAGTTATCAGCAAGCTCTATCATATGCCAATGAACCACCTCCTCAACATAGCTTTGAACCACCATACTCACAAGCCACCTACAACCGTTCACCTCCATATGACCCTAACCCTTATCCACCCCAATTCCAATCCAATTACTCCCAAGAACCACCACTTCTATATACACCATGTCCATATCCATCGACCCAAGAATCATAGGCTCGCCTCAAGAAAACAGTAAATCAATTTCATGCAACCCTTCATCAACTGGAACAAGCGATAAATCAATTAACTTCCCGATATTCGGACACTCAAGGAACCCCCATGGCTTCATGTGGAGAATCTAATGAAGAACGTAGCATGAAGGAGACACTAGAAACTCCGGTGGACAGTGAGCAGCATGACTTTGTATTGGAATAATTGGAGGAAGCCGTAATCGTTAAAAAGGAAGAAGTGGTCAAAGACTTAGGAGATGTGAAACATCCATGGGAAAGCCCAGTCATAGAGTCCCCTTCTAAGGAGTTTGAATTTGATGTTGAGGAGGGTGTACAACCTCCAAGGCATATCATGGTTGAAGACTTTGAAGGGGATGATCAAGAGATGGATTCAATCGTTGATGAATTCTTATCTACATTTGAATCTTCTCCCATTGGACTTGACATGGAGATTAAAGAAGAAGAAGCACAACCTCCCATGCCCTTGGTGAACAATGAAGAAGAGATCAAATTGGAAGAAAGCTACCAAGAGGAAGAGGTTGAAATTGAAGAAGCTTGCAAGGAGGTGGAAGTTGTCAAGGAAGAGCTCAAGGGAATGGAGCTAGAAATCACCTTGCCAAAGTTGTTGGAGACCTTTCTCCCAAAGCCATCACCATCCATTCCTTCATTCAAGTGGGTAAATCTTTCATCTCTAAGTTTAATTAGCCCACTTGAATATGCTTTGCTTGAGACGGATGGGCAACTTAGAGCTCTTTGTGGCTATAAGAGTAAGAGGGAGATGGTTAGTGGTAAGAGTTGGCATGCAAGGTTCAATATGGTTGCATGCTCCAAATTGAAGTATAAGGGTTGGTATAATTCTCAATTGAATGGGTCTAGGAAATTGTTTGGATGTCTCCGTGAGAATTTTGACTGTTCACCACCCAAGTGGAAAAATGATGATCAACAAGAAGACGGGTGCAAAAGCAAGGTTTGGGACCCCGGAATTCAGTCTAGCAATCAACACTCTTGGGGCCTTGTCACTTGCTCTGACTTGCTTGAAGGCTTTATGCAACTAGTGTGGAATCCTGAAGAATATTGGAATTACAAACATTGGTGGGGATTCCTGGATGAGTTCAAGCACAAGCCACCATAACAAGGAGCTCATCAAATGTCCAACTTAAGGACTTTAACTAAAAGTGCTAGGTGGGAGACAACCCACCATGGTATGATTGTTGCTTTTTATTCTTAGTTTTATTTCATTTTATTTTCATTTTTTATTAGTGGTCATTCATAAATTTTGCATAAGCATCTGCATTCTGCATTCTGCATTTCGCATAAAAAAAATTCACACTCATAAGTGCATTCGAAACAAAGAAGAAAAGAAGCAGAGAGTCACGCGGGAGCATGGCTGGAGGCGTGCCTTAGGCACAAACACGCCCACGCGAATGTGTCCCTCACGCATCCGCGTCAATTTGCAAAATCAGCTTTCCTCGCGTACGCGTCACCCACGCGTCCGCGTGACCTTACAAATCGGTGTAAAAATGTGTTTAGAAAGAAAGTTGTGATGGTGTGGTGCTGGAATGGTGCTAGGAGCACAAGCAACATCACGCGTGCGCGTCCCTGACGCGAACACGTCATTTTCCCCTCCAGGCCATCCACGCGTGCGCGTCCCTCACGTGCACTGAAGAACGGAAGATTGACGGTTTAGAATTCAGAATAAATTCTCGTTGCAAGTATAGTTTCTAAACCAAGCAATCAACCTTTCTTACAAAAGTTTTGGTTGTCACAAGAAATAAACCCCTTTAAAATTGATAACCGAAGTATTTAAACCTCGGGTCGTCTTCTCAAGGAATTGCAGGGAGGTATGTTTTTATTATTGGTTATGAGTTTTGTAAATTGGGGTTTTGAAAGTAAGGAACAAGTAATTTAAATGACAAATAAAATAAATAAATAACTGTAAACTAAACTCTTGGCAAGGTATGAAAATTCGGAAGTCCTATCCTAGTTACTCTTATGAGAATGGATGTTAATCCCACTTAGTTAACCCTTATGAAGGCAAGGGAAAGTCAAGTGAACTAATTAGTTAGATTCCCAAGTCCTAGCCAACTCCTAAGGAAAGACTAGAGTTAGTGGAATACCAGTCAATTTAGCCGACATAACAACCAATCACGGATAGTTGATAACTCAAGAGCTTCCAGTTAATCAATTAAAGCCAATAACATAAAAAAGCTAAATAAGAATCAATGATCTGAAATACCTCAATTGCATTAATAAGAGAAAATCAATTTAAACATAAAGAATCCATAAGCCAATTTGGCAACATAAGTAATTAAATAAGAGCATTAAAGTATCTGAAAGTAAAAGAGAAATATAAAGTAAAAGAAATATTGAACCTGATGAAGAGTTGAAATCCTAAATCCTTTAAGAAGAATCCTAATCCTAAAACCTAAGAGAGAGGAGAGAACCTCTCTCTCTAAAAACTACATCTAAACTATGAAAAGTGAATAATTGAAGACATGATAACGAATGAATGCATTCTTCCACTTTATAACCTCTAATCTATGCCTTTTGGACTTGGATTTGGGCCAAAAAGGGTTCCAGAAATCGCTGGGAGCGTTTTTTGTAATTTCTGGTGCGTGGCGTCTGTCACGCGTCCGCGTGGGTCACGCGGTCGCGTCATCTAAAGTTTTCCTTGTCACGCGTTCGCTTCGGTCATGCGTACGCGTCATCTGTGTTCTGCTCAAGGCGCGCGTCCGCGTCAGTCACGCGTTCGCGTCGCTGCCTTTTCGCGCTGGGCATGCGACCGCGTCGTCCATGCATTCACGTCGCTGCTAGTTTCTTCAAAAACTCCATTTTGTGCTTTCCTTCCATTTTTGTATGTTTCCTTTCCATCCTTTAAGTCATTCCTGCTTTAGAAGATCTGAAACTTCTCAACACACAAATCACGACATCGAATGGTAATAAAGGGTAATTAAAATAAATAATTTCAAAGCATAGGAAACATGTATTTCACATATATCACATAATAAGGAAGGAAAAGTGAAACCATGCAATTTACATGAATAAGTGGGTGAAGGATTGAATAAATCTCTTGAATTGAGCACAAAATATATCATAAAATATGGGTTCATCAACCTCCCCACACTTAAACAATAGCATGTCTTCATGCTAAGTCCAAGATAAAGAGTAAGGTAAGGTTAAAGTGGTGGAATCTCATGCAATGCAATCTATTCTAAATGCAAACTACCTAAATGAATCATGCAATTCTAATTGTTATTCACTTGTATATAAAACTTACATGTAGTTAAATTAATTCATATCCTCAAGGAATCATATATACATAGCCAAACCCTAGATAATGTTAAATCACTTTTACAATTGAGATGGGTAAAAATATTTTACAAACTTGCAAGACAATTAACAATTTAAGCAGAGATATATGGTGATGAGCTATTGAACCCTTACTGGATTTTGTGTTTTACTCTCTAGTCACTCTGTGTTTATTGGGTTAATCACTCTATTCTTCTTTTTATCCTTACTTTCTATAACTTTGTCCTTCATCTAACCAATCAACAATTATAGAATACAGACATACAAAAATCATGAGGTCTTTTCCAAGGCTGTAGTGGGGCCAAGGTAAAGGTAAGTGTATATGTATAAGGCTAAGCGAGCTAATAAGTGAATCCTTGATTAGTCTAAAATCTCACCTAACATACATATTTTGTAATTCAAAGTTTCTTAACCTATTTGCCCAACTTTTCTCACTTTGTATTGCAAGCTTGTGCATTAACTTTAATTTTATCCCATGTGCATTGATTCTTTTTATTTTGCAATTGGAGAATTTTTGTATCCCCTTAATTAAATACCGAAAATAATTTTTTTTAATGTACACGGTAATTCAATTGTTTTGATTTAACATGAGCATGCTTCCCAAAATTTTTTTTGAAACATCTTTATTTTTTTTAACTTTCTACCTTTGTTTCTATCATCCATGTTCCCATAAAGTTCCCCACACTTAAACAATACACAATTTCTATCTTAAGCTAACCAAGGATTCAACATGGGATTTTTATTTTGTTTTTCTGCTTAAGGCTAGTAATGTGATTTATAGAACAAGAGGGGATTAAAAAGCTCAAGGGGGCTAACAAGGGTGATGTAAAAGGTAGGCTAATTTGGGATAAGTGAGAAAAAATTCAAATGATTGCCTCAATCATCTCTTAGTATGCATCTATACTCTATAATTGGACATATAGATTAAAACAAAGTAAAGAACACCAGAATGAAAAAGAAGGGCAAAACACACAGGGATAAAAATTATGGTTTGAATGTAACCATACAATTAAGCTCAAAACTCACAGGCTATGTGTTCTCTAGCTCAAAAATCATATATCAGTTATACATGTCATGCAAGTAGAAATTAAGAGTTCCCATCATTCTCAATGTAAAATTTTTTGGGTGGCTTAAAGTTTTAGTGTTTCTCCTTGAAGAAATATTGTTAACTAACTAACATGTAATGCTATATATACAAGGTATGTGGATTGTTTTGTCAAAGTCTCTAGTTTACTTCCTTTTTATTTTTAATTTAAACCAAACTATCATATGCTAAAAGGGAAACTATACTAATTAATCCACATGTTCTATAACTAATAAGTTTAGAATTGCAACTAAACTAACTGGCTAAGGTATAAACTAAAGTGCAAAATACGGAAATAGAGTAAAAATACAGCAAAAGAACAGTGTGCAAGTACTGAAAAATAAAAAAACAAAGATAAAAATACAGAAAAATAAACAAAATAAGATAAAAAGAGTCTGTAGTGGTTCACCAAAAAGATATGCCAGGGATGGCTACCTCCCCACACTTAAAATAAAGCATCGTCCTCGATGCTCACTCAACCTGGGTGTGAAGGAGTGTCATCACCGGAAGGATGGGCTGCTGGAGTCTCTGTGGTGGCCTGAGGGTTTGCGGACTGGATGAGGGTAGGAGGATCTGTCTACTACAGTGGAGGCTCTGACTGGATAGGAATCTCTGCATCTGAGGCCTGTATCTGGTGTGGCTCCTCCTACTGTGGCGCAGCCTGCTATAAGCCTGCCTACTCGGCCTCTCTCTGTGGATGGGTCTCCTCCTCATGCTCCTCTGCCTCCTCCTCAGATGGCTCTGATGGTGTGTCAGGCTCGGAGGGGAAGTCGCTGCCAGATCGGATCATTATCTTGAGGTGCTCATAGCGTCGCTTGTTGCGACGCTCAGATCTCTCATATCGCCGCTTGTTGCGGCACTCCATCTGGTCCAGCTGTTGGAATAAGTGGTGCACGAGGTGGTAGACGGACTCTGAGGCAGGTGGAGGTGCAGTGGGTGGGGTTGGTGCAGCAGTGGAAGAAGAAGGGGCAGCTGAAGGTGTGGCTGTCTCATCAGAAGTGGTCAGGAATGGAGGTCTGTAGCCTAAAGCCTGAAATTTCCTGCTGTGAGGGATAATCTTCTTGCAGTCCGCAGCAGGTGGTTTCTCATCAGCAAGCTCCCGAGGCACGTCAGCTCGATGGCCGAGCTGGGTAATCAGATATGGAAAAGGGAGAGTTCCTCTGACATTGACCCTGGCCATAAAGTGCCAGATGAATCGTGGCAGATACAGGTCCTTACCCTCCAGCACACACCAGAGAAGGGTGATCATAGTAGCAGGTAGCTCCGTCTCATGAGTGCTCGGCATAACAAAGTTGCTCAGGATCTAGTGCCAGAGCCGAGCCTCATCATTCAGATACATCAGCTT
This sequence comes from Arachis ipaensis, assembly GCF_059453495.1. Classification (NCBI taxonomy): domain Eukaryota; kingdom Viridiplantae; phylum Streptophyta; class Magnoliopsida; order Fabales; family Fabaceae; genus Arachis; species Arachis ipaensis. The sequence goes on from NC_142442.1 coordinate 40,594,153, forward strand.
GATTCCCTTAGGCATGGCGGTGTTCTTTCCCATGACCCATGGGACAGTAGGGTCAAGGGCTATCCTTTGCTTGACAGCATCCTAGTCAAATCTCAGAAAGCGCATGTCCTCTTTAGCTTTTTGGTAACCGTCAGGCTGATTTGACTTAGGCGAAAGCTACAGAATATCCTCAATGGCTTCTTCAGTGACCAGTATCTATTTTCCTCTGAGGTGCACTGCATCCAGGGAAGTGTTGAAATAGTTGCAGTAAAAATCTCTTACCCAGGAAGCATTGACCTCTGTCAGGTTTCTCTCCAAGAAGAACCAGCCTCGCTGTTTGATCTGATCGGAGGTGTACTGCTGTAGTTCTTCTGGAATTTTCAAAGTTCACTCCAGGTACAGGTTTCTGGAGGTGGCAAACACTGGATACTTCAGCTCACAGTATCTGTTTGCAAATTTAATGGGATCATTGGCAGGGAGGAGCTGGTCAGCCTTCTCTTGCGGGGTAAAGTACTTTTCCCGCCAGGAGTCATCATGCATAATGTCCAAGATAGACATAGAGGATTCTCCTCTTTTCCTTTTACTAGTGATAGCCTTGCCTTTTCCTTTTCCTTGAGGGTCAGATATCCTGAAAAGCAGAAATTTCAGGATATAAAGGAAGAACAGAGTAGGAAAATAAGTAGGCAAATAGCAATATAAGCACATAGTGGCAAAAGAGCAGTAGAATTATGAGATGAGTTGAATAACTGTGCATTTTGGATTGTTTTGGAGTTAAAAAGCTGAGATGAGAAATCACAATCCAAAATATATTATAAGTAGAACACATGTTAATTAGGAGAAACAATAATCATGCTATGAGTTAAAAAGTTGAAGGAGTTAGTAAAAAGGGCAAATGGAGAAGTTTAGAAAGTTAAAAGTGGTTAAAAGTGAAAAAGTGGAAAGCAGTGTGTTAGGAAAAAGAAAGTTAAAGTAAGTAGCATTGAGAGTTGTTTCCTAAGTAACAAGAAATTCATAAATTTAAAGACTAGCCAACTCATATTCAAAAATATCAGGTTATTGATGATGATATAAAAATAGCAAAAATTAAAATCGAATCATCAAAAGTGCAATTTATTAACCAGGAAATTGAAAGGAATAAGAATGTTGGCTTGTGCATTCATGAAGTAGTTTGGGAAAAGCTAAGGAATGCCAAATTCAAATTGCCAAAACCAAAGCATGAATGAAAATCAAAACAATTTACAGAAAATTGGGCAGGATTCCGGCTGAAATTGGATGTTTTCGGGTAATAAACAGCAAGCAGAATAGTTCATATAAATTAAAATAAATCTGCAAATACATATACGGAATATGAACATGAAAGAGCAGTGTAAAAATAGCATGAAACAGTAAAGAACAGTATATGAACAGTATTAACATCACAGCTAGACCAAGATTGCAGAATAGGTAAAACAAGTAACAAGTACGGCGCAATTAGCAGGCCTAAATCCACTAACCACATCCTAGCTACCTAACCACCTAGAATCCACTACAAACATGCATCTCTAACTAGCCTAATTTTAAACATAAACTGAAAAATACGCAACTAACTATGAATGAAAGAAAAGTGGCGTCCGGCGGAACCTGGTGGTTAGAGGCACAAGTATGGAACTAAGAGAGATGGTGGAAGTGGGGTGGTATTGGCGGCAATGCGGTGGTAGCGTAGGGCGGCGCGGCGGCAAACTGTGGTTGGCGCGGCGGTGGGTGGCTGTTTGGTGGTAGGGGTTTTGGGTTGGGGTAATGGTGGTGAGGGGGTTAAGGAGGAAGGAAGGGAGGGGGTGAGGGTGATGGTGGTGGGAGTCGTGGCGGTGATGGCGCGGTGGCGGTGGCGGGCCGCGGTGGTGGAAGGGAGAGAAGGGAGGGGAGAAGAAAAAGGAGGGGAGAAGGAAGAAGGAGAGGGTGGGCGTCGCGGTGGGTCCGGGTTGATGGGGGTGGTGCAGCGGTCGGAGGTGGTTGGGGTGGTGGTGTTGGAGTAGGGAGCAGAGAGGGAGGAGAGGGGGGTTGGGGGGAAGAGAATGGGGGCGCGATGGGGATAGGGTTTCGCGTCACTGGGGTTAGTGAATTTGAATCCACGCGAACGCGTGGGGCACGCGATCGCGTGGCTAGGGTGGAATGGGGTTGACACGACCGCGTGAGTGACGCGATCGCATGGAATGGGTAAAAGGATGAATGACGCGATCGCCTGAGGCACGCGACCGCGTCACTGGAAAATGTGCTAAATGCATAATTCCAGCATCGTTGCAGCGTAACTCTCTGTCTCCATTTAGGGTGTTGTGCAATCCACGCGACGCGGACGCGTCGCTCACGCTTTCGCGTGGGATGGGTATTTTGCAAACGACGCGTTCGCGTGATGGACGCGAACGCATGAGCCGTGTTGTGCTAAACGCACACCAGCCACACAATTCTAGCCCAGATTTCTGGGCGTTGGATTTTTACGCCGATTTCCAGATCACGCGTTCGCGTGATTGACGCGGACGCGTGGGAGGTGTCTTTCGCAACTGACGCGAATGCGTTAGCAATGCGGTCGCGTCGCGCCCTCTTTTGTTTTTTTTTTATATGCAGGTATGCAATTATGCAGTATGCAATGCTAATGCAAATGCTATGAATAACATCCAGGTTCAATAAAAATAATATAACATAAAATCAAACAGTACAAAATAAAAATTGAAAAAGAAACGACCATACCATGGTGGGTTGTCTCCCACCTAGCACTTAGTTAAAGTCCTTAAGTTGGACATTGGATGAGCTTCCTGTTATGGTGGCTTATGCTTAAATTCATCCAGAAATCTCCACCAACGTTTGGAATGCCAACAGCCTCCCAGGTCCCAAACTAGGCATGTAAAGCTGTTGAGCAGCTTCAAACATGTTCTCAGGCTCCCGGGGTGATGAATATCCGAATATTTTCCAGGATCCCAAACTTTGCTTTTAAATCCGCCTTTGTCTTGATCTATATGCTTCCATCCGGGCGGTTTAGAAATTGTATTCTCACCAAGATGACCAAACGTCTTCCGTGACCCATTCAATTGAACTTGATACCAATCCTTGCACTTCGAATTGAAGCGTGGAACCTTATTGAATCTTGTACACCAGCTCTGAGTACGAGCCATTTCCCTCTTACTCTTAAAGCCGCAGAGAGCTCTAAGCTGGCCATCTGTTTCAAGCAAACCATATTCAAGTGGAAAAGTAAAGATAAAGGTTAAGGATTGTACCTACTTGAAGCTTGTATTAGGTGGTAATGGCCTTGGGATAGGTGTTTCCAGTGGTTCTGTAAGTTCTACTCCCTTGTAATCTTCTGCGAATTCCTCCACTTCTTTGCAAACTTCTTCAAATGCAACCATGTCTTGATCAAAGTCTTCGATATCTTCCGCATCACTCAAGTCATAAGTTGGAGGTTGAGAAAAATCTACCTCGACATCATCTTCGTATTCACTTGGATAAGGTTCTTCAATCTCAGAGAATTCACGTGCGGATGCGAGTTCATTACTAGGAGAACTTGACTTGAGACTATCATCATCAAGGAAACTTGCGTCTTGGGTTATTCTGTCTAGTTCTTCATGAAATACCTACTTTGGGGGTTGTGCACTATCCTCCTTAGCATCAATTATAATGTCCTTGACGGAGTTTTTCACAACTCTGGATTCCCATGGAGGTTCAGCATCTCCTAAATCTTCAATCAGTACTTCTTCTTCTTGAATAATTTGAGCTTCTTCCAATTGTTCTAGAATAAAGTTATGCTCATTACTGCCTACTGGGTTTCTAGTGTCTCCTTCATGCTACGTTTGTCCTTAGATTCTCCACATAAAGCTATTGGAGTTCCTTGAGTGTCTAAACGTCTGGAAGATATTTGATGTATTGCTTGCTCCAGCTGATGAAGAGTTATATGAAGTTGATCTACTGTTTTCTTGAGGCGAGCCTGTGATTCTTGAGGTGATGGATATGGACATGGTACATAGGGAAGTGGTGGTGTTAGGGAGTAATTGGATTGGAATTGGGGTAAATAAGGATCATACGGTGGTGAGTGGTGAAAAAGAACTTGTGAGTGTGGTGGTTCAAAGCTACGTTGAGAGGATGGTCTATAGGCACAGGGTGGGGCTTGTTGGTGATTACAAGGGGGTCCACCATATCTATCAGCTTGGTATGCATTGTAGAGTGGTCCTTGCCCATGATATCTTGGAGGGTGTTGTTGCCTAAAGGTTTCATCAGATCCTCTTGGCTCCATCCATCTTTGATTGCTCTGACCCTGATGAATGTTCCTGCTATAACTTCCATTCCCTTCAACAATATTAGAACCAAACTCAAAGCGAGAGGGGTGAGAATTCATAGTAGCTAATGGAAATAAAAGGAGAAAAAAACAAATAAACAAGTAAAAGAAAAATATTTACAATAACCAATAATAGGGCACATGTTTGCAGTTCCCCGGCAACGGCGCCATTTTGAAGAATGGAAGATTGACGGTTTAGAATTCAGAATAAATTCTCGTTGTAAGTATAGTTTCTAAACCAAGCAATCAACCTTTCTTACAAAAGTTTTGGTTGTCATAAGTAACAAACCCCTTTAAAATTGATAACCAAAGTATTTAAACCTCAGGTCGTCTTCTCAAGGAACTGTAGGGAGGTATGTTCTTATTATTGGTTATGAGTTTTGTAAATTGGGGTTTTAAAAGTAAGGAACAAGTAATTTAAATGACAAATAAAATAAATAAATAACTGTAAACTAAACTCTTGGCAAGGTATGAAAATTCGGAAGTCCTATCCTAGTTACTCTTATGAGAATGGATGTTAATCCTACTTAGTTAACCCTTATGAAGGCAAGGGAAAGTCAAGTGAACTAATTAGTTAGATTCCCAAGTCCTAGCCAACTCCTAAGGAAAGACTAGAGTTAGTGGAATACCAGTCAATTTAGCTGACATAACAACCAATCACAGATAGTTGATAACTCAAGAGCTTCCAGTTAATCAATTAAAGCCAATAACATAAAAAAGCTAAATAAGAATCAATGATCTGAAATACCTCAATTGCATTAATCAAAGAAAATCAATTTAAACATAAAGAATCCATAAGCCAATTTAGCAACATAAGTAATTAAATGAGAGCATTAAAGTATCTGAAAGTAAAAGAGAAATATAAAGTAAAAGAAATATTGAACCTGATGAAGAGTTGAAATCCTAAATCCTTTAAGAGGAATCCTAATCCTAAAACCTAAGAGAGAGGAGAGAACCTATCTCTCTAAAAACTACATCTAAACTATGAAAAGTGAATAATTGAAGACATGGTAACGAATGGATGCATTCCCCCACTTTATAACCTCTAATATGTGCCTTCTGGACTTGGATCTGGGCCAAAAAGGGTTCCAGAAATCGCTGGGAGCATTTTCTGTAATTTCTGGTGTGTGGCGTCTGTCATGCGTCCGCGTGGGTCACGCGGTCGCGTCATCTGGAGTTTTCCTTGTCACGCATTTGCTTCGGTCACACGTACGCATCATCTGTGTTCTGCTCATGACGCGCATCCACGTCAGTCACGCGTTTGCATCGCTGCCTTTTCGCGTTGGGCATGCGACCGCGTCGTCCATGCGTTCACGTCGCTGCTAGTTTCTTCAAAAACTCCATTTTGTGCTTTCCTTCCATTTTTGTATGTTTTCTTTCCATCCTTTAAGTTATTCCTGCCTTAGAAGATCTGAAACTTCTCAACACACAAATCACGGCATCGAATGGTAATAAAGGGTAATTAAAATAAATAATTTCAAAGCATAGGAAACATGTATTTCACATATATCACATAATAATGAAGGGAAAGTGAAACCATGCAATTTACATGAATAAGTGGGTGAAGGATTGAATAAATCTCTTGAATTGAGCACAAAATATATCATAAAATATGGGTTTATCACGCACGCGTCGGTTCAAATTTTGGCAATGTGCGCATTAAAACAAAGAGTTGTGTGTGCGCGAGGCTGCTTTCATGCCAATAGCACACTTCAGGTCACGTGAACGCGTCCCTGATGCATCCGCATCACTTGAAAATAGTCCAACACACGCGAACGCGTGCCCCATGCGTCCGCGTCGCATGCGACGCACAGTTTATCCAGAATTCCTATCTTTTCTTCTCCAATCCTACTTATCTTTCTATTATCATTCTTTCTTTTTTCTTCTATCTTTTCTTATTCTTTCTTCCTCCTTTCTTACTTTCTTTTTCTTCATCTATTTAACTTCTCATCCTTCTTTTCTTTCATTCTATTTTATTCAATTTATTTGAATACTTTCATTCATTGCATTTTAATTTTTTGCATATTTTTATCTCCTTTTCTAAATCTATTATTTTTCCATTGGTATTAAATTTTCTTTTTTAACTGTTGTATCTTTTTTGGTATTATTTTGGTGCTTAGTGACTTGTTTTACACTGTTGGATGATATTATTTATCTGTCACTGCCAATCTTTTATGTTACCTGTATCCCTTTTGCATTGACATGAATTTATATTTTCTTGCATTACCCACACTCTCTTCCCCATTGTTGCAAATTTTTGCACTCTTGATTTGCCATGTGCTTCTACTGTTTTCTCACTTGCATGTTGTAGTTACCATGTAATTGAGACTCTCATCATTTGGCATTAACCCAACCATATTTTAAATTGTTTCCTATCTTTGTTTTTGGGTTACTTTTCTTCTTTTTCCTCTTCTTTCAGGATAGCCACCAAGGAAGAGAAACAGAAAACATTTACATGGGGCGACAGACAAGTCCATCTGCACAATCTTTGGAGAAAAGCATCAGTTGTAGCAGCTCGTCCACTTGCACTTCTTTGCATGCACCGAGGACGATACAATCTTTAAGTGTGGGGAGGTCGATACCGACTTCCGTGGGTTAGTTATTTCCTTCTCAACACCAATGTTTTATTTTCTTTGTTGCATTTGCATGTTTGATTGCATATTTGTTTGATTTTGTACATATTTTACCACCACTTGGTTAAAGTAATATTTTCTTTTTCAAGAAACTTTTTATAGCATTTCACTAATTTAAATTAAAAACTTTTTATTGAACTTGTTTGAAGAAATATTATACTGGAACATGGTTTTAGAGCTCGAACACACAAAACCAGTAAGATTTTGAGCCTACTTGATTGGTTGCATTTTATCAACCAATATTTTATTTTGGTGTGTGTTGTTCTCTCTAAAATTGTGATCTTTATCTTTCTTGATTCTATATTTCTATTGTTTAATGTATGCATGCACTTATGTGATTGAGGCCTTGTTTCACTAAGCTTACATACCCATCTATGTGAATGCAACTATATGAAAAATGCATGGTTTATCTTGTGCTCAATCGAGTGGATTTTATCAATCTTTCATACACTCATTCATACAAAATGCATGGGTTTACAATTTCCTTCCTGATTTTGTGCTATGATTGAAAACATGCTTCTTTGGCCTTAAATTTCTTATGTTTAATCCTCTCTTATTACCATTCGATGCCATGATATGTGTGTTAAGTGATTTCAGGGTTTATAGGGCAGGAATGGCTTAGAGGATGGAAAGGAAGCATGCAAAAGTGGAAGAAATACAAGAAGTTGAAGAAATTGCTAAACTGTCCAGCCTGACCTCTTCGCACTCAAATGGTCATAACTTGAGCTACAGAGGTCCAAATGAGGCGGTTCTAGTTGCGTTAGAAAGCTAACATCCGGGGCTTCGAAATAATATATAATTTGTCATAGTTGCTCTGAAGAAAAGTGACGCGCATGCATGGTTTCACGTGCACGTGTGGATCTGCGCAAATCAGCGACCTGCACGTGGCAAAATTCGCCTCCAGCGATTTCTGGGCTGTTTTTGACCCAGTTTTTGGCCCAAAAAATACATATTAAAGGCTCCAAAGTGGAGGAATCAAACAATTCATACAACTTTTATATTCACAATTTTAGGTTTTAGATGTAGTTATAGAGAGAGAGAGACTGGGGAGGTTTTAGGAATTAGGATTTCTCTTAATTTTAGGATTGCTTCTTCATTCCAGGTTCAATGTTCTTTTGATTTAGTTTCTCTTCTACTTTTATTTACTCTATTACTTTAGTTGCTCTATTTCACTTGGTAATTACTTATTTAGCCAAATTGGCTTATGAACTTTCCATGTTGATTTCTCTATTTAATATGATTTGAGGTATTTCAGATTTATGATTACTTTCTTTTATTTATTATATAAATAATTTGGATTTTTTCCTTTTTGGCTTTGGTTGAGTAATTGGTGACACTTGAGTTGTCAAACTCAGCTGTTGATTGAAAATTGGAATTCTTGCTAGTTGATTTGGATCCCTCTAAAGCTAGTCTTTCCATAGGAGTTGACTAGGACTTGAGGAATCAAATTAATTAGTCCACTTGACTTTCCTTTATTTAGTAAGGGTTAACTAAGTGGGAGCAATAAACAATTCTCATCACACCTGATAAGGATAACTAGGATGGGATTTCCAGTTCTCATACCTTGCCAAGAGTTTTTCTAGTAATTAATTTACTTTATTGCTAATTTATTCTCCTTGTTCCCTATTTCAAAAACCCAAAAATATACCCTTTTTCATAACCAATAATAAATCATACCTCCCTACAATTCCTTGAGAAGACGACTCGAAGTTTGAATACTTCAGTTATAAATTTTATTGGGTTTGCTTAAGTGACAACCAAAACTTTTGTACGAAAGGACTCTTTGTTGGTTTAGAAACTATACTTACAGCGCAATTATTTTTATAAAAATTCTTTACCGACAGAAGCCCGTTCGTCAGTCACCAAGCTACGTAGGGTTTATAGCTTTCCCACAGAGTTCCTGAAAAAATGAAGACAAATTTGTAATCGCAGTCGACACCGGACTTGGCAATGCATTCTTTACCAAAATTGGAAGTAATTGTTCCATTAGAATGTGGCAGTCGTGACTTTTCAACCCAGACAACTTGTGCTATCGCAAGTCAACACAACGAGCAATATTGCTCGAGTAACCATCTGGAAAGACCACGTTCTGTAGAGTCTTCAGGAATACATCCTTCTATGGATTCGACATTGTGAAAATTGCTACAGGATATTTACCACCTTCGTCCAGCCACAGTTCAGGCCTTATGCCCATACTTTGTAAATCTTTGTGAGCTTTAAGATTGTCTTTTGATTTGGCGCTATTGTTTAATATAGTGAAGACCACATTGTCACAAATATTTTTCTCTATATGCATCACATCAAGGTTATGACGCAACATGTGATCCTTGATAAATGGATTCTTGTACGGTTTAGAATTTCATAAATAAAATCTTGTTGCAAGTATAGTTTCTAAACCAACAAATAATCCTTTCATACAAACATTTGTTTGTCACAAGTACAAACCCCTAAAATCTATAAACCGAAGTATTTAAACCTCGGGTCGTTCTCCCTAGGAATTGCAATAAAGTGTCCTTGTTATTGGTTATGAGTTATGTTTGGGGTTTTGATAAGAGACATGAAAGATAAATGACAAGAAAGTAAACTAATAGCTAAAAAGGTCTTGGCAAGGTTTGGTGGTCAAGGATCTCTATCCCTATCACTAACCACAACATGAGAATCGGCAAGGATTAATCCCATTAAGTCATCCTCTAACTAGGTAAAAGAAAGTCAAATGAGCTATATCAATCCAAGTCCATAAGTCCTAGCTCTCCACCAATTCAATTAGTGAGACCTAGAGTTAATGGCTCCTAATCATCAATCACTTGGACATTAGTAACTCAAGAGTTTCTAAGTTACCTTCCCAAGCCAAGAGTATAAAATTCTACTCTAACATCCTTCCAAGCATTTCATCAAACACTTGGAAGGCATAAAAGAAAAACATAGTAAAATTGCAAGGAAAGTAAATCTACACTACTCAATTGCAAGAAATTAAACAACAACAAAACAAAACAACAATAAAAGATCATGAATCATAAATTGCATTAAAGAAAAATGGAAGAACAAAAGTGCATCAACATGAAAGTAGAGAATTACAAGAATTTAAATACAAAACTAGAGAGAGGAGAAGTAGAGGAACAAGAATTGATAAAGGAAAAGTAAATCTAAGCAAGAAATTAACCTAGATCTAAGAAATACTAATCTATATCTAACCTAATCCTAATTCTAGAGAGAAGGGAGAGCTTCTCTCTCTAAAATTAACTTTCCCTCCAAAACTAATCTAAACTAAACTAATGATGACTAAGTGTATCATCCTCCTTCAATCCTTGGGTTAAATAGCATCATAAATGAGTTGGATTGGGCCCAAAATGCACCAGAAATCGCTGGCCACGAGTTGCACTTAAGTGGGTCACGTGCAACATCGGCGTGTACGCATACAGTGCGTGTGCGTGCCCCTAAACGCAATGAAACTATGGCAAATTTTATATTATTTTGAAGCTCCGGATGTTAGCTTTCCAACGCATTTAAAACCGCATCATTTGGACCTCTGTAGTTCAAGTTATGATCGATTAAGTGCAAGGAGGTCGGGTTGACAGTTTTGCGATTCTTTCATTTCTTCATGAATTCTCCATTTCTACATGCTTTTCCTTTATTCCCTCAATCCAATCCTTGCCTCCTAAATCTGAAATCACTTAATAAACATATCAAGGCATCTAATGGAATAAAGGTAAATTAAATTTAGCTATTTTAAGACCTAAAAAGTATGTTTTCACTCTTAAGCACAATTAAAAGAGAATTTACAAAACCATGCTATTTCATTGGATACATGGGAGAAAAGTTGACAAAACCCTCTAAATTTAACACAAGATAAACCCTAAAAATGGGGTTTATCAATCCTCCCAGTACGAGAGTTCAAAGAACACACTCGTCTTTTTCCAACACGAGTCATCTTGATCTACATCTTGACCAATGCGTCTTCTTTTGGCTGTCATAGTTGAGTTCTTCCCAAATAAAAATTGCATGTCAGACTGTTGCCACATGACATCTGTTCCAGAATACTTTTTCGGTGGATCTCTACTTTCAACTTGTCCGTCGAATCTATTTCAGTCTAGTCTATATTTATGGCCCTGATTCAAGAAGCGGCGATGGCCCATGTAATACCATTTTCGACTGAATGTCAGTCGCTGCGCCTTAGCGTCCACGTTACACGTAGGACATACTAACCCACTGTATGTGATCCACCGAGATAAATTTTCCAACCCTGAAAAATTGCTAATAGTCCACATTAGCGCCGCACGCATCTTGAAAGTGGTCCCCTTGTTAGCGTCATAAGTTTCAACGCCATCCCACAGTTGCTTCAACTCATCCACCAAGGGCTCCAAATAAATATTTATGTCATTACTAGGCATTTTAGGACCGAAAATAATCATAGATAGTATAAAAGATGCCTGTTTCATGCAAAGCCATGGAGGAAGATTGTACGGAATAAGAATCACAGGTCAAATGGAATACTTCGTACTCATATTTCTGAAAGGATTAAATACGTCACTAGCTAAAGCTAAACAAACACTGCGTGGATCATTAGAAAAAAATGGATACTTTGCATCAAATTCTTTCCATGCTTCAGCGTCCCTTGGATGCCTCAAGAACCCATCATTATTATCAGACTCTTTAGGCCATAACATGTCAGTTGAAGTTTTGCTACTCATGAATAACCGTTGTAGTCGTGGTATCAAAGGAAAGTAACGGAAAGTCTTTGCTGATAGAGGCTTTCTGTTTTTCCTGATAGGTATTTTGAGTTTTGTAATGGATCCCTTTCGCATCTATTGCTTCCATCGTGAAGTCCCACATTTCTTGCACTTGGTCGCGTCCTCATCATCACCCCGATATAGCATGCAATCATTCGGGCATGCATATATCTTTTTGTATTCAATCCCTTACTTTCGTATAGTTTTTTTGGCTTCATACAATGTGGACGGAAATTTCGCTTGCTCAAATGCATCTCGCAATAAGTCCAGAATCATCGACATAGCCTTGTCACTCACACCGCACATACACTTAATATGATAAAGCTTCACTAGGAAAGACAACTTTGAGTATTTCGAGCAGCCGGGATATAATTCCTCTGCTCCATCCGCAAGAAGATCGGTAAAATCCCGGGCCTCGCGACTTGGACCATCGTACAAGTATGACAACTCCAGATCATTGTTTTCTACATGTTCACCCGTTGTGGTCTCCCCACTTCCATGAGGCATTGTGAAGTTAAACGCCTCGTGCACTATTTGAAAATATGGATTCACCTCGGTTGTATGTTTCTGAACTACCGATTTGCAACTAGAGCTCTCTTCAGCTGGTTTCTCACTGTGACGCAACCACAGAGTATATCCAGGGGGAAGGGCTTTATCAACAGATGGTCGTACGCATCCTCTCTTATTTGCATATATTGAAACCCACATTGAGGACATGGACACTTTATCATGTCATCCGACGATACATTTGCAAATGCAAAGTCTAGGAAGTTGTTAAGTCCTCGTCTATATTCTATGCTATCTCGTGGCTTAAGAATCCAAGTTTTATCCATATCTATTAATCACCGAGGATATGGGTTAGTAATTAATGGTACAAGATGTTCAACACCAAAAGAAGATTAAACAGCTTAGGATATTTTATCCGGATGATATAATTTATACAGTTCTACTTGGAGTTAAAATATATGTTGTGTTATTCACGGGATTTTTTTGTGATTTTTTATGTTGTTGCTGGATGTTTTAAGAATAATGCATGAGCATTTCGTGTACGTTTTGGTTATCTTACAAAATTAAATTCAATACAAGGGAATAACTATGTTTCAAACATGTCAATGGTCTTAAAATTATCATTAATATTGGGGTGTGAAGAATAAATTTCCTCGTAAAATAATGAACATGTATTTCATTAGGTTTATTTGAGAGAGTTTGTAATAGACAGAAAGCAAGAAGTCAAATGCATTAATTATTGCACAATTGCGAAAAAATTGCATACCTTGATTGTGATTCTGATGAATTCAATAGTCAAATCCTAAAATGAACCAAGCATTTATATGGTTAAAACATCTAGATAGGGAACAGGATATTCATATGTGTTTTAAAAATAGTTTGAGTTTATAACAACATATTTATTAAATTTTTTATTTTTGTTGATCAAAGAAAAAAATTATAAACAAAAAATATAGCCAGAAATAAGATGTATAGTAAAATTTAGAATGTAAAATTAATAGTAAAAAAAAGACTCCACATAACCACAATTATAAATACTACTATAAATGTATCAAAAAGAGTTGGGTTCTTTAAATTAATGATAATTTCTCAATAAAGTTGTTGTTAATTGTTTATTATTCTAAAAGACAAAGATTGATAGTTTTCATAAAATCAATTACTACTTACTTTGATGATGATTTTAGTGAATAAAAAGGGTTACAATATATTTCACTCATTTGGACATAGTTGAACTCGATCTAGTTTGATCTGAGCTTAGTTATTTATTTTCATGACATCATATAGAGGTACAATGTAGTCTAAAATGTACAGTCAAATTTAAAACATAATTTACTATTAGATACAATTTATTAATGGGGAGTACAAAGATAATTTATGATTAATATTTTTAAAACAAAAATAAACAAGAAAAAAGATCTAACAAAGAAATTAAAACCAATCCCTATTTTCATCTTAAATACAACATGAATCATAAAAAAAGATAAATAAAACGGACTAAAATATGATTCATCTTAGAATAAAGTAAATTTTTTATTAATATTTGTAATAAAAAAATTCTTTAACATTATGTAATTCACTAGAAATTTGTTTCAGGATAATTATGTGCTTATTTATTTATTTATTTTGGTTGGTTACATATCCTCAATAAAGTGAGTACCAATTAGTACTTAGTAGGGAACACAACGAACACACATAAAAATAGTAGACAAACTATTTAACAAGTATAAAAATATTAAATATTTAGGATTTATAGTTTAAATTAAAAAATGAATACATTAATATTAATTCAATATGTCACATAATATCAAAATGCATTAATAATTGACTATTACATGATAATAAATAATAAGGAACATTAAACATTAGAATAAAATAAAAAAAGGAGACTACAAAAATATACATATAACTCATTACTCACTTTAGTTTTGTAGGTCAAAGATATCAAAATAAAAGTCTAAAATGTATATAAAAAAACAAAAGAGTTAATAAACTAAAAATAAGCTTTAAAAAATTTATGGCTTCAATGAAACATTTCCTAAAAGTTTTATAATAAAAAATAATTTAAAATTATTATTTTCAAAACAATATATTCTGTAGTAATATTTTCATTAAAAAAGATTCACAAAGATTAGATAACTAACCAAAAATTTGTTTCAAGATAATCAATACAACTTACTTATTTTTTAATTTTTAATATATATTCGGTGGAGTGAGTAATAACTAGTATTTAGAAGAGCATCACAACAAATACACATATTAACTTGAGACAAATTATTTAAGTACTAAGATAAGAATTATGTAGGATTTATAGTTTTAATTAAAAAATGTACATATTAATATTAATTCAATATGTCACATAATATCAAAGTGCATTAATAGTGGACTATTAATTAATAATAAATACTAAAGAACAATAAATGTTAGTGCAGATAGAAATTGGTTTAAAAATGTGGTATATTGTTATGACAAACCAAAGTAATTAATGACATAAAAAACAGACTAAAAATTTATAAATAAATCATTCCTCACCTCATTTATGTAGGTGAAAGAAACAAAACATGAGCAAAAAATTTAAAAAATTAAAAATAATCCACCAAAAATTTATCCCTTCAACGGAACATTTTAAAAAAGTTGACATTAAAAAAAATTTAAAAAAATTGTATTCATTACAATAATAGAAGAATAATTTCGTAATAATAAAATATATCATAAACAACAAATATAATAAAAAAAAGGATCGATAATATAAAACGGCTTTAACCTCATTTAATAATCTCTTTTTAAATAGAACAAAAATAATCAGAAAAAACGAAAAGGAAAAACATAGAATAAAACAATCAAAATGGCCATCCAAATACAAAAATGAGATTAAAAATTCTACTAGCCCCATTTTTACTTTGTTGCATGATTGCGAAGAATGAATACTTGAGTTTACAAATTGGAGAAAAAATTAGCATATAGCAATGCTAACGTGGTACTTGAATAAATGTATAGTTGAGGAAAAAAATAAAAGAAGTTCACAGATGAATGTTGGCACCTAAAATTTGAAAAGAAGCATAGTTGAGATATTTGAGCCTGTAATTATACGGGATGAGATAAGTCATTAAATAGAATTCCAAAATCCTTTAAAATATAACTAATTACCAAGTTTGTTTTGAAAAAAAAAAGATAAGAAAACATATTAGCCATCTTTCACCGCATTTTCGGTCACTTATTTTTTAAGCAGAAGGCATTTCTTCGTTTAGCATTAAGTAAATAAAATAATAAGATAAGTATAATGAGAAAATGACTATTAAAATCTGATAACTTAAATTATTTAATTTTAAATCCATAAGATTATTAACTAATCGGCGAGTGTCTTGACTGAGATGAAATTGATAGGAATTCAAAAAATTACCCAATTTTTTAGTCGTCAGTTTCTCCCCTCTTGTTTATCTAATCCACGCCTACTTCGCCGAAAACAGAACAACCCTAAGGCAGCTTAAACCCCATATCACAACCCCTTCTAAGTTTAACGCAGGAACTCCAGTCAGCTTCATCCTCCAGAGTACTAGCACCCAATAACGCCGCACCACATTCTATTGCCATTGCCTAACATCGTGCGTGATGTTGGCCCTTGCTCCTTGGAAGGTCGTCCCTATCTTCGTTGTTTGGAAGGTCGTCCCTATCTTTAGTTACCATAATGGCGAGGTGAGTGTAGTCTACGGCGGGTTGCTTTCCTCTGTTTATTTTGATGGGTTGCTTTTTTTCTTTAACAGTTTGATTGTTTCTGCTGTTATGCATATCAGGTATTTGTGTTAATGCCATTTTTATTTTGGGGGTTTTTTGCAGCAAGGTTGTGAGGTTGTCCTTTGCTCAAGTGTTGGCGGTGATTTCTCAAAAGTAAAACGCTATCTTGGGGGAAGTTTATAAGAAGAAGTAGTACACATCAAACCCCTTATCTCCACCCTAAGAAATAAGAAGACCAGAGCCATTTGCAGAAGGCTCACCAAGCACCAGGTATTTGCCTTGCCTTGTGCTTAATTTGGATTTGATTTGACAACATTTTATGTAACTTGATCCCCCTTGTATCAATATCTTCCTATTTAAATTCTTTAATTAGCTTTGAGTTTTGTTCTTGTTCATTCATCATGATAATTTTGGTTCTAAATAATTAAATATGTTGTTTGTTGAATTTATTTTAAACTTATTCAAGATGATGTCATGAGAAAGTGAGCTAGTATTTGCAACTTATAATATCATGAAGTTAGTTGTGGGTTAGGATATTAACACTAAATCTATTTTTGATGTGAATTGCAATATTAAGACCCAATCTGTTTATCTAAGTGAAACTCGAGGTAACAATGAATTTTCACTGAACCAGACCAAGCAGTTCCAGCACAAGCAGAACAAGCAGTAGCCCTTGTTTTTCTTCTTTCCACATAGTTCCGACGTAGTTCCAGCACGCCGGCGCTGCCTGTAGCTGCGTCCGCCATCCACCGCCACTGCTGTAACACCCTAATATTCGAATCCTTATACTCAAGTAATAAGTCAATGATAATAAGGTGGTACAACTCTCAAGGGGGATTTTTAATACATAATTTATAAGTATAATTGAAAGGAGTATTAATTGAGAAGCCTAAAAAGAGTAAAAATAAAATCGCGAAATCGTAACACTCACGTATAGACAAAAAGAAGGTAAAGCATGAACTGAGACGATATAAAGATAATTCCATCGAGATGAATAAGATAAAACAAAATATAGATAGGTAACATAAATATTTAGCCACTAGTCGCGACCCGTGAAGATTAGGCCGGCTAGGGTACAGTATAAAAGCAGTTTGACTACCATATCTCCTAATATCTCCTAAAAGATGCTCAAGGGCCTCTGTAGGCAAGTTTTTTAAAAGATTAAATACCTATTATGAGTTCTTTAAAAACAAAAGTGAAGAGAATCTAAGAAAAATGTAAATAAGAGATCTTAAAGGTCTTCGCTGTCTTTAAGACAAATCACCGCTCACTGTTGAGCACCTGGACCTGCATCTGAAAAAAAAGAGATATATACGAAACGAGAACCCCCGACCCATGGGTTTTCAGTACGGTAAAAGTGCCAAATAAATATAATGCATTGTAATAAAAACTCACTAAGCATCCTAAACTTCCTTTCACCAAATATTCATCCTATGTCCTCGTTAATCCATAAATAGGCAACTGTCATAAGGGAATTCTAAATCTAATCCATCTTCCTCTTGCTTCCCAACTTTCTAACTCTCCAACGAATCAAAATCATAAACAAAACCATCACCAGTTATTCTGTCTCAGCAATTCTATATCAATACTTCATATCCTCACCTGGAGCAAGTGAAATCACTTCATTGCGTCTACCCAGGGAGCTCAAATTACCTCATTCAATAATCATCATTAATCATATCATTACTCCACCTTAACAAGAACAGCCCTCAGCGTCAACGGACACCAGCCTGAGGAACCTCTCAGTTGTACAAACCCAAGCAATACATGCAAGTAATACACAATAAGGTACAAGTAGAACAAGTAGCACATAATCAGGTAACATAGCATATATGATATAGCAATCCAAAGCAAATAGGCGAACCCAAATAATTCAAACATATGCAAATGATGTATGCCTGCCCTATGGCTGATGATATCATCTGTCGGTTATATAGCCAACCCGACACGTCCTAGTAGCTAACCATGGACAGAAACACCCATCGCGGAGCAAGTAGGTTTGAGCTACAACCCCCTTGCTACTACCCGCTCAACCCAGAGCCAGTGGAATAACCACTACTACGGCTACTACCTAGGCGGGTGTTTAAAAGCTATGACCTGGAGCAAGTGGGACAAACCACAACCCTTGCTACTGCCCAGGATCTCAAAACATACATTCATTCAGTTTAAAATCAATCATCATTGTTATCAAATCTCAAACATTAACATGGAGCAAGCGGCGAACCACAACCCTTGCTACTACCCAGGTATCACAATCTCTGATTCGGAGCAAGTGGGACGAACCTCAACTCTTGCTACTACCCAAGTATCACAGACATACATTCCTTCAAAACTCCATAATTAAACTCATTTATCATAATTCTCCTTCCCCATCTCATACCCGGAGCAAGTGGACAACGCCACTGCCTACTACTCGGGCACAGTTTCTCTATTGCGCCTTATTACCATTAGAGGGAATCCGTGCCCGGTCACCATTAGAGGGTATCTGTGCCTTGTCACCATTAGAGGGTACCGGTGCCCTATCACCCTTACAACTAGAGAGAAAACACAAGCATATTCACATTCAACATTTTCCATCAATATTCATTTACCACATTCATTCATTAATCATATATGCATCTCCGGCATACTCGCCACATGTTCAAGCTTCCTCAATCAATCATAATCATTTAATCATTAGTCATATACGTATACATACTCAGCCATAATTCAATACTTATCGCAGCCATCCGGCTCATAACATATGCAGCACTTTTACCATCATCCTCAGCAACTCATACAATCATCATTCCTCATCATTCATCATTGATTCTCACTTTACTTCATCCACAAGTTATCACATGTCCTAACTTCTTTTCATTACTAGGCATACTATAAAAATTTAGGACTTAAAGGATGAAAATGGACGCTTAGAAGTCTGAAATTCGGCTTTAAAAACTCTAAAATAAATTTTTTGCTGAGAACGGGGTCACGTGTGCGCGTCGCCCACGTGCACGCGTGGGAAGCGGAGAAGAGCATGTGACACGTAAGCGTTGTCCATGCCCACGCGTGGAAGTAGAGAGGTAGGATGACGCGTGCGCGTCTGCCATGCGTACGCGTGGATGCGTTTTGTGCTCCTCGCACAAAGCTGGCACGCTACCATCACAACTCTCTAGAATTTATACCACGCACCTGCATCAATACAGCGACGCGTACGCGTCAGTGAGGCGCATGTGTGAGAAAGTAAAAATCGTGAGTGACGCGTGCGCGTCGGCCATGCGTGCGCATTGGAGTACGTTTTACCAAAAATTTTACTAAGTTTAAAAAGCTGCAGGATTACATTTTCAAACCCCAAACTTCTCACGGGCACAACGTTTTCGTTTCAAATCATTTTCCATCCGTTCTTCGAATGGCATAAACATCTCAGATCCAATTTTATTTCTAAATAAGTTTGATACAAATCGAGGATCCGAAGAACAAGATATGCTCTGTCAAAGTAGACCAAAATCAAAACTTTCATAAAAACCAACAAAAACTAAGTTTTCAACACAAACAAATTTCAAACCTTTTCAAACCAACCAAAACTTACCAAAATCAACCTCAAGCCTCCTCAACTCTTATTTTCAACATTCTCATTTAATTCACAATCCACCAATCCACCATTTTGACCAATCTCAATCAAATAACTCAATTTCAAATAAAATACCATATCATATATTTCATTCCACATCTGAAGTTCCAACAATACCAATTCCATCAACCGCCAATAGATATAAATTCATATCATCATATACAACTCAAATGCATCATCAACAAAGACATCAATTCCTCCCTCAAAACCAATAACCACATAATCCATGCAATCCATTGTAACCAAATAACATCAATCACAATTACATTCAATCTCATATGACATCACACAATACACACATCACTTACCTTCCTTACCTTTTTCTGGCCTCCGACCCAAGATTCACGGCCTCCGGCCCAAATTCACAATTTAAATGCATATTCTACAAACTAATATTCATTATCCAATTCATCAAATTCTCAACACAATAAACATACAAATTCACACAATTCTCAATCCAATCATTAATTTACATTACATAACAACTATAGATATTAGTACCAACCATTTACACAATCCAAACTTAATCCTAGGGGAATCTAGCCTAGGAATTCTCATCACACCACACGGAACTTAAATAAAACTTAAATCGTACCTCTTGGAGCCAAACCAATTGAGCCTCTTCTTTGGAAGTCTCCACCAACCTTAGCTCCAAGCCTCACCAAAGCTCCACAAGCAAAACCAACCTCCCAATTGTGCACCAAAATCAACCAATACTATAACATAACCAATTTCACACTTACAATCAACCTAAGGTTCATGAAAATGATAAATCACAAGAGTTGGAGGGTTTCTTACCTTAACCCACTGAAATTTGTGATGAATATCACCCATGGCTCGTACTAGAGCACTCCTAAACAACCAAAATCATAAAATTACTCAACACCCATAACCAAACTCGAATTTAAGGGGGAAACAGAAATTGGGCAGAAGACAGTAGAATACTCACTACAAAACTTAGATAGAATTGTAGAGGATGAGAAGAACGACTCATGGCCACAAACGGCTTGTCAATCGGAGCTCCGTAGCTCAAGTTATGGTGATTTGAAGATCAAAGAGAGTTAGGGTTTTGATTTCCCTTTTCTCTCTTCTCTCTCACCATGGACACATGAATGGGGGGAAGAAGTGATGCTGAAATGACTTAATAAGGCTATATATATGTTGGGTCTTGGGCCCACTTGGGCCCGATTCACTTGGTTTAACCCGTTGGCCCAATTTTTGGGCCGAAACCTTTAAGATTAGAGTTTTAAATCATATTTTAAATATTTCTATTTTCCCAAATTATAAATTCTTATTTTCTTAAAATTATTCACTTCTAATTAATTTTCTCAGCCACAGTACCGGACAGATCGCAGCCGGTACTGCCGGTCAAATTTTCAGTGTGCATTTTTATACAGAAAACTATGTTTTTCGACTCAGAAAAATTCACTGAGTCCAAATATCATATTTAATTTATCAAATTCCAATTGCTAAATTTTCTAACCATATTTGCTCTTATTTAATTTGTTATTTAATTTAATTACGGTTTGACTGGATTTTATATTCTACCCCCAACAGAAATTCTCGCCCTCGAAAATTCCATCCGCCACCACGAGTATGTGAGCGTAGTCTGCCTTTTAATCCAACGCATAGTAGTCCCAAGGTCTTTTTACTCTGCGCACTTTCGTTGCCGTGCTCTGATTCCTTTATCTCTGAGGATCTCAATCATGCGTCCAACGCCGACCAATAGCCTTATTCATTACTTTCATCATCTTATTAAATCTCAAATCATGTCATAGATAATATCATCGTCATCATTAATCATAGTCATCCTCCCACATCACTATAATTAACCAAAAATCATCACTATACCTTAATCATACTCCATCACTATCCTCTCTCTCTGTCAAGCCAATTACCACTAATCACAGCTCAACTCCAAGCATAACCTCTAGACTTACTTTCTTATTCTCAAACCCTCAAATTTATATATAAATTGCTGTTTTAAAGTCTTTGAATAATTAATCAAAACTCTCTTTGTTTTTAGAAATCAAATGAGTTTGAAATAACAAGTTAACAAAATCATAAGAATCCGATTTTCTTTAATAATCTATAAAAGCATTCAAAACACATCTCTTTTGTTAAAGTTACTCAAATCAAAAATCATTTTCAAAACCATAACCAACACTCTTTCAAATTCTTGGGAAAATTTCGATAGCACCTCCCCTAAAAATTGGAGTTTGCCACTGATGTTGGCGGAAATTGGCGAGTTAAGAATGATTATAAAATATACGTTGCAAGTATAGTTCTCAACCAACCAGAAATCCGCTTATCAATTTAGAAGGGTGTCATAGAAATTAAAATTAAAATACTGGGAGTATGGATCCCAGGTCGTCTCCTAACGAGTTGTAGAAAAGTGTGCTATTTTATTAATCAGATGTTTTCAAAAAGGTTTGAGTTGAATGGCAGAAAATTAAATTAGAGAATTTATATAAATTTAAATAAAAGCCTTGACTGGGAGTTGATTAGCTGGAAGCCCTATTCTTGTTGGAGTACTCTCAAAATTAATTGACAATTGAGGGTTATTATGTTTAGTTTTCCCTCACTAAGTAAGGGAAAGTTAAACAAGTTGGAATGCTGTTTCTATCCACAAGTTCCAATCCGCTCTTGGGAGGATTGGTGTTAGTGACTAGAGAGCAATCCAACAATAAACCCAATTACAATCTTTCTCTTGAGCATCCAAACTCAAGGGTTCCTTTCAATCAACTCCCCATCAAGTTAGGGAACTACTCGCTCATTCTAATTGTAAAATTCATAACATAAGAAAGGGAACTAAAGAAAGACATGATAAATAATGATCAAAAGATTAATTAAAAATAAAAGTAATTCTTGTATTAATAGATGCTAAAATAATCCAATAGTAAAATTAAGTAAATTAAGGAACATGGAAGAGTAAGAGACAAGTAAAGAGAACGAACTAGAATGTCGAAGTCTTGATGAGGCAATAACTCTTCTTAGTATCCCAATGCAAAAACAATAAAAATAACAAATCCTAAAAACTATGAATGTGTAGAGAAAAAACCTAGCGGAGAGGAAAACTAGATCTAAAAACTAAAACTATGCGGAATGAATGTTGTTTTTGGTTTCTGCATGTTCTCTAGCTCTAGTCTGCTTTTCTGGGCCAAAAACTGGGTCAAAATAAGGCCCGAAATTGCCCCTAGCGATTCTGCAGAATATGCAGATCGCGCATGTCACGCGTACGCGTCATTCAGGCGGACGCGTCATTCGGCGTTTCGCTTTTCCACGCGGGCGCGTCATCCACGCCTCCGTGTCACTTGTGCAGTTTCCAATTCGCGCGGCCGCGTCATTGCGATTTCCTCTCTTCCGCGCGGTCGCGTCATTCATGCGGCCGCGTCGCTTCTCGCTGGTCATCTCCTCAATTTCTTGTCTTCCTTCCATTTTTTGCAAGCTTCCTTTCCAATCTCCAACTCATTCATGCCCTATAAGCCTGAAACACTTAACACACAGATCACGGCATCGAATGGAATAAAGGAGAAATAAAATACATAATTAAAAGTCTCTAGGAAGCAAGTTTTCAATCATGCAATAATTTTAGGAAGGAATTATAAATGCATGCTTATTTAATGAATAAGTGGGTAAAGATCATGATAAAACTACATAATTAAACACAATATAAACCATAAAATAGTGGTTTATCAACCTCCCCACACTTAAACATTAGCATGTCCTCATGCTTAGTTGAAGGAGATAAAATGAATGAGTAAGAACATGTAAAACCTGTGCAATGCAATGCAACCTATATTTATGAATGCAACTATATGATTTTTGTTCACTTGATCAAAAGTAAGTAAGCTCTTCAAAACAATTACAAATCAAATTCTACTAACTCAATTCTTATACAGTAAGAACAGATAAAAATGCAAGAAGATAGCTCATGAAGGCAGGGAACATAGAAATTCAAGCATGGAACCCTCACTGATGATGTATGTACACTCTAGTCTCTCTAGTGTATAGGGTCATCACTCTATCCTTCTCTAATCATGCTCTCTAATTTTTTTGTTCTTCTCCTAACCAATCAACAACATTTAATATACCAATGCAAACATCATGAGGTCTTTTCAAGGTTGTAATGGGGCCAAGGTAAGGGTAAGGATACATATATGGCTAAGTAAGCTTATAAATTGAATCTTTAATTAACCCAAGCTTTAACATAACCTATATATATTCTATATAACTTTAGAATTCATGCCTAGCTACCCAGAAATTTCCTTTCACGTTCCATACTCATGTTTCAACCTTTTATTTTAATTTTATCATACATGCATTGACCCTTGAATTCTTAATTTAACATTGGGGTAATTTTGTCCCCTTATTTATTTTTTTGAATTTTTTTTTCAACATAAACATAAACATAAACATAGCTTATCAATGCACATAGATTTTTAATTCTTACAGTTTTTCATGAGTAGGTATCCAAATTTCTAGTATATTATCATGACACATTCCCTTATTATCTTTTGCTTCCACAATTTCCCATACTTAAATAACACACACAATTCTATCTTAAGCTAACCAAAGATTCAATTTGGGATATATAATTGTTTTTTCGTTTAAGGCTAGTAATGTGGTAAAATATAGAACAAATGGGATTTAAAGGCTCGAAGTGGCTAACAAAGGTAATTAAAAGGGTAGGCTTAATTTGGATAAGTAAGCTAAACAAATAATGGCCTCAACCATATGCAAACATATAAATATAATAAACATTGGACATATAGGATGAAACAAAATATAGATTACAATCATAGAGAAGTAAACACACAAGAATAAAATAATTATGGTTAAATAATGTAACCATTCATAAAGGCTCAAATCTTACAGGTTGTGTATTCTTTAGCTCAAAAATCATGTTTCAAATACAACTTCAAGCAAATTTAACATAAAAGCTTGAATTAAAATTAGTGAAATTTTGTTCCAAAGATAGGGTCTTAGAAGAAACTTATTGTCTTTTCCAATCAAGCAGAACATGCATGCAACTAATCTATTACTATGCAATTTATCCTATTCTACAAAAGAAAAATCTAACTAAATATCCTAATTTATTGGTGTTAGGGAAGAGAAATTACCTCTGGAAGTCAGGTACTGACCGACCTCCCCACACTTAAGGCTTTGCACCATCCTCGGTGCCATCTGTCAGGAACAAAGGTGGGTTGGTAGCAGTATCTCCATCGTCGGGGCCATCGTGGCTCCCTGTGCTGGTAAAAGAAGTGGAGTCCGGGGTATCTGAGTCCTTGAATTTTCCCATGATCAGCTCCTTGAGGTATGTGAATCGGCGCTTGTTACAGCGCTCTCTCATCTTAGCTTTCTGTTCATGCCGATCCAACTTTTCAAGTATCTGATGGAGCAGTTGGGCTGTTGTAGGTGCATGTGGTGTTGAAGAAGGAATATCTTCAACTGGTTCAGTAGGCTGGCTAAAAGTGGCTGCTGGAAGTCTAAGGTACTTCCCGTTGGGGACATACTGATCATCCCGTGGAAGTATGGCTTTGGTGTCCCCAGCTCTGTAGGAGACTCCGGCTGCTGAGATAAGATCTGAGACTGGGACGGGAAAAGGTAAGTTGCCAGCGATTTGTACGTGTCCCATGGCATTCCGGATATGTCTTGGTAGATTCAGAGGTTGGTCTGTAAGGATGCACCATAGTAGAACGGCCATGTCCGCAGTGAAGGAGGACTCGTGAGTGCTCGGAAAGACGTAATGGGACATAATCTGTGCCCATACGCGAGCCTCCAAGGTAAGTGCTGAAGCCGAAATTCCCTTAGGGCGGGTACGATGGTATCCGTAGATCCATCTGCTGCCAGGTAGTGCGATAACTCTAAGAACGGCGTCCCAGTCAAATTGGTACATCTGGCGCTTGAGTGCGGCTTCTTGAAAAGCGTCCAATCCTTCTAGAACAGGGGGAAGACCTAGAGCTTTTTGAATGGCTTCTTCAGTAATGGGGACTTGCTTCTGACGAACATAGACAGACTGCAGGGTTGGTAGGTGAAAGTTGGAGTAAAACTCGACTACCCAAGAAAGATTGACCTGCCTTGGTTGTCTCTGTAGGAAATCCCATTGTCTTCGTGTAATATGCAGCTCAACAAATGTAGCAATATGGTTTGGGAGGAGAAGAAGGTATTCGTTGTTGTAACTCCTTTCTGCCAGGATGGGGAACATCTGCTCACAGTAGTGATTGGGGAATCGCGCAGTGTCCTTTGCTGGGAAGGCTTTTTCTTTATCATCAACCTTTATGATCCTCTTAATCTTCTTTGTTGAGGGCTTTACCGCAGTTGAAGAGGGTTCTGCCACTAATACTCTTTTTGTACATCTTCTTGCTGGTTGTTTGGGGATAGCTTTCTCCTTTCCTTTTTTGGTAGTCATCCTGAAAAAGGAAAGAGAAAGTAAATTAAATTTACAGGGGTAGAGCAAGGAAGAAGGTGGTGTAAGTGATAATCAATGCACAATAAAGAAGAATAATGTTAACTCATGGTTATGACCACATGGAAAAAGTCATCAATGGAAATATAGCAAGTGCATATGGGGACAAATAAATGCAAGGGGTTTATTGGCATGCAGGCAAAGGCATGAGTAGCATAGATCAAGCATTCAGTGTCCAATTAAAATATGTTATCACTCGTAACTAATCATCACGTTTGTATTGACAATTAAATTCAATGAATAAAATAGTAAAGGGAATTTGTGAAAAGCAAGCATTGAATATTAGAGTAGAAAAATGTAAAGAAGTTCATAATGCCATATGGGCTTTTTCACAAACACATAGCATGCATGTAGAAGAAGCTCTTGAAAATAAGAATTTGAACGTGCAAGTAATCCCTTAAAAAGCAATATATAATTGTCAAACAAATTTACAACAATCCACAAGCATATAATGAAAAACAATGACTCAAATAAATTTATAACACCAAGTAAAAAGGAAAAAGAAAGGAAGAAAAAGAAGATATGTGTAATGAAAGTAAAAAGAAAAGAAAAGAAGATAACATATAAAAATAAGAAGAATAATTGAAAAGTAAGGAGGGAAGGAGAAAAAAAAGAGAAACCTTGTTAATAGGGGTGAGAGAGAGTAAAAAGTGAGAAAGAGGGAGGAAGGGAGGAAGGGAGGGAGAAGAAATAAGGAGGGAAAAGAGAAAATAGGATTTGGGGAGAAAAAGATATGATAATTGGCAAATCAGGAAAACTGTGCAGCGCAAGCGACGCGGTCGCGTGGGGCACGCGATCGCGCGACTTGCGCTTAAACTGAATGACGCGGTCGCGACCGCGTGACCCGTTTTATGCCATTGGCGCGAAGGCAGCCGCGCACTCGCACAACTCTCTGTTCAAAATCATTAAATGCCAAATTTTGGGTGACGCGATCGCATGAGTGGGCTGGTAGAAGGATATGACGCAGTCGCGTCGCTCACGCGATCGCCTGAGAGGGACTGCACGTCCAGTGCCAGTCCAGCACCACTCTAGCACAATTCTCGGGTGTGCACCACTTTGACGTCGAAATCCTGGTCACACGGCTGCGTGGGGCACGCGGTCGCATGGGAGGCCATTATTCCCATATGACGCGATCGCGTCGGCGACGCGGTCGCGTGGGACGATTGTGCCATTGGCACGCCTCCAGCCACGCTCTCGCGTGACTCTCTGTTCAATTTATTATTCTCTCCCACACCTACGATGCGGACGCGTCAATGAGGTGGTCGCGTCACGTGATTTTTTTTTAATTAAAATAAAAGTATGGAAATACAGATGCACGAAATGTACTAATAAAGAGAAGAGTTATTGAATAAGAAAACTAAAAATAAAGAAAAGAACGATCATACCATGGTGGGTTGTCTCCCACCTAGCACTTTGCTTTAACGTCCGTAAGTTGGACGCTTCACTAGCTCAGTCTTCCGCTATGTGGGATCTTCCAAGAGGAAGATCTCAAGCTCCTTGTTTTTCTTCAGCTTCTCGCCATGGTACAGCTTTAAACGATGTCCATTAACTTTGATAAGTTCAGAGCTTGAAGGATGGCTTAGGTGATAGACTCTGTACGATTCGGCCTTCTCTACTCTGTATGGACCTTCCCATCTTGATCTCAACTTGCCTGGCATGAGCCTCAGTCGAGATTTGTAAAGGAGGACTAAGTCTCCAGGTTGGAACTCTTTCCTCTTGATGTGCTGATCATGTACAACCTTCATCTTCTCCTTGTATAGTCTTGAGTTCTCATAAGCTTCTAGGCGAAGGCTCTCCAGTTCCTGCAGTTGCAACTTCCTTTCAGCTCTGGCTTTTTCAATTCCCATGTTGCATTCCTTTACTGCCCAGAAGGCTTTGTGCTCTACTTCAACAGGGAGATGACAAGCTTTTCCATAAACTAAGCGGAAAGGACTCATTCCAATGGGTGTTTTGTATGCTGTTCTGTATGCCCAGAGTGCATCTTGTAGCCTGGTGCTCCAGTCTCTTCTATGAGGTTTGACTATCTTCTGCAAGATACGCTTTATCTCTCTATTTGACACCTCGGCTTGCCCATTAGTCTGAGGATGGTAAGCTGTTGCAACTTTATGAATTATCCCATGCTTCTTCATTAGTCCTGTTAGTCTCCTGTTACAAAAATGGGTGCCTTGATCGCTCACGATTGCTCGTGGTGATCCAAAGCGACAAATAATATGGTTTCTCACAAAGGAAACAACAGTGTTAGCATCATCATTGCGGGTAGGAATTGCTTCCACCCATTTGGAAACGTAATCTACAGCTAACAATATATAGAAATAACCATTAGAATTTGGAAATGGACCCATGAAGTCAATGCCCCAAACATTAAAAATTTCACAGAAAAGCATAATCTGTTGAGGCATCTCATCCCTCCTGGATATATTACCAAATTTCTGGCATGGAAAACAAGATCTACAAAATTCAGCAGCGTTCTTAAAAAGAGTAGGCCACCAGAATCCACAGTCTAAGATTTTTCTAGCAGTTCTTTGAGGGCCAAAATGTCCTCCACTCTCAGATGAGTGACAGGCCTCTAAGATGGACTAGAATTCTGATTGAGGCACACACTGTCTAATTACCTGGTCAGTGCCACATCTCCATAAATATGGGTCATCCCATATATAATATTTAGACTCGCTTTTCAGCTTGTCTCTTTGATGCTTAGAAAAGTTTGGAGGAAAAGTGCGGCTAAGTAGATAATTAGCTACAGGTGCATACCAAGGGACTATCTCAGATACTGTTTGCAGGTTATCAAATGGGAAATTATCAGCTATAGGAGTGGAGTCATCTGTAATATGTTCAAGGCGATTCAAGTGGTCTGCCACTAAATTTTGGTTACCACTCCTGTCCTTAATTTCCAAATCAAATTCTTGTAATAGCAGTATCCAACGTATAAGCCTTGGTTTGGACTCCTTTTTAGCTAATAAATACTTTAGAGCTGCATGGTCTGAATACACTACTACTTTAGTACCAAGTAAATAGGCTCGGAATTTATCCAGAGCAAAAACAATAGCAAAAAGCTCTTTCTCAGTAGTAGTGTAATTCGACTGAGTGGCATCTAAAGTTTTAGACGCGTAAGCAATAACAAAAGGATCCTTACCTTCACGCTGAGCCAGTGCTGCTCCTACGGCATGGTTGGAAGCATCACACATTATTTCAAATGGTTGGCTCCAATCTGGTTCTCTCACAATTGGAGCTTGAGTCAGGGCGGTTTTCAGCTTATCAAACGCTTGTTTGCAATTTTCATTGAACTCGAACTCAATATCTTTCTGTAATAGCCTGGATAAGGGAAGTTCTACCTTACTGAAGTCCTTAATGAACCTCTTGTAAAAACCTGCATAGCCAAAGAACGAACGGACTTCCCTCACAGAAGAGGGGTAAGGTAAACTAGAAATAACATTCACCTTTGCTGGATCTACAGAAATGCCAGTATTAGACACAACATGTCCTAGTACAATCCCTTGTTTAACCATAAAGTGACATTTTTCAAAATTTAATACCAGGTTTGTATTGACACATCTATCTAATACTCTAGATAATCCATCTAAGCAAAGGCTAAAGGAATCGCCGTATACACTAAAATCATCCATAAAAACCTCCATACAGTCCTCAATAAGATCAAAGAAAAGACTCATCATGCACTTTTGGAAAGTAGCTGGTGCATTGCACAAGCCAAAGGGCATTCTCTTGTAAGCATAAGTCCCAAAAGAACATGTAAAAAGTGGTCTTTTCCTGATCCTCAGGAGCTATATGAATCTGGAAATAACCTATGTAACCATCTAGAAAACAATAATGCGATTTACCTGACAGGCGATCCGGCATTTGATCAATGAATGGAAGAGGATAGTGATCCTTACGGGTTGCTTGGTTGAGGTGTCTATAGTCAATGTAGACCCTCCAGGCGTTCTGAACTCTGGTTGTCAGGAGCTCTCCATGCTCATTCTTCACTGCAGTGACTCCAAAATTCTTTGGCACCACTTGTACTGCACTTACCCATTCACTGTCTGAGATGGGATAGATGATATCTGCCTCTAGTAGTCTGGTCACTTCCTTTTTGACAACCTCTAGGATAGTGGGGTTCAGTCTTCTCTGGGGTTGACGGACAGGTCTTGCTCCCTCTTCTAAAAATATCCTATGCTCACAGACTTGGGGATTGATGCCTACTATGTCTGCCAAACTCCAACCAATTGCCTTCTTATGCCTCCTCAGCACACCAAGTAGCTGCTCTTCCTGTTGAGAAGTGAGTTCCCTTGCAATGACCGAAAACTTCTGCCCGTCTTCAAGGTAAGCATATTTGAGGTGTGGAGGAAGGGGTTTTAATTCTAACTTCTGATCATGTTCAGGTTCTGGGTTGTCTGGAGCTGGTAACAGTGGTAAGGCACTGTCATTGTCCTCTGAGAATGTCCCCACACTTGGGCCTTGTCCTGTGTGCTTCTCTTCAAATTCCTCTTGGTGGACTTCAGCCACGGTTTCATCTATAATGTCACACTTGAGGATAGAGTGATCCTCCAGAGGATGCTTCATAACTCCATTCAGATTGAAGATCAGTACTCGGCCATCTATTTCAAAAGAGTATGTTCCTGAAAAAGCATCTAATTTAAACTTTGAGGTCTTCAGGAATGGTCTTCCGAGTAGGATTGATGATGGCTTATCTGAGGCATTCTGGGGCATCTCCAGGATGTAAAAATCAGTGGGAAATGTGAGCCTCTTAATGCCCACTAATACATCTTCAGCAACTCCAACCACTGTAATAATGCTTTTATCTGCTAACACGAAACGAGCTGCCGACCTTTTTAAGGGAGGGAGCCTCAAAACATCATATATAGACAAAGGCATTATACTCACACATGCTCCTAAATCACACATGCAGTCAGAAATTATCACACCACCAATAGTACAATTAACTATACAAGGACTTGGGTCACTACAGTTTTTAGGTAAACCTCCCATTAAAGCAGATATGGAACTACCTAAAGGAATAGTTTCTAATTCATTAATTTTGTCTTTATGTATACATAAATCTTTTAGAAACTTTGCATACTTTGGTACCTGTTGAATAACATCAAATAGAGGAACAGTTACCTCAACCTTTTTGAATATCTCTACCATTTTTGGATCAGGTTCCAGCTGCTTCCTAGGCTTCCTTGCAAGTTGTAGAAATGGAACAGGAGTGGTGTCTTCTGCAGTGTCTGCGCCTTTTGATGCTTCCTCTTGTGATTGCACTTCTTCTTCTTCAGCCATGTCCTGTATGTCTTCTTCCTCTTCAACATCTTCTATTTCCACTACCTCTTCAGCTGAGGCGTGTTCTGGTGAGCTTGGCTCCTCCTGGTTCCTCTCCTGCAGTGTGGTTCTGGACCTTAGGGTGATGACATTAATACCACCCTTGGGATTGGGTAACGGTTCAGAGGGAATTCCACTAGAGCTCAAAGATTGGTTATTAGAGTTGTTCATTGATCCAATCTGGAAGACAAGAGCCTGTAAAGTAGCGTTCAGACCATTTAGAGTGGCATTAATGTTATTTTCCATGGTCTGCTGTCTCCGATCAATAGATTGTAGTAAGTCATCATTGGCAGATGAAGAAGGATAGGTAATTTGAGAGGTCTGCTGTTTGGTATTCTGTGGTCCTTGGGATTGCCTCAGGTGAGGTGCTCTGTAAGGCTGGTACTGGTTCTGCTGCCTGTTGTTGTTGTTATTCCACCTCTGATTCCCCTGATTATCTCTGCCTCCTCTATTGTTGTTGTTGTCCCTCCAATTCTGGTTAGAATTGTCCTGCCATCCATGGCTGTAGTTGCCACCTTGATTGTTCCCTTGGTTGGGGCAGTCATAGAAGTTATGAGTGGCTGCCACGGTGTTGTCTTCCTGCTGGAGTTGCGGACATTCGTCAGTATAATGGCTGTAATCAGCACAGATTTTGCAAACTCTTTGTGGGACTAACTGTTTGTTTTGCTGTGGTGGAGAAGGTTGAGCTTGCTGAACTTGTTGTTAATTCAATTGCATCTGCTTCAGCAAGTTGGTCATTTCACAGATACTCTGAGTTAAAGTAGCAGTCTCTCTGCTAGAGGATACTTCTGCAACAGCTTTTACATGGCCTTGTTTCTGCCTGTGATTCCTAGTAGATTCAGCTAAGTCACTGATCAATTGCCATGCCTCATCAGTGGTCTTGTACTTTTTCATAGACCCATTGCTAGCACTTTCCAATGTGGTCTTGTCTTGGGGCCTCATACCTTGTGTGACATAACCGAGTAACACTATCTTGTCAATCATATAGTGGGGGCAAGCTTCCAGAAGATTATTGAAGCACTCCCAGTACTCATAGAGAGTTTCAGAATCATCCTGAACAATCATGGAAATATCTTTCCTCAGTTTATCAGTAACTTCAGCTGGAAAGAACTTTTCCAAGAATTCTCTTCTCAGTGTATCCCAGTTGGATACAATTCCTGCTGGTTGAGTGTAGTACCACTCTCTTGCCTTCCCCTCAAGAGAAAATGGGAAAGCTTTCAGCAAAATTGAAGTTTCATCTGCACCATCACGCCTGACAGTAGAACAGGCTGCCTGAAAATCTCTCAGGTGCTTGATAGGCTCTTGAGCAGGTAAGCCATGAAACTTGGGCATCAAATTGAGCAGTGCGGTCTTTATTTCAAAGTCTATAGCCACCGCTGGGTGATGCGCTTGAAATGGTTGCACTGTAAAATCAGGGGCTCCAGCCTCCTGGATAGTAACTCTCCTGGCTGCTACCATGTTACCTGCACGTAAAACAACCAAATCAGTAGAACGGGGGCTGGTTTCTTTCTCAAGTGACGTTTCAGATCCGCCCTCAGAGAGGACTAACCAACACCGAGCTTGCCTTATTCGTGAAATAGTTCTTTCAATCTCAGGATCGAATACTAGCAAGCTTAGGTCAGGAAGCGAACGCGTCATCCAACGAAAGAAACAAGCAGCTCATAGTAGTAAAATAAAATAAAATGCAAATAAATAAAATCCAATCAATAACTTTAGCACTCTATTGCAACTCCCTGTCAATGGCACCAAAAATTGATGTTGGCGGAAATTGGCGAGTTAAGAATGATTATAAAATATGCGTTGCAAGTATAGTTCTCAACCAACCAGAAATCCGCTTATCAATTTAGAAGGGTGTCACAGAAATTAAAATTAAAATACTGGGAGTATGGATCCCAGGTTGTCTCCCAACGAGTTACAGAAAAGTGTGCTATTTTATTAATCAGATGTTTTCAAAAAGGTTTGAGTTGAATGGAAGAAAATTAAATTAGAGAATTTATATAAATTTAAATAAAAGCCTTGACTGAGAGTTGATTAGTTGGAAGCCCTATTCTTGTTGGAGTACTCTCAAGATTAATTGACAATTGAGGGTTATTATGTTTAGTTATCCCTCACTAAGTAAAGGAAAGTTAAACAAGTTGGAATGCTGTTTCTATCCACAAGTTCCAATCCACTCTTGGGAGGATTGGTGTTAGTGACTAGAGAGCAATCCAACAATAAACCCAATTACAATCTTTCTCTTGAGCATCCCAACTCAAGAGTTCCTTTCAATCAACTCCCCATCAAGTTAGGGAACTACTCGCTCATTGTAATTGTAAAATTCATAACATAAGAAAGGGAATTAAAGAAAGACAAGATAATAATGATCAAAAGATTAATTAAAAATAAAAGTAACTCTTGTATTCTGAATAGATGCTAAAATAATCCAATAGTAAAATTAAGTAAATTAAGGAACATGGAAGAGTAAGAGACAAGTAAAGAGAACGAACTAGAATGTCGAAGTCTTGATGAGGCAATAACTCTTCTCAGTATCCCAATGCAAAAACAATGAAAATAGCAAATCCTAAAAACTATGAATGTGTAGAGAGAAAACCTAGCGGAGAGGAAAACTAGATCTAAAAACTAAAACTATGCGGAATGAATGTTATTTTTGGTTTCTGCATGTTCTCTGGCTCTAGTCTGCTTTTTTGGGCCGAAAACTGGGTCAAAATAAGGCCCGAAATCGCCCCCAGTGATTCTGCAGATTATGTAGATCGCGCATGTCACGCAGACGCGTCATTCAGGCGGACGCGTCATTCGGCGTTTCGCTTTGCCATGCGGTCGCGTCGTCCACGCCTCCGCGTCACTTGTGCAGTTTTCAATTTGCGCAGCCGCGCCATCCATGCGGCCGCGTCATTGTGATTTCCTCTCTTCTGCGCAGTCGCGTCATCCATGCGGCCGCGTCGCTTCTCGCTGGTCATCTCCTCAATTTCTTGTGTTCCTTCCATTTTTTGCAAGCTTCCTTTCCAATCTCCAACTCATTCATGCCCTATAAGCCTGAAACACTTAACACACACATCACGGCATCGAATGTAATAAAGGAGAAATAAAATACATAATTAAAAGTCTCTAGGAAGCAAGTTTTCAATCATGCAATAATTTTAGGAAGGAATTATAAATGCATGCTTATTTAATAAATAAGTGGGTAAAGATCATGATAAAACCACATAATTAAACACAATATAAACTATAAAATAGTGGTTTATCAGCCACCCGTCATGGGTCCCTTCCTTTCAACCTCAACTCAATTAAAACCAACATTTCAAATCAACATTTCCAAATCTTTCATTTAGGACCATTCCTTATCTATTTAAATCAAAGGAAACTAAAAATCACGGATTCAATCCGTTTCACCAAAAATCCAGAAATCAACCAATCAAATAACAAACACAACATATCAATCTCAACAGAAAATCGTTTACATCACAGGCATTTATCCATTTGTATTAATCTGCTAAACTTATCAGGTATTCAAAGCCCAAAGCGTTTTTGTTTAAAGCAAACCCCTACTCGGACCATCTGGTTCGGTTTTAAGTCTAATACTATGCTCGACATTCCCAGTCTTATTGTAAAGGTGGTATTATAAAATCATGCATTGTCCTTTAAGCCTGATTATTGCAATTACATCAATCTTACTGTCACAATCGGCCCGCATCCTGACTCCCTCCTTATTGGCAATTTCTTAATACATGCCCTGGCAACCCGCACTTGTAACATACATCTAACCCCATCGGCACGGCCTATTTGGGTGATGACTTCCACATCTCTGACAGCTCGAAACATCTGAAGCAGCCGCTGTCTGTCTACCCTTACCGTTCCCTTGGGACTCCTCATTCGTTGTAAAGTTATTCCGTCCTTGGGGAAAGTATTGTGTGTATCCTCTCTCCTTAAACTCTCGACCCCTTGGTGCGAATCCTTGGTTGTGCTCCCTATGACTTCCTTTCTCTGCAGCCACATTTTTCACACACTCTTCAGCAACTCTGCTCTTATTCACCAAGTCTGAGAAAGTTCGGATATCCATTGGTCCCACTGAACTTAAGATATCGCTTCAGAGCCCTCCTTCATACTTAATGCACTTTCATTCCTCGAAGTCTCCCGGAGCTCCCTAACATATGTGAGAAAACTTGAATAGCTCCTCAAATTTGTCTGTATACTCAGATACGGACATAGCACCCTACTTCAGTTGCAGTAACTCAAATTCCTTGGCCGTCCTGGCAAAATTTGGAAAGTACTTTTTATAAAATTCCACCTGGAAGGTATCCCAGGTAATAGGGTTATCACTCTGCTGTAGGAGACGTCGGGCTCCCTACCACCAATGCAATGCTTCGCCAGTGAGCTGTTAGGTAGCAAACTCAACACACTGCTCTTTGGGCACTAACTGCATTTGCAGTGCTTGCTCCATGGCCTGAAACCAAGTATCGGCTTTAGTAGGATTGGTGGTTCCCTTGAACTTAGGTGGATTAACCTTTAAGAAGGTTGCCAGTGTCATCAGGCCCAGAGCTCCACTTCCGCCATTGCCATTATTGTTTATCTGTTTCCCAAAAGCCTCCGCAGTGGTCTGCATAGCAGTAGCCATGTTCTCCAACACCGCAATAAAGTTTACCGGGTTATTCGGGTTGGTTTCCGGTCCCTGAGTACTAGTACGACCTCTCTTAGGTAGCGTTTGGTGGAGAGACAGAGACAGAAAGACCGAAACTGAGAGACAGAGACTAAGAGACAGTGATTGAAATAAATCTCAGTATTCTGTTTGGTGCAAAATGGGAGACAGGAATTGAAACAAGAATGAAATTCTAATTTAATTTGCACAAAGGGTAAAATTGGAATTAATTAATTGAAATGAAAGTATTTTAGGTATAAAATGTTATTAAAGTTTCAGTCTCTATCTCTAAAAATTTCAGTCCCTTATGTCCCTACTTTTTGGAGGTACTGAAATACTGAAATTTTAGAGACAGAGACAGAAATTTTAGTACCAGTCTCTGAACTAACAAACACGATACTGAATCTCAGTCTCTCAGTCTCTGTCTCAGTACCTCAAAACAAACGCTACCTTACGGCCTCGACCGCGTCCACGAGGCGCCATCTGGTTCCTATACACACCAAACAATCGATATCAAGTTGATCAGTCTCAATATCGGAAGTCTAGTGCTTCAAAGTACCAAAGGTACACTCATGAACTTCATGCTAGACGTATTAGTTGGATACCCTAACTAGTACAGGCATAGACTTAGAGTATGCATTGAAGCATAAACAGTTCCATCCCTCAGGCTCACAAGGATGAACTGCTCTGATACCATAATCTAACACCCTAATATTCAAATTCTTATGCTCAAGTCATAAGTCAATGATAATAAGGTAGTACGACTCTCAAGGGGGATTTTTAATACATAATTTATAAGTATAATTAAAATGAGTATAAATTGAGAAGCCTGAAAAGAGTAAAAATAAAATCGCGAAGTCGTAACACTCACGTATTGACAAAAAGAAGGTAAAGCTTGAACTGAGACGATATAAAGATAATGCCATCGAGATGAATAAGATAAAACAAAATATAGATAGGTAACATAAATATTTAGCCACTAGTCAAGACCCGTGAAGTTTAGGGCATCTAGGGTACAGTATAAAAGCAGTTTGACAACCATATCTCCTAATCTCTCCCAAAAGATGCACAAGGGCCTTTATAGGCAAGTTTTCCAAAGGATTAAATACATATTATGAGTTCTTTAAAAACAAAAGCGGAGAGAATCTAAGCAAAATGTAAATAAGAGATCTTAAAGGTCTTTGCCGTCTTTCAGACAAATCACCTTCACTGCTGAGCACCTGGACCTGCATCTGAAAAACAAGAGATATATACAGAAGGAGAACCCCCAACCCATGGGTTCCCAATACGGTAAAAGTGCCAAATAAATACAATGCATTATAATAAAAGCTCACTAAGCATCCTAAACTTCCTTTCACCAAATATTCATTCTATGTCCTCGTTAATCCATAAATAGGTAACTGTCATAAGGGAATGCTAAATCTAATTTATCTTCCTCTTGCTTCCCAACTTTCTAACTCTCCAACGAATCAGAATCAGGATCATAAACAAAACCACCACCAGTTATTCTGTCTCAGCAATTCTATATCAATACTTCATATCCTCACCTGGAGCAAGTGAAATCACTTCATTGCGTCTACCCAGGGAGCTCAAATTACCTCATTCAATAATCATCATTTTAAATTAATCATATCATTACTCCATCTTAACAAGAACATCCCTCAGCGTAAACCGACATCAGCTTGAGGAACCTCTCAGTTGTACAAACACAAGCAATACATGCAAGTAATACACAATAAGGTACAAGTAGAACAAGTAGCACATAATCAGGTAACATAGCATATATGATATAGCAATCCAAAGCAAATAGGCAAACCAAAACAATTCAAACATATGCAAATGATGTATGCCTGCCCTATGGCTGATGATATCATCTGTCAGTTATATAGCCAACCCGACACGTCTTGGTAGCTAACCATGGACAGAAACAGCCATCGCGGAGCAAGTAGGTTTGAGCTACAACCCCCTTGCTACTACCCGCTCAACCTAGAGCCAGTGGAATAACCACTACTGTGGCTACTACCCAGGAAGGTGTTTAAAAGCTCAACCTGGAGCGAGTGGAATCACCACTACTGCCGCTACTACCCAGGCGTCACAATCTCTGACCTGGAGCAAGTGGGACGAACCACAACCCTTGCTATGGCCCAGGATCTCAAAACATACATTCATTCATTTTAAAATCAATCATCATTGTTATCAAATCTCAAACATTAACATGGAGCAAGCGGAACGAACCACAACCCCTTGCTACTGCACAGGATCTCAAAACATACATTCATTCATTTTAAAATCAATCATCATTGTTATCAAATCTCAAACATTAACATGGAGCAAGCGGAACGAACCACAACCCCTTGCTACTGCACAAGATCTCAAAACATACATTCATTCAGTTTAAAATCAATCATCATTGTTATCAAATCTCAAAAATTAACTGGAGCACGCGGAACGAACCACAACCCTTGCTACTACCCAAGTATCACAATCTCTGACCTGGAGCAAGTGGGACGAACCACAACTCTTGCTACTACCCAGGTATCACAGACATACATTCATTCAAAACTCCATAATTAAACTCATTTATCATAATTCTCCTTCCCCATCTCATACCCGGAGCAATTGGACAATGCCACTGCCTACTACCCGGGCACAGTCTCTCTGTTGTGCCTTATTACCATTAGAGGGAATCCGTGCCCTGTCACAGTTAGAGGGTATTTGTGCCCTGTCACCATTAGAGGGTATCAGTGCCCTATCACCTTTACAACCAGAGAGAAAACACAAGCATATTCACATTCAACATTTTCCAGCATTATTCATTTACCACATTCATTCATTAATCATATATGCATCTCCGGCATACTCGTCACATGTTCAAGCTTCCTCAATCAATCATAATCATTTAATCATTATTCATATACGTATACATACTCAGCCATAATTCAATTCTTATCGTAGCCATCCTGCTTATAACATACACAACACTTTCACCATCATCCTCAGCAACTCATACAATCATCATTCCTTATCATTCATAATTGATTCTCACTTTACTTCATCCACAAGTTACTACATGTCTTAGCTTCTTTTCATTACTAGACATACTATAAAAATTTAGGACTCAAAGGATGAAAATAAAGGCTTAGAAGTCTGAAATTTGGCTTTAAAAACTCAAAAATCAATTTTTTGCTGAGAACGGGGTCACGCGTGCGTGTCGCCCACGCACACGCTTGGGAAGCAGAGAAGAGCATGTGACGTGTAAGCATCGCCTATGCCCATGCGTGGGAAGTAGAGAGGTAGGGTGATGCGTGCGCGTCAGCCACACATATGCGTGGATAAGTTTTGTGCTCCTCGCACAAAACCGGCACGCTACCATCACAACTCTCTGGAATTTATACCACGCACCTGCATCAATACAGCGACGCGTACGTGTCGGCCAGGCGCGTGTGTGAGAGAGTAAAAATTGTGAGTGATGCGTGTGCGTCGGCCATGCACGCGCGTTAGAGTACGTTTTACCAAAAATTTTACTAAGTTTAAAAAGCTGCAGGATTACATTTTTAAACCCCAAACTTCCCACGGGCACAACTTTTTCGTTTCAAATCATTTTCCACCCGTTCTTCGAACGGCATAAACATTTATGATCTAATTTTATTTCTAGATAAGTTTGATACAAATCGAGGATCCGAAGACCAAGATATGCTCTGTTAAAGTAGACCAAAATCACAACTTTGATAAAAACAAACAAAAACTAAGTTTTCAACGCAAACCTTTTTCAAACCTTTTCAAAACCAACCAAAACTTACCAAAATCAACCTCAAGCCTCTTCAACTCATATTTTCAACATTTTCATTTAATTTACAGTCCACCAATCCACCATTTTGACCAATCTCAATCAAATAACTCAATTTTAAACAAAATACCATATCATATATTTCATTCCACATCTCAAGTTCCAACAATATCAATTCCATCAGCTCCCAATACATATAAATTCATATCATCATATACAACTCACATGCATCATCAAGAAAGACATCAATTCCCCCCTCAAAACTAATAACCACATAATCCATGCAATCCATTGTAACCAAATAACATCAATCACAATTCCATTCAATCTCATATGACATCACACAATACACACATCACTTACCTTCCTTACCTCTTTCTGGCCTCCGACCCAAGATTCACAGCCTCCGGCCCAAATTCACAATTTAAATGTATATTCCACAAACTAATATTCATTATCCAATTCATCGAATTCTCAACACACCAAACATACAAATTCACACAATTCTCAACCCAATCATTAATTTACATTACATATCAACTATACATATTAGTACCAACCATTTACACAATCCAAACTTAATCCTAGGGGCATCTAACCTAGGAATTCTCATCACACCACACGGTACTTAATGAAACTTAAACCGTACCTCTTGGAGCCAAACCAATTAAGCCTCTTCTTTGGAAGTCTCCACCAAACTTAGCTCCAAGCCTTACCAAAGCTCCACAAGCAAAACCAACCTCCCAATTATGCACCAAAATCAACCAATACTCTAACATAACCAATTTCACACTTACAATCAACCTAGGGTTCATGCAAATGATAAATCACAAGTGTTGGAGGGTTTTTTACCTTAACCCACTGAAGTTTGTGATGAATATCACCCATGACTCATACTAGAGCACTCCTAAACAACCAAAATCATAAAATTACTCAACACCCATAACCAAACTCGAATTTAAGGAGGAAAACAATAACTGGGCAGAGGACAGTGAAATACTCACCACAAAACTTAGATTGAATTGTAGAAGTTGAGAAGAGCGACGCGTGGCCACAAAAGGCTCATCAATCGGAGCTCCGTAGCTCAAGTTATGGAGATTTGAATATCAAAGAGAGTTAGGGTTTTAATTTTCCTTTTGTCTCTTCTCTCTCACCGTGGACACATGAATGGGGGGAAGAAGTGATGCTGAAATGGCTTAATAAGGCTATATATATGTTGGGTCTTGGGCCCACTTGGGCCCGGTTCACTTGGTTTAATCCGTTGGCCCAATATTTGGGCCAAAACCTTTAAGATTAAAGTTTTAAATCGTATTTTAAATATTTCTATCTTTCCAAATTATAAATTCTTATTTTCTTAAAATTAT
Source organism: Arachis ipaensis (assembly GCF_059453495.1). Taxonomy (NCBI): domain Eukaryota; kingdom Viridiplantae; phylum Streptophyta; class Magnoliopsida; order Fabales; family Fabaceae; genus Arachis; species Arachis ipaensis. Next base: position 40,635,201 of record NC_142442.1, read on the forward strand.
TCACTTCTAATTAATTTTCTCAGCCACAGTATTGGACAGATCACAGCCGGTACTGCCGGTCAAATTTTCAGTGCGTATTTTTATTCAAAAAACTATGTTTTTCGACTCAGAAAAATTCACTGAGTCCAAATATCATATTTAAATCATCAAATTCCAATTGCTAAATTTTCTAACCATATTCACTCCTATTTAATTTATTATTTAATTATTTACAGTTTGATCGTGTTTTATAGTTATAAAATACCATTTAGCAGCGGTTATACCAGCGGTTACTATTAACCGCTGCTAAAGGTTTAGCCGCACACTATCTTCTAGCGGGTTATCAACCGCTGCTATCCGTTCGACAGCAATTAAAAACCGCTGCTAATCGACTGCACAATCGTTGCTATTTGCCGGATGTGGTGTAGCATAAACTAAAAATTTTTAACAAGTGGTATCAGAGTCATCTATTATTGAATTATTAAAAGAATTAATTTTATTATTTTGGTAATTGAATCATTGTTTTGTGATTAAAAAAATCATATCTTTTTGTTTATATTCACATTTTAAATTTTAGTTTAATCCTTATTAGTGATGACTATATGGCCAAAGTGATGTATTTATATATGTGCATCATTCACGTTTTATATATTCAATCATATAAAATCATTGGTTCTTTGTTGGTTCTGGTTATCCGGATAAGGATTAGTATTGCTTAATCAACGTTCGATACATACATATTTGCAGCTTTTTAAAAAAAAGAAAAAGAAAAAAAAGGCCGTTGCTCTTGTATGCTTTACATAGGAGAATACATAATGTGGTTTGCATTGATTATAAAGCTTTGGCATATTTCTTGTGTTATAACAGTCAATCTCTGTATAGTATGTTGATTCCTTTTGTGGTATGATTTTTCTTTGGATCGATAAGCATTTTAGTTTTATTACATAAAAAACTAGTAATAATTTAAATTATATTATATTTATATATTTTATAAAATTTAATTTTAAAATAAATTAATTAAATATAACGTTGTTAAAGTAATTTTTTTGTGAAAATTGATTTATATTAGAACACTAAAAATATTGTGATATATAATTTATACGAATATTGGTAGGACAAAAGGAATATCTATATTTGACAGAGTTCCATATGCATATCATTGATATTTATATATTTGAGTAGTTAATTAAGAATAAATCAATGATTATTATTTATGCGAATAATAATTAGTCTAAAGTAATTTTTTTTGTTTGGCCAAATAATAAATATTGAACCTTGTGTTTATTTTCTATTTAATTATGCAACCACTAATTGGTCCAAAGAAAGATTGGAATTTTTCCAATTGATAGAAAATATATATGGTAATAAATTGGTATAATTCTCAAATTTTCATGTGAACAATGAGTCGATCGAAAGATAAGTTTATTGTTTGATAGAATTTTGTTGAGAAAATTTGGTAAACTACACTAAATAAATTCATGTGTACGTAATTTATGCGAGTATGGATTGATGCAAAGGAAGTTCTATACTTAGCTAAATTACCTGCACATTTGTGGTGATTAACATGTAATACCTATCTGGTTCTATGTGAACAATATGTTTATCCAAAGATAAACTTATTGTTTGAGATGATTTATTATCAATGTTTGATTATATTAAAAATATCACTTATAAATTAATATTTCTGTCCAAAGACTAAATATTAATGTTGTACTAGGTATTTATGATAGGGCCACCATTATATGAATTTTATTCATATGATATGTAACTTGTGTGAATATATTATTTTACTTTAAAGTTATATCTGTCAATGTTAATCTATTTTAAAATAGACTTTTTTAATTAAAAAAAAGAAAAAATTTTTGTTATTAGTAACTTGTATTTTATCAAATTAATTATTTTCTCATATGGTATTTTGAGATAAATGCGGTTGATGATTTATATCAGTTCAATGGGAGTACGCATATTTTAACTATTCTTGTATGTTAGCGGCATACAGAATTGTAAATAAAGTTATATATTCAACTCTAAAGGAGACAATTAGGTAACGTTTGGTGGAGAGACAAAGATGGAAAGACTGAGACTGAGAGACAGAGACTAAGAGACAGAGATTGAAATAAATCTCAATATTCTATTTGGTGCAAAGTAGGAGACAGAACTTTAAACAAGAATGAAATTCTAATATTTGCACAAAGGGTAAAATTAAAATTAATTAATTGAAATGAGGATATTTTAGGTATAAAATGTTATTAAAATTTCAGTCTCCATCTCTAAAAATTTTAGTCCCTTGTGTCCTTATTTTTTGGAGGTACTGAAATACTGAAATTTTGGAGACAGAGACAGAAATTTTAGTACCAGTCTCTGAATCAACAAATATGATACTCAGTCTCAGTCTCCTAGTCTTTATCTCAGTACCTCAAAACAAACACTACCTTATAGTCTCATTAGGTGCCTCAAGAAAGTTATAAAGCTCAAAATGTATAAGATTTATTATGCTTCAACAGTAGTCTGATGGATAACAAATTTGTACACTTATAGTTATTGTGTACTTTATTAGTATCTTAGACAAATATTTGAGTTAGTTAAGAATGAATCACTAAATAATAAACAAACAAATTTTGTTATGGAAAAACATTATATGTTCACATATATGAAGTCAAAAAATAAAGTTAGAGATCATTTGGTATTCAGATTTTGATTTTATTAGATGTCTAAGTCATTTTGATCCATTGCAGATATATTCATATGTTCATTGAAAGACTTCTTTAGAAAAGTATTGAGAAGACACTTATTACTCTTTTTACTAAAGCACTTGAATATAAAACATTTTTAAGGCATCCATTTCAGTGACTACAAATACTTGTCACAAATTATAAAAATAAATTTGAAAGACCATTTGAGTTATTTGGTGACAATGTGTTAGTAGTTTAATATTTTAATTTTTTTTTATTAAATAAGAGAGTTTAGAGTGTTTAAGTATCTTGTGAGTAACATAGCACAAGCTCCACAAATGCATGCATATTTAGTTAGTATGAAACAAACACCCAAGGTCTTTCATGTGGATACTATTCATATGGGTGTCATATCATTTTATGATATATTATTTCAGGGAGAGTGTGAATTTGGATGCTCATATGGTTTAAACAAATTTATGAATATAGATATTTCTGTAGAAATAAATTATTTGATTTTATTTTCATTCTAACTCATGATCTCATAAAGTTTATTAAAGTTGGACCGGTTGAAAATAGGCATGCATGAGATCATTTCGCATATAATTTCTGAATTTTCTCATCCAAATTTGATCTATGTTGTTGAGTATCTTAGTATGGTGATCATCATTGTTTCGTCGCCACATTAATGTGATAAAAGCTGCGGTAATTTCATAATTGATATATGAGACGGACAAGTTGTTAAAGTAATAAGAGAAATAATATTTTGATGCACACATAAAGTTTATAAGATGTGATTATCTCAGGAAAATATATATGTATATCCTAAGTGAGAGATTGTTAGAAAATTATTATTTTCTAATCTATTTACACTACAAGAAAAACGATGAGTACCGTCGGATTTAGCGTCTGATGTTAGCGACGAGTTTGCCGTTGGATTTACTGTAAGATTTGGCTATAAATTCATAACCGTCAAATACTATTGTTAGAATTGATGTTCTGACGGTAACGTCGACGGTAATATTTGGCAGGAAAGAAAGAAATTATGACACATCCCACTACTATCCGATTTATCGGCAGGTAAATCCGATGGTAATCTTGTTTAGTGAAACGCTGCATTTTGGGCACACAAAAAAATATAACCGTCAAATTTTTTCGACGGTAAATCTAACAATAATCATGCCCTAAATTATAGTGTGAACCTTTGTCTCCCTGATAAATCCACATTTCATAGTATTCATTTGCTTTAATTTGGTGGATTTTATTGACTTTTCCTACATTTATTCACTAAAATAGCATGGTTTTGTGAATTCTCCCTAAATTGTGCTTAAGAGTATAAACATATTTTTTAGGCCTTTAAATTGCTAGATTTAATTCACTTTAATTCCATTCGATGCCTTGATGTGTTTGATGAAGTGATTTCAGGTTTACTCCCCTATTTCGAATTTCCCCTTATCTTTCTTTATCACCACCCTCTCTCTCTCTCTCTCTCATAACTGCCACCACCTTCACCACCGGTTCTTTACCCCCCTCATGTTGCCGCCACTGCTGCTCCACCGTTCTGGGCGAACCAAAACCTCCACTGCCGGCCGCACTCAATTCTCCATGTGGAGTTGGGAAAGAAGAACCTCCACCGCGAACCAAGCATCTACCGCCACGATGTTCGCTGCTCTCTCCACCGAGGCGCGCTTCGGCAAGCCACTTCTATCGCTGCAACCTCCACCTCCACCGTTGCTCCACTCTTCTTGCTCTGAGGTTAGTTTTGAGATTTTGTCAATTTTCAATTTAATCTTCTCTATTTTAAATTCATTATGATTTAATTATATTTTAATTTTTCGTTAGTAATTTAGTTTAGTTAAACCACCTTTTTCTATTAGCTTAATTTAGAGTAAAATTAGAATTTTTTTTTATTAGGATTTCTCTTGGTTCACAGGTAATTAAATATGCTATTGTGATTCATGGGTTTGTAATTTGAATTTGTTTAGGGTTTATAATTTTGGTTGATTAATTTAGGTTAGATTCAATACATTATGTTTTGAATTGTTGAAGTGTTTGGAATTTATTAATTTTGTTATTTCCTGTGTTGATGACTGTTTTACTGAAAAATTGTTGTTGAGATTGTTTGCTAATTGTTTAATTTTAGTTTAATTTAGTTTAGGTTTGATTAGAATTTCAATTTCAATTTTGAATCTATTCCAAAGTTAGTTCAGGGTTAGTTTTCTAATCTCAGTAGATTTAGGTTGACTAAGTTAGGTTACATTCGATACATTAGGTCTTGAATTGTTAAAGTGTTTGGAATTGTCTATTTCTGTTAATTGCTACATTGATGACTATTTTGCTGAGCAATTATTGTTGAGTTTGTTTAATAATTTGATATTTGCAGACATGTCGACAGACAGAGGTACTGCGGGTCAGGCTGCTGGTCGTGGTTGTAGCCGTGGTCGGGGTAAAGGAAAGATTTCTTCTGGTACCCCCAAAACTTTTGAATCCTCTCCCTCTACTCTGACCATGCCAGTGACGCCACAGATTGTGGGTTTAGTGGATCAGTCATTCATCATGGTCCCTAACCCCAACTACGTGCCCCCATCCACGGCGACGCCACCTCCAGGGGTAGATGTCACAGCCCTGGATGCTAGCCACGGAAGTTAGGCAGTAGCTGATGCCCCTTCACCACCTCCTACCACACGGTTGCGCATTTGGTCTGATGGTAGCACGGGGTAAGTATCACGTTCAATGCTCATGTATTCTCTATTTATGGTTATCGCTGGTTTAGTTGATTTAAGTATTAATTGCTCGTTATTGTTTTCTAGTTTTAATGATTATGATTCCTATTAATGCTAAAAGTTCCTAAAACCGGATTCCTATTTAGTGGATTTAGGTTGATGTGGATTACTGGTTATTGTTTTCTAGTTTTAATGATTATGATTCCTATTAATGCTGAAAGTTCCTGAAACCTGATTCCCATTTAGTGGATTTAGGTTGATGTGGATTGCTGGTTATTATTTTCTAGTTTTAATGATTATGATTCCTGTTAATTACTGAAAGTTCCTAAAACCTAATTCCTGTTTAGTGAATTTAGATTGATTTGGGTTACTGGTTATTATTTTCTAGGTTTAATGATTATGATTCCTGTTAATGCTGAAAGTTTCTAAAATCTGATTCATATTTAGTGGATTTAGGATGATTTGGATTGTTGGTTATTGTTTTCTAGTTTTCATGCTTATGATTTTTAATTCCTGTTTTCTAGATTTAATGATTAGGGTTGATGCTTGCTTGTGAGTTATTGTTAGGTTTTTGTCGAACCCAAACACGTGTACTCAGGAGATGACGAATGTCATCAAGCTAATGTACGACAGCCCAACCCAACTACATGAAGATCCTTGTTGAGACCAGGAATCGTTGGTTTGAGAAATGGGCAGTGATTACTTTCATTGTTTCTGTTTTAAATATTTTTAGCTAGTTTATATCCTCTATCTTGTTTAACTAAATTCAAAGCTTCTTTGTTGCAGTTGCACTTCATTTGGGATGTTGAGCATGGCCTGGCCATCCGAAAGATATTTGGCCATAGGATGGGTTAGCAGCTCCAGTAGATGTTGGATGATGCTCGTCATGGATGGGATTGATAAACCCCAATTTTGTGGTTTATCTTGTGCTTAATTTAGGGGATTTTATCAACTTATCTCACATTTATTCAATGAAATAGCATGGTTTTGTAATTCTCCCTAAATTTGTTCTTAAGAGTGAAAACATGCATTTTAGGCCTTAAAATAGCTAAATTTAATTCACTTTAATTCTATTCGATCCCTTGATATATTGTTGAGTGATTTCAGATTTATAAGGCAAGTATTGGATGGAAGAAGTGAAGAGAAAAGCATGCAAAGTGGAAAATTCATGAAGAAATGAGCATTTGGAGGGTTCATGGCCACGCGCATGCATCATCCATGCGTATTCGTCAAGAGGAAATTCAAGCCACACACACGCGTCACCCACGCATACGCGTGAGGGGGAATTTGCCAACGACGCGCACGCGTCGTCCACGCGCACGCGTGACGCTAATTACATGACCTCAATAAAGTGAAGACACTGGGGGTGATTTTTAAGCTTTCCAGGCCCAAATCCAACTCATTTCTGAGGCTATTTGATGTAGAATTCAAGATGGGTCAAGCGGGGAGCAATTAGATTAGCTTAGGACCATGTAGAGTAGTTTTCTAGAGAGAAAATCTCCCTCTTCTCTCTAGAATTAGGGTTTTAGGTCAATTTCATCTTAGATTTAGGGTTTAATTCTTGCTTTCATCTACTTTTTCTTACAATTTATTGTTCTTTCATCCTAGCTCTTCTAGTTTTACTTGTCATTTCCTTTATTTTGTTGCTTTTATGTTGATGAACTCTTGTTGGATTTGGTTTTCATTTAATGCAATTTTATGTTTTCATGTTATTAATGTTTAATTGAGTTGTTATTCTTACTTTTCTTCCATTGGGTAGTTGTAGATTTTATTATTCTTGCAATTTTATGATGCTTTCCTTTTATGCCTTCCAAGTGTTTGACAAAATGCTTGGTTGGATGTAAGAGTAGTTTTTTTAGCATTCTTGGCTTGCAAAGAGAAATTAGGTGCTTGATAAACCTCAATTTTGTGGTTTATCTTGTGCTTGTTTTAGGGAATTTTATCACATTTTCCCATATTTATTCAATGAAATAGCTTGGTTTTGTAATTCTCTCTTAAATTGTGCTTAAGTGTAAAAACATGGTTTTTAGGCCCATAAATTGGTGATTTTAATTCACTTTAATCCCATTCGATGCCTTGATGTGTTTGTTGAGTGATTTCAGGTTCATAAGGCAAGTATTGGATAGAAGAAATGAAGAGAAAAACATACAAAGTGGAGAATGCATGAGGAAACAAGGATTTGGAGTACATCAACCCACGCGCACGCGCAGAAGACGCGCACGCGTGGAAATGAAGTTGCATGGCGAAACGTATGCGCACTTGACGCGTACGCATGGATAGGAAAAGTGCCAAGTAACGCGCACGCATGACCCACGTGTACGCATCGATACTCGCACGTGGCTCACTTAAAAGCAAAATGCTGGGGGCAATTTCTAAAGCTGCCCAGGCCCAAATCCAACTTGTTTCTGAGGGTATTTGATGCAGAATTGAAGAATGAGCAAGGGGGGAGCACTTAGTTAGTCATGATGAGCCTTTAGTTAGTTTTCTAGAGAGAGAAGCTCCATCTTCTCTCTAGAATTAGGTTAGAATTAGGTTAATTTCTCTTAGATCTTGATTTGATTACTTGTTTTCATCTTGTTTCTTCTACATTTTCATGCTCTAGTAGTGTAATTCCCTTAGTTTCTCTTGTTAAATTCTCATTTTGCTCTCTTTTATGTTGATGAACAATTGTTGGATCTTGATTTCTCTTAATGCAATTTTATGTTTCCATGTTTCTTTTATGTTCATCTTAATGGCTATTGTTGATTTCTTGCTTATGTTAGTTACGGATCTTGTTAATTCTTGCATTTGTGATGTTTACTTTTATTGCACTTTAAGTTTTTGATAGAATGTTTCCGTTAGTTATTGAGTAGTTCTCTTGACTCTTGGCCTAGGTGGTGCACGAATTGTGAATCACACTTTTCACAACTCGTACCACTGACCAGCAAGTGCACTGGGTCGTCCAAGTAATACCTCACGTGAGTAAGGGTCGAATCCCACGGAGATTGTTGGTTTGAAGCAATCTATGGTTATCTTGTAAATCTTAGTCAGGAAGTCAATTATGTTTATCAGTTGAATTGCAAATAAACAAGAGAGCATGGATTAAAGGTTACTTGTTATGCAGTAATGGAGAATATGTTGGAGTTTTGGAGATGCTTTGTTTTCTGAATCTCTGCTTTCCTCTGTCTTCTTGTTCACACACGCACGTCCTCCTATGGCAAGCTGTGTGTTGGTGGATCACCGTTGTCAATGGCTACTTTCCATCCTTCCAGTGAAAACTACGCTCACGCGCTCTGTCACAGCACGGCTAATCACCGGTTGGTTCTCGATCCGGTTGGAATAGAATCCCTTGATTCCTTTGCGTTTGTCACTAACGCCCATCCTTCAGGAGTTTGAAGCTCGTCACAGTCATTCAATCCTTGAATCCTACTCGGAATACCACAGACAAGGTTTAGACTTTCCGGATTCTCATGAATGCCGCCATCAATTCTAGCTTATACCACGAAGATTCTGATTAAGAGATCTAAGAGATACTCATTCAATCTGATATAGAACGGAGGTGGTTGTCAGGCACACGTTCATGGGTTGAGAATGGTGATGAGTGTCACGGATCATCACCTTCATCACAGTTAAGCGCGAATGAACATCTTAGATAGGAACAAGCGTGTTTGAATAGAAAACAGAAATACTTGCATTAATTCATCGAGACACAGCAGAGCTCCTCACCCCCAACAATGGAGTTTAGAGACTCATGCCATCAAAGAGTACAAAGTTCAGATCTAAAATGTCATGAGATGCAAAATAAGTCTCTAAAAGTTGTTTAAATACTAAACTAGTAGCCTAGGTTTACAAAAAATGAGTAAACTATGATGGATGATGCAGAGATCCACTTCTGGGGCCCACTTGGTGTGTGCTGGGGCTGAGATTTAAGCAGTTCACGTGCAGAGGCCATTTGTGGAGTTGAACGCCAGTTTTTGTGCCAGTTTGGGCGTTCAACTCCAGCTTTTGATCCTTTTCTGGCGCTGGACGCCAGAATTGGGCAGAGAACTGGCGTTGAACGCCAGTTTACGTCGTCTATCCTTGTGCAAAGTATGGATTATTATATATTTCTGGAAAGCCCTGGATGTCTACTTTCCAACGCAATTGGAAATATGCCATTTCGAGTTCTGTAGCTCCAGAAAATCCACTTTGAGTGCAGAGAGGTCAGAATCCAACAGCATCAGCAGTCCTTTTTCAGCCTGAATCAGATTTTTGCTCAGCTCCTTCAATTTCAGCCAGAAAAATACCTGAAATTACAGAAAAACACACAACTTATAGTAAAGTCCAGAAATATGAATTTTTCCTAAAAACTAATGAAAATAGACTAAAAACTAACTAGAACATACTCAAAACTATATGAAATTAACCCCAAAAAGCGTATAAAATATCCGCTCATCACAACACCAAACTTAAACTGTTGCTTGTCCTCAAGCAACTAGACAAATAAAATAGAAGACTAATAGGTTGAGAAGCAATAATATCTCAGAGTTTTTGAGTGAAGTTCTGATTCTAATTAGATGAGCGGGACTAGTAGCTTTTTGCTTCTGAACAGTTTTGGCATCTCACTTTATCCATTGAAGCTCAGAGTGATTGGCATCTATAGGAACTTAGAATTCAGATAGTGTTATTGATTCTCCTATTTCAGTGTGATGATTCTTGAACACAGCTATTTTATGAGTCTTGGCCGTGGCCCTAAGCACTTTGTTTTCCAGTATTACCACCAGATACATAAATGCCACAGACACATAATTGGGTGAACCTTTTCAGATTGTGGCTCAGTTTTGCTAAAGCCCCCAATTAGAGGTGTCCAGGGTTCTTAAGCACACTCTTCTTTTTGCTTTGGACCTTGACTTTAACCGCTCAGTCTCAAGTTCTCACTTGACACCTACACCCCACAAGCACATGGTTAGGGACAGCTTGGTTTAGCTGCTTAGACCAGGATTTTATTCCTTTAGGCCCTCCTATCCACTGATGCTCAAAGCCTTGGGATCCTTTTTATTTGCCCTTGCCTTTTGGTTTTAAGGGTTATTGGCTTTTTGCTCTTGCCTCTTGGTTTTAAGAGCTTTTGGCTTTTTCTGCTTGCTTTTTCTTTTTCTTTCTATTTTTTTTCGCCTATTTTATTATATATATATATATATATATATATATATATATATATATATATATATATATATATATTGCAAGCTTTGTTCTTTGCTGCTTTTTCTTGCTTCAAGAATCATTTTTATGATTTTTCAGATTATCAATAACATGTCTCATGTTCATCATTCTTTCAAGAGCCAACATATTTAACAGTCTTAAACAACAAATTCAAAAGACATATGCACTGTTCAAGCATTCATTCAGAAGACAGAAAGCATTGCCACCACATGTTACTAATTAGAATTTTTCTTATTAAAAACTCGAAATTTTATTGCCTCTTATTCAAAAGATCTACTATTTTATTCATGTTTTCTGATGATGAGAAAAATAGACTATAACTTAATTGGGGATAAAATCAAAATAGACACTAATTACTACTAATGATCATGTAATGAAGACACAAACATAGATAAGCACTTAACATAGAGAAAACGAAAAACAGAGAAAGTAAGAACAAGGAACGAGTCCACCTTAGTGATGATGGAATTTCCTTCTTGAGGAACCAATGATGTTCTTGAGCTCTTTTATGTCTCTTCCTTGCCTTTGTGGTTTGATTCCTAGTGATTTTTGGTATTTCTATCCTCAGTTGCTTCCAATAATTATGTGGAGGGAGGTGCATCCCCTGAGGTATCTCAGGGATCTCTTGATTTGCAGCCACATGTTCTACCACTGAGCTATAGATCCTTCACATAATTGTTTTACCACACCAAACTTAGAATGTTGCTCGCCCTCGAGCAAAAGAAGAAGGAATAGATGAAGAAGAAGATGTGGAAAAAAAAAACTAGGATTATGAGGAGGGAAGGTGGGGATCCTGTGGGGTCCACAGATCTTGAAATGATCCTGTGAGGTCCACAGATCTTGAGGTGTCAAGGCATTTAAATCCCTGCACCAATTTAGGCATGCAAAATGCCCTTGCACACAACTCTGGGCGTTCAGCGCCAGGTTGGTGCCCATTTTGGGCGTTCAACGCCCATTTACTAGCCATTTCTGGCGTTGAACGCCAGAACCATGCTTGTTCTGGGCGTTTAGCGCCAGGATGTTGCCCATTTTGGGCGTTCAGCGCCAGAACCATGCTCTGTTCTGGCGTTGAACGCCAGACAGGTGCTTCCTCCAGGGTGTGATTTTTCTTCTGCTGTTTTTGATTCCGTTTTCAATTTTTAATATTTATTTTGTGACTCCACATGATCATGAACCTAATAAAACATGAAAAACCATGTAAGTAAATAAAAGTTGGGTTGCCTCCCAACAAGCGCTTTTTTAATGTCCTTAGCTGGACCTTGCTGAGCTTTTAATCTAGCTTCAACCTTGAGCATTCTTGCTCAACATTGCCTTCAAGATAGTGCTTGATTCTCTGTCCATTAACAATGAACTTCTTGTCAGAGTCAATATCTTGAAGCTCTACATAACCATATGGTGATACGCTTGTAATCACGTATGGTCTCCTCCACCGGGATTTCAATTTCCCGGGGAATAGCCTGAGTCTAGAGTTGAACAGCAGAACCTTCTGTCCTGGTTCAAAGATTCTAGATGACAGCTTTCTGTCATGCCACTTTTTTTATTTCTCTTTATAAAGCTTGGCATTTTCGAAAGCTGTGAATCTGAACTCCTCTAGCTCATTTAGCTGGAGCAATCTTTTTTCTCCTGCTAATTTGGCATCAAAGTTTAGGAATCTGGTTGCCCAGTAGGCCTTATGTTTCAGTTCCACGGACAGGTGACATGCCTTATCATACACGAGTTGGTATGGAGAGGTCCCTATAGGGGTCTTGAAAGCTGTTCTGTAAGCCCACAGAGCATCATTCAAGCTCCGTGCCCAATCCTTTCTACGGGTATTTACTGTCCGTTCCAGGATTCTCTTTAATTCTCTGTTAGAGACTTCAGCTTGCCCATTAGTTTGTGGATGATATGGAGTAGCCACCTTGTGGCGAATCCCATACCGAACCATGGCAGAGTAAAGCTGTTTATTGCAGAAGTGAGTGCCCCCATCACTGATTAGTATTCTAGGGACACCGAACCTGCTAAAGATATGTTTCTGGAGGAACTTCAGCACCGTTTTAGTATCATTGGTGGGTGTGGCAATGGCCTCAACCCATTTTGATACATAATCAACTGCCACCAGAATATAAGTGTTTGAGTATGATGGTGGGAAAGGTCCCATGAAGTCAATTCCCCATACGTCAAACAACTCAATCTCCAAGATTCCTTGTTGAGGCATGGTGTAACCATGAGGCATATTGCCAGCTCTTTGGCAACTGTCACAGTTACGTACAAACTCTCGGGAATCTTTATAGAGTGTGGGCCAATAGAAGCCACATTGGAGGACCTTGGTGGCTGTTCGCTCACCTCCGAAATGGCCTCCATATTGAGATCCATGGCAATGCCACAGGATCCTCTGTGCTTCTTCTCTAGGCACGCACCTACGGATTATTCCGTCTGCACATCTCTTAAAGAGATAAGGTTCATCCCACAAGTAATACTTTGCATCAGTAATTAATTTCTTCTTTTGTATCTTGTTGTACTCCTTGGGTATGAACCTTGCAGCTTTATAGTTTGCAATATCGGCAAACCATGGTGCTTCGTGAATGGCAAATAAATGCTTATCAGGAAACGTCTCAGAGATCTCAAGAAAGGGGGGGACGTCCCTTCCACTGGCTCTATCCGGGACAGATGATCAGCCACTTGGTTCTCTGTCTTTTTTCTGTCTCTTATTTCTATATCAAACTCTTGCAGAAGCAGTACCCATCTGATGAGCCTGGGTTTTGAATCCTGCTTTGTGAGTAGATATTTAAGAGCAGCATGGTCAGTATACACAATCACTTTTGATCCTACTAAGTATGATCTGAACTTGTCAATGGCGTAAACCACTGCAAGTAATTCTTTTTCTGTGGTTGTGTAATTTTTCTGGGCATCATTTAGAACACGACTGGCATAATAAATGACATGCAGAAGCTTGTCATGCCTCTGTCCCAATACTGCACCCATGGCATGATCACTGGCATCACACATTAGCTCAAATGGTAACGTCCAGTCTGGTGCAGAAATGACTGGTGCTGTGACCAGCTTAGCTTTCAGCGTTTCAAACGCCTGCAGGCACTCTGTGTCAAACACAAATAGCGTGTCAGCAGCTAGCAGATTGCTTAGAGGTTTTGCGATTTTTGAAAAATCCTTTATAAACCTCCTATAGAATCCTGCATGCCCCAGAAAGCTTCTGATTGCCTTAACATTGGCAGGTGGTGATAATTTTTCAATTACCTCTATTTTTGCTTGATCCACCTCTATTCCCTTGTTTGAGATTTTATGCCCAAGAATAATTCCTTCAGTCACCATGAAGTGACACTTTTCCCCGTTTAAAACTAGGTTGGTCTCTTGGCATCTTTTCAGAACAAGTTTCAGGTGATCAAGACAGGAGCTGAATGAGTCTCCATATACTGAGAAGTCATCCATGAAGACTTCCAGAAATTTTTCCACCATATCAGAGAAAATAGAGAGCATGCATCTCTGGAAGGTTGCAGGCGCATTACATAGCCCAAATGGCATTCTTCTGTAAGCAAACACTCCGGATGGACATGTGAATGCTGTTTTCTCTTGATCCTGGGGATCTACTGCAATCTGGTTATAGCCTGAGTAGCCATCCAAAAAGCAGTAATAATCATGACCTGCTAGTCTTTCTAGCATCTGGTCTATGAATGGTAAAGGAAAATGATCCTTTCTGGTGGCTGTATTGAGTCTTCTGTAGTCAATACACATGCGCCACCCTGTAACTGTTCTTGTAGGAACCAGTTCATTTTTTTCATTATGAATCACTGTCATGCCTCCCTTTTTTGGGACGACTTGAACAGGGCTCACCCAGGGGCTATCAGAAATAGGATAAATAATCCCAGCCTCCAGTAATTTGGTGACCTCTTTCTGCACCACTTCTTTCATGGCTGGATTTAGCCGCCTCTGTGGTTGCACCACTGGTTTGGCATTATCCTCCAATAAGATTTTGTGCATGCATCTAGCTGGGCTTATGCCCTTAAGGTCACCTATGGACCACCCAAGAGCTGTCTTGTGTGTCCTTAGCACTTGAATAAGTGCCTCTTCTTCCTGTGAATTTAAAGCAGAGCTTATGATCACTGGAAAAGTGTCACCTTCTCCCAGAAACGCATATTTCAAGGATGGTGGTAATGGCTTGAGCTCGGGTTTAGGAGGTTTTTCCTCTTTCAGAAGAAAGTTCAGAGGCTCTTTCATGTCCTCTGAATCCTCCAAATCAGGCTGAACATCTTTAAAGATGTCTTCCAACTCTGATTCGAGACTCTCAGCCATGTTGATCTCTTCTACCAAAGAGTCAATAAGATCAACTTTTATGCAGTCTGTTGATGTGTCTGGATGCTGCATGGCTTTGACAGCGTTCAACTTGAACTCATCATCATTGACTCTCAGGGTTATTTCCCCCTGTTGGACGTCAATGAGGGATCGTCCAGTTGCTAGGAAGGGTCTTCCTAGAATGAGAGTAGCACTCTTGTGCTCCTCCATTTCCAGCACAACAAAGTCAGTGGGAAAGGCGAATGGCCCAACTCTGACAATCATGTCTTCAATCACGCCTGATGGGTATTTAGTGGAACCATCAGCAAGTTGGAGACATATCCGGGTTGGTTTAACTTCTTCAGTTAAGCCAAGCTTCCTGATAGTGGATGCAGGTATTAGGTTGATGCTTGCCCCAAGATCGCATAAAGCTGTCTTGGTGCAATTACCTTCTAATATGCATGGTATCAGAAAACTCCCGGGGTCTTTAAGCTTTTCAGGAAAGCTCTTCAGAATGACTGCACTGCATTCTTCAGTGAGGAGAACTCTTTCTGTTTCTCTCCAATCCTTTTTATGACTCAAGATCTCTTTCATGAACTTGGCATAAGAAGGTATTTGCTCAAGTGCTTCTGCAAATGGAATCTTTATTTCAAGAGTCCTGAGATAATCTGCAAAGCGAGCAAATTGCTTATCCTGCTCCTCTTTCCGGAGTTTTTGAGGATAAGGTATCTTGGCTTTATATTCTTCAACCTTAGTTGCTACAGGTTTATTGCCTACAGAAGTGGTTGAAGAAGCCTTTTTAGAGGGGTTGTTATCAGCATTTGTGTGTGTCTGATCCCTCACTGGCAATTGAGTGCCAGAGTTAGAAGCTGGAGTGAAACTGGACGCCAGCTCCTTGTCTGCTCCTTGCGTCTGAACGCAAGAACTGTGCCCATTTTGGGCGTTCAGCGCCAGATCTTGCCCATTTTGGGCGTTCAACGCCAGATCCTTGCCCATTTCTGGCGTTGAACACCAGTCCTGCCTTGTTTCTGGCGTTGAACGCCAGTCCTGAGCATGGTCTGGGCGTTCAGCGCCAGCCTTCCACCAATTTTCTGGCGTTTCAGTTCCAGAATTACTTTTCCCTGGGCTCTTACTGTCCTCAGGTGAATTTTGGGTGGTTTGCTCATTTCTTAGCTTTTTGCTGCCTTGAGGTGGGGTATTTAATGTTTTCCCACTTCTTAGTTGAACTGCTTGGCATTCTTCTGCTATTTGCCTTGACAGCTGCTGCTTTGTTTGCTTAAACTGTTTGTCCATATGTATATTAGCCATCCTTGTCTCTTGTAACCTGTCTTTAAATTCGGCTAGCTGCTTTGTTAGAAAGTCCAATTGCTGATTGAATTCAGCAGCTTGTTTTACAGGACTGAGTTCAGCAGTTACTGTTTTAACCTCTTCATTCATGGAAGGGTTGCTGCTTAGGTACAGATGCTGATTCCTGGCAACTGTATCAATGAGCTCTTGAGCCTCTTCAATTGTCTTTCTCATGTGGATAGATCCACCAGCTGAGTAATCTAGAGACATCTGGGCTCCTTCTGCAAGCCCATAGTAGAAGATGTCTAACTGAACCCACTCTGAAAACATTTCAGAGGGGCATTTTCGTAGCATCTCTCTGTATCTCTCCCAGGCATCATAAAGAGATTCATTATCTCCTTGTTTAAAGCCTTGGATGTCCAGCCTTAGCTGTGTCATTCTTTTTGGAGGGAAATATTGATTCAGGAATTTTTCTGTCAGCTGTTTCCATGTCCTTATGCTGGCCTTAGGTTGGTTATTCAACCACCTCTTAGCTTGATCTTTTACAGCAAATGGAAACAGTAATAGTCTGTAGACATCCTGATCTATTTCTTTATCATGTACTGTGTCAGCAATTTGTAAAAACTGTGCCAGAAACTCTGTTGGTTCTTCCTGTGGAAGACCGGAATACTGGCAATTTTGCTGCACCATGATAATGAGCTGAGGATTCAACTCAAAGCTATTGACTCCAATGGAGGGTATGCAGATACTACTCCCATATGAAGCAGTAGAGGGGTTAGAATATGACCCTAGAGTCCTCTTGGACTGTTCATTTCCGCTTAGGTCCATGATGGAGAAAGGGAGATGATGTAAAATAAAAAAATTATTTTTATTTATTTATTTATTAATTTATTTCGAAAATAAAATAAATCAAAATAAAATAAATAAAAATGAGTAAAAGATTTTCGAAAAAGTGAGGGGAAAGAGAGTGGTTAGGAGATTTTGAAAAAGATATGATGATTTTTGAAAAAGGTTTTAAATTTTGAAATAAAAATCTGAATTTTTAAAGGAGAGAGAAAAACAATAAGATAACACAGGATTTAGAATTTTTAGATCTGAGGTTCCTTATTTTCGAAAAATTTGGAGAGAAAACACCAAGGAACACCAAACTTAAAAATTTTAAGATCAAGACACAAGGAAAACTCAAGAACACTTTGAAGACTAACAAGAACACAAGAACATGAAGAAGGAACACCAAACTTAAAATTTTTAGAAAACCAAACCAAAATTTTCGAAAATCAAGGGAAATCAACAGGAAAACACCAAACTTAAAGTTTGGCACAAAATTTAATAGAGAAAATATTATTTTTGAAAAAGGTTTTAAAAAAAGAGTGTGCCAAACTGCCACGGACTTAGACTAACGCTCTAGCCAATTGGGCAGTAAATGTAACACTTGTTTTAAAGAAGGATATTTTTAACCAAGAACAATAATAAGAGACTCTAAACCAAAAAGAAAAATTTTCCTAATCTAAGCAACAAAATAATCCGTCAGTTGTTCAAACACGAACAATCCCCGGCAACGGCGCCAAAAACTTGGTGCACGAATTGTGAATCACACTTTTCACAACTCATACCACTGACCAGCAAGTGCACTGGGTCGTCCAAGTAATACCTCACGTGAGTAAGGGTCGAATCCCACGGAGATTGTTGGTTTGAAGCAATCTATGGTTATCTTGTAAATCTTAGTCAGGAAGTCAATTATGTTTATCAGTTGAATTGCAAATAAACAAGAGAGCATGGATTAAAGGTTACTTGTTATGCAGTAATGGAGAATATGTTGGAGTTTTGGAGATGCTTTGTTTTCTGAATCTCTGCTTTCCTCTGTCTTCTTGTTCACGCACGCACGTCCTCCTATGGCAAGCTGTGTGTTGGTGGATCACCGTTGTCAATGGCTACCTTCCATCCTTCCAGTGAAAACTACGCTCATGCGCTCTGTCACAGCACGGCTAATCACCGGTTGGAATAGAATCCCTTGATTCCTTTGCGTTTGTCACTAACGCCCAACCTTCAGGAGTTTGAAGCTCGTCACAGTCATTCAATCCTTGAATCCTACTCGGAATACCACAGACAAGGTTTAGACTTTCCGGATTCTCATGAATGCCGCCATCAATTCTAGCTTATACCACGAAGATTCTGATTAAGAGATCTAAGAGATACTCATTCAATCTGATATAGAACGGAGGTGGTTGTCAGGCACACGTTCATGGGTTGAGAATGGTGATGAGTGTCACGGATCATCACCTTCATCACAGTTAAGCGCGAATGAACATCTTAGATAGGAACAAGCGTGTTTGAATAGAAAACAGAAATACTTGCATTAATTCATCAAGACACAGCAGAGCTCCTCACCCCCAACAATGGAGTTTAGAGACTCATGCCGTCAAAGAGTACAAAGTTCAGATCTAAAATGTCATGAGATGCAAAATAAGTCTCTAAAAGTTGTTTAAATACTAAACTAGTAGCCTAGGTTTACAAAAAATGAGTAAACTATGATGGATGATGCAGAGATCCACTTCTGGGGCCCACTTGGTGTGTGCTGGGGCTGAGATTTAAGCAGTTCACGTGCAGAGGCCATTTGTGGAGTTGAACGCCAGTTTTTGTGCCAGTTTGGGCGTTCAACTCCAGCTTTTGATCTTTTTCTGGCGCTGGACGCCAGAATTGGGCAGAGAACTGGCGTTGAACGCTAGTTTACGTCATCTATCCTTGTGCAAAGTATGGACTATTATATATTGCTGGAAAGCCCTGGATGTCTACTTTCCAACGCAATTGGAAGCATGCCATTTCGAGTTCTATAGCTCCATAAAATCCACTTTGAGTGCAGAGAGGTCAGAATCCAACAGCATCAGCAGTCCTTTTTCAGCCTGAATCAGATTTTTGCTCAGCTCCTTCAATTTCAGCCAGAAAAATACCTGAAATTACAGAAAAACACACAACTCATAGTAAAGTCTAGAAATATGAATTTTTCCTAAAAACTAATGAAAATAGACTAAAAACTAACTAGAACATACTCAAAACTATATGAAATTAACCCCAAAAAGCGTATAAAATATCCGCTCATCACTAGGCTAAGGGAATTGAGTGACCTTGAGTCATTAGGTCTCATTGAATAGGTAATTTGAGAACCCTTGGTGGTCAATTTGATAATCATTGACTCTAGCCTACTACTGAATCAATTAGTAGCTAGGTTGGGACTTATGGATTGATGTTGATCAAGCCATTTGACGTACTTCAAGCCTAGGAGTAGATATTACGTACTTAAGACTTTTGTAAGTAGACTTAATGAGCTCGGTCCCTCATAATTATCAATATTTGTGTTGTTGACAAGGATGGTGATCTCAATTACCAATGTCTAGCCAAGAGTTCTTTCCCATTTATTTTATTAGTCCTTATCATTTACTTTCTTGTCATTTACTTTCTTGCTAATTACCAAATCAAACCCCCTTGCATCTTCATAGCCAATAATTGACCACTTCATTGCAATTCCTTGTGAGACGACCCGGAGTTTAAATACTTTGGTTAATTCTTATTTGGGATTTGTTACCTGTGACAACCAAATTTTTGATTGGGAGGATTGTTTGTTGGTGTAGAACTATACTTGCAACGAGAATTAATTTTGAGAAATTCTATACCATCAACGACAAGTCAACTCATCAGTGCTCTTGAGTCATCGATACCCAATTTAGATTGGTGATCTGGAGTTGTTAGTTAATATTATTTCCATTGACTTTAGTCTCTTGCTAATTCAATTAGTGAGTTGATTAGGACTTTTGGATTGAGGTTAACTAGTCTTATTTGACTTTCTCTCATGTGAAGATAACATTATACCTTCTTCCAATGTTGGAGATGACTAAATAGCAAGCATATATTCTCAATCCTTGCCATGAATGCCTCTTTTTAGTATTTGCTTTCTTTAGTTGCTTGCTTTACATTTCTTGTCTTTTTAATTTTGTTGCCTTATCAACCCAACCTCCCGTGAAACTCAAAACTAATAATTGAGCACTTGATTGCAATTCCTAGGGAGAACAACCCGGGACTAATACTCTCGGTTATCTTTATTGGGTTGGACTTGTGACAACCAAAAATTAAACTTTGATTGAGCATTACTTGTCGGTTTGGAACTATACTTGCAACGAAGTTATTTCCTCTAACCGAGAAGAAAATTCTAAGCCGACGGGTTTTGCTCATTTCAGGGACCAGCGGACAGGATGGCTCCAATTGGAGATAAAGAAGGACCTATTAGCTCATTGGGAGACCGATGTGGGGTTCAGGTATCGGCATCTCACCAACCAAGCTATTACAACGTCTAAAATGGAAATTACATACATATATTTAAAAGATAGTAATATAGCTAGGAGCCTGTGAAGAAAGATGATAGAACAAAAATTGCATCACACTCAAGACACACACACAAACACAGGATTCAAAAAGAGATACATAGCAAATACTAGTCTCGACTTTCAAAGACTAGGCCAGCTATAAAGTATAATACATCCCAGAAGTACACAAAATACAGCCTGTTTCTCCAAAATCAACTTTTAACAGGGATATACAAAAACATATGCAAAAGTGGAGAATGTAAATAAACTAAACGCAAAATACAAAGGAGTCTTCGTATTCCAAAGAGAGTCAGGCACGCTCAACGAGCTGTGTCACGTCCTGCATCTGAAAACAACATCGGTTAGGTCGTCCAAGTACACCGACGGTTCAACGACCTTCATGAAGATGAAGGCTAGACTGGTATGTAGTTCCTTTAATATTGTTAATAATTTCGTTATATTATCTGTTTTTTTGCATATCATTACTAGGCATTCTAATAATTTTGTATTTCAATGCAACTTGTGTAGTCGAAGTCATTGGACCGCGAGGCCACATTGGCGGAGACGTTCAATATGGATAAACATACATTTGAATATCTTCTGCTATGAAATTGTTCGAGATTAACTGTATATCTATCTTACTAATCATGGTAACTTGTGTTAATTGCATAGGAGTCCTACACACAGAGACTAGAGACCGTGACTCAGCAGTCTCTGCAGTCTTAGCAAAGTAGAAAAGTTGCCTGATAAACCACTATTTTATGATTCATCTTGTGCTCAATTGAGTGTTTTTATCAATTTTTCACCCACTTATTCATATAAATAGTATGGTTTTACAATTCCTTCCTTATTATGTGATATATGTGAAAACATGTTTCCTATGCCTTAAAAATATTAATTTTAATTATCCTCTATTACCATTTGATGCCGTGATCTGTGTGTTAAGTAATTTCAGGCTTCATAGGGCAGGAATGGCTTAGAGGACAGAAAGGAAACATGCAAAAATGGAAGGAACGCACAAAATAGAGTTTTAAAGAAAATGGTTGCGACGCGCACGCATGGACAACGCGGACGTGTGCCTGGCGCAGAGCACAAACGACGCGGACGCATGACTGACGCGTACCCGTGGCAAGGAAAATCTCCAATGACGCGCACGCGTGACCCACGCGCACGCGTGACGAACGCCACGTGCAGGAAATTGCAGAAAATACCCTCAGCGATTTCTGGATCCTTTTTCGACCCGAATCCAAGCCTAGAAACACAGAATAGAGGCTGGAGAATGAGGGAATCAAAGCATTCATTCATCATTAATTGATAATTGATAATTTTTAGGTTTTAGATGTAGTTTTCTAGAGAGAGAGGCTCTCTCCTCTCTCTTAGGTTTTAGAATTAGGATTTCTCTTAGTTTATGGTTATTTCTTCATTCCAGGCTCAATGTTCCTTTAATTTATGTTTCTCTTCTACTTTTATTTATTCTAATACTTTTACTTGTTAATTACTTATGTTGCCAAATTGGCTTATGAACTCTTCATATTAGATTTGAATATTCTATTTAATACAATTCGAGGTATTTCAGATTTATGATTTCTTTCTTCTATTTATGATATAAATAATTTAGATTTTTCCCCTTTGCTCTGGTTGAGTAATTGGTGACACCTGAGTTATCAAACTCAGCAGTTGACTGAAAATTGGAAATTGCTGATTGATTTGGATCCCTCTAAAGCTAGTCTTTCCACAGGAGTTGACTAGGACTTGAGGAATCAAATTGATTAGTCCATTTGACTTTCCTTTATTTAGTAAGGGTTAACTAAGTGGGAGCAATAACAGTTCTCATCACACCTGATAAGGATAACAAGGATGGGATTTTCAGTTCTCATACCTTGCCAGGAGTTTTTCTAGTTATTAATTTACTTTCTTGCTATTTAATTTCTCTGTTCAACCTTTCAAAAACCCAAAAACGTACCTTTTTCCATAACCAATAATAATTCATACTTCCCTGCAATTCATTGAAAGATGACCCGAGGTTTCAATACTTCGGTTATCAATTTTATTGGGTTTGCTTAAGTGACAACCAAAACTTTTGTACGAAAGGATTCTTTACTGGTTTAGAAACTATACTTACAACATGATTATATTTTTATAAAATTATTTACTCGCAAGAAATCTGATTCGTCAATGCCGCCGATGGATCTGCAGCCTCAGTGGTTAAACCCGATGCGGTTTAGCATGAGACCGCCTTAGCTCCGTATAAGAACTGCGTATACGGGATGGGATCGTTATTCGCCAGCAGCCTCCGCACCTCAACGTTGAGGCCATCGTCTGGCTCCGCCATCAGTCGAGCCGTCCATCCTGAGGAAGGCGTGGATTTGAGGCTCCAGGTGCAGGGGCTCCAGTGTAGCCTTTACCAGCAGGCTCAGGAGCTTAATAATTATTGGGAGAGGTATAAAGAGATCCTCACCCGCGTGACATCTACAGATGAGCTCATGCTGGAGTTTAGGGAGTCGCTGGAGCAGATGTAGCATATGAAAGCTCAAATGGAGGTATACAGGCCTAGATGCGCACCACTGGCATCAACCCTGATGCTGGCAACACCGCTGCTGGTGGCAACGGTCCTGTTGTAGGTGGCAGTGGTAGCGCTGGTGGCACAGGAACATCGTCATCGCCTTCTGTGCCGCCGACTCAGGACCACGAGATTGACGATGATGACAACGACTATTTATATCTATAGATATTAAGTTTTTTTTATTGTTTCATATATTTATTTGATGTACTTGACTTTTATTTCATTTGCACACTGTATTATTTTTTATTTTAAATAAAAATTCTTCATTATTTACAAATTGACCACTAATTGTGTAAAAAATTTTAAATTTTAAATTAAAATTGATAATTTATTTCAAATTAAAAAAAAGACATTACCGATGGAATAATCCGACAATAATCAAGTGCAAAACAACATGTTTTTAGCGCCAACATTACTGTCGAAAAAATTCGCTGAGAAATTTGACGGTAATTACCGTCGGAGGAAATAAATCTGACGGTGAACATTTACCAGCAAGGTTTGTACTGTCTGATTGTTTCCGACGGTACTCAACGTTTTTTCTATAGTGTTTTTGGCAATACATATATTAATTATAATCACAAATTAAGCTATTTTGCATTAAATGACTTACATAATGGCGATTTCATTTATTGTCATAAATGCTAAATTGAATAAGTCATTATTATTTTTTATTTAAAATTAAATAAGAATAAAACCAAAGATACTATTTTATTTGAGTTTTAGGGTTTAATGAGTGGCACACTTAAATATAAATAATGATTTCAGGATTTTGGTCAATGATGCATCAAGGTCGCCTCCATAGCTCTTTTCCCATTAGAAGAGTTGTGATTCAACCTTATTAGGGATGTAAAAGGCTTTGGTTGAGGAAAATCAAAGAATCAAACTCTCTTGATTATGCTTACGAATTCAGGTACGATTTTGCGCTCTCAAATATTTCTTTCTTAATGAGTTAAAATAGATTGTCTTGGGATTAAGAAAATCAAGAATTTTCAACTATTTTGGTGTTTAAATTTAAGTAATTAACCTATGTATTTTATTTGATGATGACGATAAAGATGGTGATGATGATGAAAATGGTGACGGTGATGAAGGAAAAAAAAGAAAGAGAAAAGAAACAATTATGATTAAAATTTTATTTATTATTTTGTTCTTTTGGAACAAGAAAGAATCAATGCATTAGAAGTCTGATGAATTTTCGAAGCAAAATCTTTTTATTAGAGTAGAAAATATTGATGATGAGGCTCAACAATTGGTTAATTTTAGATTGCAATATCAAAGTCTCTATATCTGTCATCTGTACATCTTTATTGTTAGCAAACTCAAATGAACTATAAAAAAAAAATAAGAGGGAGTGAAGCATAAAAAATGAGAATGAGAATGGAGAAAAAAAAAGAGGAATATTTACAGAATTATTAATAAAGAATTAATAATTGATTATTTTTGTCGAACAAAGTTTATTTTTTATATATATTATTTTAATTACAATTTTTTATAATTAATTTTATCAATGTCTAATTTTTTTATAATTAAAAATAGATATTTACTCAAAAAAATATCTGAGTTAATTAAAACTAGTTGTATGAGAAGAGAAAATGGACTTGTATTCCATATGAATATGAGTAAGACGTGTTCATGAGAGAATTGAAAATTGAAAAGTGATAAAAAAAAACCTATCTGGTTTTGATTCCCTCAAAGCAAAGTTGTCGGCGTCGGCCGCAATAGGCATATTAATACATGTGTCAATTGATCAGTAATAGTATTTCCCTTTTGAAAATGATTGCTTTCCCTATATTTTATTTTTCATTCCCTTTTAAATAATAGAAAACTGTTACGGATCTGGCCCATGGATCCCACAGTCAGAACGGTCTCCTAACCCGGTCACCCAGGCCTGACCCGCTTCCCCCTTCTAGAAGATCCAAACCGGCTTACTAGACTCTCTAACCAATATTTGAATTCAAATACCTCCTTTATCTTAGCCAAATAAGATAAGATAAGATACCTACCCTCACCTATATAAAGGGGAGCCCCAAGCCCCCTCAGGTACGTCATTCATTCTACATACTTTTTACCTCTTAGATCCATTCTGACTTGAGCTTCGGAGTGTCTTTACAGGTGCCATCCCCATTGCTCCGATCAGATAATCCGGCATCCACCCCGACTCGCAAGTTCTCGATCCAACTCACAACCCGTACCGGAGACATCTTGTACATTGGCGCCGTCTGTGGGGATGTTGTAACGTCGTGACAAATTGGAGGATATCCCCGAAGAGCAATCCCAAAGCCACCACTGAAACTCTCGCGTGAGAAGCCCAATTCCCGAGCACCGGGAAGCCACACCCCCCAACTAGGGGAGGATAGCAAGCGCCGTTCGCCAACCAACCCCACCACAATCTAAGGAGAACGCCTATATAGTCATCGAAACACGAAATCCAGAAAACCTAGAGGACAAGGCAGCCCAAATAATCCAAGACCTCTGCCTCCGGGTACAAGAACTCAAAGGTCGAGACTCAACCAAGGAATGACACCACACGGAAAATGGAAGTCATGCTACCTCCAGGTCAAGATCACGCCACGAAACTAGACACAACAGGACGCCTGATCGGCGACATGGCAAGAGGCATGATTGCAGCATCTCCCGTGACCCCGGACATTGACGCGATGCGGATGACGATCGGGGACATCGGGAAACCAAACGCACAAGAAGCGAGCACGTGATAATGGGAGCTACCCCTTTCACGGAGAAGATCCTAAGAGCAAAGCTTCCCAAGGGATTCGACAAGTCCACAGATATGACATACGATGGAACCAAAGGTCTCCAAGAACACCTAATGGCCTTCGAAGCTAGGATGAACTTGGAAGGGGCCGCCGATGCAGTCCGATGCAGTCCGATGCATAGCCTTCCCTATAACCCTGGCCGGACTTGCGATCAAATGGTTCAACGCCCTCCCAAACAGGTCCATAACCGGCTTCTACAACATCTCAAGGAAATTTATGGCCCAGTGCACCACTAGAATCACCAAAGCCAAACACCCCACCAGCTTGCTAGGAGTTACCCAAAGATAGGACGAGTCCACGAGGAAATATCTGGACAGGTTCAACGACGAATGCCTAACGGTCGACGGACTCACAGACTCAATTGCAAGCCTCTGCCTGACCAATGGACTCATGAACGAAGCCTCCGAAGTCACCTCCTGGTCCATGGCGGCCTTCAACCTCGCCAAAGTACTCAGACCACTGGCCATCTCAACTGAAAAAACATGAAAGGAATGTAAGTCCACAGAACGGACAAAAATAGGAAAAAGCACAAGTCCCCGACTTGCAAAAACAACAAACATAAAGGACAATAGTACGCACCAATAAAAGTACGACAAGCCTCCGGATCCCCCATAATATCCCGAGGATGCAAAGGACGCTCCCCGAAGAGATGCCAAAGGACATCAGTGATATTCCGATCCTCTGGAGACAACCCCTCATAAGTAACCCCCGTTAGATACGACAGCCCAGCACTAAAATTCCAATACGTCGGAAACCGACGCTCCCCCTCTAACGTCAACCAAAAAGGATGATGCCCTCGAGCAGGGCACACCTTAAAATACCCTCTCTTAAAACCATGAAAGGAATCCTCGTACAAACCAAATATACGACGATGTGGCTGAGCCCTAAAGGACATGTATCTCTTCTTGTGCTTCCGTTTCTTAGTCGGCAGAGTGCACGAGAAGAGGAAGAGGAAGATGTTAACCAAAGGAGCGAACAGCCGCCCAGCTGTTCAGATGCAACTGAGATGGGGCAACGGAACATCGACTCAACAGCGCCTGGACGAAGGGCGAGAATGAAAGCCGCACACCGAGCCGTGTAAACATAGACTCGTACACCCACATCCAATCCAGAACGGTCGGCGAGTCTAAATTCAAGTAACAAACCCTCTCGTCGACCCCGGGGATGACGAGCTCATATTGGCGCTCGACATCGCCACACCCGCAAACAGCCCCCTGATCACGAAGCCGCTAGAGATTCGCTTCCGTTATCTGGGACGGTGTCCCCCAAATATTAGAGGTCACCCAATAATAGCGGCGGGGGACGCCCCCCGCGAAATCACCGGAATGCCCACACCCTTACTTCTCTGCCGAGACATACCTAAAACAGGAGAAGCAGCACCATCAGCCTACCAAAGCTACATGGCAGAAAACAATGGAGAAAAGGAAAAAAAACTCTACCATCTATCATGAACTATGCCTACAGTGGTGCTCGTCCTCCCCCAAATAAAACCACTACCCTCATTTGAAACACAGTGCTAAAAGAGGAACAAAATGCAGTCCCAACGTATGAAAACAAAGTGGAAAATAAACAAAAGTA
The DNA here is from genome assembly GCF_059453495.1 of Arachis ipaensis. Lineage (NCBI taxonomy): Eukaryota > Viridiplantae > Streptophyta > Magnoliopsida > Fabales > Fabaceae > Arachis > Arachis ipaensis. The sequence continues at coordinate 40,662,573 of NC_142442.1, forward strand.
AGGAAGACATGGCAATAGAATACCAACCTGACAAAGTCACGAATGAGTAAAAGATGGGAGTAGGAAAACAGCACAAACTCAGAGCCAAAATGCCCAGAAGAAGAATAAAAAAAGAACGTAGGAAAAAGTGGAGAAGATATGAAACTAGGAAGATTGAAAAATGAAGCGGATGAGGGAAGAAAAAGCAAAAAATCAAAACGGTTGTGAAGAATAAAAAACCAAAAATGCCCCTATAAACCAGAGAGAAAATGAGGGACAAAAACGGAAAAGCAACCCAAACTTCCCATCGCAATAAATGCACCCCCAAAACATAACTAACTGTATGCCTCGAAGAAACATAGTAGACGCAAGAATACGAAAGGCCCAAATAAATTACTAAGACGGATCCCGAGGTCACCAACTCCCCTGGACAAACCGACCAGCCGACCTCCTGGATCCGGACCCCCCTATACAGCGACGCCCAATGAAACCACAAGCAGCCAAATCCTAACCTCCAGCGACGGAGACCGACCTAGCTTGCTCCCTCGTTGCGGGGTCAACTGTTACGGATCTGGCCCACGTATCCTACACTCGAAACGGTCTCCCGATCTGGTCACCCGGGCTGACCCGCTTCCCCTTTCTAGAAGATCCAAACCGGCTTACTAGACTCTCTAACCAACATTTGAATTTAAATACCTCCTTATCTTAGCCAAATAAGATAAGATAAGATACCTACCCTCATCTATATAAAGAGGAGACCCAGGCCCCCTCAGGTACGTCATTCACTCTACATACTTTCTACCTCTTAGATCCATTTTGACTTGAGCGTCGGAGTGTCTTTGCAGGCACCACCCCCACTGCTCCGATCAGATAATCCGGCATCCGCCCCGACTCGCAAGTTTCCGATCCAACTTGAAGAAAATCTCATGCCCTAAGTTGTTCAAGTTGTGATGTTGATGGTTTGATGAACCAGAAGCGATTAAGAGAGGGAAAGAAATAAGTTCTTTTCATTGTTGGAGAGAATGAAAAATCCCCTTAGAAAATATTTGTTGAGTTATTACACCTTATATACTATGTACTTTTTATGTACTCTCACTAAAAAATAATTACAATGGTAAACTTATTATTGATAAAGAAATAATCTAGGTAACACCCTCCCGCAAGCTAGAATTGTGTAAATCTAACAATCCTAGATTGAAAACATTAGCAAGAAAAGGACCCGGTGGCAGAGCTTTGGTAAGAAAATCAGCAAGTTGATCCTTGGAACGAACTGGCATAAGATGAGTGAGACCAGACAAATACTTTTCACGAACAATGTGGCAGTCCACTTCAATGTGTTTAGTTCTTTCATGAAAGAAGGGATTATTGGCAATGTGAATGGCTGACTGGTTGTCACAGAATAGAGTGATAGACTTTTGAAGCGGCAAGCCAATGAAATCCATTAAGAAAGATAACCAACTAGCTTCACAAGTGGCAATAGCAAGAGACCTATATTCAGCTTCTGCAGAGGACTTGGCAACTGTGGTTTGCTTCTTACTCTTCTAGCTAATGAGCGAGTTCCCAAGCATGAAGTAATAACCGAAAACGGAGCGACGAGTATCGGCACAGGTAGCCCAGTCAGCATCGGCAAATCCAGTGAGATGCAGATTAGAAGTAGAGGAGAAGAAGAGACCAGTTGCAGGTTGGCCTTTTAAATATCGGAGTACACGAAAAGCAGCCTGTAGGTGAGAAGTGGTTGCACAGTCCAAAAATTGGCTCAAACGTCCCACATCATAAGAGATATCGGGTCTAGTGTTTGTGAGGTAAAGGAGTCGGCTGATGAGCTGTCTGTAAACAGTGTTGTCTGTTAAAATGGTACCTGATTCCTTTGAGAGTTTCTGACTATAATCAAATGGAGTAGAGAGAGGCTTGCAATCTAGATAACCAAAATCTCTGAGAAGGTCCATGGTGTACTTCCGCTGATAAATGTGAATTCCAGAGTTATAGCGTACTACTTCTATTCCCAAGAAGTATTTGAGATCACCAAGATCCTTTATTTTGAATTTGTCATCCAAATCTTGCTTGATGGAATTGATTTCACCAATGTCATTCCCGGTTAAAACCAAGTCATCAACATATACTAGAATGGCAGTGAAGCTTTCAGATTGTTTCTTGATGAAGAGTGAATGATCATCAAAAAACTGCTTATAACCAGCATCCACAAGAGTCTGAGTGAGCTTAATGTTCCATTGCCTGCTTGCTTGCTTAAGCCAATATAGAGATTTTTGTAATTTACAAACCAAACCTGGTTGTGACACAGCCAAACCGGGTGGTATCTTCATATAAACTTCCTTGTCCAAATCTCCATGAAGGAAGGCAGTGTTGACGTCCAGCTATTTCAAATGCCATTTCTTTGCCGCTGCTAATGCTAACATTACTCGTAGGGTAGTCATTTTGACAACTGGACTAAAAGTATCACCATAATCTACTCCTTGCACTTGAGTGAATCCTTTTGCAACTAGCCTCACTTTGTGCCTCTCTATGGTGCCATTGGGATTGAATTTTACCCGAAAAACCCATTTGCAACCCACAGCCTTCTTGTCTTTTGGGAGTTCAGTGAGACACCAAGTTTTGTTCTGATCTAGAGCTGTCAATTCATCTTGTATTGCCTTTCTCCAACATTCATGTGCAGCCGCTTCCTCATAAGTGCTAGGTTCTTGATTTGAGGTGATGGCTAGAGAAAGTGACTTATATTTTGGGGTTAGTTTATCATATGACAAGTGTTGTGAGATAGGATATAAAGAGTTAGAGTTGGCAACGTTGCTAGAGTGAGCTGTATGGGTTGTCATACAATGATAGTCCTTCAAATAAGCAGGCGGTTTCTTGACTCTTTCAGACTTTCTAGTAATGCAGTCATGTGTGATGTCAGAGTGTTGTGATGCAGGTGCATTGTTAGTGTGTGGTGTGGTAATGGGTGCAATGGTGTGTGAGGAAATTGGTGAGTGCATTGAGCTTGAGAAATGTTCATTTGAATCTATGAGTGTGGTATGTGTGGGTGATTGCAAATGATGTGTGGATGGTGTATCATATTGAAAAAGATCAATGCATTGTGGAGTACGAATGGGTACCACAAAAATGTCAGTGCTAGTAGAATGTAAAAATGGAAAATGAGTTTCATAAAAAATTACATTTCTGGATATAAAAATTTCCTTTGATTTTAAATCAATAAGTCAAAAACCCTTTGTTCTTAATTTAAAACCAAGAAAAGCTGTTTTTCTGGCTCTTGGGTCTAATTTTGTTCTTGAATTTGTTAATGTGGAGGCATATGCAAGAGAACCAAATACTCTTAAATATGAAAGGTCAGGTAAGTTACCATACAAAAGCTTATAAGGACTAGCATTATCCAGGTTAGTGCTGGGCAGCCTATTAATTAGGTGAATGGCGTGAGCAACTGCATATTACCAAAAATAATGTGGAATTCCTGATTGAAATAGCAGTGCTCTAGCAACACCTAAAATATGCTGGTTTTTTCTCTCTTCAATCCCGTTTTGCTCTGGTATTTCTACACAAGAAGTTTGGTATAAAATTCCCGTTGATGCAGAAAAGGATTTTAGAGTGAACTCTGGCCCATTGTCGATCCTTATACACTTAACTTGTTTTTCAAATTGTACTCTGACAAAATTCACAAAATTAATAACCAATTGTGATGCTTCAGATTTGGTTTTCATAAAAAAATCCAAGTGAATTTGCTCTTGCCATCCACCACAGTCAAAAAATACCTATGTCCTTCATTGGAAGAAACAGAAATAGGACCCCAGATATCCATATGAACTAAGTCAAAACAATCTTTTATTTTAGTTGTACTAAGATTAAAAGATAATTTCTTTTGTTTTGCAAAATGACATGAATCACAAGGAAATTTTGAAGCAATACAATCTATAAAAGGATAATACTTCTTCAGAAAAATCAATTTATGCATGGGTATGTGTCCTAATCTAAGATGCCAAATGTTGTTGTGCTCACTGTGTGAAGGTGTGGTGGGATGAGTAGTAGTCGTAGTTGCCGCCAATGAAGCTTGCTTTGGTGGAAGAGGGGAAAAGTGAGAGAATTCTGGTTCTCTACTCATTGTATATAACCCTTCTATACACTCAGCAATGCCAATCATTTTTTATGTGGATCTATCTTGTATCTCACAACACTTATCATTGATTAACAGTTGAAAATGTAAGTTTGAGATTAACTTTGACACAGATATCAGTTTAAAATCAAAAGAAGGAATGTATAAAATATTTTTGAGAAAAAAATTTTTAGAGAATGTGATTGTGCCAATGATGGTGCTAATAGTTTTGGTCCCATTTGGCAATATCACATTGATTGGATCAATATTTTGAAAACTTGCAAAATCTTTTAAGTCAAAAGTCACATGATCTGTTGCACCGGAATCAATGATCCATAGTGCAGATTTTGGAGTGATAACGCTCATAATTCTCGCATTAAAATGTAATGCAATGGTTTTACCTGGAGTGGAAGTCTGAATGGAAGTAGTCAAAATTTGATTTGCATTATGAGGTTGTTGTTGCACATTTTTGTCTTTGATCAACTCTAACAAGGCAAATCTTTACTCTGGAGTGAAGCCAGATCTTGATATTCCAGTGTTCTCTTGGAGACAATTGAGCTGGAATTGTTTGTCACTGAGTATATCGTCACGCCCCTCAGTGATCACGTGATTGATGGTGGTGTTATGTTGATGCCATTGATAGAAATGGGAGGAGTACCCATGCTTCTTATAGCATACATCTTCTGTGTGGCCTTGCTTGTTGCAATGCGAGCAAGCCAATGTAGCTCCACGACCTCTGCAATGGGAGGATCTGTTTGCCATGTTTGACATTTTGAGAAATCAATGAATCACGTAGTAATAGGGATTCAGATCTTGTTCCTTCCAACTCGTTAATCGGAACAACTATGTTCACCAAGAAAGAATCTTGCGAAATAGCCTCTCATCAAACTCTATTGGATGAGTTTGAAGGAAGAGGTAAGAATGAGGGAAGGAAAATGTGAAAGAAAAATTAGGGATAGAAAGAAAATGACAAAATTGGATTAATCTCAATTCACAACTTTTTTTTAATAATTTGATTCACAGCTTGGTTGCTCTCCACGCTCACCGCACCATGAAGAAAATCTCATGCCCTAAGCTGTTCAAGCTGTGATGTTGATGGTTTGATGAACTAGAAGGGATTAAGAGAGGGAGAGAAATAAGTTCTTCTCATTGTTGAAGAGAATGAAAAATTCCCTTAGAAAATATTTATTGAGTTATTACACCTTATATACTATGTACTTTTTATGTACTCTCACTAAAAAATAATTACAACGGTAAACCTATTATTAATAAAGAAATAATTTAGGTAACACAACTCACAACCCGTACCGGAGATATATTGTACAAAAACTAATTTAAATAAAATCATTTCAATTATTATCTTTCTAATATTATTATTTTTAATTTGTATCAAGTATTATCTTTATTATTTATGCAAATTATTTTTTATGATAGCAGATATAATTTTTACTATAAACTAATACTTTTTGGTATTTTACGAATGTGTTATAATACAAAAATTGTAAGCAGTAATTTCTGATTTTAATTAAAAATTAAAAATCTCACCTTCATTGCTAATTCATTTCGGAAAAAAAAAAAAAAAAAAAAAGAGAGTACAACCCTCTTAAGAGTTAAAGTTAGACTCAGATATATATATATACATAATAGTTGAGAGAATGAGAGAGAGTGTCTCCTCTTCCTTTCCCGAACTTAACAAAATTTTATCTATTGCTATTTTAATCCCTCTTAAACTTTATATTTTAACCTGCCGTTTCAAAAAAAAGATAGTTTCATAGTTTATTTATGTTGAATTAAAGGTTCAAAATAAGATTAGAAAATATTTAGTGCTAATTTTTATTCGTAGTTTTACATATATTAAATTTATTTATAATTTTTTTAAACAATGTTATCCTTAATTATATTTATTAAGAAATATAAAAGAAATATAAAAATGTAACGTAGTAAAATAATGTATACAATAAAATACATGGAGTGCTTAAATTCGAATAATGTACTATATTTTTTTTAATATATATAATAGTAGGTGAATTCTACCATATCCTTCTAATTTTAAAAGATAATTTACTCCTTGTTATATGTCATGCATAAGAACAATTTGAAATATTATCAACAATAAATAATTAAATATATTGAATCACTTTAATATGATTATAAATAATTAAAATTATTTGAAAATATATCAAAAAAAATTATTAATCATCAATGTTTTTTACTCTTACAAATTTTTGGCCTTCTTGAAAAAAAGGTCTAACTCCGTTACAGTTGAAATAAAAAACTAAGTTGCTATATATATATATATATATATATTAAAAGATAAAAAAGAAACAAAAAATAAAATATTATAAATTTTAAATTCTAATCATTAATATAATAATTTAATAAATAAAAATATTAAAATTCATTTTATTAAAAAAATACAAGGCTCCTTACTCAATAGAAAAACGTTAGAATAAACTCGATCACGTTTATATCAACAACGTTAACAGCAAATTGAATTTGAACTTATCACCACTCACAATCAGACCATCCCCGCGCAGCCCACTTTCTCAAATAACATTTCTATAGTCATTCAAATCAAATCTCTTCTTGTTTGATTATCTACGTATATTTTGATTATTTATTGCCCTTTCTTTTTTTCAGCTAAGAGTATTTAAATAGTTTTTTTTTTTTTTTTTGTGATTAGAAAGAAAATAAACAAAAAAAAAAAAATAAGAAACTGTTTAAGAAAGACAGTCTCGTTAAATACTACTCTTAAACTCTTTCCAAAACAACGGAAGCTCGACTTGGAGAGAAAGGGTTCTCATTGCAGTCTTTGTCATGATGTCTGCTACTGTATTTACATCTCTTAAAATTAACCAGGGATTAACATGCTATTTCCAAGACATGATATCTTAGATTTTCAACACCAAAGAATCAATAAAACGTGAGCAATCCTGTAAATTATTGACAATAGTAAAGACCTCCACACAGTCAGTTGGTGCGCGAAATAAGAACTCGCACAACTAAACCAACAAGTGCACTAGGTCGTCCAAGTAATACCTGAGGTGAGTCAGGATCGATCCCACGGAGATTGTTGTTTTGAATCAAGCTCTGGACACCTTGTAGATCTTAGTCAGGCGATTAGAAAAGATAGTTTGTTGAGATAAACGCATAAAACAGGAATAGGGATGAAATTACTTAATTTGAGTAAAACCAGTGATAAGAGAATGGTTGAGGCTTTGGAGATGCTTCATTCTTCTGGATCAACCTTTCCTACTATCTTTCTCCAACTGTTAGTGATTCTTTCTATGGCAGGATGTAAGTGATCAACGCCGGTTTAATGGCCACCAATCTTCCTCCTTCAGGCCGAATGCCAGGTTTAGTGTGCGCCCAATCTGATTGAGGGTGAAGCTCCTGCAGTTCATCCCCTTGGTGATCCTACTCAAAACGCCACAGACAAGGTCGAATCTTCTGGATCAGAGAATGTTGCGCCTTTGGTTCTAGCCTCTACCACAAAGGCCCTAATCTCCCCATACCTCAGCTGAACTGGTATCTCGAGAAGTCGTGGATTAGCCATCTATGAGATGTATAATCAAGCTTGTTGTTCAATGATCTCCTGTTACAGACTCACATTGAACCCATGTAGAATGAAGATGAGTGTCACGGATCATCCCATTCATGAGGTTGAAGAACGAAGATACATCTTAGAATAGAGTCACACACGAATTGAATAGAACAGTAGTACTTTTATTAATCCATGAAACTCAGCAGAGCTCCTAACCTTAACCTAGGAGGTTTAGTGACTCATGTTGATAGAAAAATACAATGGAAATGTGAAAGTGGGCAAGAGTCCTCTAACAATGGCGAACTCTTGTATATATATACTAATCTAATGACTATGGATTACAGAAATAAGATAAACTGAGTTGATAGTGTGAAAATCCACTTTCAGGGCCCACTTGGTGAGTGTTTGGACTGAGCAAAGAGTGTCTCCTTGTGCTAAGACTCCCTAAGAGCGTTGAACGCTGGCTAGGGGTCCTCTTTTAGGCGTTGGACGCTGGCCACCCCCTGTTGGGCGTTGGACGCCAGGAATGGGGCTGGTGGCTGGCATTGAACGCCAGTTTTGGGCCTTCATTTTCGAAGCAAAGTATAAATGATTATATATTTCTAGAAAACCCTGGATGTTAGCTTTCCACAGCCGTTAAAAGCGCACCATTTGGAATTTTGTAGCTCCCGAAAAGCTCTTTCGAGTACATGGAGGTCAGATCCTGATAGCATCTGCAGTGCTTTCTCTGTCCCTGAATCAGACTTTTGCTCAAACTCCTCAATTTCAGCCAGAAAATACCTGAAATTGCATGAAAATACATAAACTCAAAGTAGAATCTAAAAATATTAATTTTTCACTAAAACCTATGAAAATATAATCAAACTTAAATAAAACATAATAAAAACTATATGAAAATAATGACAAAAAGTGTATAAAATATCCGCTCATCATCAGTCTTACATATAATATCTCTTTGCTCCGAGTTCCAGGCTAAATGAAAGCATCTCCAAATAACAAATAGCTCTCCTTGCAGAGTACTATGACTCTCAATTGTTCTCAGACAGCCTCATTGCTACCTTCCCTTCCAATCTCTGCTAACACAGGCAAAACAAATCTGAGAACCATTGACAGGATAGCTAGCATCACAATTAATCTTAAAGGTACCCATCGAGAGGAGAATCCAAGAGCCACTAATGGTGGAGGGGATAGATACTCGTTGCAACTCAAAAATATTTTGGAGCTCCATTTCCAAGGAAAAAGCCATACCAGTCACCTTGTCTATGGTCTAAAGCTCGTGGGGATGAAAGATCTCGTTATTCCTCGAAAACCAAATCCACCAACGACCAGAAAAGAATCTAAAGGGGCGCTGTTTGATATTATGTAAGAACCAACTCATCAAATCCAGTGGTTGACCGGAGATCCCCAAAGCTTGCCAAACTAGCTAGGCTTTTGGTTAATCTTGAATGCAATGTAAAATCGATTCCTGATCTGAGAAACATCGTGGACAGCTATACGTGTGCGAAATGCTCCTCCTAAAATGAAATGCAGCAGTAGGAAGAGCCTCCCGAAAACATACCCAGGCCAAAAATTTGTGCTTTTTCCGAAACATGTTGACACCAAAGCCAAAATCAATTTTTCATGTCCTCCCAACTAAACATCTTCTTACTGAGCCACAAATAATCACTACGAGAGCGTCATAAACCTTTGAAGCTGCACCTGTCCAACACCAACCGACCTCTGAACCAGCTTGAACATCCGGTTATAAGAGTTAATGTTGCTCTGCAGAGACTGATTCAGAGGAGAATAGATATTCTCAAGGTTCCACTACTCCGATGACCAAAGCTCCAAGATCCAGAGATTCAAATCAGAAATGTGAATATAATCCATCTCATGACACAATCGCCCATCTCTTCTCCATTTAGAATACCAAAAGTTCTATTCCAAATTCCCAATGCACCAAATAAAATGTTCCTTTAAGGTATCCCAAGCTCGAGATATACTCTTCCAAACATAAGATCTCCAGCCTCGAGACCGACTAAACCAATCATCCTTAGAGAAATGGTATTTCTGCGTCAACAGTCAAAACCTATAACTTGTCAGGATGGTGAAAAAGTTGCCAAACTAGCTTTCCAAGAAGAGCAATATTAGTACAAAAAGGATATCTAATTTGCAGACCCCCAAACTTCTTAAGGGTGACCAACACCTTCTAGTTAACTAGATTCAAGCATCTACCATCAGCTTGACCATTTCATAGAAAGTTCTACATCATGAATTCTATCTTATTAGTTACCCCTTTATGGAAGAGAGATACCTGCATGTGGTAAGTAGGTATCGCAATCATTACCGAATTGAGCAAACAAAGTCTACTCGCCTTATTAAGCAATCTCCCTTTCCTGTTGGCTAGCCTTCCCCAAATCTTATCCAGAACATCGTTGAAAGTTGCACATGTCACCCGAGAATGATTAAGGTACATCCCTAAATATTTGCCAAAGTTTTGGACGAATCTGATGGAGGACACTCCGGTAAAAATCTCTTTTCTTGTCGCTGAAACATTCCTGGAGCATAGTGTTTTAGATTTCTCCACATTAACCTTCATCTCAAAGGCTCTGCAAAAATTATATAAAAGGATAGGGTAAAAGACTAACACACTTTTCATTTTAATTACATTATATATACAAAAAGTTAGTTATTAATTCATATTAAAATAAAAAATATATAATAATAACCGATTTTTACTAATTAAATTATTTATAAATAATCACATATTTATATTATTATAGATGGAACTTGAAGAAAAATTTTGGGCTGGTAAAAAAATTGGATTTTGATCTTCTAAATTTTGAAATTCACTTTAGAGGATAAAGTATGATCTATAATCATTTATTTCATAGGTGGGACCATGAGAAAACATGAGAGAGAAAACATTCAATGGTGAGAGATCTCACTTTATCCTCTAAAGTAAAAATCTAAAATTTAGAGGATCCAAATTAAAAAATTTTAATGAAAAGTTCATGGTAGACTTTAGTTAGTGTGATCTAATAGGATTGTAATTAGGAGTGACAAATAGGCTGAAATCTGTCGGGTCGGTCTGCATAACCCGCCAAAAAGGCAAGTTGGGTTAGAAATTTGAAACCGTCAAATTTAAAAAATCCACCTAATTTGTGGGTTTTGGCGGCGCAAGGCAGGCTTTTCTAGCGGGCCAGGCGTTTTTTTTTTTTTTTGTCAAAGCCATTTTTTTACAAATTTTTATGATGTTATTGATTTATAAGAGGATGAAGATGATAATTGAAGATGTTTTAAGTTATATTTTGGATTATATTTTATATTTGATTGATTATAAACTTGAAGATGTTTATTTATATCTTTTGGACAATATTTATTTTGCTTTGAACAATGTTGGTTTTATTATTTTGTTTCAAAAAACTTGGTTTACGATTCTGTTTATTATATATTTATAATTATAAAGATTTTAATATTTGTGAATTTAGAAATTATAATTTTTTTATGTCTTTAGAAATTATAAATTTATTAAAATGGTTGTGAAATTATATATATTGTTTAATATTTAATAATTTATAAAAAAAAAGAGAGATTTGGCGGGCTAAACCCGCCAACCCACCATTAAACAGGATGGAAAAGGAATTCAGGATCGCTTCACTAGGTGGGCCGAGGCGGGATGGGACAGAGCAGGCTTCCTCATTTATCACCTCTAATTGCAACCAAATTACCTAGACGATATGTAAGGGTGGAAATAGGTCAGGTCAGGCCAGACTCTTAACAGTCTAGGTCTTTAATAGAGTATATTGACCTAAACTTGGCTTGTAGCCTGGTATAGGCTTTTTAATGAGTACTGAGCCTGGACTGTTGTTAAATCTGGCCTGGCCTGAAGTTTGTCAATAAGCCTGTTTTTTTAATAATAATTAAATTTAAGGTATAATTTAATTTTTAAAATTGTAAAATATAAAATAATAAATTTATGGACAATATTGATACAAAATAAAGACAAAATATCGATAAATAAATATCATTTATTAAAAAAAAGATAACATATGTGAATATATTCCCACGCACTTGGCTACTTTCAAAATATGTAATATATCGAAATAAAGACTTCATCAATATCAAAAGTTGTAACAAACTGACTAAACATAACATCAAATAAAAGCTAATAACTACTTAAATCAAAACAAAGTAAAGAAAATGTTGGACAATTAATCGATTAACCCTCCAAGCTTGAAAGTTATTTAATTTTCCTATTCCAACACCTTGAAAAAGAAAAGCAAACATACACATATCATTAGATTTTTAAATAATATAAATGCAACAAATACTTTTTTTTATTAGTACAAAAAAGAATGTTCAAAATAAAATTGTGGCTATAATCTTAGTATAAATTATATGATACTTCATTTATATATCATGAAAATTCAACTTTATTATTCTAACTGCTCGCATCATACCAACATCAATGTTCTCACATTTAACTTGAAAATAGCATCCGCAACATCGATGCCACGTCTAGGAGCAGGTACCTGAACAAAACTCAAAACCTTTTTTTTGAAGATTTCACTCCGCATCAATAAAGTGACCTGTGATATCCATATATTCAACAATTTGATGGCTTGATCTCCACATGTCAGTTGTCAAATTTATCTTCCTAACACCTTGTAACAAAGCCTTCAATTATTTCTTTTATGCCTCATATATTGCCAAGCAATCACTTCGAGCAGTTTTGCAGGAAACTTTATGAAATTCAGAATTAGCGTATTGGAAGCCTCACATCCAAACTTCATCCTCAACAATGCTGAAAGGATGCTCATGAACTATAATTACTGTAGTAATTATTTGAAGGTTGAAATGGAATAAATGCTTACTTCTTTTGTGCAAATATGCAATTTCCTTTGTAAGCAACTACTAGAATGCCTCCATAAATGTGAAGTACTAGCTCCTTTTCCAGCGTAAGAAAATATAGATTTGTAATACCAGCAAATAGCTTTTGTACCTTCAAAACTTTCAGCTTGATCAAAATCGTCCCAAATTGGTGAAGTCTTCTTCCTTTTTTTGTAATAACGGTTTTGTTGCTACCATTTTCACCCGTGACTGGTTGATTTGTAATAGTTATTGTCTGTGTTGGTGCTGATCTAGTTGTTGATGTTTGTAATGGTGTAATGTCAGTATCGGTTGTTGGCATTATTGGTATTGATTGATTAATTTCTTCTCCATTTAAAGAAATAGAATTGGCCAATGGATCACTTAGAGTTACAGATTCAGCCATTTCTAAAGCCTATTGTAATGCCTAAACAAAAATTAACAACATTATCTCATGATTTTTTTTACTTTCATTATATCAATGGCATAAATTAAAGTAAGAACCTTTTAATGAAAAAAATTGATAAAATTTTATGTTCGAAAAAGTAGAAACAATATCACAACACAAAAAAAATCGAACTTAAAAAAAGATCTTTGACAAAATAAACCCTAATTGATGAAATAATAATTAACATTATAACAAAAAATATATAAAATAATAAAATAAAAATTAATAACATGAGAAAGAAGAAGAAGTATGTATGGCGCCGTTGCCAGAAAATTGCAAACGTGTGCCTTATTATTGGTTATTGTATATATTTACCTTTTGCTTGTTTGTTAGTTTTTGATAGTTTTAGGACTTTGTTGCTTATTTTTATTAGTTTTATTTTTATTTTCTACTATGAATTCTCATCCCTTTGGCTATGAGTGTGGTTACAATTATCTTGTAGGAATTAGAGATTACAATGAAGGCTTGCATCAAGGATGGGATAATCAAAGATGGGAGGAGCCTCAAGGATTTGATTAACCCTCTTGGCAACAACCTCCTCCAATGTACTATGAGCAACAACCATTCCATGATGCATACCAAGACAATGGTTATGGTGGACCTCTACGTAACAATCAACAACCATCACCATATACCTATGAACCCCCTCCTCAATATAGCTTTGAACCACCATACTCAGAAGCCCCCTACAATCAACCACTTCCATATGATCTTAACCCTTATCCACTATACCAACCACCCTACGAGCCATATGAACCATACTTAGAACCACCCAAATTTCAACCCAATTATTCCCAAGAACCACCACCTCAATATTCATCACCTCCAATGTATGCAAATTTTCAACCACAAGATGAATTTTCTTTTCCACCACAACCCTCCATAGAAGAATGTTCATATCCATCAATCCAAGAGCATTATGATCCTACTTATGATAGCCAAGCGGAACAAGAGCCACAGTAAAGTAATGGATCGACTTCAAGCAACCATCCATCGAATGAAACGAGAGGAAAGCCGAAAAGCACATGAAGCTCTCATGGCTAACAAATCTCAACTTGAGAACCAGGGACTGAAGTGTGTTGTACAACAAGTGAAAGAGATGGAGAGTGTTGAACCACCACATCCTTATCATGATGAACCACTCTCCTATTATGAGCCCCTTCTCCCAACCGATGAACCCTTCCATCCACTCCAATCTCCAATGGATGACACCCTTGGTGTTCTTCTTCAAGAGCAAAGAGAGATACAACGGACGACAATAGAGTTCATAGCTACCTTGACCGAGGTAGTTGATAATTTAGCCTCCCTACATTTCAACACTCAAAGTACTCCCATGGCGCATGTGAAGAATCTAATGAGGAGCGTAGCATGAAGGAGAGATTAGGAACTCCAGTGGAAAGTAAGGAATGTGGCTTTGTATTGGAACAATTGGAGGAAGCCGTAGTTGATGAAGAGGAAGAAGTGGTTGAAGACTTAGGAGATGTTGAACCTCCATGGGAATCTAGAGTTGCAGAGTATTCCTCCAAGAAGCTTGAAATCGATTTTGAGGAGGGTAGTACACAACCTCCAAGGCATATTCCCTATGAAGAATTGGATGGGATAGATCAAGAAGCAAGTTCTGTTGGCGATGATCATGAATCAAGCTATCCTAGTAATGAATTTGCACCCACAAGTGAACTCCTTGAGTTAGAAGAGCCTTCTCCCGATGACATTGGAAGCGACGTTGAAGTAGATTCCTCTCAACTTGATATTTATGATTTGAGTGACGGAGAAGAGTTGGATGAATTCGGTGAAGAAGAGCTTGAAAGCGAAGAATCTTTTTAAAAGGTGGAAGTCCTTCAGAAGGTTGGACGGGAGTTGAATATGCTTTGTCAAGATCGTTGGAGACTTCTCTACCTAGGTTGCCGTCTACTCGTTCATTTGAGTGGGTAAAACTTATCTCTATTAGCTTTACTGTCCCACTTGAGTATGGTATTCTTGAAATAGATGGCCAACTTAGGAGGCTTTATGGAATGAAGCATAAGAGAAGGATGTTTAGTAGTTGGAGTTGCAAATCAAGGCTCATCAAAGCTGAGATTTCAAGAGCTAGATGCAAGGGCTGGACTGGTGATAATTTGGTTGGATCTAAGAGAAGAGTTTGGTACTTCATTGAGAATTCGGATTGCTTGCCATTCAGTTGGAACAATGATGATCAACTTAAAGACGGGTGTAGAAACAAGATTTGGGATCCCGGCATACAAGAGGATCAACTTTAGGAGCTCAAAGCTTGTGAAGAACTTCATCAAGACTTGGTAAATTCACTTCGAAATGTTGGATATTACTAGAAGTCCAAGCGTTGGTGGAAGTTTCAAGATGAGTTCAAGCACAAGCCACCATGACAAGGAGCTCACCAAATGTCCAACTTAAGGACTTTAACTAAAAGTGCTAGGTGGGAGACACCCCACCATGGTAAATTCTTCTTATCTTCTCTTTTATTTACATTGGTAATAAGTTAAATTTTCATTTTTAGTTAGATTTATTTAGTTTACATTTTGATTTTACCTGTTTATTAATGTTTGACATTACTTTGGTAGCTTATTAAATTAAAAAAAAAAAGACGCTGCCATGCGTGCGCGTGACCGACGCGTACGCGTCGACGCCCAAATTTGGTTTGTTCCCAAACCGTGCTAGAACGGCGCGACAGCGCGGCCTAGACAAAGAGTGGTGCCAGGACCGCGCTGGTGGGGTGCTAGGTGCATAGCCAACTCTACGCGTGCACGTCACTGACGCGTACGCGTCATTTGCGTTTTTTACCATCCACGCATAGGCGTCGACGACGCGTGCGCGTCGACTTAAAATTTTGATTGTCCAGTACTACAAATAGAGAGTTGGGCTGCCACTGTGCGAGTGTTGTGTGCGGAGCACAATTCACTTCCACGCGTACGCGTGACTGACACGTACACGTCACTTCCTTATCCTGTAACCCACGCGTATGCGTGGGCGACGCTTACGCGTCACATCCTGTTTTCCATTCTTCTTCTTTCTTCTCTCCTTTCTTATTCTTTCCTTTTTCCTTTCTTCTTACTTTTTTTTCTTCACTTCTTACTTTCTTCTTCTTCATTTCTTTAACTTCTCATCCTTATTCTCTTTTATTCTCTTTTGTTTATTGCATTTGCATACTTTTATTTTTTGCATTTTAATGTTGTACTTGTTTTCATGTCTTTTTCTAAATTTTCTATTTTTCCAGTGGTGTTGATTTTTTTTACTTAACTGTTGCATATTTCTTGCATTGTTTTGGGTGCTTCTTGACTTGTCTGCTATTTACTTGAAATGCCCTTTGCTTCTATTATTTTCTCACTCACATGTTGTAGCTACCATGTAGTTGAGAACCTCATTATTATTTGGCATTAGCCAACCCATCTTTTATTTGCTTGCATATCATTGTTATGGGATATTCTTCTTCCTTTTTCTCTTCTTTCAAGATGTCCACCAAGAAGAGAATCGGAACACTTCTAAATAGGGCGACAAACAAGTATCGCCGAACAATCTTTGGAGAAAGCATCAGTTGTAGCAACCCGTCTACTTGCACATCTTTGCATGCACCGAGGATGGTGCAATCTTTAAGTGTGGGGAGGTCGATACTGACTTTCACGGATAACTACTTCCTATCTTAACACCAATTTTTATTTTCTTTGTTAGATTAGTTGTTGCATTGCATAATAGATTGCATGTGTAGTTAGTTGTCTGCATTTATGTACTACTTGCTTGAAGTGATAAATTTTTCCAAGAAACTAATTTATAGAATTTCACTAATTTGAATTAAAACTTTTGTTGAACTTGCTTGAAGAAATTATTTTGGAACATGGTTTAGAGCTCGAACACACAAAACCAGTGAGATTTTGAGCCTATTTGATTGGTTGCATTTTATCAACCAATATTCTGTTTTGGTGTGTGTTGTTCTCTCTAAAATTGTGATCTTTGTCTTGCTTGATTCTATATTTTCATTGTTTGATGTATGCATGCACTTATGTGATTGAGGCCTTTGTTTCACTATAGCTTACATACCCATATGGCCTTAACCTTTTCATTATCCTTTGCAAACCAATGTTGAGCCTTTTTAACCCCATTTATTATTTATTTTAGCACATCATTAACTCTAAGCGGAAAACAATAAATGTCCTTCATTTGATTCCATGGTTAGCTTAGACTAGTGAGAAGTGTTCATGAATTAAGTGTGGAGAAGTTGGGTTTGGAAAAATTTGGTTTGGAAATTGGGTATTGTATATTTTTGGTGAAAATAAAAAAAAAATAGTTGAGCATATATTCTTGCATTCAATACCTTAATTATATGCATTGAGAAAAATAAAAGAAAAAAAATAAAAAGAAAAAAAAAGAGAGAAAAAGAAAAGGAAAAAAAAGAGCAAATAATAAAAGCGGACAAAATGCCCCAAAGTAAATGGTGATAGCAATGCATATGTACTGTACTCAAAATTAGGATACATGAATATGTAGAAAACATAGTTAATGGGCAGTTAGATTTTGTATTCTGATTACATGGGTTGTTTTAAGTTAGGTGGAAAGTTTAGGTTAATCAAGGATTCAAATTTTAGTCCACTTAACCAAATACAATCCTACCTTGATCCTAACCACATTACAACCCTTAAAAGACCTCTTGATATGTGTATTTGTGCATTAAATTTTTGTTGATTGGTAGAAGAAGAGCAAGCCTTAGAAAGCAATGTTAGTAGAGAATTGAGAGAATCGAACCTTAAACACTTGAGTGATTAGAGTGTATACACTTCCGGTGAGGGTTCGATGCTCAATTCTTTGTTCCCGGCTTTCACGAGCTTTCTTCTTGCAAGTTGACTTGTACTTAATTTTATGATTTGAATTAGTATGATCCGGTTCATATTTATTTTTGGAGAATTTGATTTACTTTTAACCAAGTAGGAAAAAGTATTTTTCATAAATTCTATCATCCCTCTTCACTCTTTTGGTTCTTTTGAGCTTAGCATGAGGACATGCTAATATTTAAGTGTGGGGAGATTAATAAACCAATATTTTATGGTTTATTTTGTATTGAATTGAGTGGATTTTATCCATTATTCTCACACTTATTCATATAATTTGCATGTTTTACATTTTCCTTCCTAATTTTGTGCTATGATTGAAAACATGCTTCTTTGGCCATAAATTCGCTAATTTTAATCATCTCTTATTACCACTCGATGCCGTGATATGTGTGTTAAGTAATTTCAGGTTTTCCAGGGCAGGGATGGCTTAGAGGATGGAAAAGAAGCATGCAAAAGTGGAAGGAACACAAGGAATTGAGGTTTTGAGAATCTGGTAGCGACGAGCACGCATGGACGCGCGTACGCGTGACCAGTGCAGTAGACGTAGGACGCGCACGCATGGATGACGCGTACGCGTGACCGGAAATTCGTTCAGCGATGCGTACGCATGGCTGACGTATACGCGTGACAAAGCGTCACGTGCTGCATTAAACAGAAAACGCTGGGGGCGATTTCTGGGCTGCTTTTGGCCCAGTTTCAAGCCCAAAAGTGAAGATTAGAGGCTGCAGAGTGGAGCTGGAGGGGAGGATGGATTCATTCACTTTCATTCATACACAATTTTAGGTTTAGATGTATAATTCTAGAGAGAGAGGCTCTCTCCTCTTTCTAGGTCTTAGGGTTTCTTTTAGTTTTAGTTCTTCTCAAATTCATATTTCTGCCTTGCTTTAATTTAGTTTTCTTCTAATTTTTTTTGTTCTAGTACTTTGGCTTATCTACTTCTCTTGTTGATTTCCTTATATTGCCAATTTAGTTTATGAATTCTTTTTGTTTTCTTTAATCCATATTAATGCAATTTATGTTTTCATGTTAATGATTGCTTTCTTTAATTTGTTGTTATTGTTTTCTCTTGCAATTGTTAGTCTTAGATTTTGCTATGTCTTGTTAGTTTCATGCTTTTATTTTGTGCCTACTAAGTATTTGATAAAATGCTTGGTAAGATTTTAAAATAGATTTTCATGTTCTTAACTTGGATTGATCAATTAGAGACTCTTGAGTTATCTAAACTCTTTTTGTTGAATGATAATTGAAGATTGCTGGTTAGCTTGAACTTCACCAAAGCTAGTCTCTCTCTATGAGTTGACTAGGACTTGTGAACTCAAGTTAATTGTATGCACTTGACCTTCCTCTATTGGTTAGAGGTTAACTAAGTGAAGGCAATTCACATTTACCATCATAATTGATGATGATAATGAGGATAGGAATTCTGATTCTCAACCCTTGCTAGGACTTTTCTAAGTTATTATTTTATTTTTCTCGCAATCTATATTTTCTTGTTTCCTATTACAAAACCCAAAAATATACTTTTCCATAACCAATTGACTTTTGATATTCCAACATCAAAGATTAAAGATATTAAGAAAATAAAAATACACATGTATAATTAAAGAGACAAATAGCTTAGTAGATAAAGGTATTTTTACATGATAGAAGACTCAAGTTCAAATCTTTCCAAAAGAATTTTTACTAGTATAATAAAACTCTATATATGTATTTGTAGGCTCAAGCCAGCCTGACAGACCCAACAGACATCGCCTGGCCTATTTCCATCCTTAAAGTCAGTTTAGACTGATGATTAAACTGTCAATCGATAGAAATTAAATTTGATTTAGTTTAATATGTTTGATATGCAATTTGTTAATGCCTTTTAGATGCAAGAATTTCCTACAATACAATTATGTCACCATCTTTTAATGACATGTTGGATAATATTAATAGTGATGGGCTCAACTACAAGGTCTTTCTCTTGATAACTTGAGAATTTACTTGTTAACTAATCTTAAAAAGATGATGTCAAATGTTTGTGAAGCTATAAGATTGCATAGAAAAAAACTAGGTGCATAGTCATAGTTCATGGTTGGACATAGCAAAGACAAAGAACATTGATAAATTATATTTTTTGGTGTATTATTTTAAAGATTTGCACTTTGTGAAGTTTGTAAATGATTCAAATATAGTAATATGTGCTTCAATGTTGTTTACTTCTTTTCTAAAGCAATTGAACGAATTAGGCCTAATAATATTGCACATGGGGTGATTTATGACGCAACTATTTATATCTAACCGGTAAGTTTATTAATAAAAATATAATAATATTGTTTGGTCACTTTATGTTGCTTATTTGTCTTAATTTTTTTCTAAAACATAATAACAGAATGTCACATATTTCTATTTTTGTATCACATGCTTCAAAAATGTCAATATTTGTGAATAACCATATGGTGTCCCTTACTTGGTTTAGAAAAAGAAGCTACTTAAAGAAAGATTATATGTCTTAAAACAACTCATTTTTCCATTGTATTTATGAAATTAAAAAAGTCTTTGAACATAAGGTAAATTTACAAGCACTAGGTGTTGATGCACATTTCCTTGTGCACAAAATAAGGAGCGCTAATGATAAAGCTGTGCTAGTATCTTAAACAACAAATTCTAATATGGTTGTATTATTTCATGTAAATGTGTAAGTCCCTTCATCAAATTGTTGAGAATTGTAGATTTTAATGATGTTTATGCAAATATGTGAGCCCCTTGTTGATCAAGTTGTTGAGAATTATAGATTCTTATGATGTATGTGCACGCTAAGAGCTAACATTGTAATTAATGTGTCTGTGAATGTATGTTAAGGATTGAAAGTGTAATTAACAATATGTTTAAACAAAATAAAGTGATATATTTGTTATAACTTGGTTACATGTTATAACTTGATTATAAACGTTATAGATCAGTCATCAATGACAAACATCAAAACTATATCAAAACACTCTAAAATGCTTTTATTTCCTATCAATGTAAATCAAATGGACAAAGGATTAATAAGACTCGTCTCAAATATAAAAAGAAGGTAAGAAACTGATCCGATTTATTTTTTACAGAGGAATTTATTATTCATACACTAACTTGAACATCGGAGTGCCTTTTGTAGGTGCCCACCCTCCTTGTTCTCTTGGTGCTGAGGTATAACTCATCTTACCTGAAGGCTAGAAGATAATCATTGACGGACGAGCTATACCAGAGTCACACCTCACAAGAACAATTGGTGCCCACCATGAGGCCAAAGATTTCAAATTTTCCTTTGTGCTCCAAGAATTTTTGGTGTGTCTATGGCTGATTAACCTCCTCCAAGGCCATCCGAACTTCTTCGGATCGTAACAGAGTGACAACAAACTAATCAGCGCATGGCAGAAGAAAATCAAAGAATGGAAAATCAAAAAATCGAACTTACTAATGCTCGGATAACTCATAATGATGATCACCATGAACAACCGGATAATGAGGAAGCAAACTCTGATCCAACTCATGTTTCTAAAACTCAGGAACTAAAGGAGGATCAACTAGTCAATAAAGAAACAGAATTGGACAACGCAATTAATCCATTCACCGCAGATGTCATGAATTCCAATTGCCTAAAAACTTTGCATTACCAATTACTTTAACTCCTTATGATGGCTTGGGTAATCTGAAAAAACACATCAAAAAATTTCGTTCCATGATGATAGTAAATGGTACTTCTGACCCTATTTCATGTCATTGTTTTTCTACATTTTTAGATGATCCTGCACTTGATTGGTTTTCTTCTTCGCCTGAAGAATCTATTTCATGTTTTCAGAAACTAGCCAAGCTATTTGAAGATCTGTTTGCATCATCTTCTATTTATTTGCATGATTCAGATTATTTAAGCACAGTCAAACAGGGACAAAAGGTCTTTGGGACTATGTTACTCGATTCACTAAGCACAACAAGAAAAAAGGCCTGTCGGCACACTTTTTTCTTGCCACGCTTTTAAAGTGTATCCAAAAGTGGTTTATGGCCACGCTTTTACGAGGGTGGCCACTGATTTGTGATTTTGCCATGCTTTTTTTGCCACGCTTGAAAAGTGTGGCCATAGAGAGAAATCGGCATGCTTTTACGAGGGTGCTTACTTATTTGAAATTTGGCCACGCTTTTTTACTGCCACGCTTGAAAAGCGTGCCGATAAAGGGAAATCGGCACGCTTTTACGAGGGTGGCCACTGATTAAAAATTTGGCCACCCTTTTTTTGTCACGCTTAAAAGCGTAGCTATAGAGGAAAACCGGCAAGCGTGAAAAGCGTGGCTATACCGTGTTTATTTTGGCACCATAAAAAAACGTGCCGATAGAGTTTCCTCCCCTAAAATTTAGTTTCCCACTTATTTTTTTCCCACACTTAACCTTTTTCTTCTAAGTTATCAAATTTAACCCTAAAAATGATAACAACAACACACTAACTTTACATTGTTACCAAATTCACTTTTAACCCTAAAATTCCCTTTCAAACCCTAAAAGGTGCCGTCAGCTTCATCCATCTTCATCGATCAGCTTCATCTTCTTGAACCCAGCCTTCGTCGTTCATCCATTTTCATCGTTCATCTTCATCTTCTCGAACCCAGCCAGCTTCATCTTCTTAAACCATCTTCATCACTGCCCTTCATCGCACCTAGCCTTCATTTCCTTCATCACCGCTGAGAACCCTCACACCCAGCCCTCTCTCCGAGCCCTCTCTTGCAGCCCTCTATCGCACCTTCTCTCGCACCCGCTCTGTCACAACCCTCGAACCCTCAACGCAAGCCTCCTCCTCGGATTCGCAACGCTCGCACCCTCTCTCGCAACCCTCTATCGGTGCTGCTCCGTCGGCGTACCCTGCATCGGCGTGCCCTCCTTCAGCGATCTCTCTCTCGCAAACCCTAAACACTAAAGACGCTGCCTCTCTCTTGCTCCTCCCTCAATCGTCTCTTCCTCTCCCTCAATCGGCGCTCAACCCTCACCATAAACACTACAAGGTAAGTATTTATTCCTTCTGTTTCTATGATCCTGTGATAAGGGCCATTAGTTTGGTTCCCTGGCTGTTTCGCTGTTCCTATGTTGTAGTGATGTGAAAATGAAAGTTTAAATATTGACACATTAAATTTAGGAAAATGTTAGGATATGATTTTTATCGTAAAAATCTATTTCGCTGTTCCCTAGTTTGTTTGATTCTTGAGCTTCACTTCATTTCAGATGTGTGTGCTTGGTTTTGGAAGCTTATTTTCTTTTTCATTATTAGATATTTTGTAATTTGTATTGATTGGAGACTAGTTATGCTTTCTAATCTTTCTCTGTTTCTCGGTTCCTCTATTTTGGACTGCTGAGAAATTCTATAAAAGCCCCTCTATTTAGGGTTTTAGCTTCAATCTAACGCGTTCAGTGAAGAGAAAATCGTAGCCATGGGGAGGAGTAAGCATCCAAAACTCTTTACCAAAATCTTCCTAGAATCTTTTATTTCTTAATTTCTGATTCTTATTGTTCCAGGTATTCGATTTGCATATGTTAATTTGGTTTTTGTTTATTAGCTAGGGTTTGTATGTTCTGTATAATTTAACAGTGTTTTTATTTTTGTTTTTATAATCACTCAAGTTATTTGAATTAAGCAAGATGGTTTTATGTTTGTTTATGAAAGAAATGAGACTCCTTTTGCTAGCTTGTGGGAAACGGAGTATTGTTCTTACTAGAATTACCAGAATTAACCGGTTGGGAACTATGCTCATAGATAATAATAGAATTACCAGAATTAACCCTAACATTGGAGGTACAGTTTTAGCTTTGAATTGTTCATCTCAGTGTTGCACTTGGTTATACAACATGTAACTTACTTGCCTTTTGATTTTTTACAATGCAGAATTCTTGCCAAAGTTGCATATGCTAGTTCTCACGAACAGCAGGATTGTCAACTTAGTCGAAATCGATCCCCTCACGTCCCTTCCGAAGCTCCAGTACCTTAGCTTGCTAGACAACACATTACAAAGAAGCAGAATTACAAGCTTTATGTTATTCACAAGCTGAAGTACCTTAGGGTTTTAGATTTCAAGAAAGTGAGGAACAAGGTATAGGTTATCTTTTTTGTCGCTTTTGGTAGTTTCGTCCCTAGATTTTTCTTTGGAATATGATAGTTATGATATTTTGATAATGCCTGCTTTCAATTAATAAATTAACGGTTTTAGCTAGAAAACCAGAAGTAAACCTTGAACACGTTGATTCCATGTGTTAGCTTTACTGTGTATAAATTTTTTATTAGACAGCTATAGTTTTTACTCTGGTTAAGCATTCTTTGGCTAAGTGACTTGAAAATTAAACTGGACATTGCCATAAATTGTAATGTCTATTGGATGATGATGATGTATGGTGATATGGTTTATATAATCTGTTTTAGGATATCTATTCATATTTCATAAGGTTTATCTTATATTTACCTGTTATAGGATTATCTTAGATATCATCATCTTATCTGTGTGTATAATTATTTGGGTAATGCTATGGTGAAGAGTGAAGTTTTGGTGAATGGTGCACGAAATTGTGATCTCAACAGCACCAAAAACTTGGTACGCACGTTCATAATCTCAACTTCTTTTCACAACTTCGCACAACTAACCAGCAAGTGCACTGGGTCGTCCAAGTAATAAACCTTACGTGAGTAAGGGTCGATCCCATAGAGATTGTCGGCTTGAAGCAAGCTATGGTCGTCTTGCAAATCTCAGTCAGGCAGATTCAAATGGTTATGGGATTTTGATAATTAAAATATAAATAAAATATAAAATAAGATAGAGATACTTATGTAATTCATTGGTGAGAATTTTAGATAAGCGTATGGAGATGCTTTGCTCCTTCTAAATCTCTGCTTTCCTACTGCCTTCATTCAATCATTCATACTCTTTTCCATGGCAAGCTTTATGTTGGGGGATCACCATCGTCAATGGCTACCATTCATCCTCTCAGTGAAAATAGTACAAATGCGCTGTCATCGCATGGCTAATCATCTGTCGGTTCTCGATCATGTTGGAATAGGATCCATTGATCCTTTTGCGTCTGTCACTACGCCCAACACTCGCGAGTTTGAAGCTCGTCATAGTCATCCCTTCCCAGATCCTACTCAGAATATCACAGACAAGGTTTAGACTTTTCGGATCTCAAGAATGGCCGCCAATAATTCTAGCCTATACCACGAAGACTCTGATCGTGAACTAGGAGGCTAAGAGTTATGCATTCAAGCTTGTTTTCATGTAGAACAGAAGTGTTTGTCAGGCACGCGTTCATAAGTGAGAATGGTGATGAATGTCACTTGATCATCACATTCGTCATGTTCTTGTGTGCAAATGAATATCTTAGAATAAGAATAAGCTTGAGTTGAATAGAAAAACAATAGTACTTTGCATTAATTCGTGAGGAACAGTAGAGCTCCACACCTTAATCTATGGGGTGTAGAAACTCCACTGTTGAAAATACATAAGTAAAAATAGGGTAGACATGGCCGAGTGACCAGCCTCCCATGGAGGTCTCAGAACGTAAAAGTTACATAATGTGTTCCAGAGATGTAAAATAAATTACTAAAACTAGTTTTTATACTAAACTAGTAACTAGGGTTTATAGAAATGAGTAAATGATGCAGAAATCCACTTCCGGGGCCCACTTGGTATGTGCTTGGGCTGAGCATTAAGCTGTCATGTGTAGAGACTCTTTTTGGAGTTAAACGCCAGGTTGTAGCCTGTTTCTGGTGTTTAACTCTGGTTTGCAACCTGTTTCTAGCGTTTAACTCCAGAATAGGGCAGGAACTTGGCGTTTGAACGCCAGTTTGCGTCCTCAAAATTCGGGCAAAGTATAAAGTATTATATATTGCTGAAAAGCCCTAGATGTCTACTTTCCAACGCATTTGAGAGCGCGCCAATTGGGTTTCTGTAGCTCCAGAAACTCCACTTTGAGTGCAGGGAGGTCAGAATCCAATAGCATCTGCGGTCCTTTTTCAGCCTCTGAATCAGATTTTTGCTCAAGTCCCTCAATTTCAGCCAGAAAATACCTGAAATCATAGAAAAACACACAAACTCATAGTAAAGTCCGGAAATGTGATTTTATTTAAAAACAAATAAAAATATACTAAAAACTAACTAAATCATACTAAAAACTATGTAAAAACAATGCTAAAAAGCGTATAAATTATCCGCTCATCACAACACCAAACTTAAATTGTTGCTTGTCCCCAAGCAACTGAAAATCAAATAGGATAAAAAGAAGAGAATATACTATAAATTCCAAAATATCAATGAAACTTAGCTCCAATTTAGATGAGCGGGGCTAGTAACTTTTTGCCTCTGAACAGTTTTGACATCTGACTTTATCCTTTCAAGTTCAGAATGATTGGCATCTATAAGAACTTAGAATGCAGATAGTGTTATTGATTCTCCTAGTTCAGTATGTTGATTCTTGAACACAGCTACTTTATGAGTCTTGGCCGTGGCCCTAAGCACTTTGTTTTCCAGTATTACCACCGGATACATAAATGCCACAGACACATAACTAGGTGAACCTCTTCAGATTGTGACTCAGCTTTGCTAAAGTCCCCAATTAGAGGTGTCCAGGGTTCTTAAGCACACTCTTTTTTTTTTTGCTTTGGACCTTGACTTTAACCGCTCAGTCTCAAGCTTTTCACTTGACACATTCACGCCACAAGCACATGGTTAGGGACAGCTTGGTTTAGCCGCTTAGCCCAGGATTTTATTCCTTTGGGCCCTCCTATCCACTGATGCTCAAAGCCTTGGATCCTTTTTACCCTTGCCTTTTGGTTTAAAGGGTTATTGGCTTTTTGCTCTTTCCTTTTGATTTAAAGAGCTATTGGCTTTTTCTGCTTGCTTTTTCTTTTTCTTTCTCTCTTTTTTTTTGCCAAATTTTTTTTTTTTGCAAGCTTTGTTCTTCACTGCTTTTTCTTGCTTCAAGAATCAATTTTATGATTTTTCAGATTATGAATAACATTTCTCCTTTTTCATTATTCTTTCAAGAGCCAATAATTTTAACATTCATAAACAACAAATTCAAAAGACATATGCACTATTCAAGCATTCATTCAGAAAGTATAAAGTATTGCCACCACATCAAAATAATTAAACTAAGCTCAAGGATGAATTCAAAATCATGTACTTCTTGTTCTTTTGTTTTTAGAACATTTTTCATTTAAGAAAGGTGATGGATTCATAGGACATTCATAGCTTTAAGACATAGACACTAGACACTAATGATCATGTAATAAGATACAAACATAAATAAAAATAAAGCATAGAGAACGAAAACAGAAAAAAAATTAACTAGACAAGGAGATTAAGGAACGGGTCCACCTTAGTGAGGGTGGCGTCTTCTTCCTCTTGAAGAACCAATGGTGTTCTTGAGCTCCTCTATGTCTCTTCCTTGCCTTTGTTGCTCCTCCCTCATAACTCTTTGATCTTCTCTAATCTCATGGAGAATGATGGAGCGCTCTTGGTGCTCCATCCTTAGTTGTCCCATGTTGGAACTTAATTCTCCTAGGGAGGTGTTGATTTGCTCCCAATAGTTTTGTGGAGGAAAGTGCATCCCTTGATGCATCTCAGAAATTTCATGATGAGGAATTTCCTCATGCTCTAGTTGAGGTCCATGAGTGGGCTCTCTTATTTGCTCCATCCTTTTCTTAGTGATGGGCTTGTCCTCATCAATGAGGATGTCTCCCTCTATGTCAATTCCAGCTGAATTGTAGAGGTGACAAATGAGGTGAGGAAAGGCTAACCTTGCCAAAGTGGAGGACTTGTCAGCCACCTTGTAGAGTTCTTGAGGTATAATCTCATGAACTTCCACTTCCTCCCCAATCATGATACTATGGATCATGATGGCCCGATCAGTTACTTTGGATCGGTTGCTAGTAGGAATGATAGAGCGTTGGATGAACTCCAACCATCCTCTAGCCACAGGCTTAAGGTCCGGTCTTCTCAATTGAACCGGCTAGCCTCTTGAGTCAACTTTCCATTGAGCTCCTTCCACACATATGTCCATGAGGACTTGGTTCAACCTTTGATCAAAGTTGACCCTTCTAGTGTAGGGGCGTGCGTTTTCTTGCATCATTGGCAAGTTGAACGCCAACCTTACATTTTCTGAACTGAAATCTAAGTATTTCCCCCGAACCATTGTAAGCCAATTCTTTGGGTTTGGTTTCATACTTTGATCATGGTTCCTAGTGATCCATGCATTTGCATAGAACTCTTGAACCATTAAGATTCTGACGTGTTGAATAGGATTAGAGAGTACTTCCCATCCTCTTCTTCTAATTTCTTGTCGGATCTCCGGATATTTGCCCTTTTTGAGTTTAAAAGGGACCTCAGGGATCACCTTTTTCTTGGCCACAACTTCATAGAAGTGGTCTTGATGGACCTTTGAGATGAATCTCTCCATCTCCCATGACTCAGAGGTGGAAGCAATTACCTTCCCTTTCCTCTTTCTTGAGGTTTCTCTGGCCTTAGGTGCCATTAATGGTTATAGAAAAATAAAAAGCAACGCTCTTACCACACCAAACTTAAAAGGTTTGCTCTTTATCGAGCAAAAGAAGAAGGAAAATAGTAGAAGAAGAAGAAAATGGAGGAGATGGAGGAGAATACTGTATTCGGCCAAGGGGGGAGAAGTGTTTGTAATGTGTGAAATTGAAATAGTGTTGAGGGATTTATATAGGGGTGGGAGAAGGGTTAGGTTTTGTGTATTAGGGTTGGGTTTGGGAGGGAAAGGATTTTGAATTTGGAGGTAGGTGGGATTTTTGGGGAAGAGTGTATGGATGTGAGTGGTGAAGAGTATTTGGGGAAGAGGTATAGAGGTGATTGGTGAAGGGTATTTGGGAAAGAGTGTTATGAAAGGGTGTGAAGAGGAGAGAAGAAGAGGTAGGGTAGGTGGGGATCCTGTGGGCCACAGATCCTGAGGGGTCAAGGACTTAACATCCCTGCTCCATTTAGGCTTGCAAAACGCCCTTAGAGTGCACTTCTGGCGTTAAACGCCAGGTTGCTGCTTGTTTCTGGCGTTTAACACTAGCTTTTCTCCCATTCTTGGTGTTAAACGCCAATTAGATACTTTGTTCTGGCGTTAAACGCCAGTCTGGTGCCTATTTCTGGCGTTAAACGCCCAGAATGGTGCCAGACTGGGCGTTTAACGCCCATTCTGCTACTCTTACTGGCGTTTAAACGCCAGTAAGCTCTTCCTCCAGAGTGTGCTATTTTTAATGCTATTTTTCATTCTGTTTTTTATTTTTTAGTTATTTTTGTGACTTCACATGATCATCAACCTAAAGAGAACATAAAATAACAATGAAAAATAGATAGATATAGTTAAATAACATTGGGTTGCCTCCCAATAAGCGCTTCTTTAATGTCAATAGCTTGACAGTGAGCTCTCATGGAGCCTCACAGATAATTAGAGAAGGGTTGTGGCCTCTCAACACCAAACTTAGAGTTTGGTTGTGGCCTCTCAACACCAAACTTAGAGTTTGGTTGTGGCCTCCCAACACCAAACTTAGAGTTTGAATGTGGGGGTTTTGTTTAACTCTGTATTGAGAGAAGCTTTTCATGTTTCCTCTTTATGGTTACAGAAGGAGAACCCTGAGTCTTGAATACAAGGTAGTCCTCATTCAACTGAAGGACCAATTCTCTTCTGTCAACATCAATCACAGCTTTTGCTGTGGCTAGGAAGGGTCTGCCAAGGATGATGGATTCATCCTCATCCTTCCTAGTGTCTAGGATTATGAAATCAGCAGGGATGTAAAGGCCTTCAACCTTTACTAGCACATCCTCTACTTGTCCATAAGCCTGTTTCATTGATTTATCTGCCATCTCTATTGAGATTCTTGCAGCTTGTACCTCAAAGATTTCCAGTTTCTCCATTACAGAGAATGGCATGAGGTTTATCCCTGACCCCAGGTCACATATAGCCTTCTCAAAGGTCATGGTGCCTATGGTACAAGGTATGAAGAATTTTCCGGGATCTGGTTTCTTCTGAGGTAATGTCTGCCTCATTAATGCATTCAGTTCATTGGTGAACAAGGTGGGGTTCATCCTTTCGAATCTCAATACCGAATAACTTAGCATTCAACTTCATGATTTCTCCTAAATATTTAGCAACTTGCTCTTCAGTGATGTCTTCATCCTCTTCAGAGGAAGAATATTCATCAGAGCTCATGAATGGCAGAAGGAAGTTCAATGGAATCTCTATGGTCTCAGTATGAGCCTCAGATTCCTTTGCTTCCTCAAAGGAAAACTCCTTTCTGTTCAGAAGACGTCCCATGAGGCTTTCCTCACTGAGACTGACGTCCTCCTCACTCTCTCCAGGTTCGGCCATATTGGTCATGGTTATGGCCTTGCACTCTCTCTTGGGATTTTCTTCTGTATTGCTTGGGAGAGTACTGGGAGGAGTTTCAGTGATCTTCTTACACAGCTGACCCACTTGTGCCTCCAAATTTCTAATGGAGGACCTTGTTTCATTCATGAAACTTAGTGTGGTCTTGGATAGATTAGAGACTATGGTTGCCAGGCCAGAATAGCTCTGTTCAGAATTCTCTGTCTGTTGCTGAGAAGATGATGGAAAAGGCTTGCTATTGCTAAACCTATTTCTTCCACCATTATTATTGAAGCCTTGTTGAGGCTTCTGTTGGTCCTTCCATGAGAAATTTGGATGATTTCTCCATGAAGGATTATAGGTGTTTCCATAGGATTCTCCCATGTAATTCACCTCTGCCATCGCAGGATTCTCAGGATTATAAGCTTCTTCTTCAGAAGATGCTTCTTTAGTACTGTTGGATGCAGCTTGCAATCCATTCAGACTCTGAAAAATCATATTGACTTGCTGAGTCAATATTTTATTCTGAGCCAATATGGCATTCAGAGTATCAATTTCAAGAACTCCCTTCTTCTGAGGCGTCCCATTGTTCATAGGATTCCTCTCAGAGGTATACATGAACTGGTTATTTGCAACCATTTCAATGAGTTCCTTAGCTTCTGCAGGGGTTTTCAAATGAAGAGATCCTCCTGCAGAATGGTCCAATGACATTTTTGACAACTCAGATAGACCATCATAGAATATACTTATGATGCTCCATTCTGGAAGCATGTCAGTAGGACACCGTTTGATCAGTTGCTTGTATCTTTCCCAAGCTTCATAGAGGGATTCTCCTTCCTTCTATCTGAAGGTTTGGATTTCCACTCTAAGCTTTCTCATCTTTTGAGGTGGAAAGAATTTGGCCAGGAAAGCACTGACCAGCTTATCCCAAGAGTTCAGGCTATCCTTAGGTTGTGAATCCAACCATGTTCTAGCTCTGTCTCTTATAGCAAAAGGGAAAAGCATAAGCCTGTAGACCTCGGGATCAACTCCATTGGTCTTGACAGTGTCACAGATTTGCAAGAATTCAGCTAAAAACTGATGAGGATCTTCCATTGGAAGTCCATGAAACTTGCAATTCTGCTGCATTAGAGAAACCAATTGAGACTTAAGCTCAAAATTGTTTGCTCCAATTGCAGGAAGTGAGATGCTTCTTCCATAGAAGTTAGAAGAGGATGCAATAAAGTCACCAAGCATCTTCCTTGCATCTCCACCATTGTTATTAGGTTTGGCCATCTCTCCCTCTTTTTCAAAAATTTCTGTCAGGTTCTCTCCAGAGAGTTGTGCTTTAACTTCCCTTAGCTTCCTCTTCAGAGTCCTTTCAGGTTCAGGATCAGCTTCAATAAGAATGTCTTTGTCCTTGTTCCTGCTCATATGAAAAAGAAGAGAACAGAAAAGAAGAGGAATCCCCTATGTCACAGTATAGAGATTCCTTTATGTGAGTAGAAGAAGATAAGAATAGAAGAAGGAGAAGAGAAAAATTCGAACACAGTGAAGAAGAGGGTGTTCGAATTTTGAGTGGAAGAGGAGTGTTAGTAGATAAATAAATAGAAGGAGATGTGAGAGGGGGAGAGAATTTCGAAAATTAAATAAAAAAATATTTTTGTTTTATTTTAAATATTAGTTAGAATTCGAAAATTAAAAAGAGAAATAAAATTAAATTAAAATTTAAAACAATTCGTTAATTAAAAAGAATTTTGAAAAAAATGAGGAGTTTTCGAAAATTAGAGAAAAAATTAGTTAGGTAGTTTTGAAAAAGATAAGAATCAATAAAAAAGATGCGATTAATTGAAAAAGATTTGAAAATCAATTTAGAAAAGATAAGAAGTTAGAAAAGATTTTGAAAAAGATATGATTGAAAATCATTTTGAAAAAGATTTGAATTGGAAATTAAAAAAATTTGATTTTGAAATTAAAGTTGATTACTTGACTAACAAGAAACTAAAAGATATGATTCTAAAATTTAAAGATTGATCCTTTCTTAATGGGCAAGTAACAACTTGAAATTTTTAAATCAAAATATTAAATGCTAGCAAAGAATTCGAAAATATGAAACAAAATAAGAAAAAGATTTTTGAAAATCAATTTGAAATTTTTTAAAATATGAAAGAAAAAATGAAAAAGATTTTATTTTTGAAAAAGATTTGAAAAAGATAGAATTTTTAAATTGAAAATTTGACTTGATTCATAAGAAACAATTAAATTTTAAAACTTTATAACTAAATCAATTCAAATTTTCGAAATTTATGAGAAGAATAAAGGAAAGATATTTTTTATTTTTGAATTTTTTTTAAGAAGAGAGAGAAAAACAACAAAAAGACTCAAAACATGAAAATTATAAATCAAAACGCACAATGCATGCAAGAACACTTTGAATGTCAAGATGAACACCAAGAACACTTTAAATGTCAAGATGAACATCAATAACTTATTTTTTTTTTGAAAATTTATAAGAAAAGACACACATGCAAGACATCAAACTTAGAAATTTTCAATGTTTAGACACTAACAAATTTAAAATGCATATGAAAAACAAGAAAAGACACAAAACATGAAAATACAAAGATCAAACAAAGAAAATCATCAAGAACAACTTGAAGATTATGAAGGACACATGCATGAATTTTTGAAAATTTTTAGGGAATTAAAAAAAAAAGATGCAATTGACACCAAACTTAAAAATTGACACAAGGCTCAAACAAGAAACACAAAAGTATTTTTGGTTTTATGATTTTATTAAATTTTTTTTTTGTATTTTTCGAAAATTGTTTGGAAAAAGAAAAATAAGGATTTCAAATTTTTTTTATGAGAATTCCAGGAATCATGCAATGTTAGTCTAAAGCTCCAGTCCAGGAATTAGACATGGCTTACTAGCCAGCCAAGCTTTCAGTGAAAGCTTTGGTCCAAAACACTAGATATGGCCAATGGCCAGCCAAGCTTTAGCATACAAATCAAGCATACAACAGCTGAATTGATGAGAATCAAAAAGCTCTTGTGATGATGAGTTGAAACCTCAGTCCAAAAGATTAGACATGGCTTCACAGCCAGCCAGACTTCAACAGATCATCATGAAACTCTAGAATTCATTCTTAAAAATTCTGAAGCCATAGAATAATTTATTTTTTTTTTTTTTGAAAACTATAAATTTTTAATAAAAAAATTTCTTGAATTTTTTTCGAAAATAAAAATATTAAAAATAAAATAAAATTACATAATCTGAGCAACAAGATGAATCGTCAGTTGTCCAAACTCAAACAATCCCCGGCAACGGCGCCAAAAACTTGGTGCACGAAATTGTGATCTCAATGGCGCCAAAAACTTGGTACGCACGTTCATAATCTCAACTCCTTTTCACAACTTCGCACAACTAACCAGCAAGTGCACTGGGTCGTCCAAGTAATAAACCTTACGTGAGTACGGGTCGATCCCACGGAGATTGTCAGCTTGAAGCAAGCTATGGTCATCTTGCAAATCTCAGTCATGCAGATTCAAATGTTTATGAGATTTTGATAATTAAAATATAAATAAAATATAAAATAAGATAGAGATACTTATGTAATTCATTGGTGAGAATTTCAGATAAGCATATGGAGATGCTTTGCTCCTTCTAAATTTCTGCTTTCCTACTACCTTCATTCAATCATTCATACTCTTTTCCATGGCAAGCTTTATGTTGGGGGATCACCGTCGTCAATGGCTACCATCCGTCCTCTCAGTGAAAATGGTCCAAATGCGCTGTCACCGCATGGCTAATCATCTGTCGGTTCTCGATCATGTTGGAATAGGATCCATTGATCCTTTTGCGTCTGTCACTACGCCCAACACTCGCGAGTTTGAAGCTTGTCACAGTCATCCCTTCCCAGATCCTACTCGGAATAACACAGACAAGGTTTAGACTTTCTGGATCTCAGGAATGGCCGCCAACAATTCTATCCTATACCACGAAGACTCTGATCGTGAACTAGGAGGCTAAGAGATATGCATTCAAGCTTGTTTTCATGTAGAACGGAAGTGTTTGTCAGGCACATGTTCATAAGTGAGAATGGTGATGAGTGTCACTTGATCATCACATTCATCATGTTCTTGTGTGCGAATGAATATTTTAGAATAAGAATAAGCTTGAGTTGAATAGAAAAATAATAGTACTTTGCATTAATTCATGAGGAACAGCAGAGCTCCACACCTTAATCTATGGGGTGTAGAAACTCCACCGTTGAAAATACATAAGTAAAAATAGGGTAGACATGGCCGAGTGGCCAGCCTACCATGGAGGTCTCAGAACATAAAAGTTACATAATGTGTTCCAGAGATGTAAAATAAATTACTAAAACTAGTTTTTATACTAAACTAGTAACTAGGGTTTACAAAAATGAGTAAATGATGCAGAAATCCACTTCCGGGGCCCACTTGGTGTGTGCTTGGGCTGAGCATTGAGATGTCATGTGTAGATACTCTTTTTGGAGTTAAATGCTAGGTTGTAGCCTGTTTCTGGCGTTTAACTCTGGTTTGCAACCTGTTTCTGGCGTTTAACTCCAGAATAGGGCAGGAACTTGGTGTTTGAACGCCAGTTTGCATACTATTATATATTGCTGGAAAGCCCTGGATGTCTACTTTCCAACACATTTGAGAGCGCGCCAATTGGGTTTCTGTAGCTCCAGAAACTCCACTTCTAATGCAGGGAGGTCAGAATCCAACAACATCTGTAGTCCTTTTTCAGCCTCTGAATCAGATTTTTGCTCAAGTCCCTCAATTTCAGCCAGAAAATACCTGAAATCATAGAAAAATACACAAACTCATAGTAAAGTCCAGAAATGTGATTTTTATTTAAAAAATAATAAAAATATACTAAAAACTAACTGAATCATACTAAAAACTATGTAAAAACAATGCCAAAAAGTGTATAAATTATCCGCTCATCAGTGAACAGTGAAGATTATTTCTTTTAGTAGAGGAAAAACCCACCAAAAAAATTCTTATATGTCTTGTATGTTTAGTAGAGGGAAAACCCACCAAAAACCCACCAAAAAGATTATTTCACCTAATTCTACTCTTCACCAAGAAATTCCCTAACTATTTATATGTCTGGTATGTTTATGTTGTTATTCAGAGTGTGTGTGTGAGAAATATATAAGTAAAATATTTAGCCCTTCTCAACTTTTCGTTATTCTCATCTTTGTTAAGAAAATTAACAATATATTGTTGGGTCTATTTCTTATTACCAACTCCACTTCCTCATTAATTATAGGACTAAGGATTGTTCTTTGAAATTAATAGGAAATATTGGAGTCGAAGCGCTTGTTTGATTCAAAGGAAGCTATAGATGAAGTTCAAAAGGCACCACAAAAAGAATTTCACCTCCTGAAACTCCAAATGTTCCAGAAGTTGCTGAAGAACAACAGACGCCTAAAGTGGTTGCTCCCACACCAGAGAAAATCATTGCTATTAAGGTATAAACAATAAAGAGAAGTGAACTTAGCTTTTGTGAGCCTTATTGCTAATAGGTGTGATCATGTGACATGCACTTACATGTTTGATTCAGATCTATAATTAATGCATTTGAAGGTACTTGACTGAAAATTTGTAGATGAGATGGTTAGCTATTTCTTTTCACCCATAGCTTAACAACTAACTATCTATAGCCAGCTGCTCCAAAGTGGAGGGAGACACACAATGACAATCTTGAATCCCATATAGATTTGTTCCATATAGAAGAAGTCACCTTACATGACTCAAATGAGTTTCTTTTATGTTTTTTTTTTCTCTCTTGAATTTTTTATGATATTTGCCAATAGCATTGAGGTATTACTACTATTCAGTATTGTTTGCAGACTACAGAAAAAAATTGAGCTTAGACTGCTGCAGTTTTGCTTCTTGATTTGTTCTGCATAATATTAATATTTTGGGTGGATAAAACTTATTAATCTATTCTTCTTAGATTCATATTTATTTCTACCATATCTTTCAAATTATTGTTCTGTGTGTCCATAGCTATCACTTCTTTTTTTCTCTT
Organism: Arachis ipaensis; assembly: GCF_059453495.1. Taxonomy (NCBI): domain Eukaryota; kingdom Viridiplantae; phylum Streptophyta; class Magnoliopsida; order Fabales; family Fabaceae; genus Arachis; species Arachis ipaensis. Next base: position 40,698,738 of record NC_142442.1, read on the forward strand.
CTATATTCCCCCTACTTATCATCATCTCTCCTGTTTTTTTGGTATATAGTTTCCATTTTTCTTATCATCATCTCTCATGTTATAGCTTAGCTTGATGTGTTGTTTGAGTGTGGTGCAGCAATTTGCTATGAAACTATGAATAAGGAGTTTAAAAGGGGGAAATTGTAATGTTGTTTTACTGTATTCAGAATGTGGTTGGTTTTGTGCTTTCTTACTGTTACTTGAGATTAGGGTTTAAAATTATGCAAATTTACTTTAGATGAAGTTCTTTCATATAGTTACTGTTCTGTGCATAGTTCATTATTGAGAGGGGGTGGTAGATTCACAAATCAATTTTCTTCTTTCTGGATACTAGAGAGGGAGCAATGTCTTTTGATTATACCAGTGAACTTTATTGTAACTTGTATGTTCTTCACTTTTTTGTGTTGCTTTTGCTTATGATGAAATTAATAGAATAGGTCTATAATTACTACATATAGTGTCAACTTATGTTCTAAACAATTTTTTATGATATCTGCAGGATGATGAGAGCCACAATCACACACAGAAAGTTTTAAAGCAAATGGTAGCAGGATTTCTTCCCACATCAACTTTTTGTTAATCATAGTTCTGCTGTACATCACTTTTTATTTTTCCATCCTTCATATCTTTGGGAACATTACATTTTTAATTTAAATTATTATTATAGCATATAAATAATTAATGTAAATCAATAAAAAATCAATTCTTATGCCTTCTAATTTTCTCTTTTTAATTATTATTATAGAATTATAATTTTTTAATTATTATGCATTCTAATTTTCTCCTTTTTTTTAATTTGATAAAGGAATTGGCCACACTTTGAAAGCATGGCAAAAGGTTTAAGTGGGAAAGCCACGCTTTTAAAAGCGTGGCTGTATGTGCTCTATCGGCACGCTTTCAAAGCATAGGCAAAACCAACTTTCTTGGCAACTTTTCGGTACGCTTTTAAAGCGTACCGATAGATTAACACCTATGGCTTCGCTTTTAAGCGTGGCAAGAGTTGAAAGCGTGGCAAAAAAGAAAACGTGCCGATAGATCCACAAAAGCGTGGCGATAGAGCAACCGGCACGCTGGCAGATGTGACCCTTTTAAAAGCGCGCTAATAGCTCAAAAAGCGTGGTGAAAAGCTATCGGCACGCTTTTTAGCACTTTTGGGTACGCTTTAAAAGCGTGACAGAAAGCTTATTTTCTTGTAGTGAAGGTGACAATGAGCATTCCGAATCTTCATCCAGAGGTACATTTACATGCTATTAAAAGTGGACTTCGCCCAAAAAAGTTTCAAGAAATTATAGACATTGCTAAACCACGAAACTTAGCTAAGTTTTGGGAGAAAGCTAAAGGTCAAATGGAGATTGAAGAGCTTCGACAAGCTCGGAGGTCAGAGAAAAGCAACAATAATAAAGATGACGATAAAGCTCGGGACAGCAAGAAGCCTTTTCGGTTAATGCCATGTTATGATTCTTACAGACAATTCAATACTAGGAGGGAAGAAATCATCAAGGAGATCCTGAACACAAAACTTATTAAACCTCCTCAGAAGGCTAGAAATTATCAAGATTTGAAGAATGTGGATAAGTCAAAGTATTGTGCCTTTCATAAAAAACATGGCCACACTACTGATGAGTGTGTTTTAGCCAAAGACTTACTAGAACAATTAGCTCGGCATTGGCATTTGGATAAATACATCGGTGGCCATATCTAGAGGCACACAAGGCATTCTACAAACCACTCTTCAGCTAGACAAAATTCTCGTGAAAAAGACAAAATTGGTCATAGTCAAGCTCTTCTCGTAAACACACCTACCGAGCTATGCTCTCAGTAGAAGGTACTGTCAATAATCCTCAACCTCTTCCTACCTTTCCAGAGATGGTGTTCAAACCATTTGATTTCAATATAATTGTAACCAACTTAGATGATCTGATGGTGATATCTATTTGATTGGGGGATCTAATTGTCCGAAAAGTACTCTGGATCCTGGAAGCAGCGCAGATGTCCTTTTCTATTCTACATTTTAGAAGACAAAATTGAGCAAACACATACTACAACCATCCATTAGAGACTTAGTGGGGTTTTCAGGTAAACGTGTGCCTATTTTAGGATCTGTGTGGTTACAAAACCACACTAGGTGAGCATCCTCTAACCAAAACTTTAAATATTCAATATCTTGTCATTGATTGTTTCAGTCCTTATAACTTAATACTTGGATGTCCTTTTTTGAATAAGTTTGGTTCTATAGTATCCACAATTCATCTGTGTGCCAAGTTTCATGTACAGGACGATCTTATTGCCACTACCCATATTGAGCACTGTGAAGCTCAGCACTGCTACAATGTCAGTCTAAGAACATCTGCTTCTAACTGAGCTATAGGTGCACACATCAATACTGTTCACAATTTGGTTGATCTTCCACCATTAGCTGAGTTAGATGTATGAGCCGAGCCCTAGGACTAACCTATTCCAGTAGAGGAATTACAAAATATTTCTTTAACTAATGATCCAAACAAGTTTCTTATGTGGGTGCAGCTCTGCAGGGAGATGCAAAAGATAACTCCGACAATTCCTTCAACAAAATGCATATTTATTTGTTTGGACTCCCGCAGATATGCCCAGCATCGAGCTCTCAGTAGTTTCTCACAAGCTGGCATTAAATTCATCTGTCCAACCTATAGCACATAAAAAATGCAACCTTGGCATAGATAAGCGACAAACATCCTTAGAAGAGACTAAACAACTCATTGATGATAGTTTCATACGTAAAATCAGGTTCACAACTTTGTTACCTAACATTGTCATGGTAAAAAAGTATAATGGTAAATGGCGCATGTGCGTCAATTTTACTGATTTGAACAAAGCTTGCCCAAAGGATATTGAAATGAAGAGTGTAGTTTAAAATCCCAATAAGACCCTTATAACTCTACCAAAACCCTACCATTCCTCAGTAAAATCTAGCCCTAACATAGCACCTTCACTCTTTCCACACTCCAGATTTGTCGCGTCGCACCCCTCTCCCCTCTCCTTCACTCAGTCACTCCTTCACTCCTACCACTGCACTAGACCTCCATTTCACTATAAGAAAAATATTGAGTACCACCGGATTTACCGGCGGAATAACAAAAAATAATCCGCCAGTAATATATTTACCGTTGGAACGAATCCGACGGTATAACCCTCACCGATAACCAATTACCATATGATTTTTCAATCTGTCTGTAGTTACTTTTGGATTCTGTGATGGATTCTTTACCAAAAAATAATTTAATTACTCACGAAAAAATTTTGCCGGTAATTTTGGTGCTCCACTATTTTCTTTCCCACCTAATTACCATCGGATTTGTCCCATGGTAAATTTGACGGTAAATTCATTTTTATAAAAAAATAACACAATTAATGGTCAAATTATTTTAATTTTTTATTTAAAGTTATTTTTTATACAATTAGTAGTCAAATTCTAAATAATAGAAACCAAATATGGTAAATTAAGTTTCAAGTGTACAAATAAAATAAAAAGTCAAATAAATAAATACAATGAAATAGTCTAAAACAAAATTCTAATCACTAAAGATTCTGATAGTTGTTGTCGTCATCCCCAGCTGGTTCTGCTAAGGTGGCAAACTAGGCAGTGATGTTGATGCCCCTCTAGCAGTGCTGCTGCCATTGGCGCACATTTGATATTGGTACACTGCCATCTGATGCTGCATCCGCTGAAGCTGCTCTAGCTCTTGCCTCCACTCCAGCCTAAGGGAATCTATGTATGACATGCGTGTGAGGATCCCCTGATACTACTCCTCAGACTCCTGTAGCTGCTGAGCCTATTGGTGAAGGCTTTGGGTGAGCTCCAACACCTACTCCCTCAAATCGACGCCCTCCTCGGGATCGACGGGCCGACTGGTAGCAGACGCGGATGAAGGTCTCAATGTGGAGGTGCGAAGGTTGTCAGTGAAGAACGATCATATCCCGTAGACGCGATTCATGTACGACTCAAATGCAGTCTCGTGCCAAATCGTGTTAGGATCGACTTCTGATGCAGCGTAGTTGTTGCCGTCGTCTTCAATATGCTGAGATTGCTGGGTTACGGCCTCCAGTCTCTGCATGTAGGACTCTTGTGTAACACATGTTATTTTTAGGACTGTAGTTAATTGAAAACTTTATAATTATATCACATGAATTTTAACTCACATAATGATCCGTAAATCGCTGATTAGCAAATCTCTCCTTGTTCTCCTTCAAGGTGTGAGTATACTTGAAGGTCTCCGTCATCGTTGCATTACAATTCAAAGACTTAGACTACACATGTTGAAACAATATGTTAAATCAAGTAATAATGACATTATGTTTCAAAGACAAAACAAACTTAATAACAAAATGACACAAGTTACATACCAGCCTGACCTTTGTCTTCATGAAAGTTGCTACCCACCGGTATACTTCGATGACCTGGCCGATGCGATGTTGGCTCTTTTCGTGAGACAGCGATGCCTGAACCCCTCATCAGTCTCCCAATGGACGTACAGTGCCTTCTTGATGTCCGGGCATAGCCAAATATTGAGGTGGTCATGCCTCTCACATACGTCTCGTAACACCCTTGCTACTAAAATGTCACGCTTCCGGCTGTGCCACTCTGATAGTGAGGAGTATTACGACGACTTCCATATACTTAATAATAAAATATGAGCCTTTGTACCGAGACCGTATAAACTATTCTTTTAAAAACCGGAAATACTTTTTGTTTGAAAATGCAATTACATACAAATAAATCAATCACAACCACTTAAATACACACACACACATACACACACGCGCGCGCGCGCGCACACACATAATAACTAAGTTCTTTATACAATAACTTACAAACATAACCATCAGTACTCCTAACCTTCTTTACAAGATACAAAATTAATGACGAGGGATAAATAAATAATAACTAAACTAATATAACAATATCGTATAAGCAAAATGCAATTAAACTCTTCATAAGCATCTTCATCCGATTCCTAAAAAGATAAAGTTGTAGGGGATGAGAACCTAACCACATGGTCTCACCATGCATTTTCAGAATTTTCATAAGTAAATATTTAAAAAGAAAACCAATTTCAAGCACAGTGATCATCGCTTGTCTTATGAATCTTTTGGAAACCAACGGTATAACATCCAAAAATCCAAAATCTTTTTAAAAAAATCAGTTAATTATCCAAAATCCAAAACCTTTCTTTTCTTATAAGAAAATCTTAAAAATTCCCTAGACTATATGAATGACCAATCTGTTCCAAGCATAAGTTCATTAAGTCTACGCTGAACCAGCTTGATTTTTCATACTTAACTAAACCTCAATCAGAAACCAATCACAGTCTTCAGCCCATCACATAATCAATCAACACTATCATCAACTTATCACCAATACTCAATCTCAAAAATACCACATTAGAAACAACCCTTAGCACCTCCTCCACCCACTTGAGGAATCTCTCAGAAACAAACATAGGCAAAATAGACAAAAAAAAGTACAGGTATAGATAGCAGTTACAGCAAATAGCTCATATAGCAGTTAATAACAGTTAAGCAATTAGGTAAATAAAAACAAATTCAAACTCAAACAAAGCATACAAATGCATATGATGCATGATTGTCATACGACCTATGATATCATCTGTTGATTATATAGCCAAACCTGACATGTCTTGGTAGCTAACCTTGGACAAAAACACTACATCGCGGAGCTAGTGGAACTGAGCCACAACCTCTTGCTACTACCCGCTTAACCCAGAGTAAGTGGAATAAACCACTACTATTAGTACTACTTAGGCGAGTGTTTACAACTCAACCTAGAGCAAGTGGAATAAACCACTACTGCTGCCACTATCCAGGCATTTCAATCACTAACTCGTATTGCCATCAGAAATTTTCGACAGTAAATCTGACGGTGAAATTGACACTTATAAATGAAATTCTCGTACCCCTTATTATCGTTGGAATTAGGGACAGATTATTGATTCCAATAGTGAGTTTTTTTGGTAATGAGTTTTCACTCGTGGCCGTTGGAAAAACCGATGCTAAATCTGCTAGTAAATCTGCCGATAAATTCGATAGTATTCAGCATTTTCTTGTAGTGTATTTTTCTCTCTTCACCGGCGGCAGACAGCTTCACATTTGCACCCACCAAACCTCCACTCTCCACATTTCATGTTGATGTCTACTCGGGAAACACACCACTCTCCATTTTTTGTGCCGCTATCCAAGTCTTCTCGCTTTGTCTGCCATCCACATCCTCTCCCATTGTCAGCAGCGTCTCTTACTCTCTCTGTTTGTCATCTCCCTCCGTCTGCTACTCGCGTCGCCTTTGTCATCTCTCACTCTCTCTGTTTGTCCTCCCCCTCCATCCGTCGTCTGTTATCTCACTGTCCAGTGTCTCTCAATTGGTCGTTCCCTGCATCTAGAAACTGGAATGGAGCCTCGGAATTTGGTAGCTCGAACACCACCATAATTCTTCAATTGCTCAATTGACATCTGCCATCATCTTCAACTCTTTGGATTTTGGAAGTTCACGGTTTGAATATGGCGAGTCTCCTCCACTTGTTTAGTCTCTATCTCTCTAAATTTTTTATTTTTTTTTATTATGATTATTGATTTTGGTTTTAAATTTGGTTCTAATTTTTTAGTCTCTTTGAATTTTGGAAGTTCACGGTTTGAATATGGCGAGTCTCCTCCACTTGTTTAGTCTCTATCTCTCTAAATTTTTTATTTTTTTATTATGATTATTGATTTTGGTTTTAAATTTGGTTCTAATTTTTTATTTGTATTTGATTCTGATTATGATTTTGATTATAATTCTTGAGTTGGAACTTTATTATGAAATTTTGCATCCCTTTATTTGATCCATTCAAGCTCAATTTTTTAATCTCTAGTTCTGATTTTGTAATAGGTTTGATTCTGATTGTTGACTTTGGTTCTAAATTTGGTTTTATTTATTATTTGTCTTTGATTCTAATTATGATTATAATTTTGATTATGATTGATCCTTATGGGTCGAAACTTTATTATGAATTTTTTATCCCTTTGTTTGATGTCTTCATGCCCAATTTTTTAGTTTCCCTTTCTGAATTGAAGTTTTAAATTTTAATTTTTTATTCTAATTAGGTAAAATTCGAAAAATCAAATCAAACCAAACCAATCTAATCATATTCAGTTTGGTTTGGTTAACCTCATATAAAAAAATTGATTAATTTTTGTATGATTGAATTGGATAGAATTTAAAAAAAAAAAAAACGAATCAAACCGCAAATAGAACAATCTTACGTAACACCATTACAACTTTATTTTTTATTGTTAGCCACCCATCACCACTGCGCCATCGCCACCGACCACCATTGACCACCACTGTCATTGCCTCCAACAATTTTCGTTGTTGACAACCTAAATTCTATACCCTAAATCATAAAATTAAAATTATAAATAAATCTTCAATCATAAATTTTGAATTTTAAATTATCAATTCTAAATTATAAATAAAAAATAGTGAATACATATTGCTATATTGCATTTAAATAGAATGCTGGTATAGAATATAAACAATTGAAAATAGTTATATAATCCAAATATTATGCATAATTTTTTTCTTAATTAACCATAAATTAAATATATTATTATTGTTATTATTGAAGATAATATATACATCACCATATATCAATTTTAATATCTAAATTATCAATTTTTTTTACTAAACAAGTGAATATATTAATGATAGCCTGCCCAACATAATGATCAACCCCTACCCAAAAACTACAGTGAAATTAATTCCAGAAAGTTTACACAGATTCAAAAAGCTACAACTTTAGATGGTTAACTGTCTCCATTTTATTTTCTTTTGAATAACAGAATGTAGAATGTGTAAAAGTCATTTCTGTCCAATTCTGTGTCCTTCTTTGTAGACATATGTTGCAGGCACTAATTTATTCCCCGTCTCTCAGTGGTCACATAAGTTTTACTTTTACCTTCCCTTCCATCCAACAATTCCTGTTCCTATTCCCTTCTTCTGCCTGAGGCACCAAGTTTTCATTGTACATATTCGTTTATCTTTAAAGGTTAATTAACAAAAGTATACACTTAAATTAACCTTCAACAAGACGCTTTTTATTTTTGTTATTAGGTTTTTAATGGTATTTTTAAATATATGGAGAGTTTATGTATTTTTTTTTTCATGTGAGAAGTATAAATCTGAGAATCAGGTGATTTTTAATTTTTTTTTTTTAAATACACAAATCTGAGAGTTATATTTGAGTTTTTTATTTTAAAATTTTTTAAACATATAAATCTGGCTCTCAGATTTACATTTTAGTATTAAAAAAATTTAAAATATATAAATTGGACCCTCCGATTTGCTTTACGGTAGAAAAAATTTATTTTAAGATAATTCGAATTTTTCGATTTGTGCACTATAAAATTTGACCCTTAAATTTTTTTATTTCTCCAACTCTGAGGATCTGCTTTGTTATTTATAATTTAAAAAAAAATAAAATCCATATAAAAAAATACACCAATTATCCACTACGATAAATTATACACTACCTTCTTCTATATTTAAAAAAATTAACCTCAACAAGAGACAAAAAAAATTAACCTTCAGCAAATGTTAAAATTGAATGCTTTGGTTTTTTAATATATTTTTATCGCTTTAGAAGATTTTGAAATTTATTTTTATTAAATAGACTAATTTTTTTATCACTTTTAATAAAATTTTTAAAATATGAATTAGAAAAAATTTTCTTAACAATTTTTTTATAAAATAAGTTAGTGTTCTTTACAAAGAGTCAAAGAGAGAAATTCATTTTGAAGATCTCTAAAATAATTAAAAAATTAAAAAAAATATTTGATATGAAATTCTTTATAATCAATTTAGATATTTGCTCTTAATTTTTTTTAAATAAAGATTTATTCATTGCATTTGAAAGATATATTATATATCCCAAAATTTTGAATCATTTGCATAATCAACCTATAAATTATTATAAATCAAATGTGGACAATTTGATCCCTCTCTAAACTTTCTTAGATATATATGAAGAAAGAGTTAACGACATAATCTAATTATACATTAAGAGCTTGTTTGGGCGAACTTCTAAAAAAAGATCTTTTTTTGAGTTATCGTTTTTAAAAAATTTTATGAAAAAGTAAAAGTAATTTTATGTTTGCATATCTCATACAAAAAAATTTTTTTATCTATCAATTATGTTTAGGTATATCGATATAAAAGTACTTTTTTGTTTATTTATTAGATGAAAAATATTTTTTTTAAGAGAAAAAGATCTTTTAGAAAAAGATGTAAATTACAACTTCTCAAAAAATATCTTTTTTTATTTTTTTAGTACTTTTACTTTTACTATTAGAAATTTATCAAATACGCTAAAAAATAAAAAAATATATTTTTTCATTGAAAAAATATCTTTTTTTATCAAAATAATTGCGCTCAAACAAGTACTATAAAAAAAAGAAGTTTTTTCGGTTTTTCCTTGTGAGGGAGGAAGAATAATATTTTAACTTTTTCTTCGTCTGCTTCCTTCACATTATTTTTTAAATAACTTATTAGTTTTTTCATAGAAGCTGAAAATCCAATGGTGCGGACAAAACTTCTACCCTTTATAAAGATTATTTTCCTATGAAAAGTATTTTGGGAGAACAATTTGCATAATTTTAAAAATATAGGTAAAATAAAATAATCATACTATATAAATACAAAAAAAAAACGTTACTTATTAGTTTAGTTATCTGCTAAAATAATATTGAAATTTAACTTGAATATATATCCACATTTATAATCAAATTTTGTAAGTAATATAATCAAACTTGATTCAAATTTATTATCAAATTTAATAAATAATATAATTAAGTTAGATTTATATTTATGAACAAATATGAATAATGACAGCATAAAAATATAACGGTGACTTGTTTTTGGGGTTTATTAAAAGCTAATTACAATGTTGTACAAAAATTCAATTATTATATTATAAAATATTTTATTATTTTTATTTGGAATATTTGAGTGTTTGATGGTTGATCACTACTTTACTAAAAAATATATAAAATAACATGTATAAATTAAATATAAAAAAATATAAAATAATTTATTTTTGATATATATAAAATACTTTTTAATTTAAATAAAAGTATTTTATATTAAATGATACAGTAATTTTTTTTTTTTTGAATCTGTCAGCAAGAGTTTAAGAGAATGAGAAATATATGAAGAACCAATATTCAGTGATAAACAATTACTAGTGTTAACTTAAATAGAAAATAAATATATAAAAAATATTAATTACTTAAAATTTTTCTTAAATTTAATCTAATTCATAAATTATCCCTGAATAATAGGAGATTTTGTGTTATCTTATCCACACTATTAAAGCACTAATACACACAGGCTACTTTCCGGTGCTAATTAAAACAAATGTTTTTAATTATTATAAACGGTTGGTAAATACGTATTTTTTTAATAATATTTTTTATTATCGACTGCTATTCAGTTAGTAAATAATTAAATATAAATTATTTTAAATTATTTTTTTGACAACACTTTTATTACCTAATACCTAGAGTCTAGATATCGTTATAATTATTTTATCATTACTGACGACAGACTTTCGATGAATTGAGATTGAATTTTTCTAATGGGCCATTTATCCATCCAATTTTATTGATGATTTAGTTGTTGCCAAAAATATAATTATGATAAAATAATTACCCACACCGTCGCTATCGATAAAATGGTTGGTAAAACTGAATTCTCTTGTGCAGGAGGGAGAGCGAAATGGCATGTGAGAAGAAACAAACCGAAATGAAATAGTTCAAAGTTTTTGCTCTCCCATATAGGTATTTTCTAGCAAGCTCCTTGGTTCCCTTTCGTTTTCTCCATGTCTCAAACTCAAAGCGTACCATGCATTTATTACTAGTACTACTTAGCTCGTTTCTTGTTTGTGTGTTTATTTTCTCATGACACTGTCCATTGCAGCAGCTGCAGCCTGTAGTGTTAGTGGCTCCCCAATATATGTACCTCTCTCTTTGCCCCCCTCTGCACACCTTGTCCCTTATTCCGTACATCCTTAGAATAATTTGACCACACCACCATTTTGTTCCATTACTACTCTTCATTCTTTCTCTTAAAAGTGGAAAGAGACCAATAAACTACTAATAACGAACCCTTCTATTCCCTCTTATTACATACCTCGCGAGCATAATAAGAGATGCTTCCTTTTGGGGGCAGATTCTACGGGTTCGAGAGCTGGCTAGACCAACCTCACCAACACGACTCATCACCCTCTGATGGATTTTTTGTTCCCGAAGCACCTTTCAAGGCAACGGATCTATTATTCGACGGAGCAGGCAGATCATCCAAACTGGATAATAATAGGAAATCAACGGAAGCCTGCAAGAGCCACAGGGAAGCCGAGAGGAGGCGCAGGCAGCGAATCAACGCTCATCTTTCCACCCTTCGCTCCCTCCTCCCTAACACCGCCAAGGTTATTTTTACATTTTTGCCACCACTTATCACATACACTCCGTACTGATTCACTTTCTTATAATATTCGTTATCAGTTTACCATTCAACCTTATACATATCATACTCCTTAGCTCGTTCAAAATCAAAGCATAGCTAAATAAATTGTTTATCATCGCAAATTTAACCTAAAAAGATGAATATATAATTAATAACAAGATAAGAATTAAGACTCGAATCTCAGCAATTTTAATTTCCGATATCGTTTCTTGTTTTACGACAGTGCATGGGTCGAGGGCACATTGGTAAATTCAAGTGCTTGTGTGGTGTGTGCAGGCAGATAAGGCGTCGTTGCTGGCGGAAGTGGTAAAGCACGTGAAGCGGCTAAAGAAAGAGGCCGATGACGTGGCACGAGACCCGTCCAAACCCGACGCCGAAGCAGAACCGTGGCCGTTTCCGGGAGAATCCGACGAGGCAACACTCAGCTACTGCGACGGAGAACCGAACCTGGTGAAGGCGACGCTGTGCTGCGAGGACCGGCCCGGTCTGAACCGGGACCTGACGCATGCGATTCGGTCAGTTCGAGCGAAAGCGGTTCGGGCCGAGATGATGACGGTTGGGGGCCGGACCAAGAGTGCGGTGGTAATTCAATGGCCAGCAGCGTCTGGTGGTGGTGATTCAAAAGAAGGGGTGGAGGTTGGAGCTCTGGAACGGGCATTGAAGGCAGTTATTGAGAATCGGGCTTTAGTGGGATCTGGGATGGGCCGCTTCGTGTTGGGTCAGAAGCGGGCTTGGAATAGTTATGATTCCCCTGATGAGGTTGATTGCACCTTTTTGCTTAACAGAGATGCTAGCAAGTAACCATTTTTGTCTGCATTGAAACAGCCAACACAGGTGCCTATGACCAAAATCCCAATCTAACTGAAATTCCAAGAAGGGAATACCGTTTCCTAGCTAGGATTCTATCTGTTTATAAGATTTGAATTCCAGATTACTGGTTAAGAAATTTAGTTACTTACTCCACCAAAGTACTAAAATTGACCAAAATCCATAAATCTTACTAAAGATTTAAAACTAGATTGTAACTATAAATGACAGTCTTCGTAACGCTATTGGTAAACAATCCCACATGTAATGTTAGTGTTTTCAATGATATTTTGGATAAACCAAAATATATATATATATGTTACTGTTTAGCTCCATCCCTTCCTCTCCGTAAATTGAATAAAAGGGAATGCAAGTTCTGACAAGGTAAGAATGAACTATGCTACATCTAAAAGGAACATCATTGTTTATGGGGCTTCAAGTTTGAGGAGGAAGAATGAGGTAAAAGTTGATGAATGTAACTATGGGCTCAATGTAGTGTTGTTGGAATTTGACACTGACAAATCCTAAAAGATGGTTTTTCACCTGTTCTTTAATTTATAGGTGGCATTTATAAGGTTGATTTTGTTAATGGGTTTGGAGTTTTCTTGGCTCCTATTGATTATATTTATATGTTTGAAGACAAAGGATTGCCAATGTTTCCTCTAGGTTGATGATATTGAAAGTGGATGGGTAGATTAGACAGAAGTGCTAATTGGAGCAAAAAAAGATTAAACAAATGCTATTGTTCAAGTGAATTTGATCAGATGAAGTGATATGATGAAGCCAAGATAAAGATTGTGATGAAGATAGTGAAGCTTAAAAGGGAAATTTGATCTATAAGGGTGTGACTTGTTACCCTTTTGTTTTGGTTTTCGTTGTATTTCCCCATGAACATGTGCTAAGGATGTAGTATTGTTGTATATGTCTATGTTTTTGATGATTATGTTTACTTGTTTTATTTTGTCATTTAGTTACCTTGAATGGTGTTGGTGGTTAGGGATAACAAAATTTTCTGAGACGCGGGGATTCCTGTGGGAACTGCCTCGAATGGGGATCTGACTGTGGGAAATTTTTTCCATGGGGATAAGGATGGGAGACAAAATTTTTCCGAGGCATGCACGGGACCCGAGTGGGGATCCCCGCTCCATCCCCGCTAATTCCCAAAATTCATAAATTTACTGAATTGTCTTTAATAGTTTATTTCTTATATATTTTTTAGTCATTTCACACACACACACACACATATATATATATATATATATATATATATATATATATAAACTCAACTCATAATCCTCATTTGCATAACCCTTCTTCAATTCAGAGATCCCTAACGTTGTCCATACTCCATCCATCATCTCCCTTCTCACCGCATCGTCACACGTGCTCTCTATTTGCAGCGTTCCTTTCCGTAACTCTGCCGTTGTATCCATTCTCCTCTCTATTGCGCGTTTCCCACCTCATCCACTGCTCTGTCTTCTGGCTTGCCATTGTGCCTCCCTCCCCCTGCATCATTTCGAAAGAAGTTACCATCTTGTCGTTTAGACTTTTTGTATAAAATCTTGCTATTTTTGTATAGGATGGATAGTTGCAACTCTATTCATATGAAAATTAATAATTAGTTAGAACTATAAGATAGATGGGGAATGTGATCCCCGCGGGGAATGGGTCCTTGTGGAGAATAGAAATGTGGAGCAATATACGAGAAAAACTCAAAGAATTAACAGAATTTATTACTTTTTGTCTGCGCTTTCAGTTATTAATCTAATTTCATTAATTTAGTAATTCAATAACACCTTTTTAAATATTACTAACCAAACTGTTAGCCAAAAACAATCCAATAACATATTTTTAACCAAATTTTTAAACATTATTAATTAAATAATTAGCCAAAAATAATAAATTTTATTGACTATGTAATATTTTTCATAATTGACTATATATAATGGACATCAACCTCTTAAAAAACTTGCAACTCAATCCACCCAAAACAAATCATATTAGAACGAAAATTTTAGCAATAAATAACACAAAACATAATAAACAAACTATGATATTAAAAAGAAAATTCAACCAATACCAACAATTTTAATCAAATGAACAGAAACCCTATAGTAAGAACAACATAATCTATCTAAATTCAACTTCCATCTGACACATTCAAATGCGAGTACCTGATGTATGAGTATCATGTTGTGTTTTTTTTTTTACTTTTTCATATAAAAAATTAGTATATACTGCTTAATTATTGAATATTTTGGTGCTTAAGTTGTATATTAATTTAATCTCTTTAATTTGATTGATTTTGTAAGAAATGAATGAAAAAAAAAACACAAAATAAGCCTAAAAGAAGTAAAAAAAGTCATCAAAAAAATGTCTAAAGTGCCAAAAAAAGTGAAGCGTTTGTTGGACCCAAGTTTGCTTCCCTAAGTGGTGTGGACCACTTCCTTAGTGGCGTTATCCACACCACAAGAACCTTAGTCCAGGGGCACCCCCAACCTTGTCTTCCCAAAGTGGCGTGAACCACTTCATTAGTGGCGTGATCTGCTCAAACTTGTCCCAACCTCTCCCTTTTTATTGGTGTGGAGCACGTCCTTAGCGGCGTCAACCACGCCACTCACACCCTCTCTAGTAGGGGTGTTCAAATCCAAACCGATCTAAATTAAACCGCTCATCTAATCCGATCAAAATCGAAAACCGATTAAAACCGCACTAATTCGAATTTGATTGGATTTTATTTTTTGCAAACCGCTGGATTGGATCGGATTTCGGATCTATTTTTCATAACCGATCCAATCCAATCCAATCCAAACCGTATACAATGTGCTATAATATTATTATTTTATTATTATATTTACAATTATACTTATAACATGTTCAATTTGTTATACATTTTTCTATTATTCATGTATTATTATTATTTAATAAATATTTTATGTTCAAAATGTTATTTATTTATTTATTTATTTATTTTAACTAACATATAATTTTATTTCTATTATTATGTTATCGTTGGCTTTTTAAGATATTATTAAGACTTGTTATGTCATTATTAATTATTTCAAATTTGATGTTGAGACTTGTTATATGTATTTAATTTTTTTATTTAAAAAACCGCAAATCCAAACCGATCTAAACCGCTTGTAATCGGATCGGATCGGATCGGATTTCCAAAAAAATTTCATCCAATCCAAACCGTATCGCACATAAATTAAGCGTTCAGATCGGATAACTTTTTCTCTTAAAACCGAACCAAATCGCACCGCGAACACCCTACTCTCCAGGAACACCAAATGGTTGCCCCAAATTCACTCTTTCCTTGGCATGGAGCACGCCCTTAGTGGCGTCATCTACGCCACTCAAACACTCTACAGGGGTACCAAATGGGTGCTCCAACATCATCCTCTCTAGTGGCGTGGAGCACACCCTTAGTGGCATCAACCACACCACTCAAACCTCACTCCCTATACTTGGCAACCTGATCTCTCCATACTCCACCACAAATAACTTATGTTACAAAGCTTCAAATGAGGTAATTCTAGTGCCATTAGAAAATAGACTTCAAGAACTTTTCAACTATATATGACACTTTATAGTAGACACTGAAAATGAGAGTGAAATTCACCCCAAAAAATACAAGGTGAGCAGGGTATATTCCTGCAGAGTCGCCAGCTGACCTCTTCACATTATAAGAAGAATAACTTGTGTTACAGATATCCAAATGACATACTTTTAATGGCATTAAAAAATAGACATCTATAATTTTTCAATGATATATGATAGTTTATGGTACCATGCCGTTTGGGCCATGAACAATGAGCAACAAAGTGATGCCAATATCCTGAAATGCCAAATCGACGTGATTCACGCCACTAAGGGCGTGTTCCACGCCCAAAGACCTTATTTGGCGCTAACATGGATTGATTTATTTTTATTCTCCATCTTCAATTCTTATTTTATTGTTTCGTTTGAAAGAATCTTTGTTCTTCATCTTAAGAATTCAATTGTCTTGAGAAAGAAATTGAATCTAACTTGAATTCTATGGGAGTCTCGAGAGAGGGAACATAGGATTGTACTTGAAATTCTTTCTCACAATGGTTATGAAATTGGGTTTGGGATTGATACGTGATGTATAATCTTCCCAACACTTGACTCATGAAATTGTGTGGCTCTAAATCAAAGACCATTCTTCATATTTTCTCATGAACAATTAGATTAAGATATTGGCAATTGATCAAGTTAAGAGAAATCAAATCACTAAGAGATTGGGGTTTGATTACTTATGATTTGCCAAGAGATCAATGAATACATGATTGAAGAGGAGATGAAATTAATTGATCCTAAGAATGCAATATCTCTTGATTCCAATGTTCTTTTCATTCTTAATTTTAGCTATTTACTTTCCTACACTTTATTTTTTTGCATTTTTCTT
The DNA here is from genome assembly GCF_059453495.1 of Arachis ipaensis. Classification (NCBI taxonomy): domain Eukaryota; kingdom Viridiplantae; phylum Streptophyta; class Magnoliopsida; order Fabales; family Fabaceae; genus Arachis; species Arachis ipaensis. The sequence continues at coordinate 40,715,546 of NC_142442.1, forward strand.
TCTTGCAATTTACTTTCCTGTAATTTACTTTTCTTGCACTTTAATTCCCAGCACTTTACTTTCTTGTTCTTTATATTCATGTCATTTACGTTTTTGTTCTTTATTATTTTCATTTAATTTTAAGTCATTTATATTCTTTGATTGCTCATCACTCAAAAATAAACGTCTAACTAAAATAATCAATTAACTATTATTTACTTAATCCGTTAATTTTCGTAGAATCGATCTCACTCTCGTGAATTTTATTACTTGATACGATTTGGTGCATTTATGGGTAATTTTACAGAATAATGTTCACAAATTTCGCATCAGCACCCATTGACAAAAATTTTTAGACTCAAATAGTGTCAAGTGAGACAAAGAGCTTAAAGTAACTTGGCCAACAATGATAACTTGGCGGTGGAGGACCACAATAACGGAAGTATTTCGAGCACTTTTCTCTTTTTCTTGGGTTTGACTTTGGTGATCAACTTAGCTTAAACTTTGTCAGGGCATGGGATGGGTTCTTATTAAACCATCTTAATAATTTTAAAATTTTTTAATTGGGTTTTTCCACGTCAAAATACTACTAAGAATACTAACATTACATGTGTGACTGTTTACCTATGACGTTACTACACAATTGATGATGATTAATTAGATTTGTATAATAAAGAGTAAAAAATTATCTTTCATAAGTATAATTTAATTTTAAATTTTTCACGATCAGATTTGTCACCAATTGTATTTTACTATATCTCTCATAATCATTTAATACTTTAGTCTAGTTAGCTCCTTAGTCAATCTCATATTAGTAGCTATCAACGGAGTTATTAATTAAGTTTGTTGAAAAGCTACTAATTCATTATGGATCAATTAATATTGTGTTTTTGTTGTGATAAATGTGAAGTACATATGAAGTGGATCACCATTTTTCTATGTTATTGAGAATATTAAGAGAGTGATGAGCGGATAATTTATATGTTTTTTGGCATTGTTTTTAATATGTTTTTTAGTAGGATCTAGTTACTTTTAGGGATGTTTTCATAAGTTTTTATGTTAAGTTCACATTTCTGGACTTTACTATGAGTTTGTGTGTTTTTCTGTGATTTCAGGTATGAGGGACTTGAGCAAAAATCAGATTCAGAGGTAGAAGAAGGACTGCTGTTGCTGTTGGATTCTAACCTCCCTGCACTCAAAGTGGATTTTCTGGAGCTACAGAACTCAAAATGGCGCGCTTCCAATTGCGTTGGAAAGTAGACATCCAGGGCTTTCTAGCAATATATAATAGTCCATACTTTGGCCGAGTTTAGATGACGCGTTGAACGCCAGTTCTACGCTGCAGTCTGGAGTTAAACACCAGAAACACGTCACAAACCAGAGTTGAACGCCAGAAACACGTTACAAACTGGCGTTCAACTCCAAGAATGACCTCTCCACGTGTAAACTTCAAGCTCAGCCCAAGCACACACCAAGTGGGCCCCGGAAGTGGATTTATGCATCAATTACTTACTTCTGTAAACCCTAGTAACTAGTTTAGTATAAATAGGACTTTTTACTATTGTATTAGACATCTTGGGACGTCTAGTTCTTAGATCATGGGGGCTGGCCATTTGGCCATGCCTGAACCTTTCACTTATGTATTTTTCAACGGTAGAGTTTCTGCACTCCATAGATTAAGGTGTGGAGCTCTGCTGTTCCTCACGGATTAATGCAAAGTACTACTGTTTTTCTATTCAATTCAACTTATTCCGCTTCTAAGATATTCATTTGCACTTCACCATGAATGTGATGATCGTGACAGTCATCATCATTCCCCCATGAACGCATGCCTGACAACCACTTCCGTTCTACCTTAGATTGAATGGATATCTCTTAGATATCTAATACAAGAGACCGAGTCCGAGATATTAGAATCTTCGTGGTATAAGTTAGAACCCATGGATGGCCATTCCTGAGATCCGAAAAGTCTAAACCTTGTCTGTGGTATTCCGAGTAGGATCTGGGAAGGGATGGCTGTGACGAACTTCAAACTCGCGAGTGCTGGGCGTAATGACAGACGCAAAAGGAGGGTGAATCCTATTCCAGTATGATCGAGAACCTCCAGATGATTAGCCGTGCCGTGACAGAGCATTTGGACCTTTTTCACAGAGAGGATGGGATGTAGCCATTGACAACGGTGATGCCCTATATAAAGCTTGCCATGGAAAGGAGTAGGAAGGATTGGATGAAGACAGCAAGAAAGCAGAGGTTCAGAGGAACAAAAGCATCTCTATACGCTTATCTGAAATTCTCACCAATGATTTACATAAGTATTTCTATCTTTATTTTCTGTTTATTTATTATTATTATTCAAAAACTCCATAACCATTTGATATCCGCCTGACTGAGATTTACAAGGTGACCATAGCTTGCTTCATACCAACAATCTCCGTGGGATCGACCCTTACTCACGTAAGGTTTTATTACTTGGACGACCCAGTGTACTTGCTGGTTAGTTGTGCGAAGTTGTGAAGTTATGTTTGGACCATGGTATGGTGCACCAGTTATTGCCAGGGAGAGAACGAACAACAAATTTTACAACCTCAGAGTAACAATTTCGCATACCAAGTTTTTGGCGCCGTTGCCGGGGATTGTTCGAGTTTGGACAACTGACGGTTCATCCTGTTGTTCAGATTAGGTAATTTTCTTCTCATTTTGTTTTCAAAAAGTTTTCAAAAAGTTTTCAAAAATTTTTCAAAAATATTTCCTTATTTTTCGTTTTTCCCAATTAATTTTCAAAAAAAAAAATTTTAAATTATTCTATGGCTTCAAAACTTTCAAGAATGAATTCTAGAGTTTCATGGTAACATGTTGAATCCTATCTGGCTGTAAAGCCATATCCAAACTGCTTTGGGATTGGTCTTCAACTAATCACCACAATGCATGTAATTCCATCCTAAAGCTGACTGGCTAATAAGCCATGTCCAACCCTTTGATTGGAGCTTTGGGCTAATATTGAAAGATTCCTGGAATTCTTCTTAAAGATTTTGGATTTCTTATTTTCTTTTTCCATATGTTTTTCGAAAAAAATTAAAAGAAAATACAAAAAAATCATAAAATCATAAAAACCAAAAATATTTTGTGTTTCTTGTTTGAGTCTTGAGTCAAATTTTAAGTTTGGTGTCAATTGCATACTCATCTTGCATTTTTCGAAAATTGCATTCATGCATTGCATTCATCATGATCTTCAAGTTGTTCTTGATAACCCTTCTTGATTGATCTTCATATTATATTGTTTTGTGTTGTATGTTGTTTTTCATATGCATTCTTGAATTCTTAGTGTCTAAATATTAAAAATTTCTAAGTTTGGTGTCTTGCATGTTTTTCTTTCATTAGAAATTTTCAAAAATAAGTCTTGATGTTCATCTTGACATTCAAAGTGTTCTTGGTGTTCATCTTGACATTCATAGTGTTCTTGCATGCATTGTGTGTTTTGATTCATAATTTTTATGTTACGAGTCTTTTTCATGTTTTTCTCTTTCATCATTAAAAATTCAAAAATCAAAAAAATATCTTCCCCTTTTTCACTCATAAATTTCGAAAATTTGGATTGACTTTTTCAAAAATTTTTAAAAATCTAGTTGTTTCTTATGAGTCAAATCAAATTTTCAATTTGAAAATCTTATCTTTTTCAAAATCTTTTTCAAAAATCATATCTTTTTCATTTTTCTTATTTATTTTCGAAAATTTCAAAAATATTTTTTAAAAAATCTTTTTCTTAATTTTACATCATATTTTCGAAAATATCATCAACAATTAATGTTTTGATTCAAAAAATTTCAAGTTTGTTACTTACTTGTTAAGAAAGATTCAAACTTTAAGTTCTAGAATCATATCTTGTGATTTCTTGTGAATCAAGTCATTAATTGTGATTTTAAAAATCAAATCTTTTTCAAAACTAATTTCAATCATATCTTTTCAAAAATATCTTTTTATCTTATCTTTTTCAAATATCTTTTCTAACTTCTTATCTTCTTATCTTTTAAAAATTGAATTTCAAATCTCTTTCAACTAACCACTTAACTTTTTATTTGATTCTTATCTTTAGTAAAACTGCCTAACTAACTTTTTACCTTTAATTTTCGAAAATTCCTTCCCTCTTTTTCAAAATTTCTTTTTAATTAACTAATTATTTCAATTTTTGATTTTAATTTTATTTCATTCCTAATTTTCGAAAATTACTAACCTTTTTCAAAAACTATTTTCGAAATTTAACTTTAAATTTTAATTTTTAATTTTCGAAAATCCTCTCACCTCTCATCTCCTTCTATTTATTGATTCATTTACTAATACTTCTCTTCATTTCATATCTCTGCTCCCCTCACCCTTGTGTTTGGATTCTCCTCCCTTCTCTTTCTTTACATTACATTCTTTTCTTCTTCTACTCACACAAAGGAATCTCTATACTGTGACATAGAGGATTCCATATTTTCTTTGTTATTCCCTTCTTTGTCATATGAGCAGGGGCAAGGACAAGAACATTCTTGTTGAAGCAGATCCTGAACCTGAAAGGACTCTGAAAAGGAAACTAAGAGAAGTTAAAATACAATAATCCAGAGACAACCTTACAGGAATTTTCGAACAGGAAGAGGAGATGGCAGCCGAAAATAATAATAATGCAAGGAGGATGCTTGGTGACTTTACTGCACCTAATTCCAATTTACATGGAAGAAGCATCTCCATCCCTACCATTGGAGCAAACAATTTTGAGCTTAAACCTCAATTAATTTCTCTGATGCAACAAAAATGCAAGTTTCATAGACTTCCATTTGAAGATCCCTTTCAGTTCTTAACTGAATTCTTGCAGATATGTGACATTGTTAAGACTAATGAAGTAGATCCTGAAGTCTACAGGCTCATGCTTTTCCCGTTTGCTGTAAGAGACAGAGCTAGAATATGGTTGGACTCTCAACCTAAGGATAGCCTGAACTCTTGGGATAAGCTGGTCAAGGCTTTCTTAGCCAAGTTCTTTCCTCCTCAAAAGCTGAGTAAGCTTAGAGTGGATGTTCAAACCTTCAGACAGAAAGAAGGTGAATCCCTCTATAAAGCTTGGGAGAGATACAAGCAACTGCCAAAAAGTGTCCTTCTGACATGCTTTCAGAATGGACCATCCTGGATATATTCTATGATGGTCTGTCTGAATTAGCTAAGATGTCATTGGATACTTCTGCAGGTGGATCCATTCACCTAAAGAAAACGCCTGCAGAAGCTCAAAAACTCATTGACATGGTTGCTAATAACCAGTTCATGTACACTTCTGAGAGGAATCCTGTGAGTAATGGGACGCCTCAGAAGAAGAGAGTTATTGAAATTGATACTCTGAATGCCATATTGGCTCAGAATAAAATATTGACTCAGCAAGTCAATATGATTTCTCAGAATCTGAATGGAATGCAAGCTACATCCAACAGTACTCAAGAGGCATCTTCTGAAGAAGAAGCTTATGATCCTGAAAACCCTGCAATAGCAGAGGTGAATTACATGGGTGAACCATATGGAAATACCTATAATCCCTCATGGAGAAATCACCCAAATCTCTCATAGAAGGATCAACAAAAGCCTCAACAAGGCTTTAATAATGGTGGAAGAAATAGGTTTAGCAATAGCAAGCCTTTTCCATCATCCACTCAGCAACAGAAAGAGAACTCTGAATAAAGTACCTCTAATTTAGCAAACTTAGTCTCTGATCTATCTAAGGCCACTCTGAGTTTCATGAATGAAACAAGGTCCTCCATCAGAAATTTGGAGGCACAAGTGGGCCAGCTGAGTAAGAAGATCAATGATACCCCTCCTAGTGCTCTCCTAAGCAATATAGAAGAAAATCCAAAAGGAGAGTGCAAGGCCGTTGAATTGACCATCATGGCCGAATCCACAAGAGAGGAGGAGGACGTGAATCCCAGTGAGGAAGACCTCCTGGGACGTCCAGTGATCAATAAGGAGTTCCCCTCTGAGGAACCAAAGGAATCTGAGACTCATCTAGAGACCATAGAGATTCCATTGAACCTCCTTATGCCCTTCATGAGCTCTGATGAGTATTCCTCTTCTGAAGAGAATGAGGATGTTACTGAAGAGCAAGTTGCCAAGTTCCTTGGTGCAATCATGAAGCTGAATGCCAATTTATTTGGTAAAGAGACTTGGGGAGATGAACCTCCCCTGTTCACCAATAAACTAAATGCATTGGATCAACTGAGATTGCCTCAGAAGAAACAGGATCCTGGAAAGTTCCTAATACCTTGTACCATAGGCACCATAACCTTTGAGAAGGCTCTATGTGACCTTGGGTCAGGAATAAACCTCATGCCACTCTCTGTAATGGAGAAACTGGAAATCTTTGAGGTACAAGCTGCTAAAATCTCATTAGAAATGGCAGACAATTCCAGAAAACAGGCTTATGGACAAGTAGAGGACATATTAGTAAAGGTTGAAGGCCTTTACATCCCTGCTGATTTCATAATCCTAGATACTGGGAAGGATGAGGATGAATCCATCATCCTTGGAAGACCCTTCCTAGCCACAGCAAGAGCTGTGATTGATGTTGACAGAGGTGAGCTAGCCCTTCAATTGAATGAGGACTCCCTCGTGTTTAAAACTCAAGCGCATCCTTGCTGTAAACATGGAAAAGAGGCACAGTAAGCTTCTCTCACTACAGAGTCAACCAAAGCCCCCACAGTCAAACTCTAAGTTTGGTGTTGGGAAGTCTCAACAATGCTCTGAACATCTGTGAGGCTCCATGAGAGCTCACTGTCAAGCTATTGACATTAAAGAAGCGCTTGTTGGGAGGCAACCCAATTTTTATTTATCTAATTTTATTTTTCATTCTTATTGTTCTTTCATGTTTTATTAGGTTCATGATCATGTGGAGTCACAAAATAAATAGAAAAATAAAAAACAAAATAAAAAACAGCAGAAGAAAAATCACCCCCTGGAGGAAGGACTTACTGGCGTTTAAACGCCAGTAAGGAGCATCTGGCTGGCGTTCAACGCCAGAACAGAGCATGGATCTGGCGTTGAACACCCAAAACAAGCAGCATCCTGGCGTTCAGACGCCAGGAATGCACACTGAGGAAAGCTGGCGCTGAACGCCTAGAACAAGCACCAATTCGGCGTTTAAACGCCAAAATTGCATGCAAAGGCATTTTACATGCCTAATTGGTGCAGGGATGCAATTCCTTGACACCTCAGGATCTGTGGACCCCACAGGATCATCTCAGCATCTGTGGACCCCACAGGATCCCCACCTACCTCCACTCATACTCTCCCCTCTTCTCAACATCCATCCACTCTTCCCCATAAACCTACCTCATAAACCCCACCTACCTTCAAAATTCAAAATCACTTTCCCACCCAAACCCACCCTAAATGGCTGAACCTAACCCCTCTCCCTCCACTATATAAACCACTCCATTCTTCTTCATTTTTCACACAACAAAACCCTCTCATCCCCTTCTTGGCCGAAACACAACCCTCTCTCCATCTCTTCCATTTCTTCTTCTTCTTCTTCTTTTCTTCTTCTCTTACTCGACGGCGAGAAATATTCTAAGTTTGGTGTGGTAAAAGCATAAAGCTTTTTGTTTTTCCATTACCATTGATAGCACCTAAGACCGGAGAATCCTCTAGAAAAGGGAAAGGGAAGACAAAAGCTTCTACCTCCGAGTCATGGGAGATGGAAAGATTCATCTCCAAAGCCCATCAAGACCACTTCTATGATGTTGTGGCCAAGAAGAAGGAGATCCCCGAGGTCCCTTTCAAACTCAAGAGAAATGAGTATCCGGAAATCCGACATGAAATCCAAAGAAGAGGTTGGGAAGTTCTAACAAACCCCATCCAACAAGTCGGAATTCTAATGGTTCAAGAGTTCTATGCTAATGCATGGATCACTAGGAACCATGATCAAAGTAAGAACCCGAACCCAAAGAATTATCTCACCATGGTTCGGGGGAAATACTTAGATTTCAGTCCAGAAAATGTGAGGTTGGCATTCAAATTGCCAATGATGGAAGAGAACGCACGCCCTTACACAAGAAGAGTCAACTTTGATCAAAGGTTGGACCAAGTCCTCATGGACATATGTGTGGAAGGAGCTCAATGGAAGATTGACTCAAAAGGTAAACCGGTTCAACTAAGAAGATTGGACCTTAAGCCTGTAGCTAGAGGATGGTTGGAGTTTATTCAATGCTCAATCATTCCCACTAGCAACTGGTCTGAAGTCACTATAGACCGGGCCATCATGATCCATAGCATCATGATTGGAGAAGAGGTGGAGGTTCATGAGATTATACCTCAAGAACTCTACAAGGTGGCTGACAAGTCCTCCACTATGGCAAGGTTAGCTTTTCCTCACCTCATTTGCCATCTATGCAATTTGGCTGGGATTGACATAGAGGGAGATATCCTCATTGATGAGGACAAGCCCATCACTAAGAAAAGGATGGAGCAAATAAGAGAGCCTATTCATGGATCTCAAGAGACGCATGAAGAAGCTCATCACCAAGAAATCCCTGAGATGCCTCAAGGGATGCACTTTCCTCCACAGAGCTTTTGGGAGCAAATCAACACCTCCCTAGGAGAACTGAGTTCCAACATGGGACAACTATGGGTGGAACATCAAGAGCACTCAATCATCCTCCATGAAATTAGAGAAGATCAAAGAGCTATGAGGGAGGAGCAACAGAGACAAGGAAGAGACATAGAAGAGCTCAAGGACATCATTGGTTCCTCAAGAAGGAAACGCCACCATCACTAAGGTGGATTCATTCCTTGTTCTCAAATTTTCTGTTTTTCGTTTTCTTTATGTGCTTATCTATGTTAGTGTCTTATTACATGATCATTAGTATTTAGTAACTTTGTCTTAAAGTTATGAATGTCCTATGAATCCATCACCTTTCTTAAATGAAAAATGTTTTTAATTCAAAAGAACAAGAAGTACATGAGTTTCAAATTTATCCTTGAACTTAGTTTAATTATATTGATGTGGTGACAATGCTTTTTGTTTTCTGAATGAATGCTTGAACAGTGCATATGTTTTTTGAAGTTGTTGTTTATAAATGTTAAATATGTTGGCTCTTGAAAGAATGATGACAAGGAGACATGTTATTTGATAATCTGAAAAATTATAAAAATGATTCTTGAAGCAAGAAAAAGCAGTGAATACAAAGCTTGCAAAAAAAAAATGGCGAAAAAAAATAGAAAGAAAAAGAAAAAGCAAGCAGAAAAAGCCAAAAGCTCTTAAAACCAAAAGGCAAGAGCAAAAAGCCAATAGCCCTTAAAACCAAAAGGCAAGGGTAAATAAAAAGGATCCCAAGGCTTTGAGCATCAGTGGATAGGAGGGCCTAAAGGAATAAAATCCTGGCCCAAGCGGCTAAACTAAGCTATCCCTAACCATGTGCTTGTGGCGTGAAGGTGTCAAGTGAAAACTTGAGACTGAGCGGTTAAAGTCAAGGTCCAAAGCAAAAGAAGAGTGTGCTTAAGAACCCTGGACACCTCTAATTGGGGACTTTAGCAAAGCTGAGTCACAATCTGAAAAGGTTCACCCAGTTATGTGTCTGTGGCATTTATGTATCCGGTGGTAATACTGGAAAACAAAGTGCTTAGGGCCACGGCCAAGACTCATAAAGTAGCTGTGTTCAAGAATCAACATACTGAACTAGGAGAATCAATAACACTATTTGAACTCTGAGTTCCTATAGATGCCAATTATTCTGAACTTCAATGGATAAAGTGAGATGCCAAAACTATTCAAGAGGCAAAAAGCTACAAGTCCCGCTCATCTGATTGGAGCTATGTTTCATTGATAGTTTGGAATTTATAGTATATTCTCTTATTTTTATCCTATTTGATTTTCAGTTGCTTGGGGACAAGCAACAATTTAATTTTGGTGTTGTGATGAGCGGATAATTTATACGCTTTTTGGCATTATTTTTAGTATGTTTTTAGTAGGATCTAGTTACTTTTAGGGATGTTTTCATTAGTTTTTATGTTAAATTCACATTTCTGGACTTTACTATGAGTTTTTGTGTTTTTCTGTGATTTCAGGTATTTTCTGGCTGAAATTGAGGGACTTGAGCAAAAATCAGATTCAGAGGTAGAAGAAGGACTACTGATGCTGTTGGATTCTGACCTCCCTGCACTCAAAGTAGATTTTCTGGAGCTACAGAACTCAAAATGGCACGCTTCCAATTGCGTTGGAAAGTAGACATCTAGAGCTTTCTAGCAATATATAATAGTTCATACTTTGGCCGAGTTTAAATGACGCGTTGAATGCCAGTTCTACGTTGCAGTCTGGAGTTAAACGCCAGAAACACGTCACAAACCAGAGTTGAACGCCAGAAACACGTTACAAACTGGCGTTCAACTCCAAGAATGACCTCTCCACGTGTAAACTTCAAGCTCAGCCCAAGCACACACCAAGTGGGCCCCGGAAGTGGATTTATGCATCAATTACTTACTTCTGTAAACCCTAGTAACTAGTTTAGTATAAATAGGACTTTTTACTATTGTATTAGACATCTTGGGACGTCTAGTTCTTAGATCATGGGGGCTGGCCATTTGGCCATGCCTGAACCTTTCACTTATGTATTTTTCAACGGTAGAGTTTCTGCACTCCATAGATTAAGGTGTGGAGCTCTGCTGTTCCTCACGGATTAATGCAAAGTACTACTGTTTTTCTATTCAATTCAACTTATTCCGCTTCTAAGATATTCATTCGCACTTCACCATGAATGTGATGATCGTGATAGTCATCATCATTCCCCCATGAACGCGTGCCTGACAACCACTTCCGTTCTACCTTTGATTGAATGGATATATCTTAGATATCTAATACAGGGGACCGAGTCCGAGATATTAGAATCTTTGTAGTATAAGTTAGAACCCATGGATGGCCATTCTTGAGATCCGGAAAGTCTAAACCTTGTCTGTGGTATTCCGAGTAGGATCTGGGAAGGGATGGCTGTGACGAACTTCAATCTCGCGAGTGCTAGGCGTAGTGACAGACGCAAAAGGAGGGTGAATCCTATTCCAGTATGATCGAGAACCTCCAGATGATTAGCCGTGCCGTGACAGAGCATTTGGACCTTTTTCATAGAGAGGATGGGATGTAGCCATTGACAACGGTGATGCCCTATATAAAGCTTGCCATAGAAAGGAGTAGGAAGGATTGGATGAAGACAGCAGGAAAGCAGAGGTTCAGAGGAACGAAAGCATCTCTATACGCTTATCTGAAATTCTCACCAATGATTTACATAAGTATTTCTATCTTTATTTTCTGTTTATTTATTATTATTATTCGAAAACTCCATAACCATTTGATATCCGCCTGACTGAGATTTACAAGGTGACCATAGCTTGCTTCATACCAACAATCTCCGTGGGATCGACCCTTACTCACGTAAGGTTTTATTACTTGGACGACCCAGTGCACTTGCTGGTTAGTTGTGCGAAGTTGTGAAGTTATGTTTGGACCATGGTATGGTGCACCAGTTATTGGCGCCATTGCCAGGGAGAGAACGAACAACAAATTTTACAACCTCAGAGTAACAATTTTGCATACCAGAGAGATTGTATAATTAATTAAATTTAAAAATGTGACCCCTTATTTATATATATATATATATATATATATATATATATATATATATATATATATATATATATATATAGGAGTTTGCTTTGAAGGAATATACACACATGAATAATAAACATCTCTCTCTTTATACAAAAATTTTTTTGCTTTCTCTTTTATACGTTCCTAATATATATAATAGTAGTAAATATATAAGTTATTTCTATTATTATAGTGAGATAATTATATTGGTGAATATCAAAATTAGAATTTTTTTTATTTACACCTTTATTTTATATTTTTTTCATATTTATTTATTCTACAATACGTTATCAGCACGAGATTCTAATCAAATTTTAGAAAGACTCCAGGTAACAAATTTTCATTATGTCGAAGTTCTCTCATCTTAAATTAAATGCTCTTGATATATCTGGAAACAATTATTTATCATGGATACTAGATGCTAAAATCCATCTTGATTCAATGGATCTTGGAGATACCATTAAGGCTGAAAATAATGCATCCCAAAAGGATAAAGTCAAGGCCATGATTTTTATTCGTCGTCATCTTGACAAAGGATTGAAAAATGAATATCTCACATTAAAAGATCCTGCAGATCTGTGGAAAGACCTTAAAGAAAGGTACAATCATCAAAAGACGGTGATACTTTCTCAAAGCCTGATATGTTAGAGAAAACTTTCTCAACCTTTCATGCCTCGAATATCCTCCTACAGTAGCAGTATCGAGAAAAAGAATTTAAAAAAATATTCTGAGTTAATTTCTTGCCTTCTTGTTACTAAACGCAATAATGAATTACTTTTAAGGAATCATGAAGCGCGCCCAACTGGCGCCACCCCATTTCCTGAAGCAAATGCGGCAAATCATTATCCCAAAAGAGGTAAATGGTAAGGTTTTAGTTACAAGAAAAATTATGGAAGGAAAAATATTTATGTTCACAAGAAAGGATATCACCAGGAGTGGGATAAAGAAAGAAATATTGGGCAAAATAAATCAATTGAGGATAAATATTTCCGTTATGGTGGAAAGTGCCATTGGTCACATACCTATCGTACACTGAGGCACCTAGTCGATCTTTATCAAACATCTTTGAAAAAAGACGAAAAAGAAAAGAAAACAAATTTTGTTTCAAATGAGGCTAAAAATTTCGCCACTCATTATGATGTATCTAATTTCTTTGAGGATCCTGAAGGAAGTATTGGTCATTTGATCAATGATGAAATAGTTTAATATATGTGTTTGTTAAGAATAAATAATGTAAGAAACTTCTTCTTAAGTTTTATGCATTTAAATTTCAAGTGTGATATATATGAATAATGTTTGATAAAATATTTATGAATTTTAAAATTATTGAATGTGCCAAGATAATAATAATAAATTTTTTATATTATACTTCTTATAAAAATATTTTCAATCAAGAAAATGATTTTACTACGTAGATATTTCTACTCATTTTATTATTATTTGTCTTTGAAGAGAATGGTAAGGACATATAGTGAAGATATTTGCCTTGCGGATAGTGCGAGTTCGCACACCATTCTCAAAAGTAATATATATTTTACCCATCTTGTGCCAAAAGAAGAATATGTTAATACTATTATTGGCTTGGGTAATGTGATAGAAGGCTCCGGAAGAGCTATAATTTTGTTTCCTGGAGGAACAAAATTCATAATAAATAATGCACTATTATCTACCAAGTCTATGAGGAACTTGTTGAGTTTTAAAGATATTCGCCGAAATAGATATCATATTAAAACAATGAATGAGGGAAATCATGAGTACTTATATATCACAACTCATGATTTAAATAAAAATGTTATATTAGAAAAGTTACCCTCACTCTCATATGGGTTATATTATACCAAAATTAGTGCAATTGAATCACATGCTATTGTAAACCAGAAGCTTACTAGCCCAAATGAATTCATAACTTGGCATGATCGATTGGGTCATCCGGGAACAACCATGATGCGGAGAATTATTGAAAATCCCCATGAACATTTACTAAAGAACTAGAAGATTCTTAAATCTAGTGAATTTTGTTGTGCTATATGTTCTCAAAGAAAATTAATTTTAAGGTCATCACTAGTAAAGATTGGATTTGAGTCCCCTGAATTCCTAGAAAGGATTCAAGGTGATATATGTGGACCTATTCATCCACCATGTGGATCTTTTAGATATTTTATGGTCCTAATAGACGCATCTTCGAGATGGTCACATGTGTGCTTATTGTCTTCTCACAACCTGGCGTTTGCGATATTAATTACTCAAATTATTCGATTAAAAGCACAGTTTCCAGAAAATCCAATCAAAGCAATTCGCCTTGATAATGCTGGTGAATTTACTTCCTAAGCCTTTGATGCTTATTGTATGGCTAATGGAATAAGTGTTGAACATCTAGTAGCTCATGTTCACACACAAAATGGGTTAGCATAATCACTTATTAAATGCCTCTATTGATTGCTAGACCCTTACTTATGAGAACAAATCCCCCAACCTCAGCTTGGGGGCATGCTATTTTACATGCTGCAGCACTTACTCGTTTGAGGCCAACGAGTTACCATCAGTTCTCTCCTATGCAATTAGCTTTTGGCCAGCAGCCAAATGTTTCCCATTTAAGAATATTCGGATGTGCGATATATGTTCCCATTGTACCACTTTCTCGCACCAAAATGGGACCCCAAAGAAAATTGGAGATATATGTTGGATATGATTCTCCCTCTATAGTGAGGTATCTTGAGATACAAACTGGAGATGTATTTAAAGCCCGATTTACGGATTGTCATTTTGATGAATCAAAATTTCCAACATTAGGGGAGAGAATAAGCTTCCTGGAAAGGAACTTAATTGGAATGCATCATCCTCAATGCATTTAGATCCTCGATCAGGGTAATGTGAACTAGAAGTTCAAAAGATTATACATTTGCAAAGAATAGCAAATGAATTGTCTGATGCATTTTCTGATACGAAAAGGATTACTAAATCCTATATGCCAGCTGAAAATGCTCCGATTCGAGTTTATGTCTCAGTCGGACAAATTGCCACCGAAGCAAATTCACGCCAGAAGCGTGGCAGGCCTGTCGGTTCCAAAGACAAAAATTCTTGAAAGAGAAAAGAGGTAAATACTATTCTTGTTGAAAAAGACATAGTAAAGACACCTGCAGTTGTCCAAAATTCTGATATAGTTTTAACGCCAGAAGATGTTTAGGTACCTAAAAATTGTGAAAATGACGAGATCTTGATAAATTGTCTTTACACGAGAGAAATGGAACCGAAATAAGACAATTGTCAATGAAATATTTGCGTATAATATGGCATTAAATATCATGCATGAAAGTAAGGATCTTGAGCTAAGAACAGTCGAAGAATATCGACCAAGGAATGATTGGCCAAAATGGAAAGAAGCCATGAAGGATGAGTTAGACTCACTTGCAAAACATGAAGTCTTTGGACCTGTAGTCCGTACACCAGAAGATGTAAAATTTGTTGGATACCGATGGGTATTTGTGAGAAAACAAAATAAAAAAATGAAGTTGTGTGCTATAAAACACGACTTGTGGCACAAGGTTTTTCACAAAGGCCCAGTATAGATTATGAAAAAATATATTCCCCTGTAGTGGATGCAATAACATTGCGTTATTTGATCAGTTTATCCGCATATCATAAACTACATATGCATTTAATGGATATGATAACAGCCTACTTATACGGCTCATTAGATCGTGATATCTACATGAAAGTCCCTGAAGGATTAAAGATATCTAAACCATCCAATAAATATTTGCAAGGGTTATACTCAGTCAAATTTCAAAGATTCTTATATGGTCTAAAGCAATCTGGACGAATCTGGTATAATCGTCTTACTGAGTATCTGGCCAAAAACGGATTTAAGAATGATGATATTTGCCCATGTGTTTTCAAAAAGAAATCTGCATCTGGATTCATTATAATTGCTGTGTACGTTGATGATTTAAATATCATTAGAACTCCTGAAGAGATTCCAACAATTATAAAAACTTTAAAAGAAGAGTTTGAGATGAAAGATCTTGGAAAGACTAAATTTTGTCTCGGCTTGCAGATCGAGCATATAAAAAATGGGATCTTCATTCATCAAACAACATACACAGAAAAGATCTTGAAAAGATTTTATATGGATAAGTCACATCCATTAAGTACCCCAACGGTCGTAAGAACTTTGGATGCGAAAAAAGATCAATTCCGTCCTAAAGAAGAAAATGAAGATATCCTTGGTCTTGAAGTACTATATCTTAGTTCCATTGGAGTGCTAATGTATCTTGCTAAGAATACACGACCTAATATATCATTCACTGTGAATTTACTAACAAGGTATAGTTCCTCTCCAACCAGAAGCCATTGGAATGGAATCAAACAAATCTTTCGATATCTTCATGGAACGGTTGATATGGGATTGTTTTATCCCTATGGATTTAAGTCACAACTAGTTGGCTATGCAGATGCAGGATACTTGTCTGATCCACACAAAGAGAGATCTCAAATAGGATATCAGTTTACATATGGTGGTACAGCTATATCATGGAGGTCCACAAAACAGATGATGCGGGCAGAAATTGGTGAATTAAAAAATTATTAGAATATATGCGTTGCAAGTATAGTTCTTAACTCGCCAGAAATCCACCGCTCAATTTAGAAAGGTGTCACAGAAAATTGAAATTTAAAATACTGGGAGTATGAATCCCAGGTCGTCTCCCAACGAGTTGCAGGAAAGGGTGCTATTTTATTAATCAGATATTTTCGAAAAGGTTTGAGTTGAGTAAACAGGAAATTAAATTGATGAAATTGAATAATGTAAATAAAAACCTTGATTGGGAGTTGATTACATGGAAGCCCTATTCTTGATGGAACACTCTTAAGATTAATTGACAATTGAGAGTTATTTTGTTTAGTTATCCTTTACTAAGTAAGAGAAGGTAAAACAAGTTGGAATACTGTTCTATCCACAAGTCCCAATCCACTCTTGGAAGGATTGGTGTCAGGAATTAGAAAGCAAACCAACAATAACCCAATTACAATCTTTCTCTTGAATCTTCCAACTCAAGGGTTCCTTTCAATCAACTCCCCATCAAGTTAGGGAACTACTCACTCATTGTAAAGGTAAACTTCATAGCATATGAAAAGGAATTAAAGAAAGACATTGTAAATAAAAATTAAAAATAGTCAATTAAAAATAAAAGTGATCCTTGTATTAAATAATCCTAAAAATATTCCAATGGTAAAATTAAACAAAGCAAAGAACATGGAAAAGTAAGCCAAGTAAAGAAAACGAACTAGAATGACGAAGTCTTGATGAGGTAATAACTCTTCTTAGTGTTCCAATGCAAAGAGCAATCGCAAATTAAATCCTAAGAACTATGAATGTCTTCCGAGAGAAAACCTAGGGGAGGAGTAAAAACTAGATCTAAAAACTAAAACTGTTGTAGAACGAATGTTGTCTCTGGTTTCTGCATGTTCTCTGGCTCTAGTCTGCTGTTCTGGGCCAAAAACTGGGTCAAAATAGGGTCCAAAATCGCCCCCAGCGAATCCTGCAGATCGCGCATGTCACGCGATCGCGTCATCCATGCGGACGCGTCATTCGCGCTTTTCCTCGCCACGCGTTCGCGTCGTCCATGCCTCCGCGTCGCTAGTGCTTTTCCTCGCCGCGCGATCGCGTGAGCCATGCTGCCGCGTCACTGCGATTTCTCCTCTTTCGCGCGGTCGCATGAGCCATGCGGCCGCGTCACTTCTCGCTGGTTATCTCCTCAATTTATTGTGTTCCTTCCATTTTTGCTAGCTTCCTTTCCAATCTCCAACTCATTCATGCCCTATAAAGCCTGAAACTCTTAACACACAGATCACGGCATCGAATGAAATAAAGGAGAATTAAAATGCATAATTAAAAGTCTCTAGGAAGCAGTTTTCAATTATGTAATAATTTCAGGAAGGAAATATAAATGCATGCTAAATTAATGAATAAGTGGGTAATGATCATGATAAAACCACACAATTAAACACAATATAAACCATAAAATAGTGGTTTATCAACAGACAATTGCAGCAACATCCTCTAATCATGCTGAAATACTAGCGATTCATGAAGCAAGTCGCGAGTGTTTTTGGCTCAAAAGTTTGATCCAATATATTCTGTCATTATGTGGACTGATTGATCATAAGATAGCTCCAACTGTCCTGTTTGAAGATAATACAGCATGCATTGTGTAATACTCGGTCTAACTGAAAATTAATTAAATAATAAGTTAAATAGGAGCGAATACGGTTGGAAGATTTGGCAATTGGAATTTGATGATTTAAATATGATATTTGGATTCAGTGAATTTTTCCGAGTCGGAAGACATAGTTTTCTGCGTAAAAGCGCGCAGTGGAATTTTGACCGGCAGTACCGGATGAGACCTGTCTGGTACTACAGCTGAGAAAATTGATTATGAGTAAGTAGGATTAAGAAATGAGGAATTATAATTAGGGGAGGTAGAAATATTTGAAGTGCGATTTAGAGCGCTAATCTTAAAGGTTTTGGTCCAAAATTGGGCCAACGGATAAAAATAAGTGAACTGGGCCTAAGTGGGCCCAAGATCCAACATATATAAACATTAGTTATGAGCATTTCAGCTCATTTTGCCCTAAAGAAGGGGTGTTGGGCGCTGAAATTGGGAAGAGAGAAGAGAAGAGAGAAAACCTAACTCTCTTTGATCTTCAAACCACCATAACTTGAGCTACGGAGCTCCGATTGACGAGCCGTTTGCGGCCACGCGTCGCTCTTCTCATCCTCTACAATTCTATCTAAGTTTGGTGGTGAGTATTTCATTCATCTCTGTCCAGTTTTCGAAATTCCCCACTGTTACACATTTTTGGGTAGTTAGTGTTGAAATCTTGTGATTTTGGGTGTTTAGGGATACTCCAACATGGATTCTAAGTGGGTTCTATCCCTACTTCATATGGGCTGAGGTAAGAAGTGCTCAAACCCTTGTAATTTGTCATTTTTATGAGCCCTAAGTTGATGTATGTATGTGATATTGGTTATGTTAGTGTATTTGGTGATGTTGGTACACAATTGGGAGACTGGTATTGCTTGAGGAGCTTTGGTAAGGCTTGGAGCTAAGGTTGGTGAAGAATTCCAAAGAAGAGGCTCAATTGGTTTGGCTACAAGAGGTACGGTTTAAGTTTCATTTAAGTACCATGTGTTGTGATGAGAATTCCTAGGCTAGATGCCCCTAGAATTAAGTTTGGATTATGTAAATGGTTGGTGCTAATATGCATAGTTGATATGTAACGTGAATTAATGATTGGGTTGAGAATTGTGTGACCTTGTATGCTTGGTGTATTGAGAATTTGATGTACTGGGTAATGAGTATTGATTTTTGTGGTTTATGCATTTAAATTGTGAAAATTGGGCCGGAGGCCATGAATTTTGGGTCGGAGGCCGGAAAGAGGTAAGAAAGGTAAGTCGATGTGTGCATTGTATGATGGCACAAGTGATTAGATGAATTTCAGATAATGAATATATGAAGGATTAGGTTGGTTATTGAATAATAAGGTTTGAGAAGTTGAAGTGTGGAATTTGGTAATTTTGGGTGAATTTATGTAGATGAGGTATGTTTGGTTCGGTTGAGATATATTATGTGATCATATATGTGATTATGATTATTGATGCCTTGATGGTATGATGATGCATTAGAGATATGTATGTTGTGATATATGCTTGGGGAATGATTAAGGTTGATTTGTGGGTGAAATCACGTGATAGTGAGTATGATATTGATTATGTATAATGATGGTTGATTGGAAATGGTATTATTGGAAATTGGGATGAGGAAGGATGTATGACATGATATTGTGTTTGTCCTTTAGCCATTTGATTGAGAAGTGTTAAAATGGTTGGATGTGGTTTTGGGAATTTTTGGTAAAGTGTCAATGTGTGAGTTGAGGATGGCTTGATATGGATTTTGGTACATTTTGATTGATTTCAAAAAGAGTTGAAATTAGCATGTTTTGGTTGATTTTGAAAAGAGTTGAAAATTGCTTGTTTTGAAAATGGCACCTTGTGGTTTTATATGAAAACATGGTTTTTGGGCACACTTTGACGGGACATAACTTGGACTACGGATCTCTGTTTTGTGCCAAATCTGTTTAGAAATGAAATTGGATCCGGGATGTCCATGCCGTTCGAAGAACGGGTGAAAAATGATTTAAAATGAGAAAGTTATGTCCGTCGGAAGATTGGGGGTTGAATCTGTAAATTCTGCAGCTTTTAACTTAGAAAATTGTTAGCAGAATGACCCTCCACGCGTAGGCGCACTTGGCGCGTACGCGTCGTTCTTCAAGAAGGCACCATCCACGCGTGCGCGTGGTGTGTGCGTGCGCGTCGATGTGCTGCACCCAATGCCCAGCTATTTTCCAGAGAGTTGTGCCAGAGTTGTGCCAGTTTTGTGCCTGGGCGCAAGAGCACCCACGCGTAGGCGTGGCTGACGCTTGCGCGCCGTTTGGATATTTTTCAACCCGCGCGTTAGCACGTATGACGTTTTCGCGTCGATGAGTTTTTGGCCATCCGCGCGTGCGCGTGGAGTGCGCGTACGCGTGGCCCTGTTTTCATGCCAAAGATGGTTTTTGAGTTTTTAAAGCCAAATCCCATACTTCTAAGCCTCCAATCTCATCCCTTAGATATTAAATCATTATGATATGCCTAGCAATGAGGAAGGAACTAGGGGATGTGGTAACTTGCGAGTGAAGCAAGGGAAAAGGTTATGATCAATGATGATTAGATATGATTATACGAGATATGGAGGGTGACGGTGGAAGTACCGTGTAAGCCATGAGCCGAAAGGCTATAATTATTGATAAATGGCCGGTTCTTGATTGAACCATGGGCCGGATGGCTGAGTTATTGCCGGGTTACGGCAAGGCCATTATTGTTTATGGCTGAGTATAAATGCCTATATGATTAATAAATGAATGTGTTACATGGATAACAATGAAAAAGGTTGAAATGTGATGTGTGACCCCGGGTAGTAGGCAGTGGCGTTGTCCACTTGCTCCGGGTATGAGACGGGAAAGGATGTTTATGATAAATGAGTTTAATTATGGAGTTTTTAACACATGTGTATTTGTGATACCTGGGTAGTAGTAAGGTGGTGGTTCGTCCCGCTTGCTCCAGGTTAATGTTTGAGATTTGATAACAGTGATGATTGCTTCTAAACTAAACGAATGTATGTTTTGAGATCCTGGGTAGTAGCAAGGGTTGTGGTTCGTCCCACTTGCTCCAGGTCAGAGATTGTGACGCCTGGGTAGTAGCGGCAGTAGTGGTGAATCCACTCGCTCCAGGTTGAGCTTGTAAACACCCGCCTGGGTAGTAGCCGCAGTAATGGTTATTCCACTGGCTCTGGGTTGAGCGGGTAGTAGCAAGGGGGTTGTAGCTCAAACCTATTTGCTCCGCAATGGGTGTTTCTGTCCAATGGTTAGCTACCAGGACATGTCGGGTTGGCTATATAACCGACAGATGATATCATCAGCCATAGGGCAGGCATTCATCATTTGCATATGTTTGAATTGTTTGGGTTTGCCATTTGTTTTGGATTTCTACATCATATATGCCATGTTACCTGACTATATGCTACTTGTTCTACTTGTACCATATTTGTGTATTACTTGCCTGTATTGCTTGTGTTTGTACAACTGAGAGGCCCCTCATGCTGGTGTCGGTGGGTGTGAGGGCTGTTCTTGATGGGATGAATTGATGATGTGATTGCATGATGATGATTATTATTGAATGAGATAACTGGAGCTCCCTGGGTAGACGCAGTGATGTGGTTTCACTAGCTCCAGGCGAGTGTATGATGTATTGATATAGAATTGCTGAGGCAGAACAACTGGTGATGGTTTTGCTTATAATTCTGAGTCTGATTCGTGGAAGAGTCAGCGAGTTGGGAAACATGTGAAACATGAATTGAATTTAGCACTCCCTTATGACAGTTGCCTATTCATGGATTAGCGAGAACCTAGGATGAATAATTGGTGAAGAAGTTTAGGATGCTTAGTGAGTTTTTATTGCAGTACATTGAATTTATTTGACACTTTTACCATACTGGGAACCCATGGGCCCGGGGTTCTCATTCCGTATATATCTCTTGTTTTTCAGATACAGGTCCAGGTGCTCAGAAGTGAGCTGTGGTTCGTCTGAGAGACGGCGAAGATATTTATTTTCTCTACTTTGTGTTTTGCTTAGAATCTCTCCACCTTTGTTTTGAAAAGATTATATTATGTATTGAACTCTTTTGGAACTTGCCTATAGAGGCTCTTATGTTTCCTTTGGGAGAGATTAGGATATACTGTTGTCATCTACTTTCATACTGTACCCTAGCCGGCCTAAACTTCGTGGGTTGCGACTAGTGGCTATTTACTTATGTTATAAATATCTATCTGTTATCTATCTCTTAATCTCCTTTATGCCTTGTCCATATATCGCGTTCGGCTTAGCAGTTTAACTTTTCGTTGTCGAAACGCTCTGATACGTCTTCGCGATTTTATTTCTACTCTTTTCAGGCTTCTTGATTAATACTCCTTTCGAAAATTACCTATATTTATATATTAAAAATCCACCTGAGAGTCGTACCACCGTAATATCATTGACTTATGACTCGAGCATAAGGATTTGAATATTAGGGTGTTACACATTGCTCAACTTAAGGGTGGATACATCAAAGGTGATAGAACAAAGCATATTTCTCCCAAATTCTTCTTCACTCATGATCTTCAAAATCAAAGAACAATTGATGTCCAACATATCCACTCAAGTGACAATCTGGCAGATTTGTTTACAAAGTCACTACCAAAATCCTCCTTTGAAAGATTGGTACATCAGATTGGGATGTACCGATTTCGAAACATTAAATAATATCGATAAGAGGGGGAGACTATACTCTTTTTTCCTTGGTCAAGTTTTTTCCCATTGGATTTTTCTTGACAAGATTTTTAATGAGGCAGTCCCCATCACAAATGATATTGTACTCTTTTTCCTTCACTAAAATTTTTTTCTGTTGGATTTTTCTTTAGTAAGGTTTTAACGAGGCATAATCCTAAATGGTCATCCAAAAGGGAGTGTTGTGATAAGTGTGAAGTGGATCTGAGGTGGATGACCATTTCTCTATGTTATTGAGAATATCAAGAGAGATTGTATAATTAATTAAATTTGAAAATGTGACCCTTATATGTATATAAATAGGAGTTTTGCTCTGAAGGAATATACACACATGAATAATAAACATCTCTCTCTTTTTACAAAAATTTTCCTACTGTCTCTTTTATACGTTTCTAATATATATAATAATAGTAAATATATAAGTTACTTCTATTATTACAGTGAGATAATTATATTAGTAAATATCAAAATTAGAGTTTTCTATTTATACCTTTATTTTATATTTTTTCGTATTTATTTATTCTACAACAGATTCAATTGGTATTAAGGTAGATAGAAGAAGAAAAAGTTGTCATCTTTCAAAAATTATGACTTTCAAGTTTCAACCAATATTTGTAAATTGTTTGGTATCTCAAAAGAAGGTAAATTTAGTTAACTATTAGTTTCTTAAAATGAAGGTACAAATTTTTCATTAAAATCTGTTGAAATTATTGTAAGAGATCAAGCAGACAGCTTTTAAATTATTTTGTCAGGTCCTCAAACTAATGAAAGTGAGAAATAAAAAAGAAATAAAAAGAAGCAAAGGTTGTGACTTAAAGTTTTCTTGCTTGATTTGTGTGTGATTCATAGTATTGAGTTTTTACTGAATTTTTCTACCTTTCATGTTATATTTAAAGCCTAATATTATTAGTGTTTTAAATTATTGTAGTTCAAACTAAGAATTAGTAATGTATTTTAATTTTTAAATACTTTTCAATTATATAATTTCAGATTTGTTCAGAGTTGAAATCAAGGCTCCGAGTTAAAACTAAATTATATTCATTATGAGGGCATTCATTATATTCATTATGAGGGCATTGTGTCTATATTAACGTAGCTGCCTTTTTATATCACAATTTGTGCATTATTCATTTAAAAAAAATTAAAATAATAATTCATCATCTTAATTATTCTCCTAAATTTTTATTCTTTTAAGTGGTAAGAAGATAATTAAGACTTTAAATCATTACCTATTATGTGTTCTATGATGCATGCTATTAATCGTACTTTTTTTATTAGTCGTTAGACATGACGATAACCTACATTATATGTTTCATGGTTGCAATAATATTTTCATGTCTAATAATTCTTTAGTTATTCATTCTATTTTTACAATTTAGTTTTATATTAGTAATTAATATGTAAGAAATGACTTCAGTTTATCACTCATGGGAGAATATTCTTATTATTATCGTTCATTAATCTTATTTTCATGGCCATATTCTTAATAATAGTAGGATTATTTCAACTATCTGTATATGTTAATTTACGTGCATATTATGTTACATTATACATACATAATATAATTTTTAATTCCCGTGCTTAGCACGAGTTTATTTACTAGCAGTGGCAGAATCACATAGTAAGAAAGGGACAATAGTCTCTTTTAGTTTTAATTTTTTACATGTAAACTATATGTAAATTTTAGTTTAGTCTCCTCTAAAATTTTATTTTAATTTTAATTTATTATGTAAATATTTTTTATCTTCTTTTAATATTTCATCTAACTCCGCTCTTATTTACTAATTTATGAAAAAAAGAGGGTGTAGTAATAATAACTAATTAAAAAAGGGTTGGAATTTTTTTTTTCTAAAAATTAGGTAATTTTTTTTTTTTAGTAAACTGCAGTTACAGTAGTATCTTCTGACTTAATCAAGTGAAATTTTAAATTTAAAATTAGAATAAAATTTTAAGTACGTATTTATAAAGGAAATATAAGGAGTTTGGTGTCTAAATTATTCTTTCTATTTTAATTTTATCAATAAACAGTCATTAACACAACTATTATTTTAAACACTAATAAAAAAATATAATTATAAGTTAATTTTTTTATTTATATTGAGATTACTTTTTTATTTATATCTAATTTTCACGTACATTATCTTTTTTTTAATGCACATTTTCTTTTTTAAGATCTTCATCTATTTTTATTATATTCTTTTTTTTAATATTTTATCAATTATAACAGACCACAAATACAAATAGTACTTTCTTTATTTTTCTCACTTATTAAATTAATTATATATTAAAATATATATTTAGTTTTAGGACAAATCATTCAAATAAACTAATGACACTCAAAAATTACGTAGATCACCAAAAAAAAAAAAACGTTACGTGCATATCCCGAATCGACATCTCTATATAAATCGACACAGGTATACTCGATTTAGCTCTGCACATACTAAATCAAATCAGCATTAATCGAATTAGTATAAACATATATAAATCGAAGGAGGCTGATTTGATTTATCTTGAATGCTAAAAATCCTTGTAAAACGATGGAGGTAATTTCGATTTACTCGTTCCTACAATAATAATGTAAATGGACTAAGGGTTTCGATTTACATGGAGGGAAGCCGGTGAATAAATCTACACAATCCAATTCAATTTACTATGGTGCTTCATATATAAACGTATATAAATAGTTGTCGAATGTGAATGCTTCATCATAGTGAACCTCACAATGGCTAGTGATGAGAGTTTCTTAATTTTGGTGCACTATAGAGCGTCGATTAAGAAAAAAACGTGTTCCGGAATTAAGTTTATTAATAAGGAACCGCTTAGTATTTTTCTCAAACCTTCAATAATTTCACTGAGTTTCAGAATACTATAATCCGAAGACTGGGGCTGCAAGGCATGAAACGGGTGGAGAAGTTATTCTACAGAATTTTGATTTTCGTGTTGCGAGATGATGTGAAGTACGATTCCTTCATTATAGGCAGCGACGAAGATTTGCAAGTTTTGTTCCATTGTCGTCGGTAATTTTCCGAGGTGAGGACCCCTGAATTATTGGCCAAGTTTGTGGATGTGGTCTTTAGTTCAGGAGGTTCTAACTGGAATAATCAGCCTTCAGCCATGGCAACCTAATCTAGTTCGAGGCTTGTTGGAGCCTCTTTATCTCTGTCCGTGATTGAGCCTGAGGCAGTTTTAGTTGCCTCGCCGTCCTTCGCTGCTGATCTAAACTGCACTCGTGACAGAAAAGTGGGTGACATTGGACCCTTCGGTGATGTTGCGATTGCGATGGCCGACATTCCTGATGTGGTATCGAAATCCTGACAAGGTGGAGCACAGATGATGTAGAAGATGTATTTCAGGATGAAGATGATGGTGATGTGGAGCCTGCCATGATTGCCGATGATAGTGATAATGAGGATGCGAGGAGTACTCCAGCTGGGGGTGGGGGAGCGGCTAGTTCAGGAACTCCACAATACCCCCATATTTTTCAACTTTAGACTTGGATGCCATGAGACAGCAAGAGGAACCTACCATGCCTCAAGGCTTTGGGGCCAGAGACACACATGATACAGGAGAACTAGTTGAGTTCCAAGTTGGTCAGCAGTTTCAGGATAAAGAGAAAGCCGAGCTAAGCGTAAAGACTTACAGCATCCGACGTGGGGTTAAGTATAAAGTGTTGGAATCCGATTATTGCAACTACCATGGGAAGTGTAACGAATTCGGTAACGGGTGCACATGGTTGATTCGTATTAGTCTCTGCTAGCGCAGGGGTATTTGGGAGGTAAAACGGTATAATGGACTGCATACTTGTCTGTCCACTTCGATTTTCAGTGATCACAAAAAGCTTAATTACCATGTGATCTCGGCTTTCATACTGCCTATGATCAGAGTCAATGCTGTTGTGTCGATCAAGGTACTGCAGAATGTGATAGAGGCCCATTTTGGTTTTAGACTGACTTACAGGATAATTTTAATCGAAAAATACTTTAACCAGAATCCTTATCCGACATGCATTTGTGATTTGAATACTCTAATACACTACTATCCTTATATCAATACTCTAACCACTATTCGAGATTTACAGATTCTAACAATTATAATATTCAAGTTCTAAACGATTTAATATCATTAAACAGCTTCTAATACACTACTACCCCTAAATTAAAACTATAACTACTATTTGAAATTTAGACATTCTAATTATTCTAATAATCAAGTTCTAAGCGATTTAATATCACTAAATCATAGTTTATTTCTTACAGAAAATAAAAAAAAATAAATTTTATTTACTAACCTCTTCATGCACGCTACCAGCAATATGCGTGACTTCATCCAACCGATAGATTCGATTATTGGGTCGTCTTCCATTTTTGCGGTATCAAACTTGTAGCACAGCCTTTTTTTTTTTTTAATTTTCGAATGTGGTGGGGTAGGAAAGTGAAATGTAATTCGAATGAACTAAATTCGAATTCTATATATTGTGGGAATAAGAGTAAATCGAATTAGGAGACATAGATTTACATTGAAACCACCTTATATGTAAATCGAAAATCATTACCTAAATCGACACCACCTGTATCGATTTACTATGGATGAGCTCAAAACCATTTGCTCTCCTAGTAAATTGAAGCTCCCTGTTTTGAATTACACTCTTACATGCCAATTTAACATGTACTTATTCGATTTACTATTGTTACTTATAATTCGGCAAAGTCTCATTCAATTTACATAGTTACATACATTAGTGACATGTATGTAATGTATTTTAATTTGGGTAATTGCTGTAATTTTCTCATGCCTTTGGTTTATATATATAGGTGATTTGCCTTTAATTTCACGGCTTTACTCCATATATCATATATGTAAAGTTCTAAACTTCAAATTTAATTATGTATATTTGCTTTTTTTTTTTTTTCCTTTTTGCAATGACATATGATTAGACATGCAAAAGGATCGCAAATTATCATCAACAACTCTATTTTTATGTCAAAATATTACCCAGTACTAATAAAATTCTTCATCATCATATGACAGAAAAAAAAACACAAATAAAAAATCTATTATATACATATTTATATTTTTTTAAAAAAACATATTATGAGAGGATAAATTAAATTATCTTTTATAATATTATTTATTTGATATATATCATTAAGAATTTGTTTGGCAATTATTTCTCATAAAAAAGTTTAATTAGCTTTTTACAATCTTTTATTGTTTTCTTTATAAAGAAAAGAGATATATTAAAAAAAGAACTAAAATTTTGATTGCAATTACAACATTTATCCTTTACACTTGATTTTTTTTTTACTTTAACTCGTTTTCTATCTCTTCTCGCTACAATTTTATTTTTAAATATTAGTGTCATAATCTTATGATGAAAAACAATTGCATTTAAGAATTTAACAAAATGTATAACAATTTTAAAATTAACAGAACAAATCAAATTCAATTACAGAAAAAAATTAATTAAAAAAATACAAAGTAAAAATTACATTATCACCTTTTATTTTTATTTTATTTTTATTCTTTGAGAACCACTTTATCATACCACATGAGCAGTGCTAGAGATTTTGACTTTTAATAAATTCATTATGAGAATTTCATAAACTATGGTGCTTCTTAAGTGGTTACAATAAGAAGAAAATAATCGTACGTTGATTATAAACAGTAACAAAACTGTTTTTGTAATTGGTGGGTTACCGATTATTTTTTAAAAAATATTATTATCATTTTGTTCATATTTGTGAAGGTAAATATATTTAAAAAATGACATTACACACTAAAATCATGATTAGTTTTGATATTAATTTTTTATATTGTGTTACGGCCCAATCCAGCTGGCACCCTACCTAATCCGACCTGGTGTATAGGACTATCCAACCCGAGCGGCCGGTTTAATGGGTGTCGCGTGCCCGGACCACGACCCAGACACCTATCTTCCAGCAGCCAGCTACCTGACAGTTGGGAAAGGAAACTTCCAGGAAAGGCACCAATCCTGTGGGACCTGCCCTACTGACAGGGTTTATAGGGGAGGGCCCTACCCCTCCCCCACGGTACGTCATTATTTTACTACCCTCATAGCCATTTGTACCATCTCTGACTTGGGCGTCAGAGTGTCATTGCAGGTGGCGCCCCCCTCACGCCGCAGCAGCTCGGGAGGTCGCGAAGCCTCCGCTCTCATCCTGTAGAGCCAGACCAAGGCTGGTTCTTACCATCGTAACTTTAGAGCTCCACCGACCCGTCCGGAACCCGACGAATCGAACATTAGCGCTGTCTGTGGGGACTGGCTAGAATTGACATTTTGCTGGGTCCTGTGGAGGCAGACGACGGAGGCGAACCACGTGGGGAGGAAATGATCCCCCGAATCGGCAGGGTGGCCTCTGTGGCTTCCTCTCGCGAACGCACAAGGTCCCCCCTGCGCCAACCTGAGCTACCCTCGCGCCCAGGAGAGGTGTCCCTTTGGAGGGACAGGAAGCGACAGCGCCAGAATAATACAAGAGCTACGCCACAAGGTGCAGAACCTGGAGCGGGAAGTAGCGAGCAGAGAACGCCACCGACAAGATCTGGGGCAAGATTGTTCCCGGTCTCCCCGAGGGACGGAAGCCAGAGGGAGACGCCCTCGAAGGGACCACTCCAGACGCACCCCAACCCCCCGATCAGAATCAGGAAGCCAAGGAGAGAGCAGGGAGTTGCTGAGAAGAAGGCGAGATCCCATTATTTACACCCGACCTCCAACAAGGCATACCGTGGAGGAAAACCGAAAAGACAACAGAGAAAGACCAAGGAAAAGGTGACACCCCATAATCATGGGGGCAACCCCCTTCCATCACTCCATCCTCGAAGTACGGCTACCGAAGCACTTCGACAAGCCAACGGATATGAGGTATGATGGGACCCAAGACCCCCAAGAACATCTAACAGCCTTCGAGGCCAGGATGAACCTGGAAGGGGGTGGGTGATGAAGAAGGGTGTCGCGCCTTCCCCGTGACCTTAGCGGGACCGGCAATTTGCTGGTTTAATGCTCTCCCCCAGGACTCCGTAACAACCTTTGCGGACATAACCCACACTTTCCTGGCACAGTTCACCACGCGCATCGCCAAAGCGAAGCACCCGATCAACTTGCTAGGGGTGATGCAGAGAAGCGGGGAACCGACCAGAAGGTATCTGGATAGGTTCAATGATGAGTACTTGGAGATTGACGGCCTGCCCGACTCGGTGGCCAGTTTATGCTTGACGAACGAGTTGCTAAACGAGGACCTCAAGAAGTACCTCACCACCAAGCCCGTGTGGATGATGCAAGAAATCCAAAATGTGGCTAGGGAGTATATCAATGACGAAGAGGTTAGCCAAGTCGTGGCAGCCAACAAGCAGCAGCCCGCCTATAACCCTGCTCGTCATCCCGGTAACGGGGAAAAGGCTAAGGAGCACTCTAAGGACGGAGGGCCAGCTAAAGCTTTCAAGCCGTTCCCCCGGGTAGGGAAGTTTACAAACTACACTCCCTTGACAGCCCCGATCGTCGAGGTCTACCAGCAAATAGCCGACAAAGGCATCCTATCGAAGCCCTGACAACTCAAGGATAGAACTGGAGGGAACAAAAACCTCTATTGATACTACCACAAGGGCTTTGGCCACAAGACCCAAGATTGTTTCAATTTGAAGGATGCTCTGGAGCAGGCGATTCGGGAAGGTAAGCTAGCAGAGTTCTCTCACCTTATAAGAGAACCCAGGAGGCGGGATCATGACCGATCTGGCGATGACAGGAGCCCCGTAGCGAAACCAAGGCAAGACCCCGAGGAGGACAATGAGCACGGCCTCACCATTGTGAACGTTGTGGTCGGAAGAGACGTTGCCCCGAGGTCAAAGTCGGCATGTAGGAAGGATGCCAAAGTCTTGGCCGTGTCATCGTCTGGTCTTGCGCCCTACTCCAAGAGAGCCCCGTCAATATCATTTGGACCAGAGGACCAATGGTTTGACGACTTTCCGGAAAGCCCTCCTATGGTGATTACAGCAAGGGTGGGAACTGGCCTGGTCAGGCGAATCCTCGTAGACATCGGAGCCGACTCGAACATCATGTTCTGTAACGTGTTCGATGCTCTAGGCCTTCGAGATGTCGACTTGAGAACCCACCAACACGGTGTGGTCAGCTTAGGCGATAACTTCATCAAGCCTGATGGAATAGTCTCCCTCCCAGTCTCCATAGGAGGAGGTCGAGGGAAGAGGTTGGTCATGGCGGAGTTCGTTGTTCTGAGGGACTCCACGGCCTATAACCTCATCTTGGGAAGAAAAACCATAAATGTGTTTGGAGCAGTGATTTTTACCAAGCTACTGTTGATGAAGTTCGTTGCAGATGATAGGTCGGTTGGATCCATCAGGGGAGATTTGGAAATGGCAGTCGCATGTGACAACGCCAGTCTCTCCCTAAGAAAGAAGTCGAAAGAGGCATCCAGGGTCTTCCTAGCTGATCTAGATGTCAGGGTCGACGACAGGCCCAAGCCAGAACTTGAAGGAGACCTCGAGAAGTTCAGGGTCGGCGACTCAGAAGAAAAGTTCACCTTTGTGAACAGAAACCTCCCTCATGACCTGAAAAAACCATTGGTGGAAATGATTCGAGCAAACGGCGATCTGTTTGCCTCGACACCAGCCGATATGCCAGGAATTGACCTCCAGTTCATGTCGCACCACCTTGCCGTGAAGGCGAAAGCTAAGCCAGTGGCATAGAGGAGGAGGAAAATGTCCCAGGAAAGGGCCGATGAGGTGGCCAGGCAAACGGCCAGCTTGCTAGAAGTGGGGTTCATCCGAGAACTGGACTACCCAACTTGGCTATCAAACGTAGTCTTGGTCAAGAAAGCCAATGGAAAATAGAGAATGTGCATGGACTACTCCGATCTCAATAAGGCATGCCCCAAGGATTCCTTCCCCCTCCCTAATATTGATGCTCTTGTAGATGCGGCCGCAGGGTATCGGTTTCTCAGTTTGATGAACGCATACTCTGGCTACAACCAGATACCGATGCACCGGCCAGACGAGAAAAAAACGGCGTTCATAACACCTGGGGATACATACTGCTATAAGGTGATGCCTTTCGGACTCAAGAACGCAGGAGTTACGTATCAAAGGCTGATGAACAAGGTTTTAAGCAGTCTTATCGGCAAGACGGTAGAAGTATACGTAGACGACACCTTGGTGAAGACCAGCCAAGCTGACGACCTCATCAGCGATTTAGAGACCGTGTTTGCATCTCTTCGGCAGCACAACATGAGGCTTAACGCTCTAAAGTGCGCCTTCGCCATGGAAGCCGGGAAGTTCTTGGGTTTCATGATAACCCAAAGTGGAGTAGAAGCCAACCCAGAGAAATGTGAAGAAATCTTGAGGATGACGATTCCAGGATGTGTTAAGGACGTGCAGAGACTGGCGGGAAGACTCACGGCGCTATCCCGGTTCCTAGGCGCGTCGGCTACCAAAGCCCTTCCGTTCTTCAACCTGATGAAAAAAGGGATAGTGTTCGAATGGACCCCGCCATGCGAGGAAGCCTTCAATCACTTCAAGGCCATAATCTCAGCACCCCCTATCCTCGGTAAACCCAGGAATGGAGAAATGCTATACTTGTACTTGGCAGTGACTGATGAAGCTTTGGCAACTGTCCTGGTACGGGAAGAAGGGAAGATGCAGCAACCAGTCTACTTTGTGAGCAAGGCGTTGCAGGGTGCTGAGCTGAGGTACAGTAAGCTGGAAAAATTGGCGTACGCGCTCCTGACCTCCTCCCGTAGGTTGCGGCAGTATTTCCAGGGACATCAGATAGTCATCAGAACGGACCAAGCGATCCGCCAAGTGCTGCAAAAACCTGACTTGGCAGGCAGAATGATGACCTGGACAATCGAACTGTCTCAATATGACCTGCAGTACAAACCCAGGCATGCAATCAAGGCCCAAGAAATGGCCGATTTCCTGGTCGAAATAACGGGAAACTCCCCCTTGACACCAAGCACACGGTGGAAGCTCCATGTGGACGGAGCCTCCAACCAAACGTTCGGAGGAGTAGGGATCATCCTGGAAATCCCAACTGGAGTTGTGTGTGAGCAATCAATCAAATTTGAGTTCCCGGTGTCCAACAATCAGGCAGAGTACGAGGCCCTGCTTGGCGGTCTACATTTGGCAAAGGAGGTAGGGGCCACCAGAGTTGATGTATGCAGTGACTCGCAGGTCGTCACATCACAAATTAATGGGATGTATCAAGCTAGGGAATCTTTATTGCAAAATACTTGGAGAGGGTAAAAAAACCGAGTGAGGAATTCGACGAGGTCACGGTACAGCATGTCCCGAGAGAAAGGAACACACGAGCTGACCTCCTATCAAAACTAGCGAGCACAAAGCCAGGGACGGGGAACCGATCTCTCATTCAAGGTTTGGTAAAAGAACCAACAGTGACCTTGCATATAACCCGGGCAGACCCCTCGTGGATGGACCCGATCACCAATTTCCTGGAAAGCGGTAAACTCCCCGATGATGAAAAGAAGGCAAAAGCGCTGAGGAGAGAAGCGGCCAAGTATACAATAATACAAAGCCCACGAGGGGTGCTGCAGCCACCACATCAGAGGAAAGGCCTTAGCCCGAAAACTCGTTAAGGCCGGCTACTATTGGCCCTCAATGATGGCAGATTCCAAAGAATTCGTAAAGAAATGCAAGAGGTGCCAGGAAAATGCCAACTTTCACAAAGTGCTGGCAACTGAGCTGAGCCTACTAATGGCCTCCTGACCATTCTCCCAATGGAGTGTCGACCTGTTAGGACCTTTTCCGGTCGGCCCTGGGCAGGTCAAGTACCTGATTGTCGCCATCGACTACTACACTAAGTGGGTAGAGGCTGAACCATTGGCCAGCATTTCCTCGGCAAATTGCCGAAAGTTCATGTGGAGACAAGTAATAGCCAGATTTGGAATCCCAGAGGTCGTTATCTCAGACAACGGGACACAGTTTGCCGATAAGAAATTCGAGGAATTTATCGCCAGCTTAGGGATAAAACAGAAGTTCTCATCCGTTGAGCACCCCCAACCAACGGCCAAGTCGAGGCAGCGTACAAGGTCATCTTGCAAGGTCTTAAAAAGCGACTTGACCAGAAGAAGGGTGCCTGGGCAGACGAGTTAGCATCGGTCCTATGGTCTTATCACACAACGCAACAATCCTCCACCGGGGAGACCCCCTTCCGGCTCACCTATGGGGTTGACGCGATAATACTCGTAGAGATCGGGGAGCCGAGTCCACGACTACTTTTGGGGGGAGTTGAAGAGGCTATAGAAAAGGACTTACTGAACGAGACTAGAGAGATAGCCCACTTGTCGGAGACGGCATTGAAACAAAGGATGGTCCTGCGTTACAACGCCAAAGTACTAAAAGGAGATTTTGAGCCAAGCGACCTGGTCTTACAATGCAACGACGTCAGACTCCCGGCACCAGGAGAAGGAAAGTTGGCGGCCAATTGGGAAGTCTCATACAGGGTAAAAGAAGTAGTCGGTAACGGGGCCTATAAGCTGGAACGACTAGACGGTTGGGAAGTCCTGAGAACATGGAATGCAAGGAACCTAAGAAGGTTCTACTCCTAGAAGCCCGAGCACACCCGACGGGCATGCAATGTACCGGTTTAGTAAGACGTTTCATTTCATATTACATTACAAGATACCCTAATCGTCTCTTTTCTTGTTTCATTTCATGTTCACATTTGCATTTCATCATGATATAGTTGTGTACAGGCTGCTCTAATCATCTCTTTTCTCATTTCGTATTTCAATATTATTCAAATTATTCAAATCACTTTGCCAAGTAAAGCTAACCAATTCCATAACGGCAAGGCATCGCGGGACTGATCACCCTGGGAACCACTGAAGTCCTAAACGCTACAGCAAGCGGCTATTAAATAAGGCCAAGTATCAGGCACTCAAACGAAAAAGCCACGACCGGGCTCCGTTAATTACCAACGAAACGGCAAACAAGCACAAGCAAATAGCTAATTACCAATAAAACGGTAAGCAAACACGGTAATCAAGTTGTTAACTACCAATCAAAACGGTGAACAAGCAATTTGTTATCTACTGACCAAACGGTAAACGAGTTCGCTAAAACTACTCAAGTCTTCAAAGATCTACACCAATTACAAAAATCCAAACAAGGTACAACAAGTGAGATTACATCACTTCTTCGGTGTATCAACAATCTTGCCATCCTTGATGGTCTTGAAGACGTTGACGACTAAGGTGTCAAAGTTGGGAGCCAGCAACTTCACTTGAGCCTTGATAGCCTCCTCAGTCGCCAAGATGGCATTCTTACCATGCTTCATGGTCTCTTTATACTTTTTTCTTTAGCTCAGAAGTTTCAGCCTTGGCCACGGTCGCCGACGAGAGGGCCTCATCACGCTCCTTCTCCAGTTCTTTCAACCGACCTTGAGCGGCATTGAGTTGGCTCTCCAAAGTGAGCTCTCGCTTGGAAAGTCGCGCGACCGTCGCGTCGAAAGTCTTAACTTTCTCTTTGGAGGAAGCTAGCTGTGTCTGAAGCGACTTCACCTCAACCTTATACTTCTCATTAGCCTTGACTAAAGATTGAAGCTTGTTCTCCGACGCCCGCGCCCCAGCCCAGACGGGTTCCGCTTTCCTCGTTATGGTGGCTGCCCGGAGCAAGGTGCGATACACCCATTTGGCTTGAGAAGCAAGATCCCCACCATGGAAGAAGTCCTCCGTGTCGGACAGGAGTTGGGAATCAATAAAAGTCCCGGCATCGAAATTCTTTTCCATCACCGTGAGGACCCCCTTAGGGTGGGAGGACGGTTTCCTTTTCCTCGGGTTATCGACAACGATAACCTCAGGACCTTCACCCTGCACTTCTGCGGCCGGTTGGGGACTTGGGCCGGCGCTGGTCCCGGCCACCTCCCCTTGGGTAGGCTAGGACTGGGCCTCGGCCTCGGCAGCAGAAGAATGAGGCACCTCATTAGCATGGGTGGTAGAGTCATCATCGCTATTTTCAAGAAGAAATGTGTTGAACAAAGCATCAAGTCCAACTTGATCGCAGGCCATTGATACTACAACAACAGACGAAAGCTCGTTAGTTGGTAAAACGGTTAATCAAGTAAACAAGTAATACGAGCAAAAGACCAAGCAACCACACACCTATATAACCCCTAGCCACATCTTGATCACCCACAAGGAGGTGGAGGTTAACATGGTTCTTCCCGAAGATAGCCAACAGAACGTTGACAACCTTCTTATTCTCGAGAGATAACCCCTTGTATGTCACCTTTGTAAAGGCATTAGCCCCCGCCCCGAAACTCCAGTAGGTCGGGATGCGACGTTCCCCCTCCAACGTCAACCAAAAGGGATGCCGACCTTCGGTGGGGCGAACCTTAAAGTATTTATCTTTAAACCCGTGATAGGAATCTTCAAACAGGCTAAAGATCCTGCGACCTTGGGCCAATCGGAAAGACATGAAGCCTTTTTTGGCCCTCCCCTCTTTAGAAGGGTTTGTCAAGGTAAAAAGAAATAAGAACACCTCAACGGAGGCCTGCAGCTCTAAGTATTCACAAACCATCTCGAAACAGCGGATAGAAGCCCAACTGTTCTGGTGCAATTGAGACGACGCCACGTCACATCGGTTAAGCAGCACCATTTGAAAGGGGGAGAAGGGGATGCGGACCCCCAAGTGGGTGAACATTGCCTTGTACATCCAGATCCAATCAGGGACCCGGGGAGAGTGTAGGTTTAGTTGGAATATCCGTTCTTGGCTGGCAGGAACAAAAAGCTTATAATTAGCCTCGTCGGGACCTCCCCCGCAGAGATACTCGGCTTGTCAAAACTCCGTAAGTTCCTCCAGAGACATCTGGTTGGGGGCGTCCTTCACTTCCGAGGTCAACCAGGCATATCGGTCGTAGGGTGCTCTCGCAACGGGACCCCTCGCGACGGGACGTTGGGCCATACCTATAGTGGGGGCACCACCCAGAGTCAATCTGTGAGGTCGGGAGACCGAAACTAAAACCAGAAACTCCAGTTTGCCTATGCAGTATCTATAGTCAAGCAAGGGCTAAATCTACAGTTAAAACGAAGCCTAAAATCCAAAAACCTGGAATGGTTACCCTCCTAATATCTACCTAATATTGAAGCTAATCAAACATGCAACCCAGAAAGCGCATAGTACAGACACAGAGCCAAAACAGAAGACAAGCGGCATAATTGCAAGGTAAAACTAAAAGAACAAGGGGCGAAAAGGCAGCTTACTAGCAAGATGATGACTAAAACTGTAGCTGGGAAATCTTAGAGAGATTCGAACGAGTGGGTGATTTGCGATGAAGAATTTTGGAGGAGATGAAAGGAAGCAGAATAGATGCAGTGATAATAGGGAATTGAAAACTGAAAGGAAAACTGCCTCCTAGAAGCGTGAAAGATAGGGGCAAAGTAGTCTTTTCACGCAGGGTTCAAATCACCCATTAAGAGCATTAAATGCTCGGTGCGAAGAACGAGGCGACAAAAGGCATTCCTTCGAAGTGACGAGCCTCACTCGCGCGTTGGGGACACGCCCCTACTACAACCGACGACTAACTGATCAAGCGACGAAGCTACCAGAAGCTAGGGAACGCACCACCCAAGTTGTTCTCAACATTAGCTAGTGCGTTGGGGGTACTGTTACGCCCCAACCCAGCTGGCAGCCTGCCTAATCCGACCCGGTATATAGGACTACCCGACCCGAGCGGCCGGTTTAATGGGTGTCGCGTGCCCGGACCACGACCCGGACACGTACCCTCCAGCAGTCAGTTACCTGACAGCTGGGAAAGGAAACTTCCAGGAAAGGCACCAATCCTGTGGGACCCGCCCTACTGACAAGGTATATATGGGGAGGGCCCTACCCCTCCCCCACGATACGTCACTATCTTGCTACCTTCATAGTCATCTGTACCATCTCTGACTTGGGCGTCGGAGTGTCATTGCACGTGGCGCCCCCCTCACACCGCCGCAGCTCAGGAGGTCGTGAAGCCTCCGCTCTCATCCTCTAGATCCAGACCAAGGCTGGTTCTTACCATCGCAACTTTAGAGCTCCACCGACCCGTCCGGAACCCGAAGAATCGAACATATTGTGAAACAAAATTCAAAAATTAAGAGAGAGTTGTTTTCGCTCTTTGAATTAAAATTATAGTACAAGACTTAAAAATAGTTATTTTGTTGTCAATAGAACCAAAAATTGAATAAAAATAATGTTTTATTAATATTCTCCAATTAAGTGTTTATTCCATATTTTTTCTTCTCTTTATAACTTTATTCCCTCTAGAATCCAATAAAATTAAAGATATTATGAAAGAATAGTTGATTAATAGAAATAAAAACATTATAATAAATAACTAGTACTAATTGCTAAATAATATAATTGAATAGAAAAAGCAAACATACATGTATCCAAATTTAAAATTAAGTAGTTTACAAAAATGATATATAAAAGCAAAATGTGAAACTAATATTTATCTCGAAAAATAATTGCCAGACAAATTCCTCATGATATATATCAAATAAATAATAGTATAAAGGCCAGGACGATTTAATTTATCCTTTTACCAACCGCAACTTTCTTGTTTTTATTTTTTCCGTGAGTTGAGAACAATCCTTAGTATAACATCATTTTTCAAAAGAAGCAAAAGGTTTGCTTCATCCTAGTATTGATTCATCCATCATCAATAAGCCTTGGAAATCGCGGGAAAAGGAGGATAAGGGAAAGAAGAAGAAAAAGGGAAGGGAAGATTAAACTCTTAATTAGGGTATTTATGGTCGGGTGAAATTAAGTTTATTTTGATTTAAATTTGATTTTAAATATATATTGAATTTATTTTTTAGACTCTAATCTAATTTTAAATTTGATAAAATCTAAATATTTTTAGATCACAATTATATCGAGTTTAAATCGGATAAAAATTGGATTTTTAAAATTTTAACAATAATTTATAAAGAAAAAATTTGTTACCAAATAGTAGTTGATATTTATATTTAAATTTAAATTTTTTCATAAATTTAAATTTGATACTTTTTGGATCTACTTTTTAATTCAACAAGTGTGATTAAAAATAAAATAATAAACTTATAATTAATATAACATAATATTAAAATTAATTTAAAATATATATATCTTTTTTAGTTCTTTTAGGATATATATTGGTCAGGTGAAGTCGAATTCGTCTTAACCCAATCTTAACCCAAAATAATAATTGGATTTATTTTTGAGACTATTATTTAATTTTAAATTTGGTGAAATTATACCAAATTAACCCTTACAATATTTGAGATGGGATTCAATCTTCGAATCGGATCAGCACACCCCTCCTCTTAATTATTAAGATAAAATAGAAGCATTTTAATTTAAAAAGTAGTTATTTTGCGAAAATGAAAGTCATTTACTTTCCTTGTGCAAATGGAAAACTAGGAGTAGATAGCCATGCCAAATGTGTCTTTGATCTAATCCAACACGTACATATCGACATATCGTTGATGTTAAGACTTCAACTCCCACAAAATGGGATAACTACAAATCCACTACATGGCACGTGTAAATGTAACGAGTGGATAAGTCTTTGTTATTAATTTGCATCAATCCTCCATTCCTCCCAATAATTCTCATTGCATAGCCACGTCACGAGAATCTTGTCATCATCCCCACTTGCCAAGAAACAAATATAAATAATACTTTTCTCTAGTAATTTAATCGTGAACGAATATTAATGACTAGATCAATCATTAAATTTTTATTTCGTTCGATAAATTAACTTTTACATTAAATTGTTAGTCTATATAAATTAGATAGATTGATATAAATTTTTTTAAAAATTATAGAGACACTTATATATTTTTATTAAATAACAACAAAAATTAATTTATCAAGTTTTTTACTAACATTTAATATGAAATTATTATATCTAATAAAATAAAAGATCAAAAACGAATTTGATGATCAAAATTTTAAAAAATTAAATTATTTACGACAAATTTTTTAAGAACTAATTTAGGATGTTACTAAATATAAATTCACAACTATAAAATATGCTCCATTAAAAATTAAAATAGCTGATAAACTAATATTTTTAGTTTTTCTTTTTTAAATACGATGCATAATAATTTAATTAAAACTATGAATAATCAATAAAGATAAGGATAAATTTAATAATTAGAATCGATAAATATGGTATATGGCACAACATGGGAAGGATACTTAGTAGGAAGAGATGGCGTGGTCAATTAGTGAGTACTGAGTACCATTATAGTAGTATTGTTATTCCCGCAATGTTTGTTTGCTATTGTAATTCAACTATTAAACAATTTAGTTAAATGAATACTGCTTGATGAATCGTTACAGGGTCCAGAGTTAGTTCACTTCTCCGATCAGAAGTACGTGTTGTGGGTTCATTATTCCATTGGGACACTTGTTGGAGGACAGTACCCTTTTCTGTTCCAACCAATTCCTCTTCTGCGATTTCCTCAAGAACAAGGCCATGGCCAAAATTTGTGAGTTTCTTAAACTGTTTTGGTTTTCCTATGTTAAGCTTCTAATCAAAGTAATTTCTCTTTGATTCTTTGGTTCTCATATTTTGTTGAGTGAAATTATTTTCAGATGAATTGGGCAAGAATGGATTCTTGCTATGCAGCAGCATCGTTCAAGTAAGTACTGCAATGAATTTTGTGGTTCAGAAATTTTCATATTCTGTTCTTTGCTTGGGATTTTTCATATTGTTTCATACATTTCTTTGCTATTTAGTGCTGGATGCTTGAAGATAAAATATGGGTTTTAGTCCTCTTTTGCTCCTACATGATAGAAAGGAGGCAATGCCTAGTTTGGTCTCTGAAATTCTCACCGTTCATCAAAATAATCCCTAACTTTTAGAAGTGACTAAATTGGTCTCTGATTTTACAAGAATCTGATCTAATTAGTTAAATGGACTCATTTTGGTTAATTGCTTTTATATTGGTGTAAAAATTAAAATGAGTTTAATTAACCAATTTGGAACCCTGATATGATCATACTGAAGTCTTAGCCAAGCTACCTTACTGAGCATGTTATGCTGGCACTGTAACACTCCATGTTAGTACTGTGTTAGCGACTTAGTGGCAATTGAATTAGGGACGAATGTAGATTCATGATTTGTAAATTCGGAGACCAATTTGGTCATTTATGAAAGTCAAGGATTATTTTGATGAGGGTTTGAAATTTCAGGGACCAAATTGAATATTATCTCTGATAGAAAGTGAAGCCACGTTAACTTCGTACTATGAAATAGTAATGGTTCTTTTTTAAGTTATCTCTAATAAAGGAACCAATCTTGATTCCTATCGCAACCCTGCAAATTTAACTAATACACTATTATTTTGTTATTAATTTAAAAAATACATAGACATCTACTTTTTACTTTCCAACACTATTAATCCCTTCCGTTGGACAAAAAATTGGAAAAAGTTGAACAATGAACTCTGTCGTTGGAGATGCTCTAACAAAAAAGTTGGGAGTTCAAATCCAGCATAGAAAGTTATGACTAGCCGTTTGCCCTTAAGTGGATGATCTCCAACGGAAGAGTTAGTCACTATGTTTGGAGGTGGATACTCTGAAGAATAATGTGTGTTTCATTGATTGTAGGGAGAAACAATCAGAAAACAAGGATACTGATGTGTGGAATATGGCTGAAGCTGGTGGTGACCATGAGTTATTTGGGTTGATGAAACAAAGGTTTCTGAGTTTCAAGAACCACAAATACATGTAAGAGTTTTCTTGCATATTTTTCTCCTTCTCAGTTTTGCCAAACAGAAATGTTTAGTTTCCTTTTGGTAGTCTTGTGGTGCCTTATAAGCTATATTTCTTTTAGACAGGAAAGAGTTGGAGCATTTCCAAGCATTGTCTAAAGCTCAATATCCAAAGGTAATAGCAAAGTATGCATTTAGATTTATTTTATTAAAACGCTTAGTTAGTTTGTTGATCTCTACAATTTCACTAAATTTTTAATTAAGTCTTATAATTTTAAAGTTTGTAATTGAGTTCTTAGATAAAAAGTTTCAATTAGGTCCCCTCAAGCTTTTTTCTGTTAAAAAATACAAAATATTTTTGGAATATTTGTTTTTGTGTTTGATATGGAATGAATTTTTAAAATATTCTAGAATTTTCGATTATGTATTTTTTGCGGAAAAATAATAACTAGTGAGGATCTAATTATAATTTTTTGTCTTGTACAAGGACCTAATTACAAATTTTAAAGTATAAGGACTTAATTAAAAATTTGATAAAATTATATAGGCTAACAAGGTAATTAAACCTTATTAAAAAGAACTTGCCATTAGAAAAGCAAAATTTATCACTTTTTCCCTTCAAGCTAGTTATAGTCAGTTTCTAAAAAAATGCACTATCTGGGAGTTTTTTTAATAATTAAAAGCACATTTTAAGTTGTCTATCCAAATACAAAATTACTTTTCTTAAAAAAAAAATTCTTTGAAAAATAAGTATAAACGTTACTTCCTTTTTGAAGTAAATCCAAATGCAACATATAATAGATTTGTTACTTAATTATCCTTCTTTTCCATGAATATTCTCAGCATCACATTTTAACATTGACTTTGGATAACGCTATGTTGTACTACATTTTTTAGTTCAAAATAAACTGAGAGATTGGTCTTAAAACTGATAAGTTCCAATTTTAGTTTATGGTGATTGCTTGTGCAGACTCTAGGGTATGTCCTTCAAATATATTAGGATTCCAACCTGGAGAAGCCTTTATGATACGCAACATTGCAAATCTTGTACCTCTAATGAAGGTATCTGCATAATTGCTTCAGATTAGTTTTGCCTATACATGTTAGTTGTTAGTTATTCATCTTAATTTCGTTCCTTCTATCGGTTTATGATGGCAGAATGGACCATCAGAGTGTAATGCTGCTCTTGAGTTTGCAGTTACTACTCTAGAGGTACATTCTTATTTCATAAAGTTCTTGCTCTATATTTAAACCTTAGGATATGTACATCCTGGTTTTTATAAGTACTTAGTGTCATGTTACCACTTCTCCCAAAACCTTAAGCTAATTCGAGAAGGCACATAAATGGTTATATTTCTAACATACTCTCTCAAGTAAGAGTTTCCTTTTGAGTTTGCTTGAATTTTTGTATAGGCTTTCTTTCTCTTTTAATTTGAACTCTAGACCTTTCAATCATAGAAGCTCTGATACCATGTCATAATACCACTTCTCCTAAAAGTTTAAACTAATAGGAGGAGACAACATGAACGGTTATATTTCTACACTTAGCAACCCTCACTTCTTAAGCTAATATTTTGAGTTGAGTTAGACCGGCTCAATTTTAATATGACATGTGCTTATCCTATGGTTGTTACCTATTCATAGACCACTCTATATTTTTATTCCTACAAGTTTAATGTTTTATATATCAAGGGGTAGCTTTTGCGGTTGAATTAGGATACACAAATTGATTCTGTAAAACTCAATGGAAAAAAAATAATATTGGTTTCTCTGTATATGTTCCTGTGCAAAAGCATTAGCAAAGAATTTTGCTATTACGCAAACAAATGTCTAGAATGAGAATGATAATACTATTGAAGAAATGAGTGTTTCCCTTTCTTTTTTATTTGGCTTGTGTGTGCTATATGCATATAAATGCTAGTAGATCATATACCCTGTTGACAGATGCATATTTCAAATTGGTTCATGAAATTTTTAGGTAGAGAATATATTAGTCATTGGTCATAGTAGCTGTGCAGGAATTGAAAACCTGATGAAAATTCAAGAAGATGTAGAATCAAGGTATGTTATGTCTTGCTAACTATACAGCTCTAAGTAACTTTATTTCACCATTGAAATCTTTGCTTGGTATGGCTATAAAACTTATTAGGAGTTCATTCTTGTTCTTCTAAAAGCTTCATAAACAAGTGGGTGACCAATGGGAATGTTGCAAAATTGAGGACAAAAGCAGCCACAGCTCATCTTAGCTTCGCTCAGCAATGCAGATTCTGTGAGAAGGTATCCATCATAATTATTTGTTAAGAATATATCAGATTAAGTGATATCTATATAATTACCTATGCTTATAGTGGTATTCAATTTTAAAAACATTGCTAAAATTGAATCTTACTATTTAACAACACTTTTTAATTTAAAAAATAAAAATAAAAAGTGTTGCGTCGAAAATATAAAAGAATGTGACTTTAATTTTAACACCACTTCGTACATATTG
The DNA here is from genome assembly GCF_059453495.1 of Arachis ipaensis. Classification (NCBI taxonomy): domain Eukaryota; kingdom Viridiplantae; phylum Streptophyta; class Magnoliopsida; order Fabales; family Fabaceae; genus Arachis; species Arachis ipaensis. The sequence continues at coordinate 40,759,318 of NC_142442.1, forward strand.
CTAAAATTGTTTAACAATCATAACCACCATAACTATAGGCACTATAGACTCCACCTACAAATTATAATGTTTGAACTTAAATTATCATTGGTCAAGTAGTAAACAAACACATCAATTTCTTAATGGTGTTAAATTTGAGCTCTAAAAATGATATTTAAATAGACACCCCCGCTAGACTAATGAAATCTTAATAATTATTGAGAAATGTTAGGAGATAATCAGAATTTATTGTTTTTGGCTATCACTTAGCCATCAACTCAATTTATTTAGTCTAATTCCTTTAGTCTAGTAATCTAACAACATAGTTTATCCCATACTTTTAAACATTAATGATTAACTGATGGCCCAAAATAATAAATTCTAATGGTCTTCAATTACTAAAGATAGACAAAATAGTACTGCTCAAATATAAGAAAATGTATTAGAAATATTTATGCAGACTCTTTTGATCCAATAATATCTGTCGCATTAATAAAACTGATACATCCAATATTTAACGTATGTATAAATACATTCATTTTTTGGTGTATCAATTCATTCAATTGTCAATGTGACACTTATTATTATTAGACGATGGCATAATAATAATAATAATAATAATAATAATAATAATAATAATAATAATAATAATAATAATAAAGTATTCAAGAATAAATTGTAGAACTACTATAGTTTTCCAAGGCAATTGATGAAGTAATAATGTTCATTAAATTTTTTGACAGGAATCTATAAACCAGTCGTTGTTGAACATGCTCAGTTATCCATGGATAGAAGATAAAGTGAGAAGTGGGTTACTTTCTCTTCATGGAGGGTACTATAATTTCTCGAGTTGCACGTTTGAGAAGTGGACCCTTGATTTTAATGGATGCACTGTCAATGAAGAAAGCAGTAGTTATGCTATCAAAGAACAAGAATTCTGGTCCTGACTGTGCTGCGCTTTATTTCATAGACGTGCAGGACTGGCACCTCTATACACACTATACTATTACCAATGGGGGCCTTAAAAGGATGGGGGGTTATATAATTAATGTGAGAATAAATCAATAAAATTTCGGTAGAATGCTAGTATATACATGCAAATTTGCAAACAAATTAAATGAATGATTTTTACACTTGGTGTCGGCTTTTTTAAGAATTTACTATAGTAAACTAGTAAAAGTTCTCAAATGAAATTTTAATCTATGATGAAGTAATATTTGGTCTATCCGAATGAGAAGTACAACAACAACAATGAAATCTTGTCCTATTAGGTGGGGTTCGTTACATGGATCAAACGATGTCATTAAGTTTTATCATGTATGATATTTATAGAGAGACCGTTCCTTATCCACCTTTCATCTCATCCATCCTCGTGACTGAGTGATCTGTCGGTCTTTTTCTTGTAAGAACCATAATTAATTAACCGCTTAATTAAAATAATTTAATAGTCCAAAATATATTCAAAAATTTAGAATATTAATTAGAAAATTTAAATATGATATTTGGACTCAGTAGATTTTTTTGAGTTGGAAAATGTAATTTTTTGTGAAAAATTGCATAAAAACACGTACTGGTAAATTAGCCGGTAGTACCGGCTTAAATCTGTTCGGTATTGCGTGAGAATAATAAAAAAAATTGTAGAAAAACTTAGAAAAATAACTATAGTTGAAAATCGGACGTTAATTCTAAAGGTTTGGCCCAATTTCAAGCCAAACGGGCCGAAAACGATAATGGGTTGGACTGGGCCACCCAAGTTGGGCCCAAACCCAACATATATAAACACTCAAAGGCACCAATTTCAGCTCATTAAACACTTGTATGAGAGTGAGAGCGGCTGAAGTGAGAAGAGATGTGAGGGTTTCCAAAACACTATTTATCTCCAACTTCATTCAACCATAACTCGAGTTACGGTGCTCCGATTCGCAAATGGTTTGTGGCGACACGAAGCTCTCGCCGAGCCCATTATTTTTATCTAACTTTTGTTGGTAAGATTTCGAAACTCTCTCCCCATTCTGCAGCTCTATAAATTTCGAAAATTAAAGTTGGGGTTTTGAGTAGATTTTTGTATTTTGGTTGTTTAGGTGCTAACTATTAGTGAGAAATTGTAGGGTTTCATCTCCAATTTCTATGGATAAGATAAGATTTCTCGAAAATCCTTGTAGTTTGGTATATTGTGAATATTAGGTATTGATTTTTATGAAATATATGATGTTAGTTTGAGCATTAGTGCTTGTTGGAGTTGTCTTAGCTATTTGGAAGCATTTGGATTGGAGTTGGTGGCTTGATTGTGATTGGAAGCTTGTAGGATCCAAATTTTGGTGTATTGTGCATATTGAGAATTGGCTAAGGTATCGTTTCGGTTTTCTCTATATAATATGTAGTGTTTTTGGGCACTTAGGCTAGTGGACCATAGGATAGGATTGAATTGAATATATGGATGCTTAAATTGTGACTGTGTTATATGCATGTTGATGGAAGTTGAATAAATGGTATGGTTGAGATATGGTTGTGGTGGAATGTTAATATGATGATGATAAATGATAAATCATGATTGCATGTATGGAATATTATTGATAAATAAGGTTGTTAAGATTTGATTGAGGAATTGATAAATTGAATGGTAAATTAGGTGTGAAAATGATAGAAAAAATGGAATGGTAAGTGATGAAATATATGGATGTGATTGTGGGTGTGAATGGTAAGTTTTGATGTGAATTAGAATGTTTGTGAATTGGTTTTGCTTGTGGAGTTTTGAAATTTAGAGAACCTTGTTGATTTTTGTAAAATTTGGTTTTTGACGAATTTTGGCGGATTATAACTTGAGCCTCGGTTTTTAAAATTGATTGGATTTTATTTTAAACTAAAGACGGTTTAAAGAGCTTTAAAATGATATAAAGTTTGAGAAAAATAAAGTTTTGTAGAGAAAGTTATGTTAAAATTTTGACCCTTGCGTACATGAGTTTTAACACGCGACGCGAGCATTCCATTCTATTTTGGATATTCACACACGCGAACAGGTGCTGCGTATGCGGATACCCAGATTTCAACCCATGCGTGTGCGGGATAGGGCTTGCATACGCGGAACCCTGTTTTGCTGAAAAATTATTTTTCTTCATTTTTAAAGGTTCTCTAACTTTCTAATCTTCTTTAAGTACCGTTTAAGGATACTATCTAGTAATTAGGTCCTAATATTACTAAAGATGAGTTAGTGACTTAATTTAGTGAATTTCTGTATGAATTTAGAAGACAGAGACTTAGGTTTCTGGGGTATTGAGGATGGATTAGTTGAGTGAGATGGCGGAGTACTGTAATGATGATTAATGTGATGAATTATGGAATTACGGATTGATGATGGTTGAGACGAGTCTAGGACTCGAGGTTAAATGATGACTTTACTAACCGCTGAAAATGATTTTTGAAAACCATTGATATGTTGTTTTATATTGAGAATGTTGAGACGCTATGCGCCTGGCAAGGACGGTTGGTTAATCCCGCTTGTCGAGGTCACGGCGGCGACATAAGGGCAGTGGTTAGTCCCGCTTACGTTGAGATGTGAGGTTTGTGGCTGAGAATTCCGCTCGCATCCTTTCGAAATCACAAGAGTGTGCTCGAGCACTATATCCCTGGACCATGTGCGGGGAACGATATCCCTGGGGGTTCCCATTTTATTTGTGACCGAAAGGCGACATTCCTATGGGAATGTGTTGGGTTGGCAGTTGAACCGATAATGTGATATCACAGCCAATAGGACAGACATTCATCATATGCATTTACTATGTGTTTGTTTGCTTTGTTTACTTGCATACTATGCTTAATTGTATAACATGCTTAAATTCTTCTTGATTTACTTACTATACATGATAATTACTTGTGCTTTACTTGTATGAGTTACTTGTGTTTTCTACTGGGATTGAGGAGGTTCGGTAGGCGGTGGCAATGGGACAGCGGTGAAATTATTAGATTAGAAATCCCCTAAGTTAGATAACCTGTTTAAGGATTTATTTAATTGTTTTATAAGTTTGGATCCATGCTTGATGGGAAGTTCTAGGATTTCCTCTGGCGTCCCGGAACCTTATATCTTACATTACTGGATACTGTTACCATATTGAGAACCTCTGGTTCTCATACCATTTTTTGTTGTTATTTTTCAGATGCAGGTCGTAACCCACCACGGTGAGTTGCGTGATGGTGACAGAGCGGAGGATCTTTATCATCTTTTGGATATTTTGTTGTAGTTCTCTCTATCTTTTGTATCTTTATTACTTTTTTCCTTAGAGGCTTACTTGAGAGACAAGTTGTATATGCTGTTTTAACTCAAAACTCTGTTATGTCTGTATATAACAAGTCGGCTTAAACTCCGCAGATTGCGGCTAGTACTCTATGACTATTGTGCTTATATCTCTACATATGCTTTGTTATCTTGTACCTGTATCTTATCCTTTACGCTTTTAGTTTCGTGTGAATGCTTCGCGCTTTTGTATCTCTATTTTTGAGCTGTAATCCTTCATCGGGCTTCTTGTACTATTATTCCTTTCTCTCTCTATATATATATATATAGAGAGAGAGAGAGAGAGAGAGAGAGAGAGAGAAGTATATGTATGTATGTATATTATCGTATGAGCCTTAGAACTGTCGTGGCACTTAGTTATCCTTTGCTTTACGATATGAGGTAAGGCTTAGAGTAATTAGGGTGTTACACTTCTCAGATGTCCAAACTACATGAGATGCGATTCTACCATCTTTTTCACAATAGATGCTACTCCAACTCTCTCTCTTACATCTTCGTTCCTTATTCTATCCAATCGCGTATGACCACTCATTCATCTCAACATCTTCATCTCTGCCATACTTAACTTATGTTCGTGCTTTCTTTTAGCCGTCCAACACTCTGTACCATAAAGCATAGTCGGTCTGATAGCAGTATGATAAAATTTACCTTTAAGTTTTAAAGGCATTTTTTTTGTCACATATTAAACCAGACGCACTCCGCCATTTTGACCAACCTGCTCGGATCATATGATTTACATCCTGTTCAATCTCTCCATTATTCTGTATGATGCACCTATGATACTTAAAACTTTTAACTTTTTGTAGGGTGTTTTCTTCAATCTTCACTTCTGTATTAGGGTTTTCCCTTTGACGGCTAAACTTACATTTCATATATTCCGTCTTGCTACGACTTATGCGCAAACCATACAATTTTGGAGATTCTCTCCATAAATCTAACTTTTTATTTAGGTCTTTAGTGCTCAAAAATTAAACTCGCACAACTTCACCGGCAAGTGCACCGGGTCATCCAAGTAATACCTCAGGTGAGTGAGGGTCGATCCTACGAGGATTGTTGGATTGAGCAAGTAATAGTTATCTTGCTGGACTTATTCAGGTGAAAAGTAGAGAGAGTATTTGTTGAAAGCGCATAAAACAAGATAATAAACAAAATAAAGAAAGCAATTAAAGGGTTGGTGAAGAGATAATATATGGAAGCAGTTAAGGTCTCGGAGATGTTTATCTTTCCAGATTAATACTTCTTGCTAACTATTTTAACAATGAATGATTCATTCTATGGCAAACTGTAAGTGATTAAACCTTAATTCCTTAGCAATTTAATCTCCTCTGATTCTCATCAAACGCCAGGGTCAGTGGTCATTCAAATTGAACGAGGGTGAAGCTCATCATTCTAGTTTATACCACAAAGACCCTAATCACCCCAGATCCTGATGGAGCAGATGTTTCCATGTCCCCAACGAGTTGTGGATTAGCCGTCTAGGAGATGTATTCTCAAGCTGTAGTTCAATGCTATCCCATCAAGGCCTCGCAAGAACTCATGTAGAAAAAGGATCATACTTCCATTCCACCCAGTTTCATTTAGATTGAAGAACGAAAATATATCTTAGAATTGAATCAAACATATATTAAAATAGAAAAGTAATAATATTAATTCATAGAATTAAACAGAGCTCCTAATCTTAACCAGGAGGTTTAGTTGCTCATGACTTACAGAGAAAACAGTTTTTAAAAGTAAAGAAGATCATCATGAATGTATGTCCTCTAATCCTAAGTGATCTCCACTTTAAATAGTAAATGCTAAACCTAAAAGATGTTATTTTAAATTCAAAATTACAAAGGTAAGATAAGCTAAGGAGTGCTAAAATCCACTTTGGGGCCCACTTTGGTGATTGCTTCAGTTCTTCCTGGCGTTCAGCGCTAATCTGGGCATTGAACACCCATAGGGGAGGAGTGCATTCTGTCCCTTGCTCCATGGCTGGCATTGAATGCCAGTTTTGGGCGTTCAGCGCTGGGAGTTTGCTCTTTCTTGGGCGCTAAACACCAAGCCTAGCATTTAGCGCCTGATTTGGCAATGATTTCAGAAGAAAAGTATATATTATTATATATTGTTGGAAAGCTCTGGAAGGTAGCTTTCGAACGCCGTTGAGATCATGTCAATTGGACCTCTGTAGCTAACGTTATTGCTTGTTGGAATGCTCGGAGGTCAGGGTTGACAGCATCCGCTATCTTTTCTTTGTCTTTACCCAAGACTCTGCCAATTTTGCTCGAAATTCATCTAAAATCATAAAAACAACACAAAACTCAAAGTAGCATCCAAAGATGAATTTTGCACTAAAACATTATAAAAATTAATAAAATCTAACTAAAAACAACATAAAAACAACTAGAAAAAGAGTATAAGATGCTCACGCATCATAACACCAAACTTAAACTGTTGCTTGTCCTCAAGCAACCAAAAATAAGATAGAACCAAATGAAAGAGAAAAATACATCAAGTTTTAGAGTTGTCATTCAAGCTCAGTTCTAATTACTGTATGGAGCTATTAACACTCTAATTCTGAATAGCTTTGGCATCTCACTTTTCTTTGAGGCTCAGAAATACTGGCATCCTTTAAAATGGAATTAGAATTTGGATAACATTATTGATTCCCTTCTTTAAGTTCTTCTTGATTCTTGAACACAGCCTTTGTTTTCTTTTGGTGCTTTGCACCTTTGAGCCTAGCTGTGACTTTAAGCGTTTTGTTTTCAAACTTAACTTGATACATAAACACCACAAGCACTTAACTAGGGAAACCCTTTGGATTCGGCTTTTGCTTTGCTTTTATTCCTAGACAGTGGTGCTCAAAGCCTTAAGCATACTCTTTATATCATTGAGTCACGACTTTAAGTGCTCAGTCTCAAGGATTACTTGAAACTTTGACACCACAAGCATATAGTTAGGGAGAACAACTCTTTTGAGCATTTTAGGCTAATATTGACTCTCCTAACCATTGATGCTCAAAGCCTTGGACCTTTTTCTTTTGATTTTTCTTTTTATTTTCTTTTTCTTTTCTTTTTGCTATTTCTTTTGCTTCAAAAATCAATCTTTTTAATATTTCAAAAAATCAATAATGCTTCTCTAAATTCCTGTTCTTCATGAACCAATATGCCCAACCCCAACATCAAGTATGCTCAGTTAATTCATACATTCAGAAAATAAAGATAGGGCCACCACATCAAAGTAAATAGAACAATTTATAATATAACTCAAGATCTCATGTATTTTATTATTTCTCTCTTTCTGAACTGATGCTGAGTAAGTTCCCTAGTGTACTCCATGCTCTTCTTTGTGATTGGGCTGTCCACTGTAATAAATATGTCTCTGTCAATCTGGACTTTGGTTTTCTCACACAAGCGATGGATGTGATGAGGAAAAGCAAGCCTAGAGAGGGTTGAGGTCTTTGCTGCGATCTTATACATCTCTAGAGGGATCAACTGATGAACTTCTACTTCATTGCCCAGCATAATATAGTGGATCATCACAGCTCGCCTCACAGTGACCTCAGAGCAGTTGCTAGTGGGGATAACGGAGCGTTGAACGAACTCCAGCCATCCTCTAACAACTAGCTTAAGATCATTCCTCCTCAATTGGACTGGTTGCCCTCTAGCGTCTTTCTTCCATTATACTCCAGAAAGGCATCTGTCCTAGAGGACTTGATCTAGCCTCGGATCAGCTTGTACTCTCCTATTAAAAGAGTTAGGGTCATCCTTTAATGGGGGTAGCTTGAAGATTTCCCTCACTTTTTTCATTCCAAACTGTAGAGTCCTCCCTCGGACCATGGTACGCCATAAATTGAACTTGAGGCGCTCTTTCTTTTGTTTGTCCGTCATCCATAGATTGGCATAAAATTCTCAGACCTTTAGAGCTCCTACTTCAGTTATGGGGTTGGCCAGAACTTTCCAACCCCTAATTCGAATTTGCTCTTGAATTTCCAGATACTCATCATCCTTCAATTCGAATTTCACTTATGGGATTACCATTTTCTTGCTTACTACATTGTAGTAATGTTCCTCATGAAGCTTGGTGTAAAACCGGTGAGGCTCGTAAGCGACTGTTGAAAGGGGTCTTTCTTTTCTCTTTCTTGAGGTTGATCCACTACCCTTTGGTGCCATGGGAGGTGAAAAAGTGATGAAGCAGAGCATCCTCAATACCAAACTTAAGAATTTTGCTCGTCCTTGAGCACAGTAGTGTAAAGAAAGCTAAGAGAGAGTATGGCGAGAAGAAGGAAGAAGAAGAAGTAAGGGGTGTGGGAAGAGTGAGGGGAGGGGGTGTATACATAGGGGAAGGGAGTAGTCAATTTTGTTTTGGGAGGGGGTGTGGAGAATGTGTGGTCAAGATTTGATTTATGAAGAGGGTAGGTGGAAAGATATGGATAGGAAAAGGATATGAAGAGATATGAATGAAATAAAAAAGATATGATGTGGAAAGATATAAAATAAAAAAGATATGATATGAGAAGATAGGAAGTCAAAAAGATATGATATGAAAAGATATGAAATCAAATAGATATGATATGGTTGACTGGTCAAATTATTGTTGAATCCATCCCTCTCTCAGCGTTGAACGCTAGTTTCGGCATTGAACGCTGAGACTCCCTGTTTTTTTTTTGTAGTGGCGTTCAACGCCCACTACTGGCGTTGAACGTCCTGAGGGGACAACAAAATGAATCGTGGTTGCCTCCCTATGGACGTTAAACGTCCAACCTTCTCCCCCCTTCTGGCACTGAGCGCCCAAACTGGCGTTCAACGCTAGTAACGGGTCTCCTCCAGGGTGTTCGTCCCGCTGTGCTTTTCTGTTTTTATTCCAACTGTTATACATGATTAAAAATGTTAGAAAAAGGAGGGAAACTATGAAAATAATCAGAAGATACCTACATATGAAATTGAACTCGAATAACTAAAACAAAGCAAAAGAAAAGAGAATGTAAACTATAGGATACATATGGCTGGGTTGCCTCCCAGCAGGCACTTCTTTATTGTCATTAGCTTGACATCCACTGTTGTCATGTCAGTAAGACGGTATAGTTCCCTTGTTTAATCTCATCTCCTAGGTAGTGCTTTATTCTCTGGCCATTGAATATGAATCTGTTGTCCGGATATCTGTTCTGAAGCTCCACATGACCATAGGGTGACACTCCCGTGACCACAAAGGGTCTTGTCCATCGTGACTTGAGCTTCCCAGGGAAGAGCTTGAGTCTAGAATTGAAAAGTAAAACCTTTTGGCCAGGTTCAAAAACTTTGGAAGCTATCTTCCTATCATGCCATTTCTTTGTCCTTTCCTTGTAAACCTTGGCGTTCTCATAGGTAGTACATCAGAATTCATCTAGTTCATTCAATTGAAGCAATCTTTTTTCTCCTGCTGCCTTGGCATTGAAGTTTAGGAATCTCGCTGCCCAGTATACTCTATGCTCCAACTCCACTGGCAGATGAGATGCTTTACCATAGACCAGTTGATAGGGAGACATTCCTATGGGGTCCTGAAAGCTGTCCTGTACGCCCAGAGAGCATCATCTAGCTTCTTTGCCCAATCTCTCCTGGAGGTGCTCAGTGTCTTCTCTAGAATCCTTTTGAGTTCCCTATTTAAAACCTCAGCTTGCCCACTGGTCTGTGGGTGATAAGGGGTAGCTACCTTATGACGAATTCCGTACCTTTGTAAAATTGAGTCTAGTTGTTTGTTGCAGAAGTGGCTGCCCCATCACTAATCAGTGTCCTTGACACATCAAACCTGCTGAAAATGTATTTCTTTAGGAACTTCAGCATAACTCGGGTGTCATTGGTGGATGACGCCATCGCCTCAACCCATTTAGATACATAGTCCACTGCCACAAGGATGTATGTAGTTGAGTATGAGGGGGGAAAAGGTCCCATGAAGTCTATCCCCCATACATCAAACATCTCAATATTTAGGATTTCTTGCTGTGGTATTTCATGATTATGAGGAAGGTTTATGCTCTCTGGCACTTATCACAGTTTCTTACAAACTCCCGGGCGTCTCGGAAGAGGGTTGGCCAGTAGAACCCGCTTTGAAGGACCTTGGTGGCTGTCCTCTCTCCTCCAAAATGTCCTCCATATTCTGAACTGTGACAATGCCAGAGAATTTGCTGGGCTTCTTCCTCGGAGACACACCGCCTGATCATCCCATCTGAGCATCTCTTCAAGGGGTAAAGTTCATCCCATAAGTAGTACTTTGCATCATGCAAAAGTTTTCTGACTTGCTGTTTAGTGTACTCTTTGGGGATGAACGGCATGGCCTTATAGTTTGTAATGTCTACAAACCATGACGCTCTTGGGATTGCAAAAAGTTGCTCATCCGGGAAGGTCTCCGATACACCAGTGGTAGGGGGTGGCATTCCTTCTTCGGGATCGATCCTGGACAGATGATCAGCCACCTGGTTTTCTGATCCCTTTCTGTCCCTGATCTCAATGTCGAATTCTTGAAGGAGTAGCACCCATCTGATTAACCTTGGTTTAGAATCCTGCTTGGTCAGAAGGTACTTAAGAGTAGCATGATCAGTATAAACAATAACCTTTGAACCAATTAAATAGGATCTAAACTTATCAATGGCATAAATAACCGCCAGTAGTTCCTTCTTGGTGGTGGTGTAGTTCCTTTCAGCATTATTCAAAACATAGCTGGCATAATAAATGACATGCATAAGCTTGTCTTGTCTCTGGCCCAAAACTGCTCCAATGCATAATCACTGGCATCACACATCAATTCGAATGGTAGGGCCCAATTGGGTGCAGAAATGATAGGTGCAGAGACAAGCTTTGCTTTCAAAGTTTCGAAGGCATGCATGCATTTTTTGTCAAAAACAAAGGGAGTGTCAGTAACTAGAAGATTGCACAGGGGTTTTGCAATTTTTGAAAAGTCTTTTATAAACCTCCTGTAGAATCCTGCATGTTGCAAGAAACTTCTGATTGCCTTAACATTAGTAGGTGGTGGTAATGCTTTAATTACTTCCACCTTAGCTTGATCAACCTCTATTCCCTTGTTTGAAATCCGATGACCAAGAACAATCCCCTCAGTTACCATGAAATGACTTTTTTTTTCCAATTTAAAACCAGATTTGTTTCTTGGCATCGTTTCAGAACTAAGGCTAGATGATTAAGGCATGAGTTAAAGGAATCACCAAAATAGAGAAGTCATCCATAAATACTTCAATGAATTTTTCAACCATATCTGAGAAGATGGAAAGCATACAACTTTGAAAAGTTGAAGGGACATTACAGAGGCCAAATGACATCCTCCTGTAGGCGAATACTCCATACGGGCATGTAAACGCCATTTTTTCTTGGTCTTGAGGATCTACTGCAATTTGATTGTAGCCTGAGTAGCCATCCAAAAAGCAATAGAACGCATGGCTAGCTAGTCTCTCTAGCATCTGGTCTATGAAAGGTAGGGAAAAGTGATCCTTTCTTGTGGCAATATTGAGTCTCCTATAGTCAATGAACATGCTCCATCCTGTGACAGTTCTTGTAGGGATCAGCTCATTCTTTTCATTGTGGATCACTGTCATCCCCCCTTTCTTAGACACCACTTGCACAGGGCTTACCCACGGACTATTTGAAATAGGATATATGATTCCAGCTTCCCAAAGTTTTGTAACTTCCTTTTGGACCACCTCTTTCATAGTTGGGTTCAGCCGCCTCTGGGGTTGCACAACTGGTTTAGCATCATCTTCAAGTAGAATCTTGTGCATACACCTAGTTGGACTGATCCCCTTTAGGTCACTTATGGTCCAACCGAGAGTTGTTTTGTGGGTTTTGAGTACTTGAATCAGTGCTTCTTCTTCTTGCTACTTCAGGGAGGAGCTTATAATCACTGGATAGGTGTCGCCTATCCTAGGAACATGTATTTCAAGGATGGTGGTAAAGGCTTGAGCTCGAGTTTAGGAGGTCCATCTTCCACCCTAGGTGTGCTTAGCGTCTCCTTTTGAGGTTCCGACTCCTCCAGTTCCAGTAGAATATCTTCAAGAATAGTTTTTAGTTCCTCTCCAAGTCGTTCAGCCTCAAGCACTTCTTCAACCAGGGGCTCTATGACATCTATCCTCTTGCATTCCCAAGGGAGATTTGTGTGTTACATAACCTTGACTGCATTCAGCACAAACTCATCTTGATCAACACACAGTGTGACTTCCCCCTTTTGGACCTCAATGATAGTTCGTCCCGTGGCTAGAAAGGTCTTTCTAGAATGATAGATGCATTCTTATCTTCCTCCATATCTAATATCAAAAAGTCTGCAGGAAAGACAAAGGGTCCCACTCTCACAATCATGCCTTCAATCACTCCTATTGGAAACTTGATTGAGCGGTCAACAAGTTGGAGGTAAATACGGCTAGGTTTGATTTCTTGGATGTGGAGTTTCTTTACCAATGATAATGGCATTAGGTTGATACTTGCTCCAAGATTACATAAGGCTGTCTTTATGCAGGTGTCTGCAATGGTGCAGGGGATTACAAAGCTTCCAGGATCTTGCAGTTTCTCAGGTAACGTCCTCTAAATAACTGCACTGCATTTCTTGGTGAGTAGAAATGTTTTTGCCTCTCTCCAATCCCTTTTGCTACTCAATATGTCTTTCATAAACTTAACATAGGAAGGTATTTGTTCCAGAGCCTTTGCAAAGGGGATTTTGATTTCAAGCTTCTTGAAAACTTCTAAGAATTTAGAAAATTGTTTATCTTTTTCTGCCTTTTTGAGCTTCTGAGGATATGGTAACTTGTCCTTGTACTCAGAGGCTTTGAGTGGTGCAGGGTGAGTATCCAGAGTGGTTGGAAAAGGATTATCAGGGTGTCTGGGGGGAGCTTCTTCTGAATTGGTGTTTAAAGCTCCTCTCCTTTTTGGGTGTTGAACGCCCGTTCTGCCCCTTTCTGGGCATTCAGCGCCCTTGATGGCGCTCTATTTTCGTTTTATGGTGTGTCTTCTTCATCATGTGTTCTATTATTCTGAAGTTGGGTGTCCAGGGTCCTTCTACTCCTCAATTGAATAGCTTGGCACTCCTCTCTTATCTGTTCAGATAGCTATCGTTTGGCCAGGCTCAATTGCAGTTCCATATTCTTACGGGAAGCTCAGGTCTCCTGTAATACTTCTGCCAACATGGAAGCCAGGTTGGGTACAATGTTAGGTTGTGGGGGCTGAAAAAGAGTGTTGTTGACTAAACCTTGCAAGCTTAGCACTTGTTGTGTGAGAAAGTTCAGTTGTTGGGCTAAAGACTCATCCTGGTCAGGAATGGCGGGTTTAGTGGATGCTTCCTTGACTTCCCTTTTTATTGAGGTCTCACTGGGTGAGTATAAGTGCTGATTATTAGTGACCATCTCAATGAGTTCATCAGCTTCTTCAGGTGTCTTCCTCATGTGTATTGAGCCACCAACAGAATTATCCAGGGACATCTTGGCTATGTCTGAGCATCAGCTTGTACCTTCTCCAAGTATCGTGGAGGAACTCGCTCTCTTCTTGCTTAAAGTTCTGAATATCCATCCTCAACCTTGTCAATTTCCTAGGAGGAAAATATTCATTCAAAAAATTGTTTACTACTTTACTCCATGTGTTCAAGCTTTCTCTGGGCTGGGCATTGATGACATGTCAACATGTCATGTTTTTCTATGCTTTTTCATATAAGAAATTGATGATTAGTGCTTAAATATTGAATACTTTTGTACTTAAATGGTATATTTCTTTGATCTTTTGATTTTATAAACTTTGTAGGAAATAAGTGAAAAAAGAAGAAAAAAAGCACAAAATAAGCTAAAAAGGAGAAAAGAGAAATTCTGGGGCACATTTTGGAGTCTTAGCACGCTTTGGAGCCTTAGGCCACGCTTTTAAAAGTGTGGCCCATGATTTAAACAAGGAGCCCTCTTGGCGCGAAAACGTCACTACACGCACGCGTACAAGACACCGACGTGTGGGGCAAGGATTTTTGAAGACCCACGCGTACGCATGCATGACGCGTATGCGTGGAAGTGATTGGCGTTCATTTGCAAAGAGAATGTTACGTTGCATAAGTGAACATTTTTGAGCAAAACCAAATTTGGAATGGAAGTTTAGCCATCGACGCGTACACGTGTATCACGCGTACGCGTGGATGTGACTTACCTGAAAATGGACGTGCAAGCATGGGTTGAGCAGCAGCGTAGCAGTAGCATGTTTGAAGACCCACGCGTACACGTAGGTGATGCGTACGCGTAGGTGACGCGTACGTGTAGGTGATGCGTACGCGTGGTGTAGCGCTCAATTGAAGAACGCTACGCTCGTTTGGTGAATGCTGCAAGGGACGCACATGCATACATGATGCGCACACGTCAATGTGCCAGATTGCCAAAGCACGCGTAAGCGTGAGGGACGCGCACGCATCAATGGGCAAAAACGCAAAAGCATGCACAAGCGTGCAGGACGCGTACGCGTGGGTGTAAAAGCATTCCGCTCACTTAATGAACACTACGCTCTCCTGGAAGTGCAACTTTGGCTCAATTAATATGATTCAAAGCCCATTGAAAATTCAAAGCAAGCAGAGCCCATTGACATCACTCAAAGGCACAAGACACAGTTAGAATAGAAATTTCATTTCATTTGTAATTTGTTTGTAATTTCATTTTCATTTTGTAAAGCCTATATAAAGGCATCAGTTTTCATTTCATGAGAGGAGATCTGTTAGGCTGCATTAGTAGTAGGCAGCAGTAGGAGTAGGAGTAGGAATAGAATAGAAGGCTCTCTGATACACTTTTTCCTTTTCTGCAAGTTTATATTGAATTCAGTTTACCTCGATTGCAATTTTAATTTCCTGCATCTCTACTGCAATTTTCATTTCTGTCAATTTTACCTTTTTGTTCCTATTGCTTTCAATTTAATTTTCCTGTAATTTTAATCTTCTGCAATTGTTCTGAGTTCTGATATATTGCTTTTTTAATTTTCCAGCACATTTACTGCAATTTACTTTTCTTGCTCTTTAAGCTTCTGCTGATTTACATTCTGCAATTCTCTGCAATTTACTTTTTGTTGCTCTAATTTTCACTCAATTCATCACTGTCTGCTTGACTAAACTGATCACTCACTAAAGTTACTTGATCCGTCAATCCCTGTGGGATCGACCTCACTCTTGTGAGTTATTACTACTTGATGCGACCCAGTACACTTGCCGGTGAGTTTGTGTGGAATTGTTTTTCCCTCATCAAGTTTTTGGCGCCATTGCCGAGGATTGATATAGATCGAAAATGATTAAGTGGGTGAGAATCCTAGATTAAGAATTTTTCTTTGTTTTTGTTCTTTTAATTTTCTGTTTTCTGCTGAAACCAAGGTGTTTGTGTTATTGCCTCACTAAGAAATTCTTCTCTGTAACATGAATTTCAATTTTCATTGGTGATGTGTTTTCCAAAATTCAAATAGAGTTCAACTCATCTTGTGATCAAACAAATTTTATGGGATATTACCCACCATCACCAATTGACTATTTTAATGGTGGTTGGGAATATCACCAAGAAATCACAGATTCTGAGCACTCAAATCAATGGAGATATGCTTCAGAGCCACAAGATGAGCAAGAGAATCATATGGGATATTGCTCACCACCACAAAATGATTCAAGTCATTATCCTAATGGTGTTTGGGAGTATCACCAAGAATTAATAGATTCTGAGCAACCCAATCAATGGGGATATGCTCCAGAGTCACAAATTGATTAAGCAAATCACATGAGATATTGTCCAGAACCACAAAATGATTTATGTCATTATCCTCATGGTGTCTGGGCATATCAACAAGAATGTGAACAATCAAGTGAAATGAATTTCCTCCCAGAACCACAAAGTGACTCATACTGTTATGACACTGACACAAACTATGGCTGGGAAGGGAATTTCAATACTGCATATTCTAATCATTCAAAGACATTATCACTTGATTATGCTATCGATACATACATGGAAGATTGCTCCCTAGAGCCACAAAATGATCAATTCTACAATGATTCACATTGTGGATGGGAGGATCAAAACCAGAGAGCATTTGACAGTTCATACTCCACTTATCAAGAGCCATCATCACTTGAGCAAACCTTCAATTCATTCATGCAAAATTGTCCAACCTCACCTCCCAGTTTCTCATGAGAAAATTCTTCATCACTCGATGATACTTCAACACAAATTTTCCTCCAAGATCCATACCAACCACAAAATTCACTCCACAATTCACAAAATTCATTTCATGCCCCTCAAAACATCACCACAACACATCCATGCCCACAAATTACTCTCAACCTTCATCCATTGAGCTAGCATTTGAACAATACCTACAAACATCCATAGACTCTTAGAAAGAACAAGAAACCCTCTGCAATAAGATGGATGGATATTTAGAGCAAGAAAGAAGAAACAAAGAATTGCTAAGCAAGGAAGATGAAGACCAATTGGTGGATGTAAAGGAGGTGGAGAAACAAGATGAATAGGTCCCTGTGTCAAGCAAAATTTCAACGGAGGAGGAGGTGGTGGAGGTATTTGAACCTGAAACTGCATATCCACAGAAGCCACTTGAGATGACAAAGGAACATGAAAACTCACAACCTCGACAAACCTCCCTGAACCAAAAACTGTCAACACTTGAATCTATGATTAAAAGATATGAAGAGGAGATAAAGAAATCTTGGGAAGAACAACAAACCTCCTCCATGAAAGTACTATTAAATCAAATGTTGAGTGTAAAGGAGGAAGTGAAAGAACAAGAAAGTGAGGAAGTCAATCAAGAGAATTCACACTCAAGTGAAGTAGAGAAGTACATAGAGGAAGAGCTCATGGAACCATCAATTCAAAAGGCTTTTAATGAAGATAATGCTCCAACCATCACACAACCACCAAGTATTGATATCCAAGAAGTGAAGGCAACTAACAAGAGCACCGAGAAGGGGATTGTGACCAAGATACCAAGGACAACATTCAAGAAAAGGTCAACTGCAAACAATCCTACCCCTGATCCAGCAAGCAAGTTCAATTTAGCTAATAACAAAAGGAAGCTTGCTAAGGAGAGACCAAGACAGGGAACAATAGCTGAATCTTCTCCCCCTTGAGGTCATTCCTCTTAACAAACTGGAAGAAGAGGAAGAAAGTGAAGAACAACATGTCAAGCTAATGACACTAAAAGAGCACTTGTTGGGAGGTAACCCAACCTTATGTAACATTTTATTCCTTTGCTTTGTTTATTTTCTCTGTCTTCTTTGTTTAATTTCAATAAATTGGCATATGATTACATTCTAAGTTTGGTGTTGCCCTGCAACAATCTGTTTTCAATCTTTTCGGATGAGTGCATCAAATCTAAAATGAAAGTGTCACACTAAGATTCTAAGTTTGGTGTGGCACTTATTTTTCTATGCAATTCATCCAGCAACACCACTTGTCTGCATAATCATAATGCCTTTACAGTGTTATCTTTCTTTTGGTTTGACATTTTTTCTTTCTCTCTTTGTTTTAGTCATTTCTTAGCTTTTAATGCTTTTTTTTCCTTTGCTCTTTAACTGTTTTGTTAATACCTCACCAAGAAATCATTATTCATGACAGATTCTTCGCTTGGTAATTGTATTTAACATATAACAGTTTCATGTGCATAGTTTATTTCAAATAAATTGACATGTGATTGCATTCTAAGTTTGGTGTTGCTATGCAACAAAATTTGGTTCCAATCTTTACTAGATACTTGTATTAATTCCAAGTGAAAGTGTCACACTATGTTTGGTGTGCCACTTATCTTTTATGCAATGTATCATGCACACCCTCTTATTTTTGCAATCACAATGTCTCTGTTTCCTGTTCCTTCATTGTTATTTTCATCTTGCTTGCTTAAACACATGTGCTACTGACATTTCATATTGTAAGACACTCATGATCCATTTTAGGTCCATCACTACTGTTCCAATTGTTGCTTAAGGATGAGCAAACAACCTAAGTTGGTATGGGAAGGGGAAGAATGAGAGGAAAAGGACAACAACAGTGAAGATGAACTAAAAGGTGGTAACGTTCCTTTTCCTCATACTTATTTCCAGTACTTTAAATTGCATAATTGTCTTTATCTTCTCTGTATGCATGTGTGCTATGAATAAGCATAGTTTGATTGATAATTTGTAACATCTTGCTGTGACATTATGACTACCATCTTGAATTTTGTGAGTTCAAAAGTAATAAAGTATCATGATCATAAACAAACAAGGAATTAACGAAGAGCTGAGCCTGTGCATACAAGTATTGGAAGGCCAGTATGATTAATTGATTGCTCAATTGCATTAGATTTTATTTAATTGAAATTTTCATCTAGGACATTTTATGAAATTTTTGAAATCATGAAAACCTTGAAGAAGCAAATGCAGTTAAAGCAAGTAAAGAAAAAGGGAAAGAATGAGAAAGCTGAAGGCTCTGAGTACCAATGACAATTCAATTGTTAAGTACTTATGGTGTTTATGTATCAGGCAAAAATCTTGAAAACAAAACACTTAGAGTCAAGGTTAGGCTCAAGTGCAAAAGCACTCCCTCAAAGCTCAAGGCTCTAAGCATCGATAATTAGAGAGTAAAGAAAAGAAACAAATGAGCTTAAAGAAGTCCTCTAATTAAATGCTTGTGGTGCTTATGTATCAAGTGGTAATATGATGAGCGGATAATTTATACGCTTTTTGGCACTGTTTTTAGTATGTTTTTAGTAGAATCTGGTTACTTTTAGGGATGTTTTCATTAGTTTTTATGTTAAATTCACATTTCTGGACTTTACTATGAGTTTGTGTATTATTCTGTGATTTCAGGTATTTTCTGGCTGAAATTGAGGGACTTGAGCAAAAATCAGATTCAGAGGTTGAAGAAGGACTGCTGATGCTGTTGGATTCTGACCTCCCTGAACTCAAAGTGGATTTTCTGGAGCTACAGAACTCAAAATGGCGCGCTTCCAATTGCGTTAGAAAGTAGACATCCAGGGCTTTCCAGAAATGTATAATAGTCCATACTTTGAACGAGTTTAGATGACGTAAAAGGGCGTTGAACACCAGTTCTACGCTGCTGTCTGGAGTTAAACGCCAGAAACAAGTCACAAACCAGAGTTGAATGCCAGAAATACGTTACAACCTGGCGTTCAACTTCAGAAAGAGCCTCTGCACGTGTAACATTCAAGCTCAGCCCAAGCACACACCAAGTGGGCCCCGAAAGTGGATTTATGCATCAATTACTTACTTCTCTAAACCCTAGTAGCTAGTTTATTATAAATAGGACTTTTTACTATTGTATTAGACATCTTTAGATCATCTTTGGACGCCTAGTTCTTAGATCATGGGGGCTGGCCATTCGGCCATGCCTGGACCTTTCACTTATGTATTTTCAACGGTAGAGTTTCTGCACTCCATAGATTAAGGTGTGGAGCTCTGCTGTTCCTCAAAGATTAATGCAAAGTACTACTATTTTCTATTCAATTCAACTTATTCTGCTTCTAAGATATTCATTCGCACTTCAACCTGAATGTGATGAACGTGACAATCATCATCATTCCCTATGAACGCGTGCCTGATAACCACTTCCGTTCTACCCTAGATTGAATGAGTATCTCTTGGATCTCTTAATCAGAATCTTCGTGGTATAAGCTAGATTAATGGCGGCATTCATGAGAGTCCGAAAAGTCTAAACCTTGTCTGTGGTATTCCGAGTAGGACTCTAGGATTGAATGACTGTGACGAACTTCAAACTCGCGAGTGCTGGGTGTAGTGACAGATGCAAAAGGAGGGTGAATCCTATTCCAGTATGATCGAGAACCTCAGATGATTAGCCGTGCTGTGACAGAGCATTTGAACCATTTTCACAAGAGGATGGGATGCAGCTATTGACAAGGGTGATGCCTCCAGACAATTAGCCATGCAGTGACAGCGCATCGGACCATTTTCTAGAGAGGATAAAAAGTAGCCATTGACAACGGTGATGTCCTTACATAAAGCCAGCCATGGAAAGGAGTAAGACTGATTGGATGAAGACAGCAGGAAAGCAGAGGTTCAGAGGAACGAATGCATCTCTATACGCTTATATGAAATTCTAACCAATGAATTACATAAGTATTTCTATCCTTATTTTCTATCTATTTATTATTTATGTTCGAAAACTCCATAACTATTTTATATCCGCCTGACTGAGATTTACATGGTGACCATAGCTTGCTTCATACCAACAATCTCCGTGGGATCGACCCTTACTTATGTAAGGTTTATTACTTGGATGACCCAGTGCACTTGCTGGTTAGTTGTATCGAAGTTGTGAATGAAAAATAATTTATTAAGACGTGCGTACATAGTTTCTGGCGCCGTTGCCTGAGATCACAATTTCGTGCACCATAATACTTGAAAACAAAGCATTTAGAGTCGTAGCTTTGTTATCAGCTCATGGCGCAAAGCACCCAAAAGGAGAAGCTAATAAGAGAATATAAAAGCTTGTTTAAAGGAAGAAATATAAGGAAAAGATTTCATAAAATGAGTTAGATAGAAGCATCAATCATTTACATTTCTTTTGTGATTGTGGCATGCATAGAAAACTAGCCAACCATGAACATCAACTTGCTATTCTTCTCACCTTGGTTTGTCAAAATTTACTGCATGATTCTTTTCTTGCTTGGGGACAAGCAAGGTTTAAGTTTGGTGTTGTGATGACATGTCATCATGTCATGTTTTTCTATGCTTTTTCATACAAGAAATTGATGATTAGTGCTTAAATATTGAATGCTTTTGTGCTTAAAAGGCATATTTCTTTGATCTTTTGATTTTACAAACTTTGTAGGAAATAAGTGGAAAAAGAAGCAAAAAAACACAAAATAAGCTAAAAAGGAGAAAAGAGAAATTCTGGGGCACATTTTGGAGTTTTGGCACGCTCTGGAGCCTTAGGCCACGCTTTTAAAAGCGTGGCCCAAGATTTAAACAAGGAGCGCTCTTGGCGTGAAAACGTCACAACGTGCATACATACAAGACGCTGACGTGTGGGGCAAGGATTTTTGAAGACCCACGCGTACGCGTGCATGACGCGTACGCATGGAAGTGATTGGCGTTCATTTGTAAAGAGAATGCTACGTTGCATAAGTGAACATTTTCGAGCAAAACCAAATTTGGAATGGAAGTTTAGCCATCAACGCGTACGTGGTGCACGAAATTGTGATCATTAATGGTGCCAACATCATGGTACGCACAATTGTAATCTCAAATCTTTGTCACAACTCCGCACAACTAACCAGCAAGTGCAATGGGTCGTCCAAGTAATAAACCTTACGTGAGTAAGGGTCGATCCCACGGATACTGTCGGCTTGAAGCAAGCTATGGTTATCTTGTAAATCTTAGTCAGGCAGATTCAAATGGTTATGGAGGATTGATAATTAAAAGATGAATAAAACATAAAATAAAGATAGAGATACTTATGTAATTCATTGGTAGGAATTTCAGATAAGCGTATGAAGATGCTTTGTTCCTTCTGAACCTCTGCTTTCCTATTGCCTTCTTCCAATCTTTCATACTCCTTTCCATGGCAAGCTATATGTTGGGCGTCACCGTTGTCAATGGCTACTTCCCGTCCTCTCAGTGAAAATGGTCCAAATGCGCTGTCACCGCACGGCTAATCATCTGTCGGTTCTCGATGATGTTGGAATAGGATCCATTGATCCTTTTGCGTCTGTCACACACCCAACACTCGCGAGTTTGAAGCTCGTCACAGTCATCCCTTCCCAGATCCTACTCGGAATACCACAGACAAGGTTTAGACTTTTCGGATCTCAGGAATGGCCACCAATAATTCTAGCCTATACCACAAAGGTTTTAATCTTAGATTAGAAACCCAAGAGATACACATTCAAGCTTGATTGCATGTAGAACGGAAGTGGTTGTCAGGCACGCGTTAATAGGTGAGAATGATGATGAGTGTCACGGATCATCACATTCATCAAATTGAAGAATGAGTGTATATCATAGAGAAGAAGTAGGCGTGAATTGAATAGAAAAACAGTAGTACTTTGCATTAATTCATGAAGAACAGCAGAGCTCCACACCTTAATCTATGGTGTGTAGAAATTCTACCGTTGAAAATACATAAGAACAAAAGGTCTAGGCATGGCCAAATGGCCAACCTTCCAAAGCGTGAGCATACAAGTTCCAAGATGAAAAGTATGATCCAGTGTAAAAGTCTAATAGCAAAAGGTCCTATTTATAGAAAACTAGTAGCCTAGGGTTTACAGAAATGAGTAAATGATGCAGAAATCCACTTTCGGGCCCACTTGGTATGTGCTTGGGCTGAGTATTGAAGCTTTCATGTGTAGATACTTTTCTTGGAGTTAAACACCAGCTTTTGTGCCAGTTTGGGCGTTTAACTCTAGCTTTTATGCCAGTTCTGGCGTTTTGACGCCAGAATTTCTATGCTAACTTTGAACGCCGGTTTGGGCCATCAAATCTTGGGCAAAGTATAAACTATTATATATTTCTGGAAAGCCCAGGATGTCTACTTTCCAACGCAATTGAGAGCTCGCCAATTGGGCTTCTGTAGCTCCAGAAAATCTATTTCGAGTGCAGGGAGGTCAGAATCTAACAGCATCTGCAGTCCTTTTTCAGCCTCTGGATAAGATTTTTGCTCAGGTCTCTCAATTTCAGCCAGAAAATACCTGAAATCACAGAAAAACACACAAACTCATAGTAAATTCCAGAAATGTAATTTTTATTTAAAAACTAATAAAAATATAATAAAAACTAACTAAAATATACTAAAAACATACTAAAAACAATGCCAAAAAGCGTATAAATTATCCGCTCATCACAACACCAAACTTAAATTGTTGCTTGTCTCCAAACAACTGAAAATCAAATAGGATAAAAAGAATAGAATATATAATGAATTCCAAAAACATCTATGAAGATCAGTTTTAATTAGATGAGCAGGGCTATTTAGCTTTTTGCTTCTGAACAGTTTTGGCATCTTACTTTATCCTTTGAAGTTCAGAATGATTGGCATCTATAGGAACTCAGAATTCAGATAGTGCTATTGATTCTCCTAGTTCAGTATGTTGATTCTTGAACACAGCTACTTTATAAGTCTTGGCCGTGACCCAAAGCATTTTGTTTTCCAGTATTACCACCGGATACATAAATGCCACAGACACATAACTGGGTGAACCTTTTCAGATTGTGACTCAGCTTTGCTAGAGTCCTCAATTAGAGGTGTCCAGAGCTCTTAAGCACACTCTTTTTTGCTTTGGACCACGACTTTAACCGCTCAGTCTCAAGCTTTCACTTGACACCTTCACGCTACAAGCACATGGTTAGGGACAGCTTGGTTTAGCCGCTTAGGCCAGGATTTTATTCCTGTGGGCCCTCTTATCCACTGATGCTCAAAGCCTTGGATCCTTTTTATTTTACCCTTGCCTTTTGGTTTAAAGGGCTATTGGCTTTTTCTGCTTGCTTTTTCTTTTTCTTCTCTTTTTTTTCGCATATATTTTTTTCTGCAAGCTTTTCACTGCTTTTTCTTGCTTTAAGAATCATTTTTATGATTTTTCAGATTATCAATAACATTTCTCCTTTTCCATTATTCTTTCAAGAGCCAACATTTTAACATTCATGAACAACAAATTCAAAAAAATATGCACTGTTCAAGCATTCATTCAGAAAGACAAAAGTATTGCCACCACATCAAAATAACTAAACTGTTTTAAAATTTGAAATTCATGTATTTCTTTTTCTTTTTCAATTAAAAACATTTTTCATTTAAGAAAGGTGATGGACTCATTTTCATAGCTTTAAGGCATAGACACTTAGACACTAGTGATCATGTAATAAAGACACAAACATAAATAAACATAAGGCATAAAAATTCGAAAAATAGAAAATAAAGAACAAGGAAATTAAAGAACGGGTCCACCTTAGTGATGGCGGCTTGTTCTTCCTCTTGAAGATCTTATGGAGTGCTTGAGTTCCTCAATATCTCTTCCTTGCCTTTTTTGCTCCTCTCTCATAACTCTTTGGTCTTCTCTAATTTCATGGAGGAGGATAGAATGCTCTTGGTGCTCCACCCTTAGTTGTCCCATGTTGGAACTTAATTCTCCTAGGGAGGTGTTGATTTGCTCCCAATAGTTTTGTAGAGGAAAATGCATCCCTTGAGGCATCTCAGGGATTTTATGATGAGGAATTTCCTCATGCTCTTGTCCATGAGTGGGATCTCTTGTTTGCTCCATCCTTTTCTTAGTGATGGGCTTGTCCTCATCAATGAGGATGTCTTCATCTATGTCAATTCCAGCTGAATTGCAAAGGTGACAAATAAGATGAGGGAAGACTAACATTGACAAAGTAGAGGACTTGTCCGCCACCTTGTAGAGTTCTAGGGATATAAACTCATGAACTTCTACTTCCTCTCCAATCATGATGCTATGGATCATGATAGCCCGGTCTATAGTAACTTCAGACCGGTTGCTAGTGGGAATGATTGAGCGTTGGATGAACTCCAACCATCCCCTAGCCACTGGCTTGAGGTCATGCCTCTTTAGTTGAACTGGCTTTCCTCTTGAATCTCTCTTTCATTGAGCACCCTCTTCACAAATGTCTATGAGGAATTGGTCCAACCTTTGATCAAAGTTGACCCTTCTAGTGTAGGGGTGTGCATCTCCTTGCATCATTGGCAAGTTGAATGCCAACCTTACATTTTCCAGACTGAAATCTAAGTATTTCTCCCGAACCATTGTAAGCCAATTCCTTGGGTCCAGGTTTACACTTTGATCATGGTTCTTGGTGATCCATGCATTAGCATAGAACTCTTGAACCATTAAGATTCTGACTTGTTGAATGGGGTTGGTGAGAATTTCCCAACCTCTTCTTCGAATCTCATGTCGGATCTCTGGATACTCACCCTTTTTGAGCTTGAAAGGGACCTTGGGGATCACTTTCTTCTTGGCCACAACTTCATAGAAGTGGTCTTGATGCACCTTTGAGATGAATCTCTCCATCTCCCATGACACGGAGGTGGAAGCTTTTGCCTTCCCTTTCCTCTTTCTAGAGGTTTTTCTGGCCTTTGGTGCCATAAATGGTTATGGAAAAACAAAAAGCTTTAGCTTTTACCACACCAAACTTAGAAGGTTTGCTCGTCCTCGAGCAAAAGAAGAATAAAGAGAATAGAGGGAGAAGAAATAGAGGAGATGGAAGGGGGTAGTGTTTCGGCCAAGGGGGTGAAGTAGTGTTGAAGATGTGGGAAAATGAAGGAGTGAAGATGGGTTTATATAGGAGTGGATGGAGGGTTTGGGTTCGGCCATTTATGGGTGGGTTTGGGAGGAAAAGTGTTTTGAATTTGAATGGTGAGGTAGGTGGGGTTTATGATGGGTGGATGTAGATTGGTGAAGGGTTTATGGAGAAGAGGGTAAGATTTGATAGGTGAGGGGTTTTTGGGGAAGAGGTATTGAGTTGATTGGTGAAGGGTATTTGGGGAAGAGTATTATGAAAAGGTGTGAAGAAGAGAGAGAGTGAGTTGAGGTTGGTGGGGATCCTGTGGGGTTCACAGATCCTGAGGTGTCAAGGATTTCTCATCCCTGCACCAATTAGGCGTGCAAAACGCCCTCTGCTGCCAATCCTGGTGTTAAACGCCAGGTTGCTGCCCATTTCTGGCATTTAACACCAGCTTCTTACCCTTTTCTGGCGTTAAACGCCAGTCTGGTGCCTATTTCTGGCGTTAAACGCCCAGAATGGTGCCAGACTGGGCGTTTAACGCCCATTCTACTGCCCTTACTGGCGTTTAGATGCCAGTAGCCTTCTCCTCCAAGGTGTGCTATTTTTCATTCTGTTTTTCAGTTTGTTTTTGCTTTTTCAATTGTTTTTGTGACTTCACATGATCATCATCCTACAGAAAACATAAAATAACAATAAAAAATAGAAATTTAACATAGATAAGTAAAATTGGGTTGCCTCCCAACAAGCGCTTCTTTAATGTCAGTAGCTTGACAGTGGGCTCTCATGGAGCCTCACAGGTACTCAGAGCATGATGATGGCCTCTCAACACCAAACATAGAGTTTGGTTGTGGCCTCCCAACACCAAACTTAGAGTTTAAATGTGGGGATTTTGTTTGACTCTGCATTGAGAGAAGCTTTTTATGCTTCCTCTCCATGGTTACAGAGGGAGATCCTTGAGCTTTAAACACAAGGGAGTTCTCATTCACTTGAAGGATCAATTCTCCTCTGTCAACATCAATCGCAGCTCTTGCTGTGGCTAGGAAGGGTCTGCCAAGGATGATGGATTCATCCATACACTTCCCAGTATCTAGGATTATGAAATCAGCAGGGATGTAGTGGCCTTCAACCTTTACCAAGACATCCTCTAAAAGTCCATAAGCCTGTTTTCTTGAATTGTCTGCCATCTCTAGTGAGATTCTTGCGGCTTGTACCTCAAGGATTCCTAGCTTCTCCATTACAGAGAGAGGCATGAGGTTTATGCTTGACCCTAGGTCACACAGAGCCTTCTCAAAGGTCATGATGCCTATGGTACAAGGTATTGAGAACTTTCCAGGATCTTGTCTCTTCAGAGGTAATTTCTGCCTAGTCAAGTCATCCAGTTCTTTGGTGAGCAAGGGGGGTTCATCCTCCCAAGTCTCATTACCAAATAGCTTGGCATTTAGCTTCATGATTGCTCCAAGGTACTTAGCAACTTGTTCTTCAGTAACTTTTTCATCCTCTTCAGAGGAAGAATACTCATTAGAGCTCATGAATGGCAAAAGTAGATTCAATGGAATCTCTATGGTCTCGATATGACCCTCAGATTCCCATGGTTCCTCATTAGGGAACTCCTTGGAGGCCAGTGGACGTCCATGGAGGACTTCCTCAGTGGAGATCACTGCCTCTTCCTCCTCTCCAGGTTCGGCCGTGTGGGTTATGTTGATGGCCTTGCACTCTCCTTTTGGATTCTCTTTTGTATTGCTTGGGAGAGTACTAGGAGGGAGTTCAGTAACTTTCTTGCTCAGCTGACCCACTTGTGCCTCCAAATTTCTAATGGAGGACCTTGTTTCAGTCATGAAACTTTGAGTGGTTTTAATTAAATCAGAGACTACAGTTGCTAAGTCAGAATGGCTCTACTTAGAATTCTCTATTTGTTGCTGAGAAGATGATAAAAAAGGTTTGCCATTGCTAAACCTATTTCTTCCACCATTATTGTTGTTGAAGCCTTGTTGAGGCCTCTGTTGATCCTTCCATGAGAGGTTTGGATGATTTCTCCATGAAGGATTATAGGTGTTTCTATAGGATTCTCCCATGTAATTCACCTCTTCCATTGCTGGGTTCTTAGGATCATAAGCTTCTTCTTCAGATGAAGCTTCTTTGGTACTGCCTGTTGCTGCTTGCATTCTAGACAGACTTTGAGAAATCATATTGACTTGTTGAGTCAATATTTTGTTCTGAGCCAATATGGCATTTAGAGTATCAATTTCAAGAACTCATTTCTTCTGATTTGTCCCATTATTCACAGGATTCTTTTCAGAAGTGTACATGAATTGGTTATTTACAACCATTTCAATGAGTTCTTGAGCTTCTGCATGCGTCTTCTTCAGATGAAGAGATCCTCCAGCAGAGCTGTCCAATGACATCTTGGACAGTTCAGACAGACCATCATAGAAGATACCTATAATGCTCCATTCTGAAAGCATGTCAGAAGGACACCTTCTGATCAATTGTTTGTATCTTTCCCAAGCTTCATAGAGGGATTCACCTTCCTTCTGTCTGAAGGTTTGGACTTCCACTCTAAGCTTGCTCAATTTTTGAAGTGGAAAGAACTTTGCCAGGAAGGCATTGACTAGCTTTTCCCAAGAGTTCAGGCTTTCTTTAGGTTTTGAATCCAACCATGTTCTAGCTCTGTCTTTTACAGCAAAAGGGAAGAGCATCAGTCTGTAGACCTCAGGGTCAACCCCATTGGTCTTGACAGTGTCACAGATTTGCAAGAATTTAGCTAAGAACTGATGAGGATCTTCCAATGGAAGTCCATGAAACTTACAATTATGTTGCATCAGAGAAACTAATTGAGGCTTAAGCTCAAAGTTGTTTGCTCCAATGGCAGGGATTGAGATGCTTCTCCCATAGAAGTCGGGTGTAGGTGTAGTAAAGTCACCAAGCACCTTCCTTGCATTGTTGGCATTGTTGTTGTTTTCGGCTGCCATGGCTTCTTCTTGTTTGAAAATTTCTATTAGGTCCTCTACAGAGAGTTGTACTTTAGCTTCTCTTAGCTTTCTCTTCAAGGTCCTTTCAGGTCCAGGATCAGCTTCAACAAGAATGTCTTTATCCTCTATGTCATAGTATAGAGATTCCTTGAGGTGTCAGAGGAAAATAAAAATAGAAGAATGAGGTAGAGAAGAGAGAATTCGAACTTATCAAGAGGGACAGAGTTTGAATTGGTGATAATGGAGAAGTTTTAGTCCTTTAAATAGAAGGATTTGGGAAGAGGGAAAGAATTTTCGAAATTTAAGTAAAAGATTTTGAAATAATTAAAAGCAATTTTGAAAATTTGGTAAATGATTTTCGAAAACTAAGATTGGGAAAGAAACTAAGTGATTTTTGAAAAAGATTTTGAAATTAGGAATAAAAAAGATATGATTGAAACTTAATTTTGAAAAAGATGTGATTGAAAAGATATGATGAGAAGATATGATTGAGAATCAAATTTAAAAGAAGAAAGTTTTTTTAAAATTAAAGTTGATTACTTGACCAACAAGAAATTAAAAGATATGATTCTAGAATTAAAACTTTTGATCCTTTCTTAATAGGCAAGTAACATCTTAAAAATTTTCAATTAAATCATTAAATGTAGCAAGGATTTTCGAAAATAATGATAAATAAAAAATGGAAAGAAATTGATTTTGAAAGGATATGATTGAAAAGATATGATTTGAAAAAGATTTGATTTTGAAAAATTATGAAAATTTGGAAAAGATTTGAATTAAAAACTAAATCTTCCCTCTAGTGTCCTCCTGGCGTTAAACGCCCAGAATGGCATCCATTCTGGCGTTTAACACCCAAAATGCTACCTTTTTGGGCGTTTAACACCCAGCCAGGCACCTTGGCTGGCGTTTAAATGCCAGTTTTCCTTCTTCACTGGGCGTTCTGAATGCCCAGCTTTTTCTGTGTGATTCCTCTGCTGAATGTTCTGAATCTTCAATTCTCTGTGTTATTGACTTGAAAAGACACAATTTTGAAATTTTTTTTTGAATTTTTAATGATGAGAAACAATAATAAAAAGGATGCAACTAAGATCAAATAAGTAATACATGCAAGACACCAAACTTAGAAGTTTGTATACTAAGGACCATAACAAATTGAAAATGCATATGAGAAACAACAAAAGACACAAAATAAGAGAAATTAAAGATCAGAGCTATGGAATCATCAAGAACAGCTTGAAGATTAATGAAGAACATATTACATATATTCGAAAAAATGCAAGAAGAAGAAAGACATGCAATTGACACCAAACTTAAAAATTGACCCTAGACTCAAACAAGAAACATAAAATATTTTTGATTTTAAGATTTTATAAATTTTTTTTTTGTGATTTTTCGAAAATTATATGGAAAGGAAAATAAAGGGATTCAAAATTTTTAATGAGAATTCCAGGAATAATTGCAATGTTAGTCTAAAACTCCGGTCCAGGAATTAGACATGGCTTACTAGCCAGCCAAGCTTTCAGTGAAAGCTTCGGTCCAAAACACTAGACATGGCCAATGGCCAGCCAAGCTTTAGCAGATCATTACTTTCAACAGCAAATTTGATAGAAACCATCAAGCTCTTGTGATGATAAGTTGAAACCTTGGTCCAAAAGATTAGACATGGCTTCACAGCCAGCCAGACTTCAACAAATCATCATGAAACTCTAGAATTCATTCTTAAAAACTCTGAAGAACAGAATAGAAAATTTTTTTGTATTTTTGAAAAAAAAATTTCGAAAATAGAAAGTAAAAAGCTTAAACATAAAATAAAATTACCTAATCTAAGCAACCAGATGAACCGTCAGTTGTCCAAACTCGAACAATCCCCGGCAACGGTGCCAAAAACTTGGTGTTGTTGTCGGACCAAACTTGGCACTGTTGTTGCCGGAAACAAATGCAAAATTGTTGTTCGTTCCCTCCTCGGCAACGGCGCCAAAAACTTGGTGCACGAAATTGTGATCATCAATGGCGCCAACATCATGGTACGCATAATTGTAATCTCAACTCTTTGTCACAACTCCGTACAACTAACCAGCAAGTGCATTGGGTCGTCCAAGTAATAAACCTTACGTGAGTAAGGGTCGATCCCACAGAGACTGTCGGCTTGAAGCAAGCTATGGTCATCTTGTAAATCTCAGTCAGGTAGATTCAAATGGTTATGGAGGATTGATAATTAAAAGATGAATAAAACATAAAATAAAGATAGAGATACTTATGTAATTCATTGGTAGGAATTTCAGATAAGCGTATGAAGATGCTTTGTTCCTTCTGAACCTCTGCTTTCCTATTGCCTTCTTCCAATCTTTCATACTCCTTTCCATGGCAAGCTGTATGTTGGGTATCACCGTTGTCAATGGCTACTTCCCGTCCTCTCAGTGAAAATGGTCCAAATGCGCTGTCACTGCACGGCTAATCATCTGTCGGTTCTCGATCATGTTGGAATAGGATCCATTGATCCTTTTGCGTCTGTCACACGCCCAACACTCGCGAGTTTGAAGCTCATCACAGTCATCCCTTCCCAGATCCTACTCGGAATACCACAGACAAGGTTTAGACTTTTCGGATCTCAGGAATGGCCGCCAATAATTCTAGCTTATACCACGAAGGTTTTAATCTTAGATTAGAAACCCAAGAGATCTACATTCAAGCTTGATTGCATGTAGAACGGAAGTGGTTGTCAAGCACGCGTTCATAGGTGAGAATGATGATGAGTGTCACGGATCATCACATTCATCAAATTGAAGAACGAGTGTATATCTTAGAGAAGAAGTAGGCGTGAATTGAATAGAAAAACAGTAGTACTTTGCATTAATTCATGAAGAATAGCAGAGCTCCACACCTTAATCTATGGTGTGTAGAAACTCTACCGTTAAAAATACATAAGAACTAAAGGTTTAGGCATGGTCGAATGGCCATCCTCCCAAAGCGTGAACATACAAGTTCCAAGATGAAAAGTATGATCCAGTGTAAAAGTCTAATAGCAAAAGGTCCTATTTATAGAAAACTAGTAGCCTAGGGTTTACAAAAATGAGTAAATGATGCAGAAATCCACTTCCGGGCCCACTTGGTGTGTGCTTGGGCTGAGTATTGAAGCTTTCATGTGTAGAGACTTTTCTTGGAGTTAAACGCCAGCTTTTGTGCCAGTTTGGGCGTTTAACTCCATACGCTTTTGACGCCAGAATTTCTATGCTGACTTTGAACGCCAGTTTGGGCCATCAAATCTTGGGCAAAGTATAGACTATTATATATTGCTGGAAAGACCAGGATGTCTACTTTCTAACGCAATTGAGAGCACGCTAATTGGGCTTCTGTAGCTCTAGAAAATCCACTTTGAGTGCAGGGAGGTCAGAATCCAACAGCATCTGCAGTGCTTTTTCAGCCTCTGAATCAAATTTTTGCTCAGGTCCCTCAATTTCAGCCAGAAAATATCTGAAATCACAGAAAAACACACAAACTCATAGTAAAGTCCAGAAATGTGATTTTTATTTAAAAAATTAATAAAAATATAATAAAAACTAACTAAAATATACTAAAAACATACTAAAAACAATGCCAAAAAGTGTATAAATTATCCGCTCATTAGTACGCGTGCATCACGTGTACGTGTGGATGTGACTTACCAGAAGAAGGATGCGCAAGCGTGGGTTGAGCGGCAGCGTGGCAATAGCATGTTTGGAGACCCACGCGTATGCGTAGGTGACGCGTACGCGTGATGTAGCGCTCAATTGAAGAACGCTACGCTCTTTTGGTGAACGCTGCAGGGGACGCGCACGCATACATGACTTGCACGCGTCAATGTGCCAAATTGCCAAAGCACGCGTAAGCGTGAGGGACGCGCACGCGTCGATGGGCAAAAACGCAAAAGCACGCACAAGCGTGCAGGACGCGTACGCGTGGGTGTAAAAGCGTTCCGCCTCACTTAATGAACGCTACGCTCTCCTGGAAGTACAACTTTGGCTCAATTAATCTGATTCAAATCCCATTGAAAATTCAAAGCAAGCAGAATCCATTGACATCACTCAAAGGCACAAGACACAGTTAGAATAGGAATTTCATTTCATTTGTAATTTGTTTGTAATTTCATTTTCATTTTGTAAAGCCTATATAAAGGCATCAATTTTCATTTCATGAGAGGATATCTATTAGGCTGCATTAGTAGTAAGCAGCAGTAGGAGTAGGAGTAGGAGTAGAATAGAAGGCTCTCTGATACGCTTTTTCCTTTTCTACAAGTTTATATTGAATTCAGTTTACCTCGATTGCAATTTCAATTTCCTGCATCTCTACTGCAATTTTCATTTCTATCAATTTTACCTTTCTGTTCCTATTGCTTTCAATTTAATTTTCCTGCAATTTTAATCTTCTGCAATTGTTCTGAGCTCTGATCTATTGCTTTCTTTAATTTCCCAGCACATTTACTGCAATTTACTTTTCTTGCTCTTTAAGCTTCTGTTGATTTACATTCTGCAATTTATAATTCTCTGCAATTTACTTTCTGTTGCTCTAATTTTCACTCAATTCATCATTGTCTGCTTGACTAAACTGATCACTCACTAAAGTTGCTTGATCCATCAATCCCTGTGGGATCGACCTCACTCTTGTGAGTTATTACTACTTGATGCGACCCGGTACACTTGTCGGTGAGTTTGTGTGGAATCATTTTTCCCGCATCAGGCATTCAACAATCTCTTTGCTTGATCTTTTAGAGCAAATGGAAAGAGTAGCAGTCTGTAGACGTCAGGGTCTACTCCGTCGGTCATAGTGTCACAAATCTGCAGGAAATCAGTGATGAATTCATTGGGTTCCTCCTATGGAAGTCCACAGAACTGGCAAGTCTGCTGTGCTAGAGTGACCAATTGTAGATTGAGCTCGAAATTGTATGCTCTAATAGGAGGCACACTTATACTCCTGCCATAGAAGTCAGGAGTTGGAGTTATGTAGAATCCTAAAGTTTTTCTGGGTTGTACACTCTCATTTGGATCCATAGTGATTTTGCTGTTCCTGTATTCACAACTAAGAGACGAGAAAAATGGGAGTCTCTATGTCAAAGTTTAGAGAACTCCTAGTGAGATATCCAGAAAATAACGAATAAAATAAATGAAAGCACATAATCAACTAGAAATTTGAAAATAAAAAATGAAAAATTTACCCTAAAATTTTTGAAATTTAGAAGGAGAAGGACTTAACAAATTTCGAAACTCCAAAAAGAAAGAAAAAAAAGAAAAACTGAAGAAACACCAAACTTAAAATTTGAAATTAAATAATAAACTACGGATGCAAGAATTAACCAAAATTTTTTGATAATTATGAAGAAAGAGTCTTTAAAGGTTTTCAAAATAAAAAAAATAAAAACACTAAAGGGACACCAAACTAAAAAATTTGAAAATAAGAGAAAATTAATAAGGGAGATTTCGAAAATATAGAGAGATAGGTAAATCTTAAAATTCAAAATGCAAAAGGAAATAAACGGTCAAAAACTGATAAATATACCTAATCTAAGCAACAAGACAACTAGTAGTTGTCAATCACAAGCAATGCACAGCAACGGTGCCAAAAACTTGGTACGCGAAAATTAAACTCGCACAACTTCACTGGCAAATACATCGGGTCGTCCAAGTAATACCTCAGGTGAGTGAGGGTCGATCCCACGAGCAAGGAATGGTTATCTTGCTGGACTTAGTCAGGTGAAAAGTAGAGAGAGTAGTTGTTGAAAGCGCATAAAACAAGATAATAAAGAAAATAAAGAAAGCAATTAAAGGGTTGGTGAAGAGACAATATATGGAAGTAGTTAAAGTCCGGGAGATGTTTATATACTTCTTGCTAAATATTCTAACAATGAATGATTCATTCTATGACAAATTGTAAGTGATTAAAT
The DNA here is from genome assembly GCF_059453495.1 of Arachis ipaensis. Lineage (NCBI taxonomy): Eukaryota > Viridiplantae > Streptophyta > Magnoliopsida > Fabales > Fabaceae > Arachis > Arachis ipaensis. Next base: position 40,793,675 of record NC_142442.1, read on the forward strand.
CCTAATTCCTTAGTAATTTAATCTCCTCTGATTCTCATGAAACGCCAGGGTCAGTGGTCATTCAAATTGAATGAGGTTGAAGCTCACCATTCTAGTTAATACCACAAAGTCTCTAATCACCCCAGATCCCGGCTGAACAGATGTTCCCATGTCCCCAACGAGTTGTGGATTAGCCGTCTAGGAGATGTATTCTCAAATTGTAGTTCAATGCTATCCCGTCAAGGACTTGCAAGAACTTATGTAGAAAAGGGATCATACTTCCGTTCTACCCAGTTTCATTTAGATTGAAGAATAAAAATCCATCTTAGAATTAAATCAAACATATATTAAAATAAAAAAGTAATAATATTAATTCATAGAAATAAACAGAGCTCCTAACCTTAACCAGGAGGTTTAGTTGCTCATGACTTACAGAGAAAACAATTTTTAAAAGTAAAGAAGATCTTCATGAATGTATGTCCTCTAATCCTAAGTGATCTCCTCTTTAAATAGTAAATGCTAAACCTAAAAGATGTTATTTTAAATTCAAAATTACGAAGGTAAGATAAGATAAGCTAAGGAGTGCTAAAATCCACTTTGGGGCCCACTTTGGTGATTGCTTCGGTTTTTCCTGGTGTTTAGTGCTAATCTGGGCGTTGAACTCCCATAGGGGAGGAGTGAATTCTGTCCCTTACTCCATGGCTGGCGTTGAACGCCAGTTTTGGGCATTCAGCACTAGGAGTTTTCTCCTTCTTGGGCGCTAAATGCCAAGCTTGGCGTTTTGGCGTTTAGCGCCTGATTTGGTAGTGATTTCAGTAGAAAAGTATAAGTTATTATATATTGTTGAAATGCTCTGAAAATTAGCTTTCTAACACCATTGAGACCGCATCAATTGGACCTCTGTAGCTCAAGTTATGCTCGTTGGAATGCTCAGAGGTCAGGGTTGACAGCATCTGCTATCTTTTCTTTTTCTTTACCCAAGACTCTGCCAATTTTGCCTGAAATTCACAAAAAATCATAAAAAACAACACAAATACTCAAAGTAGCATCCAAAGATGAATTTTGCACTAAAACATTATAAAAGTTAATAAGATCTAACTAAAAACAACATAAAAACAACTAGAAAAAGGGTATAAGATGCTCACGCATCAGTCTTTCCTTGACCCTCCCATAAGGACAATATCATCGGCAAAAAGCATGCACCATGGCAAAGGCTCTTGGATATGCTCTGTGAGTACTTCCAAGATTAATATAAAAAGGTATGGGCTGAGGGATGATCCCTAGTGTAATCATATACCAATAGAAAATTTCTCTGTCACACTACCTTGAGTCTTCACACTAGTTGTAGCCCCATTATACATGTCTTTAATTGCACGAATATATGCGATCTTTACTCTCTTCCTTTCCAAAACCTTCCATAAGACCTCCCTTGGCACCCTATTGTACGTTTTTTCCAAATCAATAAACACCATATGTGGACTCCTTTCATTATTACGATACCTCTCTATCATCCTTCTTAATAGGTATGTACCTTCAGTGGTAGATCTGCCTGGCATAAAACCGAATTAGTTCTCTGTTACTTTTATCTCCTGTCTCAGCCTCCGTTCTATCACCCTTTCCCATAACTTCATGGTATTGCTTATGAGTTTGATCTCTATAGTTTTTGTAACTCTGTATATCCCCTTTATTTTTGTAGATAGGTACCATGGTGCTCTTTCTCCACCCATTTGGCATCTTCTTTGACCTTAAAATATCATTAAAAAGCTTGGTTAACTGGTGCACGAATCCCCACACTTTCGTACAGCTGTATCAGCAAGTGCACTGGGTCGTCAGAGTAATACCTGAGCAAGTCAGGGTCGATCCCACGAGGATTGTTGGTTTAAAGCAAGCTATGGTTATCTTACAGGTCTTAGTCAGGCGAAATCAGAAGGTTGTTAGATTACGGAGTTTAGGATTATTATAATAGGGTGCTAATACTTTAAGGATATAGTTTAGGATTGGAGTTGCTTTGCCTCTCTGAATTAATTCTGGTATTACTGTCTTCTCTGCTTGTGAATGATTTCTTCCATGGCAGGCTGTATGTGATTAACACCATGGGCCATGGTCATTGATCTTCTCTACTGCAGATTGAATGCCATTGGCCGTGGTCATCCAATCTGACGAAGGGTGAAGCTCTAGCAGTTCATTCTCCTAGCGATCTTACTCAAAACGCCACAGACAAGGTCAAATCTTTTGGATCAGAGAATGCTACTTCTTTGGATTCTAGCCTATACCACGGAGACCTTAATCTTCCCAAAAATCGACTGAACTGGTGTCACGAGAAGTCCCTAACGAAGTTGTGGATTAACCTTTTGAGAGATGTATAAACATAGCTGTTGGCTCGTGCTTTCTAGTCACGTATTCACACGAACCCAAGTAGACGCGAGTGTTTGTCAGGCACGTTCGTCTTAGTATGATGAACAGAGCTGATTGTCTGATCATCCTATTCACCATGTTGAAGAGTGAGTATACATCTTAGAAATAAATCAAACACAGATCGGAGAAGAAACAATAATACTTTTATTAATTCATAGGACTCAGCAGGGCTCCTCCCCTCAACCTAGGAGGTTTAGAAACTCATATTGAAAGGAAAATACAATGTAAAACATGTAAAGTGGTAAAAGAGGATAAAAAGTTGTTCGAATAACATGAATCTAATCCCTTAAATTCTAAACAAATGACTATAAGGGTAAAACAGTCTTTTTAGTGCTAAAATCCATTTCTGGGGCCCACTTGGTGAGTGTTTGGGCTGAGCTTTGATGAGATTCACGTGCTATGAGGCTCCTAGGATGTTGAGCGCTGGCTAGGGGATCCTCTTTGGGCGTTTGGATGCTAGACTCTGCTCTTTGGGCGCTGGACACCAGGAAGGGGGCAGGTAGCTAGCGTTGGACGCCAGTTTTGGGCCTTCTAATCCAAAGAAAAGTATGAACTATTATACATTTCTGGAAAGCTCTAGAAGTCAGCTTTCCATAGCCGTTGAGAACTCTCTATTTGGACTTCTGTAACTCTAGAAAGCTCTTCCGAGTGCAATGAGGTCAGATCCGGACATCATCTGCAGTGCTTTCTCTGTCACTGAATCAGACTTTTGCTCCAGCTCCTCAATTTCAGTCAGAAAATACCAAAAATTGTCCAAAAATCCAAAAACTCATAGTAGAATCCAAAAATGTGAATTTAACACTAAAACCTATAAAAACTTAATAAAAACTAAACAAAACATACTAAAAACTATATGAAAATGATGCCAAAAAGCGTATAAAATATCCGCTCATCATTAACCAACTGATTTCTTTCTCTCCAAGGCCTTTTCAAACTTCTATCAGAATATTATCGGGTCCTACTACCCTGCCATTTTCATCCGCTTTAGAGCCTCTTTTACCTCGAAGTCTCGAATCTTTTGATAGTAGACGAAATTTTGATCTTCTTCCCTCGTGCATAACCGACCAAGGCTCGGAAGAGTCTTCTGTCCTTCATTAAATAATTTGTAGAAGTAGCTCTTCCACATTTTATTGATCTTCTCATCTTGAGTCAAAACCTCTCCATCTTTATCCTTTATGCACTTAACCTTATCCAAGTCTCTCGTTTTTCTTTCACAGCTTTTTGCGATTCTATATATACTTTTTTCTCCTTCCTTCGTGCCTAAAAACTCGTAGAGACCTTCATATGCTCTTGTTATTGCTTCACTTACAACCACTTTTGTCTCTTTCTTAGCCGCCTTGTATTTTTCTCAATTATCTGCACCGCGACACAAAGACCACTCTTTGAAGCAATCTCTTTTGCCTTTATCTTTTCTTATACACTCGCATTCTACTACCAGGATTCCTTGTCTCTTGGTCCTATCGCTCTAGATTCACCAAAACTTTATTTTGTTATTTTTCTAATAACTTTTTCCATCTCCCTCCACATCTCCTTTGCGCTTCCATCCCCTTCCCACTTTGCTTCTTCTCCTACCTGTCTTAGGAAGCTTCTTTGTTCCTTGCCTTTCATCCACCACCACCTCATCTTTGGATTCTTCCTATGATGTCTTTTTCTCAATTTTTTCTCAATGCAAAAATCCATGACAAGCATCCTATGTTGTGTTGTTAAACTCTCTCCCAAAATAATTTTACAATTGATGCAAAATTTTTGGTCGACTCTCCTCAACAAGAAGAAGTTGATTTGAGAGCTTGTCATGCCACTCCTATAGGTTATAAGATATTCATCTCTCTTTTTAAAACATATATTTGCGATAAGAAGGTCAAAGGTTGAGAAAAAGTCCAAAATAGTTTTACCCTCGGTATTGACTACTCCGAAACCATAGCCTCCGTGAATACTTCTATACCTAGTCACTTCTCTTCCAACATGGCCATTTAAATCTACTCCTATGAAAATCTTATCTCCTGAAAGTATTTCTTGAACCAAAGTCAATCCTCCCAAAATCTTATCTTGTGCTGCTCGTCCGAACCCACTTGCGGTGCATAAGCGCTAATCACATGAAAAGTACCTCCTTCCACCACAAGTTTGATAGAGATGATCCGAGTACCCACTCTCTTGACATCCACTATGTTCTTCTTTCACTGCTTATCCACGATAATACCTACCCCATTTCTATTCTTCACTTTTCCTGTATACCAAAGTTTGAACCCGGATGTATCCAACTCCCTAACTTTCGTGCCGACCCATTCTGTTTCTTGTAGGCACATGATGTTAATCTTCCTCCTTGTCATGGTATCCACCACCTCCATGTATTTTTCTATTAGAGTGCCTATGTTTCTTGTCTTAAATCTCAACCTCTTGTTGCTCTAACCTTTACATATACAATTTTCTTTGTGAACTAGCTTATTTTTCCTCGTCCATTCACAAAAACGTGGGAATCCTTACTCATTTAACATTACACCCGGGCATCAATGCAGTGGATCTTGCTCATTTGACATTGTACGTGAGTCATACAGTGCGTTACTTCCGGGCAACGACCTAGCTTTAGCGCAATAATATCTTTGATCTATGTCATGAAAATTTGACTAAGTTTTTATGTTGGCTGTCAAAGACCTAACACAACCATCCTCTTTTATCCGATCTTGGGACTGGCTATGTACCGCAGGTGTAGCATAGGCGGAGTTGTCTATCAGGATGAGAAGTACTTTGAAAAAAAAGGGATAATAGTGAAGGAAGATAGTGATAAACAATTATTTTCTCCTAATAATATAGGTCTCTTTGATAAAATTTATATATTAAAAAATTAATATATGTATACATAAATAATCTGTATTTTGAATAAGAAAGTGTTGTGAGATGGATGTCCATTAAATCTTTTATAATATGAGTGGCTCAATTTTTCAATGTTAGGAGGCTCAGGTTATAAAGCATCCCAAAAGGATAAAGCTAAAGGCATGATCTTCCTTCGTCGTCATCTTGACAAAGGATTGAAAAATGAATATCTCACACTAAAAGATCCTGTAGATCTGTGTAAGAACCTTGAATGAACGTATAATCATAAAAAGATAGTGATACTTCCTCAATCTCGATATGAGTAGACACACTTGTGTCTATAGGATTTTAAATCCATAAATGAATACAATTCATCAATGTTCCGAATTAACTCACGAATGAAATTATGTGGAAAAAAGATAATTGATAATGACATGTTAGAGAAGACTTTCTCGACCTTCCATGCCTCGAATGTGCTCCTGCATCAGTAGTATCGAGAGAAAGAATTTAAAAAATATTCTGAGCTAATGCGCCGCCCCATTGTTGTTGAACGTAACAATGAATTGCTTTTAAGAAATCATGAAATGTGCCCAGTTAGCGCTGCCCTATTTTCTAAAGCCAATGCGGCAAATTATAACCCCATAAGAGGTAAATGACAAGGCTTTGGTAACAAGAAAAATCATGAAAGAAAGAAAAGTTATTTTCACAAGAAAGGATCTCATTAGAAGTGGGATAAAGAAAGAAATAATGGGTAAAATAAATCAATAGAGGATAAATATTTTCATTGTGGTGAAAAGGGCCATTGGTCACGTATCTGTCGTACCCCAAGGCATTTAGTTGATCTTTATCAAGCAACTTTGAAAAAAATTGATAAAGAAAATGAGACAAATTTTGTTTCAAAGGATGTTGTTGAAAATTATACCATTCATTATGAAGTATCTGATTTCTTTGAGGATCCTAAAAGAAATATTGGCCATTTAATCAATGATAGAAAAGTTTAATATTTGGATTCGTTAAGTTTTTATGTCAATAAATAATGTAAGAAACCTCTTATTAAGTTTTATCTCCTAGGTATTTGAATTCAAGTATGATGTATGTAAATAATGTTTAATAAAATATTAAAGTTTATGTTTAAGGATTTCAAAATCACTAAATATGTCGAGTTACATAATAATAATAATAATAATAATAATAATAATAATAATAATAATAATAACAAAATTTCTAGTATATGATACTATTCTTTTGTACAATGCTACTTAGATAAACAATTTTAATAAGAAATGCAATTTTACTGCACATATTTTATTATTATTATTATTATTATTTGTCTTTGAAAAAAATGGCAATGACATATAATGAAGATATTTGCCTTGCGGATAGTGCAAGTTTGCATACTATTCTCAAAAGTAATATATATTTTACTCATTGATGAGCGGATAATTTATACGCTTTTTGGCATTGTTTTTATATAGTTTTCAGTATGATTTAGTTAGTTTTTAGTATATTTTTATTAGTTTTTAAATAAAATTTATATTTCTGGACTTTACTATGAGTTTGTGTATTTTTCTGTGATTTCAGATATTTTCTGGCCGAAATTGAGGGACTTGAGCAAAAATCAGATTCAGAGGTTGAAGAAGGACTGCAGATGTTGCTGGATTCTGACCTCCTTGCACTCAAAGTAGATTTTATGGAGCTACAGAACTTCAAATGGAGCACTCTCAATTGCGTTGGAAAATAGACATCCAGGGCTTTCCAGCAATATATAATAGTCCATACTTTGCCCGAGTTTAGATGACGCAAACTGGCATTCAACGCCAGTTCCATGTTGCATTCTGGACTTAAACGCCAGAAACAGGTTGCAAAGTGGAGTTAAACGGCTGAAACAGGTTACAAACTGGTGTTCAACTCCAAGAGAAGTCTCTACACGTGTAAAGCTCAATGCTCAGTCCAAGCACACACCAAGTGGGCCCTGGAAGTAGATTTCTGCATCATTTACTCATTTCTGTAAACCCTAGTAACTAGTTTAGTAGAAATAGGACTTTTTACTGTTGTATTTACATCTTTGGATTGTCTTTTGATCTTTTGATCAGGTTTTGGGGGCTGGTCTCTTGGCCATGCCTGGACCATTATCACTTATGTATTTTCAACGGTAGAGTTTCTACACATCATAGATTAAGGTGTGGAGCTCTGCTGTTCCTCATGAATTAATACAAAGTACTATTATTTTTCTATTCAATTCAAGCTTATTCCGATTCTAAGATATTCATTCGCACCTCAATATGAATGTGATGATCGTGATAGTCATCATCATTCCCAACCTATGAATGCGTGCCTGACAACCACTTCCGTTCTACCTTAGATTGAATGAATATCTCTGGGATTCCTTAATCAGAATCTTCGTGGTATAAGTTAGAATCCATGGACGGCCATTCTTGAGATCCGGAAAGTCTAAACATTGTCTGTGGTATTCCGAGTAGGATCTGGGAAGGGATGGCTGCGACAAGCTTCAAACTCGCGAGTGCTGGGCGTAGTGATAGACGAAAAAGGAGCAATGGATCCTATTCCAGTATGATCGAGAACCGACAGATGATTAGCCATACAGTGACAGCGCATTAGACCATTTTCACTGAGAGGACAGGATGTAGCCATTGACGACGGTGATGCCTAACATAAAGCTTTCCATAGAAAGGAGTATGAATGATTGGATGAAGATAATAGGGAAGCAGAGATTCAGGAGGAACAAAAGCATCTCTATACGCTTATCTGAAATTTTCACCAATGAATTACATAAGTATCTCTATCTTTAAATTTACGTTTTATTTATCTTTTAATTATTAAATCTCCATAATCAATTGAATCCGCCTGACTGAGATTTACAAGGTGACCATAGCTTGCTTCAAGCCGACAATCTCCGTGGGATCAACCCTTACTCACGTAAGGTTTATTACTTGGACGACCCAGTACACTTGCTGGTTAGTTGTGCGAAGTTGTGACAAAGAACTAAGATTATGAACGTGCGTATTGAGTTTTTAGCGCCATTACCAAGGAATGGAACCGTCACGATTTCTGCGCACCAAGTTTTTGGCGCCGTTGCCGGGGATTGTTCGAGTTTGGACAACTGACGGTTCATCTTGTTGCTCAGATCAGGTAATTTTATTTTAATTTTAAGCTTTTTGTTTTTATTATTCTTATTTTCGAAAAAAAAAATTTCATTCTATGTTCTTCAGAATTTTTAAGAATGTATTCTAGAGTTTCATGAAGCATGTTGAAGCCTGGTTAGCTGTAAAGCCATGTCTAATTCATTTGGACTGGGGCTTCCACCTATCAGCATAGAATGAAGTTGGATGAAGTATCAGCTGTTGTATGCCTGATTTGTATGCTAAAGTGATGAGCGGATAATTTATACGCTTTTTGACATTGTTTTTAGTATGTTTTTAGTAGGATCTAGTTACTTTTAGGGATGTTTTCATTAGTTTTTATGTTAAATTCACATTTCTGGACTTTACTATGAGTTTGTGTGTTTTTCTGTGATTTCAGGTATTTTCTGGCTGAAATTGAGGGACTTGAGCAGAAATCAGATTCAGAGGTTGAAGAAGGACTGCTGATGCTGTTGGATTCTGACCTCCCTGCACTCAACGTGGATTTTGTGGAGCTACAGAACTCAAAATGGCACGCTTCCAATTGCGTTGGAAAGTAGACATCCAGGGCTTTCCAGCAATATATAATAGTCCATACTTTGGCCAAGAATAGATGACGTAAACTGGCGTTCAACGCCAGCCTTCTACCCAAACCTGGCGTCCAGCGCCAGAAAAGGAGCCAAAACCAGAGTTGAACGCCCAAACTGGCACAAAAGCTGGCGTTCAACTCTAAGAAGGACCTCTACACGTGCAACACTCAGGCTCAGCCCAAACACACACCAAGTGGGCCCAGGAAGTGGGTTTATACATCAATTACTTACTCATGTAAACCCTAGTAGCTAGTTTATTATAAATAGGACCTTTTACTATTGTATTAGGCATCCTGGGATTACCTTATGATCCTTTGATCACGTTTTGGGGGCTGGCCATCTCGGCCATGCCTGGACCTTTGATCACGTTTTAGGTAATTTTCTTTTCGTTTTGTTTTCAAAAATCTTTCAAAAATATTTTCAAAAATCTCTCATCTGTTTTCGAAAAAAAATAAAAATAAAAATAAAAATGTTTTCAAAAATTTTATTCAAGATTTTTAAGAATGAATTCTAGTGTTTCATGAAGCATGTGAAGCCTGGCTGGCTGTAAAACTATGTCTAAATTCTTTTGGACTGAGGCTTCCAAACCATCAGAGGTAAGTTACATACTTGATAAATGATGAGCAGCAATTTGTTATCAAGAGCAATATACTCTGGTGTTACATGCTAAAGCTTGGCTGGCCATTGGCCATGTCTAGTGTTTTGGACTGGAGCTTTCATTGAAAGCTTGGCTGGCTAGTGAGCCATGTCTAATTCCTGGACTGAAGCTTTAGACTAAGAATGCAAGATTCCTGGAATTCATATTAAAAATTTTGGAATCCTTATTTTTTCTTTTTCAATTAATTTTCGAAAAAAAAATACAAAAAAATTAGAAAATCATAAAAATCAAAAATATTTTTTGTGTTTCTTGTTTGAGTCTTGAGTCATATCATAAGTTTGGTGTCACTTGCATATGCATCTTGCATTTTTTCGAAAATATCATGCATTCATAGTGTTCTTCATGATCTTCAAGTTGTTCTTGGTAAGTCTTCTTGTTTGATCTTGATGATTTTTTTTTTTGTGTCTTTTCATGTTTATCATATGCATTCTTGAATTCTTAGTGTCTAAGCATTAAAGAATTCTAAGTTTGGTGTCTTACATGTTTTATTTGCATTAAAAATTTTTCAAAAATATGTGTCTATGATGTTTATCTTGACATTCAAAGTGTTCTTGGTGTTCATCTTGACATTCATAGCATTCTTGCATGCATCACATGTTTTGATCTAAAAATTTCATGCATTGCATCTTTTTAGTGTTTTTCTCTTGCATCATAAAAATTCAAAAATAAAAAAAATATCTTTCCCTTTTTCTCTCATCAAATTCGAAAATTTGGATTGACCTTTTCGAAAATTTTTAAAATCAAATTGTTTCTCATGAGTCAAATCAAATTTTCAATTTGAAAATCTTATCTTTTTCAAAATCTTTTTCAAAAATCAAATCTTTTTCAAAATTCTTAGTTATTTTCGAAAATTCCAAAAATATTTTTCAAAAATCTTTTTCTTATTTTATATCAAATTTTCGAAAATAACATAATCAATTAATGTTTTGATTCAAAAAATTTGAAGTTTGTTACTTGTTAAGAAAGATTCAAACTTTAAGTTCTAGAATCATATCTTGTGATTTCTTATGAATCAAGTCATTAATTGAGATTTTAAAAATCAAATCTTTTTCAAAACTAATTTCTAAAATATCTACTTATCTTATCTTTTTCAAAAATTTGATTTCAAAATATCTTTTCTAACCTCCTAACTTCTTATCTTTTCAAAATTTGTTTCAACTAACTAACTAACTTTTTGTTTGTTTCTTAACTTTTTCAAAACTACCTAACTAACTCTCTCTCTCTAATTTTCGAAAATATCTTCCCTCTTTTTCAAAAATTTCTTTTTAATTAACTAATTATTCTTATTTTTTATTTTTGATAAAAAAAATTCGAAAAAAATACTAACAATTTTCAAAAACCATTTTCGAAAATCACTAACTCTTTTTCAAAATAATTTTCGAAAATTATCCCTCCCCCATCTTATTCTATTTATTCATTCATATCCTAACATCTCATCTCACATCTCTGCTATCCTCACAGTTGTGTTTCTTCCATTATATTACATTCTTTGTCACCCCCTCTTCTTCCACTCACACAGGGACCCCTATACTGTGGTATAAAGAATCTCCATTATTATTATTATTTTTCTGTGCCTTCTTCTTTGTCATATGAGCAGGAGCAAGGATAAGAACATTCTTGTGGAATCAGATCCAGAACCTGAAAGGACTCTGAAGAGAAAATTAAGAGAAGCTAAATTACAACAATCCAGAGAAAACCTTTCAGAAATTTTCGAACAGGAAGAGGAGATGGCAGCCGAAAATAATAATAATGTAAGGAAGATGCTTGGTGACTTTACTGCACCTAATTCCAATTTACATGGAAGAAGCATCTCCATTCCTGCCATTGGAGCAAACAATTTTGAGCTGAAACCTCAATTAGTTTCTCTGATGCAGCAGAACTGCAAGTTTCATGGACTTCCATCTGAAGATCCTTTTCAGTTCTTAACTGAATTCTTGCAGATATGTGATACTGTTAAGACTAATGGAGTAGATCCTGAAGTCTACAGGCTCATGCTTTTCCCTTTTGCTGTAAGAGACAGAGCTAGATTATGGTTGGAGTCTCAACCCAAAGACAGCCTGAACTCTTGGGATAAGCTGGTCACGGCTTTCTTAGCCAAGTACTTTCCTCCTCAAAAGCTGAGCAAGCTTAGAGCTGATGTTCAAACCTTCAGACAGAAAAAAGGTGAATCCCTCTATGAAGATTGGGAAAGATACAAACAGTTGACCAAAAAGTGTCCTTCTGACATGCTTTCAAAATGGACCATCCTGGATATATTCTATGATGGTTTATCTGAGCTATCAAAGATGTCACTGGACACTTCTGCAGGTGGATCCATTCACCTAAAGAAAACGCCTGCAGAAGCTCAAGAACTCATTGACATGGTTGCTAATAACCAGTTCATGTACACTTCTGAAAGGAATCCTGTGAGTAATGGGACGCCTATGAAGAAGGGAGTTCTTGAAGTTGATACTCTGAATGCCATATTGGCTCAGAATAAAATATTGATTCAGCAAGTCAATATGATTTCTCAGAGTCTGAATGGATTGCAAGTTGCATCCAACAGTACTCAAGAGGCTTCTCCTGAAGAAGAAGCTTATGATCCTGAGAACCATGCAATAGCAGAGGTGAATTACTTAGGTGAACCTTATGGAAACACCTATAACTCATCATGGAGAAATCATCCAAATTTCTCATGGAAGGATCAAAAGCCTCAACAAGGCTTTAATAATGGTGGAAGAAACAGGTTTAACAACAATAAACCTTTTCCATCATCCACTCAGCAACAGACAGAGAACTCTGAACAAAATGCTTCTAATTTGGCAAACTTAGTCTCTGATCTGTCTAAGGCCACTGTAAGTTTCATGAATGAAACAAGTTCTTCAATTAGAAATCTGGAAGCACAAGTGGGCCAGCTGAGTAAAAGGATCACTGAAATCCCTCCTAGTACTCTCCCAAGCAATACAGAAGAGAATCCAAAAGGAGAGTGCAAGGCCATTGACATAAGCACCATGGCCGAACCTGTGAGGAGAGGAGAGGACGTGAATCCCAAGGAGGAAGACCTCCTGGGACGTCCAGTGATCAATAAGGAGCTTCCCTCTGAGGAACCAAAGGACTCTGAGGCTCATCTAGAGACCATAGAGATTCCATTGAACCTCCTTATGCCCTTCATGAGCTCTGATGAGTATTCCTCTTCTGAAGAGAATGAGGATGTTACTGAAGAGAAAACTGTCAAGTTTCTTGGTGCAATCATGAAGCTGAATGCCAAATTATTTGGCATTGATACTTGGGAAGTTGAACCTCCCTTGTTCATCAATGAACTAAGTGATCTGGATCAACTGACATTGCCTCAGAAGAGACAGGATCCTGGAAAGTTCATAATACCCTGTACCATAGGCACCATGATCTTTAAGGCTCTATGTGACCTTGGTTCAGGAATAAACCTCATGCCCCTCTCTATAATAGAGAAACTGGGAATCTATGGGGTGCAAGCTGCTAAAATCTCACTAGAGATGGCAGACAGCTCAAGAAAACAGGCTTATGGACAAGTAGAAGATGTATTAGTAAAGGTTGAGGGCCTTTACATACCTACTGATTTCATAGTCCTGGATACTGGAAAGGAAGAGGATGAATCCATCATCTTAGGAAGACCTTTCCTGGCCACTGCAAGAGCTGTGATTGATGTTGACAGAGGTGAAATAGTCCTTCAATGGAATGAGGACTCTCTTGTGTTTAAAACCCAAGGATCTCCCTCTGCAACCATGGAGAGGAAGCAGAAAAAGCTTCTCTCAAAGCAGAGTCAGCCAGAGCCCCCACAGTCAAACTCTAAGTTTGGTGTTGGGAGGCCACAACTAAACTCTAAGTTTGGTGTTGAACTCCCATATCCAAACTCTAAGTTTGGTGTTGGAGAGTCTCAACAAAGCTCTGCACATCTGTGAGGCTCCATGAGAGCCCACTGTCAAGCTATTGACATTAAAGAAGCGCTTGTTGGGAGGCAACCCAATGTTTATCTAATTCTTATTTTTATTGTTTTTCATATTTTCTTAGGTTCATGATCATGTGGAGTCACAAAATAAATATAAAAATTGAAAACGGAATCAAAAACAGCAGAAGAAAAATCACACCCTGGAGGAGCATCTTTCTGGCGTTCAGCGCCAGAACAGAGCATGGTTCTGGCGCTGAACACCCAAAATGGGCAGTTTCTGGGCGCTGAACGCCAGAACAGGCATGGTTCTGGCATTCAACGCCAGAATTGGCACACAAATGGGCGTTGAACGCCCAAAATGGCTACCAACCTGGCGCTGAACGCCCAGAGTTGGGTACAAAGGCATTTTTACATGCCTAATGGGTGCAGGGATGTAAATCCTTTAACACCTCAGGATCTGTGGACCCCATAGGATTCACTCAGGATCTGTGGACCCCACAGGATCCCCACCTACCTCCACTCACTTCTTCTCACCACTCTCTTTCACACAACCCCATAAACACTCTTCCCCAAAAAAACCCTTCACCAATCACCTCAATCTCTCTTCCCTATCACCTCCTCACCACTCACATCCATCCACTCTTCCCCATAAACCTACCTCATAAACTCCACCTACCTTCAAAATTCAAAACCAATTTCCCACCCAAACCCACCCATATGGCCGAACCTTAACCCCCCTCCCTTCCCTATATAAAGACCTCCATTCTTCATCAAAGTCACACAACACACCCCTCTCCACTCCTCTTGGCCGAAACCACATCTCCCTCTCCCTCTCCATATTTCTTCTTCTTCTTCTTCTATTCTTTTGTTTATTGCTCGAGGGCGAGCAATATTCTAAGTTTGGTGTGGTAAAAGCATAGCTTTTTTGTTTTTCCATTACCATTGATGGCATCTAAGACCGGAGAATCCTCTAGAAGAGGGAAAGGGAAGACAAAAGCTTCCACATCCGAGTCATGGGAGATGGAAAGGTTCATCTCCAAAGCCCATCAAGACCACTTCTATGATGTTGTGGCCAAGAAGAAGGTGATCCCTGAGGTCCCTTTTAAACTCAAAAGAAATGAGTATCCGGAGATCCGACATGAAATTCAAAGAAGAGGTTGGAAAGTTCTAACAAATCCCATCCAACAAGTCGGCATCCTAATGGTTCAAGAGTTCTATGCCAATGCATGGATCACCAAGAACCATGATCAAAGTAAGAACCATGATCAACAATGGTTCGGGGGAAATACTTAGATTTTAGTCCGGAAAATGTGAGGTTGGCGTTCAACTTGCCATACATGGAAGAGAACGCACGCCCCTACACAAGGAGAGTCAACTTTGATCAAAGGTTGGACCAAGTCCTTATGGACATATGTGTAGAAGGAGCTCAATGGAAGATTGACTCCAAAGGCAAGCCGGTTCAACTAAGAAGATTGGACCTCAAGCCTGTAGCTAGAGGATGGTTGGAGTTTATTCAATGCTCAATCATTCCCACTAGCAACCGGTCTGAAGTTACTATAGACCGGGCCATCATGATCCATAGTATCATGATTGGAGAAAAGGTGGAAGTTCATGAGATTATACCTCAAGAACTCTACAAGGTGGCTGACAAGTCCTCCACCATGGCAAGGTTAGCCTTTCCTCACCTCATCTGCCACCTATGCAATTCAGCTGGGATTGACATAGAGGGAGACATTCTCATTAAAGAGGACAAGCCCATCACTAAGAAAAAGATGGAGCAAGCAAGAGAGCCCACTCATGGAGCTCAAGAGGCGTATGAAGCTCAACACCATGAGATCCCGGAAATGCCTCAAATGCACTTTCCTCCACAAAACTATTGGGAGCAAATCAACACCTCCCTAGGAGAATTGATTTCCAATATGGGACAACTAAGGGTGGAACATCAAGAGCACTCCATCATGTTTCATGAAATAAGAGAAGATCAAAAAGCAATGAGGGAGGAGCAACAAAGACAAGGAAGAGACATAGAAGAGCTCAAGGACATCATTGGTTCCTCAAGAAGGAAACGCCACCATCACTAAGGTGGATTCATTCCTTGTTCTTGCTTTCTCTGTTTTTCGTTTTCTATGTTATGTGCTTATCTATGTTTGTGTCTTCATTACATGATCATTAGTAGTTAGTAACTATGTCTTAAAGTTATGAATGTCCTATGAATCCATCACCTCTCTTAAATGAAAAATGTTTTAATTCAAAAGAACAAGAAGTACATGAGTTTCGAATTTATCCTTGAACTTAGTTTAATTATATTGATGTGGTGACAATGCTTCTTGTTTTCTAAATGTATGCTTAAACAGTGCATATGTGTTTTGAAGTTGTTGTATAAGAATGTTAAATATGTTGGCTCTTGAAAGAATGATGACTAGGAGACATGTTATTTGATAATCTGAAAAATCATAAAAATGATTCTTGAAGCAAGAAAAAACAGCAAAGAATAAAGCTTGCAGAAAAAAAAATAGAAAGAAAAAGAAAAAAAGCAAGCAGAAAAAGCCAAGAGCTCTTAAAACCAAGAGGCAAGAGCAAAAAGCCAATAACCCTTAAAACCAAAAGGCAAGGGCAAATAAAAAGGATCCCAAGGCTTTGAGCATCAGTGGATAGGAGGACCTAAAAGAATAAAATCCTGGTCTAAGCGGCTAAACCAAGCTGTCCCTAACCATGTGCTTGTGGCGTGTAGGTGTCAAGTGAAAACTTGAGACTGAGCGGTTAAAGTCAAGGTCCAAAGCAAAAAAAAAAAAGAGTGTGCTTAAGAACCCTGGACACCTCTAATTGGGGACTTTAGCAAAGCTGAGTCACAATCTGAAAAGGTTCACCCAATCATGTGTCTGTGGCATTTATGTATCCGGTGGTAATACTGGAAAACAAAGTGCTTAGGGCCACGGCCAAGACTCATAAAGAAGCTGTGTTCAAGGATCATCATACTGAACTAGGAGAGTCAATAACACTATTCGAAATCTGAAGTTCCTATAGATGCCAATCATTCTGAATCTCAATGGATAGAGTGAGATGCCAAAACTATTCAAGAGGCAAAAAGCTATAAGTCCCGCTCATATGATTGAAGCTCTGTTTCATTGATAGTTTGGAATTTATAGTATATTCTCTTCTTTTTATCCTATTTGATTTTCAGTTGCTTGGGGACAAGCAACAATTTAAGTTTGGTGTTGTGATGAGCGGATAATTTATACGCTTTTTTGACATTGTTTTTAGTATGTTTTTAGTAGGATCTAGTTACTTTTAGGGATGTTTTCATTAGTTTTTATGTTAAATTCACATTTCTGGACTTTACTATGAGTTTGTGTGTTTTTCTGTGATTTCAGGTATTTTCTGGCTGAAATTGAGGGACTTGAGCAGAAATCAGATTCAGAGGTTGAAGAAGGACTGCTGATGCTGTTGGATTCTGACCTCCCTGCACTCGAAGTGGATTTTCTGGAGCTACAGAACTCGAAATGGCGTGCTTTCAATTGAGTTGGAAAGTAGACATCCAGGGCTTTCCAGCAATATATAATAGTCCATACTTTGGCCAAGAATAGACGACGTAAACTGGCGTTCAACGCCAGCCTTCTACCCAAACCTGGCGTCCAGCGCCAGAAAAGGAGCCAAAACCAGAGTTGAACGCCTAAACTGGCACAAAAGCTGGCGTTCAACTCCAAGAAGGACCTCTACACGTGCAACACTCAGGCTCAGCCCAAACACACACCAAGTGGGCCCAGGAAGTGGATTTATACATCAATTACTTACTCATGTAAACCCTAGTAGCTAGTTTATTATAAATAGGACCTTTTACTATTGTATTAGGCATCCTGGGATTACCTTATGATCCTTTGATCACGTTTTGGGGGCTGGCCATCTCGGCCATGCCTGGACCTTTCACTTATGTATTTTTAACGGTAGAGTTTCTACACTCCATAGATTAAGGTTTGGAGCTCTGCTGTTCCTCAAAGATTAATGCAAGTACTACTGTTTTCTATTCAATTCATCTTATTTCACTTCTAAGATATCCATTCGCACCCAAGAACGTGATGAAGGTGATGATTATGTGTGACACTCATCACCATCTCCCCTATGAACACGTGCCTGACAAACACTTCCGTTCTACATGAAATAAGCTAGAATGAATATCTCTTAGATCTCTTAACCGGAATCTTCGTGGCGTAAGCTAGAATGATGGCGGCATTCAAGAGAATCCGGAAAGTCTAAACCTTGTCTGTGGTATTCCGAGTAGGATTCAATGATTGAATGACTGTGACGAGCTCCTAACTCGCGATTGCAGGGCGTTAGTGACAGACGCAAAAGGATAGTAAATCCTATTCCAGCATGATCGAGAACCGACAGATGAATAGCCGTGCCGTGACAGGGTGCGTGAGCATATTATTCACTGAGAGGATAAGATGAAGCCATTGGCAAGGGTGATGCCTCCAGACGATTAGCCGTGCCGTGACAGGGCATTGGATCATTTTCCCGAGAGATGACCGAAAGTAGCCATTGACAGTGGTGATGTATCACATAAAGCCAGCCATGGAAAGGAGTGAGACTGATTGGATGAAGATAGCAGGAAAGCAGAGGTTCAGAGGAACGAAAAGCATCTCCATTCGCTTATCTGAAATTCCTACCAATGATTTACATAAGTATCTCTATCCCTATTCTATTATTTATTATTCGAAAACTCCATAATTATTTTATATCCGCCTGACTGAGATTTACAAGGTGACCATAGCTTGCTTCATACCAACAATCTCCGTGGGATTCGACCCTTACTCACGTAAGGTATTACTTGGACGACCCAGTGCACTTGCTGGTTAGTTGTATCGAAGTTGTGAACCATGGTATTGGCACCATGTCCTTGGCGCCACTGCCAAGGAAAGAAAGAGCCATGAATTTTACATAATTAAAGTGTAATCACGATTACGCGTACCAAGTTGCTCACGTTGCCAGGGATTGTTTGAGCCTGGACATCACAATTTCGTGCACCATAAAGCTTGGCTGGCCATTGGCCATGTCTAGTGTTTTGGACCGGAGCTTTCACTGAAAGCTTGGTTGGCTAGTAAGCCATGTCTAATTCCTGGACTGGAGCTTTAGACTAACATTGCAAGATTCCTGGAATTCTTATTAAAAATTTTGAAATCCTTATTTTTTCTTTTCCAATTAATTTTTGAAAATCCAAAAAAAAAAATTATAAAATCATAAAATCAAAAATATTTTTGTGTTGCTTGTTTGAGTCTTGAGTCAATTTTTAAGTTTGGTGTCAATTGCATGTTTAAAAATTTGTGCATTTTTCGAAAACTCATGCATGTGTTCTTCATGATCTTCAAGTTGTTCTTGACAAGTCTTCTTGTTTGATCTTCATATTTTCTTGTTTTGTGTCTTTTCTTGTTTTTCATATGCATTTTCAATTTGTTAGTGTTTAAAAATTAAAAATCTTTAAGTTTGGTGTCTTGCATGTTTTTCTTTTCTTCAAAATTTTTAAAAATAAGTTCTTGGTGTTCATCTTGACATTCAAAGTGTTCTTGGTGTTCATCTTGACATTCATAATTTCTTGCATGCATCATTTGTTTTGATCCAAAATTTTCATGCATTGAGTATTTTTGATGTTTTTCTCTTTCATCATTAAAAATTCAAAAATAAAAAATATATCTTTCCCTTTTTCACTCATAAATTTTCGAAAATTTGAGTTGACTTTTTCAAAACTTTTTAAAATTTAGTTGTTTCTTATGAGTCAAATCAAATTTTCAATTTAAAAATTCTATCTTTTTCAAATCTTTTTCAAAAACCAAATCTTTTTCATTTTGCTTTTATGATTTTCGAAAATTTCAAATTGATTTTCAAAATCTTTTTCTTATCTTTATTTCATATTTTCGAAATTAATGCTAACAATTAATGTGATTGATTCAAAATTTTTAAGTTTGTTACTTGCCTAGTAAGGAAGGTTCAATCTTTAAACTCTAGAATCATATCTTTTTAGTTTCTTGTTAGTCAAGTAATCAACTTTAATTTTCAAAATCAAATCTTTCTTTAAATTTCTTTTTCAAATCTTTTTCAAAATAAGTTTCAATCACATCTTTTCAAAATCAATTTCAAAATCTTTTCTAACTTCTTTTCTAACTTCTTATCTTTTCAAAATTGATTTTTAAATCTTTTTCAATTAACTACTTGACTTTTTGTTTGATTTTAAAAGTTTACTATTTCAATCATATCTTTTTCAAAACTACCTAACTAATTCTATCTCTAATTTTCGAAAATCCCTTCCCTCTTTTTCAAAATTCCTTTTTAAATTAACTAATTGTTTTCAATTTAATTTAATTTGATTCAATTTTCCTTTCTTAATTTTTGAACTTTAATTTTTACTTTTTTATTTTAAATTCAATTTAAAAACAAAAATACTTTTATTTTAATTTATTTAATTTTCGAAAATTCTTCTCCCTCATCTCCTTCTAATTATTTATTTATTTACTAACACTCCTCTTCATCTAAGAATTCGAACCCACTCCTCACCCTTGTGTTTGGATTCTCATCTTTTCCTTCTTCTATTCATATCTTCTTCTACTCACATAAAGGAATCTCTATACTGTGACATAGAGGATTTCATATTTTCTGTTCTCTTCTTTTTTTCATATAAGCAGGAACAAGGACAAGAACATTCTTGTTGAAGCTGATCCTGAACCTGAAAGAACTCTAAAGAGGAAGCTAAGGGAAGCTAAAGCACAACTCTCTGGAGAAAATCTGACAGAAATTTTCGAAAAAGAAGGAGACATGGCCGAAAATAACAACAATGCAAGGAAGATGCTTGGTGACTTTACTGCACCTAATTCCAATTTACATGGAAGAAGCATCTCAATCCCTGCCATTGGAGCAAACAATTTTGAGTTGAAACCTCAACTAGTTTCTCTGATGCAACAGAATTGCAAGTTTTATGCACTTCTATCCGAAGATCCCTTTCAGTTCTTAACTGAATTCTTGCAGATCTGTGATACTTTTAAGACCAATGGGGTTGATCCCGAGGTCTACAGGCTTATGCTTTTCCCATTTACTGTAAGAGACAGAGCTAGAATATGGTTGGACTCTCAACCTAAGGATAGCCTGAACTCTTGGGATAAGCTGGTCACAGCTTTCTTAGCCAAGTTCTTTCCTCCTCAAAAGCTTAGTTAGCTTAGAGTGGATGTTCAAACCTTCAGACAAAAGGAAGGTGAATCCTTCTATGAAGCTTGGGAGAGATACAAGGAACTGACCAAAAAGTGTCCTTCTGACATGCTTTCAGAATGGACCATCCTGGATATATTCTATGATGGTCTGTCTGAATTATCTAAAATGTCATTGGACCATTCTGCAGGTGGATCCATTCACCTAAAGAAAACGCCTGCAGAAGCCCAAGAACTCATTGACATGGTTACAAATATCCAGTTCATGTACACTTCTGAAAGGAATCCTGTGAATAATGGGACGCCTCAGAGGAAATGAGTTCTTGAAATTGATACTCTGAATGCCATATTGGCTCAGAATAAAATATTGACTCAGCAAGTCAATATGATCTCTCAGAGTCTGAATGGATTGAAGGAATCATCCAACAGTACTAAAGAGGCATCTTCTGAAGAAGAAGCTTATGATCATGAGAACCCTGCAATAGCAGAGGTGAATTACATGGGTGAACCATATGGAAACACCTATAATCCCTCATGGAGAAATCATCCAAATTTCTCATGGAAGGATCAACAAAAGCCTCAACAAGGCTTTAATAATGGTGGAAGAAACAGGTTTAGCAATAGCAAACATTTTCCATCATCCACTCAGCAACAGACAGAGAATTCTGAGCAGAATCCATCTAGCTTAGCAAATATAGTCTCTGATCTATCTAAGGCCACTGTGAGTTTCATGAATGAAACAAGGTCTTCCATTAGGAATTTGGAGGCACAAGTGGGCCAGCTGAGTAAAAGAGTCACTGAAATCCCTCCAAGTACTCTCCCAAGAAATACAGAAGAAAATCCAAAAAGAGAGTGCAAGGCCATAGCCTTACATGATGTGGCCGAACCCAAAGAGGAGGAGGAGAACATGAATCCTAGTGAGGAAGACCTCCTGGGACGTTCAGTGACCAATAAGGAGTATCCCTTTAAGGAACCAAAGGAATCTGAGGCTCATCTAGAGACCATAGAGATTCCATTGAACCTCCTTCTGTCCTTCATAAGCTCTGATGAGTATTCATCCTCTGAAGAGGATGAAGACATTACTGAAGAGCAAGTTGCTAAATACCTTGGTGCAATCATGAAGCTAAATGCCAAATTATTTGGTAATGAGACTTGGGAAGATGAACCTCCCTTGCTCACCAATGAACTGAATGCATTGGACAGGCAGAAATTACCTTAAAAGAAATAGGATCCTGGTAAATTCTTAATTCCCTGCAAAATAGGCACCATGACCTTTGAGAAGGCTCTGTGTGACCTGGGATCAGGAATAAACTTAATGCCACTCTTTGTGATGAAGAAACTAGGGATCTTTGAGGTGCAAGCTGCTAGAATCTCATTAGAGATGGCAGACAACTCAAGAAAACAGGCTTATGGACAAGTAGAGGACGTGTTAGTAAAGGTTGAAGGCCTTTACATCCCTGCTGATTTCATAATCCTAGACACTGGGAAGGATGAGGATGAATCCATCATCCTTGGAAGACCCTTCCTAGCCACAGCAAGAGCTGTGATTGATGTGGACAGAGGATAGTTGGTCCTCCAACTGAATAAGGACAACCTTGTGTTTGAAACTCAAGGATCTCTTTCCGTAACCATGGAGAGGAAGCATGAAAAGCTTCTCTCACTGCAGAGTCAACCAAAGCCCCCACAGTCAAACTCTAAGTTTGGTGTTGGGAGGCCACAACCAAACTCTAAGTTTGGTGTTGAACCCCAACATTCAAACTCTAAGTTTGGTGTTTGGAGGTTCGAACAATGCTCTGATTATCTGTGAGGCTCCATGAGAGCTCACTGTCAAGCTATTGACATTAAAGAAGCGCTTGTTGGGAGGCAATCCAATGTTATTTAATCATATCTATTTTATTTTCTTTTTGTTATTTCGTGTTTTATTAGGTTGATGATCATGTGAAGTCACAAAAACTACTGAAAAATCAAAAACAGAATGAAAAAATAGCATTGAAAATAGCAAACCCTGGAGGAGAGCAGTCTGGCATTTAAACGCTAGAAACAAGCATCTATCTGGCGTTTAATGCCAGAAACAAGCATCAAGCTGGCGTTTAACGCCAGAAACAAGCTACATTTGGGCATTTAACACCAGAAACAAGCAGCAATCTGGCGTTAAATGCCAGGATTGCACAGCAAGGGTGTTTTACACGCCTAATTGGAGCAGGGATGTTAAGTCCTTGACCCCACTTGATCTGTGGATCCCACAGGATCCCCTCAGGATCTGTGGACCCCACAGGATCTCTACTTTTTCTTCTCTCCTCTTCACACCTTTTCATAACCCTCTTCCCAAAATACCCTTCACCAATCACCTCAATCACTCTTTTCCATCACCCCCTCACCACTCACATCCATCTTCTCTTCCCCATAAACCCCACCTACTTTCAAAATTCAAACTATTTTCCCTCCCAAACCCAACCCTAATGGCCGAACCCTAACCCTCCCCACACTTCTATATAAACCCCTCATTCCTTCTTCATTTTCACACAACACAACCCTCTCTTCTTCCCCTTGGCCGAATACACCCCTCTCTCCCTTTCCTCCATTTCTCTTCTTCCTCTCCTTCTTTCTTTCTTCTTTTACTCGGGGACGAGCAAACATTTTAAGTTTGGTGTGGTAAAAGCATAGCTTTTTGTTTTTCCATAACCATTTATGGCACCTAAGGCCAGAGAAACCTCTAGAAAGAGGAAAGGGAAGGCAATTGCTTCCACCTCTGAGTCATGGGAGATGGAGAGATTCATCTCAAAGATCCATCAAGACCACTTCTATGAAGTTGTGGCCAAGAAGAAAGTGATCCCTTAGGTTCCTTTCAAGCTCAAAAAGAATGAGTATCCAGAGATCTGACTTGAGATCCAAAGAAGAGGTCGGGAAGTTCTCACCAACCCCATTCAACAAGTCGGGATCCTAATGGTTCAAGAGTTCTATGCAAACGCATGGATCACTAGGAACCATGATCAAAGTGTGAACCCAAACCCAAAGCATTGGCTTACCATGGTTAGGGGGAAATACTTAGATTTCAGTCCGGAAAATGTAAGGATGGCGTTTGATGAGAGAACTTTTGCATGGTCTAGAAAATTGCAGATAAATCCTCGTTGCAAGTATAGTTTCTAAACCTTCAAAAGTCCTTTCATACAAACGTGTTGGGTGTCACAAGTAACAAACCCCTTTAAAAATTGTTAACCGAGAATTCAAACCTCGGGTCGTCTTCTCAAGGAACTGCGAGGAAGTATGTTCTTATTATTGGCTATAAGGTTGTAATCGGGGTTTAGAAGGTGAGAAGCAAGTAATTTAAATGACGAGTGAATTAAATGGCAATTAAGAATAAATAATAACTGTAAAGCAACTTTTAGCAAGGTAGGGAAATTAGGGGTCCAACTTAGTTATCTCTCTCAACAATAATGAAAGTTGAATCTAAACTCCACTTGGTCAACCTTCACCAGGGCAAAGGAAAGTCAATGGACTAATTAAATTGACTTTCGAATCCTAATTATTTCCTCAGAAAAGGTTGGGATTATTTAAGTTCAGCTCAATTAGCAAGATAATGATTATCAATTATGTTGAGTTTAATAACTGTTGAGTTACTAAATTCTTAACCAGAACCAAAAGGGGAAAAGTAAAATTGCTGGAATGATAAATAGGTCCTTAGATGGGAAGCAATGGTAACTTAAATCAAAGAGAACAATCATAAACTGAAAATACCTCAATTATCATTAATTCAAATAACAGTCTGTAACATGGGAGAATTCATAAATCAAATTATAATAATCAATTCAAATGTTGGAATAAATAAATAGAAGTAATACTAAAAGAACATTAAACCTGGGATCCAGAGTTACTCTTAAAACAAGAAGAAATCCTAAATCCTAAAAGAGAGAGAGAAGATCTCCCTCTCAACTAAATCTAAATCATTGAAAGGTAAAAATATCCAAGCTCTCTTTGAATGGAAGCATTCCCACACTTTATAACCTCTGGTCTATGCTGTCTGTACTTGGATCTAGGCCAAAAAGGGCTTCAGAATTTGCTGGGGGCGTATTCCGTAATTTCTGGTGCGTGGCCTCTGTCACGCGTCCGCGTGGGTCACGCGGTCGCGTCATTCGGAGCTTTTCCTTGCCACGCGGTCGAGTCAGTCATGCAACCGTGTCATGTGCGTTCTGCTTAAGGCGCGCGGTCGCGTCAGTCATGCGGCCGCGTCGCTGCTGATTTGTGCTTGGCACGCGATCGCGTCATCCATGCGATCGTGTGGATACCAGTTTCTTTAAAGCTCCGTTTTGCTTTCTCCTTCCATTTTAGTATGTTTCCTTTTTCATCCTTGAAGTCATTCTGCCTTAGAAAATCTGAAACTACTCAACATACTAATTACGGCATTGAATGGAAATAAAGGTATTTAAAATAATTAATTTTTAAAGCTTAGAAAACATGTTTTTCACAACATGACATAATAAGGAAGGAAAAGTAAAACCATGCAATTAATGTGAATAAGTAGGTGAAGAGTTGAATAAATCACTCTAATTAAGTACAAAAGAACTCATGAAATATGGGTTTATCAACCTCCCTACACTTAAACACTAGCATGTCCTCATGCTAAATCCAAGGTAAATAATTAAGGTTAAAGTGATAGAATGTTATGAAATGCAACCTATGCTAAATGCATCTACCTAATGGGTCATGCAATTCTAATCCATCTACTCATATATAAAGCTTACATGTAGCTAAGTTAATTCACATTCTCAAGGAGTTATGTACATATATATAGCTAACCCTTAAATAATAAAGCATTTTAGCAAATGAGATGGGAAAGAAAACATTGTACAAACTTGTAAAATAATTAGTAAATATAAACACAGATATATGTTGATGAGTTATGGAACTCTCACTGGATTTTGTGTTTACTCTCTAGTCACTCAGTGTTTATTGGGTTTATTCACTCTATTTTTCTTTTTATTCTTACTTTCTATAACTTTGTTTTTCATCTAACCAATCAACAATTATAGAATATAGTCATACCAAAAAGTCATGAGGTCTTAATTAAGGTTGTAATGGGGCCAAGGTAAAGGTAAGGATTTATGTATATGGTTAAGGTAAAG
Source organism: Arachis ipaensis (assembly GCF_059453495.1). Taxonomy (NCBI): domain Eukaryota; kingdom Viridiplantae; phylum Streptophyta; class Magnoliopsida; order Fabales; family Fabaceae; genus Arachis; species Arachis ipaensis. The sequence goes on from NC_142442.1 coordinate 40,819,476, forward strand.
GTAAAGGTAAAGGTAAAGGTCTTAATTAGACTAAGATCTCACCTAACATACATATTTAGTAAACTAAAATCTCTTTACCTATTTTCCCATATTTCCCACTTATTGTTGCATGCTCATGTTTCACTTTTTATTTTGATCTCATGTGCATTGTTTTTATTTTGCATTTTTGGGGAATTTCTTTTTGCATTCCCTTTTATTAAATACTGAAAAAATACTCTCTTTTTTTTTTATGCACATGGTAATTGAATCACTTTGATTTTCTCATGAACATACCCTTTTGTTTCTATCACTCATGTTCCCAAAAGGTTTCCCACATTTTACTCTATTCATATTTTTTTTTCTATCTTAAGCTAACCAAGAATTCACTTGGGATTTTATTTTGTTTTTCTGCTTAAGGCTAGTAGTGTGGCTAAATAGAATATAAGGGGATTTAAAGGCTCAAGGGGGCTAACAAGGGTGATATAAAAGGTAGGCTAATTTGGGGTGAGTGAGCTAAAATCAAATGATGGCCTCAATCATTCTCTTGGTATGTATCTATTCTATATTCTATAATTGGACATATGGATTAAAGCAAAGGAAAGAACATCAGAAAAAAGAAATGTAACACACAGAAATGAAACTATGGTTTGAATGCAACCATACAATTTAAGCTCAAGACTCACAGGCTGTGTGTTCTCTAACTCAAGCATCATATATCATTCATATATTGTATGCAGGTTTAGTTAAAAATTCCCATTATTCTCTTGAAAAAAATTATTTAGGGTAGTTTTTAAAGTTTTAATGTTCCTCCTTGATGAAATGTTGTCAACTAACATGTAATGCTATATATACAAGGTGTGGGTTGTTTTGATTCTGTTAAAGTTTCTAGTTTACTCCCTTTATATTTTTCTATTTAAACTATACTATCTTATGCTAAAAAGGGTAAACTATACTAATTAATCCACTAATAAATTAGAATTGCAAACTAAACTAAATAACTAACATGAACTAAATGACTAAAATATGAACAAAAAATGCAAAATGCAGAAAATAGAGTAAAATACACAAGTAGCAATGTATAAGTACTCAGAAAATAACAGTAAAAGAAAAAGAGAAAAATACAGAAAAAAATATCAAAAATAAAAGAAAAGGTATGTAGTAGTTCACCAAAATAAACACCAGAGATGGCGACCTTCCCACACTTAAAAGGAAGCATCGTCCTCGATGCTCAAACAAGCCGGGTGTGAAGGAGTGTCATCACTGGTAGGGATGGTAGCTGGGGTCTCTGTGGCGGTGGTGGGCTGAGAGTCTGGCTGCTGTAGAGGGGGGACTGACTGGATCGGATCTCTGGATCTGCAGCCTCAATCTGGGGCATAACCTCCTGATGCGGGGCAGTCTGCTCTGTGGCTGCCTGCTGATGAGTCTCCGCCTGGGAATGAGTCTCCTCCTCGTGCTCATCCTCCTCCTCCTCTGATGGCTCTGAAGGGGTGTCGGGCTCGGAGGGGATGTCGGCGCCCTGTCTGATCATCAGCTTCAGATGGGAATAGCGTCGCCTGCTGCGGTGCTCCAATCTCTCATACCGGCGCCTGTTACGGCTCTCCATCTGATCAAGCTGGCGGAAAAGATGGTGTACGAGGCGATAAACTGGCTCAGAGGCGGGTGAAGGTGCAGTGGTGGCAGCAGGGGCAGCTGGGGCAGCTGTGGATGAAGAGGGTCCAGTAGATGGAGGGACTGTCTCATCAGTAGCAGTGACAGGTGGTGGTCTGTAGCCCAGGGCAAGGAAGTTCCTGCTGTGCGGGATGATCTTCCTGCAGTCCGCTGCTGGTGGTCGCTCATCGGCATCCTCCCAAGGCACATCAGCCTGACGGCCTAGCCGTGTAACCAGGTAAGGAAAGGGGAGGGTGCCTCGGACGTGGGCCCTGGCCATATAATGCCGGATAAAACGAGGCAGATAAATGTCCTTACCCTCCATCACACACCAAAGGAGGGTAATCATGGTAGCCGGAATCTCCGTCTCGTGAGTACTCGGCATCACAAAATTACTCAAGATCTGATGCCATAGCCGAGCCTCATCATTTAAGTACACTCTCTTGATCCCTCTAGGCATAGTGGTGTTCTGACCCATCTCCCAAGGAATAGCAGGGTCGAGAGCTATCCTTGCCTTCACAGCATCCCAGTCAAACTACATCTGGCCCATGTTTTCCTCAGCCTGTGCAAAACCATCTGGCTGATCGGACTTGGCTGGGAGCTGGAGAATGGTCTCTATGGCCTCCTCAGTAACCAGAATTTGCTTTTCCCTCAGGTTCACTGTATCTAGGGTAGTAAGGTAGTAGTTGCAATAGAATTCCCGGACCCAAGATGCATTGACCTCTGTCAGTGATCTCTCCAGAAAGAACCAGCCCCTTTGCTTGATTTGCTCAGTAGTGTATTGCTGGAGGGCTTCTGGAATCTTCAAGGTACGTTCCAGGTATAGATTTCTGGAGTTTGCAAAAGTCGGGTACTTCAGCTCACAGTACCGGTTTGCAAATTTTATAGGATCAGTCGAAGGGAGCAGCTGGTTAGCTTTTTCCTGCTGTGTGAAATTCTTCTCCCGCCATGAGGAATCGTGCATTAGAAAAATGATGGACTGGGAGGAATCTCCTCTCTTATGCTTGCCAGTAGCCTTGCCTTTACCTTTCCTCTGTGAGGCAAACATCCTGGAAAACAGAAAACCAAGAATGGATAAAAAATAGGAAAGCAAATAGGCAATTTAAACAAAGGAAACTCAAAGCGGTAAGGGAGGAATAGAATAAGGAAAATGAGTATATGAAATGTGATTGAATTTATGTTAAATAGAAAAAAATAAGCAATATGCCATGGTTAGAAAGGTAGAGGAAAGTGAAAATAATCAGAAAAGAGATCAAAAGGGTTAGTATGGTTAGGATTTGAAAAGGAAATTAGTAAATTAAAATTAGTGAGTTAGGAAGGTAAGTGGCATAGAAAAATTCCATATAACAAGGATTCACAGGTAAGAATAGAAGTACTCATAATTGAACAAGCAGTTTATGAACCAGAAAATCAAAAAGGATAAGAAAGTCTGTCATAGCATTCATGTAATGGTTTGGGTAAAGCAGAGTAAAACAGATTTCAGAAATGCCAAACCAAAACATGAATGAAAACAATTTAAAAAAAAATTTGGGCAGCATTCCGGCTAAAATTGGATTATCCCGGAAAATAAACAGCAATCATATTAGTTCATATGAATTAAAAAATCAAGCTGCATGTACATAGATATAAAATAAACATAAAAACTCAATGTAAACAGCAGCAACATACAAGAAAGCAGCATATGAATCATGAATATAGCAGCAACAAATTTGCACATAGGATAAAACAGAAGTAAGAACAGTGCAAGTAAACAGGCTTAGATCCACTAACCACAGCCTAAGCTACCTAACAACCTAAAAATCCACTACAACATGCAAGTCTAGCTATCCTAATCATGAACATAAACGGAATAAAAATAGAAAAGTGACGAACGGATAAAAAGGTTGCGTGTTGCGGAACCTGGTAAGCGGAAGGGGTGGAACAGGAAAGAAGGTGGCTGCGGCGGCGTCCGGCGTGGTAGTGGTGCACGGCGACGCGGTGGTGGCTGAGGGGGCAGTGGCAGCGAGGGTTTTGGGTTGGTGATAGAAGAAGGGGGGTGTGGTTGGGTGGCGGAGAGGGAGGGGGCGCGGCTGGGTGGCGGTGAGGGGGGGCGGTGGGCGCGGAGGCAGTGGCGGAGAGGGGAGGGGAGAGGAGGAAGGGAGAAGAAGGGAGGGGAGGGGGTTGGGGCGGCGGCGTACGGGGTGGCGGCGGCGTCTGGGTGGCCGGCGGTGGCGGCTGGGTGGTGCTGGGTGGTGGTTGGAGGGAGAGGGAGCAGAGAGGGAGAAGAGGGTTGGGGGTGGGAGGGGGCTCGCGACTGATAGGGTTCGCGGGCTGGGGGGGTTATATTTTCAAATCCATGCGGCCGTGTGGGGCACGCGGTCGCGTGGCTGGGACGAGAATGGGAGTGACGCGATCGCGTGGGGTGCGCGATCGCATGAGAAGGGGGAAAGAAGGGTGACGCAATCGCATGGGTCACGCGATCGCGTCGCTGGAAGTTGTGCTAAACGCACGACTCCAGCACCGTTTTAGCGCAACTCTCTGTCTCCTTTTGGGGTGATGTGCAATCCATGCGACGCGATCGCGTCGCTCACGCGGTCGCGTGGGATTGGTATTGGATAAGTGACGCGATTGCATGGGGCATGCGATCGCGTGGGCTAATTTGTGCAAAACGCACAAGGGCCGCACGATTCCAGCCCAACTTTCTGTTCGTTGGATCCTTACGCCGATATATATATATATATATATCACGCGGCCGCGTGGGTCACGTGGTCGCATGGGTGGTGTTTTTCGCGATATGACGCGATCGCATGGGGCATGCGGTCGCGTCGTGCAACCGTTTTTTTTTTTAAACTGAAAAATGCAGGATGCAGTGATGGACATGAATGCTATGCATGATTCCAGGTTTAATAAATTAAAATGAAAAAGGAAAAATGAAAGCAATTAACAGGAAATAAGTTGAAAAAGAGGCGACCATACCATGGTGGGTTGTCTCCCACCTAGCACTTTTAGTTAAAGTCCTTAAGTTGGACATTGGAAGAGTATCCTGTTATGGTGGCTTGTGTTTAAATTCGTCCAAAAATCTCCACCAGTGCTTGGAATGCCAATAGCCTCCGGGGTCCCAAACTAGGCATGTAAAGCTTCTGAGCAGCTTCAAACAAATTTTTAGGCTCCTGGGGTAACAAATGTCAGAATAAACCTCAGGATTCCAAGCCTTGCGTTTAAATCCGCCTCCGTCTTGGTCTACATGTCTCCATCCGGGCGGCTTAAAAAGTAGAATCTCACCGTGGTGACCAAACGTTCTCTGTGATCCATGCAATTGAGCATGATACCAATCCGTGTACTTCGAGGTGAAGCGTGGAACCTTATTGAACCTGGTGCACCAGCTCTGAATACGAGCCATTTCCCTCTTACTCTTAAAGCCGCAGAGAGCTCTAAGTTGGCCATCTGTTTCAAGCAAACCATATTCAAGTGAATAAGTAAAATTATAAGTTAAGGATTGTACCCACTTGAAGTTTGTATTGGGTGGTAATGGCCTTGGGATAGGTGTTTTTGGTGGTTCTGCAAGTTCTGTTTCCTTGTGCTCTTCTGTGAATTCTTCCACTTCCTTGTAAAGATCTTCAATTGTATCTGTATCCTGGTCAAAGTCTTCTATGTCTTCCTCATCACTCGAGTCATAGATTGGAGGTTGAGAGAAATCTACCTCCGCATCATCTTCATATTCACTTGGAGAAGATTCTTCGATCTCAGAGAATTCACTTGCGGATGCAAGTTCATCACTAGGAGAACTAGACTTGTGACTATCATCATCAAGGAAATTTGCTTCTTGGATTATTCCGTCTGATTCTTCGTAAACGACTTGCCTTGGAGATTGTACGGTATCCTCCTTAGCATCAACTGTGGCATCTTGGATGGAGTTTTCCTCAATTCTAGATTCCCAAGGAAGTTCAGCATCGCCTAGATCTTCAACCAACTCTTCTTCTTGAACAATGACAGCTTCTTCCACTTGTTCTAGTATGAATTCATTCTCTGTCTTGTCCACTGGAGTCTCTAGTATTTCTTTCATGCTACGCTCTTCATCGGGCTGTCCACATGGGGCTGTGGTTGATCCTTGTATATTTGAGCGCCTAGTGGCCCATTGAATTAGTGCTTGCTCCAGTTGTTGAATGGTTGTTTGAAATTTAATTACTGTTTCCTTTAGGCGATCCTTTGCTTCGCGGTTTGCCAGACTTGGACATGATACAAAGGAAAGTGGTGATGATTGGGAACGATTGGATTGGTATTGGGGTAAGGAAGGATCATATGATGGCGAATGGTGAAGAAAAGCTTGTGAGTGTGGTGGTTCGAGGTTATGTTGAAAGGATGGTTCATATGCACGGGGTGGGGCTTGTTGGTAATTACAAGGTTGTCCACCATGTCTTTCAGCTGGGTATGCACGGTAGAATGGTCTCTGTCCAGGATATCTCGGAGGGTGTTGCTGCCAAAATGGTTGATTAGATCCTCTTGGTTCCATCCATCCTTGATTGGTCTGACCTTGATGCACATTCCTGCTGTAACTTCTATTTCCTTTAATAATATTAGAACCAAACTCAAAGCGAGAGGGGTGAGAGTTCATAGTAGCAAATAAAGATAAAAAAGGAAAAACAAAAGTAAATAAACAAGCAAAAGAAAAATATTTACAATAACCAATAATAAGGCACACGTTAGCAGTTCCCCGGCAACGGCGCCATTTTGATGAGAGAACTTTTGCGTGGTCTAGAAAATTGCGGATAAATCCTCGTTGCAAGTATAGTTTCTAAACCTTCAAAAGTCCTTTCATACAAACGTGTTGGGTGTCACAAGTAACAAACCCCTTTAAAAATTGTTAACCGAGTATTCAAACCTCGGGTCGTCTTCTCAAGGAACTGCGAGGAAGTATGTTCTTATTATTGGCTATAAAGGTTGTAATCAGGGTTTAGAAGGTGAGAAGCAAGTAATTTAAATGATGAGTGAATTAAATGGCAATTAAGAATAAATAATAACTGTAAAGAAACTTTTAGCAAGGTAGGGAAATTAGAGGTCCAACTTAGTTATCTCTCTCAACAATAATGAAAGTTGAATCTAAACTCCACTTGATCAACCTTCACCAGGGCAAAGGAAAGTCAAGGGACTAATTAAATTGACTTTCGAATCCTAATTATTTCCTCAGAAAAGGTTGGGATTATTTAAGTTCAGCTCAATTAGCAAGATAACGATTATCAATTATGTTGAGTTTAATAACTGTTGAGTTACTAAATTCTTAACCAGAACCAAAAGAGGAAAAGTAAAATTGCTGGAATGATAAAGAGGTCCTTAGATGGGAAGCAATGGTAACTTAAATCAAAGAGAACAATCATAAACTGAAAATACCTCAATTATCATTAATTCAAATAACAGTCTGTAACATGGGAGAATTCATAAATCAAATTATAATAATCAATTCAAATGTTGGAATAAATAAATAGAAGTAATACTAAAAGAACATTAAACCTGGGATCCAGAGTTACTCTTAAAACAAGAAGAAATCCTAAATCCTAAAAGAGAGAGAGAAGATCTCCCTCTCAACTAAATCTAAATCATTGAAAGGTAAAAATATCCGAGCTCTCTTTGAATGGAAGCATTCCCACACTTTATAACCTCTGGTCTATGCTGTCTGTACTTGGATCTGGGCCAAAAAAGTCTTCAAAATTCGCTGGGGGCGTATTCTGTAATTTCTGGTGCGTGGCCTCTGTCACGCGTCCGCGTGGGTCACGCGGTCGCGTCATTCGGAGCTTTTCCTTGCCACGCAGTCGCATCAGTCATGCGACCGCGTCATGTGCGTTCTGCTTAAGGCGCGTGGTCGCGTCAGTCATGCGGCCGCGTCGCTGCTGATTCGTGCTTGGCACGCGATCGCGTCATCCATGCGATCGCGTGGATACCAGTTTCTTTAAAGCTCCGTTTTGCTTTCTCCTTCCATTTTAGTATGTTTCCTTTTTCATCCTTTAAGTCATTCTGCCTTAGAAAATCTGAAACTACTCAACATACTAATCACGGCATCGAATGGAAATAAAGGTAATTAAAATGATTAATTTTTAAAGCTTAAGAAACATGTTTTTCACAACATGACATAATAAGGAAGGGAAAGTAAAACCATGAAATTAATGTGAATAAGTAGGTGAAGAGTTGAATAAATCACTCTAATTAAGCACAAAAGAACTCATGAAATATGGGTTTATCAGCGTTCAACTTGCCAATGATGGAAGAGAACGCATGCCCCTACACAAGAAGGGTCAAATTTGATCAAAGGTTGAACCAAGTCCTCATAGACGTATGTGAGGAAGGAGCTCAATGGAAAATTGACTCAAGAGGCAAGCCGGTTCAATTAAGAAGGCATGACCTCAAACCAGTGGCTAGGGGATGGCTAGAGTTCATTCAACGCTCAATCATTCCTACTAGTAACCAATCTGAAGTTACTATAGACCGGGCCATCATGATCCATAGTATCATGATTGGAGAGGAGGTGGAAGTTCATGAGATTATACCTCAAGAACTTTACAAGGTGGCTGACAAGTCCTCCACTTGGGCAAGGTTAGCCTTTCCTCACCTCATATGCCACCTCTGCAATTCGGCTGGAATTGACATAGAGGGAGACATCCTCATTGAAGAGGATAAACCCATCACTAAGAAAAGGATGGAGCAAATAAGAGATCATGGACCTCAACATGAGCATGAGGAAATTCCTCACCATGAAATCCCTGAGATGCCTCAGGGGATGCACTTTCTTCCACAAAACTATTGGGAGCAAATCAACACCTCCTTAGGAGAATTAAGTTCCAACATGGGACAACTAAGGGTGGAGCATCAGGAGCACTCCATCATCCTTCATGAGATTAGAGAAGATCAAAGAGCTATGAGGGAGGAGCAACAAAGACAAGAAAGAGACATAGAGGAGCTCAAGCACTCCATAGGATCATCAAGAGGAAGACGCCACCCACACTAAGGTGGACTCATTCCTTAATCTCCTTGTCTATTTATTTTCTATTTTCGGTTTCCATGCTTCATGTTTAATTATGTTTGTGTCTTTACTATATGATCATTAGTGTTTAAGTGTCTATTTCTTAAAGCTATGAATGTCCTATGACTCCATCACCTCTCTTAAATAAAAATTGTTTTAAAAACAAAAGAACAAGAAGTACAGGGTTTCGAATTCATCCTTGAAATTAGTTTAATTATTTTGATGTGGTGACAATACTTTTTGTTTTCTGAATGAATGCTTGAACAGTGCATATGTCTTTTGAAGTTGTTGTTTATGAATGTTAAATATGTTGGCTCTTGAAAGAATGATGAAAAGGAGAAATGTTATTTGATAATCTGAAAAATCATAAAAATGATTCTTGAAGCAAGAAAAAGCAGTGAATACAAAAGCTTGCAGAAAAAAAAAGAAAAAAATGCAAAAAAAAGAAAGAAAAAGAAAAAGCAAGCAGAAAAAGCCAAAAGCTCTTTAAACCAAAAGGCAAGAGCAAAAAGCCAATAGCCCTTAAAACCAAAAGGCAAGGGTAAATAAAAAGGATCCAAGGCTTTGAGCATCAGTGGATAGGAGGGCCTAAAGGAATAAAATCCTGGTGTAAGCGGCTGAACCAAGCTGTCCCTAACCATGTGCTTGTGGTGTGAAGGTGTCAAGTGAAAACTTGAGACTGAGCGGTTAAAGTCAAGGTCCAAAGCAAAAAAAAGAGTGTGCTTAAGAATCCTAGACACCTCTAATTGGGGACTTTAGCAAAGCTGAGTGACAATCTGAAAAGGTTCACCCAGTTATGTGTCTGTGGCATTTATGTATCCGGTGGTAATACTGGAAAACAAAGTGCTTAGCGCCACGACCAAGACTCATAAAGTAGCTGTGTTCAAGAATCAATATACTGAACTAGGAGAATCAATAACACTATCTAACTTCTAAGTTCCTATAGATGCCAATCATTCTGAACTTCAATGGATAAAGTGAGATGCCAAAACTATTTAAGAGGCAAAAAGCTACAAGTCCCGCTCATCTGATTGGAGCTAAGTTTCATTGATATTTTGGGATTTATAGTATATTCTCTTCTTTTTATCCTATTTGATTTTCAGTTGCTTGGGGACAAGCAACAATTTAAGTTTGGTGTTGTGATGAGCGGATAATTTATACGCTTTTGGCATTGTTTTTATATAGTTTTCAGTATGATTTAGTTAGTTTTTAGTATATTTTTATTAGTTTTTAAATAAAATTCACATTTCTGGACTTTACTATGAGTTTGTGTGTTTTCCTGTGATTTCAGGTATTTTCTGGCTGAAATTGAGGGACTTGAGCAAAAATCAGATTCAGAGGTTGAAGAAGGACTGCAGATGCTGCTGGATTCTGACCTCCCTACACTCAAAGTGGATTTTATGAAGCTACAGAACCTCAAATGGCGCGCTCTTAATTTTGTTGGAAAGTAGACATCCAGGGCTTTCCAGTAATATATAGTAGTCCATACTTTGCCCGTGTTTAGATGACGCAAACCGGCATTCAACGCCAGTTCCATGTTGCATTCTGGAGTTAAACGCCAGAAACAGGTTGCAAAGTGGAGTTAAACGGCAGAAACAAGTTACAAACTGGCGTTCAACTCCAAGAGAAGCCTCTACACGTGTAAAGCTCAATGCTCAGCCCAAGCACACATCAAGTGGGCCCCGAAAGTAGATTTCTGCATCATTTACTCATTTCTGTAAACCCTAGTAACTAGTTTAGTATAAATAGGACTTTTTACTATTGTGTTTACATCTTTGGATTGTCTTTTGATCCTTTGATCACGTTTTGGGGGCTGGCCTCTCAGCCATGCCTGGACCATTATCACTTATGTATTTTCAACGGTAGAGTTTCTACACACCATAGATTAAGGTGTGGAGCTCTGCTGTTTCTCATGAATTAATACAATGTACTATTATTTTTCTATTCAATTCAAGCTTATTCTGATTCTAAGATATTCATTCACACCTCAATATGAATGTGATGATCATGACAGTCATCATCATTCCCAACCTATGAACGCATGCCTGACAACCGCTTCCGTTCTACCTTAGATTGAATGAATATCTCTGGGATTCTTTAATCAGAATCTTCGTGGTATAAGTTAGAATCCATGGATGGCCATTCTTGAGATCCGAAAAGTCTAAACCTTGTCTGTGATATTCCGAGTAGGATCTGGGAAGGGATGGCTACGACGAGCTTCAAACTCGCGAGTGCTGGGCGTAGTGACAGACGAAAAAGGATCAATGGATCCTATTCCAGTATGATCGAGAACCAACAGATGATTAGCCATGTAGTGACAGCGCATTGGACCATTTTCACTGAGAGGACAGGATGTAGCCATTGACAACGGTGATGCCTAACATAAAGCTTGCCATAGAAAGGAGTATGAATGATTGGATAAAGACAACAGGAAAGCAGAGATTCAGGAGGAACAAAAGCATCTCTATACGCTTATCTGAAATTCTCACCAATGAATTACATAAGTATCTCTATCTTTAAATTTACGTTTTATTTATCTTTTAATTATTAAATCTCCATAATCAATTGAATCCACCTGACTGAGATTTACAAGGTGACCATAGCTTGCTTCAAGCCGACAATCTCCGTGGGATCGACCCTTACTCACGTAAGGTTTATTACTTGGACGACCCAGTGCACTTGCTGGTTAGTTGTGCGAAGTTGTGACAAAGAACTAAGATTATGAACGTGCGTATTAAGTTTTTAGCGCCGTTACCAAGGAATGGAACCGTCACGATTTCTGCGCACCACTCATCTTGTACAAAAAGAAGAATGTGTTAATATCATTATTGGTTCAAGCAATGTGATAGAAGGCTCTATGTAACACCCTACTACACAGAGCTTTACGCCTATGACGTAAATCAGAGGTGGCAAGGCACTACGACCTCAAAAAATAAAATACATATATAGATATATTGATAAAAGGAGTTATCTAGGAGCCTTGAAGAAAAAGTTGAAACGAAATACAAACAGAAAAGCGCATCAGTCACGATCGGGTAAACGTAGAAAGGTAGATAAGATCGAGTAGAAAAGATAATGTATATATAAGACTAGAGTTCCAAAGATACAAATAACAAGCTCTAGGCTCAACCTGCGAAGCAAAGGCCGATCAGAGTATACATATATATACAAGTTAGCCTCTAAGAGGGACAAAACATAATATATACAAGGTGGAGAATCTATATACATATATAAACTTAAACAAAATACAAACATCGAGTCCCACAATAGTTCTTTGCTTTTAAGAGTCTCCAAAATGCTCAGTGCGGTGTCTCATGTCCTGCATTTAAAAAACAACAATATATGTATGGAATGTGAACCGAAAATTCTCAGTATGGTAAAGGTGCCAACATACATAATGTATAAGATCCCGGAAAAGAAAAAAGTAATCCTAGAACTCCGACACTCTTATTTAAACTTAAAATAATATACTAAACCTTAAATTAGGGTGGTTGTCTAATGTATTTAGCTCTTAAATCCATCTTTATCCTGACACCCCCTCCTGTCTCCTCCTAACCCTCCGAATCACCGGTGGAACAATCCTCGTCACACCTCCACCACACGAGGGATCTCTTAGTTGCATGGACATACAATACAGATAAGGAAAACACAGATAGAATGCAGATACAACATGTAGAACATATAACAATTAGACATAGTTAATCAAATAGGTAATCCCAAGTAATACAAACTCAAACAAAATAAACAAATGCATATGATGTATGCCTGTCCTATGGCCGATGAATCTCATCTGTCAGTTATAAAGCCAAACCCGACACGTCCGGTAGCTAATCTTGGACAGAACACCAAACATGGAGCAAGTGGGACCAAACCACAACCCTTGCGTCTTACCCGCATACCTAGAGTAGGGGACAACTTCATCCTTGCCTCTTACCCAGCTGGTGTTATAGTTCTCAACCCGGAGCAAGCGGCGACAGAACTCAACCCTTGCATCTTATCTGCAGTCTCGAACTCTTACCTGGAGCAAGTGGATAACACCACTGCATCTTACCTGGAGTCTCGACTCTTACTCGGAGCAAGTGGATAACACCACTGCATCCTACCCGGAGTGAATGGACAATGCCACCGCTTCTTACCCGGTCATAATTATCTCAATATCATTCAATTCATTCAAATATCATACTTCAATATCAATCCTCATCATCCTTCATTCAAATTCAATCTTCTTCATCTTGCATTCTTAATATCTTTTCAATTCTTTCATATTCATTCAAAATTCATAATTAACTCAGTTTTTATCATTCTTCTTCCTCATTTCTTACCCAGAGCAGGTGGACAATTCCACTACCTCTTACCCGGGATCACATATATCTCATCTAATTACAAATCATCATTACTTCCACCATCCTCATCAATCTCCTCTCATTCAATGTTACCAATGCCTCATTAGTTCAGTTAATACTTCACAAAACCCTTATCTCCTCAATTTATTTGACACGCTCATCCTCATTCTAAGGCCTAAAGGCTCACTAACGGACCTTAAACAAGTGTAAAAGAAGTTTGAAAATTTAGAGAATTAGTTTAGTATGCAAAAATCCCACTTTTAGCCAAAACAATGGTATCGCATAAGCGAGTTTATGTCCGCGTATGCGAGAGGGCAAAACAGGAGGAACATCTCGTGTATCGTGTGCCACTCGCGTATGCGAGATATCAAGCCAGTGAGTAAATCTCGTGTCGCGTGTGCATGCTTGCATAGCGACCCCTCCCTTTCCTCAAAAAGTTGCTAAGTTGCAGAATTTCCAATATTTGATACCAAACTTCAAACGCGCATAACTCTTTTATTTTAAATGATTTTTCATCCATTCTTAGAATAGTATAAACTTCACGGACCCAATTTTTATTTGAAATAAGTTTGACAAAATTTGGGGGACTGAAGGCCGAGTTCTAGCACGCCAAAGTTGGTCAAAAATCAAGTTTTATCAAAAACCCCAAAACCTCTTTTCTTTCCAAATACTTGATTTCAAATCAAATTTTTATAATCAAAACAACACTAAAACTCCCCAAAACATACACATATGCCTTCTAACCACGTCACCTCACACCAATACCCAATTTCTTCCTTCAATCATTCAACAATTCCATATACACATTCAACAATTTCCTTACCCATTTAAACAACCAACTACATTTCATATACATCGATCTTTCATCATCATAACCATCATTGATGAGCGGATATTTTATACGCTTTTTGGCATCATTTTCATATAGTTTTTAGTAGTTTTTATTTGGTTTTTATTAAGTTTTTATAGGTTTTAGTGTTAAAATCACATTTTTGGATTCTACTATGAGTTTTTGTGTTTTTGGGCAATTTCAGGTATTTTCTGACTGAAATTGAGGAGCTGGAGCAGAAGTCTGATTCAGAGACAGAGGAAGCACTGCAGATGCTGTCCAGATCTGACCTGCCTGAATTCGGAAGAGCTTTTTTCGAGCTATAGATGTCCAAATGGAGCGCTCTCAATGGATATGGAAAGCTGACTTCCAGAGCTTTCCAGCAATATATAATAGTCCATACTTTTCTTCGGATTAGAAGGCCCAAAGCTAGCGTCCAATGCTAGCTACCTGCACTCTTCAAGACTTCCAACGCCAAAAGAGCAGAGCCTAGCGTCCAAAGGCCCAGAGTGGACCCCCTAGCTGGCATTCCACACCCCAGAGACCTCATGGAATGTGGATCTCATCAAAGCGCAGCCCAAACACTCACAAAAAACTTACAGACTTAGAGGTTTCAAAACCTTGAGCACCTCCCGTAGAGGGAGGTCTGTCATTTTTACTTTTCCACCATTGTTTTTATTTTCAGTATGAGTTTCTAAACCTCCTAGGTTGAGGGGAGGAGCCCTGCTGAGTCCTATGAATTAATTAAAGTACTATTTCTTCTTCTTCAATCCGTGTATGATCTATCTCAAAGATGTATATCCCGATTTTCATCGTGATGAACAAGACGATTTGACAAATTGGCTCTGTTCATCACATCAAGACAAACGTGCCTGACAAACACCCGCGTCTACTTGGATTCGTGTGAATACTTGGCCGGAACGCACGAATCAACAGCTATGGATTTACATCTCTCAGACGGTTAATCCACGATTTTACCGGGGACTTCTCGAGACACCAGTTCAGCCAATCTCTGGGGATATTAAGGTCTCCGTGGTATAGGCTAGATCCAAGAAGCGGTATTTTCTAATCCAAAAGATTCTACCTTGTTTGTAGAGTTTTGAGTAGGATCGTCAAGAGAATGGATTGCTATGCGCTTCATCCTCCATTGGATTGAATACCAAGGGCCCTGGCGTTCATTCTATAGCAGAGGAGATCAAAGACCATTGGCATGGCTTTGATCACTTACAGCCTGCCATAGAAGAAGATCATTCACAAGCAAAGAAGACGGTAGTACCAGAGTTACTTCAGAAAGACAAAGCAACTCCAACTCTCAATCTAATCCTATCACTTATTCCCTTTCACAACTTATGAAAATGTTATGTTTATATCACTGATAATGCAACTCCTTCTAATTCCGCCTGACTAAGACCTGCAAGACAACCACAAGCTTGCTTCAAGCCACAATCCTCGTAGGATCGACCCTCACTCGCTCAGGTATTACTTGGACGACCCAGTGCACTTGCTGGTACTGTTGCTATTGTACAAAATAGTGTGGGTTTTGCATACACGTGCACCAAGTTTTTGGCGCCGTTGCCAGGGATTGTTGAGTTTGGACAAACTGCCGGATTGTCTTACTCCTTGGATCAGGTAATTTTTTAATTTTGTTAGCTTTTCTACTTAATGCTTCTTCCCAATTTTTCGAAAAATTCTAAAATCTTTTTCAAAAATATTTTTCTTTTCTTTGTTCAATTTTTGTTCTTGATTTGAGTCTCTGTTTTTGTTCTTGTTGAAACTTTTAATTTTATTTTTCCTTCTCTAATTTTCAAAAATTTTAAAAAAGTTTTTCAAAAATATTTTTACTTTCTCTGTTTAATCCTTGCATTTTTTGATATGTTCTTAGTAATTTCATGTTCTTTGAGTCTTTTTCTAAAAAATTTCAAAAATAATTTTTCTTTGTTTAATCTTGTGTCAAGTCTTTAATTTTGGTATTTTCTTGTTTATTTTCTTGCAATTTTCGAAAAATCTTGTTCTAGTTTTCTAAAAATTAAGTTTAGTGTTCTTTTTTATGTTCTTGAGTTCTTTGAGTCTTTAAATTTTGTTCTTCGTGTTCTTGTTCATCTTTAAAGTGTTCTTGAGTATTGTGTGTGTCTTGATCTTAAAATTTTTAAGTTTGGTGTTCCCTTGTGTTTCCCTCCAAATTTTCAAAAATTTGGGTGCACTAGATCTAAAAATTTTAAGTCTTGTGTCTTTTTTGTGTTTTTCTCTTTCATCAAAAAATAAAAAAATAAAAAAATATATTTTCTAACTAATTTTTAACCAATTTTTCGAAATTTTTTCAAAAAATTCAGGTTTGAATTTTAAAATTTTATCTTATCTTATCTTGTCAAGTTTTCAAAAATCAAAATTTTCAAAAATAAAAATCATATCTTTTTCAAAAAAAATCTTATCTTTTTCAAAATCACATAATATCTTTTTCAAAATTCAAAAATTTTATCTTATCTTTTTTAGATTTCAAATTAAAAAAAAATTTAAATTTTTTTAAAATCAATTTTCTAATCTTATCTTTTTGTTTCTTATCTTATCTTTTCTAACTTCTAATTTTGAAATCATATCTTTTTCAAAACTTTTTTAAAACCTTATCTTATCTTTTTCTAATTTTAAATTTTGATTTCAAATCTTTTTTTTCATCTTATCTTTTATTTTTTATTTTTATTTTTATCTTTTCTTAATTAATATCTTATCTTCTCTCTCATCTTTTTCAAAACCTCCTAACTAACTTTTCCCTCTCAAATTTTCAAAAATATCCATCTTATCTTCTCTCTCTTCTTTTTCAAAACCACCTAACTAACTCTCTTCTCTCTCTATTTTCGAAAATTCCCTCTCTTCTCTCTCTTCTATTTTCGAAAATTTAACAATTAAAATTCAAATCTTTTTAAAATTAATCTAATTTTTCGAAAATTAATTAAATAAATAAATAAAAATAAAATATTGTTATTTACTTTTTCTATTTATACCTCTTCTCATCTCATCTCTACTCATATCATTTTTCTTCTTCCCCTCTGTATTCTTCCTTCTTATCTTAATTATTTCTATCCCCTATTTTCAAAGTATACTCCTCTCTCTTCTTTTGTCTTCTTTTTTATTGTCTTTCTTCATATTTCACTGGAAGCTCTTTTATCCAAGTGGTACAAAAAGCTTTCTTGTGATTTCTTTTTCATTTTTTTATTCTATCTTCTTTTGTTTACTCTTATCTACTATTTCCAAGGTATTTTTTCTTTACTTCTTTTAATTATTTTTTATGTTTTTTTTTTATCTTCTTCTTCTTCCTCTACTTCTGACTTTAAGAAGGAGCTTCTTGCCTATTGGCATGGTCTCTTTCTTTTCTTTCTTTTCTTCTTGTTTATGACCAGGAACAAGGATAAAAAAACCCCTCTTGACTCTTGATCCTGAACTTGAGAAGACTCTAAGGAGGCATTTACAACTATCTAAAGCACAACACTCCGGAAGAGATCTTTCAGAAAGTTTTGAACAAGAAACAGAGGATATGGACGAACCACAAGAGGAGCCTAGAAAGGTCTTTGGTGACTTCACCATGCCTACCTCTGACTTTTATGGCAGAAGCATTGCTGTACCTGCCATTGGAGCTAACAATTTTGAGCTTAAGCCTCAGTTAGTCTCTCTTCTTCAATAGAACTGCTAATTCCATGGACTTCCATTGGAAGATCCACATCAATTCTTAGCAGAATTTTTATAGATCTGTGATACTGTAAAGACTAATGGAGTTAATCCGAAAGTCTATAAGCTGATGCTTTTTCCCTTTGCTCTAAGAGATAGAGTTAAGTTCTGGCTGGATGCCCAGCCTAGAGAGAGTCTTGACTCTTGGGAAAAGCTAGTAAATGCTTTTCTTGCTAAGTTCTTTCCTCCTCAAAGGATGAGCAAGATTAGAGTGGAAGTTCAAACCTTTAGACAAAGAGAAGGTGAATCCCTCTATGAAGCTTGGGAAAGATACAAGCAGTTGATCAGGAAATGTCCTCCTGACATGCTCTCAGAGTGGTCCCTCATAGGCGTGTTCTATGATGGCTTGTCTGAGATATCCAAGATTTCCTTGGATAGCTCTGCAGGTGGATCTCTCCACTTGAAGAAAACGCCTGCAGAAGCAAGAGAGCTCATTGAGATGGTTGTAAACAACAAATTCATGTACACCTCTGAGAGGAATTCTGTAAATCATAGAACCTCTCAGAAGAAAGGGGTTCATGAAGTTGAGACTTTGAATGCCATCCTGGCTCAGAATAAGATCTTGACCCAACAAGTCAACATGATCTCTCAACATCTCACTGGGATGAAAACTGCAGCTGGCTGATAAACCCATATTTTATGATATATTTTGTGCTCAATTTAAGTGATTTATTCAATCCTTCACCCACTTATTCATGTGAAATTGCATGGTTTGACTTTCCCTTCCTTATTATGTGATATATGTGAAAAACATGTTTCCTATGCTTTAAAAATATTTATTTTAATTACTTTTTATTACCATTCGATGTTGTGATTTGTGTGTTAAGTATTTTCAGATCTCCTAAGGCAGGAATGATTTCAAGGATGGAAAGGAAACATACAAAAATGGAAGAAAAGAACAAAATGGAGTTTTTGAAGAAACTGGCAGCGACGCGAACGCATGGACGACGCGGCCGCATGCCTAGCGCGAAAAGGCAGTGACGCGAACGCGTGACTGACGCGGACGCGTGCCTTGAGCAGAACACAAATGACACGTACGCGTGACCCACGCGGACGTGTGACAGACGCCACGCACCAGAAACTGCAGAAAACGCTCCCAGCGATCTCTGAAACCCTTTTTGGCCCAGATCCAAGTCCAGAAAGCACAGATTAGAGGTTATAAAGTGGGCGAATGCATCCATTCAAGAGAGGTCGATCATTATTCACTTTTCATAGTTTAGATGTAGTTTTTAGAGAGAGAGGTTCTCTCCTCTCTCTTAGGTTTTAGGATTAGGATTCCTCTTAAAGGATTTAGGATTTCAACTCTTCATCAGGTTCAATATTTCTTTTACTTTATATCTCTCTTTTACTTTCAGATACTTTAATGCTCTCATTTAATTACTTATGTTGCCAAATTAGCTTATGAACTCTTTATATTTTTGGATTAATTTCCTTTTATTAAATGCAATTGAGGTATTTCAGATTTATGATTCTTATTTAACTTTTTTATATTCTTGGCTTTAATTGATTAACTGGAGGCTCTTGAGTTATTAAACTTATCGTGATTGTTAATTAATTTCTCTAATTGACTGGAATTCCACTAACTCTAGTCTTTCCTTAGGAGTTGGCTAGGACTTGGGAATCTAACTAATTAGTCCACTTGACTTTCCCTTGCTTTTGTAAAGCTTAACTAAGTGGGGTTAAACTCAATTCTCATAAGAGTAACTAGGATATGACTTCCTAATTTTCATACATTGCCAAAAGTTTATTTTATAGTTATTTATTTATTTTACTTGTCATTTAAATTACTTGTTCCTTATTTTCAAAACCCCCAATTTACAAGACTCATACCATTAATAAGAACACCTCCCTGCAGTTCCTTGAGAAGACGACCCGAGGTTTAAATACTTCGGTTATCAATTTTTAAGGGGTTTTTTACTTCTGACAACCAAACATTTGTATGAAAGGATTTTTGTTGGTTTAGAAGCTATACTTGCAACGAGGATTTATCTGCGAATTTCTAGACCACACAAAAGTTCTCTCTTCACTGGCAGTAATCAGGAAGCTTCTCTTGAAGATGAAGCTTATGATCCTGATCAACCCACCATGGAGGAGGTGAATTACATAGGAGAAGCCTATGGAAACACTTACAACCCTTCATGGAGGAATCATCCTAACCTCTCATGGAAGGGTCAATAGAAACCTCAGCAAGGTTTCAATCAAGGTGGTAGGAACCAGAATAGGTTCAATAACAGACCACCATTCCCATCTTCTCAAGGGAATATAGAGACCTCTAAGAAGAGCCTTTCAGACTTAACCATTCTAGTTTTCAGCCTCACTAAGATAACTCACAGAGATGCAGGGAGCTTTTTGGATATGGAGTGGCTAAATGGTCCTTCTCGTAGGCCATTAATGAGACCCATGATGGCTTCTTCTGTTGGCAGACTTTGTATGTCCAAACATGCTTTGTTGAATCTCTCCATGTAGCTACGGAGGCTCTCCTTATCTCCTTGCTTAATCCCTAGCAAGCTTGGCGCATGCTTGGCTTTGTCTTTCTGGATGGAGAATCTAGCTAAGAATTTTTTGGCAAGGTTATCGAAGCTTGCTATTGACCTTGGCGGCAAGCTGTTGAACCACTTGATTGCCGTCTTGGTCAAAGTGGTCGGGAAGGCTTTACAACGGATTGCATCTGAGGCATCCGTAAGATACATTCGACTTCTGAAATTGCTGAGATGATGGCTCGGGTCTGACGTACCATCGTACAAGGTCATGTCAGGGGCTTTGAAGTTCTTTGGGACTTTAGCTTTCATGATCTCCTTTGTGGATGGATCTTGATCCTTGTGGGGGCTATCTTCTTGGCTAGTTCGAGTGGTCTTAGTTTTGAGATCAGCTTCGAGCTTTAGGAGTTTGTTCTCCAACTCTCGATGCTGTCTGGTTTCTCTCTAAAGGTCTCGCTCAGCCTCCCACTGCCGGTCGGCTTCTTGTTCTAGCTGTTTAAGGCGATTCTGTTGTTCACGGATGGCCTCTAAAATTTATGCATTTGGAGGCTGTTTGTCTCCCTTGTTTTGAGGAATACCCTTTGGTATGGTATCCATGTTCTCGTGCGGCGTTCTGTCCTCCAAGCCAAAATTATGATCGTTGTCAAGGTTGTCCTCCATGATGATGGGATGACTTCTAGGTTCCCCGGTAACGGCGCCAATGTTCCGAGGGTTACCTGAAATTGAAGGTCGATCTCGAAGGAGATCTGCTGTTGTGGCTGGAGCTGTCGTGTCTGGCTTACTGAACCTTGATATGTTGCTGATCCTTGATCACCGGAGGGTGGTGGTACCTACAAGAGACTCCGATGCTTAAGTTAGCATGGGCTTTAAGCAGGTTTTTTTGTGTAGAATCAGAGAGTGAGTTATACCTGGGTGCTCTGGTGTATTTATTGTAGTGTGGGGTGACCTCCATTGAGATAAGTTAGTTATCTTATCTTATCTTTTGCGGGTGAGTCCCCTTATCTTTGTCCAGCCACTTTTAGGTGGGCTGTGATCTTCTGCTTTGGGCCTACATGGGCCCTTGTAGTAATTTGGCTGAACTCTTTGGGAAGAGGTCGGTATCAACCAATCCTTTATAAGAGGTTAGTCGTTTCTGTCTTCATTTAACCTGGCTCGCTAGCTCAACCTAGGGTATGAACAAAAACCATGAAAGAGAAGAACAAGAACAGCTCAGGGAGCTATGGGAACCGAAACCAGTGCTCTTTCTCTCTTGCTTCAATCTTTGGCCGTTCACCCCTATTATAGAGAAGTGAAGCTTCCACGACTTGAGGCATCTTCAACACTTGGTTTGTCTTCTTCTTCAACAATCAGAATTGGCAGCGACATTCTCAGAGGTAGGAGGGAGTGATGAATCCACATTTGATGATATATTTTAGCTATAATTGGATGGATTTCATCACATAAACTCACAGTTATTCACTAAAATAGCATACTTTTGTGTTTGATCCCTAAATTGAACCTAAATGTGAAAACATGCGTTTTTGTGCTTAAATTGAGCAAATTAATCCCACCTTTACCCCATTCGATGCCGTGATATATTTGTTGAGTGACTTCAGGTCCTAGAGGCAAGAATGGTTTGGTAGAAGTGGAAGAAAGCATGCAAAAAGGAAGAAAACATGAAGAAAACAAAGGAGAAGAGCTTAGCCTAGTGTGTGGGTGCACAGACGTGCGTGCGCACAGACATGCGTGCATACGCACAGCCATCGAATTAGAGCCACGCATGCACGTGGGCCGCGTTGCGCATCCAATCAAGCATTGCCTGGTGTGCGTGCGCACAACCTCCTGTGCGTACGCACAGGTCAACATTTTCCGCAGAGTGTGCGACGCACACGTCTGTGCGTCCGCACAAGTGGACGCACATGCCTTCATTAAAAATGCACGTGCACTCGCGTTTTAGGGCTCTTTTTGGCCCATTTCTGAAGGCTTGAGGCTGAAATGAAGAGATATATGAAGGGGGCAACATCTCATATGAAGGCATTAGGACTTAGATTTTATTTTTCATACTTTTACATAGTAGGAGTAGGAGTAGTATAGATTAGGTAATTCTCTCTTAGGGTTTTAATTAGGGTTTGTAGAATTTTATACTTCAAGTTTGATTTTGGATTTGGCAATTTGTAAGTATCCCTTTAATTGTCTTTTTTATTACATTGCTTGTTCTACACTTTCTTATACTTTCATGTCTCTTGTCAACATTTACATAGTTTTGCAATTTTGAGTTTTGGTTTATGAATTTTATGTTTGATGCTTATTTTATGTTTGTTGAGTTGCTTTTGTTGCTTGTTATCATTTATGGTTCATAGCTTTCATGATTTTCCCAATTTTGCCATATTTTATGTTTATGCCCTCTATATTTTTGATGAAATGCCAATTTTGATTATGGGGGTAGATTTTCACCCCTTGGCTTGGGAAAATGAGTCTATAGATTACTAGAGCCATAATGTCCAACATTTAGTGGTAATTCTTGGGGAGTTATTTGATTCTTGTTTCCATTAAAGCTAACCTTTTATCACTAGTTTGGTAAGTTGGTTAGAACTTATGGATTAAGGTCAATTATGCTTGCTTGACTTACTCCTCGATGTTAGGGGTTAACTAAGCGAGATTAACTCATGATTATTATCATAGTTGTGGTTATGGCAAGGAAGGGATTCCATAACTCATCCCAAGTCAAGGTTTTATTTATGTTTTGAACCACTTTTCAACCACTTTATAGTTTTACTTGTTTATATTACATACATAGTTCTTTTATTCCTTTATTGCTTTATTAATTGCAATTTTGTCTAGTTCTTTTATCTCTTTATTTGTTCACTTCAATCATTGAAACCCCTTGCTTTCCACAACCAAAATTGTGTACACTTGTTGGCATTAGTTCCTAGGGAAGACGACCCGAGGTTGAAAGACTCTTGGTTTAGATTAGAAATTGTAAACTTTGATCGAGCATTACTTGTTGGTTGAGAACTATACTTGCAACGAGGTTATTTCTCCTTTACCGAGAAGGAATTCTTAACCGACGATTTTGCTCGCATCAAGTTTTTGGCACCATTGCCGGGAAGCTAACGTCATGAGTGCTATATTTTGGTTGTTGTAAATATGTCCATAGTGTGAATAGATACTTTTTGGTTGCTTGTTTGCTTTTGTTGGTAATTAGGATTTTGTTTATTTTGTTACTTGATGTCTTTAGTTGTTATTTTCAATTTTCTCTGTGAGTTATCACCCTCTTGGTTTGGAGTTTGGTTGTGCTTATTTTGTAAGGCTTGATAACCTCAATTTCGGATTGCATCATGGGATTGGAGCATCACTTTTGGAAGGAGCAACCTCCTCTATATTTCAATGAACCATACCCTTCCCAATGCACATACCCAACCCAAGGATATGGTGGATTCCACTTTGATTATGCACCTCCACCACCATATGCCTATAGCCCATACCCCCAACATAACCTGCAATCACCGCATTCCCAAGCACCACACCAATACTAACAACCACATTCTTACATACCACCTCAAGATACCTACCAACATGAGTCACCTCCCACACATATAACTTTCTTCCTAAACTATGAACCTCAATTCTCACCCCAATGTGAAGCTTTTTCACCCCTAGCCCAAGACCATCAAGACCTTCAAGCATTTCTCCAAGTGCAAGAAGGATTCCAAAAGACTCAAGGGCAATTCGTAGCTACCATAGCCGAAGCAGTGAACCGCTTAGTTCTTCTATGCTCATCCGATCAAGACACTCCCCTTAGAGGATGTGAGGAAACAATTGAAGAGTGTAGAGAAAAAGAGAGCATGGAGCCACAAGAGGAAGAGGAAGGATTAGATCATGAAGTGAAACAGGAGGGAGAAAGTGGATTATTTGAGCCGGAGGAGAGAAGGGAAGATATGAGGGAGATTGATCAAGATGAGGATTCCATCATTGATGATTTTTTGTCCTCCTTGGTCAATCCCCTTAATGATCCTAATGAGACTCCCCCCATTGAGTTTGAGAAAAACATGGAGGTAGACTTCTCACAACCTTCTTGTTATGACTTGAGTGATGGGGAAGACGAAGTTGGTGAGGAAGGAGTTTACAACCAAGAGCATATTGAGTGGGTGGTAATTTCACCTATGAACTTCATTGGCCCCCATCAATATGCTATCTTGAAAACGGATTACCAACTCAAGGTCCTTCTTGGGTTGGTACATGGCGGGGAAGGGTGTATTGGTTGCCAAGAGAATCCAAGGCCCTTCAAGAAGAACAATTCAAGAATTGGAGTTCGAGAATGGTGTGAAACTCAATTGGGTGATCTTTGGAAAATGTTGGATAGTTACAAGGGTCAATTAGGAGCTTATTCATCCGGCTTGAAGCATAAAGATCAACAAGAAGGTGAGCGGGTGCCTAGAATATGAAATCCCGGAGGAGAGTCAAAGACCAAGCATGAATGGAGGTTCAAGGAGGAGTGGAAACACAAACCACCCTAGCTAGAGTCTCCTCAATAAGTCCAACTTAAGGACTATAAATCAAAGTGCTAGGTGGGAGACACCCCACCATGGTAACATCTTTCTTACCCGTTCTCTTTCTTTATAGTCTTAGTTTATTGCATATTTGCTTGTCTTAGTTAGCTTAGGATTAGTTTAATTTCAAGTTTAGATAGGTTGAATTGCAAATGGATCATGATTTTGTGATGTTTTGAATGTTTTGGGGTTGATATGTTGATGTGCTAAGGCTCAGACCCTTAATTTAGAAAGAAATTTTTTTTTTGTGAAATAGCGCACCTGTGCGTGTGCACCACCCTGTGCGCACGCACAAAATTGCATTGTCCACCATCTGTGCGAGCGCACGCCTCTGTGCGCCCGCACACCCCTTGCAGCGCCCTCTGGTCGCAGCGCCAGCACAGCCTGTGCGTGGGCGCTGCCCTGTTTTTCTTGATCTGTGCGTGTGCACTGCCTTGTGTGTACGCACGCGTCCTCCTTTTCGCGCCATCTGTGCGGCCGCACCAACGTGTGCGTCTGAACGCCAAGTTGCAGCCCCTCTGGTGGGAGCACTGGCTGAGCCTGTGTGCATGCACACCCACCCCTTTTTGCCCCTGTGTGTGCGCACAGAGCTGTGTGCGCACGCACACATGATCCATCTCTTACAAAAAAAAAGAGAGCGTTCTGTGCGCGCGCACACTTCTTGATCCCCCTTCTGTTCGGAGCACTCGCATACCTTGTGTGAGCACACACTCCCCTGTTCCGCCTTGTGTGCGTACACACATATACCTGTGCGTACGCACGCCTTTGTTTTCTCTCACTTTACTTCTTTTCTTCTCTTCTCTCTACTTCTTCTCTTGTTTTCCCCTCCATCCCTCCCCTACCTTGCTTTTTCCATGTTTTTCTACCTGTTTTACTTGGTTTTCTTTGCATGTCATTTTTCATCTTAATAACTAAATAAATTGCAAGTGTTTGTTTGTTGTTTGATTGGGTTGCTTGTTGATTGAACTTCATCGATGCACTTGTACTTTACCTTCAATTACTAGCACCTACTTGGATTTGCACATTACATATTGTTGCATATTAGGTGAAACTTTTATAAGTGCACATGGAATTTAGTGAATTGAATTGAATTGCTTGTTCACCATGGGATTTAAGTTAATATAATCACAGCACAAGGTCCTTGTTTCTTGTTAATGCTTTGCATTTGTTTGAGTTGACTTAACTTGACTCTATCAAGTTTGTCACCTTTTTTGTAACAAACACCTTAACCATGTGATTATTTGATTTTTCCTAAGGATGAATAAGTAATTTTCTTTTCATCATTGAATTGGTTATTGTTTATTGTGCCACTTTCTAGTAATCTTGCACTTTCACTTGCACACCTTCAATATCCAATAATTCCTACATTCAATTCACTCTTGTTGTTTGCCTAAGATAGCAAGTGTTTAATTGATGCTCATTTATTGCTTGCATCTTAGGCCATTTAATTGAGGAACTCATTCTTACTTTTTGATTGTGTGGATGCAACTTTAACCGGCCGCTGTGTGTATTCCACACCACTGTGCAAAAATTCCTCAATTAGATGCTTGTTAGTTTCCCTTTTACCCTTTTGTGCTACTTGCCTTATGATTCTTAATTATACTTTATTCATTCTTTTTGAGGATGAGACGTGAGGCAAGGAGCCGGGAGAGGAGGAGGACACCGTGGACAAAGATGCCGCGAATGCATTGGACTTGGTGGTTTCCACACAACCCAAGCCCCCGCATCTGTCAGCTGAAGATGGAGAACCTTAGAGACATCCCCCCGGCCCAGATCGTGTTTGTGCACGGAGAACCGTGCAACACTTAAGTGTGGGGGAGGATTCGTCATTTTGGGGTGTAAATTCCTTTTTCGAACACTTTGCACTTTCGTTTTTGTTTTCTTTTATTACGTTCTTGTGATCACACGTTTCACAACTCCGCACAACTAACCAGTGATGAGTGGATAATTTATACCCTTTTTGGCATTATTTTTACATAGTTTTTAATATGTTTTAGTTACTTTTTATTATAATTTTATTAGTTTTTATGCAAAAATCACATTTCTGGACTTTACTATGAGTTTGTGTGTTTTTCTGTAATTTCAGATATTTTCTGGCTGAAATTGAGGGACCTGAGCAAAAATCTGATTTAGAGGCTAAAAAGGACTGCAGATGCTGTTGGATTCTGACCCTCCTGCACTCGAAGTGGATATTCTGGAGCTACAGAAGCTCTCAATTGCGTTGGAAATTATACATCTTGGACTTTCCAAAAATATATAATAGTCCATACTTTGCCCGAGATTTGATGGCCCAAACTGGCGTTCAAACGCCCACCAAAGACTCTTTTCTGGAGTAAAATGCCGGAACTGGCACCAGAGCTGGAGTTAAACGTCCAAACTGGCACCCAAGCTGGCATTTAACTCTAAGAATGGCTTATGCACGTGAAAGCTTCAATGCTCAGCCCAAGCACACACCATGTGGGCCCCGAAAGTGGATTTCTGCACTATCTGCACTGAGTTACTTATTTTTTGTAATCCCTAGTAACTAGTTTAGTATAAATAGTACTTTTTACTATTGTATTTGCATATACCATCATACTTTGGAGACGTTTGTTCACATTTTGGAGGTTGGCCTCACGGCCATGCCTAGACCTTTTTCACTTATGTATTTTCTACGGTGGAGTTTCTACACCTCATAGATTAAGGTGTGGAGCTCTGCTGTTCTTCATGAATTAATGCAAGTACTATTGTTTTTCTTTCAATTCATGCCTACTTCTTCTCTAAGATATACTCTTGTACTTAATTCAGTTAAGTCAGAATGAAGGGGTGACCCGTGACAATCACCCAATCTTCGTTACTCGCTTAGCCAAGATCCGCGTGCCTGACAACCACAAAGCGGTCTACATGATGTTCAACGTAGTCATTGGACGACAGCCGGAGTATATTCTCTTGGATCTCTAATACACGGACCGAGTCTGTGAGATTAGGAACTTCGTGGTATAGGCTAGAACCAATTGGCAGCCATTTCTGAGATCCGGAAAGTCTAAACCTTGTCTGTGGTGTTCCGAGTAGGATCTGGGAAGGGATGACTGTGACGAGCTTCAAAATTACGAATGTTGGGCGCAGTGACAGTGTGCAAAAGGACAAGGGTCCTATTCCGACGCTAGCGGGAACCGACAGATGATTAGCCGTGCGGTAGCTGTACTTGGTATTTTTCATCCGAGACGAGAAATCCGACAGTTGATTAGCCGTGCAGAGATCGTACCTGGTATTTTTTATCCGAGAGGATCATACAGCTTGCGATGGAAGGGAGCACGAATGATTAGAAGAAGGCAATAGGAAAGCAGAGGTTCAGAAGCAACAAAGCATCTCCAAACGCTTATCTGAAATTCCCACCAATGAATTACATAAGTATCTCTATTTTATTATGTGTTTTATTTGTCTTTTAATTATCAAATTCTCATAACCATTTGAATCCACCTGACTGAGATTTACAAGATGACCATAGCTCGCTTCAAGCCGACAATCTCCGTGGGATCGACCCTTACTCACGTAAGGTTTATTACTTGGATGATCCAGTGCACTTGCTGGTTAGTTGTGCGGAGTTGTGAAAAGTGTGAATAACAATTTTGTGCACCAACCAGCAATTGCACTAGGTCGTCCAAGTAATACCTTACGTGAGTAAGGATCGATCCCACGGAGATTGTCAGCTTGAAGCAAGCTATGATTATCTTGTAATCTTAGTCAGGAGATTAATGATAAAAATGATTTTGTTTAAGAAAAGTAAATAACATGAAATAAATGGTACTTGTGATTCAGTAATGAGGAATAGGTTGAGGTTTGGGAGATGCTCTATCGTCTGAATCTCTGCTTTCCTACTGTCTTCTTCTCCAAACACGCATGGCTTCCTTCAATGTTAAGCTGTATGATCCTCTCGGATGAAAAATACCAGGCACGATTTCTGCACGGCTAATCAACTGTCGGATTTCTCGTCTCGGATGAAAAATACCAGGTACAGCTACCGCACGGCTAATCATATATCGGTTCTCACTAGTGTCGGAATAGGATCTCTCTATCCTTTTGCACACTGTCACTACGCCCAACATTCGTGAGTTTGAAGCTCGTCACAGTCATCCCTTTCCAGATCCTACTCGGAATACCACAGACAAGGTTTAGAGTTTTTGGATCCCAGAAATGCTGCCAATTGGTTCTAGCCTCTACCACGAAGGTTCTAATCTCACGGACTCGGTCTGTTGATCAGAGACCCAAGAGATACGCACTCAAGCTATTGCCCAATGACTACGTTGAGCTCAAATAGAACGGGAGTGGTTGTCAGGCACGCGTTCATAAAATTGAGAATGATGATGAGTGCCACGGATCATCATATTCTCTATATTGAAGAACGAGTGAGTATCTTAGAATAGAATCAAGCGTGATTGAATAGAAAACAGTAGTAATTGCATTAATCCATTGAGACACAGCAGAGCTCCTCACCCCCACCTATGGGGTTTAGAGACTCATGCTGTAGGAGATATAATATGGAATGTAAAAAATGTCATGAGTTACCAAATAAATCTCTAAAAGTAGTTTTTATACTAAACTAGTAACTTAGGTTTATAGAAATTGAGTAACTAAGTGCAGATAGTGCAGAAATCCACTTCTGGGGTCCACTTGGTGTGTTCTTGGGCTGAGCATTGAAGCTTTCACGTGCATAGGCCATTCTTGGAGTTAAACGCCAACTTGGGTACCAGTTTGGTCGTTTAACTCCAGTTTTGGTGCTAGTTCTAGCGTTTTACTCCAGAAAAGGGTCTCTGGATGGCGTTTAACGCCAGTTTGGGCCATCAAATCTCGAGCAAAGTATAGATTATTATATATTTCTGGAAAGCCCAAGATGTCTAATTTCCAACGCAATTGAGAGCGCATCAATTGGACTGCTGTAGCTCCATAAAATCCACTTTGAGTGCAGGAGGGTCAGAATCCAACAGCATCTGCAGTCCTTTCTCAGCCTCTGAATCAGATTTTTGCTCAGGTCCCTCAATTTCAGCCAGAAAATACCTGAAATTACAAAAAAGACATACAAACTCATAGTAAAGTCCAGAAATATGATTTTTGCAAAAAAAAAAACTAATATAAATATAATAAAAAGTAACTAAAACATACTAAAAACTACCTAAAAGCAATGTCAAAAAGGTTATAAATTATCCGCTCATCACAACACCAAACTTAAATTGTTGCTTTTCCCCAAGCAACTAAAAACAAAATAGGATAAAAAGAAGAGAATATACAATAAATTCCAAAATATCAATGAAGCTTAGTTCCAATCAGATGAGCGGGACTAGTAGCCTTTTTGCTTCTGAACAGTTTTGACATCTCACTTTATCCTTTGAAGTTCAGAATGATTGGCATCCATAGGAACTCAGAATTCAGATAGTGTTATTGATTCTCCTAGTTCAGTATGTTGATTCTTGAACATAGCTACTTTATGAGTCTTGGCCGTGACCCTAAGCATTTTGTTTTCCCGTATTACCACCGGATACATAAATGCTATAGACACATGACTGGGTGAACCTTTTCAGATTGTGACTCAGCTTTGCTAGAGTCTCCAGTTAGAGGTGCCCAGAGCTCTTAAGCACACTCTTTTTGCTTTGGACCACGACTTTAACCACTCAGTCTCAAGCTTTTCACTTGGACCTTCATGACACAAGCACATGGTTAGGGACATCTTGATTTAGCCGCTTAGGCCAGGATTTTATTCCTTTGGGCCCTCCTATCCATTAATGCTCAAAGCCTTGGATCCTTTTTACCCTTGCCTTTTAGTTTACAGGGTTACTGGATTTTTCTGCTTGCTTTTTCTTTTTCTTTCTTTTTTCTTTATTTTTTTTTGGCAAGCTTTGTTTTTCATTGCTTTTTCTTGCTTCAAGAATCACTTTTATGATTTTTCAGATTATCAATAACATTTCTCTTTTTTCATTATTCTTTCAAGACCCAAAAATTTTAACATTCATAAACTTCACTATAAAAAATATGCACTGTTCAAGCATTCATTCAGAAGACAAGAAGTATTGTCACCACATGAAAATAATTAAACTAATTTCAAGATAAATTTCAAAATTATGCACTTCTTGTTCTTTTGCAAATAAAAACATTTTTCTTTTAAGAAAGGTGAGGGATTCATGGAATTATTCATAGCTTTAAGACATAGACTCTAAACACTAATAATCATGTAATAAAGATAAAACAAGACAGAAACTAAACATAAAAGTAGACAAATAATAATAAAATAAAGGAAATTAAAGACATAAAAATAAACGACTCTAACACTAATGCTCATGTAACTCTTAAAATAGGTCTCTAATAACAAAAGTTATCACAGAGTTAGGACTCAACAACCTTTATTTTGAGAGATACTTGCTCCTTCAATATGTGGGACGTCTAGCTCTTCAGGGGGCAGCTTCTGGCGCTTTAGCTCCTGTATCTCACGCCCTTGTTTCTCTTGTTCTTTGAGCAGTTTGCAGAGCATACTGTTTTGATTCTACTGTTCTTCTTTGAGTTGATCCATTGCTTCTTGCAGCTTGGTGACAGATGCTTCTAAGCGGGCCCAATATTCAAATTGAGGAATTTCTGGGAGGAGCTCATGCGCCCTCGTTTTGATGGGGTTGTCTTGAACTTGAGGTCCATCCATCACCTTTTTGGTGATTGGGCGTTCAACTAGGATATATTCATCCATGCCTATTTGTACCCCCACATCTTTACATAACATACTGATCAAGCTTGGGTAAGCCAATTTAGCATCAGTGGATTCCTTGTTTGCAAATATGTAAATTTCACCAGGAATCAGCTGATGAATCTCTACTTCTTTTCCCAGCATAATACAGTGAATCATCACTTCTCTCTTGACAGTGACTTCAGAACGGTTGCTGGTTGGGAGTATAGAACGCCCAATAAAATCCAGCCAACCTCTAGCAACTGGTTTGAGATTTCCTCTCTTTAGCTGGTTTGGGACACCTTTTGTATTGGTAATCCATTCGGTTCCAGGGAGGCATATGTCCTCTAGAACTTGATCTAGCCTTTTATCTTTGGCCATTCTCCTATTAAAGGATTCTGGATCATCTTGTAACTGAGAAAGCTTGAGAACTTCTCTCACCTTGTCAAAGTGGAAGTAAATAATCTTCCCTCTAACCATGGTCCAAAAGGAGTGGAAAGTAGTTCTCTCTAATCTTTTCTTATCCGTCATCCACAGATTTGTATAGAATTCCTGATCATATTTCTTCCAACATGTATCTCAGAATTAGCCAGGACTTCCCAGCCCCTGTTTCGAATCTGTTCTTGGATCTCCGGGTATTCATCTTCTTTCAGATTGAACCTAACTTCCGGGATCACTGATCTTCTGCACACAATTTTGAAGTAATGGTCTACATGTTCTTTGGTGCAAAAATTCTCATGCATCCAAAGTGGCTTTGGATTGCTTTCTTTCTTGCCTCTTGAAGTGGTTTGTCTTCCTTTGGGAGCCATGAGATTCGTTTGTTTTAGCTCAGGGATCACGAAAAACACACCAAACTTAGAGATTTGCTTGTTGGTGCACGAATTGTAAATCACATTTTTCACAACTCGTACCACTAACCAGCAAGTGCACTGGGTCGTCCAAGTAATACCTTACGTGAGTAAGGGTTGATCCCACTGAGATTGTCGGCTTGAAGCAAGCTATGGTTATCTTGTAATACTTAGTCAGGATATCAATAGAAATTCTCAGTTTTAATTGGAATGAGTAAAAGAACATGAATTAAATGATACTTGTTATGCAGTAATGGAGAACAGGTTGAGGTTTTGGAGATGCTCTGTCTTTTGAATCTCTGCTTTCCTACTATCTTCTTCTTCACGCATGCAAAGCTCCTTCCATGGCAAGCTGTATGTTGGTGGATCACCGTTGTCAATGGCTACCATCCATCCTCTCAGTGAAAATGGTCCAAATGCGCTGTCACCGCACGGCTAATCATCTGTCAGTTCTCACTCATGTTGGAATAGAATCCATTGATTCTTTTGCGTCTGTCACTACGCCCAACACTCGCGAGTTTGAAGCTCATCACAGTCATCCCTTCCCAGATTCTACTCAGAATACCACAGATAAGGTTTAGACTTTTCGGATCTCAGGAATGGCCACCAATAATTCTAGCCTATACCACAAAGACTCTGATCATGAACCAGGAGGCTAAGAGATACACACTCAAGCTAGTGCAGATAGAACGGAGGTGGTTGTCAGGCACGCGTTCATAGGTGAGAATGATGATGAGTGTCACGGATCATCACATTCATCAGGGTGAAGTGCGAGTGAATATCTTAGAATAGAAACAAGCATGATTGAATGAAAAATAGTAGTAATTGCATTAATTCATCAAAACACAGCAGAGCTCCTCACCCCCAACCATGGGGTTTAAAGACTCATGCCATCAGAAATATAATGTGAAGTGAAAAAATTTCATGAGATACATAGTAAGTCTCTAAAAGTTGTTTTTTATACTAAACTAGTAGCTAGGGTTACAAAAAATAAGTAACTAAGTGCAGATAGGCAGAAATTCAGTTCCGGGGCCCACTTGGTGTGTGCTTGGGGTGAGCATTGAGCTTTACACGTGTAGAGGCTTCTCTTGGAGTTAAACGCCAGGTTGCAGCCTGTTTGTGGCGTTTAACTCTGGTTTGTAACCTGTTTCTGGCGTTTAACTTCAGAATAAGACAGGAAGTTGGCATTTGAACGCCAGTTTGCGTCATCAAACCTTGGGCAAAGTATGGACTATTATATATTGCTGGAAAGCCCTAGATGTCTACTTTCCAACGCAATTAAGAGAGCACCAATTGGGTTTCTGAAGCTCCAGAAAATCTATTTTGAGTGCAGGGAGGTCAGAATCCAACAGCATCTGCAGTCCTTTTTCAACCTCTGAATCAGATTTTTGCTCAGGTCCCTCAATTTCAGCCAGAAAATACCTGAAATCACAGAAAAACACACAAACTCATAGTAAAGTCCAGAAATGTGAATTTTTCGTAAAAACTAATAAAAACATAGTAAAAACTAACTAAATCATACTAAAAACTACCTAAAAATAATGCCAAAAAGCGTATAAATTATCTGCTAATCACAACACCAAACTTAAATTGTTGCTTGTCCCCAAGCAACTGAAAATCGAATAGGATAAAAAGAAGAGAATATACTATAAATTCCAAAATATCAATGAACTTAGCTCCAATTAGATGAGCGGGACTAGTAGTTTTTTGCCTCTGAACAGTTTTGGCATCTCACTTTATCCTTTGATGTTCATAATGGTTGGCATCTATAGGAACTTAGAATCCAGATAGTGTTATTGATTCTCCTAGTTCAGTATGTTGATTCTTGAACATAGCAACTTTATGAGTCTTGGCCGTGGCCCTAAGCACTTTGTTTTCCAGTATTACCACCGGATACATAAATGCCACAGACACATAACTGGGTGAACCTTTTCAGATTGTGACTCAGCTTTGCTAGAGTCTCCAATTAGAGGTGTCCAGGGTTCTTAAGCACACTTTTTTTGCTTTGGATCACGACTGTAACCGCTCAGTCTCAAGCTTTTCACTTGACACCTTCACGCCACAAGCACATGGTTAGGGACAACTTTGTTTAGCCGCTTAGGCCGGGATTTTATTCCTTTGGGCCCTCCTATCCATTAATGCTCAAAGCCTTGGATCCTTTTTATTACCCTTGCCTTTTGGTTTAAAGAGTTACTGGATTTTTACTCTTGCCTTTTGGTTTAAAGAGCTATTGGCTTTTTCTGCTTGCTTTTCCTTTTTCTTTCTTTTTTTTTCTTCCCAAGCTTTTGCTTTTCACTGCTTTTTCTTGCTTCAAGAATCAATTTTATGATTTTTCATATTATCAAATAACATTTCTCCTTTTTCATCATTCTTTCAAGAGCCAACAATTTTAACATTCATAAACAACAAATTCAAAAGACATATGCACTGTTCAAGCATTCATTCAGAGAAACAAAAAGTATTGTCACCACATCAAAATAATTAAACTAATTTCAAGGATGAATTCAAAATCATATACTTCTTATTCTTTTGTGATTAAAAACATTTTTTATTTAAGAAAGGTGATGGATTCATAGGACATTCATAGCTTTAAGGCATAGACACTAGACACTAATGATCATGTAAGAAAGACACAAACATAAATAAACATAAAGCATAGAGAACGAAAACAGAAAAAATAAATAGACAAGGGTGGCGTCTTCTTCCTCTTGAAGAACCAATGGTGCTCTTGAGCTCTTCTATGTCTCTTCCTTGCCTTTGTTGCTCCTCCCTCATAGCTCTTTCATATTCTCTAATCTCATGGAAGGTGCCATATGGTTATGGAAAATTAAAAAGTGGGGCTTTTTCCACACCAAACTTAAAACATTTGCTCGTCCTCGAGCAAAAGAAGAAAGAAAGGAGGAGATGGAGATGTGTGGTGGGTTCAGCCAAGGGAGGGTGATAGTGTGTATGAGGGGTTTATGATGGATGGATGTGAGTGGGAAAGAGAGTATGGAAAAGAGGGTGGGGTAGGTGAGGATCCTGTGGGGTCCACAGATCCTGAGGGGTCAAGGACTTAGCATCCCTGCTCCATTGAGGCGTGCAAAACGCCCCTAGAGTGCAATCCTGGCATTTAACGCCAGACTGCTGCTTGTTTCTAGCGTTAAATGCCAGCTTTTCCCCCTTTCTTGGCGTTTGAACGCCAACTTGGTGCTTGTTTCTGGCGTTAAACGCCAAGCTGTAGCCTGTTTCTGGCGTTTAACGCCAGCTTGATGCTTCTTTCTGGCGTTAAACGCCAGTCTGATGCTTCTTACTGGCGTTTAAATGCCAGTAAGTCTGTCCTCCAGGGTGTGCTATTTTTGATGCTGTTTTTTATTCTGCTTTAATTCTGCAGCTATTTTTATGACTCCACATGATCATCAACCTAAAGAAAACATAAAATAACAATGGAAAATGAAATGAAAAAGTAATTAACATAGATAAATAAGATTGGGTTGCCTCCCAATAAGCGCTTCTTTACTGTCAATAGCTTGACATTACTGAGCCTTATAGTTTGCAGTGTCTGCAAACCACGGAGCTTCCTGAATAGCAAACAATTGCTCATCCGGAAAGGTTTCAGAGATCTCAGTAAGAGGGAAGGATGCCCCTTCTATTGGTTCTATCCGGGACAGATGATCAGCCACTTGGTTCTCTGTCCCTTTTCTGTCTCTTATTTCTATATCAAACTCTTGCAGAAGCAACACCCATCTTATGAGCCTGGGTTTTGAATCCTGCTTTGTGAGTAGATATTTAAGAACAGCATGGTCAGTGTACACAATCACTTTTGATCCTACTAAGTATGATCTAAACTTGTCAATGACATAAACCACTGCAAGCAATTTTTTTTGTGGTTGTGTAATTTTTCTAGGCATCATTTAAAACACGGCTAGCATAATAAATGACATGCAGAAGCTTGTTATACCTCTGTCCTAATACTGCACCAATGGCATGGTCACTGGCATCACACATTAGTTCGAATGGTAATGTCCAGTCTGGTGCAGAAATAACTGGTGTTGTGACCAGCTTAGCTTTCAGAGTTTCAAACTCCTGCAGACACTCTGTGTCAAACACAAATGGCATGTCAGCAGTGATGAGCGGATAATTTATACACTTTTTGGCATTGTTTTTAGTATGTTTTTAGTAGAATCTAGTTACTTTTAGGGATGTTTTCATTAGTTTTTATGTTAAATTCACATTTCTGGACTTTACTATGAGTTTGTGTGTTTTTCTGTGATTTCAGGTATTTTCTGGCTGAAATTGAGGGACTTGAGGAAAAATCAGATTTAGAGGTTGAAGAAGGACTGCTGATGCTGTTGGATTTTGACCTCCCTGCACTCAAAATGGATTTTCTGGAGCTACAGAACTCAAAATGGTGCGCTTCATTGCATTGGAAAGTAGACATCCAGGGCTTTCCAGCAATATATAATAGTCCATACTTTGCCCAAGTTTAGACGACGCAAACTGGCGTTCAACGCCAGCTCTCTGCCCAATTCTGGCGTCCAGCGCCAGAAACAAGTTGCAAAGTGGAGTTCAACGCCCAAACTGGCACAAAAGCTGGTGTTCAACTCCAAGAATGACCTCTCCACGTGTAGACTTCAAGCTCAGCCCAAGCACACACCAAGTGGGCCCCGGACGTGGATTTATGTATCAATTACTTACTTCTGTAAACCCTAGTAGCTAGTTTATTATAAATAGGACCTTTTACTATTGTATTAGACATCTTTGGATTATCTTTTGATCTATTGATCACGTTTGGGGGCTGGCCATTCGGCCATGCCTAGACCTTCATTACTTATGTATTTTCAACGGTAGAGTTTCTGCACTCCAAAGATTAAGGTGTGAAGCTCTGCTGTTCCTCAAAGATTAATGCAAAGTACTACTGTTTTCTATTCAATTCATCTTATTTCACTTCTAAGATATTCATTCGCACTTCAACCTGAATGTGATGAACGTGACAATCATCATCATTCCCTATGAACGCGTGCCTGACAACCACTTCCGTTCTACATTAGATTGAATGAGTATCTCTTAGATCTCTTAATCAGAATCTTCGTGGTATAAGCTAGATTGATGGCGGCATTCATGAGAGTCCGGAAAGTCTAAACCTTGTCCGTGGTATTCCGAGTAGGACTCTGGGATTGAATGACTGTGACGAACTCCAAACTCGCGAGTGCTGGGCGTAGTGACAGACGCAAAAGGATAGTAAATTCTATTCCAGTATGATCGAGAACCTCCAAGATGATTAGCCATGCAGTGACAGCACATCGGACCATTTTCACAGAGAGGAATAGGATGCAACCAACGATAAGGGTGATGCCTCCAGACGATTAGACGTGCTGTGACAGAGCATTTGAACCATTTTCCTGAGAGGATTGAAAGTAGCCATTGGCACCGGTGACATCCTTACATAAAGCCAGCCATAGAAAGGAGTAAGACGGATTGGATGAAGACAGCAGGAAAGCAGAGGTTCAGAAGAATGAATGCATCTCCATACGCTTATCTGAAATTCTCATCAATGATTTACATAAGTATTTCTATCCTTATTCTAGTATTAATTTCGAAAACTCCATAACTATTTTATATCCGCCTGACTGAGATTTACAAGGTGACCATAGCTTGTTTCATACCAACAATCTCCATGGGATCGACCCTTACTCACGTAAGGTTTATTACTTGGACGACCCAGTGCACTTGCTGGTTAGTTATGTGAAGTTGTGAAGATATGTTTATACCATG
This sequence comes from Arachis ipaensis, assembly GCF_059453495.1. Lineage (NCBI taxonomy): Eukaryota > Viridiplantae > Streptophyta > Magnoliopsida > Fabales > Fabaceae > Arachis > Arachis ipaensis. Next base: position 40,857,269 of record NC_142442.1, read on the forward strand.
GTTCTGTGCATCCGTTTTTGGTGCCATCGCCAGGGAATCAATTTCAAATAATAATTCACAATCTGAGTAACAATTTCGCATACCAAGCAGCTAGTAGATTGCTCAGAGGTTTTGTAATTTTTCAAAAATCCTTTATAAACCTCCTATAGAATCCTGCATACCCCAGAAAGCTTCTAAATTTCTTAACATTGGCAGGTGGTGGTAATTTTTCAATTACTTCAACTTTAGCTTGATCCACCTCTATTCCCTTGTTTGAAATTTTATGCCCAAGAACAATCCCTTCAGTCACCATAAAGTGACATTTTTCCCAGTTTAAAACTAGGTTGGTCTCTTGGAATCTTTTCAGAACAAGTGCTAAATGGTCAAGGCAGGAGGTGAATGAGTCTCCAAATACTGAAAATTCATCCATGAAGACTTTCAGAAATTTCTCTACCATATCAGAGAAGATAGAGAGCATGCATCTCTGAAAGGTTGCAGGTGCATTGCACAGACCAAAAGGCATCCTTCTGTAGGCAAACACTCCAGAAGGACATGTGAATGTTGTTTTCTCTTGGTCCTGAGGATCTACTGCAATTTGGTTGTAACCTGAATAGCCATCTAAAAAGCAGTAATATTCATGACCTGCTAGTCTCTCTAGCATCTGGTCTATGAATGGTAAAGGAAAGTGATCTTTCCTGGTGGCTGTATTAAGCCTTCTGTAGTCAATATACATACGCCACCCTGTAACTGTTCTTGTAGGAACCAGTTCATTCTTTTCATTATGAACCACTGTCATGCCTCCCTTCTTGGGGATAACTTGGACAGGGCTCACCCAGGGGCTATTAGAAATAGGATAAATAATCCCAGCCTCCAGTAACTTGGTGACCTCTTTCTGCACCACCTCCTTCATGGCTGGATTTAGCCGCCTCTGTGGTTGAACCACTGGCTTAGCATCGTCCTCCAATAGGATCTTGTGCATGCATCTTGCTGGGCTGATGCCCTTAAGATCACTTATGGACCGCCCAAGAGCTGCCTTGTGTGTCCTTAGCACTTGAAGTAGTGCTTTCTCTTCTTGTGGATTTAAAGCAGAGCTTATGATTACAGGAAAAGTGTCACCTTCTCCTAGAAATGCATATTTTAGGGATGGTGGTAGTGGTTGAGCTCGGGTTTAGGAGGTTTCTCCTTTTTTTGAGGAGTTTTCAGAGGTTCTTTTATTTCCTCTGGTTCCTCCAGATCAGGCTGAACATCTTTAAAATTGTCCTCTAGCTCTGATTTGAGACTCTCAGTCATATTAACCTCTTCCACCAGGGAGTCAATAATATCAACGCTCAGGCAGTCTTCTGATGTGTCTGGATGCTGCATAGCTTTGACAACATTCAACTTAAACTCATCCTCATTGACTCTCAGGGTTATCTCCCCTTTTTGAACGTCAATGAGGGTTCGTCCAGTTGCTAAGAATGGTCTTCCTAGAATGAGAGTTTCACTCTTGTGCTCCTCCATTTCTAGCACTACAAAGTCAGTAGGGAAGGCAAATGGCCCAACCTTGACAATCATGTCCTCAATTATGCCTGATGGGTATTTAATGGAGCCATCAGTAAGTTGAAGATAGATCCGGGTTGGTTTGCCAAGCTTTCTAATAGTGGATGTAAGAATTAGGTTGATACTTGCCCCAAGATCATATAAAGCTGTCTTGGTACAAGCATCCTCTAATGTGCATGGTATCATAAAGCTTCCGGGATCCTTAAGCTTTTCTGGTAAGCTTGTTAGGATGACTGCACTGCATTCTTCAGTGAGAAAAACTTTTTCTATTTCTCTCCAATCCTTCTTATGACTTAAGATCTCTTTCATGAACTTAGCATAAGAGGGTATTTGCTCAAGTGCCTCTGCAAATGGAATCTTTATTTCAAGAGTCATGAGATAGTCTGCAAAGCGGGCAAATTGTTTATCCTGTTCTGCTTGGCGGAGTTTCTGAGGATAAGGCATCTTGGCTTTATATTTGTCAACCATAGTTGCTACAGGTTTATTTCCTACAGAAGTGGTTAGAGCAGCCTGCTTAAGGGTGTTGTTATCAGCACTTGCAGGTGTCTGATCCCCCATTGGCATTTGAACGCCAGAATTGGGTGCTGTATGGGCGTTTAACACCAGATTTCCACCATTTTCAAATGATGGGTGAAGAGGAGTGGCCGAATGTGTATTTAAAAGGGAGGGAGGGAATGGGTTTCGAATTATTTTTAAAAAAGATAAGATAGGAAGATATGATTGATAAAAGATACAATTTGTAAAATATGAAAGATTTGAAAAAGATACGAGGAAGTTAAATCTGAATTTTTGTTAATGCACCTAATAAATAAAAGATAAGATGGATGAATTAAAAAGATTTGGAAAGAAATTGGAAAGGTAAATGAGTTTTTCTTTTAAAAACATTTTAAAAAGGGATTGAAAAGAATTTATAAGATTATTAATTTTTGAAATTGGAAATTGAAAGATGCATATTTGTAACATTTTTATGCAGAAAATTATGAATTAAAACATGAAAATTCAAAAAAATTTGAATTGGAAACGAAATTACCTCCCCCTTGCTGTTCTGGCGTTAAATGCCCAGAATGATAGCCATTATGGCATTTAACGCCCATCTGGTGGCCATTTTGGGCGTTTAACATCCAGCCAGGTACCCTGACTGGCGTTAAACGCCAGAAATCCTTTGTTACTGGGCTTTTTTTCTGAACGCCCTGGATGCTGCTGTTTCTGATGTTAAACGCCCAGAATGCTACCTATTCTGGTGTTTAATGCCCAGAATGATACCTTTTCTGGCGTTTAACGCCCAAAATGCTCCTTTACTGGTGTTTTGACGCCAGTGAGCTATTTTTCTCTGTGATTCCTCTGCTTTATGTCCTGAACCTCCATTTTCCCTGACTTATTCACTAAAATGTATTAACTAACATAAATAAAAAAATTAAATAGACTTATATAATTGTTATAAACATCTAATTTTTTTATAATAGATGGGTTGCCTCCCAGCAAGTGCTTCTTTACTGTCTATAGCTAGACTTGTACTGAGCTTTTAATTTAGTCTCAGTTTTGAGCACTCTTGCTCAATATTGCCTTCAAGATAATGTTTGACTCTCTGTCCATTAACAATGAATTTTTTTCAGAGTCAATATCCTGAAGCTCTACATATCCATATGGTGACACGCTTGTAATCACATATGGTCTTTTCCACCGGGATTTCAATTTCCCAGGGAACAATCTGAGTCTAGAGTTAAACAGCAGAACCTTCTGCCCAGACTCAAAGACTCTAGATGACAACTTTTTGTCATGCCATCTTTTTGCTTTCTCTTTGTAAATTTTAGCATTTTCGAAAGCATTGAGTCTGAACTCCTCCAGCTCATTCAACTGGAGTAATCTTTTCTCTCCAGCTACCTTAGCATCAAGGTTGAGGAATCTGGTTGCCCAGTAGGCTTTGTGTTCCAGTTTCGCTGGCAGATGACAGGCTTTTCCATACACTAGCTGGTATGGAGAAGTCCCTATAGGGGTCTTGAATGCTATTCTGTATGCCCACAGAGCATCATCCAAACTTCTTGCCCAATCCCTTCTACGGGTACTTACAGTCCGTTCCAGGATTCGTTTTAGTTCTCTATTTGAGACTTCAGCCTGCCCATTTGTCTGTGGATGATATGGAGTCGCCACTTTGTGGTTAATTCCATATCGGACCAGAGCAGAGTTAAGCTGTTTATTGCAGAAATGGTGCCTCTATCACTGATCAGTATCCTAGGGACACCGAACCTGCTGAAGATATGCTTCTGGAGGAACTTCATCATTGTCTTAGTATCATTAGTGGGTGTTGCAATTGCCTCTACCCATTTAGATACACAGTCTACTGCCACCAGAATATAAATGTTTGAATATGATGGTGGGAAAGGTACTATAAAGTCAATACCCCATACATCAAACAACTCAATCTCTAAGATCCCTTGCTGAGGCATGGCATAACTGTGAGGTAGATTACCAGCTCTCTGGCAACTGTCACAGTTACGTACAAACTCTCGGGAGTCTCTATAGAGAGTAGGCCAGTAGAAGCCACATTTGAGGACCTTTGTAGCTATTCACTCGCCTTCGAAATGTCCTCCATATTGTGATCCATGGCAATGCCATAGGATCTTCTGTGCCTCTTCCCTAGGCACACATCTACGGATTATTCCCTCTGTACATCTCTTAAAGAGATATGGTTCATCTCATAGGTAGTACTTTGCATCAGAAACCAAATTTTTTGTTTGCACCTTACTGTACTCCTTAGGTATAAATCTCACAGCTTTATAATTTGCAATGTCTGCAAACCATGGTAATTCCTGAATAGAAAAGAGTTGCTCATCCGGAAAGGTTTCAGAGATCTCAGTAGGAGGGAGGGACGCTCTTGCTACTGGTTCTATCCGGGACAAGTGATCAGCTACTTAGTTCTCTGTCCATTTTCTGTCTCTTATTTCTATATCAAACTCTTGCAGAAGCAGCACCCATCTTATGAGTCTGGGTTTTGAATCCTGCTTTGTGAGGAGATATTTTAGAGCAGCATGGTCAGTGTACACAATCACTTTTGATCCTACTAAATAAGATCTGAACTTATCAATGGCATAAACCACTGCAAGCAACTCTTTTTCTATGGTTGTGTAGTTTTTCTGTGCATCATTTAAAACACGGCTAGCATAATAAATGACATGCAGAAGCTTGTCATGCCTCTGTCCCAATACTGCACCAATGGTATGGTCATTGGCATCACACATTAGTTCAAATGGTAATGTCCAGTCTGGTGCAGAAATGACTGGTGCTGTAACCAGCTTAGCTTTCAGAGTCTCAAACGCCTGCAGACACTCTGTGTCAAAGATAAATAGTGTATCTGCAGCTAGCAGATTGCTCAGAGGTTTTGCAATTTTTGAAAAATCCTTTATAAACCTCCTATAGAATCTTGCATGCCCTAGAAAGCTTCTGATTGCCTTAACATTGGCAGGTGGTGGTAACTTTTCAATTACCTCTAACTTAGCTTGATCCACCTCTATTCCCTTGTTCGAAATTTTGTGCCCAAGGACAATTCCTTCAGTCACCATAAAGTGACATTTTTCCCAGTTTAAAACCAAGTTAGTCTCTTGGCACCTTTTCAGAACAAGCACTAGATGGTCAGGATAGGAGCTGAATGAGTCTCCAAATACTGAGAAGTCATCCATGAAGACTTCCAGAAATTTCTCTACCATATCAGAGAAGATGGAGAGCATGCACCTCTGAAAGGTTGCAGGTGCATTGCACAGACCAAATGGCATTCTTCTGTAGGCAAATACTCCAGATGAACATGTGAATGCTGTTTTCTCTTGGTCCTGAGGATCTACTGCAATTTGGTTGTAACCTAAATAGCCATCCAAAAAGCAGTAGTATTTATGACCTACTAGTCTCTCTAGCATCTTGTCTATGAATGGTAAAGGAAAATGATCCTTCCTGGTGGCTGTATTGAGCCTTCTGTAGTCAATACACATACGCCACCCTGTAACTGTTCTTGTAGGAACCAATTCATTCTTTTCATTATGAACCACTGTCATGCTTCCCTTCTTGGGGACAACTTAGACAGGGCTCACCTAGGAGCTATCAGAAATAGGATAAATAATCCCAACCTCTAGTAACTTAGTGACCTCTTTCTGTACCACCTCCTTCATGGCTGGATTCAGCCGCCTTTGTGGTTGAACCATTGGCTTAGCATCATCCTCCAATAGGATCTTGTGCATGCATTTGGCTGGGCTAATGCCCTTAAGATCACTTATGGACCACCCCAAGAGCTGTCTTGTGTGTCCTTAGCACCTGAATTAGTGCTTTCTCTTCCTGTGGCTCTAAAGCAGAGCTTATGATTACCAGAAAAGTGTCATCTTCTCCCAGAAATGCATATTTCAGGGATGGTGGTAGTGGTTTGAGCTCGTGTTTAGGAGGCTTCTCCTCTTCTTGAGGAGTTTTCAGAGGTTTTTCTGTTTTCTCTGGTTCCTCCAGATCAGGCTGAACATCTTTAAAAATGTCCTCTAGCTCTGATTCGAGACTCTCAGTTATATTGACCTCTTCTACCAGGGAGTCAATAATATCAGCGCTCATGCAGTCCTTTGATGTGTCTGGATGCTGCATAGCTTTGACAGCATTCAACTTAAACTTGTCCTCATTGACTCTCAGGGTTATCTCCCCTTTTTGGACATCAATGAGGGTTCATCTAGTTGCTAGGAAAGGTCTTCCTAGAATGAGAGTTGCACTCTTATGCTCCTCCATTTCCAGCACTACAAAGTCAGTGGGAAAGGCAAATGGCCCAACCTTGACAATTATGTCCTCAATTATGCCTGATGGAATTTTAATGGAGCCATCAGCAAGTTGGAGACATATTCGGGTTAGTTTAACTTCATCAGTCAAACCAAGCTTTTTGATAGTGGATGCAGGTATTAGGTTGATACTTGCCCCAAGATCACATAGAGCTGTCTTGGTACAAGCATCCTCTAATGTGCATGGTATCATAAAGCTTCCGGGATCTTTAAGCTTCTCTGGTAAGCTTTTCAGAATGACTATACTGCATTCTTCAGTGAGAAAAACTTTTTCAGTTTCTCTCCAATCCTTCTTATGACTTAAGATCTCTTTCATGAACTTAGCATAAGAGGGTATTTGCTCAAGCACCTCTGCAAATGGAATCTTTATTTCAAGAGTCCTGAGATAGTCTGCAAAGTGGGCAAATTGTTTATCCTGTTCCGCTTGGCGAAGTTTCTGAGGATAAGGCATCTTGGCTTTATATTCGTCAACCTTAGTTGCTACAGGTTTATTTCCTACAGAAGTGGTTGGAGCAGCCTGCTTAAGGGTGTTGTTATCAGCACTTGCAGGTGTCTGATCCCCCATTGGCATTTGAACGCCAGAATTGGGTGCTGTATGGGCGTTTAACACCAGATTTCCACCCTTTTCTGGCATTTGGACGCTAGAACTGGCCATCCATTGGGCGTTTAACGCCAATTTTTCCCTCTTTTCTGGCGTTTGAACGCCAGAATCATTCCTCTCTGGGCTCTTACCATCCTCAAAGGGATTTTGGGCAGTGGCTTGGTCATCCTCTGTCAGTTGTTCCTTTCTTGGCTTTCTGCTGCCTTGAGTTGAGACATTCAATGTCTTCCCACTCCTTAACTGAACAGCTTGGCATTCTTCTGTTATCTGTTTAGATAGCTGTTGTCTTGTCTGGTTCAATTGTGCTTCCATATTCTTGTTGGAATTTTTAGTGTCTTGTAGCATCTCTTTAAATTCTGCTAACTGTTTTGTTATAAGAAGCAATTGCTGATTGAGTTCAACAACTTGTTCTGGAGGACTAAGTTCAGTGGATAGTGCTTTAGCCTCTTCTTTCATGGAGGACTCACTACTTAAGTACAGATGCTAATTCCTAGCAACTGTATGAATGAGCTCTTGAGCCTCTTTAATTGTCTTTCTCATGTGTATAGATCCACCAGCTGAGTGATCTAGAGACATCTGGGCCTTTTCTGTGAGACCGTAGTAGAAGATGTCTAACTGCACCCATTCTAAAAATATTTCAGAGGGGCATTTCCTTAGCATCTCCCTGTACCTCTCCCAGGCATTATAAAGAGATTCATTTTCCTCTTGTTTAAAGCCTTGGATGTCCAGCCTTAGCTGTGTCATCCTCTTTGGAGGGAAATATTGATTCAGAAATTTGTCTGATAACTATTTCCATGTTCTTATGCTTGCTGTGGGTTGGTTATTTAACCACCTCTTAGCTTGATCTTTCACAGCAAATGGAAATAGTAATAATCTGTAGACATCCTGATCCACTTTCTTATCATGTACTGTGTCAGCAATTTGTAAGAACTGTGCCAGAAACTCAGTAGGTTCTTTCTGTGGAAGACTGGAATACTGGCAATTTTGCTGCACCATGATAATGAGCTGAGGGTTTAGCTCAAAACTGCTAGCTCTGATGGGGGGTATACAGATACTACTCCCATATGAAATAGTAGTGTGGTTAGCGTATGACCCCAGAGTCCTTCTGGACTGTTTATTTCCACTTAGGTCCATGATGGAGAAAGAAAAATGATGTGGATGAAAGATTATGTTTTGAAAAATAAAACTAGAATAAAAGAAAAATTAAAATATTTTTGTTTTTTATTTTATTTATTTAATGCTAATTTGAAATTAAAGAAATGAAAATAAAGTAAATGGAAAAAATGGTATAAGTTTCGAAAATTACAAGAAAAGAAATAAAAGAAAATTGAAAACTAAAATAATTAAGTAATTAAAAAGATTTGAAAAAATTTTGAGTGTGATTTTCGAAAAATGAAGAGAGAGAAAGTGGTTGGGAAGTTTTGAAAAAGATATGTCTTAAAATTAAAGATACTTGTAAGAAAGTAAATAAAAGAAAAGATTTGAAAGAGATATGATTTTAAAATTTTAAAGATTGAAACTTTCTTAACAAGAAAACACCAAACTTAAAATTTTTCAATCAAAATAATAAAATAGGACAAGTAATTTGAAAATTATAAAAAAGAAAAAGATTTTGAAAAATTTTATGAAATATTTTCGAAAAATATAAAAAGAAAATTGAAAAAGAATTTGTTTTGAAAGAGATTTAAAAAGATAAATTTTTAAAATTAAAATTTTAACTTGACTAACAAGAAACTACCGAACTTTAAAAATTTTGACTAAGTCAACCTAAGGAATTCGAAATTGATGAGTAAATAAAGGAAAAGATATTTTGTTGAATTTAATGAGGAAAGAGAAAAACAATAAAATGACACCAAACTTAGAATTTTTAGATCAAAACAAAGAAAACCTTGAATGTCAAGATGAACACTAAGAACACTTTGAAGATCAAGATGAACACCAAGAGCAAATTTTGGAAGTCTTTAAGAAAATAAAAACACAAAGGACACCAAACTTAAATATTTTTATACTTTGGACACTAATAATTCGAAAATGCTCAAGAAAAACAAGGAAAGACACAAAACAAGAAAAACTAAAGATCAAACAAGGAAAATAAACAAGAACAACTTGAAGATCAAGAAAAAACAAGGAATATAAAACTCGAAAATATGAAGAATAAAAAGAACATACAATTCGAAAAATTGAAGGAAAATAAAAACATGCAATTGACACCAAACTTAAAACATGAAACTAAACTCAAACAAAATACTCAATTATTAGTTTATTGGTTTTTATCTATTTATTAAAAATTTTCGAAAAAAAGATCTAGAAAAAGAAAACAAGGGTTTTAAAATTTTAACAAAAATAATAATAGAAGACTCAATTTTTGTGACTCTAAACCAAAAAGATAATTTTTTTCCTAATCTAAGCAACAAGATGAACCGTTAGTTGTCCAAACTCAAACAATCCCCAGCAACGGCGCTTAAAACTTGGTGCACGAAATTGTGATCACACTTTTTACAACTCCGCACAACTAACCAGCAAGTGCACTGGATCGTCCAAGTAATACCTTACGTGAGTAAGGGTCGATCCCACGGAGATTGTCGGCTTGAAGCAAGCTATTGTTATCTTGTAACCTTAGTCAGGAGATTAATGATAAAAATGATTTTGTTTAAGAAAAGTAAATAACATGAAATAAATGGTACTTGTGATTCAGTAATGAGGAACAGGTTGAGGTTCCGGAGATGCTCTGTCGTCTGAATCTCTTCTTTCCTACTGTCTTCTTCTCCAAACACGCATGGCTTCCTTCAATGGCAAGCTGTATGATCCTCTTGGATGAAAAACACCAGGCACAATTTTTTCACGGCTAATCAACTGTCGGATTTCTCGTCTCAGATAAAAAATACCAGGTACAGCTACCGCACGGCTAATTATCTGTCGGTTCTCACTAGTGTCGGAATAGGATCTCTCTATCCTTTTGCACACTGTCATTGCGCCCAACATTTGTGAGTTTGAAGCTTGTCACAATCATCCCTTCCCAGATCCTACTCGGAAAACCACAGACAAGGCATAGACTTTTTGAATCCCAGGAATGCTTCCAATTGGTTCTAGCCTCTACCATAAAGGTTCTAATCTCACGGACTCGGTCTGTGGATCAGAGACCCAAGAGATACGCACTGAAGCTGTCACCCAATGACTATGTTGAGCTCAGATAGAACGGGAGTGGTTGTCAGGAACGCGTTCATAAAATTGAGAATGATGATGAGTGTCACGGATCATCATATTCTCTATATTGAAGTACGAGTGAGTATCTTAGAATAGAATCAAGTGTGATTGAATAGAAAATAGTAGTAATTGCATTAATCCATTGAGACACAGCAGAGTTCCTCACCCCCACCTATGGGGTTTAGAGACTCATGCTGTAGGAGATACAATATGGAATGTAAAAAATGTCATGAGTTACCAAATGAATCTCTAAAAGTAGTTTTTATATTAAACTAGTAACTTAGGTTTACAGAAATTGAGTAACTAAGTATAGATAGTGCAGAAATCCACTTCCAGGGTCCACTTAGTGTGTGCTTGGGCTGAGCATTGAAGCTTTCACGTGCATAGGTCATTCTTGGAGTTAAACGCCAGCTTGGGTGCCAGTTTGGGCGTTTAACTCCAGTTTTGGTGCCAGTTCTGGCATTTTACTCCAGAAAAGGGTCTCTGGCTGGTGTTTAACACCAGTTTGGACCATCAAATCTCGGGAAAAGTATTAACTATATTGCTGGAAAGTCCAAGATGTCTACTTTCCAACACAATTAAGAGTGCGCCAATTGGGCTTCTGTAGCTCCAGAAAATCCACTTCGAGTGCAGGAGGGTTAGAATCCAACAGCATCTGCAGTCCTTTCTCAGCCTCTGAATCAGATTTTTGCTCAGGTCCCTCAATTTTAGCCAGAAAATACATGAAATTATAGAAAAACATACAAACTCATAGTAAAGTCCAGAAATGTGATTTTTGCATAAACACTAATAAAAATATAATAAAAAGTAACTAAAACATACTAAAAACTACCTAAAAACAATGCCAAAAGGGTATAAATTATCCGCTCATCATATATATTTTATAGATAGAAGTTGTGATTGGATGATGTGAATAGTATAGCACCTAGTTCAATTTTGCCCTAATTGTTCATGTTATTTATTTTTTTTTTTTTTGCAATGTTGAAAATTAGGAGTAGAACTAGGAAAATTTTTGAAAATTGCATCCATCACAACACACATACATATAGGAAATAAATTTGGTGAAACAACAAGAAATTTTCATGAAACCCTTCTTAGGGCGTACCATTGATTGAATTGAATATTGTTTTTCAACTTGCTTGAAGCATCCTTTTTCATAGAACATAGAAAAGAGCTAGAACAACATACCTTGGGAGATTTGAGCTCTAATAGATGGTTGCACATTTCCAACCATAAAGTTTGTTCTTGTGTGATTACACTCCTTTTTTATTGTAATCATTGATTTGCATGAATCTATATGTCCTGTATTTGTTGTTTGATTGCATTTAGCATGATTGAGGCCATTCTTGTTATTGAACTCACTAACCTATATGGCCAACCCTTGCATTCACCTTTGTAACCCCTTTTTGAGCCTTTAAATCCCCTTTTGTTCTAATGCTAAGCACATTATTCTCCCTAAAGTGAAAAACCATTGATGTCCTTGGATTACTCTTTGATTAGATTGGGTGGAGCAGTGTGTATACTCTAAGTGTGGGAGAAATTGTTGGGAAACATTGGTGATAAGCTTATTCGGGATATTCATTGAGAAAACTTGGATAATAGAGTAATACTCATGCATTCATTGTTCAAGGCATATGCATCTTCCCTTGTTGACACAAAACAAGGAATTGTTCTTAAAAAAAATCAATCAAATCAAATCTTGTGCATAGTAGCATATGAAATAAAAAGCTGAATAAAGAATGCATATGTGTGTGTTTTGGAAAGAAAATGCATGAGTAGATGTGAGATAGGAGACAAATGGGTAACTAGGTCATTTTGTCATATGAACATAGGATGATATAGGATTAGGTGGACACTTGAGCTAATCAAAGATATAATTCACTAAGTCCACTTGACCATATTGATCTTACCTTGACCTAGCCCCATTACAACCCTCAAAAGACCTCATGATATTTGCTTTTCAAGTATCAAATATTAGTTGATTGTTAGATGACTTGCAAATCTTTGAAAAGCATGATTAAAGGAGAATTGAGTGATTAACCCCTAAACACTGAGCGAATAGAGTGTAAACACATCCGGTGAGGGGTTTGATTGCTCAATTCTATGTTCTTGTTCCTTATATTGCATCTTCTTGCAAGTTGTTTGGTTATTAGTTTGAAAATCTCAATTCAAGTCTTTGTACTTTGGCTATATTGTTATATTTTCTTACCTAGCCCTAAGGTCTTATCTTGGATTAATTGGAATTCTCTTGTTTCCTTTCACCAAATCAATAGGACATTATAGATAGATATATGTAGATAGTATATAGCATACTTGCATGCACATAGGTAGATGCATTGAATAAGTTGCTTTCCCTTTTATCCTTATCCTTTGTATGTCTTTAGCATAAGGACATGCTATTGTTTAAGTGTAGAGGAATTGATGAATCCACATTTGATGATATATTTTAGCTATAATTGGATGGATTTCATCACATAAACTCACACTTATTCACTAAAATAGCATACTTTTGTGTTTGATCCCTAAATTGAACCTAAATGTGAAAACATGCATTTTTGTGCTTAAATTGAGCAAATTAATCCCACCTTTACCCCCATTCGATGCCGTGATATGTTTGTTGAGTGACTTTAGGTCCTAGAGGCAAGAATGGTTTGGTAGAAGTGGAAGAAAGCATGGAAAAAGGGAGAAAACATGAAGAAAACAAAGGAGAAGAGCTCAGCCTAGTGTGCATGCGCACAGACATGCATGCGTACGCACAGCCATCGAATTAGAGCCACGCGTGCGCGTGGGCTGCGTCATGCGTCCAATCAAGCATTGCCTGGTGTGCGTGCGCACAACCTCCTGTGCGTACACACAGGTCGAGATTTTCCGCAGAGTGTGTAGATGCACACGTCTGTGCGTCCGCACAAGTGCACGCACATGCCTTCATTAAAAATGCACGTGCACTCGCGTTTTAGGGCTCTTTTTGGCCCATTACTGAAGGCTTGAGGCTGAAATCAAGAGATATATGAAGGGGGCAATATCTCATATGAAGGCATTAGGACTTAGATTTTATTTTTCATAGTTTTACATAGTAGGAGTAGGAGTAGTGTAGATTAGGTAATTCTCTCTTAGGGTTTTAATTAGGGTTTGTAGAATTTTATACTTCAAGTTTGATTTTGGATTTGGCAATTTACATTGTAAGTATCCCTTTAATTGTCTCTTTTATTACATTGATTGTTCTACACTTTCTTATACTTTCATGTCTCTTGTCAACATTTACATAGTTTTGCAATTTTGAGTTTTGGTTTATGAATTTGATGTTTGATGCTTATTTTATGTTTGTTGAGTTGCTTTTGTTGCTTGTTATCATTTATGGTTCATAGCTTTCATGATTTTCCCAATTTTGCCATATTTTATGTTTATGCCCTCTATGTGTTTGATGAAATGCCAATTTTAATTATGGGGGTAGATTTCCATCCCTTGGCTTGGGAAAATGAGTCTATGGATTACTAGAGCCATAATGTCCAACATTTAGTGGTAATTCTTGGAGAGTTAGTTGATTCTTGTTTCCATTAAAGCTAACCTTTTATCACTAGTTTGGTAAGTTGGTTAGAACTTATGGATTAAGGTCAATTATGCTTGCTTGACTTACTCCTCGATGTTAGGGGTTAACTAAGCGAGATTAACTCATGATAATTATCATAGTTGTGGTTATGGCAAGGAAGGGATTCCATAACTCATCCCAAGTCAAGGTTTCATTTATGTTTTGAACTACTTTTCAACCACTTTATAGTTTTACTTGTTTATATTACATACAAAGTTCTTTTATTCCTTTATTGCTTTATTAATTGCAATTTTGTCTAGTTCTTTTATCTCTTTATTTGTTCACTTCAATCATTGAAACCCCTTGCTTTCCACAACCAAAATTGTGTGCACTTGTTGGCGTTAGTTCCAAGGGAAGACGACCCGAGGTTGAAAGACTCTTGGTTTAGATTAGAAATTATAAACTTTGATCGAGCATTACTTGTTGGTTGAGAACTATACTTGCGACGAGGTTATTTCTCCTTTACCGAGAAGGAATTCTTAACCGACGATTTTGCTCGCATCAGGGAGCGAAAGCAGAGACATGCAACCTTACCTTTCTCTTTCATCCTTTTTCTTTAAGCTTCTTGATTCTGGGCCATTGATTTTTGCTTTGGCCCCAAGTTTGTTTCTTAGCCATTGATGAACCTCTGAGCACCTTTGACTTCATAACCTTCATAGTTTCTTGAATGGTGCTTAGGACACAGAGATTTTCTTCATGGTTTCTCGTTGAAGCATAAATGGGGAAATCACCAATTTGTGATCCTTTGTTGCATTTTGATCTTTTCTTTTTTGTAGCCCTTTTACTTTTTCTTCTTACCTGAAAATAGAAGCTAGCTTTTCATTCTTCTTTTTACCCTAGCTCAGATATTTCTTCTTTCTTCTTTCTTGATTCAGAGATTGATGTAATGAGAGAGAAAAAGGTAAGAGAGAGAATATAGAGTTTGTTTGTTCGATGGAAGTGAAAGAAGATTTAAATGAATTGAAGTTTAAGTTTAGGAGTGTTAGCTTAGGTTATGGATCACTGAGTTGGGCTTGAACTGGATATGGGCTCACTTTCCTTCTTTTCTCTCATATGGTTCAGCATCTTATAATGGAACAAAGTTTGGTTATGTTTAATATGATAATGGGCAGTGTGTGTGTGTGTGTGTATGTGTATGTGGCCTTGTTTATGCTTAATGGGCCGATTTCATTTTTTTCAAGCCAATTCGATCAAATCATTTTTCTGCACGCTAAACAAAATACATCACACAACCAATTTGATAATTATCCTAATAATGTTTAGCCATCACTTTTAATCATGGTTTATTTTTCTAAACTCAAAAATCTCTCCTTTGATGACAAACATTATTAAAATGAATTGAAAGGAAAAGAGAATAGATTTAAGAAACTTATGATGAAGAGCCGAGAGTCGGTTTAAAATTTAACAAATAGAAAATTGGTGTTTCGTTGCGAGCATAGTCCAAACCCACACTTAACCTGCAATCAAAGTTTAAAATATAAAGATTTGTCACAATCCAAAACAATTAATAACCGGGAGTTTTAAATCCTGGGTCGTCTTCCCTCAGACTATGCAAATTTGGTGTGCACTTTTGGTTGTTAATTCATGGGGGTTTTCAAGCATAGAATGGAAAATGTAAAAGAACTAAGGAATAAAAGAACTAACAAATGATCAAAAAAGGAAATTAATGCAATGTAAAAGAAAGCAAGGTCAAAACTAGTGAAAATGCAATAATTTCATAAAAGAACCTTGACTTGAGAATGAGAATTGAGGAAACCTATCATCGTCATAACCAAAACTATGGCAACTATGATGAGTTAATCTTGCTTTGTCAACCCCTAACATCGAGGAGTAAGTCAAGCAAGCATAATTGACTTTAATCCATAAGTCCTAGCTAACTTACTAAGTAACTTAGTAAAAAGCTAGCGTCAATGGAAACAAGAATCAAATAACAACCCAAGAATTACCACTAAATGTCAGACATTATGACTCTAGTATCCTAGGGACTCATTTCCCAAGTCAAGGTGTGAAAATCTACTCAAAATGTATAGTTAGCATTTTCATAAACACCTTGTCGGCATAAAAACAAAACATGGTAAATTGCAAAGAAAAATGAAAATTATAACCAAAGTATTCACAATATCAATAATAGAAACCCAATCAAGCATATATAAGTCATAAAGTATTCACCAACAAAAGATCAAAGAAATCAAAATTGCATATATTAACAAAATAACTTGAACCATAAGAAAATGTAACAAGTGTAGTGTAATTAAAGAGAAGATTAAAGAGTACTTACAATAGAGATAAGCAAAATCTAAGATCAAAACTGAAATTATAAAATTCTACAATGAACCCTAAATGAAATCCTAAGAGAGACTTTCCTAAACTACACTACTCCTATTCCTAATTATGTTGTAATCTCTCTAATGGTGAGCTCCCTTTGATATGGAATGAAGTTCCCTTGATATAGCACCCACCCAATAAGCTTCAGAAACACCAAAAATTAGGTTAAGAGGGCCCAAAATCGCGAGCCACGTGCTTCATTAATGAAGTCACGCACTGGTACTTGTGCGTACGCATAGATGTGTGCGTATGCACACTTGCTGATTTCTCCACTTGTGCGTACGCACAGAAGGTTGTGCATACGCACAGAAGGTTGTGCGTACGCACAGAAGGTTATGCGTACGCACACTTGATTATGTGCTTCTCTTTTGTTTTCTTCATGTGTTCTCCTTTCTTGCATGCTTTCTTCCACTTCCGCCTAGCCATTCTTGCCTATTAGACCTGAAATCACTCGCAAAATATATGACGGCATCGAATGGAATAAAAATGGAATTAAAATGATCAATTTAAGCACAAAAATGCATGTTTTCACATTTAGGTTCTAATTAAAGAGAAATCACAAAAGTATGCTATTTTCGTGATTAAGCATGGGTTTATATGATGAAATACGTCCAATTCAAGCAAAAAATTACCATCAAATGTGAACTCATCAATTCTCCCACACTTAAACAATAGCATGTCCTCATGTTAAACACAAACAAGGAGAGGGGTCAAAGGGTAACAACTTATTGAATGCAACTATCTATATGCATGCAAGTATACGAAATACTATCTATGTCTATCTATACTATAGTATCCTGTTGAATTGGTGAAAAGAAACAATCAAATTTCCAAGTAAGTAAAAGGACATATAAGGCTAAAAGTAAAGTGGTGTGCGAAATCGTGATCGTTCCTTCCTTGGTAACGGCGCTAAAAACTCAATACGCACGTTCATGTTCTTAATTCTGTTTCACAACTTCGTACAACTAACTAGCAAGTGCACTGGGTCGTCCAAGTAATAAACCTTACATGAGTAAGGGTCGATCCCACGGAGATTGTCGGCTTGAAGCAAGCTATGGTCACCTTGTAAATCTCAGTCAGGCGGATTAAACTGATTTTATGAATTGATAAGTAAAAGATAAATAAAATATAAAATAGGATAGTGGTACTTATGTAATTCATTGGTGAGAATTTCAGATAAGCGTACAGAGATGCTTTCGTCCCTCTGAACCTCTGCTTTCCTGCTGTCTTCATCCAATCCTTCCTACTCCTTTCCATGGCAAGCTTTATGTTGGGCATCACCGTTGTCAATGGCTACTTCCCGTCCTCTCAATGAAAATGGTCCAAGATGCTCTGTCACGGCACGGCTATTCATCTGTCGGTTCTCGATCATACTGGAATAGGATCCATTGATCCTTTTGCGTCTGTCACTACGCCCAGCACTCGCGAGTTTTAAGCTCGTCACAGCCATCCCTTCCCAGATCCTACTCGGAATACCACAGACAAGGTTTAGACTTTCCGGATCTCAGGAATGGCCATCCATGGGTTCTAACTTATACCACGAAGATACTAATAACTCGGACTCGGTCCCCTGTATTAGATATCCAAGAGATATCCATTCAATCTAAGGTAGAACGGAAGTAGTTGTCAGGCACGCGTTCATAAGTTGAGAATGATGATGACTGTCATGATCATCACATCCATCATATTGAAGTGCGAATGAATATCTTAGAAGCGGAATAAGTTGAATTGAATAGAAAAATAGTAGTACTTTGCATTAATCTTTGAGGAACAGCAGAGCTCCACACCTTAATCTATGGTGTGTAGAAACTCTACCGTTGAAAATACATAAGTGATAGTGGTTCAAGCATGGCCGAATGGCCAGGCCTCACAAACGTCTAAAGATGAAACTAAAGATGTAACTAAGGATGTAAACATAATAGTAAAAAGTCCTATTTATACTAAACTAGTTACTAGGGTTTGCAGAATTGAGTAAATAATGCAGAAATCCACTTCTGGGGCCCACTTGGTGTGTGCTTGGGCTGAGCATTGAGCTTTACACGTGTAAAGGCTTCTCTTGGAGTTGAACGCTGGTTTGTAGCCTATTTCTGGCGTTGAACTCCACTTTGCAACATGTTTCTGGCGTTTGACTCCAGAATGCAGCATGAAACTGGCGTTGAATGCCAGTTTACGTCGTCTATTCTTATTCAAAGTATGGACTATTATATATTGCTGGAAATCCCTAGATGTCTACTTTCCAAAGCAATTAAGATCGCACCATTTGGAGTTCTGTAGCTCGATAAATTCCACTTTGAGTGCAGAGAGGTCAGAATCCAACAGCATCAGCAGTCCTTTTTCAGCCTGAATCAGATTTTTGCTCAAGTCCCTCAATTTCAGCCAGAAATTACCTGAAATCACAGAAAAACACACAAACTTATAGTAAAATCTAGAAATGTGATTTTTAATTAAAAACTAATAAAAATATAATGAAAATTAATTAAATCATACTAAAAACATACTAAAAATAATGCCAAAAAGCGTATAAATTATCCGCTCATCACAACACCAAACTTAAATTGTTGCTTGTCCCCAAGCAACTGAAAATCAAATAGGATAAAAAGAAGAGAATATACTATAAATTCCAAAATATCAATGAAACTTAGCTCCAATCAGATGAGCGGGACTTGTAGCTTTTTGCCTCTTGAATAGTTTTGGCATCTCACTTTATCTATTGAGGTTCAGAATGATTGGCATCTATAGGAACATAGAATACATATAGTGTTATTGATTCTCCTAGTTCAGTATGTTGATTCTTGAACACAGCTACTTTATGAGTCTTGGTCGTGGCCCTAAGCACTTTGTTTTCCAATATTACCACCGGATACATAAATGCTACAGACACATAACTGGGTGAACCTTTTTAGATTGTGACTCAGCTTTGCTAAAGTCCCCAATTAGAGGTGTCCAGGTTTCTTAAGCACACTCTGTTTTTGCTTTGGACCTCAACTTTAACCGCTCAGTCTCAAGTTTTCACTTGACACCTTCACGCCACAAGCACATGGTTAGGGACAGCTTGGTTTAGCCTCTTAGGCTAGGATTTTATTCCTTTAGGCCCTCCTATCCACTGATGCTCAAAGCCTTGGATCCTTTTTATTACCCTTGCCTTTT
The DNA here is from genome assembly GCF_059453495.1 of Arachis ipaensis. Lineage (NCBI taxonomy): Eukaryota > Viridiplantae > Streptophyta > Magnoliopsida > Fabales > Fabaceae > Arachis > Arachis ipaensis. The sequence goes on from NC_142442.1 coordinate 40,876,443, forward strand.
GGTTTTAAGGGCTATTGGCTTTTTGCTCTTGCCTTTTGGTTTAAAGAGCTTTTGGCTTTTTCTGCTTGCTTTTTCTTTTTCTCCCCCTTTTTTTTCGCTATATTTTTTTCTTTTTTTTTCTGCAAACTTTTGTATTCACTGCTTTTTCTTGCTTCAAGAATCATTTTTATGATTTTTCAGATTATCAAATAACATTTCTCCTTTTTCCTTATTCTTCAAGAGCCAACATATTTAACATTCATTAAACATCAACTTCAAAAGACATATGCACTGTTCAAGCATTCATTCAGAAAACAAAAAGTATTGTCACCACATCAAAATAATTAAACTAGTTTCAAGGATGAATTCGAAACCATGTACTTCTTGTTCTTTTGTTTTTAAAACATTTTTCATTTAAGAGAGGTGATGGATTTATAGGACATTCATAACTTTAAGGCATAGACACTTAGACACTAATGATCATATAGTGAAGACACAAACATAAATAAAACATAAAGCTCAAAAATCGAAAAACAGGAAAATAAATAAACAAGGAGATTAAGGAATGAGTCCACCTTAGTGAGAGTGGCGTCTTCCTCTTCTTGAAGAACAAATGGTGCTCTTGAACTCCTCTATGTCTCTTCCTTGTCTTTCTTGCTCCTCCCTCATAGCTCTTTGATCTTCTCTAATTTCATGGAGGATGATGGAGTGCTCTTGGTGCTCCACCCTTAGTTGTCCCATGTTAGAACTTAATTCTCCTAGGGAAGTGTTGATTTGTTCCCAATAGTTTTGTGGAGGAAAGTGCATCCCTTGAGGCATCTCAGGGATTTCATGGTGAGGAATCTCCTCATGCTCATGTTGAGGTCCATGATCTCTTATTTGCTCCATCCTTTTCTTAGTGATTGGCTTGTCCTCTTCAATGAGAATGTCTCTGGCCTTAGGTGCCCTAGATGGTTATGGAAAAACAAAAAGCAATGCTTTTACCACACCAAACTTAGAAGGTTTGCTCGTCCCCGAGCAAAAAAAGAAAGAAGTGCGTAGAAGAAGAAGAAATGTGTAGGTGGGTTGTATGATGGTTTTGGAGGAGTAATGGAGGTGATTGGTGGAGATTATTTTGGGGAAGAGAGTTATAGAAAGGTGTGAAGAAGAGAGAAGAAGTAGGTGGGGATCCTGTGGGGTCCACAAATCCTGAGGTGTTTGAGGATTTCTCATCCCTGCACCTTTTAGACGTGTAAAATGCCCCATATATGCAATCCTGGCATTTAACGCCAGACTGCAGCATGTTTCTGGCGTTAAACGCCACTTCCTTGCTTGTTTTGGGCATTCAACGCCAGTCTATAGCATGTTTCTGGTGTTAAACGCCAGTATGGTGCATGTTTCTGGCGTTAAACGCCAGTCTGATGCTTATTTCTGGCGTTTAACGCCAGCTTTTCTCTGGGTGCAATCCTGGCGTTTAAACGCCAGACTGCTGCTTGTTTCTGGCGTTTAACGCCAGTTTCATGCTCTGTTCTGGCGTTAAATGCCAGCCAGATGCTCCATACTGGCGTTTAAACGCCAGTAAGCCCTTCCTCCAGGGTGTGCTATTTTCAATGCTGTTTTTCATTCTGTTTTTGATTTTTCAGTAGTTTTTGTGACTCCACATGATCATCAACCTAATAAAACATGAAATAATAAAGAGAAAATAAAATAAAAATGATTAAATAACATTGGGTTGCCTCCCAATAAGCGCTTCTTTAATGTCAATAGCTTGACAGTGAGCTCCCATGGAGCCTCACAGATAATCAGAGCAAGGTTGGAACCTCCCAACACCAAACTTAGAGTTTGGTTGTGGGGGTTCAACACCAAACTTAGAGTTTGGTTGTGGCCTCCCAACACCAAACTTAGATTTTGACTGTGGGGGCTTTGGTTGACTCTGCAGTGAGAGAAGCTTTTCATGCTTCCTCTCCATGGTTACAGAAGGAGACCCTTGAGTTTTAAACACAAGGTAGTCCTCATTCAGTTGAAGGACCAACTCTCCTCTGTCCACATCAATCACAGCTCTTGCTGTGGCTAGGAAGGGTCTTCCAAGGATGATGGATTCATCCTCATCCTTCCCAGTGTCCAGGATTATGAAATCAGCAGGGATGTAAAGGCCTTCAACCTTTACTAACACGTCCTCTACTAGTCCATAAGCCTGTTTTCTTGAGTTGTCTGCCATCTCTAATGAGATTCTGGCAGCTTGCACCTCAAAGATTCCCAGTTTCTCCATTACAGAGAGTGGCATGAAGTTTATCCTTGACCCAAGGTTACATAGAGCCTTCTCAAAGGTCATGGAACCTATGGTACAAGGTATTAAGAACTTTCCAGGATCCTGTTTCTTCTGAGGCAATCTCAGTTAATCCAGATCACTCAGTTCATTGGTGAGAAAGGGAGGTTCATCTTTCCAAGTCTCATTACCAAATAATTTGGCACTCAGCTTCATGATTGCACCAAGGTACTTGACAACTTGCTCTTCAGTAACATCCTCATTCTCTTCAGAAGAAGAATATTCATCAGAGCTCATGAATGGCATAAGGAGGTTTAATGAAATCTCTATGGTCTCCAGATGAGTCTCAGAGTCCTGTGGTTCCTCAGAGGGAAGCTCCTTATTGATCTCTGGACGTTCCAGGAGGTCTTCCTCACTGGAATTCACGTCCTCTCCCTCCCTTACAGGTTCGGCCATGGTAATCAATTCAATGGCCTTGCACTCTCCTTTTGGATTCTCTTCTGTATTACTTGGGAGAGTACTAGGAGGAGTTTCAGTGACTCTTTTACTCAACTGGCCCACTTGTGCCTCCAAATTCCTAATGGAGGACCTTGTTTCATTCATGAAACTTACAGTGGCCTTAGATAGATCAGAGACTATGTTTGCTAAGCTAGATGGATTCTACTCAGAACTCTCTGTCTTTTGCTGAGTGGATGATGGAAAAGGTTTGCTATTGCTAAACCTATTTCTTCCACCATTATTAAAGCCTTGTTGAGGCTTTTGTTGATCCTTCCATGAGAAATTTGGATGATTTCTCCATGAGGGATTATAGGTGTTTCCATAGGATTCACCCATGTAATTCACCTCTGCTATTGCAGGGTTCTCAGGATCATAAGCTTCTTCTTCAGAAGATGCCTCTTTAGTAGTGTTGGATGATTCCTTCAATCCATTCAGACTCTGAGAGATCATATTGGCTTGCTGAGTCAATATTTTATTCTGAGCCAATATGGCATTCAGAGTATCAATTTCAAGAACTCCCTTCCTCTGAGGCGTCCTATTACTTACAGGATTCCTCTCAGAAGTGTACATGAACTGGTTATTAGCAACCATGTCAATGAGTTCTTGAGCTTCTGCAGGCGTTTTCTTTAGATGAATGGATCCACCTACAGAATGGTCTAATGACATCTTTGATAATTCAGACAGACCATCATAGAATATATCCAGGATGGTCCATTCTGAAAGCATGTCAGAAGGACACTTCTTGGTCAGTTCCTTGTATCTCTCCCAAGCTTCATAGAGGGATTCACCTTCCTTCTGTCTGAAGGTTTGAACATCCACTCTAAGCTTGCTAAGCTTTTGAGGAGGAAAGAACTTGGCTAAGAAAGCTATGACCAGCTTATCCCTAGAGTTCAGGCTGTCTTTAGGTTGAGAGTCCAACCATATTCTAGCTCTGTCTCTTACAGCAAATGGGAAAAGCATAAGCCTGTAGACCTCGGGATCAACCCCATTGGTCTTAACAGTATCACAGATCTGCAAGAATTCAGTTAAGAACTGAAAAGGATCTTCTTATGGAAGTCCATGAAACTTGCAGTTCTGTTGCATTAGAGAAACTAATTGAGGTTTCAGCTCAAAATTGTTTGCTCCAATGGCAGGGATTGAGATGCTTCTTCCATGTAAATTGGAATTTGGAGCAGTAAAGTCACCAAGCATCTTCCTTGCATTGTTATTATTTTCGGCCATGTTGTCTTCTTTTTCAAAAATTTCTGTCAGATTTTCTTTAGAGAGTTGTGCTTTAGCTTCCCTTAGCTTCCTCTTCAGAGTCCTTTCAGGTTCAGGATCAGCTTCAACAAGAATGTTCTTATCCTTGTTCCTGCTCATATGAAAAAGAGGAAGAAAGCAGAAAAGAAAATATGGAATCCTCTATGTCACAGTATAGAGATTCCTTTATGTGAGTAGAAGAATAAAGGGAATAAGAGTGAAGAAAGTTGGATAATCCAAACACAAGGGTGAGGATAGGAGCAGAGATATGAGATGAAGAGAAGTGTTAGTAAGTAAATAAATAATTAGAAGGAGATGAGAGAGAGGGAAGAATGATTCAAAAATTAAAAAAATATTTTAAAATTAAATTTAGAATTTGAAAATTAAAATGGAAATTAAATTAAATTAAATTTTTAAAACAATTAATTAATTAAAAAGGAATTTTTGAAAAAGAGGAAGGTATTTTCGAAAATTAGAAGGAGAGAGTTAGTTAGGTAGTTTTAAAAAAAAAGATATGATTGAAATAAAAAGATATGATTGATTAAAAGAGATTTGAAATTTGTTTTTGAAAAAGATATGATTGAAATTGAAAAAGATATGATTGAAACAAAAAGATAAGATTGATTGAAAAAGATTTAGAGAGGAAATTTAAAAAAAAAAGATTTGATTTTGAAAATCAAAGTTGATTACTTGACTAACAAGAAACAAAAATATATAATTTTAAATTTAAAGATTGAACCTTTCTTAATAGGCAAGTAACAACTTTGAAAAATTTTGAATCAAAACATTAAATGCTAATAAAATTTTCAAAAATTAAGAAATAAAATAAGAAAAAGATTTTGAAAATTAATTTGAATATTTTCGAAAAAAATGAAAAAGATTTTGAAAAATTTTAAAAAGGGAATTCGAAAATATGAAAAGAAAATTGAAAAAGATTTGATTTTGAAAAAGATTTTGAAAAAGATAAGATTTTTAAATTGAAAATTTGATTTGACTCATAAAAACAACTAGATTTTAAAAATTTTTGAAAAAAGTCAATCCAAATTTTTGAAATTTATGAGTGAAATAAGGGAAAGATATTTTTTTTATTTTTGAATTTTTAATGATGTGAGAGAAAAACATAAAATTGACACAAAACATAAAAATTATGAATCAAACAACTAATGCATGCAAGAACACTATGAATGTTAAGATGAACACCAAGAATACTTTGAAGATCAAGATGAACATCAAGACTTATTTTTAAAAATTTTCAAGAAAAGAAAAACATGCAAGACACCAAACTTAAAGATTTTTATTCTTTAGACATTAATAATTCAAGAATGCATATGAAAAACAAGAAAAGACACAAAACAAGAAAATATGAAGATCAAACAAGAAGACTGGCCAAGAAAAACTTGAAGATCATGAAGAATGCAATGCATGAAATTTTCGAAAATAATTAAAAAGATGCAATTGACACCAAACTTAAAACTTGACTCTAGACCCAAACAAGAAACAGAAAAATATTTTTGATTTTATGATTTTATAAATTTTTTGGATTTTTTTTCGAAAATTAATTGGGAAAAACGAAAAAGAAGAAATTTTTTTTATTTTTTTTCGAAAATAAGAATAATAAGAACAAAAAGGTTAAAATTAAAATAAAATTACCTAATCTGAGCAACAAGATGAACCGTCAGTTGTCCAAACTCGAACAATCCCCGGCAAAGGCGCCAAAAACTTGGTGTGTGAAATCGTGATCGTTCCTTCCTTGGTAACGGCGCTAAAAACTCAATACGCATGTTCATGTTCTTAATTCTGTTTCACAACTTCGTACAACTAACTAGCAAGTGCACTGGGTCGTCCAAGTAATAAACCTTACGTGAGTAAGGGTCGATCCCACAGAGATTGTCGGCTTGAAGCAAGCTATGGTCACCATGTAAATTTCAGTCAGGCGGATTAAACTGATTTTATGAATTGATAAATAAAATATAAAATAGGATAGTGGTACTTATGTAATTCATTGGTGAGAATTTTAGATAAGCGTATAGAGATGCTTTCGTCCCTCTGAACCTCTGCTTTCCTGCTGTCTTCATCCAATCCTTCCTACTCCTTTCCATAGAAAGCTTTATGTTGGGCATCACCATTGTCAATGGCTACTTCCCGTCCTCTCAGTGAAAATGGTCCAAGATGCTCTGTCACGGTACAGCTATTCATCTGTCGGTTCTCGATCATATTGGAATAGGATCCATTGATCCTTTTGCGTCTGTCACTACGCCCAGCATTCGGGAGTTTGAAGCTCGTCACAGCCATCCCTTCCCAGATCCTACTCGGAATACCACAGACAAGGTTTAGACTTTCCGGATCTCAGGAATGGCCATCCATGGGTTCTAACTTATACCACGAAGACACTAATAACTCGGACTCGGTCCCCTGTATTAGATATCCAAGAGATATTCATTCAATCTAAGGTAGAACGGAAGTGGTTGTCAGGCACCCGTTCATAAGTTGAGAATGATGATGACTGTCACGATCATCACATCCATCATATTGAAGTGCGAATGAATATCTTAGAAGCAGAATAAGTTGAATTGAATAGAAAAACAGTAGTACTTTGCATTAATCTTTGAGGAACAGCAGAGCTCCACACCTTAATCTATGGTGCGTAGAAACTCTACCGTTGAAAATACATAAGTGATAGTGGTTCAGGCATGGCCGAATGGCCAGCCCTCATGATGCCAAGGCATCATAGGCTAGTTTCACTAGCATTTTTCTGTTAGTTTTAGTGGTTTTATACATTTTCTTGAGCTTAAAGTAACCAAAAATGGTTAAATGAAGAACAAAGCAATGAACCATCCAAACAATATGATTTTGATGCAAATTCCATGAGTTTTAGTTATATTACTTGAATGCTATGAATGGAAGATTTCTCATGAAATTTTGCAAGACTTTGATGTATTTGTTTGGATGATTTCAGGGAAGAAGAGGCTAAGCAAGGAAGCAGCAAAATCAATAAAGGAAGCTTGAATATCACATGTGGAGTTTAAGTTCCAGTTTAAGCCTAAACTGGAGCTTAAACGCCAGAATCATGAAGGCTAAGGAATGCTGGAATTGAAGTTTAACCTCCAGTTTAACCTTAAACTGAAGGTTAAACGCCAGAATGAAAAGTATCACCAAAGAAGCATTCCACGTTTAACCTCCAGTTTGACCTCAAACTGGAGGTTAAACGCCAGAATGATAATGCCTCTCAGGAAGGAGTTCCACGTTTAACCTCCAGTTTGACCTCAAACTGGAGGTTAAACGCCAGAATAGGAAAAGCACCAGGGAGCCATTTCCACGTTTAAGCTCCAGTTTGACCTCAAACTGGAGCTTAAACGTGTTCGACCAAGTTTTCTCCTCCAGGGTTGCTCTCTCCATTTCCACGTTTAAGCTCCAGTTTGACCTCAAACTGGAGCTTAAACGTGTTCGACCTCCAGGGCTACCTTTTCCATTTCCACGTTTAAGCTTCAGTTTAACCTTAAACTGAAGCTTAAACGTGTTATATGGAACAGCTTGACCATGCCTTCTTCAAACATAAATAACTTGAGCTACAAAACTCCAAATGAGGTGATTCAAAATGCATTGGAAAGAAGACATCTAGAGCTTTCCAAGCATATATGGCATGCATGGTGGATACTAAAAATTGAGGGAGAAAACAGCCCCGTAATGTGCATAGAAGAGCATAGTACCAACATGCAATCAGGCCAGCTGACCTCTTCACCTTCCATGGAGTATAACTCGAGTTGTAGAGATCCAATTGAGGTGCTTCCAGTTGCGTTAGAAAGCTGACATCCATAGCTTTCCAACGAGGTATAATAGTCTATATTTGGCATCAAATTGGCAAGGTTGACAAGAGAACAAAGTGACGACTCAAGAAAGGGGGTGCAACATTTGAGTGTAGTTTAATGGATCATTATCCTTTTTGGATCAATTATGTCACTCAGCCCTTCAAGCAAGCAAGGCCCATCAACAACACCAAATCAAGGCCACAAGAATCATCTAGAATAGTTTATTTTCATTTGATTGTAATTTCCTTTGAATTTCATTTTCATTTTGTAATTTAGGGAGCCTATTTAAAGGCCTTAGTTTCTGCATTTGATGAGGGGGGATTGAAGGGGAATCCAGCCCCTGAGGGGGAGAGAACTGGAATTCATTTTCTTTTAGTTTTGTAATTGAATTCAGAGCTATGACTCACTAAACCCCTTTCATTGGGTTAGGGAGCTCTATTGTAATTCAATGAATCAATAATAGTTTTATCTTCTTCTTCAATCTTTTCTCTTGAATTTTGATTAGAAAGCTTCTCGATCTAATTCCATTGGATAGTTGTCTTGGGAAAGAAACTACCCATAATTGGAATCCTTCGGAACCTTGGGAAAGGAATGGAGGATTCATGCTAGAGAAGCTTTCTCACAGTGAATTGGATTGGGGTTTGGATGGATATTGTGACATGTAATCCTACCAAATTGTGGTTCATGAAACTGTGTGGTATAATCAGTGATCGAGCATCATCTCTTCTTATGAACATTTAAACCAAGGGATTGGGAATTTGTTCATTTTTAGAGAGAATTGGTGAGCCAAGGGATTGGGATCCAATCATATAAGATTGCCAAGCAAAATTCAATGAATGCATTGGTTGAGGAAGAAATAAAAATGTTTTGATTCGGAGATATCAATATCTCCTAACACCCAATGAATTCCCCATTTCTGATCTACCACTTTCTCTTTACATTCTGCAATTAAATTCATGCAATCACCCCATCCCTTTTAATTTCAGCAATTTAGCTTCTCGCTCTTTAATTCATGCAATTTTACATTCCGCAATTCTCATCTAAATTTTGATTCCGCTCAACTAGAACATACTTCTAATCCGAATTGCTCATTCAACCAATCCTTGTGGGATTCGACCTCACTCTATTGTGAGTTTTTACTTGACGATAACCGGTGCACTTGCCGGAAGGAATTTTGCCGATCGTGCAATTTCCTAAATCGTAGCATAACAAGTTTATGCGCATGAAGTTTATGGCGCCGTTGCCGGGGATTGGTTTTCGATTGACAATTCTCCAATTGGAAGTTAACTAGATTGAGCAATTTTTCTTTTCTTTTGTTAATAGTTTTTGTTTCAGTTTATTACTGCTAATTTCTGCAAATTTTAATTTGTTTTCTTTGCTTATTCACTTGTTAGCATACTAACCACTAGCTGTTTGTGATATTGCCTCACTATGGAATTTCCACTATCTTTGGATGAGTATTGTTTGAGACTGAGCACATTGCAAAAAAGAAAGGAGTATCCATCATCTTTTGGTCAATCAAAATTCATGAGAAACTCTCCACCACCACAGAATGATTCATGTTATTATGCTCATGGTGGGTGGGAGTATCAGGAACAGGAAACGGGGTACTTCCCAGAGCCACAAAATGGTCCATGTTTTGGTGAATTTGATCACTACTTAAGTTGTGGCTGGGAAGATCAAAACCAAAGAGATTTCACTTATTCACACCCCATTCATCAAGAGCCATCACCTCTGAATTATCCAACCTCACCTCCTAGTTTTACATATCCAAATTCTTCATCACTTGAGCATTTCTCAGCACAAAATTCCTTCTCAAATTCATACAATTCATTTCACTATCCACAAGACTCATTCCACTACACACAAGAGTCATACCACTACCAACACTCCAACCAAAGACTCTATCAGCCCACACAAAACACATACTCCCAGCCACCATATCACAGCCAAGATAATCAACCTCATCAACCCAATCCGAACCAACAATTTCAAGATCAATTAAACAGGATAGAAGGAATGATTGCAACTATGGGCAGAGATGTGGCCGATTTGAAAGGCTTTAAGGAAGAAGTGATATCCAACTTACAAAATCAAGGTGCTGCCATTCAAAAGCTAGAAGCACAAATTGAATATCTATCAAAGCAAATCCCTACCCACAATTCTTCTAGTGATACCATGGCAAACCCAAGGGAGGAATCAGAAGAACAAGAAAGGGAGAAAGTCAATCAAGGGAGATCACACTCCAATGACACAGAGAGTTGCAAAGAGGAAGGGTTCATTGAACCACAAATTCAGGAAGCTTTTGATGAACAGGATACTCCAACTGTCCAACAACAACCAAGTTCTGAGATCAAGGATATGAAGGCAGTAGAAACAAGCACCAAAATGAGGATTGTGACCGAGACACAAAGGATCATATCCATGAAGAAGAGAAGGTCGAAGAACAATCCAACTCCTGAGCCAACAAGCAAGTTCACTCAAGCTAATCACAAGGGAAAGCTTGCTGGAAAGAAGCATTCACAACAAGGGGCACTAACTAGCTCCTTTATCCACTTGAAGTCATTCCTCTTAACAAACTGGAAGAAGAGGAAGAAAGTCAGGAACAGCATGTCAAGCTAATGACGTTAAAGAAGCGCTTGTTGGGAGGCAACCCAACCAAAGGTAGTTTTTCTTTTCTAGTTATTTCAATAAAAGAGTTAAGTAGATTTATCTGTATTGCAAGGAGCTAAGTTTGGTGTTGCACACCAAAACAATTCAAGGGTGAATGTGAGATTCTAAGTTTGGTGTTCCACCAAAAACTTCATTAAAAGCACATTTCTACCTCAGCATGACTAGTCACTAGCTCCAACCAATCAGGGAAACTACTTAACCAATAGTTTAATTTCTAGTTCATAGTTTCTTTTTCTAGTTCATAGTTATTTTCTTAATAAAAGCACATGAGGTTTTCTGCATATGATCCAAATTGCTGCATATGGCAAGGAACTAAGTTTGGTGTTCACACACCAATCTAAGTTCAGAGGCCCACAAACATACATGCATGCTAACCAATTCTCAAAGTGCTTGGGGAACAAGCAACTTCTAATAGCTTTGCAGGAAGACAATCAATCTCATGGAAGGAATATACATCATCATCAAAGAGAACACCAAGGCTAGGAAGGATGATGAACAACAAAGAAGATGCTAAAAGGTTGTATTGTCACTTAATTGCTTGTACTTTGAATTGCTGATATTGGAAGTTTGCATGCACCCCTGCTTTAAGTTTGAGTCATTGCAGTTTTTGTTTGTCTGTTTAATTTCCAAATAAGTGATAGTCTAAGTGTCTGGATAAACTTCATCTTCTTAAATGTATGCTTGCCATGCTTGTTCTGTTTCCATAAAATAAAAGAAATGTTTGAACAAAAGTAACTTGGCTAAATTAGTGACAAATCAAGTAGAATTAAGTGGTGGTATGCATGCTTGATTGTTTAGTCAGATCACTGGAATTAGAGTGTAGAATTATCATTTTTTTTTATGTAGAAATTGAAAATTGTCTATGGATCTTGATGAATAAATGTCTTTGGCCATGAAAAAGAAAGAAAAAGAAGAAGAAAAAGCCAAAGGGCAACCAAAAAGCAAAAAAATTGAGAAAATAAGCTAGGTACCAATGGTTTGAACTTCTGAGACAAATGCCTGTGGTGTTTATGTATTAAGGATATGCTTGGATGAATAGGTTCTGAGGAGTGTTTCAACACTTGGTAACTTGGGTTAACTAACCCGGGATTATCAACCAAAAGTCCATTATCAAGAGCAACCTAAATACAAAACATTTAGTCACACAAAGAGGTGCTGGGCACCAATGTCTCAAGAAGAAATGTGAACTAAAATGCCTAAAGTGGATATGTGTAGTGCACTGATAAGAAAAAGAAAATGCCAAAGGCTTGTGCAACACATGACACTAAGCAAACAAGGAGCAAAGGAGCTCTAAGAAAAAGAAAAGAAAACAAAGAAGAGAAAAGTGCCAAAGACATAAGAATAACAAGAGGCCATAGCAATGTTTGATGGATGCAATGAAAAAGTGATAATCCTACCTGATAAGTATGAAAAAGTGATGCTGCAACTTTCTGCATAAAACCCTTCTGATGAACTTCAAATGCTTGCTAATATAGCCAATGTAATTGCTTTCTGTTTCATACTTTCTTCTCAAATAACTCAGGACTTGCTTAGGGACAAGCAAGTATTAAGTTTGGTGTTGTGATGCCAAGGCATCATAGGCTAGTTTCACTAGCATTTTTCTGTTAGTTTTAGTGGTTTTATACATTTTCTTGAGCTTAAAGTAACCAAAAATGGTTAAATGAAGAACAAAGCAATGAACCATCCAAACAATATGATTTTGATGCAAATTCCATGAGTTTTAGTTATATTACTTGAATGCTATGAATGGAAGATTTCTCATGAAATTTTGCAAGACTTTGATGTATTTGTTTGGATGATTTCAGGGAAGAAGAGGCTAAGCAAGGAAGCAGCAAAATCAATAAAGGAAGCTTGAATATCACATGTGGAGTTTAAGTTCCAGTTTAAGCCTAAACTGGAGCTTAAACGCCAGAATCATGAAGGCTAAGGAATGCTGGAATTGAAGTTTAACCTCCAGTTTAACCTTAAACTGAAGGTTAAACGCCAGAATGAAAAGTATCACCAAAGAAGCATTCCACGTTTAACCTCCAGTTTGACCTCAAACTGGAGGTTAAACGCCAGAATGATAATGCCTCTCAGGAAGGAGTTCCACGTTTAACCTCCAGTTTGACCTCAAACTGGAGGTTAAACGCCAGAATAGGAAAAGCACCAGGGAGCCATTTCCACGTTTAAGCTCCAGTTTGACCTCAAACTGGAGCTTAAACGTGTTCGACCAAGTTTTCTCCTCCAGGGTTGCTCTCTCCATTTCCACGTTTAAGCTCCAGTTTGATCTCAAACTGGAGCTTAAACGTGTTCGACCTCCAGGGCTACCTTTTCTATTTCCACGTTTAAGCTTCAGTTTAACCTTAAACTGAAGCTTAAACGTGTTATATGGAACAGCTTGACCATGCCTTCTTCAAACATAAATAACTTGAGCTACAAAACTCCAAATGAGGTGATTCAAAATGCATTGGAAAGAAGACATCTAGAGCTTTCCAAGCATATATGGCATGCATGGTGGATACTAAAAATTGAGGGAGAAAACAGCCCCGTAATGTGCATAGAAGAGCATAGTACCAACATGCAATCAGGCCAGCTGACCTCTTCACCTTCCATGGAGTATAACTCGAGTTGTAGAGATCCAATTGAGGTGCTTCCAGTTGCGTTAGAAAGCTGACATCCATAGCTTTCCAACGAGGTATAATAGTCTATATTTGGCATCAAATTGGCAAGGTTGACAAGAGAACAAAGTGACGACTCAAGAAAGGGGGTGCAACATTTGAGTGTAGTTTAATGGATCATTATCCTTTTTGGATCAATTATGTCACTCAGCCCTTCAAGCAAGCAAGGCCCATCAACAACACCAAATCAAGGCCACAAGAATCATCTAGAATAGTTTATTTTCATTTGATTGTAATTTCCTTTGAATTTTATTTTCATTTTGTAATTTAGGGAGCCTATTTAAAGGCCTTAGTTTCTGCATTTGATGAGGGGGGATTGAAGGGGAATCCAGCCCCTGAGGGGGAGAGAACTGGAAATCATTTTCTTTTAGTTTTGTAATTGAATTCAGAGCTATGACTCACTAAACCCCTTTCATTGGGTTAGGGAGCTCTATTGTAATTCAATGAATCAATAATAGTTTTATCTTCTTCTTCAATCTTTTCTCTTGAATTTTGATTAGAAAGCTTCTCGATCTAATTCCATTGGGTAGTTGTCTTGGGAAAGAAACTACCCATAATTGGAATCCTTCGGAACCTTGGGAAAGGAATGGAGGATTCATGCTAGAGAAGCTTTCTCACAGTGAATTGGATTGGGGTTTGGATGGATATTGTGACATGTAATCCTACCAAATTGTGGTTCATGAAACTGTGTGGTATAATCAGTGATCGAGCATCATCTCTTCTTATGAACATTTAAACCAAGGGATTGGGAATTTGTTCATTTTTAGAGAGAATTGGTGAGCCAAGGGATTGGGATCCAATCATATAAGATTGCCAAGCAAAATTCAATGAATGCATTGGTTGAGGAAGAAATAAAAATGTTTTGATTCGGAGATATCAATATCTCCTAACACCCAATGAATTCCCCATTTCTGATCTACCACTTTCTCTTTACATTCTGCAATTAAATTCATGCAATCACCCCATCCCTTTTAATTTCAGCAATTTAGCTTCTCGCTCTTTAATTCATGCAATTTTACATTCCGCAATTCTCATCTAAATTTTGATTCCGCTCAACTAGAACATACTTCTAATCCGAATTGCTCATTCAACCAATCCTTGTGGGATTCGACCTCACTCTATTGTGAGTTTTTACTTGACGATAACCGGTGCACTTGCCGGAAGAAATTTTGCCGATCGTGCAATTTCCTAAATCGTAGCATAACAAGTTTATGCGCATCACCTCACAAACGTCTAAAGATGAAACTAAAGATGTAACTAAGGATGTAAACATAATAGTAAAAAGTCCTATTTATACTAAACTAGTTACTAGGGTTTGCAGAATTGAGTAAATGATGCAGAAATCCACTTCTGGAGCCAACTTGGTGTGTGCTTGGACTGAGCATTGAGCTTTACACATGTAGAGGTTTCTCTTGGAGTTGAACGCTAGTTTGTAGCCTGTTTCTGGCGTTGAACTCCACTTTGCAACCTGTTTCTGGCGTTTGACTCCATAATGCAGCATGAAACTGGTGTTGAACGCCAGTTTACGTCATCTATTCTTATTCAAATTATGGACTATTATATATTGCTGGAAATCCCTGGATGTCTACTTTCCAAAGCAATTGAGATCGCACCATTTGGAGTTCTGTAGCTCGAGAAATTCTACTTTGAGTGCAGAGAGGTCAGAATCCAACAGCATCAGCAGTCCTTTTTCAGCCTGAATCAGATTTTTGCTCAAGTCCCTCAATTTCAGCCAGAAATTACCTGAAATCACAGAAAAACACACAAACTCATAGTAAAGTCCAGAAATATGATTTTTAATTAAAAACTAATAAAAATATAATGAAAATTAATTAAATCATACTAAAAACATACTAAAAACAATGCCAAAAAGCGTATAAATTATCCGCTCATCATAAAGAAATATTTCAACATGATCAGAATCCAAAGAATTGATTCAATTTTCAAAATGAAGCAACTTGCAAGAAAATACACAATAAGAGATGTGGAGACTTAGAATTGAGCAATTGAACCCCTCACCGGATGTGTATACACTCTAATCGCTCAGGTGTTTACGGTCAATTCGCTCAATTCTTCTCTAATCATGCTTTCTAAAGTTTGTTCTTTATCTAACCAATCAATAAATATTCAATGCATAAATACGTTTATCATGAGGACTTTTCATATGGTTATAATGGGGTTAGGGTCAAGGTAAGGGTATATATGGCTAAGTGAGCTAGAATTTGAATCTTTAATCAACTTAAGCTCTCACCTAACACATAACAACCTATGTAATTCCAACACAATACCTAGCTACCCATAATCTCACTTTTTCACATACTCATGAATTCTTTTCAATCACAACACATATGCATTGTTATTATTACTCTTCTTTAGGGAATTTTGTCCCCCCTTTTTTTTTCAATTCTATTTTTTTTCATCAACAATAACATAGTATAAACCAAAGGAGAATGCATATGGTTTACCTAATTCATACATGAGTATGTACCCCAAATTTTCAAGATTTTCAAAAGAGACATAAACCACATTTTCATCAACCAAAGTTCCCAAATTTTCCCACACTTAAATGACACACACACTCACTATCCTAAACTAATCAAAGATTCAATTAGGAAGATTAATTGTTTTCTGCTTAAGGTTAGTGATGTGGCAATATAAAGAATAAAAGGGAATTAAAAAGGCTCAAAGTGGAAAACAAAGACAAATAAAATGGTAGGCTATTTGGGTTTAAGTGAGCTATAATGAAATGATGGCTCAATCACATAAATGCATATATATACACTAAATAATGGACATATAGAATTAAACACAGTAAAGATTGCAATCATAGAGAAGAAAACAACACACAAGAATCAAAATTATGGTCAAATGATGTAACCATACAATTAAGCTAAAAAACTCACAGGTCATGTGTTCTTAACTCTAAAACTATGTTCCACAAAAATCATTCAAAGCAGGTTCAAAAATAATTTTCTGAATCAATTCAATGAAACGCCCTAAAAGAGAATTCTTGAAAAATTTTGTTGTTTTTTACCAAAATTATTTTCTATATATGTATGTATGATGTGATGGATGCAATTTCAAAAATTCGTAGTTCTTTTCCTAATTTTCACTATCCAAAAATCATCATGAACAATTAGGACAAAATTGAACTAGGCACTATACTATTCACAACATCCAATCACAACTTCTATCTATAAACTATATACCATGCAAAAGCAAAAATGCAATAGCTAGAAATAAACTATGGACAAGCTAAGATATATGTACTAGAAGAAAATGCAATGCAATAGTAAAAAATACTCCAAATATCTACAAAAAACATAATAAAAGAAAACAAAAATAAAATGCAAAGTGTTCGGAAAAGAAAATTTACGCCCCTAAAAGTTGCGAATCCTCCCCCACACTTATCGTTGCACGGTCCTCTGATGAGCGGATAATTTATACGCTTTTTGACATTGTTTTTAGTATGTTTTTAATAGGATCTAGTTACTTTTAGGGATGTTTTTAATAGATTTTGTGTTAAATTCACATTTCTGGACTTTACTATGAGTTTGTGTGTTTTTCTGTGATTTCAGGTATTTTCTGGCTGAAATTGAGGGACTTGAGCAGAAATCAGATTCAGAGGTTGAAAAAGGACTGCTGATGCTGTTGGATTCTGACCTCCCTGCACTCGAAGTGGATTTTCTGGAGCTACAGAACTCGAAATGGCGCACTTCCAATTGCGTTGGAAAGTAGACATCCAGGGCTTTCCAGCAATATACAATAGTCTATACTTTGGCCAAGAATTGACGACGTAAACTGGCGTTCAACGCCAGCTTTCTACCCAAATCTGGCATCCAGCGCCAGAAAAGGATCCAAAACCAGAGTTGAACGCCCAAACTGGCACAAAAACTGGCGTTCAACTCCACAAATGGCCTTTGCACGTGCAACACTTAAGCTCAGCCCAAACACACACCAAGTGGGCCCTGGAAGTGGATTTATACATCAAATACTTACTCATGTAAACCCTAGTAGCTAGTTTATTATAAATAGGACCTCTTACTATTGTATTAGGCATCCTGGATTGTATTTTGATCCTGTGATCACGTTTTAGGGGGCTGGCCATCTCGGCCATGCCTGGACCTTCACTTATGTATTTTCATACGGTAGAGTTTCTACACTCCATAGATTAAGGTGTGGAGCTCTGCTGTTCCTCAAAGATTAATGCAAAGTACTACTGTTTTCTATTCAATTCTTCTTATTTCTCTTCTAAGATATTTATTCGCACCCAAGAACGTGATGAAGGTGATGATTATGTGTGACGCTCATCATCCTTCTCCCTTATGGACGCGTGCCTGACAAACACTCCCGTTCTACATGAAATAAGCTAGAATGAATATCTCTTAGATTTCCTAACCAGAATCTTCGTGGCGTAAGCTAGAATGATGGCGGCATTCAAGAGAATCCAGAAGGTCTAAACCTTGTCTGTGGTATTCCGAGTAGGATTCAATGATTGAATGACTGTGACGAGCTCCGAACTCGCGATTGCAGGGCGTTAGTGACAGACGCAAAAGGATAGTAAATCCTATTCCAGCATGATCGAGAACCGATAGATGAATAGCCGTGCCGTGACAGGGTGCGTGAGCATATTATTCATTGAGAGGATAAGATGAAGCCATTGACAAGGGTGATGCCTCCAGACGATTAGCCGTGCCGTGACAGGGCATTGGATCATTTTCCCGTGAGATGACCGAAAGTAGCCATTGACAGTGGTGATGTATCACATAAAGCCAGCCATGGAAAGGAATGAGACTGATTGGATGAAGATAGCAGGAAAGCAGAGGTTCAGAGGAACGAAAAGCATCTCCATTCGCTTATCTGAAATTCCTACCAATGATTTACATAAGTACCTCTATCCCTATTTTATTATTTAAATTCGAAAACTCCATTATCATTCTATATCTGCCTGACTGAGATTTACAAGGTGACCATAGCTTACTTCATACCAACAATCTCCGTGGGATTCGACCCTTACTCACGTAAGGTATTACTTGGACGACCCAGTGCACTTGCTGGTTAGTTGTATCGAAGTTGTGACAATTATGTATTGAGATCAGAGCACCAAGTTTTTGGAGCCTTTACCAGGGATTATTCGAACCTGGAGATCACAATTTCGTGCACCAAGTTTTTGGCGCCGTTGCCGGGGATTGTTCGAGTTTGGACAACTGACGGTTCATCTTGTTGCTCAGATTAGGTAATTTTCTTTTTGTTTTGTTTTCAAAAATTTTTCAAAAATCTTTCAAAATTTTCTCCTTTGTTTTCGAAAAAAAATATTTTTTTTTATTTAAAAATGTTTTCAAAAATAAATTATTCTATGGCTTCAGAATTTTTAAGAATAAATTCTAGTGTTTCATGAAGCATATTGAAGCCTGGCTGGCTATAAAGCCATGTCTCAATTCTTATACTCAAGAGAAGAGCTTCTTTATCTTTCTTAGCCAATTGGCTGTTGAATGTAAGGAATGTCAGGCGTGTCATGTCTGAGTTACATACTAAAGCTTGGCTGGCTATTAAGCCATGCCTGACCCTTTGATTGGAGCTTTAGAGCATAAGATTCCTGGAATTCATATTAAAAATTTTGGAATCCTTTTTTTTTCTTTTTCAAAAGAATTTTTCGAAAAATAAAAAAAAATTCAAAAAAAAATTTAGAAAATCATAAAAATCAAAAATATTTTTCTGTTTCTTGTTTGAGTCTTGAGTCATATCATAAGTTTGGTGTCACTTGCATATGCATCTTGCATTTTTCAAAAATTTCATGCATTCATTGTGTTCTTCATGATCTTCAAGTTGTTCTTGGTAAGTCTTCTTGTTTGATCTTGATGATTTTTTGTTTTGTTTCTTTTCATGTTTATCATATGCATTCTTGAATTCTTAGTGTCTAAGCATTAAAGAATTCTAAGTTTGGTGTCTTGCATGTTTTCTTTGCATTAAAAATTTTTCAAAAATATGTTCTTGATGTTCATCATGACATTCATAGTGTTATTGGTGTTCATCTTGACATTCATAGCATTCTTGCATGCATTCATTGTTTTGATCTAAAAATTTCATGCATTGCATCATTTTTCTTGTTTTTCTCTCTCATCATAAAAATTCAAAAATAAAAAAAAAATATCTTTCCCTTTTTTCTCTCATCAAATTCGAAAATTTGGATTGACTTTTTCAAAAATTTTTAAAATCAAGTTGTTTTCATGAGTCAATTCAAATTTTCAATTTGAAAATCTTATCTTTTTCAAAATCTTTTTCAAAAATCAAATCTTTTTCATTTTTCTTAGTTATTTTCGAAAATTTCAAAAATCTTTTTCAAAAATCTTTTTCTTATTTTTACATCAAATTTTCGAAAATAACATAAACAATTAATGTTTTGATTCAAAAATTTCAAGTTTGTTACTTGCTTGTTAAGAAAGATTCAAACTTTGAGTTCTAGAATCATATCTTGTGATTTCTTGTGAATCAAGTCATTAATTGTGATTTTAAAAATCAAATCTTTTTTCAAAACTAATTTCAATCATATCTTTTCAAAAATATCTTCTTATCTTATCTTTTTCAAAAAATTTGATTTTCAAAATATCTTTTCTAACTTCCTAACTTCTTATCTTTTCAAAATTTGTTTTAACTAACTAACTAACTTTTTGTTTGTTTCTTATCTTTTTCAAAACTACCTAACTAACTCTCTCTCTCTAATTTTCGAAAATATCTTCCATCTTTTTCAAAAATTTCTTTTTAATTAACTAATTATTTTTATTTTTATTTTTGATTTTAAAAATTTTCGAAAAATACTAACATTTTTCAAAAACCATTTTCGAAAATCACTAACTCTTTTTCAAAAATTGTTTTCGAAAATCCACTTCCCCCTCTCATCTTCTTCTATTTGTTTATTGATATACTAACATCTTTCCTTCAACTCACAAAAAAATCCAAACCCTCTCTCTCTCTAAGTTCAGATTTTCTTCTTCTTTTCTTCTACTAACACAAGGACCTCTATAATGTGGTAAAGAGGATCCCTATTATTATTATTTTTCTGTGCCCTCTTCTTTGTCATATGAGCAGGAGCAAGGACAAGAACATTCTTGTTGAAGCAGATCCAGAACCTGAAAGGACTCTGAAAAGGAAACTAAGAGAAGCTAAATTACAACAATCCAGAGATAACCTTTCAGAAATTTTCGAACAAAAAGAGGAGATGGCAGCCGAAAATAATAATAATGCAAGGAGAATGCTTGGTGACTTCACTGCACCTAATTCCAATTTACATGGAAGAAGCATCTCCATTCCTGCCATTGGAGCAAACAACTTTGAGCTGAAACCTCAATTAGTTTCTCTGATGCAGCAGAACTGCAAGTTTCATGGACTTCCATCTGAAGACCCTTTTCAGTTCTTAACTGAATTCTTGCAGATATGTGATACTGTAAAGACTAATGGAGTAGATCCTAAAGTCTATAGGCTCATGCTTTTCCCTTTTTCTGTAAGAGACAGAGCTAGACTCTGGTTGGATTCTCAACCTAAGGATAGCCTGAACTCATGGGATAAGCTGAGTAAAAGGATCACTGAAATCCCTCCTAGTACTCTCCCAAGCAATACAGAAGAGAATCCAAAAGGAGAGTGCAAGGCCATTGACATAAGCGCCATGGCCGAACCTGTGAGGAGAGGAGAGGACATGAATCCCAATGAGGAAGACCTCCTGGGACGTCCAGTGGTCAATAAGGAGCTTCCCTCTGAGGAACCAAAGGACTCTGGGGCCCATCTAGAGACCATAGAGATCCCATTGAACCTCCTTATGCCCTTCATGAGCTCTGATGAGTATTCCTCTTCTGAAGAGAATGAGGATGTTACTGAAGAGCAAACTGCCAAGTTTCTTGGTGCAATCATGAAGCTAAATGCCAAATTATTTGGCATTGATACTTGGGAAGTTGAACCTCCCTTGTTCATCAATGAACTAAGTGATCTGGATCAACTGACATTGCCTCAGAAGAGACAGGATCCTGGAAAGTTCATAATACCCTGTACCATAGGCACCATGATCTTTAAGGCTCTGTGTGACCTTGGTTCAGGAATAAATCTCATGCCCCTCTCTGTAATAGAGAAACTGGGAATCTATGGGGTGCAAGCTGCTAAAATCTCATTAGAGATGGCAGACAGCTCAAGAAAACAGGCTTATGGACAAGTAGAGGACGTGTTAGTAAAAGTTGAAGGCCTTTACATCCCTGCTGATTTCATAGTCCTGGATACTGGAAAGGAAGAGGATGAATCCATCATCCTAGGAAGACCTTTTCTGGCCACAGCAAGAGCTGTGATTGATGTTGACAGAGGTGAAATATTCCTTCAATGGAATGAGAACTCCCTTGTGTTTAAAACTCAAGGATCTCCCTCTGCAACCATGGAGAGGAAGCAGAAAAAGCTTCTCTCCAAGTAGAGTCAACCAGAGCCCCCACAGTCAAACTCTAAGTTTGGTGTTGGGAGGCCACAACCAAACTCTAAGTTTGGTGTTGAACTCCCATATCCAAACTCTAAGTTTGGTGTTGGAGAGTCTCGACAAAGCTCTGCACATCTGTGAGGCTCCATGAGAGCCCACTGTCAAGCTATTGACATTAAAGAAGCGCTTGTTGGGAGGCAACCCAATATTTATTTATCTAACTATATTTTTCTTAGTTATGTGTCTTTATAGGTTCATGATCATGAGGAGTCACAAAATAAATATAAAAATTGAAAACGGAATCAAAAACAGCAGAAGAAAAATCACACCCTGGAGGAGCATCTGTCTGGCGTTCAAACGCCAGAACAGAGCATAGTTCTGGCGCTGAACGCCTAGAATGGGAGCATCCTGGCGCTGAACACCCAGAACAAGCATGGTTCTAGCGTTCAACGCCAGAAATGGCAGCAAAGGGGCGTTGAACGCCCAAAATGGGCACCAACCTGGCGCTGAACGCCCAGAGTTGTGTGCAAGGGCATTTTACATGCCTAAATTGGTGCAGGGATGTAAATGCCTTGACACCTCAGGATCTGTAGACCCCACAGGATCATCTCAGGATCTGTGGACCCCACAGGATCCCCACCTACCTCATCATCTCTCTTTCCATTCATGATCATCCCTTCTTTTTTTCCATTTACCATTCACATCCATACACCCACTACCTTCAAAAATTCAACATCTCTCTCCCACCCAATCCCACCCATATGGCCGAATACACACTCCCATCCATCTCCTCCATATCTTCTTCTTATTCTTCTATCCTTTCTTCTTTTGCTCGAGGGCGAGCAACATTCTAAGTTTGGTGTGGTAAAAGCATAGTTTTTTTTTTTTGTTTTTTCCATAACCATTGATGGCACCTAAGGCCAGAGAAACCTCTAGAAAGAGGAAAGGGAAGACAAAAGCTTCCATCAAGGGTCTATAGCTCAGTGGTAGAACATTTGACTGCAAACCAAGAAATCCCTGAGATACCTCAGGGGATACATTTTCTTCCACACAATTATTGGAAGCAACTAAGGGTGGAACATCAAGAGCACTCCATCATCCTTCATGAAATCAGAAAAGATCTAAAAGCAATGAAGGAGGAGCAACAAAGACAAGGAAGAGACATAGAAGAGCTCAAGGACATCATTGGTTCCTCAAGAAGGAAACGCCACCATCACTAAGGTGGATTCATTCCTTGTTCTTATTTCTTCTGTTTTTCGTTTTCTATATTATGTGCTTATCTATGTTTGTGTCTTCATTACATGATCATTAGTAGTTAGTAACTTTGTCTTAAAGTTATGAATGTCCTATGACTCCATCACCTCTCTTAAATAAAAATGTTTTAATTCAAAAGAACAAGAAGTACATGAGTTTTGAATTTATCCTTGAACTTAGTTTAATTATATTGATGTGGTGACAATGCTTCTTGTTCTCTGAATGAATGCTTGAACAGTGCATATGTCTTTTGAAGTTGTTGTTTAAGAATGTTAAATATGTTGGCTCTTGAAAGAATGATGACTAGGAGACATGTTATTTGATAATCTGAAAAATTATAAAAATGATTCTTGAAGCAAGAAAAAGCAGCAAAGAACAAAGCTTGCAGAAAAAAAAAATAGGCGAAAAAAAATAGAAAGAAAAAGAGAAAGCAAGCAGAAAAAGCCAAAGCTCTTAAAACCAAGAGGCAAGAGCAAAAAGCCAATAACCCTTAAAACCAAAAGGCAAGGGCAATTAAAAAGGATCCCAAGGCTTTGAGCATCAGTGGATAGGAGGGCCTAAAGGAATAAAATCCTGGTCTAAGCGGCTAAACCAAGCTGTCCCTAACCATGTGCTTGTGGCGTGTAGGTGTCAAGTGAAAACTTGAGACTGAGCGGTTAAAGTCAAGGTCCAAAGCAAAAAAAAAAGAGTGTGCTTAAGAACCCTGGACACCTCTAATTGGGGACTTTAGCAAAGCTGAGTCACAATCTGAAAAGGTTCACCCAATTATGCGTCTGTGGCATTTATGTATCCGGTAGTAATACTGGAAAACAAAATGCTTAGGGCCACGGCCAAGACTCATAAAGAAGCTGTGTTCAAGAATCATCATACTGAACTAAGAGAGTCAATAACACTATTCGAAATCTGAAGTTCCTATAGATGCCAATCATTCTGAACCTCAATGGATAAAGTGAGATGCCAAAACTATTCAAGAGGCAAAAAGCTATAAGTCCCGCTCATATGATTGAAGCTCTGTTTCATTGATAGTTTGGAATTTATAGTATATTCTATTCTTTTTATCCTATTTTGATTTTCAGTTGCTTGGGGACAAGCAACAATTTAAGTTTGGTGTTGTGATGAGCGGATAATTTATACGCTTTTTGACATTGTTTTTAGTATGTTTTTAGTAGGATCTAGTTACTTTTAGGGATGTTTTTAATAGATTTTGTGTTAAATTCACATTTCTGGACTTTACTATGAGTTTGTGTGTTTTTCTATGATTTCAGGTATTTTCTGGCTGAAATTGAGGGACTTGAGTAGAAATCAGATTCAGAGGTTGAAAAAGGACTGCTGATGCTGTTGGATTCTGACCTCCCTGCACTCAAAGTGGATTTTATGGAGCTACAGAACTCGAAATGGCGCGCTTCCAATTGCGTTGGAAAGTAGCCATCCAGGGCTTTCCAGCAATATATAATAGTCCATACTTTGGCCAAGAATTGACGACGTAAACTGGCGTTTAACGCCAGATTTCTACCCAAATCTGGCATCCAGCGCCAGAAAAGGATCCAAAACCAGAGTTGAACGCCCAAACTGGCACAAAAACTGGCGTTCAACTCCACAAATGGCCTCTGCACGTGCAACACTTAAGCTCAGCCCAAACACACACCAAGTGGGTCCCGGAAGTGGATTTATACATCAAATACTTACTCATGTAAACCCTAGTAGCTAGTTTATTATAAATAGGACCTCTTACTATTGTATTAGGCATCTTGGATTGTATTTTGATCCTGTGATCACGTTTTAGGGGGCTGGCCATCTCGGCCATGCCTGGACCTTCACTTATATATTTTCATACGGTAGAGTTTCTACACTCCATAGATTAAGGTGTGGAGCTCTGCTGTTCCTCAAAGATTAATGCAAAGTACTACTGTTTTCTATTCAATTCTTCTTATTTCTCTTCTAAGATATTCATTCGCACCCAAGAACGTGATGAAGGTGATGATTATGTGTGACGCTCATCATCCTTCTCCCTTATGGACGCGTGCCTGACAAACACTCCCGTTCTACATGAAATAAGCTAGAATGAATATCTCTTAGATTTCCTAACCAGAATCTTCGTGGCGTAAGCTAGAATGATGGCGGCATTCAAGAGAATCCGGAAGGTCTAAACCTTGTCTGTGGTATTCCGAGTAGGATTCAATGATTGAATGACTGTGACGAGCTCCGAACTCGCGATTGCAGGGCGTTAGTGACAGACGCAAAAGGATAGTAAATCCTATTCCAGCATGATCGAGAACCGACAGATGAATAGCCGTGCCGTGACAGGGTGCGTGAGCATATTATTCACTGAGAGGATAAGATGAAGCCATTGACAAGGGTGATGCCTCCAGACGATTAGCCGTGCCGTGACAGGGCATTGGATCATTTTCCCGTGAGATGACCGAAAGTAGCCATTGACAGTGGTGATGTATCACATAAAGCCAGCCATGGAAAGGAATGAGACTGATTGGATGAAGATAGCAGGAAAGCAGAGGTTCAGAGGAACGAAAAGCATCTCCATTCGCTTATCTGAAATTCCTACCAATGATTTACATAAGTACCTCTATCCCTATTTTATTATTTAAATTCGAAAACTCCATTATCATTCTATATCTGCCTGACTGAGATTTACAAGGTGACCATAGCTTGCTTCATACCAACAATCTCCGTGGGATTCGACCCTTACTCACGTAAGGTATTACTTGGACGACCCAGTGCACTTGCTGGTTAGTTGTATCGAAGTTGTGACAATTATGTATTGAGATCAGAGCACCAAGTTTTTGGAGCCTTTACCAGGGATTATTCGAACCTGGAGATCACAATTTCGTGCACCATCCTCCGTGAATGAACACAATCCGGGGAGATAGAAGCTCTAAATTCCTCCACTTTCAGCTGGCGGATGCGGGGGCTCAGCCTGCAGTTTAAAACAAGTAAACATGAATTGAGGAAGAGTTCATAGTAGTGTGGCATGATAAAATACAATGTGTGTATTCTAAATGTGCGCACAGTTAGAACACACATATTGGCCGGTTAAAACGGCAACCACACAATCAACAATTAAGAATGAGTTCCTCAATTAAACATCCTAAGATGCAATGGATATACAAAGATCAAAGCGCAAGCAAACTTAGGCTATACAACTAAGGTGAATTGAATTCTAAGAATATTGGATATTGACATTGTGCATGTGATTGCGCAAAGTTAATATAAAAATAGCACAACAAACAATAACCAATTCAATTATGAAAAGAATACTACTTATTCATCCTTAAGAATAATGAAATAATCACATGAAAAAGGTGCTTGTTACAAAAAGTGACAAGCTTGATAAGAATCAAGTCAAATCAACTCAAACAAATGCAAAACATTAACAAGAAACAAGTACCTTGTTATGTGATTATATTGATTTAAAAACCATGATAAACAAGCAATTTAATTCAATTCACTAAATTTAATATGCACTTGTTAAAACTTTCACCAAATAAGAACTTAATTGTCAGTTTCCATGTCAATTTGGTACTAGCAACTCAAAGCAATAGGCAAGTACCTTATTGAAATTTTACTCCAAAATAACATCATAATCATTCAAAAAGTGCACAATTCTTTATTAGAATGCCAAGCAAAGATATAGTCTAACACATATGGTAGCTACAACACATGCATTAAACTAAAAGTTCATCCGGGCATTATATCAAACACATGATATGTAGTGCACAAATTCACAATTTCAAGCCAAAATTCAAGCATCAACAACACAAAAAAATCAGAAATTGAACACTTGAAATTCAACAACAAACAACTAAGGAAAACCTAATCTAGACTACCAAAATTAAATAAAAAAAACAGAAATTAAGTAAGAAAATAAACAAAACAAAGAAGATTGAAACCTGAAAATTGAAGGGTTGAAAAATAGAGGAGAAGAAAATGTAACAGTGGCACTAGAGGTGGCCATTGCAGAGCTCATGGCGGCTGAGCTTCACCAAAGAAGACGTCGGTGGCCTGAGGAAGAAGAACATGGCAGGCTCACTGGGAAGAGAAGAAAGAGAGAAGAAAGAAGAAGGAAGAAAAGAGGCAGGGAGCCACGGCAGCTGCGGCGCCAGCGGCAAGGTCGCCGGAAGGAAGGGTGGGTTGGGGGTGGTGGTTTGGGTCGGTGCAAAGGGATGAAGAAGGAAGAAAGGGTTGAGGGTGGTTGGGTAAGGCGCGACAGGGTTCCTTTCAAATTGGTGCCCAATTCGACGCCTGTGCATATGCACAAAGGACTGTGCGTACGCACAAAAGCGGAAAACGCAGGGGTGCGCACAAAGGTGTGCAAGCACTCCCGACAGGAAGGGTGATAACGAGTGTGCGTACGCACACGTTGGTGTGCGCGTACAGAAAGCAAAAGCTTTTTTTTTAAGCCAGAGGGGCATGTGTGCGTATGCACACACGGGTGTGCGTACACATTGAGGGAAAAAGGGATAGGTTGTGGGTGCACAAGCAGGTGTGAACGCTCCCAGCAGAGGGGATATTAACATGTGTGCATACGCACAGCTGGGTGCGTACGCACAGATAACAAAAACTGTGGCAAGTGTGCGTACGAACAGGTGTGTGCGTACGCACAATGCTTTGTTTTTGCAAAAAAATTTAGAACTCCAAGGCACCAAACATGACATCCAAAATAGTTTTTCAAACCCCAAAACATATTATTCCTCAAAAACACTTGATCAAAACTAAAATGCAACTAAACTAAGCTTAGAATCCAATTAAACTAAGCTAATTAAGAAAAACAAAATTCAATAAATAAAATCTAAAAGAAAAGAGGAGTTAGAAGGATGTTACCATAGTGGGGTGTCTCCCACCTAACACTTTGGTTTAAAGTCCTTAAGTTAGACTTTTTGAGTGAAGCTTGTGTCAAGGTGGCTTATGCTTCCACTCATCCTTGAGTTGCCACCCATGCTTGCTCTTCATTTGTCCTCCGGGATCCCATAGTCTAGTTTTCCAATCATCCTCTTGTTGATCTTTGCTCTTGCACTTGGATGAACGAACTCCCAAATCACCTTTGAAGCACCCAAATAAATCTTGGAATCCTCCTAATTGAACCTTGCACCACTTTCGAATTCTATCTCTTGATTTGGCTTCCTTGGTGAGCCTTGAACTCCTTTGGTACCCAACACCCATTTCTTCATTGTTGAACACTTCAAGAAGGATCATAAGTTAGTGATCCGTTTCCAAGATAGCAAATTGATGTGGGCCTATGAAGTTCATTGATGATATTGTTACCCACTCAATTAGCTCTTGGATTGGAGTCATTCTAATGGACTCTTACATGAATGCTCTCACATCTTGGGTGTCTACCTCTTCCTCACCACCCTTTTCTAGCTCTTCCTTACCAACCTCCTTTAAGTTTTCCCTACTATCATTCAATCCAAACTTAGGAGGTTGTGTGAAGTTTACTTCCATATCTTTCTCATACTCAAAAGGAAAAGGTTCATCAAGATCATTGAGGGGATTGACCAAGGTGGACAAAAAATCATTGATGATGGAATTCACTTCTTGATCAAGTTCCCTCAATTCTCCATTTACCTCTTCCGGTTCAATTGTTTTACCTTCCTCCTCTTGTGACTCAAGCCTTAACTTTACTTCTTCTATTTTAGGCTCCATATTCTCCTCTTCACTACACTCCTTAGTTGATCCTCCACATTCTTCAAGAGGAATGTCTTGATTACTTGAGCATAGTAGGGCTAAGCGGTTCACTGCTTCGGCTATAGTAGCCATGAATTCCCCTTGCTTCTTTCAGAATTCTTCTTACTCTTGGAGAAAATCTTGAAGATCTTGTTGTTATTGGAGCAAGGGTTGGTTCAATGGTTGGAAGAAAGGTTGTATAATTAGAAGGTGTGTTATGTGGGTGAGTGTGGTGTGTAAGGAGGTGATGGTTCATATGGTTGGTAGCAAGGTGTATAAATATTCGAATTCCATAGAGGTGGATGGTGTGGTGCTTGAAGGTTTGGTGGTTGAGGGTCATGTAAGGGGTACCGTTCATATTTTTGGATTTGGTATGCACATTGGGGAGGTTTTAGCTCATGGTAACATAGGGGAGGTGGTTGCCATGAGTGTTGCTCATACGCATACGGTTCCTCCCTCAATTGATTCTCCCATTCCATGATGCAATCCAAACTTAAATTCATCATACCCTACAATATAATCACACCCAAACTCCAAGCAACAAGGGTGATAACTCAAAGAGAAAGTAGAAAATAAAAGCAAAAGACATCAATAAACAAGAAAAACAAACACCTAAGTATTAACAAAAACAACCAAATAACCAAAAAGTAAGCTATTTACACTATTAAAATATTCACAACAACAAAAAATATGACACAAATTGCATAATCCCTAGCAACGGCGCCAAAAACTTGATAAAGAGGGTTTTTCAAGCATAGAACAGAAAATGTAAAAGAACTAAGGAATAAAAGAACTAACAAATTATCAAAAAAAGAAATTAATGCAATTTAAAAGAAAGTAAGGTCAAAACTAGTGAAAATGCGATAATTGCATAAAAGATCCTTGACTTGAGAATGAGAATTAAGGAATCCTATCATCGTCATAACCACAACTATGGCAACTATGATGAGTTAATCTAGCTTCGTCAACCCCTAACATCGAGGAGTAAGTCAAGCAAGCATAATTGACCCTTAATCCATAAGTCCTAGCCAACTTACTAAATAACTTAGTAAAAAGCTAGTGTCAATGGAAACAAGAATCAACTAACAACCCAAGAATTACCACTAAATGTCGGATATTATGACTCTAGTATTCTAGGAACTTATTTCCCAAGCCAAGGTGTGAAAATCTACTCAAGAGCTATAGTTGGCATTTTCACAAACACCTTGTGGGAATAAAAACAAAACATGGTAAATTGCAAAGAAGAAAAAAATTATAACCAAACTATTCACAATATCAACAAGAAAAAATCAATCAAGCATATATAAGTCATAAAATATGAAATTCACCAACAAAAGATTCAAGAAATCAAAACTGCATATAATAACAAAATAACTTGGACCATAAGAAAATGTAACAAGAGAAGTGTAATTAAAGAAAAGATTAAAGAGTACTTACAATAGAGATGAGCAAAATCCAAGATCAAAGATGAAATTATAAAATTCTACATTGAACCCTAAATGAAACCCTAAGAGAGAATTTGCTAAACTACACTACTCCTACTCCTAATTATGTTGTAATCTCTCTAATGGTGAGCTCCTTTTGATTTGGAATGAAGTCCCTTTGATATAGCACCCAATAATCTTCAGAAACACCAAAAATTATGCCAAGAGGCCCCCAAAATTACGAGCCACGTGCTTCATTCATGAAGTTACGCCCTGGTACTTGTGCGTACGCACAAATATGTGTGTACGCACACTTGCTGATTTTTTCACTTGTGCGTACGCATAGAAGGTTGTGCATACGCACACTTGACTGTGTGCTTCTCTTTTATTTTCTTCATGTGTTCTCCCTTCTTTCATGCTTTCTCCACTTTTTTGCCTAGCCATTCTTGCCTGTTGGACCTGAAATCACTCACAAAACACATCATAGCATCGAACGGAATAAAAGTGAAATTAAAATGATCAATTTAAGCACAAAAACGCATGTTTTCACATTTAAGTTCAAATTAGAGAGAAATCACAAAAGTATGCTATTCTGGTGATTAAGCGTGATTTTATATGATGAAATCCGTCCAATTCAAGCAAAAAATTACCATCAAATATGGACTCATCAACTTCCCTTTGATATTTCTTTTGACATTGAGCTCCCCTTTTCCTTTGATCTTTAAGCTCCCCCTGAATGTTAGCATTTTGTAATATGGTACCAACAAACTATACACAGAAAATATGCTAAACATTGAATGATTTTCAAGGCTTCTATCTAAGCTATCATTAACCAGCCTTAAAACATGCATAATTTGAGCTAGTATAATATCATAACTCAAAATAGTAAGTTTCCATAAGTTCAAATATGAGGTAGCCGAGGCAGCTAACAATTTCAATTCATTTTCCTTCATTTTCTTTTCTCCCCCTTCTGTTATCAAGGAGGAAAACCTGCAAGAGTTAGATCAAGAAGCATGGTAATATAGCAAAATGAGCAACAGAAATAGTTTAAAGCTATTACAGTTATCCAAAAAATAGTATTAAAATAGTGTTCAGAAAGCTGGAAAATATTAGAGTGTCAATAAGAACCAGAATTAACAACAATCTATTAAACTCGCAGCAGTAGTAGAAGATAAATACTAAGCATCAGAATCCTCATCCTCAGTGCCCAAAATTTCTTCCTCTTGCTCAGACAACACTTGATCCTCATCCAACGAGTTAAGGTATTTTAGAAGTACTTCAACTCTGTCTTGAGACTTTAGCAAGGATTTTTCATTTTGGAGGGTAAGTCTACGAGTTTGTTTGCTGGAGTGGACCATCTGTTTGTTCATATTAACAAACTCCTGAAGTACATCTTTAACTATCCCATTGATAAAGTATTTGTGAGATCTAGAGGTGCTAGCAACTGATGGGGGAGGGAAGCTTTTGTCTTCAGGTTCTTCCATAACCGGATCCTTAGTGGCCTTAAAGATTTTTTCTTTGATTGGCTTTACTGCACCACCACCCTTAAGTGATAAAATTTTTTTTTCGACGGCCTCATTGCTTAGATCAACAGAAAAATGCTCAAAGACATAAGTTAAAAATATTTCGTACGAGAGTGAGACATTTTTATCACTTGTGACACAGTCAATCATGTGGCGCATCATTAGATATGAAAATGAGATTGGAGCAAGATTGAGGATAGCATAAAGAACCAAGGTGCCACAGATGGTGATCCTTTGATATAATCCAATTTAAGGCAGGATAATATGGGTTACGATGCGGTGAAGCTGGGTTTGGACAGAACATAAAGCTTGGTGAGTGGGTGTCATTCCATCCATGAGAGAAAATTTTTCACATATGTTAGCCAGAGCGTCCTTATGTGATATGCCCGGATTATTGTCCTATTTACCATATACAAAGGCTTTAACCCCTATATCATCATAATCAAAAGCATCACTGAGAGATTCTTTGTTCAAAATGATTTGACAGCCCTTAACATATGAGAGAATGTCTCCATCATGATACAACATCTTTGCATAAAATTCCCTAACCAAGTTAGGATACACAGGCTTTCAGATTTTGAAGATGTTTTTTATTTTAATAGATGAAAATTATATTTGAAATCAATATCCTTGTTAGCCAGGGTATCCAAGTCAGCGACATAAGATGAACACAGAGGGTGTTTTGAGATGACCACTTTGTGAAACTCAAAGTTCATGCATGATGAAAAATGAAGAGGATCATAGTGAGAATGGGAATGTTTTACAAAGTGAGATTTGAAATTAAGAGAGTTAAGATTAGGAGGTTCTGTGAGTGTGGGACTGAGGCTTCGATAGAAGAGGGTTACGAGGAGGGTGATAAGAAACTGTGCCTCTATGAGTAGCCACTTTCTTTCTCATCATGAAGAAGAAAAAATGTGAAGAGGTGAGAGAATATGATGGTGTGGCGTAGTGAGAAGGAGAGAGGTTTTCTTGATTGAAAAACCGTCTTAAATGCAAAAGAAACTTCTTTGAAAATTTAAACTAATAAAACGGGATTCAAGGGATTTTAAATTGTGAAGAAATCGGTTTTGAAGTGACTAGTCATGATGATTTGAAATGTAACTGACAGATTTGACTTAAGTTTAAATAAAATCAAGAACTCTCCCCTTTTTAACCTTATGATCACAACTAATAAGAGGCCCATTTCATTAAATAAAACCTTTTTCACATAGGCCCAGCGGTGGTGTTAAGGAAACATACTAGGCCACCATGGATTTGTTTCTAGTTTAGAACCATAGACATGTTCAGTGCTTTGTTTAAGCCTCACGGAACACAGAGGAAGTCATCATCTGCCCAATTTTGTCTCCTTGCGACCTAAGAGACAAAAACAACTAGAAATCATTTTAATCATGATTAATTCAAAGACTTAACATCAACCATTCCTAGTGCAGTTCTCAGTTTACAAAACCTATCTTCACACAAAGGTTTAGTAAAGATGTCAGCCAATTGATCCTCTGATTGTACAAATTGAATATCGATAGTTTTCTTTTGCACATGTTCTCTTATTGAGTGAAATCTGACTTCAATGTGCTTAGTTCTTGAGTATAGAACAGGGTTTTTTAAAATATTTATGGCACTCAAGTTGTCACAAAATAAAGGGATGCTATGGATTTGTAATTTGTAATCGGCAAGCTAAGTTTTGAGCCAAATTAACTGAGAATAACAAGAGGAGGCTGAGATATATTCAGCCTCTACTATTGACAAAGCAACAGTAGCTTGCTTTTTGCTTGACTAAAAGTTCAAGGATTGTACAAGAAAGGAGCAAATCCCTAAAGTTCTTCTTCTATCCATGCGATTACCTGTAAAATCTGCATCACAATACCCAACTATACAGAATTCATCAATTTTCAGATACCACAAACCAAGATAAGACGTGCCTTTGATATATCTAATGATCCATTTTACAGTAGAAAAATGTGATTCTTTAGGGTGAGATTGAAATCTAGAACACACACCGTCACTATGAACAATGTTCGGTCTAGAGGAAGTTAGATACATGAGTGATCCGATCATTCTTCTATACCGAGTTTTATCAACATCTTTCCTATTATCATCCTTGTCAAATTTGGTATTTGGATGCATTGGAGTACTCATTGGTTTAGAGTTTTCTAAACCGAATTTTTTTACTAACTCATTTGCATATTTACCTTGGTGGACAAAAATTCTACTAGGAGTTTGTTTGATTTAGAGTCCAAAGAAGAATGTGAATTCTCCCATCATACTCATCAAACTCACTAGTCATTAGTTTTTCAAATTCTTCACACAAGGTTTCATTTGCCGAACCAAATACAATGCCATCCACATATACTTGGACAAGTATGAAATGATCATTAGATTCTTTAATGAAGAGTGTAGTATCCGTAGTACCCCTTTGAAAACCATTTTGAAACAAGAAAGAACTTAGCCTTTCATACCAAGCTCTTGGAGCTTGTCTCAAACCATAAAGTACTTTTGAAAGTTTATAAACATGGTTTGGAAACTCATTATATTCAAAGCCAGGGGGTGTGCTACGTATACTTCTCTATCAATAAAGCCATTTAAAAAGGCACACTTAACATCCATTTGAAAGAGTTTAAATCTTTTATGGGCTGCATAGGCAAGCAATAATCTTATTACTTCTATTCTAGCCACCGAAGCAAATGATTCATCAAAGTCAATGCCCTTTTCTTGATCATACCCTTGGACTACTAATCTAGTTTTATTTTGTACCATACTACCATCCTCACCTAATTTATTTCTAAAAATCTATTTAGTGCCAGTTACCTTCTTACCATTTAAGTAAGGAACTAGAGTCCAAACCTTATTCTTTTGGAATTAGACTAGCTCTTCTTCCATTGTTTTAACCCACGATGGATTTTCAAGTGCTTCTTTCACATTTTGTGGTTCTATTTGAGATAAGAGAGCAAAGTTGTTAACTTCAGCGCTTTTTCTACTTGAGGATCTAGTGATGACTCCTTGTGATGGATCTCTAACGATGAATTCATGTGGATAGTTCTTTAAGAACTTCCATTCTCTGAGCCTTTGTGAAGAAATTTTAGTTTGGTCTTGATTTTGTTCTGTCGTTTTCACATTTTCAGAATCTCCAGCTTCTGTAGCAAAACAAAATTGTCTCCTGACTTTTGATTAGCAGAGTTAGCGCTAACATTTTCCACAGTGGGAACCAATTTATCCTTTCCTTGATCCTTTTGTGAATTTGATTCATCTACAGTACCTGTATCATCTTTTACAACAGTACTTGGAATGGTGTTAGTATCACAAAATGAGATATGTATAGACTCTTCTATGGTTCAATGTTCTTTGAGATAAACTCTATATGCTTTACTAGTGGTTGAGTAACTAACAAAGATACCCTCATAAGATTTTGGAACAAAATTTTCAAGATTGTCTTTAGTGTTCAATACAAAGTATTTGCATCCAAAAATATGAAAATACTTAAGATTGGGAGGTATTCCTTTCCAAAGCTCATAAGGTGTTTTTTTTAAAACTTTTCTAATGATGGTTCTATTCAAAATATAACAAGTTGTGTTTACAGCCTCTGCCCAAAGGAAATTTGGAACTTCATTTTCACAAAGCATTGCCCTAGCCATTTCTTGGAGACTTTTATTTCTCCTTTCAACAATCCCATTTTGTTGGGGGTTCTAGGACATGAGAAATTATGAGAAATTCTAAATTCAACACAAAAAGTTTCAAAATCTTGATTTTCAAACTCTTTTCCATGATCACTTCTTATGCAAACAATTTTCAAATCCTTTTCATTTTGGATCTTTTTGCAAAGAGTTGAAAAAGCAATGAAAGCATCATTTTTATGAGCCAAGAAAAGAACCCATCCATATCTTGAATAGTCATCAACCACTACTAAATCATAATGTTTACCTCCTAAGCTTTGAGTCCTAGTAGGACTAAAAAGATCAATGTGTAGCATTTTTAATGGCCTTTTAGTTGAGATGTCATCCTTGGATTTAAAAGAAGATTTAGTTTGTTTACCCAATTAACAAGCATCACAAGTGATGTCTTTGTCGAATTTTATGTTAGGAAGACTTCTAACCAAATTTCTTTTACAAGTTTATAAACTTGAAACATGCTTGCATGTCCTAATTTCTTATGCCATAGCCATTTTTCGAATTCCATAGAAGTAAAACAAGTTATATTGTATTCATTTAGTTCTTCTAAAGTAAGTCTATACACATTGTTCCATCTTTTAGCTTCAAACAAAATTTTACCGGATTTTTCACACACAACCAAGCATACCAATTTCTTAAAGATAACCAAATATCCTAAGTCACAGAGTTGGCTAATGCTTAGTAGATTGTGTTTTGATCCATCAACTAGGAATACATCATTAATGAAAGAAGAGAAACTTTTATCTACTTTACCTATGGCCACAATTTTAACTTTACTATTATCACCGAAAGTCATAAATTCTCTATCGTATTTATCAAGCTTGATGAAGAAAGTAGACTTTCTAGTCATATGCCTAGAGCATCCACCTTCCAAGTACCACATGTCATCCTTTTTCTTGGATGCTAGGCAAAACTCATCAAGTTAGCTATGGTCGGTCATAAGGTAGGCATGAGAGCCGTTGTCTGAATCTTCATCTTCATCTGAATCATTCTCCAGATCTTCCCAAGAGGCCATAAGTCCTTTCTTATTGTCTTTTCAGGACTTGTCTTATTTCTTCAACTTTGGACAGTCGTACTTGTAGTGTCCTGTTTCCTTACAGTTGTGACAAATGACCTTGCTTAAATCCTTCTTTGGTACTTTTGTGCCACTTCCCTTGCTTCTCCCTCTTAGTTCATTCTTCTGAGTTTCCTAGCAAAAAAAAACAAACTCGTCATCTCAAAAACTATCACTGAATTCATCATCCAATGACTTAGCACATGATTTGAGAGCAACTCCTTTCTTTTTTTTTTTGTCATTTTTTAAGTGAGTGATTTCATAAGCAAGTAGTTTTTCTCTCAGCTCATCATAAGTCATTTGACTAATGGTACTATTTTCAGATATGACAGTCGCCTTAGTTTCCCACTCTTTAGTTAGATTTGTTAGGATTTTTCTCACTAGCACATGTTCAAAGTGTGTAATTCTCATAGCATCTAAGCCGTTGTGATGATGGAAAATCTTTCAAACATGTCATCAATGGATTCTCCTTCCTTCATAGAGAACATGTATTCTTTACATAGCATGTCGATCTTTATTTGCTTGACTTAAATAGTTCTTTCGTGTGTAACTTGGAGCTTATCCCAGATCTCCTTTGCTGTTTTGCATCTTAAAACTTTTCGGTATTTCTCGATGCTGATTGCACAATTTAGCATGTTGACAGCCTTAGCATTGAGTTCCACCTTCTTCTAGTCATCTTCATTCTATTTGACTTCGATTTTGGGAGAGACAACACCATTAGCGCCAATTTTAATGGGGATTTGGGGACCATTCTTGATTATTTTTCACAGGTTGTAATCTATTGACTGAACAAAGATTTTCATTATTTCTTTCCAATAATTGTAGTTTTTTCCATTGAAGAATGGAGGTCTGTTGTTAGATTGAC
This sequence comes from Arachis ipaensis, assembly GCF_059453495.1. NCBI lineage: Eukaryota > Viridiplantae > Streptophyta > Magnoliopsida > Fabales > Fabaceae > Arachis > Arachis ipaensis. The sequence goes on from NC_142442.1 coordinate 40,913,447, forward strand.
CTTCTGTCAGTGTATAAGCCACAATATTAAAACCAATGTTGTTTGCCATCCAGATATTTCCTCCAAGCTGCAAAGCTTGATCTCTTTGAGACTAAGCTCTGATACCAATTTTAGTGTATGTAATCGAACCGTCTGATTTAAATATAGTTTTAATTTTTTTATTTTGTGGAAGAGTGATGGTAATCAGTGGCTAAGAAAAGGGGGTTGAATCTTAGCCTTCTTTTAACTTGGCTTGTAACTTTGATTTCTGTTAAGAGAATACAGGAGATACTTCAATTTTTATCTCTTGACATGGTAAGAGCCAGATCAGAATTGCTTGAAAAAATGGTAATAACAAAACATTGCTAAGTAAAAAATCAAGAGATACTTTATTTTTGTCTCCTATGTAGCAGAACCAGTAACAGAAAAAAGAGTAGAGAGTGACACACAGATATATCCTAGTTCGGCTACTCAGTGCAATGTAGCCTACAGCCAGTATCCATCACAATAATGATAGAATTTTACTATCTTTTCAACAGATTACAAGCATTGATTCTCCCTAGAATCTACCTAATCCTATCTAGGACAAGTCTAGATTCTAACCCAACCTAAACTTGACTAGGACTTAGCCTAACTTTTAACTGCAAAGTGCTAACCCAACTTGCAAGGAAATCCGCTCAAGATCATGACACAAAATAGAAATACTAACAAAAGATTTTTGAGATAACTTAGGCTTTTTCTCCAAGCTTAGCTTTCTACCTTTTTCACTCATTGGCTTTTTCTTACAAACCTCACCATATTTGCCTTTTACCAATAAAACTCAGATAGAATAAACTGAGAAAAAGAAATACAACATGAAAACCATTAAAGAGAAGAACAAGAACAGCTTAGGTAGCTATGGGAACTGAAACCAGTGCTCTTTCTCTCTTGTTTCAATCCTTGGCCATTCACCCCCTATTATAGAAGAGTGAAGCTTCCACAGCTTGAGGCATATTTAACACTTGGTTTGTCTTCTTCTCCAATAATTAGAATTGGCAGCGACGTTCTCAGAGGTAGGAGAGAGCAGAAGTAGAGACATGCAACCTTACCTTTCTCTTTCATCCTTTTTTCTTCAAGCTTCTTAATTCTGGGCCAATGATTTTTGCTTTGGCCCCAAATTTGTTTCTTGGCCGTTGATGAACCTCTGAGCACCTTTGACTTCATAACCTTCATAGTTTCTTGAATCTTGCTTGGGATACAGAGATTTTCTTCATAGTTTTTTATTGAAGCATAAATGAAAAAATCACCTTTTTGTGACCTTCTGTTCCATTTAGATCTTCCCTTTATTGTAGCCCTTTTACTTTTCCTTCTTGCTTAAAAATGGAAGCTAGATTTTTGTTCTTCTTTTTGCCCTAGCTCCAGATCTTTCCTCTTTCTTCTTTCTCGATTTAGAGATTGATGTGACGAGAAAGAAAAAAGGAAGAGATAGAAGATAGAGTTTGTTTATTTGGTGGAAGTAAAAGAAGATTCAAATGAATTAAAGTTTAAGTTTAGGAGTGTGAGATTAGGTTATGGATCACCGAGTTAGGCTTGAAGTGGATATGGGCTCACTTTCCTTCTTTTCTTTATATGGTTCAGCATTTTATAATGAAACAAAGTTTGGTTACGTTTAATATGAAAATGGGCCAGAGCGTGTGTATGTGTATGTCGGCTTGTTTATGCTTAATGGGCCAATTTCATTCTTCTTGAGCCAGTTGGATCAAATCATTTTTCTGCACACTAAACAAAATACATCACACAACCAATTTGATCATTATCCTAATAATATTTAGTCATCACTTTTAATCATGGTTTAGTTTTCTAAACTCAATAAATAGGAAATCAGACCATCCGATTTGATTATTATATGTATTTTTTGAATGCGTCAATACAAATCGGACCAACCGATTTGTTATATATATATATATATATATATATATATATATATATATATATATATATATATATATATATATATATATACATATGTGTGTGTGTGTGTGTGTGTGTGTGTGTGTGTGTGTGTGTGTAACTCGTACCCGAGTTGGCAGATCTCTTCTTCTTCTTCTTCCCTCAACTCCTCCAGATCTATCGTTTCATATGTGCTTGAAAAAAGTTACAGTGAAGTTCATGTTTATATGAGTAAAAAAAAATAGACAATAGAGTCATATTAAAAGTATATTATTTTGGTCAGATTTTGTTACAAATATCTGAAAGAGTGAAATTTGTTTGTGAAAATCTATTAGATATTGTTATTCCATTTACAATCTCGCTTGAAAAACTAAAAGGTGTGATTTGTGAGAAGATAGATTCTAAAATGTCAAGGAGAATATCATGTATTTTATACGGGTACCCTATACCAGTATCTGGTGATGGATTCGTTCAAATTCAAACTAAATATGTAACAGATGAAGCGAGTATGCAAGAGATGTTTTCAATGTATATTGAAAGTCACTCTCAGATGTTGTTCATTGAGTTGTATATTAAGTTCAAACATTCTGAAGTCGACCGAAATATTGAACGAAAAGATCACAATAGTGACAGTGAGGGAGAGTTTGAAAGCAATTACAAAGTCATTGGTCCAAATGGAGACGAAGATCAAGGTGACGGCGCTATGGAGGCAAATGTGACAGACGTGGAAAATGCACCGGCAAACCAACATCTATTTGAGGAGCTATCTTTCATGCGAGTTTTGAATTTGGAGGTCATGCATACTTCGGAGTTTCCTGAATATATGATGTAGGTATGTAATTGCCTATATTTATACGAAGGATTAGAATTTTGTTATAATTTATATTGATTGATGGATTAAATAGTTATGTGACATGTGAAAATATAATTAATTAGCATTTATTTATGTCTTTATTTAGTTAAGTTTAAGATAATAATCTTTTTAGTTAGTTATTGATTTTGTTAAATATTAATTAGTATTTATTAATTAGTATTTATTTATGTATTTATGTTTTTATTTGGTTAAAATTGAGATAATTACTTGATGTGAATTTTATTTATATTAATATTGATGTAGTGAGTATTGATTTTTTTATATTAATATTAAAATAAATATTAATATTGTGAATATTGATTTTTGATATGAATATTTATTTATATTAGTATTAATTTCTTGATATGATTGATTTATAAGTTATAGATAAATTTTACTTTTAATTTCACTTATTAAATATTTGTTTATTAAATATTTATGGTATGGTTGTCGTCGTAGTAGAAATTCCTATTGTGGCATATGGTAAATTTGCTGTGAGAATGAAATTCAGTTTCAGGAAAGCTGTCATTATGGCGATGAAAGATTATACCATCTGCAGAGGTGTAGACTATCGGCTGTATGAGTCGAAACCATTGATATTTTATGCCAACTGTATACAGTATGGGTTAGGTTGTGATTGGCTTATCAGGGTTAGCATGATTCGCAGAAAGTACTGTTGGGTTATAAGGTGGTATAATAGTAGTCACACTTGTACCAGAGCCACTATTTCTCAGAATCATTCAAAGCTAGATTCGAACACAATTGCAGAAGCAATAAAGCCATTGGTAGAGACTGACCCCTCTATAAAGGTGAAATCAATTATTGTGGAAGTGCAGTTGAAGTTCAATTACACCATCAGCTATCACAAAGCATGGTTGGCTAAGCAAAAATCAGTAAAAAAAATATTCAGAGGTTGGGAAGCATCATATGAAACTTTGCCTATATGGTTTAAGGCCATGTGTCATAAGGAGCCATCAGTAGTCATCCATTTTGAAACTATGCCTGCATATCAAGGCGATGACTTGGTAACTGATATCCGGATATTACATCGAGTCTTCTGGAGTTATTACCCTTGCATTAAAGCATTCAGACATTGTAAACCAGTTGTCCAAGTGGATGGGACTCACTTGTATGAAAAGTATATAGGTTGTTTGGTGGTTGCAGTTTCACAGGATTGTAACAACAACATCGTCCCAATTTTATTTGCCATTATGGAGGGAGAGACTTATGATGCGTGACACTTTTCTCTTAATAACCTGCGACAACATGTGGTGACTCGGGATAGTGTGGGACTGATCTTTGACCGACATAAATCCATCAATGCGGTTGTTACCCATAGTAATGGAGCTTGGTCGCCTCCTAGAGCTGTCCACATGTTTTGCATCAGGCATATAGAGTCGAATTTTTGAGAAAGTTCAAGGCATCGTACCTGCAAAAGCTTATCATCAATATAGGTAACATTGGGTATGTCGAAGTTTGTTATTAAGAGAGCTACCTTTATATTGTTTTTCTCATTTATAGTGTTTCTCTTAGTGTTTTTTTTTATTGCGCAGGGTATTCGAGGATGGTTCGTGAATACGACATGCATTACCAACGTTTACGAGAACGGGGTGAGGCTTACACTAACTAGTTAAATCGAATCCCAGCGAATAGTATGCATTGGCATTCGATGGTGGTTACCGATGGGGTCACATGACCACCAACCTAGTGGAATGCATCAACTCAGTCTTGAAAGGTGCACGCAATTTTCCTGTCACTGCACTTGTTAAAGCAATATTCTAAATGCTTAATGAGTTGTTCACCTGAAAAAGAGCTGAGGCGGAGGCTCAAATTAATGCTGGACATATTTTTTCTGAGCTTGTGACCTCAAAATTGCATGCAAATCAACTTGCATCAGAAAATATCCAGTTAATTGTTTCGACAGGCAGAATGAGGTCTTTAAAGCGTATGAGATGCCAAGTGAATTAGAGTATGTTGTTGACCTCCATCGACAACGATGTGACCGTGGCGAGTCCCAGGTGGACCGTATTCTATATCGACATGTGTTTACATGTTGTGCGAATCAATGACTAGATTGACAAGTGTATGTTCATGATGTTTATAAAATGGACCAAGTTTAAAGGGTTTACCGAGCTAGGTTTAGGCCACTGGAAAATCCCACTACATGACACGTTTGTTGAATGAGATGGACACGCGAATGTTATGTGGTCCTAGGCAATGTAGGCAATATGGGGCCGAGAGCCATAGCCGTAGTAGATGCCATCAGTCGGGTGGTACAAGTGCCCGCAATAATGCTTAGTAGAGTTATACATTTTATCTGAGTTTTACATTTTATCAAAGTACTCCATGACATTTGTAACTTTCTATTTTATCAAATTACTCTTTTGTGACTTTATATGTTATCCAAACACTCTATGATATTTAAAACTTTATATTTTATCCAAGTACTCTATGACATGCATAGTAATAATACATAGAAAAGTTAAGTACACAACAACTACTTTCTCATCCTCCACTTTACATCTTTCACAAAACTCTTGCACTTCTTAGCGGCCCTTTTGAACGCGGGCGGGGTGAATCAATTAGCGCTACGATGTGGCGAATCAACTCTAAGATTATAGCCTTTTCCTGTCTCATCTGGAGTTCGTGCCTCACCTGTATACAACAACCAAATTACTTGAAAATAAAAGTAACATCGCATCTACCAACAGAACATCCAAATATGAATATAATACAATCAAACAACAAAAAAGTAAACTTGTACTAGGTCATGGATCATTACCCACATCCTCATCTTCATCCTCCTCGTCATCATCACCATCCAGTTGCTCTACTAGATAGTCATCAGTCTCTTGCTCAATTGCCTTAGTATTTTCTTTAATTTGACCCATTGAAACACGTCGTGGGTTTTGGCTGTTAAGAATCCCTCGACCGCCGTCACTCCTACTAGAGTCTCCAGATGCTCTACCTCCAGAAGTACCCGAGGAAGTGTGGCATGATGCCTCGCGTCCAAGGAATACCTACTCGGCATCATATCAGGCTGATAGCTAGATTGTGATTGGCCTGGATCTGCAGCCATGAACCCAAGTAAATGAAGCTCCGTCTCCTGTGTCAAATTGTGGAGTACTCCAATACTACTGATGTAATGGGTATGATAGAGTAAACTGTGTTTGAGGTATATATGGGATTAAGGACCGTGGTTGTTCTTGTGGAGGTGGAGGTGGTGGTGGCGGTGACTGTGGCTCCTGCTCTTGATTATTATCATCACTAACAAGATAACCCTCATCATTCTCTTGCACCATAAGATCTGACAAGTTCAAGTGGTTGCCATATTTTGTACGGTACCAATACATGTAAATCTTTAAGAGATGCTGTGGAGGCACCAGAAGCTCAGTAAGAACCTGATTATACCTGTTTATCCACTGCATTACCCAAAATAAATGAGTCATGGCTGTGGACCAATCAAGATTCTTAGGACCGATCAGGACTTCTCTGTGTGCCTTGTCTAGACTTCGTTCCTGATGAAAAACTCCCTGGATGAAACCAAACTGTCGCCTAAACCTATCGGTTGCATGTTACTCAACGCATTCAAATGATATCAACGGTACCGTAGCGCTCTACACAACTGAGTGCATGTAAATGTCTGCAGGAATTATATTTGGCTCAATGCGATCAACACCATAGGCCTCCTACACAAATTGCACACAATAAAAGAAACAGATGATTACAAGCCAAATAATAATAAGACTAAACCCAATCAAAACATACCTGGCCTTCCTGAAGATCATCCAATGACTTCCTAAAGTGAGCAAGACTAAGAAATCTATAGTGTTGGTCTGCACGCTCCTAGTTACGCCACCTAATATGATTTATTTCGTTAACACAATTTCATTCTAAATATGAAAATACGATGTTAGTCGATAATTTTACCTGTTTGTAAGCAGAAAACTGCGGGGTTTCCTAGGAATCGGCACAAGAAATGGTAGATAGATCCAAGCCCAAGTTAGCAGAAGTGTTAGTGGACCATCGATTTCTTTGAAATCAAAATGAGATGCCCTACATAACGCTCTATACAGGTTTGCTAGGCATGTCGATCCTCAACTATACTGTCCGATATGGCCAAAATCACGAAGCAAAGGCAGAAACTTCCAATGCTCAGCTGCCCCCAGACTTGCTTTGAAACAAGATCATACCAAATAACAACATAATGTGGCACTTCACATACCTCTAAATGCTATTTTCATCAATCAGATATAAAAGATCTTTTAAATCCCAAAGCCATGTCAATTTTATGAAACTTCCTCTACAGTCTGACTTTCTCAGTGCAACCCCAAATTGGTGCAAACACTCAGTCTCTAAGGCTTTGTGACTACTCATAGTCACTCTTGTCACTGGAAGACTGTTTGTTAGAAGACCAAGAATAACAGCCACATCTTCCAGTGTCATAGCACACTTACCAACCGAAAGGAGAAATGTGTGTGTCTAGGTACCACCTCTCGACTAGAGCATTTATCATTGCTTTCTGATATTGAACTATTCCAATCTGGGAAACGTGATAAAAACCAATAAACCATAAATGTTCCTCCACATTCAAATTGTACCAATCCAGAGGCAGTAGGTGGTTACATGTCAAATTCCGTAAACTCTACAAAATATAGCAAACTATTAATCAAATAATTAATAATGACTAATTTCATAGTTATCAAAACCGAACCGGTAATTGACCCGGTCATATGACTGGGTTACTAGGTCACTGGTTCAACCGATGGGTGGTGCGGATTTTCTAACCACAAACTAACTGGCAAGTGCACCGGGTCGTACCAAGTAATACCTCAGGTGAGTGAGGGTCGACCCCACAAGGATTGATGGATTAAGCAACAATAATTGAATGATAGACTTAGTCAGGCAAACAGAAGGGAATGTTTGGGCAATATAAAAGACATTAAACAATATAAAGAATATTGAAGGAAGGCGAGTAAATAAATTGGGAAGAAAATATGGAGAAGACAATTAAGGTTTCAGAGTTATCTATTTTTCCGAATTAACTTTTCTTACTAACTATTTTAATCATGTAGGATTTAATTTATGGTAAACTATATGTGACTAGACCCTAATTCCTTAGACCTTTCTAGTCTCCTCTAAAATTCATCAACAACCAATTCCTTGGTCAATTAATTCCAATTAGAGGGCGATGATCAAATTCCAGTTTATATGCCACAAAAACTCTAATTCCCCAAAAATAAAAGGATTATATGTCACGTATCCCTTTAAATCCAGATGATTAAAATTTAGGAGAATATGTTTTCAAGCTGTTGTTCAAGTAAAGAGCTCTTCCAAGTTATACAAGAACTCAAATAGAAAGAGGGTCATACTTCCGTTCCACCCAAATTCATAAGATAAAGAGCGAAAACAATTCTTAAATTATAAATCCATACATGAATTAAAATAGAAAAAGCAATAAAATCAATTCATACAAATAGATAGAGCTCCTAACCTTAACAATGGAGGTTTAGTTGCTCATGGTTTAGAGAATAATAAGGATTGTAAATTGGAATGGAATAATGTTGTGTTGAGATGGAATAAAAAAATGTTGTGTTGGAACCACCCTGTTGGCATCCCTTTTTATATCTCATCCTAATTAATTTAAAATCTATCTTCTAAAACTAAAATAATATCTTTTCCTAAAAATAATATTTGAATTTTAAATTAGAATTAATTAACAAGTCTTTAGTTGATGGGTGGGGACCACTTGTTTCTTTCACTCTACAGCCTCTGATCTGTGCTTTCTGGGCTGAAAACTAGGTCGAAACTTGGCCTGAAACTGCCCCTAGCATTTTTTGCGAATTCTGCATGTCGCGCATGTCACCCATATGCGTCAGTCACGTGTACGCGTCGATGGCCTTTTTCGCGTGTCACGCGTACGCGTCAGGCACGCGCACATGTCGCTCCTCGCTGGTCAGCTCCTTGGTTTCATCTCTTTCTCTGCAGAAACTCCATCAAATCCATCTGAATGGTACCTAAAATAAGCAGAATTCCACAAAACTCAAAGTAGCAACCATAATGGCTAAAAGATAATTAATTCTTGATAAAATTTAACAAATTAAATACAAATTCACTAGAAAAAGATAGGAAAGATGCTCACGTATCACAACACCAAACTTGAATTGTTGCTTGTCCTCAAGCAACCAAAATAATATAGGCTTAGGATGTGAATTTGCATGAGAATGAGAGTTCGATTAAGCTCATGTCTCTTCTTATAGTGGGGTTTACAACTATAATCCTGAATAGTTTTGGCATCTCACTCTTCTTTGAATCAGAAGAATGTTACTGTCATTCGGAATTATAATCCGGATAATATTATGAATTCTCTGATCTTTTGTAACTCAATTTAACCCTTGAACACAACTATTTTTCTTTTCTTTGGTGCTTTGCACCTTGAGCCTAGTCGTGACTTTAAATGTTTTGTCTCAAGTTTTACTTGACACAGAAACACCACAAGCACTTAACTGGGGAACTCTTTTGAAGTTCTGATTTTTCTTTCAGCTACTCCCAGACAGTGGTGCTCAAAGCCTTTGGCATACTCTTCTAATTGCAGTTGATCTCGACTCTAAATGTTTTGTCTTAAGGATTACTTGACACAAGAACACCACAAGCATGTAACTAGGAAAATAACTCTTTGAGCTTTTAATCATGTCTGACCTCCCTAGTCGTTGATGCTCAGAGCCTTGGACCTGGTTTTTTTTTTCTGTGCTGTTTCTTTTGCTTCAAGGATTAAACTTTTTACTTATTTCAGAGAAGTCATAATAATTCTCTAAATCCCTGTTCCTAGTACATCAACATTCTTTGATTCAAATTTAAATATGCACTGTTCATGTCATGCATTCAGAATCATAGAAAGTACCACCACATCTAAGTAAATAAGACTATTCTTCAATATAAACTCACTTTCTCATGCAATACATCACTTCTGTATTTTTTATTTGAATTCAAGCTCAGTGAGTAATACATAAAACATCTTTCGGAATTAAGGCAATTAAGAGAAAACTAAACTAGACCTAGGATTCTAACTAATAAAGGATCATGCAACAAACAAAGCAAAATAGCAGAAAATCGTAACATCATATAACAAAAGCGGGAAGGAATATAGAATGAAAGGAACTCAACCACCTTAGTTATCCTAGCGGTCATTTTATTCTTCAGGTTGTGCTCCTCCTGTGAAGATGATTCGCCTCCCTTTGGTGCCATAAGAATAAACAGAAAACTTCTAAGCGAAGCGTCAACACCAAACTTAAAGGTTTGCTTGTCCTCAAGCAAAGAAGAACTGAAAATAGAAAGAGACAAATATTATGATGAAAGAAAAAGAAAAGGATAAAAGAACAAGAGAGAACTAGGATTGGAAGAGGGAGAAAGAAAATTAAAACTGGGCGGCGAACTAGTGTAGTTGTGCGGCGAAGGTGACACGTACGCGTGCAGCACGCGTACGCGTGGGTCGCGAAATTTTCTTAATGACGCGTGAGCGTTAGGCATGCGTCCGCGTGCCCATGATTTGTGCGATTCGCGCGAAGCCAGCCGCGCGCATGCACAACTCTTTGTTCGCGTGACTTGGGAACCAATATTTTCATACGACGCGTGCGCGTCATGCACGCTCACGCGTGGATGGCCATTTGTGCAAATGACACACACACGTCAGGGACACATACCCGTGAACAGGTTTTGCGCTTTTTGCACACTTCCAGCCCCAAGCCAGCACAACTCTCTGCCGAAACACATATTTACTTCGAATTCCAAGGTCACGCGTACGCGTCAGAGTGCCAAAATCACCAATGACGCACACGTGTGAGGATATTTGTGCGCAAGGCACCATTCGTGCGCCACTCCCGTGTAGCTCTCTATTCGTTTTTTATTTTTCACGCACACCCCTCTGACGCGTACGCGTCAGCGACGCTTGCGCGTCGGGTGCTTTTTTTTTAAATTATATCTGGCTTCTATTCTAAGATAGCTGCATGATCTGAAAAGCAGTAAAAACTTAGTAAAAATCAATTAAGAAAGAAAACTACTACTACGAAAAATAGCTAAGGATACGAATTTATCAGGTTGCCTCCCGACAAGCGCTTCTTTAATGTCACTAGCTTGACGGTCAGTTCTGCTAGTTCAGCAAATGAGTGGACCTCTGGCGATCAATCTCGCCTCCAAGATAGTGCTTCAACCTCTGGCCATTCACTGTAAATTTTCTATCAGAATTCTCTTCCTGTATTTCTACATGACCATATGGTGAAGCTCTGATAACCACAAACGGTCCTGACCACCGGGATTTCAACTTCCTAGGAAATAATTTGAGCCTTGAATTATATAGAAGCACTCTCTGTCCTGGCTCAAAGACTCTGATGGCAATCTTCTTGTCATGCAGTAGCTTGGTTCTCTCCTTATAGAGCTTGGCATTCTCATAAGCTGAATATCTGAATTCATCAAGCTCATTCAACTGAAGCATTCGCTTAATTCCTGTAGCTTCTGAATCAAGATTCAAGTACCTGATTGCCCAGTAAGCCTTGTGCTCCAACTCAACTGGCAAGTGACAGGATTTGCCATAGACCAACTGATATGGGGACATGCCAATTGGAGTCTTGTACGCTGTCCGGTATGCCCAGAGAGCATCATCAAGCTTCCTAGACCAGTCCTTTCTTGAAACACTGATGGTCTTCTCTAGAATCCTCTTAAGTTCCCTGTTGGAAACTTCAACCTGTCCACTTGTCTGAGGGTGATAGGGGGTTGCCACTTTATGACGGACTCCATATCTATGCAGAAGAAAATCCAGTTGTCTGTTACAGAAGTGACTTCCTCCATCACTAATGAGTGTCCTTGGGACACCAAATCGGCTAAAGATATACCTCTAAAGAAAGCTCATTACCACCTTGGCATCATTGGTGGGTAGAGCCACTGCTTCCACCCACTTGGACACATAATCAACTGCCACTAGAATGTAGTTGTTTGAATGTGGGGGTGGGAAAGGTCCTATAAAATCAATACCCCACACATCAAACAACTCAACCTCAAGAATCCCCTGCTGTGGCATTTCATGGTTGGCAGGGAGATTTGTGGCCTTTGCACATCTATCACAGTGCTTCATGAATTCTCTTGAATCTCTAAAGAGAGTCGAGCAGTAAAACCTGCTCTGAAGAACCTTTGTAGTTGTCCTTTCACCGCCAAAGTGGCCTCCATAATCAGAACCATGACAGTGCCAAAGAATCTGCTGTGTTTTTTCATCTGGGACACATCTTCGGATGATGCCATATAAATACCTTTTAAAGAGGAATGGTTCCTCCCAAATGTAGTACTTGGCATCAGTCAATAGCTTCTTTACTTGTTGCCTGTTGTACTCCCTTGGGATAAAATTCATGGCCTTATAATTTGTAATGTCTGTAAACCATGGAGCCTGCTGAATGAGAAACAATTGCTCATCCAGAAATGTCTCAGTCACAGTTGTGGGTGGTTGTACTCCTGCTTCAGGCTCAATTCTGGAGAGATGGTCAGCTACTTGATTTTCTGACCCTTTCCTGTCTTTTATCTCAATATCAAACTCCTGAAGGAGCAACACCCATCTGATTAATCTTGGTTTAGAAACCTGTTTAGTTAGAAGGTACTTCAAAGTAGCATGGTCAGTATAAACAATAACCTTAGAACCAAGTAAATAGGATCTAAAATTATCAACAGCATACACAACAGCTAATAATTCTTTTTCTGTAGTTGTGTAATTCTTTTGAGCATCATTTAACACACGGTTGGCATAGTAAATGACATGTACAAGCTTACCATGCCTTTGTCCTAAAATAGCTCCTATAGTAAAATCACTAGCATCACACATTAATTCAAATGGTAAATCCCAGTCAGGGGGAGCTATAATGGGAGCAGAGGTCAGATTTGCTTTCAGAGTTTCAAAAGCATGCAGACAATCAGAATCAAAGATAAAAGGAACATCAGCAACCAACAGGTTTCTTAAAGGTTTAGCAATTTTAGAAAAATCTTTTATAAATCTTCTATAAAATCCTACATGACCCAAGAAACTCCTGACTGCCTTAACATTAGTTGGTGGTGGTAATTTTTCAATTACCTCCACCTTTGCTCTATCAACCTCAATTTTCTTACTTGAAATCTGGTGTCCAAGAACAATACCTTCTGTAACCATAAAATGACATTTTTCCCAATTTAAAACAAGGTTTGATTCTTGACACCATTTCAGAACAAGAGATAAATGCTTAAGGCAGGATTCAAAAGAATTATGGTGCACGAAATTGTGATCTCAATGGCGCCAACAACTTGGTACGCTCAATTGTAATCTCAACTCTTTTTCACAACTTCGCACAACTAACCAGCAAGTGCACTGGGTCGTCCAAGTAATAAACCTTACGTGAGTAAGGGTCGATCACACGGAGATTGTCGGCTTGAAGCAAGCTATGGTCATCCTTGTAAATTTCAGTCAGGAGAATTGAAATGGTTATGAGGTTTTGATAATTAAAATATAAATGAAATATAAAATAAGTTAGAAATACTTATGTAATTCTTTGGTGGGAATTTCAGATAAGCGTATGGAGATACTTTGTTGCTTCTGAACCTCTACTTTTCTATTGCCTTCTTCCAACCATTGTTACCTCTTTCCATGGCAAGCTGTATGATCCTCTTGGATGAAAACAAATCCATCTGCGCTGTCACCGTAGGGCTGATCATCTGTCGGTTCCCACTAGCGTCGGAATAGGACCATTGTCCTTTTGCAGACTGTCACTTGTTCCCCACATTCACAGGTTTGAAGCTCGTCACAGTCATCCCTTCCCATATTCTACTCAGAATACCACAGACAAGGTTTAGACTTTCTGGATCCTGGATCCTACTCGGAATACCACAGACAAGGTTTAGACTTTCCGGATCCCAGGAATGCCTGCCAATAATTCTAGCCTATACCACGAAGGTTCTAATCTTAGATTAGAAACCCAAGAGAATATACTCCAGCTGTCGTCCAATGACTACATTGAACATCATGTAGATCGCTTTGTGGTTGTCAGGCACGCGACCTTGGCTAAGCGAGTAACGAAGAATGGGTGATTGTCATGTGTCACCCCTTCATTCTGACTTAACTGAATTAACTACGAGAGTATATCTTGGAGAAGAAGTAGGCGTGAATTGAATAGAAAATAGTAGTAATTGCATTAATTCATGAAGAACAGCAGAGCTCCACACCTTAATCTATGGGGTGTAGAAACTCCACCATTGAAAATACATAAGTGAAAGGTCTAGGCATGCCGTGAGGCCAGCCCCCAAACGTGTACAATAAAACTTAGGTCTAAGGACTAAACGTCCAAAGAGAGATGATAAATAAATCTCTAAAAGTAGTTTTTATACTAGACTAGTAGCCTAGGGTTACAGAAAATGAATAACTAAGTGCAGATAGTGCAGAAATCCACTTCCGGGGCCCACTTGGTGTGTGTTTGGGCTGAGCATTGAAGCTTTTTTGTTCTTAGACTGTTTCTGGAGTTAAATGCCAGCTTTGGTGCCAGTTTGGGCGTTTTACGCCAAGATGTTTTAGGCTGACTTTGAACGCCAGTTTGGGCCATTAAATCTCGGGCAAAGTATGGAATATTATATATTGCTGGAAAGCCCAGGATGTCTACTTTCCAACCCAAATAAGAGCGCACCAATTGGGCTTCTGTAGCTCTAGAAAATCCACTTCAAGTGCAAGGAGGTCAGAATCCAACAGCATCTGCAGTCCTTTTTCAGCCTCTAAATCAGATTTTTGCTCAGGTCCCTCAATTTCAGCCAGAAAATACCTGAAATCATAGAAAAACACACAAACTCATAGTAAAGTCCAGAAATGTGATTTTTGAATAAAAACTAATAAAAGTACAATAAAAAGTAATAAAAACATACTAAAAACTATGTAAAAATAATGCCAAAAGGGTATAAATTATCCTCTCATCACAACACCAAACTTAAATTGTTGCTTGTCCCCAAGCAACTGAAAACAAAATAGAATAAAAAGAAGAGAATATGCAATGAATTCCAAACTTATCAATGAAAATTAGCTTCAATTAGCTGAGCAGGACTTGTAGCCTTTTTGCTTCTAAACAGTTTTGGCATCTCACTTTATCCTTTGAAGTTTAGAATGATTGGCATCTATAGGAACTCAGAATTCAGATAGTGTTATTGATTCTCCTAGTTCAGTATGTTGATTCTTGAACATAACTACTTTATGAGTATTGGCCGTGACCCTAAGCATTTTTTTCCAGTATTACCACCGGATACATAAATGCCACAGACACATAACTAGGTGAACCTTTTTAGATTGTGACTCAGCTTTGCTAGAGTCTCCAGTTAAAGGTGTCCAGAGCTCTTAAGCACACTCTTTTTGCTTTGGACCACGACTTTAACCGCTCAGTCTCAAGCTTTTCACTTGACACTTTCACGCCACAAGCACATGGTTAGGGACAGCTTGGTTTAGCCGCTTAGGCCAGGATTTTATTCCTGTGGGCCCTCCTATCCATTAATGCTTAAAGCCTTGGATCCTTTTAACCCTTGCCTTTTGGTTTAAAGGGTTATTGGCTTTTTCTGCTTGCTTTTTCTCTCTCTTTCTCTTTTTTTTGCATATTTTTTTCTGCAAGCTTTTGTGTTCACTACTTTTTCTTACTTCAAGAATCAATTTTATGATTTTTCAAATTATCAATAACATTTCTCCTTTTTCATTATTCTTTCAAGAGCCAACAATTTTAACATTCATAAAAAACAAATTAAAAAATATGCACTGTTCAAGCATTTATTCAGAAAACAAAAGGTATTGCCACTACATCAAAATAATTAAACTAATTTCAAGATAGAATTCGAAATCATGCATTTCTAGTTCTTTTGCAATTAAAACATTTTTCATTTAAGAAAGGTGATGGATTCATAAGACATTCATAGCTTTAAGATATAGACACTAGACACTAATGATCATGTAATAAAGACACAAACATAGACAAAACATAAAGCATAAGAAACGAAAAATAGAAAAATAAGAACAAGGAAATTAAAGAACGGGTCCACCTTAGTGATGGCGGCTAGTTCTTCCTCTTGAAGATCTTATGGAGTGCTTTAGCTCCTCTATGTCTCTTCCTTGCCTTTGTTGTTCCTCCCTCATGGCTCTTTGGACTTCTCTAATTTCATAGAGGAGGATGGAATGCTCTTGGTGCTCCACCCTTAGTTGTCCCATGTTGGAACTCAATTCTTCTAGGGAGGTGTTGATTTGCTCCCAATAGTTTTGTGGAGGAAAATGTATCCCTTGAGGCATCTCAGGGATTTCTAGATGAGGAATTTCCTCATGCTCTTGTTGAGGTCCATGAGTGGACTCTCTTGTTTGCTCCATCCTTTTCTTAGTGATGGGCTTGTCCTCTTCAATGAGGATGTCTTCCTCTATGACAATTCCAGCTGAATTGCATAGGTGACAATTGAGATGAGGGAAGGCTAACCTTGCCAAAGTAGAGGACTTGTCCGTCACCTTGTAGAGTTCTAAGGAAATGATCTCATGAACTTCTACTTCCTCTCCATTCATGATACTATGGATCATGATAGCCCGGTCTATAGTAACTTCAGACCGGTTGGTAGTAGGAATGATTGAGCGTTGGATGAACTCCAACCATCCCCTAGCTACGGACTTGAGGTCAAGCCTTCTTAGTTGAATCGGCTTGCTTCTTGCATCTCTCTTCCATTGAGCACCTTCCACACAAATGTCCAAGAGGACTTGGTCCAACCTTTGATCAAAGTTGACCCTTCTAGTGAAAGGGTGAGGATCTTCTTGCATCATTGGCAAGTTGAATACTAACCTCACATTTTCCGGACTAAAATCCAAGTAGTTCCCCCGAACCATTGTTAGTCAATTCTTTGGGTTCGAGTTCACACTTTGGTCATGGTTCTTAGTGATCCATGCATTAGCATAGAACTCTTGAACCATTAAGATCCCGACTTGTTGAATGGGGTTGGTGAGAATTTCCCAACCTCTTCTTCAAACTTCATGTTGGATCTCCGGATATTCATTCTTTTTTAGCTTAAAGGGGACCTCAGGGATCACCTTTTTCTTGGCCACAACTTCATAGAAGTGGTCATGGTGGACCTTTGAGATGAATCTCTCCATCTCCTATGACTTGGAGGTGCAAGAAATTGCCTTCCCTTTCCTCTTTCTAGAGATTTTTCCGGCCTTAGGTGCCATTAGTGGTTATGGAAAAACAAAAAACTTTAGCTTTTCCCACACCAAACTTAGAAAATTTGCTCATCCTCAAGCAAAAGAAAGAAAGGAGTAGAAGAAGAAGAAATGGAGGAGATGGAGTTGAGTAGAGGGTTTGGCCAAGGGGGTAGTAGTGTGTATGTTGTGTGAAAATGAAGGTGGTAAGGAGGGTATTTATAGGGTAAGGGAGAGAGGGTATTCGGCCATGTGTGGGTGGGTTAGGAGGGAAATGGTTTGAATTTGAATGGTGAGGTAGGTGGGGTTTCATGATGGATGGATGTGAGTAGTGTTTGGGGAAGAGTGTTATGGAAAGGTTTAAAGAGGAGAGAAGAAGATGTGGGGTAAGTGGGGATCCTATGGGGTCCACAGATCCTGAGGTGTCAAGGAATTTGAGTCCCTGCACCATTCTGGCATTTACACGCCCATTCTGTGCCAATTCTGGCATTTAACGCCAGCTCTGCTACCTTTCCTGGCGTTAAACGCCACTCTGCTGCCCATTTCTGGCGTTTAACGCCAACCTGTGTCAGACAGCCCTGTCTAGCATTAAACGCCCAGTGTGCTGCCCATTCTAGCGTTTAACGCCCAGAATGCTGCCAGGCTGGGCATTAAATGCCCATTCTGCTATCCTTACTGGCGTTTAAACACCAGTAAGTCTGTCCTCCAGGGTGTGCTATTTTTAATGCTGTTTTCACTCTGTTTTTGATTTTTTTGTTGTTTTTGTGACTTCACATGATCATCAACCTAAAGAAAACATAAAATAACAATGAAAAATAAATAAATATAATTAAATAACATTGGGTTGCCTCCCAACAAGCGCCTCTTTAATGTCAATAGCTTAACAGTGAAGCTCCTAGAGAGCTTCACATAGACTCAGAGCTTAGTGGTGGCCTCCCAACACCAAACTTAGAAGTTGAGTGTAGGGGCTTTATTTGACTCTCTGTTGAGAGAAGCTTTTCATGCTTCCTCTCCATGGTTACAGAAGAAGATCCTTGAGCCTTAAACACAAGGTAGTCCTCCTTCAATTGAAGGACTAGCTCTCCTCTATCCACATCAATCACAGCTCTTGCTGTGGCTAGGAAGGGTCTTCCAAGGATGATGGATTCATCTTCATCCTTCCCAATCTCTAGGATTATGAAGTCAGCAGGGATGTAATAGCCTTCAACCTTCACTAAGACATCATCTACAAGTCCATAAGCCTGTTTCCTTGAATTGTCTGCCATCTCTAGTGAGATTCTTGTAGCTTGTACCTCAAAGATCCCTAGTTTCTCCATTACAGAGAGGGGCATGAGGTTTATACTTAACCCCAAGTCACACAGAGCCTTCTCAAAGGTCATGGTGCCTATGGTACAAGGTATTAAGAACTTTCCAAGATCTTGTTTCTTCTGAGGTAATTTCAGTTGAACCAGATCATTCAGTTCATTGATGAGCAATGGGGGTTCATCCACCCAAGTCTCATTACCAAATAACTTGGCATTCAGCTTCATGATTGCTCCTAGATATTGAGCAACTTGCTCTTCAGCAATATCTTCATCCTCTTCAGAGGAAAAATACTCATCAGAGCTCATGAATGGTAATAGTAAATTCAGTAGAATCTCTATGGTCTCTGTATGAGCCTCAGATTCCTTTGGTTCCTCATTAGAGAACTCCTTGGAGGCCAGTGGACGTCCATTGAGGTCTTCCTAACTGGAAATCTCTGCCTTTTCTTCCTCCTTGCATTCGGCCATGTTGGTTATATTTATGGCATTGCACTCTCTTTTTGGATTCTCTTCTGTATTGCTTGGGAGAGTACTAGGAGGGAGTTCAGTAACTCTTTTATTCAGCTGACCCACTTGTGCCTCCAAATTTCTAATGAAGGACCTTGCTTCTGATGCCAGGGCATCTTGGCCAGTTTTACTGACCTTTTCTTTACTGTTTTTAGGTTAGTTTCATGCATTTCCATAGGAAATAAGCTAGTTTTAGGTAGATATTCACTTACACCTTGATTCAAGCATACATTGTGCATTTTACATTATTTCATGAGGATTTTACATAAGTTTAGTGACAAATTGTATGTTGCATTGCCCAGGACTTGGACTAGAACTTTGATGCGCTCTATTGCTTGATTTCAGGACCAAAGGAAGCAAGGAATGGGAGGTAACATGTAAAGTTAATGAGAAAAGTGATTGCCAATAACGCTCTCAAAGCCATCATTGACCACGTTAAGAGTCACATTAACTAAGTTAACGTGAACTCTAACGTGGAGAAGGGAAGTTGAGCCAATGTTAGTGACACTTAAAATTGTCACTAACGTTGGCAAATGCTCATAAGTGGCCACGTTAGAGTCCACGTTAACTTAGTTAACGTGGCCTCTAACGTTAGAAAGGGGGAGAAACGCCAACATTAGTGACATTCAACATTGTCACTAATGTTGGCCTAAGGAGAAACATACCATGTTAACTCCCACATTAACTTGGTTAACGTGGGAGCTAACGTAAGAAGCAAGCATGGTCGACAACATTAGTGACACCCAACATTGTCACTAACGTTGGAAGCAACCACACAACCCCCCAAGGAGCAACGTTAACTTCCACGTTAACTTGGAAGCTAACGTTGATGAGTGAAAGAATGGCCAACGTTAGTGACACTCAACATTGTCACTAACGTTGGGGATGGCTAAGCATGGCCACGATAGAAGCCACGTTAACCTAGTTAACGTGGACTCTAACGTGAGGCATAGGGGCACCTTGGAACGTTAGTGACAATGTTGAGTGTCACTAATGTTCTCGAAGGATGGCAAGCCCATGTTAAAGAGCCACGTTAACTAAGTTAACGTGGGCTCTAACGTGGGAACAAAAGGGGCTTTTCAAAGTTATTGGAAATGTTAAGTCTCAATAACGTGTGCGAAGGACTTAGAGGCAACGTTAGTGGCAACGTTTATGTCACTAACGTTGAAGTTAACGTGGCTTTTACTTAGTAACGTTAGTGAGAAAGTTGATTGTCACTAACGTTCTCGAACTTATATTTTCACTAAACGTTAACACCCCTAACGTCCTGAGCTAAAGTCTCTGCCCACTTCACATTTTCTCTCTGCAAGTAAAGCCAAGCCCAAATGAAGAAGAGAATTGCTTCAAACTCAAGATCCAAAGGCCCAATACTTGAAGAGCCAACTAGAAGCTGATAGAAGTAGTATATATAGGAGTAGCTTTGAATTGTTGAAGGAGTTCTGAAAGTTGGGAAAAGGGAACTACTCTCTGTATTTTACCTTCTCTGCATTTTCTAGTTTTATGATGTATTCTCCATCTTTGTTTTCATTTTCTAGAGCTATGAACAACTAAACCCCTTTCATTGGGTTAGGGAGCTCTGTTGTAATTTGATGGATCAATACTAATTTTCATTATTCTTCTTCTATCTTTTCTCTTCATTTTACTTGAAAGCTTTCGATCTTCATCCAATTGAGTAGTTATCTTGGAAAAGAAGCTATTCAAACTTGGATCTCTTCTGAACCTTGAAAGAGGAATGAAGAGATCAAGCTAGAATTGCTTTCTCATGCTGGACCAAATTGGGTTTGGATGGGTATGTGACTATAACCCTCTCAATACTTGATTTGGGAAATGCATATGGTATAATCAGTGACCATACTTCATCTCTTCTCATGAGCAATTGACCAAGGAATTGGCTATTGATCAAGATTTGAGAGATTGAATTGCAAGAAATTATAATTCAATCAATTAAGATTGCCAAGGAGATCAATGAGTGCATTGATTGAGGAAGAGATGAAAATGAACTTGATCCGGAGAATTGCGACATCTTCTAAGCCCAATGAACTCCCCATTTCTGATCTTACCCATTCTCTTTAATTTCTGCCATTTACTTTTATGAGCAAATTCCCCATTCCCATTTACAATTCTGCAATTTATTTTCAGTCATTTACTTCCACTCCTTTAATTCTAGCATTTACTTTTCTGTTATTTACATTCCCGCCATTTTATTTTCTGCAACTCTCAACCCAAATTCTGGATTCGCTCAACTAGAACATTCTTCTAATTAAACTTGCTTGATCAATCAATCCCTGTGGGATTCGACCTCACTCTATTGAGAGTTTTTACTTGACAACAAATTCGGTACACTTGCCGAAGGGAGATTTGTTGTGAGACAAGTTTTTCGTGCATCAAGTTTATGGCGCCGTTGCCGGGGATTGATTGTGCATCAACAATGATTAAATTGGAAGATCACTAGATTGAGCATTTTTATTTTGTGAATTTCATTTTCTGTTTGAGTGATTTACTTTCTGTTTTAGTTAAACTTCTTCCCTCCCCCCTCTATTTTTTTTTATTTTTCTTTGTTATTTTCAATTCTGTGTGCTAACCCACTAACTGTTTGATATATTGCATCACCCACAACTAACAGTAATTCTGACACAAATACTTTCTGCACCTATCTTTTCTTGCTTGCACTTGATGGTTGTATGACAGGGAGAAGAAGCGGGGCTTCAACTTCCTTCTATTCTGAACCTGAGAGGACCTTCCTTAGATTAAGGAGGGAGGCAAGAGGAAAGAAAGTGGTTGGTGCTGAGGAAGAAGAGGAATTCTTTGAAACAAACATGGAAGACAACATGGAAAACCATCATGAAGAAGAGGATCACAACCATGGAGGAGGAGGTAGAGCAAATCATGCTGGGGAGGATAGAAGAGTTTTGGGCTCTTACATCAATCCAAACCCAGGCAATTGTGGAAGTAGCATCCAAAAGCCAACAATCCATGCCAACAACTTTGAACTTAAACCACAGCTCATCACCCTTGTTCAGAACAACTGTTCGTTTGGAGGAGGTGTTCAAGAAGACCCCAATCAATATTTAACCACCTTCCTGAGAATATGTGACACAGTGAAGTCTAATGGTGTTCATCCTGATGCCTATAGACTGCTCGTATTTCCATTCTCACTTAGGGATAAAGCAGCCAAGTGGCTGGAATCTTTCCCAAGGGAAAGCTTGACAACTTGGGAAGACGTGGTGAATAAATTTTTAGCAAGATTTTACCCTCCTCAACGAATCAATAGGCTGAGAGCTGAGGTCCAAACTTTTAGGCAACAAGATGGTGAGACTCTATATGAAGCATGGGAGAGGTTTAAAGACCTAACAAGGAGGTGCCCACCAGATATGTTCAACGAATGGGTGCAGCTGCACATTTTCTATGAAGGGCTCTCTTATGAGTCAAAGAAGGCCGTAGACCATTCATCCGGAAGATCTTTGAACAAGAAGAAGACTATTGAGGAAGCCATAGATGTTATTGAAACAGTAGCAGAGAACGACTACTTCTACGCTTCCGAAAGAGGGAACACAAGAGGAGTAATGGAGCTAAACAATGTAGATGCTCTGTTGGCCCAAAACAAGCTCATTACCCAGCAGCTGGCTGACCTCACCAAGAAGATGGAGATGAACCAAGTAGCAGCAATCTCCACTTCATCAACAACCCAAGAAGGAGTGAATAAAGAAGCAGAGGGTAGTCAGGAGCAAGCCAACTACATTGGGAATTCACCAAGGAAAAACTATGATCCATACTCCAAGACCTACAACCCTGGATGGAGAAACCACCCAAACTTTGGGTGGGGAAGTGAGCAAGATCAAAACCAAGATCAGAGACGTTACAACTCCAACAACAATGCAGCTCACCAGCAATTCACACAGAGGACATCCCAACACCCCCACAACAACACTTCTCCACATGCTTATCAAAACCAAAATAGCACATCTGCTCCGAATCACTCATCAATTGATGACAAGCTCTCTAAGATTGAAGCCTTACTTGAAGGAATATGCCAAGACATTCAAGAAAATAAGGTGTTCAAAGAGGAGGTGCGAGCCAATATCAAGAACCAGGGAGAGACCATTAGGAAGCTGGAATTCCAGGTGGGATATTTAGCTGAGAAGATTCCCAAACCTACTGATAGCTTCCCAAGTGACACGGAGAAAAACCCCAAAGAAGAAGCAAAGAAAGTAAGATGAGAAGATTGCAAAATGGTCACTACAAGTGATCAAGAGACTGAAGACAAGCAAGGCACACTTTTCGAACAACCTGAAGACAACTCAACAAAGGAAGAGGATAGAGATCACCAAGAACCAGAAATCTCACAACAAGAGCTGCTGAAGCTCTATGCACCCTTCCCTCAACTGCTCAATGGTGCTGTGGGAAAAAGAATATACTCAAAGTTCCTAGACTTGTTTGCATCTCTGCATGTGAACATACCATTCATCAAGGCAATTCAACAAATGCCTGCATTCATCAAGTATATGAAGGAACTTCTTTCCAGGAAAAGCTCACTCAAAGGAGGCCAGACTATAGTGATGAACAAGGAATGTAGTGCCCTTATTTAACCTGAGTTGCCTACAAAAAGAAGAGACCCAGGGAGTTTTCACATCCCTTGTGCCATAGGTGAAATTATGTTCGATAGAGCACTATGTGATTTGGGGGACAGCATTAACTTACTGCCCTTATCCCTGGTGAAGAGGCTGCAGATCAATGAGATAATGCCCACAGATGTAATCATCAGACTGGCTGACAAAACTCAAAAGCAAGCAATAGGAGTGGTGGAAAATGTGTTGCTAAAGGTTGGAAAATACTTTCTCCCAACAGACTTTGTCATCCTGGACATGGAAGAGAGTCACACTCATCCAATCATATTGGGAAGACCATTCCTAGCTACGGCCAGAGCACTTATCGATGTAGAGAAAGGGGAGCTAATATTGAGAATCCATGATGAACGACTCAGCTTCAATGTTTTCAAACTCTCACAAGAAATAGATAAAGAGGACAAGGAACTAAGCACAAATGATAATGAGACACTGAAGGAGGAGACAAGCACTGAAGCACAGCCAGTTCATTCTGAGATCCCCTTAATAGATAAACAAGAAAAACAGCAATTGCCACAGCTCAAGGAAAAGTTGGAGGAACCTAAACCTCTAGAGGTAGGAGAAGACAGCATCACAACTCCTTTAGAAAAAGAGGTCACCAAAGGGAAGGCAACCTCAAAAGAAACAAAGAAGAAGGTACCCAGGAGGTGGAGGAACAAGAAGATCCCTACGAAAGACTTCTCTCCAGGGGATAGAGTTGTCTCAGCTTACTTTCCAGATATTCTCCCTAATCTCCCTACTGTACCATCTCAGTTACCCAAGGTCTTCACTATCAACAGAGTTCTTTCCCTGGAATATGTGGAGATCATTGATCCAATCAATGGATATAAGTCCACAGCAAGAGGGGAGGACTTTAAGCACTACCAACCACCCTGATGAGGGAAAAATGTCAAGCTAGTGACGCTAAAGAAGCGCTTCATGGGAGGCAACCCGTGTTTTATATGTTTTTAAAATAATGAATAAATCAATGTTTATGAATTTCAACCCAAACTTGACAAACACTTGGTGAAATCTTTATCATGCAGTATATAGTGAAGAACAAGTTTGGTGTTCAAAGCAAACCAAGATGCATGCTAGTCTTGGGAGCTTTGAACAAAACTTTTCATCACATTACTTCAAACTAAGTTTGGTGTCACCCCATGGTGCCACCAAAATGCATAAGGATACACAAGTAGTTAGTTAGTTGAAATTCATAAATAAACAAACTCTTTTTCTTCTCTTTATTATTCTAGCCGTAGAGTTTGATTTTTATGATATTAATTTTCTTATTTTAAATCTTTATAGGAAAAGAAAAGAAGCATAAAAAGGTATGGATTGGACAACTAAACAAAGAAGGATCGGACACCACAAAAGGAAGGGCTACACACTTGTTCTAAAAAGGGAATGCATTGGAAAATGTTGCCATGCAACATTGGAAAAATGGAACCCCTAAAAGACCGAGTAATCTCATTCATAAAGTGATGATCCTTGTCTTTTATCCATGCATCACCCCAACCGTCCATCAAGTAACCACTCAATCAATCCACACCCTCCATTCTCTCACAACTTCTCTATATAAAGGACCCTTGTTTCGTACCCACCTTCATTGTCATTACCCAATCTTCACCACTCTTCATTTCGGTACAAGACACTCCCTACCCCATTAAAAACCTTTTTCCCACCTCACTCTCTTCATCGCAGTAAAACCTTAAACAACCAAAAATCTCCACAACTTTGCCACCTTCACATATTAACTATCATTCATGGCGCCTTCGGGTTTTAAAAGAAGGAAGGGAAAGGAACCCATGGAAGAACACCCATATGATGAAAAGAGATTTAGAAGCTTGCATCATACATTGCAATACGGGTGGATGGTTGATAAGGAAATCATTTATGAGCTGGGATTTCAAGTTAAAAAGATTGAGTGCCCCGAAATCACAGAGAAGATAGAAAGGAGAAGATGGGAGCTCCTCACTGACCCGGTCATTAAGGTGAATGCAAACCTCATAAGAGAATTTTATGCAAATGCGATTCGATATGATAAGAAGGATGAGTCGTACACAAGCTTTGTGAGAGGAAAGATGGTGGATTTTGGTCCCATGAGTGTCATGAGGGCATTGAAGCTATGGTCTATACAATTTGAAGAAGAAAGCTATCACTCAAGATTGGACAACCCCAATTATGACCAGATTCTGCAAGATATTTGTGTACCAGGAGCTGACTGGGAAAGGGGTGCGGGAAATAAACCAAAGTTCATCAAGAGAATAGATCTCACTCCTGAAGCCAAGGGGTGGTTTGAGCTAGTGAGAAGGTCTATTCTCCCAGCTGCAAACAACTCGGAGGTGAATGTCAAGAGAGCCACAATGGTGCACTGTATACTGAAGGGGGGAGAAATCAAGGTCCATGAACTCATAGCTGAAGGTATTAGAAAGATGGCAGAGAAAAGCGACTCAAGAGGAACGTTAGGTTACCCCAACACTATTTACCGAATATGCAAGAAAGCTGGGGTGGTTTTTGAAGATGAGAACCCCATGTGGATAAAGGAAGGCATCCCAATAACTGTACGAAGGATGAATGCTACAGCATCCCCTTTGCCTCAGCAGAAGCAAAGGAAGAGGACAGCCCCTCAAGTAGTGGAAGGACAAGTCTTAGAGGGTCAAGCACAACAGACCTTGGACATGCACCAATTGCAGGAAGCCATCGATGGCTTGTCTAGACAATATTTGGAAAGCCAAGGAGCACAGAAAGAGCTTCAACTACAGATGATGGGGCAGCAGGAGGAAGCACTCGCAAGATGGATGACTCAGCAAGGTGAGTGGCAAAGGCAAATGATGGAACATCAACTAAGTCAAGGACAACAATGGGGAGAAACATTCAACAGGATGGAACAAAGACAAAACGAGCAACAAGAATCCACCCAGAGGCTAATCAACATCCAAGCACATCAAGGGGCACACATACATGAGATGCATCGAAGACAAATAGAACAGGCAGAACTATTGGACGAGCAAAGGGCATTCGCAGAAGGAGTTTACATGAGCGAAACAGGACATCACATAAACACTCAAGCCAGGCTCGGCTACTTAGTGGGACAGCTGCCAATATTGCATCCAGGAATAGCCAGGTATGACGAAATGAAGGATGAATTAGCACGAAAGGAAAGACAAAGGGTAGAAGAGAGTCATGAGTCAGTGAGGAAGGCACTTGAGGATTGGAAGCAAGCAAGATTGGCACGGATGCGAGGAAATGCAAGAGGAAACAAGGAGGACAAGCAAGGAAAAGAGCATGGACATCCACAACAGTAAAAGGTGGTCGAGTTCCTTCTTTATTTCACCTTTCTCTATGTTTTAAATAAGGAAGATCTTGTATGAAATAGAACATGCTTCTATGCCAGTTTAAATCTTTTTAAATTCTGTCTTTTAAGTTCCCTTTCTGAATAGGTGTATGTGTGCTAGTCTTTATGTCACTGCATCTTCCTTAACTTACTTGTATGCTTGTCCCTTTAAATCAAATGAAGAGAGAATGCTTATATTTCAAAAGACCAGAGTAGAGTTCATATTATGGAGTACATTCATGAGTTTGTGGTATGATCATAAGTTAGCTAAGTTGGTTCAACCATAAGGTGGGATGACAACTATCTGGACTGAATACTTTGCTTTGAACACACCTCATGAGACTAAGTATATGACAAGATCCTAATAAGAGAAAGAGAAAAGAATAATGAAAGTGGAAAAAAACAAAAGAAAAAGAGTAAGCAATAAGGCTAGGCACCAATGGTTTTGATCTTAAGATATGTGTCTGTGGTGTTCCTATGTGAGGGATCTACTTGGATGAATAAGCTCTTAGGGGTGCTTTATCACCTGGTAACTTGGGTTAACTAACCCGGGATTATCAGCTGAAAGTCCATTATCAAGAGTAACCCTCACCACAGAGCATTTAGTAACCCAAAGAGGTGCTGGACACCAAGGTCTCAAGAAGGAAAATAAATGAACTATATGCATGTAGTGTGTATGTATGGGGGAGAGACTTGAGGGAGTAAGTCCTTAGGGGTGCTTCACAACCTAGCACCTTGAACCAACTGGTTCGGGAGTGTTGGCTGAAAGCTTATCTTAAAAAGTTGCCCCCTTACAGAGCACTTAGCCTAAGAACACCAATAAGCTCTGAAATGACAATAAAGGGATCAATGAATAAAAGTCTCATGGGATGTAAGCAAAGTGAGTGTTTTAAGACATGATAAAGGTCAGAAAGCCAGGAATGAACCTAAGTTGCTATGCATGAAACCACCATAAAATCAGTGATATGACTTCCACAAGAATGACTCATTGCTCTTGGTATTCCATTCATCATTCTCTTGTTCCAGTACTTTCTTAGGGACAAGCAAGCTTTAAGTTTGGTGTTGTGATGCCAGGGCATCTTGGCCAGTTTCACTGACCTTTTCTTTACTGTTTTTAGGTTAGTTTCATGCATTTCCTTAGGAAATAAGCTAGTTTTGGGTAGATATTCACTTACAGCTTGATTCAAGCATACATTGTGCATTTTACATTATTTCATGAGGATTTTGCATAAGTTTAGTGATAAATTGTATGTTGTATTGCCCATGACTTGGACTAGAACTTTGATGCGCTCTATTGCTTGATTTCAGGACCAAAGGAAGCAAGGAATGGGAGGTAACTTGCAAAGTTAATGAGAAAAGTGATTGCCAATAACGCTCTCAAAGCCATCATTGACCACGTTAAAAGTCACGTTAACTAAGTTAACGTGAACTCTAACGTGGAGAAGGGAAGTTGAGCCAATGTTAGTGACACTTAACATTGTCACTAACGTTGGCAAATGCTCATAAGTGGCCACGTTAGAGTCCACGTTAACTTAGTTAACGTGGCCTCTAACGTTAGAAAGGGGGAGAAACGCCAACGTTAGTGACATTCAACATTGTCACTAACGTTGGCCTAAGGAGAAACATACCACGTTAACTCCCACGTTAACTTGGTTAACGTGAGAGCTAACGTAAGAAGCAAGCATGGTCGACAACGTTAGTGACACCCAACATTGTCACTAACGTTGGAAGCAACCACACAACCCCCCAAGGAGCCACGTTAACTTAGTTAACGTGGAAGCTAACGTTGATGAGTGAAAGAATGGCCAACGTTAGTGACACTCAACATTGTCACTAACGTTGGGGATGGCTAAGCATGGCCACGTTAGAAGCCACGTTAACCTAGTTAACGTGGACTCTAACGTGAGGCATAGGGGCACCTTGGAACGTTAGTGACAATGTTGAGTGTCACTAACGTTCTCGAAGGATGGCAAGCCCACGTTAAAGAGCCACGTTAACTAAGTTAACGTGGGCTCTAACGTGGGAACAAAAGGGGCTTTTCAAAGTTATTGGAAATGTTAAGTCTCAATAACGTGTGCGAAGGACTTAGAGGCAACGTTAGTGGCAACGTTTATGTTACTAACGTTGAAGTTAACGTGGCTTTTACTTAGTAACGTTAGTGAGAAAGTTGATTGTCACTAACGTTCTCGAACTTATATTTTCACTAAACGTTAACACCCCTAACGCCCTGAGCTAAAGTCTCTGCCCACTTCACATTTTCTCTCTGAAAGTAAAGCCAAGCCCAAATGAAGAAGAGAACTGCTTCAAACTCAAGATCCAAAGGCCCAAGACTTGAAGAGCCAACTAGAAGCTGAGAGAAGTAGTATATATAGGAGTAGCTTTGAATTGTTGAAGGAGTTCTGAAAGTTGGAAAAAGGGAACTACTCTCTGTATTTTACCTTCTCTGCATTTTCTAGTTTTATGATGTATTCTCCATCTTTGTTTTCATTTTCTAGAGCTATGAACAACTAAACCCCTTTCATTGGGTTAGGGAGCTCTGTTGTAATTTGATGGATCAATACTAATTTTCATTATTCTTCTTCTATCTTTTCTCTTCATTTTACTTGAAAGCTTTCGATCTTCATCCAATTGAGTAGTTATCTTGGAAAAGAAGCTATTCAAACTTGGATCTCTTCTGAACCTTGAAAGAGGAATGAAGAGATCAAGCTATAATTGCTTTCTCATGCTGGACCAAATTGGGTTTGGATGGGTATGTGACTATAACCCTCTCAATACTTGATTTGGGAAATGCATGTGGTATAATCAGTGACCATACTTCATCTCTTCTCATGAGCAATTGACCAAGAAATTGGCTATTGATCAAGATTTGAAAGATTGAATTGCAAGAAATTGTAATTCAATCAATTAAGATTGCCAAGGAGATCAATGAGTGCATTGATTGAGGAAGAGATGAAAATGAACTTGATCCGGAGAATTGCAACATCTCCTAAGCCCAATGAACTCCCCATTTCTGATCTTACCCATTCTCTTTAATTTCTGCCATTTACTTTTATGAGCAAATTCCCCATTCCCATTTACAATTCTGCAATTTATTTTCAGTCATTTACTTCCACTCCTTTAATTCTAGCATTTACTTTTCTGTTATTTACATTCCCGCCATTTTATTTTCTGCAACTCTCAACCCAAATTCTGGATTCGCTCAACTAGAACATTCTTCTAATTAAAGTTGCTTGATCAATCAATCTCTGTGGGATTCGACCTCACTCTATTGTGAGTTTTTACTTGACGACAAATTCGGTACACTTGCCGA
Organism: Arachis ipaensis; assembly: GCF_059453495.1. NCBI lineage: Eukaryota > Viridiplantae > Streptophyta > Magnoliopsida > Fabales > Fabaceae > Arachis > Arachis ipaensis. Next base: position 40,943,455 of record NC_142442.1, read on the forward strand.
AGGGAGATTTGTTGTGAGACAAGTTTTTCGTGCATCAGCTTCAGTCATGAAATTGAGAGTGGTCTTAGATAGATCAGAGACTGCAGTTGCTAAGTCAGAGTGGCTCTGCTTAGAATTCTCTGTCTGTTGCTGAGAAGATGATGGAAAAGGTTTGCTATTGCCAAACTTATTTCTCCCACCATTATTATTATTGAAACCTTGATTAGGCTTCTGTTGATCCTTCCACGAGAGATTAGGATGATTCCTCCATGAAGTATTATAGGTGTTTCCATAGGATTCTCCCATGTAATTCACCTCTTCTATTCCAGGATTCTCAGGGTCATAAGCTTCTTCTTCAGAGGAAGCTTCCTTAGTACTGCCTGTTGCAGCTTGCATTCCAGACAGACTCTGAGAAATTATATTGACTTGCTGAGTCAATATTTTATTCTGAGCCAATATTGCATTCAGAGTATCAATCTCAAGAACTCCTTTCTTTTGAGTTATCCCATTATTCACAGGATTCCTTTCAGAAGTGTACATGAATTGGTTATTTGCAACCATTTCAATGAGTTCCTAGGCTTCTGCAGGCATCTTCTTCAGATGAAGAGATCCTCCAGCAGAGTGGTCCAATGACATCTTGGACAATTCAAACAGACCATCATAGAATATACATATGATGCTCCATTCTGAAAACATGTCAGAAGGATACCTTCTGATCAATTGCTTGTATCTTTCCCAAGCTTCATAGAGGGATTCACCTTCCTTCTGTCTGAAGGTTTGGACTTCCACTTTAAGCTTGCTCAACTTTTGAGGTAGAAATAATTTGGCCAAGAAAGCATTGACCAACTTTTTCCAAGAGTTCAGGCTATCTTTAGGTTGTGAGTCCAACCATGTCCTAGCTCTGTCTCTTACAGTAAAGGGGAAAAGCATAAGTCTGTAGACCTCAAGATTAACCCCATTGGTCTTAACAGTATCACAGATTTGCAAAAATTCAGCTAAGAATTGATGAGGATCTTCCAATGGAAGTCCGTAAAACTTGCAATTCTGCTGCATCAGAGAAACTAATTGATGCTTAAGCTCAAAGTTGTTTGCTCCAATTGCAGGAATTGAGATGCTTCTTCCACAGAAGTCAGAAGAGGGTGCAATAGAGTCACCAAGCATCTTCCTTGCATCTCCACCATTGTTATTGGGTTCGGCCATGTCTTCTTCTTTTTCAAAAAATTCTGTTAGGTCCTCTCCAGAGTATTGTGCTTTAGCTTCTCTTAGCTTCCTCTTTAGAGTCCTTTCAGGTTCCAGATTAGCTTCAACAAGAATGTTCTTATCCTTGCTCCTGCTCATATGAAAGAGAAAAGAACAGAAAAGAATAGGAATCCTCTATGTCACAGTATAGAGATTCCATTATGTGAGTATAAGAAGAGAAGAGTAGAAGAATGATAAGAGAGAAATTCGAACACAGAGAGGGAGAGAGGGTTCGAATTATAAGAAGAAGAGAAGTGTTAGTGATTAAATAAATAAATAGAAAGAGATGAGAGAGAGGGAGAATTCGAAATTTAAATAAAAATAAAAGGAAAATATTTTTGTTTTTATTTTAATTATTGGTTAGTATTCGAAAATTAAGGGATAAAATTAAATTAAAATTTGAAACAAATAGTTTAATTAAAAAGAATTTTGAAAAAGTGGTTAGTGATTTTCGAAAATTGGAGAGAAAAAAGTAGTTAGGTGATTTTGAAAAATATATGATTGAAAATCATTTTGAAAAAGATTTTAATTGGTAATTAAAAATATTTGATTTTTGAAATTAAAGTTGATTACTTGACTAATAAGAAATTAAAAGATATGATTCTAGAATTTAAAGTTTGAACCTTTCTTAATAGGCAAGTAACAACTTGAAAATTTTTTAATCAAAACATTAAATGTTAGCATTAATTTCAAAAATATGAAATAAAAATAAGAAAAAGATTTTGAAAATCAAATTTTAAAATTTTCGAAAATATTAAGAAGGAAATTGAAAAAGATTTGATTTTTGAAAAAATGTTTGAAAAGATAGAATTTTTAAATTGAAAATTTGACTTGACTAATAAGAAACAGTTAAATTTTAAAACTTTATGACTAAATCAATTCAAATTTTCAAAAATTATGAGTGAAATAAGGGAAAGATATTTTTTTATTTTTGAATTTTTAATGAGGAAAGAGAAAAACATAAAAATGACACAAAACACAAGAAATTAAGATCAAAACTAATAATGCATACAAGAACACTTTGAATGTCAAGATGAACACCAAGAACACTTTGAAGATCATGATGAACATCAAGAACATATTTTTGAAAATTTTTAAGAAAAGAAAAACATGCAAGACACCAAACTTAAAAATTTTTTAAACTTTAGACACTAATAAATCAAAAATGCAAATAAAAAACAAGAAAAGACACAAAACAAGAAAATGCAAAGATCAAAGAATGAAAATCATCAAGAACAACTTGAAGATCATGAAGAACAAAACTCAATGCATGAATTTTTCGAAAATAAGAAAAATCCAATTGACACCAAACTTAAAATTTGACACTAGACTCAAACAAGAAACACAAAATTTTTGGTTTTTATGATTTTATGAATTTTTTTTTCGAAAATAATTTGGAAAAAGAAAAATAAATAAATTCAAAATTTTGAATAGGAATTCCAGGAATCATGCAATGTTAGTCTAAAGCTTCAGTCTAAAAAGATTAGACATGGCTAGCCAAGCTTCAGCAGCACATTACATACAACAGCTAAATTGATGAGAAAGACAAAGAAGCTCTTCTAAGGATAAGTGAAACCTTGGTCCAAAAGATTAGACATTGCTTAACAGCCAGCCAGGATTCAACATATCTAATGAAACTCTAGAATTCATTCTTAAAAATTCTAAAGAACATATATCTTTATTATTATTAAATTTTTTTTGAATTTTTTTTCGAAAATAAAAAGAATAAAAACAAAAAGCTTAAAATTAAAATAAAATGACCTAATTTGAGAAACAAGATGAACCGTCAGTTGTCCAAACTCGAACAATCCCCAGCAATGGCACCCAAAACTTGGTGCACGAAATTGTGATCTCAATGGCGCCAACAACTTGGTACGCTCAATTGTAATCTCAACTCTTTTTCACAACTTCGCACAACTAACCAGCAAGTGCACTGGGTCGTCCAAGTAATAAACCTTACGTGAGTAAGGGTCGATCCCACGGAGATTGTTGGCTTAAAGCAAGCTATGGTCATCCTTGTAAATCTCAGTCAGGCGGATTCAAATGGTTATGAGGTTTTGATAATTAAAAAAAATGAAATATAAAATAAGATAGAAATAGTTATGTAATTCTTTGGTGGGAATTTCAGATAAGCGTATGGAGATACTTTGTTGCTTCTGAACCTCTACTTTCCTATTGCCTTCTTCCAACCATGCGTTACCTCCTTCCATGGCAAGTTGTATGATCCTCTCGGATGAAAACAAATCCATCTGCGCTGTCACCGCAGGGCTAATCATCTGTCAGTTCCCACTAGCGTCGGAATAGGACCATTGTCCTTTTGCACACTGTCACTTGTGCCCCATATTCGCAGGTTTGAAGCTCGTGACAGTCATCCCTTCCCAGATCCTACTCGAAATACCATAGACAAAGTTTAGACTTTCCGGATCCTGGATCCTACTCGGAATACCACAGACAAGCATAGTTATCAGAACCGAACCGGTGATCGAACCGGTGAGGTTACTGGGTCACTGGGTTACTGGTTCAACCGGTGGGTCACTGGTCGAACCGGTTAACCCGGTATAATTAAATAATTATGTAAAATTTAATTATTTTTTATTTATTATAAGTACTTTTATTTATTTTTATAAAAATAATTATCATTTTCAAATTTTAATATTTTATTAATTAAATTTATATTTATTGTATTATTATATTATTATAAATAAAAACTTACATACAGTTAATTTTTATGTGAAGTTAATATTTAAAAATAGTTAGATAATTTGACAAATTTAACTAAATATCATCTAATGATTTTTAACTATCAACTTCATATGAAGACAACTACATGTGAGTCTTTACCTATTATTATATACTACAAGTATTTATTGAAAAAATAATATTAATAGATATCATATAATCATGAAAAGAAAAAATAATTTGTGATTAATAATTTTTTTGTTTATCTTTTTAATATATATATATTAATAAAATTGAGTGACTTTAAAATTAAAATTAATTGAATATAAGTATAATAAAATGTTACTATATGTATTATAATTGGGATATATGTTAGTAAGAATGAATGTGGCTTGGTGGCATGAGTGTCCTTCTTGCAACCTTGGTGTAAGCAGTTCGAACCTCATTGCATCCATTTTGGAAAAATTTTCCAAAAAACACAAAGCTTTGACACTTGGCACGCTGGACGGCTGGAGCAAATGGAGAGCATGGTGGACTTGCAGAACCCAGATGCGTCGTAGCTTTGCCTTCGGTTGGTCGAGCGGTTCGGTTCGGACCGATTTTTACCGGTTTTGGCCGGTTCGTTCCGGGTTCCACCGGTTCGTTCCGGTTCTCAACCTTGAACGGTCTTACTCTTGGACTGGACCGATATAGGATCCGGTTTACCGGTTTTGACAACTATGCAGACAAGGTTTAGACTTTCCGGATCCCAAGAATGGCTGCCAATAATTCTAGCCTATACCACGAAGGTTCTAATCTTAGATTAGAAACCCAAGAGAATATACTCCAGCTGTCGTCCAATGACTACGTTGAATATCATGAAGATCGCTTTGTGGTTGTCAGGCACGCGACCTTGGCTAAGCGAGTAATGAAGATTGGGTGATTATTACGGGTCACCCCTTCATTCTGACTTAACTGAATTAAGTACAAGAGTATATATTAGAGAAGAAGTAGGCGTGAATTGAATAGAAAACAGTAGTAATTGCATTAATTTATGAAGAACAACAGAGCTCCACACCTTAATCTATGGGGTGTAGAAACTCCACCGTTAAAAATACATAAGTGAAAGGTCTAGGCATGGCCGTGAGGCCAGCCCCCAAACATGTACAATAAAACTCAGGTCTAAGGACTAAACGTCCAAAGATAGATGATAAATAAATCTCTAAAAGTAGTTTTTATACTAGACTAGTAGCCTAGGGTTACAGAAAATGAATAACTAAGTGCAGATAGTGAATAAATCCACTTTCGGGGCCCACTTGGTGTGTGCTTGGGCTGAGCATTTGAAGCTTTTTCGTGCTTAGGCTGTTTCTGGAGTTAAACGCCAACTTTGGTGCCAGTTTGGGCGTTTAACTCCAATTCTGGTGCCAGTTTGGGCGTTTTACGCCAAGATATTTTAGGCTGACTTTGAACGCCAGTTTGGGCCATCAAATATCGGGCAAAATATGAACTATTATATATTGCGAGAAAGCCCAGGATGTCTACTTTCCAACGCAATTAAGAGCGCGCCAATTGGGTTTCTGTAGCTCCAGAAAATACACTTGAAGTGCAGGGAGGTCAGAATCCAACAGCATCTGTAGTCCTTTTTCAGCCTCTGAATCAGATTTTTGCTTAGGTCCCCTAATTTCAGCCAGAAAATACCTGAAATTATAGAAAAATACACAAACTCATTGTAAAGTCCAGAAATGTGATTTTTGAATAAAAACTAATAAAAATACAATAAAAAGTAATAAAAATATACTAAAAACTATGTAAAAACAATGCCAAAAAGGGTATAAATTATCCACACATCAAATTACCAAAGACAGAGAAGTCATCCAAAAATACCGCAATAAACTTTTCAACCATATCAGAAAAAATTGAAAGCATTGATAAACTCTGATTTTGTGGTTTATCTTGTGCTTATTTTGGGGGATTTTATCACCTTTTCTCACATTTATTCAATGAAATAGTATGGTTTTGCAATTTTCCCTTGATTTGTGCTTAAATGTGAAAACATACTTTTTAGGCCTTAAAATAGCTAAATTCAATTCACTTTAATTCCATTCGATGCCTTGATGTATTTATTGAGTGATTTCAGGTTCATAGGGCAAGTATTGGATGGAAGAAGTGAGGAGAAAAGCATGCAAAGTGGGAGAACTCATGAAGAAATGAAGGAACCGTAAAGCTGTCAAGTCCGTCCTCTTCGCACTCAAACGACCATAACTTGAGCTATAGAGGTCCAAATGAAGCAGTTCCAGTTGCGTTGGAAAGCTAACATCCGGAGCTTTGAAATGATATAAATTTTTCCATATGTTGCTTCGCGCTCAGGGGCGCGCACGCGCCATGTACGCGTGCGTGCCGATTCTGCCGTGGGTCCACTTTAATGAAATCGCCCCTAGCGATTTTGCAGCTCATTTTGGGCCCAATCCAACCCATTTCTGATGCTATTGAACCCAAGGATTGAAAGGGGAATGAACCAAGTTGTCATAGTTTAGTTTTCATCATGTTTTAGGTAGAATTCTAGAGAGAGAAGCGCTCCCTTCTCTCTAGAATTTAGGGTAATTTAGGTTTAATTTTCTTAAATCCACTTTCAATTCTTATTTTGATTTAGTTTTCTCTTGTTAATTTCTTGTTATTACATCTTAATCTTCTTAGTTTCTCTTAATCATTTCCTTTAATTTGTTGCTTTTATGTTCATGAACCTTGTTGGATCTTAATTTTCTTTAATGCAATTTTTATGTTTCCATGTTCTTTTATGTTGATCTTGATTGTTATTATTGATTTCTTGATTATGTTAGTTATGGGTTTCCTTTAATTTTTGCATTTTATGATGTTTACTTTTCTTGCACTCTAAGTGTTTGATATAATGTTTCATTTAGTTTTTGAGTAGTTTTCTTGACTCTTTCCTAGGCTAAGGGAATTGAGTGACCTTGAGTCATTGGGTCTCATTGAATTGGTGATTTGAGAATCCTTGGTGATCAATTTGATACTCATTGACGCCAACCCACTACTAATCTAATTAGTAGGTAGGTTGGGACTTATGGGTTGATGTGATCAAAGCCATTTGACGTACTTCAAGTCTAGGAGTAGATATTACGTACTTAAGACTTTTGGAAGTAGACTTAATGAGCTTGGCCTCTCATAATTATCAATATTTGGTATGTAGACAAGGATGGTGATCTCAATTACCTAAGTCTTAGCCAAGAGTTCTTTATCTTGCTTTCTTTAATTACTTGTTTAATTTACTTTTCTTGCCATTTATTTTCTTGCCAAAACACAAAACCAAACCCCTTACCCCCTCTCATAGCCAATAATTGAGCATTTCATTGCAATTCCTTGTGAGACGACCCGGAGTTCAAATACTCCGGTTAATTTTCATTTGGGGTTTGTTACATGTGACAACTCAAATTTTTGATGTGGGAATTGTTTGATGGTTTGGAGCTATGCTTACAACGAAGTAATTCTTTCTATAAGAAGAAAATCTAGACCATCGAGCAAAACTCGTTCATCAAAATGGCGTCGTTGCCGGGGAATATTGTGAATAGCTTGATTTTTGGATTGCTTGTTAGTTTTTGCTAGTTTTAGGACTTTGTTTCATTATTTCTTGTTAGCTTTTATTTCTTATTTTCACTTTTCACTATGAATTCTCACTTTGGCTTTGAGTGTGATTACAACTATGTTGTAGGAAATGGGAACTTCAATGAAGATGTGCATCAAGGATGGGATAACTAAAGGTGGGAGGAGCCATATGCATATGATCAATCTTCTTGGCAACAACCTCCACCAATGCACTATGAAGAAGGCCATTCTATGATGCACACCAATCCAATTGTTATGGTGAATCCCCTTGTGACTTCCAAGAACCACCACCATACACCTATGAGCCATATCCTCAACATAGCCATCAACCATACTCACAAGCCACCTTTCACCAACCATCTTCATATGACCCTAATCCATATCCATCCTACCAACAATGATATGAGCCATATAAACCACACATAGAGCCACCACCACTCCAACATCAACATTTTCAAGAACCACCCCCTCCATATTGTCACCAAGATGAACCACCTCCAATGTGTGAAAATTTCCAACCACAAGATGAACACCAATTTCCACCACAACCTCCCATGAAAGAATATTCATGCCCTTCAATCCAAGAGCCATATGATCCTACTCATGATATCCAAGAGGAGCAAGAGTCAAGGGATCATTTCAAGGAAGCATTGGATCAATTTCAAGCAACCATAGAGTGTGTTGTGCAACAAATGGAAAGAAAGGAAAATGTTGAACCACCACAACTCTACCCAAAAGAACCACCTTCCGACTATAATACCTTTCCCTCAAACAATGAACCCTCTCTTCCACCATTACCTCCCGATGAAGCCTCTATACTAGAATTAAGGGATCTTGAATCTCATATCTTAAGGCAACACGAGAAGGATGAAAAGAAATTTGAGGAGTTAAGAGCAAAAACGGCTATCATGATAGAAGCTATTGGCAACATAGTCTCATCCCGCCTAAGCCTATGCGATCAAGGCACTTCTATTGTGGAATGTGGAGAAGCAACGAAGGAGCTTAGTGAGGGAGTGAACTTGAAGCTCCAAGGTGAAGAAGAGGAATTAAAGCAAGAAATGCAACAAGAGGAGGAAGTAGAGATTATTGAAGAAGCGGAAGAAGTGGTTGAAGACTTAGGAGATGCGGAACCACTTTAGGAGTCTAGGATTGAAGAAAACCCCTCCAAGATGATTGAATTTGATGCTAAAGAGGAATATGCACAACCTCCAAGGCATATCTCTTGTGAAGAATTAGATGGGATAGAACAAGAATTGAGTCCCCTTGGTGATGAAGATCAAGCATCAAGTCTTAGCGGTGAAGAATCCGTTGAGCATGAAGAACCTTCCTCTATTGGATTTGAAAGTAATATGGAGGTAAATCTCTCTCGTCCTCCCATTTATAATTTGAGTAAGGGAAAAGGTTTAGATAAAATTGTTGAAAAAAGGATTGAAATTAAGAGATATTGTGGAGAGGTGGAAGTCCTTAGAAAAAGGAGGATGGGAATTGAATACGCCTTGTCAAGACCCTTGGAATCACCCTTGCCTAGGTTGCCATCTACACCTTCATTTGAGTGGATGAAACTCATTTCTATTATCTTTATTATCCCACTTGAATATGGCTTGCTTGAAACGGATGGCCAACTTAGGATGCTTTGTGGGATGAAGCGTAGAAGAAAGATGTTTTGTGATTGGCGTTGCAAATCAAGGCTCATTATGGTTGATGCATCAAACATGAGATATAAAGGTTGGAGTAGTGCTCACCTAGATGGGTCTAGGAGAATAGATTGGTGCTTCCATGAGGATTCATCTCTCTTGCCACCCGGAGGAAATCACCATGATCAACTCAAGGATGGGTGTGAAAACAAAGTGTGGGATCCCAGATCGCACAAGGAAGATCAACTTTGGGAGCCTATGGTTTGTGAAGAACTCCATCAAAGCTTGGAGTTATTAACTTTGAATGATGAAGCACAATGGAAGTCCAAGCATTGGTGGATGTTCAAGGATGGATTCAAGCACAAGCCACCTTGATGAGGAGCTCCCCATAAGTCCAACTTAAGGACAATAAACAAAAGTGCTAGGTGGGAGACACCCCACCATGGTAACATCTTTTCATTTTCCCTTTTGTACATATTGGTAATTTAGATTTAATTTCATGTTTTGTTTGATTAGTTGAGTTTAATTGGGAGTCTAGTAGGTTAAATAAGGTTTTATGATGTTTTGGTAGTTGTTTGGAGGTTTGGGATGCTTGGTTTGGTGCAAAAACATAGAAAAATTTTGAAAAACAGAGCACCACCCACGCGCACGCGCACTTCACGCGTACGCGCGCCTCAAGCATTTTCGACCATCCACGCGGACGCGCCATGTACGCGTACGCGTGGATTGAGTTTTTCCACCCCTCCATACATTCACTCGAGAGTTGTGCCTGACGTGTGCCAACTTTGTGCCCAAGGCACGCGCACGCGCACCTTGCGCATACGCGCCCCTCTCAAAATAAGCCATCGACGCGGACGCGCCATGTACGCGTACGCGCCGCCTCCATTTCATCAATCCACGCTTACACGCACATGACGCGCACGCGTGGATTGCCCTGTTTCACTCATCTTCTTTCCTTCTCCTCTTTCCATTTCTTTCCTTTTCTTCTCTCTTCTCTTCTTTTCTTTCCACCCTTCAAACATCATCCGACACTACCAAACATCATGTAACACCATTTCTTTTAGTTAGTTAGTTAGTTTTATTTTTGTTTTCCATTATAAGTGTTGGATTATTAATCTTGTTTACTGTTTACTGCTGCTGCTTATTAATAGGATGTTAGTTTAACATTATTGTTGTTATTGTCATTGTTAGATCCCTTTGTTGAGGTTACATTTTATTACTTGGTTTTATATCTTCATGTTGAACATTTGTGAATACCAAGTACTTGTTACATTGCCTTCATGCATCTTAACTCTTTGAATTGCATGTTTTGGCCACCATGCATTCATCATCCATTGTTAGGCAATTGTACATTATCAATGCATTTTTTTTTGGATGCTTGTTCTAATTGATCATCACCTATTTCATGCATTGAGATTGTGGAATCGTGAAATTGGATCGAAAGCTTACCTAGTGACATATTTTTGAGCTTTGTAAAGCTTTGTGGACCATGCTTGCTATGTGATTGATTTTCACTTCTATCCTTTTTCCTAAGTTCCATAGCATCCATGTGTTTCACCTCTATGTTACTTAGGTGTTGCAACAACTTCAATAAGTGTCATTGTTTGATGTGTGAGCTATCTATACCATTTCGTTCATCAAATTTACTTACACATCAACCAATGTCCATACATTATCCAATTTCACAATTGCTTGATTTTTGCTTGAATGCTTTTATGCCTCTTTACTACTTGTGTGGTTGACTTAACCTACAAGTCTTTTGAAGTATTTCAAGCACACTAATATAAGTGAAATGTATGTCTTCTTTTGTATAATTGTGACATGGTTTCTAAATACTAGAGTGTGAGTTCTAAACCGCATGCAAGTTAGAATCCATACAACTATTTTTCATCAATGTCACACCAATTCACTCACTTAATTCTAGTGATTCACCTCATTTCAACAATTCACGCTTCATTGCTTTTGTATTTTCTCATCGTACGGTGTTTATTTTGTTTTTCATGATTGATGCACCATAAGCAAAAATAGAAGCGGGAGAAGAACACGCAGCACCGGTTGACCTACCAGCTGAAGGTAGCAACTCGGAAAGTCGTCGTACCCCCTTGCTCATTTTTGAGTGCACCGAGGACAGTGCAAACTTTTAAGTGTGGGGAGGTCGTCCGACCGCTCGGCATTTTTGGGTGACAAGTTTCTAATCCCAACACTTTTGCATTTCATTTTTAGGTCTTTTAGGATTTTTGGTTGCAGTGCATATGTGTATATTAAGCTTAGTCAAAATCATGATATTTTCCAAGGATTTTATCTATAGGGCACCCCAATTGAAAAAAAAAATTTAGAACTTGCTTGAATTATATACTTTGTGGATCATGTTTTTGAGCTAAGAACACAAGCATGTAAGTTTTGAGCCTTAACTGTGTGGTTACATCATATATAACCACTTATTTTCATTCTTGTGTGTATTATTCTCTTCCTATGATTGTAATCTTTGATTTGTTTAATTTTATATGTCCATTATTTTATGTATACATGCATTTATATGATTGAGGCCATTGTTCAAATAGCTCACTTACCCAAATAGCCTACCTTTTATCTTCCATTGTTAGCCAATTTTGAGCCTATGCTTAACCCACTTATTCTTAATTGTAGCACATTACAAGCCTAAGTGAAAAACAATAAATGTCCCTTGTTTGGATCTTTGATTAGCTTAGGCTAGTGAGAGTGTTCATTATTTGATTTCGGGAGAGTTGGAAACATTGGTTAGAGATAAAAGTGTGCTTGTATTTTTTGTTGAAAAATTTTGGGAATTGGGTACATACTCATGTATTAATCAAATGTAAAACTATATGCATTGGTACTTGTATAAATACTTTATGAAAAAAAATGAATGAGAACAACAAAAATAATATATATATATATATATATAGAAAAAGAAAGAAAAAAAATTGTAATAAAAAGGGGACAAAATGCCCCAAAGTTCAAGGTTCAATAAAAATCAATGCATATGTGTGGTGAAAAAAAAAAGAGAATACATGAGTGTGTGTGAAAAGTGAAGAATGGGTAGTTAGGTTTGTTTAGAATTGTATAGGTTGTCATAGGTTAGGTGGGAAGTTTAAGTTAATCAAAGATTCAAATCTCAAGCCCACTTGACCATATGCATCATACCTTGACCCTAACCCCATTACAACCTATGGGAAGTCCTCATGATATTTGTATGCATGCATGAAATAATTGTTGATTGTTAGATGAAAAACAAATCTTGGAAAGCATGATTAAGGGAGGATTGAGTGAATCAACCCCATACACTTGAGTGACTAGAGCGGATACACATCCGGTGAGGGTTCGATTGCTCAATTACATGTTTTCACCCATGATCATGTCTTTTCTTGCAAGTTTGTAAAATCTTCTTAATAATTCAATTCAATTGTGGGTTGAATGATTGCTATTGCCTTAGCCCTTGTATTTGTATATGTGTTCTTGGAAATTGATTTATTTTGACCAAGTGGATGCATTCATGTAGATAGATTGCATATAGATAGATTGCATGTAGTTAGTTTGCATTGAACAAATGTGATAACCTTTGCTTATTTTTCGATTTTAGCATGAGGACATGCTTAGTTTAAGTGTGGGGAGATTTGATAAATCCCGATTTCTTGGTTTATTTCGTGCTTGTTTTGGGAGATTTATTCACCTTTTCCCACATTTATTCAACGAAATAGCATGGTTTTGTAATTCTCCCTTAAATTTTGCTTAAGTATAAAAACATGCTTTTTAGGCCCTAATTTGGTGATTTTTATTTCACTTTAATTCCATTCGATGCCTTGATGTGTTTGTTAAGTAATTCCAGGTTCATAAGGCAAGTATTGGATGGAAGAAGTGAGGAGAAAAGCATGCAAAGCGGGAGAACTCATGAAGAAACAAAGATTTGGAATGCACCAATGGACGCGCACGCGTACAAGGCACGCACGCGCAAAAGTGGTTTCTTACAAGGACGCGCACGAGTACATGCCGCTTCCGCGCGGGTTGGGAATTTGCCAGTGACGCGCACGCGCACATGACGCGCGCGCGCCGATATTCTTATATGACCCACTTAATGGAAAAACGCTGGGGGCGATTTCTGAGCTGCCCAGGCCCAAATCCAACTTGTTTCTGAGTGTATTTCATGCAGAATTGAAGTCCAAGCAAAGGGGGGGAGCAATTAGTTGTAGGTTTAGCATCATGTAGTATAGTTTCTAGAGAGAGAAGCTCCCTCTTCTCTCTAGAATTAGGATTAGGATTTCTTAGATCTAGGTTTAATTCATGCTTTGATTTACTTTTCCTTTACAATTTCTTGTTCCTCTACTCTTTCTCTCTTTAATTTTGTATCTCATTCTTGCAATTTCTTACTTTGTTGTTGATGCACTTTTTGGTTCTTTTATTTTCAATTCAATGCAATTTATGATTCATGTTCCTTTATTGTTGATTTGGATTTGTTGTTGTTTAATTCCTTGCAATTGAGTAGTGTAGATTTACATTCTTTGCAATTTTACTATGCTTTCCTTTTATACCTTCCAAGTGTTTGATAAAATGCTCGGAAGGATGTTAGAGTAGATCTTGAGCATTCTTGGCTTGGAAAGAGTAATTGGGCAATCTTGAGTCATGAAAACCCAACTTATGTTGGTGATCTAGAGTTGTTAGCTAGTATTGTTTCCATTGACGCTAATCTTTTGCTAATTAATTAGTGAGTTGATTAGGACTTTTGGAATATTGTTTCCATTGACGCTAATCTTTTGCTAATTTAATTAGTAAGTTGATTAGGACTTTTGGATTGAGATTAGCTAGTCTCGTTAGACTTTCTCCCTATTTGTTGGAGATGACGTAATGAGATAAATTCTTGTTTATATTTGTGACATGATTAATTAGTCTTGTTTGACATTCTCCCGATGTGTGAGTTAACTAAATAAGGCGAATTAATCATTGCATGACTAGGATGGAAAGCCTATGATCTCAATTCATTGCCATGAATGTCTCTCTTTATTAATTGTTTTCTTTATTACTTGCCTAATTTACTTTTCTTGTCATTTACTTTAGTGTCCCAATATCGACCAAAAACCCCTATACCCCTCATAGCCAATAATTGACCACTTCATTGCAACTCCTCGTGAGAACGACCCGGAGTCTAAATACTTCGGTTATTTCTTATTTGGGGTTTGTACATGTGACAACTCAATATTTTTTATTGGGAGGATTTTTTGTTGGTGTAGAACTATACTTTACAACGAGAATTCATTCAATTGTGAAATTCTATACCAACACGACAATTTTCTTAAATCAAAATGGCGTCGTTGCCGGGGAGTTGCAATGGTGTTATGTTATTGGCTATTGTGAATATTGTGAATATGTTTGCCTTTTGCTTGTTTGTTAGTTTTTGTTAGGTTTAGGACTTTGTTCTTATTTTTGTTAGTTTTTGTTTTTATTTGCTATTATGAATTCTCATCACTTTGGCTATGAGTTTGGTTCAAATTATGTTGTAGGAAATGGAAGCTACAATGAGGATGTGCATCAAGGATGGAATAATCAAAGATGGGAGGAGTCTCAAGGGATTGATCAACCTTCTTGGCAACAACAACCTCCGGTTTCTTATGGGTATTACTCTAATCCTAATGCATATCAATCTAATGGATGTGGTGACCCTTATTGTGATTGTCAACAACCACCACCATATGCCTATGAACCACCTCCTCAATATAATTTTGCGCCACCTTACTCACAAGCCCCTTTTCACCAAACACCTCCATATGACCATAATCCTTATCCACCATACCAACCACCTTATGAACCATATGAACCACACAGGGAACCACCACCATTCCAACACAATTACTCTCAAGAACCACCTCAATATACACCACATCCATACCCTTACCAAGATGAACCAACTTCCGATTATGAACCTTTCCTCCCAAACAATGAACCTTCTCTCCCACCATCACCTTCCGATGAAGCCCCACGCAAGAACTAGGAGATCTTAACTCTCAATTCCAAAGGCGACAAGAGGAGGATGAAAAGAAGTTTAAAGAGCTAGGAGCCAAGATGGCTATCCTAGTGGAAGCCGTTAGCAATATGGCCTCCTCCCGACTAAGCCTAAGCGACCAAGGCACTCCCATTGACGAATGTGGAGAAGCAATTAAGGAGCCTAGTGAGGGAGTGAGTTTAGAGCTTCAAGGTGAAGAAGAGAAGTTGAAGCAAGAATTGTCACAAGAGGAAGAGGAGACAATTGAACCGGAAGGATTGGTTAAAAACATAGGAGATGTTGGAAGTCCATTGGGATTCCCAAGAAGCTTGATATTGATGTTGAGGAGGGTGTACAACCTCCAAAGCATATCTTGATTGAAGACTTTGAAGAGGTTGATCAAGAGATGGATTCAATCATTAAAGAGTTCCTATCTACAATTGAATCCACTCTCATTGGGCTTGACATGGAGATCAAAGAAGAAGATGCACAACCTCCCATGCCCTTGGTAAGCAATGAAGAAGAGATTGAATTGGAAGGAAGTTACCAAGAGGAAGATGTTGAATTTGAAGAAGCTTGTGAAGAGGTGGAGGTAGTCAAAGAAGAGCACAAGGGAGTGGAACTTGCAAGATCATTAGGACCACCCCTTCCTAAGTCACCATCTAATACAACATTCAAGTGGGTAAAATTCTTATCCCTAAGCTTTAAATTCTCACTTGAATATGGTTTTCTTGAGACGGATGGGCAACTTAGAGCTCTTTGTGGAGTCAAGAGTAGGAGAGAGTTGTGTAGTGGTTGGACACATCACTCTAAGTTCATGATGGTTGCATGCTCAAAGTTGAATGGCAATGGTTGGTGTAGAACCAAGTCATATGGGTCTAGGAGAATGTTTGGATGTTTACTTGAGAATTCGGATCACTTCTCACCTAATTGGAATCATGATGATCAATTTGAAGATGGGTGTCAAAACAAAGTGTGGGATCCCGGATCGCACAAGGAGAACCAAATTTGGGAGCTCATGGTTTGTGAAGAACTCCATCAAGGCTTGAAGATATTAAAATTGAAGAATGGAGCTTATTGGAGACTCAAGCATTGGTGGATGTTCAAGGATAGCTTCAAGCACAAGCCACCTTAAGAGGAGCTCCCCATAAGTCCAACTTAAGGACAATAAACAAAAGTGCTAGGTGGGAGACACGCCACCATGGTAAACTCTTTTCATTTTTCTCTTTTGTAAATATTGGTAGAATAGGTTTGATTTCATGTTTTGTTTTGTTTGTTGAGTTTATTTGGTAGTATAATATGCTAAATAAGGTTTTAAGGTGTTTTGGTAGCTGTTTGGAGGTTTGGAATGCTTGGTTTGGTGCTAGAACTTGGAAAAATTTTAAAAAATAGAGCACCAACCCGCGCGTGCGCGCACCTGGCGCGTACGCGCGCCTCAAGCATTTTCGACCATCCACGCAGGCACGCCATGTGCGCAGACGCGTGGATTGAAAAATCTCACCCTCCATACATTGACCCGAGAGTTGCACCTATACTGCGCCAGCACCATGCCTGAAGCACAAACCATCCGCGCGTGCGCGCACCTGGCGTGTACGCGCCCTTCAAGCTAATTGCGCAATGCGCGCGCACGCACGCTGTGCGCGTGCGCGCCGATAGCGTCACTTGCCCTCCTGGTACAAGTTCCAGAGAGTTGGGCCAATTTTGTGCCTAGTTCATGCCTGCGACAGACGCGCAGGCGCACTTCACGCGTCCGCGCGGATTGCCACCTCCATCAGGCACGCGCCCGCGCACTGTGCGCGTCCGCGTCGCACAAAAAAAAATTTTTTTCTTCTATTTTCTTTTATTGCATTTGCCTATTTCCATTCATTGCATTTTAATTTTGTTTTTATAGCTTATTCTTATTTTCTTTTCTAAGTTTCTTATTTTAATAATGGTGTTGAACTCTCTTACTCAATTGTTGAGAATTTCTTGGTTAATTTTGGTGCTTCTTGACTTGTTTGATATTGATGGTTAATGAAATTTCTAATTCAATGCTTAACCTTTGATGATCCTTGTACCCTTTGTGCATTGATATGAGCTTACATGTCTTTCATGACCCACTCTTTCTTGTTTGAGCTTGATGCAACATGCTCTTCATGTCATTTGCCTATGCTTTGACTTTATTCTTGCATCAAGTATTAATTGATATGCCCTTTGCCTATATTGTTCTCTCACTTACATGCGTAGCTAACATGTAGTGAGGACCCTATTCTTATTTGGCATTAGCCCCCGCCTATGTTCTAATTGCTTTCATATCTTTGTTGTAGGCTTAATTTTCTTTCTTTTTCTTTCCTTTTAGGTTGGCCACCAAGAAGGAAAGGATTGGAAGGGCTTCTAAATGGGGCAACAAACAAGCTCATTCGCACAATCTTTTGAAGGAGCTCATCAATTGTAGCAACCCATCCACCTTGTTCTTCTTTGCATGCACCGAGGACGGTGCAAATTTTTAAGTGTGAGGAGGTCGTCCGACCGACCTCCATGGGTAACAACTTCCTTTTTCAACACCAATTTTTAATTTTTGTCTTTGTTAGATTAGTTGTTGCATTGCATGATAGATTGCATGTTAGTTAGAATTTGTATATATTTTTACCACTTCCTTTTTATGTTAGGACTACTTGGTTAGGGTGATGATTTCTTTTCCAAGAAACTGTTTTTAGGGCACCCTACCAATTTGAAAAAAAAATTTGCTGAACTTGCTTGAAGAATTTATTTTGGAACATGGTTTTTGAGCTAAGAACACAAGCATGTGAGTTTTGAGCCCAATTGCGTGGTTACATCTTATAACCACTTATTTCCATTCTTGTGTGCATTGTTCTCTTTCTATGATTGTAATCTTTGATTTGTTTGATTCTTTATGTCCATTATTCTATGTATACATGCATTTATATGATTGAGGCCATCATTTCATTTAGCTCACTTACCCAAATAGCCTACCTTTTATCAACCATTGTTAGCCAAATTTGAGCCTATTTAATTCCGTTTGTTCTTAATGATTAGCACATCACTACCCCTAAGTGAAAAATAATAAATGTCCTTAATTTGGATCTTTGATTAGCTTAGGCTAGTGAGGGTGTGTATCATTTGGGTATGGAAAACTTGGGACATTGGTTGAGGTAAAAGTGTAACTTTTATTTTTGTTAAAAATATTGGGAATTGGGTACATACTCATACACTATATGTAAAACCATATGCATTGATACGTTTGTATATACTTTAAAAAAAATATATAGAAAAAAAAAGAAGAAGAAAAAGAAAAAGAGCAAAAGAAATAAAAAGGGGGAAAAAATGCCCCAAAGTAAAGTTCAATAAGAATCAATGCATATGTGTGGTGAATTAAAAAGAATGCATGAGTATGTGAAAAAGTGGGAATCATGGGTAGATAGGTTGTGTATTAGAATTGCATAGGTTGTTATATGTGTTTAGTGAGAGCTTAGGCTAATCAAAGATACAAATTTCAAGCTCACTTGACCATATGCATCTCTACCTTGACCCTAGCCCCATTACAACCTATGAATAAGTCCTCATGATGAATGTATGCATGCATTGAATAATTGTTGATTGTTAGATGAGAAACAAATCTTGGAAAGCATGATTAGAGGAGAATTGAGTGAATCGACCCTATACACTAGAGCGACTAGAGCGGATACACTTCCGGTGAGGGTTCGATGCTCAATTCCTTGTTCCCGACTTTCATGAGCTTTTCTTCTTGCAAGTCTATTTGTACTTTATTTTGATATTTGAATTGGTAGGATTCATGAATCATCATACTACTTAGCCCTACTTGTTCATATGTGTTCTTGGGGAATGATTTACTTTTAACCAAGAAGGTAGAATCATTTTGCATATAGTTGCATGCATGTAGATAGGTTTATATAGTTTATTTGCATTGAATAAATGTCCATACCCTTTTCTTGTCCTTCTTTATTCTTAGCATGAGGACATGCTTGGTTTAAGTGTGGGGAGATTTGATAAACTCCGATTTTGTGGTTTATCTTGTGCTTATTTTGGGGGATTTTATCACCTTTTCTCACATTTATTCAATGAAATAGCATGGTTCTGCAATTCTCCCTTGATTTGTGCTTAAATGTGAAAACATGCTTTTTAGGCCTTAAAATAGCTAAATTCAATTCACTTTAATTCCTTTCGATGCCTTGATGTATTTGTTGAGTGATTTCAGGTTCATAGGGCAAGTATTGGATGGAAGAAGTGAGGAGAAAAGCATGCAAAGTGGGAGAACTCATGAAGAAATGAAGGAACCATAAAGCTGTCAAGTCCGACCTCTTCGCACTCAAACGACCAAAACTTGAGCTACAGAGGTCTAAATGAGGCAGTTTCAGTTGCGTTGGAAATCTAACATCCGGGGCTTCGAAATGATATAAATTTTGCCATATGTTTCTTCGCGCTCAGGGGCGCGCACGCGCCATGTACGCGTGCGCGCCGATTCTGCTGTGGGTCCACTTTAATGAAATCGCCCCTAGCAATTTTGCAGCTCATTTTGGGCCCAATCCAACCCATTTCTGATACTATTGAACTCAAGGATTGAAGGGGGAATGAACCAAGTTGTCATAGTTTAGTTTTCATCATGTTTTAGGTAGAATTCTAGAGAGAGAAGCTCTCCCTTCTCTCTAGAATTTAGGGTAGTTTAGGTTTAATTTTCTTAAATCCACTTTCAATTCTTGTTTTGATTTAGTTTTCTCTTGTTAATTTCTTGTTATTACATCTTAATCTTCTTAGTTTCTCTTAATCATTTCCTTTAATTTGTTGCTTTTATGTTTATGAACCTTGTTGGATCTCAATTTTCTTTAATGCAATTTTTATGTTTCCATGTTCTTTTATGTTGATCTTGATTGTTATTATTGATTTCTTGTTTATGTTAGTTATGGGTTTCCTTTAATTTTTGCATTTTATGATGTTTACTTTTCTTGCACTCTAAGTGTTTGATATAATGTTTCCTTTAGTTTTTGAGTAGTTTTCTTGACTCTTGGCCTAGGCTAAGGGAATTGAGTGACCTTGAGTCATTGGGTCTCATTGAATTGGTGATTTGAGAACCCTTGGTGATCAATTTGATACTCATTGACGCCAACCCACTACTAATCTAATTGGTAGGTAGGTTGGGACTTATGGGTTGATGTGATCAAAGCCATTTGACGTACTTCAAGTCTAGGAGTAGATATTACGTACTTAAGACTTTTGGAAGTAGACTTAATGAGCTTGGCCTCTCATAATTATCAATATTTGGTATGTAGACAAGGATGGTGATCTCAATTACCTAAGTCTTAGCCAAGAGTTCTTTATCTTGCTTTCTTTAATTACTTGTTTAATTTACTTTTCTTGCCATTTATTTTCTTGCCAAAACACAAAACCAAACCCCTTACCCCCTCTCATAGCCAATAATTGAGCATTTCATTACAATTCCTTGTGAGACGACCCGGAGTTCAAATACTCCGGTTAATTTTTATTTGGGGTTTGTTACATGTGACAACTCAAATTTTTGATGTGGGAATTGTTTGATGGTTTGGAGCTATGCTTACAACGAAGTAATTCTTTCTATAAGAAGAAAATCTAGACCATTGCAAAACTCGTTCATCAAGCATACACCTCTGAAAAGTTGCTGGAGCATTGCAAAGTCCAAAAGGTATTCTTCTGTAGGCAAATACTCCAAAGGGGCATGTGAATGCTATCTTCTCTTGATCTTGAGGGTCCACAGTAATTTGGTTATATCCAGAATAGCCATCTAGAAAGCAATAAAATACATGACCAGCTAACCTCTCAAGCATCTGATCAATGAAAGGCAGGGGAAAGTGATCCTTCCTTGTAGCAGTGTTGAGCCTCCTGTAGTCTATGTACATTCTCCATCCTGTGACTGTTCTTGTAGGAATAAGCTCATTCTTTTCATTCTTGATCACTGTCATCTCTCCTTTCTTGGGAACTACCTGCACAGGACGTACCCAAGGACTATCAGAAATAGGGTAAATAATACCTGCTTCCCATAATTTCATTACCTCTTTTTGGACCACCTCTTTCATAGTTGGATTGAGTCTCCTTTGTGGTTGTATAACTGGTTTAGCATCATCTTCAAGGAGGATCTTGTGCATACACTTGGTTGGACTAATCCCCTTCAAGTCACTAATGGTCCACCCAAGAGCTATTTTATGGCTCCTGAGCACTGAAATAAGCGCCTTTTCTTCTTTAGGCTTCAGAAAAGAGCTAATAATCACTGGATATGAATCATTTCCACCCAAGAACACATATTTCAGAGAAGGAGGCAAAGGTTTGAGCTCAAGCTTGGGGACTTCCTCCTCCTTTATTGGCATGTTCATCAGCTCTTTTGGGGGTGGTAAATCATCAACTTCAACTAATTCATACTCAGAAATAGGATCCAGAACATCATCAAGTACCTCAGCTTCCAGTACTTCTTGAACAAGTGGTTCAATAACATCTATTTTCATACACCCCTCAGAATCATTGGGGTGCTTGAGGGCTTCAAAAAAATTCAGGACCACCTGTTCTTCATTGACCCTCAGGGTTAATTTACCCTTTTGCATATCAATCAGAGCTCTACCTGTAGCTAAAAAGGGTCTACCAAGTATAATAGAGGGTTTTACCTCATCTTCCATGTCTAATATAACAAAATCAACAGGAAAGATAAATGGTCATACTTTAACAAGTAAATCCTCAACCACACCCACAAGTAATTTAATAGAAAGATCAGCAAGTTGAAGAGAAATATGAGTGGGTTTTACCTCCTCAATTTGAAGCTTTTTCATCACTGAAAGTGGCATTAGATTGATGCTAGCTCCAAGATCACATAAAGCTCTCTGAATGGCGACATCTCCAATGGTGCAAGGAATGACAAAACTCCCTGAGTCTGGCATCTTCTCAGGAAGGGTGTGTTAAATAATGGCACTACATTCCTTGGTTAACACCACTGTCTCTTGTTCCTTCCAATTCCTCTTGTGGGTCAACAATTCTTTCATAAATTTAGCATAGAGAGGAATTTGCTCCAGAGCCTCTGCAAAAGGAATGTTAATCTGTAGCTTCTTGAAGACATCTAAAAATTTAGAGAATTGCTTTTCTTTGGATGCCTTCTGAAGCCTCTAAGGATATAGCATTTTTGGCTTGTATTCAGGAGCCTTTGACAAGGTGGGATAAGTGTCAAGAGAGTCAGGAAACGGGTTGTCTGCACGTTTAGGAGGGGCGTGCTTTACATCTCCCTTCTTCTCCTCTAGAGCTTCCTTTTCAACTAGCTCTTCATTGGCCTTGGTCTCAAGGCCAGCTACTTTACCACTTCTCAACTGAAGAGCCTTGCAATCTTCTCTTGGGTTCACCACTGTATCACCTGGAAATGTACTTGTAGACCTCTCAGGTATTTGCTTGCTTAGTTGGCCCATCTGCACTTCCAAGTTTCTAATGGAGGCTCTGGTTTCCTGCATAAAACTCCTCATCAGCTCCCAATTAGAATCTTCTTGGGACTTAGAGTTTGCCTGCTGAGGTGGTTGTTGCTACTGAGACTGAAATTGGCAGTTATTGTAATTGTTCTATTGGAAGCCACCCTGAGAACTATTGTTGAAGTTCTGAGGTCTCTGTGATTGGTCCCTCCATCCAAAATTTGGGTGATTCCTCCACCCCTGATTGTATGTCTTGGAATATGGATCATTGTTGGGATTTCTAGGACCACTCCCCATGTAATTGACTTGTTCAGAAGAGGGTTGAGCATAATCATAATTATTATTTTGCACAAAATTACCTGCCATGTCATAGGAGACTTCCTGTGGTGGATTTTGGGTGTTGATAGCTGAGACTTGCATGTCACCCATCTGCTGAGTAAGTAGATTTATTTGCTGAGACATAAGCTTGTTCTGAGCAAGAAGAGCATTAACAGCTTCCACTTCCAGCACGCCTCTCTTCTGAGAGGTCTCAGAGTTCACAAGATTCCTGTTAAATGAGTATAAATATTGGTTGCTTGCAACCAATTCAATCAGTTCAATAGTCTCCTCTGGTGTCATCTTCTTGTGTAGTGAACCACCTGCAAAGGTATCTAAGCTCATCTTGGATATCTCACCCAAGCCTTCATAAAAGATATCTAGTTGAGTCCATTTGGAGAACATGTCTAGAGGGCATTGCCTAGTCAGTAGCTTATATCTCTTCCAAGTTTCATAAAGAGTTTCACCTTCCTTCTGCCTGAAAGTCTGAACCTCCAATCTAAGCTTAGTCAGCTTCTTTGGTGGAAAAAATTTAGTGAGAAACTCTGTAACAACCTTTTCCCAAGTATTCAGACTCTCCTTTGGTTGGGAATCTAGCCATAGCTTTGCTTTATCCCTCAGAGCAAACGGGAAGAGCATGAGTCTGTACACCTCTGGGTTCTGTAAGACCCAAAATCTTTGAAAAGTCTTATTATGATCAAGTCTCAAATCATATGGTTATTTATAGCCTTAATTTCAAAGATTATTTTATTAAGGATAATTAAGGCAAGTTTTGATTTATTGAACTTGAGATAAGTTATGATTATTATCCAATTTCACAATTATTGGATTATTTTCTATATTTAAAGTATAAGGTTGATAGTTATGAAATAATAAGAATTTTATATGATTTGGATTTGATAAGTAATATTTTAAATATTATTACTGCTATCTTGAAAAATGAAGAAAATTAAGTATATTATTTCTAATTTTTAGATTTGGGCATTTTATTGAAAATAAAGTGTGAAATTGATGAGCAAATAGTATTTTATGCACTATTATTGTTGAATTAGAATTTATTTCTAATTACTACATTATACCTATTTTTAAGTGAAATTACTAAAATGCCCTTAACCCTAATTTTTGAAAATGAAACCCTAACCCTAAAACCCTACCCGGTTACCCGTTGCTTCCCCCATGACCCAGCAGCCAAACACAAACAGTTTCCCCAACTAAATGAAAGAAAGAAAGAATGGGTTAGGAGGAAACGAAGGAAGAAGGGGGAAACAGGGGAGGGGTTTGCAGAAGCAGATTGAGGGAGGAGGAAAGGCGGCGCGGTGGACGCCACTGCCACCGTCGCCGCCGCTACTGACAACGAGGGGAGAGATCTGTGAGGGCCGAGGAAAGAGGAGGAGGAGAGAAAGACTCGCGCCGGCATGCGGGCTTCACTGCTGCCATCGCGCCGTCGCCTGACCGGGGGAGAAGACCGTCGCGCCTCACTGCCTCGCCACCGCCGAACTCGTGCGCAGAGAGAGAGGAGATGCACGAAAGGGAGCCACCGCGGGGAAACCATCACCGCCTGTCACCGTCGCCGAGCGTGGGCCTTCACCATTCTCGTCGCCGACCAGCTTGTCGCATCACCGCTGACGCGCCGTCACCACTACATCATCCTCGTCACAGAGCCAGCCGCCGCGTTTCACTGCGGTTGAGGGCGTCTCCACCACCGCACCTTGGCCGACGGTGCTGTCAATCTGTTGCTCCGCGGTGCCTAGCTGGAGTTTCTGTTGCTAATGATGGAGGTCAGTGGCCACCGGAAGACACCATTGTTGTTGCTTCCGAACGAGAGAGAAGCCGTGCCACTGTTCTGGCCGCCAGGAGCAGTCTTGTGACCGCTAGAAACACCGCCGGAGATGCCGTCACTGGGCTCAGTCACTTCTCCTTAGTTACGGTAAGAGTTACATTCCGGAGCCCTTGAAAATCTGCACTGTTATATTTGGGTAGGAATCCTAAGGTTTTGATAACGTAGGGCTGAGTTCGAGTTATGGCATGTCACGGTTAGAGTTGTTGTTGCTGTTACGAGTAGTTGGGGCTGAGGTTGCCTCCATCGCCGGAGCTGTGCCGGGGCCGGTTCGAAACCACAGCTGCTTCGTGTTGTTATTCCGGTAAGAAATTATGTTTCGAAAGCCTTACGTTAGTGTCCCGTACGTGTATTAAAGCCTTTATGGTATTAATGTTCCTAGAGTTAGTAACTGAGGTTGCTTGTTGTAATTTAGAGCTATTTATGCTGCTGCGAAAATGTGTGGGGCTGTGCTTTGAAGCTGCCTTTGATTTTGAGTTGAGGTGAAAAGAACTTATGAGGCGCTTGGATTATGGAATTGTGTTTTGAGGTAGGGGCGCTTTCCGAAAACTACAGTTTATTATTGGAATTATTACATATGGATACTGATGTGAGATATGGTGTAATTAGTGATTGTATCTGCCTTATGTATTATTTGATTGACTCGAATGACTATGGATGTTGGTTTGGCCGAATTGTTGTGTGGCTTGTGAAATGTAATGTTTGAAGTTGATTCTTTAAATATTTGAAATGAGTTTAATCCGTTGAGGATTGGTTTGAATTGAGTCAATTATTTTGATGATGTGAAAGATAGAATGCTCTTGAAATTCAGCCTGGGTTGCTTTAATTGCTCTGGTTTTGATAAATGATTTATTGCTGAACCGATTCTTTAAAGCTTTACAAATGAGTTAAATCGGTTGATAGTGAGTTGATTTTTGAAATGGTTTCCTTGAGGTATGCCATTGAGGCGACTGTTGGATTTAGCTTGTTTTGAATTGATTTCTGGTTTTGAGCTGTTGAAAAGGAATGAGAAACGGTTTAGTTGGGACCCGAACCAGGTGGCAAAAGTCCAAGTTTTAGGGGAGGTGCTGCCGAAATTTCTACAAAATCCTACTCTTGTTTGTAAAGTTATTTAAAAAGGGTTGGATTTGAGAAATTGTATTAATTGATTTATTAAGAGAATATTTATGTTTTCAAGCTTAATCTATTTAATGAACTTTATGCGTTGAGTTCAGCTTATTTAGAAACGAACTATTTGTACAGTTTGAATCACTGAAGGAAAGAATGATGCTCTAATATTGATTTCAATATAAAAAGGAGCTTTTAGTGATTTTAAAGGAATTTAGACTTTTGATTGAGTAATCAAGTTTGAGGCATTTTGGAAGAGTTAGAAAAATGGGTTCCAAAAAGAAACCTGAAAGTGGTTTGATTCAAATGAACCGGTTCCGTTTCAAATGAGTTGATTTTTGGACCGAGTTGG
The DNA here is from genome assembly GCF_059453495.1 of Arachis ipaensis. Lineage (NCBI taxonomy): Eukaryota > Viridiplantae > Streptophyta > Magnoliopsida > Fabales > Fabaceae > Arachis > Arachis ipaensis. The sequence continues at coordinate 40,969,610 of NC_142442.1, forward strand.
AACTTGTGATTTTGTATGATCGGTTTCATAATAAATTCAGTTTTATTTACTTGAACCGGGAATCTATGATTTTAAAGGTTTCAATGAATTTTAAGGAATTTATATAAGTTGACCTTCCCTAAAGACTTGGGACTCTGCCGAGGAACCTTGTTATAAAATCCCATTGTGGGATGGGCGATTTTGATTGTTCCCAAATTGAATCTTTAACTTCCCATGGTTTTGGAAGTCTTGGAATGAGGATGCTGAGAGCGGCTTTGTTTTAAAAAGGGAACTCACTTTGAGTAAATTTGGCTTATGAGCCTGAGATGATTTGAGAAATGAGATTTCTAAAGCCAAGGCTGAAAAGAGTTGAAACTTGATTTCAAAGTGAAATGAATTGAGAAAATGATTTATGGCTTAAATGCTGATTTCATAAATCTGATGATTTTGAATGGTGGAAGTGCTGTTTTATTATGAGTCGGAATGGCTATGTATGATTATGAATATTGACTGGTTTTGGATTGGACCGTGAGCCGGAAGGGCTGTGTGTGATTATCAATATTGATTGGTTCTGGATTGAACCGTGAGCCGGAATGGCTGTGTATGATATGAATATTGGCTGGTTCTGGAATGAACCGTGAGCCGGATGGCTGAGATGGATGTTGATCCATGGATGAGATTGATTGCATGTTTATGCTGAATCATTGATAATTGTGATTTTTGCACTTCCACTATCTGAGATACGAGTTTCCCTGGGTAGTAGCAGTGGCTAGCCACCACGTGCTCCAGGTTGAGACTTGATACTCTGTTGACCCTATGTCGTAAGTGTGGCCGGGCACTGTGAAAGCCCCGGATGAGCTCGCCCCCATAAATATTCACCAGTGATGGTGATGGATAAATATTCACCAGTGAGGGTGATGGATATGGATCATGATTATGATCAAGTTTATGATGAGTATAACTCGAGTTGGGGATGCACGACAGAGGGACAGTCCAATGGTTAGCTACCAGGACTTGTCGGGTTGGCTCTATAACCGACAGATGATATCATCAGCCACTAGGGACAGGCATGCATCATATGCATTTGTGTGACATTGGTTGGGTGTGCATATTATACTTGGTTTGCCTATGTGATTAATTGCTAACTGTTCTACTTGTAATAACTATTTGTTTGTGCTTGAACTTCCTATCTGTGTTTGCATCTGGGACTCTGTTGGATTGTGGTGATTTGGTTGATGGTTGGATTGTTTGGGCCTAGGGCCGTGGTTGGATTGAGATGGACCGATGGTTGATTTCGGTTTTGTGTTTCTGATTTGGAAAAATATGAAAGGCTATTTTGGTTTAGTATAGATAAACCTTTTTGAAAGGCTTTTGGTGTTTTTGAGAATTGAACGATTCCTCCTTCAGAAAAGATTTCCGACTTTACCTTATTGAAAACTGTTGTTTTTGAAAAGAGGCATAAGACAGTTATTAATCACTGGTGCGGTTATCTTCATGTATCCTATTACAGTAATTCCCAAAAACCCTTTACTGAGAACCCTTTCGAGGATGATGTTCTCACCCCCCTACATTTTTCCCCTTTCAGGATATGGGCGCAGAAGTTACGAAGAGTTTATTTAGTTGTTGTTGAGAACTCTGTATTGCTTTAGTATATTTTGTACCCTCGCCTTTATCTTGATATGTTCTGTAAGAGGGATAGGAATTGTATTGGATAATGCTTGTAATATTATCTATGTATATAAGTGTATATATGTATGTACTCTTTATGAGTTTTTGTAAGTTGTATGGTATTTATGGATGTATGATATTGGATGAAAGTATTTTTGGATCGGTATTGCGGTTTAAAGATTTAAACAGGCTCATATTTTAGTATTAAATAGTATAAAAGTCGTCGTAATGCCCGAGCTATCAGAGTCGCGCAGCCGGAAGTGTGAACTTTGGTAGTTAGGGTGTTACATTATGGTATCAGAGCAGTTCTTCCTGTAGAGCCTGAGGAATGGACTGACTATGCTTTAGTTGCATACTCTGAGTGTTTGTCATGTATTAGGTCTTGTCGAATGACGAGAATTAGAGCTTTATGCACATGACAGTCTATTGATTAACGTTGTTAGTCTTGCATTGCATAATTCCTGATATTAAGTTTGGCCAGCTTAATACTAGTGGATTATGTATATGAAGGCACTGATGGGTTATCATAGATGTTATACGAGTTTTGAGTAAAGCGAATCACGGGTTTTGGAGAAGTTAGAAACTTTTTCTCGAGGCTATTCAGTTGTGTGTCTTGAATTCTGTTCGAGTCGACCTGTCCTTTTATATCCTAACTTGAAGTTCTTGTTTGCTAGTCCTTCTGAAAAGTAGTTTGATTTTTCAACTCTATTCCTCTATCCATATGCATTCTTGTTTGACCTTAAGTGCATATGCTGGTTTAAGATCCTTGTTGCATCTATCTTCCTCTGTTTGAGTTCTTCTTGATTCAAGTATTCTTTGATATAGTCTTGAACTTGTCTTAATGTGCTGTGACTTTTAACTCCGGGTTCCGTGTTCATTCTTAGAGAAATTGTTGATTCAGTTTTTCTCTTATTGGACAGTGATCACAGCCAATTTTGAGATTTTATAAATTGCTGTTGATTAGATATATACTTTTCTATATCTGAGACTTTGAAATTATTTATGTAGTTTAACAACTATTTCTTTCTAATACCTTGCCTGTACTTTTTCTGGTTTACACAATTGCACTTACTTTAAAAGTAAATTTGACTTTCTAGTAATTTTACTATAGCTCCAATGGACATCTTTATTTGACTGTGTATTTGGATATTTTTCAGAATTTTGGAAAGAAAGAATTTTTCATTTTTATCCTGGTTGAGTTTCGTTTGATAAGCTCTACTTAACTTATTTTGAATTGAGTTGGGTTTAGCATACTACATGGTTTATGCCATTGTTGTTCTTTTGAAAATGTTGGACTCGTAGCTTTCCTCTTATGAACGGACTCGTTCCTTCTTAAGCTTTTCACCTCTATGAATGTCATACGTGATTCTGTTTTCAACTAATCTTTTACATCTTGTGAAATTACCATTGATCTTGGTTTGTCCTCTCTTGTGAATCTCATCCGTATGTGAGTCAGTTTGATTCGTTTCAAATGAGTGCATTGTTTATTCTCTCATTTTCTCTACAAGAGTTTTTAGTTAAAGATTTATCTTTGAGAAATTACTAATGATTGAGTTGTCTTTTCCTATGACTTTTGTATTCTTTTGGATCAATTGAAAGCTTGTTTGATGACTCATGCCTAATGAATCTTGTTTGGGCTACCTTGGTTTAAGATCCTTCCTTGCAAGGCTTGACTCCTTTTTAGTACATCTTAAACTTCTTGAATGTTCTCCTGAGATGGTGATTTTAAGAACACTTTTGGAGTCTTGTTTTGAACCTTTTAAAGAAGTTTTGAATTCTCTTGTAAGAAGTCTTTAACGGAATTTTTTTTCTGTTGCTTAATTGAGATTGAAAACATTGTTCAATTTTGACGAAGTTAATTCAAAGTTGGCAAGCGCTATTTTAAATGAGGTTTTGAAAAGTTTCCTTGTTTAATGGAAACCTGTTCGTTTGTAACGCACTACTTGTCTCCTTACCAGATTGTAAGCAAAAAAAAAAAAAATTTTACCTCGGAATTTCTTTTCTAAAGAGAGTTTAACTTCCTCTTTTGTCCCCGCTATAAATGTTATACACGCTTGTTTGAATATGGTTTTTGGGAATTTTTGAACAAGCATTTGATTTCTCTTCCGAGTTTTATGAATTACTTTTGGTTAAGTTGTGCACCTAATTATCTTTCTAAATATTCGAGGAAATATTTTTAGCTCTTAGCAAAACTTGTGTGCATTTTATTTTTAAAACTCTACATGATTTACTTCAACATGAAATTGTATTGAAGTAAAGCCACGATTATGCTTTTGTTACTCTCTTGAAGGATGTTGTTACTTAACCTTTCTTTTAGATTGCGAAGTGGTTTTTCCGCAAGTTTCGGTTCCTTTATGAACAATGTATTCGGAAGTACTTTTAATCGTGCTCTTGAGTTCTGTGAGCTTTGTCTTGGGTTTGAAATATTCTCTTCTATAAACCTCATGCTTCTTTGACTCAGCTTGAGTTTGTTTCAAGCTAATGCGCTGATCCTCCTTTTTGTTGATCCTATTGGATTTCTTTGATTCAAGGGTTATCTTTGAGGTTGTTAATTGAATTGTGTCTAGCGAACTTCATTGCTTGAGTATCCTTGGTTATCTGGGATTGGATATATTCTCTCAAATCTATTATTGCTATCCTTGACATTTGACCCTCCTTTCTAAATCTTGTATCCTTCTGAGTAGACTCGAGAATTATTTTGATATCACGTGCGACTTGTAGACGTAGTAACGTGATACGTTAGTTCTTTAAGACGTGATGTGTATACGAAAGTTGAAGCGGTAGGTGTGCAACGTATGAGTTGTGGGCGTTTTGTTCCTTGCGAATGGGTTTGTGATTGTCAGGCTTGTGATCGAATTTGGGGTTTGTAAGGTGCTTGATGGAATTGGAAAGTTGAAACTTTGAGGCTGATATGAGATTAGTGTACGGATGTTAAGCACGTCATTTTAACTCCATCCTGTTTGATAGCCTTTGATGCCTTGCCCTACTATCACATGATTGACCCATGTCAGCTTTTGCATTGAGCCTATCTTGTAACGTTTGCTTTGCAATCACACTCCTACCTTTACATCATTATGCGTATGACAATCAAAGTATTTGAAAATCGTATATATGACTATATTTAGAGATATTTTTGCTTCTACCTTAAATGTGTTCAAGGGTGAATTGTTATGGAATTTCTTTCGTTTTGTATCAATTTTCGAGGGAGAAAATTTTTATAAGGTGGGTAGAATGTAAGACCCAAAATCTTTGAAAAGTCTTATTATGATCAAGTCTCAAATCATATGGTTATTTATAGCCTTAATTTCAGAGATTATTTTATTAAGGATAATTAAGGCAAGTTTTGATTTATTGAACTTGAGATAAGTTATGATTATTATCCAATTTCACAATTATTGGATTATTTTCTATATTTAAAGTATAAGGTTGATAGTTATGAAATAATAAGAATTTTATATGATTTGGATTTGATAAGTAATATTTTAAATATTATTACTGCTATCTTGAAAAATGAAGAAAATTAAGTATATTATTTCTAATTTTTAGATTTGGGCATTTTATTGAAAATAAAGTGTGAAATTGATGAGCAAATAGTATTTTATACACTATTATTGTTGAATTAGAATTTATTTCTAATTACTACATTATACCTATTTTTAAGTGAAATTACTAAAATGCCCTTAACCCTAATTTTTGAAAATGAAACCCTAACCCTAAAACCCTACCCGGTTACCCGTTGCTTCCCCCATGACCCAGCAGCCAAACACAAACAGTTTCCCCAACTAAATGAAAGAAAGAAAGAATGGGTTAGGAGGAAACGAAGGAAGAAGGGGGAAACAGGGGAGGGGTTTGCAGAAGCAGATTGAGGGAGGAGGAAAGGCGGCGCGGTGGACGCCACTGCCACCGTCGCCGCCGCTACTGACAACGAGGGGAGAGATCTGTGAGGGCCGAGGAAAGAGGAGGAGGAGAGAAAGACTCGCGCCGGCATGCGGGCTTCACTGCTGCCATCGCGCCGTCTCCTGACCGGGGGAGAAGACCGTCGCGCCTCACTGCCTCGCCACCGCCGAACTCGTGCGCAGAGAGAGAGGAGATGCACGAAAGGGAGCCACCGCGGGGAAACCATCACCGCCTGTCACCGTCGCCGAGCGTGGGCCTTCACCATTCTCGTCGCCGACCAGCTTGTCGCATCACCGCTGACGCGCCGTCACCACTACATCATCCTCGTCACAGAGCCAGCCGCCGCGTTTCACTGTGGTTGAGGGCGTCTCCACCACCGCACCTTGGCCGACGGTGCTGTCGATCTGTTGCTCCGCGGTGCCTAGCTGGAGTTTCTGTTGCTAATGATGGAGGTCAGTGGCCACCGGAAGACACCATTGTTGTTGCTTCCGAACGAGAGAGAAGCCGTGCCACTGTTCTGGCCGCCAGGAGCAGTCTTGTGACCGCTAGAAACACCGCCGGAGATGCCGTCACTGGGCTCAGTCACTTCTCCTTAGTTACGGTAAGAGTTACATTCCGGAGCCCTTGAAAATCTGCACTGTTATATTTGGGTAGGAATCCTAAGGTTTTGATAACGTAGGGCTGAGTTCGAGTTATGGCATGTCACGGTTAGAGTTGTTGTTGCTGTTACGAGTAGTTGGGGCTGAGGTTGCCTCCATCGCCGGAGCTGTGCCGGGGCCGGTTCGAAACCACAGCTGCTTCGTGTTGTTATTCCGGTAAGAAATTATGTTTCGAAAGCCTTACGTTAGTGTCCCGTACGTGTATTAAAGCCTTTATGGTATTAATGTTCCTAGAGTTAGTAACTGAGGTTGCTTGTTGTAATTTAGAGCTATTTATGCTGCTGCGAAAATGTGTGGGGCTGTGCTTTGAAGCTGCCTTTGATTTTGAGTTGAGGTGAAAAGAACTTATGAGGCGCTTGGATTATGGAATTGTGTTTTGAGGTAGGGGCGCTTTCCGAAAACTACAGTTTATTATTGGAATTATTACATATGGATACTGATGTGAGATATGGTGTAATTGGTGATTGTATCTGCCTTATGTATTATTTGATTGACTCGAATGACTATGGATGTTGGTTTGGCCGAATTGTTGTGTGGCTTGTGAAATGTAATGTTTGAAGTTGATTCTTTAAATATTTGAAATGAGTTTAATCCGTTGAGGATTGGTTTGAATTGAGTCAATTATTTTGATGATGTGAAAGATAGAATGCTCTTGAAATTCAGCCTGGGTTGCTTTAATTGCTCTGGTTTTGATAAATGATTTATTGCTGAACCGATTCTTTAAAGCTTTACAAATGAGTTAAATCGGTTGATAGTGAGTTGATTTTTGAAATGGTTTCCTTGAGGTATGCCATTGAGGCGACTGTTGGATTTAGCTTGTTTTGAATTGATTTCTGGTTTTGAGCTGTTGAAAAGGAATGAGAAACGGTTTAGTTGGGACCCGAACCGGGTGGCAAAAGTCCAAGTTTTAGGGGAGGTGCTGCCGAAATTTCTACAAAATCCTACTCTTGTTTGTAAAGTTATTTAAAAAGGGTTGGATTTGAGAAATTGTATTAATTGATTTATTAAGAGAATATTTATGTTTTCAAGCTTAATCTATTTAATGAACTTTATGCGTTGAGTTCAGCTTATTTAGAAACGAACTATTTGTACAGTTTGAATCACTGAAGGAAAGAATGATGCTCTAATATTGATTTCAATATAAAAAGGAGCTTTTAGTGATTTTAAAGGAATTTAAACTTTTGATTGAGTAATCAAGTTTGAGGCATTTTGGAAGAGTTAGAAAAATGGGTTCCAAAAAGAAACCTGAAAGTGGTTTGATTCAAATGAACCGGTTCCATTTCAAATGAGTTGATTTTTGGACCGAGTTGGAACTTGTGATTTTGTATGATCGGTTTCATAATAAATTCAGTTTTATTTACTTGAACCGGGAATCTATGATTTTAAAGGTTTCAATGAATTTTAAGGAATTTATATAAGTTGACCTTCCCTAAAGACTTGGGACTCTGCCGAGGAACCTTGTTATAAAATCCCATTGTGGGATGGGCGATTTTGATTGTTCCCAAATTGAATCTTTAACTTCCCATGGTTTTGGAAGTCTTGGAATGAGGATGCTGAGAGCGGATTTGTTTTAAAAAGGGAACTCACTTTGAGTAAATTTGGCTTATGAGCCTGAGATGATTTGAGAAATGAGATTTCTAAAGCCAAGGCTGAAAAGAGTTGAAACTTGATTTCAAAGTGAAATGAATTGAGAAAATGATTTATGGCTTAAATGCTGATTTCATAAATCTGATGATTTTGAATGGTGGAAGTGCTGTTTTATTATGAGTCGGAATGGCTATGTATGATTATGAATATTGACTGGTTTTGGATTGGACCGTGAGCCGGAAGGGCTGTGTGTGATTATCAATATTGATTGGTTCTGGATTGAACCGTGAGCCGGAATGGCTGTGTATGATATGAATATTGGCTGGTTCTGGAATGAACCGTGAGCCGGATGGCTGAGATGGATGTTGATCCATGGATGAGATTGATTGCATGTTTATGCTGAATCATTGATAATTGTGATTTTTGCACTTCCACTATCTGAGATACGAGTTTCCCTGGGTAGTAGCAGTGGCTAGCCACCACGTGCTCCAGGTTGAGACTTGATACTCTGTTGACCCTATGTCGTAAGTGTGGCCGGGCACTGTGAAAGCCCCGGATGAGCTCGCCCCCATAAATATTCACCAGTGATGGTGATGGATAAATATTCACCAGTGAGGGTGATGGATATGGATCATGATTATGATCAAGTTTATGATGAGTATAACTCGAGTTGGGGATGCACGACAGAGGGACAGTCCAATGGTTAGCTACCAGGACTTGTCGGGTTGGCTCTATAACCGACAAATGATATCATCAGCCACTAGGGACAGGCATGCATCATATGCATTTGTGTGACTTTGGTTGGGTGTGCATATTATACTTGGTTTGCCTATGTGATTAATTGCTAACTGTTCTACTTGTAATAACTATTTTTTTGTGCTTGAACTTCCTATCTGTGTTTGCATCTGGGACTCTGTTGGATTGTGGTGATTTGGTTGATGGTTGGATTGTTTGGGCCTAGGGCCGTGGTTGGATTGAGATGGACCGATGGTTGATTTCGGTTTTGTGTTTCTGATTTGGAAAAATATGAAAGGCTATTTTGGTTTAGTATAGATAAACCTTTTTGAAAGGCTTTTGGTGTTTTTGAGAATTGAACGATTCCTCCTTCAGAAAAGATTTCCGACTTTACCTTATTGAAAACTGTTGTTTTTGAAAAGAGGCATAAGACAGTTATTAATCACTGGTGCGGTTATCTTCATGTATCCTATTACAGTAATTCCCAAAAACCCTCTACTGAGAACCCTTTCGAGGATGATGTTCTCACCCCCCTACATTTTTCCCCTTTCAGGATATGGGCGCAGAAGTTACGAAGAGTTTATTTAGTTGTTGTTGAGAACTCTGTATTGCTTTAGTATATTTTGTACCCTCGCCTTTATCTTGATATGTTCTGTAAGAGGGATAGGAATTGTATTGGATAATGCTTGTAATATTATCTATGTATATAAGTGTATATATGTATGTACTCTTTATGAGTTTTTGTAAGTTGTATGGTATTTATGGATGTATGATATTGGATGAAAGTATTTTTGGATCGGTATTGCGGTTTAAAGATTTAAACAGGCTCATATTTTAGTATTAAATAGTATAAAAGTCGTCGTAATGCCCGAGCTATCAGAGTCGCGCAGCCGGAAGTGTGAACTTTGGTAGTTAGGGTGTTACAGGTTCACTCCATTTGTCTTCACAGTATCACATATCTGCAGAAAATCAGATATAAACTGATTTGGATCTTCATGAGGAAGTCCATGATATTGGCAGTTTTGTTGCACCAAGGTGACCAATTGTGGCTTCAACTCAAAGTTATTTGCAGCTATACGAGGCACCACAATGCTTTTTCCATAAAGATCAACAGTAGGGGCAAAATAAGAGCCAAGCACTCTCCTTTGTTGATCATCCCCATTCGGATTTGCCACATAAGCATTAACAGCATTATTATTATCCATAGTGGACTCTGCAGCCTTGTAAAGTCTTTCTTGTTGTAAATGTCGCCTGAAAGTTCTTTCAGGTTCAGGATCAAAGTCTAAGAGATGTTCTTTGTCTCTGTTCCTGCGCATAAACAAACAGAAGACAATAAAAAAATATGGAACTCTCTACGTCAGAGTGCAGAGAATTCTCAGTGAGGTAACCTGTGTAAAATAATAAATTAAAAATACTTACTACTCAATAAATAAAAAAAATTCTAAGATTTAAAGAAAAAATTAAATAGAGAAATTAAAACAAAATTAACTAGGTAACACCAAACTTAATTTCAGAAACTAAAAACAAAATTTATTAGTACTAATATAAATATATATATATATATATTTAATTTTTTTATTTTCTATTTATTAAATAATAAAAGAAAAAAGAAAGAAAACGAAACAGGGGAAGGAGGTGCTAATGAAAGAACAAAGAAAAGAAAAAAAATTTTATGGGAATGAAAATAAACAAAAATGAAAAATAAAAATTAATAATAATAAAATTAAATTAATTAAAATCAAAACGCCTAATTTAAGCAATCAAGTAACTAATAGTTGTTAATCACAGTCAATTTCTGGCAACGACGCCAAAAATTTGGTGCAGATTTTTTAACCACAAACTAACCGGCAAGTGCATTGGGTCGTACCAAGTAATACCTCAGGTGAGTGAGGGTCGATCTCACAAGGATTGATGGATCAAGCAACAATAATTGAATGATAGACTTAGTCAGGCAAACAGAAGGGAATGTTTGGGCAATATAAAAGACATTAAACAATATAAAGAATATTAAAGGAAGGTGAGTAAATAAATTGGGAAGAAAATATGGAGAAGACAGTTAAGGTTTTAGAGTTATCTATTTTTCCGAATTAACTTTTCTTACTATTTATTTTAATCATGTAGGATTTAATTTATGGCAAACTATATGTGACTAGACCCTAATTTCTTAGACCTTTCTAGTCTCCTCTAAAATTCATCAACAACCAATTCCTTGGTCAATTAATTCCAATTAGAGGGCGATGATCAAATTCCAGTTTATATGCCACAAAAACTCTAATTCCCCAAAAATAAAAGGATTATATGTCACGTATCCCGTTAAATCCAGATAATTAAAATTTAGGAGAATATGTTTTCAAGCTGTTGTTCAAGTAAAGAGCTCTTCCAAGTTATACAAGAACTCAAATAGAAAGAGGGTCATACTTCCGTTCCACCCAAATTCATAAGATAAAGAGCGAAAACAATTCTTAAATTATAAATCCATACATGAATTAAAATAGAAAAAGCAATAAAATCAATCCATACAAATAGACAGAGCTCCTAACCTTAACAATGGAGATTTAGTTGCTCATGGTTTAGAGAATAATAAGGATTGTAAATTGGAATGGAATAATGTTGTGTTGAGGTGGAATAAAAAAATGTTGTGTTGGAACCACCCTGTTGGCATCCCTTTTTATATCTAATCCTAATTAATTTAAAATCTATCTTCTAAAACTAAAATAACATCTTTTCCTAAAAATAATATTTGAATTTTAAATTAGAATTAATTTACAAGTCTTCAGTTGATGGGTGGGGACCACTTGTTTCCTTCACTCTGCAGCCTCTGATCTGTGCTTTCTGAGCTAAAAACTGGGTCGAAACTTGGCCTGAAATCGCCCCCAGTGTTTTCTGCGATTTCTGCATGTCGCACATGTCATGCGTACGCGTCAGGCACGCGCACGCATTGCTTCTCGCTGGTCAGCTCCTTGGTTTCTTTTCTTTCTCTGCAGAAACTCCATCAAATCCATCCGAATGCTACCTAAAATAAGCAGAATTTCAAAAAACTCAAAGTAGCATCCATAATGGCTAAAAGATAATTAATTCTTGATAAAACTTAACAAATTAAATGCAAATTCACTAGGAAAAGATAGGAAAGATGCTCACGCATCAATGGGTCACTGATTTACCCAGTTGATCCGGTCATAATTAAATAAAAATATAAAATTATAAAAAAATAAAATAAAAAATTAAATGCATGTTTTTAAAGAATATATTAATGATAATCAAATATCGATTCTTAGATATAATTTATGGTACAAAAATAGATAATAAATTAGTCACTAGTACAAAATACTTTCTCAATTTAAATGAACGAGAGAAAACAAAAGATAACAAAATCAATATCAATATATCAATATGTTTATATATTATGTATTGTTACTTGTTATGTTTGGTATCCATGTCAATCCATGCTTAAAAGGATAAAAAAAATTAATTAATGGTTTATTATATATTTAATTTTTATCACATGTACTGTGATTAAAGATGGCACAGTGGCAAGGGAGTGACGTGGTTCAGCAGGCGCGCACTTGACCGGTTCAATTGCTTGACCGGTTCAATTTACTAATCGAACCGGCCAGATCATTGGTTCATCAATTTTTCGTTCGAATTGGTCAATCCAGTCCGGTTCTGATAACTATGACTAATTTACTACTAAAAATTAATAATTTTTTAATAATAGTAACTACTTTATTAAACTAATACTAAACTTACTATTAATTAGCTAATTTAGTAACTAGCATGTATGTATAAATACGACTAACCTACTAATTATTTAATTATCATTATGAAAAAATTTAAAAATTTAACTACACAAAACATATTAATTAAATATCTAACAATAATCATTAATTATTAAAAATACCAAAAAATAAATTAATTTTACTAATCCATTTTACTAAACTCCACAATAATAATAATTTAACTTCTAAATTTAATTAATAAAACAAAATTATTTTGAATAATTTTAAATTTTCAAAAATTATGATATTATTATTCATATTAAATATTTTAGCAAACTGTTTCCTAAATATTTATTAAATTATTTCTTTCATAATTATTTATTTATTTATTCATAAATAATTTGCCGGCTACTAGTTCCTATTTTTTATTAATAATTAGAATTAATCTTAGCATACAAGCCATTAGCATTTACAAGTCTTACAAGTGCGGAACTTACTAAAACCCTAAACGCGCTCCAATTCATACGTACAAGTCACGCGCTATATAACAGACTTTAGTTTCAATCAAAATCAATTAACGCGCGAATATCTCTCTTCCAATCTTCAAAAGATTTCCTTACCTTCTTCTAATCTCTTGCCAAGTTTCTTCGTTCTCCTTCTCGCGTTCTCCCCTGGTCGTTTGGATCCTTCTTTCTTCTGCGTTTATCACTTCTTTGGTCTTCGTCATTCGCCTGAGTTTTGCGAACTGTAACGTTAGCTTCATTTTATTTTGATTTTCTGGTTTCTAAAATCAAATTTTGAAGTCCTTTTGAAGATAATGGATGATTCAACCTCAGATTGTTAGCGCAATCACGGCGAAGTGGATTCAATCTCAGATTGTCAGCTCAATCACAGCGAAGTGGATTTTGAATTTGAATCGAACGAAGTTCCTGAGGTTTGATTTAGTTTCAGTTAATTTTGATTGTCTAGCTGAATAATTCGTGAAGCTAGACTGTGAAATTAATCCGTGAACATAATCTGTGGATTGAATCTAATGTATTAGTTTTGATTAATTATCTGCAATTTATAGCAGACGCTCAGGTGTAGATCAAAATTTTTTGGGTGTATTTTTATGGAGGTTTGGGTGTATTTACAGTTTATGGTTTTCTTGTTATTTTTAATTGACTTGTTGTCGTTCGGGTGTATATCAGAAGTCATTGGGTGTATGTTACTTTGATTGTTATTTTTTTTATGAGGTGCAGAAATTCTATAGTATTTTCTTGTTTTTAACATGTTGTATTTTGCAGTCTCTCTCTGTTGTTGATGAGCAACTTGTTCCCAAGGTAGGAATGACTTTTAAAAACCTTGAAGATGCTGCAAAATTTTATAAGGACTATGCCAAGGTTGCAGGTTTATTATATCCAGTTAAACCTCTTTCATGCTGTATCAGTGGTGCATCCAAATTCCAGCCAATATCAAGGACGTGTTATGAATTATCAGTTCAGGGAACCAGCAGCAGTGGATAATTTTTTGGGTGTATAGTTACAGAATATGGGTGTAAACCATAGTTTTCTTGAGTGTATTTCTGAATTTTCTTGTGTTTGACATTTTATATATATATATATATATATATATATATATATATATATATATATATATATATATATATATTCAGAATCTGCTGTTTATGTTATAAATTATTGTTTGTTTTTTTTATTTTGGTATAGGGTTTAGGGTTTAAAGATTTAGGGGCTTAGGGTTTAGGGATAAAGCATCAGGGGATAGAGTCTGGTGTATATTTAACTTTTCTTGGGTGTAAAATGAGATTTTATGAGTGTAAAAATCAATGATTTGGGTGTATAATAGGTTGGGTGATTTAAGGTTTAGGGTTTAGGGGTTAGGTTTTTAGGGTTTAGGGTTTAGTGTTTAGGGTTTAGTATTTAGGATTTAGGTTTTTAGGGTTTAGGGTTTAGGGTTTAGGGTTTAGGATTTAGGATTTAGGTTTTTAGGGTTTAGGTTTTTAATGTTTAGTGTTTAGGGTTTATGGTTTAGGGTTTAGGTTTTTAGGGTTTAGGGTTTAGTGTTTAGGGTTTAATGTTTAGGGTTTATGGTATATGGTTTAGGGTTTAGGGTTTAGGGTTTAGGGTTTAGGTTTTAGGTTTAGTGTTTAGGGTTTATGGTTTAGGATTTTTAGGGATAAATCATCAGGGGGAATAGATGTTTGGGTATATAATCAACATTCTTTGGGTGTAAAATGTCAGGTTATGGGTGTATATTTGGTTTGATGTTTTTCTTCATATTATAGTACTTGTAAATCAGACATTTTCAATACACCAGAGAGAGTTTAATTATGGAAAAAAAATTTACTTATAATTGGATCAAATAAATTTACAGCATGTTTTCAATTTCTTACAAGAGTATATAACAGTTACATTAATCAGTGTCAATATCATTAGAATCTATCTGACAAAATGGACTCAATAACAATGAGGATGGTCTGGACAATCTTATTGCATGACTTCCACTAATGGCTTCAGCTTTGTCTTGATTCATTTCTTGGAATATACAAGCTCAAGCAATATTACAATGTCAAGCAATATACAGCCAAGGACAAGCAGTATTAGAACATTTGCAACAGTTGACTATATTAAATTATATGAGTTCAGAAATATACACCCAACAAATTACGCCATATACACCCAACAAATTACACAATATACACACAAAAATCAGTTAGGAGAAGAACTAGAACAAGAAGAACTGTAAAAGCTAGAACAAGATGAACGATAAAAACTTAGATCAGGCACATACACCCAAACTAATTTCATAAGTATTTAATTAGATCATTTCAAAATTATGTTCAATTCACTGAAACATGGATAAATATACAAGCTCAAGCAATATTACAATGTCAAGCAATATACACCCAAGGACAAGCAATATTAGGACAGTTGCAACAGTTGATTATATTACATGATATGGGTTCAGGAATATACACCCAATAAATTACGCCATATACACCCAACACATTATGCCATATACACCCAACAATCAACCATATACACCCATACAAATTACTCCATATACACCCAACAAATTAAGCAATATACAGCGAAAAATCAGTTACGAGAAGAACTAGAACAAGAAGAACAGTAAAACCTAGAACCACTTTGAAGAACAATAAAACCTAGAGGAACTTACAAGAAGAGTAAAACCTAGAATAAGAAGAACAGTAAAAATAGTGATATGAGATTTAGAACAAGAAGATCAGTAAAACCTAGAAGAACATGGAAGAATAGTAAAACCTAGTTCTTCGATTTCGAAATCAGAAACAGAAATGTGAAAAATGTACAAGATGAGTAAAATAGTAATGTACCTTGAATAATATTTCTTCGTTTTTTCTAGAGATTGTTGATGGAGAGTTCTATCTTCGCGACGAGTTCGATCTTGAATAATGTCTCTTTAGTTTGGAATGTTGCTCGAAACTTTGTGGTTTGTGTTTTGTTTGAAGGAGAAGAGGAAGAGTTAGCCATGACGAACGCTTATTCCAAAGAGTAACCATTTGAGTGACCTTGTAAGGCTTGTGAGTCTTTTTTACTTGTATGTGTAGCAGGTCCTAATAATAAATACTAGCTTACTAATAATAATAATAACTAATAAATAAACCCTAAATCGTATGACAAATCTAATTTAACTAACAATGTTAAAAACTTTTAAACCTCAACTACAATCATATATTTATGTTAATTAAATATCTAATAATAAATAAATAATTATTACCGGAGCAAAAATATAATATTCTATAAAATCTACTTTACAAAAATTATACAATAATAACGTAATTCTAATAATAATTAATTATAATTTTCTTAATTATTATAAAAAATTTTAAGCATATAATTTTTATTAAAATATTCACTAATTAAATTTAAATATATATTTCTAATTATTACACTAACTATCATTAACAACATTATTTATAATATTTCTGTTACATAAAAAAAATTTAAAAAACAAACTTACATAATCAGAATGACAGAAATAATTGATAATATAAAATTTAGGATGATCAACATCTTTACATTTTTGCTTCTTTGGCATTGTAACTTATTGAAGATTTAAAGAAGGGTTATGGTGAAGAAGAAGAGAAAAAATAGTGGCTAGGTGGAGTAAGTGAGACTTCCGAAAAGGGGGGTTATGTTCGTGTAAGGGGATCACCGTGCCAAGAATCATCGCATGCGCAATACGTGGCTGGGAGCACACAAGGTTGTCCGATTTGTGTACTTTTAATGGAACTGTCTGATTATTTCACCTGAACTCAGACCGTCTAATTTTTTTTATCTTGACACCACAATTGTGTAAAGCACCCTGAACTTCCATAATTGCATCCTATATCATTTTTGCTTCCATATCTAAATTAAAAAATGGTTTATTAAACTATAAATAACTTGTTTGTTGCATGCAAAATTACTTTGTAGAAGTATAGTGTGTTTGGACTTCTAATTTTAGGCCTTTTGGACCATCTGAGAATAATAAAAAAATATTTTGAGAGATGGATACCAATTTCAATAAAAAAAGAAAAGTGTAGAAAATAGTTGAACTATTTCCGTTATTTGAAATGTTTGGCAGAAAAAAAAAAAAGACTCTTTTTCATAATAAAACATCAATTTATGACATTGTTAACCGTTCTTTTAAGAGTTATAAGAAGTGAGGTGATTTTTGATAATAAAAAATGTTAATTTTTAATTTAATTTGTGTATTTTTTTTGGTATGTACATAATTGTTATTTTTTAGAAAAAACAAATCTCATTACTATATGAAAGAACACTACCAACGAAATAACATATTTGCTTGTAAACGAAAAGAATAAGAAAATTTTATTACTTATTTTATCTGCACATAACCACATATGTACATACTCGTTTATAATAACAACTAAATGTGTAATATGGTGTAAAATTTAAATATTCCCATTTGTGTAAATCGATAAATATTATATTTATTTTATTTATTTAAAGAAGAAAAATCCCTAAAGGAAGCGTATAGAAAACATAGAACAACACCAGTATTGTTGAGCTCGTGGTACACTAAGTCAATAGCAAAACCAAAGGCAGCAATAGCCATCTGCAGGAAGAGGAACACATCGAAAGAGGAGTGAAGACAGAGCCATGATCTCGCAGTTCTTCGTCCTCTCTCAGCGTGGCGATAACATCGTCTTTCGAGACTGTCAGCTCTCTCTCTCTCTCTGCGATTTTCTTTCTCCTTTGTTCGTTAGATCTGACGCTCCTCCTTTGATCCATCGTTTCGATCCATTTCTCTTTAACTTGAGTATTTCTGATCCCTAGTCATATTATCACTAACTTAGTAATGCGAGTTTTCGGGTGCAGATCTCACTTCAATTTATCATAGTGCTAATCAGTAATCAATAAATTGCTTCCCTGCAAAATTCAGATTTTAAAAGAAGAAAAATTGAATGTTAGTTTTGAAAATGTGTGCTTGTTTGAATTTTGTCGCATGAATTTAAGGAAATTCGGACTTTACTTCGAATAACTGTTTATATGGATGTAAAATCTTGAGAGAGACGACTATGGTTTGTACTCAAAATTAGGCAGATCTTAATTGTGCACCAACTTTTTGTTTGGCTATGAAATTGTTCTCTGAGCTCCTTGTGTCCAGTGATATTTGCCGTTTTGCGCTGTTCCTATCAGGCTGGTGCTTCTGGATTTTCTATCTGGTATACTTGTCAATTAGTGTTTTAGCATAGTTTGTTGTCGCTGCTTTTAGTTTTGAGTATTTTGACAGAGTGAACAACGTTGCTACTGGGAAATAGGTAGTCAAAACCACTGGGAGTTGTATATCAACTATTGTTTTACAACCTATGGTGCTTGATATATTTTAGTATCATGCTCAAAGCCTGTTGCTACTTAATTGTCTTATTACAGACCGTGGTGAAGTGCCGAAAGGTAGTGCAGAGATATTTTTTCGGAAAGTGAAGTTTTGGGAAGATGGAGGGCTCGAGGAGGCACCACCTGTCTTTGTAGGTATTATTTTTCTGAATCAGGCAGAGTTTATTTTTTGTGCTTTAAGAGGTTTCATTACTGTTTGATACAACTTAAAATTGCATTTTCTTTGTTTCTGTGGTTTGTATGAGAGAATTGAAAGGTTAAATTTTTTAGACTGTTGTAACTTAAGAAAGGGAAAGAGAGATGCAGATTATTACTAAATGTGATCACCCTTTGTTTTCTATGACTGTATGCAGAGCTGCTAGATCTATGTACTGTTATTGATACATTTTATTTGCATCTGCCTCTGGTTTCACCAGTGATATTTCATGATTTCAAATCTAAATTGGCTTAATTTAAAATCATTGTTTAGATCTCGTAAAATGGTTTATGTGCAAGGAGTGAATGTCTATTCTCAATTTCTCATCATTCATTTGCACTGCTTCTTGTACGATATGCTATGCTGTTTTATTTGCAGTTTTGGTTATAAAATATGCTCATTTTTTTTGTGGTATGTTCATTGACAGAATGTGGATGGTGTAAATTACTTTCACGTGAAAGTTGTTGGGTTATTGTTTGTTGCAACTACAAGAGTTAATACGTCACCTTCCTATGTCTTGGAGCTTTTACAAAGAATTGCTCGTGTTATCAAAGATTACCTTGGCATTCTCAATGAGGACTCATTACGGAAGAACTTTGTGCTTGTGTACGAGTTACTTGATGAAGTTATTGTAAGCAGCCACTTATACTTGATTTGGTGCTTTGCTTATTTCCAGTCCGATATTTTCACAACTGAAGTGCATCATTGTATTAAATTATCATTTGTTCCTGTCTCCCCGTTTTTTTCAATTTTATCTTCACACTTGAGACTGTCTCCCCGTTTTTTTCAATTTTATCTTCACACTTGAGACTCTTTCTCTTTGCTGTTGTATCTTTTTATCAGTATAATTTTTCGGGAAGTTTATGACAGAAGCATTCAATGGATTATAAAGTTATGCTTGCATTTTTCATTTTTCAAATGTGCAATAGAAAGTATAAACTTCTGATTGATGTTGTTTTCACTTATCTTTCTTTGGAAGTACAACAATCGAGTATTTGCAAAACTTTTTATGTTTTACCAGTGCTTTGACCTATACTAAATCCCAATCGGTTGTGTATCAAAAGATCATATGGTGACCTGAAAACATTACTTGAACCAGGATTTTGGTTATGTGCAAACAACATCTACCGAATTGTTGAAGTCCTATGTTTTCAATGAGCCACTAGTGGTTGATGCCACACGTATGCCACCTCTTGGACCTGCTACACTTTTTGCGGTACGCTGTTTAATATGTTATACATGAGGAACTTATTAAGTTTTGTAATTATCACTTGAGCATGTGATTTTATTAATTCTTAATTTTGATTATATGCAGCAAGGGACAAAAAGAATGCCTGGGATAGCTGTCACAAAATCAGTGGTTGCAACAGAGCCTGGAGGTAGAAAGAGGGAGGAAATATTTGTAGACATAATTGAGAAAATCAGCATCACTTTTAGCTCTAGTGTGAGTACATACTATTCATATTGCTTCATCTTTGTATGTCTTGCAAAAAGCTTTGTTTATTATTCTCCAGATGCTAACTAAAAAGGAATTGAACCTTCCTAAGGGTGAACCGAGGTTTCGTGGCCACCCCTCTACCCTCCGAAATGTGAACTCCAAGAAGGCTAGGGATTAGTGTTGCTGTGTTGGCATCTGGCCGGCTGATACCGAGGGTTTATGTCTAGTGTACCTAAAAGTAAACAAACCAAAAGGCATAATTGTAGTATGTTCAGGGGGCTGAATATCTGATACTAGATCTCACTCATGACTCAAAGTTCTTCAAACTTATTTTAAATCTAAATAAAGAATCATCAAATTAAGTTAAAATTTGGCATACCAGCAGTGTGCTTTCTCCAGTGTAGAATGGAAGGGCTTTACTCTTTTAATGAAACATAGAATATGAATTCATTTTTTCCTCGTTATGTAATGCTTATATTGCTTAGTTTTGAAGGTGGTTAAGTGCCCACAAGAGCAGAAGCTAGTATTGCAGAGATGAAACTGTTGTATTTAATGAGTTGACGACAAGGTTTAGAATTAATGTATTAGAGAGGAAGCAAGAATAGCACTTATTAAAGAAAATATGACAAAATATTACCTAATGATGGTTTGGCCTTATGAGGAAAAGGTAGTTGAAGTCCCAGGAAACTTTAATATAAACCATTACAAAAAGATATATATATATCTGAATGGCAGTTTCGGAAAAAATGAGTTTTTAATAAACAATAGATTTGTTTGATAGCACTCTTAGGGAGAAGGCTCTTGCTGCTGTATTTTTCTTTATATTTGAAGTGCCTCTTAGTGTGATAAGCATTGGTTGCATTTTCAAGTTGCTTGTTTGTCATGTTTTGTTTATCATTCTTAACACTCTTTATGTCATCTGTCAGGGCTATATACTAACTTCTGAGATTGATGGCACCATACAAATGAAGAGCTATCTTTCTGGCAATCCTGAAATTCGATTAGCTCTTAATGATGACCTTGCCATTGGAAGAGGCCAAGGACCTGTTTATGGTATGTTTTTATCAACATTGTTGGATTTCATTTCACAATCTCGGCGCTCCTTCGTTGTTGAACATCCTTGTGTACAATTTCATTCTCTCTTCGTTCTTTTTTCTTTCTTTCTTTCTTTTTTCCTTTTTTTTTTCAAACAGAAAACCGGTTTTTTTTTTTTTTTGGGGGGGGGGGGGGAGCTTGTAAGAACTAAGAAGTAATTAGAATTTTTTGCGTTGGATTTAGATTTGGGCTGTGGAAATAATATATGTTAATATGTTAATTTCATGGGTTTTAATCAACATCTAAATTTTCAGCAGATACGATGATCACCATTTTAATCGTGTTCATTCATAGTTTTGCATAAATATCTTTCTACTTTGGAGGAAATATGATGATTCCATTCCACTGACTTTCTCATTGATTCGATTTCAAGTAGAATAGATTCTTTCTTTTGGTCTTTGAAAACTTTAAATTACATTGATGATTTATGTGACCTGTTTCTAAATCAGGTTATAGGAGTTCAACAGGCTCAGGAGTAGTGGTATTAGATGACTGTAATTTCCATGAATCTGTTCGTCTTGATAGTTTTGAAGTAGACAGAACTCTATCCCTGGTGAGTTCAAAATGAGTCTTTAAAGAATATAAAATTGCTAGCCTATAGAATTACTTTATTAGCCACTTGCCCACTTTCTTGTCATTGTTAAAATTAATGGTTCTCATGCTGCCAATTTAGGTACCACCAGATGGTGAATTTCCTGTCATGAATTACCGTATGACCCAGGAATTCAAGCCTCCTTTCCGTATCAATGCTTTGATTGAAGAAGCAGGGGCCCATAAGGTGTGATCTTCAATGTTTTTATTTTTTTATTTTTCTTATTATTCTTTATCCTTTGGCTTACAGTAATTGAAGGCGTCATTAATGTGTTCTTTTGACTTTTACTTGAACAATAGAGCAATTCAATGGTAGCTTGAACAATAATGTTGTCATTATTTCAGATGTCTTTCCTGCAAATTCTTTTTGCACAATTCTATCATTCATCTAATTTTTTAGATATGTTGGAATGTATCGAATTATGAAGATGTATCATAATTCCCCTGATCTCTGTGGGGATCGCAATTCCATTGTTAAATATTTTATATTCCAATGCCAGACATTCTATTTCAAATCTCAAAAATCATTTATCTTCAGGCAGAAGTCATTCTTAAAGTACGTGCCGAGTTTGCATCAAGTATAACTGCAAATACGATCAAAGTGCAGATGCCACTACCAAAATACACCAATAGGTATTATCATGTTCATTCTCAATATCGCTGAATATGTGACCAGATAGTCTCTTTTATAGTGATTTTACATTGCTTTGGTCTAATGCTTGCTTAATGTACACAACCAGTAGCTGTATATATACTCAGAATAAACACATGCCATGTTTTGAAGAAGTGGTCAATAATGTTTAACTATTTCCTTAGAATCTAATGTTATTGATACCACATGATAGTTATAGCTACACTGCAGAACAAATCAGTCACATGCGTACATCCTAACAATAGATAATTTTGGAGTTCGATCAATAAAAAGATTTAACAGGTTCTCCCTGGTGAACATAATCGCATTCCCCTCAGGACCCAGGTTATACCGAAAGAAACTTGGAACACCAATGATAAATTATCTATTAACATGCTTACATACATGACTATTGATATTATCTATGTCGCGTTTGTGATCACTGGGGAAAAGGTAAGGATTACTGCCATGTGACTTCAAAGATCACAGGTTCGATAGAAGCAGCCTCTGCACTTGTAGGGTGTTTAAGGCGCTGATGTTATGTTAAGAATAAGCTATTCGATGGTGGCTGATGAAAGGGTTTACATATAACACTTTGCGTTGATATGGTAGAATTAATGAAATAATCAATAAAGTTTGGAAGGTTGTCATCATGTAACTTGAGCACTTTTCTGTGACATGCTTATTGCTCATTTTGTCCCATTCATGAAATTCGGCTACCTTTGAAAATCAATTCAAATTACCTTACATTTGAAAATATGTATACCATGTATAATAGTTGCTTACGCAAGTTATCTGGAATTTATCAGAGTGAGTTTTGAGCTGGAACCTGGAGCTTCTGGACAAACAACTGATTTCAAGGAGGCAAATAAGAGGCTAGAGTGGAATTTAAAAAAGGCAACAGTTCTTGTCATTTTTTACTCCCTTTCCCCGGTGCCATTGACTGTCATTCTTCAAAGCAAAGTTTAAAGTAAATGATTCTTGTCATTATTTCATTTATAGAGAAATAGTCATTGATAGGTGCAAAAAATGCAGGTTGTCGGAGGATGTGAACATACTCTACGTGCAAAGCTTAGCTTTTCTCAGGAATTACATGGTATTTATCGCTTAAGTTTATGGATGCATGAAATGAATAGTTTATTTGACTTTAATTAAATGATTAATATATCGTATTTGTGCAAATTTATCTCTAAATAGGTAACATAACAAAAGAATCTGGACCTGTTAGCATGACGTTTACCATTCCAATGTATAATGCATCTCGGCTTCAGGTAAAGTGATCTTGCAAGCTTCCTGATTTTATTTGACCAAAAGCCTATCCTCAATCAGTTGTGTTCTATATCAAAATTTTTCTACCCCCACTAAACCGATTTGACGATGCCAACTCCGAGATTATATTTAACAGTTGTGTCATGTTGGATGTGTAATTGTGTTTCTTGTTTCTTGCCCTCTATTTTGTTGCGTGGTTTCTATTTGCTGTGTTCGAGTAATCATGCTAGTACCCTTGAAAAAGTCTAAAAACAGACCCATTCAAGATTCTGAGCCAGTTAATCTAGAAATTTCACTCGTTTCAAATATTCTATTATTTATCTTTGGCTACAGAAAACTTGGTTTGCTATTTCCATGCTCACCATTGCATAATCTAATGACTAATACACAAAATGCAGGTAAAATACTTGCAGATAGCAAAGAAATATGGAACTCATGAACCATATAGATGGGTGAGATATGTGACGCAGGCCAACTCCTACGTTGCTCGCATATGATGCAATTAAGAAGAGTGCCCCACAGCTCTTCTTAGTGCTCTTTATTATCCCATGGTTTCCCTTTATTTACTTTATTCTTTATTTGTAAATTACATTTTAAGTCAGACAGACCATAATAGTCGCTCTATCATTCATTGATCATAAAACCAGCTTGGTTTACAACGTGGGATGAATTCAGTCACTTTATTTATATATTTTTTCATCGTATTAGTGGATCACTCGGTCTTATTGTAGAGTGTTAATGAGAAATTGACAATGTCGATTGCAGGGATTGTTAAACAGAGGAATGATCTGAATGACTTAAACTGCATAAAGTGAAAGTAGAAATTAGTAATGTTAAGTCGTTACCGGAGGGAAGTCGGTAAAGAGGGGAATCCGATGGCTGTGTGTATGGAGATGCGGTGAGGTTGGAAACTCGAGCAGAGGGAGTGGTATCATTCCAACTCTCAAGTTAGTATGTATTTGATAAGGTTAAAGGGAATTTAGGGTAAAATCTTGCTTTTTAAGGAGGTTATTTACCTCTCTTAGACTGTGTTTAGTTTTGAAAATAGGATAAAATAAAATACTGAAAATAAGATAGACAAAAATTAGTATTTTTGTATTTTGTTCGGTGAAAATTAAAATGAATTATGAAAATTTAATTTATTCTTATTTTTTTTATTCAAAAAGTTTGAGAAGAAAAATATAATAATAAAAAGTATAATTATAAAAAATTAACAAGAATAATAAAAGAAAAAATAAAAAAATAAATTGTATCTCTGTATTTTTTTGTCAGAATGAACACAAAATATATTAATTCAGTGTTTTTGGATATAATATTTCTGTCTGTTTAATTTGTCAAATATAATTTTGTATTTTTGTGTTTCTGTCTTAGTGTCCTGTGTTTGTAAACAATCACAACCTTATATATTCGAAGTTGGTATCAAGGGTTTGTTGTGTTGTCATCTTGATAGAGGATGATCCACTATTTCCTAGATTCGGAAAAAATCCTATAATCGTTCTCTTCCTGAAGCATCTGGTACGGATGCTCGGTAGCTTTGTCACGTAGTCTTGTGGTCGGTATGCTGGTGGGCTATAATCCTTTGAGTTAAGGGTTGGCCTAGAACAGGACTCCTAATGCTAAAGGTCATGTGAATAAGGATTGTTGTATTTATCTATTTTTCCTAGTTTTTGGTCACTGCAAGTTGGTTATGGGGGTGCATTGAAGATTGTGTCCTAGTGAAAAGATTCCCAGATTTCGTGACTATGATTTGACGTTACTTTGACATTTGCTCTTCTCGAAAAAAGTCACCTTGATTACTATGTGGTATAGTCAGTGGGTTTTAAATATCTGGAGAAAAGTCGATTTTGCCCCCTGCTCAGATGCGTCCCTTCGTACTTCTTTTTGAAAGAGGTAATTAAAGCCCTTCCCCTCCAACTTCCCATTTCTACTATTGTTGAAAATTCTCTGCCACCTTTCATCTTTTTCAATCGCCTCTTTTCCGTGTTTAGTGTTCTTTCTTAGCATTTGGATTTTCCTTCTTCAACATTCTCCTTTTTACTTCTACAAATTCAAGTAAGGCCTTCTTTCTTTCTTCTTTCTCAAATTTCACTTTGGTGAACTTGTGGTTTACTACTTGTAGCTTAATGTGAAAATCCATGGTTTAGGATAATTTGATTAAAATAAGGTAGTATAACTAATATTATCAAGATTAGGGGGACAATTTAGTTAGAATAGCTTTATTTCTTTTTTATACTCACTAGAGACCTTGTGAGGCTAACGATGATGGTGCCCCCTACTGTAGGTATGGGAAGGAGAGTCAATTCTGTTCCCCCTGAGTTCTTGTTTTTTCCACCTTGGGCGTCCTTGACTAGTATCACTAGTGTGTACGTCTGATGTGATGGGGACGTCTTCATGACTATCTGAAAGCGACCTGCAAGAGCTTCGTAACGACGGGTCCATCTGTGGTGGCAGCCTCGTGGAAGAGCACTACGAGCTATTCCTTCCTAGTGATCAAGAGCGAGTGTGCTATGTAAACATGTCGGCTCCCCGGGTCTTGGACTGGCTATGGGTATACAAGCCAATGTTCATCATGCTAGGAGTCTAATTTTTTTCCCCTCTTTCGTACAATATTTTTTAAAGAGATGTGGGCTCACCCCATAACAGTTGCATCCCAAAAGCTAGGCAGCAATTCCTTGCTTCGAATTAGTCTGAGTTTAGGCAGCAATTCCTTGCTTCGAATTAGTCTGAGTTTTTGGAGATCCTGGTCGTAGTAGGAGTTAATACTCAAAATGACTCCTAAAATTGGACTCTCGACTCAATTTAACAATCCAATTTCTAATTGACCCAAATTATACCCTGAAATTTTAAGGCATGACTCTTGTTGGCCCTTCCATCCATCTCCGTCATCAGAGAGCTGATGTGGCACGTTTAGTTGATACCTGGCACTAATTAAACGTCGTTTTGTTTCTCATGCCAAAAATGTTACAAAACGACGACGTGCGAGACTACAAAGGCGTAAAGACAACCCCAATTCACTGTTCTTTCATTACGCAAACCTCAATTGACCCTTCATCTTCATCCTCTTCTAGGCACTATGCTCAGGAAGAACCAATGGTATTGCTATAGGCCAACTTGAAAGCTATTTGCACTTATTTCATTTGCCTATAGTGAAGACAAAGACCCTGCGAACTAGAATTATTACAAGAACAAGTCAGTAACAAGACCATTATTCTCAACCTTCAATTCTTTGTTTTCATATCTTTTGTTAGGTGAGGTTTGTTATTCATGGTTTTTTGCTCTATTTGATCGGTAAATCGCTCGGATACTTGGATTTTTTGGTTCAAGCAATAGGGTTTAAATTTTTAAAAATGGATTTGTGCTATGATTAACTGTGAGTGATGTGTCGGGTACAAGGATATTAGTAGCGATGCTATTTGATAATGAAAATAATATTTAGTTGGTTGTTGGAAATTTTCTAAACTTGAGTTTATTAGAAGTTAGAATACATGGAGGATTTAACTTAGCATTTCCATGATTTAAATGGAGGTTGATGAATGCATGATTATGTGTTTTTTAATCTTATTTGCAGATTGATGATTTAATAACAACTTTGTATCATTATGGAGGTAGTTTTGTCACCAAGCCAGATGGCAATATGGTTTATAAGACTGATCACACTGATTAGTTGACTGGGCTAGATGAAGATGTACTAGATGTATTTTCACTGAGGGATTATTATAAGATTCTAGACTATGATAATGCGGTTGAGTGTTGGTGGCTTGTTCCTGGTAGACCTATGAAGAGTGGACTGAGAACACTAATTCATGACAAAGAGTTGCTAGAGATGTGCTTCTATTGAAAGAATAATCAGGAAAGATTGCACATTTACTATGAGCATGGAGTTTTTCAACCTCTGGTAAATATAACACCTGAGTTGATAGAGTTGACATTTACTGCCACTAGAGTAGACAAGGTTCCAAAAGGGACCACACCTAGCCCAATTCCTAGCCCAAACAATGATACAACAACTAAGCCCTCTAAAGAAACCATTTCTAAACCACCTGAAATTGCTACAATTCATAGCATATTACTAACCAAGTTCACAACTCAAGCCCCACCCAAGCTCCAATCCAAACCACCATCAAAGGCCACACCCAAACCCTAACCTAAACCTCCAGCTAAGTCCACACCCAAATCAGCACCCAAACCCACACCCATTTCATCTAAACCCACTTCATCTAAATCCACTTCATCTAAAGCCAATTTAAGCAAATCAACTCCTACTACAACCAGGTCCTTTGCTAGATTAATAGGTAAAGTGGTAGAAATCTAGGATAGTGGATTGAATGGTAGCAGTAGTAGTGACTCCCATAAATCTGCAATACATATATATATATAAAGTACTAAATTGGTCCTCTATATTTGGGCGTAATTCTATTTTGGTCCTTAAGGTTTAAAGTGTTCTATTTGAATCCAAAAAAGTTTCATTTAGCATCAATTTAGTCCCACAGTGAGGTCAAAATTAAATAATTAACAAAATATCCTACATAACAACTGTACAAGAACAAAATCGATAATCTGGAGAATAAGTACAAATTCCAGAGGCATAAAATCAACCATTGATGCATCAATATATATATATATATATATATATATATAGGCCTGAAACATAAAATATCTCTACTGAATCAGATATTTAAGGTGGCCTATCTGGAATAAGGTTGAAGGACATGAAGTTCAAGCATGCTTTAGGTTCTTCTTGGAAGAAGGACAAGGAAAAAATATTATTGGAAGATGATGGGCTTGTTAGAGAGAATTTGGATGAAGAAGTAGATTAGCTACAAGTGTTGGGCAACAAAAAAGATAACCATGCATATGATCTAATTCATGATAACTCTGATAGAAACAATTCTTGGAAATATAAAGAATTGAAAGCTCCCTAAATTCTAATGAGGAGTAGAGTGAAGACGATATTGATGATATGTTCCCAATGTTCTCTGAGGGTGGCCGATTTGGAGAACTGAAGTTTTAAGTTGGAATGAAGGTTAATTTAAAAGGAATGAGAGCTACAAGGTGAAAGTTATATGCAAGTGGACAACCAGAGAAGATGAAGATGTCATTAGATGTCCATGGGTTGCTTATGCATCCAGAGACCATGAGGAGACCTACTGGCAGTTGAACACTTTTAATAATGAATACATATGTCTTAGGATGAGCAAAAATAGGGTTGCAAACAGGAGGTGGCTTGTTGGCAAGTTGGTTAAGAAGTTGAAGAGGCATCCGAACTTGAAGCACAGTGAGGCTAAGGCATATTTTAAGAGAAAATGTGATTTGGACCTAAACAAATTATCACTTACTAGAGCTCTAACAGACACAAGAAATGTTGTTTATGGTGATGCAGCTGTTAAGTATGGTTTGGTTAGAGAGTATGCAAAGACTCTGCTTAAGAGTAATCCAGATTCAATTGTGAATATTGGTGCATATCTCCAAGGGAAAGATTTCATTTTTAATAAAAATGTAGTGTGCCTCGATGGATGTAAGAAGGGTTTTAAGGCTGGATGCCACCCATTGATTGGACTAAATGGAGCCTTCTTGAAGACTCAATTTGGGGGACAAATACTTTTAGTTGTGGGTCAGAACACCAACAACCATATCTATCCAATTGCTTGGGTGATTGTAGATGTGGAGATCAAATAGAATTTGAGGTGATTTTTGGAGATGCTTCTTGATGACATGGGTGACTATCACTAACATGGATGGGCTTTCACGTCAGACATGCAAAGGTTAGTGAATGTGATCTCTGTTGTGGGGGCCAATATTAGTATACTTATTAAATTTGGGAGTTTTTCTCTGAGTTCATTTAATTTATTTGGGAGGTCTAATTGAGGCAAGATTATGTAATTTGCATTTGTATTTGGTGTAAAGTTTGATCCCTACTGTATAGGAGCTCATGCTAGGGATACATCATAGATTATGTGTCTAGCATTTATGGAAGAATTTTAACAAATAATGGAATGAGTATAAGTATAGAGGCCTCTTATTGAAGTGTGATAGGGAAACAATCCGACATGGTTTTGAGCAAAAGATGGATCGGCTAAGGAGGCTTAATGAGCAATCATGGGCATACTTGGATAAGTGACCTAAAGAAGCATGGACAAGGACATTTTTCAGCCATGGACCAAAGATTGATAACATTTGTAACAACGCTTGTAAGATTTTTAATTCAAGGATCAAGGAGTATAGAGCTAAGCCAATAACAACCCTGTTAGAGCAGGTTCATATGTTTGTATTGAGAAAAATTGCAAAAAATAAGGTGAAGTTATACCATCATGTTGGTAATCTCCTACCAATATAACATAGCAGATTACAGAAGATCAGAAAAGAATCCCAGAAATGGACACTAGTTTGGTGTGGAAATGAACAGTATCAGCAGTTTGAGATTCATGACTGGCCTACCAACATGGCTGCTAACTTAAGAAAGAGCATTTGCACTTGTAGGTTCTGATAAATGACAGGTAATATTTGTTTACATAATTCTTGGTTTGGTATATTTCATTGTGAATGTCGTGTTATTACTAATTCTTGGTTTATTTAAATAATTATTGGTTCTGGCTGTGGTAATATTTGTCTTTGTAGGCATGCTATGTGTCCATGCATGTGCAGCCATCTCTAGGGTTAATCAAAATCCTGAGGATTATTGTCATCATGGCTGAGTATGGAGACCTATAGAGCTATATATATGCACTCTCTTAATCCAGTACTAGGGGAGGATCTTTGGGAGAAATCTTAATACAACAAGCCTCTTGCATCGAAAATGAGGAGACAACCAAAGACCATTAACCAAAAAGAGAATAAAAAGAGAATAAAGGATACTGATGAAGATCCCTTTAGTCGTAAGAAGTCAAAAAATTCAACCAAATTAAAGAGGCAGTATAAGGAATTCACCTGTACTTATTGTGGTACTAAAGGGCACAAAAAAAGAAGTTGCTCTCATAAGAAGGTAGATGATCTTGCCAGTGTCCTTGCTGCTTGATAAGTCTACATTTTATGATAATTTTTGGCTTGAATTGAGTTGATTTCATCATATAAACTTGCATTTATTCACTTAAATAGCATGCTTTTGTGAATTCTCTCTAAATTACACCTAATTGTTAAAAACATGATTTTATGCTCTAAATAGTCAACTAATTCCACTTTTATTCCATTTGATCCATGATATATTTTGTTGAGTGATTTCAAGACCAATAGACAAGGATGGCTTGATGCCAGGGCATTTCGGCCAGTTTCACTGACCTTTTCTTTGCTGTTTTAGGGTAGTTTCATGCATTTTCTTAGGAAATAAGCAAGTTTTGGGTAGAATTACACTTACATCTTGATTCAAGCAAACATTGAGAATTTTATTTGATTTCATGAGAATTATACATGAATTTAATGACAAATTGGATGATGCATGACTCATAACTTGGATTAGAGCTTTGATGCACTTTATTTGCTTGATTTCAGGACAAAGGAAGCAAGGAAAAGCCACGTTAGTAGCCACGTTAGTCTAACTAACGTGACCACTAACGTGGAATGGGAGCTAGCTTGCAACATTAATGAGAAAAGTAATTGCCAATAACGTCTTCGAAGCCATCATAGCCCACGTTAATTACCACGTTAACTACATTAACGTGGTAGTTAACGTGGAAGAAAAGGAAGCTCCAAGCGTTAGTGGTAAAAGTAAGTGCCACTAACGCTCCAAAAGGGCAATTGGCCACGTTAAGAGTCACGTTAACTCAGTTAACGTGAACTCTAACGTGGAAGAGGAAGATAATGCCAACGTTAGTGACACTCACCTTTGTCACTAACGTTGGACTAAGCCCATATTGGCTACGTTAAGAGCCACATTAACTTGGTTAACGTGAACTCTAATGTGGAAGGAGCAAGGAATCGCCAACGTTAGTGACACTCACTTTTGTCACTAACGTTGGACTAAGCCACTATGAGCCACATTAGTTACCACGTTAAGTGAATTAACGTGGAAGCTAATGTGGAGGAAAGAATTGATGAGCCAACGTTAGTGACACTCACCTTTGTCACTAACGTTGGAGATGGCAATCACTACCACGTTAGTGGCCACGTTAAGACAATTAACGTGGGGCACTAACGTGAGAAGGGGCATTTGGAGCGTTAGTGACAAAGGTAAGTGTCACTAACGCTCTCGAGGCTAAGGCATGCCCACGTTAAGAGCCACGTTAGTTATACTAACGTGGACTCTAACGTGAGAAAAAGGGCTAAGGGCAACGTTATTGGCAAAGGTAAACGCCAATAACGCTCGCGATGGACCAAGAGGCAACGTTAGTGGTCACCTTAGTACCACTAACGTTGAAGTTAACGTAACTCATCTTGGGCTAGGAACGTTAGTGCAAAAGGTGATCGTCACTAACGTTCTCGAACCCACATTTTCACTTAACGTTAATGCCACTAACGTCCTAACCAAAGTCCATGCCTACTTCACACTTTCTCTGCAAGTAAAGCTGAGCCCACTAAAGATTCCAAACTGCTTTAACTCAAGATCCAAAGGCCCATATCCAAGACTTGAAGAGCCAACTGGAAGATCAGAAGAGTAGTATATATAGGAGTAGTTTTGAACTAGAGAGAAGCTTTTGGGGATTGAGAGGACCACTCTCTGTATAATTTTACTTTCTCTGCAACTTCTAGTTTTACTTTCAGAATGCATTCTCCATCTTTGTTTTCCATTCCCAGAGCCATGAACAACTAAACCCCTTTCATTGGGTTAGGAAGTTCTGTTGTAATTTGATGGATCAATAATAATTTTCATTATTCTTCTTTCTTTTCTCTTGATTTTACTAGAAAGCTTTCAATCTTTATCCAATTGGGTAGTTGTCTTGGAAAAGAAGCTATTCATACTTGGATCTCTTCGGAACCTTGGAAGAGGAATGAAGGGATCATGCTAGAAATGCTTTCTCGAGTTGGACCAAATTGGGGGTTGGGCGGATATGGTGACATATAATTCTTCCAATACTTTGATTTGGAAATACATGTAGTATAATCAGTGACCATACTTCATCTCTTCTCATGAGCAATTAGACCAAGGAATTGGCTATTGATCAAGATTTGAGAGATTGAATTACCAAGGAATTGGAATTCAATGACTTAAGATTGCCAAGGAGATCAATGAATGCATTGATTGAGGAAG
Organism: Arachis ipaensis; assembly: GCF_059453495.1. Lineage (NCBI taxonomy): Eukaryota > Viridiplantae > Streptophyta > Magnoliopsida > Fabales > Fabaceae > Arachis > Arachis ipaensis. Next base: position 41,002,134 of record NC_142442.1, read on the forward strand.
AGATGAAAATGAACTTGATCCGGAGAATGCAACATCTCCTAAGTCCAATGAATCCCCCATTTCTGATCTTACCCATTCTCTTTAATTTCTGCAATTTACTTTCATGCTAAATTCCCCATTCCCCATTTAAGATTCTTCACTTTACTTTCCGTCATTTATATTCAGCTCTTTATTTCCAGCATTTACATTTTCTGCCATTTACTTTTCCGCCATTTAATTTCCTGCAATTCTCAAATCAATTTCTGCTTAGCTCAACTAGAATGTTCCTCTAATTAAAGTTGATTGACCAATCAATCCCTGTGGGATTTGACCTCACTCTATTGTGAGTTTTTACTTAACGACAATTTGGTATACTTGCCGAGGGAAATTGTTGAGAGACAAGTTTTCGTGCATCAAGTTTATGGCGCTGGTGTGCGAAATCGTGATCATTACTTCCTTGGTAACGGCGCTAAAAACTCAATACGCACGTTCATGATCTTAATTCTGTTTCACAACTTCGTACAACTAACCAGCAAGTGCACTGGGTCGTCCAAGTAATAAACCTTATATGAGTAAGGGTCGATCCCACGGAGATTGTCGGCTTGAAGCAAGCTATGGTCACCTTGTAATTCTCAATCAGGCGGATTCAACTGATTTTATGAATTGATAAGTAAAAGATAAATAAAATATAAAATAGGATAGTGGTACTTATGTAATTCATTGGTGAGAATTTCAGATAAGCATATAGAGATGCTTTCATCCCTCAGAACCTCTGCTTTCCTGCTGTCTTCATCCAATCCTTCCTACTCCTGTCCATGGCAAGCTGTATGTTGGGCATCACCGTTGTCAATGGCTACTTTCCATCCTCTCAGTGAAAATGGTCCAAGATGCTCTGTCACGGCATGGATATTCATCTGTCGGTTCTCGATCATACTGGAATAGGATCCATTGATCCTTTTGCGTCTGTCACTACGCCCAGCACTCACGAGTTTGAAGCTCGTCACAGCCATCCCTTCCCAGATCCTACTCGGAATACCACAGACAAGGTTTAGACTTTCTGGATCTCAGGAATGGCCATCCATGGGTTCTAACTTATACCACAAAGACTCTAATATCTCGGACTTGGTCCCCTGTATTAGATATCCAAGAGATATCCATTCAATCTAAGGTAGAACGGAAGTGGTTGTCAGGCACGCGTTTATAAGTTGAGAATGATGATGACTGTCACGATCATCACATTCATCATATTGAAGTGCGAATGAATATCTTAGAAGCGGAATAAGTTGAATTGAATAGAAAAACAGTAGTACTTTGCATTAATCTTTGAGGAACAGCAGAGCTCCACACCTTAATCTATGGTGTGTAGAAACTCTACCGTTGAAAATACATAAGTGATAGTGGTCCAGGCATAGCCGAATGGCCAGCCCCAAACGTGATCTAAAGGATCAAAAGAAGTTCCAAAGATGTAACTAAGGATGTAAATACAATAGTAAAAAGTCCTATTTATACTAAACTAGTTACTAGGGTTACAGAAATAAGTAAATGATGCAGAAATCCACTTCTGGGGCCCACTTGGTGTGTGCTTGGGCTGAGAATTGAGCTTTACACGTGTAGAGGCTTCTCTTGGAGTTGAACGCCTGTTTGTAGCCTATTTCTGGCGTTGAACTCCACTTTGCAACCTGTTTCTGGCGTTTGACTCCAGAATGCAGCATGGAACTGGCGTTGAACGCCAGTTTGTGTCGTCTAAACTCAGGCAAAGTATAGACTATTATATATTGCTGGAAAGCCCTAGATGTCTACTTTCCAACGCAATTGAGAGCGCACCATTTGGATTTCTGTAGCTCCAGAAAATCCACTTTGAGTGCAGGGAGGTCAGAATCCAACAACATCTGCAGTCCTTCTTCAACCTCTGAATCTGATTTTTGCTCAAGTCCCTCAATTTCAGCCAGAAAATACCTGAAATCATAGAAAAACACACAAACTCATAGTAAAGTCCAGAAATGTGAATTTAATTAAAAACTAATAAAAATATACTAAAAACTAATTAAATTATACTGAAAATTATGTAAAAATAATGCCAAAAAGCGTATAAATTATCCGCTCATCAGGCGCCGTTGCTGGGGATTGATTTTGTATCAACAATGATTAAATTGGTGGATAACTAGATTGAGCATTTTTTTATTTTGTTTGATTTCATTTGAGTAATTCACTTTCAGTTTAGTTATTTTCTTCCTTTCCCCCTACCCCTTTCTTAGTTGTTTACTATTTAGTTCACTGACCCACTAACTGTTTGATATATTGCATCACTCACACTAACATCATTTCTGCAAAGAATACTGTCTACATCTATCTTTCTTGCTTGTGATTTGTGGGTTGTATGACAGGTAGAAGAAGCAGTGCTTCAACTTCCTTTGATTCTAAACCTGAGAGGACCTTCCTTAGATTAAGGAGGGAAGCAAGAGGAAAGAGAGTAGTTGGTACGGAGGAAGAAGAGGAGTATTTTGAACCAGACATGGATGAGAATATGGAGAACCATCATGAAGAAGAGGCTCACAACCATGGCAGAGAAGGCCCAGTGCGTCATGCTGGGCAAGAGAGAAGAGTTCTGGGATCCTACATCAATCCAAACCCAGGAAACTGTGGAAGTAGAATCCAAAGGCCAACCATGCATGCCAACAACTTTGAACTAAAGCCACAACTCATCACCCTTGTTCAGAACAACTGTTCATTCGGAAGAAGTGTGCAAGAAGATCCCAATCAACATCTAACCACCTTCCTGAGGATATGTGATACTGTGAAGTCTAATGGTGTTCATCCTGACACCTACAGACTACTTCTATTCCCCTTCTCACTCAAGGACAAGGCATCTAAATGGCTGGAATCCTTCCCGAAGGAGAGCTTAACAACCTGGGAAGATGTGGTGAACAAGTTCTTGGCGAGATTCTATCCTCCTCAAAGAATCAACAGGTTCAGAGCTGAGGTTCAAACTTTCAGGCAACAAGATGGTGAGACTCTCTACGAAGCATGGGAGAGGTTTAAGGATCTGATAAGAAGGTGCCCGCCAGATATGTTCAATGAATGGGTACAGCTACATATTTTCTATGAAGGTCTTTGTTATGAATCAAAGAAGGCAGTAGACCACAAATCCGGGGGATCTCTGAACAAGAAGAAGACCATTGAAGAAGCCATAGATGTCATTGAGACTGTAGCTGAGAATGACTACTTCTACGCTTCTGAAAGAGGCAACACTAGAGGAGTGATGGAGCTGAACAATGTGGATGCACTGCTAGCTCAAAATAAGATGATTACCAAGCAGTTGGCTGACCTTACCAAGAAGATAGAGAGGAATCAAGTAGCAGCAATCACCACTTCAGCAGCAACTCAAGAAGGAGTGAATGAAGAGGCAGAGGGTAGTCAGGAGCAAGCCAACTACATTGGAAATTCACCTAGGCAGAACTTGACCCATACTCCAAAACGTATAATTCTGGTTGGAGGAACCACCCAAACTTTGGGTGGGGAAACCAACAAGACCAAGGCCAAGATCAGAGACGTCACAACCCCAACAACCATGCGGCTCACCAACATTCCACACAGAGATCATATCAGCACCCACTTAACAACACACCTCAACATCCATACCAAAGCCAAAATGGCCCTTCTCATCCCTCGAATCTCAACTCACCATCATCGGAAGGAAGACTATCAAGGATTGAAACTCTACTTGAAGGCATATGTAAGGAAATCCAAGATAACAAGGTGTTCAAAGAGGAGGTGCAAGCTAATCTCAAAATCCAGGGAGACACCATTCAGAGGCTAGAATTTCAAGTGGGATACCTCTCTGAGAAGATTCCCAACCCTACTGATAGCTTCCCAAGTGACACAGAGAAGAACCCGAGAGGTGAAGCAAAGAAGGTCAGATGGGAAGATTGCAAGATGGTCACTACAAGTGATCAAGGGACTGAGGAAGAGCCGAACAAACCATTAGAACAACCTGGAGACACATCAGCAGAGAAACAGGAAGAGGATCACCAAGAAACCAAAATTACACAGAAGGAGTTGCTGAGACTCTATGCACCTTTTCCCCAAAGACTCAAGGGTGGTGTAGAAAAGAGAATATACTCAAAGTTCCTTGACATATTTTTATCTCTCCATGTGAACATACCATTCATCAAGGCTCTCCAACAAATGCCCTCATACATTAAGTATATGAAAGAGTTGCTGACAAGGAAAAGCTCACTCAAGGGAGGGCAAACAATAGTGATGAATAAGGAGTGCAGTGCTCTCATTCAACCAGAGTTGCCTACAAAAAGGAAGGACCTAGGGAGTTTTCACATCCCCTGTGCCATAGGAGAAACAATGTTTGACAAAGGACTCTATGATCTGGGAGCAAGCATCAACTTAATGCCTTTATCCCTTATGAAGAAGCTGCAGATCAATGAGCTAATGCCCGCAGACGTAGTCATCAGGCTGGCTGACAAAACTCAAAAACAAGCAGTAGGAGTGGTGGAAAACGTGTTGGTAAAGGTTGGAAACTACTTCCTTCCTACAGACTTTGTCATATTGGAAATGGAAGAGAGTCACCTTCACCCAATCATATTGGGAAGACCATTCCTAGCTACAGCCAGAGTGCTCATAGATGTGGAGCGAGGAGAGCTAATATTGAGGATACATGACGAACAACTCGCATTCAATGTCTTCAAACCCTCAAAAGAAGCAGATCAGGAAAGCAAGGAACCAAGGAAAGAGCATGACAAAGCACTGGTGGAAGAAACAAGCATTGAATCACAGAGAATCCCTTTGGTTGATGAACAAGATAATCAGCAGCTGTCACAGTGATGAGAGAACTTTTGCGTGGTCTAGAAATTTGCGGATAAATCCTCGTTGCAAGTATAGTTTCTAAACCTTCAAAAGTCCTTTCATACAAACGTTTTGGTTGTCACAAGTAACAAACCCCTTTTTAAATTGATAACCGAGTATTAAACCTCGGGTCGTCTTCTCAAGGAATTGCAGGGAAGTATGTTCTTATTATTGGTTATGAGTTTGTAAATTGGGGTTTAGGAAGTAAGGTGGGAATATGTTATATGACAAGTAAAATAAAATAATAATAATAAAAATAAAATAAAATCTCTTGGCAAGGTATGAGAACCGGAAGTCCTATCCTTATCAATTGCGATGAGAATTGGGTTTTAATCTCACTTTGTTAACCTCTAACTATGAAGGTAAATCAAGTGGATTAATTAGCTTAATCCTCATGTCCTAGTCAATTCCTATGGAAAGACTAGAGTTATTGGAGCAACTCCCAATTTCAACCACTGCTTTATTTGACAGCTCAAGCGTTACCAATAAATCAACTAAAGCCAAAAGGAAAAAATCTAAATTATTTAAATAAAGAAAAGCAATCATAGATCTGAAAATACCTCAAATTAGCACTAATGAAGACATCAAATGTAACATGGAAGAGTTCATAAATTAAATTAGAAAAATAAATAAAAGGAACATTGAACCTCTGATCGCAAAAGATGAAATAATCATGAAGTGAAAAGAGTCCTAATTCTAAATCCTAAGAGAGAGGAGAGAACCTCTCTCTCTAAAACTACATCTAAAACATGAAAAGTGAATTATGAGAGCCTCCCTATGAATGGATACAGTCCCCCACTTTATAGCCTCTAATATGTGTTTTTTGGGCTGCAAACTGGGTCAGAAACAGTCCAGAATTCGCTGGTTTTGAATTTTGCCACGCTGGATTTCTGTCACTGCGATCCGGCCGCATGGATCACGCGGTCGCGTCGCCTAGCGTCAGGGAAACTATAACATATTATAAATCAAATCGAAGCCCCGGACGTTAGCTTTCCAACGCAACTGGAACCGCATCATTTGGACCTCTGTAGCAAAAGTTATAGCTATTTGAGTGCGAAGAGGTCAGGCTAGACAGCTTAGCAATTTCTTCAACTTATTGCATTCCTTCCACTTTTGCATGCTTTCTTCCCATCCTCCAAGCCATTCCTGCCTTATAATATCTGAAAACACTTAACACACATATCAAGGCATCTAATGGTGATAAGAGAGGATTAATAATAAGCAAATATAAGTCCAAAGAAGCATGTTTTCAATCAAAGCACATAATTAGGAATGAAAATGTAAAACATGCAAATAGTATGAATAAGTGGGTAAAGAGTTGATAAAATCCACTCAATTGAGCACAAGATAAACCATAAAATAGTGGTTTATCAACCTCCCCACACTTAAACATTAGCATGTCCTCATGCTAAGCTCAAGAGAAGCTATAAAGATAAAGAGGAATGGTAGAATGTATGAAATGCAACCTGTGAATGCAACTACATGCAAAAAATGTTTCTACCTACTTGGTTAAAAGTAAATAAATCTCCAAGAATAAATATGAACTGGATTTCACTAATTCAAATCATAAAAATGAAGTACAAATAGACTTGTAGAAGAAAATAGCTCGTGAGAGCCGGGAACAAAAAATCGAGCATCGAACCCTCACTAGTAGTGTATATCACTCTAATCACTCAAGTGTTTTAGGTTCGATTCTCTCAATTCTCTACTAACCTTGCTTTCTAAGGCTTTCTCTTCATCTAACAATCAACATAAATTTGATGCACAAATACACATATCAAGAGGCCTTTTAAGGGTTGTAATGGGGTTAGGGTCAAGGTAGGATTGTATTTGGTCAAGTGGACTAAAATCTGAATCCTTAATTAATCTTAAACTTTCCACCTAACTTTAGACAATCCATGTAATCATAATACCACACCTAACTATCCATTAACCATGTTTTCCACATATTCATGCATTCTAATTTAAAGTACAGTACATATGCATTGCTTTCAACATTTACTTTGGGACATTTTGTCCCCTTTTTGCTTAATTGCTCTTTTTCTTTTCTTTTTCTCTTTTGTTTTTCTTTTCCTCTTTTTTTTTTTTTAAATCTCTCAATGCATATGATTAATTTATTGAATGCATGAACATGTCCTAAACATTTCTTTCACATAAAGATACATAACATACTCAATTCTCAAACCAAATGTTTTCAAACCCACTTTTCCCCACACTTAATTCATGAGCACTCTCACTAGTCTAAGCTAACCAAGGATTCAAATTTAAGGACATTATTGTTTTTCGCTTAGAGTTAATGATGTGCTAAAGTAAAGAACAAAGGGGTATAATAGGCTCAAATTGGTTTGCAAGGGATAATGAAGGGTTAAGGCCATATGGGTATGTAAGCTCAGTGAAACAAAGGCCTCAATCATATAAGTGTATGCATACATCAAACCATGGAAATATAGAATCAAGCAAGACAAAGATCACAATTTTAAAGAGAAAAACACACTAAAACAAAATATTGGTTGGTAAAATGCAACCAATTCAAATAGGCTCAAAGATCTCATAGGTTTTGTGTGTTTGAGCTCTAAACCATGTTCCAATATAATATTTCTTCAAACAAGTGTAACAAAAAATTTTATTCAAATTAGTGAAATACTTTAAAAGGTTTCTTGAAAAAGAAAATATTACTTTAACCGAGTGGTAAGATATGCAAAAATCAAACAAATATGCAAATGCAACAACTAATCTACAAAGAAAATTTAAACATTGGTGTTTGAGACAAGAAAGTACTAACCCATGGAGATCGGTATCGACCTCCCCACACTTAAAGATTGCACTGTCCTCGGTGCATGCTGAGATATACAAGTGGACGGGTTGCTTCAACTGGGGTTCTTTTCGTTCCTTTCCTTGCTGGTGATTTGGGAGTAGCTTTCTCTTTACCCTTCTTGGTGGCCATCCTGAAAAGGGAAGAAGAAAGTAACTTAAATTCAAAGGGATGAGCAAGGAAGAGAATAGGAAAGGTGGTAATTATTGCACATTAAAAGATAAATGATGTTGACACATGGTCATGACTACATGTGAAAAATCATAAACGGGAATATAGCAGTGCATATGAAGATAATTAAATGCAAGGTGTTTATTGGCATGCAGACAAAGGCATGAGAAGCATAGATCAAGCATTTAATGTCCAATTTAAATTACCAAGTCTTTTATACTAACAACCTGTTTGTAAGAACAATTATATTAAATTAATAAAATATAAAAAGGGAATTTGTGAAAAACAGGCATCAGAATAGTAGAATGGAATAATCTAGAAAAATACATAATGCCATACAAGCTTTTTCACAAACACAGAGCATGCATAAGTTATTGAAAGTATGAAATTGAACATGCAAGTAACCCTTTTTAAAAGTAATATATAATTGTCAAACAAATCTTAAATAATCCACAAAAATATATAAAAAATGATGACCCAAATAAATTTCTAACACCAATAAAAATAATGCAATGAATGAAAGTATGTAATTAAATTAAATAAAACATAATGACAGTAAAAGAAAAGAAGAAAGGAAGAAGAAAGAAATAAGAAAAGATAAGAAAAATAAGGATTAGAGAAGAAAAGATAATAAAATTGACTGATCTGGATATTCTGTCCGCCGCTTGTGACGCGGTCGCATGAGTGACGCGGTCGCGTGGTCCGCGATAAGGTCAGGTGACGCGGACGTGTGGGTCACGCGATTGCGTGGCCTGTTTTGTGCGATTGGCGCGAGTGCAGCCTCGTGGTCGCGCAACTCTCTGTTCGAACTCTTTTTGCCAAAAATCTGGGTGACGCGATCGCGTGGGCGTGCGATCGCGTGAATGGCCATCTTTTAAAAACGACGCGGATGCGTGGGGCACGCGTTCGCGTGGTGAGGCTTGGGCTTCCAGCACGAGTCCAGCCCAACTCCAGCTCAACTTTCTGCCATACACCCTTTTTACGCCGATTTCAGGTCACACGGCCGCGTGGGTGACGCGGTCGCGTGGGAGGCATGTTTTTCATATGACGCGGATGCGTCAACGACGCAGTCGCGTGGGGTGATTTGTGCCATTGGCACACCTCCAGTGCTGCTCCTGCGAAACTCTCTGTTCATATTAATATTGTCTCCCATCTCCTTGCGACGCGGACGCGTCGCTGATGCAGTCGCGTCGCGTGCTCACTTTTTTTTTTTGATAATCTGAAAAAGATGCAGAATGCAGTGTTAATGCAAAACTCCAGGTTCAATATAACAAAATAAAATAAAACTAGATAACAAATAAAACTAAATAAAAATGAAAAAAAAAGGAACAATCATACCATGGTGGGTTGTCTCCCACCTAGCACTTTTAGTTAAAGTCCTTAAGTTGGACATTTGGTGAGCTTCCTGTTATGGTGGCTTGTGCTTGAACTTATCCAGGAATCTCCACCAATGTTTGTGATTCAAGTGTCCTCCGGGATCCCAAACTAGGCGCAGAAAGCCTTCAAGTAAGTTAAAGCAAGTGACCAGGCTCCAAGAGTGGTGATTGATAGAATGGATTCCTGGGTCCCAGACCTTGCCTTTGCACCCGTCTTTTGGTTGAGCAATATTGTTCCATCCGGGTGGCAAGCAGCCTAAATTCTCACGTAGGTGTCCAAACAACTTTCTAGACCCATTCAGTTGAGCTCTATACCAACCTTTACGTTTAAAATTAAAGCTTCCAACCATGATGAACCTTGCAGGACAATTCTTACCACTGGCCATCTTCCTCTTACTCTTAATGTCACAAAGAGCTCTAAGTTGACCATCCGTCTCCAGTAGCCCATATTCAAGTGGAATTAGAAAGCTAAGGGATATGAAATTTACCCACTTGAATGTTGTGAAGGATGATGGCAACTTAGGGGGAGGTATTTTCAATGAAATTGCAAGCTCCACTCCCTTGTGCTCTTCTCTGATAATTACCACCTCTTTGCAAGCTTCTTCAATTTCAACCTCTTCCTCTTGGTAGCTCTCTTTCAATTCAATCTCCTCTTCATTGCTTTCCAAGGGCATGGGAGGTTGTGCTTCTTCTTCTTGAATCTCCATCTCTTGATCAACCTCTTCCAAGTCTTCAACTATGATATGCTTTGGAGGTTGTACACCCTCCTCAGCATCAATTTCAACCGTCTTGGAAGGAGGCTCTATGTCTTGACTTTCCCATGGAGGTTCTGCATCTCCTAAGTCTTCAACCACTTCTTCTTCTTCAATAATTCCGGCTTCCTCTACTTGTTCCAGTACAAATTCATGCTTCGTACTGTTCACTGGAGTTTCTAGTATCTCCTTCATACTACGTTCTTCATTAGATTGTCCACATGAAGCCATGGGGGTTCCTTGAGTGTCCGAACGTCGGGAAGCTAATTGATTCATTATTGCTTGCCCCAATTGATAATGGTTGCCTGAAATCGATCCACTGTTTCTTTTAGGCAAACCTCTGCTTCTTGAGTTGCCGGATTTGGACAGGACACATAGAGAAGTGGTGGTGGTTGGGAGTGAGTGGATTGGAATTGGGGTGGTTCTATATATGGTTCATATGGCTTATAAGGTGGTTGGTATGGTGGTTGAGGGTTAGGGTCATATGGAGATGAATGGTGGTAGTTGGCTTGTGAGTGTGGTAGTTCAAAGTTGTGTTGAGGAAAGGGTTCATAGGCATATGGTGGTGGTTGTTGATAGTCCATTGGAGGTGGTTGTTGCCATGAGGGTTGATCAAATCCTTGTGGCTCCTCCCATCTTTGATTGTTCCAACCTTGATGCCTGTTCTCATTGTAATTTCTTCTTCCTACAACATAATTGTAACCAGACTCATAGCCAAAGGGGTGAGAGTTCATAGTAAATAGAAATTAAAAATAAAAACAAATTGAAATTAAAAGATTATTTAAATTTTTAATTTGAAAATTAAAATTTTTTGAAAATTTTTAAATTTGAATTTTAAAATTTGATTTTTTTTGAAATAAGATAAGATAAGATAAAAAATTTTAAAATAAAAACCAATAACCTTTTAATTTACGAAAAAGCAGAAAAAATAAAAACAGAAATAAAAACAAATTAAAATCAAAAAAATATTTACAATAACCAATAATAAGGCACACGTTTGCAATTCCCCGGCAACGGCGCCATTTTGATGAGAGAACTTTTGCGTGGTCTAGAAATTTGCGGATAAATCCTCGTTACAAGTATAGTTTCTAAACTTTCAAAAGTCCTTTCATACAAACGTTTTGGTTGTCACAAGTAACAAACCCCTTTTTAAATTGATACCGAGTATTAAACCTCGGGTCATCTTCTCAAGGAATTGCAGGGAAGTATGTTCTTATTATTGGTTATGAGTTTGTAAATTGGGGTTTAGGAAGTAAGGTGGGAATATGTTATATGACAAGTAAAATAAAATAATAATAATAAAAATAAAATAAAATCTCTTGGCAAGGTATGAGAACCGGAAGTCCTATCCTTATCAATTGCGATGAGAATTGGGTTTTAATCCCACTTTGTTAACCTCTAACTCTGAAGGTAAATCAAGTGGATTAATTAGCTTAATCCTCAGGTCCTAGTCAATTCCTATGGAAAGACTAGAGTTATTGGAGCAACTCCCAATTTCAACCACTGCTTTATTTGACAGCTCAAGCGTTACCAATAAATCAACCAAAGCCAAAAGGGAAAAATCTAAATTATTTAAATAAAGGAAAGCAATCATAGATCTGAAAATACCTCAAATTAGCACTAATGAAGACATCAAATGTAACATAGAAGAGTTCATAAATTAAATTAGAAAAATAAATAAAAGGAACATTGAACCTGTGATCGCAAAAGATGAAATAATTATGAAGTGAAAAGAGTCCTAATTCTAAATCCTAAGAGAGAGGAGAGAACCTCTCTCTCTAAAACTACATCTAAAACATGAAAAGTGAATTATGAGAGCCTCCCTTTGAATGGATGCAGTCCCCCACTTTATAGCCTCTAATCTGTGTTTTCTGGGCCGCAAACTGGGTCAGAAACAGTCCAGAATTCGCTGGTTTCGAATTTTGCCACGCTGGATTTCCGTCACTGCAACGCGGCCGCATGGATCACGCAGTCGCGTCACCTAGCGTCAGGAAAACTATAACATATTATATATCAAATCGAAGCCCCATACGTTAGCTTTCTAATGCAACTGAAACCGCATCATATGGACCTCTGTAGCAAAAGTTATAGCCGTTTGAGTGCGAAGAGGTCAGGCTGGACAGCTTAGCAATTTTTTCAAATTATTGCATTCCTTCCACTTTTGCATGCTTTCTTCCCATCCTCCAAGCCATTTCTGGCTTATAATATCTGAAAACACTTAACACACATATCAAGGCATCTAATGGTGATAAGAGAGGATTAATAATAAGCAAATATAAGTCCAAAGAAGCATGTTTTCAATCAAAGCACATAATTAGGAATGAAAATGTAAAACATGCAAATAGTATGAATAAGTGGGTAAAGAGTTGATAAAATTCACTCAATTGAGCACAAGATAAACCATAAAATAGTGGTTTATCACACAACTCAAGGAAAATCAGGAGGAACCTAAACCACCAGAGTCATATGAGACCATCAACAAAATTTCCTTGAAAGAAGAGGTCACAAAGAGCAGGGCAACAACAAAAGGAACAAAGAAGAAAGCACCAAGGAGATGGAGGAACAAGAAGATCCCTACAGAAGATTTCTCTCCAGGGGATAAAGTGATCTCAGCTTACTTCCTAGATATCCCACCTCATCTTCCCACCATCCCATCTCAGCTACCTAAGGTTTTCACCATCAACAAAGTTCTCTCCCTAGAGCATGTAGAGATCCTTGATGAAGCCAATGGAGATAGATTTACTGCAAGAGGGGAAGATCTGAAGCATTACCAACCACCCTGACAAAGGGCAGAACGTCAAGCTAGTGACGCTAAAGAAGTGCTTCATGGAAGGCAACCCATGTTTTACATGTTTTTAAAAGTAGTTAATAATGCAAGGTTCATGAAGTCTAAATCAACTCTGACATATACTTGAATGAATCCTTTTATGCAACATATAGTGAAGAACAAGTTTGGTGTTCAAGGCACACTAAGAGAATATGAATGCAATTTATATCATGTCACTCTTAGAACCTTGAACAAATCTTTTTACTCCACATGGCCACAAACTAAGTTTGGTGTCACCAATGTTGCATACATGGACAATCAATTAGTCAGTTGGTTTGTACTTGTCAATAGCACTTAGTCAGTTAACAACAAAAATTTTAAAAAGTGGTTACTCTTTCTTTTCTTTTAAATTTTGCCACCACTTTCCACAAATTCATTAATCACATCCCTTTATTTGTAGGAGAATTGATGGGACAATTGAAGAAGGAGGATTCGGCCACCACAAAAGGAGAGTACTATACACGTGTTTTCAAGGATGATGCATTGGGAAATGTTGCCATGCAACATTGAAAGAAGAACACGCTTGGAAACTAAACCAACCCCCCTTCATAAAGTTGATGATCCTTGTGCTCATCCCATGATAAACCCCATCCGTTCATCACACACCCACTCCATCAATCCACACCTTTCATCTACCCACCATTTCTCTATATAAGATACTCTTATTCCATACTCCTTTCACATTCCAATTTCCATCCCTTACACTTCCCATTTTCAGCACCCAACTCCTTTTAACCCATCTTAACCGGCCGAAGTTCATTATCCACACCCTTTACACCTTCACATCTCAAAAGTCACTTATGGCATCATCAAGCTCCAAGAGGCAAAAGAGGAAGAAACCGGTAGAGAGCACCCCTTTTGATAAAGGGAGATTCAAAACTGCATTTCATGAACTTGGATTTGAACGGATAAAGCTCAAAAAGATATTTCCTGAGTTAACATTCCAGTTCAATGAGGATGCGTGCCCACAGATTCGAGAGAAGATTGAACAAAGGGGTTGGCTAAGGCTCACGAACCCAGAAGCAAAGATAAATGCAAACCTCATCAAAGAGTTCTATGCAAATATGGTTAGAGAAGGCAAAACTAAGGCCCCCACCTTCAAAAGTTATGTGAGAAGAACAGAGGTGGACTTCAGCCCCAATGCCATAACAAGGACTCTTCAGCTGAAATTGCCACATTTTGATGAGCCCAGTTATCATGTGAGAATAAGTAATGGCCCCGACAATGATGAACTTGAAGAAATTGTGAACGACATGTGTGTTATAGGATCTGACTGGGAAAGGTATTCGGATAGGAGACCCCGATTCATCAGGAGAGGAGACCTCATCCCGGAAGCCAAAGGATGGTTTGAGCTCGTGAGGAGATCTATCCTCCCAGCCGCGAACAATTCTGAGGTTAACACTACTTGAGCTACTATGGTACATTGCTTAATAAAGGGTGGAGGCATTAATGTGCATGAGATTATAGCTGAGGGGATTCAAGAGTCAGCCGTGAAGAATGATCCAGGTGCTAGACTTTGGTACCCCAGCACCATCCTTAGACTGTGCACGAAAGCCAAGGTAGTCTTCGAGGACAGCAATCCAAGTTGGGTGAACCCTGGAAGGTCAGTCACGCTACAGCGAATAACTTATGTGGCACCCGCCCAACAACAAAGAAGACCTCAAATAGGGAAAAGAACAGCACAAGAGGGACCTCACCGAGAAGAATCTCATCAGAAAGAATACCAGCAAGAAGAGTACTATGATCCAACCAACATCAACTTGAATCACATTCACGGAGCCATTGAGGAGCTAGCAAGGAGTTATATGGAGGGACAAGAACAACAACTGCACATTCAAGCCCAAAGAATGGATCGTCAAGAAGAACTGCTTTCTAATTGGATGAATCAACAAGGGGAGTGGCAGAAATAGCAAATGGAACACTACTCCCAACTCACTCAAGCCATCAATCAAGTGACTGAAAGGCAAGAGCGTTAAGACAAATGCCTTCAAGAACTCAACCAACGACAGCTAGCTCAAACAAAGGCATTCAATGAGTTTAGCGTACTGAATGAAGGATGGCAACTACATAGGGAGGAGTTCAACATAAACACTCAAGCCAAGTTGAACTATATGTCTGGTCATATGCATAATCTGCACTCTGCAATCCCTAGGTATGATGAAGTCCAAAAAGAGCTAACAGAACAAGAGGAAAGGAAGGTGAAACAACAGAAGGAAATATTGAAAAAGAAGATGGAAGATGCTGGCTTCTGGAAAAAGTTGATTGGAAAAGGAAAGGGAAGTGGGAGTTCAAGCACTCAAGAAAAACACAAAGAGGACAAACAAGAGGGAGAGCATGAGCAATCCCATGAGTAAAAAAGGTGGTGGAGTTCCCTCATTATCCCATCTTTTTCAAGTTTTAAATAAGGAAAATCATGTATGAGATAGAACATGCTTCCATAGTAGCTTAGGAATTTTCAATTCTGTCTTTAGTATTTTCATTGCTTAGGTCATATGTGTGCTGGTTCAAGTTACCTGTCTTCATTTTCACCTTGCTTACTTGTATGCTTATCCCTTGAGTCAAATAAAAAGAGATGTTATGAAAAGACCAGAGTGATGTTCAAGTTGTGGAGTAGGTCCTTAAATTTGTGGTGTAGTAATCACTTAGCTAAGTTGGTTCACCAACAAGGTAGGAAGGCAACTATCTGTCCTAAATCATATGCTTGAAACACACCCCATGAGACTAGCTAAATAACAAGATCCTAATAAGAAAAAGGAAAAGAACAATAAGAGTTGAAAAAGAAAGAAAAGTAATAAAGAATAAGGCTAGGCACCAAGGGCTTGAATCTTGAGGGATGTGTCTGTGGTGCTCTTGTACCAAGGATCTGCTTGGATGAATAAGTTCTTAGGAGTGCTTCATCACTTGGTAACTTGGGTTAACTAACCCGGGATTATCAACTAAAAATCCACTATCAAGAACAACTTTGCTACAGAACATTTAGTAACCCAAAGAGGTGCTGGACACCAAGGCCTCAAGGAAAGAAAATAACAAACCATGTGCCTGTGGTGTGCATGTATGGAGGAGAGAGACTTGAGGGAGTAAGTCCTTAGGGGTGTTTCAACACCTAGCACCTTGAACCAACTGGTTCGGGAGTGTTGGCTGAAAGCTTATTTTAAAGAGTCGCCCCCTCACAAAGCACTTAGCCTAAGGATGCAATAAACCTTGAAAAGACAAAGGGATCAATAAATAAAAGTCTCAAAGGGTGCAATCAAGTGAGTATTCCCGGGCATGATAAAGGTCTGAAAGCCAGAAAAGGAATGAACCTAAGTTGCTATGCATGAAACCCCATAAAACCAAGGACATGACTTCCACAATAATGATTAATTTCTCTTGTCATTTCATTCATCATTCTCTTATTCCAGTACTTGCTTAGGGACAAGCAAGCTTTAAGTTTGGTGTTGTAATGCCAGGGCATTTCGGCCAGTTTCACTGACCTTTTCTTTACTGTTTTAGGGTAGTTTCATGCATTTTCTTAGGAAATAAGCAAGTTTTGGGTAGAATTACACTTACATCTTGATTCAAGCAAACATTGTGAATTTTATATGATTTCATGAGAATTATGCATGAATTTAATGACAAATTGGATGATGCATGACTCATAACTTGGATTAGAGCTTTGATGCACTTTATTTGCTTGATTTCAGGACAAAGGAAGCAAGAAAAAGCCACGTTAGTCTAACTAACGTGACCACTAACGTGGAATGGGAGCTAGCTTGCAACGTTAATGAGAAAAGTAATCGCCAATAATGTCTTCGAAGCCATCATAGCCCACGTTAATTACCACGTTAACTATATTAATGTGGTAGTTAACGTGGAAGAAAAGGAAGCTCCAAGCGTTAGTGGTAAAAGTAAGTGCCACTAATGCTCCAAAAGGGCAATTGGCCACGTTAAGAGTCACGTTAACTCAGTTAACGTGAACTCTAACGTGGAAGAGGAAGATAATGCCAACGTTAGTGACACTCACCTTTGTCACTAACGTTGGACTAAGCCCATATTGGCTACGTTAAGAGCCACGTTAACTTGGTTAACGTGAACTCTAATGTGGAAGGAGCAAGGAATCGCCAACGTTAGTGACACTCACTTTTGTCACTAACGTTGGACTAAGCCACTATGAGCCATGTTAGTGACACTCACCTTTATCACTAATGTTGGAGATGGCAATCACCACCACGTTAGTGGCCACGTTAAGACAATTAACGTGGGGCACTAACGTGAGAAGGGGCGTTTGGAGCGTTAGTGACAAAGGTAAGTGTCACTAACGCTCTCGAGGCTAAGGCATGCCCACGTTAAGAGCCACGTTAGTTATACTAACATGGACTCTAACGTGAGAAAAAGGGGCTAAGGGCAACGTTATTGGCAAAGGTAAACGCCAATAACGCTCGCGATGGACCAAGAGGCAACATTAGTGGTCACGTTAGTACCACTAACGTTGAAGTTAACGTAACTCATCTTGGGCTAGGAACGTTAGTGCAAAAGGTGATCGTCACTAACGTTCTCGAACCCACATTTTCACTTAACGTTAACGCCACTAACGTCCTAGCCAAAGTCCATGCCTACTTCACACTTTCTCTGCAAGTAAAGCTGAGCCCACTAAAGATTCCAAATTGCTTCAACTCAAGATCCAAAGTCCCATATCCAAGACTTGAAGAGCCATCTGGAAGATCAGAAGAGTAGTATATATAGGAGTAGTTTTGAACTAGAGAGAAGCTTTTGGGGATTGAGAGGACTACTCTCTGTATAATTTTACTTTCTCTGCAACTTCTAGTTTTACTTTTAGAATGCATTCTCCATCTTTGTTTTCCATTCCCAGAGCCATGAACAACTAAACTCCTTTCATTGGGTTAGGGAGCTCTGTTGTAATTTGATGGATCAATAATAGTTTTCATTATTCTTCTTCTTTCTTTTCTCTTGATTTTACTAGAAAGCTTTCAATCTTCATCCAATTGGGTAGTTGTCTTGGAAAAGAAGCTATTCATACTTGGATCTCTTCGGAACCTTGGAAGAGGAATGAAGGGATCATGCTAGAAATGCTTTCTCATCTTGGACCAAATTGGGGGTTGGGCGGATATGGTGACATATAATTCTCCCAATACTTTGATTTGGAAATACATGTGGTATAATCAGTGACCATACTTCATCTCTTCTCATGAGCAATTAGACCAAGGAATTGGCTATTGATCAAGATTTGAGAGATTGAATTACTAAGGAATTGGAATTCAATCACTTAAGATTGCCAAGGAGATCAATGAATGCATTGATTGAGGAAGAGATGAAAATGAACTTGATCCGGAGAATGCAACATCTCCTAAGCCCAATGAATCCCCCATTTCTGATCTTACCCATTCTCTTTAATTTCTGCAATTTACTTTCATGCTAAATTCCCCATTCCCCATTTAAGATTCTGCACTTTACTTTCCGTCATTTATATTCAGCTCTTTATTTCCAGCATTTACATTTTCTGCCATTTACTTTCCCGCCATTTAATTTCCTGCAATTCTCAAATCAATTTCTGCTTAGCTCAACTAGAATGTTCTTCTAATTAAAGTTGATTGACCAATCAATCCCTGTGGGATTCGACCTCACTCTATTGTGAGTTTTTACTTGACGACAATTCGGTATACTTGCCAAGGGAAATTGTTGAGAGACAAGTTTTCGTGCATCATGGCTTTGGAGAAGTGGAAGAATTTGATCCGTGATATGTTTTGTTGAGTGATTTCAGGACCAATAAGCAATGATGGCTTTGGAGAAGTGGAAGGAAAGCATGCAAAGTGGGAGAATTCATGAAGAAACAAAGGAGAAGAGCACATCGGTATGTTCGTACGCACACCTTCTTATGCGTATGCACAAGAGGAATTTCAGCAAGTGTGCGTACGCACACATGGCTGTGCATACGCACAAGTACAAACGCCTGCCTCATTTAAAATGTCACGTGCCTCGCGTTTTTAGGGGCCTCTTTGGCCCAAATATGAAGTGCTGAAGCTCTGTCAAAGGGGGGCAACATTCCATTCCAACACATACATACATCATATTAGGAAGTTTTAGTTAGGTTTTAATTAAGTTTTCTCTTAGGAAATACTCTCAATTCTCATTAGGATTTTATTAGGATTTTTAGTAGAGTTTGCTGTTTACATTTTAATCTTGGATTCTAGTTTGTTTCCATTGTAAGTTGTCCTTAATTTTCTCTTCAATTACACTATACTTACTCATACTTTTTTATAATTGAAGTCACTTTGTTAGTATATTTACTTTTGAATTCTTGAGTTTCTTGTTGATGAATTTGATGTTTTGAAGTTTCTATATGTTTGATTGAGTTACTATGGTTGATTGTTTGTATTGATTGGTTATAATTTCAAGTATCTTTTGTAATTCACTATGTTTTGTTATTGTGCCCACCAAGTGTTTGTTGAAATATTGATGAGCAGATATTTCATAGGCTTTTTGGGGTATTTTCATATAGTTTTTAGTAGGATCTAGCTACTTTTTAATATATTTTTATTAGTTTTTATGCAAAAATCACATTTCTGGACTTTACTATGAGTTTGTGTGTTTTTCTGTGATTTCAGGTATTTTCGGGTTGAAATTGAGGGACCTGAGCAAAAATCTGATTCAGAGGCTGAAAAAGGACCGCAGATGCTGTTGGATTCTGACCTCCCTGCACTCGAAATAGATTTTCTGGAGCTACAGAAGCCCAATTGGTGTGCTCTTAATTGCGTTGGAAAGTAGACATCCTGGGCTTTCCAGTAATATATAATAGTCCATACTTTGTCTGAGTTAAGGTCACGCAAATTGGCGTTTAACGCCAAGTCTCTGCCCTATTCTGGCGTTAAACGCCAGAACTGGGATAAAAGTTGGAGTTAAACGCCCAAACTAGCACAAAAGCTGGAGTTAAACGCCAGGAATAGCCTATGCATGTTAAAGCTTCAATGCTCAGCCCAAATACACACCAAATGGGCCCCGGAAGTAGATTTCTGCACTATCTATCTTAGTTTACTCATTTTTTGTAAACCTAGGTCACTAGTTTAGTATAAAAACTACTTTTAGAGACTTACTATGTACCTTGTGACATTTTACATCTGAATTTTACATCTTCTACGGCATGAGTCTCTAAACTCCATGGTTGGTGGTGAGGAGCTCTGCTGTGTCTCGATGGATTAATGCAATTACTACTGTTTTCCATTCAATCACGCTTGTTTCTATTCTAAGATATTCATTCGTACTTCAACATGACGAATGTGATGATCCGTGACACTCATCACCATTCCCAACTTACAAATGCGTGCCTGACAACCACTTCCGTTCTACCTTAGATTGAATGTATATCTCTTTGGTTCCTGGCTCACGAGTTTGACTGCCTCTCCTGACAACAGAGCTTTCAAATCTGTGAGATCAGAGTCTTCGTGGTATAAGCTAGAATCAATTGGCAATATTCCTGAGATCCAGAAAGTCTAAATTGTCTGTGGTATTCCGAGTAGGATCCGGGAAGGGACGACTGTGACGAACTTCAAACTCATGAATGCTGGGCACAGTGACAGTGTACAAAAGGATCAATGGATCCTATTCCAACATTAGTGAGAACCGACAGGTGATTTGCCATGTACATGGACCCTTTTCACTGAGAGGACGGCTGGTAGCCATTAAGAACGGTGATCCACCAACATACAGCTTGCCATGGAAGGAGACCTGCGTGCGTGAAGAAGAAGACAGTAGGAAAGCAGAAATTCAGAAGACAGAGCATCTCCAAAACCTCAACCTGTTCTCCATTACTGCATAACAAGTATTATTTAATCTATGTTCTTTTACTCATTCCAATTAAAACTAAGAATCATTGTTGTCAAACTCTCGAGTTAACTCGTAAACTCGTACGAGTTTAGATATAGAAACGAGTTGACTCAGACATAAACTCTATCCTGAGTAAACTCGGCTAGACTCGGTCAAACTCGGACAAACTCGTGAGTTTAGGACCGAGTTAGCGAGTTTGTATTTTTCTTCATTTTTGCTCAAAAAAACATCATTTTGAAACCAAAAAAATACTTTTTTTATTAGGGTTACGATAACACTCCCAAAGAATGAAAGAAAACTCACTCACAACTCACTCATCTGTGTCGTTGCTCTCAAGTCTCACTTTCTCCATGTTCTGCCGCAGTCGTTGTTCCCCGTCGAGCTACTGCTGTTCGCCTGCGTCTACTACCTCTGCTCTGATTTGCACCATTGTCTTTGTGAATTTTACCTATGTTGTCCTCTGCTTTGTATTTCTTCACATCTCCACTATCCGCAACTCCATCATGCTATCACCGTTCACGAGTTTGACTACTTCTCCTATAGTCCTATCACTGCTCTGGTTTGCGCCATCGTGAAATCCATGACTCTTTGTCGCCGCCGTTTTGTGCTGCTGCTGCACCCTCATCACCGCTGCCTGCTGCACCCTTGTCTTCGATATACTGTTGCTGGGACTTTGTCCCCTTCTTTTCTTCTGTATCCTCTATTTTTTGTATACCTTTTGCCCTTTTTTGAGCATTTGCTTCTTGATTTAGTTTTTTTTCTTTATAAATTTTATTGCTTCTAATTTTAGCCTATTGCTTATCGTTTATGTTAGATGACCAGATGGTTCATCCATTCATGGCTGATTAGTAATTAATTATTTTGATTAAAATTAATTTGATTATTTGATATTGTTCAATGTTTAATTAAAGATTTAGTATTACAGATTTAAAATTTTTAATTTTGTGTGTTCTATGTTGTATTTGTATAAGAATAATGATAGAAGATTTGAATGTGTATTTTAAAATATTTGTTATAACCTATGCTACTATTTTAATTTATTATGTGCTTTAAGATTGATATTATTAATTTTGAAGGGTTAGAATTGAGTAAATATACATTATGTATGAATATATATATAAACTTCATAACAGGTTAACTCGTACAAGTCTACGGGTTAACTCGCGAGTCGAGTCTACGTCAGCTCCACGAGTTTACTTAGACTCGCGAGTTTGACAACCTTGCTAAGAATTATTATTGATATCCTGACTAAGAGTTACAAGATAACCATAGCTTGCTTCAAGCCGACAATCTCCGTGGGATCGACCCTTACTCATGTAAGGTATTACTTGGACGACCTAGTGCACTTGCTGGTTAGTTGTGCGGAATTACAAAAGTGTGATTGTGATTTCGTGCACCAAGTTTTTGGCACCGTTGCCGGGGATTGTTCGAGTTTGGACAACTGACGGTTTATTTTGTTGCTTAGATTAGGAAAATTTTTCTTTTTGATTTAGAGTCTTTTATTATTGTTTTTGGTTAAAATTTTAAAATTCTTATTTTATTTTTCTAAATTATTTTCGAAAATTTTCAAAACTAGTAACTTCATAATTTAGTCTTCTGTTTGAGTTTAGTTTCATATTCTAAGTTTGGTGTCAATTGCATGATTTTATTTTTCTTTCATTTTTTCGAATTATCAGTGCTCAAAATATAAAAATTTTTAAGTTTGGTGTCCTTTGTGTTTCTGTTTTCTTAAAATTTTTTCAAAAGTTGCTCTTAGTGTTCATTGTGATATTCAAAGCTTCCTTGTTTGTTTTCTTTGTTTTGATCTAAAAATTTTAAGTTTTGTGTCGTTTTTACTGTTTTTCTCTTTCTTCATTAAATTCAAAAATATATTTTCTCTTTATTTTAATTAATTTTTGAATTCTGCCTTTAAAAATTCAGATTTTTATTTTAAAACTTCTTATTTTATCTTATCTTAGTTTTAGAATTTCAAAATTCAAATCTTTTTCAAAAATCATATCCAAGTTTTTTTTTCAAATTTTCTTAATTAATCAATTATTTTAGTTTTCAAAACTTTTATTTTATTTTCTATTTATTTTATTTTATTTTATTCGGTTGCTTTTAATTACATAACATAAAAATAAAAATAAAATTTATTTGCAATTCATATCAATTCCCTTTTCTCCATCATGGACATAAGTGGAAATGAACAGTCCAGAAGGACTCTGGGGTCATATGCTAACCCCATTACCACTGCATACGGGAGTAGTATTTGTATACCTTCCATCAAAGCAAGAAGTTTTGAGCTAAATCCTCAGCTCATTGTCATGGTGCAGCAAAATTACTAGTATTCCGGTCTTACACAGGAAGAACCTACTGAGTTTCTGGCGCATTTCTTGCAAATTGCTGACACAGTGTGTGTCAAGGAGGTATATCAGGATGTATACAGATTATTACTATTTCCATTTGCTATAAAAGATCAAGCTAAGAGGTGGTTAAATAACCAACCCACAGCAAGCATAAGAACATGGAAACAGTTATCAGACAAATTCCTGAATCAATATTTCCCTCCAAAAAGGATGACACAGCTAAGGCTGGACATCCAAGGCTTTAAACAAGAGGATGATGAATCCCTTTATAATGCCTGGGAGAGGTATAGAGGGATGCTAAGGAAATACCCCTCTAAAATATTTTCAGAGTGGGTGTAGTTAGACATCTTCTATTACGGGCTTATAGAAAAAGCTTAGATATCTCTAGACCACTCAGCTAGTGGATCTATACACATGAGAAAGACTATTGAAGTGGCTCAAAAGCTTATCGATACAGTTGCTAGAAATCAACATCTGTACATAAGTAGTGAGTCCTCCATGAAAGAAGAAGCTAAAACACTATCAACTGACTTTAGTCATCAGGAACAAGTTGCTGAACTCAATCAGCAACTATCTTCTATAACAAGGCAGTTAGCAAAATTTAAGGAGATGCTACAAGAAACCAAAAATGCTAACAAGGATATGGAATCACAATTGAATCAGACAAAACAGCAGTTATCAAAACAGATAACAGAAGAGTGCCAAGCAGTTCAATTAAGAAGTGGAAAAATATTAAATACCTCAACTCAAAGCAGCAGAAAGCCAAGAAAAGAACAACTGATAGAGGATGAGCAACCTGCTACCCAAAATCCCTCTGAGGACAGTAAGAGCCCAAAGAGGAATAACTCTGGCATTCAAACGCCAGAAAAAGGGTAAAAAATTGGCGTTAAACGCCCAATCCATGTCCAGTTCTGGCGTTCAAACACCAGAAAGGGGAGGGAATCTGGCGTTAAACGCCCATCCAACCCCCAAGCCTGGCGTTCAAACGCCAATGAGGGATCAGACACCTGCAAGTGCTGATGGTAACCCCTCTAAGAAGGCTTCTCCAACCACCTCTGTAGGGAATAAACCTGCAGTAACTAAGGTTGAAGAATACAAAGCCAAGATGCCTTATCCTCAGAAACTCCGCCAAGCGGAACAAGATAAACAATTTGCCCGTTTTGCAGACTATCTCAGGACTCTTGAAATCAAGATTCTGTTTGCAGAGGCACTTGAGCAAATACCCTCTTATGTTAAGTTCATGAAAGAAATCTTAAGTCATAAGAAGGATTGGAGGGAAACTGAAAAAGTTTTCCTCACTGAAGAGTGCAGTGCAGTCATTTTAAAGATCTTACCAGAAAAGCTTAATGATCCTGGGAGCTTTATGATACCATGCACATTAGAGGGTACTTGTACCAAGACAGCTATATGTGATCTTGGGGCGAGTATCAACCTAATCCCTGCATCCACTATCAGAAAGCTTGGCTTGACTGAAGAGGTCAAACCAACCTGGATCTGTCTTCAACTTGCTGATGGCTCCATTAAATATCCATCAGGCATAATTGAGGATATGATTGTCATAGTTGGGCCATTTGCCTTTGCGAATGACTTTGTAGTGCTGGAAATGGAGGAGCACAAGAGTGCAACTCTCATTCTAGGAAGACCCTTCCTAGCAACTGGACGAACCCTCATTGACATCCAAAAAGGGGAAGTAACCTTGAGAGTCAATGAGGATGAGTTCAGGCTGAATGCTGTTGAGGCAATGAAGCATCCAGACACATCAAAAGACTGCATGAGTGTTGATATTATTGACTCCCTGGTAGAGGAGATCAACATGGCTGAGAGTCTCGAATCAGAGCTAGAGGATATATTTAAAGATGTTTAGCCTGATCTGGAGGAACCAGAGGAAATAAAAAAACCTCTGAAAATTCCTCAGGAAGAGGAGAAACCTCCTAAACCCGAGCTCAAACCACTACCACCATCCCGGAAATATGCATTTTTGGGAGAAGGTGACACTTTTCTGGTGATCATTAGCTCTGCTTTAAATCCACAGGAAGAGAAAGTACTACTTCAAGTGCTAAGGACACACAAGACAGCTCTTGGGTGGTCCATAAGTGATCTTAAGGGCATCAGCCCAGCAAGATGCATGCTCAAGATCCTATTGGAGGACGATGCTAAGCCAGTGGTTCAACCACAGAGACGGCTAAATCCAACCATGAAGGAGGTTGTGCAGAAAGAGGTCACCAAGTTACTGGAGGCTGGGATTATTTATCCTATTTCCGATAGCCCCTAGGTGAGCCCTGTCCAAGTTGTCCCAAAGAAGGGAGGCATGACAGTGGTTCATAATGAAAAGAATGAACTGGTTCCTACAAGAACAGTTACAGGGTGGCGTATGTGTATTAACTACCAAAGGCTCAATACAGCCACCAGGAAGGATCAATTTCCTTTACCATTCATAGGCCAGATGCTAGAGAGACTAGCAGGTCATGAATATTACTGCTTTTTGGATGGCTATTCAGGTTACAACCAAATTGCAGTAGATCCTCAGGACCAAGAGAAAACAGCATTCACATGTCCTTATGGAGTATTTGCCTACAGAAGGATACCTTTTGGTCTGTGCAATGCACCTGCAACCTTTCAAAGGTGCATGCTCTCTATCTTCTCTAATATGGTAGAGAAATTTCTGGAAGTCTTCATGGATGACTTCTCAGTATTTGGAAACTCATTCAGCTCCTTCCTTGACCATTTAGCACTTGTTTTGAAAAGGTGCCAAGAGACCAACCTAGTTTTAAACTGAGAAAAATGTTACTTTATGGTGACTGAAGGAATTGTCCTTGGGCATAAAATTTCAAACAAGGGAATAGAGGTGGATCAAACTAAAGTAGAGGTAATTGAAAAATTACCACCACCTGCCAATGTTAAGGCAATTAGAAGCTGTCTAGGGCATGCAGGATTCTATAGGAGGTTTATAAAGGATTTCTCAAAAATTGTAAAACCTCTGAGTAACCTGCTAGTTGCTGACACGCCATTTGTGTTTGACACAGAGTGTCTGCAGGCATTTGAAACTCTGAAAGCTAAGCTGGTCACAGCACCAATTATTTCTGCACGAGACTGGACATTACCATTCGAACTAATGTGTGATGCTAGTGACCATGCCATTGGTGCAGTATTGGGACAGAGGCATAACAATCTTCTGCATGTCATTTATTATGCTAGCCGTGTTTTAAATGATGCACAGAATGATTACACAACCACAGAAAAAGAGCTGCTTATAGTGGTTTATGCCATTGACAAGTTTAGATCATACTTAGTAGGATCAAAAGTGATTGTGTACACTGACCATGCTGCTCTTAAATAGCTACTTACAAAGCAAGATTCAAAATCCAGGCTCATAAGATGGGAGTTGCTTCTGCAAGAGTTTGATATAGAAATAAGAGACAGAAAATGGACAAAGAACCAAGTGGCTGATCATCTATCCCGGATAGAACCAGTAGAAGGGGCGTCCTCCCCCTCTATTGAGATCTTTGAAACCTTTCTAGATGAGCAACTATTTGCCATTTAGGAAACACCGTGGTTTGCAGACATTGCAAACTATAAAGCTGTGAGATTCATACCCAAAGAGTACAACAGGCAGCAAATAAAGAAATTGATTTCTGATGCAAAGTACTACTTATGGGATGAACCATATCTCTTTAAGAGATGTGCAGACAGAATAATCTGTAGATGTGTGCCCAAGGAAGAGGCACAGAAGATCTTATGACATTGCCATGAATCACAATATGGAGGCCATTTTGGAGGTGAGTGAACAGCCACCAAGGTTCTCCAATGTGGCTTCTACTGGCCTACTCTCTATAGAGACTCCCGAGAGTTTGTACGTAACTGTGATAGCTACCAGAGAGCTGGTAATCTGCCTCATGGTTACGCCATGCCTCAACAAGGGATCTTGGAGATTGAGTTGTTTGATGTATGGGGTATTGACTTCATGGGGCCTTTCCCACCATCATACTCAAACACGTATATTCTGGTGGCAGTAGACTATGTATCTAAATGGGTAGAGGCAATTGCCACACCCACTAATGATACTAAGACAGTGCTGAAGTTCCTCCAGAAACATATCTTCAGCAGGTTTGGTGTCCTTAGAGTACTAATCAGTGATGGGGGCACTCATTTCTGCAACAAATAACTTTACTCTGCTATGGTCCGGTATGGAATTAGCCACAAGGTAGCAACTCCATATCATCTACAGACAAATGGGCAGGCTGAAGTCTCTAATAGAGAACTAAAAAGAATCCTAGAATGGACTTTAATTGCCCATAGAAGGGATTGGGCAAAAAGCTTGAACGATGCTCTGTGGGCATACAGAACAGCGTTCAAGACTCCTATAGGAACCTCTCCATACCAGCTTGTGTATGGCAAGGCCTGTCATCTGCCTGTGGAACTGGGGCATAAGGCCTACTGGGCAACCAGGTTCCTAAACCTAGATGCTAAGTTAGCTGGAGAGAAGAGATTACTCCAGTTAAATGAGCTAGAGGAATTCAGACTCAATGCTTTCGAAAATGCAAAAATTTACAAGGAGAAAGCAAAAAGGTGGCATGATAAGAAACTATCATCCAGAGTCTTTGAACCAGGACAGAAGGTTCTGCTATTTAACTCTAGGCTCAGATTATTCCCTGGGAAATTAAAATCCCGGTGGAGGGGACCATATGTGATTACAAGTGTGTCACCATATGGCTATGTAGAGCTTCAGGATATTGACTCTAATAAAAAGTTCATTGTCAATGGACAGAGAGTCAAGCATTATCTTGACGGCAATGTTGAGCAAGAATGCTCAAAGCTGAGACTAGATTAAAGCTCAACAAGGTCCAACTAAAGACAATAAAGAAGCGCTTGCTGGGAGGCAACCCAGCCATTAGCAAAGTTTATTTGTTATTCAAATAATAATTATAAGAGTTTGATATAAATTATCCTCAAGGTTAATTATCAATTGCAGGAGTTCACAGAGTTACAGAAGAATTCAGAGCATAAAGCAGAGAAAAGGAGCTCACTAGCACAAAAACGCCAGTAGGAGCGTGAAACGTCCAGAATGGGTACCATTCTGGGCGTTTAACGCCAGAATTGCAGCATCCTGGGTGTTTAGAAAAACGCCCAGTGATAAAGGCTTTCTGGCATTTAACGCCAGCCAGGGTACCTGGCTGGGCGTTAAACGCCCAAAAGAAGCAACAAATGGGCATTAAACGCCAGAATGAGTGCCATTCTGGGTGTTTAACGCTAGGAATGTGGAGGGGAGGAAGTTTTGTTTCCAACTCAATTTTTTTTCAAATTTTCATGGGTCCATCCAAAATTTCTTGCAAAAACATGTTACAAATTATCATCTTTCAATTTCAATTTCAAAAAAAAAAAAAATAGAACAAATTAAAAATAAATTTTTCTTTAATCATAAAAATCTTTCTCAAATCTTCTTCAATTTCTTTTTAAATCTTTTTCAAAACTCATCTATCTTTTTAATTTCTTCTCAAATCTTTTCAACTCATCCTATTATCTTTTCAAATTCAGATTTATCTTTTTCAAATCTCTCATATCTTTTCAATTTTAAAATTTCATCTTTTTCATATCATATTTATCTTTTACAAATCATATCTTCTATCATATCTTTTTCAAAATTTTCGAACCCATCCCCTCCCTTATAAATTCACAATCGACCTCCCCCTCTCCTCCATAACTCGAATTTGACTCTTCTATTCCTCTCCTTTCCTTTCTTTTGCTTGAGGACAAGCAAACCTCTAAGTTTGGTGTGTTTTTCGTGATCACTGAGCTAAGATTCACTAAGATCATGGCTCCTAAAGGAAAACAAACCACTTC
Organism: Arachis ipaensis; assembly: GCF_059453495.1. Classification (NCBI taxonomy): domain Eukaryota; kingdom Viridiplantae; phylum Streptophyta; class Magnoliopsida; order Fabales; family Fabaceae; genus Arachis; species Arachis ipaensis. The sequence continues at coordinate 41,030,912 of NC_142442.1, forward strand.
AAGAGGCAAGAAAGAGAACACTTCAAAACCACTTTGGAATCAAGAGAAGTTCTTAACCAAAGAACATGCAGACCATTACCACAAAATCATGGGTCTAAGGTCAGATTCGAAACAGGGGCTAGGAAATTCTAGCTAATCCTGAGACAAAGGTGGGTAGAAACATGGTTCATGAATTCTACTCAAATCTGTGGTAAACAGATAAGCAGAGAATGACTGGAACCGCCTTCTATACCTTTCGAACCATGGTCAGAGGGCATATTATTTACTTCCACCTGGACAAAATAAGAGAGGTCTTCAAGCTTTCTCAACTACAAGATGATCCAGAATCCTTTAATAGGAGAATGGTGAGATTTGATAAGCACTTGGACCAAGTTCTAGAGGACATATGCATCCCTGGAACCAAGTGGATAACCAACACAAATGGTGTCCCAAATCAACTCAAGAGAGGAGATCTCAAACTAGTTGCTAGGGGCTGGCTGGACTTCATTGGGCGTTCTATACTACTCACCAGCAACCGCTCTGAAGTCACTATCAAAAGAGCAGTGATGATCCACTGCATTATGCTAGGAAACGAAGTGGAGATTCATCATCTGATTTCTTGTGAGCTTCATAATTGCAAACAAGAACTCCACTGACGCCAAATTGGCTTACCCAAGCTAAATCTCTCTGTTATGTAAAGATGCTGGGGTAAAGATGGGAGTGGATGAGTATATCTCAGTCGAGCACCCAATCACCAAAAAGTCAATGGAAGGACAACAAGTGCAAGATAACTCCATCAAAAGGAGGGCACAGGAGTTCCTCCCAAAAATCCCTCAGATTGACTACTGGACCCACCTAGAAGCATCTATCACCAAGCTGCAAGAAGCTATGGATCAACTGAAAGAAGAACAGCAAGTTCAAAATAGCATGCTCTGCAAACTGCTGAAGGAACAAGAGAAGCAAGGGCGTGAGCTACAGGATCTGAAGCGCCAGAAGCTGTCTCTTGAAGGGCCAGACACCCCACAAATTGAAGGAGAATCCATCTCCCAAAATAAAGATTGTTGAGTCCTAATCTTAACTCTGTGATAACTTTTGCTATTAGAGATCTATCTTAGGAGTCACATGAATAATAGTAATTAGTATCTTTATTTTTATTTTTATTTTTTATCTCCAAGTAAGCTATAATTTATTTTTCTCATCATCATTAAACATGAATAAAATAGCAGATTTTTTTAGAATAAGGAGGCAGTTTTATTTTTGAATTCTTAATAAGAAAAAAAAAATTCAAATTATTTATATGTGGTGGCAATACTTTTTGTCTTCTGAATGAATGCTTGAACAATGCATAATTTTTGATAGTGAATTTTATGAATGTTAAATTTGTTGGCTCTTGAAAGAATAATGAAAAAGGAGAGATGTTATTGATAATTTGAAAAATTATAAAATTGATTCTTGAAGCAAGAAAAAGCAGTGAATACAAAGCTTGCGAAAAAAAATGGCGAAAAATAAAAGAAAAAGAAAGAAAAAGAAAAAACAAGCAGAAAAAGCCAATAGCCCTTTAAAACAAAAGGCAAGGGTAATAAGGATCCAAGGCTTTGAGCATTAATGGATAGGAGGGCCTAAAGGAATAAAATCCTAGCCTAAGCGGCTAAACCAAGCTGTCCCTAACCATGTGCTTGTGGCGTGAAGGTGTCAAGTGAAAAACTTGAGACTGAGTGGTTAAAGTCGTGGTCTAAAGAAAAAAGAGTGTGCTTAAGAACTCTGGACACCTCTAACTGGGGACTTTAGCAAAGCTAAGTCACAATCTGAAAAGGTTCACCCAGTTATATGTCTGTGGCATTTATGTATCCAGTGGTAATACTGGAAAACAAAGTGTTAAGGGCCACGGCCAAGACTTATAAAGTAGCTGTGCTCAAGAATCAACATACTAAACTAGGAGAATAAATAATACTATCTGAATTCTGAGTTCCTATAGATGCCAATCATTCTGAACTTCAAAGGATAAATTGAGGTGCCAAAACTGTTCAGAAGCAAAAAGCTACTAGTCCCGCTCATCTAATGAGAATTTGAGCTTCATATAAAACTCTGAGATGTTATTGCCTCTTGATTTTCTTTCTATCCTGTTTTATTTATCTAGTTGCTTAAGGAAAAGCAACAATTTAAGTTTGGTGTTGTAATGAGCGGATATTTTATATGCTTTTTGGGGGTATTTTCATATAGTTTTTAGTAGGATCTAGCTACTTTTTAGTATAATTTTATTAGTTTTTATGCAAAAATCACATTTCTGGACTTTACTATGAGTTTGTGTGTTTTTCTATGATTTCAGGTATTTTCTGGCTGAAATTGAGGGACCTGAGCAAAAATCTGATTCAGAGGCTGAAAAAGGACTGCAGAAGCTGTTGGATTCTGAACTCCCTGCACTCGAAATGGATTTTCTAGAGCTACAGAAGCCCAATTGGCGCGCTCTCAATTGCGTTGGAAAGTAGACATCTTGGGATTTCCAGCAATATATAATAGTCCATACTTTGCTCAAGTTAAGATCATGCAAACTGGCGTTTAACGCCAAGTCTCTGCCCTATTCTGGCGTTAAACGCCAGAACTGGCATAAAAGTTAGAGTTAAACGCCTAAACTGGCACAAAAGCTGGAGTTAAATGCCAGGAGCAGCCTATGCACGTGAAAGCTTCAATTCTCAGCCTAAATACACACCAAGTGGGCCCCGAAAGTGGATTTCTGCACTATCTATCTTAGTTTACTCATTTTTTGTAAACCTAGGTCACTAGTTTAGTATAAAAACTACTTTTAGAGACTTACTATGTACCTTGTGACATTTCACATCTGAATTTTACATCTTCTACGACATGAGTCTCTAAACTCCATGGTTGGGGGTGAGGAGCTCTGCTGTGTCTCGATGGATTAATGCAATTACTACTGTTTTCCATTCAATCACGCTTGTTTCTATTCTAAGATATTCATTCGTACTTCAACATGACGAATGTGATGATCCGTGACACTCATCACCATTCCTAACTTTCGAACGCGTGTCTGACAACCACTTCCGTTCTACCTTAGATACAATGTATATCTCTTTGGTTCTTGTCTCACGAGTTTGACTGCCTCTCTTGACAACAGAGCTTTCAAATCTGTGAGATCAGAGTCTTCGTGGTATAAGCTAGAATCAATTGGCAGCATTCCTGAGATCCGAAAAGTCTAAACCTTGTCTATGGTATTCCGAGTAGGATCCGGGAATGGATGACTGTGACAAACTTCAAACTCATGAATGCTGGGCGCAGTGACAGTGTGCAAAAGGATCAATGATCCTATTCCAATATTAGTGAGAACTGATTGATGATTAGCCATGTACATTGACCCTTTTCACTGAGAGGACGGCTGGTAGCCATTGACAACGGTGATCCACCAACATACAGCTTGCCATGGAAGGAGACCTGCATGCGTGAAGAAGAAGACAGTAGAAAAGCAGAAATTCAGAAGACAGAGCATCTCCAAAACCTCAACCTGTTCTCCATTACTGCATAACAAGTATTATTTAATCTATGTTCTTTTACTCATTCCAATTAAAACTGAGAATTATTATTGATATCCTGACTAAGAGTTACAAGATAACCATAGCTTGCTTCAAGATGATAATCTCTGTGGGATCGACCCTTACTCACGTAAGGTATTACTTGGACGACCCAGTGCACTTGCTGGTTAGTTGTGCGGAATTACAAAAGTGTGATTGTGATTTCATGCACCAAATGTCCATTTTAATTATAGAGTAGATTTTTACTCTTTGGCTTGGGGCTTGAGTAACTAGGATCCTACAGTTATTAATGTCCAACATTAAGTGGTAATTTTGGGTTGTTAGTTGCTCTTGTTTCCACTAACGCTAGCTTTTTACTAAGTTTAATTAGTAAGTTAGCTAGGAATTGTGGATTAAGGCCAATTATGCCTACTTGACTTTTCCCATTATTTAGGGGTTAACTAAGTGGGATTAAATCATTGTAATTGCCATGGTTGTGGTTATGACAAGGATAGGATTCCTTAACTCTCAACTCCAAGCCAATGTTCTTTCATGCATTGAATTACATTCTCATTAGTTTGTTGTTTCAATTTTCTTTAATTTACATTAATTATCTTTTAATCTAGTAATAGCTTATTAATTGTTCTTATTCATGCTTGCTTATCTCATTGTCTTGCTTGTTTGCTAATTCTAGTTGTTATTTCATTGCTTTAGTTCATTTAATTCTAATTCCTTTAATTCACGAGTTCACAACTAAACTTGCACATTTGATTGCTAGTCCAAGGGAAAACGACCCGAGAATTAAAACTCCTCATTATTGAATTGAATTATGACATTCTTCTTCTAAACTTTGGTTCATGCCGTTTTGTCTGTTGGGAGTTATACTCGCAACAAATCCACTCTTTTCTCAATTAGTGAAGAATTCCTAACCGACGATCTAGCGTGCATCAAGTTTTTGGCGCCGTTGCCAGTGACTATGCAATTGCGTGTCATATTTTTTGTTGTTGTAGATATGTGAATATTGTGAATAGTTACTTTTTTTATGTTAGTTGACACTAATTGGTAGCTAGTGCTTTTGATTTGGTAGTTATTGTTAGTTGTTAGTTCATTTCTTTAGTTACTTTTTCTTTGGTCTTTAACAATTGCATGATTTCTATGATTCCTCAATTGAATGGCACGGTCTCTTCCAAACCCGAGCTTGGCCCCGTTTGATCCTGAGATAGAAATAACTTTAACTCATATTAGGCAAGCTCGGAGCTGAATACGGATTAAGTTTGGTGTGCTACACCAACAAGGCATTTGCAGTTCACTGGGTACTTGGCCTAATTTTACATCGATTGTGTCACACAAAGTTCAGTGTCCTCACACCAAGTTTGGTGTTGCCACAACCCCCATGCAAACACAGTAGCAACCCATTTATTTTGCATCATTTTATCTTTCATTTATTTTTGGTTTAATTTGGTTTGTTTTCTTTGAATAAGTCTTTGCATTGCTTGATTACTTTCACTTGATAATCCTGTTTATGCCTATTTCCATCACCATTATTTCTTTTTTTTTTCTTTGTTGCCTGGGGACAAGAAACCATTCTAAGTTTGGTGTCGGAAGATATACTCTACATAGCCTAAAAGGTGATGAAGAAGAAGATGATAAAGAGAAAGGCAGTGGGAACTAAGGTTGTTGAATTCTAATTGCTTCCTTCCTTTTTAATTATATGCATGTGTTTCATTTTGTTCTATCTTATATAATGCATTTAAAATTCCTATTTATCAAGTACATATCATTACTTGTCCATCACAACCCACAATTATAATAGTGCTTGTTGGTGCGGATTTTCAAAACCACAAACTAACCGGCAAGTGCATCGGGTCATACCAAGTAATACCTCAAGTGAGTGAGGGTTGATCTCATGAGGATTGATGGACCAAGCAACAATAATCGAATGATTCACTTAGCCAGACAAGCAGAAATTGGTGTTTTGGGGTTCAAAAACATTAAACAGTAATTCAAAGATTTAGAAAGTGAACAGTAAAATTTTTGTGAGAAATATGTGAGAGGATAGTTAAGGCTTCAGATATGTTTATTTTTCCGGATTTATATTTCTTACCAACTACTTTAATCATGCAAGATTCAATTCGTGGCAAACTGTAATTGACTAAACCCTAATTCCTTAGTGATTTAGTCTTCTCTAACCTAATCAACTGTAAATTCCTTGGTCACTTAATATAGATTAAAGGGTTAGGTTCAATTCTAGTTTATTAGCCACAAAAAATCTAATTACCCAAATATAAGAGGATTATATATCACGTATCTCGTTAAGTCCAGGCAATTAGTGATTTAGCAGAAATTTACTTCCAGGCTAGTATTCAAGTGAGATAACTTTTCCAAGAATCAACAAGAATTCATGTAGAACAAGAGTTATTTTCCAATACAATCAAATTCATAAGATGAAGAACGAAAGTAATCCTTGAATCTAATCAATACATTAATTAAAATAGAGCGGTAATAGTATTAATCCATAGAATAAGCAGAGCTCCTAACCTTAACAAAGGGAGGTTTAGTTGCTCATGGCTCAGAGAGAAAACTAGGGTTCCAAAGTGTGTGAAAACTAGAATCCGGAAAAAGAGAAGAGAGAGCCCAAAGGGCTAAATCTTTTCCCTTTTATATCTAACCTCAATTGAATTGAAAATAAAATAGAAAATTAACTACTAAAGCCCAAAAGATTGTGTTTGGGAATAAAAATAACTAAAACAAAATAAAATACAATGAATATGACTCAAATCTAACTAATAAAGTCCTTTCATTAAACTTGGATCCGCGCTACTGGCGCTCAATGCCAGAATCGGCGTTTAGCATCCCTTGAGGCAGAAAGCTTCCAATCGTTACTGTCTTCCTGGCGGTTTGGCGTTTACCACCAGCTTGACAGAATGGCTGCATGCATTTCAAAGAACTTGGGCACTAAATGCCAGATGCGGCGTTTAGCGCCAGCTCAACAGAATCAAAATTCTTCTCCTTTCTTCTGCACGGAATCTGTCAAACTGCTCCAAACTTCATCTGAAATAATCAAAACAATAGAACGACTCAAAGTAGCATCCAAATAGGCTTCAAATACTAAAATCTCAATAAAAATTAGTTAATTTATATTTAAAATAATAAGAACATAAGGAAAAGATGCTCATGCATCATAACACCAATCTTGAATTGTTGCTTGTCCTCAAGCACCTAAAAACAATATAGAACTGAAAAGTGAAATTGCCCAAGAATTGAGTTTTCAGTTAAGCTCCTATCCGTTCACTGAGTGGAGTTGATGACACTGTGATTCTGAATAGGTTTGGCATCTCACTATCCTTTGAAGTTCAGAAAATGTCAATGTCCTTCAGAACTAGAACCTGGATAATATTATGAATTCTTTTCCTTTTTACCCTTTGATTAATCCTCGAACACAGCTTTTTCTTATCTTTTCTTTGGTGCTTTGCACCTTGAGCCTAGCCGTGACTTCTAAATGTTTTGTCTTAAGCTTAACTTGACACAAAAACACCACAAGTACTTAACTGGGGAACTCTTTGAGTTTTAATTTTTCTTTTTATTTTTCTCAGTCAGTGGTGCTCAGAGCCTTTGGCATACTCTTTAATTGCACTTGGTCTCAACTCTTAGTGCTCTGTCTCAAGAATTCCTTGACACATTCCCACCACAAGCATATGGTTAGAAAAATAACTCTTTGAGCTTTTAATCATATTTGACCTTCCTAGGCATTGATGCTCAAAGCCTTGGACCTTGCTTTTTATATTTTTTTACTTTTTGCTGTCTATTTTGCTTCAAGGATTAATTTTTTGTTTAATTTAGAGAATCCATAATATTTCTCTAAATTCCTATACCTCAGGAACCAACAGTCTTTAACTTCAATATCAATTATGCGCTATTCTTTTCATACATTCAGAGCCACAGATAATACCACCACATTAAGATAAATAGGACAATTCAGAATATATGAACTCAATTTCTCATGCAATTACACTACTTTTCTTTTCCCTTTTTTTTTCTTTTTCTTTTTTAAGCTCAGTGAGCATACATGAGACATCTTCAAAAATAGAAATTTAAAGACAATTGAAACTACTAAACATAACTAGAACTATTGACTCTAAACAGGATCATACAAAAGATACTACAAAGCACTAGAAAATAGGAGATAAATAATATAAGAACTAAAATAGGGAAATAGTATAAAAGGAGCTAAACCACCTCAGTTGTCATGGTGGTTGCTCCCCCCAAGGAATCCATTGGAAGCTCCAAAATCAAGCCGCAGCTGCTCCATCTCCCACCTCTGGCTCTGCTGTTCCTCCACTAGCTGCTGGAAGAGGGCAAAGTGGCCCACATGGTCTACCCTCAACTGATCAATAGATGATGCTAGATATCCAATGGATGATGTCAGCTGATCCCAATAATCCTAAAGAGGGAAATAATGTCCCTGAGGTATCTCAAGCTACTCGTGCTGAGGAGGCAGAGCTGGTTCCTAGGGTAGTGCTCGGGCATACTCCTTTGCATACTCCATGCCCCTCCTAGTGATCGGCCTCTTGATGTCAATGGGGTGTCACGATCAATGCGCACTCGAGTAGCGTCACACAGGTGGAAGATGAGGTGGGGAAAGGCTTTTCTAACAGAAGTGGACGCCTTAGCGGTAAAGCTGTACAACTTCTGAGAAATCACGTGATGCACCTCTACCTCATTACCGAGCATAATACAGTGAATCAGCACTGCTCGGTCAATGGTAACCTTGGACCGGTTACTCGTGGGGATGATGGAGCGCTGAATAAACTCCAATCATCCCCTAGCAACCGGCCTCAGATCATGCCTCCCCAACTGGTATGGTTGCCTCCTAGCATCACGCCTCCACTGTGCTCCAGGGTGGCATATGTCAGTGATGAGCGGATAATTTATACGCTTTTTGGCATTGTTTTTACATAGTTTTTAGTATGATTTGATTAGTTTTTAGTATATTTTTATTAGTTTTTAAATAAAAATCACATTTCTGGACTTTACTATGAGTTTGTGTGTTTTTCTGTGATTTCAGATATTTTTTGGCTGAAATTGAGGTACCAGAGTAAAAATCAGATTCAGAGGTTGAAGAAGGACTGCAGATGCTGTTGGATTCTGACCTCCCTGCACTCAAAGTAGATTTTCTGGAGCTACAGGAGTCCAAATGGTGCGCTCTCAATTGCGTTGGAAAGTAGACATCCAGGGCTTTCCAGCAATATATAATAGTCCATACTTTGTCCGCGTTTAGATGACACAAACTGGCGTTAAACGCCAGCTTTCTGCCCTATTCTGGAGTTAAACGCCAGAAATAGGTTGCAAAGCAGAGTTAAACGCCAGAAACAGGTTACAAACTGGCGTTTAACTCCAAGGAAGACCTCTACACATTGAAGCTTCAATGTTCAGTCCAAGCACACACCAAGTGGGCCTGGAAGTGGATTTCTGCATCATTTACTTATTTCTGTAACCCTAGTAACTAGTTTAGTATAAATAGAACTTTTTACTATCATCTTTGGATTATCTTTTGATCATGTTTTGATGATTGAACCCTCTTTGGGAGGCTGGCCATTCGGCCATGCCTGGACCATTATCACTTATGTATTTTCAACGGTAGAGTTTCTACACACCATAGATTAAGGTGTGGAGCTCTGCTGTTCCTCATGAATTAATGCAAAGTACTACTGTTTTTCTATTCAATTCAAGCCTATTTCTTCTCTAAGATATTCATTCGCACTCAAGAACATGATGAATGTGATGATTATGTGACGCTCATCATCATTCTCACTTATGAACGCGTGTCTGACAAACACTTCCATTTTACATGCAAACAAGCTTGAATGTGTATCTCTTAGCATTCTGATCGTGAGATCAGAGTCTTCGTGGTATAGGCTAGAACTATTGGCGGCCATTCTTGAGGTCCGAAAAGTCTAAACCTTGTCTGTGGTATTCTGAGTAGGATCTGGGAAGGGATGGCTGTGACGAGCTTCAAACTCGCAAGTGCTGGGCGTAGTGACAGACGCAAAAGGATTACTGAATCTTATTCCAGTATGATCGAGAACTGACAGATGAATAGCCGTGCGGTGACAGCGCATCTTGGACCATTTTCACTGAGAGGATGGGAAGTAGCCATTGACAACGGTGATGCCCTACACAAAGCTTGCCATAGAAAGGAGTGGGAATGATTGGATGAAGACAGTAGGAAAGCAGAGGTTCAGGAGGAACAAAAGCATCTCTATACGCTTATCTGAAATTCTCACCAATGAATTACATAAGTATCTCTATCCCATTTTATGTTTTATTTATCTTTTAATTATTAAAACTCTATAACCATTTGAATCCGCCTGACTGAGATTTACAAGGTGACCATAGCTTGCTTTAAGCCGACAATCTCCGTGGGATCAACCCTTACTCACATAAGGTTTATTACTTGGACGACCCAGTGCACTTGCTGGTTAGTTGTGCAAAGTTGTGACAAAGTGTGTGAATTACGTTCCGAGCACCAAGTTTTTGGCACTGTTGTTAAGGATCACAATTTCGTGCACCAAGGTTTTGGCGCTGTTGCCGGGGATTGTTCGAGTTTGGACAACTGACGGTTCATCTTGTTGCTCAGATTAGGTAATTTTATTTTAATTTAAGCTTTTTGTTTTTATTATTTATATTTTCAGAAAAAAAAATTATTTAAAAAAAATAAAAAATAAATTAGTCTTTGTTCTTCAGGATTTTTAAGAAGGAATTCTAGAATCTCATGAGATAGGTTGAATCCTGGCTGGCTGTTAAGCCATGTCTAATCTTTTGGACCGAGGTTTCAACTATCTCAAGAGAAGAGCTTCTTTGTCTTTTCCAGCAAATTAGTTATTTTATGTTATGTTCTGCTGAAGCTTGGCTGGCCATTGGTCATGTCTAGTGTTTTGGACCGGAGCTTTCACTGAAATCTTGGCTGGCTAGTAAGCCATGTCTAATTCCTGGACTGGAGCTTTAGACTAACATTGCATGATTCCTAAAATTCTCATTAAAAATCTTGAAATCCTTATTTTCCTTTTTCCAATTAATTTTAGAAAAATAACAAAAAAATTTTCTAAAATCATAAAATAAAAAATAATTCGATGTTTCTTGTTTGAGTCTTGTGTCAGTTTTTAAGTTTGGTGTCAATTGCATGTTTATCTCTTTCTTGCATTTTACGAAAACTCATGCATGATGTTCTTCATGATCTTCAAGTTGTTCTTGATGATTGTCTTTGTTTGATCTTTAGTTTTTCATGTTTTGTATCTTTTCTTATTTTTCATATGCATTTTCAATTTGTTAATGCCTAAACATTGTCAATTTCTAAGTTTGGTGTCTTGCATGTCTTTCTTTTCTTAAAAATTTTCAAAAATATGTTCTTGATGTTCATCTTGACATTCAAAGTGTTCTTGGTGTTCATCTTGACATTCAAAGTGTTCTTGCATGCATTGAGTGTTTTGATTCATAATTTACATGCATTGAGTCTTTTTGATGTTTTTCTCTCTCATAATAAAAAAATAAAAAATAAAAAAAATATCTTTCCCTTTTTCTCTCATAAATTTTCGAAAATTTGAGTTGACTTTTTCAAAACTTTTTAAAATTTAGTTGTTTCTTATGAGTCAAATCAAATTTTCAATTTAAAAATTCTATCTTTTTCAAATATTTTTCAAAAATAAAATCTTTTTCATTTTTTTCTTTCATAATTTCGAAATTTTCAAAATTTATTTTCAAAATCTTTTTCTTATTTCTACTTATTATTTTTGAAATTAATGCTAACAATTAATGTGATTGATTCAAAATTTTAAAGTTTTTTACTTGCCTCTTAAGAAAGGTTCAATCTTTAAATTTTAAATCATATCTTTTTGCTTCTTATTAGCCAAGTAATCAACTTTAATTTTTAAAATCAAATCTTTTTAAATTTTTTTTTCAAATATTTTTCAAAATAAGTTTCAATCACATCTTTTTAAAAATCAATTTCAAAATCTTTTCTAACTTCTTTTCTAACCTCTTATCTTTTCAAAAATTGATTTTCAAATCTTTTTCAATTAACTACTTGACTTTTTGTTTGATTTTAAAAGTTTACTATTTCAATCATATCTTTTTCAAAACTACCTAACTAATTCTATCCCTAATTTTTAAAAATCACTTTCCTCTTTTTCAAAATTCCTTTTTAATTAACTAATTGCTTTAAATTCTAATTTAATTTAATTTCATTTTTCTTTTTAAAACTTTCGAATTTTAACTTTATTTTAAATTAAAAACAAAAATATTTTTATTTTATTTTCGAATTCTTCCATCTCTCATCTCCTTCTAATTATTTTATTTATCTACTAACACTTCTCTTCTTCTTAAAAATTTGAACCCTCTCCCTCTTTCTGTGTTCGAATTCTTTTTCTTCTCTTCTACTCACATAAGGAATCTCTATAGCGTGACATAGAGGATTCCATATTTTCTTTTCTATTTTCTTCTTTTTCATATGAGCAGGAACAAGGATAAGAACATTCTTGTTGAAGCTGATCCTGAACCTGAAAGGACTCTGAAGAGGAAGCTAAGGGAAGCTAAAGCACAACTCTCTGGAGAAAATCTGACAGAAATTTTTGAAAAAGAAGGAGACATGCCCGAAAATAATAACAATGCAACGAAGATGCTTGGTGACTTTACTGCACCAAATTCTAATTTACATGGAAGAAGCATCTCAATCCCTGCCATTGGAGCAAACAATTTTGAGCTAAAACCTCAATTAGTTTCTCTGATGTAACAGAACTGCAAGTTTCATGGACTTCCATCAGAAGATCCTTTTCAGTTCTTAACTAAATTCTTGCAGATCTGTGATACTGTTAAGACCAATGGGGTTGACTCCGAGGTCTACATATGGTTGGACTCTCAACCTAAGGATAGCCTGAACTCTTGGGATAAGCTGGTCACGGCTTTCTTAGCCAAGTTCTTTCCTCCTCAAAAGCTTAGTAAGCTTAGAGTGGATGTTCAAACCTTCAAATAGAAAGAAGGTGAATCCCTCTATGAAGCTTAGGAGAGATACAAGCAACTGACCAAAAAGTGTCCCTCTGACATGCTTTCAAAATGGACCATCCTGGATATATTCTATGATGGTCTGTCTGAATTATCTAAGATGTCATTGGACCATTCTGCAGGTGGATCCATTCACCTAAAGAAAATGCCTGCAGAAGCTCAGGAACTCGTTGACATGGTTGCAAATAACCAGTTCATGTACACTTCTGAAAGGAATCCTGTGAGTAATGGGACGCCTCAGAGGAAGGGAGTTCTTGAGATTGATGCTCTGAATGCCATATTGGCTCAGAATAAAATATTGACTCAGCAAGTCAATATGATTTCTCAGAGTCTGAATGGAATACAAACTGCATCCAACAGTACTCAAGAGGCATCTTCTGAAGAAGAAGCTTATGATCCTAAGAACCCTGCAATAGCAGAGGTGAATTACATGGATTAACCCTATGGAAACACCTATAATCCCTCATGGAGAAATCATCCAAATTTCTCATGGAAGGATCAACAAAAGCCTCAACAAGGCTTTAATAATGTTGGAAAAAACAGGTTTAGCAATAGCAAGCCTTTTCCATTATCCACTCAGCAACAGACAGAGAATTCTGAGCAGAGTCTATCTAGCTTAGCAAATATAGTCTCTGATCTATCTAAGGCCACTGTGAGTTTCATGAATGAAACAAGGTCCTCCATTAGAAATTTGGAGGCACAAGTGGGCCAACTGAGTAAAAGAGTCACTGAAACTCCTCCTAGTACTCTCCCAAGCAATACAGAAGAGAATCCAAAAAGAGAGTGCAAGGCCATTACCTTATTTGGTGTGGCCGAACCCAGAGAGGAGGACGAGGACGTGAATCCTAGTGAGGAAGACCTCCTGGAACGCTCAGTGACCAATAAGGAGTTTCCCTTTGAGGAACCAAAGGAATCTGAGGCTCATCTAGAGACCATAGAGATTCCATTGAACCTCTTTCTGCCCTTCATGAGCTCTGATGAGTATTCTTCCTCTGAAGAGGATGAAGACATTACTGAAGAGCAAGTCGCTAAGTACCTTGGTGCAATCATGAAGCTAAATGCCAAATTATTTGGTAATGAGACTTGGGAAGATGAACCTCCCTTGCTCACCAATGAACTAAATGCATTGGATAGGCAGAAATTACCTCAAAAGAAACAGGATCCAGGTAAATTCCTAATTCCCTGTAACATAGGCACCATGACCTTTGAGAAGGCTCTGTGTGACCTGGGGTCAGGAATAAACTTAATGCCACTCTCTGTAATGGAGAAACTTGGAATCTTTGAGGTGCAAGCTGCCAGAATCTCATTAGAGATGGCAGACAACTCAAGAAAACAGGCTTATGAACTAGTAGAGGACGTGCTAGTAAAGGTGGAAGGCCTTTACATCCCTGCTGATTTCATAATCCTAGACACTGGGAAGGATGAGGATGAATCCATCATCCTTGGAAGACCCTTCCTAGCCACAGCAAAAGCTGTGATTGATGTGGACAGAGGAGAGTTGGTCCTTCAACTGAATGAGGACAACCTTGTGTTTAACACTCAAGGATCTCCTTCTGTAACCATGGAGAGTAAGCATGAAAACTTCTCTCACTGCAGAGTCAACCAAAGCCCCTATAGTCAAACTTTAAGTTTGTTGTTGGGAGGCCACAACCAAACTCTAAGTTTGGTGTTGAACCCCCACATTCAAACTCTAAGTTTGGTGTTGGGAGGTCCCAACAATGCTCTGAATATCTGTGAGGCTCCATGAGAGCTCACTGTCAAGCTATTGACATTAAAGAAGCGCTTGTTGGGAGGCAACCCAATGTTATTTAATTATATCTATTTTATTTTATTTTATTTTATTTTAGGTTGATGATCATGTGGAGTCACAAAAACTACTGAAAAATCAGAAACAGAATGAAAAACAGCTTTAAAAACAGCTCACCCTGGAGGAAGAACTTACTGGCTTTTAAACGCCAATAAGAAGCATCAAATTGGCGTTTAACGCCAGAAAGAAGCATCAAGCTGGCGTTAAACGCCAGAAACAGGCTACATTTGGGTGTTTAACGCGAAAACAAGCAGCAAGCTGGCGTTTAACGCCAGACATGCATGCTAAGGGCGTTTTACACGCCTAATTGGAGCAGGGATGTTAAGTCCTTGACCCCACAGGATCTGTGGACCCCACAGGATCCCCACCTTTTCTTCTCACCTTTTCACCACTCACATCCATCCTCTCTTCCCCAAAATCCCCACCTACCTCCAAAATTCAAACTCTTTTCCCTCCCAAACCCAACCCTAATGGCCGAACCCTAAACCTCTCCCCACTCCTATATAAACCCCTCTTTCCTTCTTCATTTTCACACAACACAACCCTTTCTTTTTTCCCTTGGCCGAATACACCCCTCTCTCCCTCTCCTCCATTTTTCTTCTTCTTCTCCTTCTTTCTTTCTTCTTTTGCTCGGGGACGAGCAAACATTTTAAGTTTGGTGTGGTAAAAGCATAGCTTTTTGTTTTTCCATAACCATTAATGGCACCTAAGGCCAGACAAACCTCAAGAAAGAGGAAAGGGAAGGCAATTGTTTCCACCTCTGAGTCATGGGAGATGGAGAGATTCATCTCAAAGGTCCATCAAGACCACTTCTATAAAGTTGTGGCCAAGAAGAAAGTGATCCCTGAGGTTCCTTTTAAGCTAAAAAAGAATGAGTATCCAGAGATCCGACATGAGATCCGAAGAAGAGGTTGGGAAGTTCTCACCAACCCCATTTAACAAGTCGAGATCTTAATGGTTCAAGAGTTCTATGCAAACGCATGGATCACTAGGAACCATGATCAAAGTGTGAACCCGAATCCAAAGCATTGGCTTACCATGGTTCGGGGGAAATACTTAGATTTCAGTCTGAAAAATGTAAGGCTGGTGTTCAACTTGCCAATGATGGAAGAAAACGCACGCCCCTACACTAGAAGGGTCAACTTTGATCAAAGGTTGGACCAAGTCCTCATGGACATATGTGTGGAAGGAGCTTAATGGAAAGTTGACTCAAGAGGCAAGCCGGTTCAATTGAGAAGATTGGACCTTAAGCCTGTAGCTAGAGGATGGTTGGAGTTTATTCAATGCTCAATCATTCCTACTAGCAACCGATCTAAAGTTACTATAGACCGGGCCATCATGATCCATAGTATCATGATTGGGGAGGAAGTGGAAGTTCATGAGATCATACCTTAAGAACTCTACAAGGTGGCTGACAAGTCCTCTACTTTGGCAAGGTTAGCCTTTCCTCACCTCATTTGTCACCTCTGCAATTCAGCTGGAATTGACATAGAGGGAGACATCCTCATTGAAGAGGACAAGCCCATCACTAAGAAAAGGATGGAGCAAACAAGAGATCATGGGCTTCAACAAGAGCATGAGGAAATTCCTCACCATGAAATTCCTGAGATGCCTCAAGGGATGCACTTCCCTCCACAAAATTATTGGGAGCAAATCAATACTTCCCTAGGAGAATTAAGCTTCAACATGGGACAACTAAAGGTGGAACACCAAGAGCACTCCATCATTCTCCATGAGATTAGAGGAGATCAAAGAGCTATGAGGGAGGAGCAACAAAGACAAGGAAGAGACATAGAGGAGCTCAAGAGCATCATTGGTTCTTCAAGAAGAGGAAGACGCCACCCTCACTAAGGTTGACCCGTTCCTTAATCTCCTTGTTCTTATTTTCCTGTTTTTCATTTATTATGCTTCATGTTTATTTATGTTTGTGTCTTTACTATATGATCACTAGTGTCTAAGTGTCTGTGCCTTAAAGTTATGAATGTCCTATGAATCCATCACCTCTCTTAAATGAAAAATGTTTTAATTACAAAAGAACAAGAAGTACATGGTTTCGAATTCATCCTTGAAACTGGTTTAATTATTTTGATGTGGTGACAATACTTTTTATTTTCTGAATGAATGCTTGAACAGTGCATATGTCTTTTGAATTTGTTATTTATGAATGTTAAAATTGTTGGCTCTTGAAAGAATGATGAAAAAGGAGAAATGTTATTGATAATCTGAAAAATCATAAAAATTGATTCTTGAAGCAAGAAAAAGCAGTGAATGCAAAAGCTTGCAGAAAAAAAAATGTAAAAAAAAATAGCAAAAAAAAAAAGAGAAAGAGAAAGAAAAAGCAAGCAGAAAAAGCCAAAAGCTCTTTAAACTAAAAGGCAAGAGCAAAAAGCCAATACCCCTTAAAACCAAAAGGCAAGGGTAAAAAAGATCCAAGGCTTTGAGCATCAGTGGATAGGAGGGCCTAAAGGAATAAAATTCTGGCCTAAGCGGCTAAATGGTGCACGAAATTGTGATCACATTAATGTAGTACTCTTTGTTATTGTATGGAATCATTATTATGGCTCTTTACTATGTGTGGACACAACTCCGTTCAACTAACCAGCAAGTGTACTGGGTCGTCCAAGTAATAAACCTTACGTGAGTAAGGGTCGATCCCACAGAGATTGTTGGCTTGAAGCA
This sequence comes from Arachis ipaensis, assembly GCF_059453495.1. Lineage (NCBI taxonomy): Eukaryota > Viridiplantae > Streptophyta > Magnoliopsida > Fabales > Fabaceae > Arachis > Arachis ipaensis. The sequence continues at coordinate 41,047,952 of NC_142442.1, forward strand.
AGCTATGGTCACCTTGTAAATCTCAGTCAGGCGGATATAAATTGATAATGGAGTTTTTGAATATTATATAGTAAGATAGGGATAGAGGTACTTATGTAAATCATTGATAGGAATTTCAGATAAGCGAATGGAGATGCTTTCGTTCCTCTGAACCTCTGCTTTCCTGCTATCTTCATCCAATCAGTCTTACTCCCTTCCATGGCTGGCTGTATGCAAGGGCATCACCGTTGTCAGTGGCTACATCCCCTCCTCTCAGTGAATAATATGCTCACGCACCCTGTCACGGCACGGCTATTCATCTGTCGGTTCCCGATCATGCTGGAATAGGATTCACCCTCCTTTTGCGTCTGTCACTAACGCCCAACAATCGCGAGTTTGAAGCTCGTCACAGTCATTCAATCATTGAATCCTACTCAGAATACCACAGACAAGGTTTAGACCTTCCGGATTCCCTTGAATGCCGCCATCATTCTAGCTTACGCCACGAAGATTCTGGTTAGGAGATCTAAGAGATACTCATTCTAGCTTAATTCATGTAGAACAGAAGTGTTTGTCAGGCACGCGTTCATAAGGGGGAAGGATGATGAGCGTCACACATAATCATCACCTTCATCACGTTCTTGGGTGCGAATGGATATCTTAGAAGCGAAATAAGAAGAATTGAATAGAAAACAGTAGTACTTTGCATTAATCTTTGAGGAACAGCAGAGCTCCACACCTTAATCTATGGAGTGTAGAAACTCTACCGTATGAAAATACATAAGTGAAGGTCCAGGCATGGCCGTGATGGCCAGCCCCCATGGTCTAAGAACAATGCGTTCAAAAGATGGTCAAAAAGACGTCTAATACAATATTAAGAGGTCCTATTTATAATAAACTAGTCACTAGGGTTTACATGAGTAAGTAATTGATGAATAAATCCACTTCCGGGGCCCACTTGGTGTGTGTTTGGGCTGAGCCTAAGTGTTGCACGTGCAGAGGCCATTTGTGGAGTTGAACGCCAGTTTTTGTGCCAGTTTGGGCGTTCAACTCTGGTTTTGTATCCTTTTCTGGCGCTGGACGCCAGATTTGGGCAGAAGGCTGGCGTTGAACGCCAGTTTACGTCATCAATCCTTGGCCAAAGTATAGACTATTATATATTGCTGGAAATCCCTGGATGTCTACTTTCTAACGCAATTGGAAGCGCGCCATTTCGAGTTCTGTAGCTCCAGAAAATCCACTTTGAGTGCAGGGAGGTCAGAATCCAACAACATCAGCAGTCCTTTTTCAACCTCTGAATCTGATTTTTGCTCAAGTCCCTCAATTTCAGCCAGAAAATACCTGAAATTACAGAAAAACACACAAACTCATAGTAAAGTCCTGAAATGTAAATTTAACACAAAATCTATTAAAAACATCCCTAAAAGTAACTAGATCCTACTAAAAACATACTAAAAACAATGTCAAAAAGCGTATAAATTATCCGCTCATCACAACACCAAACTTAAATTGTTGCTTGTCCCTAAGCAACTGAAAATCAAAATAGGATAAAAAGAATAGAATATACTATAATTCCAAACTATCAATGAAACAGAGCTTCAATCATATGAGCGGGACTTATAGCTTTTTGCCTCTTGAATAGTTTTGGCATCTCACTTTATCCATTGAGGTTCAGAATGATTGGCATCTATAGGAACTCAGAGTTCAGATAGTGTTATTGATTCTCCTAGTTCAGTATGATGATTCTTGAACACAACTATTTTATGAGTCTTGGTCGTGGCCCTAAGCACTTTGTTTTCCAGTATTACCACCGGATACATAAATGCCACAGACACATAATTGGGTGAACCTTTTCAGATTGTGACTCAGCTTTGCTAAAGTCCCCAATTAGAGGTGTCCAGGGTTCTTAAGCACACTCTTTTTTTGCTTTGGACCTTGACTTTAACCGCTCAGTCTCAAGTTTTCACTTGACACCTACACGCCACAAGCACATGGATAGGGACAGCTTGGTTTAGCCGCTTAGACCATGATTTTATTCCTTTAGGCCCTCCTATCCACTGATGCTCAAAGCCTTGGGATCCTTTTTATTTGCCCTTGCCTTTTAGTTTTAAGGGTTATTGGCTTTTTCTGCTTGCTTTTTCTTTTTCTTTCTATATATATATATATTTTTTTTTTTCGCCAAAATTTTTTTTTTTCTGCAAGCTTTGTTCTTTGCTGCTTTTTCTTGCTTCAAGAATCATTTTTATGATTTTTCAGATTATCAAATAACATGTCTCCTAGTCATCATTCTTTCAAGAACCAACATATTTAACATTCTTAAACAACAACTTCAAAAGACATATGCACTGTTCAAACATACATTCAGAAAACAAGAAGCATTGTCACCACATCAATATAATTGAGCTAAGTTCAAGGATAAATTCGAAACTCATGTGCTTCTTGTTCTTTTGAATTAAAACATTTTTTCATTTAAGAGAGGTGATAGATTCATAGGACATTCATATCTTTAAGACAAAGTTACTACTACTAATGATCATGTAATGAAGACACAAACACAGATAAGCACATAGAAAACGAAAAAACAGAGAAAGTAAGAACAAGGAATGAGTCCACCTTGGTGATGTCCTTGAGCTCTTCTATGTCTCTTCCTTGTCTTTGCTGCTCCTCCTTCATTGCTTTTAGATCTTCTCTGATTTCATGAAGGATAATGGAGTGCTCTTGATGTTCCACCCTTAGTTGCTTCCAATAATTGTGTGGAAGAAAATGTATCCCCTGAGGTATCTCAGGGATCTCTTGATTTGCAGTCAAATGTTCTACCGCTGAGCTATAGACCCTTGATGGAATCTTTTGTCTTCCCTTTCCTCTTTCTAGAGGTTTCTCTGGCCTTAGGTGCCATCAATGGTTATGGAAAAAAAACAAAAAAGCTATGCTTTTTACCACACCAAACTTAGAAAGTTGCTCGCCCTCGAGCAAAAGAAGAAAGACTGAAGAATAAGAAGAAGATATAGAGGAGATGGATGGGAGTGTGTGTTCGGCCATATGGGTGGGATTGGGTGGGAGAGAGATGTTGAATTTTGAAGGTAGTGGGTGTATGGATGTGAGTGGTAAATGGAAAAAAAAAGAGATGATCATGAATGGAAAGAGAGATGATGAGGTAGGTGGGGATCCTGTGGGGTCCACAGATCTTGGGGTGTCAAGGCATTTACATCCCTGCACCCATTAGGCATGTAAAAATGCCTTTGTACCCAACTCTGGGCGTTCAGCGCCAGGTTGGTGGCCATTTTGGGCGTTCAACGCCCATTTGTGTGCCATTTCTGGCGTTGAACGCCAGGCAGATGCTCCTCCAGGGTGTGATTTTTCTTCTGCTATTTTTGATTCCGTTTTTGATTTTTTTTTGTTTATTTTGTGACTTCACATGATCATGAACCTAAGAAAACATGAAAAACAATAAAAATAAGAATTAGATAAACATTGGGTTGCCTCCCAACAAGCGCTTCTTTAATGTCAATAGCTTGACAGTGAGCTCTCATGGAGCCTCACAGATGTACAGAGCTTTGTTGAGACTCTCCAACACTAAACTTAGAGTTTGGATATGGGAGTTCAACACCAAACTTAGAGTTTGGTTGTGGCCTCCCAACACCAAACTTAGAGTTTGACTGTGGGGGCTCTGGTTGACTCTGCTTGGAGAGAAGCTTTTTCTGCTTCCTCTCCATGGTTGCAGAGGGAGATCCTTGAGTTTTAAACACAAGGGAGTCCTCATTCCATTGAAGGACTATTTCACCTCTGTCAACATCAATCACAGCTCTTGCTGTGGCCAGGAAAGGTCTTCCTAGGATGATGGATTCATCCTCTTTCTTTCCAGTATCCAGGACTATGAAATCAGCAGGGATGTAAAGGCCCTCAACTTTTACCAATACATCTTCTACGTGTCCATAAGCCTGTCTTCTTGAGCTGTTTGCCATCTCTAGTGAGATTTTAGCAGCTTGCACCCCATAGATTCCCAGTTTCTCTATTACAGAGAGGGGCATGAGGTTTATACCTGAACCAAGGTCACACAGAGCTTTGAAGATCATGGTGCCTATGGTACAAGGTAGTATGAACTTTCCAGGATCCTGTCTCTTCTGAGGTAATGTCAGTTGATCCAGATCACTTAGTTCATTGATGAACAAGGGAGGTTCAACTTCCCAAGCATCAATGCCAAACAATTTGGCATTTAGCTTCATGATTGCACCAAGAAACTTGGCAGTTTGCTCTTCAGTAACATCCTCATTCTCTTCAGAAGAGGAATACTCATCAGAGCTCATGAAGGGCATAAGGAGGTTCAATGGGATCTCTATGGTCTCTAGATGAGCCTCAGAGTCCTTTGGTTCCCCAGAGGGAAGCTCCTTATTGATCACTGGACGTCCCAGGAGGTCTTCCTCCTTGGGATTCACGTCCTCTCCTCTCCTCACAGGTTCGGCCATGGCGCTTATGTCAATGGCCTTGCACTCTCCTTTTGGGTTCTCTTCTGTATTGCTTGGGAGAGTACTAGGAGGGATTTCAGTGATCCTTTTACTCAGCTGGCCCACTTGTGCTTCCAGGTTTCTAATGGAAGACCTTGTTTCATTCATGAAACGTACAGTGGCCTTAGATAGATCAGAGACTAGATTTGCTAAATTAGAAGCATTTTGTTCAGAGTTCTCTGTCTGTTGCTGAGTTGATGATGGAAAAGGCTTGCTATTGCTAAACCTGTTTCTTCCACCATTATTAAAGCCTTGTTGGGGCTTTTGATCCTTCCATGAGAAATTTGGATGATTTCTCCATGTTGAGTTATAGGTGTTTCCATAAGGTTCACCTAAGTAATTTACCTCTGCTATTGCAGGGTTCTCAGGATCATAGGCTTCTTCTTCAGAAGATGCCTCTTGAGTACTGTTGGATGCAGCTTGCATTCCATGCAGACTCTGAGAAATCATATTGACTTGCTGAGTCAATATTTTATTCTGAGCCAATATGGCATTCAGAGTATCAACCTCCAGAACTCCCTTCTTCATAGGCGTCCCATTACTCACAGGATTCCTTTCAGAAGTGTACTTGAACTGGTTATTAGCAACCATGTCAATGAGTTCTTGAGCTTCTGCAGGCGTTTTCTTTAGGTGAATGGATCCACCTGCAGAGGTGTCCAATGACATCTTAGATAACTCAGACAGACCATCATAGAATATATCCAGGATGGTCCATTCTGAAAGCATGTCAAAAGGACACTTTTTGGTCAACTGTTTGTATCTTTCCCAAGCTTCATAGAGAGATTCACCTTCTTTCTGTCTGAAGGTTTGAACATCCACTCTAAGCTTGCTCAGCTTTTGAGGAGGAAAGTACTTGGCTAAGAAAGCCGTGACCAGCTTATCCCAAGAGTTCAGGCTGTCTTTGGGTTGAGAATCCAACCATAATCTAGCTCTGTCTCTTACAGCAAAAGGGAAAAGCATGAGCCTGTAGACTTCAGGATCTATTCCATTAGTCTTAACAGTATCACATATCTGCAAGAATTCAGTTAAGAACTGAAAAGGATCTTCAGATGGAAGTCCATGAAACTTGCAGTTCTGTTGCATCAGAGAAACTAATTGAGGTTTCAGCTCAAAATTGTTTGCTCCAATGGCAGGAATGGAGATGCTTCTTCCATGTAAATTGGAATTAGGTGCAGTAAAGTCACCAAGCATCCTCCTTTCATTATTATTATTTTCGCCTGCCATCTCCTCTGCCTGTTTGAAAATTTCTGAAAGGTTATCTCTGGATTGTTGTATTTTAGCTTCTCTTAATTTTCTCTTCAGAGTTCTTTCAGGTTCTGGATCTGCTTCCACAAGAATGTTCTTATCCTTGCTCCTGCTCATATGACAAGAAAGAATGGCCAGAAAAATGATAATAATAATAGAGATCCTTTATACCACAGTATAGGGATCCCTTTGTAAGTAGAAGAAGAGGGGGAGATAAAGGATGTGATGTAAAGGAAGAAACACAACTGTGAGGATTGGAATGTGAGATGAGATGTTAGGACATGAATGAATAAATAGAATGAGATGGGGGAGGAATAATTTTCGAAAATTATTTTGAAAAAGAGTTAGTGATTTTTGAAAATTGGTTTTTGAAAATTAGTTAGTATTTTTTGAAAATTTTTGAATTCAAAAATAAAAAATAAAAATAATTAGTTAATTAAAAAGAAATTTTTGAAAAAGGGAGAGATATTTTCGAAAATTAGAGAGAGAGAGAGTTAGTTAGGTAGTTTTGAAAAAGTTAAGAAACAAACAAAAAGTTAGTTAGTTAGTTGAAACAAATTTTGAAAAGATAAGAAGTTAGGAGGTTAGAAAAGATATTTTGAAAAGATATTTTTGAAAAAGATAAGATGAGAAGATATTTTTGAAAAGATATGATAGAAATTTGTTTTGAAAAAGATTTGATTTTTAAAATCACAATTAATGACTTGATTCATAAGAAATCACAAGATATGATTCTAGAACTTAAAGTTTGAATCTTTCTTAACAAGCAAGTAACAAACTTCAAATTTTTGAACCAAAACATTAATTGTTTAAGTGATTTTCGAAAATTATGATTTAAAATGAGAAAAAGATTTTTGAAAAATATTTTTGGAATTTTCGAAAATAACTAAGAATTTTGAAAAAGATTTGATTTTTGAAAAAGATTTTGAAAAAGATAAGATTTTCAAATTTGAAAATTTGATTTGACTCATAAGAAACAACTTGATTTTTAAAAATTTTTGAACAAGTCAACTCAAATTTTCGAATTTGATGAGAGAAAAAGGGAAAGATATTTTTTTGATTTTTGAAATTTTTATGAAAAACATGAAAATTATGCAATGCATGAAATTTTTAGATCAAAACATGTGATGCATGCAAGAATGCTATGAATGTCAAGATGAACACCAAGAACACTTTGAATGCCAAGATGAACATCATAGACACAATTTTGAAAAACTTTTAATGCAAAGAAAACATGCAAGACACCAAACTTAGAATTCTTTAATGCTTAGGCACTAAGAATTCAAAAATGCATATGATAAACATGAAAAGACACAAAACAAAAAATCATCAAGATCAAACAAGAAGACTTACCAAGAACAACTTGAAGATCATGAAGAACACCATGAATGCATGAAATTTTCGAAAAAATGCAAGATGCACATGCAATTGACACCAAACTTATAACATGACTCAAGACTCAAACAAGAACACAAAAAATATTTTTTTTTTGATTTTTATGATTTTCTAATTTTTTTTTTTTGGATTTTTGTATAATTTTTTTTTTGAAAACAAAACAAAAAGAAAATTACCTAATCTGAGCAACAAGATGAACCGTCAGTTGTCCAAACTCGAACAATCCCCGGCAACGGCGCCAAAAACTTGGTGCACGAAATTGTGATCAAATTAATGTAGTACTCTTTGTTATTGTATGGAATCATTATTATGGCTCTTTACTATGTGTGGACACAACTCCGTTCAACTAACCAGCAAGTGTACTGGGTCGTCCAAGTAATAAACCTTACGTGAGTAAGGGTCGATCCCACAGAGATTGTTGGCTTGAAGCAAGCTATGGTCACCTTGTAAATCTCAGTCAGGCGGATATAAATTGATAATGGAGTTTTCGAATATTATATAGTAAGATAGGGATAGAGGTACTTATGTAAATCATTGATAGGAATTTCAGATAAGCGAATGGAGATGCTTTCGTTCCTCTGAACCTCTGCTTTCCTGCTATCTTCATCCAATCAGTCTTACTCCCTTCCATGGCTGGCTGTATGCAAGGGCATCACCGTTGTCAGTGGCTACATCCCCTCCTCTCAGTGAATAATATGCTCACGCACCCTGTCACGGCACGGCTATTCATCTGTCGGTTCCCGATCATGCTGGAATAGGATTCACCCTCCTTTTGCGTCTGTCACTAACGCCCAACAATCGCGAGTTTGAAGCTCGTCACAGTCATTCAATCATTGAATCCTACTCAGAATACCACAGACAAGGTTTAGACCTTCCGGATTCCCTTGAATGCCGCCATCATTCTAGCTTACGCCACGAAGATTCTGGTTAGGAGATCTAAGAGATACTCATTCTAGCTTAATTCATGTAGAACAGAAGTGTTTGTCAGGCACGCGTTCATAAGGGGGAAGGATGATGAGCGTCACACATAATCATCACCTTCATCACGTTCTTGGGTGCGAATGGATATCTTAGAAGCAAAATAAGAAGAATTGAATAGAAAACAGTAGTACTTTGCATTAATCTTTGAGGAACAGCAGAACTCCACACCTTAATCTATGGAGTGTAGAAACTCTACCGTATGAAAATACATAAGTGAAGGTCCAGGCATGGCCGTGATGGCCAGCCCCCATGGTCTAAGAACAATGCGTTCAAAAGATGGTCAAAAAGACGTCTAATACAATATTAAGAGGTCCTATTTATAATAAACTAGTCACTAGGGTTTACATGAGTAAGTAATTGATGAATAAATCCACTTCCGGGGCCCACTTGGTGTGTGTTTGGGCTGAGCCTAAGTGTTGCACGTGCAGAGGCCATTTGTGGAGTTGAACGCCAGTTTTTGTGCCAGTTTGGGCGTTCAACTCTGGTTTTGTATCCTTTTCTGGCGCTGGACGCCAGATTTGGGCAGAAGGCTGGCGTTGAACGCCAGTTTACGTCGTCAATCCTTGGCCAAAGTATAGACTATTATATATTGCTGGAAAGCCCTGGATGTCTACTTTCCAACGCAATTGGAAGCGCGCCATTTCGAGTTCTGTAGCTCCAGAAAATCCACTTTGAGTGCAGGGAGGTCAGAATCCAACAGCATCAGCAGTCCTTTTTCAACCTCTGAATCTGATTTTTGCTCAAGTCCCTCAATTTCAGCCAGAAAATACCTGAAATTACAGAAAAACAGACAAACTCGTAGTAAAGTCCAGAAATGTAAATTTAACACAAAATCTATTAAAAACATTCCTAAAAGTAACTAGATCCTACTAAAAACATACTAAAAACAATGTCAAAAAGCGTATAAATTATCCGCTCATCACTAAACCAAGCCGTCCCTAACCATGTGCTTGTGGCGTGAAGGTGTCAAGTGAAAACTTGAGACTGAGAGGTTAAAGTCGAGGTCCAAAACAAAAGAAGAGTGTGCTTAAGAAGAGTGTGCTTAAGAACCCAGTTATGTGTCTGTGGCATTTATGTATCCGGTGGTAATTCTGGAAAACAAAGTGCTTAGGGCCACGGCAAGACTCATAAAGTAGCTATGTTCAAGAATCAACATACTGAACTAGGAGAATCAATTACACTATCTGAATTCTAAGTTCCTATAGATGCCAATCATTCCGAACTTCAAGGGATAAAGTGAGATGCCAAAACTATTCAAGAGGCAAAAAGCTACTAGTCCCGCTCATCTGATTGGAGCTAAGTTTCATTGATATTTTGGAATTTATAGTATGTTCTCTTCTTTTTATCCTATTTGATTTTCAGTTGCTTGGGGACAAGCAACAATTTAAGTTTGGTGTTGTGATGAACGGATAATTTATACGCTTTTTGGCATTGTTTTTACATAGTTTTTAGTATGATTTGATTAGTTTTTAGTATATTTTTATTAGTTTTTAAATAAAAATCACTTTTCTGGACTTTACTATGAGTTTGTGTGTTTTTCTGTGATTTCAGGTATTTTCTGGCTGAAATTGAGGGACCTGAGCAAAAATCAGATTCAGATGTTGAAGAAGGACTACAGATGCTGTTGGATTTTGACCTCCCTGCACCCAAAGTGGATGTTCTGGAGCTACAGGAGTCCAAATGGCGTGCTCTTAATTACGTTGGAAAGTAGACATCCATGGCTTTCCAGCAATATATAATAGTTCATACTTTGCCCGAGTTTAGATGACGCAAACTGGAATTCAACACCAGCTCTCTGCCCTATTCTGGAGTTAAACGCCAGAAACAGGTTACAAACTGGCGTTTAACTCCAAGGAAGACCTCTACACATGAAAGCTTCTATGCTCAGCCCAAGCACACACCAAGGAGGCCCGGAAGTGGATTTCTACATCATTTACTTATTTCTGTAACCCTAGTAACTAGTTTAGTATAAATAGAACTTTTTACTATCATCTTTGGATTATCTTTTGATCATGTTTTGATGATTGAACCCTCTTTGGGAGGCTGGCCATTCGGCCATACCTGGACCATTATCACTTATGTATTTTCAACGGTATAGTTTCTACACACCATAGATTAAGGTGTGGAGCTCTGCTGTTCCTCATGAATTAATGCAAAGTACTACTGTTTTTCTATTCAATTCAAGCCTATTTCTTCCCTAAGATATTTATTCGCACTCAAGAACATGATGAATGTGATGATTATGTGACGCACATCATCATTCTCACTTATGAACGTGTGCCTGACAAACACTTTCGTTCTACATGCAAACAAGCTTGAATGTATATCTCTTAGTATTCTGATCGTGAGATCAGAGTCTTCGTGGTATAGGCTAGAACTATTGGCGGCTATTCTTGAGGTCCGGAAAGTCTAAACCTTGTCTGTGGTATTCCGAGTAGGATCCGGGAAGGGATGGCTGTGACGAGCTTCAAACTCGCAAGTGTTGGGCGTAGTGACAGACGCAAAAGGATTACTGAATCCTATTCCAGTATGATCGAGAACTGACAGATGAATAGCCGTGCGGTGACAGCGCATTTTGGACCATTTTCACTGAGAGGATGAGAAGTAGCCATTGACAACGGTGATGCCCTACACAAAGCTTGCCATAGAAAGGAGTGGGAATGATTGGATGAAGGCAGCAGGAAAGCAGAGGTTCAGGAGGAACGAAAGCATCTCTATACGCTTATCTGAAATTCTCACCAATGAATTACATAAGTATCTCTATCCCATTTTACGTTTTATTTATCTTTTAATTATTAAAACTCTATAACCATTTGAATCCACCTGACTGAGATTTACAAGGTGACCATAGCTTGCTTCAAGCCGACAATCTCCGTAGGATCGACCCTTACTCACGTAAGGTTTATTACTTGGACAACCCAGTGCACTTGCTGGTTAGTTGTGCGAAGTTGTGACAAAGTGTGTGAATTACGTTCCGAGCACCAAGTTTTTGGCGCCGTTGTTAAGGATCACAATTTTGTGCACCAGTCAGCAAGGATCTAGTCCAATCTCTGATCACTGTTGACCCTCCTAGTGTAAGAGTGAGGGTACTCTCCAGTAGGAGGTAACTGAAGCACCTCCCTCATCCTCTCCAAACCAAACTAAAAAATCCTCCCTCGGACCATGGTGCGCCAGTTCTTCGGATCAGAGTTCATGCCCTTGACATGCTTGTAAGTCACCCAAGCATTGGCGTAGAACTCCTGGACCATTAGACGTTCCACTGTGGTCACGGGGTTGCACAGATCCTCCCAACCCCTCCTTTGAATCTGCTCATATATATCTGGACTTAGAACTTAGAACTTAGAATTTTTGCTCGTCCTTGAACAAAGAAAAAGAAAATAGATAGTAGAAGTGAGGGGGAAGATAAATGGTGAGTAAAAGAAAAGTAAGTGGGGGAAAAGAAGAGAGAATGGAAAAAGAAAAATAAAAAGGGAAGAAGAAAATGGTTGGTAAAAAAGACGGAAGGAAGGAAGAGATGTAATTGTAAAAGAAGGGAAGGAAATTAATGGGGGAGAAGGAATTTGTGCAACGGTTATGACTAGGGAAATGTGGGTGGGGAGAGATGAAAACTGAATGGGGGGAAAGCGTGGGTGGGACCCACATTTTCGTTGGATTCAAATTCCAACCACCTTTTGTAATGACCATTTTTGCGCTGCTGGCGCTAAACGCCAGCTTCGACGTCTAGCTCTGTAGCATTTCTTTCTTTGTTTTTTTTAGGTGTGAGGGTTCAGCGTTAAATGCCCAGGTCCGTGTTTAGCACCGAGCAAATAGAGAGCTCTTCAATCTTGATGCCATTTCTAGCACTAAACGCCCACCCTGGCGTTTAGCGCCACTGAGACAATAGCTTCTTCTTGAAATTCCGTGCTAGCGCTAAACGCTCAGGTCCGTGTTTAGCGCTAGCGTTGACATAAAAACTATTAGAATTGTGTGCTACTTCTGACACTAAACGCCTATCCAAGTGTTTAGCCCCACCCAAACAGAGAACTTTTCGAAATTTGTGCCATTTCTGGCGCTGAACGCCCAATTTGGTGTTTAGCGCTAAAGCACCCGAATCACTTCTTCTCTAGGGTGTTCTGTTTTCTTTTCTGATTCCTCCTATTCCTGTTTTAAACCTTTTGCATGACCAAAACACATGTAAAACAAAGGAAAACTGCAAAAGAACTATAATAATTAAAATAAAACCAATTTAAATGAAAAATTAATAGATACGGACGGTTGGATTGCTGATAAACCCCATTTTTAGGGTTTATCTTGTGCTTAATTGAGTGGATTTTATCCACTATTCTCACACTTATTCATAAAATTCGCATGTTTTACATTTTCCTTCCTAATTTTGTGCTATGATTAAAAACATGCTTTTACATTTTGAAGGAATTGCTAAGCTGTCAAGCCTGACCTCTTCGTACTAAATCAATCATAACTTGAGCTACAGAGGTCTGAATGAGGCGGTTCTAGTTGTGTTGGAAAGCTAACATCTGGGGCTTCGAAATGATATGAGATTTGCCATAGTTGCCATGCAGTTAAGCAATGCGTACGCGTGGATGACGTGTACGCGTGACCTTACGAAATTTCAGCGACGCGTACGCGTGGGTGACGCGTATGCGTGACAGAGGCACGTGCTGGACGTATCAGAAAATGCTGGGGGCGATTTCTGGGCTGTTTTTGGCCCAGTTCCAAGCCCGAAAACACAGATTAGAGGCTGCAGAGTGGGGGAATCATTGGGACAACTTTCATTCACATAATTTTAGGTTTGAGATGTAGTTTTCTAGAGAGAGAGACTCTCTCTTCTCTCTAGGTTTTCGGGTTTTTAGGTTTAGTTTTTCTCAATTTCAGATTTTTTACTTTGCTTTAATTTAGTTTCTCTTATACTTTTAATTGTTCTAGCTTTCTAGTTTATTTATTTCCCTTGTTGATTACTTTATGTTACCAATTTAGTTTATGAATTCTTCATGTTAGATTTAATTTCCCTTTTAATGCAATTTGAGGTATTTTATGTTTATTGCTTCTTCTATTATTTGATATCACTGATTTTGCAATTGTTGGTTTTAGTATTTAAATTCTCTTGTTAATTTTCTATGTTTTCATGATGTGCCCACCAAGTGTTTGATAAAATGCTTGGTAGGATTTTAAACTAACTTTTTATGTTCTTAGCTAAGATTGAGTAGTTAGAGACTCTTGAATTGTCAAAGGCTCTTGTTGATTGACAATTGATAGTTGCTAGTTGACTTGAATTCCACTAACTCTAGTCTTTCCTTAGGAGTTGACTAGGACTTGAGGGTTCATGTTGATTTTCTCACTTGACTTACCTTCAATTGTTAGAGGTTAACTAAGCGAGTGCAATTTACAATTACCATCACAAGTGACTATGATAATGGGGATAGGAATTCCAATTATCAATCCTTTCTAAGACTTTTCTTAATTATTATTTTATTTCCTTGTTATTTACATTCCTTGTTCCACATTTCAAAAACCCAAAAAGATACAATCCCATAACAAATATTAACATACTTCCCTGCAATTCCTTGAGAGACGACCCGAGGTTTAATACTTCGGTTATTTTTATTGGATTTGCTTTAGTGACAAACAAATTAAATTTGATTGAGGATTAATTGTCGGTTTAGATCTATACTTACAATGTGATTATTTTTGTGGATTCTTTATTGACGATTTTTCCCCCGTCAATTTTTGGCGCCGTTGCCGGAGAATTGCAAACGTGTGCCTTATTATTGGTTATTGTGAATATTGTGAATAAATTTGCTTTTTCATTTCTTTGTTAGTTGTTTCTAGTTTTAGGAGTTTAGTTTCATTATTCTGCATTAGTTTTTGTTTTTATTTTCTCTTGATACTATAAATTCTCACCCCTTTGGCTATGAGTTTGGTTACAATCATGTTGTAGGAAGAGGAGATTACAATGAAAGCTTGCATCAAGGATGGAACAATCAAAGATGGGAGGAGCCACAAGGATTTGATCAAACCCTCTTGGCAACAACCTCCACCCACTTACTATAAGCAAGAACCATTCCAAGGTGCACATCAATCTAATGGATATGGTGGACCCTCTTGTAGTTACCAACAAGCCCCAATCCTACCATATGCCTATGAATCCCCTCCTCAACATAGCTTTGAACCACCATACTCACAAGCCCCTTTCCACCATTCACCTCTATATGACCCTAACCCTTATCCACCACACCAACCACCATACGAACCATATGAATCATACTCAGAATCACCACCTCAATATACACCATCTCCATACCCTTATCAAGAAGAACCACCTCCGTATTATGAGCCTTTTCTCCCAATAGATGAACCCTCCTATCCACCTCAAGCTCCCATAGATGATACCTCTAGTGTTATTCACCAAGGGCAACAGGAGCTTCAAACCACACTTACCTCTGCTCTCACCGGTCTCATCTCTACTCTCCAAGCTCTTATATCCCGTGTGGATCCATCCTTTACCCCCAATACTCAACCCTCAAGCTTTGGTGCACTTATTTTTTACCCATATCCATTAATCCAAGAGCAAAATGATCCCAATTATGCTATTGACATAGAACAAGAGAGAAGGAATTGTCTTAGGGACGTAATGGATCGGGTTCACGCATACATACTTCAACAGAAGCAAGAGGAAACCCAAAAAGTGGAGGTAGGAGAGACCCTTGAAGATGAAGGAGTAGTTGAAGAATTAGGGGGAATTGAAGAAAGTTGTCAAAAGGTGGAAGTTATCAAGGAGGAGTTAGATTTTGTACTAGAGCAAGTGGAGAAAACCGAAATTATCGAAGAAGAGGAAGTGGTTAAGGACTTAGGATATGCGGAACCTCCATGGGAATCTCAAGTCATAGAGCCTCTTTCCAAAATGTTTGAATTTGATGTTGAGGAGGGTGTACAACCTCCAAGGCATGTCATGGTTGAAGACTTGGAGGAGGTTGATCATGAGATAGATTTAATAATTGATGAGTTTTTATCAACAATTGAATCCTCCCCCATTGGACTTAAAGAAGAGATCAATGTTGCAGAAGCTTGTCAAGAGGTGGAGATCATTAAAGAGGAGCCCAAGAGATTGAAGCATACATTGGCAAGGCTGCCACTGGAGATACTTCCCCCTAAGCCATTACCATCCAACACAACATTCAAGTGGGTAAAATTCTTATCCTTAAACTCTACCTTCCCACTTAAATATGGTATGCTTGAAACGGATGGACAACTTAGAGCTATCTGCGGTTTTAAGAGTAAAAGGGAGATGGTTAGCGGTTGGCAACACCATCCTAGGTTTATTATGGTTGGAAGCTCGAGGCCTAATTGCAAGGGTTGGTATAATTCTCAATTGATTGGTTCTAGGAGGATGTTTGGGTGCTTAAGTGAGAATTCCAAGGCTAAACCACCCGGATGGAATCATGATGATCAAC
The DNA here is from genome assembly GCF_059453495.1 of Arachis ipaensis. NCBI lineage: Eukaryota > Viridiplantae > Streptophyta > Magnoliopsida > Fabales > Fabaceae > Arachis > Arachis ipaensis. The sequence goes on from NC_142442.1 coordinate 41,063,502, forward strand.
TTGAAGACGGGTGTGGAAACAAGATTTGGGATCCGGGCATACAAGAGGATCAACTTTGGGAGCTCAAAACTTGTGGATAACTTCATCAAGGCTTGGTGAATTTATTTGGAGATGTTGAAGCTTATTGGAAGTCCAAGCGTTGGTGGCAGTTTCAAGACGAGTTCAAGCACAAGCCACCATGACAAGGAGCACACCAAATGTCCAACTTAAGGACTTTAACTAAAAGTGCTAGGTGGGAGACAACCCACCATGGTATGATCTTCCTTTTTATTAGTTTTATTTTATTTTTGTCAGTGTTAATTTCCAATTCTGCATGTTTACCATTATTTTGCTTCATATTTCATAGGTTCAAAAAAAAAAGAGGAATCGACACGCAAGCGTCTACGACGCGCCCGCGTCGTGTTTGTATGCGCAACATATTGAAAATGAACAGAGAGTTGCGATGGAGACGCGTGGGAGGGGTGCGTGGCGCACAAGCTACCCCACGCGTACGCGTGCCTTATGCGTATGCGTCCCCTGCAAATTTTTCAACCCACGCGTAACCGTCGATTTCGCGTACGCGTGGGCATGAAAATCGGCGTAAAGAGTGAATTGAACAGAAAGTTGGGCTGCCATTGTGCTGGAATCGCGCGAGTTGTCATGTTTACGCGTGACCGACGCTCGCGCGTCACTTTTCTTCTTCGGGCACCCACGCGTACGCGTGGGCGACGCTTACGTGTCGCATGGCCATTTCAGTTTGCACGCGTACGCGTGATGTGCGCGTACGCGTCGCGCCTTGTTTTTCACTTCTTTCTTCTCTCCTTTCTCCTTCTTTTCTCCTCCTTTCTTACTTTCTTCTTTTTCATTCCTTTAAATTCTCATCCTTATTCTCTTTCATTCTATTTTCCTTATTGCATTTGCATAGTTCCACTCATTGCATTTTAAATTTGTGCATGTTTTTATTTTCTTTTCTAAATTTGATACTTTTTCTTCGGTGTTGAATTTTCTTCCTCAACTGTTGAATATCTCTTGCATTATTCTGGTGCTTCCTGACTTGTTTTAAATTGTTGGGTATAACTAATTATAAGTCAATGCTAATTTTTATGACACTTGTATTCCATTTGTATTGATATGCACTTATACTATCTTGCATTACCCACACTCTCTCCCCCATTGTTGCAATTTTTGCTTTGTTGATATGTCGTTTCGAGATGTTGTTTTCTCACTTGTATGTTGTAGCTACTACGTAATTGAGACCCTCATTATTTGGCATTAAGCTACCCATATTTTATTTGTTTTCCTATTTTTGTTTCTAGGTTACTTTTCTTCTTATTTCTCTTCTTTCAGGATGGCCACCGAAGAAGGGAAAGAGGAAGCTTCTCAATGGAGCGACAGACAAGCCCATGTGCACAATCTTTGGAGAAAGGCATCAGTTGTAGCAGCCCGTTGATGAGCGGATAATTTATACGCTTTTTGGCATTGTTTTTAGTATGTTTTTAGTAGAATCTAGTTACTTTTAGGGATGTTTTCATTAGTTTTTATGTTAAATTCACATTTTTGGACTTTACTATGAGTTTGTATGTTTTTCTGTGATTTCAGGTATTTTCTGGCTGAAATTGAGGGACTTGAGCAAAAATCAGATTCAGAGGTTGAAGAAGGACTGCTGATGCTGTTGGATTCTGACCTCCCTGTACTCAAAATGGATTTTATGGAGCTACAGAACTCAAAATGGAGCGCTTCCAATTGCGTTGGAAAGTAGACATCCAGGGCTTTCCAGCAATATATAATAGTCCATACTCTGCCCAAGTTTAGACCGCGCAAGCTGGCGTTCAACGCCAGATCTCTGCCCAATTCTGGCGTCCAGCGCCAGAAACAAGTTGCAAAGTGGAGTTCAACGCCCAAACTGGCACAAAAGCTGGCGTTCAACTCCAAGAATGACCTCTCCACGTGTAGACTTCAAGCTCAGCCCAAGCACACACCAAGTGGGCCCCGGAAGTGGATTTATGCATCAATTACTTATTTCTGTAAACCCTAGTAGCTAGTTTATTATAAATAGGACCTTTTACTATTGTATTAGACATCTTTGGATTATCTTTTGATCTATTGATCACGTTTGGGGGCTGGCCATTCGGCCATGCCTGGACCTTCATTACTTATGTATTTTCAATGGTAGAGTTTCTGCACTCCATAGATTAAGGTGTGGAGCTCTGCTGTTCCTCAAAGATTAATGCAAAGTACTACTGTTTTCTATTCAATTCATCTTATTTCGCTTCTAAGATATTCATTCGCACTTCAACCTGAATGTGATGAACATGACAATCATCATCATTCCCTATGAATGCGTGCCTGACAACCACTTCCGTTCTACATTAGATTGAATGAGTATCTCTTAGATCTCTTAATCAGAATCTTCGTGGTATAAGCTAGATTGATGGCGGCATTCATGAGAGTCCGGAAAGTCTAAACCTTGTCCGTGGTATTCCGAGTAGGACTCTGGGATTGAATGACTGTGACAAACTCCAAACTCGCGAGTGCTGGGCATAGTGACAGACGCAAAAGGATAGTAAATTCTATTCCAGTATGATCGAGAACCTCCAAGATGATTAGCCATGCAGTGACAGCGTATCGGACCATTTTCACAGAGAGGAATAGGATGCAACCAACGACAAGGGTGATGCCTCCAGACGATTAGCCGTGCTGTGACAGAGCATTTGGACCATTTTCCCGAGAGGATTGAAAGTAGCCATTGGCACCGGTGACATCCTTACACAAAGCCAGCCATAGAAAGGAGTAAGACTGATTGGATGAAGACAGCAGGAAAGCAGAGGTTCAGAGGAATGAATGCATCTCCATACGCTTATCTGAAATTCTCACCAATGATTTACATAAGTATTTCTATCCTTATTTTAGTATTAATTTCGAAAACTCCATAACTATTTTATATCCGCCTGACTGAGATTTACAAGGTGACCATAGCTTGCTTCATACCAACAATCTCCGTGGGATCGACCCTTACTCACGTAAGGTTTATTACTTGGACGACCCAGTGCACTTGCTGGTTAGTTATGCGAAGTTGTGAAGATATATTTAGACCATGGTTCTGTGCATCCGTTTTTGGTGCCATCGCCAGGGAATCAATCTCGAACAATAATTCACAACCTGAGTAACAATTTCGCATACCAAGTTTTTAACGCCGTTGCTGGGGATTGTTCGAGTTTTCGGCAAGCTTTTGGTCTGGTAACATCGGTGCCAAGTTTGATCCGGCAACAACACCAAGTTTTTGGCGCCGTTGCCGGGGATTGTTCGAGTTTGGACAACTGACGGTTCATCTTGTTGCTCAGATTAGGTAACTTTCTTTTTGTTTTCTTTTCAAAAAGTTTTCAAAAATCTTTCAAAAATTTCTCCTTTGTTTTCGAAAAAAAAAATGTTTTCAAAAATATATTTTTCTTCAAAATTTTTAAGAATGAATTCTAGTGTTTCATGAAGCATGTTGAAGCCTGGCTGGCTGTAAAGCCATGTCTAATTCCTCTATAGGGCATGTTAGGCTTGTCATGTCTGAGTTACATACTAAAGCTTGGCTGGCTATTAAGCCATGCCTGACCCTTTGATTGGAGCTTTAGACTAAAGAGCATAAGATTCCTGGAATTCATATTAAAAATTTTGGAATCCTTATTTTTCTTTTTCAAAATAATTTTCGAAAAATATAAAATAAAAATACAAAAAATTCATAAAATCATAAAAATAAAAAATATTTCATGTTTCTTGTTTGAGTCATGTGTCATGGTGTCAATTGCATATTCATTTTGCATTTTTCGAAAATTCATGCATTCATGGTGTTCTTCATGATCTTCAAGTTGTTCTTGGTAAGTCTTCTTGTTTGATCTTTGCATTTGCATGTTTTGTGTCTTTTCTTGTTTTTCATATGCATTCCTGAATTCTTTATGTCTAAGCATTAAAGAATTCTAAGTTTGGTGTCTTGCATGTTTTCTTTGCATTAAAAATTTTTCAAAAATGTGTTCTTGATGTTCATCATGATCTTCATAATGTTCTTGGTGTTCATCTTGACATTCATAGCATTCTTGCATGCATTCATTATTTTGATCCATAACTTTCATGCATTGCATCATTTTTCATGTTTTCCTCTCTCATCATAAAAATTCAAAAATCAAAAAAATATCTTTCCCTTTTTCTCTCTTAAAATTTCGAAAATTAGATTTGACTTTTTCAAAAAATTTTAAAATCTAGTTGTTTTTATGAGTCAAATCAAATTTTCAATTTAAAAAAAAAATCTTATCTTTTTCAAAAATCAAATCTTTTTTCAATTTTTTTAGTTATTTTCAAAAATTTCAAAAATATTTTTCAAAAATCTTTTTCTTAATTTTACATCATATTTTTGAAAATAACATAATCAATTAATGTTTTGATTCAAAAATTTCAAGTTTGTTACTTACTTGTTAAGAAAGATTCAAACTTTAAGTTCTAGAATCATATCTTGTGATTTCTTGTGAATCAAGTCATTAATTGAGATTTTAAAAATCAAATCTTTTTCAAAAACTAATTTCTATCATATCTTTTCAAAAATATCTTCTTATCTTACCTTTTTCAAAAAAGTGATTGCAAAACATCTTTTCTAACTTCCTAACTTTTTATCTTTTCAAAATTTGTTTCAACTAACTAACTAACTTTTTGTTTATTTCTTACCTTTTTCAAAACTACCTAACTAACTCTCTCTCTCTAATTTTCGAAAAAATCTTTCCTCTTTTTCAAAATTTCTTTTTAATTAAACTAATTATTTTATTTTTTATTTGAATTTTCGAAAAACTACTAACCTTTTTCAAAAACTATTTTCAAAAATCACTAACTCTTTTTCAAAAATTATTTTCGAAAATTCTCTCCTCCTCTCATCCCTTTCTATTTATTTATTCATCTACTAACACTTCTCTTCATCTCACATCTCTGCTCCTATCATCACCTTTGTATTTGGATTCTTCATTCTTCTTCACCCCTATTCCTTTTCTTCTTCTACTAACAATAAGGAACCTCTTTACTGTGACATAGAGGATTCCTCTTCTTTTCTTTTTCTCTTCTCTTTCTTATGAGTAGGGACAAAGAAAAAGGCATTCTTGTTGAAGCTGATCCAGAACCTAAAAGGACTCTGAAGAGAAAACTAAGAAGCTAAATTACAACAATCCAGAGACAACCTTATTGAAAATTTCGAGCAAGTAAAGGAGATGGCAGCCGAACCCAACAACAATAATGCAAGGAGAATGCTTGGTGACTTTACTGTACCTAATTCCAATTTACATGGAAGAAGCATCTCCATTCCTACCATTGGAGCAAACAATTTTGAGCTGAAACCTCAGCTAGTTTCTCTGATGCAGCATAACTGCAAGTTTCATGGACTTTCATCTGAAGATCCTTTTCAGTTCTTAACTGAATTCTTGCAGATCTGTGATACTGTTAAGACTAATGGAGTAGATCCTGAAGTCTACAGGCTCATGCTTTTCCCTTTTGCTGTAAGAGACAGAGCTAGAATATGGTTGGACTCTCAACCCAAAGACAGCCTGAACTCTTGGGATAAGCTGGTCACGGCTTTCTTAGCCAAGTTCTTTGCTCCTCAAAAGCTGAGCAAGCTTAGAGCTGATGTTCAAACCTTCAGACAGAAAGAAGGTGAATCCTTCTATGAAGCTTGGAAAAGATACAAACAGCTGATCAAAAAGTGTCCTTCTGACATGCTTTCAGAATGGACCATTCTGGATATATTCTATGATGGTTTATCTGAGCTATCAAAGATGTCATTGGATACTTCTGCAGGTGGATCCATTCACCTAAAGAAAATGCCTGCAGAAGCTCAAGAACTCATTGACATGGTTGCTAATAACCAGTTTATGTACACTTCTGAGAGGAATCCTGTGAGTAATGGGACGCCTATGAAGAAGGGAGTTCTTGAAATTGATACTCTGAATGCCATATTGGCTCAGAATAAAATATTGACTCAACAAGTCAATATGATTTCTCAGAGTCTGAATGGAATGCAAGCTGCATCCAATAGTACTCAAGAGGCATCTTCTGAGGAAGAAGCTTATGATCCTGAGAACCCTGCAATAGCAGAGTTAAAATACATGGGTGAACCATATGGAAACACCTACAATCCATCATGGAGAAATCACCCAAATCTCTCATGGAAGGATCAAAAGCCTCAACAAGGCTTTAATAATGGTGGAAGAAATAGGTTTAGCAATAGCAAGCCTTTTCCATCATCCACTCAGCAACAGACAGAGAATTCTGAGCAGAATCCATCTAGCTTAGCAAATTTAGTCTCTGATCTATCTAAGGCCACTGTGAGTTTCATGAATGAAACAAGGTCTTCCATTAGAAATTTGGAAGCACAAGTGGGCCAGCTGAGTAAAAGGATCACTGAAATCCCTCATAGTACTCTCCCAAGCAATACAGAAGAGAATCCAAAAGGAGAGTGCAAGGCCATTGAATTAATTACCATGGCCGAACCTACAAGAGAGGAGAAGGACGTGAATCCCAAGAAGGAAGACCTCCTGGGACGTCCAGTGATCAATAAGGAGCTTCCCTCTGAGGAACCTAAGGAATCTGAGACTCATCTAGAGACCATAGAGATTCCATTGAACCTCCTTATGCCATTCATGAGCTCTGATGAGTATTCTTCTTCTGAAGAGAATGAGGATGTTACTGAAGAGCAAGCTGCCAAGTTCCTTGGTGCAATCATGAAGCTAAATGCCAAATTATTTGGTATTAAAACTTGGGAAGATGAACATCCCTTGTTCACCAATGAACTAAGTGATTTGGATCAACTGATATTGCCTCAGAAGAGACAGGATCCTGGAAAGTTCATAATACCTTGTACCATAGGCACCATGATCTTTAAGGCTCTGTGTGACCTTGGTTCAGGAATAAACCTCATGCCCCTCTCTGTAATAGAGAAACTGGGAATCTATGGGGTGCAAGCTACTAAAATCTCATTAGAGATGGCAGACAATTCAAGAAAACAGGCTTATGGACAAGTAGAGGACGTGTTAGTAAAGGTTGAAGGCCTTTACATCCCTGCTGATTTCATAGTCCTGGATACTAGAAAGGAAGAGGATGAATCCATCATCCTAGGAAGACCTTTCCTAGCCACAGCAAGAGCTGTGATTGATGTGGACAGAGGAAAATTGATCCTTCAATTAAATAAGGACAACCTTGTGTTTACAACTCAAGGATCTCTCTCTGCATCCATGGAGAGGAAGCAGAAAAAGCGTCTCTCAAAGCAGAGTCAACCAAAGCCCCCACAGTCAAACTCTAAGTTTGGTGTTGGGAGGCCACAAACCAAACTCTAAGTTTGGTGTCAAACCCTCATATCCAAACTCTAAGTTTGGTGTTGGGAGGTCTCAACAAAGCTCTGCACATCTATGAGGCTCCATGAGAGCCCACTGTCAAGCTATTGACATTAAAAAAGCGCTTGTTGGGAGGCAACCCAATGTTTATTTATCTAATTTTATTTTTGTTTTTCATGTTTTCTTAGGTTCATGATCATGTGGAGTCACAAAATAAACGAAAAATTTAGAAACAGAATCAAAAACAGCGGAAGAAAAATCACACCCTGGAGGAAGCACCTGTCTGGCGTTCAACGCCAGAACAGAGCATGGTTCTGGCGCTGAATGCCCAAAATGGGCAGTATCTGGGCGCTGAACGCCCAAAATGGGCAGCATCTGGGCGCTGAACGCCAGAATTGCACCCTGGAGAAGAGCTGGCGCTGAACGCCCAGAACAAGCATGGTTCTAGCGTTCAACGCCAGAAATGGGCAACAAATGGGCGTTGAACGCCCAAAATGGGCACCAACCTAGCGCTGAACGCCCAGAGTTGTGTGCAAGGGCATTTTACATGCCTAATTTGGTGCAAGGTTGTAAATCCTTGAACACCTCAGGATCTGTGGACCCCACAGGATCATCTCAGGATCTGTGGACCCCACAGGATCCCCACCTACCTCCACTCACTCTCTTCTCAATCATCCTCTATTCCCAATAAACACTCTTCCCCAAAACCCTTCACCACTCACATCCACCCACTCTTCCCCATAAACCTACCCAATAAACTCCACCTACCTTCAAAATTCAAATCAATTTCCCACCCAAACCCACCCATATGGCCAAAACTTAAACCCCCCTCCCTTCCCTATATAAAGCCTTCCATTCTTCCTCATTTTCACACAACACAACCCTCTCTTCTCTTCTTGGCCGAAACACACCTCCCCCCTCTTTTCCATCTTTTCTTCTTCTTCTTCATCTAATTCTTTATTTTCTTGCTTGAGGGCGAGCAATATTCTAAGTTTGGTGTGGTAAAAGCATAATCTTTTTGTTTTTCCATTACCATTAATGGCACCTAAGACCGGAGAATCCTCTAGAAAAGGGAAAGGGAAGACAAAAACTTCCACCTCCGAGTCATGAGAGATGGAAAGATTCATCTCCAAAGCTCATCAAGACCACTTCTATGATGTTGTGGCCAAGAAGAAGATGATCCCCGAGGTCCCTTTCAAACTCAAAAGAAATGAGTATCCGGAGATCCGACATGAAATTCAAAGAAGAGGTTGGGAAGTTCTAACAAATCCCATCCAACAAGTCGGCATCCTAATGGTTCAAGAGTTCTATGCCAATGCATGGATCACCAAGAACCATGATCAAAGTAAGAACCCGGATCCAAAGAACTATGTTACAATGGTTCGGGGGAAATACTTGGATTTTAGTCCGGAAAATGTGAGGTTGGCGTTTAACTTGCCTATGATGCAAGGAGATGAACGCCCCTACACTAGAAGGGTCAACTTTAATCAAAGGTTGGACCAAGTCCTCATGGAAATATGTGTGGAAGGAGCTCAATGGAAGATTGACTCCAAAGGCAAGCCGGTTCAACTAAGAAGATTGGACCTCAAGCCTGTGTCTAGAGGATGGTTGGAGTTCATCCAACGCTCCATCATCCCCACTAGCAACCGATCTGAAGTTACTGTGGATCGGGCCATCATGATCCATAGCATCATGATTGGAGAAGAAGTAGAGGTTCATGAAGTCATCTCCCTTGAACTCTACAAAATAGCCGAAAAGTCCTCTCCTGGGGCAAGGCTAGCTTTTCTTCATTTTATCTGCCATCTATGTTACTCAGCTGGAGCTTCCATAGAAGGAGACATTCACATTGAGGAAGAGAAGCCCATCACTAAGAAAAAGATGGAGCAAGCAAGAGAGCCCATTCATGGAGCTCAAGAGGCGTAGGAAGCTCATCACCATGAGATCCCGGAGATGCCTCATATGCATTTTCCTCCACAAAACTATTGGGAGCAAATCAACACCTCCCTAGGAGAATTAAGTTCCAACATGGGAAAACTAAGGGTGGAACATCAAGAGCACTCCATCATCCTTCATGAAATAAGAGAAGATCAAAAAGCAATGAGGGAGGAGCAACAAAGACAAGGAAGAGACATAGAAGAGCTCAAGGACATCATTGGTTCCTCAAGAAGGAAAAACCACCATCACTAAGGTAGATTCATTCCTTGTTCTTATTTCTTCTGTTTTTCGTTTTCTCTATGTTAAGTGCTTATCTATGTTTGTGTCTTCATTACATGATCATTAGTAGTTAGTAACTTTGTCTTAAAGTTATGAATGTCCTATGAATCCATCACTTCTCTTAAATGAAAAATGTTTTAATTCAAAAGAACAAGAAGTACATGAGTTTTGAATTTATCCTTGAACTTAGTTTAATTATATTGATGTGGTGACAATGCTTCTTGTTTTCTGAATGTATGCTTGAACAATGCATATGTCTTTTGAAGTTGTTGTTTAAGAATGTTAAATATGTTGGCTCTTGAAAGAATGATGACTAGGAGACATGTTATTTGATAATCTGAAAAATCATAAAAATGATTCTTGAAGCAAGAAAAAGCAGCAAAGAACAAAGCTTGCAGAAAAAAAAAATAAAATAGGCGAAAAAAAAAAAGGAAAAAAAAAGCAAGCAGAAAAAGCCAAAAGCTCTTAAAACCAAGAGGCAAGAGCAAAAAGCCAATAACCCTTAAAACCAAAAGGCAAGGGCAAATAAAAAGGTACCCAAGGCTTTGAGCATCAGTGGATAGGAGGGCCTAAAGGAATAAAATCCTAGTCTAAGCGGCTAAACCGAGCTGTCCCTAACCATGTGCTTGTGGCGTGTAGGTGTCAAGTGAAAACTTGAGACTGAGCGGTTAAAGTCAAGGTCCAAAGCAAAAAAAAGAGTGTGCTTAAGAACCCTGGACACCTCTAATTAGGAACTTTAGCAAAGCTGAGTCACAATCTGAAAAGGTTCACCCAATTATGTGTCTGTGGCATTTATGTATCCGGTGGTAATACTGGAAAACAAAGTGCTTAGGGCCACGGCCAAGACTCATAAAATAGCTGTGTTCAAGAATCATCATACTGAACTAGGAGAGTCAATAACACTATCTAAACTCTGAGTTCCTATAGAAGCCAATCATTCTGAACTTCAATGGATAAAGTGAGATGCCAAAACTATTCAAGAGGCAAAAAGCTACAAGTCCCGCTCATCTGATTGGAGCTATGTTTCATTGATAGTTTGGAATTTATAGTATATTCTCTTCTTTTTATCCTATTTGATTTTCAGTTGCTTGGGGACAAGCAACAATTTAAGTTTGGTGTTGTAATGAGCGGATAATTTATACGCTTTTTGTCATTATTTTTAGTATGTTTTTAGTAGAATCTAGTTACTTTTATGGATGTTTTCATTAGTTTTTATGTTAAATTTACATTTCTGGACTTTACTATGAGTTTTTGTGTTTTTCTGTGATTTCAGGTATTTTCTGGCTGAAATTGAGGGACTTGAGCAAAAATCAGATTCAGAGGCTGAAGAAGGACTGCTGATGCTGTTGGATTCTGACCTCCCTGCACTCAAAATGGATTTTCTGGAGTTACAGAACTCAAAATGGCGCGCTTTCAATTGCGTTGGAAAGTAGACATCCAGGGCTTTCTAGCAATATATAATAGTCCATAATTTACCCAAGTTTAGATGACGCAAGCTGGCGTTCAACGCCAGCTCTCTGCCCAATTCTGGCATCCAGCGCCAGAAACAAGTTGCAAAGTGGAGTTCAACGCCCAAACTGGCACAAAAGCTGGCGTTCAACTCCAAGAATGACCTCTCCACGTGTAGACTTCAAGCTCAGCCCAAGCACACACCAAGTGGGCCCCGGAAGTGGATTTGTGCATCAATTACTTACTTCTATAAACCCTAGTAGCTAGTTTATTATAAATAGGACCTTTTACTATTGTATTAGACATCTTTGGATTATCTTTTGATCTATTGATCACGTTTGGGGGCTGGCCATTCGGCCATGCCTGGACCTTCATTACTTATGTATTTTCAACGGTAGAGTTTCTGCACTCCATAGATTAAGGTGTGGAGCTCTGCTGTTCCTCAAAGATTAATGCAAAGTACTACAGTTTTCTATTCAATTCATCTTATTTCGCTTCTAAGATATTCATTCGCACTTCAACCTGAATGTGATGAACATGACAATCATCATCATTCCCTATGAACGCGTGCCTGACAACCACTTCCGTTCTACATTAGATTGAATGAGTATCTCTTAGATCTCTTAATCAAAATCTTCGTGGTATAAGCTAGATTGATGGCGGCATTCATGAGAGTCCGGAAAGTCTAAACCTTGTCCGTGGTATTCCGAGTAGGACTCTGGGATTGAATGACTGTGACAAACTCCAAACTCGCGAGTGCTGGGCGTAGTGACAGACGCAAAAGGATAGTAAATTCTATTCCAGTATGATCGAGAACCTCCAAGATGATTAGCCATGCAGTGACAGCGCATCGGACCATTTTCACAGAGAGGAATAGGATGCAACCAACGACAAGGGTGATGCCTCCAGACGATTAGCCGTGCTGTGACAGAGCATTTGGACCATTTTCCCGAGAGGATTGAAAGTAGCCATTGGCACCGGTGACATCCTTACACAAAGCCAGCCATAGAAAGGAGTAAGACTGATTGGATGAAGACAGCAGGAAAGCAGAGGTTCAGAGGAATGAATGCATCTCCATACGCTTATCTGAAATTCTCACCAATGATTTACATAAGTATTTCTATCCTTATTTTAGTATTAATTTCGAAAACTCCATAACTATTTTATATCCGCCTGACTGAGATTTACAAGGTGACCATAGCTTGCTTCATACCAACAATCTCCGTGGGATCGACCCTTACTCACGTAAGGTTTATTACTTGGACGACCCAGTGCACTTGATGGTTAGTTATGCAAAGTTGTGAAGATATGTTTAGACCATGGTTCTGTGCATCTATTTTTGGTGCCATCGCCAGGGAATCAATTTCGAACAATAATTCACAACCTGAGTAACAATTTCGCGTACCACCCGTCCACTTGTACTTCTTTGCATGCACCGAGGATGGTGCCATCTTTAAGTGTGGGGAGGTCGATACCGACTTCCGTGGGTTAGTTATTTCTTTCTCAACACCAATGTTTAATTTTCTATGTTAAATTTGTTGTTGCATTTGCATGTTTGATTGCATGTTTGTTTGATTTTATGCATTTAGCTACTACTTGGTTGAAGTAATATTTTCTTTTTTCAAGAAACCTTTTATAGCATTTTACTAATTTGAATTAAAATTCTTGTTAAACTTGCTTGAAGAATTTTATTCTGGAACATGGTTTAGAGCTCGAACACACAAAACCAGTGAGATTTTGAGCCTATTGATTGGTTGCATCTTATAAACCAATATTTTATTTTTGGTATGTGTTGTTCTCTCTAAAATTGTGATCTTTATCTTGCTTAATTCTATATTTCTATTATTTGATGTATGCATATACTTATATGATTGAGTTCTTGTTTCACTGAGCTTACATACCCATATGGCCTTAACCTTTTCATTATCCTTTGTAAACCAATGTTGAGCCTTTTAACCCCATTTATTTTTTACTTTAACTCATCACTAACTCTAAGAGGAAAACAATAATTTCCTTAATTTGAATCCTTGGTTAGCTTAGACTAGTGAGAGTGTTCATGAATTAAGCGTTGGGAAGTTGGGTTTGGAAACATTTGGTTTGAGAATTGGGTGTTGTATATTCTTGTGAAAATGTGCAAAACAATATTTGAGCATATATTCTTGCATTCAATATCTTACTCGTATGCATTGAGAAAAACAAAAGAAAAAAATAAAAAAAAAAGAGAGAAAAAGAAAAGAAAAAAAGAGCAAATAACAAAAGGGGACAAAATGCCCCAAAGTAAATTGTGATAGCAATGCATATGTACTGTACTCAAAATCGGATGCATGAATATGTGGTAAACATAGTTAATGGGTAGTTAGGCTTTATATTATGATTACATGGATTGTCCTAAGTTAGGTGAGAAGTTTAGGTTAATTAAGGATTTAGATTTTAGTCCACTTGACCAAATACAATCCTACCTTGACCTTGACCCCATTACAACCCTTAAAAGACCTCTTGATTTATGTATTTGTGCATTAAATTTCTGTTGATTGGTAGAAGAAGAGCAAGTCTTAGAAAGCAAGGTTAGTAGAGAATTGAGAGAATCGAACCTTAAACACTTGAGTAATTAGAGTGTATACACTTCCAGTGAGGGTTCGATGCTCGATTCCTTGTTCCCGACTTTCATGAGCTATCTTCTTTTGCAAGTTTACTTGTACCTTATTTTATGATTTGAATTAGTGAAATCCAGTTCATATTTCTTCTTGAAGGATTTGTTTACTTTTACCCAAGTAGGTAAAAGCATTTTGCATTTAGTTGCATTCATATAGATAGGTTGCATTTCATACTTTCTATCATTCCTCTTCACTCTTTAGGTTCTCTTGAGCTTAGAATGAGGACATGCTAATGTTTAAGTATGGGGAGATTTATAAACCCCATTTTTAGAGTTTATCTTGTACTTAATTGAGTGGATTTTATCCACTATTCTCACACTTATTCATAGAATTCGCATGTTTTACATTTTCCTTCCTAATTTTGTGATATAATTGAAAACATACTTGTTTGGCCTTAAATTTGCTAATTTTAATCCTCTCTTATCACCATTCGATGCCGTGATATATTTGTTAAGTATTTTTAGGGTTTATAGGGTAGGAATGGCTTAGAGGATGGAAATGAAGCATGCAAAAGTGGAAGGAATACAAGAAATTAAAGGAATTTCTAGGCTGTCAAGCCTGACCTCTTCGTACTAAATCGATCATAACTTGAGCTAGAGAGATCCGAATGAGGCGGTTCTAGTTGCCTTGGAAAGATAACATCCGGGGCTTCGAAATGTTATGCAATTTGCCATAGTTGCCATGCAGTTAAGCGATGAGTACGCGTGGATGATGCGTACGCGTGACCTTGTGAAAATTCAGCGACGCGTACGCGTGACAGAGCCACGTGCTGCACGTATCAGAAAATGCTGGGGGCGATTTCTGGGCTGTTTTTGGCCCAGTTCCAAGCCCGAAAACACAGATTAGAGGCTGCAGAGTGGGGGAATCATTGGGACAACTTTCATTCACATAATTTTAGGTTTGAGATGTAGTTTTCTAGAGAGAGAGAGGCTCTCTCCTCTTTCTAGGTTTTAAGGTTTTTAGGTTTAGTTTTTCTCAATTTCAGATTTTTACTTTGCTTTAATTTAGTTTCTCTTCTACTTTTAATTGTTCTAGCTTTCTAGTTTATTTATTTCCCTTGTTGATTACTTTATGTTGCCAATTTAGTTTATGAATTCTTCATGATAGATTTGATTTCCCTTTTAATGCAATTTGAGGTATTTTATGTTTATTGCTTCTTCTATTATTTGTTATCATTGATTTTGCAATTGTTGGTTTTAGTATTTACATTCTCTTGTTAATTTTCTATGTTTTCATGTTGTGCCCACCAAGTGTTTGATAAAATGCTTGGTAGGATTTTAAACTAGCTTTTTATGTTCTTAGCTAAGATTGAGTAATTAGAGACTCTTGAATTGTCAAAGTCTCTTGTTGATTGACAATTGAAAGTTGCTAGTTCACTTGAATTCCACTAACTCTAGTCTTTTCTTAGGAGTTGACTAGGACTTGAGGGTTCATGTTGATTTTCTCACTTGACTTACCTTCAATTGTTAGAGGTTAACTAAGCGAGTGCAATTTACAATTACCATCACAAGTGACTATGATAATGGGGATAGAAATTCCAATTATCAATCCTTGCTATGACTTTTCTTAATTATTATTTTATTTCCTTGTTATTTACATTCCTTGTTCCACATTTCAAAAACCCAAAAAGATATAATCCCAAAACCAATAGTAACATACTTCCCTGCAATTTCTTGAGAGACGACCCGAGGTTTAATACTTCGGTTATTTTTATTGGGTTTGCTTTAGTGACAAACAAATTAAATTTGATTGAGGATTAATTGTCGGTTTAGATCTATACTTACAACGCAATTATTTTTGTGAATTCTTTATTGACGATTTCCCCCTGTCAGTTGCCTCCCAACAAGCACTTCTTTAACGTCACTAACTTGACGTTCAGTTTTGCTAAGTAAGCAGATGAGCAGACCTCTAACGATTAATCTTGCCTCCAAGATAGTGCTTCAGCCTTCGGCCATTGACTGTGAACCTTCTATCTGAGTTTTCTTTTTGAAGTTCCACATGACCATGCGACGACACTCTGGTTACCACAAAGGGTCTTGACCACTGGGACTTCAGCTTTCCAGAAAAGAGCTTGAGCCTTGAGTTGAACAATAAGACTTTCTGACCTGACTCAAAAGCTCTTGTGGCTATCTTCTTGTCATGCCACACCTTGGTCTTTTCTTTATAGAGCTTAGAATTCTCATAAGCTGAGTTTCTGAATTTGTCAAGCTCATTCAGTTGGAGCAACCTCTTTTCTCTTGCAGCTTTGGCATCAAAGTTTAGGAACTTTGTTGTCCAGTATGCACTGTACTCTAACTCTACTAGCAAGTGACAGACCTTACCATAGACCAATTGATAGGGGAACATATCAATAGGAGTCTTGAATGCCGTCCGGTATGCCCAGAGAACATCATCAAGCTTCCTAACCCAGTCCTTTCTTGAAGTACTAGTGGTCTTCTCCAGAATCATCTTAAGTTCTCTATTGGAGACCTCAACCTGTCTACTTGTCTGAGGGTGATAAGGTGTTGCCACCTTATGACAAACTCCATATCTCTGAAGAAGTAAGTCCAACTGTCTGTTACAAAAGTGGCTTCCTCCATCACTAATTAGTGTCCTCGAGACATCAAACCAGCTGAAGATATATCTCTAAAGAAAGCTCATCACCACTTCGGCGTCATTAGTGGGTAAAGCCACTGCTTCCACCCACTTGGACACATAATCCATTGCCACCAAGATGTAAGTATTTGAGTATGAGGGTGGGAAAGGACCCATGAAATCAATACCCCACACATCAAACAACTCAATCTCTAGAATACCTTGCTGTGGCATCTCATGATTGTGGGGAAGGTTCCCCGCCCTCTTGCACTTGTCACAGTTCCTCACAAATTCCTGAGAGTCTCGAAAGAGAGTCGGCCAATAAAAATCGCTCTGAAGGACCTTAGTATCCGTCCTTTCACCACCAAAGTGGCCTCTGTACTCGGAACCATGAAAATGCCAGAGAATCTGCTGTGATTCCTCATCCGAGACACATCGCCGGATTATACCATCTCAGCATCTCTTAAAAAGATAAGGTTCCTCCCACAAGTAGTACTTGGCATCATTTAAAAGCTTTTTAACTTGTTGTTTAGTCTACTCCTTGGGGATGAACCTCATGGCTTTGTAGTTTGCAACATCTGTAAATCACAGAGCCCTCTGAATCATGAAGAGTTGCTCATTCAAAAAGGTCTCAGTCACAGGAGTGGATTCTTGCTCTCCTTCCTCAGGCTCAATTCTTGAAAGATTGTCAGCTACTTGATTCTCTGACCCCTTCTTGTCTCTAATTTCAATATCAAACTCTTGAAGAAAGAGCACCCACCTGATTAATCTTGGTTTAGAATCATGCTTGGTTAGAAGGTACTTAAGAGCAGCATGGTCAGTAAAAACAATAACCTTAAAACCAATTAAATAGGACCTAAACTTATCAAAAGTATATCCTACAACCAGTAATTCTTTTTCTGTATTTGTGTAATTCTTTTGCGCGTCATTTAGCACACGACTAGCATAGTAAATGACATGCATGAGCTTATCTTGTCTCTGTCCCAAGACGGTTCCAATGGCATAATCATTGGCATCACACATCAATTCAAATGGTAAATCCCACTTGGGAGGAGCTATAATGGGATCAGAAACAAGCCTAGCTTTCAGAGTTTCAAAGGAATGCAAACAATCATTATCAAAATTAAAAGGAATGTTCGCAACCAAGAGGTTGTTCAAAGGTTTAGCAATCTTAGAAAAATCCTTTATAAATCTCCTTTAAAATCTTGCATGTCCCAAGAAACTCCGGATTGCCTTAACATTAGTGGGTGGTGGTGATTTTTCAATTACCTCCACCTTAGCTTTGTCAATCTTAATTCCTTTGCTTGAAATCTGGTGCCCAAGAACAATACCTTCAGTGACCATAAAATGACATTTTTCTCAATTTAAAACAAGGTTTGTTTCTTGACACCGTTTCAAGACCAAGGAAAGATGCTTAAGGCATGAATCAAAAGAATTACCAAAAACAAAAAAATCATCCATAAATACCTCAATGAAATTTTGAACCATGTCTGAGAAAATAGAGAGCATACACCTCTGAAAAGTTGTTGGGGCATTACAGAGTCCAAACGGCATCCTCTGGTAAGCAAATACTCCAAAGGGGCATGTGAATGCTGTCTTTTCCTGATCTCGAGGGTCTACAGCAATCTGATTATAGCTAGAATATCCATCTAAAAAATAATAAAAAGCATGGCCGGCAAACAATAAAAGGGATGTTGATCTGAAGCTTCCTGAAGACCTCTAAAAATCTAGAAAACTGCTTGTCCATGAAGGCGTTCTGAAGCCTCTGAGGGTATGGCAACTTGGGCTTGTACTTAGGTGCCTTAGACAACGCTAGATACTTCTCCAGATCAACCGAAAAAGGGTTGTCTGGGTGTCTAGAGGGGGCGTGCTCTTCCTTACTCTGCACCTCCTTCGGAGCTTCTTTTTCAACTGGCTCTTCACTAACCTTTGCCTTTGGACCTGCTATTTTACCACTTCTCAGATGGATGGCCTTGCATTCTTCTCTTGGATTAGGCACTATATCACTAGGAAGAGTATTAGGAGGCCTTTCAGGTGCTTGCTTGCTCAACTGACCCACTTGGATCTCCAAGTTTCTGAGTGAAGCTCTGATTTCGTTCATAAAAATGTGAGTATTCTTGGAGAGTTCTGCAATAATAGACGCCAAGTTAGGATAATTCTGAGACTGAAAAAGTGCCTGATATGGTTAAGAGAGCTGAAACTGCTGGTTTTTGAAGTTATTCTGCTTGAAATTTTCCTGAGAATTTTTGCCAAAAAAGCTCTCGGGATCTTGCATTTTCTTAGTGAGGTCCTGCTGAATAATGGTGCAACACCTCGTTAACCTAAACCTTACCTCTAGCCGTAAAGTGAAGGATAACAAGGCGTCACGACAGTTCTAAAGCTCATACATTAATAAATATAGTAAGAAATAATAATACTAGGAGCCCAAAGAAGGAATAAAGCTCAAAATCACATAAAGCGGATTTACAAACCATGAAGCGTTCACACACGATGACTGAAAGCGTAATGCATAAGATATAACATGAAACTTAATAATAGTCAAGATAGATATATATATATATATATATATATATATATATATATATATATATATATATATATATATATATATATATATATATATATATATATAACCATAGAGTACTAGCCGCAGCCCGCAGAGTTTAGGCCGACTAGTTATAATGCAGACATAACAGAGTTGTTGAGTTAAAACAGCTTATAAAACTTATCTCTCAAAGTACGCCTCTAGGAAAACAGAGGATAATAACAAAAGTGAGAGAGCTACATCATAATAACCAAAATACAAGATAATAAAAGATCCTTCGCTCTGTCACCATCCGCAAAGTCACCGAGGTGGGTTGCGGCCTGCATCTAAAAAACAACAACATATGGTATGAGAATCGGAGGTTTTCAGTATAGTAACAGTGCCCAATATAAAAGATATAAGGTTTCGGGATGCCAAAGGCAATCCTAGAACTTCACGTCATAGATATTCAAGCTTAACAAAAAAAAAATAACTTAAACCATAAGCCATAAACAGGGTTATCTAAACTTAGGCGATTTCTAACTAATACTAATCACACCGCTGTATCCCACAGCCTTCGCCAACCTAACCTCCATGCGATCCCATCGCCACTGCCTCCCAATCTTCCTTAACGCCAGTAAAACACATTTAATGAAAACAAGTAAAGCACAATTAATATTCATGTATAACAGGTAAGCCAACTAGTATTTAGACATATTATCCAAATAGGCATAATTCAAGTAATCAAAGTAAACAAGCAGGTAAAAGATGCATATGATGAATGTCTATTCTATTTTGGCTCGTGATATCACTTGTCGGTTCAAAATACCAATCCGACACATCTCCGGTGATGTTGCCTTTTTGACACACCAGGGATATAGTGCCCTGCACACTATCACATAATGCGCATCCCAGGGATATAGTGCCCGGCTCACTCCTGCAGCAGAGAATCTGCTATGCCAGGGATATACTGCCCTGCACACTTATGTAGCAGAAAGGTTGTCAATCATAACTTCACCCCAGGGATATAGTACCCGCCTCACTCTTGCAGCAGAAAAACTGCCACGCCAGGGATATAGTGTCCTGCATACTCATGCAGCAGAGAATTTGCTACGCCAGGGATATAGTGCCCTGCACACTCTCATTATTCAATAGATTCATTATCCTTTTCCAGGCTCTCAAGTTCCAATCTCATCATTATCATCATCATCATCATCAATCCTCAAGTTTCCCAAATATGACATAATAATTCCAAATCTCAAGGTCTCGTCAAAGAAAAATAGCCCACCACACCACATTCACTAATGTCGTCCACAAACCTTCTAAAGCCTATGTCACCGGTTCTAACTCATATCAAGAAAATCACCAATTCAAATTAATTATCCCATCTTCACTAGTCTTATAGTTTAATTACTAGCCACAAGTCTTAAGGAAAAGTTAAAGAAGTTTGGAAAGCTAGACAACCCTTAAAAGTGAAGAAAATTTATTTTTCAGCAAAATAGGGTGTATGCGTACGCATACCATAGGTTCCCGTACGCATACCTGTTTTTGGCCCATCTCGCATACACATACATAGGGCTGCGTATGCATGAGGGCCTGGTAGAGATGCACGCCCACGTATGGGGTGCTCGCGTAGCATGCCATCCCAGAATTGTAAAATTCTGTAAAGTTGCAGAATTCAGTTTTAAACACCAAACTTTAAACATTTATAACTTCCTCTATAAAAATCCATTTTCATCAAACTTTATACCAATTTAAAGATCTTTAAATGAACTTTAATTTAAGATAAATTTCAACTAAATTTCAAAAATAGAGGCTCAAGTTATGATCTGTCAAAGTTCACCAAAAATTGGTTTTTACCAAAAATTTGCTAGGTTCTCAAACTTCCAAAATTCACAATCAAACCAAGTCAAAGGCTATTCAAGTTCACCATAAAACACTATCAAATACTATCCTTTACCTTTCCATCACAATCCAATCAATGCAACATCTAATTTAATCAAGTTACACACCACAAACTCAATAATTCCACAATTTTCTCATCAAGATTCCAACATCACAACTTTAACACAACCTCACTACTCATAAGAATCATTTATCATACCTCAATATCAACAAACATTATAGTTTATTATCCTTCCACACAATCATCATTATTCAATATCATCATTCACCAACATCTATATACATGTCATCATATTCAAACTCATACAACCTCCATCTGAACCACAAACAAACATAGCATTTATATACAATTAATCATACAACCACATTATTCAAACCTATCTTAAAGGCCACTAGCCTAAGTTTCACGAAACATTATATACTACATAAAGGAAACCCAAACCGTACCTTGGTCGATTATCCTCCACGCACAAAACCACTTCACCACAAGCTTTCAAGCCTCCACTCAACACCAAACAACACCAAGAACACTCTATATCATGAAAAACAACAAGAATCAAAGCTAAGGTTTATGAAATTCAACTAAACACAAGAGTTTAGTGATATCTTGCCTTGCCTAATAAATTTTGGGGTAAAACCCACTACTCACCCAAGTTAGATTACACCTAAACAACAAGAACACAAAGAAACTCAACAATCCAAAATGCTATTTTCAAAAATGACATAGGGCAGATAAATTGGGAAGGAAAGAGTGAGTTTATTACCACTTTGACTAGATAGAAATGAAGATCTCGATGAGATCTTCGCGTGGGCGCAAACGGCTTATCAATCGGAGCTCCGTAGCTCAAGATATGGCCAAAAGAAGGATGAGATGAATAGTGCTCTTCTTCTTCCTCTCCTCTCTCAAAACCAGCGCCGCTCTTTGTGTATGTGGATGTTATGAGCTGAAAATGGCTCATTAAAGAGTGTATACGTGTTGGGTTTGGGCCCAACTTGGGCCCGGTCTAACCGCGTAGCGTTTTTGGTTCGTTTGGCCAAACTTTGGGCCAAAACTTTTAGAATAAGCGCTGATAAACCCCAATTTTGTGGTTTATATTGTATAGAATTTAGGGGGTTTTGTCAATATTTTCCGCACTTATTCACAAGAAATTCATGATTTTATGTTTCCTTCCTAATATTTCTCCATGATGAAAAACATGCTTATTTTGCCTTAAAATTGCCATACGTTAATCCTCTTCTATTGCCATTCGATGCCGTGATATATTTGTTGAGTGATTTCAGGAATTATAGGGTAGGAATGGCCTAAAAGAATGAAAGAAAGCATGCACAAGAGGAAGGAACATGAAGATTTGGATTTTGGGAAATTCAGCATTGGCGCGCATGCGCACTCCACGCGCACGCGTGGATGAGGATAGCTAGAAGTGGCACGCAAGGATGGACGCATCTGCGCGGATCAGAGAATTCCCATCGATGTGCACGCACACCTGGCGCGCACGCGTGGATCACAAAAGCAATCGGCGCGCACGCATGGCGCGCACGCGCGGAAAGCTGCACGTGACCTCATTAAAGAAAATCGTGCCTGGCGATTTTTGAGGCTCATCAGGCCCAAATTCAAGCTGTTTCTGCAGGAAAAAGATCCAACGATGCTAGGGGGAATGGGGGATCAATCATTTTACACTAGACACAATTTTTAGCTAGTTTTTGGTTCTTTGTTCTTCTAGAGAGAGAAACCCTTGTTCCTCTCTAGATCTAGCTTCAATTTGATCTTCCCTTGTTGAATTGTGAATTGGATCTTGTTAATTACTAGTTTTAATTGTTCAATTTGAATTTCTTAGTATAATTTTGCTTAGATTTTGTGATAGTTTTATGAATTCTTGTCAATTGTCATTTTATACCCATTTCATGAATGTTGTGAATCTTGATTTGTTGATGTTACATTGATGATTTCTATGATTAATTGTGTTGTTTGAGTGATTGTATGTTGATAATTATTAGTAGGTACTTGTTAATTTCAATTTAATTGCAATTTGGAGCATGTCTTTTGTTAATGCTTACCATGTGTTTGATGAATTGTTTACCTTGATTATGGAGTAGTTCTCTTTACTCTTGGCCTAGGCTAAGGGAATTGGGTAAACTTGAGTCATTGGGTCTAATGGATTTGATGATTTGGGAGCCCTTAGTGGTCAATTTGATAGCCATTGATGCTAACCTTCTATTAAGTCAATTAGTTGTGAGGTTAGAACTTATGGGTTGATGTTGACCAAACCATTTGACGTACTTCAAGTATAGAAGTAGACTTAATGAGTTTGGTTCCTCATAATTGTCAAGATATGGTTATTAGAAAAGGATGGTGACCCCAATTCCCATGCCTAGCCAAGAGGTGCTTTTATCATTCATATTTGAAAACTCAAATTCTTGATTATTTGTCTTAGTTATAGTTACTTGTTTAGTTTAAAATAGAATCATATTGGATGTTACTTTGTTAGTTTGGAATTGCTCATATCTTGCTTAGTTATTTGAATTAGTTTCTTGCAATTTAAGATTACTTGCTTGTTAAGATTCCTAGTTTAAATTCTTTCTCATGACTCACAACCCCGGATTTCTAACCAATGTAGAAGCACATGTTTGCCCATTCCTTGTGAGACGACCCGAGGTTTGAATACTTCGGTTATTTCTATTGGGGTTGAACTTGTGACAACCAAATCCCTTTCTAAATTTGATACTCGAGAATTGTTGTTGGTAGAGCTATACTTGCAACGCGACTTTATTGAGAAAATCTTTACCGACGCACCCCGAGCCCCCATCAAATTTTTGGTGCCGTTGCCGGGGAATGGTTGCAACATATGCCTTAATATTGGTTATGTGAATATGTGAATATTGTGGATAGTTTAATTGCTTTCAATACTTAGCTATAGTTTAGATTTCTTTTACATTTGTGCTATGACTCTCAAGTTTGATGACTCGGTCTCAACCGAATTCTAGCTTAGCCGATTTTGATCCTAAGATTGAAAGAACTTTGTTACATACTCGGCAAGCTAGACGGAGGTTGGATTATACGGCTAGTACTTCGGCCTCTCTTGAGGAACACACCGAATCACTAGGCGGTACCGAGAGCGACTTAGAGTCCACTACTTCCTATTCTTCTGTTGGCACTAATAATACATCTTTGCATCCTACAGGTGAGCCACACATGGCGGAGCCACGACGGATCACTTTGCATGAGCAAGGAGCTCCGTATATCATACTTCAACCGTTGCAAGCAAGGTATCCTAACCTTGATCCAAATTTTAAATTGAAGAGTAGCTTGATACATCTACTTCCTAAATATCATGGGTTGCCGGGTCAAGACCCCATCCGACATCTAAGAGATTTTCAAGTTGCTTGTTCTACGGCTCGAAGGCATGGAGCCAATGAGGTAGCTATCATGGTTTTTGCCTTCCTTTTTTCTCTTGAAGGGCAAGCAAAGACATGGTTTTATTCGCTACTGGATGAGATTGTGACTAATTGAGATTTCTTGAGAAGAGAGTTTCTAGATAAATTCTTCCCACCAGAGAAGACCGACTACATCCGGAAAGAGATTTCGGGCATAATGCAAAGAGACCAAGAGAGTTTGTATGAGTATTGGTCTCGGTTCAAGAGGCTATTGGAATCTTGTCCGCACCATGGAATGAACACTCACTTGCTCATTAGCTACTTCACCGGAGGTCTTTGTGTGGAAGATAGAAGATTGCTCACCGCTTCTAGTGGTGGTTCCCTTTCGAAAAACAAGATGGAGGGAGAAGCTTGGAATTTGATAAAGGATGTTCCCGAAGCCACACAACATACAAGGGTGAGAAGTAATCCTCTCAAGGGTGTGGTAGAAGCATCCCCTTCCGAATCAAGCCTAACCAAAGCACTTGGGGATATGACCACCATCCTTACACAAATACAAAAGGATCAAAAGGAATACTACTCCATCCAAGCCGTCCAAGCCCCACCTCTAGTTGCTCAACTTGAAGGCCCTCCTAGGATTTGTGGTTTGTGCTCTAGCACCACACATTACACCGATCAACCATCAAATTCAAGAAGAACATGCTCTTGTAGTAGCCAATGTGAATTACAACAACCATCCACCCTATCCTTCTCAAGGCCAAAATAATTACCCTCAAGGTGGTAATCAACATCAAGGGTGGAAGGATAATGCACAAGGGAACAATCAAAACCAAAGATGGAACAACTCTTCTTCTTGTCACAACAACAACCAATCTTCATCCCAATACCATCAAAACAACACCAACTACCAAGCCAACCAAGGCCACTCCAACCAAAACCAAAATAACTACACCAAGTACCAAGCACCACACTATAGACAACAATCCAACCAAACTCCTCCATCTTCCAACAATCAAGTTGATGAGCTTAGAGCTGCCATGGAGAAACAGGACAAGAGCAACAAGGCTTAATTTGATGCCTTGGGTGCTCAATTGGCTAACCTCACCAACATGCTTTCAAAGATGGCCATGTCAAACCAACCATCAACCCCCAACAACAACACCAACCAACCCTCAAGCTCTTCTAACCTTCCATCCCAACCCCAACCAAACCCAAAGGGTGGTCTCAATGCCATCACTCTACGGTCGGGGACTACATTGGAGGAGGTACCTCCAAGGATCATGGGAGACTTTCATGAGGAAGAAGTGGTTGTTGAAGCTCCACATGAAGAAGAGGTGGTAGACAAAAGGCATGAGGAAGAAGGAGTAAGCCTCAAGAAACCCAAGAGGAAAGCTATAGTGAATGAGTCCATTCCTATTCCATTCCCATCCATGGTGAAGAAGGCAAAGAAAACACCGGAATTTGATTTGAACATGCTTCAAGTGTTCAAGAAGGTTGAGGTAACCATACCACTTCTTGATGCTATTCAACAAATTCCAAAGTATGCAAAATTTTTCAAAGACTTGTGTACACACAAAGATAGGATAGGAGAATTGGAGACATTATCCTTGGGTAGTTTAATTTCTTCCTTGATGGAACCTATTCCAAAGAAATGTGGTGACCCTGGACCTTGTTTGGTATCTTGTTGTATTGGTGGGCGCACTTTTCATGATTGTATGTGTGACCTGGGAGCTTGTGTAAGCATCATGCCACTTTCTATCTATGTGCGGTTGAATTTAGCTCCATTAAAGAAGTCGGCGGTGAGGTTTGCCTTAGCCGATAAAAGTGTGATCACGGTGATGGGAATAGCAGAAGATGTACTTGTGGCGATCAAGGATTTGGTTTTTCCGATTGACTTTTACATCCTTGAAATGCCTTCAACAGAAAATAGAAGCTCATCCTCCGTTCTACTTGGTAGACCCTTCCTCAAGACCTCTAAATTCAAGTTAGATGCCTTCACCGGCACATATTCCTTTGAGGTTGGAGACAAGACTATCAAGTTGAATTTAGAAGAAGCCATGAAACATCCTCCCGAAGTGCAAGAAGAAGATCACAACAAGTCGTGCTACCCTATTGTTGAGGAGACGGATGACCAAGAGGATGAACATGAGAAAATTGTTAAGAATGAACTCCATGAACTTGATGAAAAGGAACCTCAGCTTGAGGCAAAGAGTGAACTGAAGCCCCTTCCATCTCATTTGAAGTATGCTTTCTTAGAGGACAACCAATGGTTTTCGGTCATTATTTCTAGTGAGCTTTCAAGTAAAGAAGAAGAAAAGCTCCTAGATGTTCTAAGAAAGTACAAGAAGGCAATTGGATGGAGCCTAGCTGATATTGTGGGGATTGACCCTCGCAAGTGCATGCATCGGATATTTCTCCAAGAAGGAGCTAGGTCGGTTAGGCAACCGCAAAGAAGGCTCAACCCAACTATCCTCGATGTGGTGAAGAAAGAGGTCACAAGATTACTTGATGCGGGTATCATATACCCAATTTCTGACAGTGAATGGGTGAGCCCGGTCCAGGTTGTTCCTAAGAAGTCGGGCATCACTGCGGTCAAAAAGGATGATGGTGAAGTGGTCACCAAAAGAGTACAAAATGCGTGGCGAGTGTGCATTGATTATAGAAGATTGAACGCTGCTAAAAGAAAGGACCACTACCCTTTGCCCTTTATCGATCAGATGTTGGACCGTTTGGCGGGTAAATCCCATTATTGTTTTCTTGATGGATTCACTGGTTACTTCCAGATTCACATTGCTCCTGAAGATCAAGAAAAGACCACATTTACTTGTCCGTTTGGCACTTTTGCCTATAAAAGGATGCCATTTGGACTATGCAATGCACCTGCTACTTTTCAGCGGTGTATGACGAGTGTCTTTTCCGATCTAATGGAGAATTGTCTGGAAGTCTTTATGGATGACTTCAGTGTTTATGGTACTTCATTTGATTGTTGCTTAGAGAACTTGGCCAAGGTCTTAGCTAGATGTGTTGATACTAATCTTGTCTTAAATTTTGAAAAATGTCACTTTATGGTAAGACAAGGTATAGTGTTAGGACATGTAGTATCTCATGAAGGCATTTCTGTAGACCCGGCCAAGGTCGATGTTATCACCATTTTACCTCACCCCTCATCTGTGAGGGAGGTCCGCTCATTTCTAGGACATGTAGGATTCTATAGGTGCTTTATCAAAGATTTCAGCAAGATTGCTTTGCCATTGTCGCACCTACTCCAAAAGATATGGATTTTGAGTTTGACAGCGAATGTGTGAAAGCTTTTGAAGAGCTAAGGAGAGTTCTTACCACGGCACCAATTGTGCGAGGCCCCAACTGGACGTTGCCATTTGAGATAATGTGCGATGCGTCAAACCATGCTGTAGGTGCCGCGCTTGCACAGCGCGATGGTAAATTCCCTTATGTCATTGCTTACTCTTCTAAAACATTGGATGCAGCACAATCCAACTATACCACTACTGAAAAGGAACTCCTAGCTATTGTTCATGCTTTAGATAAATTCAGATCTTATTTGCTAGGATCAAAGATAGTGGTATACACAAATCATGCAGCTTTAAAGTACTTATTGACAAAGAATGAGTCAAAGCCTAGATTCATACGTTGGATCTTGCTTTTGTAAGAATTCGACATTGAGATTAGGGACCGGAGTGGATCTCAAAACCTGGTTGCGGATCATTTAAGCCGCATTGAAAATTTGAAATTTGATCCATTTTTTATCAATGACTCATTCCCATTGGATAGTTTGCATGCTGTGACGGATAGTTTTCCTTGGTTTGCCCCAATGGCGAACTACTTGGTTGCGAAACTCTTCCCTCCCAACTTTTCTAAGCACCAAAGGAATAAGTTGAGGAGTGATTCCAAATACTATATTTGGGATGATCCTCACTTATGGAAGAGAGGAGTGGACCAAGTAATTCGAAGATGTGTCCCGGAGTCTGAAATCCAACCCATTCTTAAAGCTTGTCATTCGTCCGAATGTGGTGGCCACTTTGGCCAACAAAGGACCGCTAAAAAGGTGTTGGATTGTGGATTCTGGTGGCCAACCTTATTCAAGGATGCTAACCGGTTCTGTGTGTCTTGCCATCAGTGTTAGAAGTCGAGAAACACATCCCAAAGGGATGAAATGCCTCAGCAACCTATATTGTTCTGTGAGATATTTGATGTATGGGGCATTGACTTTATGGGACCGTTTCCCAACTCGAGTGGTATCCGTATATTCTGTTAGTGGTTGACTACGTGTCAAAGTGGGTAGAGGCCATACCTACCCACCTTGACGACGCCAATACCGTTGTTTCTTTTATTAGGAATAACATTATATGCGTTATAGGTCGCCACGAGCAATCGTGAGCGACCAAGGATCCCACTTTGTAACAGGAAAGTAGAGGCATTGCTCAAGCGCTATGGAGTATCGCATAAGGTTGCTACTACTTATCATCCGCAAACCAATGGACAAGTGGAAGTTTCCAACCAGGAGATTAAGAGAATTTTGGAGAAAGTGGTCAATCCACAAAGAAAGGATTGGAGCCTCCAGATAGGGGATGCACTATGGGCCTATAGAACGGCCTACAAGGCTCCGTTAGGGATGAGTCCCTTCCGGATCATTTATGGTAAGGCATGCCACCTTCCGGTGGAAATTGAGCATAGAGCCTATTGGGCGGTAAAGCAGTGCAACATGGATTTGACCAAGGCGGGTGAAGCCAGAAAATTACAGCTAGAGGAACTTGAGTGTTTGAGGAACGAGTCATATGAGAATGCCCGGATCTACAAGGAAAAGACTAAGGCATTTCATGACCATCACATCACATCCGGAAGAAGGACTTTCAAGAAGGTGATGACATCCTCCTCTACAACTCAAGGCTTCGATTCATGCCTGGCAAGCTCCGCTCTAGATGGGAAGGACCTTTCAAGGTGAAGGAGATAAAACCCTATGGAATGGTGGAGTTGTTTGATCCCAAGAGTGAAGCAACTTTTAAAGTGAATGGACATAGAGTGAAGAAGTATCATGGCTACAAGCTCCCAAAAGAGCCAGAGGTGTTCCTATTGGAGGATGCACCAAGGAGAGAGGAAGCTTAAGAAAAGGACCATCCAACTTAAGGACGTTAAAGAAAAGTGCTTGGTGGGAGGCACCCCACCGTGGTAAGATCTTCCTTGTGTAAACCATCTTGTTTGTAACCTTATGTTCTTGTGAATTTTGTGATTTCTTGATGATTGATTGATTACATAGGAATGCTAGTTTTATTCTTCTTGTTGAATAGATAGGATATTCATATAGTTTTCATCATTTTGGTACGGATGAATTGTTGAAGAAGGGAGAATGCTATGTTTTGGATAATGCATGAAATTGTGAAGTGTTCTCTTTGACTACTAGCTTAGGCACCGACCAAGAATGTGTTAGAATAGGTCTTGTTATGTTGTGAAAAAAAAGAGAGAAGAGAAAAGGATAAATGGGCACCAACGCGCCAGCGCACTGTGCGCGCGCGCCAGTGGTGCACTTCCAACTCTTGGGCCAAAAACCCGAGAGTCATGCCCACTTCATGCCCATCTCGCGCCAGACACCCACGCGTCCGCGTGCTTGCCGCCTGCGCGCACCTTTGCAAATCGCCCATCAACGCACAAGCGCACTGTGCGCGCGCGCCGATGGCGCTATGTGGACTCCCTGGTACAAAAACCAGAGAGTTATGCCACACTTATGCCACACTTGTGCCCACACCGACGCGTCCGCGCAGTGCGCGCGTCCGCGTGCCTGCGCCACATGCGAACTCTGGTATAAAACCCAGAGACTTGTGCCAACTTTGTGCCAGTCCTGTGCCAGGGGCACAACTGCCTCGCGCGTGCGCGCCACTGACACGCATGCGTCCCTTGCCAACATCTCACTAACACGCCAGCGCACTGTGCGCGCGCGTCGGTTGCGCGAACCAGTTTTAAAGCTGCGCGCCCTGTCTTTCTCACCCCCTTTCTTTTCTTATTTTTTTCTTCTTCTTTCTCCATAAGCCCCTTTCTCTTCTTATTCTTCCACAATCCACCACTACCGTCTCCGGCCACTCACCGGCGACAACCACCTCCTCCGGTGGCACAATATCTCTTCTATTTCTTTCTCATCTTCACAAAAGAAAATTCAACCTTGTTCTGTTACACTTCTCAAGGTTCTACTTCCTCTATATCTCATCTATTACCTTCTTTGCATTATTTCTCCTTCTAGTTAGAGTAGTCTTCTTGAT
The DNA here is from genome assembly GCF_059453495.1 of Arachis ipaensis. Taxonomy (NCBI): domain Eukaryota; kingdom Viridiplantae; phylum Streptophyta; class Magnoliopsida; order Fabales; family Fabaceae; genus Arachis; species Arachis ipaensis. The sequence goes on from NC_142442.1 coordinate 41,093,785, forward strand.
TTACGTAGTTTCTCTTTTAGTTGCATGATTATATTACTTACTTTTGTTTGCTTACTTTTCCTTTTCCTTATTTTTCCATGGATGTTGAATTTGAGTTTAATTTGCTTTAATAGATCTTTTGTCATTTTTTCCTTATCTTTGCCAATATGTGATGTTTATATGATGATTGATGTTTCATTTTGGGCTTCAAATTGGTTGAGTATCTCATAATTGCTCTTTTCTTGATAATTGCATGCCAAGTGTTCGAGGAAATGCATGAATGCCATTTTGGTTTCTTTTAATAATGTACTTTCAATTGGGTGCTTCTCCTCATTCACTTGTTGTCTTCTATACGCATTGAGTCCGCTTTGCTTGCTAATTAGATACTCATTGAACATGACTTGCTCTTTGTTATGGATGCTTGAGATTACTCCTCTGATGCCATTGCATGCTTTACTTCCTCTTGCATCCCATGCCAATTGTTGTGACCCATGTCTTTACGATTACTTTGTTGCAAGATTTCTTTCAGGCACTATCCTTCACTTGTATGTTTTTGTTAAAATTATTCTTTGGGTTTAATGTTTTCTTATTTTCCTTCCTTTCTCAGGATGGCCACCAGGAAAGGCTAGGAGAAAGCTCAAAGGAAACCGGCCACAAAAAAGGCACACCAAAAGCCGAATTCTATGGCGCACTCTTCATTAGGAGCCACACACCTATCTAAGAAGGCGAAGACACCCGCTCCTATTGATGAGAATGAAAAGAGCAAACCGACAAAAGATTCTTCAAGGTTTTCCAACCACTTCTGTGAACTTATGTTCCCCTCCAGAGCTGTCCGGAACTATCATCCTGAGCATCTACTTGCTCCGCCGGACAAGGTTGCTCCTTATATTCTACCCCGCATTGAACGGCGAGGATGGGAGTTTCTTTTGAGAAAACCAACGGAGATCAACCTCTCTTGGGTGGAAGAATTTTACACTAACTACCATCTTTCCTCCCTTCAATCGGTATACATGCGCCGGAAGCAAGTATCAGTTTCAGAAGAGGCTATTCAGCAAGTGCTTAATGTCCTATCGGTACCAAGTGACATGGATGGCTACCAAGAAGTCTTATGTCAGCGAGAGAAGTTTGGATTTGATTGGGACTCGATCCTCCGAGTCATTGCTGAACCAGAGGCATTTTGGATCCATGGTCGACTCTGGATGAGGCCCAAGTGCATTGACGCTCGTTTCCTCACTGTGGAAGCTAGAGCTTGGGCCCAGATCCTATCTCACTATTACTACCTAGCACCCACAAGTCATCCTTCACGGCGGACCTCGCCTTGCTTGTTTGGTGTGTTCTCACGGAGAAGCCGGTGAACATTCTGTTTCTTGTCAAGTAAGCGATGAGTCAAGTCCACGCCCGGGGGTAATATGCCATTTCCAGTATTGGTATCTGATTTAGTTGCTGCTGCGGGTATTCCTTGGGATACCAAGGACATGAAGATTATAGTTCCGGCTAAGGGTGATGTAGTCCCAAGCGGAAAATACTTACATCTCCCCATGAACAACCCAAGTCTTGACATAGCCCTCCCATCTACTATTCTTTCCACCTCATCATCACCACCACAGCAAAGATCCACGCATCAAAGGATAGAAGATCTACACCAGAAGCTTGATAGATATGAGCGGCGCAATCAACACTGATATACTTACATCAAGAAGCTTCTGCGTTGTGTTACCCCTAGTATGGAGGAACCCGAAATATTCACATCCACCTCAAACCCAAGTGATGGAAGCTCTGAAGGAGAGGATAGTGACGGTTCCGGTCCCGACCGCCCTTTGCGTATTGTTCGTAGCACGGAGGACCGTGCTAAATTCTAAGTGTGGGGAGGTCATTCGACCGATCTCCATGGATAACCATCTATTCCTTTCAATACCCATGGATTTATCTTCGGCTTAGTAGTTAGTACATTGCATGTGTAGTTAGTCTTGCTTGTAAATACTCCTTGCATGATAGTTAGTTTCTATAGAGTTGCTTGGTTGAAATAATAACTTCTTCCCCAAGAAATTGTGTTCTGGGGTACCTTACCAAATTTTTGAAAAATTATTCTGCAGTAAACTTGCTTTAAGAATGTACTTTGGAACATAGTGATTGAGCTAAGAATACAAGCATGAAAGTTTTGAGCCTATTGCATGGTTACATCTTCTAACCATTATTTCCCATTCTTGTGTGCATATCTCTCTCTCTATAATTGCAATCCTTGTTTTGTCTAATTCTATATGTCCATTACTTTGTGTATGAATGCATTTACATGATTGAGGCCATCATTTCAATAGTCACTTTTTCCAAATGGCCTTAACCCTTTTATCTACCGTTGTTAACCAATTTTGAGTCTATGATAAACCCTTTTTGTTCTTAAATAGAGCACATCAACAACCCTAAGCGAAAAACCATGAATGTCCCTAAATTTGGATCTTTGATTAGCTTAGGTAAGTTAGGATGTGTATCATTCAATTAAGAGGGTATACTTGGAAAATTTAGGTAGATATAGAGGTGTGTAATTGTAGTGTAATTGAAAATTTTAGGATTTGGGAACATGCTCATGTATTGAATGATTGAACCATATGCATTGAAACTTTTGTACATAAAGCCCCAAAGGAAAAAGGGGACCGACAAAAAAAAGAGAACAAACAAACAAAGCAATAAAAGGGGACAAAGAAACCCCAAGACAAAGTAATAAAAACAATGCATATGGGATGTGAATTGAAAAGAATGCATGAGTATGCAAAAAGTGAAACTCAAGGGTAGCTAGGTAATGTATTATAGTTGTATAGGTTGTTCTATGTGTCTAGTGGGATCCTAGGTTAATCAAGGACTCAAATTTTAAGCTCACTTGACCATACACATCCTTACCTTCACCCTAGCCCCATTACAACCCATGAATAAGACCTCATGATACTTGTAAGCATGCATTAAGTAATTGTTGATTGTTATATGAAAGACAAATCTTGGAAAGCATGATTAGGAGAAGATTGAGTGACGAACCCTATACACTTGAGCGGATAGAGCGGATACACTTCCAGTGAGGGTTCGATGCTCAACTCCTTGTTCCCGGCTTTCACAAGCGTTCATCTAGCAAGTTATATGCACTCCTTAGTGATGTTCAATTTGGTAGGATTCATGAACTACATATTATTTTCACCCTATATGTTCACATGTGTTCTTGGAGGATAGATTTACCATTGACCAAGTAGGTAGATGATTTTACATTAGTTGCATGCAGTTACTTAGGTAGTTTACATTTCATAAACCCTTTCTTACCATGTTCTTTGGTCTTTTTATTTTAAGCATGAGGATATGCTTGGTTTAAGTGTGGGGAGATTTGATAAACCCCAATTTTGTGGTTTATATTGTGTAAAATTTAGGGGGTTTTGTCAATATTTTCCGCACTTATTCACAAGAAATGCATGGTTTTGTGTTTCCTTCCTAATATTACTCCATGATGAAAAACATGCTTATTTTGCCTTAAAATTGCCATATTTTAATCCTCTTCTATTTCCATTCAATGCTGTGATGTATTTATTGACTGATTTCAGGAATTATAGGGTAGGAATGGCCTAAAAGAGAGAAAAAAAAGCATGCACAAGAGGAAGGAACATGAAGATTTAGATTTTTGGAAATTCAGCATTGGCGCGCACGCGCACTACACGCGCACGAGTGGATGAGGATAGCTAGAAGTGACGCGTAAGGATGGACGCATCCGCGCGAATCAGAGAATTCCCATCGACGTGCACGCGCACCTGGCGCGCACGCGTGGATCACAAAAGCAATCGGCATGCACGCACGCATGGCGCGCACGCGCGGAAAGCTGCACGTGACCTCATTAAAGGAAATCGTGCCTGGCAATTTCTGAGGCTTATTAGGCCCAAATTCAAGCTATTTCTGTATGGAAAAGACCTAAGGATGCTAGGGGGAAAGGGGGGATCAATCATTTTACACTAGACACAATTTTTAGCTAGTTTTTGGTTCTTTGTTCTTTTAGAGAGAGAAACCCTTGTTCCTCTCTAGATCTAGCTTCAATTTGATCTTCCCTTGTTGAATTGTGAATTGGATCTTGTTAATTACTAGTTTTAATTTTTCAATTTGAATTCCTTAGTATAATTTTACTTAGATTTTGTGATAGTTTTATGAATTCTTGTCAATTGTCATTTTATACCCATTTCATGAATGTTGTGAATCTTGATTTGTTGATGTTACATTGATGATTTCTATGATTAATTATGTTGTTTGAGTGATTGTATGTTGATAATTGTTAGTGGGTACTTGTTAATTTCAATTTAATTACAATTTGGAGCATGTCTTTTGTTAATACTTACCATGTGTTTGATGAATTGTTTACCTTGATTATGGAGTAGTTCTCTTTACTCTTGGCCTAGGCTAAGGGAATTGGGTAAACTTGAGTCATTGGGTCTAATGGATTTGATGATTTGGGAGCCCTTAGTGGTCAATTTGATAGCCATTGATGCTAACCTTCTATTAAGTCAATTAGTTGTGAGGTTAGAACTTATGGGTTGATGTTGACCAAACCATTTGACGTACTTCAAGTATAGAAGTAGACTTAATGAGTTTGGTTCCTCATAATTGTCAAGATATGGTTATTAGACAAGGATGGTGACCCCAATTCCCATGCCTAGCCAAGAGTTGCTTTTATCATTCATATTTGAAAACTCAAATTCTTGATTATTTGTCTTAGTTATAGTTACTTGTTTAGTTTAAAATAGAATCATATTGGATGTTACTTTGTTAGTTTGGAATTGCTCATATCTTGCTTAGTTATTTGAACTAGTTTCTTGCAATTTAAGATTACTTGCTTGTTAGGATTCCTAGTTTAAATTCTTGCTCATGACTCACAACTCCGGATTTCTAACCAATGTAGAAGCACATGTTTGCCCATTCCTTGTGAGACGACCCGAGGTTTGAATACTTCGGTTATTTCTATTGGGGTTGACCTTGTGACAACCAAATTCCTTTCTAAATTTGATACTCGAAGATTGTTGTTGGTAGAGCTATACTTGCAATGCGACTTTATTGAGAAAATCTTTACCGGCGCACCCCGAGCCCATCAAATTTTTGGTGCCGTTGCCGGGGAACGGTTGCAACATATGCCTTGATATTGGTTGCAACATCAAGCGCCCGGTTTGCTATTTCAAAAACTCTCCTAAGATTTTCTACTATTCTATTCTCTCTCATGTAGTACTAGACAGACTTAAGCCAGTACTGCAGACAAATCTATCGGTACGCGTTTTTATGCAAAAATTTTCAAAAGAGAACTTTTTCCTACTCAGAAAAATCCACTGAATCTGAATCTCACATTTATATTAAAAAAAACACTTTTATATTTTCGAACCTATTCTGAGAAATTTAATTATTCTATTCTACTTAAGCGGTTTTACGTAAAAACTTCGCTTCTTATAAATGGCATTGCATTCCTTAGTAAGCACCACTGTCTCACTCTCTTTCCAATTCCTCTTGTGAGTCAACAATTCCTTCATAAACTTGGCATAAAGAGGCATTTTCTCAAGAGTCTCTACAAAAGGGATGTTGATTTGAAGCTTTCTGAAGACCTCTAAAAATCTAGAAAGCTACTTGTCCTTAGAAGCCTTCTGAAGCCTCTGAGGGTATGGTATCTTGAGCTTGTATTCAGGTGCCTTAGGCAATGCTGGATAATTCTCCAGATCAATTGGAAAAGGGTTGTCTGGGTGTCTAGAGGGGGCGTGCTCTTCCTTACTCTGCACCTCCTTTGGAGCTTCTTTGTTAATTGGCTCTTCACTAACCTTTGCCTCTGGACCTGCTACCTTACCACTTCTCAGATGGATGGCCTTGCATTCTTCCCTTGGATTAGGCACTGTATCACTAGGAAGAGTATTAGGAGGCCTCTCAGGTGCTTGCATTCTTCCCTTATGGCTCTTTGATCTTCTCTTATTTCATTAAGGGTGATGGAGTGCTCTTGATGCTTCACCCTTAATTGATCCATGTTAGTGCTTAGTTCTCCAAGAGAAGTTTGTCATTGATCCCGATAGCTTTGGGGAGGAAAATATATCCCTTGAGGCATCTCAGGGATCTCATGCTGAGGCTGTTGCACAGGCTCTTGTGCATGCTCTCTAGTTTGTTCCATCCTCTTCTTGGTGATGGGCTTGTCCTCCCCAATGGAGATATCTCCTTCTATGACAATTCCAGCTAAATTGCATAGATGACAAATGAGGTGTGGGAATACCAACCTTGCATTGGTGTGAGGTTTCTCAGCTACCTTGTACAATTCTTGAGGAATCTCCTCATGTACTTCCACCTCACTTTCAATCATGACGCAATGAATCATGATGGCTCTATCAATGGTCACTTCTGACCGATTGCTAGTAGGAATGATGGATCTTTGGATGAATTCCAACCATCCTCTAGCTATGGGCTTTTAGGTCAACCCTTCTTAGTTGAATGGGCTTGCCTTGGGAATCTGACGTGGCAGAAGTTGGCCGATTAAGAATTTATAGAGAAAACAGCGTTGCAAGTACAATTCTCAACCAACTAAAATTTGCCTATCAATTTAGAAAGGAATTGTCACAATATTAAGAACGGAATATTGGGAGTAAAAATCCCAGGTCGTCTTCCAATGAGTTGACAAGAGAGTGCAGCTTATTGGTCAGAGGTTTTCCAAGAAATTTTTGAGTTTGAGAAACAGAAAAATAAATAATTGTAAATTGGAGCAATGGAAATTAACGAGAGAATTTATATAATTCAAATAAAATCCTTGACCGGAAGAAGATTAATTGGAAGTTCTATCCTTGTTGAATTTTTCCAAGTGTAATAATAAAAGGTTGTTGTTCTACTTGGTCATCCCTTACTTGATAAGGGAAAGTCAAGTAACTAACTAACCAACTCTATCACACAAGTCCTAATCCTCTCCTAAGGGAGGATTAGAGTCAGAGACCAGAGAGTCAGCCAACAACTTCTAGTTAAGATTAACACTTGAGTATTCCAACTCAAGGTTCTCCTCTTAATCAACTCCCAATCAAGTTAGGAAACTACTCCATTAACATGAATACCATCTTCATTGATATGAAAAAGGAATAGAAAAGAGACATGATAATTGAAATAAAATCGGAAGCAATTAAATAAATAATAAAATTAAATAAAAAGGTATTCCTTGCATTAATAAATTCTAAAAACAATCCAATTGTAATTCTGAATAAAAATTAAGGATATGAAAGAGTAAGGGAAAAAGAAAGCAAACCAGAAAAATAGTGACTTCAACGGAGGTAATGATTCTTCTCAATATCTCAAGCAAAAGCAATCAACTCTAAAACTAAAACTATGAATGTGAAAAAAAACCTAGAGGAAGTAGTAGAATTCTCTCTAAGATTCAAAAACTAAACTAAAACTATGCGTAATGTGAATGTGTGTTGAGTCTCTGCTGTCCCGTAGCTCTAGTCTATGTTTCTGGGCCGGAAATTGGGTCCAAACTCGGCCCAAAATCGCCCCCAGTGTTTTCTGCAACTTCTGCAGATCGCACATGTCACGCATATGCGTCAGTCATGCGTACGCGTCACTGGCTGGTGCACGAAATCACAATCACACTTTTGTAATTCCGCATAACTAACCAGCAAGTGCACTGGAACGTCCAAGTAATACCTTACGTGAGTAAGGGTCAATCCCACGGAGATTGTCGGCTTGAAGCAAGCTATGGTTATCTTGTAACTCTTAGTCAAGATATCAATAATAATTCTCAGTTTTAATTGGAATGAGTAAAAGAACATAGATTAAATAATACTTGTTATACAGTAATGGAGAACAGGTTGAGGTTTTGGAGATGCTCTGTCTTCTGAATTTCTGCTTTCCTACTGTCTTCTTCTTCACGTACGCAGGTCTCCTTCCATGGCAAGCTGTATGTTGGTGGATCACCATTGTCAATGGCTACCAGCCGTCCTCTCAGTGAAAAGGGTCCATGTACATGGCTAATCATCTGTCGGTTCTCACTAATGTTGGAATAAGATCCATTGATCCTTTTGCACACTGTCACTGCGCCCAGCATTCATGAGTTTGAAGTTAGTCACAGTCATCCCTTCCCGGATCCTACTCGGAATACCACAGACAAGGTTTAGACTTTTCGGATCTCAGGAATGCTGCCAATTAATTCTAGCTTATACCACGAAGACTCTGATCTCACAGATTTGAAAGCTCTGTTGTCAGGAGAGGCAGTCAAACTCGTGAGCCAGGAACCGAAGAGATATACATTCAATCTAAGGTAGAACGAAAGTGGTTGTCAAGCACGTGTTCGTAAGTTGGGAATAGTGATGAGTATCACGAATCATCACATTCGTCATATTGAAGTACGAAGGAATATCTTAGAATAGAAACAAGCGTAATCGAATGGAAAACAGTAGTAATTACATTAATCCATCGAGACACAGCAGAGCTCCTCACCCCCAACCATGGAGTTTAGAGACTCATGCCGTAGAAGATGTAAAATTCAGATGTGAAATGTCACGAGGTACATAGTTAGTCTCTAAAAGTAGTTTTTATACTAAACAAGTGACCTAGGTTTACAAAAAATGAGTAAACTAAGATAGATAGTGCAGAAATCTACTTCTGGGGCCCACTTGATGTGTATTTGGGCTGAGCATTGAAGCTTTCATGTGCATAGGCTGCTCCTAGCATTTAACTCTAGCTTTTGTGCCAGTTTGGGCGTTTAACTCCAACTTTTATGCCAGTTCTGGCGTTTAACGCCAGAATAGGGCAGAGACTTGGCGTTAAATGCCAGTTTGCGTGATCTTAACTTGAGAAAAGTATAGACTATTATATATTGCTGAAAAGTCCAGGATGTCTAAGTTTCAACGCAATTGAGAGCGCGCCAATTGGGCCTTTGTAGCTCCAGAAAATCCATTTTGAGTGCAGGGAGGTCAGAATCCAACAGCATCTGCAGTCCTTTTTCAGCCTCTAAATCAGATTTTTGCTCAGGTCCCTCAATTTTAGCCAGAAAATACCTAAAATCACCGAAAAATACACAAACCCATATTAAAATCCAGAAATGTTATTTTTGCATAAAAAATAATAAAAATATGCTAAAAAGTAGCTAGATCCTACTAAAAACTATATGAAAATATCCCCAAAAAGCATATAAAATATCCGCTCATCACAACACCAAACTTAAACTGTTGCTTGTCCTCAAGCAACTAGATAAATAAAACAAGATAGAAAGAAAATCAAGAGGCAATAACATCTTAGAGTTTTATATGAAGCTCAAATTCTCATTAGATGAGCAGGACTAGTAGCTTTTTGCTTCTGAACAGTTTTGGCACCTCAATTTATCCTTTGAAGTTCAGAATGATTGGCATCTATAGGAACTCAGAATTAAGATAGTGTTATTGATTCTCCTAGTTTAGTATGTTGATTTTTGAGCACAGCTACTTTATGAGTCTTGGCCGTGGCCCTAAGCACTTTGTTTTCCAGTATTACCACCGGATACATAAATGCCACAGACACATAACTGGGTGAACCTTTTCAGATTGTGACTTAGCTTTGCTAGAGTCCCCAGTTAGAGGTGTCCAGAGTTCTTAAGCACACTCTTTTTGCTTTGGACCACGACTTTAACCGCTCAGTCTCAAGTTTTTCACTTGACACCTTCACGCCACAAGCACATGGTTAGGGATAGCTTGGTTTAGCCGCTTAGGCCAGGATTTTATTCCTTTAGACCCTCCTATCCATTAATGCTCAAAGCCTTGGATCTTTATTACCCTTGCCTTTTGGTTTAAAGGGCTATTGGTTTTTTTTGCTTGCTTTTTCTTTTTCTTTTTTTTTCTTTTATTTTTTGCCTTTTTTTTCGCAAGCTTTGTATTCACTGCTTTTTCTTGCTTCAAGAATCAATTTTATGATTTTTCAGATTATCAATAACATTTCTCCTTTTTCATTATTCTTTCAAGAGCCAACAAATTTAACATTCATAAACTTCACTATCAAAAATTATGCACTGTTCAAGCATTCATTCAGAAGACAAAAAGTATTGCCACCACATATAAATAATTTGAATTTTTTTCTTATTAAGAACTCAAAAATAAAACTGCCTCCTTATTCTAAAAAAAAATCTACTATTTTATTCATGTTTAATGATGATGAGAAAAATAAATTATAGCTTACTTGGAGATAAAAAATAAAAATAAAAATAAAGATACTAATTACTATTATTCATGTGACTCCTAAGGTAGATCTCTAATTGCAAAAGTTATCACAAAGTTAAGATTAGGACTCAACAACCTTTATTTTGGGAGATGGATGCTCCTTCAATCTGTGGGGTATCTAGCCCTTCAAGAGACAGCTTCTGGCGCTTCAGCTCCTGTAGCTCAGGTCCTTGCTTCTCTTGTTCCTTCAGCAGTTTGCAGAGCATTCTATTTTGAACTTGTTGTTCTTCTTTTAGTTGATCCATAGCTTCTTGCAGCTTGGTGACAGATGCTTCTAGGCGGGTCCAGTAGTTAACTGAGGGATTTTTTGGAGGAACTCCTGTGCCCTCCTTTTGATGGAGTTATCTTGCACTTGTTGTCCTTCCATTGAATTTTTGGTGATTGGGTGCTCGACTGAGATATACTCATCCACTCCCATCTTTACCCTAGCTTCTTTACATAGCAGAGAGATTAAGCTTGGGTAAGCCAATTTGGCGTCAGTAGAGTTCTTGTTTGCAATTGTGTAAAGCTCACAAGAAATCAGATGATGAATCTCCACTTCGTTTCCCAGCATAATGCAGTGGATCATCATTGCTCTTTTGACAGTAACTTCAGAGCGGTTGCTGGTGGGCAGTATAGAACGCCCAATGAAGTCCAGCCAGCCCCTAGCAACTAGTTTGAGATCTCCTCTCTTGAGTTGATTCGAGACACCCTTTGTGTTGGTTATCCACTTGGTTCCAGGGATGCATATGTCCTCTAGAACTTGGTCCAAGTGCTTATCAAATCTCACCATTCTCCTATTAAAGGATTCTGGATCATCTTGTAGTTGAGGAAGCTTGAAGACCTCTCTTATTTTGTCCAGGTGGAAGTAAATAATCTTCCCTCTGACCATGGTTCGAAAGGTATAGAAGGCGGTTCCAGTCATTCTCTGCTTATCTGTTTGCCACAGATTTGAGTAGAATTCCTGAACCATGTTTCTACCCACCTTTATCTCAGGATTAGCTAGAATTTCCCAGCCCCTATTTCGAATTTGCTCTTGGATCTCTGGATATTCGTCTTCTTTCAGATCAAATTTAACTTCCGGGATCACTGACCTTAGACCCATTATTTTGTGGTAATGGTCTGCCTGTTCTTTGGTTAAGAACCTCTCTTGATTCCAAAGTGGTTTTGGAGTGTTCTCTTTCTTGCCTCTTGAAGTGGTTTGTTTTCCTTTAGGAGCCATGATCTTAGTGAATCTTAGCTCAGTGATCACGAAAAACACACCAAACATAGAGGTTTGCTTGTCCTCAAGCAAAAGAAAGGAAAGGAGAGGAATAGAAGGAGAGTCAAATTTGAGTTATGGAGGAGAGGGGGAGGCCGATTGTGAATTTATAAGGGAGGGGATGGGTTCGAAAATTTTGAAAAAGATATGATAGAAGATATGATTTGTAAAAGATAAATATGATATGAAAAAGATGAAATTTTAAAATTGAGAAGATATGAGAGATTTGAAAAAGATAAATCTGAATTTGAAAAGATAATAGGATGAGTTGAAACGATTTGAGAAGAAATTAAAAAGATAGATGAGTTTTGAAAAAGATTTGAAAAGAAATTGAAGAAGATTTGAGAAAGATTTTTAGGATTAAAGAAAAATTTATTTTTAATTTGTTTTATTTTTTTTTAAATTGAAATTGAAAGATGATAATTTGTAACATATTTTTACAAGAAATTTTGGATGGACCCATGAAAATTTGAAAAAAAATTGAGTTGGAAACAAAACTTCCTCCCCTCCATATTCCTGGCGTTAAAACGCCCAGAATGGCTCTCATTCTGGCGTTTAACGCCCATTTGTTGCTTCTTTTGGGCGTTTAATGCCCAGCCAGGATGCTACAATTCTGACGTTAAATGCCCAGAATGGTACCCATTCTGGCGTTTAACGCCCAGAAAGGTATCTTTACTAGCGTTAAACGCCCAGAATGGTGCCCATTCTGGCGTTTAACGCCCACAATACCCTTTACTGGCGTTTTTGTGCCAGTGAGCTCCTTTTCTCTGCTTGATGCTCTGAATTCTTCTGTAACTCTGTGAAATCCTACAATTGATAATTAACCTTGAGGATAATTTATATCAAACTCCTATAATTATTATTTGAATAACAAATAAACTTTGCTAATGGCTGGGTTGCCTCCCAGCAAGCGCTTTTTTATTATCTTTAGCTGGACCTTGCTAAGCTTTAATCTAGTCTCAGCTTTGAGCATTCTTGCTCAACATTGCCTTCAAGATAATGCTTGACTCTCTGTCCATTGACAATGAACTTTTTATTAGAGTCAATATCCTGAAGCTCTACATATCCACATGGTGACACACTTGTAATCGAATATGGTCCCCTCCACCGGGATTTTAATTTCCCAGGGAATAATCTGAGCCTAGAGTTAAACAGCAGAGCCTTCTGTGCTGGTTCAAAGACTCTGGATGACAGTTTCTTATCATGCCACCTTTTTGCTTTCTCGTTGTAAATTTTTGCATTTTCGAAAGCATTGAGTCTGAATTCCTCTAGCTCATTTAACTGGAGTAATCTCTTCTCTCCAGCTAACTTAGCATCTAGGTTTAGGAACCTGGTTGCCCAGTAGGCCTTATGCTCCAGTTCCACGGGCAGATGACAGGCCTTGCCATACACAAGCTGGTATGGAGAGGTTCCTATAGGAGTCTTGAACGCTGTTCTGTATGCCCACAGAGCATCGTCCAAGCTTTTTGCCCAATCCCTTCTACGGGCAATTACAGTCCGTTCCAGGGTTCTTTTTAGTTCTCTATTAGAGACTTCAGCCTGCCCATTTATCTGTGGATGATATGGAGTTGCTACCTTGTGGCTAATTCCATACCGGACCATAGCAGAGTAAAGCTGTTTGTTGCAGAAATGAGTGGCCCCATCACTGATTAGTACTCTAGGGACACCAAACCTGCTGAAGATATTTTTCTAGAGGAACTTCAGCACTGTCTTAGTATCATTAGTGGGTGTGGCAATTGTCTCTACCCATTTAGATACATAGTCTACTGCCACCAGAATATACGTGTTTGAGTATGATGGTGGGAAAGGCCCCATGAAGTCAATATCCCATACATCAAACAACTCAATCTCCAAGATCCCTTGTTGAGGCATGGCGTAACCATGAGGTAGATTATCAGCTCTCTGGCACCTGTCACAGTTATGTACAAACTCTCGGGAGTCTCTATAGAGAGTAGGCCAGTAGAAGCCACTTTGGAGAACCTTGGTGGCTGCTCGCTCACCTCCAAAATGGCCTCCATATTGTGATCCATGGCAATGCCATAAGATCTTCTATGCCTCTTCCTTGGCACATCTACGGATTATTCCGTCTGTACATCTCTTAAAGAGATATGGTTCATCCCATAAGTAGTACTTTGCATCAGAAATCAATTTCTTTATTTGCTGCCTGCTGTACTCTTTGGGTATGAATCTTACAGCTTTATAGTTTGCAATGTCTGCAAACCATGGTGTTTCCTGAATGGAAAATAGTTGCTCATCTAGAAAGGTTTTAGAGATCTCAATAGAGGGGGAGGACGCCCCTTCTACTGGTTCTATCCGGGACAGATGATCAGCCACTTAGTTCTCTGTCCCTTTTCTGTCTCTTATTTCTATATCAAACTCTTGCAGAAGCAACACCCATCTTATGAGCATGGGTTTTGAATCCTACTTTGTAAGTAGATATTTAAAAGTAGCATGGTCAGTGTACACAATCACTTTTGATCCTACTAAGTATGATCTAAACTTGTCAATGGCATAAACCACTACAAGCAGCTCTTTTTCTGTGGTTGTGTAATTTTTTTGTGCATCATTTAAAACACGGCTAGCATAATAAATGACATGCAGAAGCTTGTTATGCCTCTTTCCCAATACTGCACCAACGGCATGGTCACTAGCATCACACATTAGTTCGAATGGTAATGTCCAGTCTGGTGCAGAAATAATTGGTGCTGTGACCAGCTTAGCTTTCAGAGTTTCAAATGCCTACACACACTCTGTGTCAAACATAAATGGCGTGTCAGCAGCTAGCAGATTACTCAGAGGTTTTGGAATTTTTGAGAAATCCTTTATAAACCTCCTATGGAATCCTACACACCCCCGAAAAGCTTTTGATTGCCTTAACATTGGCAGGTGGTGGTAATTTTTCAATTACCTCTACTTTAGCTTAATCCACCTCTATTCCCTTGTTTGAAATTTTATGCCCAAGGAAAATTCCTTCAGTCACCATAAAGTGACATTTTTCCCAGTTTAAAACTAGGTTAGTCTCTTGGCACCTTTTTAGAACAAGTGCTAAATGGTCAAGGCAAGAGCTGAATGAGTCTCCAAATACTGAGAAGTAATCCATGAAGACTTCCAGAAATTTCTCTACCATATCAGAGAAGATAGAGAGCATGCACCTCTGAAAGGTTGCAGGTGCATTGCACAGACCAAAAGGCATCCTTCTGTAGGCAAATACTCCAGAAGGACATGTGAATGCTGTTTTCTCTTGGTCCTGAGGATCTACTGCAATTTGGTTGTAACCTGAATAGCCATCCAAAAAGCAGTAATATTCATGACCTGCTAGTCTCTCTAGCATCTGGTCTATGAATGGTAAAGGAAAGTGATCCTTCCTGGTGGCTGTATTGAGCCTTCTGTAGTCAATACACATACGCCACCCTGTAACTGTTCTTGTAGGAACCAGTTCATTCTTTTTATTATGAACCACTATCATGCCTCTCTTCTTTGGGACAACTTGGACAGGGCTCACCCAGGGGCTATCGGAAATAGGATAAATAATCCTAGCCTCTAGTAACTTGGTGACCTCTTTCTGCACCACCTCCTTCATGGCTAGATTTAGCCGCCTCTTTGGTTGAACCACTGGCTTAGCATCGTCCTCCAATGGGATCTTGTGCATGCATCTTGCTGGGCTGATGCCCTTAAGATCACTTATGGACCACCCAAGAGCTATCTTGTATGTCCTTAGCACTTGAAGTAGTGCTTTCTCTTCTTGTGGATTTAAAGCAGAGCTTATGATCACCGAAAAAGTATCACCTTCTCCCAGAAATGCATATTCAGGGATGATGGTAGTGGTTTGAGCTCGGGTTTAGGAGGTTTCTCCTCTTCCTAAGGAATTTTCAGAGGTTCTTTTATTTCCTCTGGTTCCTCCAGATCAGGCTGAACATCTTTAAAGATATCCTTTAGCTCTGATTCGAGACTCTCAGCCATGTTGATCTCCTCTACCAGGGAGTCAATAATATCAACACTCATGTAGTCTTTTGATGTGTCTGGATGCTTCATTACCTCAACATCATTCATCCTAAACTCATCCTCATTGACTCTCAAGGTTACTTCCCCTTTTTGGACGTCAATGAGGGTTCGTCCAGTTGCTAGGAAGGGTCTTCCTAGAATGAGAGTTACACTCTTGTGCTCCTCCATTTCCAGTACTATAAAGTCAGTCGGAAAGGCAAATGGCCCAACTGTGACAATCATATCCTCAATTAAGCGTGATGGATATTTAATGGAGCCATTAGCAAGTTGAAGACAGATCCGGGTTGGTTTGACCTCTTCAATCAAGCCAAGCTTTCTGATAGTGGATGCAGGGATTAGGTTGATACTCTCCCCAAGATTACATAGAGCTGTCTTGGTACAAGTACCCTCTAATGTGCATGGTATCATAAAGCTCCCAAGATCCTTAAGCTTTTCTGGTAAGCTCTTTAAAATGACTGCACTGCACTCTTCAGTGAGGAAGACTTTTTCAGTTTCCCTCCAATCCTTCTTATGACTTAAGATCTCTTTCATGAACTTAGCATAAGAGGGTATTTGCTCAAGTGCCTCTGCAAACGGAATCTTGATTTCAAGAGTCCTGAGATAGTCTGCAAAACGGGCAAATTATTTATCCTGTTTCGCTTGGCGGAGTTTCTGAGGATAAGGCATCTTGGCTTTGTATTCTTCAACCTTAGTTTCTGCAGGTTTATTCCCTACAGAGGTGGTTGGAAAAGCCTTCTTAGAGGGGTTACCATCAGCACTTGCAGGTGTCTGATCCCTCATTGGCGTTTGAACGCCAGGCTTGGGGGTTGGATGGGCGTTTAACGCCAGATTCCCTCCCCTTTCTGGCGTTTGAACACCAGAACTGGACATGGACTGGGTGTTTAACGCTAGTTTTTCACCCATTTCTGGCTTTTGAACGCTAGAGTTATTCCTCTCTGGGCTCTTACTGTCCTCAGAGGGATATTGGGTAGCAGGTTGCTCATCCTCCGTCAGCTGTTCTTTTCTTGGCTTTCTGCTGTTTTGAGTTAAGGTATTTAATGTTTTTCCACTTCTTAATTGAACTGCTTAGCACTCTTCTGTTATCTGTTTTGATAACTGCTATTTTGTCTGATTCAATTGTGATTCCATATCCTTGTTAGCATTTTTGGTTTCTTGTAGCATCTCCTTAAATTCTGCTAACTGTCTTGTTATAGAAGATAGTTGCTGAGGACTAAAGTCAGTTGATACTGCCTTAGCTTCTTCTTTCATGGAGGACTCACTATTTATGTACAGATGTTGATTTATAGCAACTGTATCGATAAGCTCTTGAGCCTCTTCAATAGTCTTTCTCATGTGTATAGATCCACCAACTGAGTGGTCTATAGATATCTGAGCTTTTTCTGTAAGCCCGTAATAGAAGATATCTAACTGCACCCACTCTGAAAATATTTCAGAGGGGTATTTCCTTAGCATCCCTCTATACCTCTCCCAGGCGTTATAAAGGGATTCATCATCCTCTTGTTTAAAGCCTTGGATGTCCAACCTTAGCTGTGTCATCCTTTTTGGAGGGAAATATTGATTCAGGAATTTGTCTGATAACTGTTTCCATGTTCTTATGCTTGCTGTGGGTTGGTTATTTAACCACCTCTTAGCTTGATCTTTTACAGCAAATGAAAACAGTAATAATCTGTATACATCCTGATCTACCTCCTTATCACGCACTGTGTCAGTAATTTGCAAGAACTGCGCCAGAAACTCAGTAGGTTCTTCCTGAGGAAGACCGGAATACTGGAAATTTTGCTGCACCATGACAATGAGCTGAGGATTTAGCTCAAAACTGCTTGCTTTGATGGGAGGTATACAGATACTACTCCCGTACGCAGCGGTAATGGGGTTAGCATATGACCCAAGAGTCCTTCTGGGCTGTTCATTTCCACTTATGTCCATGATGGAGAAAAGAAAATTGATATGAATTGCAAATAAATTTTATTTTTATTTTTATGTTATGTAATTAAAAGCAACCGAATAAAATAAAATAAATGGAAAATAAAATAAAAGTTTCGAAAACTAAAATAATTGATTAATTAAGAAAATTTGAAAAAAAAACTTGGATATGATTTTTGAAAAAGATTTGAATTTTGAAATTCCAAAACTAAGATAAGATAAAATAAGAAGTTTTAAAATAAAAATCTGAATTTTTAAAGGCAAAATTCGAAAATTAATTAAAATAAAGAGAAAAGATATTTTTGAATTTAATGAAGAAAGAGAAAAACAGTAAAAACGACATCAAACTTAAAATTTTTAGATCAAAACAAAGAAAACAAACAAGGAAGCTTTGAATATCACAATGAACACTAAGAGCAACTTTTGAAAATTTTTTAAGAAAACAAAAACACAAAAGGACACCAAACTTAAAATTTTTTTTATATTTTGAGCACTAATAATTCGAAAAAAATGAAAGAAAAATAAAATCATGCAATTTACACCAAAATTATGAAGTTATTGGTTTTGAAACTAAACTCAAATAGAAGACTAAATTATGAAGTTATTGGTTTTGAAAATTTTTGAAAATAATTTAGAAAAATAAAATAAGGATTTTAAAATTTTAACCAAAAACAATAATAAAAGTATCTAAACCAAAAAGAAAAATTTTCCTAATCTAAGCAACAAAATAGACCGTCAGTTGTCTAAACTTGAACAATCCCCGGCAACGGCGCCAAAAACTTGGTGCACGCAATTACAATCACACTTTTGTAATTCCGCACAACTAACCAGCAAGTGCACTGGGTCGTCCAAGTAATACCTTACGTGAGTAAGGGTCAATCCCACGGAGATTGTCGGCTTGAAGCAAGCTATGGTTATCTTGTAACTCTTACTCAGGATATTAATAATAATTCTCATTTTTAATTGGAATGAGTAAAAGAACATAGATTAAATAATACTTGTTATGCACTAATGGAGAACAGGTTGAGGTTTTGGAGATGCTCTGTCTTCTGAATTTCTGCTTTCCTACGGTCTTCTTCTTCACGCACGCAGGTCTCCTTCCATGGCAAGCTGTATGTTGGTGGATCACCGTTGTCAATGGCTACCAGCCATCCTCTCAGTGAAAAGGGTCCATGTACATAGCTAATCATCTGTCGGTTCTCACTAATGTTGGAATAGGATCCATTGATCCTTTTGCACACTGTCACTGCGCCCAGCATTCATGAGTTTGAAGTTCGTCACAGTCATCCCTTCCCGGATCCTACTCGCAATACCACAGACAAGGTTTAGACTTTTCGGATCTCAGAAATGCTGCCAATTGATTCTAACTTATACCACGAAGACTCTGATCTCACAGATTTGAAAGCTCTGTTGTTAGGAGAGGCAGCCAAACTCGTGAGCCAGGAACCAAAGAGATATACATTCAATCTAAGGTAGAACGGAAATGGTTGTCAGGCACGCGTTCGTAAGTTGGGAATGGTGATAAGTGTCACGGATCATCACATTCGTCATGTTGAAGTACGAATGAATATCTTAGAATAGAAACAAGCGTGATTGAATGGAAAACAGTAGTAATTACATTAATCCATCGAGACACAGCAGAGCTCCTCACCCCCACCCATGGAGTTTAGAGACTCATGCCGTAGAAGATGTAAAATTCAGATGTGAAATGTCACAAGGTACATAGTAAGTCTCTAAAAGTAGTTTTTATACTAAACTAGTGATCTTGGTTTACAAAAAATGAGTAAACTAAGATAGATAGTGCAGAAATCCACTTCCGGGGCCCATTTGGTGTGTATTTGGGCTGAGCATTGAAGCTTTCATGTGCATAGGCTGCTTCTGCCATTTAACTCCAGCTTTTGTGCCAGTTTAGGCGTTTAACTCCAACTTTTATGCCAGTTTATGTGATCTTAACTCGGGCAAAATATGGACTATTATATATTGCTGGAAAGCCCAGGATGTCTACTTTTCAACGCAATTGGAAGTGCACCAATTGGGCCTCTGTAGCCCCAGAAAATCCATTTCGAGTGCAGGAAGATCAGAATCCAACAGCATCTGCAGTCCTTTTTCAGCCTCTGAATCAGATTTTTGCTCTGGTCCCTCAATTTCAGCCAGAAAAATATCTGAAATCACAGAAAAATACACAAACTCATAGTAAAGTCCAGAAATGTGATTTTTGCATAAAAACTAATAAAAATATACTAAAAAGTAGCTAGATCCTACTAAAAACTATTTTAAAATACCCCCAAAAAGCGTATAAAATATCCGCTCATCACTGGCCATCTTCGCGTGTCACGCGTATGCGTCAGGTACGCACACGCGTCGCTGTGCAAATTGCTTCTCACGCGTACGCGTCAGGTACGCACACGCGTCGCTGTGAATTTCTCTAAGTCACGCGCACGCGTGAACCATGTGTGCGCGCTGATGATCGCTGGTTGTCTCCTTTATTTCTTGTGTTCCTTCCATTTTTGCAAGCTTTCTTCCCATCCTCTAAGCCATTCCTACCCTGTAAAGCCTGAAACACTTAACACATGGATCACGGCTCGAATGGTATAAAGGGGAATTAAAATACACAAATTAAAGGCTTAGGAAGCATGTTTTCAATCATAAAACAAAACTAGGAAGGAATTGTAAAATCATGCAAATAGTATGATTAAATGTCTAAAGACTTGATAAAAGCCACTCAAATCAACACAAGATAAACCATAAAATAGTGGTTTATCAAACTCCCCACACTTAAACATTAGCATGTCCTCATGCTAAGCTCAAGGAGATAAAATAAATGAACGGGGGAAAGTAAGACTTATGAGATGCAACCTATATATGAATGCAACTATATGCTAGGATGGTCATGCATACTTGGTTAAAAGTAAATAATTTCTTCAAGACAAACTTAAATCAGATATCACTAATTCAAATCATATAGTAAATACAAGTAGACTTGTAAAAAGACAGCTCATGAAAGCAGGGAACATAGAATCAAGCATTGAACCCTCACTGGTAGTGTATGTGCACTCTAATCACTCAAGTGTATGGGGTAATTCACTTTAGTCTCCTCTAGTCATGCTTTCTAAACTTTGTTCTTCACCTAACCAATCAACAAATATTTAATGTACCAATGCAAACATCATGAGGTCTTTTCAAGGTTGTAATGGGGCTAAGGTAAGGGTGAGGATATATGTATGGACAAGTGAGCTATAAATTAAATCTTTGGCTAACCTAAGCTCTCACCTATACACACACTCTATATACTTCTAAAATCATGCCTAGCTACCCAAAATTCCCACTTTTGCATTACATACTCATGCATCAACTCTTCTTTAATTGTATCACACAGGCATTGATCTTTCATTAGCTTAACATTGGGGTAATTTTGTCCCCTTATTTATTTATTTAATTGAATATTTTTGGGTTTTTTTATTAAAAATATAAAAGTAAACATAACATATCAATGCACATGGATTTATGTTTTTTTTTTTTGGTCTCACATGAGTAGGTGATGAGCGAATAATTTATACCCTTTTTGGTATTGTTTTTTACATAGTTTTTAGTATAAAAAATCA
Source organism: Arachis ipaensis (assembly GCF_059453495.1). Lineage (NCBI taxonomy): Eukaryota > Viridiplantae > Streptophyta > Magnoliopsida > Fabales > Fabaceae > Arachis > Arachis ipaensis. The sequence goes on from NC_142442.1 coordinate 41,114,736, forward strand.
CTCGAGATTTGATAGCCCAAACTGGCGTCCAAAGCCAGCCTAAAACTTTCTGGCGTAAAACGCCCAAACTGGCACCAGAATTGGAGTTAAATGCCCAAACTGGCACCCAAGCTGGCGTTTAACTCCAAGAACAACCTATGCATGTGAAATCTTCAATGCTCAACCCAAGCACACACCAAATGGGCCCCGGAAGTGGATTTCTGCACTATCTGCACTTAGTTACTCAATTTATGTAAACCTAGGTTACTAGTTTAGTATAAAAATTAATTTTAGAGACTTTTATCTAGCTTTTATCCTTTGATCGGGGGAATACGTTTTCATATTGTTTACGTTTGGAGGCTGGCCATTCGTCCATGCCTAGACCTCTTTCACTTATGTATTTTCCACGGTGGAGTTTCTACACCCCATAGATTAAGGTGTGGAGCTCTGCTGTTCTTTATGAATTAATACAAGTACTATTGTTTTTCTATTCAATTCACGCCTACTTCTTCTCCAAGATATACTCTCGTACTTAATTCAGTTAAGTCAGAATGAAGGGGTGACCCGTGACAATCACCCACTATCTTCGTTACTCGCTTAGCCAAGATCCGCGTGCCTGACAACCACAAGCGGTCTACATGATATTCAACGTAATCATTGGACGACAGCTGGGGTATATTCTCTTGGGTATCTAACACACGGACCGAGTCCGTGAGATTAGTATCTTCGTGGTATAGGCTAGAACATTGGCAGCATTCCTGGGATTCGGAAAGTTTAAACCTTGTTTGTGGTATTCCGAGTAGGATCTGGGAAGGGATGACTGTGACGAGCTTCAAACCTGCGAATATTGGGCACAGTGACAGTGTGCAAAAGGATGAATGGATCCTATTTCGACGCTAGCGGGAACCGACAGATGATTAGCCATGCAGTAGGTGCACCTGGTATTTTTCATCCGAGACGAGAAATCCGACAGTTGATTAGCCGTGCAGAAACCGTAGAGGACCATTTTCACTGAGAGGATCCCACAGCTTGCCATGGAAGGAAGTAACGCATGGTTGGAAGAAGGCAATAGGAAAGCAGAAGTTCAGAAGCAACAAAGCATCTCCATACGCTTATCTGAAATTCCCACCAGTGAATTACATAAGTAACTTTATTTTATTTTAAGTTTTATTTATCTTTTAATTATCAAAATCTTATAACCATTTGAGTCCGCCTGATTGAGATTTACAAGGATGACCATAGCTTGCTTCAAGCCGACAATCTCCGTGGGATCGACCTTTACTCACGTAAGGTTTATTACTTGGACGACCCAGTGCACTTGCTAGTTAGTTGTGCAGAGATGTGAAAAGTGTGAATCACGATTTTCATGCACCAAGTTTTTGGCGCCGTTGCTGGGGATTGTTCGAGTTTGGACAACTGACGGTTCATCTTGTTGCTTAGATTAGGTAATTTTATTTTATGTTTAAGCTTTTTATTTTTAATTTCGAAAAATCCAAAAAAAAATTGTTCTTCAGAGTTTTTAAGAACGAATTCTAGAGTTTCATGAGATATGTTGAATCCTGGCTGGCTGTTAAGCCATGTCTAATCTTTTGGACCGAGGTTTCCACTTATCTTTTCAAGAGCCTCTTTGGATTCCTATCAATTTGGCTGTTGTATGTAATGCTCTGCTAAAGCTTGGCTGGCCATTTGGCCATGTCTAATTCTATTGGACCGAAGCTTTAGACTAACATTGCATGATTCCTGGAATTCTTATTAAAAACTTTGAATCTCTTTATTCTCTTTTAATTTTCCAAAATAATTTTCAAAAAATACAAAAAAATTTAATAAAATCATAAAACCAAAAATATTTTGTGTTTCTTGTTTGAGTCTAGTGTCAAATTTTAAGTTTGGTGTTAATTGCATATTTTGATTTTTCTTTAAATTTTCGAAAAACACATGCATTGAGTTCTTTATGATCTTCAAGTTGTCTTGATGATTTTCATTATTTGATCTTTGCATTTTCTTGTTTTGTGTCTTTTCTTGTTTTTCATATGCATATTTGAATTATTAGTGTCTAAAGTTAAAGTTTTTAAGTTTGGTGTCTTGCATGTTTTTCTTTTCTTAAAAATTTTCAAAAATATGTTCTTGATGTTCATCATGATCTTCAAAGTGTTCTTGGTGTTCATCTTAACATTCAAAGTGTTCTTGCATGCATTTATTGTTTTGATCTTAAATTTTCATGTCTTGTTTCATTTTGGTGTTTTTCTCTCTCCTTATTAAAAATTCAAAAATAAAAAATAATATCTTTCCCTTACTTTACTCATAAATTTCAAAATTTTGGATTGATTTAGTCAAAAGTTTTAAATTTTAGTTGTTTCTTGTTAGTCAAGTCAAAATTTTAATTTAAAAATTCTATCTTTTCAAATCTTTTTCAAAAATTAAATCTTTTTCAATTTTCTTCTCAATATTTTCAAAAATTTCATAATTGATTTTCAAAATCTTTTTCTTAATTTTATTTCATATTTTCGAATTTATTGCTAACATTTAATGTTTTGAGTCAAAAATTTTCAAGTTGTTACTTGCCTATTAAGAAAGATTCAATCTTTAAATTCTAGAATAATATCTTTTAGTTTCTTGTTAGTCAAGTAATCAACTTTAATTTCAAAAATCAAATCTTTTTAATTTCCTTTTCAAATCTTTTTCAAAATAAATTTCAATTATATTTTTTTCAAAATCCTTTTCTAACTTCCTATCTTTTCAAAATTGATTCTCAAATCTTTTTCAATTAACTATTTGACTCTTTGTTTGTCTTACTATTTCATATCTTTTTCAAAACTACCTAACTACTTTTCTCTCTCTAATTTTCGAAAACCACTAACAACTTTTTCAAAATTCCTTTTGATTAACTAATTGTTTTAAACTTTAATTTAATTTTATTTCTCTTCTTAAAATTCGAATTCTAACTTATAATTAAAATAAAAACAAAAATACTTTTATTTTAGTTTAAATTTCGAATAACTCTCTCTCATCTCTTTCTATTTATTTTATTTATTTACTAACACTTCTCTTCTTAAAAATTCGAACCCTCTCCCTCTCTCTGGGTTTGAATTCTTCTTATTCTCTCTCTTCCTCATTCTTCTATTCTTCTACTCACATAAAGGAATCTCTATACTGTGACATAGAGGATTACTATTCTTTTCTGTTCTCTTCTTTTTCATATGAGCAGGAACAAGGATAAGAACATTCTTGTTGAAGCTGATCCTGAACCTGAAAGGACTCTGAAGAGGAAGCTAAGAGAAGCTAAAGCACAACACTCTGGAAAGGACCTAACAGAAATTTTTGAAAATGAAGAAGACATGGCCGAACCCAATAATAATGGTGAAGATGCAAGGAAGATGCTTGGTGACTTTACTGCACCATCTTCTGACTTCTATGGAAGAAGCATCTCAATTCCTGCAATTGGAGCAAACAACTTTGAGCTTAAGCCTCAATTAGTTTCTCTAATGCAACAGAATTGCAAGTTTCATGGACTTCCATTAGAAGATCCTCATCAGTTCTTAGTTGAATTCTTACAAATCTGTGACATTGTTAAGACCAATGGGGTTAATCCTGAGGTCTACAGACTTATGCTTTTTCCCTTGGCTGTAAGAGACAGAGCTAGGATATGGTTGGACTCACAACCAAAGGAAAGCCTGAACTCTTGGGAAAAGTTGGTCAATGCCTTCTTGGCCAAATTTTTTCCACCTCAAAAATTGAGTAAGCTTAGAGTGGAAGTCCAAACCTTCAGACAGAAGGAAGGTGAATCTCTCTATAAAGCTTGGGAAAGATACAAGTAATTGATCAGAAGTTGTCCTTCTGACATACTTTTAGAATGGAGCATCTTATGTATATTCTATGATGGTCTGTCTGAATTGTCCAAGATGTCATTGGATTACGCTGCTGGTGGATCTCTTCATCTGAAGAAGACGCCTGCAGAAGCCCAGGAACTCATTGAAATAGTTACAAATAACCAGTTCATGTATCCTTCTGAAAGAAATCCTGTGAATAATGGGACAAATCAGAAGAAAGGAGTTCTTGAGATTGATACTCTGAATGCAATATTGGCTCAGAACAAAATATTGACTCAGTAAGTCAATATGATTTCTCAGAGTCTGACTGAAATGCAAGCTGCATCAGGCAGTACTAATGAATCCTCCCCTGAAGGAGAAGCTTATGACCCTGAGAATCCTGCAATGGAAGAGGTAAATTACATGGGAGAATCCTATGGAAACACCTATAATCCTTCATGGAGGAATCATCCTAATTTCTCATGGAAGGATCAGCAGAAGCCTAATCAAGGCTTCAATAATAATAATGGTGGGAGAAATAGGTTTGGAAATAGCAAGCCTTTTCCATCATCTTCTGAGCAACAGACAGAGAATTTTTAGCAGAGTCTCTCTGACTTAGCAACCATAATATCTGATCTATCTAAGACCACTCTCAGTTTCATGACTGAAACAAGGTCCTCCATCAGAAATTTAGAGGCACAAGTAGGTCAACTGAGCAAAAGAGTTACTGAAATCCCTCCTAGTACTCTCCCAAGCAATACAGAAGAGAATCCAAAAAGAGAGTGCAAGGCCATAAATATGACCAACATGGCCGAACCTATAGAGGAGGAAGAGGCAGTGATTTCTAGTGAGGAAGACCTCAATGGACGTCCAATGACCCCTAAGGAGTTCCCTATTAAGGAACCAAAGGAATCTGAGGCTCATATAGAGACCATAGAGATTCCACTGAACTTACTGTTGCCATTCATAAGCTCTGATGAATATTCTTCCTCTGAAGAGGATGAAGATATTGTTGAAGAGCAAGTTGCTCAATATCTAGGAGCAATCATGAAGCTGAATGCCAAGTTATTTGGTAATGAGACTTGGGAGGATGAACCTCCATTGCTCATCAATGAACTAGATGCTTTGGGGCAACTAAAGTAACCTCAGAAGAAACCAGATCCTGGAAAGTTCTTAATACCTTGCATCAGAGGCACCATAACCTTTAAGAAGGTTCTGTGTGACCTTGGTTCAAGTATAAACCTCATGCCACTCTCTGTAATGGAGAAACTAGGGATCTTTGAGGTACAAGCTACAAGAATCTCACTAGAGATGGCAGACAATTCAAGGAAACAAGCTTATGGACTTGTAGAGGATGTCTTAGTGAAAGTTAAAGGCTTTTACATCCCTACTGATTTTATAATCCTAGACACTGGGAAGGATGAAGATGAATCCATCATCATTGGAAGACCCTTCCTAGCTACAGCAAGAGTTATGATTAATGTGGACAGAGGAGAGTTAGTCCTGCAACTGAATGAGGACTACCTTGTGTTTAAGGCTCAAGGATCTTCTTCTGTAACCATGGAGAGGAAGCATGAAAAGCTTCTTTCAGTACGGTGTCAAACAGAGCCCCCACACTCAACTTATAAGTTTGGTGTTGGGAGGCCACCATTAAGCTCTGAGTCTCTGTGAAGCTCTCTAAGAGCTTCACTGTCAAACTATTGACATTAAAGAAGTGCTTGTTGGGAGGCAACCTAATGTTATTTAATTATATTTATTTGTTTGTTTTCCATTGTTATTTTATGTTTTTTTTAGGTTGATGATTATGTAAAGTCATAAAAACAACTGTAGAATTAAAGCAAAATAAAAAACAGCATCAAAAATAGCACACCCTGGAGGACAGGCTTACTGGCGTTTAAACGCTAGTAAGGATAGCAGAATGGGCGTTTAACGCCCAGCCTGGCAGCATTCTAGGTGTTTAACGCCAGAAAAGGGTGTCTGGCGTCTGGCTAGCGTTAAACGCCAGAAATGGCAGACAGACTGGCATTTAACGCCAAGAAAGGGTGTCTGGCTGGCGTTAAATGCCAGAAAGGGGCAGCAAACTGGCGTTTAACGCCAGGAAAGGTAGCAGAGCTGGCGTTTAACGCCAAAATTGGCACACAGTGGGCGTTTGAAAGCCAGAATGGTGCAGGGAGCAGAATTCCTTGACACCTCAGGATCTGTGGACCCCATAGGATCCCCACCTACCCCACCTCTTCTTCTCTCCTCTTCACACCTTTCCATAACACTCTTTTCCAAATACCCTTGACCAATCACCTCAATACCTCTTCCCCAAACACCATTCACCTATCAAATCCTACCCTCTTCCCCATATCATCTTCACCACTCACAAACCCCACCTACCTCACCATTCAAATTCAAACTATTTCCCTCCCTAACCTACCCCTTCATGACCGAATTCCCTCACTCTCCTACCCTATAAATACCCTCCTCACTACCTTCAATTTCACACATCATACACACTACTACCCCCCTTGGCTGAAACCACTACTACCCTCCATCTCCTCCATTTCTTATTCTTCTACTTATTTCTTTCTTCTTTTGCTCGAGAACGAGCAAACATTCTAAGTTTGGTGTGGAAAAAGCTCTGTTTTTTGTTTTTCCATAACTATTAATGGCACCTAATGACAGAGAAACTTCCAGAAAGAGGAAAAGGAAGGCAATTTCTTCCACCTCCGAGTCATGGGAGATAGAGAGATTCATCTCAAAGGTCCATTAAGACCACTTCTTGTGGCCAAGAAAAAGGTGATCCCCGAGGTCCCCTTCAAGCTCAAAAAGAGTGAATATCTGGAGATCCGACATGAGATTCAAAGAAGAGGTTGGAAAACTCTCACCAACCCCATTCAACAAGTCAGAATCTTAATGGTTCAAGAGTTCTATGCTAATGCATGGATCACTAAGAACCATGATCAAAGTATGAACCCAAACCCAAAGAATTAGATCACAATGGTTCAGGGGAATTACTTGGATTTCAGTCTGGAAAATGTGAGGTTGGCATTCAACTTGCCAATGATGCAAGGAGATCCTCACCCTTTCACTAGAAGGGTTAACTTTGATCAAAGGTTGGACCAAGTCCTTAGGGACATTTGTGTGGAAGAAGCTCAATGGAAGAGAGACTCAAGAGGCAAGCTGGTTCAACTAAGAAGGCTTGACCTCAAACCCATGGCTAGGGGATGGTTGGAGTTCATCCAACGCTCTATTATTCCTACTAGCAACCGGTCTAAAGTTACAATAGACCGGGCTATCATGATCCATAGCATCATGAATGGAGAGGAAGTAGAAGTTCATAAGATCATATCCCAAGAACTCTACCAGGTGGTGGACAAGCCCTCTACTTTGGCAAGGTTAGCCTTCCCTCATCTCATATGTACCCTATGCAATTCAACTGGAATTATCATAGAGGAAGACATCCTCATTGAAGGAGACAAGCCCATCACTAAGAAGAAGATGGAGCAAACAAGAGAGCCCACTCATGGACCTCATCAAGAGCATGAGGAAATTCCTCATCAAGAAATCCCTAAGATACCTCAAGGGATGCACTTTTCTCCACATAACTATTGGAAGCAAATCAACACCTCCTTAGGATAATTGAGTTCCAACATGGGACAACTAAGGATAGAACACCAAGAGCATTCCATCATCCTCCATGAAATTAGAGAGGACCAAAAAACCATGAGGGAGGAGCAACAAAGGCAAGGAAGAGACATAGAGGAGCTCAAGCACTCTATAAGATCTTCAAGAGGAAGAACTAGCCGCCATCACTAAGGTGGACCCATTTTTTAATTTCCTTGATCTTATTTTTCTGTTTTTCGAATTCTATACTTTATGTTTTATCTATGTTTGTGTCTTTATTACATGATCATTAGTGTCTAGTGTCTATGTCTTAAAGCTATGAATGTCCTATGAATCCTTCACTTTTCTTAAATGAAAAATGTTTTTAATTGCAAAAGAAAAAGAAATACATGAATTTTGAATTTTATCTTGAAAATAATCTAATTATTTTGATATGGTAGCAATATTTTTTATTTTCTGAATGAATGCTTGAACAGTGCATATTTTTTATATTGTTGTTCATGAATGTTAAAATTGTTGGCTCTTGAAAGAATAATGAAAAAGGAGAAGTGTTATTGATAATCTGAAAAATCATAAAAATGATTCTTGAAGCAAGAAAAAGCAGTGAAAATCAAAGCTTGCAAAAAAAATTGGCGAAAAAAATAAAGAAAAAAAAGAAAAAGCAAGCAGAAAAAGACAATAGCCCTTTAAACCAAAAGGCAATGGTAAAAAGGATCCAAGGCTTTGAGTATTAATGGATAGGAGGGCCCAAGGGAATAAAATCCTGGCCTAAGCGACTGAACCAAGCTGTCCCTAACCATGTGCTTGTGGCGTGAAGGTGTCAAGTGAAAAGCTTGAGACTGAGCGGTTAAAGTCATGGTCCAAAGCAAAAAGAGTGTGCTTAAGAGCTCTGGGCACCTCTAACTGCGGACTCTAGCAAAGCTGACTTACAATCTGAAAAGGTTCACCCAGTTATGTGTCTGTGGCATTTATGTATCCGGTGGTAATACTGGAAAACAAAATGCTTAGGGCCACGGCCAAAACTCATAAAGTAGCTGTGTTCAAGAATCAACATACTGAAATAGGAGAATCAATAACACTATCTAAATTCTGAGTTCCTATGGAAGCTAATCATTCTGAACTTCAAAGGATAAAGTGAGATACCAAAACTGTTCAGAAGCAAAAAGCTACTAGCCCCGCTCATCTAATTGGAACTGAGCTTCATTGATATTTGAAATTTATTGTATTTTCTCTTCTTTTTATCATATTTTATTTTTAGTTGCTTGGGGATAAGCAACAATTTAAGTTTGGTGTTGTGATGAGCAGATAATTTATACCCCTTTTGGCATTATTTTTACATAGTTTTTAGTATGATTTAATTAGTTTTTATTATATTTTTATTAGTTTTTATTTAAAATTCACTTTTCTGGACTTTACTATGAGTTTGTGTGTTTTTCTGTGATTTCAAGTATTTTCTGGCTGAAATTGAGGGACCTGAGCAAAAATCTGATTCAGAGGCTGAAAAAGGACTGTAGATGTTGTTGGATTCTGACCTCTCTGCACTCGAAGTGGCTTTTCTGGAGCTACAGAAGCCCAATTGGTGCGCTCTCAATTGCGGTGGAAAGTAGACATCCTGGGCTTTCCAGCAATATATAATAGTCCATACTTTGCCCAAGATTTGATGGCCCAAACAGGCGTTCCAAGTCAGCTCAAGAATTCTGGCATTTAAACGCCGGAACTGGCACAAAAGCTGGAGTTAAATGCCCAAACTGGCACAAAAGCTGGCGTTTAACTCCAAGAAAAGTCTCTACACATGGAAGCTTCAATACTCAGCCCAAGCACACACCAAGTGGGCCCGGAAGAAGATTTCTGCATTAATTACTGATTTCTGTAAACCCAAGGCTACTAGTTCTCTATAAATAGGACCTTATACTATTGTATTTTCATCTTTGGACGTTTAGTCCCTAGACCTTGGAGGCTGGCCATTCAGCCATGCTTACACCATTATCACTTTTGTATTTTCAACGGTGGAGTTTCTACACACCATAGATTAAGGTGTGGAGCTCTGCTGTTCTTCATGAATTAATACAAAGTACTATTGTTTTTCTATTCAACTCAAGTCTATTTCTTCTCCAAGATATTCATTCGCACCCAAGAACATGATGAATGTGATGATTATGTGACACTCATCACCATTCTCACCTATGAACGCGTGACTGACAACCATTTCCATTCTACATGCAAACAAGCTTGAATGTGTATCTCTTGGGTTTCTAATCTAAGATTGGAACCTTCGTGGTATAGGCTAGAATTATTGGCGGCCATTCCTGAGATCCGGAATATCTAAACCTTGTCTGTGGTATTCTGAGTAGGATCTGGGAAGGGATGACTGTGACGAGCTTCAAACTCGCGATTGTTGGGCGTGTGACAAACGCAAAAGGATCAATTGATCCTATTCCAACATGATCGAGAACCGACAGATGATTAGCCGTGCGGTGACAGCGTGCGTAGAACATTTTCACTGAGAGGACGGGAAGTAGCCATTAACAATGGTGATGCCCAACATAAAGCTTGCCATGGAAAGGAGTATGAATGATTGGAAGAAGGCAATAGGAAAGCAGAGGTTCAAGAGGAACAAAGCATCTTCATACGCTTATCTGAAATTCCAACCAAAGAATTACATAAGTATCTCTATCTTTAGTTTATGTTTTATTTATCTTTTAATTATCAATTCTTCATCACCATCTGAATTCGCCTTACTGAGATTTACAAGGTGACCATAGCTTGCTTCAAGCCGACAGTCTCCATGGGATCGACCTTACTCATGTAAGGTATTACTTGGACGACCCAGTGCACTTGCTGGTTAGTTGTGTGGAATTGTGACAAAGTGTGATTCACGTTTGAGAGCTCCAAGTCCTTTGGCGCCATTGTTGATGATCACAATTTTGTGCACCAACCACTCTGCTGGTGGATCTCTTCATCTGAAAAAGACGCCGGCAGAAGCCCAGGAACTCATTGAAATGGTTGTAAATAATCAGTTCATGTACACTTCTGAAAGAAATCCTTTGAATAATGGGATGACTCAGAAGAAAGGAGTTCTTAAGATTGATACTCTGAATGCATGATAAACCCCAATTTTGTGGTTTATATTGTGTAAAATTTGGGGGGTTTTGTCAATATTTCTCACACTTATTCGCAAGAAATGCATGGTTTTGTGTTCACTTCCCAATATTGCTCCATGATGGAAAACATGCTTATTTTGCCTTAAAATTGCCATATTTTAACCCTCTTGTATTGCCATTCGATGCCGTGATGTATTTGTTGAGTAATTTCGGGAATTATAGGGTAGGAATGACCTAGAAGAGAGGAAGAAAGCATGTATAAAAAGGGAGGAACATGAAGAATTGAAATTTTGGAAGAAGCAGCATTGGCGCGCCCGCGCACTCCACGCGCACGCGTGGATGAGGTGGCTGGAAGTGGCGCGCAAGGATGGACGCATTCGCGCGGATCAGAAGATTCCCATCGACGCGCACACGCACTTGGCGCGCACGCGTGGATCGCAAAAGCAATCGGCGCGCGCGCACACATGGCGTGCACGCGTAGGAAGTTGCATGTGACCTCATTAAAGAAAATCGTGCCTGGCAATTTCTGAGGCTCATCAGGCCCAATTTCAAGCTGTTTCTGCATGGAAAAGACCCAAGGATGCTAGGGGAAAGGGGGGATCATTCATTTTGACACTAAGACACAGTTTTAGCTAGTTTTTGGTTCTTTTGTTATTCTAGAGAGAGAAAACCCTTATTCCTCTCTAGATCTAGTTTTAATTTGATCTTCCCTTGTTGACTTGTGAATTGGATCTTGTTAATTACTAGTTTTAATTGTTCAATTTGAATTTCCCTTGTTACAATTTTGCTTATATCTAGTGATAGTTTTATGAATCCTTGTTAATTGTCATTTTATACCCATTTCATGAATGTTGTGAATCTTGACTCGTTGATGTTGCATTGATGATTTCTATGTTTAATTTTGTTGTTTGGATAATTGTATGTTGATAATTGTTAGTGGGTATTTGTAGATTTCAATTTAATTGCTATTTTGAACATGTCTTTTGTTAATGCTTACCATGTGTTTGATGAATTGTTTACTTTGATTATAGAGTAGTCTTCTTCACTCTTGGCCTAGGTCAAGGGAATTGGGTAAACTTGAGTCATTGGGTCTAATAGATTTGATGATTTGGGAGCCCTTAGTGGTCAATCTGATAACCATTGACGCTAATCTTCTGTTAAGTTAATTAATAGTGAGGTTAGGACTTATGGGTTGATGTTGACCAAACCATTTGACGTACTTCAAGTGTAGAAGTAGACTTAATGAGTTTGGTTCTCCATAATTGTCAAGATATGGTTGTTGGACAAGAATGGTGACCCCAATTCCCATGCCTAGCCAAGAGTTGCCTTTATTATTCATATTTGAAAACCAAAATTCTCAATTATTTGTGTTAGTTGTAGTTACTTGTTTGGTTTAGAATAGAATTAAGTGGAATGTTACTTGTTCATTGGAATTGCCCATGTTTTGCTTAATTAATTGAATTAGCTTGTTGCAATTTAAGATTACTTGCTTGTTAAGATTCCCATTTATTTTCATGCTCATAACTCACAACCCCGGATTTCTAACCAATGTTGAAGCACATGTTTGTCCATTCTTTGTGAGACGACCTGAGGTTTGAACACTTCGGTTATTTCTATTGGGGTTGAACTTGTGACAACCAAATCCCTCTTCTAAATTTGATACCCGAGGATTGTTGTTGGTAGAGCTATACTTGCAACGTGATTTTATTGGAGAAAATCTTTACCAATACACTCTTGGGGAGCCATCAAATTTTTGGCGCCGTTGCCGGGGAATGGTTGCAACATATGCCTTGATATTGGTTATGTGAATATGTGAATATTGTAGATAGTTTACTTCTTTCAATACTTAGCTATAGTTTAGATTTCTTTTACATTTGTACTATGACTCTCAAGTTTGATGACTCGGTCTCAACCGAATTCTAGCTTAGCCGATTTTGATCCCGAGATTGAAATAACTTTGTTACACACTCGGCAAGCTAGACGGCGGTTGGACTATACGCCTAGTATCTCGGCCTCTCTTGAGGAAAATACCGAATCACTAGACGTCACCGAGAGTGACTTGGAGTCTGCTAGTTCCTATTCTTCTGTTAGCACTACTAATACATCTTTGCATCCTACAGGTGAGCCACACATGGCGGAGCCACGCCGGATCACTTTGCATGAGCAAGGAGCTCCGGATATTATACTTCAACCGTTGCAAGCAAGGTACTAACCTTGATCCAAACTTTGAGTTGAAGAGTAGCTTGATAAATCTACTTCCTAAGTATCATGGGTTGCCGGGTCAAGACCCCATCCGACATTTGAAGGATTTTCAAGTTTCTTGTTCTACGGCTCGAAGGCATGGAGCCGATGAGGTGGCTATCATGGTTTTTGCCTTCCCTTTCTCTCTTGAAGCGCAAGCAAAAACATGGTTTTATTCGCTATCGGATGAGATTGTGACTAATTGGGATTTCTTGAGAAGAGAGTTTCTTGATAAGTTCTTTCCACCGAAGAAGACCGACTACATCCGGAAAGAGATTTCGGGTATAATGCAAAGAGACCAAGAGAGTTTGTACGAGTATTGGTCTCAGTTCAAGAGGCTATTAGAGTCATGTCCACACCACGGAATAACCACTCACTTGCTCTTTAGCTACTTCACCGGAGGTCTTTGTGTGGAAGATAGAAGATTGCTCACCGCTTCTAGTGGTGGTTCCCTTTCAAAAACAAGACAGAGGGAGAAGCTTGGAATTTGATAAAGGATGTTGCCGAAGCTACATAACACACAAGGGTGAGAAGTAATCCTCTCAAGGGTGTGGTAGAACCATCCCCTTCCGAATCAAGTCTAGCCAAAGCACTTGCAGATATGACCACCATCCTTACAAAAATCCAAAAGGATCAAAAGGAATACTACTCCATCCAAGCCATCCAAGCCCCACCTCTGGTTGCTCAACTTGAAGACCTTCCTAGGATTTGTGGTTTGTGCTCTAGCACCACACATTACACCGACCAATGCCATCAAATTCAAGAGGAACATGCTCTTGTGGTGGCCAATGTGAATTACAACAACCGTCCACCCTACCCTCCTCAAGGTCAAAACAATTACCATCAAGGTGGTAATCAACATCAAGGGTGGAGGGATAATGCACAAGGGAGCAATCAAAAGTAAAGATGGAACAACTCTCCTTCTCATCACAATAACAACCAATCTCCATCCCAACACTACCATAACAACACCAACTACCAAGCCAACCAAGGCCACTCCAACCAAAACCAAAACAACTACACCAAGTATCAAGCACCACACCATAGACAACAAAATCAAAACCAAACTCCTCCATCTTCCAACAATCAAGTTGATGAGCTTAGAGCCGCCATGGAAAAACGAGATGAGAGCAACAAGGCTCAATTCGATGCCTTGAATACTCAATTGGCTAACCTCACCAACATGCTTTCAAAGATGAACATGTCAAACCCACCACCAACCCCTAATAACAACACCAACCAACCCTCAAGTTCCTCTAACCTTCCATCCCAACCCCAACCAAATCCAAGAGGCGGTCTCAACGCCATCACTCTACGATCGGGGACTACATTAGAGGAGATACCCCCAAGGGTCATGGGAGATATTCATGAGGAAGAGGTAGTTATTGAAGCTCCACATGAAGAAGAGGTGGTAGACAAAAGGCATGAGGAAGAAGGAGTACACCTCAAGGAACCCAAGAGGAAAGCTATAGTGGATGAGTCCATTCCTATCCCATTCCCTTCCATGGTGAAGAAGGCGAAGAAAACATCGGAATTTGATTTGAACATGCTTCAAGTGTTCAAGAAGGTTGAGGTAACCATACCACTTCTTGACGTTATTCAACAAATTCCAAAGTATGCAAAATTTTTGAAAGACTTGTGTACACACAAGGATAGGATAGGAGAATTGGAGACATTATCCTTGGGTAGTTCAATTTCTTCCTTGATGGAACCTATTCCAAGAAAATGTGGTGACCCTGGACCGTGCTTAGTTTCTTGTTGTATTGGTGGACACACTTTTCATGATTGTATGTATGACTTGGGAGCTTGTGTAAGCATCATGCCACTTTCTATCTATGTGCGGTTGAATTTAGCTCCATTAAAGAAGTCGGCGGTGAGGTTTACCTTAGCCGATAAAAGTGTGATCACAGTGATGGGAATAGCAGAAGATGTACTCGTGGCAATTAAGAATTTGGTTTTTCCGGTTGACTTTTACATCCTTGAAATGCCTCCAGCAGAAAATAGAAGCTCATCCTCCGTTCTACTTGGTAGACCCTTCCTCAAAACCTCCAAATTCAAGTTAGATGCCTTCACCGGCATATATTCCTTTGGGGTTGGAGATAAGATTATCAAGTTCAATTTAGAGGAAGCCATGAAACATCCTCCCGAAGAACATTCCGTGCTCCGATGTGATGTAATTAATGAAGTGGTAGCTGAAGTGCAAGAAGAAGACCATGACAAGTTGTGCTACTCCATTGTTGAGGAAACGGATGACCAAGAGGATGAACATGAGGAAGTTGTCAAGAATGAGCTCCATGAGCTTGATGAAAAGGAACCTCATCTTGAGACAAAAAGTGAACTGAAGTCCCTCCCGTCTCATCTGAAGTATGCTTTCTTAGAGGATAACCAAAGGTTTCCGGTCATTATTCCTAGTGAGCTTTCAAGTGAAGAAGAGGAAAAGCTCCTAGATGTTCTATGAAAGTACAAGAAAGCAATTGGATGGAGCCTAGCGGATATTGTGGGAATTGATCCCCGCAAATGCATGCATAGGATATTTTTCCAAGATGGAGCTAGGCCGGTTAGGCAACCGCAAAGGAGGCTCAACCCAACCATCCTCGATATAGTGAAGAAAGAGGTCATCAGATTACTGGATGCGGATATCATATACCCAATCTCCGACAGTGAGTGGGTGAGCCCGGTCCAGGTTGTCCCCAAGAAGTCGGGCATCACAACGGTCAAGAAGGACGACGGTGAAATGGTCACTAAAAGAGTACAAAATGCGTGGCGAGTATGTATTGACTACAGAAGATTGAACGCCGCTACACGGAAGGACCATTACCCCTTACCCTTCATCGATCAGATGCTAGACCGCTTGGCAGGTAAATCTCACTACTGCTTTCTTGATGGATTTACTGGCTACTTCCAGATACATATTGCTCCTGAAGATTAGGAGAAGACCACGTTTACTTGTCCGTTTGGCACCTTAGCCTATAAAAGGATGCCATTTGGACTATGCAATGCACCTGCTACTTTTCAGCGGTGCATGACGAGTGTCTTCTCCAATCTAATGGAGAATTGTCTGGAAATCTTTATGGATGACTTCAGTGTTTATGGTACTTCGTTTGATTATTGTTTAGAGAGCTTGGGCAAGGTCTTAGCTAGATGTATTGACACTAACCTTGTCTTAAATTTTGAAAAATGTCACTTTATGGTACGACAAGGTATAGTGTTAGGACATGTAGTATCTCATGAAGGCATTTCTGTAGACCTGGCCAAGGTCGATGTTATCACCACTTTGCCTCACCCCTCATCCGTGAGGGAGGTCCGCTCGTTTTTGGGACATGTAGGATTCTATAGGCGCTTTATCAAGGACTTCAGCAAGATTGCTTTGCCATTGTCGCGCCTACTCCAAAAAGATGTGGATTTTGAGTTTGATAGTGAATGTGTAAAAGCTTTTGAAGAGCTAAGGAGAGTTCTTACCACGGCACGAATTGTGTGAGGCCCCAACTGGGCGTTGCCATTTGAGATAATGTGCGATGCGTCAAACCATGCTGTAGGTGCCGCGCTTGCACAGCGCGATGGTAAACTCCTTTATTTTATTGCTTACTCTTCTAAGACACTAGATGAAGCACAATCCAACTATACCACTACTGAAAAAGAACTCCTAGCTATTGTTCATGCTTTAGATAAATTCAGATCTTATTTTCTAGGACCAAAGATAGTGGTATACACGGATCATGCAGCTTTAAAGTACTTATTGACAAAGAATGAGTCAAAGCCTAGACTCATACGTTGGATCTTGCTTTTGCAAGAATTCGACGTTGAGATTAGGGACCGGAGTGGATCTCAAAACCTGGTTGCGGATCATTTAAGTCGCATTGAGAATTTAAAAATTGATCCATTTCCGATCAATGACTCATTCCCATTGGATAGTTTGCATGCTGTGTCGGATAGCTTTTCTTGGTTTGCCCCAATGGCGAACTACTTGGTTGCGAAAATCTTCCCTCCCAACTTTTCGAAAAACCAAAGGGACAAGTTGAGGAGTGATTCCAAATACTATATTTGGGATGACCCTCACTTATGGAAGAAGGGCGTGGACCAAGTAATTCGAAGATGTGTCCCGGAGTCTGAATTCCAACCAATTCTTGAAGCTTGCCATTCGTCCGAATGTGGTGGCCACTTTGGCCCACAAAGGACCGCTAAAAAAGTGTTGGATTGTGGATTCTGGTGGCCAACCTTATTCAAGGATGCTAACCGGTTATGTGTGTCTTGCCATCAGTGTTAGAGGTCAGAAAACGCATCTCAAAGGGATGAAATGCCTCAGCAACCTATGTTGTTCTGTGAGATATTTGATGTATGGGCCATTGACTTTATGGGACAGTTTCCCAACTCTAGTGGATATCTGTATATTCTGTTAGCGGTTGACTACGTGTCAAAGTGGGTAGAGGCCATACCTACCTGCCTTGATGACGCCAATGCCGTTGTTTCTTTCATTAGGAATTACATTGTATGCCGTTATAGGTCGCCACGAGCAATCGTGAGCGACCAAGGATCCCACTTTTGTAACAGGAAGGTAGAAGCATTGCTCAAGCGCTATGGAGTGTCGCATAAAGTTGCTACTACTTATCATCCGCGAACAAATGGCCAAGCGGAAGTGTCCAACCTGGAAATCAAGAGAATCTTGGAGAAAGTGGTCAATCCACAAAGAAAGGATTGGAGCCTCCGGTTAGGAGATGCACTATGGGCGTATAGAACGGCCTACAAGACTCCGATAGGGATGAGTCCTTTCCGGATCGTCTATGGTAAGGCATGCCACCTTCCGGTGGAGATTGAGCATCGAGCCTATTGGGCGGTAAAGCAGTGCAACATGGATTTTGCCAAGGCGGGTGAAGCTAGGAAGTTACAACTAGAGGAGCTTGAGTGTTTGAGGAACTAGTCATATGAGAATGCCCGAATCTACAAGGAAAAGACTAAAGCATTCCATGACCATCATATCCGGAAGAAGGACTTTCAAAAAGGTGACGAGGTCCTCCTCTACAACTCAAGGCTCCGATTTATGCCTGGCAAGCTCCGCTCTAAATGGGAAGGACCTTTCAAGGTGAAGGAGATAAAGCCCTACGGAATGGTGGAATTGTTTGATCCCAAGAGTGAAGCAACTTTCAAAGTGAATGGACATAGGGTGAAGAAGTATCATGGTTGCAAGCCCCCAAAAGAGCTAGAGGTGTACCTATTGGAGGATGCACCAAGGAGAGAGGAAGCTTAAAGAAAAGGACCGTCCAACTTAAGGACGTTAAAGAAAAGTGCTTGGTGGGAGGCACCCCACCGTGGTAAAATCTTCCTTGTTTATACCATCTTGTTCGTATCCTTAGTTTCTTCTGAATTTTGTGATCTCTTGATGATTGATTGAGTGCATAGGAATGCAGCTTTGTTGATTTTGTTGGATAGATAGGATGTTCATATAGATAGGATGTGAAAAAAGATAAAGAAAAAAAATCTTTGAAAAAGGGTACCGACGCGCCAGCGCACAGTGCGCGCGCGCGCCGGTGGCGCAATTCCAGCTCTTGGGCTAAATACCCGAGAGTCATGCCCATTTCGTGCCCAACTCACGCCAGGCACCCACGCGTTCGCGTGCTTGCCACCTGCGCGCACCCTTGCAATTCAACCATCGACGCGCCAGCACATAGTGCGCGCACGCACCGATGGAGATATGCGAACTCTCTGGTACAAAAACCAAAGAGTTGTGCCACAATTGGGCCAACCTTATGCCAAAACTGATGCGTCCGCGCGTTGTGCGCGTCCGCGCCAGTCG
This sequence comes from Arachis ipaensis, assembly GCF_059453495.1. Taxonomy (NCBI): domain Eukaryota; kingdom Viridiplantae; phylum Streptophyta; class Magnoliopsida; order Fabales; family Fabaceae; genus Arachis; species Arachis ipaensis. The sequence continues at coordinate 41,133,263 of NC_142442.1, forward strand.
CGAAATCTCTCAAGCACGCATCCGCGCGCCTACCTCACTGATCCACTCTGGTACAAAAACCAGAGACTTGGGCCAACTTTGTGCCACTTCTGTGCCAGAGGCACAACATCCCTCGCGCGCGCGCGCCACTGACGCGCACGCGTCTTCTGTTGACACCCTCGCCGACGCGCCAACGCACCTTGCATGCGCGCGCCGGTTGTGCGAGTCAGTTTTCTAACTTCGTGCCTTGCTCTGTTCTCCTCTTCTCAACCCTTTTCATTCTTAGTTTCTTTTCCTTGTCTTTCCATCATGTCCCTCCTCTTCTTCTTCTCCCACAATTAACCACCACTGTCTCCGGCCACTCTTCGGTGACAACTACCTTTTCCGGTGGCACTACACTTCTCATATTTTCTTTCTCATCTTCACAAAAGAAGATTCAACCTAACCTTGTTCCTTCATACTTCTCAAGGTTCCACTTCCTCCATATTCCATCTATCACTTTCTTTACCTTGTCTCTTTTTCTAGTAGATTCTTCTTCTTGATTTACTTGCTTTCTCTTTTAGTGCATCATTATGCTATTTGCTTTTTGCTAGCTTCTTTTTCTCTTTTTCTAGTTTTTCCATGGATTTTGAATTTGAACTTTGCATTGTTTTGATAAATCTTATTGTTGGTTTCTCATTAACTTTGTAAGTGGGTGATGTTATGTGATGATTGATATTTCATTTTGGGCTTCAAATTGGTTTAGTATCTCATAATTGCTCATTGCTTGATTATTGCATGCCAAGTGTTCGAAGAAATGTACATACACCATTTTGGTTCATTTTAGTTGTATACTCTCAAATTGGTGCTCCCTCCTCATTCACTTGCCTTCTCTTAAGGCATTGAGTCTACTTTGCTTGCTTAAAGTTTATACTTGCCAATTAGATATTAATTGAATATGACTTGTTCTTTATTATGGATGCTTGAGATTACTCTTCTCATGCCATTGCATGCTTTACTCCCTCTTGCATCCCATGCCAAGTGTTATGACCCTTGCTTTTACATTCACCATGGACACTACGATTCACTTGCATGTTCTTGTCAAATTGATTCTTGGGTTTAATGTTTTCCTTCCTTCCCTTCCTTTTTAGGATGGCCACCAAGAAAAGCAAGGAGATAGCTTCGAGGAAATCGGCCGCAAAAAGGGCACCCCAAAGGTCAAACTCTAAGGCGCACTCTTCATTAGGAGCCAAACCCCTATCTAAGAAAGGGAAGACACCCGCTCCTATTGATGAGAATGAAAAGTGCAAGCCGGCGAAAGATTCTTCAAGGTTCTCCAACCGCTTCCGTGAACTTATGTTCCCCTCCATAGCTGTAAGGAACTATCATCCTAAGCATCTACTCGCTCCGCCGGACAAGGTTGCTCCTTATATTCTGCCCCGCATTGAACAGCGAGGATGGGAGTTTCTTTTGAGGAAACCAAGGGAAATCAACCTCTCTTGGGTGGAAGAATTCTACACTAACTACCATCTTCCCGCTCTTCAATCGGTATACGTGTGCCGGAAGCAAGTCTCAGTTTCAGAAGAAGCTATTCAGCAAGTGCTTAATGTCCTACCAGTGCCAAGTGACATGGATGGCTACCAAAAAGTCTTACGTTAGCGAGAGAAGTTTGGGTTCAATTGGGACTCGATCCTCCGAGTCATTGCTGAGCCAGAGACATTTTGGACAAGGTCGACTCCGGATGAGGCCTAAGTCCATTGACGCTCATTCACTCACTGTAGAAGCGAGAGCTTGGGCCCAGATCCTATCTCACAGTGTGCTACCTAGCACCCACAATTCGTCCTTCACGGCGGATCTCGCCTTGCTTGTTTGGTGTGTTCTCACGGAGAGGCCAGTGAACATTCCGGTTCTTGTCAAGCAAGCAATGAATTTGCCATTTCCAGCATTGGTGTCTGACTTAGTTGCTGCTGCGGGTGTTCCTTGGGAAGCCAGGACAAAAAGATTATAGTTCCGGCTAAGGGTGATGTGGTCCCAAGCGGAAAATACCTTCACCTTCCCAAGAACAAACCAAGCCTCGACATGACCCCGCCACTTCTTTTTCTTTCTAGCTCATCATCACCACCACTGAGATCCACACATCAAAGGATAGAAGACCTTCACTGGAAGCTTGATAGATATGAGCGGCGCAACCACCGCCGATACACTTACGTTAAGAAGCTTCTGGGTTGTGTTATCCCTAGCATGGAGGAACCCGAAATATTCACATCCACCTCAAACCCAAGCGATGGGAGCTCTGATGAAGGGGATAGTGAAGGTTTCGGTCCCGACCATCCCTTGCGTATTGTTCGTAGCACGAAGGACCGTGATAATTTCTAAAGTGTGGGGAGGTCGTTCGACCGATCTCCATCGGTAACAATCTCTTCCCTTCAATACCCATGGATTTATCTTTTGCCTAGAAGTTAGTATATTGCATGTGTAGTTAGTTTTGCTTGTAAATACCCTTTGCATGATAGTTAGTTTCTATAGAGTTACTTGGTCAAAACAATAACTTCTTTTCCAAGAAACTGTGTTTTGGGGTACCTACCAAATTTTGAGATACCGAAATTCTAAAAATTTTTGCAGTAAACTTGCTTTAAGAATGTATTTTGGAACATAGTGATTGAGCTAAGAACACAAGCATGAAAGTTTTGAGCTTATTGCATGGTTACATCTTCTAACCATTATTTATATTCTTGTGTGCATATCTCTCTCTCTCTCTATGATTGTGATCCTTGCTTTGTCTGATTCTATATGTCCATTGCTTTGTGTATGAATGCATTTACATGATTGAGGCCATCATTTCAATAGTCACTTTTCCCAAATTGCCTTAACCCTCTTATCTACCATTGCTAACCAATTTTGAGCCAATGATAAACCCTTTTGTTCTTAGATAGAGCACATCAACAACCCTAAGTGAAAAACCATGAATGTCCCTAAATTTGAATCCTTGATTAGCTTAGGTAAGTTAGGATGTGTATCATTCAAATAAGAGGGTATACTTGGGAAATTCGGGTAGATATATAGGTGTGTAATTGTAGTGTAATTGAAAATTCTAGGATTTGGGAACATACTCATGTGTTGAATGATTAAACTGTATGCATTGAAACAATTGTACAAGGCCCCCAAGAAAAGGGGATAATAAAAAAAAAGAGAAAAACAATATATAATAATAAACAGCGAAGGGGATAAAGAAACCACAAGACGTAGTAAAGAAGAAAATAATGCATATGGGTGTGAATTGAAAAGAATGCATGAGTATGCAAAAAGAGTAAAACTCAAGGGTAGCTAGGTAATGTATCATAGTTGTATAGGTTGTTCTATGTGTCTAGTGGATCCTAGGTTGATCAAGGACTCAAATTTTAAGCCCACTTGGCCATATACATCCTTACCTTCACCCTAGCCCCGTTACAACCCATGAATAAGACCTCATGATACTTGTAAGCATGCATTAAGTAATTGTTGATTGTTAGACGAAAGACAAATCTTGGAAAGCATGATTAGGAGAAGATTGAGTGACGAACCCTATACACTTGAGCGAATAGATCGGATACACTTCTGGTGAGGGTTTGATGCTCAATCCTTGTTCCCGGCTTTCACAAGCGCTTGTTTAGCAAGTCAAATGCACTCCTTAGTCGTGTTCAATTTGGTAGGATTCATGAATTACATACTGTTTTCACCCTATATGTTCACACGTATTCTTGGAGGATAGATCTACTCTTGACCAAGTAGGTAGATGATTTTACATTAGTTGTATGCATCCACTTAGGTAGTTTGCATTTCATAAACCCTTTCTCATCATGATCTTTGGTCTTTTTATTTTAAGCATGAGGACATGCTTGGTTTAAGTGTGGGGAGATTTGATAAACCCCAATTTTGTGGTTTATATTGTGTAAAATTTGGGGGTTTTGTCAATATTTTTCACACTTATTCGCAAGAAATGCATGGTTTTGTGTTCACTTTCCAATATTGCTCCATGATGGAAAACATGTTTATTTTGCCTTAAAATTGCCATATTTTAACCCTCTTCTATTGCCATTCGATGCCGTGATGTATTTGTTGAGTAATTTCAGGAATTATAGGGTAGGAATGACCTAGAAGAGAGGAAGAAAGCATGTACAAAAAGGGAGGAACATGAAGAATTGAAATTTTGGAAGAAGCAGCATTGGCGCACCCGTGCACTCCACGCGCACGCATGAATGAGGTGGCACTCCACGCGCACAAGGATGGACGCATTCGCGTGGATCAGAAGATTCCCATCGACGCGCACACGCACTTGGCGCGTACGCGTGGATCGCAAAAGCCATCGGCGCGCGCGTACGCATGGCGCGCACGCGTGGGAAGCTGCACGTGACCTCATTAAAGGAAATCGTGCCTGGTGATTTCTGAGGCTCATCAGACCCAATTTCAAGCTGTTTCTGCATGGAAAAGACCTAAGGATGCTAGGGGGAAAGGAGGGATCATTCATTGTGACACTAAGACATAATTTTAGCTAGTTTTTGGTTCTTTTGTTATTCTAGAGAGAGAAAACCCTTATTCCTCTCTAGATCTAGTTTTAATTTGATCTTTTCTTGTTGACTTGTGAATTAGATCTTGTTAATTACTAGTTTTAATTGTTCAATTTGAATTTCCCTTGTTACAATTTTGCTTATATCTAGTGATAGTTTTATGAATCATTGTTAATTATCATTTTATACCCATTTCATGAATGTTGTGAATCTTGACTTGTTGATGTTGCATTGATGATTTCTATGTTTAATTTTGTTGTTTGGATGATTGTATGTTGATAATTGTTAGTGGGTATTTGTTGATTTCAATTTAATTGCTATTTTGAACATGTCTTTTGTTAATGCTTACCATGTGTTTGATGAATTGTTTACTTTGATTATGGAGTAGTCTTCTTCACTCTTGGCCTAGGTCAAGGGAATTGGGTAAACTTGAGTCATTGGGTCTAATGGATTTGATGATTTGGGAGCCCTTAGTGGTCAATCTGATAACCATTGACGCTAATCTTCTGTTAAGTTAATTAATAGTGAGGTTAGGACTTATGGGTTGATGTTGACCAAACCATTTAACGTACTTCAAGTGTAGAAGTAGACTTAATGAGTTTGGTTCTCCATAATTGTCAAGATATGGTTGTTGGACAAGAATGGTGACCCCAATTCCCATGCCTAGCCAAGAGTTGCCTTTATTATTCATATTTGAAAACCAAAATTCTCAATTATTTGTGTTAGTTGTAGTTACTTGTTTGGTTTAGAATAGAATTAAGTGGAATGTTACTTGTTCATTGGAATTGCCCATGTTTTGCTTAATTAATTGAATTAGCTTGTTGCAATTTAAGATTACTTGCTTGTTAAGATTCCCATTTATTTTCATGCTCATAACTCACAATCCCGGATTTCTAACCAATGTTGAAGCACATGTTTGCCCATTCCATGTGAGACGACCCGAGGTTTGAATACTTCGGTTATTTCTATTGGGGTTGAACTTGTGACAACCAAATCCCTCTTCTAAATTTGATACCCGAGGATTGTTGTTGGTAGAGCTATACTTGCAACGCGATTTTATTGGAGAAAATCTTTACCAATACACTATTGGGGAGCCATCAATGCAATATTGGCTCAGAATAAAATATTGACTCAGCAAGTCAATATGATTTCTCAGAATCTGACTGGAATGCAAGCTGCATCCAACAGTACTAAAGAAGCTTCCTCTGAAGAAGAAGCTTATGACCCTGAGAATCCTACAATGGAAGAGGTGAATTACTTGGGAGAATCCTATGGAAACACCTACAATCCTTCATGGAGGAATCATCTTAATTTCTCATAGAAGGATCAACAGAAGCCTCAACAAGGCTTTAATAATAATGGTGGGAGAAATATGTTTGGCAATAGCAAGCCTTTTCCATCATCTTCTGAGCAACAGACAGAGAATTCTAAGCAGAGCCTCTCTGACTTAGCAACCATAATCTTTGATCTATCTAAGACCAATCTCTGTTTCATGACTGAAACAAGGTCCTCCATCAGAAATTTAGAGGCATAAGCGGGTCAACTGAGTAAAAGAGTTACTGAAATTCTTTCTAGTACTCTCCCAAGCAATATAGAAGAGAATCCAAAGAGAGAGTGCAAAGTCATCAATATACCCAACATGGCCGAACTTGGAGAGAGTCAAAAAGCAGTGATTTCCAATGAGGAAGACCTCAATGGACGTCCACTAGCCAATAAGGAGTTCCCTATTGAGGAACCAAAGGAATCTGAGGCTCATGTAGAGACCATAGAGATTCCACTGAACTTACTGTTGCCATTCAAGAGCTCTGATGAGTATTCTTCCTCTGAAGAGGATGAAGATATTATTGAAAAGCAAGTTGCTCAGTATCTAGGAGCAATCATAAAGCTGAATGCCAAGTTATTTGGTAATGAGACTTGGGAGGATGAACCTCCATTGCTCATCAATGAACTGAATACCTTGGTTCAACATAAATTACCTCAGAAGAAACTGGATCCTGGAAAGTTCTTAATACCTTGTACCATAGGCACCATGACTTTTGAGAAGGCTCTGTGTGACCTGGGATCAGGAATAAACCGCTTGCCACTCTTTGTAATGGAGAAACTAGGGATCTTTGAGGTACAAGCTGCAAGAATCTCACTATAGATGGCAGAAAAATCAAGGAAACAGGCTTATGGACTTGTAGAGGATGTGTTAGTGAAGGTTGAAGGCCTGTACATCCCTGCTGACTTCATAATCCTAGACACTGAGAAGGATGAGGATGAATCCATCATCCTTGGAAGACCCTTCCTAGCCACAGCAAGAGCTGTGATTGATGTGGACAGAGGAGAGTTAGTCCTTCAATTGAATGAGGACTACCTTGTGTTTAAGGCTCAAGAATCTTCTTCTGTAACCATGGAGAAGAAGCATGAAAAGCTTCTCTCAATACAGAGTCAAACAGAGCCCCCACACTCAACTTCTAAGTTTAGTGTTGGGAGGCTACCATTAAGCTCTGAGTCTCTGTGAAGCTCTATAAGAGCTTCACTGTCAAGCTATTGACATTAAAGAAGCGCTTGTTGGGAGGCAACCCAATGTTATTTAATATTATTTAATTTTATAGAAATTTGTTTTCCATTGTTATTTTATGTTTTCTTTAGGTTGATGATCATGTGAAGTCATAAAAACAGCTGCAGAATTAAAGCAAAATGAAAAATAGCATAAAAAACAGCACACCCTGGAGGACAGGCTTACTGGCGTTTAAACGCCAGTAAGGATAGCAGAATGGGCATTTAACGCCCAGTCTGGCAGCATTCTAGGCGTTAAATGCCAGAATGGACAGCATTCTGGGTGTTTAATGATAGAAAAGGGTGTCTGGTGTCTGGCTAGCGTTAAACGCCAGAAAGGGGCATCAGACTGGCATTTAACGCCAGAAAAGGTAGCAGAGTTGGCGTTAAACGCCATAATTGGCACACAAAGGGCATTTGAACGCCAGAATGGTGCAGGGAGCAGAATTCCTTGACACCTAAGGATTTGTGGACCCCACAGAATCCCCACCTACCCCACCTCTTCTTCTCTCCTCTTCACACCTTTCTATAACACTCTTCCCCAAATACCCTTAACCAATCCCATCAACACCTCTTCCGCAAAAATACCATTCACTTATCAAATCCTACCCTCTTCCCCATATTCTCTTCACCACTCACATCCATCCATCATAAACCCCACCTACCTCACCATTTAAATTCAAACCATTTCCCTCCCAAACCCACCCCTTCATAACCGAATTCCCTCTCTCTCTTACCCTATAAATACCCCTCCTTACAACCTTCAATTTCCTACCTCATACACACTTAACCCCCTTTGGCCGAAACTAACACACTCCTCCATCTCCTCCATTTCTTTTTCTTCTACTCCTTTCTTTCTTCTTTTGCTTGAGGACAAGCAAAACTTCTAGGTTTGGTGTGGGAAAAGCTCTGCTTTTTTATTTTTCCATAACCATTAATGGCACCTAAGACTGGAGAAACCTCTAGAAAGAGGAAAGGAAAGGCAATTGCTTCCACCTTTGAGTCATGGGAGATGGAGAGATTCATCTCAAAGGTCCATCAAGACCACTTCTATGAAGTTGTGGCCAAGAAAAAGGTGATTCCTGAAGTCCCCTTCATGCTCAAAAAGAGTGAATATCCAGAGATCCGACGTGAGATTTAAAGAAGAGGTTGGAAAGCTCTCACCAACCCCATCCAACAAGTCAGAATCTTAATGGTTCAAGAGTTCTATGCTAATGCATGGATCACTAAGAACCATGATCAAAGTATGAACCCGAACCCAAAGAATTGGCTCACAATGGTTCGGGAGAATTACTTGGATTTCAATCTGGAAAATGTGAGGTTGGTATTTAACTTGCCAATGATGCAAGGAGATCCTCACCCTTTCACTATAAGGGTCAACTTTGATCAAAGGTTGGACCAAGTCCTCATAAACATCTGTGTGGAAGGAGCTCAATGGAAGAGAGACTCAAGAGGCAAGCCGGTTCAATTTAGAAAGCTTGACCTCAAACCCGTGGCTAGGGGATGGTTGGAATTCATCCAACGTTCTATCATTCCCACTAGCAACCGGTTTGAAGTTACAATAGACCGGGCTATCATGATCCACAATATCATGAATGGAGAGGAAGTAGAAGTTCATGAGATCATACCTCTAGAACTCTACAAGGTGGCAGACAAGCCCTCCACTTTGGCAAGGTTAGCCTTCCCCCATCTCATCTGTAACCTATGCAATTCAGCTGGAATTGTCATAGAAGAAGACATCCTCATTGATGAGGACAAGCCCATCACTAAGAAGAGGATGGAGCAAACAAGAGAGCCCACTCATGGACCTCAACAAGAGCATGAGGAAATTCCTCATCAAGAAATCCCTGAGATGACTCAAGGGATGTACTTTCCTCCACACAATTATTGGGAGCAAATCAATACCTCCTTAGGAGAATTGAGTTCCAACATGGGACAACTAAGGATGGAGCACCAAGAACATTCCATCATCCTCCATGAAATCAGAGAGGACCAAAGAGCCATGAGGGAGGAGCAACAAAGGCAAGGAAGAGACATAGAGGAGCTCAAGCACTCCATAAGATCTTCAAGAGGAAGAACTAGCCGCCATCACTAAGGTTGAGCCGTTCTTTAATTTCCTTGTTCTTATTTTTCTGTTTTTCGAATTCTATGCTTTATGTTTTGTCTATGTTTGTGTCTTTATTACATGATCATTAGTGTCTAATGTCTATGTCTTAAAGTTATGAATGTCCTATGAATCCTTCACCTTTCTTAAATGAAAAATGTTTTTAATTGCAAAAGAACAAGAAGTACATGAATTTTGAAATTTATCTTGAAATTAGTTTAATTATTTTGATGTGGTGGCAATACTTTTTATTTTCTGAATGAATGCTTGAACAGTGCATATTTTTTATATTGAAGTTTACGAATGTTAAAATTATAGGCTCTTGAAAGAATAAAGAAAAAAGGAGAAATGTTATTGATAATTTGAAAAATCATAAAATTGATTCTTGAAGCAAGAAAAAGCAGTGAAAAACAAAAGCTTGCGAAAAAGAAAGTGCGAAAAATAAAGAAAAAAGAAGGAAAAAGAAAAAGCAAGCAGAAAAAGCCAGTAACCCTTTAAACCAAAAGACAATGGTAAAAAGGATCCAAGGCTTTGAGCATTAATGGATAGGAGGGCCCAAAGGAATAAAATCCTGGCCTAAGCGGCTAAACCAAGCTGTCCCTAACCATGTGCTTGTGGCGTGAAGGTGTCAAGTGAAAAGCTTGAGACTGAGCGGTTAAAGTCGTGGTCCAAAGCAAAAAGAGTGTGCTTAAGAACTCTGGGCACCTCTAACTGGGGACTCTAGCAAAGCTGAGTCACAATCTGAAAAGGTTCACCCAGTTATGTGTCTGTGGCATTTATGTATCCGGTGGTAATACTGGAAAACAAAATGCTTAGGGTCACGACCAAGACTCATAAAGTAGCTGTGTTCAAGAATCAACATAATGAACTAGGAGAAACAATAACACTATCTGAATTCTGAGTTCCTATGGATGCCAATCCTTCTGAACTTCAAAGGATAAAGTGAGATGCCAAAACTGTTCAGAAGCAAAAAGTACTAGTCCCGCTCATCTAATTGGAACTAAGCTTCGTTGATATTTTGAAATTTATTGTATTTTCTCTTCTTTTTATCCTATTTTTTTTAGTTGCTTGGGAACAAGCAACAATTTAAGTTTGGTGTTGTGATGAGCGGATAATTTATACCCTTTTTGGCATTGTTTTTACATAGTTTTTAGTTTGTTTTAGTTACTTTTTATTATATTTTTATTAGTTTTATGCAAAAATCATTTTTCTGGACTTTACTATGAGTTTGTGTGTTTTTCTGTAATTTCAGGTATTTTCTGGCTGAAATTGAGGGACCTGAGCAAAAATCTAATTCAGAGGCTGAGAAAGGACTGCAGATGCTGTTGGATTCTGACCCTCCTGCACTCGAACTGGATTTTCTGGAGCTACGGAAGCCCAATTGGCATGCTCTCAATTGCGTTGGAAAGTAGACATCTTGGGCTTTCCAGCAATAGATAATAGTCCATACTTCGCCCGAGATTTGATGGCTTCAAATCCAGCCTAAAACTTTCTGGTGTAAAATGCCAGAACTGGCACCAAAACTGGAGTTAAACGCCCAAACTGGCACCCAAGTTAGCGTTTAACTCCAAAAACAGCCTATGCACGTGAAAGCTTCAATGCTCAGCCCAAGCACACACCAAGTGGGCCCCAAAAGTGGATTTCTGCACTATCTGCACTTAGTTACTCATTTTCTATAAACCTAGGTTACTAGTTTAGTATAAAAACTACTTTTAGAGATTTATTTTATATCTTTTGATCATCTTATGTAACTTTTTACTTCTGAGAACCCTTTGGAGAGGCTGGCCACACGGCCATGCCTATAATCTCTAATATACCCCAATTTTGTGGTTTATCTTGTGTTTAATTTAGGAGATTTTACCACCTTTTCCCACATTTATTCAATGAAATAGCATGGTTTTATAATTCTCCCTAAATTTGTGTTTAAAGGTAAAAACATGCTTTTTAGACCTTAAAATAGCTAAATTCAATCCACTTTCATTTCATTCGATTCCTTGATATATTTGTTGAGTGATTTCAGGTTCATAAGGCAAGTATTGGATGGAAGAAGTGAGGAGAAAAGCATGCAAAGTGGGAGAACTCATGAAGAAATGAAGGAACCGTAAAGCTGTCAAGCCTGACCTCTTCGCACTCAATTGATCATAACTTGAGCTACAGAGGTCCAAATGAGGCGATTCTAGTTGTGTTGAAAAGCTAACATCCGGGGCTTTAAAATGATATAAAATTTACCATAGTTTCTTCACGTTTAGGGACGGGCACGCACACTGTACGTGTGCGCACCGATGGAGCAGTGTGATTCACTAAAGTGAAATCGTGGCCAGCGATTTGTAAAGCATTTTGGGCCCAATCCAACTCATTTCTAATGCTATTTCATGCAGAATTTAAGCTTGGGCAAGGAGGGAGCAATTGTTTGAAGTTTTTGCATCATGTAGCTTAGTTTCTAGAGAGAGAAGCTCCATCTCCTCTCTAGAATTAGGGTTCCTAAGATTAATTGCATCATAGATCCATGTTTAATTCCTTGGTTTCATCTTGTTTCTTCTACATTTTCATGCTCTAGTGATGTAATCTTCTTGTTCCCTCTTGTTAATTTTCCTTTTCATGCCTCTTTGTTTAGGATTGATGAACACTTGTTGGATTTGGATTTTCTATAAATGTAATTGATGTTTGATGTCTTTTATTGTGAATTTGAGTTGTTGATCTTGTCTCCTTGCAATTTGTAGTTGGTAGATTTTACTATTTCTTGTCATTTATTATACTTTCCTTTTATGCCTTCCAAGTGTTTGACAAAATTCTTGGTTGGATGTTAGAGTAGACTTTGAGCATTCTTGGCTTGGAAAGAGTAATTAGGCAATCTTGAGTCATAAAAAACCAACTTATGTTGGTGATCTAGAGTTGTTAGCTAGTATGATTTCCATTGACTCTAATCTCTTGCTAATTCAATTAGTAGGTGATTAGGACTTTTGGATTGAAATTAGCTAGTCTTGTTAGACTTTCCCCGAGTATGAGGATAACATGATACCTTCCTCCATCATCAGGGATGATGTAATAAGATAAATTATTGTTTATCATTGTGATATGATTGATTAGTCTTGTTTGACGTTCTCCCTATGTGAAGATAACATGATACCTTCTTCCATTTGTTGGAGTTGACTAAATAGAGTGAATTAATCATTGTATGACTAGGATAGAAATCCTACATTCTCAATCTTTGCCATGAATGTCTCCCTTTATTACTTGCTTTCTTTAGTTACTTGCTTGATTTACTCTTCTTGTTATTTAAATTCTTGTCCATTTACTTCCTTGCCCCTTTATCAATCATACCCCATTTGTTCCTTCATAGCCAATAATCATGCACTTCATTGCAATTCCTTGTGAGACGACCCATAGTCTAAATACTCCGGTTAATTCTTATTTGGGGTTTGTACATGTGACAACCAAAATATTTGCATGTGAGGATTCTTTATCGGTGTAGAACTATACTTGCGATGAGAATTTATTTGTGAAATTCTATACCGCACAAGAAACCGAGCATCAAAATGGCGCAGTTGCCGGGAAATTGCAATGGTGCTATGTTATTGGCTATTGTATATATTGTGAATAGCGTGATTTTTGGTTTGTTTGTTAGTTTTTGCTAGTTGTGGTATTTTTGTGCTCTTTGTTTCTTGTTAGCTTTTGTTTTTATTTTCTCTTTTACTATGAATTCTCATCCTTTTGGCTATGAGTGTGGCTCTAACTATGTTGTAGAAAATGGAAGCTTCAATGGGGATATGCATCAAGGATTTGAAGATCAAGGGTGGGAGGAGCCCCAGGCTTATGGACAACCTTCTTGGCAACAACCTCCTCCAGATTCTTATGGGTATAATCCTAATCCTAATGCATACCAATCTAATGTGTGTGATGACCCTTATTGTGATTGTCAACCACAACCACCACATACATATGACCCTTTCCCTCAACATAGCCCTCAACAACCATACTCACAAGCCTCATATCACCATCCGCCTCCACATGATCCTAACCCATACCCACCATACCAGCCACCATATGAACCATATCTAGAGCCACCACCATTCCAACACCAATACTCTCATGAACCACAAAGTCCATACACACCACCTCAAGGATTTCACCAATATGAACCACCTTCCAACTACAATACCCTTTTCTCAAACAATGAATCCTCTCTTCCACCACCTCCCGATGAAGCCTTCACGCAAGAATTAAGAGATCTTAAATCTCATGTCTTAAGGCGACAAGAGGAGGATGAAAAGAAGTTTGAGGAGTTAAGAGCTAAGATGGCTATCATGGTAGAAGCCGTTAGCAACATAGTCTCATCCTACCTAAGCTTGCGCGATCAAGGCACTCCTAGTGTTGAACATGAAGAAGTAGCCAAGGAGCTTAGTGAGGGAATGAACTTGAAGCTCCAAGGTGAAGAAGAGGAGTTAAAGCAAGAAGTACAACAAGAGGAGGAGGTCGATATTATTTAACAAGAGGAAGTAGTGGTTGGCGCCTTAGGATATGTTGAGTACATAGAGGAATCACAAATTGAAGAGCTTTCTTCCATGAAGTTTGAAGTTGATGTTGAGGAGGAGAGTGCACAACCTCTAAGACACAATGTGATTGAAGAATTGGAAGAAGTGTTCCAAGTAATAGGCCCTCCTATCTATGATGATTCGGCATCAACATATGATCCTTTTGAGCATGATGAGTCCTTCCCCACTATGCTTGGGATTGATGAGGAGGTAGACTTCACTAAACCTCCCATTTATGATTTGAGTGATGGGTAAGAGATAGAAGAATTCGGTGAAGAAGAATGTGAACTTGAGGAAGCTTGGCAAGAGGTAGAACTTAAAGAACCTTGCCAAGTGGTGGAAACCTCTAGAAGAGGATGGACGGGAGTAGAGCGCACCTTGTCAAGATCATTGGGAACTCCTCTACCTAGGTTGTCATCTAATCCTTCATTTGAGTAGGTAAAACTTCTAACTCTTAGCTTTATTATCCCACTTGAATTTGGTTTGCTTGAGATGGATGGCAAACTTAGAGCGCTTTGTGCAATTAAGCGAAAGAGGAGGATGTTTAGTGGTTGGCGTTGTAAGTATAGGCTCATTATGGTTGAAGCTTCAAGGAGAAAAGGTTGGACTAGTGCTCAATTGGATGGGTCTAGGAGGATAGTTTGGTGCCTTCATGAGAATTCATCTCTCTTACCACCCGGAGAAAATCACCATGATCAACTCAAGGACGGCTGTGAAAACAAAGTGTGGGATCCCGGATCACACAAGGAAAATCAACTTTGGGAGCTCATGGTTTGTGAAGAACTCCATCAAAGCTTGGAGTTATTAACTTTGAATGATGAAGCGCAATGGAAGTCCAAGCATTGGTGGATGTTCAAGGATGGATTCAAGCACAAGCCACCTTGATGGATAGCTCCCCATAAGTCCAACTTAAGGACAATAAACAAAAGTGCTAGTTGGGAGACACCCCACCATGGTAATATCCTTTCATTTTTCTCTTTTGTACATATTGGTAAAATATGTTTAATTTCATGTTTTGATTGATTTGTTAAGTTTGTTTGGTAGTTTAGTGTGTTAAATAAGGTTTTGTGGTGTTTTGGTAGTTGTTTGGAGGTTTGGAATGCTTGGTTTGGTGCAAAACATAGAAAAATTTTTGAAAAATAGGCACCAACCCACGCGTATGCGTGCCCCAAGTAATTTCAACCATCCACGCGCCCGCGTCACGCACGCATACACGTGGATTGGAAGTTTCCCCCTTCCATACATTCACCTGAGAGTTGTGCCTGAAGTGTGCCAACTTTGTGCCCAAGGCACGCGCATGCGTACCTTGCGCGTATGTATCGACTCTCTGCTTTGCCATGCATGCGTACGCATCAGCCGCGCATACGCGTTGCTTCCATTTCATCAATCCACGCTTACGCGCACATGACGCGCACGCATAGATTGCCCTGTTTCAACCATCTTCTTTTCTTCTCTTCTTTCCATTTCTTTCCCTCTTCTCTTTTCTCTTCGTTTCTTTCCACCCTTTAAACATCATCCAACACTACCAAACACCATATAACACCATTTCTTTTAGTTAGTTAGTTAGTTTAATTTTTGTTTAACTTTTGTTTTACATTATAAGTATTGAATTACTAATCTTGTTTACTGTTTACTGCTGTTTATTACTAATAGGATGCTAGTTTAACATCATTGTTGTTAATTGTCATTTTTGGATTTCTTTGTTGAGGTTATATTTTGGTTACTTGGTTTGGAACTTTTTATGCTCAATGTTTTTGAATACCAAGTACATGTTACATTGCCTTCATGCATCTTAACTCTTTGAATTGCATGTTTTGGCCACCATGCATTCATCATCTATTGTTAGGCAATTGTACATTTCCAATGCATTTTTTTAGGAGATGCTTGTTTATGATTGACCCTTTGTTCATATCACCTATTTCATGCATTGAGATTTTGGAATTGTGAAATCGGGTCGAGCGCTTACCTAATGACATGTTTTTGAGCTTTTCAAGCTTTGTGGACTATGCTTGCTATGTGATTGATCTTAACTCTTATATTTCTTTTTCTAAGTTCCATAGCATCCATGTGTTTCACCTCTATGTCACTTGGGTGTTGCAACAACTTCAATAGGTGTCATTGATTGTGGTGTAAGTTTCATATACCATTATGTTCATTAAGTTCACTTACACATCAATCAATGCCCATTCATTATCCAATTTCACAATCGCTTGATTTTTTCTTGAATGCTTTTATGCTTCTTCACTACTTGTTCGGTTGCCTTAACCTACAAGTCTTTCAAAGTATCTCAAGCACACTAGAATGAGCGAAGTGTATACTTTCTTTAGTATAATTGTGACATAACTTTTTGTACTAGTGTGTGCGTTCTAAACCGCGCGCAATTTTAGAACTCACACACTTATTTTTCATCAATGTCAAAATAATTCACTCACTCCATTTTAGTGGTTCTTACCTCATTCTAACAATTCACGCTTCCTTTCTTTTGTATTTTCTCATCTTACGGTGTTTATTTTATTTTTCATGATCGATGCACCATAAGCAAAAATGGAAGCGGGAGGAAGAAAACGCAGCAACCGGTTGACCTACCAGATGAAAGTGGCAACTCAGAGAGTCGCCGTACCCCCTTGCTCATCTTTGAGTGCACCGAGGACGGTGCAAACTTTTAAGTGTGGGGAGGTCATCTGACCACTCAGTGTTCTTGGGTAACAAGTTTCTAATCCCAACACTTTTGCATTTCATTTTAGGATTCTTAGTTGCATTTTCTTATTTTGCATATGTATATATTAAGCTTAGTCAAAATCATGATATTTTCTAAGAATTTTATCTATAAGGTACCCCAATTGATATAAAAAAAAATTTTTAGAACTTTCTTGAATTATATACTTTGTGAAACATGATTTTTGAGCTAAGAACACAAGCATGTAAGTTTTGAGCCTTAATTGTGTGGTTACATCATACATAACCACTTACTTTCCTTCTTGTGTGCATTATTCTCTTCCTATGATTGTAATCCTTCATTTGTTTGATTCTTTATGTCCATTATTTTGTGTATACATGTATTTATATGATTGAAGCCATTGTTCAATTAGCTCACTTACCCAAATAGCCTATCATTTTATCTTCCATTGTTAACCAATTTTGAGCCTATGCTTAACCCATTTGTTCTTAATTGTAGCACATTATAAGCCTAAGTGAAAAATAATAAATGTCCTTAATTTGGATCTTTGATTAGCTTAGGCTAGTGAGAGTATTCATTATTTGATTTTGGGAGAGTTGGAAACATTGGAAGGGAATAAAAAGGTATTTTTGTATTTTTGTTGAAATTTTGGGAATTGGGTACATACTCATGTATTAATCATATGTAAACCATATGCATTGATGTTCTTGTGTATATTTTAATTTGAAAAAAAAAAAGAAAGAAAAGAAAAAGAAAGAAAAAAAGAAAAATAATAAAAAGGGGACAAAAATGCCCCAAAGTTCAAAGTTCAATTAAGAAAAAAAAAGAAGAAAACCAATGCATATGTGTGGTGATCAAAAGGGAATGCATGAGTGTGTGAAAAAGTGAAGAATGGGTAGTTAGGTTAGCTTAGAATTGTATATGTTGTCATAGGTTTGGTGGGAAGTTTAAGTTAATCAAAAATTCGAATTTCAAGCTCACTTGATCATATGCATCCTACCTTGACCCTAACCCCATTACAACCTATGGGAAGTCCTCATGATATTTGTATGCATGCATGAAATAATTGTTAATTGTTAGATGAAAAACAAATCTTGGAAAACATGATTAGGGGAGAATTGAGTGAATCAACCCCATACACTTGAGTGACTAGAGCGGATACACATCCGGTGAGGGTTCGATTGCTCAATTACATGTTTCCACCCATGATCATCTCTTTTCTTGCAAGTTTGTAAAATCTTTTTAATAATTCAATTCAATTGTGAGTTTGATTTGACTGCTATGGCTTTAGACCTTATACTTATATATGTATTCTTGGAAGTTGACTTATTTTGACCAAGTAGTTACATTCATGTAGAGAGATTGCATATAGATAGATTGCATTTAGTCAGTTTGCATTGAATAAATGTTGATACCCCTTTGCTTCTTTCTTAATTTTAGCATGAGAACATGCTTAGTTTAAGTGTGGGGAGATTTGATAAACCCCAATTTTGTGGTTTATCTTGTGCTTAATTTGGGAGATTTTACCAACTTTTCCCACATTTATTCAATGAAATAGCATGATTTTGTAATTCTCCCTAAATTTGTGTTTAAATGTAAAAACATGCTTTTTAGACCTTAAAATAGCTAAATTCAATCTACTTTAATTCTATTCGATGCCTTGATATGTTTGTTGAGTGATTTCAGGTTCATAAGGCAAGTACTGGATGAAAGAACTGAGGAGAAAAGCATGCAAAGTGGGAGAACTCATGAAGAAATGAAGGAACCGTAAAGCTGTCAAGCCTGACCTCTTCGCACTCAATTGATCATAACTTGAGCTACAGAGGTCCAAATGAGGCAGTTCTAGTTGCATTGGAAAGCTAACATCCAGGGCTTCAAAATGATATAAAATTTACCATATTTGCTTCACGTTTAGGGATGTGTACGTGCACTGTACGTGTGAGCACCGATGGAGCAGCGTGATTCACTAAAGTGAAATCGTGGCCAGCAATTTGTAGAGTATTTTGGGCCCAATCCAACTTATTTCTAATGCTATTTCATACAAAATTCAAGCTTGGGCAAGTGGGGAGCAATTGTTTGAAGTTTTTGCATCATGTAGCTTAGTTTCTAGAGAGAGAAGATCCGTTCTTCTCTCTAGAATTAGGGTTCCTAGGATTAATTGCATCATAGATCCATGTTTAATTCCTTGGTTTCATCTTGTTTCTTCTATATTTTCATGCTTTAGTGATGTAATCTTCTTGTTCCCTCTTGTTAATTTTCCTTTTCATGCCTCTTTGTTTAGGATTGATGAACACTTGTTGGATTTGGATTTTCTATTAATGTAATTGATGTTTGATGTCTTTTATTGTGAATTTGAGTTGTTGATCTTGTCTCCTTGCAATTTGTAGTTGGTAGATTTTACTATTTTTTGTCATTTATTATTCTTTCCTTTTATTCCTTCCAAGTGTTTGACAAAATGCTTGGTTGGATGTTAGAGTAGATTTTGAGCATTCTTGGCTTGGAAAGAGTAATTAGGCAATCTTGAGTCATGAAAACCCAACTTATGTTGGTGATCTAGAGTTGTTAGCTAGTATGATTTCCATTGACTCTAATCTCTTGCTAATTCAATTAGTAGGTGATTAGGACTTTTGGATTGAGATTAGCTAGTCTTGTTAGACATTCTCCGAGTATGAGGATAACATGATACCTTCCTCCATCATCGGGGATGACGTAATAAGATAAATTCTTGTTTATCATTGTGATATGATTGATTAGTCTTGTTTGACATTCTCCCTATATGAAGATAACATGATACTTTCTTCTATTTGTTGGAGTTGACTAAATAAGGTGAATTAATCATTGTATGACTAGGATAGAAAACCTACATTCTCAATCTTTGCCATGAATGTCTCCCTTTATTACTTGCTTTCTTTAGTTACTTGCTTGATTTACTCTTCTTGTCATTTAAATTCTTGTCCATTTACTTCCTTGCCCCTTTATCAATCATACCCCCTTTGTTCCTTCATAGCCAATAATCATTCACTTCATTGCAATTCCTTGTGAGACGACCCGGAGTCCAAATACTCCGGTTAATTCTTATTTGGGGTTTGTACATGTGACAACCAAAATTTTTGCATGTGAGGATTCTTTGTCGATGTAGAACTATACTTGCGACGAGAATTTATTTGTCAAATTCTATATCGTACAAGAAACCGAGCATCACTCTCTTCACTTATATATTTTCTACGGTGGAGTTTCTACACCCCATAGATTAAGGTGTGGAGCTCTGCTGTTCTTCATGAATTAATGCAAGTACTATTATTTTTCTTTCAATTCACGCCTACTTCTTCTCTAAGATATACTCTTGTACTTGATTCAGTTAAGTCAGAATGAAGGGGTGACCTGTGACAATCACCCACTATCTTCGTTACTCGCTTAGCCAAGATCCGCGTGCCTGACAACCACAAAGCGGTCTACATGATGTTCAACATAGTCATTAGACGATAGCTGGAGTATATTCTCTTGGGTTTCTAATCAACAATTCACATCGTCTCTCCTAATAACAGAGCATCTGAATCTGAGATTAGAACCTTCGTGGTATAGGCTAGAACCATTGGCAGCCATTCTTGAGATCCGGAAAGTCTAAACCTTGTCTGTGGTATTCCGAGTAAGATCTGGGAAGGGATGACTGTGACGAGCTTCAAACTTGCGAATGCTGGGCGCAGTGACAGTGTGCAAAAGGACAAGGGTCCTATTCCGATGCTAGCGGGAACCGACAGATGATTAGCCGTGCGGTAGCTGTACTTGGTATTTTTCATCCAAGAAGATCATACAGCTTGCCATGGAAGGAAGCATGCATGATTGGAAGAAGGCAATAGGAAATCAGAGGTTCAGAAGCAACAAAGCATCTCCAAATGCTTATCTGAAATTCCCACCAATGAATCACATAAGTATCTCTATTTTATTTTATGTTTTATTTATCTATTAATTATCAAAACCTCATAACCATTTGAATCCGCCTGACTGAGATTTACAAGATGACCATAGCTTGCTTCAAGCCGACAATCTCCGTGGGATCGACCCTTACTCACGTAAGGTTTATTACTTGGACGACCCAGTGCACTTGCTGGTTAGTTGTGCGGAGTTGTGAAAAGTGTGAATCACAATTTTGCATACCAAGAAACAGAAAGATAAATAATTGTAAATTGGAGCAATGGAAATTAACAAGAGAATTTATATAATTCAAATAAAAGCCTTGACCGGGAGAAGATTAATTGGAAGTTCTATCCTTGTTGAATTTTTCCAAGTGTAATAATAAAAGGTTGTTGTTCTACTTGGTAATCCCTTACTTGATAAGGGAAAGTCAAGTAACTAACTAACCAACTCTATCACCCAAGTCCTAATCCTCTCCTAAGGGAGGATTAGAGTCAGAGACCAGAGAGTCAGCCAACAACTTCCAGTTAAGATTAACACTTGAGTATTCCAACTCAAGGTTCTCCTCTTAATCAACTCCTAATCAAGTTAGGAAATTACTCTATTAACATGAATACCATCTTCGTTGATATGAAAAAGGAATAGAAAAGAGACATGATAATTGAAATAAAATCAGAAGCAATTAAATAAATAATAAAATTAAATGAAAAGGTATTCCTTGCATTAATAAATTCTAAAAACAATCTAATTGTAATTTTGAACAAAAATTAAGGATATGAAAGAGTAAGGGAAAAAGAAAGCAAACTAGAACAATAGTGACTTCAACAGAGGTAATGATTCTTCTCAATATCCCAAGCAAAAGCAATAAACTCTAAAACTAAAACTATGAATGTGCAAAAAAACCTAGAGGAAGTAGTAGAATTCTCTCTAAGATTCAAAAACTAAACTAAAACTATGCGTAATGTGAATGTGTGTTGAGTCTCTACTGTCCCCTGGCTCTAGTCTGTGTTTCTGGGCCGGAAACTTGGTCCAAACTCGGCCCAAAATTGCCCTCAGCATTTTCTGCAACTTCTGCAGATCACGCATGTCACGCATACGCGTCAGTCATGCGTACGCATTGCTGTCCATCTTCGCGTGTCACGCGTACGCGTCAGGTACGTGCACGCGTCGCTGTGTAAATCGCTTCCCACGCGTACGAATCAGTTACGCACATGCGTCGCTGTGAATTTCTCTAAGTCACGCGCACGTGTAAGCCATGCGTGCGCGTCGATGCTCGCTCGTTGTCTCCTTTATTTCTTGTGTTCCTTCCATTTTTGCAAGCTTCCTTCCCATCTTCTAAGCCATTCCTGCCCTGTAAAGCCTAAAACACTTAACACATGGATCACGGCATCGAATGGTATAAAGGGGAATTAAAATACACAAATTAAAGGCTTAGGAAGCAAGTTTTCAATCATAGAACAAAACTAGGAAGGAATTGTAAAATCATGCAAATAGTATGATTAAGTGTGTAAAGACTTGATAAAAGCCACTCAAATCAGCACAAGATAAACTATAAAATAGTGGTTTATCAGAATCCCTTTTCCACTATGCTCCTTCCACACAAATGCGGAGAGCACCTGATCCAATCTCTGATCAAAGTTGACTCTCCTAGTGTAAGGATGAGGATCTCCTTCCATTAGAGGCAAGTTGAACGCCAACCTTACACTTTCCGGGCTGAAATCTAAGATTCTACCTCGGACCATGGTGATCTAATTTCTTGGATTTGAGTTCACACTGGTGTCATGGTTTTTAGTAACCATTGCATTAACATAGAACTCTTGCACCATGAGAATCCCAACATCCTAAATGGAATTGGTTAGGACTTTCCAACCTCTTCTCCGGATATCTCTTCGGATTTTCGGATACTCATTCTTTTTGAGCATGAAAGGGACCTCAGGGATCACTTTCTTCTCTGCCACTACTTCATAGAAGTGGTCTTGGTGGGCTTTGGTGATGAATCTCTCCATCTCCCAAGATTCAGAGGAAGCTACTTCCTTTCCTTTTCTCTTTCTAGAAGAGTCTCTAACCTTGGTGCCATGAATGGTAATGGAAAGAAGAAAAGCTATTCTTCTCCAACACCAAACTTAAAACTTTGCTCGTCCTTGAGCAAAAAAAAAGAAAAAAGAAGAATGAAGTAGAAGAAGAAGAAAAAGAAAATAGAGGAAGAAAGAGGGGGAGAGAAGGCTCAGCCTTGTGGGTTTATGAGTGTATGAGAGATGTGTGTATGAAAGATTATGAAGTGGGGTATTTATAGGAATGCTGAAGGGTATGGTTCGGCCATAAGGTGGGTTTTGGGTGGGAAATTTGATTTTGAAGTGGGTGGGTGATGAGAGAACTTTTGCGTGGTCTAGAAATTTGCGGATAAATCCTCGTTGTAAGTATAGTTTCTAAACCTTCAAAAGTCCTTTCATACAAACGTTTTGGTTGTCACAAGTAACAAACCCCTTCAAAATTGATAACCGAGTATTCAAACCTCGGGTCGTCTTCTCAAGGAATTGCAGGGAAGTATGTTCTTATTATTGGTTATGAAGATTGTAAATTGGGGGGTTTTGGAAGTTTGGACAATGCGCACAGGTATATTTTCGAGCAATAAAAATAAATAAATAACTGTAAAATAATCTTTTGGCAAGGTATGAGAACCGGAAATCCTGTCCTTGTTATCCTTATCAGATGTGATGAGAATTGTATTTTAATCCCACTTAGTTAAGTCAAGTGGACTAATTAGCTTGATTCTCAAATCCTAGTCAACTCCTGTGGAGAGACTAGTGTTAGAGCAATCCTAGCTAAAGCAAAATCTGCCAATTTCAACCACTCCTGAGTTTGACAACTCAAGTGTTACCAATTACCTAACCAAAGCCAAAAGGAGAAAAATATCTAAATTAGATTAAAAGTAATTTTAAACAGAGCATCAATATAAATAAAGCAAAATAATCTTAAATCTGAAAATACCTCAAATAAAATACATTCAAAGTAGTAAAATCTAACATGGGAAAGTTCATAAGCCAATTGGAAAAATAAATAAAAATAAAGAACCTGGGATTGAGTGTCACTCCTAAAACTAAGAGAAGTCCTAAATCCTAATCCTAAGAGAGAGAAGAGAACCTCTCTCTCTAAAAACTACATCTACTCCTAAAATTGTGAATTATGAGAGCCTTTTTTGAATGGATGCATTCCTCTACTTTATAGCCTCTAATCTGTGTTTTCTGGGCCGCAAACTGGGTCAGAAACAGCCCAGAATTCGCTGGTTGCGAATTCAGATTCGCTAATTTTCGTCACTTGCGACGCGGCCGCATGGAGCACGCAGTCGCGTCGCCTAGCGTCAAAGCAACTATGGCATATTATATATCAAATCGAAGCCCCAGACGTTAGCTTTCCAACACAACTGAAACCGCATCGTTTGGACCTCTGTAGCTCAAGTTATAGCCATTTGAGTGCAGAGAGGTCAGAGTGGACAGCTTAGCAACTTCTTCAACTTCTTGTATTCCTTCTACTTTTGCATGCTTCCTTTCTATCCTCTGAGTCATTCCTGTCCTATAATATCTGAAATCACTCAACACACATATCAAGGCATCTAATGGTAATAAGAGAGGATTAATATTAGCAATTATAAGTCCAAAGAAGCATATTTTCAATCAAAGCACATAATTAGGAAGGCAAATGTAAAACCATGCAAATAATATGAATAAGTGGGTAAAGAGTTGATGAAATCCACTCAATTGAGCACAAGATAAACCATAAAATAGTGGTTTATCAACCTCCCCACACTTAAACACTAGCATGTCCTCATGCTAAGCTCAAGAGAAGCTATAAAGGTGAAGAGGAATGATAGAATGTATGAAATGCAATCCTATCTATATGAATGCAACTAAATGTGAAATGATTCTACCTACTTGGTTAAAAAGTAAATAAGCTCCTCAAGACAAACATAAATCAGATTTCACTAATTCAAATTATACGGTAAAAGACAAGTAAACTTGTAAGAAGATAGCTTATGAAAGCAGGGAACATAGAATTAAGCACTGAACCCTCACTGGTAGTGTATATCACTCTAATCTCTCAAGTGTATAGGGTTATTCACTCTACTCTTCTCTAGTCATGCTTTCTAAACCTTGTTCTTTATCTAACCAATCAACAAATATTTAATGTACTAATGCAAACATCATGAGGTCTTTTCAAGGTTGTAATGGGCCTGAGGTAAAGGTAAGGATATATGTATGCCCAAGTGAGCTATAATATGAATCTTCAATTAACCTAAGCTCTCACGTAATATACATATACTCTATATACTTTTAAATTCATGCCTAGCTACCCATAATTCTCACTTTTGTATAATTCCCATACTCATGTACCAAATTTTTCTTTAATTTTTATCACATGTGCATTGATCTTTTATTAAACTTAATATTGGGGTAATTTTGTCCCCTTATTTACTTATTTATTGAGTATTTTTGGATTTTTCTCTTTTTTCTCTTTTTTTTTCTTTCTTCCTTTTTTTTTATTTAGAGAAACAAACATAACTTATCAATGCACATGGATTTTCTATTATTTTTCTATTTTGGTTTTTTCATGAGTAGGTTCCCAAATTCCTGATATTCAAATAAATTAGAAATATTATACTTTTCCTTTATTAACCCATGTTCCCACAGTTTCCCCATACTTAATTAACACACTATCTTAAGCTAACCAAAGATTCAATTGGGATATTTAATTATTTTTCTGCTTTAAGGCTAGTGATGTGGTAAAATACAGAACAAGAGGGGGTTAAAAGGCTCAAAGTGGCTGACAAGGGTGATTTAAAGGGTAGGCTTATTTGGGATAAGTGAGCTAAAATCAAATAATGGCCTCAATCATATGCAAACATGTAAATACACTAAATAATGGACATATAGGTTGGAACAAAATATAGATTACAATCATAGAGAAGGGAACACACAGGAATAAAATATTTATGGTTAAATAATGTAACCATGTAAATAAGCTCAAAGTCTCACAGGTTGTGTGTTCTTTGACTCAAAAACCATGTTCCAAATACAATTTCAAACAAATTTAACACATAAAAATTTTTAAAAATTTTTATTTAAATTAGTGAAAATTTTTTTTTTCAAAAATAGGATCTTAAAAAGAGATTTATTATTTTAACAAAGTAATAACTAAATGCACAAAATCAAATAAATATGCAATCAAATATGCAGATGCAACAATGAACAAATAAAGAAAATAAGATTATTGGTGTTGAAAAGAAAGTACTAACCCACGGAGATCGGTATCGACATCCCCACACTTAAAGATTGCACCGTCCTCGGTGCATGCTGAGATTTGCAGGTGGATAGGTTGTTTCGACTGTTACTTTTCTCTAAGGATTGTGCTGATGGACTTGTCTGTCTCCCCATGTAAAATGTCTTCCGCTTCCCTTCCGGGTGGCCATCCTGAAAGAAAAAGGGAAGAAGAGTAACCCAGAAATAGAGATAAGAAAATAAAAGAAGTATGGGTTAATGCCAAATGATAAGGGTCTCATTTACATAGAAGCTTCAACATGTAAGGGAGAAAACAATAGAAGCCATGGCATGCCAGTGGTGCAAAATTTGCAACCATGGGGAAAAAGGTGGGTAATGAAAGACAATGTAAATTCATGTCAATGCAAAAGGAATATTAGTAATATAAAAATTAGCATTGATTTAAATAATATTGCCCAATCAGAATAAAGCAAGTCATGAAGCACCAAGAAAATACCAGAAAAGATGTAACAGTTGAATAAGAACATTTGAACACCAATAATAAATTTAGAAAAAATAAAAATATGCAATGAATGAGAGTATGCAATTAAATAAAATAAAATGAAAGTGAAAAAGAATGAGAAGTAGAAAAAGAAAGTGAGAAAGGAGAGAGAACGGAGAATTTAGGATTAGAAAAGAAAAGAAAAGAAAATTGGCACTAATCTGGATAGGTTGTGCGACGCTGGCGACGCGATCGCGTGGGTGACGCGGTCGCGTGGTGCGCGATATGGTTGGGTGATGCGGATGCGTGGGGCACGCGATCGCGTGACTCGATTTGTGCTAGTGGCGCGAGTGCAGCCTCGCGGTCGCACAACTCTCTGTTCAAAACTCAGTATTGCCAAAATCCAGGGTGACGCGGTCGCGTGGTCGACGCGATCGCGCGGGTGGCCTTATTTCCAATATGACGCGGACGCGTGGGTGACGCATTCGCGTGGCAGGGCTTGTGCTACTAGCACGGGTCTAGCCCAACTCCAGCTCAACTTTCGGCCATACACCCTTTTTACGCCGATTTCAGGTCACGCGGCCGCGTGGGTGACGCGGTCGCGTGGGAGGCCATTATTCCCAGATGACGTGGTCGCGTCAGCGACGCGGTGGCGTGGGGTGATTTGTGCCATTGGCACGCCTCCAGCGCTGCTCCTGCGAAACTCTCTGTTCATATTAATATTGTCTCCCATCTCCTTGTGACGCGGACGCGTCGCTGATGCAGTCGCGTCGCGTGCTCGCTTTTTTTTTATATATCTGAAAAGATGCAGAATGCAGTGTTAATATGAATGTGATGCAAAACTTCAGGTTCAATATGACAAAATAAAATAAAATTCAAAAACAAACAAAACTAAATAAAATTAAAATTGAGAAAGGAATGATTATACCATGGTGGGTTGTCTCCCACCTAGCACTTTTAGTTAAAGTCCTTAAGTTGGACATTTGATGAGCTTCCTGTTATGGTGGCTTATACTTGAACTCATCCAGGAATCTCCACCAGTGTTTGTGATTCCAGTAACCTCCGGGGTCCCAAACTAGGCATGTAAAACCCTTAAGAAGCTTCAAACAGATTCTTAGGCTCCCGGAGTGACAAATGTTAGAACAGATTCCAGGATCCCAAACTTTACTTTTACACCCGTTTTTGTCTCGATCTGCATTTTTCCAGCCGGGTGAAAGGTGATCTGAATTCTCACTGCAGCGACCAAACAGCTTCCTAGACCCATTCAGTTGAGCTTTATACCAACCTTTGCGTTTGAACTCAAAGCTTCCAACCATGATGAACCTTGCAGGACAATTCTTACCATTGACCATTTTCCTCTTACTCTCAATGCCACAAAGAGCTCTAAGTTGACCATCCGTCTCCAGTAGCCCATATTCAAGTGGGATTAGAAAGCTATGGGATATGAATTTTACCCACTTGAATGTTGTGAAGGATGATGGCAACTTAGGGGGAGGGGTTTCCAACAACTTTGGCAAGGTAATTTCAAGCTCCACTCCCTTGTGCTCTTCTTTGACATCTTCTACCTCTTGATCAACCTCTACAAAATCTTCAACCATGATCTTCCTTGGAGGTTGTACGCTCTTCTCAACATCAACATCAAACACTGTGGAAGGAGGCTCTGTGACTGGACTTTCCAATGGAGGTACAGCATCTCTTAAGTCTGCAACCACTTCTTCCTTTTTAATAATTGCTGCTTTGTCCAGTTGTTTAAGTATAAAATCGTACTCATCCTCGATGATTTTCTTTCCATGACAACTCCTTTCAACTATTCTTTCATCTTCAAGGGTCTCTCCTACCCTTACCCGTAGGGCCTCCTCTAGCTCTTTATGAAGTATGGATTCGCGAAGATGATTTCTTCTTTCCTGTTCCATATCATTAGCATAATTGGGATCATCTTGCTCTTGGATTGATGGATGTGGGTGCTCTTCCATGGATGGTGGTGATGGGATGGAGAGATTATTCTGTGGTTGACAAGGAAGTGCACTAGAGCTTGAGGGTTGATTGTTGAAGGTAATTGGTGGTCTGATTTGGGTGAAGAGAGCTTGTATAGTAGAGTTTAGATCGGCAAGTGCTTTCTCCATGGAGTTTTGGGGTGGATCTATGTATGGTTCATTTGGTTCATAAGGTGGTTGGTATGGTGGATGTGGGTTAGGGTCATATGGAGGTGAATGGTGAAAAGAGGCTTGTGAGTATGATGGTCCAAAGTTATGTTGAGGAAAGGGTTCATAGGCATATGGTGGTGGTTGTTGATAGTCCATTGGAGGTGGTTGTTGCCATGAGGATTGATCAAGTCCTTGTGGCTCCTCCCATCTTTGATTGTTCCAACCTTGATACTTGTTCTCATTGTAATTTCTTCTTCCTTCAACATAATTGTAACCAGACTCATAGCCAAAGGGGTGAGAGTTCATAGTAGCAAATAAAAATTAAAAATGAAAATAAAAATAAATTTAAATTAAAAGATTATTTAAATTTTGAATTTGAAAATTAAATTTTGAAATTTGAAATTTTTGAAATTTGAATTTTGAAAATTTTTAAATTTGAATTTTGAAAATTTTTAAATTTGAATTTTGAAATTTGATTTTTGAAATAAGATAAGAAAAAATTTTGAAATAAAAACCAATAACCTCTTAACTTAAAAAAAAGCAAAAATAAAAACAAAAATAAAAACTAATAAACAAGCAAAAATAAAAATATTTACAACAACCAATAATAAGGCACACGTTTGCAATTCCCCGGCAATGGCGCCATTTTGACGTTAGGATTTTTGCCAGTAAAGAATGTCATAAAAACAGTCGCGTTGTAGATATAGTCTCTAAACCGACAGAAATCCCTTCGTACAAACGTTTTGGTTGTCACAAGTAACAAACCCCTTCAAAATTGATAACCGAGTATTCAAACCTCGGGTCGTCTTCTCAAGGAATTGCAGGGAAGTATGTTCTTATTATTGGTTATGAAGATTGTAAATTGGGGGTTTTGGAAGTTTGGGCAATGCGCACAGGTATATTTTCGAGCAATAAAAATAAATAAATAACTGTAAAATAAACTTTTGGCAAGGTATGAGAACCGAAAATCCTGTCCTTGTTATCCTTATCAGATGTGATGAGAATTGGATTTTAATCCCACTTAGTTAAGTCAAGTGGACTAATTAGCTTGATTCTCAAATCCTAGTCAACTCTTGTGGAGAGACTAGTGTTAGAGCAATCCTAGCTAAAGCAAAATCTGTCAATTTCAACCACTCCTGAGTTTGACAACTCAAGTGTTACCAATTACCTAACTAAAGCCAAAAGGAGAAAAATATCTAAATTAGATTAAAAGCAATTTTAAACAGAGCATCAATATAAATAAAGCAAAGCAATCTTAAATCTGAAAATACCTCAAATAAAATACATTCAAAGTAGTAAAATCTAACATGGGAAAGTTCATAAGCCAATTGGAAAAATAAATAAAAATAAAGAACCTGGGATTGAGTGTCACTCCTAAAACTTAGAGAAGTCCTAAATCCTAATCCTAAGAGAGAGGAGAGAACCTCTCTCTCTCTAAAAACTACATCTACTCCTAAAATTGTGAATTATGAGAGCCTTTTTTGAATGGATGCATTCCTCCACTTTATAGACTCTAATCTGTATTTTCTGGGCCGCAAACTGGGTCAGAAACAGCTCAGAATTCGCTGGTTGCGAATTCAGATTCGCTGATTTTCGTAACTTGCGACGCGGCCGCATGGAGCGCGCGGTCGCGTCGCCTAGCGTCAGAGCAACTATGGCATATTATATATCAAATCGAAGCCCCGGACGTTAGCTTTCCAACGCAACTAAAACCGCATTGTTTGGACCTCTGTAACTCAAGTTATAGTCGTTTGAGTGCAGAGAGGTCAGGCTGGACAGCTTAGCAACTTCTTCAACTTCTTGTATTCCTTCCACTTTTGCATGCTTCCTTTCTATCCTCTAAGTCATTCCTGTCCTATAATATCTGAAATCACTCAACACACATATCAAGGAATCTAATGGTAATAAGAGAGAATTAATATTAGCAATTATAAGTCCAAAGAAGCATGTTTTTAATCAAAGCACATAATTAGGAAGGCAAATGTAAAACCATGCAAATAATATGAATAAGTGGGTAAAGAGTTGATGAAATTCACTCAATTGAGCACAAGATAAACCATAAAATAGTGGTTTATCAGTGGGGGTAGGTGGGAGTTAAGAGGGCTTTTGGGAAGTGATATGGATGTGATTGGACTAGAGTTTATAGGGAAGTGTGCATGGGGAAGTGTGAAAGTAGGTGCGAATAAGTGGGGTAGGTGAAAGGTGCTGTGGGACCCACTGGTCCTGAGAGGCTAGGGAATCCAGATTCCTTGCTTCTCTGCAATGGCGTTTGAATGCCCAGGGGCTGCTCCCTGGCTGGCGTTCAATGCCAGCAATGCTGCCCATGAGGGGTGTTAAACGCCCAGCAGGGATACCCTGGCTAGCATTCAATTTTAACACTCCATCCAGAGTGTTCTATTTTCACTACTGTGAAATTTTGTCTCTGTTCTGAGTGCTACATATGATCATAACTCTAACAAAACAAAATAAAAAGAAATAATAATTAATTAAGGTTGGGTTGCCTCCCAACAAGCACTTCTTTAACGTCATTAGCTTGACGGTTAGCTCCTTATGGAGGTGAGTATGGGCTCAGATTTTCGCTCCTTACAGTGAATTTTCTTCCTGTCCTCTCATGAATGAGCTCCACATGCTCTAGAGACAGGACACGACTCACTGTATGTGGTAAGGCTAGCTTCTTGGTAAAGACAACTCTCATACCAGGTGAGAGGCCTTCAGTTGGGACTTTCTTGTCCTTCCAGCATTTAGGTACTTTCTTCTTAGCACCTTTGTGCTTAGAGCTTGTTGGTGGCTGCCCAGCACCAAACTTAGAATTGATGTCTTGGGGCTCTGTTAAGCTCTGCACAGAAAGAGAGGGTTGGAACACTAGGTGTTATACAGTTATCTCTCTTTTAGAGGGAGAATTAGGATGAGGCATCTTGAATAAGATGTAGTCCTCCCCTAACTGTAGGGTCAGTTTTTCCTTAGCCACATCAATAATAGCATTGGCTGTGGCTAGGAAAGGTCTTCCAAGGATGACACAGTCATCCTCATCCTCTTCTATGTCCAAGATTATAAAGTTTGCAGGGATGTAGTGGTTTTCAACTTTCACCAAGACATCTTCTACTAAGCCATATGGCTTCTTCATTGTCTTGTCTGCAGTCTCTAGTGAGATGTTTACAGCTTGTACCTCAAGGATTCCCAATTTATCCATTACAGAGAGTGGCATGAGGTTTATGCTTGACCCTAGGTCACATAGAGCCTTATCAAAAGTCATGGTGCCTATGGTGCAAGGAATCAGAAAGCGTCCAGGATCTGGAAGCTTCTGAGGTAGCCTTTGCTTAACCAAAGCAATGAGTTCTTTGGTAAGCAGTGGAGGTTCTTCTTCCAATGGCTTTGTACTAAATAACTTGGCATTCAGCTTCATAAGAGCTCCTAGGTACCGAGCAACTTGCTCTTCCCTAGTGTCTTTATCCTCATTAGAGGATGAGTAGTCATCAGAACTGATGCACTGCAGAAGTGCATTCAAAGGAACCTCAATGGTCTTTATGGTTTCCTTTGGTTCTGGGATAGAGGATTCTTGAGTGGGATTTAAGCATTCAAATGGTGTGCTTTGACTGGCGTTCAACGCCAGCATTGTTAGCTTAATGGGCATCAAACGCCCTTGTTGTGCACTATTACTGGCGTTAAACGCCAGTCCCTCTATGCTTTTGGGCGTTGAACGCCCAGCAGGGATGTCCTTGCTGGCGTTCAACGCCAGCTTCCCTAGGTGTGTGGGGGTTAAACGCCCAGTGAGGGGTTCCTCACTGGCGTTCAGCGCCAGAATCGCTGCATGGTTGGGCGTTGAATGCCCAGCAAGGGGTTCTTCACTGGCGTTCAACACCAGAAAGCCTGCCTGGTTGGGCATTGAATGCCCAGTGAGGGGTTCCTCACTGGCGTTCCACGCCAGAGAGCTTGGATGTTAGAGCGTTGAACGCCCAACCAGTGCTCCCTGGCTGGTGTTCAATGCTAGCTTTACTGCCAGGATGGGCGTTGAACTCCCAGTGAAGGGTTCTTTACTGGCGTTCAGCGCCAGGCTTGCTGCCAGATTGGGCATTGAACGCCCAGTGACATGTCCTTCACTGGCGTTCAACGCCACCCCCATTCTCCTCCAATTCGACCTTCACCTCTATGGTTATGGCCTTGCACTCTTCTCTAGGATTTATCTCAGTATTACTGGGAAGAGTTTTAGGAGGAATCTCAGGGATCCTCTGTCTCAGTTGACCAACTTGAACCTCCAAGTTTCTAATGGAGGACCTTATTTCATTAATGAAACTATGAGTGGTCTTAGAGAGGATGGAAACCAGAGTTACTAAGTCAGAGAGGCTCTGCTTAGAGGTTTCCATATTCCCTTGAGAAGATGGAAATGGTGGTCTATTATTAAACCTATTCTAGTTCCTTCCACTTTGATTGTTATTGAAACCTTGCTGAGGTTTTTGTTGATCCTTCCATGAAAGGTTAGGATGGTTCTTCCATGAAGTGTTGCAGGTGTTTCCATAGGGTTCTTCCATATAATTCACCTCCTCCATGGTAGGTTGCTCAGGAACATAAGCTTCTATTTCAGAAGAAGCTTCCTAAGTACTGCAAGTTGCAGTTTGCATTCCAATCAGATGCTGGGAGATCATATTGACCTGTTGGATCAAGATCCTATTCTGAGCCAATATGGCATTCAGAGTATCAACTTCATGAGCTTCTTTCTTCTGAGAGATCCCATGGTTTATAGGATTCCTTTCAGAAGTATACATGAACTGGTTATTTGCAACCATTTCAATGAGTTCTCTTGCTTCTGCAGGTGTTTTCTTCAAGTGGAGTGATCCACCTGAAGAGCTATCCAATGAGATTTTTGACATCTCAGATAGACCATCATAGGACACGCCTATGAGAGACCACTCTGAAAGCATGTTAGGAGGACATCTCCTGATCAATTGCTTGTATCTTTCCCAAGCTTCATAGAGGGATTAACCTTCTCTTTGTTTGAAGGTTTGAACTTTCACTCTAGTTTTGCTCATCCTTTGAGGGGGAAAGAATTTAGCCAGAAAATCATTAACCAGCTTTTTCCAATAGTCAAGACTCTCTCTAGGTTGGAAATCCAACCATACATTAGCTCTGTCTCTTACAGAAAAGGGAAAGAGCATAAGCTTGTAGACTTCAGGATCTACTCCATTAGTCTTTACAGTATCACAGATCTGTAAGAACTCAGCTAAGAACTGATGTGGATCTTCCATTGGAAGTCCATGGAATTTGCAGTTCTACTATAGAAGAGAGACTAACTGCGGCTTAAGCTCAAAATTGTTAGCTCCAATGGCAGGTACAGAGATTCTTCTGCCATAAAAGTTAGAGGTAGGTATGGTGAAGTCACCAAGAACCTTTCTGGGCTCCTCTTGAAGTTTGTCCATAGCTCCTTTTTCTTGTTCAAAACTTTTTGAAAGGTCTCTTCCAGAGTGTTATGCTCTAGTTTGATGTAGACGCCTCCTTAGAGTCTTCTCAAGTTCAGGATCAGGAGTCAAGAGGGGTTCTTTATCCCTATTTCTGGTCATAAACAAGAAAGAAAAAGAAAGAAAAGAAGAAAACTTTTTGTGCTAATTGGCAAGAAGCTCCTCCTTAAAGTGAGATGTGGAGAGAAGAAGAAGATAGAATAAAGAAGTAGAAGAAGGATACTTTGAAAATAGGGGATAGGAGTAGAAAAGTATAAATAGAAAATATGAATAAGAACTAAAATATTTTTGTTTTTATTTTATTTATTTATTATTTTCGAAAATTATGGTTAATAATTTAAAAAGAATTGAAAATTAGTTAATGTATTTTCGAAAAAGAGAAGAGAGAAATGGGAGGAAATTTTTGAAAATTAAGAAGAGATGAGAGTTAGTTAGGTAGTTTTGAAAAAGAAGAGAGAGAAGAAGGAGAGAGTTTTCAAAAATTAAGAAAGAGATGAGAGTTAGTTAGGAAGTTTTGAAAAAAAGGAGAGAGAAGAGAAGTGGAATTTTCGAAAATTAAGAAGAGATGAGAGTTAGTTAGGTAGTTTTGAAAAAGAAGAGAGAGAAGATAAGATATTAATTAAGA
Source organism: Arachis ipaensis (assembly GCF_059453495.1). Taxonomy (NCBI): domain Eukaryota; kingdom Viridiplantae; phylum Streptophyta; class Magnoliopsida; order Fabales; family Fabaceae; genus Arachis; species Arachis ipaensis. The sequence continues at coordinate 41,167,504 of NC_142442.1, forward strand.
AAAGATTTAAATTTTAAAATAAGATAAGAGATAAGATAAGAAAAGATTTGAAATTAAAATTTGAAATTAGAAAAATATAAGATAAGAAATTTAATTTTTTGAAAAAGATAAGATAAGATTTTTAAATTTTGAAAAAGATGAGAAAAAGATAAGATTTTGAAATTTGATTTTTGAAATTTTGAAAACTAAGATAAGATAAGATAAAAATTTAAAATTGAAATCTGAATTTTTAATGTTAATTTTCAAAAAATAAGCAAAAAATCAAAATAGAAAAGATATTTTTTTTAATTTAATGATAAAAGAGAAAAACACACAAAAGACACATGACTTAAAATTTTTAGATCTAATGCTCCTTATTTTCGAAAATTTTGGAGGAAAACACAAAAGAATACCAAACTTAAAAATTTTAAGATCAAAACACAAAAAAGACTCAAAAATACTTTGAAGACTAACAAGAACACAAAGAACAAAACTCAAAGACTCAAAGAACACAAGAACATAAAAAGGACACCAAACTTAAAATTTTTAGAAAACTAAATACAAATTTTCGAAAATTTGAAGAAAATTAACAAGAAAACACCGAACTTAAAAAGTTGAAACAAGATTTAAACAAAGAAAATGTTTTTGAAAAATTTTTAGAAGGTAAGACTCAAAGAACACGAAAATTCACCAAGAACATAAACAAAAAGACTCAAACTAAGAACAGAGATTAAACAAAGAAAGGGCAAATATTTCTTGTAAAAGGTTTAAGAAGTTTTGGGAATTGAAAAACAGGAACATGTAATACTTTAACCAAGAACAAGAATTAAACAAAGAAAAGAAAAATATTTTTGAAAAGGTTTTTAAATTTTTTTTAAAAATTGAAGAAGAAGAAAATAAAAATAAAAGACTAACAAGAACACAAACAAAGAGACTCAAACAAAATCAAAGATCAAACAAAGAAAAGAAAAATATTTTTGAAAAAATTTTAATGATTTTCAAAAATTGAAGAAGAAGAAAACAAAAATAAAAGACTCAAATAAAATAAAAATTACCTGATTTAGGGAGCAAGACAATCTGTCAGTTTATCCAAACTCGAACAATCCCCGGCAACGGCGCCAAAAACTTAGTAGCATGAATCCCCACACTTTCATACTATTGTACCAGCAAGTGCACTGGGTCATCCAAGTAATACCTGAGCGAGTCAGGGTCGATCCCACGAGGATTGTTGGCTTGAAGTAAGCTATGGTTATTTTGCAGATCTTAGTCAGGCAGATCAGAAGGTTGATAGATAAATATTTGTGAGATTATGAAACTATGAAGACATATAACTAATAAAGCAAAAGGGGTAGAAAATACTAATAGGAATAGGGTTAAGGATTAGAGTTGCGTTGTCTTTCTAAATTAACTCTGGTATTACTGTCTTCTTTGCTTGTGAATGATCTTCTTCTATGGTAGCCTGTATGTGATCAACACCATGGGCCGTGGTCATTGATCTCCTCTGCTATAGATTGAACGCCATTGGCCATGGTCATCCAATCTGATGAAGGGTGAAGCGCTAGCAGGTCATTCTCCTGGCGATCCTACTCAAAACGCCACAGACAAGATCAAATCTTCCGGATCTGAGGATGCTACTTCTTAGGATTCTAGCCTATACCACGGAGGCCCTAATCTCCCCCGGAAATCGGCTGAACTAGTGTCTCGAGAAGTTCCCAACGAAGTCGTGGATTAGCCGTCTGAGAGATGTATAAAAATAGTTGTTGGCTCGTGCTTTCCAGTCACGTATTCACATGAACCCAAGTAGACGTGGGTGTTTATCAGGCACGTTCATCTTAATGTGATGAACAGAGTTGATTGTCTGATCATCCTATTCACCACGATGAAGATCGAGTATACATCTTAAAGATAAATCAAACACGGGTCGACTAAGAAACAGTAATAATTTTATTAATTCATAGGACTCAGCAGGGCTCCTCCCCTCAACCTAGGAGGTTTAGAAACTCATACTAAAAATAAAATACTTGTAAAACGTGTATGATGGTAAAAAGTGTTCGAAGAAGGTTTAAATAACATAAATAAAATCCCTTAAATACTAAACAGATGACTAGTAACGGTAAAACAGTCTATCTAGTGCTAAAATTCACTTTTGGGGCCCACTGGTGAGTGTTTGGGCTGAGCTTTGATGAGATTCTTGTGCTATGAGGTTCTGGGCATGGAACTCCAGCTAGGGTTCCTCTTTGGGCGTTTGGACGTTGGTCTCTGCTCTCTGGGTGCTGGACACCAAGAAGGGGGCAGGAAGCTGATGTCAGTTTTGGGCCTTCTAATCCGAAGCAAAGTATGGACTATTATATATTTCTGGAAAGCTCTGGAAGTCAGATTTCCATAGCCATTGAGAGCGCTCCCTTTGGATATCTGTAGCTCCAGAAAATTTTTTCCACATGCAAGGAGGTCAGATCTGGACAGCATCTGCAGTGCTTTCTCTGTCTTTGAATCAAACTTCTGCTCCAACTCCTCAATTTCAGCCAGAAAATACCTGAAATTGTACAAAAACACAAAAACTCATAGTAGAATCTAAAAATGTGAATTTAACACTAAAACCTATAAAAGCTAAATAAAAACTAAGTAAAACATACTAAAAACTATATGAAAATGATGCCAAAAAGCGTATAAAATATCTGCTCATCATGCTTCTTTACCGTCATTAGCTTGACAGACAACACCTTTACGGAGGTTCATAAGGGCTCAGTGATGACAAGTCATCTTAGGCTAGTTTCACAAGCCTTTTTCATTAGTTTGTACTTGGTTTTCATGCATTTTTAGGCAATAAGTAAGTGTTTGAGTGAGAATTTCATGCTTGACTTGCTTCAATCAAACATTAGTAATTTTATGCATTTTTCATTAGATTTCTTGCTAGATTTAGTTGATAATATGAATGATGCAAGATTTGATGATTATGCCAAGGCTTTGACGTATCTGTTTGGTTGATGATAGGTGAAAAGATGAAGGAAAAGAAGTAGAAAACACAAAATAAGCTCAAAAGAAGAATTCTGGACACATTTTGGAGTTTGAGCACGCTTTGGAGCCTTAGGCTACGCTTTTAAAAGCGTGGCCCATGATTTAAACAAGGAGCGCTCTTGGCGCCAGAACGCCACGACGCGCACGCGTAAAAGATGCTTACGCGTCGGGCAGCAAGTATTGAAGACCCATGCGTACGTGTGCATGACGCGTTGATGGGTGGAAATTAGATTTTCACACAAACTCATCGGCAAGTGTACCGGGTCGCATCAAGTAGTAATTACTCACAAGAGTGAGGTCGATCCCACAGGGATTGATGGATTGAGCAATTTTAGTTAGGTGATGAATTTAGTTAAGCGAATATTTGATAATTTGAGTGATTTTGATCTACAGAAGCTAAATTGCAAGAAAGTAAAACTACAGAAGGTAAATTGAGCAGAAAAGTAAAGTGCAGAAGAAGTAAATTGCAGTAACTTAAAGTGCAAGAAAGTAAAAGAGCTAAAACTTAAATTGCAAGAAAAGTAAATTGCAGAAACTTAAAGTACAAGAAATGTAAATTGCTGAATCTAGATTGCTGGGAAATGTAAATTGCATTAAGAGTAAAGGGATTTGGGTGCTAGGATTTGGAATTGAACAAGAAATTGCAAACTAGAGTAAATAAGAAAGCTCTGAGATGCAAGAATTTAGATCTGGATCTCAGTAGCAAGAGCAGGAATGGAAAATTTCTTCAAGAAACAAAACAGCAAGAAAACTTAAGTCAATTATGAATTCCTAAAGAGAAATTGAAGATCAAAGAAGATCAATGAGATTAGAAAGTAGGTCTAGATCTCAATTACTCCCTTGATAAAGCAGAAAAGAAATTGCAGAAGAAAATGAAATTGAAAACAGCAAAAAGAAACTTAGATCCAATCCTTCAATTCCCAAAACTATATGAAAGAAAAGCAAAGATGATTCTTAGATTAGGAATTAATGGAGCTCTTCAATCTCAATTCAAAAACCCAAAAGTAGAAGTTGCAGAAGAAGAAAATGAAAACAGAAAACTAAACTCAGATCCAATTCTTAGAACAATTGAGAAGAAAAGTGAAAGATGATTTTCAGATTTAGAATCAATGGAACTCTTCAATCTCAATTCAAAATCCAAGAACAGACAGTAAAAGTTGCAAAAGAAAAGAAAGTGAAAATAGAAAGAAAACTAAATCCAATTCCCAATTCCCAAGTTCAAAACAATTGTAAATTAAAAGTGAAAACTAAAAAATGAGCTAAAAGTCCCCTTACAAATCAAACTTAATCCTATTTATACACTTTCTATTTTGGTCTTCAAAGCTTGGAGTGGGCCTTTTGGTTTTTGGATTTGAGGAAAGATGGGTCCGGTTGGATTTGGTTCAAGTTGGGTTGGAGGCATAGGTCAGCTCCCAGGGGAGCTCTCCGTTTGGTCTTGTGAACTCTACGTTCACTCTTGGTTGGTGAGCCTTGGTGCCAATTCTCCTTGCCTAGCGTTCACTCTTTGAACGCTACGTTCAAATTGTGAACGCTACATGATGCTGAGCCTTCCTCCCAATGAGAAGCACAAAAACGTTGGCTAGAGTGAACGTAGCGTTGCCTTTTTCAAACGCTTCTTCCTTGGCCAGCAATTTGGTGCGCATGGGGCAGCTCCAGTATAGTGCTCCGTTGCAACTCTTGAGCGCTACTCCTTTGTTTTGATGATGTGCCTTGCTTTCCTTGGCCAAGAGAGGCACGAAAACGTTGGCAAAAGGGAGCGCTATGTTCGAATTTTTGAGCACTACCCCTCCTTGTCTTTATGTGCACTCAGCTCCTTGGTGCCCCCTCTTCGAGCGCTACGTTGCATCCTTTGAGTGCTGGCTTGTCTTGCTTGGTTGTGTGCCTTGATTCTTGGAGCGCTACGTTCAATGTTTTGAACGCTGGCCCTTGTGAGCCTTGCTACGCCATGCTTTCCTTGGCCAAGAGGGGCACGAGAAAGTGAAAGAAAGGCAACGTAGCGTTCTCTTCTTTGAACGCTATGCCTTGATGATTGTTTCATGAGTTTGGTTCCTTTGTGAACGTCATGCTTTAATGTCATGGGCCACGCTTTTAAAAGTGTGGCCTAAGGTCCAAAGCGTGCTCAAACTTCAAAAGTGTGCCAAAAATTTCTCTTTCCATCATTTCTTCACCTACAAGCAACCAAACAACTAATCAAAGTCCCACCAAAATCACTAGATCTTTGCATCTTTTAATTAATCAATCAATTCTAGCATAAAACCTATGATTTTGTGTAAAATAATTGATGTTTGATTGATTCAAGATAATCATGAAAATCCACTCCAATTACTTACTTAGTGTACAAGAAAGTGCATAAAAACTAATGAAACTAACGAAAAATACTTGTAAAACTAGCATAAGATGACTTGTCATCATGCGTACGCGTGGAAGTGATTGGCGTTCATTTGCAAAGAGAACGCTACGTTCAGTAAGCCAACGTTTTTGGGCAGATTCAAATTTGGAGGTGAAGTTTTGCAATCGACGCGTACGCGTGCATGACGTGCACGCGTCGTTGTGACTTACATGAAGAAGGACGTGCAAGCGTGGGTGGAGCATCAGCGTGGAAATGGCATTTTTGCGATACACGCGTACGCGTAGATGACGCGTACGCGTGGTGTAGCGCTCAATTGAAGAACGATGCGCTCGTTTGGTGAACGCTGCAAGGGACGCGCGCACGCGTCGATGTGTCAGATTTCCAAGGCACGCGTAAGCGTGAAGGACGCGTACGCGTGAAAGGCCCAAAACGCAAAAAGGACGCGCACGCGCAGAGGACGCGTACGCGTGGGTGTAAAAGCGTTCCGCTTACTTAATGAACGCTACGCTCTCCTGGAAGTGCAATTTTGGCTCAATTAATCTAATTCAAAGCCCATTGAAGCACCAAAGCAAGCAGAGCCCAGTGACATCTCTCAAAGGCACAAGACATAGTTAGAATAGGAATTTCATTTACTTGTAATTTGTTTACAATTTCATTTTCATTTTGTAAAGCCTATATAAAGGCATCAGTTTCATTTCATTAGAGAGCGCTGGAGTAGGCTGCATTAGTGGTAGGCAGTAGTAGGAGTAGGAGTAGGAGTAAAATAGAAGGTTCTCTTGATATAATTTTTCTTTTCGGCACCTTACATTTCTTCTGTCCTAAATTCAGTTTTATTTCAATGCAATTTTCAATTTCTGCAATTCTCTTCTACAAATTTACTTTCTGCCAATCTTATATTTTGTTCTCTTGAGCTTGATTTACTTTCCTGCAATTTTATTCTTCTGCAATTGTTCTGAGATCTGATTTACTGCTTCATTTAATTTTCCAGCATCCAATTTTCTTTACATTTGCTGCAATTTACGTTTCTTGCTCTTTAAGCTTTTACTGATTTACATTCTGCATTTTAAATTCACTGCAATTTACTCTCTGTTTGTTAAATTTCACCCAATTCACCACTGTTAGCTTAACTAAACTAATCACCTAACTAAAGTTGCTTGATCCATCAATCCCTGTGGGATCGACCTCACTCTTGTGAGTTATTACTACTTGATGCGACCCGGTACACTTGCTGGTGAGTTTGTGTGGAATCGTTTTTCCCTCATCAAGTTTTTGGCGCCGTTGTCGGGGATTGATTTAGATCGACAATGATTAAGTGGGTAAGAAGTCTAGATTAAGCATTTTCTTTGTTTTTGTTCTTTTAATTTTTTGTTTTAGGATGATACCAAGGTGTTTGAGTTATTGCCTCACTAAGAAATTCTCACCTGAGACATGAATTTCAATTTTCATTGGTGATGTATTTTACAAAATTCAAATGGAGTTCAAGTCATCTTTTGATCAAACAAATTTCATGGGATATTACTCACCACCACAAAATGATCCATATTAGTACCCTAATGGTGGCTGGGAATATCACCAAAAAATCACATATTCTGGGCAACCCAATCAATAGGGATATGCTTCAGAGCCACAAGATGATCAAGACAATTTCATGAGATATATTGCCCACCACCACAAGATGATTTAGGTCATTATCCTCATGGTGACTGGGAATATCAACAAGGAATGAGAGAGTATGAACAATCAAGTGAAATGAACTACTTCCCAGAGCCACAAAGTGACTCATACTATTATGACACGCACACAAATAATGGCTGGGAAGGGAATTGTAATGATTCACATTCTAACCATTTAAAGACATTATCACTTGACTATGCTGTCAATACGTACATGGAAGATTGTTCCTCCATGCCACAAAATAATCTACACTGTGATGAATTCAACAATCACTCAAGTTGTGGGTGGAGGGATCAAAACCAAACAGCATTCAATAGTTCATACTCCACTCATCAAGAGACATCATCAATGGAGTGTGTTTTCAATAAATTCATGCAAGATTGTCCCCCAATGCCACAAGATGATCCACACTGTGATGAATTCAAAAATTCTTCAAGTTGTTCTTGGGAGGATCAAAATCAGAGAGCACTCAATGTGTCATACTCCATTAATCAAGAGCCATCATCGCTTGAGCAATCCTTCAACTCATTTATGCTAAATTGTCCAACCTCACCTCCCATATTTTTACTTGAAAATTTTTCATCACTTGATTTTTCCTCAACACAAAATTCCCCCCAAGATCCATACGACTCAGTTCACCAAAATTCATTCCATTACACAGAAAACTCATATCAACAATCACCAATTTCATAACTCACAAGATTCATTCCATACCACTCAAAACAACTTCACCACAATACCCACACATCCAGAAACTCATTCTCAGCCTTCATACCTTGAGCTAGCATTTGAACGATACTTACAAACATCCATAGACTCTTGGATAGAACAAGAAACCCTCTGCAATAAGATGGATGGATATTTAGAGCAGGCAAGGAAAAACAAAAAAGTGCTAAGCAAGGAAGATGAAGACCAATTGGTAGATGTGAAGAAGGAAGTGGAAGAAGAGGCCCCTGCATCAAGTGAAATTTCAATGGAGGAGGAAGTGGTGGAGGTATTCGAACCTGAAACTGCATATCCACAGAAGCCACTTGAGATGACAAAGGAACATGAAAACTCACAACCCCCACAAACTTTCCTGAACCAAAGACTCCCAACACTTAAATCTGTGATTGAAAAATATGAAGAGGAGATGAAGAAATCCTGGGAAGAACAATAAACCTCTTCCATGAAAGTGCTATTAAATCAAATGTTGAGTGCAAAAAAGGAAGTGGAAGAACAAGTGAGGAAGACAATCAAGGAAGTCAATACTCAAGTGAGGCATAAAGTTGCATAGAAGAAGGGCTCATTGAACCACCAATGCATGAAGCTCTTGATGAAGAGAACACTCCAGCAATCACACAACCACCAAGTCTTGATATACAAGAAGTGAAGGCAACCAACAACAACACCGAGAAGAGGATTGTGACCAAGCCACAATTGATCATATCCATGAAGAAGAAAAGGTCAACTGCAAGCAATCCCACCTCTGAACCTCTAGCAAGCAAGCTCAATCAAGCCATTTACAAAAGGAAGCTTGCTGGGAAGAGGCCAAGAAAGGGGGCACTGGCTGGCTCCTCTCTACCTTTGAGGTCATTCCTCTTGACAAACTAGAAGAAGAGGAAGAAAGTCATCAGCTACAGGTCAGTAGTTTTACTTTATTAGTTATTTCAATAAAGGAGTTAAGTAGATTTCTCTGTATTACAAGGAGCTAAGTTTGGTGTTGCACACCAAAATAATTAAGGGGTGAATGCTGGATGCTAAGTTTGGTGTTCCACTAAAATGTTCATTAAGAATACATTACACCCTCGGAATGACTAGTATCGGCTCAAAACAATCAGAAGAACTACTTAATAATTGTTTAGTTTTTAGTTTTCAGTTTGTTTTCTAATTCATAGTCTGTCTTCTAGTTCATAATTTATTTTCTTAATAAAAGTACTTGATGTTTCATGCATGTATTTATTCTGCTGCATATAGAAGTAGGCAAGGAACTAAGTTTGGTGTTCCCACACCAACTTAGGTTCAGGAAATCACAAGCATACATGCATGCTAACTATTTCTCAAGTGCTTGGGGAACAAGCAACTTTCAATATCTCTTGTAGGAAGTCATTCAATCTCTTGGAGGGAAAGATACATCATCATATGGATGGATAAAGGAAGGACATGAACCCAACAATGATGATGACACAGAGGAAACAAATGGACTCTAAGAGGTTGTATTGTTCTCTGACTGACTTTAGCTTAAATATGCTAATTAAAAGTGCAAATGTCCCATGTTGATTAGTGTCCTATTAGAATTATTTACTGTCTGTTTGTTTTCATGCTGTTGTGTCTTGCTAGTCTAAGTGCTTGATTCACTTTCATCTTACTTGAATTATATACTTCGTTCCTCATGCTTGAATAAAAGAAAAATAACTGTGAAATAGAGAAAGAGTAAAAGTCTGGTCTGATATGAGACAGAATAAGGTTATGTGGTGGTATGTGCCAGTTCATTAGTCGATTTATAAATAAGGCTGAATGTTGGCATGACTATGTGATATGAACTTGAGTTGCATTTCATGAGACTTGACAAATGAAAGGGGTCCAAAATAAAAGAAAAAAAATGCAAGAGAAAGAAAAAAAAAAGGAATAAACAAGGCTGGGCACCAATGGCTTGAGATTTGGATATATGCATGTGATGTTCTTATACAAAGATAAGCTTGGATAACTAGGCCTAAAGGGTGCTTCATCACCCGGCAACTTGGGTTAACTAACTCGGGATTGCTAACCAAAAGTCCACCATCAAGAGCTACTTTGAGACAAAGCATTTAGTAACCCAAAGAGGTGCTGGGCATCAATTTTCAAATAACAAAACAAAGCTAAATTCCTGTGATGTGTGTGTGCTAAGGAGAGGCTTGAGCAATTAAGCCCATAGGGGTGTTTCAACACCTAGCATCTTGAACCAACTGGGGCAGAAATGTTGGCTGAAAGCTTACTCTAAAGAGCTGCTTTACCATATAGCATTAAGCCTCAGCTAAGCAATAAACCTCAAGCAAAAGAAAGAGAACAAGAAGAAAAAAACTAAGGACCAAGCAATAACAAGTCTCATTTTTTGTGTAATTCAAGTAAGGATCCAAAGGGATGTTGATGTCTCAGCCACAGAATAGAAATCTCTAAGATATCATGCATGAAAACCGTATTAACCAGTATTGAATGTTTTTTTTTTTCAAATAAAGACTTATACTCTTCTCCATCTTCATTCATTCTTGTTCTGTCTTACTGCTTGCTTGGGGACAAGCAAGATTTCAGTTTGGTGTTGTGATGACAAGTCATCTTAGGCTAGTTTCACAAGCCTTTTTCATTAGTTTGTACTTGGTTTTCATGCATTTTTAGGCAATAAGTAAGTGTTTGAGTAAGAATTTCATGCTTGACTTGATTCAATCAAAAATTGGTAATTTTATGCATTTTCATTAGATTTCATGCTAGATTTAGTTGATAATATGAATTATGCAAGATTTGATGATTATGCCAAGGCTTTGACGTATCTGTTTGGTTGATGATAGGTAAAAAGATGAAGGAAAAGAAGCAGAAAACACATAATAAGCTCAAAAGAAGAATTCTGGACACATTTTGGAGTTTGAGCACGCATTGGAGCCTTAGGCTACGCTTTTAAAAGCATGGCCCATAATTTAAACAAGGAGCACTCTTGGCACCAGAATGCCACGACGCACACGCGTACAAAACACTTACACGTCGGGCAGCAAGTATTGAAGATTCACGCGTACGCGTGCATGACGCGTACGTGTGGAAGTGATTGGCGTTCATTTGAAAAGAGAACGCTACATTTAGTAAGCTAACATTTTCGGGAAGATTCAAATTTAGAGGTGAAGTTTTGCAACCGACGCACACGCGTGCATGACGCGCACGCATCGTTGTGACTTACCTGAAGAAGGACGCGCAAGCGTGGGTGGAGCATCAGCGTGGAAATGGCATTTTTGCGATACACGCATACGCGTAGATGACGCGTATGCGTGGTGTAGCACTCAATTGAAGAACGCTGCGCTCGTTTGGTGAACGCTGCAAGGGACGTGCGCATGCGTCGATGTGCCAGATTTCCGAGGCACGCGTAAGTGTGAAGGACGCATACGCATGGAAGGCCCAAAACGCAAAAAGGATGCGCACGTGCAGAGGACGCGTACGCGTGGGTGTAAAAGCATTCTGCTTACTTAATGAATTCTACGCTCTCCTGGAAGTGCAATTTTGGTTCAATTAATCTAATTCAAAGCCCATTGAAGCTCCAAAGTAAGCAGAGCCCAGTGACATCACTCAAAGGCACAAGACATAGTTAGAATAGGAATTTCATTTACTTGTAATTTGTTTACAATTTCAATTTCATTTTGTAAAGCCTATATAAAGGCATCAGTTTCATTTCATTAGAGAGCGCTGGAGTAGCCTGCATTAGTGGTAGGCAGCAGTAGGAGTAGGAGTAGGAGTAGAATAGAAGGTTCTTTTCATATACTTTTTCTTTTCTGCACCTTACATTTCTTCTGTCCTGAATTCAGTTTTATTTCAATGCAATTTTCAATTTCTACAATTCTCTTCTGCAAATTTACTTTCTGCCAATCTTATATTCTGTTCTCTTGAGCTTGATTTAATTTCCTGCAATTTTAATCTTCTGCAATTACTCTGAAATCTGATTTACTGCTTTATTTAATTTTTCAGCACCCAATTCCCTTTACATTTGCTGTAATTTACATTTCTTGCTCTTTAAGCTTTTGCTGATTTACATTCTGCATTTTAAATTCACTGTAATTTACTCTCTGTTTGTTAACTTTCACCCAATTCACCACTGTTAGCTTAACTAAACTAATCACGTCACTAAAGTTGCTTGATCCATCAATCCCTGTGGGATCGACCTCACTCTTGTGAGTTATTACTACTTGATGCGACCCGGTACACTTGCCGGTGAGTTTGTGTGGAATCATTTTTTCTCTCATCACTCAGATCTTCACTCCTCATTGTGAACTTTCTCCGTGTGCTCTCATGAATTAGTTAAACATGTTCTAGAGACAGGATCTAGTTCACAGTGTGTCGTATGACTAGACTTCTTGTGAAGACTACTCTCATGCCAGGTGAGAAGTCTTCAGTAGAAATTTTCTTGTTCCTCCAGCCTTTGGGTACTTTCTTCTTGAGACCTCCTTTCTCAATGGTGGGTGGTGAATGCCCAACACCAAACTTAGGTTTGATGTCCGGTGGCTATGCATGGCTCTCCACTAAGAGAGAAGGTGGAAACACTAAGTGCTGTATGCTAGTACCTCCTCCTTTGTCTGAGAGAGAATGAGGATTGGGATCTTAAACAAAATATGATCCTCCCATAATCTCAAAATTATCTCTCCTCTCTCTAAATCAATCAAGGCTCTCCCAGTAGCTAGGAATGGCCTTTCTAGGATGATGGAATCATCCTTTCCTTCTCCAGTATTCAGTATCACAAAGTCTGTAGGGAGGTAAAGGTCTTCAACCTTTACAAGGACATTCTCCACCAATCCATGTGCCTGTTTCAGGGACTTGTCTGCCATCTCCAGTGAGATCCTTGTAGGTTGTGCCTCTTGAATTCCCAGTTTCTTTATCACAGAGAGAGGCATCATATTTATGCTTGATCTAAGGTCGCATAATGCCTTCTCAAATGTAATGTTCCCTATAGTTCAGGAAATCAGGAAGCTTCTGAGATCTGGCAATTTTTGTGGTAGCTTCTTTTGCACTAATGCACTGCACTCCTTGGTCAGCACCACAGTTTTATCTCCCCTCAGGGCCTTCTTCTTAGAAAATATGCTTTTGAAACAGGCCATATAGGGAGGTTTCTTCTCCAACACCTCAGCAAAAGGAATATTGATTTGTAACTTCTTGAAGACTGCTAAGAATTGAGCAATTTGCTCATCCTGAGTCTCCTTTTGCACGTTTAGAGAGTGTTGTACTTCAGGCTCCTTTATCTTCACTGGGGCGTGTACTAGTGCACTCCCAGTCTCCTTTTGAGCCTCTTGCTCTTTCAAATCCTCCACAACAACCTCCTCCTTGGGTTCGGCCTCCTCTCCCATAGTGAGGGCCTTGCACTCTTCTCTTGGATTTACCTCTATGTTGCTTGGAAGAGTGTTGGGAGGTCTCTCAGGTATCCTACTGCTCAACTAACCAACTTGTATCTCCAAGTTCCGAATTGAGGATCGAGTCTCTTGCATAAAGCTATGAGTGGTCTTGGAAAGGTCAGAGACTATTGTGGCTAGGTCAGAGAGACTTTACTTAGGCGTCTCTAATTGCTGCTGAGAGGGTTGGAACTGTCTGTTGTTGAACCTATTTTGATTGGTTCCACCCTGATTATTGTTGAAGCCTTGTTGAGGCCTCTGCTGCTCTCTCCACCCAAAGTTAGGGTGATTCCTCCATCCTTGATTGAAAGTATTTGTATAGGGATCATTATTGAGATTTCTGAAGGATTTTTCCATGTAATTCACTTCCTCCATAGTGGTCTGAGCAATATCACCAACGTCTCGTCCATAGAGTGCATCTTGAGTGTTGACAGCTGAAACCTGCATCTTACTTAAGTGTTGGGAGATCATGCTAATTTGCTAGGACATAAGCTTGTTTTGAGCCAAAATTGCATCCAGTGTTTCTACTTCCATGACTCATCTCTTCTGAGTGGTCCTAGTGTTTATAGGGTTCCTCTCAGAAGTGTACATGTACTGGTTGTTGGCAACCATCTCAATCAGCTCATTTGTCTCCTCAGGCGTCTTCTTCATGTGTAGTGAACCACCTGCTGAATGGTCCAGTGACATCTTGGCCATCTCCAAGAGGCCATCATAAAAGATCTCTAGCCTGGTCCAATCTGAAGTCATGTTGGGAGGGCATCTCCTGATCAGCTGCTTGTATCTCTCCCAGGCTTCATAGAGGGATTCTCCCTCTTTCTGTCTGAAGGTCTGGACTTCCACTCTAAGCTTACTCAGCTTCTGGGGAGGAAAGAACTTGGCCAAAAATCCAGTGACCACCTTGTCCCATGTGTCCAGGCTCTCCTTGGCCTGAGAATCCAGCCATAGCTTTGCTCTATCCCTTACAGCAAAAGAAAAGAGCATGAGCTTGTAAACCTTGGGGTTCACTCCATTAGTCTTGACCGTGTCACAGATTTGTAGGAAGTCAGATATGTATTTATTAGGGTCCTCCTGTGGGAGTCCATGAAAATGATAGTTCTGTTGCACCGGAGTGACCAGTTGAGGCTTGAGCTCGAAATTAATTGGCACCTATGGCAGGTACAGATATACTATGCCCATAGAAGTCAGTAGTGGGTGCAGTGTATGAGCCAAGCACCTTCCTTGCGTGCTCTTCAGCGTTCGGATTAGCTGCCATAGTGGTCTCTGCAGCTTCCTTCTCAAAGGTTTCTATGAGATTCTCTCTGGCTCTGTAAGCTTTAGTTTATTGCAAATGCCGCCTTAAGGTCCTCTCAGGTTTAGGATCAAATTCAAGAAGGGATTCCTTATCCCTGTTTCTGCTCATAAACAACAAGAAACAAAGAAAAAGTGGAGTCTCTATGTCAGAGTATAGAGAACTCCCAGTGAGGTATCCAAAAAAGAAATAAAGTAAAATAAAGTAAGCAATTAACTAAAAAGAAAATTCAAAAATAAAAATGCAAGATCTAATCTAAAAACATTTTCGAAAATTAAAATAAAAGGATTTAAAATTTTCTAAATTCAAAGAGAAAAAGGAAATACTAAGGGACACCAAACTTAAAATTTGAAATTAAAGGAAAATAGACAATACTAATTTTGAAAATTTAAGGAAAACACACTAACAGACACCAAACTTAGAATTTGAAATTAAATAAAAATAAAATAACTAGAACAAAGAAAAATTCAAAAATAAAGGGAAAGATAAATAAGATAAAAACCGAAAATTAAGAAAAATAAACAAACTAGGAATCAAAAGTTAAAAAGAAAAATAATTAAACAAAAACTGGTAAAAATACCTAATCTAAGAAACAAGACAACCGGTAGTTGTCAATCACGAACAATCCCCGGCAACGGCGCCAAAAACTTGGTGCGCGAAATTAGAACTCGCACAACTTTACCGGCAAGTGCACCGGGTCATTCAAGTAATACCTCAAGTGAGTGGGGTCAATCCCACGAGGATTGTCGGACTGAGCAAGCAATGGTTATCCTGTTGGATTTAGTCAGGCAAACAGTAAAAGATGGTTGTTGGTGTAAAACGCATAAGTAGTGGAAAACAAGTAAATAAAGCAAATAAATAGGGTTGTGTAAAACAATGATGAGAAAACAGTTAAGGCCTCGGAGATGTTTACTTTTCCAGATTAAAACGTCTTACCAACTATTTTAACAATGAATGATTTATTCTATGGCAAACCATAAGTGATTAGACCCTAATCTCTTAGCGATTTAATCTCCTCTAACCCTCACCAAAAACCACTCTCGTGGCCATTCAATTCAATTCAGAGGGTGAAGTATGGAAAACCAGTTTAGTGCCACAAAAACCTCAATTACCCAAAGCTAACAGGATTTTATGTCACGTATCCCAATTAGTTCATGTAATTAGCAGTTTAGGAGGAGTGTTTTCAAGTTGTAGCTCAAGCGAGATAGCTCTCTCGAGAATCACAAGAGCTCATGTAGATAAGGGTCATACTCTCGTTCCACCCAAATTTATAAGATTAAGAATGAAAACAACACCTTAGAAATGAATCAAACATTAATTAAAATAGAAGAATAATAATCTTAATCCATAAAAATAAACAGAGCTCCTAACCTTAACCAGGAGGTTTAGTTGCTCATAACTTACAAAAAAAAAAAATAGGTTTCTAAAAAGATGCGGAAGGAAGATCCTCCTAAACCTAATTGATCTCCTCCTTTAAATACTAACCTAATAATAAATGCTAACCTAAAATATATTATTTTAAAATAAAAGATTACAAAGATAAAATTAAATAAAACTAATAAGTGCTAAATCCACTTTGGAGGCCCAATTGTTGTGTGACTCGGACTGCAGGCTGGCGTTCAGCACCAGGATTGGGCGTTGAATGCCAGAGAGGGAAGCGCACCTCTGACTTTATGCCCCATGCTGGCGTTGAACACCAAGTGGGC
This sequence comes from Arachis ipaensis, assembly GCF_059453495.1. Classification (NCBI taxonomy): domain Eukaryota; kingdom Viridiplantae; phylum Streptophyta; class Magnoliopsida; order Fabales; family Fabaceae; genus Arachis; species Arachis ipaensis. The sequence continues at coordinate 41,183,608 of NC_142442.1, forward strand.
ATTCAGCGCCCAGGGGGGAGCTGACAGCATTTTCCTTTCTTGCTCCAGGCTTCTCCAAACTGCTCCGAATTTCACCTAAAACTATAAAAATACAAGAAAAACTCAAAGTAGCATCCAAAGGTTATTTTTACACTAAAACCAAGTAAAAGTAATTAAAATCTAACTAAAAATAATATAAAAACATCTAAAAAATGGGTATAAGATGCTCACGCATCAGTTTTCACATTTAGGCAAAATTTTAGAGAGTAATCACAAAAGTATTCTATTTAAGTGAATAAATGCGTGTTTATGTGATGAAATCCACTCAATTCAAATCAAAATTTACCATCAAATATGGATTCATCAACCACCCACATCTCCCCCAACACTTGAATATACTTTCTTTGGTCCTAGTGAATCAGGGAGTTGTATGGGGATTGCTTTTTAGTGGGTACCCATTTTTTCCTCATGTCCTCTGAAGTCATTTCTCTTAACCAACTGGAAGGAAAGGAAGAAATAGCAAGAACCAACCATCAAGCTAGTGACGCTAAAGAAGTGCTTGTTGGGAGGCAACCCAACGTTAGGTAATTTCTTTTAACTTTTCTTTTCATTTTGCATCATGTTGCATATGTATTTCATGGATTAAGTTTGGTGTTGCTACACCAAATGATGCTTGCATTTCACTGGATACTTGGCCCAGCCTCTCATTGATTGTGTCACACCAAGTTTGGTGTTCTCACACCAAGTTTGGTATTGCCACACTTTACCCATACAAGGTCCACTCCTCCCGTGCTAATACATTAGCAACAGAGTTATTTTGCTTTATTTTGTATTTTCTTTCATTTTGTTTTTAATTTTGTTTATTTTATTTGAATGAGCTTCTACCTTACTTCCTTATTTCCACTAGACAATCATGATTATTCCTATTTCTATCAGCACTATTTTTCTTTGTTGCTTGAGGACAAGCAATCGTTCTAAATTTGGTGTTGGAGGATATACTCTACATAGCCTAAAAGGATGATGAAGATGATGGCAATGAGAACTAAGGTAGTTGAATTCTAATTGCTTCCTTCCTTTTTAATTATATGCATATGTTATCCTATTCTATCCTATATAATGCATTTATGAGTCCTGTTAGTCAAGTGCATATCATTACTTATCCATCACAACCCACAATTATAATTGTGCTTGCTCCTAAATGTGGGTAAGGATCATGTGCTAAGAAATAAAAAGGGCGTGAACATAGAGAGCATGACAATGTAAGTTTGGAAGGCCTAACTAATGAAGAATGTTCAACACAAGTTGAGCTAAATTGTGTGGGGCGTTAGTCTAGAGGATTATTATGGGGTCTTTACACTTGACAAAGTCTTGAAGGAGCAATATGTAATGCATAACAATTAATAAAAATGGGTTGAAAGAGAAGCCAAAGCCTTTGAGTACCATTGACAAAGGATCCGAGTGAAGTGGTTGTGGTGCTTATGTATCAAGCAAAAGCTTGAACACAAATATTTAGAGTCACGGCTAGGCTCAAGGTGAAAAGCACCCTCCCCCTCTCCCTCCAAAAGAAGAGAAAGCCAAAGGCTCTGAGAATTAATGATGGGGAATGTTAAAAGGACATTGTAAGCTCAAAGAGCTCCCCAATCAAGTGCTTGTGGTATTTCTGTGTCGAGCAAAGCTTGAGACAAAATATTTAGAGTCACGGCTAGGCTCAAGGTGCAAAGCACCCAATGAAAATAATCTATGAAAGGAAAGTAAATAAGCTTGCTTCAAGGTGATGATTCAAGGAAGGATTCTATAATCTAATCTGGACAGAGGCCTTGAAAGATTATAACGAATTGTGTTGAATTGTGCATAAGTGAAACGGCTAACTAAACTCATTTGAATTGCAACCATTCACCCTTGTATTTTAAGGTTGGAAAGTTTGATGACTAAACCATGATTCTTTGCTTGCTTGAGGACAAGCAAGATCTTAAGTTTGGTGTTGTGATGCATAAGCATCTTAAGTTGTTTTTAGTTATTATTTCATTGAATAAAGTTAGTAATTTTCTTATTTTTATTAAGATTCTTATGCTTTTAATCTATATTTCTTGGAGTTACTTTGAGCTTTGATTTATGTAGAAAAGTGTTGAAAACTTAAAGAAAAGAACAAGGAGGAACTAAGAATTGAAGACAAGTGCAAAGAGAATTCGTAGATGCTGTCAACCCTGACCTCTTCACACTCCAACAAGCATAACTTGCTCTATAGAGGTCCGAATGATGCAATTTTAGCGGCATTAGAAAGCCAACTTCTAGATATTTCTAATGATATATAATAGTCCATAACTTCTCTCTGGCTTCATGGTGCTAAACGTCAAATCGCGTCCCACTCACCATTCCATGCGGGAGGAGCGGCATTGAACGCCAGAAACTGGCGCTAAACGCCAGATCCTGCAGCAAGTAGTGCGTGAATTGCATCAATTGTGGCATTTAGCACCACCAACGCCAGCAACGACCCAAGCCCATGATTACACTGATGTTAAGCGCCGTTTCTAAATCCTTTTGGGGGACCTTCTCTTCTCCCCTTCGTTCCTTTTTCTCGTTACACACAAAATTAGGATTTTTATTTTTTGCACCATGAGCAACTAAACCTCCATTAGGAAGGTTACGAGCTCTATTTATTTTAATGGATTAATACTATTGTTCTTTTATTTTGATTAATTCATTGATTGTTATTCAAGAATTGAGTTTTGTTCTTCATCTTAAGGATGATAGTATATTGAAAAATAACTTTAATCTGATTGAACTCCTCTGAATCTTGGAAAAATTAAAATAATTGGAATTAAGCTTGAGACTCTTTCTCATAATTCTTCAATTGTCTGAAACTAATGTGATAAGTGACATAAAATCAATTAGGATTGGTTCTTGAGAATTGTGTGGCCTTTTAAACCGGAAATTGTATTTAATCTCTTAACATAATTAATTGTTCAGGGAATTGACGGTTGATTATGTTAGGAGAAATTGAATTGCCAAGGGATTGAAGTTCAATTACTTAGGATTTGCTATTAATTATATCTCTGCATGATCAAAGTAGATGATAATAATTATTAATTCAGAAATTTAAATATCTTTGACACCTTAACTTTTCTCTCGTATTATCTCTTTACACATTTACTGTTTACTTTATTCAATTCACTGGTTTATGCTATTTGCTTTTGAAAACCCTTGATTTTGATTGTCTGACTAGAATAATCAGTTGACCATTGCTTGCTTAATCCATTAATCCTCGTGGGAACGATAGCCCACTCCTGTGGTATTACTTGATACAATTCGGTGTACTTGCCGGTAGTTTGTGGTTTTGACAATCCGCATCAGAAAACCATTAATAAGAATGAAGAATAAAGAATAAATAATCTTATTATCCAAATCGAAATCCCATAGTACAACATTTTATGTAGGTTATAATAATTCGAATAAAGAATGAATTATCTTATTATCCATTAAAATCTTACTGATGTTAAGTTAAACATAGAGAAGATTTGACACATATGATTACAAAGAGCCGGCATCATAAGATGATTAAAGATGTTGGTATGTTAGTTGGAAGTGACAAATAAATTAATAATAGGATAGTACCTATATCATAAATACAAATTTTGTAGACGTTATCAGCGAGAAAGGGTTCATCCATGGGGAGAGGAATGTGTCCATCACAATAGCTCAAACTCCTCTTCTCAAGCATCCTAAAATAAAAAAAAAAAGTTGCAAATGTCATGAATGAATATGCGAATAAACAAGAAGGTTCATGCCTCAATACAGAATAATTGTTATGACTTTGTATGAGCATCAATTAGAACATTACATAATGATTTAAAAAATAAAAGAAAAAAAAAATACACAAGGAAGGAGAAAAGGCGAAAAAGAATCAGACACTAGCTTTAACAAAAGTCAATATTAATGCAATCAACTAATCAATACCTCCACTATTTGGGACAGACGAAGATCAGTACATTTCAATATCACTAGTTTAATACTTTCCAGTTCCTCATTTGTTGCTCATAGCATTCAGAGAAGCAGCTGAGAACAGAGAAGGAGTCAAGGCAGCTGGGGCTGCGACGGCTGTAGGACTGAGGAGAAGAATGGAGAGGAATTGAGTCTGAGGACTACAATCATAATTTATCAATTTATCTAATAAGCAAGAATCACTAACAGTCATCTAAATTCATAATCATCAATATATCTAATAAGCATCAATTTATCTAAACCAATTAGCATCAGTGTATCTAAAACTATATTAAAACTGGAAATACTAATGACAGAGAGGAGACGACGATGTGAGGGATGAGCAACGAGGGAGGATTGGATGGAGGTGCTGCAACGGGTTGGAGGGAGGGGATGGGACAGGTTGAGAGAGGGAGACAGCAGCATTGTTAGGGTTGAATGAGTTGAGTGAAAAGATGAGAAGAGCGAGAGGAAAGAGAGTGACGACAAAGGGTAATTAGGGTTTCTGAACACACACACACACACACACACACACACACACACACACACACACACACACATATGGGTAGGAAATGGGTATGCTTTTAAAAGTGACAAAAAAGTCACGCTTTAAAAGCGTGCCAATTGATATCTTTAGGCTATGCTTTTGAAGTGTGGCAATAAAAAGCATGGCGACAGGATTTAAAAAATGTAATCGTAATGTAACTCTATTAGTACGCTTAAAAAGCGTGTCTGTTGCTCTCTATGGCCAGGCTTTTGAAGCGTGGCAAAAAAACATGGCCAAATCTCTAAGCAATCGCCACCCTCATAAAAGCGTGGCCATTGACCCCTTTCCGGCATGCTTTTGAAGTGTGGCAAGAAAAAGCGTGGCCAAATCTCTAATCAATCGCCGCCCTTATAAAAGTGTGGCCATTGACTCCTTTTGGCCACACTTTTAAAGCGTGGCAAGAAAAAAGCATGGCGACAGGCCTTTTTTTTTGTAGTGTACAATTTTTTTTTTTGCTTAAATAAATGAAAGTTGACAAACTTGCTAATGATTCACATGTTTAAACAAATAATTAGAAGCACAATGTTATTATGGAACAAAGAATCAATATTATTAACCCCAGAAGAATGGAGTCATGGAGAAAATATTTGTTATTGCATTAGTAAGCGGGGTTTGAGCTTGCAAGAGGTTGTGGATTTTAGAAAGAACCCTATCACCTGTAATCTAGCAAGCTCATGAGTCCAATAGTTGACTTTTTTGAAGCTTGAGAACTTATTTGTACTCAAACTTTTTACCAATAGGTCATTTTAACAACGTCATAGAAATCTCACTTTTACAACATCCATGTTCAGATAATTTTGTCTCGTTACATGCTTAAATGGATTGGGGGACCTCAATGTCTCATGTTTCAAAGGGTAAGGAATGATTTTATATTTTTCAATATTGAGGGATGAATTTGTCCTCATCTTAAAAAGTTAGGGACGTATATGTCCTTTTCTCAAAATTATTTTATAGAATATATGAGTTTTAAATTATAATTATATTAATGTTCAAATTATTTTTTAAAAATTAACTAGAATATATTTTTTGTATATTTATAGTATTGTTTTACAAATTTTTAATATGTATTTTATATTTTAAAATATATTATATGAATAACTAATTTAATTAGTCTTTTATTTATATAATCTAATAAAAGAAATATACCAATTTAATGCAATATAACTATAACATTAATATCATTTAATTTAGACCTAAATAGTATTTAGAGTAGATATTCTTTTCGGCCTCTGTCCTCTTTAAAAATAGACAAGCAGCTTCCTAATGTTCAGCAAATGATAAATCAACCCCTCTCTATCTCTTTCGTTAGACAATTAGGCCCTTTCATAGCTTTCTCCGTTCATAGTTAATGGAAAAAGCTTACGTGTAACATTATGCTAGTGACGTGGTCTACACACATCTTACGTGGAGACATGCCTATTTGTTGGGACCATTAAGCCCTTGCCTATTCAACTATCTTCCACCCCTCCCCCTTTCTTGAGCCTTAACACAGGCAACAACCATGAGTGATTCAAAGCAATCTTTAACATCTCACAATATAAGCTAAAGTACTATTAAATATATAAAAAAATTACTTTTGAAACTTAAAAAAAGTAGATTGTCTACTTCAATTTGATTATTATTCTAATATACAGCTTTCACACTTCAAAATCAGTGAAATTTGGTAGAATGAAACTTCACTTCTTTTATTTAGTTATGTTGATATAGGATTTAGGTTAATGCTAAGTCATATACATGAGAACATAATTACCATTTATTTTGAATATCTAAAAAGCAATGCCATGTAAAAATATCACAAAACTAGAGCAATACCAAAGCTAATAGAAAATGGGTCTAACCTCCCAATCAAGCATAGCATCTTGGTTGATCCCTTTTCTACCTTGCTTGTAGTACAAAGATGCAACATCATTGGACCCATTCAAGTGCATCCCTCTGGCACTTTGTAATCAAACGAAGGGGAACTCTTCAACGTCTTCCTCTTCCCACCATCCAAATTGGTGTCAGGATGGATTGAAAGAAGGGGAGGAGAGTGACCACTAGCCTCTAAAATGCATGACTCCATTCCCAGTGCCCTCACAATGTTTAAGAAACACTCAAAACCCGCCAAACACTCAGAATTAGAACCCTTGGCTCCACCAACTAGATTCGTCCGATAGTCTTTCTCCAGCCACAACATGTATGAGAGGTTGAAGATTGCTCTGGATCACTTATTATTGTTGCTTGTGTTAGGGTTCAAGAAGGGAGTGGGAGTGGGAGACAGTTCAAAACGCATGTTTCTCTTCCAAAAAAATACGTTGTTTTGCTGAGTTGCAGGGACTTAATGGTCCCAACGAACAAGCAAGTATCCACGTAGATGTGTCTAGGCTATGTTACTTGTTTAACGTTATACATCAGCTTTTTTCGTTAATTCTAAACAGAGAGAGCTACAGAAAGACTTAATTGTCTAACAAAAGAGACAGAAATGAGCCAATTTGTTCTTCTTCAAAATATTAGAAAACGAGTACATGGACTAAAAAAATATTTACTCTATGTTGTGATATAGATGGATGGATGCCCATTTAATAACTTGTGATTTTCTTCAAAGAATGGGCAACTCAATTTTTCTAAAGTGAATGGTTTAAGTTCTCAAAATAAACTACACTTAATGGAGTTTGAAAAAGTAAGCTTTATACGTATATAAATAGAAAAGCATAAGTCTGAGATATACACACCACCAATATATAAAACACTCCTCTTTCTTTCTTTTACATATACACTACTACATATATTAGTAAATGTATTTATGAATCATCTCTACTATATTGAGATAATAATTTGGTGAATATTAATACTAGAGTCCTCTATTTATACTTCTTTATTTTATATTTATTTTTTTCTTATTTATTTATTTTACAACACGTTATCAGCACGAGGCTCTAATCAAAATTTAGGAAGACTCAAGTAATAAATTTTGATTATGTCAAAGCTCTCTCATCTTGAATTTAATGTTCTTGATATATCTAAAAATAACTACTTATCATAGATATTAGATGCCAAAATTTATCTTGATTCAATGGATCTTGGAGATACCATTAAGGCTGAAAATAAAGCATCCCAGAAGAATAAAGTCAAAGCCATGATCTTCCTTCGTCGTCATCTTGACGAAGGATTGAAAAATGAATATCTCACACTAAAAGATCCTGCAGATATATGGAAAATCTTGATAAAAGGTATAATCATCAAAAGATAGTGATACTTCCTCAAGCCCGATATGAGTGGGTGGATACACTTGCATCTATAGGATTTTAAATCCATAAATGAATACAATTTAGTAATGTTCCAAATTACCTCACGAATGAAATTATATGGGAAAAAGATAACTAATAATGACATGTTAGAGAAAAATTTCTCAACCTTCCATGCCTCAAATGTGCTCCTGCAGTAGCGGTATCGAGAAAAAGAATTTAAAAATATTATGAGCTAATTTCTTGCCTTCTTGTTGCTGAACGTAACAATAAATTGCTCTTAAAAATCATGAATTGTATCCAGCTGGCACTGCCCTATTTCCTGAAGCAAATGCGGCAAATTATAACCCTAGAAGAAGTAAATGGCAAGGCTTTGGTAATAAGAAAAATTATGAAAGGAACAAAAATTATGTTCACAAGAAAGAGTCTCACCAGAAGTGGGATAAAGAAAGAAATAATAGGCAAAATAAATCAATAGAGAATAAATATTTCCGTTGTGGTGGAAAGGGTCATTGGTTATGTACTTGTTGTTCTCCAAGACACTTAGTTGACTTTTATCAAACATCTTAGAAAAAGGATGACAAAGAAAATGAAGCAAATTTTATTTCAAATGATGTTGCTGAAAATTACATTACTCATTATGAAGTATCTGATTTCTTTGAAGATCCTGAAGGAAATATTAGTTATATAATCAATGATGGAAAAGTTTAATATTTTGGTTCGTTAAGTACTTATGTATATAAATAATGTAAGAAACTTCTTGTTAAGTTTTATTTCCTATGTATTTGAATTTCAAGTATGATGTATATAAATAATATTTAATATAATATTAATATTTATGTTTAAGAATTTCAGAATCACTAAATGTGTTAAATTCTATAATAATAATAATAATAATAATAATAATAATAATAATAATAATAATAATAATAATAATAATAATAATAATAATAATAATAATAATAATATTTTTAGTTATAATGTTACTTAGACAAACAGTTCCAATTAGGAATACAATTTTACTGTGTATGTACCTTTATTTATTTTATGATCTTATTATTATTATTTGTCTTTGAAAAAAATGACAATGACATATAATGAAGATGTTTGCCTTGTGGATAGTGCAAGTTTGCATACTATTCGCAAAAGTAATATATATTTACTCATCTTGTACCAAAAGAAAAATGTGTTAATACAATTATTGGCTCAGACAATGTGATAAAAGGCTCCGGAAGAGCTATAATTTTATTTTCTGGAGGAACAAAATTCATAATAAATAATGCATTATTATCTACTAAGCCTTTAAGGAACTCGTTGAGTTTCAAAGATATTTGCCGAAATGGATATCATATTGAAACCATGAATGAGAAAAATCATGAGTACTTATATATCACAACTCATGATTCAAATAAAAAGGTTATATTAGAAAGGTTACCAACACTTTCATCTGGGTTATATTATACTAAACTCAATGCAATTGAATCACATACCATTGTAAACCAAAAGTTTACTAACCCAAATTAATTCATGATCGATTGGGTCATCTCGGAATAACCATGATGCGAAAAATTATTGAAAGTTCTCATAGACATTTACTAAAAAATCAGAAGATTCTTAAATCTAGTGAATTTTGTTATACTGCATGTTCTCAAGGAAAGCTAATTTTAAGACCATCACTAGTAAAGATTGGATTTGAGTCTCCTAAATTCCTAGAAAGGATTCAAGGCGATATATGTGGACTGATTCATTCACCATGTGGATTTTTTAGATATTTTATAGTCTTATAAGACGCATCTTCGAGATGGTCACAGGTGTACTTATTCTCTTCTTGCAAATTGGCGTTTACGAGATTACTTGCTCAAATTATTCGATTAAAAGTATAGTTTCTAGAAAATCCAATCAAAATAATTCGTTTTGATAATGCTGGTGAATTCAGCTCTCAAGCTTTCGATGCTTATTGTACGGCCAATGGTATAAGTGTTGAATATCGAGTAGCTCATGTTCATACACAAATTGGACTAGTAGAGTCACTTATTAAGAGGCTCTAATTGATTGCTAGACCTTTACTTATGAGAACAAATCTCCCAACCTCTGCTTGGGAGCATTCTATTTTACATATCGCAAGACTTATTCGCTTAAGGCCAGCAAGTTACCATCAATTCTCTCCTCTACAATTAGCTTTTGGCCAGTAGCCAAATGTTTCCCATTTAAGAATATTTGGGTGTGCGATATTTGTTCCAATTGCCCCACCTTCTCGCACCAAAATAGGACTCCAAAGAAAATTGGAGATTTATGTGGGATATGATTCTCCCTCTATAGTGAGGTATCTTGAGATACAAATAGGAGATGTGTTTAAAGCTCGATTTGCAGATTGTCATTTTAATGAATCAATGTTTCTATCATTGGGGGAGGGGAGAGGACAAGTCATTTGAGAAAAAACTTAATTGGAATGTATCATCGTTAATGCATCTAGACCCACGATGAGGACAATGTGAACTAGAAGTTCAAAAGATTATATATTTGCAAAGAATAGCAAATGAATAGCCTGATGTATTTTCTGATACGAAAAGGATAACTAAATCCTATATACCAGTTGAAAATTCCCCAACTCGAATTAATGTTCTAGTCGGACAAATGGCCACCGAAACAGATTCACGTCAAAAGCATGATAGGCCTCTCGGTTTTAAAGACAAAAATCGTCGAAAAAGAAAAGAGGTAAATACTATTCCTATTGAAAAAGATAAAGACATAGTAAAGACACCAGCAGTTGTCCAAAATTCTGATATAATTTTAACGCCAGAAGACGTTCAAGTATCTGAAAATTCTGAAAATTGTGAAAATAATGTGATCTCAATAAATTATATCTTTATAGGAGAAAAATGGAACCAAAATAAAATAATTGTCAATGAAATATTTATATATAATGTGATATTACACATCATGCATGAAAGTAAGAATCTTGAGCCAAGAACAATCGAAGAATGTCGACAAAGGAATGATTTGCCAAAATGGGAAGAAGCTATGAAGGTTGAGTTAGACTCACTTGCAAAACGTGAAGTTTTTGAACTTGTAGTCCATACACCAGAAGATGTAAAACTTGTTAGATACAGATGGGTATCTATGGAAAAGCGTAATGAGAAAAATAAAGTTGTATGCTACAAAGCTCGACTTGTGGCACAAGCTTTTTTACAAAGGCCCAGTATAGATTATGAAGAAACATATTCCCCTACAGTAGATGTAATAACATTGCGTTATTTGGTCAGTTTATCCACATACCATAAACTACATATGCATTTAATAGATGTGGTGACAGCCTATTTATATGAATCATTAGATCGTGATATGTATATGAAAATTTCTGAAGGACTAAAGATATCTAAACCATCCAATGAATATTCGCATGGGTTATACTCAATCAAATTGAAAAGATCTTTATATGTTTCAAAGCAATCTCGACGAATGTGGTATATCGTCTTACTGAGTATCTGGCCAAAAACGGATTCAAGAATGATGATATCTGCCCATGTGTTTTCACAAAGAAATCTACATCTAGATTCATTATAATTGCTGTGTACGTTGATGATCTAAATATCATTGGAACTTTTGAAGAGATTTCAACAATTATAAAAGCTCTAAAAGAAGAGTTTGAGATGAAAGATCTTGGAAAGATTAAATTTTATCTCAGCCTGCAGATCGAGTATACAAATAATGGAATTTTTATTCATCAAACAACATACACAGAAAAGATCTTGAAGATATTTTATATAGATAAGTCACATCCATTAAGTATTCCAATGATCGTAAGATCTTTGGATGTGGAAAATGATCAATTCCGTCTTAAAGAAGAAAATGAAGATATCCTTGGTTATGAAGTACCATATCTTAGTGTCAATGGAGCACTAATGTATCTTGCTAATAATATACGACCTGACATATCATTTGCTGTGAATTTACTAGTAAGGTATAGTTTCTCTCCAACCAGAAGACATTGGAATGGAATTAAACAAATCTTTCGACAGTTGATATGGGACTGTCTTATCCATATGAATCCAAGCCACAATTAGTTGGTTATGAAGATGCATGATACTTCTCTGATCCACACAAAGGAAGATCTCAAACAGGATACCTATTCACATATGGTGATATAGCTATATCATGGAGATCCACAAAACAGACGATAGTAGCAACATCCTCTAATCATGCTGAAATACTAGCGATACATGAAGCCAGTCGCGAGTGCTTTTGGCTCAGGAGTTTAATCCAATATATTCTATCATCATGTGGACTGACTAATAGGAAAATAGCTCCAACTATTCTGTTTGAAAATAATACATCATGCATTGCTCAACTTAAAGGTGGATATATCAAAGGTGATAGAACAAAGCATATTTCTCCCAAATTCTTTTTCACTCATGACCTTCAAAATCAATGAACCATTGATGTCCAACAGATCCGCTCAAGCAATAATCTGACAGATTTATTTACAAAGTCACTTCCAAAATCCTCTTTTGAAAGGTTGGTACATCAAATTGGGATGCGCCGATTTTGAGATATTAAATAACGTTGACAAGGGGGGAGACTGTACTCTTTTTCCTTTGGTTAGGTTTTTGTTCTTATTAAGTTTTTCTTGACAAGGTTTTTAAAGAGACAGTCCTCATCACAAATGATATTGTACTCTTTTTCCTTCACTAAAATTTTTTATCCCATTAGATTTTTCTTTAATAAAGTTTTAATGAACCATAATGTTAAATGAACATTTAAGAAGGAGTGCTGTAATATGGATGGATGGATGCCCATTAATAACTTGTGATTTTCTTCAATAAATGAGCAACTCAATTTTGCTAAAATGAATGATTCAAGTTCTCAAAATGAATCGCACTTAATGGAGTTTGAAAAAATAAGTTTTATACGTATAAATAGGAAAGCATAAATCTAAAATATACACACTACTAATATATAAAACACTTTTTTTTCTCTTTTACATATATACAATATACACATTTTTATTTTTAATATTGGATTAACAATGGTGTTTTTTTTAATTGTGATCTACTGTAGTATTTTTCTAAAATGTGGAATGATTTAATTTACGGAGTATAAATCAAACCGTCTGATTTTTAAGTACAAAAACCGGACCGTCCGATTTGTGTTTAAAAAATTAAAAAAATTTGGAGTACACAAATGGGACGGTCCGATTTGGAGTCCGATTTGTGTACTCCAAATATTTTTAATTTTTAAACTCCAAATTCGATTTGTGTACCTTCCATAGTTTTAAAAAACACTAAAAATTACCACACTAAGGTATAACACTCATCTTCCTTCCATATCCAAATTTTTTAGCCTACAATATACTCCTACGTATATTAGTAAATATATATATTTTTTATTTATATTTATTTATTTATTTATTTTACAACAGTACAACACTCTAATATATATTTATTATAATTATACGAAAATTCCAGCGAGTCCTTATCAAAGATATACCAATGCCCAAATTTCATTCAACATCTATCCCTAATTTCTGTCTCATCTGTCCCTGTGGGGACCCAACTCCACTTGACCCCCAACCAGCGGCGCCATTGGTCTTTTACTTAGTTTCCAAGCTTACGCATCTCTCTCTCTCTCTCTCTCTCTCTCTCTCTCCATAAAACCAAAGCAAATAAACATAAACAAATCCAAACAACTCACTCTTACTTTTCACCGCGAAGAGCATTGTGCAATTTTGCCTTGCGAGGTCTCTCTCTTTTATAATCCCTTCTACTCCATTCCCTAACCTTCCCTTCTATTATTCCTGCTCCATACACCATACTTATCTCTAAGCTATCATCAGCAAAAACAAATAAAACTCAAACCACCCTCCAAAACCCAAGCTATTTGCACCAATCATAAACTCTCCTTTGGATCACTTTAAACTTAGTTTATATCAAAAGACGACCCAAAAATCCAAAAGAAGAAAAGAAAAGTAATGAATCACCCAGATCAATAACAGTACCTAAGAAGAATACGGGTTCGAGAAAACGCACCATGTTCTCGAAGCTTCATCAACAGCAGCACACCTTCCAACTCTCCCGAGAATGCCAAACCTCAGAAGACGATGACAGCAGGAGCAGCGGTGGGCCCACTCTCGGCCCGGGCCAAAAGCCAAACGCAACAGACGACGCCACTATCGAAGTCATTAGGCGTCCCAGGGGCCGTCCACCTGGCTCCAAAAACAAGCCCAAGCCTCCTCTCGTAATAACACGGGAGCCCGAGCCCGCCATGAGCCCATACATTCTCGAAATCCCCAGTGGAAACGACGTCGTTGAATCTATAGCTAGCTTCACACGACGCAAGAACTCAGGCCTCTGCATCCTCTCCGGTTCTGGAACCGTTTCCAACGTCACTCTCCGTCAACCGTCCAACGCCACCTCCCCCGGCGCCACTGTTACGTTCCACGGCCGCTTCGAAATACTCTCGATCTCCGCTACTTTTGTCCCTCACGCGCCGCCGCCTCCGGTTCCAAGTTCGTTCTCCATCTCTCTAGCCGGACCTCAGGGCCAGATCGTCGGCGGACTCGTCGCCGGCAAGCTGATCGCCGCCGGGATGGTGTACGTGGTTGCGGCGTCGTTCAGCAAAGCGGCGTACCACAGGCTGCAATCGTCGGAGGAAGAGGTCGCTGGTGGAGGTGGAGGAGGAGAGGTGCAGTCACCGCCGGTTTCTGCTGCGACGGAGAGCGGGAGTGGTGGCGGCGGCGGAGGGGGACACGTGGCGGTTGGAGATCAGTCCTGTGGAGTTGGAATCATGTACAGCGGTCACCTTCCTTCCGATGTGATTTGGGCTCCAACGGCAAGACCACCATTTTGATTTTATACGTCGAAATCACTTTCATTGTGGCTAATTGTCTATTGTGAACTGTTTTAGATTGGACGATTTTTATTTTTCATTTTTTTATGTTTTTACTTTAGTTTAATTGCTAATTGATTTAGTGTTTTTTTTAGCTGGGGTTTTAAATTTCTATTAGAAACAGTTTTTTTTTCTCCTTTTGTGGCTTCTTTTGGTGCACGATCAGATAATCGGTTGAAGTGTTACTTGTTAAATACTCTTTACATCTAACCAGTGATCTTCGAGTTTTCTGCTGAATCCCGAAATAGTTAGATTCTGAGTAGGATTAGTTGAGTGCGAGTATAGTGCTTAATTAATTACTATTACGTAGTATGGAGTTTCTCCTCTTACTCTTATTTGTTATCTGCAGCCTTTTAGGAGCTAAATCTTCGCTTTGTTCTGACGTTTCTATTAAAATAATTCTACTACTGACAAGAAGAAAACGGCACGTTACATGTGCTAAGTTATCATTATTTAAAAATATTTCACGATCGTCTTTCATATTCTATAGTCTATACATATCCTAGTTCATTTAAGATTCTGTAATTTAATGTGAAGTATGTCATGCCAATTGCCGTATTTGGAATGTAGCTTTTTTTAGTTTTATGCTGATATTTCCTAATTTGGCAATCTAAAGATTAATTTTTTACAAATTTAAACTTTATTTAAGAGTATGTTATTTTTTCAACGGATTGTTGCAATTTGCAATTTGCAAATAACATTTTTTTTTTCATATTTAGCTTTTTCTTTTGACAGGTTAAGAAAAGAGATAATAAAATGTTAGACTGTTTTAATTAACTAAATTAAATTATAATTTAAAAAGCAGAAATTGAGCACGGGTTTAATCCAAAACGACTGTGATTCATACATTGATATCGTATTCGTAGCATACTATCATTAATAATTTTGCCTTATTTCCTTCTTTAGATTTTGCTTGCATTGGGTGAAAAGTGAACTGAATAGAAAGTTTTAGCATGCTCATGCCTTAAACATTTAGAGCAAATCTTTCTCCTGGGTATTCCAATGTATTCATATTCTGGTCACAAGCTGGCGACCACAGAGATATTTTGTCATAGTGGGTTTTGTAGTGTAAGGGGCAGAGGGGTAGTTATGGTATGGAGAAAGGCTTCTTTTGCTTTTGCAGAGATCATTGGGACTGAGAATATCTGTAACTACAAGCTAGCATTCCACTGATCAGCCAAGAGTAGTTTTGCTTTTGCTTGTTGACTATGCATACAATTTGCTAGTAGTTGCTAAGTGCTACTATATATGTATATATATAGCTTTCTTGATTTGTATAAAGTGTGTGGCAGTGGAGAACGTGGACGGTGGATGGGGTTGCAATGCAATGTGCTTCCCATTATTATTCTAATTCCTTTTACAGTAGTGTAGCAACATGCCAAATTGCCAACGTGCATTCTATGTATCATCACCATTATTGTTTGTTCAGGACTCATTGGTCTTTATCTCCTGCTATGCTTATGCTTCCTCTGCTGCATTGCGGTATACTTTTGTCCAATAGTCCAATCTCTTCTTGAAAGCTCTTTAATTTAGGGTTTTTAAAGACTCAAAATCCATTTTGGTGTCAAAAGTTTAGTCAATATATTTCAACTATATATTTTTCTTTGGCTTAATCACATTCTTATATGGAAGCAAAAAGGGAAGAGAATACAACAATGACTGTTTGCAAAATAGAGTATAAGAATGTGATAAGATACACTTGCATTGAACACACCATCCGCACGGGAGATTTCTAATTACATTGAGATTTGACCGAAATTATTTTTAATACGGAGATGAAGATGATGTTTTGGTTAAATATTAATATTTGAAGTATATTACAGTATTATAGACGTGCAGAAAATGTTGATACAACATGCAGGGAGCGTGTTATTGCAGTTTGATACATGTACAACACGCACGCATCCTATGTGTTGGTCAGAATGTTGACACATGTTCAACATATACTCTACATACACAGACTTTATGTGTTAATTTTTTACTTATAAAATTTACCAATTTATAATTACATCAAATAATTCTAATTTCAATAAAAATACTAATATCTTTTTCATATAAAAAAAATTAGCCGAAATTTGATCACAAATTTTGAAACCAAATATAATTGCTCTTTTTAAACTAGAAATTAAAGATGACGCTGCCTTTTAACATGTTCTTCCTAAAAAAAAGAACATTTTTAATGCTAGTCTTCTTTTGAAGGATTGATTTGAATCTTCGTATAGTCTAGTTATCGAGAATTATTATAGAATGATTTTTGTATTTTAATAAAGATATAATTTTAGTATTTTAATAATATCGTGAGCATATATATTACAAGCTTACAACTTAGAGACTTTATATTTTGTTTCTCTCTAATAAATACTTGATTATGAAATTCAAAAATAACACGTTCGCACACAAAATTAGATACCAAATTCAGTAAATATGTATTTGTATTTAAATATATATGTTTGTATATTTTATATTTTAACATGTATTATATATAGAATCATCAAAATGTGTTAAATTTATTAGACTAATCCATTTAAATTAGACCCATTTAAATTTCAGTATAAGTCCAAATAATTCAAAAACTAGTGAGTTAAACGGATTAATATGTGGACTACAATAAAATATTTTTAGCCTAAAAACTGAATTTCTTAGCAAAAGTTTTTTGAAAATAAAAAATAAATGGGTCAACCCTTATAATACATTGGGTTAACCATAAACGATCTAAATCTAAAACTGAGGCTTGTAAACAAATAGAAAAACGAGTTAACTTGTATAATCCACAAGTTTAGACAAGCCAAGTTTAAATAGCTCATTTGACAATCCTACTTATATACAAATAACTGATTTTTAGTGTACATGTAATATGATGGTATGAATTTGTTTTTTATTTTTTATAATATTTCCATTTTAACAAGTCAATGATTAATCTATCACGAATTTAAACTTAATTTAAAATCCTGCTTCTAATCGATGAATTGTTACACAGAAAGTCAAATATAAATAGATGTTACAATTTTAGCCAATTGCCATTAATTATGTATAAATTTATTGGACTTTTATGTTTGAGTAACTTTTGTGTAGTTTTTATTTTTAATATGTTAATTAGATAGGTGTAATACGAGAAAATAAGCGTTTAAGCGTATAATACACATATATGGGATTAATAACGGTTTACAAAGAAATCGTGATATACGATTTAAATAAAATCATTATTAACAATCGCATGAGAGAGAAAGAGATAGGGAGAGAGAGAGAAATGAAATGGTGAGATCCATTCCTTGATATTTTTTTTCCTACTTTTAACCCTAACCATACACACTCCTTTCCTCACTCTCACTAACACACCCACACGCACACGGTTCAGAGAAAGAAAAAAAGATCAAAGATCAAGGAGATAATGGAGAAGAGAAAGAAAACGAAGAAGAAGAGAAGAAAAGGGTCGCTAGTACTAGCGATGAGTAAGGATGCTACTGTTAGATTCGAAGAGAGATGAAGGGAAGGATGAGAGGGTGAGAAATGGAGAAAACAGAGGGGAGAGAGAGATACTAACTAGAAGAAGAGAGGAGAGAAGAGAGAAAGGGAAGACGGTGTCGATGACGAGCCCGATCACCGCCATTAGCATCACCGAATCTGAGTAGAGAGAAAGCAAGCAGAAGTGAAAAGATTAAACAAAACACATAGGGAGAAAAAAGAAAGGGAGGTCGTGACGGAGGAAGAGAGCGTCTCTGCCACTGTTGCAGCTGTCGTCGCCATCATCGGAGTCACCAAAGCACGCCGGAGGAGGTCCATCAGAGCTGCTGTTGTTATTGCTCTTGCTCTACTTCGCCATTGTCGCGCTTCCATTTCCCCTGTTCACCAGAACTACTTCTGTCGCTGCCACTGGAGTGGGTTGATGCCGCCGTTACTACTTCTGGAACCACTGTGCTTCTACTTGTCTGAAATTGCTACTAGAGTTTCTGAGAACTGTTGCCAACTCCACCTTGCCACTGCCCCCAGTCCAAATTCTATGTTCTTTTGTTCCATTCTACTTGAACTCTTCACCCTTTAATTTGGCACTCTGAATTTAGTCTCTTCGGTCCTTTAGAACCAAGTTGTGAGTAGACTTTACATTTATAATTGTTTTGTTTTACATCTATAATTATTTTGATATATGCTGCTTTGAATTTATAATTATACTTACAAAATTACTATGTAAGGATTTTAATTTGACCTTAATAACCAATTTATTAGAGAATAAATATTTATTCTTGTGAAATTCATGTTTTCAACCTGCACACGAGACTATATATTTTTATGAGACTATATATTCTTGAAACTAAATATTGATACTTGTTATTTTGAAATTGTGAAATATGTTGGAATCTATCTTTTATGATTTAGCAAGTATGATTGGAAATGATTTCGTGAGAAGTATTATTTGATTTGATTTGATTTGAGATTTTATATATTTGAAAGATTAAATAGCTTGTTATATTTTCAATTATATGAATTGGTTTGGGAGACTCGTATTAGAAATCCATAGTTAATGGCAGTTACGATGTTAATTTAGATGCATCTGGCTCATACCTCAGCTAGCAGGAATGTTGCTAGCCCAACGTCTAGGCCATACGTTGGATCTGTTATTCTGTATAGACACATGAGAGGAAAGGGCTACCCTTAGAGGTAGAGCTGCCCAATGTGGACTATTTGATTTGATTTCTATATGGAATTATGTAACACCCTCACCACCAGAATGTCACGTTTTTAACTATGCTACTTTGATAGCTAGGATATAACGACAACTTCTATATATAACTATAATAAGTAGGAGCCTTTACCTGAAATCCTTATTGACCTTTCTTTAAAACCGGTATGTATTTTTTTTTATACATACAAACATGCATACATATATACATTCAAATCATCACATTTACAAGAATAACTTATACAATTAACATACAAATATATATCATATACATATATAATTACAACTCCTATCCCTCTTTATAAAAATTGAATAACAACAACAACGAGGAAAAACATCTAAGATAATAAAACAAATTCGCTTTACAAATAAACTAATGCACGTCCAAATGCTTAGTAAACTCTTATAGGCTTCCTCATCCGTTTCCTAAAAAATATTGGGTTGTAGGGGGTTGAGAGCCTAACCCGAATGTCTTAGTAGGAGAAGAAAATGCCACAAAATTAATAGAAATACATGCATCTAGTCAACGCACATCTCAAAAAAGTTTATCTTTATGGAAGTTTGCATTCTTTACTTATTTGTTTTGATATCATTTTCACTTAGCTATATATAATTTTATATCCAAAAGCTTAATCATATATATTTTTAAAAAAATCAAAGTAAATCTTTAAATATTTTTCCTAGGGTTCAAAGACTCACCTAAAGATTTTCTACCCAATAAACTACCATCTCTCTTTATCATACATTTAACAATAAACTAGAGTTTAAGGACAAATCATTAAGTCAATCAACCTACATCACCTCTGTACACCAGCAAACACAATCAAATCAGACCATTCAATCACACAAAAGTAAACACATATAAAGCACATAACAAATAGCACATAATAAGATAAATCACATAAGAACACACAACAATAAAATGCACACCCAAACAATTCAAACAAATGCATATGATGCATGTCTATCCTACTGGGCATGGGCTCACGTGTCGGTTATACTTCCAGACCTGACACATCCGGCAGCTAACCCGGATATCGTCTCTCTGATCATGCATCTCCAGGAGAAAAAATATCAGAACTTTCGAGAAGTTTGTAAAGTATAACCAATTCGCGGGAGAGTACCCTTCCACCTTCTCACTGGAGGTAGCGCTATCTGGGATATAGGGTCTGGCCACACTTAAGGATCAGAGAGAATGTGGGTGGAACAAAATCACCATCCCCACATGTCCACCACAAAACTGAGTAAGCGGGACAAAATCACTATCCTTACCAAGCGCGGATATCTCATCGATTACGCAAGAGGGACAAAATCCATGTCCTTGCCAATTCAATAACCATATCTCAACCAAAACCATCAATATCATCATCAAATTCATCATTAACATAATCATAATCATCACTAATCATATAATCAATAACATAATCATCATCCTCAATCATAACATCTTGCACATATCTCAACTTAATCAAGTTCTCATCATAAGTCTCATATAAATCACACTTTTGTCATAAGCCTCGAATCAAATCTAATTTCTCATTCTCGATCTCATAATAAACATAATTCTCACCATGATCATTAACTCAACTCCACTTCCTACTCCGCACACTTTAATATCCACCGGGTTAGGTTTAGATCGTTACATATGGCTTACGGGTATGAGGTTTCTAATACGACACCCTAGACTTGAGGTCAAGATTGCATACCAACTCAAATATAACATAATCATTTATAACCAACGTCAATCTAACTCAAACATGGCATATTTCATTCAATCTCATTATATCATTCTTTAATTTGTCACTATATAGGCTAGTTAAGCCAACTTTCATCATCCTCAAACTCAGATTTAGAACACCACTAAATGTACTTAACACTTATCTCATGATTCTTGAACATTCCAATTTTGACTCCATATTCTTTAAATATATCCTTTTTTTCCTCAACTCTCATATTTAGTTCTATTAAAATTTTATACTCGCACTTCCTAGTCCCAAACCTTTGAGTTGACAAATAATTAACTTTTAAACCTTTAGTTGGTAAAATATTTTCAAGTTAATTTTAATTACTTATTTACACTTTTCATTGTTGATTGAAATCAATTAAGTTAATTCACAAATCAATTTCATAATTAACACAACCACACCACTTATTTTATTTAACCAAGTTAATAGACTAACTTCAATTCTATATTAAGTTTATTTCAATTGTCCCTTACTTTAATTTCATTAAGACTCCTCAAAAAATAATCTTTTAATTAGAATTAATCAAATAAAACTCATTTTTATTTAACCAAATTTTTAAAACTAATTTCAACTTGCCATAGTTGTTGAAGGATCAGAGCAAACAGAAACACCAGAAGAGACTGAGAGCATCAAAGTACACCCTCAGAAGTCACAAAAGGAGATCGAGGGTGAGCAATTCATTCAATTCCTGTGCAATAATATTCCTATTACGAAGGTGTTGGAGAAGGTACCTCCCTATAGGGCCTACGTAAAAATTCTATTGCTCTGGGAAGAAGACCTTGAAAGGAGATGGAACTATGGTCTTTACCAAGGAGAACGAGTCTAAGGAGGTGTATGTTGCTGAGGAATTGAAGGAAGAAAAGGTTCAAGAAGAGATTGAAAGGACATTACTACACGTCCCATTGGTGGCACAGGAGCTTGAAGTACTACACCTTCAGAAGCCCCAAAAGGAGACCAAGGATGAGCACCACTCACAGTCCTTGAAAGTCTCTAAGAAACTACAAATCAATATTTTTTTTACTGAGGTTTTGGAGCAAAGACCTCTCTCTGCTGCACTTATGAAGGGCTTACTCTCTGAAAGGAAGGCCTTAAAGGGAGATGAAATAAAGGTCCTGACTAAGGAGTGCAGTGCACTAATTCAGAATAAGCTGCCAAGAAAGATGCTAGACCCTGGGTGCTTTCAGATTTCATGTACTATTGGAAATATTACTTTTGACAAAGCCTTGTGTGATCTTGGCTCAAGTATAAATCTGATACCTCTGTCTGTAATGAAAAAACAGGGAATCCAAGAAGCACAAGAAACAAGGATAACCCTGCAAATGGCTGACAAGTCTCTGAGGCAAGCATACGGGCTAGTAAGGTTGGAGAGCTATTCCTCCCGACAGACTATGTGATACGTGACAAGGGAGAAGAAACAAATGACTCCCTTGTTGATGTTGATAGAGGAGAAATGGTGCTAAGGTTGCATGAGGATTGGATGGTGTTCAAAGTTTATAAACCTCCACCATCCCCTGACAAAGGAGGTACTTGTATGCAGGATAGAATGCTGAAGCCTCCTCCCTTGGTGAAAACTCATACAGTTCCCCTAGACATCAAATCCAAGTTTGGTGTTGGGCAGTTACCACCCACCAAGGAGGAAGGTCCCAAGAGGAAGATGCCTAGGGGATGGAGGAACAAAAAGATCCCTATTGAAGGCTTCTCACCAGGGATGACGGTGGTATCCACTGCAAGCCCAATCCTGCCTCATACAATGAACAGGATCTTGTCTTTTGAGCATATTGAGCTGATCCATGAGAGCACAGGAAGGAAGCTCCCAGTAAGGGGTGAGGATTTAAGCCTCTATGACTATCTTCCTCCTTGAAGGAGCTGACCATCAAGCTAGTGACGGTAAAGAAGCGCTTGTTGGGAGGCAACCCAACCAGGAGTACCCTTTAGTTTTATCTCAGTTTTCTTTAGTTTGAGTTTCTTTTAGTAAATTTTTATGTCATTGATTTTCGTAGTTTTACTAGCTTTTCTAATGTTTGTCATCATGCACCATACTTAGAATAGGGACAGGAGGACTCAGAAGGAAGAACAGAGTGCCCCAGAGCAGGAAGGCTCTGGTGCTAAATGACAGGCTGGGCGTTTAGCGCCAAAAAAGGGGCAAACAGTCCTGGCGTTTAACGCCAAAAAGGGACCAAGTTTTATTTGCCTAAGGACAAGAAAAATTTTTAAGTTTGGTGTTACAGAGTGAGCTCTAGGTTTATATCATCATCAATAGGCACCAAAGGGAGGTGAATCATCTTCACAGAAAGAACATAGCCTGAGCAGCCACCAGCACTGAGGTGGTTGAGTTTCATTCTCCCTTTCTTTCTGTTTTTTAGTATTTCATTCTATCTTCTGTTTTCCTTTCTAGGCTTGCATGATCACTCTTAGGACTTATTTGCTTTAGTAGTTTATTTTCAAAATTTTTATGGTTAGAAGATGTCTTATGTATTGTCTACTAAGCTTAAAAGAAACTTTTTTTTTTGAAAAAGAAGTAGTAAAATGCATTTGATTTGATTTATATATTATGAGTTATTCTAGTTACCTAAATGTGGTGGCACTATCTCTACTTCTGAATGTATAAATTAATAGTTCATAATTGATATTGGAGTTAAGTATACTGGTTCTTGAGGAATAGGAACTTAGAGAAATATTATTAATTCTCTGAAACAAGAAAAAGATTGATTCTTGAGGCAAAAATAAATAGCAAAAGGAATTGAAAATAAAAGAAAAAGGTCCAAGACCTTGAGCATCAATGGTTAGGAGGGTAAAAATTGATCTAAAGCTCAAAAGAGTGGTTTTTCCCTAACCATATGCTTGTGGTGTGAAAGTGTCAAGTAACTCTTGAGACTGAGCACTTAAAGTCGTGACCCAATGCTGTTACAGAGTATGCCTAAGGCTCTGAGCACCACTATCTGGGAGAAGTAAAAAGAAAAAATTAGAACTCAAAGAGTTCTCCAGTTAAGTGCTTGTGGTGTTTATGTATCGAGTTAAGCTTGAAAACAAAACACTTAGAGTCACGGCTAGGCTCAAAGGTGCAAAGCACCAAGAAAAAGAAAAAGCTATGTTCAAAAATCAATTAGAGTCTAATGAAGAGAATCTATAATAACAACCAAGTTCTAGTTCCAATGGATGCTGATATTTTTTAGCTTCAATGGATAGTGAGATGCCAAAGTTATTCAGAAATAGAGTGTCATAATCCCCAGTCCATAACTAGACCTGAGCTTCATTGACAACTCAAAGCCTTAAGCATTTTCTCTTCTTTGGTCCTATAGTGTTTTGGTTGCTTGAGGACAAGCAACAATTTAAGTTTGGTGTTATGATGTGTGAGCATCTTATACCCCTTTTCTAGCATTTTCTAGTTGTTTTTAGTGAGATTTTATTAAGTTTTATTATATTTTAGTGCAAAAATCCTCTTTGGATGTTACTTTGAGTTGTTTTGGTATTTTTATAATTTTCAGTAAATTTTGGGCGAATTTGGCAGAGTTTTGTGCAACAACGAAGAAAGGATAGTAGATATTGTCAACCCTAACCTCCTTGCATTCCAATGAGCATAACTTGAGCTACAAAGGTTCAATTGAGGCGGTCTTAATGGCGTTAGAAATCAAACTTCCAAAGCTTTCCAACGATATATAATAGTCTATACTTCTTTTCTGGAATCACTGCCAAATCTGGCGCTAAACGCCAAGCCTGGTGTTTAGCACCCAAGAGGGACCAGAAACTTCCCCCTCCCGGCGCTGAACACCCATTTTGGCGCTGAACGCCAGTAGGGGGCCAGAATTAGAATCGTTACACTCCTATTTGGGTGTTCAACACCCAGACTGGTGCTGAACGCCAGCAAGCAGCCCGAATCGCATACTATTTGGCCTCCAAGTGGATTTAACACTTATTAGTTTTATCTTATTTTATCTTTGTATCTTTTATTTTTAAAACAATATCTTTTTTAGGTCTAGCATATATTATTAGATTAGTATTTAAGGAATAAGAGGCACCCTTTCTTGGAGCATGCCTCCGGGAGATCAGATCTTCTTCTTCCACATCTTTAAGAAACCTATTTTCTTTGTAAAGTTATGAGCAACTAAACCTCCTCGTTAAGGTTAGGAGCTCTGTTTATTTCTATGGGTTAAGGTTATTATTTTTCTATTTTAATTAATGTCTAATTCAATTCTAAGGTGTTGTTTTCGTTCTTAATCTTATGAATTTGGGGTGAAATGAGAGTATGACCCCTTATTCTACATGATTTCTTTTGATTCTCGAGAGAGCTTTCTCGCTTGAGCTACAACTTGAAAACACTCCTCCTAAACTGCAAATTACCTAATCTAATTAGATATGTGACATAAAATCCGGTTAGCTTTGGGTAATTGAGGTTTTTGTGGTGCTAAACTGGTTTTCCAAACTTTACCCTCTGATCTGAATTGAATGACCACGATAGTGGCTTTTGATGAAGATTATAGAAGATTAATTCGCTAAGAGATTAGGTTTTAATCATTAATAGTTTGCCATAGAATGAATCACTCATTGTTAAAATAGTTGGTAAGAAGTCTTCATCTAGAAAGATAAAGATCTCCGAGACCTTAACTGTTTTCTCGTCATTGTTTTACTCCAAATATGTTTATTTGCTTTATTTACCTGCTTTTTACTACTTATGCGTTTTACACCAACAACCATCTTTTACTGTTTTCCTGACTAAGTCCAGCAAGATAACTATTGCTTGCTCAATCCAACAATCCTCGTGCGATCGACCCTCACTCACATGAGGTATTACTTGGACGATCTGGTGTACTTGCCGGTGAAGTTGTGCGAGTTCTAATTTCACGTACCAGGGATCGACCACCGTCCTTGCTAAAATTATCACATTCATTGTCTTCTTATCCATTTCATTCTTAATATTATCTCACTATCATAGTTAATCAATATCATCATCGCCATCAATCATATCTCATTCAGCATTATCAATGCCTTATTAATTCAATTATTCACTTTGCAAATCTCCCTCAATATTAATTTAACCCCCTCAATAGGTATGCTCTTATTTCGAAGCCTAAAAACTAGCTATCGAATCTCTAATAGAGTTTACAGAGGTCTGAAAAACCAGAAGAATGGTTGAAAATCCAAAACTACAACTTTGGTAAAACAGGGTGGTCATGCGTACGCATGCCACCCACGTACACATAAGTTCAAAAGTTACAAAAGTCGCATACGCGGACCACCCCGCGTGTGCGAGTGTGTGGGCAGAGAAGGTTTTTTGCGTACGCATGATACATGCCGCGTATGCATGAGTATAAAAATGCAATTATCGCGTACGCAGCCATTGTCCGCGTACGTGAGAGCACTGTGCAGAGCCCTGGACTCGTGTCACGTGACACCTCTGCGTACGCACACTTATCAGTTTTCTTAAGAAGTTGTTTTGCTGGAAAATTCAACTTTTTATACCAAACCTCAAACATGAATAAATTTTTTGTGAAAAATCATTTTTTGTCCGTTCTTTTGAACATTATAAACTCCACGGACCCATATTCATTTGAAATAAGTTTCACTGAATTTGGCGGTTCAGAAACCAAGTTATGGCCCCATTGAAGTTGGTTAAAAAATAAGTTTTCACCAAAATTTGTCAAAGTCTCTAGTTTTCAAAACCCTCAAAACAATTCACTTCCAACATACCAAATCTTAGCTCCTACACACTTCTCTACATTCCCGAGTACTCTCCCATCAATTTTCAACTATCCTATACTTTCAACACCTAGCTATTCAATTTCAACCATTTCCATTCACAATTTTTCAAATCCATCAACATTTCACCAAAATTTTATCACCAAACCCACATTACCACTAATCATTATCACAATCATAATCGTACCACATTAAATCACTTCATTTTATCAACATACCCAAACCTATTCGGTCACGCTCTCCGCCCCAAATTTCACCACAATTTATCATCACAATTATTAATTACACATCAATTTCATTCAACATGCTCAAACCATCTTCTCATACAATTCACCACATACATTTAATCAATCAATGCATCCAATTCAAACCTATCTTAGGGGCTACTAGCCTAAGTTTTATGCAACATTATATATTAACTACAAGAAACTGAAACCATGCCTTGGCCGATTTTCTCCCAAGTTTTAAGGACCACCAACAACCTCTTTTTCACAAGCCTCCAAGTTTCCAATGCACCAATTCAGCTAGTCTCAGTCACCAAGGCTCCAATTCAAGCACTCAAGTTCACCAATTTGACTTCAATCAACATAAAATTCAATCTAATTTTACCATAATCAATACTAGAGTTTACTAGTTCAACAATTCACAAACGTTTAGTGATTTCTTATCTTATTCATTGAGGATTGGGGTGAAACCCAACAATTATCCAATGTTAGAGTACATTTAAACCATCAAAATCATGAAAATCCTCAATATCCACAACCTAAATCATGAAATCAGAATGGTAGAGGGAACTGGATAAGAAATTCAAAGTACCTTGTCACTTTTTTTTAATAGACTTGAAGAGTTTGGCGAGGTAAACGCGTGACTGCAAACGGTGCGACGATCGGAGTTTTGAATTGAAAGTTATGGGCAATAGAAGATTGAATTGAAAAATGGAAGTTAGGATTCTTCACCCAATCTCGCTCTGACCGTGTTTCATTGTGAATAAAGGGGGAAGAGTGGCTGATTGGTGTTATAAGGGTTGGGCCTTAGGCCCAATATGAATTCGATCCAATTGGTCATGTCTATTGGCCCAATTTTGGGGAAAAAGTTTTAAAATTAGGTTTTAATGCGTATTTTAATTATTTTAATTTTTGCAATAATGAATTTTAATTTCTTAACCCTCTTCACTTATAATTAATTGTTTCACTCGCAGTGCCGAACAGATTCAAGACGGTACTGCCGATTAAATTACCAACATGCTTTTTTACTCATTTTTCGCATAAACTTACATTATCTCACTCAAAAAAATTCACTGAATCCAATTGTCATAGTTAAATTTTTTAAATTCCTAAGTCTTGATTTTTGACCCGTCCGAATGCGTTTTAACTATGTTAATTTAAGGATTGATTATCTCATTGATATTTTTGTAATTTTTTCGGATCTTACAATAATTATATTTTAGGGTATTTATTTATAATTTATTTATTATTTTATTATAAAATAATTTTTTTAACTAGACCATAATTGAACCTGTTAAACCAATAAATCAATGACTAAAGTGATTAGATAACTAGTCTGAATTTTAGAACCTTGATAAATATATACTTATCACTTATGTGTACTTTGATTTGTCTCTTTTTTTGGTGTTCTACTATTTCTTAATTCTCTCTCTCCTCTCTCGTCCACACATATCCCCGCTTTTTATTTTTAGTGTTGGAATTTTGGTAGTGTTTTTCAATGATGTGGAGACTTAGTGTATTTTTTTGTGTGAATACCACAAATTTAAAAATCAAATTTGTGATGTTTAATTTTTTTTTTAAAAATACAAATATGAGAATCAGATTTATATTTTAGTATTAAAAAAAAATTAAACACACTAATGGAACCCTCCGATTTGTTTGAGAGCGAAAGAAAATTTATTTTACCATAAATCAGACCCTCCAATTTGTGCACTATAAAAATCTGAGCCTTCGATTTTTTAAATTTGAGGGTCCGATTTGTTATTTAAAATTTTTATTTTAAATCCATATAAAAAAAAACCATACCAATTAACTATAATACTGAATTATACATAATTTTTTTTTCATTTCTAAAAAAATTAGCCAACATGTTCAGGTTTTCAGATTTCCAATTAAAGAAAAAATTAAAATTGAAAAGTAAACTGTAAAAGCAAGGTGTAAATTCCAATTTGAACACTTACCAGTTACCATGACTCTGGTACGCTCTTTATTTCATCATCACGGATGGAATCTTATTCCTTGCAAATTTTTTACAGAGAAATTTCTTTTTTTTTTCTTTTTTTTTTCAGAGCTGTGAAATTCCTGAATGAATAACAGCAATACTTCAAAGGTAAAGATGAATCCATGTTATCTATTGCGTAACACTCTCTTTTGGTTCGGGAATTAAGTAAAGTGGTAAACTGATCTTGTCGAATCGGTGAAGGTAAAATTAAAGAAAAAATTAATCAAAATCTATTTGTGATTGAATTATATAATAAAATAATATATTTATATATAATAGTATATAATCTAAAACAAATGGTTACTTCGACTCATTTACTCATATTTTATACGGGTGAGCATGGATAACGGGTATCCGATTATCCGTCCGAACTAATTAAATTTGTTCTGAAACCAACGAGTAATTGGGTCCAATCCGAACCAAATCGATGATTTTTGTTAATAATTGGTTTAGGTATCGATTTTGGGGGTGCGGAACCCAAATCAACCCGCGAACCCAATCATATATTAATTAAATAAAAAATATATATATGATATTTTCACTAGCCAATGATTATTCATTATTAATATGTTTGGATTTTAATGAGTTTAGTTTTTAATATATTTGATGTTTAACATGTTTGGATTATTTCTATTGATGTTACATGTTTATTGTACTTGTTGAATTTTTAAGATAAAAATTTGTTTTTTTTTTTTTATGAATTTCAAAGTCATCAGATACCCAATTATCCGAACCGAACCAATCCGTTCTTAATCGGTTTGATTTGGTTCAGGTACATATACAAAAAAATACAAATTCAAACCAAATTGAACCAATTACATTTTAATCGGTTCGATTCTAATTTTACGATAAACTCGAACCAAACCGACCCGTGATCACCCCTAATATTTCAATCAACTTTTTCGATTGTTAACTGATTCGTCGATAATCGATTTTATTATGAACCGAATCGTTTTGGTTCGGTCAACTTGGACGATTTTGTCCATTTTTTAAAATTATGGTTGGATATATTTATAATTGAGATTATTTTCTGTTGAACTAAATTATTAATTTTTAATATAAAAATCAAGTGTTAATAATTTTAACCTTAAACATATAAACTAACTGTATATTTATTAAATATTGGATTAGTTCGACAAATACCAAAATATAGATAGTTTGTAGTGTTGTTTTCTCGAATTTTTGTTTTAATTTTATCAAACTAATTCAATTTTATTTATGATTATCGAATAAATGTACATCTTTTATAGTGATAACTTTTAGCAATCAGATTTTTCATAATAAAAAATAATAATTTACTCTTTTATCTTGTTAATACTTTATGTGTGATAGAAATCAAGAGAAGAGATAATATAAAATGGTATGTGTATTTTAATATGTATTTTGTGTTTTATATATGTTTTTTTTGTCCTTTTTGTGTTTCATATGATACAAAACCAAGGTTGCAAAAACCGGACCGGTCAATAAACCGGTGAGATGACTGGTTCACTGGTTTATTAGTTCAACCAGGGTTCAACCAGGATTCAACCGGTTTAATTAAATATTAAATAAAATTATCAAAAATTTAATATATAATTTTAAATATTTAAATTTCAATAAAATTTAACTTAATAAAAAATAAAATTTAAAATTTAAAATTTTAATTTATAACCTAAAAATCAAAACTAACAAACAAATCAGTAATAACCACTAACCATTAAATTTGCAAACATAATCATAATTTAAATTTGGAACAAACATAATCATAATCTGAAACAAATAAACAAACTATGAAATCAAATTGCAGTAACAAATTAAAAATAGAACAAAAACAGAATTTAAAATTTACAAAAACAGAATCACAAAAACCTGATTAATTCATTTAATTAACAAAATAAAAAAAAGGCTAAAAAGCAGAAGACAGCAATCAACATATAACAATTAACCCAGACAAAGAAGCAACAATCAACATAATCAAATCCCAAAAAACAGCAATTAATTTCCAAAAATGATAAGTGAAGCAGGGTAGGGATCTGTTTACAAACTCAGACATTCATAAACTCAAGCTAAACAGAAATTAGCAAACTCAGAATCAGAAATCAGAAACCAAATAAAAGTACAAATACAAGCAAAATTAAATTGAAGACTGGCAGCCGCGAAGGAGGAATCTAAGTGACGGTGATGGAAGAGGGGAAGTGAGCTCGGGCTCAGAGGGGATTGAAGACAGGCTTGATGTGTGAGAGAGAACCTGGAGGAAGTGACCTCATCAAGAAACTTAGCAGAAAAAGAGAGAACCTGGAGAAATAAGGGAAGAAGCTCGACTGCTCGAGCGTTCCACAGAGGTGAAAGAAAGGTCCCGGTGAGAGGAGGTGACGGCTGAGCAGTGGAACAGAGGTGACGATGGAGAGACGTTCGCGGTGAGAGTGAGACGAGACGCGACGGCGGGAGAAGAGCTCCGCAACGGCCGAGCAATGGAACAGAGGTGACGACGGAGAGACGTTCGCGGTGAGAGTGAGACGAGACGCGACGGCGAGGAGAAGAGCTCTGCGACGGCGAGGAGAAGAGCTCTGCTGGCGTTAACGCTGCTGCTGGTTGTTGCTGCTGAAGTGTTGAAGATTGAATTTGGGGTTTGGCTTCATTACTTCTGATTTAGGGTTAAATGGGTTAAAATAGGGTTGAGATTGAGAGAGGGGGATTGGGAATCTGTTTCCTTTATATTAAAAAAAAAAAACTAAATGGGTAAAATGGCGCCGTTTGGGAGGAGTAGGCAAATAAGAAAAACTGCAAAAAAACCGATCGGTCCAAACAGTTCACCAGTTAACTGTCGGTTCAACCAATTTTTTGACCGATTTTTTGTCAATCGATTTTTGAGCATAACCGGACCGGTCTAGTGACCGATTTCCGATTAATCCGGTTGAACCGACCGGTCCAGTTCGATTTTCAGAACAATGTACAAAACAGAACTTATTTTATTAGTTGTTAAACAAATAAAAAATTGAACTAGAAACAAAAAAAAAATTATACGCACACAAAAAGTTTACCATTGCATGCATATTTGGATATTATATTTGTTGTTAAACTCATTTATGATATATACTTTATATTCTAATTTTCATACATATATTTAATTTAGTAGTTGATCAAATCAATTAGATTATTGATTTAATTACTGATTTATTGGTTCAATTAATAAGTCATTGCTTGAATTGACAGAACTAGTCCTACGTAAATAAAAAATATAAAATAGTTAAAAATTTAAAATTAAAATTTAAAATATATATTTTTTCTAATATTTTAAAAAAATCAAATTTTAACAAATTATATTTATTATATTATTATATACTATATGTATTTATTAAAAAATAATACTAATAAATATCATATAATTATAAAAAAATAATTATATTGTAATTAATAAAATATTTGACATTTTTTATTTATACATGTTTAATAATACTTATATTAATAATTATGAATAATAAAAATATAATTAATTTAAATATAAGTGAGTATAAAATTAAAATAATATCTAAAAGTTTATTGTACATTTTTACTATATAATTAATATTAGCATATAAAATAAGGGTAAAAAATGTAAATAAGCCAAGGGAGCTCAGAAATTACGCAAATGCGCAAAACTGAAAATTGCTTCATGAATGAGCCAAAGCACTTCTCTATGCAATTCGAACCAGCTTAGTTCGATTTGTACTTGTATATAATTCGAACCGAATCAGTTCGAATTGTTTAGCAAAATTAAGAGTAATTCGAACCAGCTTGGTTCGAACTAAGAACACACGTAATTCGAACAAGATGAGTTCGAATTATATAGGAGGAGGCTTCTCAAAGTAATTCGAACCAGGTTAGTTCGAATTACATACACAGCACGCGTTTCCAAGTAATTCGAATTTGACTGTTAAAAAATTAATAATTTATTAAAAAAATTTTATTAAAAAATTTATTAAAAAAATTAATAATTTAAAAATTAAAAAATATATATATTTTATTTCATACATTAAAAAAAAGTTAACAAAATATTTAATTACGAGACTTCTTTAAAATATTTGTGATCTATCAATTCGAATTCCATACAATACTCTTTTGTCCATTTTTAATAGCTCATGAATATTTTTTAATAAAATTTTTTAATAAATTTATTTAAATTATACTACAAAAAATATTTTATCCTATGCAAAATAATTTAAAAAGAATGGCTTAAAAAATGTTAGGAGTACTATAAAAATTTGTAATGTTCTAATAACTTAGGTAAATACATGCATGTACTCAAATTTTAAATAAAATACTCTACATAGTCAATAATAATTTAAAAATGAAAGAAAATATTTTATTTCATACAAAATAATTAAAAAATATATTTTATGAGAATAAAATATATTTCATAACATCTTTTAAGCCATTTTTTTTAAAAGAATGGCTTAAAAATGGCTTAAAAGATATTATAAAATATTTTGTATTAGAATAAAATATATCTTTTAAGCCATTTTCATAACATCTTTTAAGCCCTTTTTTTAAAAAATGGCTTAAAAAATGGCATAAAATTATTTTGTATTAGAATGAAATATATTTTTTTTAAAAATAGCTTAAAAATGTTATGAAATATATTTTATTCTCATAACATCTTTTAAGCCATTTTTTTAAAAAAATGGCTTAAAAATGGCTTAAAAGATGTTATGAAATATTTTGTATTAGAATAAAATATATCTTTTAAGCCATTTTCATAACATCTTTTAAAAAAATGGCTTAAAAGATGTTATGAAATATATTTTATTCTCACAAAATATATTTTTTAATTGTTTTGTATGGAATAAAATATTTTCTTTCATTTCTAAATTATTATTGACTATGTAGAGTATTTTATTTAAAATTTGAGTACATGCATGTATTTACCTAAGTTATTAGAACATTACAAATTTTTATAGTACTCCTAACATTTTTTAAGCCATTCTTTTTAAATTATTTTGCATAGGATAAAATATTTTTTGTAGTATAATTTAAATAAATTTATTAAAAAATTTTATTAAAAAATATTCATGAGCTATTAAAAATGGACAAAAGAGTATTGTATGGAATTCGAGTTGATAGATCACAAATATTTTAAAGAAGTCTCGTAATTAAATATTTTGTTAGCTTTTTTTTTTAATGTATGAAATAAAATATATATTTTTTAATTTTTAAATTATTAATTTTTTAATAAATTTTTTTAATAAAATTTTTTTAATAAATTATTAATTTTTTAACAGTCAAATTCGAATTACTTGGAAACGCGTGCTGTGTATGTAATTCGAACTAACCTGGTTCGAATTACTTTGAGAAGCCTCTTCCTATATAATTCGAACTCATCTTGTTCGAATTATGTGTGTTCTTAGTTCGAACCAAGCTGGTTCGAATTACTCTTAATTTTGCTAAACAATTCGAACTGATTCGGTTCGAATTATATACAAGTACAAATCGAACTAAGCTGGTTCGAATTACATAGAGAAGTGTTTTGGCTCATTCATGAAGCAATTTTCAGTTTGGCGTATTTGCGTAATTTCTGAGCTCCCTTGGCTTATTTACGTTTTTTACCCATAAAATAACAAGGAACAACATAACTTAGTGGTAAGGGGAGCATGCAGTCATAAGGAAGACCCAGATTGAAACTACATATTCATCAATTTTAGAATTTTCTCTCAAGCGGTTTGGTTGGACCAGTTTTCATCGGTTTTTATCGACTTTGATCGGTTTTTATCGGTTTTTGTCCTTAAGGCTCTATTTGGTTTGTGTATGTATTAAGAGATAGACATTAAAACATAGACACTTGAGACATAGATATAAAATATTTGTATTTATGTATGATATTTGGATATAGTAAACATGACATTAGTGTAGTGTCTAATATTATGTTTGGTTAATAAAACACAAGAACACTACGTAATTAAAATAACTATTTTACCCTCATAATTTAAATTGAAAATTCAATAATTTTAAAGTTAAACAAAGACCATAAAGGCAGAGACCCCAAATTGATTCGAGGGTTTCTTCCCCTCACCCCAAGCACCCAAAAATCTCCTTTCTCTCTAGTTGGCCTCCTCCTTTTTCGCTATTCTTTGTCTTCGTCTTAATTGTTACGAGTGTGTTTGCAGGTTCAGTTAACTAAAGAGTGTTCACAGAGCATTGCTCATCGATGGAAAGCTTCGTGTGTTGAATTAGCGTCGAAGAAGAAGCTAGTGTCAAGAAGCGTCTCCTCCGCGTTTGGCAGGTATCTACCATACCTATTCCTAATATTTACAGCTTAAACTATTTCTCTTACTGTTTAATAAGATTTTGCAATTTAGGGTTTAAGGTTTACCGCATTGCCACCTTTTCCTCGTCCAAACTCTAAAAGGTTGCCTTCAATTTTGGATTCTGCACAAATTTTTTTGCAATTTGCACGATTTTCATTGTGGAAACCAAGACTCTTCAACGTTCGGCGAAGATTCACTTACTCATTAATCCCAGACATTGTATTGGCTAGTACTTGCACATGCTTTCCTTGATCCTGAACTGCAGCCTTAAAAGTCTTAGCCATGTTTGATAGGATTGTAGCATTGTAGCATTTTTTAGTTGCAGTTTGACGTCTTTGATTTCTCTCACTTGATGAAGCAAAAGTGGTCGAAAAGATATTGGATAATTCGCTCTCAACAGCTGCTAAATCCTCCCTGTTAACATCCTCTCCATCTAAACCCAAGCCACCAGCTGTGGCTGCAGCAAATGTAGAGCCCGAAGTGACATCTTCTTCAGCATCTTTTCCACTGCATGCTTCAAGACCGGTACTCTATCCTTGCCAAAAATGTTCCCAAGACGTTCAAACAACAGAAATGGCTTGACTGGAGTGTAGAACGTCACATTGCAACCTTATACCATATAACAAAATATACATTAACAAATGCATATACATACACTTACATGAAAATTAAAATGTACTTGTAAAAACTAGAATTTAAAGTGCGAAAAAACACACCTTTCTCCAAGCTTCCAATACTTGTTTACTATCCACTTCAACACACATCTTTTGAGAATTCCATCCAAAGCCACTACAACCCAACACCTCATCCACATACATATATTTTTCTTTTAGGCGCTTGTGTTTATTTCTGATGTGCTTCACAGTGAGACCACATTCATGAAACTTTTCAATCATCTTGTCTGCTAGCTTTTGAAATGCCCCTGATTTAAATTGACCGGCATCCGCCCTCTTGCCTTCAATAACCAATTCCTCCATGAGGACCACAAATTGTTCATTTTTTAGCTCAGTCCACTGGCGTGGTGTGGAGGCCATTTGCTGCTGGATAATATATATGCACAATAACGAAAAAGAGCACCATATAGTAGAATTATTTTTAGGATTACACAAAAATTGCTTTGACAATGACAACAAATTTACTAGCACAATTATAGCAGAATTTTCATCAAATTACTAGTAGATTTATAGCAAATTATCACTCACAGCAAACTAATACCTACTAACACATTTGCAGCAAAAAAGTACTACTTACGTAATGGGATGTGATAGGACTATTAAAATAAATAATCACCAGCACAATATCAACATACTTCAACATTTTTAATAAAATTATAGGCATTTAACATCTTTTGAAACAATTAGAACAAACTCTTGTCTAGTTGTATCTTTAATTAGAATACAAGTCATCAAACCGAATTGGCAAATACATATGCCACAAGGAAAAAAAACTCAAATGAATTCAAATATAATAATAGTATAGGACAATTGCATATATAGTAAAACTAGCAAAAATAAAACCTCTACCCGCCATGTTCTCCTCTCCATATTTTATACATTTTGGTTGCTAGGTCCTCACGCCATTAAGTTCACTCGTGGCTACTTTTCACAACATCAATTGTGTTGCCTTCATCAACTATAGTATCATCTCCTATGAGTATGTATTCCGGTAAAAGAGTTGCATCTTCTTTGGGATCAACATCCATGTTCATACAAATAAAATTTTGTAACAAACAACAAGCGATAATAATGTGGCTTTGAATCCTAATAGGGTAGAACGACGGACTTCGTAGAACTTTCCATCTTTTCTTAAGCAATCCAAAGCATCGCTCAATCACATTCCTAGCCAAAGAGTGCTTCTTATTAAATAACTCTAGATGATTTTGTGGTGCACGGTGACCTTGAACCCACTCATTCATATGATAGCGAACATTTCTATAAGGAGATAAAAATCCTCTACCATTGGTATAGCCAGCATCCACTAAATAATAAGACCCTAAAACGGAAGGATGGAAAAAAATATAAGAAATACGTTGTAATTCTTTCATAAATAGTTAATGCTCTTATCGAAAGATTAATTTAGACATACCAACAGGTAATTTCAAGCCATTATGTCGAGTAATTGCATCCCTAAGTACCCTTGAATCAGATGCTGATCCTTCCCAACCGCTAAGGACATAGACGAAATTGATATTCCGATTGCAAACTTCTAAGACATTGGTGGATATTCTAGATTTTCTTATCCGATATCTAGATTTATCATTCTTTAGGACCGTGACATCTATGTAAATTTCATCTAATGCTCCTAGACAACCCTATCAAATGTTAAAAAAACAGTTATTACACACTAGATAAACTTGACCAGTAAAAATTTGAGCTATATACAAGACCTATCTTAAACCATTTTCATATAGGATCTATACAATCTTCTGGTACAGGATCTGCCGTTGCAAATAATATACTTTGAACACGCAAAACCGAACACAATACCTTGTAAAAATACCTACTTATAGTTTCATCAGACCTATATAACCTAACTTGTACACTACGATTTTTGGTATCGTGAGCTAATATGATTAAAAAAGTAGCTTCTTGCTCGCCTATGCCAACTTGATCATCTTCGTCCAACCCATCCTAAACTTGTAGCAATTCACACAAATTGGCAAATGCATTCAAACTCATTTTTAACTCTCATATGCAATTTCTATCTCCACCCGCCCCAATGATATTATCTAATGCATCTCGCTTTAATGGCAATGTGTTCACTCTTCGACAAATCGAAGAATGACTCTGCCTTCTATTCCTAATATACATATATAAAGGAACTAAAAAAATAACATTAACGTGTCAAATTGCATTCTCATAATCCAGTAATATCCAACACATGGCTTAATTTTTTCGGAATGATCCATCATCACTTTCTAACAAATAATAAAAAGTAAATGTATAAAAATAAATAAATAATAAATATCCAGCACCAAAACATTCAAATAAGCTTTAGATAGTGACCATAACAAATCCAAAAAAAAAAACAGAGCTAGCAATACTAGAGTGGGCTGGGATCGAATTGACATCCAAGAAATTTAATATCTACTACCCTACAGTTATCATCAAAGACTTTTTTCACAAACTAATGCTCTAAATTATAAAAAATAAAATAAAAAACTTGAATTCAATACTTTAAACTTCTAACTCCACAAAATAAAAGATCCATGACCCACACCAAATTTCATTCTTATATAAAAGCCTTTGAATTTTTTCATTAATATCTCAAAATTTTCAAATTCAGAAAACACAATAGCTTAAAATTTAAATCTAATGTAGTTTTAAGTCCAAACTCATAAATTCTTTTGGTAAAGATTAGTGGCAGAGCTTTATTGAGGCAATGGGGGCCATGGTTCCCCCAAAGCTTTTGTAAAAATATTAGTAGTTCTACTTAAAAAAAAAAATAAAGTTAGCTCATTTGATTAAATTGATATACTTTCAATCTATGTGAGTTCGATACCTATCTTCACCATTCTTTAAATCAACATTACAAATTAAATATCATTATAAAAGTAACACTAAATTATATTTGGCTTCTCATATATTTTCATGCATTATTTTATTTTTAGAATAACAAAAATTATAATATAACTAGTAGTAATATCAGTTATTCATAAAAAGTCATTATTTTATTTTTAATCAATTTTACAAATTTAATGTCATTATAGTATCAACATTGTTTACATTAATAAATTTTGATATTTTTATTTTATCAGAAATTTAAGATTTTATTTTGTTGTATTATTTGAATTGTAATAAAAATAATAACAAAACTAATTAATTTTAAAACTTTTGAAAGATAAATATTATCAAAGATAAAATTGATTTTTAAAAATGTTACGAAATAATTTATAAGTTATAATTGATTTTATATAATTTAAATAAAAAATCAGTTTTTTGAAAAGAAAAATCAGTTTTTAGATAAAAAAATTATTTTTCTAAATAAAAATAGGTTTTTATGTGCAAAAACTAATTTTTTTCATATAAAAACTGATTTTTTTTAAAATTGATTTTTTGTTTAAAATTAATTTGGCTTATTAACCTAAACGAAATTTTTTACTAATCAAAATCAGAATTACTTTTTGGTTAATCTTAACCATATGTAATCCTATATATTAATAATAAATTTAAAAATAAAATAATTATATTTATAAATTTTATTTTAATATAAATACTATTATATAATTTTTTATTAAGATTTCTGGCCCCTCTAAAAAAATTTTTCAAGCTCCGTCACTAGTAAAGTTGAAAGAAATCTAAATTATGTGCTTTTCATAAAATAATCCGTTGCAAAAATTGCTTGCCCCTTATACAACATAAATAATTTTTTTACTGTTTGAAAATAGAAGAAAGACAACCAAATCATGACAAATATTATTGAGTTATTGGTTGAATTTTTATAGGCATTCCTCGTACCAACCCTAACAATAGTCAAATAATAGCTCCAAATATTAACTAAACAACAATAAAGCCCACGATACTTCTAATTTGCTCATTATCCTGCTTTAATTCCCAAAACAAACTTCAGCATTCACAATACTTATATTCCCTTATTTGATTCATAGCCTAGTAGTATTATTTGTTCCTCTATTCACACACCACTATTTTTTTTAAAATAAAATGTATTAAAGTTCATCGCAACAGAGCAAGAAAAAATAAAAGTTGAAAACTTGAGATAATAATAGAGAGGAATAACATAATTTCAAACTAGTGGAGTTTTCAAGAACATAGAAAGGATAAAGAAGCTCCACAAAAACAGCCAACAATGAGAAAGCTCCACAAAATATTTTGAGACTTATTAGGTTTTGTCAAAGGTAGAAGAAGAAGTCTGGAAGTTGAAATTTTAATAAGGGTAAAATAGTAAACAAAATAATTCAGATCAATGTCCATCACTCTTCGTTCGTGTCTCATCATTTCATTGAGACATGAAATATGTGTATTATGTGTACCCGTGTGTGTAAGTGTGTCTTTCATTTTTTGTGTCTCATAAACTAAACAAGAGACATGTTCTACTGTTTCTGTGTCTTGGCCTGACATACACACAAACCAAACAGAGTGTAAGCGATCTTGGAACTGGACCGGACTAGTTGGGAATTTAATCTAATTTTTACAACTATGCGTTGACCTCCCCTAATTTTATTTTTTCTCCCCTTCTAAAGTTATATTTTTTATATTGGCCCCTCTAAATAATTACTCTAGCTCCGTTTCTGATTACGTGTATATTTAAAATCAGCTTCCAATTCAATTTTATTTTTTCTCTCCTTCTAAAGTTATATTTTTTATATTGGCCTCTTCTAAAAAATTACTCTAGCTCCGTCCCTGGTTACGTGTATATTTAAAATCAGCTTCCAATTTAGCTCTCATCCTATAAAGAATACGTTAAAATACAAAATACAAATTAAAAATAAATTAAATAATATATATTTATACACAAATACATAGTTTCTAATTTTTATATATACATAATATTTTTTATTCTAATACATCCACGTAGAAATGTGACTTCCAAAATAAATAAATAAATAAATAATGGTTAGATTAAAATGTATTAACCCGTATTATAAAATTATTATAGTTATATTCATGGGAGTAGTTATAAAATTGAAAATTGATTTGTGAAAAAATCCGAACTCTCATATTCCATGTTACTGTATAACAGTTTATTTGTTTCCGTGGAAGAGGGGATTAAATTTGTTTTCCTTCCCAGGGTCAATTGGGGTTGGCACAACTTGTTTAGATTTAAAATTTACATGTCTTTTGTAAGATTGTTTAATGTTGTTTTGTTGGCCCGATTTGATCTGTATTGTTGAGTACAAAAATTCTACTTTCCATTTGTGATCGAGTATTTTAGAGGAGTACTACACATACAGGTCATTTGGTTTACAAGTCATCATACAAGTTGGAATAAACTTAACAAAAAACACGCTGACCCATATGACCCATATACGATTTTCATGACGTGCTCCTCCTTCTCCTTCTCCTCTTCCTTCTTCTTCTCCTTCTCCTTCTTCTTCTTCTCCTCTTCCTTCTTCTTCTCCTTCTTCTTCTCCTACTCTTCTTCTTCTTCTTTCATGAAAACAAATTTCTTGTCAAATTTGATCTCCTTTGTGCGTTCTCTCTTTGTCTTTTCATTCGTTGTTTTATCAGTGTTTATCACTGGTATTCTTGCTTCGTTTTTTTTTTCGATTTTCATGATTTCTGAAATCAAGCTTTGAAATCGTTTTGAAGATAATGGAACTTCAGAAATACACCCAAACGATTACAGAAATACACCCGAACAATTACATAAATACACCCAAAGAATTATAGAAATACACCCAAATGGTTACAGGAATTCACCCAAACGATTATAAAAATACACCCAAAGGATTACAGAAATACACCCAACGGATTACGAAAATACACCCAAAGGATTTAAGAAATACACCAAAAATTTGTTGAAGTACACCTTATGCAGAACTCTTTCTCTTTCTCCTCCTCATCTTCTGCTGCTTCTTCTTCTTCAAAAACGATTTTAGAGTTTGATGTCAAAAAACAATGGACATCGAGAATAACAAAGAAAGAAAACAGAGAAAAAAGCACGTAAATGAAGAAGGAGAAAGAGAAGGTAAGAAAAGAAAGAAAAGAAGAAGAAGAAGAAGAAGAAGAAGAAGAAGAAGAAGAAGAAGAAGAAGAAGAAGAAGAAGAAGAAGAGGCACGGAAAAAGAAGAAGAAGGAGAAGAAAAAGAGGAGGCATGAAGAAAGAAAAAGAAGAAGAAATAAATGACTTGTATGACTTGTATGTGAAAAGACTTGTATGTGGAGAATTTCTCTTTAATTAAAGCATCACAAAAAAAGTTAGTTGTAACTCTCTGCACTCCGTAGAAAGATTTATTTTCTCTGAGAAACAATCCCCTTCACGCCGTCTCGTATTGAAAATAAAAAATATTATGTATATATTAAAATTTAGTCAGCAAATTTGTTATTATGTATTTTATGTATAAATATATATTTTTTAGTTTATTTTTCATGCATATTTTATATTTTAACATATATTATATATGAGTAGCTGATTAAGTGTGTATATAAATATAGCATAGTTGATTCTAAATTTGTATCTAAATTATTTTTTCGCATTTATTATCGTAATTAGTTGAATGAGTCGTAGACGAAGAATTTGCATCTTCTATCTTCAATGAATCTAATCATGCAAAAAATTTTATAATCTTATTTAAATGGTCAAGGATCTAAAATGATATTTACTCTATGTTTTTTTTGGTCTCTGATAATTTATTCGAAAGACAAAAAACACCCTTTATAATTCAAAAATATCTAAATGATTCCTAACCATCCAAATAACTAGTATAAATGGTCTTTGTAAATAGTCATCTACTAATGCATCAGGGACTACTCAGATTAATTATAGGAGTCGTTTAGACTAGTAACAAAAATTGCTTAAATCAATTATTTAAACGATTGAAAATCAATTGGTGATTTTCGAATGATGGAAGAGCGCTTTATCCTTTGGATAAATAATCAGATAGTGAGATATTTTCTGAATATATAAACTATTGAAAATGTAAAACTAAAAGATAATGTGGCATCTAAAAAAAACTATGTTTCATGAACGTTAGTGGGTTTATGAGACACCAACATCAGCCATGATGAGTAAAAGGCTAAAGAAGGACTCCTTTTTTCGTCTTTCGAATGTAATATTGTCTTTTATTTTCACATATGCAATAGTTTATATATCTATATTAGATTGTGAAGGGTATTATACCAGTAAAATAAAGGTTGTTTTTGCTTAATAAGTTTTGTGATAAAGTCACACTTTGTGCTAGTAATACTCACACAAATCATAGCCTCTTATAGTCCTACAAGGGAACTGAAAAATAGCAACCGTTTTTTTGGAATTGCAATAGTTTTAAACCACCGCAAAATGACATGCCAGCAGTTCCATAAGCATTGCAGTTTAGGGTGTGACTATATGATGTTGCAGCAGTTTTTACGAATCACTGGCGCAACTGCCGTAAAATCAAAATATAGCGTCGGTTGATTTAGCGACTGTTTAAAACAGCGACTATTTGACGATTCTTATTTTCGAATTTATTTACCGATGGTCATGAACCGCCACTATTTAAGAGCTATTATTTTTTTAAATTTATTTGGCAGTAGTTAGAAACCGCCACTATCTGATAAAGCATAATTTTAAAATTTTTTTTTGGCTGTTTTGTAACCGCCGCCATTTTTCTGGCTAAACTGCCGCAAAAAATACTGTATTTTGCACTGCAAATCGACATTGCTTTTAATTCAAATGTACTAGATATTAATTTTTGGTTTTTTAATTTTTAGGATTTTTTTAATATTAGAAATATTAATTATTGTCTCTGAAAAAATAAATTGAAAGTAAAGCGGCATTAAAAAAAATTTCGAAATGAATTTATATATTTATATAAACATCAATGAAGTATATCAATTACAAAGAGTTGCATAGTCAGCTTTAAAAAGGTGTATATTAAAAAAATATCTAATCCTAGGATCTACTTTCTATTCTGTCCCTCCAAGGAAATTATCCATGCAGCGATATCATGTGGCAGCTCCCCCACCTTGCTCTTGAATTAGACATCCCAGAGCACTTTCCATTGCTTGTATCTTTATCTTCCCGGCCACTACTTCATCCTCAACTGTTTGCCTTTTTGTCTTCTCGGCTGCTACCTCCTCCTCTACTGCCTTCCTTTTTAATTTCTCGGCCGCCACTTGTAGTTCAAGAAGCACCCTTTGGGTCTCCTCTCTTTGAGCTCCATCGCTCGACTGATGGGAAGTCGTACCAAAGAGTTGACTAGAAGTCGGTCCAAAACCCACGCCACGTACTCTATCTGGGTGCTCTTTTCCAAGAGCTTGAGCAAGCAAATTATTTTGAGACAACAGTCTAAAGGATTCATCATGTTGCTCAATCTCCTCAATCCTTTCCTATACACATAGATAAGCAAATATAAACATTTACGTGCTAGTTGCTAACCGCATAGACTTTCAACATAATTTTTTATAAATTAAACCTACAAAAGACAACTTAATGATTCTCAATGTATTACTTACACTAATGGTCCGAGCTTCTGGATGGATATAGGAGGCATTACGTCGTTTGTGCGTTAA
The DNA here is from genome assembly GCF_059453495.1 of Arachis ipaensis. Classification (NCBI taxonomy): domain Eukaryota; kingdom Viridiplantae; phylum Streptophyta; class Magnoliopsida; order Fabales; family Fabaceae; genus Arachis; species Arachis ipaensis. Next base: position 41,227,994 of record NC_142442.1, read on the forward strand.
GATCCATAACTCTCCTCTACTAAGTCTCCTCCCTTGGAGTTCCGACTGTAACAATATAGTTTAAAAAGTGAATATGTAGATGAAGATATGGTTCAAAAAGTGAACCCAAACGTAAAATACCTTTTCTTCTCCACACCTTGCCAAGATTTTCAAACCGCCAGTGTGAGTGTATAGTTGCTTCGATCGATTCTTAGCATTTTTCCTACACTTCTCCTATCATGTCATCAAAAGTAAGAGTTACTAGAGACCATTTTTGACCAACTCAATGCAACATAAATAGACTTTTAAATTATGTTATGAATTAAAAATATATTACCGTTGTGTCTTCACTATTACGATAATCAAAAAACATCTCCAATGATCCGCAATAATTCTCAGTGGGCGGCCTTCAATATTTGTTCAATTGTCTTTTCTGAGTCATAATAGGCATGGTACAACCTGTTCCTTGTTTCCTTCCAAGACCTCCCTATACTATGTAATATTGTACGCTTGATAATTCCTCTACTATCTTCATCAAAATGGAACATTTCCTGCAACAGTAAATTTAAATTGTTAGTAAATGTCAAATTAAGATTCTCTAATCCTACAACACTACAGGTTTTTGTCTTTACACATTCATTATAGATCTTGTCCTTGGAGCTAATATTTCTCTAGTATTTCTTGCATATTGGGAATTTGTTATAGTTAGCCTTAGTAGTCTGAGAAAATCACACAGTATACCAGCTTAATTTCCAATTTGTTGCAGATTCTCGTTGAACCTGAGCACAATCTTTCTACCGTTAGGCGGCTTCATAGCTTCCCTCACACTCAATTTAGCTTGTTTGATTGTGCCATCAAATTTTATAAAAAATAGTAAGTCTGAGTGAGTAACCATTGTGGTCAAGATGCGATGAAGTCATAAAAAATAGAGCATATATAAAATTTGAGTATAAAAGATTAAAGACTTATATACCAATTATTTTAACATCCCAAAATTCAGTGGTCTTGCGTCCCTTGTGCTTCTGAGCCAAATAGATTGTCAATGTATTGCACAAAAGAATCTACCCCATCTGCCTCTGGATCTAAGTCTTCATCGCCCGGCTCTGAGTTTTTGAACACCATTTGTGCAAGGCAGTAGTTCGCTACCGGACGGATGAAAGGGGCATAAAGATGAGGCTGCAGGGGCACCACCACCACTGGACGGGGGAATTGGGTAGTCCACTTGATGAGAGGATGAAGCCGCAGCAGATCTTATTTGAGGTTGATGACATGCTTTGTCTAACTTTGATTTCTTCGTGTAATGACCTATCCTGGGCATCTTAATAAACTAGGTACCACCAAAGTTATCACTTATACTATTATCAAAATGAAAAAAAGTAATAAAAATTTTATAGCATTAAATATTAACATAACAGTAAACCCAAACCAAAAAAATAGAGAAACATCAAATCAGCTCGCTAGATGGAAGAATTTAAAAACCTTACGTAGTGCAAAGCACTTCCAAGAATGCTGCTAGAAGTAGTTTATTTGGTTAAATATAACATTGATAACTTTAGTTTAAAGTAGCCAATTTATTGGTTGAGACATGAAAATTAGATGATTAATCTCATGTTTTTAGATAGCATTCGGATCATGACAAAAGAAGCAAGCATTTGAATATTTTTTGTCATAGAGAAATGCATCGATACATAAAATAAAATATCCTGAGTGCCAACATTTTTCTTATCAAATTTTGGCTAGTATTTTATCAATACAAACTTTACATTGTGTTAATTTATATAAATAAATTGTGTTAATTTATATGTGTAAATTTTAGTATATAAGTGCAAACTATATGTACATTTTTTTTATAGATATTAGCGGAACAGTAAATCCAAACCAAAAAATAGAGAAACATCAAATCATTGATTCAATAACAGGTTAAAGGCAAAAGAAAAAGCAGCAGTATAAAGAAAAAAGAAGAAGAACTACTCATCAATATTCTTTCTTTAACTATACACCAAATACAAGAAAAGAAACCTCTTTATGTGATTTGCTGCATATATGTATGTAACTGATTGTATAAAATTATACATAAATTTAAGGCGATGGGTCGGGATCAGCTTTATGAGGAAATTAAACTTCTTAATTATTAGATTTATATTAATTGGGAGATCATATTTGTTGCTCATTTTCACTTGGTTTATATCTATCCAAAGCTAGCTTGGCACCTAATTATTAATTAAAGGATAATGAAGTAAAAATTAACTTTATCATGGCTTGGACCTTATAGTGGCTTAGATTTGGTGATCTTCTTTTTTGACCTGGTTAATCACGCTTTTTATTATTATAATCTACACATATATTGAGTAACTAAGACTTAAAGCTAAATTCACATTACATGTTATGGTTTGCAATTGACTCATATAAATCAAGATGGTGCTTTTAGAGTATGTTCTGTGCCTTTTTCTTTTTGGAATATACAAAATCCAGATTTCAGCTTTGGTTTGCTTTTCTCAATAATTTCATTAATCAGCAACCATAATCTATACCTCGGCAACAAAATTCATAGATAAGAATTTTTTTTTGCAATAATCTGCAACAAAGTTAGCGTACCTAACAAATGTTGTTTAGGATACAATATTACTGCAATTAAAAACACATTCAAAAAGTCCATAAACCCTAATTCAGAACTCCATCAACAAACTAACTCAACAAAAAAGGTAATAAGAATCATGCATGTCAACTATCAATCAATAATGATCACACTTTCTTTAAGGAAATTAGCAACCACACAAATTGAACTAGTAATGCTTACCGGTAGTGGGAAGAAGGGTACTGACGGTAAGAGACGAAGGTTTGTGCCTCGAACAGAGAGAGAAAGAGCTCGAAGACAAATGCTTGATGAGTGGATAGAGACGTCGATTCTGGACCATTGAAAACGAGGACGAATTCTGGCTTGAGGACTACGACCAAAACTGCAATGCCACCGCTTTGAACGTGACTTGGAGTAGAAGGCCAGAGCCGACGGCAATCGTTGGAGGGGCTGAGTGTGGAAGGGTTTAGCAGTGAGAATAATAAGGATTAGGGAAGTGATGGTGGTTTATGGGTTTTGAACAACGAAAGAGTGAAATAGAGAGTCTTCAAAAAATAATAATAATAACAATAATAATAAACTAGCGGTGTTAGCCTAAAAAAAATAATAACAATAACAATATTAACATAATAATAATAATAATAATAATAATAATAATAATAATAATAATAATAATAATAATAATAAATCATAAACCAGTAGGAAAAAAGAATATAATAATAATAATAAGAAGAATCACCAGAACAAAATAATGGTGATTTAGAAAAGGACAAGCACGTTTATATATATTTTAAATTTTTAAAATAATAAAAGTACTTTTGTTCATAATTATTTAATTTAAAAATAATATAAATAAATTGACTTTTTGTTTAAAATTACTAATTTTAAACAGTTAATTTTTTATAAATCGAGTAAACATAATTAATGGTAAAAAAGACAGCAATTTGTTGTCTCAAATAAGTTGAAGTCACGATAAAAGACAGCAATTGTTAAGCAGTTTCACTAAATAAGGGGTATATATTTATATTCCATATACCATAATTACATAATAAAAAAATTTAAAATAGAAAAAAGCCTTGGCTATAAGAGAATCTTGTCTTCCAACCATTTCAAGTTACAAAGGACTAATTGGGGTATATGAAGTCAACATTATTTCAATATCCAACAAGTTTATTGCTATTTCATTAACTTCAACACCAAATATAAAGTCACATCATTCATTAAGTTGAATTAAATCCCAATTTTTCAATAAACAAGTCCAATCAAGGTCCATCAGAATATCAAACAATTGGTATTTAAAAACCAAGACAAAATATCAAACAAACAACATGAGTCAAAAGACCTCATTCTTTTCTGGTGTTTTATTGAGGTCAAAAGTTAGCATGGACGTATTGTGCCTAGTAGAAACAATGTAACACCCTAACTTTTAGCACCTTATGATCGTATTAAAAGTTTAGGCGTTACTTACCTCTAAACATTTTTATTTTATACTATTTTTATTTAATATCGAGCCTTTATGGATACGAACTGAAATTTTAATTAAGAAAATGAAAGGTCTTTACTTTAAACCTCTTAATCACAAAAAATTATATATACTCACATAGCAATATATACATAAACTTATTCAAAGATCCTCAAATACAAGTCCTACCCCTCTAAAACTAAAATAATAAATGATGAGGAAAAAATAAAATCTAAAAACTCAACTTGTAAACGAATCTTCTATGCACCTGTAGCTCTGCACTAAACCTTCACACCTGTAGCTGAAAGGGGTGAAAATAGGAGGGTACGAACTGGGAAATTTTTAGTAGGGTCGGGGTGAATATTTAGGTTAATTATCCAAATTTAAAACTTATAATTGTTTTATATAAAATTTTGTACAAAACAGCACTCCATACATTTCACCGCTTACTAAGAAACCATTTTAATCAAAACTTACCCACTGATCCTACCAATCACGACCTCCGGCCCAACTCAAATTAACTCGGCCTCTGCCCCAAATTAAATCAACATCAAAATTCAGTCACAAAACAGAATCAATCACAAGCACAAACAATGCAAGATAAACACAATCAGAGAGCAATTATAGCAAGTATAACAAATAACAATTAGACAGAAATCATCAGATAGGCAAACCAAAAAACTTAAGCATACCTAGACAAAGAAAACAAATGCAGTATGATGCATGCCTAGCCTATTGGCCGTGAGCTCAAGTGTCGATTACTTTGCCAGAACCTGACACACCCGGTAGCTAACCCTGATATTGTCTGTAACACCCTAACTACCAAAGCTCGCACTTCCGGCTGTGCGACTCTGATAGCTCGGACATTACGACGACACTTATATTATTTAATACTAAAATATGAGCCTGTTTAAAACTTTAAACCGCAATACCGCTCCCAAAGATACTTTCGTTCGATAACGTACATCCATAAATACCATTCAACTTACAACAACTCATAAAGAGTACATCCATATATATATACATAAATATATATAAATAATATTACAAACATAATCCAATACAATTCCTATCCCTCTTACAGATTATATCAAGATAAAGGCGAGGGTGCAGTAAACCATAACTAAAACAATACAGAGCATCACAACAACAATTAAATAAGCTCTTCGTAACTTCTGCGCCCATATCCTGAAAGGGGAAAAATGTAGGGGGTGAGAACATCATCCTCGAAAGGGTTCTCAGTAGAGGGTTTTTGGGAATTACTGTAATAGGATACATGAAGATAAACCGTACCAATGATTAATAACCATCTTATGCCTCTTTTCAAAAACAACCGTTTACAATAAAAGAGAAATCTGAAATCCTTTTTCTGAAAGAAGAAACTGTTCATTTAAAACAATATTCAAAAGCATTTCAGAAGGTTTATCTATGCTGAACCAAATTAGCCTTTCACGCATTTCCAAACCATAACCACAATACCGAAACCAACCAACGGTCCATCTCAATTCAACCACGGCCCTAGGCCCAAACAATCCAACCAACAACCAATCACCGCAATCCAACAGAGTCCCAGATGCAAACACAGGAAGGAAGTTCAAGCACAAACAAACAGTTATTACAAGTAGAACAGTTAGCAATTAATCACATAGGCAAACCAGGTATAATATGCACACCCAACCAATGTCACACAAATGCATATGATGCATGCCTGTCCCTAGTGGCTGATGATATCATCTGTCGGTTATAGAGCCAACCCGACAAGTCTTGGTAGCTAACCATTAGACTGTCCCTCTGTCGTGCATCCCCAACTCGAGTTATACTCATCATAAACTTGATCATAATCATGATCCATATCCATCACCCTCACTGGTGAATATTTATCCATCACCATCACTGGTGAATATTTATGGGGGCGAGCTCATCCGGGCCTTTCACAGTGCCCGGCCACACTTACGACATTGGGTTAACAGAGCTTCGAGTATCAACCTGGAGCACATGGTGGCTAGCCATTGCTACTACCCAGGGAAACCCTCATCTCCAATAGTGGAAGTGCAAAAATCACAATTATCAATAATTCAGCATCTACATGCATTCATTCTCATCCATGGATCAACATCCATCTCAGCCATCCGGCTTACGGTTCAGTCCAGAACTAGCCAATATTGATAATCACACACAGCCATTCCGGCTCACGGTTCAATCCAGAACCAGTCAGTATTCATAATCATACATAGCCATTCCGGCTCATAATAAAACAGCACTTCCACATTCAAAATCATCAAATTCATGAAATCGGCATTTAAGCCATAAATCATTTTCTCAATTCATTTCACTTTGAAATCAAGTTTCAACTCTTTTCGGCCTTGGCTTTAAAGATCTCATTTCTCAAATTATCTCAGGCTCATAAGCCAATTTTACTCAAGGAAAATTCCCTTTTTGAAATAAGCCACTCTCGGCTTCCTCTTTCCAAAACTTCCAAAACCATGGAAAGTTAAAGATTTATTTCAAAGTATTCAAAATCACCCATACAACAATGGGATTTCATAACAAAAGTTTCTCGGCAGAGTCCCAAGTCTTTAGGGGAGAATAACATAACTCATTTCGCCAAATTCATTTAAAATCATTAAAACATTGGCTTTCTGATTTGAGTAAGCAAATAGGATCTAAGCCAAACCGAGTCATGTAATCATTTACTTCTTTCAAAGCCGCTTCCTTTACTTAGGCAAAACCAACTTCAACCCCCATAATAAATTCTAGAACGTTTCAACTGTTCAAAATTGTTTTAGTCTTGCAAGAATTCAGAATTCAAAGAGTACTTAAAACCTTTCTCAAAACATTTCAAAATGAAACTTGTCAATAGACATTCAGGTTCTTTCAAAGTCATTGAAACTTCTTTAATTGAAACCCCCAAGTCAAATTCAAAGGCATAAACCCTTTTCACATCCAAACAGCTTTAAAACACAAGTTTCATCTAAATAACCTTCTCCTGAAAGAGATACAATGCCTTTCTTAAGAAGCAAGACTAAATCACAATTTCCTCTTTATTAATTCATTTCGAAAGCATGAATCATCCTTTTCTCGATAATTCAAATTAAATAGTAGAAGTCTTTAACTCATCATTTTCCAAACAACATTTCAATAAAGACTCGGATTTTATAGAAATTTCGGCAGCACCTCCCCTAAAACTTGGACTTTTGCCACCCGGTTCGGGTCCCAACTAAACCGTTTCTCATTTCTTTTCAACAGCTCAAAACCATAAATCAATTCAAAAGCAAGCTAAATCCAACAGTCGCCTCAATGGCATACCTCAAGGAAACCATTTCAAAAATCAACTCAATATCAACCGATTTAACTCATTTATAAAGCTTTAAAGAATCGGTTCAGCAATAAATCATTTATCAAAACCAAAGCAATTAAAACAACCCAGGCTGGATTTCAAGAGCATTCTATCGTTCACATCATCAAAATAATTGACTCAATTCAAACCAATCCTCAATGGATTAAACTCATTTCAAATATTTAAAGAATCAACTTCAAACATTACATTTCACAAGCCACACAACAATTCAGCCAAGCCAACATCCATAATCATTCGAGTCAATCAAATAATACATAAGGCAGATACAATCACTAATTACACCATATCTCACATCAGTATCCATATGTAATAATTCCAATAATAAACTGTAGTTTTCGGAAAGCGCCCCTACCTCAAAATGCAAATTCCATAACTCAAAGGCATCACAGCGTCCTTTCTGCCTCGACCCGAAATCAACAATCAAAATCCCGGCCACCAAAACCTCAGCTCCAAACTGTTTTCTCAGCAACCACAACGACTCTAATCGCAATATATAATAACCGAGATTAACTCTTATAACAACAAATGCTACAATTCCTCAACGTATAATAGAGCAGTAACTAGAGGGCTTTCAGATCGAAACGCTTACCGAACCAAAGGAACGGCTGAACCGAAACAGCGACGGTCTCCGAACCGGCTCGGCAGCAGCCCGGCAGTCAGCCCCAAGCAGCAGCGGCGATCTGAACCACACGCAGCGACAATGAAGTTCCAGGAAACTCAATAGAAGGGAAACTCAACTTAAAAGCCTTACCGCCAGTGGAGCTCGGTGGCGGCAGCGGCATTCCCAGCGGTTAAGGCTCGGCCAGAAGCTCCGGCGGAGGCGGCGCCGGCGACGCGAGCGCGACTGGACACGGTGGCTGAACCCCAACTCAGCCTCAGGCCTCTCTGTCTCTCCTCAGGCCTTCTCCGATTTCTCTCTCCCTCTGTGCTTGCCGGCAGTGGTAAGGTGGCGGTGGCAAAGGAATTCCGGCGGCATGAACCCCTTCTCTGACGCGGCAGCTCAATGGCGGATCGGTTTCCCCTCCATCGCGTTCTGTCCTTCCCGCACTACACTCTCCTCGCCGACGACAGGCACGGCGGTGCGGCTCCAGACGGCAGAGGTGATAGGGAGCACTGTGGGTTTAGCAAACAACGGCGGCTGGGCTCATCAGCACGGTGGCGAGGCGACGCTCATACTCGTGACGGCGTCCTCCATTAACGGCGATGGTGAGGACCTCAACGGCGGTGACGAAGGCGCAGCGGCCCCCAAGCCTGCGACAACCATCACTCGCGGACCAACCCTCTCCTCGGTTCCGCTCTCCCTGGTGATGGCGCAGATGGTGCGGCGGTGGCGAGCTGAACTGAAGCGCGATCGGCGGCTCGTGGTGAGTTCCCTCCCCCTGGCCGACACACTCTCACTTCTCTCCATTTTCTGCTTCTGTTTCTTTTCTCTTCTGAAGCTGTTGTGTTGCAGGTCTGCTGAAGGGAAGAAGAAAGGGTGGCGGCTGCTAGGCTTGGGAATAAGGGTTTTTCTCATTTGGAAAACTAGGGTTTTTTGTCAAGCTAGGGGTAGTTTAGGTAATTTCAAATAAAAGTAGAGATAATATAGTAATTAAAACCAAATTAAATCCAACACTATTTGTACATAGAAAATACTATTCGCTCATCAATTTCACAAATTATTTTCAATAAAATGCCCAAATCTAAAAATTAGAAATAATATAATTAAATCCCTTATTTTCCAAAGTAGCAGTATTAATATTGAAAATATTACTTATTTAATTCAAATCATATGGAAATCCTTATTATTTCACAATTACCAACTTTATACTCTGAATATAGAAAATAATCCAATAATTGTGAAATTGGATAATAATTATAACTTATCTCAAATCCAATAAATCAAAACTTGCCTTAATTATCTTTAGTAAAATAATCTCTGAAATTAAGGCTATAAATAACTGTAGAATTTGAGACTTGATCATAATAAGACTTTTCAAATATTCTGGGTCTTACATTCTACCCACCTTATAAAAATTTTCGCCCTCGAAAATTGCTACAAAACGAAAGAAATTTCATAACAGTTCACTCTTAAACACATTTAAGGGAGAAGCAAAAATATCTCATCATATAAAGATATATACGATTTTCAAATACTTTGATTGTCATGAGAATAAAGATGTAAAGGTAGGAGTGTGATTGCAAAGCAAACGTTACAAGGTAGGCTCAATGCAAAAGATAACATGGGTCAATCATGTGATAGAAGGGCAAGGCATCAAAGGCTATCAAACAGGATGGGGTTAAAACGACATGCTCAACATCCGCACACTAATCTCATATCAACCTCAAAGCTTCAACTTTCCAACTCCATCAAGCACTTTACATTCCCCATATCCGATCACAAGCCTGACAGCTGCACCCGTTTGCAAGGAACAAAACACCCACAACTCCTAACGTTGTACACCTACCGTTTCAACTTTCGTATGCACATATCACGTCTTAAAGAACTAACGCATCGCGTTACTACATCTACAGATCGCACGTGATATCAAAACAATTCTCGAGTCTACTCAGAAGGATACCAGATTTAGAACGGAGAGACAATTGTCAAGGGTAATACTCATAAATTCAAGGAAATGTATCCAATTTCCAGACAAACAAAGACGCGCAAGCAATGAAGTTTGCTAGAAATAAATCAATTGACAACTTCAAAGATAACCCTTGGATCAAAGAGGTTCAACATGATCAATAGGAAGAAAACCAGCGCATCAGTTTGAAACAAACTCAAGCTGAGTCGAGGAAGCATGAGGTTTACAGAAGAGAATATTTCAAACCCAAGACAAGGCTCACAGAACTCAAGAGCATAATTAAAATACTTCCGAATACATTGTTCTTAAAAGAATCGAAAACTTGTAAAAATATCACTTCGTAGTCTAAAAGAGAAGTTAAACAACAAACACCCTTCAAGGGAGTAACAAAAGCATAAACGTGGCTTTACTTCAATACAACTTCATGTTGAAGTATATTTTGTAGAGTTCCAAAAACAAAATGCACACAACTTTGGCTAAGAGCTAAAATATTCCTCAAATATTTTAGAAAGATAATTAGATGCACAACTTAACCAAAAGCAGTTCATAAAGACTCGGAAGTAATCAAATGCTTGCTCAAAAATTCTAAAAATTCATATTCAAACAAGTGTGTATAACATTTATAGCAAGTACGAAAGAGGAAGTTAAACTCTTTCTAGAAAAGAAACTCCGAAATAAAAATTTGCTCACAATTTGGTAAAGAAAATAAGTAGTGCGTTACAAACGAACCGATTTCCACTAAACAAGGAGGTTCTCCAAAGCCTCATTTAAAATAGCGCATGCCGATTTTTAAATTAACTTCATCAAAATTGAACAATGGTTTCAATCTGAATCAAGCAACAGAAAATAAATTCCGTTTAAAACTTCTTACAAGAGAATTCAAAACTTCTTTAAAAAGGTTCAAAACAAGACTCTAAAAGTATTCTTGAAATCACCATCTCAGAAGAACATTCAAGAAGTTTAAGATGTACTAAAAAGGAGTCAAGCCTTGCAAGAAAAGATCTTAATTTAAAGTAGTTCAACAAGATCCACTAGGCATGAGTCATTAAACAAGCTTTCAAATTGATTCAAAAGAATACAAAAGTCATAGGAAAAGACAACTCAATCATTAGTAATCTCTCAAGGATAAATCTTTGACTAAAAACTCTTATAGAGATAACGGGAGAATAAACGATGCACTAACTTGAAACGAATCAAACTGACTCATATACGAATGAGATTCACAAAAAGGAAAAACCAAGATCAATGGCAATATTCACAAGATGTAAAAGATCAGTTAAAAACAAGGTCAAACATGACATTCATGGAGATGGAAGATTTAATAGAGAATTTAGTCCGTTCATAGGAAGAAAGCTACGAGTCCAACATTTTCAAAAGAACAACAATGGCATAAACCATATAGCATGCTATATCAAACTCCAATAAAAATGAATTAAGTGAAGTTTACCAAACGAAACTCAACCTAAGTAAAAGCGAAAAAATCATTTCTTTCCGGGATCTTGAAGAATAACCAAATACATAATCAAATGAAGATGTCCATTGGAACTATAGTAAAGTTACTAGAAAGTCAACTTGTATTTTAAGTAGGTGCAGTTCTATAAACCAGTAAAAGTACGGTCGAGATATTAGGAGTAAATAATTGTTAAACTGTATAAGAAATCTTCAAAGTTCATATATAGATAAGTATGTAGCTAATCAATAGCAACTTTTATAAAAATCTCAAAATTAGCTGTAATCACTGTCAAATAAGAGGAAAACAGAATCAACAAGTTCTCTAAGAATGAACTCGGAACCCAGAGTTAAAAGTCACAGCACATTAAGACAAGTTCAAGACTATATCAAAGAATACTTGAATCAAGAAGAACTCAAACAGAGGAAGAGAGATGCAACAAGGATTTCAAACAAGCATATGCACTTAAGATCATTCAAGAAGGCATATGAATAGAAGAATAGAGTTGAGAAAATCAAACTACTTTTCAAGAGGATTAGCAAACAAGAACTTCAGGTTATGGTATAAAAGAACAGATCGACTCGAATAAAATTCAAGACACACAACTGAATAGCCTCGAGAAATAGTTTTTAACGTTCCCAAAGCCCGCGATTCGCTTTACTCAAAACTTGTATTTCATCTATGATAACCCATCAGTGCTTTCATATACATAATTCACTAGTATTAAGCCGGCCAAACTTAATACCAAGAAGTATGCAATGCGAGACTAACATCGTTAATCAATAGACCGTCATGTGCATAAAGCTCTAATTCTCGTCATTCGACAAGGCCTAATACATGACAAACACTCAGAGTATGCAACTGAAGCATAGTCGGTCCATTCCTCAGGCTCTACAGGAAGGACTGCTCTGATACCATAATGTAACACCCTAACTACCAAAGCTCGCACTTCCGGCTGTGCGACTCTGATAGCTCGGACATTACGACGACACTTATATTATTTAATACTAAAATATGAGCCTGTTTAAAACTTTAAACCGCAATACCGCTCCCAAAGATACTTTCGTTCGATAACGTACATCCATAAATACCATTCAACTTACAACAACTCATAAAGAGTACATCCATATATATATACATAAATATATATAAATAATATTACAAACATAATCCAATACAATTCCTATCCCTCTTACAGATTATATCAAGATAAAGGCGAGGGTGCAGTAAACCATAACTAAAACAATACAGAGCATCACAACAACAATTAAATAAGCTCTTCGTAACTTCTGCGCCCATATCCTGAAAGGGAAAAAATGTAGGGGGTGAGAACATCATCCTCGAAAGGGTTCTCAGTAGAGGGTTTTTGGGAATTACTGTAATAGGATACATGAAGATAAACCGTACCAATGATTAATAACCATCTTATGCCTCTTTTCAAAAACAACCGTTTACAATAAAAGAGAAATCTGAAATCCTTTTTCTGAAAGAAGAAACTGTTCATTTAAAACAATATTCAAAAGCATTTCAGAAGGTTTATCTATGCTGAACCAAATTAGCCTTTCACGCATTTCCAAACCATAACCACAATACCGAAACCAACCATCGGTCCATCTCAATTCAACCACGGCCCTAGGCCCAAACAATCCAACCAACAACCAATCACGACAATCCAACAGAGTCCCAGATGCAAACACAGGAAGGAAGTTCAAGCACAAACAAACAGTTATTACAAGTAGAACAGTTAGCAATTAATCACATAGGCAAACCAGGTATAATATGCACACCCAACCAATGTCACACAAATGCATATGATGCATGCCTGTCCCTAGTGGCTGATGATATCATCTGTCGGTTATAGAGCCAACCCGACAAGTCCTGGTAGCTAACCATTGGACTGTCCCTCTGTCGTGCATCCCCAACTCGAGTTATACTCATCATAAACTTGATCATAATCATGATCCATATCCATCACCCTCACTGGTGAATATTTATCCATCACCATCACTGGTGAATATTTATGGGGGCGAGCTCATCCGGGCCTTTCACAGTGCCCGGCCACACTTACGACATTGGGTTAACAGAGCTTCGAGTCTCAACCTGGAGCACATGGTGGCTAGCCATTGCTACTACCCAGGGAAACCCTCATCTCCAATAGTGGAAGTGCAAAAATCACAATTATCAATAATTCAGCATCTACATGCATTCATTCTCATCCATGGATCAACATCCATCTCAGCCATCCGGCTTACGGTTCAGTCCAGAACCAGCCAATATTGATAATCACACACAGCCATTCCGGCTCACGGTTCAATCCAGAACCAGTCAATATTCATAATCATACATAGCCATTCCGGCTCATAATAAAACATCACTTCCACATTCAAAATCATCAAATTCATGAAATCGGCATTTAAGCCATAAATCATTTTCTCAATTCATTTCACTTTGAAATCAAGTTTCAACTCTTTTCAGCCTTGGTTTTAAAGATCTCATTTCTCAAATTATCTCAGGCTCATAAGCCAATTTTACTCAAGGAAAATTCCCTTTTTGAAATAAGCCACTCTCGGCTTCCTCTTTCCAAAACTTCCAAAACCATGGAAAGTTAAAGATTTATTTCAAAGTATTCAAAATCACCCATACAACAATGGGATTTCATAACAAAAGTTTCTCGGCAGAGTCCCAAGTCTTTAGGGGAGAATAACATAACTCATTTCGCCAAATTCATTTAAAATCATTAAAACATTGGCTTTCTGATTTGAGTAAGCAAATAGGATCTAAGCCAAACCGAGTCATGTAATCATTTACTTCTTTTAAAGCCGCTTCCTTTACTTAGGCAAAACCAACTTCAACCCCCATGATAAATTCTAGAACGTTTCAACTGTTCAAAATTGTTTTAGTCTTGCAAGAATTCAGAATTCAAAGAGTACTTAAAACCTTTCTCAAAACATTTCAAAATGAAACTTGTCAATAGACATTCAGGTTCTTTCAAAGTCATTGAAACTTCTTTAATTGAAACCCCCAAGTCAAATTCAAAGGCATAAACCCTTTTCACATCCAAACAGCTTTAAAACACAAGTTTCATCTAAATAACCTTCTCCTGAAAGAGATACAATGCCTTTCTTAAGAAGCAAGACTAAATCACAATTTCCTCTTTATTAATTCATTTCGAAAGCATGAATCATCCTTTTCTCGATAATTCAAATAAAATAGTAGAAGTCTTTAACTCATCATTTTCCAAACAACATTTCAATAAAGACTCGGATTTTATAGAAATTTCGGCAGCACCTCCCCTAAAACTTGGACTTTTGCCACCCGGTTCGGGTCCCAACTAAACCGTTTCTCATTTCTTTTCAACAGCTCAAAACCATAAATCAATTCAAAAGCAAGCTAAATCCAACAGTCGCCTCAATGGCATACCTCAAGGAAACCATTTCAAAAATCAACTCAATATCAACCGATTTAACTCATTTATAAAGCTTTAAAGAATCGGTTCAGCAATAAATCATTTATCAAAACCAAAGCAATTAAAGCAACCCAGGCTGGATTTCAAGAGCATTCTATCGTTCACATCATCAAAATAATTGACTCAATTCAAACCAATCCTCAATGGATTAAACTCATTTCAAATATTTAAAGAATCAACTTCAAACATTACATTTCACAAGCCACACAACAATTCAGCCAAGCCAACATCCATAATCATTCGAGTCAATCAAATAATACATAAGGCAGATACAATCACTAATTACACCATATCTCACATCAGTATCCATATGTAATAATTCCAATAATAAACTGTAGTTTTCGGAAAGTGCCCCTACCTCAAAATGCAAATTCCATAACTCAAAGGCATCACAGCGTCCTTTCTGCCTCGACCCGAAATCAACAATCAAAATCCCGGCCACCAAAACCTCAGCTCCAAACTGTTTTCTCAGCAACCACAACGACTCTAATCGCAATATATAATAACCGAGATTAACTCTCATAACAACAAATGCTACAACTCCTCAACGTATAATAGAGCAGTAACTAGAAGGCTTTCAGATCGAAACGCTTACCGAACCAAAGGAACGGCTGAACCGAAACAGCAGCGGTCTCCGAACCGGCTCGGCAGCAGCCCGGCAGTCAGCCCCAAGCAGCAGCGGCGATCTGAACCACACGCAGCGACAATGAAGTTCCAGGAAACTCAATAGAAGGGAAACTCAACTTAAAAGCCTTACCGCCAGTGGAGCTCGGTGGCGGCAGCGGCATTCCCAGCGGTTAAGGCTCGGCCAGAAGCTCCGGCGGAGGCGGCGCCGGCGACGCGAGCGCGACTGGACATGGTGGCTGAACCCCAACTCAGCCTCAGGCCTCTCTGTCTCTCCTCAGGCCTTCTCCGATTTCTCTCTCCCTCTGTGCTTGCCGGCAGTGGTAAGGTGGCGGCGGCAAAGGAATTCCGGCGGCATGAACCCTTTCTCTGACGCGGCAGCTCAATGGCGGATCGGTTTCCCCTTCATCGCGTTCTGTCCTTCCCGCACTACACTCTCCTCGCCGACGACAGGCACGGCGGTGCGGCTCCAGACGGCAGAGGTGATAGGGAGCACTGTGGGTTTAGCAAACAGCGGCGGCTGGGCTCATCAGCACGGCGGCGAGGCGACGCTCATCCTCGCGACGGCGTCCTCCATTAATGGCGATGGTGAGGACCTCAACGGCGGTGACGAAGGCGCAGCGGCCCCCAAGCCTGCGACAACCATCACTCGCGGACCAACCCTCTCCTCGGTTCCGCTCTCCCTGGTGACGGCGCAGATGGTGCGGCGATGGCGAGCTGAACTGAGGCACGATCGGCGGCTCGTGATGAGTTCCCTCCCCCTGGCCGACACACTCTCACTTCTCTCCATTTTCTGCTTCTGTTTCTTTTCTCTTCTGAAGCTGTTGTGTTGCAGGTCTGCTGAAGGGAAGAAGAAAGGGTGGCGGCTGCTAGTCTTGGGAATAAGGGTTTTCCTCATTTGGAAAACTAGGGTTTTTTGTCAAGCTAGGGGTAGTTTAGGTAATTTCAAATAAAAGTAGAGATAATATAGTAATTGAAACCAAATTAAATCCAACACTATTTGTACATAGAAAATACTATTCGCTCATCAATTTCACAAATTATTTTCAATAAAATGCCCAAATCTAAAAATTAGAAATAATATAATTAAATCCCTTATTTTCCAAAGTAACAGTATTAATATTGAAAATATTACTTATTTAATTCAAATCATATGGAAATCCTTATTATTTCACAATTACCAACTTTATACTCTGAATATAGAAAATAATCCAATAATTGTGAAATTGGATAATAATCATAACTTATCTCAAATCCAATAAATCAAAACTTGCCTTAATTATCTTTAGTAAAATAATCTCTGAAATTAAGGCTATAAATAACTGTAGAATTTGAGACTTGATCATAATAAGACTTTTCAAATATTCTGGGTCTTACATTGTCTCTCTAACATGCATCCACACTCTTGGGATATAGTGCCCACCACACTCTTGGGATATAGTGCCTGCCACACTCATAGGATATAGTTCCCGCCACATTTCCTGGGATAAGGTGTTTCCACACTCTTGGGATATAGCGCCCACCACGCTCTTAGGATATAGTGCCCGTCACACTCATGGGATATAGTGCCCGAACACTTTTCAATGTAAGGTGCTCCCACACTCTTGGGTTATAGTGCCCACCACACTCTTGGGATATAGTGCCCAACACACTCATGGGATATAGTGCCTGACATACCTAACAATAGAGAGAAAACTTAAACATACTCACCACTAATCATCCTCATTCGTACGTCATTCATCATATTCATTTAATCATCAATCATATTTCGATAACAATTCATCATTTCTATTAATCGGGATCATTTCAGCCTCATACATCTCAAACTCAGCCTTCTACACTTTCTCAGCTCATTTAGTATCAACTTAACTCCACAATCAAGAAAAATCACTTTTCAAATCGCTTCCAATAAATCAAATCAATTCAAACAGCAAAAATTATTTCTTTAATAATTCAAAATCAGTTAATATAATTCTTAAAAATTTTGAAAATTTATTTTGACCCCCTTTTAGAAATTACACTTTAATCACTAAACTTCTAAAAACTCCGTTTTAACCTCCAAACTTTCTTTTATTTCACTTTTACCCTTAAAACTCTTTCTTAATTATATTTTAGCCACAAAATAATCAAAACAAAAGGGTTTTGTGTATTTCAAAAAAATAAATCAAACTCATCCAAAGTTCATCAACATTACTTGATTTTTAACTAGTTTTTCAACGGGTCCGATAACCATTTTTCACAGAATTCACTTTAATCTCGTGGCCTTTAAATTTCATCAAATTTATCTCAAAATACCGTATCATAACAGTCTCAAAATCATTAAAACAAATACAACTGAGCTGTTCTTCATAACCAAACCAACAAATCACAAACAACAACAAAAATTCAACATAAACTTAATCAAACTCAAATAATAATCAATCAAATCAACATTCACTTATCAAATTCATATTTCATTATTATAAAATTACTAAAACTCTACCTCTGTACGAAATCAAAACAATGGAAATTTCAGAAAAACTTTCTGACTGAGCTGTTGAAGAGAAAAATGTCAGAAATCGTATGTGCCTCCTAAAACTCCAATTGGCCAAACTCAAGGGGAAGAGGAGTTACGTCTCCACCAACTTCTACTGGACAAAAGTAACGCTAATATGTAGAAGAAGAAGATACGAACACTTTTATCGAATTAAATTTTTTATTGGAGTTACGGATCTCAAGAAATCGAAACCAGAAATTGAGGTTCCATGGTTTCTCTCTTCCTCACCCACGGTCTCTCTCTTTCTTTCTCAAATTCCATTCGGTTAAATGAATGGATGAAGCCTAAGTAAGTGATATATATACATGCCACGTTTCAATTTTCTTTTCTTTGAGAATATATATATATATATATATATATATATATATATATATATATATATATATATATATAAATAAGTCACGTTTTGGCTTTCTTTCTTTTAATTCCTTTTAAGGCTTCAGCTAAGAAAAATAATGATAATATAGTAATAATAATAATGATAACAATGATAAAATAATAATAGTAATAACAATAATAATGATAATAGTATAATAATCATAATGATAATAATAATATTAATAATAATAACAATGAAAATCAATTTATTTTTTTTCTTATCAAATTATTTTTTGATAAATAATTCAAATTTAATAGAATAAGTAATAATTAAATTAAACTTCAATAATCATAAAATTTTATTTAATTATTTTTGTGAAAAATAGTTTTCTTAAAAACTACATCTCAATATAATATAATAACTTATAAATAGCTAATTATTTAATTTTTAAAAATTTGGAGTCTTACAAACTTATAAATAGCTAATTATTTATAATAACTTATAAATAGCTATCGTTTGGCGAGCATTGAATCTTGAACTAGCTCCCTTGTTTCTTTTTAAGTCTCTTGAATCTTGTCTTGAGATAAATCTAAAAGTTACATCATAGCTGACTAAATCCAATATATTACAAATTATACAAAAAAAAATATGGTTAAGCTTAAAACTGTAGACATCTTGTTTGGCTTACATTCCCAAAGTCGTGCAAGCTTTCTTTGTAAACCCCGCTAAAATCAGTAAATAATTAGTCAATAAATTGAATTTTAATTAGAAAAATTAAAAATGTAAAACTAATATCAAAATAGGATAGATCTCTTCAAAACGAGAATTTTCATACCAATTTCGATAAATTTGGCCCAAAATTAGATCGGATAGGCCGAACCGGTTGAACTAGACCCAAACCGGACCCATAACTTAAAATGGGCAGAGGCTTCTTCCTCCCCATTCAGCAACAAAATCGCTGAATAGATTTGGGAGAGAGGAGAGCTCTTAAACCCTCACAATTCTTCCATCCACCATAACTTCCCGATTTGAGCTACGATCGCCGCACCGTTTGCGGCCACGCGTCCGGTGCGTCGAGCTCTACATTTTCATCGGATCAATTTCACGGGTAAGCCTCAGTTCCATCTCAAATTCTTTACCCCCTTTCTATTTGTGAAATTGAGCCCTTGTGATGGAATCTTGCCAAATTCGGTGTTTTAGGTTCGATTTAGCTTCCGGAGCTTATCGGGTTTGAGTTGCTATGCGCGTGGGTGCGGTAAGGATCACCTAAACCTTAGTCAAATCTTGTATTTATGTGAAATCTGAAATTGAAGTATACATGTGTATTAGGTGTGAATTATATATATATATATATATATATATATATATATGCATTAGAGTTGAATGGTGGACAATTGGAGGCTTAGTGGAAAATTGGTGCTAAAACTTTGGTTGATTTCTCAAGCTTAAGGGGCTATGTATGTGACTAGTGTGGTTACCTTGGACTAAACATAGTGATCGGCCAAGGTATGGTTTAGGTTTCGCACGTTTAATATATAAGGTTTTGTGAAAACTTAGGCTAGAAGACTATAGGATAAGTTGAAGTGATTGGTCGTTATGATGATATTGAGGGATTGGTTGATGTGGGCATGTGTTGGGTAATTGATAATGTTGGTTGAATGTAAATATATTTATATATGCTACTATGATGATCATGAATAAAGGATTTGTGATTATGGCAATGTAATGATATGGGTGGGCAATTGAGTGGTGTTTATTTGAATTTGTTGGTATTGTTATAATGAATAATGTTGTGACGATGGTTGAAGAATTTTATGATGATGATAATATGTATTTGGAATGATATGTTAGTTGTGAGTAAAACTTGTAAAGTTGGATTGAATTGAGGTGTTATTGAGCAAAGGAAATGCAAGGGTTGTAAGAATTGTTGTGTTATGGTGAAGGGTAAGTTGTATTGATGATTATGGTATGTTGAACTGAATGAGAATGAGTCTTAAAAAGGAAACGTGATTTTTGGGTAAAAATGGGGTTTGGCATGTTTTGGTAAACTTTGATTTTTGATGAACTTTGGTAGTCCATAACTTGCTCCTCAAATTTTGAATGAAAATGAGGTTTGTTTCAAATTAAAGAAGGTTTTAAAAGCTTAAAAATGATATAAGGTTTGCGAAAAACCGAAATCTGTAGAGGAAGTTATGGACGCCGAAAATCCAGTGCTAAAAACTAAAATTCTGAAAGTCGCAGCAGAATCAGGAATTCTGGTGTGTGGCCACGCACACAGCTGTGCGCACGCACCCAGCAGTAGCAGAAACCTATCTGTGCATACGCACGCCTTTGTGCGCACGCACACCTAGTGTTCTTTAGAAAGTGTGCGTATGCACACCCTTGTGCGCAGGCACGCACCAGGGTATGATTTTTGCTGGTGGCGCTCGCACAGGTGAGGCGCACGCACATCAAGTAGCTTCTGATTGGTGTGCTCACGCACACATCTGTGCACACACACACACGTTATATTTTCTTTTTATGCTGTGCGCACGCACACACTCTGTGTTTCAGCACCTGTATTTTTATGATCTAAACATGGTTTTGAACCCCTAAACCCTTATTTTTGCCCATTTAACTTTAAATTTTACTGGTAAGGTTAGTAATTAGCCGAAGTTAGGAATTTAAGGAAACTTGAGGGTGAAGTAAGCGGAAAAATGATGAGTTATACGAAGGAGATATGGATGTTAAATGAGGTTATAATGCTATGGCTTTGATGAATGATTAAATAATGATTATGAATATGAAATGGCTTATGAATTATGATATCTGAGATATGAGTTTTCTTGGGTAACAGAATTGTGGCTTGCCACCACGTGTTCCAGGTTGAAACTCGATACTCTGTTGACCCTACGTCGTAAGGGTGACCGGGCACGTGTAAATTCCCGGGTATGGATATCCCCCATTGAGTGATATATAAATGAATGATTAAATGGTGAATGAATGTGAAATCTATGAATAGACTCATGGGGATGCGTGACGAGGGACAGTCTAAGGTTTTTGGACTTGTCAGGTTGGCTGGATAACCGACAGATGAGCCTTATCAGCCATAGGATAGGTATGCATCATATGCATCTTGTTTGTTTGTCTTTTGTGCATTACTTGGGATTGCCTAACTGAACATATATTCTGCTAGTTGTTATATTTGTTATCTGTACTATCTGCTTCCTACTTGTGCGTGAACTTGTTTGGTTGTTTGTCTCTGCTGAATCATGGATGATGGAGGAGTGGAGGAAGGGCGGATTGGTTAGGTGTTAGATGTTAGGTTTTAAAGTAAGTTTAGGATATCTAGGTCATCTACCCCCTTTTTATGGCTTCGGCTTAGAGTTGAAGTTTTATAACTGTATGTTGGAGTTCTAGGATTGCCTCTGGCATTTCCAAGACCTTATATATTATATGCATGACACCTTTACCATGCTGAGAACCTCCGGTTCTCACCCCATACTGTGTTGTTGTTTTCAGATGCAGGTCGAGAGGCTCCTCGCTAGGCGTCTGGATCCCTGAAGAGGAGTAGTCCATGGGTTATTTTGGGTTTTTAGTTTGTATATATATGTACATATGTACTTAGCTTGCTCTCCAAAAAACTTAATTATTTTATTCCTCATAAAGGTTGAGGGAGAGTTAGGGTCTGATTTATGTATTTTGAGTATTTTGGGACACCTGTATATGTATGTATATATTCTCCGGCCAGCCTTGGTTTTGTAGGCTGAGTCATGAGCTAGTTTTGTTGTATTCTTGGCTCTCTACTCACTCTTTCACTTGTTCATATCTATAATTGTTAGGTTTTTTAGCACACAAGTAATTCTGTTTCCGGAGCGTTGCGCTTTTTATTTGGCGATTTTGTTTTATCCGTTTTTAAAAGCTCCTAGTATATTATATCTTTCCACTATTATATGTAAATATTTTATGATTAGAGGTCCGTAACACCACACTACCTCTGTTCTACGACTTTAGCATAAAACTCTGTGTAGTAGGGTGTTACATTATGGTATCAGAACAATTTGTTCCTATAGAGCCTGAGGATGGACTGATTGTGCTTCTGTGCATTCTCTGAGTATGTGTCTATGTGCTATTAGGATATCTAACTGATATATGTGGCATAAACATTCGTGAGCATGCATTTGGGACTTAAAGCACTGGACTTGCAATATTGAGACTGATCAACTTGATATCACTTGTTTGGTGTGTATAGAGACCAGATGCCGACTTGCAAACGCGGACGCGGGTGAGGTAGAGCCAGACTAGGCAATGCTATGCCGAAAGTGACGGGGAATAATCTTAACCAGGTAGACTTCATGGCTGCTCTAGGGAATATGGCCGCAGTGATGCAAGCAACAGTCGAAGCCCTAGGAAACCAAATAAATAATGGGAATAATGGCAACAATGGTGATAATGGTCCTATGACGCTTTCCTCTTTCCTGAAGGTTCATCCTTTGACCTTCAGAGGAACTTCGAACCCTACCGATGCAGATAATTGGATTCAAGCCATTGAGTGAGCATTATAGGCTCAGCAGGTTCCTAAAGAACAGTGGGTTGGGTTTGGAACCTACCTGCTGCAAGGTGAGGCTCAGCATTGGTGGCAAGGCATGATGCGTATTCTGCAGCTTGATGGGATTGTAATCTCTTGGGAGTTATTCCGAATAGAATTTTATAAGAAGTACTTTCCCAGTTCAGTCAGAAATGCCAAGGAACTTAAACTGCTTCAGCTGAAATAGGGCCAGATGACCATTACTGAGTACACTAGCAGATGTGAGGAGTTGTGCCATTTTTCACGGATTTGTCAGGGGGCTCCTGAGGACTTTGCTGAGTGGAAATGCATCAAGTATGAGGGAGTCTCCCGAGCGATATTCAGAGCTTTGTAGCACCTATGGAGATCCGGGTGTTCTCTGAACTCGTAAATAAGAGCAGGTGGCTGAGGAGTGTGTTAGAAAGGCTGCAGCAGAAAAGGGAAGTATGAGGATGCCTTTCCAGAGGACTTCAGGGAAGAATTTTGCACCTAGGGGCAGACAATTCAAGCGTGGCGGCTTTATCCCTCAGAATAATCATGGGCAAGGCAACTTCAGTAGGCCAAATGGCAATGTTAATTAGGGAAGAAGAAATGGGAAGCAGCCATAGCAGGACTGGAGTTGTCACAAATGCGGGAAGTACTATTCAGGACCGTGCAGGTTTGGGACTGGAGTATGCTATTCCTGTGGACAGCCGGGACACTTGGCCAATAATTGCCCAGAGGAGAAGCGGTATGATGTAACGACCCAATTTCTGGTACGTCATGATCATACTAGGAACTGAGCGCTAACAACTTGTCGACCTAATTATTATCTATTATTTATTATATGAGCCTGATTCGTTGTTAAAAGCGTAGTTATTTTACGAGGTACCTTTTTTTTTTTAAAAACATTTGGATTAAAAACAAAATCATTTATAATCAATCCACAAATAATAATAGATAAAACGGTTATAAACAACCACACATAAATACATCTCAAGCAGTTGATAGCATTCCGTGATCCAGCTTTATTAGAGTATAGCCTTTTAGTTAGAACACCCATAGATATAGCTAAATAATATATATATATATACAACATCCCAGGCCCTGACCTGTTCAAGAAGTCCCTAAGCTGGCACCTAGGCTAGCCTAGACTCTATACTCACCTAGTCCCTCTAAACTACTAAAGCGAGGGAAAGTATGTTCTAAGTCTTCAAAACTCAAGTCAGGTGGAACGTCATCAAAAGGTGGAACATCATCTTCTACTCCTCTGCACGATCAGATATTGCCATATGACATCACTCCAGTACCTCATCAAGTAGCCACATAACAAGAGTCTCATACATAGGATTTAGGATAAAGTTCGCGTACAAACGGGGTGCAGACATTGGCTGGTCTCACCGTATATACATATGAACAGAGAACGGGATTCACCCTAGACTCAGAAGACTACCTAGAGCAGAATCCTCTTTGTGAACGGTCATCAGCGAACTACGGAAGTGTACCCAAGCTTCCATCTGAAGGGGGAAGGGAGAGAGAAGGGGTAAGAACTTGGGAGTTCTTAGTAGGGTCGGGGTTATTAGTTAAGTTCATTAATTCCGTGTTGTTTAGTAGACAAATAGCAGAATACAAGAAGCAGTAAATAGAAGATACATATAAATAGAGGAAATAAAGAAAATAGAAAACAGAACACAACCAGAAAAATACAAGAAAATACAACACAGACACAGATAATAGAATACAAACAAGGAAAGCATACATTCATACAATAATCATAACAGAGAAAAATGCACAGCCAAGTATGATGCATGTCTAGCCCTAGTGCAGGTAATGAGCTCATTTGTCGGTTACATACCCGCTCCCGATGTTACCCAGCAACCTCTGTCTGGATAAGGCTTTCCTGTTGGCAATATCCACTGCAAGCAACCTTTGTCTTACAGGGTATCCACTGCAAGCAACCTTTGTCTTGCAGGACGGCACTTATTAGCCGATATACGCCCAATAGACTCACTATAAGCAACCTCTATCTTACAGGAACAACAACATACTCACTGTAAGCAACCTCTGTCTTACAGGAGCAACAACACATTCACTGTAAGCAACCTCTGTCTTACATGAGCAACAACACACTCACTGTAAGCAACCTCTGTCTTACAGGAGCACACTCATCTCGATACCTCTGTAAGCAACCTCTGTCTTACAGCAAAGCATTATAGCAAGGTATCCCAGGAAAGCGTTCTCAGTGGTCGTACCACCATCTATCTAACTGCTTCTCTGCAGCAGATTCTTACATAATCATTCTCATTATCATCATTCATTAACATTCTCATTATTCATCATCACTTTCACATTCTTATGCAGTACTTCTTTCTTTCTCTGTTCAATCATGCTATACAAACTCTACAGCTTTTACTTTTACAACATCTTAATTCAAACCATTTCTCTTTATCACATTACTCTTTTCTCTTTGTCTTTTTACTTTGCTCTGATGACTCTTTTCTCTGTATCCCTTTATTCTGCTCTGGTTACTCTGTTCTCTGTGTTTCTTTACTCTGCTTTGATTTCTCTGTTTAACGTATGTATTTAAAGCTTATGTAAATTTCGGTATGAATAGTTAGTCTGTCCCAAGTATAGGTTCATTAAGTCTATACTGAAACAGTTTAACTTTTCATATAATACCTAACCCTATTCACAATTCCAGGACTAACTATGTTGCCCTAGTTCGTTCACTAGTCTCTGTCTGTTTTTCTGTCATTAAAACTTTACAGACTTTTTCTTCGATTTTTATCTTTTCTTCAACTTTTTATCTTTTATTTATCTTTGCCTCACTAATATGTTTTTACCACTCCCTAAGTGTTTTATGAAAGTAATTATGAGATTCCGTGCTTAAAGTTGTCTTTCTAAAGCTTTTACAGAAAACTGCCTTTTCTGTATTATTTTATTATTTTTTTATTATTTTATCATTAAATTTTCGAAAATTAACTTACTTTTACTTTAACCTTTAAAATTCACTTTTTACCACCCGTAACTTTTAATATTTCTACTTTTACCACCCTAACTTTCAGAAATTACCAAATAACCCCCAAACACCAAATTAATTACTTCCTTGCCCTTTTATGAATCAAAAAGGTGTTCTTCATTGTTCTTCATCACACTCAAAGTGTTCTTCATGTTCTTCAAAAATTCTTCAGATTCCTTCTCTGTTTTTACCCGTTTTTTAGTCTTTTCAGCAACCGATTTTTACTATAATTCATAATAAATTAGCAGCCACTAAAACCCCATCTTTTCTACATGATTTCAACACAAATTGAACCTCAATTTAAGCTTAGGGTTTCATTTTTCCAGCTGCCCAAGAACATGAACTTTAAAGCTTGAATTTCATCAAATTTCATCAAAATTTCACCAAAATTTCACCAAGAATCAATCATATATGCAACCAATTTTTAGCACAGCCAATTTATACAACATTCACACAACTCAAACACAAATAATCAAGATTAATTTCGTGACACCCTACCTGGTTTTGCTGCTCCTAATTCAATTAAACTTTCAGGTGGTCCTTAAGCACTTTTTCCTCCTAAATCACATCAAGAAAACACATATTTAACCATGTTTCCTTGAAACTGAATCAAAAGAGAGATGGTGCAGCCAACTCACCTTGATTTCAGCCTTGATAAGTCATATGATCATGTAGAGAAAGAAGAGAGGATCATTTTGGTCAGATTGGAATTTTGATTTGAGTTTTAGTTCAGCTGAAATCAAGCTTTGAAGAATAGGAACTAAGAACTTTTCTCTCTTTTTCTCTCTACCTATTTTCGGCCACAAAGTGAAAATGAGCCAGCCTTGAGGGTTTTGGGGGTGTAGGGTGAGTTGTGATTGGTTGGCTTGGAGGTGGATTAAAATAATATTAAAATATCTCAGGTGTATAACTACTAAAACTAGATGTATCAGAACACTTGCAAAAACAGCTCTAAAAATTATTTTCTAAGCTACTAGCATAAATGACACTAGTAACATGTTTATTATGAGAATAAAACATGAATAATGAGGCCTTAGCATTGCTAAAGTCATCAGAGAGTGGTGGTGCTAAGCTGCACCAGTAAATTGTGAACCCGGTTAAACCGGTTTTCTGTTTTTAACTAAAACTAATCAGGTAACCTTATAATATCATTCAAGAAGCTTCTAATACTAATATAATGATATTATCATCCTATTATCTCTCTTCTCTCATAAATCGGGTCCAGTTTGTCAAACTGAGACTATTTACGAAAAACCGAATCAAAACTCCTAACCGATACGGTTCAAAAACTAGGTTCTTCGTGACTGCGTTATTGAGCTTGCCTCATAAAAGGTTATATCTTAAATATGACATAATGACAATGAGGATTGAGATACTTGATGATATATTAGAGATTCTCCCCTTACTGATCTTCTGGAGGATTCCGTGCCTTCGAAAAAGATCTCGTATACTCGAAAATCAGGGTTGTTACATTCTACCCTCCTAAAAGAAAATTTTGCCCTCAAAATTTAACATACGCATAAGAAGTTATAGTATTATCTAGCACAAACAAAACCATAGTGTGATACTCACCTCGAGTGGATGAATTATGTGCATTAGTGTTGCCAACAGTTACGGTAAAAACCCTTCCTTGTTGTTGTGGCCTAGCTGGATTTCGAACAAACCTTTTTGGGCAATTCCTCGATATATGTCCATACTCTCCGCAAGAGAAACAAGTGTGTGTCCCATATCTACAAGCTCTATTACCATGATCCTTCCCACACCTTGAGCATACTGAAATATCCTGAGTTTGCTGAGATTGACCTCCTTCTTCCTCTCCCAAATTATAGTTGTCGTGGTTGCCATTGTTACGAGCAAGAAAGTTACCATTCTGTTTATTTCCATTTTGGCGCTGGAACTGACCATTGACCTTAAAGTTACGACCTTCAGGGGCTAGATCATGAATAAAGTCTCTTTTGGAGGCCTCCCTACGATTTGCTCGAGCTATCGCCACCTTCTTCGAACATTCTTCCACTAGTTTACTTTTATTCACTAGTTCAGCAAAATTTCTTATCTCTAGCGGAACAACGGAGTTCATTAGTTCTTCTCGGAGTCCTCCTTCAAATTTCAAACACTTCCATTCCTTAAAGTCAGCAGGATTCCCTTGGCAGATCTTGGAGAAACTGCACAAGTCATCAAACTTATGGGCATATTCTGCAATAGTTGTATTACCCTGTTTCAGCTGCATAAGTTCCATCTCCTTAGCGTCACGAGCTGCCCTCAGAAAATACTTCTTATAAAATTCATCCTTAAAAGTATTCCAAGGAATATCGCCTTCATCTTGTTGCAACAGTCGCTGTATCCCCTGCCACCAATGCTCAGTTTCTCTTTCCAGCATATAAGTAGCAAACTCTACGTGTTGGCCTTCCGGAACATGCTGCGCTCGCAGTGATCGTTCGATAGCTCGAAACCAGTTGTCAGCATCAGTCGCAATGAGTGTACCTTTAAACTTAGGTGGTTTAACCTTCAGAAAAGTCACAAGGGTCATAGGTCTTTCGAGATGCCCCAAGTTATTCTCATCATTTCCACTATCTTCCCCATGCTCATTCTCATTCCCGTTTCTCACTCCAAGACGGTCAACAGCCCTAGCCGCTGCTACTGCAGCCTCACGCACTGCCTCAGCCACAGCATTCTTGGTAGTCATAAACATTTCCTATTCCCTCTCGTAGTTAACATTAGGAATTCCTTCCTGTACGCCTCGTCTCCGTGAACCCATTGTAGTCCTGTTCACACCAAACAATCATTATTAAGGTGATCAGTCTTAACACTTCAAGTCAAGTGTGAACATTCCCAAAATGAAAACACAGAGACAATCATGCAACACATATCATCAAGATATCCTATAAGCATGAGACACACAAGCAGAGTATGCAATGAAGCATAGTCAGTCCACTCCCCAGGCTCTACTGGGAACGAACTGCTTTGATACCAAATTGTAACGACCCAATTTCTGGTACGTCATGATCATACTAGGAACTGAGCGCTAACAACTTGTCAACCTAATTATTATCTATTATTTATTATATGAGCCTGATTCGTTGTTAAAAGCGTAGTTATTTTACGAGGTACCTTTTTTTTAAAAACGTTTGGATTAAAAACAGAATCATTTATAATCAATCGACAAATAATAATAGATAAAACGGTTATAAACAACCACACATAAATACATCTCAAGCAGTTGATAGCATTCCGTGATCCAGCTTTATTAGAGTATAGCCTTTTAGTTACAACACCCCTAGATATAGCTAAATAATATATATATATATATATATATCCCAGGCCCTGACCTGTTCAAGAAGTCCCTAAGCTGGCACCCAGGCTAGCCTAGACTCTATACTCACCTAGTCCCTCTAAACTACTAAAGCGAGGGAATGTATGTTCTAAGTCTTCAAAACTCAAGTCAGGTGGAACGTCATCAAAAGGTGGAACATCATCTTCTACTCCTCTGCTCGATCAGATATTGCCATATGACATCACTCCAGTACCTCATCAAGTAGCCACATAACAAGAGTCTCGTACATAGGATTTAGGTTAAAGTTCGCGTACAAACAGGGTGCAGACGTTGGCTGGTCTCACCGTATATACATATGAACAGAGAACGGGATTCACCCTAGACTCAGAAGACTACCTAGAGCGGAATCCTCTTTGTGAACGGTCATTAGCGAACTACGGAAGTGTACCCAAGCTTCGATTTGAAGGGGGAAGGGAGAGAGAAGGGGTAAGAGCTTGGGAGTTCTTAGTAGGGTCGGGGTTATTAGTTAAGTTCATTAATTCCGTGTTGTTTAGCAGACAAATAGCAGAATACAAGAAGCAGTAAATAGAAGATACATATAAATAGAGGAAATAGAGAAAATAGAAAATAGAACACAAACAGAAAAATACAAGAAAATACAACACAGACACAGAGAATAGAATACAAACAAGGAAAGCATACATTCATACAACAATCATAACAGAGGAAAATGCACAGCCAAGTATGATGCATGTCTAGCTCTAGTGCAGGTAATGAGCTCATTTGTCGGTTACATACCCGCTCCCGACGTTACCCAGCAACCTCTGTCTGGATAAGGCTTTCCTGTTGGCAATATCCACTGCAAGCAACCTTTGTCTTACAGGGTATCCACTGCAAGCAACCTTTGTCTTGCAGGGCGGCACTTATTAGCCGATATACGTCCAACAGACTCACTATAAGCAACCTCTGTCTTATAGGAGCAATAACATACTCACTATAAGCAACCTCTGTCTTACAGGAGCAACAACACACTCACTGTAAGCAACCTCTGTCTTACAGGAGCACACTCATCTCGATACCTCTATAAGCAACCTCTGTCTTACAGCAAAGCATTATAGCAAGGTATCCCAGGAAAGCGTTCTCAGTGGTCGTACCACCATCTATCTAACTGCCTCTCTGCAGCAGATTCTTACATAATCATTCTCATTATCATCATTCATTAACATTCTCATTATTCATCATCACTTTCACATTCTTATGCAGTACTTCTTTCTTTCTCTGTTCAATCATGCTATACAAACTCTACAACTTTTACTTTTACAACATCTTAATTCAAACCATTTCTCTTTGTCACATTACTCTTTTCTCTTTGTCTTTTTACTTTGCTCTGATTAATCTTTTCTCTGTATCCCTTTATTCTGCTCTGGTTACTCTGTTCTCTATGTTTCTTTACTCTGCTCTGATTTCTCTGTTTAACGTATGTATTTAAAGCTTATGTAAATTTCGGTATGAATAGTTAGTCTGTCCCAAGTATAGGTTCATTAAGTCTATACTGAAACAGTTTAACTTTTCATATAATACCTAATCCTATTCACAATTCCAGGACTAACTATGTTGCCCTAGTTCGTTCACTAGTCTCTGTCTGTTTTTCTGTCATTAAAACTTTACAGACTTTTTCTTCGATTTTTATATTTTCTTCAACTTTTTATCTTTTATTTATCTTTACCTCACTAATATGTTTTTACCACTCCCTAAGTATTTTATGAAAGTAATTATGAGATTCTGTGCTTAAAGTTGTCTTTCTAAAGCTTTTACAGAAAACTGCCTTTTCTGCATTATTTTATTATTTTTATTAAAATATTATTTTTAATTAAATATTATTATTTAATATTTTATTATTTTTTATTATTTTATCATTAAATTTTCGAAAATTAACTTACTTTTACTTTTAACCTTTAAAATTCACTTTTTACCACCCGTAACTTTTAATATTTCTACTTTTACCACCCTAACTTTCAGAAATTACCAAATAACCCCCAAACACCAAATTAATTACTTCCTTGCCCTTTTATGAATCAAAAAGGTGTTCTTCATTGTTCTTCATCACACTCAAAGTGTTCTTCATGTTCTTCATAAATTCTTCAGATTCCTTCTCTGTTTTTACTCGTTTTTCAGTCTTTTCAACAACCGATTTTTACTATAATTCATAATAAATTAGCAGCCACTAAAACCCCATCTTTTCTACATGATTTCAACACAAATTGAACCTCAATTTAAGCTTAGGGTTTCATTTTCCAGCTGCCCAAGAACATGAATTTTAAAGCTTGAATTTCATCAAATTTCATCAAAATTTCACCAAAATTTCACCAAGAATCAATCATATATGCAACCAATTTTTAGCACAGCCAATTTATACAACATTCACACAACTCAAACACAAATAATCAAGATTAATTTCGTGACATCCTACCTGGTTTTGCTGCTCCTAATTCAATTAAACTTTCAGGAGGTCCTTAAGCACTTTTTCCTCCTAAATCACATCAAGAAAACACATATTTAACCATGTTTCCTTGAAACTGAATCAAAAGAGAGATGGTGCAGCCAACTCACCTTGATTCCAGCCTTGATAAGTCATATGATCATGTAGAGAAAGAAGAGAGGATCATTTTGGTCGGATTGGAATTTTGATTTGAGTTTTAGTTCAGTAGAAATCAAGCTTTGAAGATTTGGAACTAAGAACTTTTCTCTCTTTTTCTCTCTACCTATTTTCGGCCACAAAGTGAAAATGAGCCAGCCTTGAGGGTTTTGCGGGTGTAGGGTGAGTTGTGATTGGTTGGCTTGGAGGTGGATTAAAATAATATTAAAATATCTCAGGTGTATAACTACTAAAACTAGATGTATCGGAACACTTGCAAAAACATCTCTAAAAATTATTTTTTGAGCTATTAGCATAAATGACACTAGTAACATGTTTATTATAAGAATAAAACATGAATAATGAGGCCTTAGCATTGCTAAAGTCATCAGAGAGTGCTGGTGCTAAGCTGCACCAGTAAATTGTGAACCCGGTTAAACCGGTTTTCTGTTTTTAACTAAAACTGATCAGGTAACCTTATAATATCATTCAAGAAGCTTCTAATACTAATATAATGATAATATCATCCTATTATCTCTCTTCTCTCATAAATCAGGTCCGGTTTGTCAAACTGAGACTATTTACGAAAAATTGAATCAAAACTCCTAACCGATATGGTTCAAAAACTAGGTTCTTCATGACTGCGTTATTGAGCTTGCCTCATAAAAGGTTCTATCTTAAAGATGAAATAATAACAATGAGGATTAAGATACTCAATGATATATCAGAGGTTCTCCCCTTACTGATCTTCCGGAGGATTCCGTGCCTTCGAAAAAGATCTCGTATACTCGAAAATAAGGTTTGTTACATATGAGATTGGCAGAGTGCAGCAGCCAGGGAGAGTATACACTACTTATGCAGTAGGTGTTGAGGGGTCAGAGACATTGATTAGAGGTAACTATGAGATGGTTGGTAAAACTTTAAATGCCTTATTTTATTCTGGAGCCACACATTCATTTATTACATTTGAGAAGGCTGATGAGTTAGGATTGAAAATGGTGGTCCTGGGGTATGATTTAAAGGTGTATAATGCTACCCATGAGGCTATAGTGACTAGGTTAGGATGCCCACAAGTTCCATTTCGAATACAATAGCGTGAATTCGTGCATGACTTAATTTATCTGCCAATGACTGGTCTTGATCTCATTCTAGGGTTGGACTGGATATCTAAGAACCATGTTCTATTTGATTGTTATGCAAAATCAGTGTGCTTTATGACAAAAGACATAGAAGGGCCAGTGGTGGCGAATAGCTACTATCTGAATTCCATGATGGTGAATTGTTCTGGGACTGAATGTCAGGGTATCATGCTGTTAACTACGGGTGTTTTGGGTGATGATAAAAGCTTGCAGCATTCTGGTTGTGTGTGAGTTTCCGGAGGTGTTTCCTAACGACATTGATGAATTTTCACTTAACTGAGAGGTTGAGTTTGCTATTGAATTAGTTCCTGGGGTCGGACCAATCTCAACTGCTCCTTATAGGATGTCACCTCTAGAAATGGTCGAGCTGAAGTCTCAGCTAGAAGATCTGTTGGGTAAGAACTTTATTCGACTAAGTGTTTCTCCGTGGGGTACGCCAGTGTTACTGGTGAAGAAGAAAGACGGGAGTATGCGTTTATGTGTTGATTACCGACAGCTGAATAAGATTACTATGAAGAATAAATACCCGTTGCTAAGGATTGATGACCTGATGGACCAGTTACAGGGAGCCGGTGTGTTCTCTAAGATTGATCTACGATCCGGTTACTATCAGATAAGGGTCAGAGATGAGGATATTCCCAAAACTGCCTTTAGGATGCGCTATGGTCACTATGAATACACAGTGATGTCCTTCAGACTGATTAATGCTCCAGCGATATTCATGGATTACATGAATAGGATTTTCCACCCATATCTGGATAAGTTTGTTGTTGTGTTTATCGATGACATTATTTACTCTAAGACAGAGGATGAGCATGCAGAGCACTTATGGACGGTGCTGTAAATCTTGAAGGATAGAAAGTTGTATGCTAAGCTATCCAAGTGTGAGTTCTGGAAGTCTGAAGTGAAATTTCTTGGCCACATGGTGAGGAAGCAGGGAATAGCAGTAGATCCTGCTAAGGTTGAAGCAGTGATGAATTGGGAGCGACCAACTTCATTGACAGAGATTAGGAGTTTCCTAGGTTTGGCAGGTTATTATCGGAGGTTCATTAGAGGATTTTCACAGCTCGCTTTGCCTTTGACCAAGCTGACTAGGAAGGATGTTTCTTTTGTGTGGACTCCTGAGTGCGAGGAGAGTTTCCCTGCATTAAAGCAAAGATTGACTACGGCACCCGTGTTAGTGCTACCTGAACCAAGAGAACCATTTGAAGTATACTGTGATGCATCACTGAAGGGTTTAGAATGCGTGCTGATGCAGCACCATAAAGTCGTAGCTTATGCCTCATGTCAGTTAAGGTCGCATGAGAGAAACTATCCAACTCACAATCTGGAGCTTGCTGCCGTGGTTTTTGCTTTGAAGATTTGGCGGCATTATCTCTATAGTGTCAGGTTTCAAGTTTTCTCGGACCATAAGAGCTTGAAGTACCTCTTTGATAAAAAAGAGTTGAATATGCGTCAGAGGAGATGGATGAAACTTCTGAAGGATTATGACTTCGAATTGAACTACCATCCGGGAATGTCGAATGTGGTGGTAGATGCCTTGAGTAGGAAATCTCTATGTGCTGCTTGGATGATGTTACGAGAGGAAGAATTACTAAAAGCATTACAAGGGTTGAAACTGGGAATCAGAGAAGAATTTGGGACTTTATGCTTAAGTCAGTTACAAATTTTAAGCGATTTCAAGGATGAACTTCTAAAGGCTCATCAGAATAACCAAGAATTGTATAAGATTTTGCTGGCAATTGAGAAAGGCAAACGGTGGAGAGTGTTAGAAGATAAGGATGGGTTATGGAGGTTTAAGGATCGGATCATTGTACCGGATGTCGGAGATTTGCGATAGAGCATATTGGAGGAAGCTTACAGGAGTGGGTTCTCAATCCATCTGGGAAGCACCAAGATGTATCAACATCTAAAGATAATGTTCTGGTGGCCAGGGATGAAAAATGATGTGGCGTTGCATGTTTTCAAGTGCCTAACTTGCCAGAAAGTTAAAATTGAACACTAGAGACCATCAGGAACCCTTCAACCTTTGGAGATTCCACAGTGGAAATGGGAGAGCATTGCTATGGATTTTATGTTGGGTTTTCCGAGAACTTGGACGGGTTGTGATGCCATTTGGGTAGTTGTGGATCAACTGACCAAGTCGGCTCACTTCCTTCCCATTCGGATAAGCTGGACAATGGAGGAGTTAGTACGGCTATACATAAAGGAGATTGTGAGGTTACATGACGTACCTTCCACCATTGTATCCGACAGAGATCCTCGCTTCACCTTACGGTTATGGAGAGCTTTTCAGCGAGCCTTTGGCACTAAATTAAGCCTAAGTACTGCATATCATCCTCAGACGGATGGCCAATCAGAAAGAACAATCCAAACCTTAGACGATATGCTAAGAGCTTGTATTTTGGACTAGCCGGTGAGCTGGGATCGATATATGCCTCTAGTGGAGTTTACTTACAACAACAGCTATCATGCGAGCATTGGAATGACTCCGTATGAAGCTTTGTATGGAAGGAAATGCCAATCTCCGTTATGTTGGTATGAAGCAGGAGAAAAGAGCTTGTTAGGACCTGAAATGATAAGTGAAACCACTGAGCAAATAAAGAAAATCCGTAGTCGAATGCCTATGGCTCAAAGCCGTCAAAAGAGCTATGCTGACCAAAGGCGAAAGCCTTTAGAGTTTGAGGAAGGAGAACATGTCTTCCTGAAGGTTACTCCAACCACCAGAATAGGGAGATCCATCAAAACTAAGAAGTTAAATCCCCGTTACATTGGGCCGTTTGAAATCCTGAAGAGAATTGGACCAGTGGCGTATAGGATCGCTTTACCACCACATCTTTCGAACCTGCATGACGTGTTTCACGTATCACACCTTTGTAAATACACTTTTGATCCTAGTCATGTTCTAGAACCAGAATCGGTTCAAGTGAGAGAAGATTTGACGCTTTCGGTGACTCCAGTTAGGATTGATGACACCAGCATCAAGCATTTACGCGGAAAAGAAGTTTCCTTGGTGAAAGTAGCTTCGAGTCGGGCTGGAATTGAAGAGCATACCTGGGAGCTTGAGTCAGATATGCAGAAGGACTACCCACACCTCTTTTCAGGTAATTAACTCTGAATTTTGAGGACAAATTTCTTAATTAGGTGGGTAGGATGTAAACCCCGCTAAAATCAGTAAATAATTAGTCAATAAATTGAATTTTAATTAGGAAAATTAAAAATGCAAAACTAATATCAAAATAGGATAGAGCTCTTCAAAATAAGAATTTTGATACTAATTTTGAAAAATTTGGCCAAAAATTAGACCGGATGGGCTGAACTGGTTGAACCGGGCCCAAACTGGACCCATAACTTAAAATGGGCAGAGGCTTCTTCCTCCCCATTCAGCAACAAAACCGATGAAAAGATTTGGGGGAGAGGAGAGCTCTCAAACCCTCATCAATTCTTCCATCCACCATAACTTCCCCGTTTGAGCTCTGATCGCCGCACCGTTCGTAGCCACGCGTCCAGCTCTACGTTTCCATTGGATCAATTTTACAGGTAAGCCTTAGTTCCATCTCAGATTCTTTACCCCCTTTCTATTTGTGAAGTTGAGCTCTTGTGATGAAATCTTGCCAAATTTGGTGTTTTATGTTCGATTTAGCATCCGGAGCTTATCGGGTTTGAGTTGCTATGCGCATGGGTACGGTAAGGATCACCTAAACCTTAGTCAAATCTTGGATTTATTATGTGAAATCTGAAATTGAAGTGTACATGTGTATTAGGTTTGAATTATATATATATATATATATATATGCATTGGAGTTGAATTGTGGACAATTGGAGGCTTAGTGGAAAATTGGTGCTAAAACTTTGGTTGATTTCTCAAGCTTGAGGGGCTGTGTATGTGACTAGTGTGGCTGCCTTGGACTAAACATAGTGATCGGCCAAGGTATGGTTTAGGTTTCACACGTTTAATATATAAGGTTTTGTGAAAACTTAGGCTAGGGGACTATAGGATGAATTGAAGTGATTTAATGTGTTAAATGATTGGTCGTTATGATATTGAGGGATTGGTTGATGTGGACATGTGTTAGGTAATTGATAATGTGGGTTGAATGTAAATATATTTATATATGCTAGTATGATGATGATGAATGAAGGATTTGTGATTATGGCAATGTAATGATATGGTTGGGAAATTGAGTGGTGTTTATTTAGATTTGTTGGTATGGTTATAATGAATAATGTTGTGATGATGGTTGAAGAATTTTATGATGATGATAATGTGTATTTGGAATGATATGTTAGTTGTGAGTAAAACTTGTAAAGTTGGATTGAATTGAGGTGTTATTGAGCAAAGGAAATGCAAGGGTTGTAAGAATTGTTGTGTTACGGTGAAGGGTTAGTTGTATTGATGATTATGGTATGTTGAACTGAATGAGAATGAATTTTAGAAAGGAAATGAGATTTTTGGGCAAAAATAGGGTTTGCCATATTTTGGTAAACTTTGATTTTTGATGAATTTTGGTAGTCCATAACTTGCTCCTCAAATTTTTAATGAAAATGAGGTTTATTTCAAATTAAAGAAGGTTTTAAAAGCTTAAAAATGATATAAGGTTTGCAGAAAACGGAATTCTGTAGAGGAAGTTATGGACGCCGAAAATCCGGTGCTAAAAACTGAAATTCTGAAAGTTGCAGCGGAATCAGGAATTCTGGTGTGTGCCCACGCACCCAGCATTAGCAGAAACCTATATGTGCGTATGCACGCCTTTATGCGCACGCACACCTGGTGTTTTTTAGAAAGTGCGCATACGCACACCCTTGTGCGCACGCACGCACCAGGGTATGCTTTCTACTGGTGGCGCTCGCACAGGTGAGGCGCACGCAGATATTCTGTTTTCTTTTTAGGCTGTGCGCACGCACACACTCTGTTTTCCAGCACCTGTGTTTCTATGATCTAAACATGGTTTTGAACCCCTAAACCCCTATTTTTACCCTGTTAACCTTAGATTTTACTGGTAAGCTTAGTAGTTTGCAGAAGTTAGGAATTTAAGGTAACTTGGGGGTGAAGTAAGAGGCAAAATGATGAGTTATACGAAGGAGAAATGGATGTTAAATGAGGTTATAATGCCATGGCTTTGATGAATGATTAAATAATGATTATGAATATGAAATGGCTTATGAATGGTGATATCTGTGATACGAGTTTCCCTGGGTAACTGAACCGTGGCTTGCTACCACGTGTTCCAGGTTGAAACTCGATACTCTATTGACCCTACGTCGTAAGGGTGACCGGTCACGTATAAATTCTCGGGTATGGATATCCCCCGTTGAGTGATATATAAATAAATGATTAAATGATGAATGAATGTGAAATCTATGCATAGACTCATGGGGATGCGCGACGAGGGACCGTCTAAGGTTTTTAGACTAGTCGGGTCGGCTGGATAACCGACAGATGAGCCTTATCAACTATAGGATAGGCATGCATCATATGCATCTTGTTTGTTTGTCTTCTGTGCATTACTTGGGATTGCCTAACTGAACATATATCCTGTTAGTTGTTATATTTGTTATCTGTACTATCTGCTTCCTACTTGTGCGTGAACTTGTTTGGTTGTTTGTCTCTGCTGAATCATGGATGATGGAGGAGTGAAGGAAAAGCGGATTGGTTAGGTGTTAGATGTTAGGTTTTAAAGTAAGTAAGTTTAGGATATCTATGTCATCTACCCCCTTTTTATGGCTTCTGCTTAGAGTTTAAGTTTTATAACTGTATGTTGGAGTTTTAGGATTGCCTCTGGCATTCCCAGGACCTTATATATTATATGCATGACACCTTTACCATGTTGAGAACCCCTGGTTCTCACCCCATACTGTGTTGTTATTTTCAGATGCAGGTCGAGAAGCTCCTCGCTAGGCGTCTAGATCCCTGAAGTGGAGTAGTCCTTGGGTTATTTTGGGTTTTCAGTTTGTATATATATGTACATATATACTTAGCTTGCTCTCCAAGAAACTTAATTATTTTGTTCCTCATAGAGGTTGAGGGAGAGTTAGGGTCTGATTTCTGTATTTTGAGTATTTTGGGACACCTGTATATGTATGTATATATTCTTCGGCCAGACTTGGCTTCACAGGCTGAGTTAGGAGCTAGTTATGTTGTATTCTTGGCTCTCTACTCACTCTTTCACTTGTTCATATCTATAATCGTTAGGTTTCTTAGCACGCAAGTAATTTTGTTTCCGGAGCGTTGCACTTTTTATTTTGCGATTTTGTTTTACCCATTTTTCAAGGCTCCTAGTATATTATATATTTCCACTATTATATGTAAATATTTTATAATTAGAGGTCCGTAACACCACACTACCTCTGTTCTACGACTTTAGCGTAAAACTCTATGTAGTAGGGTGTTACATCTTTTCTATAAGAATGAATTTCTCTCGAGACGTAATTTCAAGTTCAACAATAAGACTATTCTCATAGCGTGTTTGCACAATGTATGAAAGTGCTTTTGTAAGTAGTGAAACAGTTGGAAGCTAGAAGTGTTCAACACAATTAATTAGAGGCACTTTCCATTCAACATCAACAATATTTCAAGCTTTGTAGCAACTAAAGAATATGCCAGCTGGAAACCATGGTAACTAATTAAAGGTAAGGACTAATAAATTCACTACCAATAAATTACAATAGTGAGCTATGGATTTGAAAGTGGTATTGTATAGGAATTTCAAGTTGAACCTTATATCTGCAGCTTTATTTCCTTTCAAAGTGGAACCTTATTGGCCTGGCCATATAAGATTATCTAACATAAAAAGTATTTTTAACATCAGAATTTGTTGTTTGTATCACTACACCAAGAAGAACTATGAGTAAAATTGGTTTATATTGTTACAAGAGAAAATGTTACAAGAGCTAGAAAGCTAGAACGAATCCTTAAATGTTGATAAGCTTAGTCTTAAGGCTTTCTAGCCCTAAGAAGAAAAGTTCTCAATAGATAAAGAAGAAGATTGACACTATATTAGTTATTTAACTTTAAAACGGATAATTCTAAGATGTTCGATTAGCATCATGGTTGTGGTTATAATGTAGAGTTCTTCTATTCAATTGAAACTTGAACAAGAACGCAAAACTCTGAAAGGTCAAGTTTATGACCTCGAAAGAAAAGTAAAAATATTCAGAAAAAAGTTAGTTGCTGCTGAGTCTACACTTTTAGCCAAGGGATCTGAATTGATTGCATTGAAGAGCAATTTGAGAGAGCTTGAAGAATTGAGAGAAATGAAAGAGGTTCTGATACTCTTATCTCAATTTATGGTGTTAAATTTAAGATGCAAAATAAATTATAAATTCCTTTTTACTTTATTTAGGACATTGATAGAAAGGAGAAACAAACAACTGTCATATTGAAGATGCAAGTAGCTCAACTAGCTGACATGGAGTTGCTTTATAAAGAAGGACAAGCTTTAAGGAAGCGATATTTCAATACACTAGAAGGTGGCAAAGATATTTTTAAATACAAAAGTTATGTCTTTGACTTGTGAATTTACATATTTAATGGACATAATAAGAACATTGGATTTCGGCCTCTATTTCATATATGAAAGGCAAGATAAGAGTGCACTGTCGGCTAAGGCCTCTAAGTGACAAAGAGATTGCTAAAAAAGATGGAGATTCTCTTACTACTATAGATGAGTTTACCGTTGAACATCAACAGAAAGACGATAAACCAAAAAAACACATATATGATCATGTGTTTGATGGCAATGCCACTCAAGAAGATGTATTTGAGGAAACAAGGGTAAGTTTAATCAAAAGATTACATAATTCTGTGAATAGTGCAATTTTAAACGCATGCCATAGTGAAAGACAGACCAAAAGATTACATGAAAAGATTATATTCCCATAGATAATACAAGGCAAAAAGCCTTTGACAAAATAACAAGGAAATTAAAGAAACACCTACAAGACTAACAATGATATGGTGGACACACTAACACAAAAAAGTCACAAATTTATACCAAATTCTTACATATTGGCACTAATTAAGGCCTTAGAATTTATATAAAGATTTGTTTAGGAAAAGAAAGATACTCAGGAACATCATTTAGGGAATTAAACTAGGAGCAAATGAAATTTCACAACAATAGCAAAGATAGTAATCACTGATAAAAGTAATAGGCAATGATTCTTAGCAAGATAACTTGATTGAAAAAGCATTGTCAATGAAGAAATCAAGTTATAAATAATTCACCGTATCTCCAATACATTACCCATGAAACATAACACTATTGTAACGTTTGTAATGATTCCTACTATAGACGAGTTTTTAGCCAAAAATGTTTTAGAGAGAAAGAAAAAAGCATAAAAAATCCCTATAAATTAAAAGCATTGATATACATTACTAAAAGGAGCAACTTATTGTTATTAGTTTCAAGTTACAATAGTAAATTTAAGGAATAAAAGGTGAAGGAAGTAAATAAGGTCAATCATCATATGGAACATGTATTCCTGTAAGCATTAATTGCATGCCAAGAACATGTTTCATAAAATGGCACCAAAGACAAACAAATAAGAATCTAGGTTCGAATTGGTTAAGTGAAAATACTCTATTACACATTTCTATTTTCCCTCCTTTTTTTTGCGATTTTTCTGTTCTTTTATGATTTTGATACCTTAAATACAAACACAACCCCATTATAATCTTCAACATCTACTTTGGTCTTGTTACCTTAAATATTATATTGAACCGTAATAGTGTACTAGTGTTAACTTCTAATCCAATTCTCTATAATAAATCAAAGTACTTTATTATTGATAAATCATATACTTGGTTCTTAAATCCAAATTTTACCTTCACCTCCTCCAGTATTTGGTGTGACAGCCTCTTGTCTGTACTTGTTATGAACACAAAGCCAAATTTCCTACGGTACTTTTTTCCAAATTAATCCGATTCCTACAGTGTTGAAAGACTCTAAAAATGTAAGAACTTTGGTTGTGTCCTTTGTTTATAGGATGATAAAATCACTCAAATTACTGTTGCAGTTTGAAAAAGTAAAAGGACCGATTTGCGGTCAGACATATGACAGCGTACCACCATAATTGATCCAGGAACAAACTCAACAGCCTTATCTATGTTCATGTATGCAAAGAATGCATCCATCCATAAGTGAATAGGCGACTTGTTGAACCATAAGTCTCTTGCGAATGATGTTGCATGCTCCAGCAAAGAGAGCGGAGATGCTTGAACCATCGTCCTGGAAAACCAGATGTTAGTGCCGCAAAGAAAGAACTCCCTCTCTTCCAATTTCCTTGATAAGTCCCATCATGAAATAAGTGAGCAAAATAATAAAAGCATACACGTCAATCAACCATTATTTCTTGTTGTTATAGGTTAAAAAAGGCCAAATTAAATAACTTTAATTTATACTAACACTTAGCAATGTGAATTATCATAACATTATTATAAACCACTAGCAGTTGTGATGAGCACTGCTACTTCACCAACAAATTCTAGTGTAATGGTGTTATTGGTAGTTGCTAATTAATAAAATTGCAATTTTCTAACTCTCAACTAGACTATTGGTGTGGGAAATCATGATTCACACTTTTCACAACTCCGCACAACTAACCAGCAAGTGCACTGGGTCATCCAAGTAATACCTTACATGAGTAAGGGTTGATCCCACAGAGATTGTCGGCTTGAAGCAAGCTATGGTCATCTTGTAAATCTCAGTTAGGCGGATTCAAATGGTTATGAGTATTGATAATTAAAAGATAAATAAACATAAAATAAAATAAAGTTACTTATGCAATTCATTGGTGGGAATTTCAGATAAGCGTTTGGAGATGCTTTGTTGCTTCTGAACCTCTGTTTTCCTATTGCCTTTTTCCAACCATGCATGCTCCCTTCCATGGCAAGCTGTATGATCCTCTTAGACGAAAAATACCAGGTACGATCTCTGCACGGCTAATCAACTGTCAGATTTCTCGTCTCGGATGAAAAATACCATGTACAGCTACCGCACGGCTAATCATCTGTCGGTTCTCACTAGCATCGGAATAGGACCCTTGTCCTTTTGCACACTGTCACTACGCCCAACATTCGCAAGTTTGAAACTCGTCACAGTCATCCCTTCCCAGATCCTACTCGGAATACCACAGACAAGGTTTAGACTTTTCGGATCCCCGGAATGCTGCCAATTGGTTCTAGCCTATACCACGAAGATTTTGATCTCACGGACTCGGTCCGTGGATCAGAGACCCAAGAGATACACACTCAAGCTGTCGCCCATGACTAGGTTGAGCTCAGATAGAACGGAAGTGGTTGTCAGGCACGCGTTCATAGAATTGAGAATAATGATGAGTGTCACGGATCATATCATTCTCCAAATTGAAGTACGAGTGAGTATCTTAGAAATAGAATCAAGCGTGATTGAATAAAAAACAGTAGTAATTGCATTAATTCATGAAGAACAGCAGAGCTCCACACCTTAATCTATGGGGTGTAGAAAATCTACCATAGAAAATACATAAGTGAAAATAGTCTAGGCATGGCCGTGAGGCCAGCATCTCCAAAGAGGTTTTCAGATGTAAAAAGTTACATAAAGTGATCAAAATATATAAAATAAAACTCTAAAAGTAGTTTTTATACTAAACTAGTAACCTAGGTTTACATAAAATGAGTAACTAAGTGCAGATAGTGCAGAAATCCACTTCTGGGGCCCACTTGGTGTGTGATTGGGCTGAGCATTGATGTTTTCACGTGCATAGGCTGTTCTTGGAGTTAAGCGCCAGCTTGGGTGCCAGTTTGGGCGTTTAACTCCAATTCTGGTGCCAGTTCTGGCGTTTTATGCCAGAAAGTTTTAGGCTGGCTTTTAGCGCCAGTTTGGGCCATCAAATCTCGGAAAAAGTATGGACTATTATATATTTCTGGAAATCTCAAGATGTCTACTTTCCAAAGCAATTGAGATCGTGCCAATTGGGCTTTTGTAGCTCCATAAAATCTACTTCGAGTGCAAGAGGGTCAGAGTCTAACAGCATCTGCAGTCCTTTTTCAGCCTCTAAATCAGATTTTTGCTCAGGTCCCTCAATTTCAGCCAAAAAATACCTGAAATCATAGAAAAACACACAAACTCATAGTAAAGTCCAGAAATGTAATTTTTGAATAAAAGCTAATAAAAATATAATAAAAAGTAACTAAAACATACTAAAAACTATGTAAAAACAATGTCAAAAAGGGTATAAATTATCCGCTCATCACAACACCAAA
The DNA here is from genome assembly GCF_059453495.1 of Arachis ipaensis. NCBI lineage: Eukaryota > Viridiplantae > Streptophyta > Magnoliopsida > Fabales > Fabaceae > Arachis > Arachis ipaensis. The sequence goes on from NC_142442.1 coordinate 41,272,164, forward strand.
CTTAAATTGTTGCTTGTCCCCAAGCAACTAAAAACAAAATAGGATAAAAATAAGAGAATATACAATAAATTCCAAAATTATCAATGAACTTAGTTCCAATTAGATGAGCGGGGCTAGTAGCCTTTTTGCTTCTGAACAGTTTTTTTCATCTCACTTTATCCTCTAAAGTTCAGAATGATTGGCATCCATAGGAACTTAGAATTCTGATAGTGTTATTGATTCTCTTAGTTCAGTATGTTGATTCTTGAACACAGCTACTTTATGAGTCTTGGCCGTGACCCTAAGCATTTTGTGTTCCAGTATTACCACCGGATACATAAATGTCACAGACACATAACTGGGTGAACCTTTTCAGATTGTGACTCAGCTTTGCTAGAGTCCCTAGTTAGAGGTGCCCAGAGCTCTTAAGCACACTCTTTTAGCTTTGGACCACGACTTTAACCGCTCAGTCTCAAGCTTTTCATTTGACACCTTCACGCCACAAGCACATGGTTAGGGACAACTTGGTTTAGCCGCTTAGGCCAGGATTTTATTCCTTTGGGCCCTCCTATCCATTAATGCTCAAAGCCTTGGATCCTTTTTATCCTTGCCTTTTGGTTTAAAGGGTTATTGGCTTTTTCTGCTTGCTTTTTCTTTTTCTTTATTTTTTTTCTTTATTTTTTCGCAAGCTTTGTTTTTCACTGGTTTTTCTTGCTTCAAGAATCAATTTTATGATTTTTTAGATTATCAATAACATTTCTCTTTTTTTTTTATTCTTTCAAGAGCCAAAATGTTAACATTCATAAACAACAATATAAAAAATATGCACTATTCAAGTATTCATTCAGAAAACAAAAGTATTGCCACCACATCAAAATAATTAAACTAATTTCAAGATAAATTTCGAAATCCATGTACTTCTTGTTCTTTTGCAATTAAAAATATTTTTCATTTAAGAAAGGTGAAGGATTCATAGGACATTCATAGCTTTAAGACATAGACACTAGACACTAATGATCATGTAATAAAGACATAAACATAGACTAAACATAAAGCATAGAATTCGAAAAACAGAAAAATAAGAACAAGGAAATTAAAGAACGGGTCCACCTTAGTGATGGCGGCTAGTTCTTCCTCTTGAAGATCTTATGGAGTGCTTGAGCTCCTCTATGTCTCTTCCTTGCCATTGTTGCTCCTCTCTCATGGCCTTTTGGTCCTCTCTGATTTCATGGAGGATGATGGAGTGCTCTTGGTGCTCCACTCTTAGTTGCCTCATGTTGGAACTCAATTCTCCTAAGGAGGTGTTGATTTGCTCCCAATAGTTATGTGGAGGAAAGTGCATCCCTTGAGGCATCTCAGGAATTTCTTGATGAGGAATTTCCTCATTCTCTTGTTGAGGTCCATGAGTGGGCTCTCTTGTTTGCTCCATCCTCTTCTTAGTGATGGGCTTGTCTCCTTCAATGAGGATGTCTCCCTCTATGACAATTCTGGCTGAATTGCATAGGTTACAGATGAGATGAGGGAAGGCTGACCTTGCCAAAGTAGAGGGCTTGTCCGCCACCTTGTAGAGTTCTAGGGATATGATCTCATGAACTTCTACTTCCTCTCTAATCATGATACTATGGATCATGATGGCCCGGTCTATTGTAACTTCAGACTGGTTGCTAGTAGGAATGATAGAGCGTTGGATGAACTCCAACTATCCCCTAGCCACAGGCTTGAGGTCAAGCCTTCTTAATTGAACCGACTTGTCTCTTGAGTCTCTCTTCCATTGAGCTCCTTCCACATAGATGTCCATGAGGACTTGGTCCAACCTTTGATCAAAGTTGACCCTTCTAGTGAAAGGATGAGGATCTCCTTGCATTATTGGCAAGTTGAATGCCAACCTCACATTTTCCGGACTAAAATCCAAGTAATTCCCCTGAACCATTGTGAGCCAATTCTTTGGGTTTGGGTTCACACTTTGATCATGATTCTTAGTGATCCATGCATTAGCATAGAACTCTTGAACCATTAAGATTCTGACTTGTTGGATGGGGTTGGTGAGAGCTTTCCAACCTCTTCTTTGAATCTCATGTTGAATCTCTGGATATTCACTCTTTTTGAGCATGAAGGGGACCTCGGGGATCACCTTTTTCTTGGCCACAACTTCTTAGAAGTGGTTTTGATGGACCTTTGAGATGAATCTCTCCATCTCCCATGACTCGGAGGTGGAAGCAATTGCCTTCCCTTTCCTCTTTCTAGAGGTTTCTCCGGTCTTAAGTGCCATTAATGGTTATGGAAAAAAGAAAAAAAATCAGAGCTTTTCGCACACCAAACTTAGAAGTTTTGCTCATCCTCGAGCAAAGAAGAAAGAAAGGAGTAGAAGAAGAAGAAATGGAGGAGATGGAGGGGAGTAGTGAATTCGGCCAAGGGGGGTTAAGAGTGTATGAGGTGTGAAATTGAAGGTTGTAAGGAGGGGTATTTATAGGGTAAGAGAGAGAGGGAATTCAGTTATGAAGGGGTAGGTTTGGGAGGGAAATGGTTTGAATTTGAATGGTGAGGTAGGTGAGGTTTATGATGGATAGATGTGAGTGGTGAAGAGAATATGGGGAAGAGGGTATGATTTGATAGGTGAATGGTGTTTGGGGAAGAGGTATTTGGGGGAGAGTGTTATAGAACGGTGTGAAGAGGAGAGAAGAAGAGATGGGGTAAATGGGGATCCTGTGGGATCCACAGATCCTGAGGTGTCAAGGAATCCTGCTCCCTGCACCATTCTGGCGTGTAAACGCCCTCTGTGTGCCAATTCTGGTGTTTAATGCCAGCTCTGCTACCTTTCCTGGTGTTAAACGCCAGTCTACTGCCCCTTTTTGGCGTTTAACGCCAGCCAGACACCCTTTTCTGGCGTTAAACGCCAATCTGTCTGCCTTTTCTGGCGTTTAATGCTGGCCAGACACCAGACACCCTTTTCTGGTGTTAAACGCCAGTCTGCTATCCTTACTGGTGTTTAAACGCCAGTAAGCCTGTCCTCCAGGGTGTGTTATTTTTTATGCTGTTTTTGATTCCGTTTTAATTCTGCAGTTATTTTTATGACTTCACATGATCATCATCCTAAAGAAAACATAAAATAACAATAGAATATAAATAAATATAATTAAATAACATTAGGTTGCCTCCCAATAAGCACTTTTTTAATGTCAATAGCTTGACAGTGAGCTCTTAGAGAGCTTCACAGAGACTCAGAGTTTAATTGTGGCCTCCCAACACCAAACTTAGAAGTTAAGTGTGGGGGCTCTAGTTAACTCTGTATTGAGAGAAGCTTTTCATGCTTCCTCTCCATGGTTATAGAAGAAGATCATTGAGCTTTAAACACAAGGTAGTACTCATTCAATTGAAGGACTAACTCTCCCCTGTCCACATCAATCACAGCTCTTGCTGTGGCTAGAAAAGGTCTTCCAAGGATGATGGATTCATCTTCATCCTTCCCAGTGTCTAGGATTATGAAATCAGCAGGGATGTAAAAGCCTTCAACCTTCACTAAGACATTCTCTACAACTCCATAAGCCTGTTTTCTTGATTTGTCTGCCAATTCTAGTGAGAATTTAGCAGCTTGTACCTTAAAGATCCCTAGTTTCTCCATTACAGAGAATGGCATGAGGTTTATTCCTAACCTAAGGTCACACAGAACCTTCTCAAAGGTCATGGTGCCTATGGGACAAGGGATTAAAAACTTTCCGGGATCCAATTTCTTCTGAGGTAATTTCTGTTGAACCAAGGCATTCAGTTCATTAATGAGCAATGGAGGTTCATCCTCCCAAGTCTCATTACCAAATAACTTGGCATTCAGCTTCACGATTGCTCCTAGATATTGAGCAACTTGCTCTTCAATAATATCTTCATCCTCTTCAGAGGAAGAATACTCATCAGAGCTCATGAATGGCAACAGTAAGTTCAGTGGAATCTCTATGGTCTTTGTATGAGCCTCAGATTCCTTTGGTTCCTCAATAGGGAAATCCTTAGTGGTCAGCGGACGTCCATTGAGGTCCTTGATGCACGAAAACTTGTCTCTCAACAATTTTCCCTCGGCAAGTATACCGAATTGTCGTCAAGTAAAAAATCACAATAGAGTGAGGTCGAATCCCACAGGGATTGATTGGTCAAGAAACTTTAATTGGAGGAACGTTCTAGTTGAGCTAAGTAGAATTTGATTTGAGAATTACAGAAAATTAAATGGCGGGAAAGTAAATGGCAGAAAATATAATTGCTGGAAATAAAGAACTGAATGAAAATGACGGAAAGTAAATTACAGAATCTTAAATGGGGATTTGGGAAATGAACATAAAAGTAAATGGCAGAAAGTAAAGAGAATGGGTAAGATCAGAAATAGGGGATTCATTGGGCTCAGGAGATGTTGTATTCTCCAGATCAAGTTCATCCTCATCTCTTCCTCAATCAATGCATTCATTGATCTCCTTGGCAATCTTAAGTGATTGGATTCCAATTCCTTGGCAACCCAATCTCTCAAACCTTGATCAATAGCCAATTCCTTGGTCTAATTGCTCATGAGAAGAGATGAAGTATGGTCACTGATTATACCACATGTATTCCGAAATCAAAGTATTGGTAGGATTATATGTCACTATATCCATCCAAACCCCAATTTGGTCCAACATGAGAAAGCATTTCTAGCATGATCTCTTCATTCCTCTTCTAAGGTTCTGAAGAGATCCAAGTATGAATAGCTTCTTTTCCAAGACAACTACCCACTAGGATGAAGATTGAAAGCTTTCTAGTAAAATCAAGAGAAAAGAAAGAAGAAGAAGAATGAAAACTATAATTGATCCATCAAATTACAACAGAGCTCCCATTCCACGTTAGTGGTCACATTAATTAGACTAACGTGGCTACTAACGTGGTTCTTCCTTGCTTCCTTTATCCTGAAATCAAGCAATTAAAGTGCATCAAAGCTCTATTCCAAGTCATGAGATCATGCATCATCCATTTTATCATTCAATTCATGCATAATTCTCATAAAATCATGTAAAATTCACAATGTTTGCTTGAATCAAGATGTAAGTGATTATCTACCCAAAACTTGCTTATTAACTAAGAAAATGCATGAAACTACCCTAAAACAGTAAAGAAAAGGTCAGTGAAACTGGCCAAAATGCCCTGGCATCACAACACCAAACTTAAAGCTTGCTTGTCCCTAAGCAAGTACTGAAACATGAGAATGATGAATGAAATAACAAGAGAAATGAGTCATTATTGTGGAAGTCATATCCTTGGTTTTATGGGGTTTCATGCATAGCAACTTAGGTTCATTCCTTCACTGGCTTTCAGACCTTTATCATGCCCTGGAATACTCACTTGATTGCACCATTTGAGACTTTTATTCATTGATCCCTTTGTCTTTTCAAGGTTTAGTTGTGTTCTTAGACTAGGTGCTTTGTGAGGGGGCGACTCTTTAAGATAAGCTTTCAGCTAGCACTCCCGAACCAGTTGGTCCAAGGTGCTGGGTGTTAAGACACCCCTAAGGACTTACTCCCTCAAGTCTCTTTCCCCCATACATACACACCACAAGCACACGGTTTGTTATTTTCTTACTTGAGATCTTGGTGTCCAGCACCTCTTTGGGTTACTAAGTGTTATGTAGCAAAGGTTACTCTTGATAGTGGACTTTCAGCTGATAATCCCGGGTTAGTTAACCCAAGTTACCAAGTGATAAGGCACCCCTGAGAGCTTATTCATCCAAGCATATCCTTTACATAGGAGCACCACAGACACATGCCTCAAGATTCAACCCTTGGTGCCTAGCCTTTTTTCTTACTCTTTTTCTTTATTTCTCAACTTTCATCATTTTTTTCTTTTTCTTATTAGGATCTTGTTATTTAGCTAGTCTCATGGGTTTTGTTTAAAGTATATGATTCAGGACAGATAGTTGCCTTCCTACCTTGTTGGTGAACTAACTTAGCTAAGTAATTACTACACCACAAGCTTAAGAACTTACTCCACAAATTGAACTTCACTCTGGTCTTTCATAACATTCTCTTTTTATTTGACTTAAAGGACAAGCATACAAGTGAGCAAGGTGAAAATGTAGCAGTAACATTAGGACCAGCACACATGTGACGAAAGCAAAGAAAACAAACATTAAATTCTAGTGACTTAATCTGAAGAGTAACTATTAATCAAGGGTACATTCAGACTTCCAATTTGAGCACTCATGGAATCAAGTAACGATACAACCTTTTGGTGGTGACTTCTAGCTATCCCTTTGTTGTCATCATCCATAGCTTCTGCATCCTTCTTCGCCTTCCTTGGATGATGGTGCACTATTTTCCAGAAAATTGATTGAATTCCTGCAGAGTTGTTGAAAGTTGCTTGTTCCCAAAGCACATGAAAAATAGTTAGCTTGCATGTATGCTTGTGAAATTCTGAACTTAACTTGGTGTGTGAACACCAAACTTAGTTCCTTGCCTAATACACATATTGAATATATTCAAAGAACCTCATGTGCTGCTATTAACAAAACGGCTATGAACTAGAAACTAAACTGATGTTAAGTGGTTTCCCTGATTGGTCGGGGCTAGCAACTTGCCATTGAAGAAGTGTAGTGTGGTTCTAACTAAAATCTTTGGTGGAACACCAAACTTAGAATTACACATTCACTCTTGGATTATTTTGGTGTGTAACACCAAACTTAGCTCCTCACAATACAGGGGAAACTACTTGTAACCTTTATTGAAATGATCATGAAAAGGAAACTACCTTAGGTTGGGTTGCCTCCCAACGAAGCGCTCTTTTAGCGTCGCTAGCTCGACGATTCCTCCATTAGTTGAGATGATACTTCATTTTGGGGTTTTCCCCCATGTTGCCCATGTAGTGCTTGAGCCTTTGTCCGTTCACAGTGAAAGTCCTCTTTGAACTTTTCTCCATGATTTCTATGTGTCCATATGGCGAGACCTTTGTGACGAGAAAGGGTCCTGACCATCTTGATTTGAGTTTCCCTGGGAAAAGTCTCAATTTGGAGTTATAGAAGAGTACTTGCTGTCCTTTTTCGAAGCTCCTGGGTGTCAGATTGAGGTCGTGTCTTCTCTTCGCCTTTTCTTTATAGATCTTGGCATTTTCATAGGCTTGAGATCTAAACTCCTCTATTTCTTGCAGCTGCAAGACCCTTTTTTCTCCAGCAGCAATGCTGTCAAAATTTAGTAGCTTGAGAGCCCAGAGGGCTTTGTGTTCCAGTTCTAGTGGTAAATGACAGGCTTTTCCATACACCAGTTGATATGGGGACATCCCGATCGGTGTTTTGAATGCCGTTCTATATGCCCAAAGAGCATCATCTAGCTTTTTCGACCAGTCCCTTGATGCTCCTACAGTCTTCTCTAGAATCCTTTTCAACTCTCTGTTAGATATCTCGGTTTGCCCGCTTGTCTGGGGGTGGTAAGGCATGGCAACTTTGTGTTTTACCCCGTATCTTAGGAGAAGAGCTTCTAGTGGTCTGTTACAAAAATGGCTCCCTCCATCACTGATGAGCGCTTGTGGGACTCCAAATCGGCTGAAGACATTCTTTCTAAGAAAGTTCATGACCACCTTGCTATCATTTGTTGGGGTTGCAATAGCCTCCACCCACTTGGAAACATAATCCACTGCTACCAAGATATACTTGTTTGAATGTGAGGTTGGGAATGGTCCCATGAAATCGATTCCCCACACATCAAACAGTTCCAGCTCTAAGACGAAACTTTGTGGCATCTCATTTCTTTTGGGTAAGTTTCCAACTCTTTGGAATTCATTGCAATTCTTTACTAGTTCTTTGGCATCCTTGAAAAGGGTGGGCCAAAAGAATACGCTTTGTAACACCTTGGCTACAGTTCTATCCCCTCCAAAATGGCCTCCATAGCACGAGCCGTGGCAGTTCCACAAGACTTCTCGTCCCTCTTCTTCCGAAACACATCTTCTCAGGATTCCATATGAACACTTCTTGAAGAGATATGGTTCATCCCAAACAAAATACTTTGCGTCATTGATGAGCTTTCTTTTTTGATGTTTGTTGATTTCTGGAGGTAAAGCCCCAGTTACCTTGAAATTGGCAATATCTGCAAACCAGGGTGCTCTGTGAACCGTCATCAACTGCTCATCTGGGAAGAACTCATTTACACTTGTATCATGTGTTCCTCCTTTATCATGAGGGATTCTGGATAGGTGATCTGCTACCTTGTTCTCCACTCCTTTCTTGTCTCTAATTTCAATATTGAATTCCTGCAACAACAAGATCTATCTTATTAGTCTTGGTTTTGATTTTTGCTTGGCAAACAAATATTTAAGTGCTGTGTGATCTATGAAAACAATCACTTTGGCACCAATTAGGTATGATCTAAACTTGTCAAATGCAAAAACTATTGCCAGCAACTCTTTTTTAGTAGTGGTATAGTTTCTTTGAGTGTCATTGAGGACTTTGCTGGCATAGTATATCACATGGACCAAGTTATCTTTCCTCTATCCTAACACTGCCCCAACTGCAAAATCAGATGCATCACACATCAGTTCAAATGGTAAGTTCCAATCAGGTAGGGAAATGATAGGGGCAGAGGACAACCTCTTTTTCAAGTTTTCGAATGCTAGCATGCACTTTTCATCAAAGATGAATGGTGTATCAGATATAAGGAGATTGCTTAAAGGTTTGGCTATCTTTGAAAAATCTTTAATAAACCTTCTGTAAAAGCCAGCATGCCCTAAAAAGCTCCTAATTGCCTTGACATCACTTGGTGGGGGTAATTTTTCAATGAGTTCCAACTTAGCTTTGTCTACCTCAATACCTTGGTTAGAAACCTTATGGCCAAGAACTATTCCTCCTATCACCATAAAGTGATATTTCTTCCAGTTCAAGACCAAATTAGTCTCTTGGCATCTTTTTAATACCAGGGCCAGGTGATTTAGGCAATTAGGAAAGGAATATCTGAATACTGAAAAGTCATCCATAAAGACTTCAATGAATTTCTCTATCATATCTGAGAAAATGGAGAGCATGTAGCGTTGGAAAGTTGCAGGTGCATTACATAACCCAAATGGCATGCGCCTGTAGGCAAACACTTCATATGGGCAAGTGAATGAGGTTTTCTCTTGGTCTCTCGGATTAACCACTATTTGGTTATATCCTGAATAACCATCGAGAAAATAGTAATATACGTGTCCTGCAAGTCTTTCCAGCATCTGATCCATGAAAGGAAGGGGGAAATGATCTTTTCTTGTAGTTTCATTGAGTTTTCTATAGTCTATGCACATTCGCCATCCTGTGACGGTCCTTGTAGGGATTAGTTCGTTCTTCTCATTGGGGACTACAGTGATTCCTTCTTTTTTTGGGACAACTTGTACGGGGCTGACCCATGGGCTGTCTGAGATCAGATAGATCACCCCTCCTTGCCATAACTTCATGACTTCTTTCTGTACCACTTCCTTCATGACTGGATTCAGCCTCTTTTGGGGTTGAATGGATGGTTTGGCATCATCTTCCAGCAATATCTTATGCATGCATATGGCCGAACTGATTCCCTTCAAGTCAGCGAGGGTCCATCCAATGGCATCCTTATGCTTTTGTAATACTTGGAGTAGTTCCTCCTCTTGTTCTTGGCTGAGGGCTGAGTTTATGATCACTGGGTAACTTTCATTCTCCCCTAAATATGCATATTTGAGAGTGGGTGGCAGTTCTTTGAGTTCAAGTTTGGGTGCTTCTTTTCTTTCATTCTCCTCCTCTAGTGTGCCCAGAACATGAATCTCCGCTGTTGCAACCTCCTCGCTTGATGCTGATTCCTCTTCTGGTAACCCCTCAAGTTCTTCTTCTTCAAAAATCTCTTGTACTGCATCTTCCAGTGAATCCAGCCTCACACATTCTCCCAATGGTTCTTGTGGGTAACTCATGGCCTTGAACACATTGAATGTCATCTTGTCATTGTGTAATCTCAGGGTAAGTTTACCTTTTTAGACATCAATAATAGCTCCAGTAGTGGCCAAGAATAGTCTTCCCAGGATGATAGAGGCCTTGGCTCCCTCCTTCATGTCCAACACTACAAAGTCTGTTGGGAAGATAAAATCTCCTACTTTCACCAGCAAGTCTTCTACTATGCCGTGAGGGTACTTGAATGATCGGTCTGCCAGTTGTAGGGCCATTTTTGTTGGTTTGGCCTCCTCAATCCTCATTTTTCCCATCATAGCTATGGACATCAGATTTATGCTGGCTCCTAAATCACATAGGGCCTTTTTCACCGTGATTTCCCCTATAATACAAGGTATTTGGAAGCTCCCAGGATCCTTCAATTTCTGGGGTAACTTGTGCTGAATGATGGCACTGCATTCTTCGATTAGTATCACAGTCTTGTTGCTCTTCCAGCTTTTCTTCTTGGTCATTAATTCCTTCAAGAACTTGGCATAGAGCGGCATTTGCTCTATTGCTTCAGCAAAGGGTATGTTAATCTGTAGTTTCTTGAAAATTTCCAAAAATCTTGAGAATTGGTTGTCATCTCTCTTCTTTTTCAGTTGCTGAGGGTATGGAGCTTTTGGAACATCTGTCTTTAGTATTTCTCCTTTTTGAAGTGAATTGGGGGTGGAAACTTGGACTTCATCTTGTTCTTCTTCCTCTTCGTTTGAGTTCTTCTCTTTTGGTTTCTTGGAAGTTTCCTTTAATTCCTTCCCACTTCTGAGGGTGATAGCCTGACATTCCTCCCTTGGGTTTGAATCAGTGTTGTTGCACGGGTTATGGCTAGGAACTTGCTTAAATAGGTAGCCAATTTGTGTCTCAAGTTTCTTGATGGTAGCATCTTGATTCTGCATATTGGAACGAACCTCCTCTCGAAACATTTTACTGTTCTGAACTTCTTTGCATATATGTTCAAGTAGAGTCTCAATCCTTGAGAGTCTATCTTTGGATGATGGTGAGTTGAGATTGGATGGACGAGAAGGGCTATTTTGGTTTTGGTATGGATGTTGAGAGGTGTTGTTAGGTGGGTGCTGATATGATCTCTATGTGGAATGTTGGTGAGCTGCATTGTTGTTGGGGTTATGGCGTCTCTGATCTTGGCCTTGATCTTGTTGATTTCCCCACCCAAAGTTTGGGTGGTTCCTCCAACCAGGATTATAAGTTTTGGAGTATGGATCATGGGTCTGCCTAGGTGAATTTCCAATGTAGTTGGCTTGTTCCTGATCACCCTCTGCTTCTTCATTCACTCCTTCTTGAGCTGCTGCTGAGGTGGTGATTGCTGCTATTTGGTTCCTCTCTATCTTCTTGGTAAGGTCAGCCAACTGCTTGGTGATCATCTTGTTTTGAGCCAGCAATGCATCCACGTTGGTTAGCTCCATCACTCCTCTAGTGTTGCCTCTTTCAGAGGCATAGAAGTAGTCATTCTCAGCTACAGTCTCAATGACATCTATGGCTTCTTCAATGGTCTTCTTCTTGTTCAGAGATCCCACAGATGAGTGGTCTACTGCCTTCTTTGATTCGTAAGAAAAACCCTCATAGAAAATGTGTAACTGCACCCTCATAGAAAAATCCTCATATCTGGGGGGCACCTTCTTGTCAAGTCCTTAAACCTCTCCCATACTTCATATAGAGTTTCACCATCTTGTTTCCTGAAGGTTTGTACCTCAGCTCTCAACCTGTTGATCTTCTGAGGGGGATAGAATCTCGCCAAAAATTTGTTCACCACATCTTTCCAGGTTGTTAAACTCTCCTTCGGGAAGGATTCCAGCCATTTAGATGCTTTGTCCTTGAGTGAGAAGGGAAACAGAAGCAGTCTATAGGTGTCAGGATGAACACCATTAGACTTTACAGTATCACATATCCTCAGAAAGGTAGTTAGATGTTGATTGGGATCTTCTTGGACACTTCCTCCGAATGAACAGTTGTTCTGAACAAGGGTGATGAGATATGGCTTTAGTTCAAAGTTATTGGCATGTATGGATGGCTTTTGGATGCTACTTCCACAGTTTCCTAGGTTTGGATTTATATAAGAGCCTAAAACTCTTCTCTCTTGTCCATCATGATGCACTGGACCTTCTCTGCCATGGTTGTGAGTCTCTCCTTCGTGATGGTTCTCCATATTCTCATCCATATTTGGTTCAAAATATTCCTCCTCTTCCTCAGCACTAACGACTCTCTTTCCTCTTGCTTCCCTCCTTAATCTAAGAAAGGTCCTTTCAGGTTCAGAATCAAAGGAAGTTGAAGGCCCGCTTCTTCTACCTGTCATACAACCAACAAGGCACAAGCAAGAGAGAAAATAAATGCAGAGAGTTTCTTGTTAGAAATGATGTTAGTGTGAGTGATGCAATATATCAAACAGTTAGTGGGTTAGTGAACTGAATTGTAAACAAATAACAGAACACCACAAACAGGTAAGAAATAAAGAAAAGAAAATAACTAAAACTGAAAGTAAATCACTCAAACAGAAATTAAATCAAACAAAAGAAAAATACTCAATCTATTTATCCACCAATTTAATCATTGTTGATACAAAATCAATCCCCAGCAACGGCGCCATAAACTTGATGCACGAAAACTTGTCTCTCAACAATTTTCCCTCGGCAAGTATTTCACCAGTTGTCGTCAAGTAAAAACTCACAATAGAGTGAGGTTGAATCCCACAGGGATTGATTGGTCAAGCAACTTTAATTGGAGGAATGTTCTAGTTGAGCTAAGAAGAATTTGATTTGAGAATTGCAGGAAATTAAATGGCGGGAAAGTAAATAGCAGAAAATGTAATTGCTGGAAATAAAGAACTGAATGTAAATGACGGAAAGTAAATTGTAGAATCTTAAATGGGGGTTCGGGAAATGAACATAAAAGTAAATGGCAGAAAGTAAAGAGAATGGGTAAGATCAGAAATGGGGGATTCATTGGGCTCAGGAGATGTTGTATTCTCCAGATCAAGTTCATCCTCATCTCTTCCTCAATCAATGCATTCATTGATCTCCTTGGCAATCTTAAATGATTGGATTCCAATTCCTTGGCAACACAATCTCTCAAACCTTGATCAATAGCCAATTCCTTGGTCTAATTGCTCATGAGAAGAGATGAAGTATGGTCACTGTTCCGAGGGTTACCTGAAACTGGAGGTCGATCTCGGATGAGATCTTCTGTACTGGTCGGAGATAACGTGTCCGGCTGGCTGATGGCGGCCGGAGCTGTTATATCCGACTTGTTGGATTTACAGCACTGTTGATCCTTGGTCACCGACGGGTGGGGGGGTACCTGCAAGAGACTCCGATACTTAAGTTAGCACGGGTATTAAGCAGGTTTTATGTAGAATCAAAGTATGAGTTGTACCTGGGTGCTCCAGTGTATTTATAGTAGTGTGGGCTGACCTTTCTGATAAGATAAGTTAGTTATCTTATCTTATCTTATCCTGTTTTGGATGAAGTCATCTTATTTTCAAGGGAACCGCCTTTATCTCTATAGGCTGGGATTGTCTTTGGATTTGGGTCGAGTTCCTCTATTTGAGCCCTTTATTGGGCTTTCCTGTCGATTTGGCCGAGCTCTTTAGAAGAGGTCGGGTAGTCTGACCTGAAGAGGTCGGTCGCTTTGTCGCCAATCATCCCGGGTCGGGTAGCTCGACCCAGGGTATGAACAGTGCCCCTGCTTGAGCTCGGTCTTCTTTTTTGAGGTCGAGTCCTTTGACTTCGATCTTTAGTGAAACCGAGTTTCAAGCATTTTGTCGATTTCTTCCTTTTGTAGACTCTTTTTGAATGTAGAACGTTTTCCTCTAAAAGCGCGCGCTTTTATTTCAACGCTTTGTTTTTTGGGAATGTGAGAGGGTTTAATACCTTCATTAATTGGTATTAATTGCCCCGTTTTCTCTTGGCTTTTATTTTGAATCTCTCAATCAAAAAATGGTTTCTCTTCTTCGCTCTTCTTCGCAACTTCTTCCTTTACTCTCTCATTTTCTGTTTCTTTCGTAGTTCCTTCCCGCAACGCCTGTTCTGCTACTACTTTCTGAGGAAGAGGGGCGATTTCCAGATTTTTCCTTCTATCTTCGCAGTTTTCCGCCTCGAGGGGTGGCTTTGGTGCTTCTTCTCTTCAGCTTCCTTTTTATTTTCCAGGTTCGATTTTCTTCCTCTGTTTCTTTATATGTCTACTTTTTGAATTTTGCTCGGAGAAAGTTTGAATCTTTTCTGCTTTTACTGTACCTGATGTGTTCTAGAATTTCTTCATTTTTGGTGTGAATCTTTTTTCTTTTCTTGTTGCCTGAATCTAAAAATTGGGGCTTTTGCATGTTTGTTGTTGTTTCTGCTTGTGCCTTCGATGGTGGTTTTTCTTGATTCTGAAAAAGTTTGCGTCTTTGGTGATTTTCTGCTGGGCATTTTTTATTTTGACAATGCTTTGGCTGATAGACTGTAGAAAGGTAGTGACTTTGTATTTTTTACTTTGTTTTCGTTTTGAAACCTTATTTTCTCCTTTGATGAGTGTCGGGACGTAAGCTGTAGAATTTTCTTGAAACCTTGCTTTGTTACTGCCTCCAAAGGATGCCCCAGGGCTTTGGTTTGAGTCTTGGGGTTTTCCTTTCCTGTTTGTTCGTCTGTCGAGTTGTTTTGCCCCTCATCCGAGATGTTTTGTTAGTAATCCACTCTTCTTTTCTTATTGTAGGATTTAGTTGGCCTCATGTCTTCTCGCAATAATGTTGTAGAGATGTCTTCCCAGGTTCCCGAGGGCATGGCCGATTGGGTGGACTCGATGGTTCTTATGTGTGTCTCTTTGGTTGATTCCGAGTTTTGCGCGCAGTTTAGGCAGTTTCATAGGGTCTGTAGTAATCCTGGTGATGAGAAGAATTATGAACTTGTCCCTCCCTCTTCTGAGGAGAGAGTTTGTTTCTCTACTCGGGTTGTTAATGATCGCCTTTTTTTATATGCTTATGACTTCTTCTTTGGTCAGCTGGGTATCACCCTTCCTTTTACTGAGTTTGAGACCGACCTGTTATGGTCCTGTAATGTTGCTCCCTCTCAACTTCACCCTAATGCCTGGGGTTTCATTAAAATTTTTCAATTGTTGTGTAATGGTTTTGGTATCCCTGCCTCACAATCTCTCTTTTTCTACCTATTTGTCTTGACAAAGCCTGGAGTAGTAAAAAAGAAGGCAGCGTGGGTCTCCTTCCGATCTTCCCAGGGAAAGAAGGTGTTTTCCATGTTTGATGAATTGTTTTGCGATTTTAAGAACTATTTTTTCAAGGTCCGAGCTGTTGAAGGAGCTCGGCCCTTTTTTCTGGACGAGAATGATGAGCCCGCCTTTCCCTTGGAATGGCAAAAAGATGTGAGAGTGTCCAGATATACGTGGGAAATGTTGGATGAGGCTGAGCGAGCTTTTGTGACTGTCTTGGAAGAACACTGGGGTCAATCCCCCTATCTTGATACAAAGAAATTTTTAACCAATCCCTCTCTTCTTCAAACTGAGCTGGGTATTTTGCGTTTCCTTTGTTATCTGTTTATATTGCTTGTGAATGCCTTTCCGACTTGTAGCTTAATTTCTTACTGTTGTGTCTTATTTGTAGAGGCGGTGAAGAATAATGAATCCATGAAGGCTTTTAAGAGGGCACAGAAGGCAACTGCTGCCAAAAACATCTCGGCTAAGGCGGCCGGGGAGGGATCTTCCCAACTGCGTGTGAAGCCGTCCATGCCGAGTTCTCCCGGGATGAGGAAGGTGATCCCTACTCCCCGAGTTCGTCTGGCTGACCCTCTTCCAACTTCTGCTGCTCCTTCTGTCGCTCCTCCCAATAAGAAACAAAAAACAGTTGAGCCCTTCGACCTCGATGCTCCCGACTTTAATGCTATTGAATTTGTAGATCAGCAAATTGGCCCTTATGGCGCCCTTTCTATGGACGATGTGTCCATCCTTCATCATTTGGAATTTATGACCCGAAACAGCATAAAGATGGCGTATATGGGGGCTGCTCTGCACCGAACTGCTTAGAACCTACCTTTCCATTCCACCAAAGCATTTATGGAGGAGGCAAAGCAATAGTTTGACCGGATGAAGGGGCTGAAGGAGGAGCTCGAGGTGAAGGTGGCCAAGCTGGAAAAAGATCTAGAGAACGAGAAGGCGAGTTCCCTTTCTTTGGCAGCTTCTATGCGGTTGGCCGAGGACACGGAAATGATGCATAAGGATAGTTACGTTACGTCCTATCGGGAGGTGATGCGCCTGAGGGTGGAGCTGGAGAGTGCCCGGGAAGATTATTCTGAACTTCAAGGTCATCTTGTTGGCAGCGTGACTGCTGCTTATGAGAACCTGAAGAAGCAAGTTTGGGTTATTGCTCCCGAGGCCGACCTGACCCTTTTCAGCCTGGATAATGTTGTCAAGGATGGCAAGATTGTCCCTGATGACGAGGATGATGATAATGTCGAACTTCCCCCTGTGTCCTCTGCTAAGGTGTCGACTTCTGCTGTTCCTACCGAGGTCGACCCTCCCGCCTCTGATCCTGACTGCCAGATCTTAAACCGAGATGACGGTACTGTGGATGTTGTTCCTCTCCAGACTCGCCCTCCGTCTCCTACTAAAAAGTCTTCTGACCCTTAGCTTCATTCATTCTGGATATTTATATAGTTGGCCCGGCTTGTGGGCTTTTGAAACTCTTTATGCTTTGTTAACTGCTGACACTTTCTTGTTGCTTGCCTAGCAACTTTTATTTTTGAAAAACAAAAGGTAGCTCGCTTAGCTTTTTAAGGTAGGTTTCGGTGGCCTCCAAGTCTTTATAACTTTTTGTAGACTATATCATGCTTTTTGTGCTTGATTTGGTATCTCTTCTGTTTTCTGAGAATGTTGGAACCTTGCAGCTCGACTTTTTTGGATTTGCTTTGTACTTTTGTAGCTTGAATCCTTTGTGGTTGTGGTTATGTGGGTCTAACTTGTTTTTCGGTTTTTTTTGCTCTTGCTCGTATTTCTGTCGATCTATAACCGATTTCTTCAAGTTAGTCTTCCATGTTGTTTTGGTAGTCCTGTTCCGGTTTTTTCAGGGGTTACCTTTGTAACTTGCTTTGTAGTAGGGTGACCTCTTTACGTCGTTATTTTCTAAGTTATTTTTGTAATCCTCTTTCTTGGATCTTTGTCAGATCTCTTTCAGGGATTGTTTTTATAACTTTTTAGTAGTAGGAGTCCGGCTTCATTATATCGGTCTCTTTTGAGTTATTTTTGCAGATAACATTTTAGTAGTAGGAGTCCGACTTCGTTATATCGGTCTCCTTTAAGTTATTTTTGCAAATAACTTTTTAGTAGTAGGAGTCCGAATTCGTTATATCGGTCTCCTTTAAGTTATTTTTGCAAATAACTTTTTAGTAGTAGGAGTCCGACTTCGTTATATCGGTCTCCTTTAAGTTATTTTTGCAAATAACTTTTTAGTAGTAGGAGTCCGACTTCGTTATATCGGTCTCCTTTAAGTTATTTTTGCAAATAACTTTTTAGTAGTAGGATTCTGACTTCGTTATATTGGTCTCCTTTAAGTTATTTTTGCAAATAACTTTATAGTAGTAGGAGTCCGACTTCGTTATGTCGGTCCCCTTTAAGTTATTTTTGTAGTCCTCTTTTTTGGACCTGTGTCAGGTCTCTTTCAGGGACTACTTGTATAACTTTTTAGTTTTGGGCTGACTTTGTTATGTCGGGCCCTTCTAAGTTAAAATAATCCTCTTTAATAGGGTTGGCCAGACCTCTTTCCAGGGTTTACTTATAACTTGGGTTGACTTGGTCTGACTTCTTAATGTCGGCCAGTCTTTAAGTTATTATTTTAGCAATCCGTAAGACCTCGTCAGGTTCTTTTTTAGATCACTTTCAATAACTTCTTACATTATTCTGTGTTCATCTTTGCCGATTTGTAGAAAGTGGTTGTCATCTCTAGATCGTCCTTTGGGTGAATCGTGTTTTCACCTTTATCAGACGGTTATCTTTATCGTGATCGTGCAGTGAAATTATTTTTTTCACTTTCTGCCGATCTGTTGCTTTATAATCGGACGATGAATACTTCAGATTAATGTGTCTTGAAATCTTGTAGAATATCTAAAATATATATTTATTCAAAGGAAAGTGCAAATATGTACATGTGGGAATTTTTCATCCCTTTATGTCGAATAGTGTTTGAGTCTCGACTTGGTGCCTCATTAAAAAACCTTTTCAGGAAAAAGAGTGCATCCAATGGTGAGATCTTTTACTTTTCTAGCTTAGTACCTTCTTAGGTTGTAGGCGTGCCATGATCTGGGGAGCTCTCGTCCATCGAGTTCGGACAGTCTGTAGTAGCCCTTTCCGAGTACTTTTACAACTCGGTAGGGTCCTTTCTAGTTTACTGCCAACTTTCCTTCTCCTGGTCGAGTTGTTCCAATATCATTTTGGATTAGGATGAGTTCGTTCTCCGTGAAACTTCTTGGCACTACCTTTTGATTATATCTGGAAGCCATTCGACGTTTTAGTGCTTCTTCCCTGATCCGAGCTCTTTCCTGAATTTCAAGTAGTAGGTCGAGTTCTTCCTTCTGAAGTTGAGAGTTAGCCTTTTCATTATAGTGGACTACTCTGGGTGACCCTTCCTCAATCTCTACTGGGATCATTGCCTCCACTCCGTATGCTAGTCGAAAGGGTGATTCATTTGTCGTGGAGTGTGGCGTCGTTCGATATGCCCATAGGACTTGCGGAAGTTCTTCGGCCCAAGCTCCCTTTGCATCTTGTAGTCTTCGTTTTAGCCCTGCCAATATGACTTTGTTGGCAGCTTCGGCCTGTCCATTGGCTTGAGGGTGTTCGACGGAGGTGAATTGTTGCTTTATATTCAAGTCGGCTACTAGTCTCCTGAAGCATGCATCTGTGAATTGGGTGCCATTGTCTGTGGTTATGGAGTATGGAACCCCGAACCTCGTGACAATGTTCCTGTATAGGAATTTCCGACTTCTTTGAGCGGTGGCGCTGGCTAGGGGCTCTGCCTCAATCCATTTTGTAAAATAGTCTACTTCGACTATGAGGAATTTTACTTGTCCTGATCCCTGGGGAAAGGGTCCGAGAAGATCAAGTCCCCATTTTGCAAATGGCCAGGGCGAGGTTACACTGATGAGCTCTTCTGGCGGGGCGATGTGGAAGTTGGCATGTTTTTGACATGGTGGACATGTCTTTACAAATTCTATAGCTTCCTTTTGTAGGGTTGACCAATAAAATCCCGCTCGAAGTACTTTTTTGGCAAGAGCTCGTGCTCCGAGATGATTGCCACACATGCCGCCGTGTACTTCTTCTAACACTTCCTTTGTGTTGTTGGTCGGCACGCATTTAAGTAGTGGTGTTGAGATCCCTCTTCTGTACAGGATGTTATTTATAATAGTGTAGTATTGTGCCTCCCTTTTTAATCTTTTCGCCTCTTTTTCCTCCGTGGGGAGCGTATCTGCTTTGAGGTAGTTAATTATGGGGGTCATCCATCCTTGGTCCTGACTTGTGATGGCTAGGATTTTTTCTGCTTCCGATATTGACGGGTTCTGTAGCATTTCCTGGATGAGGCTTCGATTGTTGCCTCCTGGTTTGGTGCTGGCTAGTTTTGACAGTACGTCAGCTCGGGCATTTTGCTCGCGGGGTATGTGGTAGATTTTATATTCCCCGAGTTGTTCGAGCTGTTCCTTGGTTTTATCCAAATACTTTTTCATGGTGGGATCTTTGGCTTGATAGCTCCCTATTATCTGCGAGGTGACTACTTGTGAATCGCTGTAAATGTTGAGTTTTTTAGCTCCAACCTCTGTAGGGAGCTTCAAACCGGCTAATAACGCTTCGTATTCCGCCTGGTTGTTTGAGGCCGGGAATCCGAACTTGAGGGAGAGCTCAAGTTGGGTTCCTTGGTTGCTTTCTATTATCACGCCTGCACCGCTTCCAGTCTTATTTGAAGAACCGTCCAAGTAGAGATTCCATTCTGTGGGGGTCTCCAAGGCATCTGTGAATTCTGCGATAAAATCAGCTAGGTAATGTGATTTAATGGCCGTCCGAGCTTCATATAGGAGGTCGAATTCTGATAACTCGACTGCCCATTGTAAAATTCTGCCTGCTAAATCTATTTTCTATAATATTCCTTTTATGGGCTGGTTGGTTCGAACCTTAATGGTGTGAGCCTGGAAGTACGGGCGAAGTCGTCGAGATGTTAGAATGAGAGTATAGACAAAATTTTCTATTTTCTAGTAGTTCAGCTCGGATCCTTGTAGTGCTTTGCTAATGAAGTAGACAGGTTGTTGCCCACTTTCGTCTTTTCTAACTAGTGCTGAGGCTATTGCCCGACTTCCTACTGCGAGATATAGTACGAGTGGTTCTCCTTCTCGTGGTCGAGATAAGATAGGCGGTCGTCCTAAGAACTCCTTGAAGTCTTGGAAGGCTTGTTCGCATTCTGTCATCCATTCGAACTGTTTTCCCTTCCTTAAAGTAGCATAGAAGGGGAGAGATCTTATCGCTGCCCCTGCTAAGAATCTAGATAGGGCGGCCAATCTCCCGTTGAGTTGCTGCACTTCTTTGACACAGGTCTGGCTCTTCATGTTGAGTATGGCTTGGCATTTATCCGGGTTTGCTTCAATTCCTCTTTGTGTCAGCATGAAACCTAGGAATTTACCTGCTTCTACCGCAAAGGTGCATTTTGCCGGATTAAGTCGCATGTCGTGCTTCCTTATGGTGTCGAACACTTGAGCCAGGTCAGACAATAATGTATTTTCGCTTTGTGTCTTTATCAACATGTCGTCCACATAGACTTCCATGATCTTTCCAATGTGGTCTGAGAAGATTTTATTCATCAGCCTTTGATAAGTAGCTCCTGCGTTCTTGAGACCAAAGGGCATTACGATGTAGCAGTAATTTGCTTTTGGCATTAAAAACGAGGTCTTTTCTTGATCTGGTGGATACATGGGGATTTGGTTGTATCCCGAGTATGCATCCATAAACGAGAGGTATCTATATCCGGAGGAAGCATCTACCAGAGTGTCGATACTTGGGAGTGGGTAAGGATCTTTTGGGCAGGCTTTGTTGAGATCGGTGTAATCGGTACACATTCGCCACTTCCTATTTGATTTTTCACCAAGACGATGTTGGCTAGCCATAATGGATACTTGACTTCTCTTATGAATCCTGCCTCCAGTAGTGCCTGTACTTGCTCTTTCACCGCTTGGGATCGCTCTGGCCCAAGTTTTCTTCGTTTTTGCTGCACTGGCCGAGATCCCGGATATACCGCCAACTTGTGGCACATTAGCTTGGGGTCTATACCTAGCATATATGCGGCTTTCCATGCGAAGAGATCAACATTATCGCATAAGAATTGTATCAGTAATTCTTTTGAGTCTCCTCTTAGGATTGTTCCGATATTAGTTGTTTTGTCCGAGGTGTCTCCGATTTGAACCTTCTCTATCTCGCCTTCCGGGTGCGGACGGAGTTTTTCTCGTCGCTGAACTCCGCCAAGCTCAATTTTATGAAACTCTTCCCCTCTGCCTCTGAGGTTTAGACTTTCGTTATAACAGCGGCGTGCCATCTTTTGATCTGCTTTTACCATGGCTATCCCTTCTGTAGTTGGGAATTTCATGCATAGATGTGGAGTTGAGACTATTGCGCCGAGTTGATTGAGTGTTGTCCGACCTATTAGGGCATTATAGGCTGAACTTACGTCGACCACGATGTAGTCTATCTTGAGGGTCCTGGATTGGTTCCCTTTTCCGAAGGTCGTGTGTAGCGATACGTATCCTAGTGGTTGTACCGGGGTATCTCCTAGTCCGAACAGACTATTCGGGTATGCTCTAAGCTCCTTTTCGTCTAAGCCGAGTTTATCGAAGGCTGTTTTGAATAAGATGTCGGCAGAACTCCCTTGGTCTACTAATGTGCGGTGTAGATTGGTATTTGCCAGTATGATAGTGATGACCATGGGGTCGTCGTGTCCCGAGATGATGCCGGATGCGTCCTCTTTAGTGAATGTTATCGCAGGGATGTCGGGTGCTTCCTCCTTTCCCTCGACATGATATACTTCTTTGAGATATCTTTTTTGGGATGATTTGGAGATCCAGCCTCCTGCGAATCCCCCGTGTATCATGTGGACGTGTCTTTCTGGTGTCCGAGGTGATCGCTCAGCTCGTCTGTCATCTTCGTCCCTTCGTCTCTTTCTTTGGTCATCATCTCGGGTAGCCAAAAAGCGATCTAATCTTCCTTCTCTCACCAATTTTTCTATGATATTCTTTAAGTCGAAGCACTCGTTGGTGGAGTGCCCTCGAACTCGGTGGTATTCACAATATTCCTTCCGGTTTTCTCCTCCTCTTTTGCCTTTGAGTGGCCGTGCTGGGGGAATTTTCTCCGTATGGCAGACCTCTTTGTATACATCGACCAGGGATACTATGAGAGGAGTGTAATTATGATATTTTTTGATTTTCTCCCCTTATCGACCTTCTATCCTTTTGGATTCCTTGTCTTTGTCTCGGTAGGAGGCCCCGGATTTTGAGGTTTCTCCCAGCCGAGCATTCTCTTCCATGTTGATGTATTTTTCTGCTCGCTCCTGTACTTTGTCTAGGGAGGTGGGGTACTTATTTGATATAGATTGGCTAAAAGGTTCCTCTCGTAGGCCATTGATGAGTCCCATGATGGCGGCCTCTGTTGGTAAACTTTGTATGTCCATGCATATTTTGTTGAATCTTTCCATGTAGCTGCGGAGACTTTCCCGATCTCCTTGCTTGATCCCTAGTAAACTAGGTGCGTACTTGGCCTTATCCTTCTGGATGGAGAATCTGGCCAGGAACTTTTTGGCCAGGTCGTCAAAGTTTGAGATGAACTTTGGAGGTAAGTTGTCGAACCATCTGATCGCTGTCTTCGTGAGGGTTGTTGGAAAAGCTTTGCAGCGAACGGCATCTGAGGCATCGGTAAGGTACATTCTGCTTCTGAAATTGCTGAGATGATGGTTGGGATCTGTGATGCCCTCGTAAAAAATCATATCCGGGAGTTTGATGTCTTTTGGAATTTTGGTTTTCATGATTTTCCTGGTGAATGGATCTTGTTCTTTGTGTGAATTTTCCTCAGGAGTAGTCCGAGGAGTTTTCGATTTGAGATCGGCTTCTAATTGCTATAGTTTTTCTTCTAATTCTCGACGTCGCCGTACCTCTCTTTGTAGATCCTTTCCGATTTCTCGTTATTGTTGGGTTTCTTTCTCAAGTTATTTCAAGCGATCTTGAAGCGCCTCTATTGCTCCCGGATTTGATGAATTTTTGTCTCCGTTGGATTCCGGGGTGTCTTTCAGTGTGGTGTCCGCGTTTTTGTGCGGCGTTCTATTTTCTAGATCTGAATCGTGGTCGTTGTCATGGCCGTCCGCCATGGTGGTGGGATGACTTCTAGGTTCCCCGGCAACGGCGCCAATGTTCCGAGGGTTACCTGAAACTGGAGGTCGATCTCGGACAAGATCTTCTGTACTGGTCGAAGATAACGTGTCCGGCTGGCTGATGGCGGTCGGAGCTGTTGTATCCGACTTGTTGGATTTATAGCACTGCTGATCCTTGGTCACCGACGGGTGGGAGGGTACCTGCAAGAGACTATGATGCTTAAGTTAGCATGGGTATTAAGCAGGTTTTATGTAGAATCAGAGTATGAGTTGTACCTGGGTGCTCCAGTGTATTTATAGTAGTGTGGGATGACCTTTCTAATAAGATAAGTTAGTTATCTTATCTTATCTTATCTTATCCTGTTTTGGATGAAGTCAGCTTATTTTCAAGGGAACCGCCTTTATCTCTATAGGCTGGGATTGCCTTTGGATTTGGGTCGTGTTCCTCTATTTGGGCCCTTTATTGGGCTTTCCTGTCGATTTGGCCGAGCTCTTTAGAAGAGGTCGGGTAGTCTGACCTGAAGAGGTCGGTCGCTTTGTCGCCAATCATCCCAGGTCGGGTAGCTCAACCCAGGGTATGAACAGTCACTGATTATACCACATGTATTCCCAAATCAAAGTGTTGGTAGGATTATATGTCACTATATCCATCCAAACCCCAATTTGGTCCAACATGAGAAAGCATTTCTAGCATGATCTCTTCATTCCTCTTCCAAGGTTCTGAAGAGATCCAAGTATGAATAGCTTCTTTTCCAAGACAACTACCCACTAGGATGAAGATTGAAAGCTTTCTAGTAAAATCAAGAGAAAAGAAAGAAGAAGAAGAATGAAAACTATAATTGATCCATCAAATTACAACAGAGCTCCCATTCCACGTTAGTGGTCACGTTAATTAGACTAACGTTGCTACTAACATGGTTCTTCCTTGCTTCCTTTGTCCTGAAATCAAGCAATTAAAGTGCATCAAAGCTCTATTCCAAGTCATGAGATCATGCATCATCCATTTTATCATTCAATTCATGCATAATTCTCATAAAATCATATAAAATTCACAATATTTGCTTGAATCAAGATGTAAGTGATTATCTACCCAAAACTTGCTTATTAACTACGAAAATGCATGAAACTACCCTAAAACAGTAAAAAAAAGGTCAGTGAAACTGGCCAAAATGCCCTAGCATCAATCTTCTGGTGCACGAATTATAAATCACACTTTTCACAACTCGTACCACTAACCAGCAAGTGCACTGGGTCGTCCAAGTAATACCTTACATGAGTAAGGGTCGATCCCACGGAGATTGTCGGCTTGAAGCAAGCTATGGTTATTTTGTAATTCTTAGTCAGGAAATTAATAATAAAAATAGTTGGGTTTATGAAAAGTAATTAACATGAAATAAATAATACTTGTTATGCAGTAATGAAGAACAGATTGAGGTTTTGGAGATGCTCTGTCTTCTGAATCTCTGCTTTCCTACTGTCTTCTTCTTCACGCACGCAGGTCTCCTTCCATGGCAAGCTGTATGTCGGTGGATCACCGTTGTCAATGGCTACCATCTATCCTCTCAGTGAAAATGGTCCAAATGCGCTATCACCGCACGGCTAATCATCTGTCGGTTCTCACTCATGTTGGAATAGAATCTGTTGATTCTTTTGCGTCTGTCACTATGCCCAACACTCGTGAGTTTGAAGCTCGTCACTGTCATCCCTTCCCAGATCCTACTCGGAATACCACAGACAAGGTTTAGACTTTCTGAATCTCAGGAATGGCCACCAATAATTCTAGCCTATACCACGAAGACTCTGATCATGAACCAGGAGGCTAAGAGATACACACTCAAGCTAGTGCAGATAGAACGGAGGTGGTTGTCAGGCACGCGTTCATAGGTTAGAATGATGATGAGTATCACGGATCATCACATTCATCAAGGTGAAGTGCGAGTGAATATCTTAGAATAGAAACAAGCGTGATTGAATGAAAAACAGTAGTAATTGCATTAATTCATCGAAACTCAGCAGAGCTCCTCACCCCCAATCATGGGGTTTAGAGACTCATGCCGTCAGAAATACAATGTGAAGTGTAAAAATGTCATGAGGTACATAGTAAGTCTCTAAAAGTTGTTTTTATACTAAACTAGTAGCTAGGGTTACAGAAAATAAGTAACTAAGTGCAGATAGTGCAGAAATCCACTTTCGGGGCCCACTTGGTGTGTGCTTGGGCTAAGCATTGAGCTTTACACATGTAGAGGCTTCTCTTGGAGTTAAACGCCAGGTTACAGCCTGTTTGTGGCGTTTAATTCTGGTTTGTAACCTATTTCTGGCGTTTAACTTCAGAATAGGGTAGAAACTTGGCGTTTGAACGCCAGTTTGCGTCATCAAAACTCGAGCAACATATAGACTATTATATATTGATGGAAAGCCCTGGATGTCTACTTTCCAACGCAATTGAGAGCGCACCAATTAGGTTTCTGTAGCTCCAGAAAATCCAGTTCGAGTGCAGGGAGGTCAGAATCCAACAGCATCTGCAATCCTTTTTCAGCCTCTGAATCAGATTTTTGCTCAGGTCCCTCAATTTTAGCCAGAAAATACCTGAAATCATAGAAAAATACACAAACTCATAGTAAAGTCTAGAAATATAAATTTTGCATAAAAACTAATAAAAACATAGTAAAAACTAACTAAATCATATTAAAACTACCTAAAAACAATGCCAAAATGCATATGAATTATCTGCTCCTCACAACACCAAACTTAAATTGTTGCTTGTCCCCAAGCAACCGAAAATCAAATAGGATAAAAAGAAGAGAATATACTATAAATTCCAAAATATCAATCAAACTTAGCTCCAATTAAATGAGCGGGACTAGTAGCTTTTTGCCTCTGAACAGTTTTGGCATCTCACTTTATCCTTTGAAGTTCAGAATGGTTGGCATCTATAGGAACTCAGAATTCAAATAGTATTATTGATTCTCCTAGTTTAGTATGTTGATTCTTGAACACAGCTACTTCATGAGTCTTAACCGTGGCCCTAAGCACTTTGTTTTCCAGTATTACCACCGGATACATAAATGCCATAGACACATAACTGGGTGAACCTTTTTAGATTGTGACTCAGCTTTGCTAGAGTCCCCAATTAGAGGTGTCCAGGGTTCTTAAGCACACTCCTTTTGCTTTGGATCACGACTTTAACCGCTCGGTCTCAAGCTTTTCACTTGACACCTTCACGCCACAAGCACATGGTTAGGGACAGCTTGGTTTAGCCGCTTAGGCCAGGATTTTATTTCTTTGGGCCCTCCTATCCATTAATGCTCAAAGCCTTGGATCCTTTTTATTACCATTGCCTTTTGGTTTAAAAGGTTACTGGCTTTTTGATCTTGCTTTTTGGTTTAAAGAGCTATTGGCTTTTTTTGCTTGCTTTTCGTTTTTCTTTCTTTTATTATTATTTTTTTTTCGCAAGCTTTGTTCTTCATTGCTTTTTCTTACTTTAAGAATCAATTTTATGATTTTTCAGATTATCAATAACATTTCTCCTTTTTCGTTATTCTTTCAAGAGCCAACAATTTTAACATTCATAAACAACAAATTCAAAAGACATATGCACTGTTCAAGCATTCATTTAGAAAGCAGAAAGTATTGTCACCACATCAAAATAATTAAATTAATCTCAAGGATGAATTCGAAATTCATGTACTTCTTGTTCTTTTGTAATTAAAGCATTTTTCATTTAAGAAAGGTGATGGATTCATAGGACATTCATAGCTTTAAGACATAGACACTTGAACACTAATGATCATGTAATAAAGACACAAACATAAATAAACATAGAGCATAGTAAACGAAAAATAGAAAAATAAAGAACAAGGAAATTAAAGAACGGGTCCACCTTAGTGATGGCGGCTAGTTCTTCCTCTTGAAGATCTTATGGGGTGCTTTAGCTCCTCAATGTCTCTTCCTTGCCTTTGTTGCTCCTCCCTCAAAGCTCTTTGTTCTTCTCGAATTTCATGGAGGAGGATAGAATGCTATTGGTGCTCCACCCTTAGTTGTCCCATGTTGGAACTTAATTCTCCTAGGGAGGTGTTAATTTGCTCCCAATAGTTTTGTGGAGGAAAGTGCATCCCTTGAGGCATCTCAGGGATTTCATGATGAGGAATTTCCTCATGCTCTTGTTGAGATCCATGAGTGGGCTCTCTTGTTTGCTCCATCATTTTCTTAGTGATGTGCTTGTGAGATGAATCTCTCCATCTCTCATGACTCGGATGTGGAAGCAATTGTCTTCCCTTTCCTCTTTCTAGAGGTTTTTCCGGCCTTTGGTACCATCAATGGTTATGGAAAAATAAAAAGCAATGCTTTTACCACACCAAACCTAAAAGGTTTGCTCGTCCTTGAGCAAAAGAAGAAAGAAAGTAGTAGAAGAAGAAGAAAATAGAGGCGATAGAGGGAGATATGTGGTTCGGCCAAGGGGTAGAAGTAGTGGTTGTAATGTATGAAAATGAAGGAGTGGTGAGGGGTTTATATAGGGGTAGGGGGAGGTGGTTGGTGAAGGGTATTTGGAAAAGAGTGTTATGAAAAGGTGGGAGAGAGAGAGAGAGGGGTGGGGTAGGTGGGGATCCTGTGGGGTCCACAGATTCTGAGGGGTCAAGGACTTATCATCCCTGCTCCATTGAGGCGTGCAAAATGCCCATAGAGTGCAATCCTGGCATTAAACGCCAGGTTGTTGCTTGTTTCTGGAGTTTAACGCCAACTTTTCTCCCTTTATTGGCGTTTAATACCAAGTTGGTGCTTGTTTCTGGTGTTAAACGCCAGACAGTAGCTTGTTTCTGGCGTTTAACGCCAGCTTGATGCTTCTTTATGGCATTAAACGCCAGTAAGCTTTTCTTCCAGGGTGAGCTATTTTTAATGCTATTTTTGATTTTGCTTTGATTTTTGTGACTTCACATGATCATCATCCTAAAGAAAACATAAAATAAAAATGGAAAACAGAAAATTAACATAGATAAGTAAAAATTGGGTTGCCTCCCAATAAGCGCTTCTTTATTGTCTTTAGCTGGACCTCACTGAGCTTTTAATCTAGTCTCAGCTTTGAGCATTCTTGCTCAACATTGCCTTCAAGATAATGCTTGACTCTCTGTCCATTAACAATGAACTTCTTATTAGAATCAATGTCTTGAAGCTCCACATAGCCATATGGTGACACACTTGTAATCACATATGGTCCCCTTCACCGGGATTTCAGTTTCCCGGGGAATAATTTGAGCCTAGAGTTAAACAGCAGAACCTTTTATCCTGGTTCAAAGACTCTGGATGGCAGTTTCTTATCATGCCACCTTTTTGCTTTCTCCTTGTAAATTTTTGCATTTTCGAAAGCATTGAGTCTGAATTCCTCTAGCTCATTTAATTGGAGTAATCTCTTCTCTCCAGCTAACTTAGCATCCAGGTTTAGGAATCTGGTTGCCCAGTAGGCCTTATGCTCCAGTTCCACGGGCAGATGACAGGCCTTGCCATACACAAGCTGGTATGGAGAGGTTCCTATAGGAGTCTTGAATGCTGTTCTGTATGCCCACAGAGCATCATCCAAGCTTTTTGCCCAATCCCTTCTACGGGTAATTACAGTCCGTTTCAGGATTCTTTTTAGTTCTCTATTAGAGACTTCAGCTTGCCCATTTATCTGTGGATGATATGGAGTTGCTACTTTGTGGCTCATTCCATATCAGACCATAGCAGAGTAAAGCTGTTTATTGCAGAAATGAGTGCTCCATCACTGATTAGTACTCTAGGGACACCAAACCTGCTGAAGATATATTTCTAGAGGAACTTTAGCACTGTCTTAGTATCATTAGTGGGTGTTGCAATTGCCTCTACCCATTTAGATACATAGTCTACTGCCACCAGAATATACGTGTTTGAGTATGATGGCGGAAAAGGCCCCATGAAGTCAATGCCCCATACATCAAACAACTCAATCTCCAAGATCCCTTGTTGAGGCATGGCGTAACCATGAGGTAGATTACCAGCTCTCTGGAAACTGTCACAGTTACGTACAAACTCTCAGGAGTCTCTATAGAGAGTAGGCCAGTAGAAGCCACATTGGAAAATCCTGGTGGCTGTTCGCTCACCTTCGAAATGGCCTCCATATTGTGATCCATGGCAGTGCCATAAGATCTTCTGTGCCTCTTCCTTGGGCACACATCTATGGATTATTCCGTCTGCACATCTCTTAAAGAGATACGATTCATCCCATAAGTAGTATTTTGCATCAGAAATCAATTTTTTTATTTGTTGCCTGCTGTACCCTTTGGGTATGAATCTTACAGCTTTATAGTTTGCAATGTCTGCAAACCATGGTGTTTCCTGAATGGCAAATAATTGCTCATCCGGAAAGGTTTCAGAGATCTCAATAGAGGGGGGAAGGGGGACGCCCCTTCTACTGGTTCTATCCGGGACAGATGATCAGCCACTTAGTTCTCTGTCCCTTTTCTGTCTCTTATTTCTATATCAAACTCTTGCAGAAGCAACACCCATCTTATGAGCATGGATTTTAAATCCTGCTTTGTGAGTAGATATTTAAGAGCAGCATGGTCAGTGTACACAATCACTTTTGATCCTACTAAGTATGATCTAAACTTGTCAATGGCATAAACCACTGCAAGCAATTCTTTTTCTGTGGTTGTGTAATTTTTCTGGGCATCATTTAAAACACGGCTAGCATAATAAATGACATGCAGAAGCTTATTATGCCTCTGTCCCAATACTGCACCAATGGCATGGTCACTGGCATCACACATTAGTTCGAATGGTAATGTCCAGTCTGGTGTAGAAATAACTGGTGCTGTGACCAGCTTAGCTTTCAGAGTTTCAAACGCCTGTAGACACTCTGTGTCAAACACAAATGGCATGTCAGCAGCTAGCAGATTGCTTAGAGGTTTTGCAATTTTTGAAAAATCCTTTATAAACCTCCTATAGAATCCTGCGTGCCCCAGAAAACTTCTGATTGCCTTAACATTGGCAGGTGGTGGTAATTTTTCAATTACTTCCACTTTAGCTTGATCCACCTCTATTCCCTTGTTTGAAATTTTATGCCCAAGGACAATTTCTTCAATCACCATAAAGTGACATTTTTTCCATTTTAAAACTAGGTTGGTCTCTTGGCATCTTTTCAGAACAAGTGCTAAATGGTTAAGGCAGGAACTTAAGTTGGTCTCCAAATACTGAAAAGTCATCCATGAAGACTTCCAAAAACTTCTCTACCATATCAGAGAAGATAGAGAGCATGCACCTCTGAAAGGTTGCAGGTGCATTGCACAGACCAAAAGGCATCCTTCTGTAGGCAAACACTCCAGAAGGACATGTGAATGCTGTTTTCTCTTGGTCCTGAGGATCTACTGCAATTTGGTTATAACCTGAATAGCCATCCAAAAAGCAGTAATATTCATGACCTGCTAGTTTCTCTAGCATCTGGTCTATGAATGGTAAAGGAAAGTGATCCTTCCTGGTGGCTGTATTGAGCCTTCTGTAACCAATACACATACGCCACCCTGTAACTGTTCT
The DNA here is from genome assembly GCF_059453495.1 of Arachis ipaensis. Lineage (NCBI taxonomy): Eukaryota > Viridiplantae > Streptophyta > Magnoliopsida > Fabales > Fabaceae > Arachis > Arachis ipaensis. Next base: position 41,302,970 of record NC_142442.1, read on the forward strand.
TATAGGAACCAGTTTATTCTTTTCATTATGAACCACTGTCATGCCTCCCTTCTTGGGGACAACTTGGATAGGGCTCACCCAGGGGCTATCAGAAATAGGATAAATGATCCCAGCCTCTAGTAACTTAGTGACCTCCTTCTGCACCACCTCCTTCATGGCTAGATTCAGCCGCCTCTGTGGTTGAACCATTGGCTTAGCATCACCCTTCAATAGGATCTTGTGCATGCATCTAGCTGGGCTTATGCCCTTAAGGTCACTTATGGACCACTCAAGAGCTGTCTTCTGTGACCTTAGCACTTGAAGTAGTGCTTTCTCTTCCTGTGGATTTAAAGCAGAGCTTATGATCACTGGAAAAGTGTCACCTTCTCCCAGAAATACATATTTCAGGGATGGTGGTAGTGGTTTGAGCTCGGGTTTAGGAGGTTTCTCCTCTTCCTAAGGAACTTTCAGAGGCTCTTTTATTTCCTCTGATTCCTCCAGATCAGGCTGAACATCTTTAAAGATGTCCTCTAGCTCTGATTCGATACTCTCAACCATGTTGATCTCCTCTACCAGGGAGTCAATAATATCAACACGCATGCAGTCTTTTGATGTGTCTGGATGCTTCATTGCCTCAACAGCATTCAGCCTGAACTCATCCTCGTTGACTCTCAAGGTCACTTCCCCTTTTTGGACATCAATGAGGGTTCGTCCAGTTGCTAGGAAAGGTTTTCATAGGATGAGAGTTGTATTCTTGTGCTCCTCCATTTCCAGCACTATAAAGTCAGTGGAAAAGGCAAATGGTCCAACCTTGACAATCATGTCCTCAATTATGCCTGATGGATATTTAATGGAGCCATCAGCAAGTTGAAGACATATCCGGGTTGGTTTGACCTCTTCAGTCAAGCCAAGCTTTCTAATAGTGGGTGCAGTGATTAGATTGATACTTGTCCCAAGGTCACATAGAGCTGTCTTGGTACAAGTACCCTCTAATGTGCATGGTATCATAAAGCTTCTGGGATCCTTAAGCTTTTCTAGTAAGCTTGTTAGGATGACTGCACTGCATTCTTCAGTGAGAAAAACTTTTTCTGTTTCTCTCCAATCCTTCTTATGACTTAAGATTTCTTTCATGAACTTAGCATAAGAGGGTATTTGCTCAAGTGCCTCTACAAACAGAATCTTTATTTCAAGAGTCCTGAGGTAGTTTACAAAGCGGACAAATTGTTTATCCTGTTCTGCTTGACGGAGTTTCTGAGGATAAGGCATTTTGGCTTTATATTCTTCAACCTTAGTTGCTGCAGGTTAATTTCCTAGAGAGGTAGGTTGAGAAGACTTCTTGAGGGAGTTATTATCAGCACTTGCAGGTGTCTGATCGCTCACTGCCGTTTGAACGCCAGAACTGGACATAGATTAGGCATTTAACGCTAGATTCCTACCCTTTTTTGGCGTTTGAATGCCAGAACTGGACATGGATTGGGCGTTTAATGCCAGTTTTTCACCCGTTTCTGGCGTTTGAATGCCAGACTTATTCCTCTCTGGGCTCTTACTATCCTGAGAGGGATTTTGGATAGCAGGTTGCTCATCCTCTGTTAGCTGTTCCTTTCTTGGCTTTTTGCTATTTTGAGTTGAGATATTTAATATTTTTCCACTTCTTAATTGAACTGCTTGGAACTCCTCTGTTATCCATTTTGATAATTGCTGTTTTGTCTGATTCAATTGTGATTCCATATCCTTGTTAGCATTTTTGGTTTCTTGTAGCATTTCCTTAAATTCTGCTAACTGCCTTGTTATAGAAGATAGTTGCTGATTGAGTTCAGCAACTTGTTCCTGAGGACTGAAGTCAGTTGATACTGCCTTAGCTTCTTCTTTCATGGAGGACTCATTACTTATGTACAGATGCTGATTTTTAGTAACTATGTCGATAAGCTCTTGAGCCTCTTCAATAGTCTTTCTCATGTGTATAGATCCACCAGCTGAGTGATCTAGAGATATCTGATCTTTTCCTGTAAGCCCGTAGTAGAAGATGTTTAACTGCACCCATTCTGAAAACATTTCAGAGGGGCATTTCCTTAGCATCCTTCTATACCTCTCCCAGGCGTTATAAAGGGATTCATCATCCTCTTATTTAAAGCCTTGGATGTCCAGCCTTAGCTGTGACATCCTTTTTGGAGGGAAATATTGATTCAGAAATTTGTCTAATAACTGTTTCCATGTTCTTATGCTTGCTGTGGGTTGGTTATTTAACCACCTCTTAGCTTGATCTTTTACAGCAAATGGAAATAGTAACAGCCTGTATACATCCTGATCTACCTCTTTGTCACGCACTGTGTCAGCAATTTGCAAGAACTGTGCCAGAAACTCAGTAGGTTCTTCTTGTGGAAGACCAGAATACTGGCAATTTTGCTGCACCATGACAATAAGCTGAGGATTTAGCTCAAAACTGCTTGCCTTGATGGGAGGTATACAGATGCTACTCCCATATGCAGCAGTAATGGGGTTAGCATATGACCCCAGAGTCCTTCTGGACTATTCATTTCCATTTAGGTCCATCATGGATAAAAGGGAATTGATATAAATTGCAAATAAAATATATTTTTATTTTTATTTTATTTAAGTAGAAACAAACCAAATTATTAAAAATAAAACAAAAATAATAAGATAAAATAAAATAATTAGAAATTAAAATATAAATTTCGAAAACTAAGAGAGAAATAAAGTTGAAAACTAAAATAATTACTTAATTAAGAAGATTTGAAAAACTTTGGATACGATTTTTGAAAAAGATTTTGAATTTTGAAATTTCAAAACTAAGATAAGATAGAATAAAAAGTTTTAAAATAAAAATCTGAATTTTTAAAGGAGAATTCGAAAATTAATTAAAATAAAGAGAAAAGATATTTTTGAATTTAATGAAGAAAGAGAAAAATAGTAAAAATAACACCAAACTTAAATTTTTAGATCAAAACAAAGGAAACAAACAGGAAAACTTTGAATATCACGATGAACGCTAAGAACAACTTTTGAAAAATTTTTTAAGAAACAGAAACACAAAGGACACCAAACTTAATTTTTTTTTATATTCTGAGCACTAATAATTTGAAAAAAATTGAAAGAAAAATAAAATCATGCAATTGACGCCAAACTTTAAATATGAAACTAAACTCAAACAGAAAAACTCAATTATTAGTTTATAAAAATTTTTGAAAAAATTTGAAAAAGAAAATAAGGATTAAAAAAAATTTCAACCAAAAACAATAATAGAAGACACAATTTTAGTGACTCTAAACTAAAAAGATAAATTTTTCCTAATCTAAGCAACAAAGTAAACCGTCAGTTGTCCAAACTCGAACAATCCCCGGCAACGGCACCAAAAACTTGGTGCACGAATTATAAATCACACTTTTCACAAGTCGTACCACTAACCAACAAGTGCACTAGGTCGTCCAAGTAATACCTTACGTGAGTAAGGGTCAATCCCACGAAGATTGTCGGCTTGAAGCAAGCTATGGTTATTTTGTAATTCTTAGTCAGAAAATTAATAATAAAAATGGTTGGGTTTATGAAAAGTAATTAACATAAAATAAATAATACTTGTTATGCAGTAATGGAGAACAGATTGAGGTTTTGGAGATGCTCTATCTTCTGAATCTCTGCTTTCCTAATGTCTTCTTCTTCACGCACGCAGGCCTCCTTCCATGGCAAGCTGTATGTTGGTGGATCACCATTATCAATGGCTAGCATCCATCCTCTCAGTGAAAATGGTCCAAATGCGCTGTCACCGCACGGCTAATCATCTGTCGATTCTCACTCATGTTGGAATAGAATCCGTTGATTCTTTTATGTCTGTCACTATACCCAACACTCATGAGTTTGAAGCTCGTCACAGTCATCCCTACCCAGATCCTACTCGGAATACCACAGACAAGGTTTAGACTTTCTGAATCTCAGGAAGGGCCGCCAATAATTCTAGCCTATACCACGAAGACTCTGATCATGAACCAGGAGGCTAAGAGATACACACTCAAGCTAGTGCAGATAGAACGGAGGTGGTTGTCAGGCACGCGTTCATAGGTGAAAATGATGATGAGTGTCACGGATCATCACATTCATCAGGGTGAAGTGTGAGTGAATATCTTAGAATAGCAACAAGCGTGATTGAATGAAAAACAGTAGTAATTGCATTAATTCATCGAAACACAGTAGAGCTCCTCACCCTCAATCATGGGGTTTAGAGACTCATGCCGTCAGAAATACAATGTGAAGTGTAAAAATGTCATGAGGTACATAGTAAGCCTCTAAAAGTTGTTTTTATACTAAACTAGTAGCTAGGGTTACAGAAAATAAGTAATTAAGTGCAGATAGTGCAGAAATCCACTTCCGGGGCCCACTTGGTATGTGCTTGGGCTGAGCATTGAGCTTTACACATGTAGAGGCTTCTCTTGGAGTTAAACACCAGGTTGCAGCCTGTCTGTGGCGTTTAATTCTGGTTTGTAACCTATTTCTGGCGTTTAACTTCAGAATAGGGCAGGAAGTTGGCGTTTGAATGCCAGTTTTCGTCATCAAAACTCGGGCAAAGTATGGACTATTATATATTGCTGGCAAGCCCTGGATGTCTACTTTCCAACGCAATTGAGAGCGCACCAATTGAGTTTCTGTAGCTCCAGAAAATTCAGTTCGAATGCAGGGAGGTCAGAATCCAACAGCATCTGCAATCCTTTTTCAGCCTCTGAATCAGATTTTTGCTCAGGTCCCTCAATTTTAAGCAGAAAATACCTGAAATCACAGAAAAAAACACAAACTCATAGTAAAGTCCAGAAATGTGAATTTTGCATAAAAACTAATAAAAACATAGTAAAAACTAACTAAATCATACTAAAAACTACCTAAAAACAATGCCAAAAAGCGTATGAATTATCCGCTCATCATCTTTCTCACAGGAAATCACTGCCTCTTCCTCCTCTATAGGTTTGGCCATGTTGGTTATATTTATGGCCTTGCACTCTCTTTTTGGATTCTCTTCTGTATTACTTGGGAGAGTACTAGGATGGATTTCAGTAACTTTTTTACTTAGTTGACCCACTTGTGCCTCCAAATTTCTGATGGAGGACCTTTTTTCAGTCATGAAACTTAGAGTGGTCTTAGATAGATCAGAGACTATGGTTGCTAAGTCAGAAAGGCTCTGCTTAGAATTCTCTGTCTGTTGCTCAGAAGATGATGGAAAAGGCTTGCTATTGCCAAACCTATTTCTTCCATCATTATTATTAAAGCCTTGTTGAGGCTTTTGTTGATCCTTCCATGAGAAATTTGGGTGATTTCTCCATGAAGGATTATAGGTGTTTCCATAGGATTCTCCCATGTAATTCACCTCTTTCATTGCAGGATTCTCAGGGTCATAAGCTTCTTCTTCAGAGGAAGCTCCTTTAGTACTGCCGGATGCAGCTTGCATTCCAGTCAAATTCTGAGAAATCAAATTGACTTGCTGAGTCAATATTTTATTCTAAGCCAATATGGCATTCAGAGTATCAGAAGTATACATGAACTGGTTATTTGCAACCATTTCAATGAGTTCCTGGGCTTCTGCAGGCGTCTTCTTCAGATGAAGAGATCCACCAGCAAAGTGGTACAATGACATCTTGGACAATTCAGACAGACCATCATAGAATATACATAAGATGCTCCATTCTGAAAGCATGTCAGAAGGACACCTTCTGATCAATTGCTTGTATCTTTCCCAAGCTTCATAGAGGGATTCACCTTCCTTCTGTCTGAAGGTTTGAACTTCCACTCTAAGCTTGCTCAACTTTTGAGGTGAAAAGAATTTGGCCAAGAAGGCATTGACCAACTTTTCCCAAGAATTCAGGCTTTCTTTAGGTTGTGAGTCCAACCATATACTAGCTCTGTCTCTTACAACAAAGGGGAAAAGCATAAGTCTATAGACCTCAGGATTAACCCCATTGGTCTTAACAGTGTCACAGATTTGTAACAATTTAACTAAGAACTGATGAGGATCTTCCAATGGAAGTCCATGAAACTTGCAATTCTGCTGCATTAGAGAAACTAATTGAGGCTTAAGCTCAAAGTTGTTTGCTCCAATTGCAGGAATTGAGATGCTTCTTCCATAGAAGTCAGAAGTTGGTGCAGTAAGGTCACCAAGCATCTTCCTTGCATCTCCACCATTGTTGTTATTTTTGTCTGTCATGTCTTCTTCTTTTTTGAAGATTTTTGTAAGGTCCTCTCCAAAGTTTTGTGCTTTAGCTTCTCTTAGCTTCCTCTTTAGGATCCTTTCAGGTTCAGGATCAGCTTCAACAAGAATGTCCTTATTCCTGTTCCTGCTCATATGAAAGAGAAGAGAACAGAAAAGAAGAGGAATCCTCTATGTCACAGTATAGAGATTCTTTTATGTGAGTAAAAGAATAGAAGAATAGAATGATGAGGTAGAGAGAGAATGAAGAGAATCCGAACACAGAGAGAGGGAGAGGGTTTGAATTTTAAGAAGAAGAGAAGTGTTAGTAATCAAATAAATAAATAGAAAAAGATGAGAGAGGGAGGAAATTCGAAAGTTAATTAAAAGAAAAGAAAAATATTTTTGTTTTTATTTTAATTATTGGTTAGAATTCAAAAATTAAGAAGAGAAATAAAATAAAATTAGAATTTAAAATAATTAGTTAATGAAAGAGAATTTTAAAAAAAATGGTTAGTGATTTTTGAAAATTAGAGAGAGAAAATTAGTTAGGTGATTTTGAAAAAGATAAGAAATAGTAAAACAAACAAAAAGTCAAGTACTTAATTGAAAAAGATTTGAAAATAAATTTTGAAAAGATAAGAAGTTAGAAAAAGATTTTGAAATTAAGTTCTGAAAAAGATATGATTGAAATTTATTTTGAAAAAGATTTCAAAAGGAAATTTAAAAAGATTTGATTTTGAAAATTAAAATTGATGACTTGACTAACAAGAAACTAAAAGATATGATTCTAGAATTTAAAGATTGAACCTTTCTTAACAGGAAAGTAACAAACTTGAAATTTTTGAATTAAAACATTAAATGTTAGCAATAATTTTGAAAATATAAAAATAAGAAAAAGATTTTGAAAATTTATTTAAGAATTCAAGAATGCTAAGAAGGAAAATGGAAAAAGATTTGATTTTGAAAAAGATTTGAAAAGATAGAATTTTTAAATTGAAATTTTGACTTGACTAACAATAAACAACTAAATTTTGAAAATTTTTTACTAAGTCAATCCCAAAATTTTGAAATTTATGAGTAAAATAAGGGAAAGATATTATTTTTTATTTTTGAATTAGTGAAGAAAGATAAAAACAACAAAATGACACAAAACATAAAAATTTAAGATCAAAACAAATAATGCATGCAAGAACACTTTGAATGTCAAGATGCACACCAAGAACACTTTGAAGATCATGATGAACATCAAGAACATATTTTTGAAAATTTTTAAGAAGAGAAAGACATGCAAGACACCAAACTTAAAAATTTTTAAACTTTAGACACTATGAATTCAAAAATGCATATGAAAAACAAGAAAAGACACAAAACAAGAAAATTTAAAGATCAAACAAGAAAAATCATCAAGAACAACTTGAAGATCAATGAAGAACACAATGCATATATTTTCGAAAATTAAAGGGAAATTAAAACATGCAATTGACACCAAACTTAAAATTTGACACTAGACTCAAACAAGAAACACAAAATTTTTGGTTTTTATGATTTTATTAATTTTTTTTGTATTTTTTGAAAATTATTTTGGAAGAAAGAAAATAAAGAAATTCAAAATTTTTAATAAGAATTCCAGGATTCGTGCAATGTTAGTCTAAAGCTTCGGTCCAATAGAATTAGACATGGCCAAATGGCCAGCTAAGCTTTAGCAGAACATTACATACAACAGCCAAATTGATAGGAATCCAAAGGCTCTTGCAAAGATAAGTGAAAACCTCGGTCCAAAAGATTAGACATGGCTTAACAGCTAGCCAGGATTCAACATATCTCATGAAACTCTAAAATTCGTTCTTAAAAACTCTGAAAAACGAAAATTTTTTTGAATTTTTTGAAAACTAAAAATTTTTTGTATTTTTTTCGAAAATAAAAATAAAAAAGCTTAAACATAAAATAAAATTACCCAATCTAAGCAACAAGATGAACCGTCAGTTGTCCAAACTCGAACAATCCCCGGCAACGGCGCCAAAAACTTGGTGTGGGAAATCGTGATTCACACTTTTCACAACTCCGCACAACTAACCAGCAAGTGCACTGGGTCGTCCAAGTAATACCTTACGTGAGTAAGGGTCGATCCCACGGAGAATGTCGGCTTGAAGCAAGCTATGGTCATCTTGTAAATCTCAGTTAGGTGGATTCAAATGGTTATGAGTATTGACAATTAAAAGATAAATAAACATAAAATAAAATAAAGTTACTTATGAAATTCATTGGTGGGAATTTCAGATAAGCGTTTGAAGATACTTTGTTGCTTTTGAACCTCTGTTTTCCTATTGCCTTCTTCCAACCATGCGAGCTCCCTTTCATGGCAAGCTGTATGATCCTCTCGGATGAAAAATACCAGGTACGATCTCTGCACGGCTAATGAACTGTGAAATTTCTCGTCTCGGATGAAAAATACCATGTACAGCTACCGCACGGCTAATCATCTGTCGGTTCTCACTAGCATCGAAATAGGACCCTTGTCCTTTTGCACACTGTCACTGCACCCAACATTCGCAAGTTTGAAGCTCGTCACAGTCATCCCTTCCCAGATCCTACTCGGAATACCACAGACAAGGTTTAGACTTTTCGGATCCCAGGAATGCTTCCAATTGGTTCTAGCCTATACCACAAGGATTCTGATCTCACGTACTCGGTCCGTGAATCAGAGACCCAAGAGATACGCACTCAAGCTGTCGCCCAATGACTACGTTGAGCTCAGATAGAACGGAAGTGGTTGTCAGGCACGCGTTCATAGAATTGAGAATAATGATGAGTGTCCTGGATCATATCATTCTCCAGATTGAAGTACGAGTGAGTATCTTAGAAATAGAATCAAGCGTGATTGAATAGAAAACAGTAGTAATTGCATTAATTCATGAAGAACAGCAGAGCTCCACACCTTAATCTATGGGGTGTAGAAACTCCACCGTAGAAAATACATAAGTGAAAATAGTCTAGGCATGGCCGTGAGGCCAGCCTCTCCAAAGAGGTTTTCAGATGTAAAAAGTTACATAAGGTGATCAAAAGATATAAAATAAATCTCTAAAAGTAGTTTTTATACTAAACTAGTAACCTAGGTTTACAGAAAATGAGTAACTAAGTGCAGATAGTGCAGAAATCCACTTTCGAGGCCCACTTGGTGTGTGCTTGGGCTGAGCATTGAAGCTTTCACGTGCATAGGCTGTTCTTGGAGTTAAACGCCAGCTTGGGTGCCGTTTTGGGCGTTTAACTCCAATTCTGGTGCCAGTTCTGGCGTTTTATGCCAGAAAGTTTTAGGCTAAATTTTAGCGCCAGTTTGGGCCATCAAATCTCAGGCAAAGTATGAACTATTATATATTTCTGGAAAGCCCAAAATATCTACTTTCTAACGCAATTAAGAGCGCGCCGATTGGGTTTCTGTAGCTCCAGAAAATCTACTTCGAGTGCAGGAGGGTTAGAGTCCAACAGCATCTGCAGTCCTTTTTCATCCTCTGAATTAGATTTTTGCTCAGGTCCCTCAATTTCAGCCAGAAAATACCTGAAATCACAGAAAAACATACAAACTCATAATAAAGTCCATAAATGTGATTTTTTAATAAAAAATAATAAAAATATAATAAAAAGTAACTAAAACATACTAAAAACTATGTAAAAACAATGCCAAAAAAGGTATAAATTATCCGCTCATCAACTATACATAGAGTAATAGTATTCATTGTCCTATATTGGTAACTAAATACATCTATAAATCAGCAGCCTCTTCACAAGTATCAATGGCATCAGTGCTGGGTTCTTCTAAATCGCTATCCCTTCTCAACGACAAACCTTTGACGTTACATTTAGACAACCCAGTCAAACTCGGTTTTGGGGGAAGTTTGACTTTACAGTGTTCATTGTCTTCATCCATGTCAAACAAATCTCTTGGCTTAACATGGACTACTACACTCCATTCTTTATCGAATTCGTCATTCACATAGTATACAAGGCGAGCCTTGGATACAAGAATGTATGGTTTGTCATCTTCTCGATCACTGGTATGAATCAGATGAGAAAAATTGACCACTGTGTGTCCCAAAAAGTCTTGTTTTATGCCTCTACCATAGGTGGTGTTTGCCCAGATACATCTAAACAAGACGATTGTGAATTGACCACTTTAATTCAACTCAGTGGTGTCCACTAGTTTTCCGTAATATGAAATGCTACCAACAGCAACATTACTGTCGCACTTGCTTGCATAACTCATAGTGTCAGAAGTGACGTAAACCCTGCTATTCTAGGTTTTCAAGCCTTCTTCTCTCAATAGGGTTCTAAACTTAAATCCATTTACGTTGTAAGATGTAAAGAGGCTTAATTGAACATTGGGCCACATGCAAGCCACTACAGATCATTTGAATGCCTAATGCTTCCCAATGGAACCTGGCAGGTCACAATTACATGTTTCATCAGTTTAGGATACAAATGATAGGAAACCATTGAATATGTAAAAGGATTAATCATAATAGGATTCACCTCACACTTGAATCACTCGAAAAAATTTTATGCACAACACTGTCTATGTGAGACTGAAACCTTGTCTTACTTTGTAACTTTCTCTTTGTGATGGCCCTAAAATCACTAGATAGATCACAGTAGTTTCATGTCGAAATCTCCAATTATAGTAGATCATTTTTGTATTCCATAATTCCAAATACACTTACTCTAAGAATTTTTCCACAGTCAGGCAATTAACCAATACGTGACGTTGTCCATGAAATTTTTCAGTTGGTGTAAGAGTGTAAAACGAAGTAGCCCCACAGCCTTTACAACCTCTGGGAACATGGTTGCACTTTCACTAGGCATAGGTTCACTCGGTCAATCATCAACATACATTGGTCAATTGATCCTACTCTCAACATTATCTATGTATGTTGAGCAGGATATGAGAATCTCAGATAAATATCTCTCTGCAATTGAGCTCTCTGGTTATAATCTATTATGCGCGTACTGCTTGAGACGACATAGGTACCTTTGAGAATAAAACACGTGACTTAGTATGTTCGGGTTACCAGAATAAAAAAAGTAAACAAAAATTTGTTTGATAATTACCTTTCGATTGGGGTATTTTCCATCTTCCTGTGGCCATAAATCATGCTTGATTCCCATCAACTGGAGATCTTTTTGAGCTTTAAGGTGGTCTTTAGATTTACCTTCTCATTTAATATGGTGAAAACTATGTTTTCGCACACATTCTTCTCTATGTGCATCACATTAAGATTGTGATGCAATCCATTATTCTCCCAATATGGGAGCTCAAAGAATATACTCCTCTTCTTCCAAGGAGACTCATCTTGCACGGCAGTTTACTGTCCACGTGTTCTTTTTCCAGCAACCGATTGCATCTTGCCAAGTTGGACATGCACATCCTCTAATTGTCTTATAATGTCTCCACCAGAGAATTTGATAGGTGGACCTCTATCCTCTATCTTCCCATCAAATCTATCCCGATCTTTTCTATATCTGTGGCCATGATTAGAAAGCGACGATGACCCATGAAACACCATTTCTAACTGTGTGTGAGCCGGTTAGTCTCAGCATCCATTGCACGCAGGACAAGCTCTCCCATCATACGTATTCCACCAAGATAAGTTGTCCAAGCTTGAAAAATCATTGATTGTCCACATCAACACAGCAAATATCTTGAAGGTTTTTTTCACGTTAGCATCATACGTTTCAACACCAACCCACAACTGCTTCAACTCATCGATCAAGGGATGTAGGTGAATATCTATATCATTTCCAAGCATTTTAAGACCAGGAATAAGCATGAAGAGGATAAAAGAGGTGGGTTTCATGCAATTCTAGGGAGGTAGGTTGTACAGAATAAGAACCTTCCATGCCTTCCATGCCTCGCTGTCCCGTGGATGCCGATAAATACGAACATTGCGTGGATTGCCAGAGAAGTCAGAATATCTTCTGTCAAATACCCATGCCTCGCTGTCCCATGGATGCCTGATAAACCCATATTTTATGATATATTTTCTGCTCAATTTAAGTGATTTATTCAATCCTTCACTCACTTATTCATGTAAATTGCATGGTTTTACTTTCCCTTCCTTATTATGTGATGTATGTGAAAATATGTTTTCTATGCTTAAAAATTATCAATTTTAAATTACCCTTTATTACCATTCGATGCCGTGATTTGTGTGTTGAGTAGTTTCAGATCTCCTAAAGGCAGGAATGACTTGAAGGATGGAAAGAAAACATACAAAAAATGAAAAGAAAGCACAAAATTGAGTTTTTGAAGAAACTGGAAGCGATGCGAACGCATGGACGAAGCAACCGCGTGCCTAGCACGAAAAGGCATCGACGCGAACGCGTGACTGACGCGGACGTGTGCCTTGAGCAGAGTGCAAATGACACGTACGTGTGACCGAAGTGAACGCGTGATAAGGAAAACTCCCAGATGACGCGACCGCGTGACCCACGCGGACACGTGACAGACGCCACGCACCAGAAACTGTAGAAAATGCTCCCAGCAATTTCTGAGACCCTTTTTGGCCCAGATCCAAGTCCAGAAAACACAGATTAGAAGTTATAAAGTGGGGGAATGCATCCATTCAGGAGAGGGCCTTCAATTATTCACTTTTCATGATTTAGATGTAGCTTTTAGAGAGAGGTTCTCTCCTCTCTCTTAGGTTTTAGGATTAGGATTTCTTATTATTTCAATTTAGTATTTCAACTTTTTATCAGGTTCAACATTCCTTTTACTTTATATTTCTCTTTTGCTTTCAGATACTTTAATGCTTTCCTTTAATTACTTATGTTGCCAAATTGGCTTATGAACTCTTCATGTTTAGATTGATTTTCTCTTATTAATGCAATTGAGGTATTTCAGATTTATAATTCTTATTTAGCTTTTTATATTCTTGGCTTTAATTGATTAACTGGAGGCTCTTGAGTTATCAAACATATCGTGATTAACTGTTATATCCGCTAATTGACTGGAATCCCACTAACTCTAGTCTTTCCTTAGGAGTTGGCTAGGACTTGGGGATCTAACTAATTAGTTCACTTGACTTTCCCTTGCTTTAGTAAAGGTTGACTAAGTGGAGTCAACTTCAATTCTCATAAGAATAACTGGGATAGGACTTCCGAATTTTCATACCTTGCCAAGAGTTTTATTAGATATTAATTTATTAATTCCTACAATTTATTTTCCTTGTCATTTAAATTACTTGCTTCTTATTTCAAAAACCCCCAATTTACAAAACTCATAGCCAATAATAAGAACATACCTCCCTGCAGTTCCTTGAGAAGACGACCCGAGGTTTGAATACTTCGGTTATCAATTTTTAAGGGGTTTGTTACTTATGACAACCAAAACGTTTGTAAGAAAGGGTGATTGCTTGGTTTAGAAACTATACTTGCAACGAGAATTTATTCTGAATTATAAACCGTCAATCATCCGTTCTTCAAAATGGCGCCGTTGCCGGAGAAACTGCAAACGTGTGCCTTATTATTGGTTATTGTAAATATTTTTTCTTTTATTTGTTTATTTGTTTTTGTTTTTTCTTTTTTCTATTAGCTACTATGAATTCTCACCCCTCTCATTTTGAGTTTGGTTCTAAATCTGTTGAAAGGAGTGGAAGCTATAACAGGAATATGCATCAAGGTCTAAGCAATCAAAGATGGATGGAGCCAAGAGGACCTGATCAACCCTTTAGGCAACAACACCCTCCAAGATATCATGGGCAAAGACCACTCAACAATGCATACCAAGCTGACAGATATGGTGGACCTCCTTGTATTTACCAACAAGCCCCACCCTGTGCTTATAGACCACCCTCTCAACATAGCTTTGAACCACCACACTCACAAGTTCCTTTTCACCATTCACCACCGTATGACCCTTATCCACCACAATCCCAATCCAATTACTCCCAGGAACCACCACATTCTTATTATGAACCCTCTCTCCCAATCAATGAACCCTCATACCCACCCCAACCTCCTATGGACGACAGACTTCGTGTTCTTCTTCAAGGGCAAGCGAAGATGCAAAGGAGCGTACTGGAACTCACTACTGCCTTAACCGAGGTAGTGAATATAATAGCCTCCCGACATCTGAGAACTCAAAGTACTCTCATGGCTACATGTGGAGAATCTGAAGAAGAGCGTAGCATGAAGGAGACACTAGAAACTTCGGTGGACAATGAGGAGCATGGCTTTGTATTGGAACAAGTAGAGGAAGCCATGATAATTGTAGAGGAAGAAGTGGTTGAAGATTTAGGAGATGCTAAACCTCCATGGGAATCAAGAACTGTAAAGGATTCCGCTGAGAAGTTCGAGATTGATGCCAAAGAGGACAGTGCACAACCTCCAAAGCATATACCTTGTGAAAAATTGGACGGAACAGACCAAGAAGTTGATTCCATAGGCAGTGATGATCATGAATCAAGCTCTCCTAGTCATGAACTTACATCCGCAACTGAACTCCATGAGCCTGACGAACCTTATCCAAGTGAATACGAAGATGATGTCGAAGTGGATTTCTCTCAACCTCCAACGTATGACTTGAGTGATGAGGAAGACATAGAAGAATTTGATCAGGACGCAGTTGCAGTTGAAGACTTTTGCAACAAAGTGGAGGAATTCACAGAAGAATGCAAGGGAGTAGAGCTTACAGAACCACTGGAAACACCTATCCCAAGGCCATTACCACCTAATACTAGCTTCAAGTTGGTATAATTCTTAACCTTTATCTTTACTTTTCCAATTGAATATGGTTTGCTTGAAACAGATGGCCAGCTTAGAGCTCTCTGCGATTTTAAGAGTAAGAGGGAAATGGATCATACATAGAGCTGGTATGCAAGGTTCAATAAAGTTCCGCGCTTTGATTCAAAGTGAAAGGATTGGTATCAAGTTCAATTGAATGCGTCTCGGAAGACGTTGGGTCATCTTGGTGAGAATACAATTTCTAAACCGCCCGGATCGAAGAATATAGATCAAGACGAAGGCGGATTTAAAAACAAAGTTTGGGATCCTGGAAAATATTCTGACATTCGTCACCCCGGGAGCCTGAAAATCTGTTTGAAGCTGCTCAGAAGCTTTACATGCCTAGTTTGAGACCCCAGAGGCTGTTGGCATTTCAAACATTGGTGGAGATTTCTGGATGAATTTAAGCATAAGCCACCATAACAAGGAGTTCATCCAATGTCCAACTTAAGGACTTTAACTAAAAGTGCTAGGTGGGAGACAACCCACCGTGGTATGGTCGTTTCTTTTTCAATTATTTCGTGTTGTTTGTTTTTATATTATATTATTTTCATTGAACCTGGATGTTATTCATAGCATTTGTATCAGCATTGCATACTACATAATTGCATAAAAAAAAAAAACCACGCAACGCGTCCGCGTCACAAGTGCATTAAGAGGTAAAGAAAAGTGAACAGAAAGTCACGTGAAAGCGTGGCTGGAGGCGTGCCTTTGGCACGGATTGTTCCACGCGACCGCGTCGCTAACGCGTTCGGGTCAGTTGCGAAAACTACCTCCCACGCATCCGCGTCACTCATATACAAGGAACTACAGGGAGGTATGTTCTTATTATTGGTTATGAGTTTTGCAAATTGGGGGTTTTGAAAGTAAGGAACAAGTAATTTAAATGACAAGTAAAATAAATAAATAACTATAAAATAAACTCTTGGCAAAGTATGAAAATTCGGAAGTCCTATCCTAGTTATTCTTATGAGAATTGAAGTTAATCCTACTTAGTTAACCTTTACGAAAGCAAGGGAAAGTCAAGCGGACTAATTAGTTAGATCCACAAGTCCTAGCCAACTCCTAAGGAAAGACTAGAGTTAGTGGGATTCCAGTCAATTAGCAGACATAACAATCAATCACGATAAGTTTGATAACTCAAGAACCTCCAGTTAATCAATTAGAGCCAAGAATATAAAAAGCTAAATAAGAATTATAAATCTGAAATACCTCAATTGCATTAATAAGAGAAAATCAATCTAAACATAGAGAGTTCATAGGCCAATTTGGCAACATAAGTAATTAAATGAGAGCATTGAAGTATCTGAAGGTAAAAGAGAAATATAAAGTAAAAGAAATATTGAACCTGATGAAGAGTTGAAATACTAAATCCTTTAAGAGGAATCCTAATCCTAAAACCTAAGAGAGAGGAGAGAACCTCTCTCTAAAAGCTACATCTAAATCATGAAAAGTGAATAATTGAAGGCCCTCTTCTGAATGGATGCATTTCCCCAATTTATAACCATTAATCTATGTTTTCTAGACTTGGATCTGGCCCAAAAAGGGTCTCAGAAATCACTGGGAGCGTTTTTTGCTGTTTCTGGTGCGTGGCGTCTGTCACGCGTCCGCGTGGATCACGCGGTCGCGTCATCTGGGAGTTTTCCTTATCACGCGTTCACTTCGGTCACGCGTACGCGTCATTTGCACTCTGCTCAAGGCACGCCTCCGCGTTAGTCACGTGTTCGCGTCGATGCCTTTTCATGCTGGGCACGCAACCGCTTCGTCCATGCGTTCGCGTCGCTGCCTTTTTCTTCAAAACTCTATTTTGTGCTTTCCTTCCATTTTTGCATGTTTCCTCTCCATCCTTTAAGTCATTCCTGCCTTAGGAGATCTGAAAATACTTAACACATAAATTACGGCATCGAATGGTAATAAAGGATAATTTAAAATTGATAATTTTTAAGCATAGGAAACATATTTTTCACATACATCACATAATAAGGAAGGAAAAGTAAAACCATGCAATTTACATGAATAAGTGAGTGAAGGATTGAATAAATCACTTAAATTGAGCACAAAATATATCATAAAATATGGGTTTATTAACCTCCCCACACTTAAATAATAGCATGTCCTCATGCTATATCCAAGATGAAGAATAAGGTAAGGTTAAAGTGGTGGAATATCATGCAATGCAATCTATTCTATATGCAAACTACCTAAATGAGTCATGCAATTCTAGTTATTATTCACTTGTATATAAAGCTTACATGTAGTTAGGTTAATTCATATCCTCAAGGAATCATATATGCATAGCCAACCCCTAGATAATGTTAAAGCACCTTTACAATTGAGATGGGGTAAAAATATTTCACAAACTTGCAAGACAATTAACAGTTAAGCAGAGATATATGGTGATGAGCTATTGAACCCTCACTGGATTTGTGTTTACTCTCTAGTCACTCAGTGTTTAGTGGGTTAATCACTCTATTCTTTTTCTATCCTTACTTTCTATAACTTTGTTTTTCATCTAACCAATCAACAATTATAGAATACAGACATACAAAAATCATGAGGTCTTTTCCAAGGTTGTAATGGGGCCAAGGTAAAGGTAGGGGTATATGTATAAGGCCAAGTGAGCTAATAAGTGAATGCTTGATTAGTCTAAGATCTCACCTAACATACATAAATTTAAAGTTCCTTTACCTATTTACCCAAATTTTCCCACTTTATTTTGCAAACTCATGCATTAATTTTGATTTTGTCCCATGTGCATTGACTCTTTTTATTTTGCAATTGGGGAATTTTTTTGTATCCCCGTTATTTCAATACTTGAAAATCTCTCTTCTTCTCTTTTTTTTTCGTCAATGCACATGGTAATTCAATTGTTTTGATTTCACATGAGCATGCTTCCTAAATTTTGTTTTTGAAACAACTTATTCTTTTTAAATTCCTACTTTGTTTCTATCATCCCATGTTCCCATAAAATTCCCCACACTTAAATAATACACAATTTCTATCTTAAGCTAACCAAGGATTCAACTTGGGATTTTTATTTTGTTTTTCTGCTTAAGGCTAGTAATGTGGTTTATAGAACAAGAGGGGATTAAAAAGCTCAAGGGGGCTAACAAGGGTGATGTAAAAGGTAGGCTAATTTGGGATAAGTGAGTAAAAATTCAAATGATGGCCTCAATCATCTCTTGGTATGTATCTATATTCTATATTGGACATATAGATTAAAACAAAGTAAAGAACATCAGAATGAAAAAGAAGGGTAAAACACACAGGAATAAAATTTATGGTTTGAATGTAACCATACAATTAAGCTCAAAACTCACAGGCTGTGTGTTCTCCAGCTCAAAAATTATATATCAGTTATATATGTCATGCAAGTAAAAATTAAGAGTTCACATTATTCTCAATGCAAATCTTAGGGTGGCCCTTAAAATCTTAGTGTTGTGCCTTGATGAAATGTTGTTAACTAACTAACATGTAATGCTATATATACAAGGTGTGTGGATTGTTTTATTATGTTAAAGTCTCTAGTTTACTTCTTTTTATTTTCAATTAAACCAAACTATTATATGCTAAAAGGGTAAACTATACTAATTAATCCACATATTCTATGACTAATAAGTTTAGAATTGCAACCTAAACTAAATGTCTAAGATATAAACTAAAGTGCAAAATGCAGAAATAAAGTAAAAATACATGAAAAGAACAATGTATAAGTATTGAAAAATAAAAATAAAGATAAAAATACAGAAAAATAAATAAAATAAGATAAAAAGAGTCTGTAATGGTTCACCAAAAAGATACGCCAGAGATGGCGACCTCCCCACACTTAAAATAAAGCATCGTCCTCGATGCTCACTCAAGCTGGGTGTGAAGAAGTGTCATCACCAGAAGGATGGGCTGCTGCAGACTAGATGAGGGTAGGAGGATCTGTCTGCTGCAGTGGAGGTGCTGACTGGAGAGGGATCTCTGGGTTTGCGGCTTGAATCTGATGTGGCTCCTCATGCTGTGGTGCAGCCTACTCTGGTCCTGCCTGCTCAGCCTGGGCATGGGTCTCCTCCTCATGATCGCTCGCCTCCGCCTCAGATGTATCAGATGGGGTGTCAGGCTCGGAGGGGATGTCGCCGCCGGATCAGATCATCAACTTGAGGTTCTCATAGCGTCGCTTGTTACGACGCTCCATACGATCCAAGCGGGCGAAGAGTCGATGCACCAAATGATAAATGGGCTCAGGGGCAGGTGGATGAGCAGTGGATGAGGCTGGTGCAGCAGTGGAGGTAGAAAGGGCAGCTGAAGATGTGGCTGCCTCACCAGAAGCGGGGAGGAATGGAGGTCTATAGCCTAAAGCCTGAAATTTCCTGCTGTGAGAGATAATCTTCTTGCAGTCTACAGCAGGTGGCTTCTCATCAGCAAGCTCCGAAGGCACGTCAGCTCGATGGCCTAGCTGGATGATCAGATAGGGGAAAGGGAGAGTGCCTCTGACATGAACCCTGGCCATATAGTGCCGGATGAATCGTGGAAGATACAGGTCCTTACCCTCCATCACACACCAGATGAGGGTGATCATATCAGCAGGCAGCTCCGTCTCATGAGTGCTCGGCATAACAAAGTTGCTCAGGATCTGGTGCCAGAGCCGAGCCTCATCATTCAGATATATCAGCTTGATTCCCTTACGCATTGCTGTGTTCTTACCCATGACCCATGGGACAGTAGGATCAAGGGCTATCCTCTGCTTGACAGCATCCCAGTCAAATCTCATAAAGCACATGTCCTCTTCAGCCTTTTGGTAACCATCAGGCTTATCTGATTTAGGCTGAAGGTGGAGGATGTCCTCAATGGCTTCCTCAGTGACCAAAATCTGTTTCCCTCTGAGGTGCACTGCATCCAGGGAAGTCTTGAAATAGTTGCAGTAAAACTCTCTGACCCAGGAAGCATTGACCTCTGTCAAGTTTCTCTCCAAGAAGAACCAGCCTCTCTGTTTTATCTGTTTGGAGGTGTACTGCTGTAGTTCTTCTGAAATTTTCAGAGTTCTCTCCAGGTATAGGTTCCTAGAGGTGGCAAACACCGGATACTTCAGCTCACAGTATCTGTTTGCAAATTTTACCGGATCTGTGGCAGTGAGGAGCTGGTCAGCCTTCTCCTGCGGGGTAAAGTATTTTTCCCGCTAGGAGTCATCATGCATAATGTCCAGGATGGACATAGAGGATTTGCCTCTTTTCCGTTTGCCAGTGGTTGCTTTGCCCTTTCCTTTGCGCTGAGGGTCAGACATCCTGAAAAGCAGAGAGTCCAGGATATAATTGAAGAACAAAGCAGGAAAATAAGTAGACAAAAAGAATAATAATAATAATATAAGCACAGAGTGGCAAAAGAGAAGTAGAATTATGAAATAAGTTAAATAAATGTACATTTAGGATTGTTTTGGAGTTAAAAATCCGAGATGAGAAATCACAATCCAAAATATATTATAAGTAGAATATTAGTTAATTAGGAGAAACAATAATCATGCCATGAGTTAAAAAGTTGAAGGAGTTAGTTAAAAAGCAGAAGGAGAAGTTAAAAAGTTAAAAGTGGTTAAAAGCGAAAAAGAGGGTAGAAAGTGGAACGCAGTGAGTTAGGAGAAAGAAAGTTAAAGAAAGTGGCATGATAAATGTTTCCTAGGTAAATTCACAAATTTAAAGAATAATCAACTCATATTCAAGCAAGGATAACAGGGTGATGATGATTCATATAGATATAGAAATAGTAAAAATTGAAATCGAATCATCAAAAGTACAATTTATGAACCAGGAAATGGAAAGGAAAAAGAATGCCGGCCTGTGCATTCATGAATTGGTTTGGTTGTAGCTAAGTAATGCAAAATTGAAAATTGCCAAAACCAATTTCTAAATGTAAAAATGACAGAATTTGCAGAAAATTGGGCAGCATTCCGGCTAAAGTTGGATGTTCCCGAAAATAAACAATATGAAAAACAGTTCATATGAATTTAAATAAAGCTGCAAATAGACACAGATAACAAGAGCATGAAAGAGCAGTGTAACAGCAGCATGAAACAGTAGAGAATAGCATATGAACAGTATGAACATCACAGCCAGATCAAAAGTGCAGAATAAGTAAAACAAGCAACAAGTACGGTGCAATTAATAGGCCTAAATCCACTAACCACATCCTAGCTACCTAACCACCTAGAATCCACTACAAGCATGCATCTCTAACTAGCCTAATTTTGAACATAAACTGAAAAATATGGGACTAGCCATTCTGGGCGTTTAACGCCAGGAGGACACTAGAGGGAAGATTTTGTTTTTAATTCAAATCTTTTTCAAATTTTCATAATTTTTCAAAATCAAATCTTTTTCAAATCATATCTTTTCAATCATATCTCTTCAAAATCAATTTCTTTCCATTTTTTATTATTTTTAAAAATCCTTGCTACAATTAGTGATTTAATTCAAAATTTTCTAGTTATTACTTGCCTATTAAGAAAGAATCAAAAGTTTTGATCTAGAATCATATCTTCTAATTTCTTGTTAGTCAAGTAATCAACTTTAATTTTAACTTTCTCTTTTTAATTTGATCTTCAATCATATCTTCTCAATCATATCTTTTCAATCACATCTTTTTTAAAATTAATTTTCAATCATATTTTTTTAATTTCTAATTTCAAAATCTTTTTCAAAAATCACTTTATTTCTTTCCCAATCTTAGTTTTCGAAAATCATCAATCAAATTTTCAAAAATTTCTTTTAATTATTTCAAAATCTTTTAATTAATTTTCGAAAATTCTTCCCCTCTTCTCACATCCTTCTATTTAAGGGACTAACATGCCTCCTCAAGGTGCAATTCGAACTCTATCCCTCTTGATAAGTTCGAATTCTCCTCTCTCTACCTCCTCCTTCTATTCTTCTTTTCCTCTGACACCTCAAGGAATCTCTATACTGTGACATAGAGGATTTCCTACTTTCTTGTTCTCTTCTCTTTCATATGAGCAGGAGCAAAGATAAAGGCATACTTGTTCAAGCTGATCCTGAACCTGAAAGGACCTTGAAGAGAAAGCTAAGAGAAGCTAAAGCACAACTCTCTCTAGAGGGCCTAACAGAGCTCTTCAAGGAGGAAGAAACCATGGCAGCCAAAAACAACAATGCCAACAATGCAAGGAAGGTGCTTGGTGACTTTACTGCACCTACTCCCGACTTTTATGGGAGAAGCATCTCAATCCCTGCCATTGGAGCAAACAACTTTGAGCTTAAGCCTCAATTAGTTTCTCTGATGCAACAGAATTACAAGTTTCATAGACTTCCATTGGAAGATCCTCATCAGTGCTTAGCTGAATTCCTGTAAATCTGTGACACTATCAAGACCAATGGGGTTGACCCTGAAGTCTACAGACTTATGCTCTTCCCTTTTGCTGTAAGAGACAGAGCTAGGATATGGTTGGATTCACAACCCAAAGAAAGCCTGAACTCTTGGGAAAAGCTAGTCAATGCCTTCTTGGCAAAGTTCTTTCCACCTCAAAAATTGAGCAAGCTTAGAGTGGAAGTCCAAACCTTCAGACAGAAGGAAGGAGAATCCCTCTATGAAGCATGGGAAAGATACAAGCAATTGATCAGAAGGTGTCCTTCTGACATGCTTTCAGAATGGAGTATCATAGGAATCTTCTATGATGGTCTGTCTGAACTGTCCAAGATGTCATTGGACAGCTCTGCTGGAGGATCTCTTCATCTGAAGAAGACGCCTGCAGAAGCTCAGGAACTCATTGAAATGGTTGCAAATAACCAATTTATGTACACTTCTGAAAGGAACCCTGTGAATAATGGGACAACTCAGAAGAAAGGGGTTATTGAGATTGATACTCTGAATGCCATATTGGCTCAGAACAAAATATTGACTCAGCAAGTCAATATGATTTTTTAGAGTCTGTCTAGAATGCAAGCTGAACCAGGCAGTACTAAGGAAGCTTCCTATGAAGAAGAAGCTTATGATCCTGAGAATCCTGCAATGGAAGAGGTGAATTACATGGGAGAACCCTATGGAAACACCTATAACCCTTCATGGAGAAATCATCCAAACCTCTCATGGAAGGATCAACAGAGGCCTCAACAAGGCTTCAACAACAATAATGGTGGAAGAAATAGGTTTAGCAATGGCAAACCTTTTCCATCATCTTCTCAGCAATAGACATAGAATTCCAAGCAGAGCCATTCTGAATTAGCAACCATAGTCTCTGATCTAATTAAAACCACTCAAAGTTTCATGACTGAAACAAGGTCCTCCATTAGAAATTTGGAGGCACAAGTGGGTCAGCTGAGTAAGAAAGTTACTGTACTCCCTCCTAGTACTCTCCCAAGCAATACAGAAGAGAATCTAAAGAGTGAGTGCAAGGCCATAAACACGTCCCACATGGCCAAACCTGGAAAGGAGGAAGAGGCAGTGATTTCCACTGAGGAAGACCTCAATGGATGTCCACTGCCTCCAAGGAGTTCCCTAATGAGAAACTGTGGAAATCTGAGGCTCACACTGAGACCATAGAGATTCCATTGAATTTACTTCTGCCATTCATGAGCTCTGATGAGTATTCTTCCTCTGAAGAGGATGAAGATGTTACTGAAGAGCAAGTTGCTAAGTACCTTGGAGCAATCATGAAGCTAAATGCCAGGTTGTTTGGTAATGAGACTTGGGAGGATGAACCTCCATTGCTCATCAAAGAATTGGATGACTTGACTAGGCAGAGATTACCTCTGAAGAGACAAGACCCTGGAAAATTCTTAATCCCTTGTAACATTGGCACCATGACCTTTGAGAAGGCTCTGTGTGACCTGGGGTCAAGTATAAACCTTATGCCTCTCTCTGTAATGGAGAAGCTAGGGATCATTGAGGTACAAGCTGCAAGAATCTCACTGGAGATGGCTGACAATTCAAAGAAACAGGCTTATGGACTTGTAGAGGATGTCTTGGTAAAGGTTGAAGACCATTACATCCCTGCTGATTTCACAATCCTAGAGACTGGGAAGTGTGTGGATGAATCTATCATCCTTGGCAGACCCTTCCTAGCCACAGCAAAAGCTGTAATTGATGTTGACAAAGAAGAATTGATCATTCAAGTGAATGAAGATTCCCTTGTGTTTAAAGCTCAAGGATATCCCTCTGTAACCATGGAGAGGAAGCATGAAGAGCTTCTCTCAATACAGAGACAAACAGAGCTCCCATAGTCAAACTCTAAGTTTGGTGTTGGGAGGTTCCAACATTGCTCTAAACATCTGTGAGGCTCCATGAGAGCCACTGTCAAGCTATTGACATTAAAGAAGCGCTTGTTGGGAGGCAACCCAATCTTTAACTATCTATATTGAATTTCTATTTTCTTTTGTTATTTTATGTTTTCTGTAGGTTGATGATTATGTGAAGTCACAAAAACAATTGAAAAAGCAAAAACAGAAGGAAAACAGTATTAAAAATAGAACACCCTGGAGGAAAAACTTACTGGCGTTTAAACGCCAGTAAGGGTAGCAGAATGAGCGTTAAACGCCCAGTCTGGCATCATTCTGGGCGTTTAACGCCAGAAATGGGCACCAGACTGGCGTTTAATGCCAGGAATGGGCAAGAAGCTGGCGTTAAACGCCAGAAATGGGCAGCAGCCTAGCGTTTAACGCAAGGATTGGCAGCAAGGGGCGTTTTGCACGCCACATGGTGCAGGGATGAGAAATCCTTGACACCTCAGGATCTATGGACCCCACAGGATCCCCACCTACCCCACCTCTCTCTCTCTTCTTCACCCATTCACCAATCACCTCAATACCTCTTCCCCAAAAACCCTTCACCTATCAAATCCCACCATTCTCTTCACCACTCACATCCATCCTTCATAAAACCCCACCTACCTCACCATTCAAATTCAAACCACTTTCCCACCCAAACCCACCCATAATGGCCGAACCATGCCCCCTCTCCACTCCTATATATAAACCCATCTTCACTCCATTTTCACACAACATACACACTACCCATCCCCCTTGGCCGAAACACAAAGCCCCTCCATCTCTTCTATTTCTTCTTCTTCTACTCTCTTCTTTCTTCTTTTGCTCGAGGATGAGCAACCTTCTAAGTTTGGTGTGATAAAAGCTAAAGCTTTTTTTTGTTTTTCTATAACTATTAATGGCACCAAAGGCCGGAGAAACCTCTAGAAAGAGGAAAGGGAAGGCAAAAGCTTCCACCTCCGAGTCAAGGGAGATGGAGAGATTCCTTTCAAGGGTGCATCAAAACCACTTCTATGAAGTTGTGGCCAAGAAGAAGGTGATCCCCGAGGTCCCTTTTAAGCTCAAAAAGGGGGAATATCCAGAGATCCGACATGAGATCCGACGAAGAGGTTGGGAAGTTCTCACCAACCCCATTCAACAAGTCGAAATCTTAATGGTTCAAGAGTTCTATGCCAATGCATGGATCACCAAGAACCATGATCAAAGTGTGAACCCGGACCCTAAGAATTGGCTTGCAATGGTCAGAGGGAAATACTTAGACTTTAGTCTGAAAAATGTAAGGTTGGCATTCAATTTGCCTATGATGCAAGGAGATGCACACCCATACACTAGAAGGGTCAACTTTGATCAAAGGTTGGACCAAGTCCTCATGGACATCTGTGAAGAGGGCGCTCAATGGAAGAGAGATTCAAGAGGAAAGCCGGTTCAACTAAGAAGGCATGACCTCAAGCCCGTGGCTAGGGGATGGTTAGAGTTCATCCAACGCTCAATCATTCCTACTAGCAACCGATCTGAAGTTACTATAGACCGGGCTATCATGATTCATAGCATCATGATTAGAGAGGAAGTAGAAGTTCATGAGGTTATATCCCAAGAACTCTACAAGGTAGCGGACAAGTCTTCTACTGTGGCAAGGTTAACCTTCCCTCATCTCATTTGTCACCTCTGCAATTCAGCTGGAATTGACATAGAGGAAGACATCTTCATTGATAAGGACAAGCCCATCACTAAGAAAAGGATGGAGCAAATAAGAGAACCTCACCAAGAGCATGAGGAATTTTCTCATCATGAAATCCCTGAGATGCCTCAAGGGATGCAATTTCCTCCACAAAACTATTGGGAGCAAATCAACACCTCCCTAGGAGAATTAAGTTCCAACATGGGACAACTAAGGGTGGAGCACCAAGAGCATTCTATCATCCTCCATGAAATTAGAGAAGACTAAAGAGTCATGAGAGAGAAGCAACAAAGGCAAGGAAGAGACATTGAGGAGCTCAAGCACTCCATAAGATCTTCAAGAGGAAGAACAAGCCGCCATCACTAAGGTGGACCCGTTCTTTAATCTCCTTGTTCTTTATTTTCTGTTTTTCGAATTTTTATGCTTTATGTTTATTTATGTTTGTGTCTTTTTTACATGATCACTAGTGTCTAAGTATCTATGCCTTAAAGAAATGAAAATAATCCATCACCTTTCTTAAATCAAAAATATTTTTAATTGAAAAAGAAAAAGAAGTGCATGAATTTCGAATTTTAAAACAGTTTAATTATTTTGATGTGGTGGCAATACTATTATTTTTCTGAATGAATGCTTGAACAGTGCATATTTTTGAATTTTATTATTTATGAATGTTAAAATTGTTGGCTCTTGAAAGAATGATGGGAAAAGGAGAAATGTTATCTGATGATCTGAAAAATCATAAAATTGATTCTTGAAGCAAGAAAAAAGCAGTGAAAAGCTTGAAGAAAAAAAAAGAGAAAAAAAAGAAAAGCAAGCAAAAAAAGTCAATACCCCTTTAAACCAAAAGGCAAGGGTGATAAAAAGGATCCAAGGCTTTGAGCATCAGTGGATAGGAGGGCCCACAGGAATAAAATCCTGGCCTAAGCGGCTAAACCAAGCTGTCCCTAACCATGTGCTTGTGGCGTGAAGGTGTCAAGTAAAAACTTGAGACTGAGCGGTTAAAGTCATGGTCCAAAAGCAAAAAGAGTGTGCTTAAGAGCTCTGGACACCTCTAATTGGGGATTCTAGCAAAGCTGAGTCACAATCTGAAAAGGTTCACCCAGTTATGTGTCTGTGGCATTTATGTATCCGGTGGTAATACTGGAAAACAAAATGCTTTGGGTCACGGCCAAGACTCATAAAGTAGCTGTGTTTAAGAATCAACATACTTAACTAGGAGAATCAATAACACTATCTGGATTCTGAGTTCCTATAGAAGCCAATCATTCTGAACTTCAAAGGATAAAGGGGGATGCCAAAACTGTTCAGAAGCAAAAAGCTAAAATCCCCGCTCATCTAATTAATACTGATCTTCATAGATGTTTTTGGAATTCATTGTATATTCTATTCTTTTTATCCTATATGATTTTCAGTTGCTTGGGGACAAGCAACAATTTAAGTTTGGTGTTGTGATGAGCGGATAATTTATACGCTTTTTGGCATTGTTTTTAGTATGTTTTTAGTATATTTTAATTAGTTTTTATTATATTTTTATTAGTTTTTATTTAAAATTCACTTTTCTGGACTTTACTATGAGTTTGTGTGTTTTTCTATGATTTCAGGTATTTTCTGGCTGAAATTGAGGGATCTGAGCAAAAATCTGATTCAGAGGCTGAAAAAGGACTGCAGATGCTGTTGGATTCTAACCTCCCTGCACTCGAAGGAGATTTTCTGGAGCTAAAGAAGCCCAATTGGTGCGCTCTCAATTGCGTTGGAAAATAGACATCCTGGGATTTCCAGCAATATATAATAGTCTATACTTTGCCTGAGATTTGAAGGCCCAAACAGGCGTTCCAAGTCAGCTCAAGAATTCTGGCGTTTAACGCCAGAACTGGCACAAAAGCTGGAGTTAAACGCCCAAACTGGCACAAAAGCTGGCGTTTAACTCTAAGAAAAGTCTCTACACATGAAAGCTTCAATGCTCATCCCAAGCACACACCAAGTGGGCCCGGAAGAAGATTTCTGCATTAATTACCTATTTCTGTAAACCCTAGGCTACTAGTTTTCTATAAATAGGACCTTATACTATTGTATTTCAATCTTTTGATCATCTTGGAATCATGTTTTGATGACTAAACCCTCTTTGGGAGGCTAGTCATTCGGCCATGCCTAGACCTTTTGTTCTTATGTATTTTCAACGGTGGAGTTTCTACACACCATAGATTAAGGTGTGGAGCTCTGCTGTTCTTCATGAATTAATACAAAGTACTATTGTTTTTCTATTCAACTCAAGTCTATTTCTTCTCCAAGATATTCATTCGCACCCAAGAACATGATGAATGTGATGATTATGTGACACTCATCACCATTCTCACCTATGAACGCGTGACTGACAACTACTTCCGTTCTACATGCAAACAAGCTTGAATGTGTATCTCTTGGGTTTCTAATCTAAGATTAGAACCTTCGTGGTATAGGCTAGAATTATTGGCGGCCATTCCTGATATCCGGAATGTCTAAACCTTATCTGTGGTATTCTGAGTAGGATCTAGGAAGGGATGACTGTGACGAGCTTCAAACTCGCGATTGTTGGGCGTGTGACAGACGCAAAAGGATCAATGGATCCTATTCCAACATGATCGAGAACCGACAGATGATTCGCCGTGCGGTGACAGCGTGCGTAGAACATTTTCATTGAGAGGACGGAAAGTAGCCATTGACAACGGTGATGCCCAACATAAAGCTTGCCATGGAAAGGAGTATGAATGATTGGAAGAAGGCAATAGGAAAGCAGAGGTTCAGGAGGAACAAAGCATCTTCATACGCTTATCTGAAATTCCAACCAAAGAATTACATAAGTATCTCTATCTTTAGTTTATGTTTTATTTATCTTTTAATTATCAATTCTCCATCACCATCTGAATTCGCCTGACTTAGATTTACAAGGTGACCATAGCTTGCTTCAAGCCGACAGTCTCCGTGGGATCGACCCTTATTCACGTAAGGTATTACTTGGACGACCCAGTGCACTTGCTGGTTAGTTGTGCGAAATTGTGACAAAGTGTGATTCACGTTTGAGAGCTCCAAGTCCTTTGGCGTCATTGTTGATGATCACAATTTCATGCACCATTTTACTTTCCCTTCCTTATTATGTGATGTATGTGAAAAATATGTTTCCTATGCTTAAAAATTATCAATTTTAAATTACCCTTTATTACCATTCGATGCCGTGATT
The DNA here is from genome assembly GCF_059453495.1 of Arachis ipaensis. Classification (NCBI taxonomy): domain Eukaryota; kingdom Viridiplantae; phylum Streptophyta; class Magnoliopsida; order Fabales; family Fabaceae; genus Arachis; species Arachis ipaensis. The sequence goes on from NC_142442.1 coordinate 41,332,042, forward strand.
TGTGTGTTGAGTAGTTTCAGATCTCCTAAAGGCAGGAATGACTTGAAGGATGGAAAGGAAACATACAAAAATGAAAGGAAAGCACAAAATGGAGTTTTTGAAGAAACTGGAAGCAATGCAAATGCATAAACAAAGCGACCGCGTGCCCAGCGCAAAAAGGCATCGACGCGAACGTGTGACTGACGCGGACGTGTGCCTTGAGCAGAGTGCAAATGACGCGTACGCGTGACCGAAGCAAACGCGTGATAAGAAAAACTCCCATATGACGCGACCGCGTGACCCACGCGGACGCGTGACAGACACCACGCACCAGAAAGTGCAGAAAACACTCCTAGCGATTTTTGAGACCCTTTTTGGCCCAGATCCAAGTCCAGAAAATACAGATTAGAGGTTATAAAGTGGGGGAATGCATCCATTCAGGAGGAGGGCCTTCAATTATTCACTTTTCATGATTTAGATGTAGCTTTTAGAGAGATGTTCTCTCCTCTCTCTTAGGTTTTAGGATTAGAATTTCTTATTATTTCAATTTAGTATTTCAAATCTTTATTAGGTTCAACATTCCTTTTACTTTATATTTCTCTTTTGCTTTCAGATACTTTAATGCTTTCCTTTAATTACTTATGTTGCCAAATTGGCTTATGAACTCTTCATGTTTAGATTGATTTTCTCTTATTAATGCAATTGAGGTATTTCAGATTTATAATTCTTATTTAGCTTTTTATATTCTTGGCTTTAATTGATTAACTGGAGGCTCTTGAGTTATCAAATGTATCGTGATTAACTGTTATGTCCGCTAATTGACTGGAATCCCACTAACTCTAGTCTTTTCTTAGGAGTTGGCTAGGACTTGGGGATCTAACTAATTAGTTCACTTGACTTTCCCTTGCTTTAGTAAAGGTTGACTAAGTGGGATCAACTTCAATTCTCATAAGAATAACTGGGATAGGACTTCCGAATTTTCAACATTGCCAAGAGTTTTATTAGATATTAATTTATTAATTCCTGCAATTTATTTTCCTTGTCATTTAAATTACTTGCTTCTTATTTCAAAAACCCCCAATTTACAAAACTCATAACCAATAATAAGAACATACCTCCCTGCAGTTCCTTGAGAAGACGACCTGAGGTTTGAATACTTCGGTTATCAATTTTTAAGGGGTTTATTACTTGTGACAACCAAAACGTTTGTAAGAAAGGGTGATTGCTTGGTTTAGAAACTATACTTGCAACGGGAATTTATTCTGAATTCTAAACCATCAATCATCCGTTCTTCAATGCCTATAAATACCATAAGAGTTATGACCTCTCTTATGCCACAACATATCAATGGATGTCTTACTAGACATGAATAACCGCTACAATCGTGGCACAAAGGGGAAGTAACGAAGAATCTTCGCCGCTTGCATTTTCCCATTCTTTTTACCAACCATGTGGATCCTTACTCCAGAGTTACTTCTTAGTATTTTGCTTCCATCACGATGTCCCACATCGTTTGCATTTAAACAGCTCTTGGTCGCTGCCCTGGTATAGTATGCAGTCATTTGGACATGCATCTATCTTCTTGTACGCGATACCAAGCTTTCTTATGATCCTCTTGGTATCGTGTATATTGCTTAGAATTCTAGCATGCTCAAAGACATCCGCCAGCAACTCCAGTATCATTTTGAAGGCCTTGTCGCTCACACCGCTCATGGACTTTATATGATAGAGCATTACCAAGAAAGACAACTTAGAGAACTTTGAACATCCTGGGTATAACTCCCACTCTCTATCTTTGAGTATGTCATGAAAATTGTGGGCCTTGCGAGTAGGTTAATTTTATAAGAAAACCTTTCTTACAAAAAAAATTAAAAGAGGAGTATAAGTTAGAGTTAAGAAAATACTTAAGACAAAAGCATAATATAAGTAAACAATCCAACTTAAAAAAAATAGACTAGTATATGGTTAAACAAAAGAACCATGTAATAGAGTAGTGTGTGGTATGTGGTATCTCAAGAAGGCTAAAAAGAAAGAAAGAATATGGTTAATGTGTTATTAGTGCCATTTGTTGCGGGTTGCAATGGTATGGTGCACACACTAACACAACAGAGTTACAAATTTATACCCAAATTCTTACATATTAACACTAATTAAAGCCTGAGAATTTACATAAAGATTTGATCAATTTTTCTAATATGTTTTAAAAATGATTTTTTGTTTTTGTTTGTGCAGGACCAAACTTTAAGATTATCTACAATGGAGAAAGTGGTGAGGCACGCACATACTTCAGGATTAATGAGAATTTTTTAAGTTTTTTTCTCATGTTTTTTTACAATTTAGCTGTGAATTTGAAGTGTGATATTTAAATGTTAAATCTCATTATTTTTTATTTTATTTTCGTTGTTCTTATAATAGGACTCACAAGATGTTTCAAGTCAAATCCTCCTAAACTATGGAACTAGAATGTTTATTTATTCCCTTTGTGGTGTTGTGGAGTTGTATTTTGATATTTGATTTTAAGTCGTATTTTTCTCTCTGCATGTGAAATTGCTGGTTACTTCCATTTAGAATTTATACTTTACTAAAATTTCTATCACTTCTTTAAGGATCAAATTGAAACAACTAACTTTTAGTAACTAAAGTGGCAATTGTTTTGATTTCACAAACCAAAGTATATAAGTATTTAAGCACAGTTGACATCTTTCACGTTGAGAGTTCACCTGTAGAAAGAAGAACTTAGAATTGACGACTACCACTGGGACACTCAAGTCTTCTAGTTCTGAATTGGATCTTGATCGACCCAACATCGAAGATTACCTGCCAACAGGATCTTCCATTCAACAAGAACCTCATGGAAAGCTTCACCTATATGTTTTCCTATTTTAATTTCTTGCTTACGCTATATTTGGTACACTAAAAAAATTGGGATGAAGAGTGCAGCTTTTTGTTATTTGATCTTTTTTGGAGAACACTGTAAAACCCGGATAATTAATAAATAATTAACTCATAAATTAATATTTACTAAAGAAAATAAAAAAATTGAATTTTATAGTTTAATGAGATAGAACTAATTGGTATGGAATTTATAACCCACAAACTAACTGGCAAGTGCACCGGGTCGTACCAAGTAGTACCTCAAGTGAATGAGGGTCGATCCCACGAGGATTGATGGACTAAGCAATAATGATTGAGTGATTTATTTAGCAGATAAATAGAAAATGGTATTTTGAGAGTTCAATTGTATCAAACAGTAAATTCAAAAAATTAGAAAGTAAGCAGTAAATGGGTTGTGAAATATATGAGTAAAACAGTTAAGGTTTCAGAGATATTTATTTTCTGGATTAACTTTTCTTACTAACTATTTTAATCATACAAGATTCAATTCATAGCAAACTATATGTGACTAAACCCTAATTCCTTAGACCTTTTTAGTCTCCTCTAACCTTCATCAACCGCCAATTCCTTGGTCACTTTATTCCGATTAGAGGGTTAAGTTCAAAACTAGTTTATATGCCACAGAAACCCTAATTATCCAAATATAAGAGGATTATATGTCACGTATCCCGTTAAGTCCAGATAATTAGAAATTTAGGAGAAGTTGTTTTCAAGCTGTTGTTCAAGTGAGACTCTCCAGAGAACCACAATTGAGCTTGTTGTTCAAGTGAGACGATACTCTAGAGATAACTCTCCCGAGATTCACAAGAACTCAAATAGAATAAGGGTCATACTTCCGTTCCACCCAGATTCATAAGATGAAGAACGAAAATAAATTCTTGAAATTGAAATCAAAACAGTAATTAAAATAGAAGAGTAATAGTATCAATCCATACAATAAACAAAGCTCCTAACCTTAACAGTGGAGGTTTAGTTGCTCATGGCTCAGAGAGAAAACTAGGGTTCTGAAAAACTGTAAAGTGCGGAATGAGGTAAGAGAGAAGAGGAGAGCCCGAAGGGCTGATTCTTTTCCCTTTTATATCTAATCCTAATTAATGTAAAATATATTTTCTAAAAACTAAATAATATCTTTTCCTATTTATAAATAAATTAAAGTTTTAATCAAAATCAAATAGGATCTTCGTGCAACTTCAATTGAGACGTGGGGACCATTGTGAATCATTGAGCTGGCGCCTAACTTGGAAAATCCCAAGTTAGGTGCCACCCTGGAAGCAAGCAAGTAAGGCTTTGATGATTACTGGTGCCTAACTTCAGAATCCTAAAGTTAGGCGCCACCCTGGCAGCAAGCAATTGGCGTGTAAGTTCTCCTTTGGCGCCTAACTTAGAGAATCCCAAGTTAGGCGCTACCAAAGCTGAGTGTGCTGAAGAAGAAGTGTACACTATTATACATCGTTGCTAGAGGTTAGCTTTCCAATGCCACTGGAATCATGTCAATTGGATCTCTGTAGCTCAAATTATTCCCGTTGGAGTGCAAGGAGGTCAGAGTTGACAGATCATTCACTTTCTTCTCTTTTTCTACAGAAACTCCGTCAAATTCATCCGAATGCTACCTCAAATAAACAGAATTGCACACAACTCAAAGTAGCATTCATAGTGACTAAAAGGTATTTAAATCTTGATTAAACTTAACAATTCAAATGCAAATTTACTAGGAAAAGACAGGAAAGATGCTCCCGCATCACAACACCAAACTTGAATTGTTGTTTATCCTCAAGCAACCAAAACAAATATAGGATTAGGATGTGAATTTGTATGAGAAGTGAGTGTTCAATTAAGCCCTTTTCTCTTCTTAAAGTGGGGTTTATACACTACAATCCTAAATAGCTTTGGCATCTCACTATCTTTTGAATTAGAGGAATGTCACTGTCATTTGGAATTAGAGTCCGGATAATATTATGAATTCTCTGGCCTTTATACTTTGGTTTAATCCTTGAACACAGCAAATTTTCTTTCATTCTCTTTTCTTTGGTGCTTTGCACCTTGAGCCTAGCTGTGACTTTAAATGCTTTGTCTCAAGCTTTACTTGACACAAAAACACCACAAGCATAACTGGGGAACTCTTTTAGTTCTGATTTTTCTTTCAGTTACTCCCAGACAGTGGTGCTCAAAGCCTTTGGCATACTCTGTTAAATGCACTTGGTCTCGACTCTTAGTGCTCTATCTCAAGGGTTACTTGACACATTTACACCACAAGCATATGACTAGGAAAACAACTCTTTGCTTTTAATCATATTTGACCTTCCTAGTCATTGATGCTTAGAGCCTTGGACCTTGTTTTTCTTTATTTTTCTTTTGTTGTTTCTTTTGCTTCAAGGATTAAGCTTTTGTTTACTTTAGAGAATTCATAATAGTTCTCTAAATTCTTGTTCCTCATGCACCAACATCCTTTGATTCAAATTCAAATATGCACTATTCATTATCATGCATTCAGAATCATAGATAACACCACCACATTTAAGTAATTAAGACTACTTTTAATATAAACTCAATTTCTCATGCAATACATCATTTCTTTCTTTTTATCTTTGGATTCAAGCTCAGCGAGCGGTACATGAGACAACTTTTTAGACTAAAAACAAATAACATAATTAAAAATAGTAAAATTAAACTAGAACCTAGAGATTGAAATAACCAAAGATCATGCAGACACTCAAATAAAATAGCAGAAAACAGGAATATAACATAATACGAACAGAAGGAGATATAGAATGAAAAGAACTCAACCACCTCAGTTATCCTAGTGGCCGTTTCATTCTTCAGACTGTGTTCCTCCGTGAAGATGATTCGCCTCCCTTTGGTGTTATTAAAATAAACAGAAAAGCCACAAGGAAAGCGACAACACCAGACTTAAAAGTTTACTTGTCCGTAAGCAAAGAAAAACTGAAAACAAGGAGGGACATAGAAAGTGCACGGATGAGAAAAAACAAAAATTATTACAGAAGAAGAAGAAAATGATAAAAGTACAAGAGAGGTTAAAATTAATATATATATATTGAGGGGAGGGGATATTGATCACGGTTAGGATAGGGGGGTTATATATATAAAAGGGGGGTGGGTATTATATATAAATATATATGAAGGGATGAGGGTGGAAAGAGCAACCACAGAGGCACCAACGAGGCTTCAACAATAACCAGGGTGGATCTAATTAGAACAGGTTCAATAACAGGTAGTTCCAGCCCTTTCAGTAGCAGCAGGAGACCTTAAAACACAACCTCTCTGACTTAGCCGCAATAGTCTCTGACCTTTCCAAGACCACTCACAATTTTATACAAGAGACACGGTCTTCAATTCGGAACTTGGAAGTGCAAGTGGGTCAGTTGAGCAAGGGGATACCTAAGAGACCTGCCAACACTCTTCCAAGCAACACGGAGGTAAATCCAAGGGAAGAGTGCAAGACCCTGACTATGGGCAAGGAGGACGAACTTAACGTGGAGCATGCTGTTGATGATATGAAGGGGAAAGAAACTCAAAAAGAGACTAGAAGTACACTAGTACATGCCCCAGTAATGGTGAAGGAGCCTAAAGGACAACAACCTTAGAAATTGTAAGAGGAGACCAAGGATGAGCAACTCACTCAATTCTTGAAAATCTTTAAGAAGTTACAAATTAATATTCTTCTTGCTGAGATGTTGGAGAAGAAACCTCCCTATATAGCCTGTTTGAAAAGCATATTCTCTAAGAAGAAGGCCTTAAAGGAAGATGAAACTGTGGTGCTGACCAAGGAGTGCAGTGCACTGGTGCAGAAGAAGCTACCTCAGAAGCTGTCAAATCCTGGGAGTTTCCTGATTCCCTGCACTATAGGAACCATTACATTTGCGAAGGCACTGTGCGACCTTAGATCAAGCATAAATTTGATGCCTCTCTCTGTGATGAAGAAGATGGTGATCCAAGAGACACAGCCCACAAGGATCTCACTAGAGATGGCAGACAAGTCCCTAAAGAGGGATACGGATTGGTGGAGAACGTTCTAGTAAAGGTTGAAGACCTTTACCTCCCTGCAGACTTCGTGATACTTGATACGGGAGAGGAGAAGGACAACTCCATCATCCTAGGAAGGCCATTCCTAGCAACTGGGAGAGCTTTGATTGATGTGGAGACAGGAGAATTAGTCTTGATGATGCATGAGGCCTATATGTTGTTCAAAATTTTTAAACCCTCTCCACTCTCTGATAAAGGAGGTACTTCTGTGAAGAGTTCAGAGCTTAAGCGCTCCCACTTAGTGGAAAGCCATATAGTATCCCTGGATACCAAACCTAAGTTTGGTGTTGGGCATTGACCACCCACCATTGATGGAGGAGGCCCCAAAAAGAAAGTACCCAAAGGTTGGAGGAATAAGAAGATTCCTACTGAGGACTTCTCACCTGGCATGAGAGTAGTCTTCACTCAGACTCCAGTCATACCACACACTATGAACAGAATCCTGTCTATAGAGCATGTTGAACTAATTCATGAGAGCACAGGGAAGAAGTTCACTATGAGGGGTGAAGATCTGATCCCCTATGATCCTCCTCCTTAGAGGAGCGGTCCGTCAAGCTAATGACGATAAAGAAGCGCTTGTTGGGAAGAAACCTAACTATTAGTATCCTTACATTTGCTTTTTCAGTTTTAATTCTTGTTTGATTTTATTTCATTTTATTCCTCATTATTTCTTATAGTTTTCCTAGTTTTTTCTAATGTTTGTGATCATGTGTAGAGCTTAGAACAGAAACAGAAACATTTAGGTGAGAAAACAGCACACACTGGAGAGAGGATATGCTACTGGCGCTAAACGCCAGAGAGGGCATTCAGCGCCAAGGGAGGAGGAGTTAGCTTGGACGTTTAACATCCAATGAGGAGCACCCACAACACAATTTTTGCTCCCCCTAGGGCGTTTAACACCCATTACTGGCGTTAAATGCCGAAAAAAAATATTTTTACCCCCTGCTGGCGTTAAATGCCAAACCAGCATTTAGCGTCCAGAGAGGGGGGTAGCGAGCATGGGAGGAAGGCTTTGTACCCATGGTTAAACCCTAACCTCAACCACTTTTGACCAATTCAAACTTCATCCAATCTCTCTCCCATTTCACCCAATTTTTCCATCCACATTCATCCATCCCATCATCCATCACTTTTCTTGATTCTCTCAACCCACTTTTTACTCAACCCAATCCCCTCTCATCAATCCCATCCATCTCTCATCCCAACAAACCAAATTTAAATTTAACTTTCCCCCCACCCCTCCCCACAACCGAAACCCAACCCTCCCCCACCTATAAATACCCCCTCTTTATCCACTTCCACTACACCTCCACTCTTCTATCCTTCTTACTTCCTTTTCACCATACCCACTTCCTTTCTTTCTTTTCCCCTTCTCCTACCACCAAGGTCAAAGACCTTCCCCCTTTCTTATCTATCTTTTTCTTCTGGCTATTTTATCTTTCTTTCCCTATTTTCCATTTTTATTTTGCACAGGAACGAGCAAAACTTTTAAGTTTGGTGTTGGGTGCTCTGCTTTGATCCTTCATTTTTTTACTATCTCCATGGCACCCAAGACAGGAGAATCCTCATCAAGGAAGAGGAAAGAGAAGGCCCCTGCATCTGATCCTTGGGATTTCACTAGGTTCTCATCTCTGACACATGAGGCACACTTTTATGAGGTGGTGCACAAGAAGAAGGTGATTCCCGAAGTCCCCTTCGATCTAAAAGATGATGAGTACCCGGAGACTTTTAGATTCTGAGATAGGATTGGAAAGTTCTGGCCAATCTCGTGACTGAGGTTGGAGCATTGATGGTGTGAGAGTTTGATAAACCCCAATTTGTGGTTTATCTTATGCTTAATTTAGGGAATTTTATCAACTTTTCTCACATTTATTCAATGAAATAGCATGGTTTTAATTCACTTTAATTTCATTCGATGCCTTGATATGTTTGTTGAATGATTTTAGGTTAATAAGGCAAGTATTGGATGGAAGGAATGAAGAGAAAAGTATGCAAAGTGGGAGAACTCATGAAGAATTGAAGGAATTGCTAAGTTGTCAATCCTGACCTCTTCGTACTAAAACGATCATAACTTGAGCTACAGAGGTCCAAATGAGGTGATTTCAGTTGTGTTGGAAAGCTAACATCCGGGCCTTCAAAATGATATAAAATTTTTCATAGTTGCCTGGTGTTTAGGGATGCGTACGTGTGGGAAGTTGCACGTGACTCACTAATGGCAACTCGTGGCCAGCAATTTCTAAAGCATTTTGGGCCCAATCCAACTCATTTCTGATGCTATTGAACCCAAGAATTGAAGAGGGAATGAACCAAGTATTCATAATGGAGTTTTCATCATGTCTTAGGGTAGAATTCTAAAGAGAGAGAGAGAGAGGCTCTCTCCTCTCTCTAGATTTAGGATAGAAATTAGGGTGAAATTAAGTTAATCTCTCTCAAATTTATCTTTCAATTCTTGTTTTGATTTCAATTCTCTTTATATTTTAGTGTTCTATTATCTTAATCTTCTTAGTTCTCTTGTTAATTTATTATTTTGCTCTCTCTTATGTTGATGAACAATTGTTGGATCTTGATTTCTTTTAATGCAATTTTATGTTTCCATGTCTCTTTTATGTTGACCTTGATTGTTATTATTGATTTCTTGCTTATGTTAGTTGTAGGTTTCTTTAATTCTTGCAATTTGTGATGTTTATTTTTCTTGCACATGAGGTGTTTGATAAAATGTTTCCATTAGTTTTTGAGTAGTTTTCTTTACTCTTGGCCTAGGCTAAGGGGATTGAGTGACCTTGAGTCATTGGGTCTAATGGAATTGGTGATTTGAGAACCCTTAGTGGTCAATTTGATAACCATTAACACTAACCTACTACTAAGTCAATTAGTAGCTAGGTTAGGGCTTATGGATTGATGTTGATCAAGCCAATTGATATACTTCAAGCATAGAAGTAAACTTAATGAGCTTGGTTCCTCACAATTGTCAATATATGGTTTGTAGACAAGGATGGTGATCTCAATTACTTATGTCTAGCCAAGAGTTCTTCCCTTTATTTTATTAGTTAATTGACATTTACTTTCTTGCTTTTATATTTTCTTGTCAATTATCAAAATCAAACCCCCTTGTTCTTCATAGCCAATAATTGATCACTTCATTGCAATTCCTTGTGAGACGACCCGAGGTTTAAATACCTCGGTTAATTTTTATTGGGGTTTGTACTTGTGATAACTCAAATTTTTTATGTGAGAATTTTTTGTTGGTTTGGAGCTATGCTTACAACGAAGTTCTTATTTCTATAAGAGAAATTCTAGACCGACACAACAAATTCTTCACTATCAGAGTTCTACGCCAATGCTTGGGTGACATACAAGCGTGCAAGAGGCATGAACCCGGAGCCGAAGAATCGGCGCACCGTGGTCAGAGGACACATCTTGGATTTCAGCCTGGAGAGTGTGAGGGCGGCACTACAGTTACCACCATCCGGATGGGACCCTCATTCATACACTTGAAGGGTCAATACTGACCAACGGCTAGAGCAAGTTCTTGCTGACATCTGCCTTCCCAAAGCTCAGTAGATGAGGGACTCTAAAGGTCAGCCATACCACCTGGGTAGGCATGACCTTAAGCCAGTAGCTAGAGAATGGTTGGAGTTCATCCAACGCTCCATCATCCCTACTAGTAACCATTCTGAGGTTACAGTTGAGCGAGCAGTGATGATTCACTGTATTATGCTCGGCAATGAGGTGGAGGTACATGAGGTGATACCACAGGAGGTTTATAGAATAGCTAACAAGTCCTCCACCACTGTGAGACTGGCTTTTCCTCATCTCATCTATCGACTATGTACAGCAGCTGGAGCTCACATTGAGGGCGATACCCCGATTGGCATTGAGAGGCCAATCACAAAGAAAGGTGTGGAACATGCTAGAGAGCTTGGGCATGGACCGAAGCAGGAGACAGTTCCACCACCTCCACAGAATATTCCAGAGATGCCTCAAGGGATGTACTTCCCTCCCCGTGACTACTGGAATCAGTTGACCACATCTATAGGAGAACTGACTTCATCAGTTGATCAGTTGAGGCTAGAGCATTAGGATCATGCTGCACTCCTCCATCAGATAATGGAGGAGCAGAGGAGGCAGGGGCGTGACATAGAGGAGCTTAAGCACTCCAGAGGATTCCCTGGAGGGAGCAGTAGCCGCCATCACTGAGGTGGTTAAGTTTCATTCTCTCTCTCTTTTATCTTATTTCTGTTTTCAGTACTTCAATTTATTTTCCGTTTTCTTTTCTAAGATTGCATGATCATTATTAGGATTTCTCTACCTTCTAGTTTAGTTATTTATTTTAGTATTTTATGTTTATTTTTAAAAGATGCCTCATGTATTGTGCTCTGAACTTAAACAAAAATCAAAAGAAAAAGAAGTAGTAAAATGCATGAGATTTTGGGTTATATATTGCGTGTTCTAGTTACTTTGATGTGGTGGCACTATCTCTGTTTCTGAGTGTATGAATTAACTATGCATATTTAATATTGGAGTTGAGAATATTGGTTCTTAAGGAATAGGAATTTAGAGAAGTATTATTGATTCTCTCAATTAAAGAAACACGATTGATTCTTGAAGCAAAAGAAACAACAAAAAGAATTGAAATAAAAAGAAAAACCAAAAAAAAAAGGTCCAAAGCTTTGAGCATCAATGGTTAGCAGGGTCAAAACTGATCTAAAAGCTCAAAAGAGTAGTTTTCCCTAACCATATGCTTGTGGTGTGAAAGTGTCAAGGAACTCTTGAGACGGAACACTTAAAGTCATGACCCAATGATGTTACAGAGTATGCCTAAGGCTCTAAGCACCAATGTCTGGGAGGAAAAAGAAAGAAAAAAATTCGAACCCAAAAGGTTCCCCTAGGTAAGTGCTTGTGGTGTTTTTGTATCAAGTTAAGCTTGAAAACAAAACATTTAGAGTCACGGCTAGGCTCAAAGGTGCAAAGCACCAAGAAAAAGAAAAATCTGTGTTCAAAAATTAATTAGAACTTAAAGAAGAGAATCTATAATATCATCCGAGTTCTAGTTCTAAAGGATGCTGATATTTCTGAGTATCAAAGGATAGTGAGATGACAAACCTATTCAGAAATAGAGTATCATAAGCCTCATTCAGTAACTAAAACTAAGCCTTATTGACAACTCAAAGTCTTAAGCATTTTCTCTTCTTGGTCCTATATTATTTTGGTTGCTTGAGGATAAGCAACGGTTTAAGTTTGGTGTTGTGATGTGTGAGCATCTTATACCCTTTTTCCTAGCATTTTTTAGTCATTTTTTGTTAGATTTTATTTAGTTTTACTTGAATTTAATGCAAAAACCCTCTTTCGATGCTACTTTGAGTTGTTTTGGTATTTTTATGATTTTAGGTGAATTTTAGAGAAATTTGGCAGAGTTTGGAGCAAAAAGAAGAAAACCCTGTAACAACCCCCTGGGTGCTAAACGCCCAACTGGCATTTAGTGCTAGCAAGGGATCAAGGCGTGCATGAGTTTACTCCTCCTAGGGCGTTATACGCCCATCTCTGGTGTGAAACACCAAAGCAGGCCGAAGACATCCTCTCATTGGGCCTCCAAGTGGATTTAGCACCTCTTAGTTTTATTTCCTTTTGTAATCTTTATTTACAAACGATGTCTTTTTTTAGGTCTAGCATTTATTACTAGGTTAGTATATAAGAAATAAGATGCACCCTTTCTGGGCACCTCGCATGAAGCATCATTATATGGAATTGCATTTTCTCTGTGAGTATGAGCAACTAAACCTCTCTTGGTTAAGGTTAGGAGCTTTATTTATTTCTATGGATTAGAACTATTATTTTTCTATTTTAATTTATGTTTGATTCAATTCTAAGGATTGTTTTCATTCTTACTCTTATGAATTGGGTGGAACGAGAGTATGACCCTTTTCTACATGAGTTCTTCTTATTCTCGAGAGAGTTATCTCGCTTGAACTACAGCTTGAAAACACTCCTCTTAGATGGCTAATTACACAAACCGATGGGGATAAGCAACATCTATTCAGCGATTAGTTGAAGAGAGTGTATTTGGTCGTACTACTATTTTGTAGTTGTCATTTGCTCTTTAGTTCACATAACTTTGTGTCAAATATAAATTCTTGATTATCAAGATGCATTAATCTATGATTTAGGGTTGTGATCATTATTGCATATATTAAAATGATGCTTGAATTAGATATGCATTTGATCCATTCGTCTATTAGAATTTAAATTGGACTATATCAATTAGATCAAAGCCGTTCTTTGGAATGGCTATGAATCATTGGATCGTACACAAGATCTGTTGCATTAGATATTCAAAGGATACTTGCATCTTTACTCTCCGTCCTTCTTCGAGTTACAGTGTGCCTTCAACGCGCTTTGAGTGATGAAGGAACAGTGGAAGGGAGGAAATATACTTCAGTTAACAGAGAAGGTGTTTTTCAATAGAAGGGTGGAACGAATTTAAGTAATAATGATTTAAGTAAAAGAATATAAATTTACTTTTTTATATTTACAAAAATTATATAATTATCCATCTTAAAAAATATTTAATTATAAAATGGTCCTACTTTAGTTAAGATGTTAATTTTCATTGAATTAAATTAACTCAAATTAAAATTAAACATCTAATTAAAATGTGTCACGTCATAGAGGCTAATTTACATGTTGTTTTAGAGGGGATTGGATAGAATTCACCTATATATATAAATTTTGTCGAGTTAGAGAATAAAAAATTTAACTAAAACAATAAAAAAATACTTGAAAATAATAAAAATAAAAAATAATATTATTATAAATATATAATTTTAAATATTATATATATGAAACTTTAAATGTTAATTTTAATAAATAAAAAATTTTTATTTTTTATATTTATATGTTTTTATATTTTTAATTATGTAAGTTTGATTAGTTTAGGTCTTACTAATATAAGTAAATATATAATGTGATAGGCATGTATTTAGAATTATATTATTTTTATTCCGTTTTCTTAAAAAAAATTGAAAAAAATAAAAAAAAGTTAATATTTTTATGTATTATATATAATATTTTAAATAAATTATATTTTCGAAATAATTTGATAAAAAATTATTTTATATAATAATATCTTTAACAAAATTAGTTAATTAATAAATTTTGAATATAATAATGTAATTATTTGTCAAGTAATATAAAATAAAATTTTAATTATTTTATATTTTTATGTTACAGTTTAAAATTTTATTTTAATATGATTTTTTAACATCATAAAAAAATTTTGCATAATAATTAATCTTATTGAATACAGAATACTCATATTTTTGTATTTATATGATTTATATTTCATTATTTAAGAATAAAAGATTTTGTTATCATTTAAAGTATTGTGTATTAAAGTATTGTCATTTAAAGTATTTATTTATGTACTAGGATATTCTGTATTTATTAGAGTCCATCAATAATCTTCTTTCATATTAGCCTTTGATTTTCATCTAATCAAATCTAATGATTTATATAAATGTGGCGCATCTAATAAGCACATAATAGTGTGCTCGTTTTAGACATACCCAATTAAATAAATAAAGGTTCATATATCTCAGTATTTATTAGACGCACTAACAATGTGATCAAATTCTTAGCATATGAAGCCAACTAAAAATATTCCTACCCAAACTACTCCTACTGATGGTCCTGTATGTTCAAATAGATAAGAGTAAAATTAGGATTTTACTCGGTTTAAAAAATAGAGTTTACTACACTTACTTTAAAGTGTAAAAACTAGAGTTTGATGCATGCACTTTAATGCGTTTTTTTTTTTATTAGTTTTCAAGATCTCGACCCAAACAGCGGAGAGACAAGTTTGAAGTACATCTTAAGATAATAAAACAGTTAACGACTAAATTAGAACAACACCAAAGTAGATCATTTGGCAAATAAATATAAGAAGCACCATCAATTGAACAACAAATATCTCTTCAGCATTGGCATCAAGATTTGTTCCAAAAGAATAAAGTATCGTTTTTGTTCTCAACGTTTTGGATAAATTCTAAAATTATTCTTAACATTTAAATTGTCCTATTTAAATCCCTAACGTTTTAAAATTGGCTCAATGTTATCCTGCCGTTAGAGATCTGTTAACAGAATTGACGGTGGGACAAAATTGAGAGGATTTTGAAACGTTAAGGACTTAAAAATTTTTACCCTTAAATAAATTAAAATTAATCACATTACTTTCATTCTAAATAAATTTATTTTTTATAATTTTACTCTTAAAGATTTTTACTCATCATGAAATATTTGTAAAATGACAAGTACATAAACTTGCGAAAAAAAAAATACATATACAATAAAGTATAAATTGTACCTTTTGTCTTTAATGTATTTGTTTTATCGATTTTTAACAAATCGAAAGTAGTTCGATATCTAGTGGTATGGGAGCGAAACATACTCCTCTATGAGTACCAGTTTTCTAAAGTGCATCAAAGGACCTTTCGATAGAACAAAATAAAAGAAAATCTAAAAGATAAACAAAATAAACTTTGAAAATAAATTGACTGGAATCAAAAGAAATTACATTGAATTTAAACGAAACAATAAAAATTGTTTCGATTGGATAAAAGGACTTTTGAAGTCGAAAGTAAAATATTGAAACTTAAAATTAAACAAGAAAGATACATGTTGCTTGAAAGATAAATTTGCAGAGAAAATAAAGGTTACAGAAAATGTAGATATAATTCAAAAACAATGGAAGGAACCCTACAGAAAAATGACTCAAATGCAGACTCAAAAAGTCTCTAAAATGTGAGTGTGCTTGAATATTTTTCTAAAGCAAAGTTCCAACCCTTTCTTCATTGCACTTTCATCTATTTATTAAAGTCTCCAACCAATCAAGTTCAAGAATAACTCCACGTGGGCTAATCATCGAGTAATCGTTCCCGCTCTTTTTGCACATGAGTAACTACTAAGAAATCAATTTCAAAGGACTTTAATTCTTCGACTGAGCACATTCTCAGCTGAGTACATCTACTGGATCCTGCTTCTCATTCCTCGACAGACCTTTCTCGATGCAAGCTCCATTCCTTGAAATAAAAATCCATTATATTTCGAGTATGTATTTCTCGAAACTAAATATTGTGATCAACAAATTACCCCCTTAGGATTAACGTATTTTTTCGATATCCTTAAAGAATGAAACACTTAGAGCCCGTTTAGAAAGTGACAGAAGCTACTTTTTTTTACTTTTGAATTATGAAAGGTCATGATACGCGTGTTTGATACCATTTTAAAGAAAAGTTTTTAACTTCCTAAAAAGTTAATTTACAGCTTTTTGAAGTAGAAATATATGACTTCTCTCCTTCTCGATAAGTCATTTTATCACTTCCGTGAAAAAAATTGATTTCAAAACAAAAAATCTACTTTCATTCTTGATTCTGTGAAAAAATGTTTCCTGTTTCTGCTGGAAATACTGGCCCTCCACCACCATTTTCACGCAAGGTTCCATTTTCTAGAAGTACTAAAAAGAATTGGATCTTCTCTTGTGAACGAATCCCCTGCTTGGCTGTTTTCAGGAATAGAATTGGACCACTCTCTTTGACTCGTTCGTAACTAGTCCAAATGGCCTGGCCCAACATGTAAACTTTCTCCATGAGATGGGCTTACCCTATGATTGCCGGCTTACAAAAAGACGTAAAGATTGAAACCCCCATCTCTTGATTACGAATATCACTTTCATAGCAAGCACGAATAAGCGAGAAGCTTCACTATTATTATATATATTGAAAGGGATGGTTTGGCGTCCAGTGTGAACCAGCCGACGCCTACCTATTCCACACGGCCTTCCACCATCATCTTCACGCAATGTTCCATCTATTGGAAGTGCTGGCCCTCCACCACTCTTTTCACGTAATGATTCTGTTAGGAAATTATTTTAATTTCCTAATTTGTTTGTGGACAATGCATATATTAATTATAATCACAAATTATGCTATTTCAAATTAAATGACTTATATAATGGTGATCTCATTTGTTGTTATAAATGCTAAATTGAACAAGTCATTATTACTTTTGATTTTGAATTAAATGAGAATAAAACCAGATATTATCTTTTGGATTTTAGATATATTATCATTTGGACTTTAGATACTATTTTATTTGGCCTTTAGGGTTTAACGGGTGACATGCTCAAATATAAATAGGCTTTCAGGGTTTCGGTCCCCAATATATACCAAAGCCGCCTTTGTCGCTCTTTCCTCATCAGAAGAGTCACAATTCAGCCGCCTAGGGATACAGAAGGCTTTGGTTGAGGAAGATCAAAAGAACCACAAAATCTAAATTCTTCTATCAATTTCTGACTTTTATGAGTAAAGGTATGTTCTGCATTATAATATATTTTTAGTAATTTAATATGGATGATCTGCGTTAATAAAATTAATTATTTCGATAAGTGGTATCAGAACTATCTATAATTTAATCATCAAAATATTCAGTTTTATTTTCTCTGGATCAAAATATATATATATATATGCTTTGATATTACATTATGATATTGCATATATAGAAAAAAATATATATATATATATATATATATATATATATATATATTAGATGTTGCGACTGTGTGCGTTAGTATATATGTCTTTAGTATTGTTTCACATATATAATATGTCGCCGTTTGGGTTACTTTTATGTATATATAAATATATGTATACTATTAATCGTTTATATATATATATATATATATATATATATATATATATATATATATAATTATTTGATTATACATTGAAACATGTATATATTTTACATGAGACGGTCTTCCGTTTATTAGTTTGGCAGAAAATTTTTTTATAATAAGTAATAAATTGATTTTTTTTAAATATTAATAAAGTATTGCTAATCTTTGATAGTCTCGGATCTGTTTTTTGTGTACCATTAATCGGAATCAAATTGATTAACAATTCTTCTTGGGATATAAAAATTATTGTATATATGTCACTTATGCGATTATTAATCTACCTAAAGGAAGATCTATATTTTGCCAAGTTATGTGTACATATTAATATTTGAATAAAAAAATATTATTTATTTGTTACATAAGGAAATTAGTAATAATTTGGATTATTATATTTATTTATTTTATAAAGATTTGGTTTTAGAATAAATTGATTGAACATTATGCTGTTAAAGTAGTCTCTTTTGTGAAAATTGATTTATTTAAAACATTAGGAATATGGTGATATGTAATTCATGCGAATATTGGTCAGCCCAAAGGAAGGCCTATATTTGGCCGAATTACTTACACATATTGATGGTAAATAAATATTTGGGTAACTAATTAGGAATAAAGTAGTGCTTGTTATTTATGCGGACAATAATCGGTCCAAAGAAAGTTTATTGTTTGGCCAAATAATAAGCATTATACACTTTTGTTTATTTTCTATTAATTATGCGGTCAATAATCGGCCCAAAGGAAGGTTATTGTTTGGCCAATTAATAGAAAATATATGCGATAATAAATAGGTTGCGAAGTTTAAGTTTCCATGTGCACATTAAGTCAGTGCAAAGAAAGGCTTAATGTGTGACAGGAATTTTGACAATATTTGATTATTGCAATGAGAGTATCACTTACAGTTAATTTTTCTATCCAAAGATTGAAAATTAATGTTGTTCTAGATATTTCAATATGGATTTTTTTTCCATTATTTAACTAATGTTTACTGCATGTTCTTTTGTTCTAATCCAGAAACTATGGCTTCAACTACCAATGTTTTTACACAAATTAGCAGTATTTTTATGCTGAATGGTTCAAACTTTAAAGTTTGGAAGGATACCGTGGAGATTGTCCTCGGTTGTATGGATTTAGATATAGCTCTTCGAGAGGAGAAACCCACTTCCACTCTGGAAAACCTCAATGAGGTTAAAACAGAGAAGTGGGAGAGATCCAATCGAATGAGCATTATGATCATTGATGCACGAAATTGTGATCATCAATGGCGCCAATAGCTTGGTACGCACAATTATAATTTCAACTCTTTATCACAACTCCACACAACTAACCAGCAAGTGCACTGGGTCGTCCAAGTAATAAACCTTACGTGAGTAAGGGTCGATCCCACGGAGATTGTCGGCTTGAAGCAAGCTATGGTCATCTTGTAAATCTCAGTCAGGCAGATTCAAATGGTTATGGAGAATTGATAATTAAAAGATGAATAAAACATAAAATAGGATAGAGATACTTATGTAATTCATTGGTGAGAATTTCAGATAAGCGTATGAAGATGCTTTGTTCCTTCTGAACCTCTGCTTTCCTATTGCCTTCTTCCAATCATTCATACTCCTTTCCATGGCAAGATTATGTTGGGTTTCACCGTTGTCAATGGCTACCTCCCGTCCTCTCAGTGAAAATGGTCCAAATGCGCTGTCACCGCACGGCTAATCATCTGTCAGTTCTCGATCATGTTGGAATAGGATCCATTGATCCTTTTGCGTCTGTCACTACGCCCAACACTCGCGAGTTTGAAGCTCGTCATAGTCATCCCTTTCCAGATCCTACTCGGAATACCACAGACAAGGTTTAGACTTTTCGGATCTCAAGAATGCTGCCAATTGATTCTAGCCTATACCACGAAGACTCTGATCTCATGGAATGGAAGGCTCGGTTGTCAGGCGAGGCAACCATGCGTCATGAACCAGGAGGCTAAGAGATACGCACTCAAGCTATTGCAAGTAGAACGGAAGTGGTTGTCAGACACGCGTTCATAGGTGAGAATGATGATGAGTGTCACGGATCATCACATTCGTAAGGTTGAAGAACGAGTGTATATCTTAGAGAATAAATAGGCTTGAGTTGAATAGAAAAACAATTGTACTTTGTATTAATTCATGAGGAACATCAGAGCTCCACACCTTAATCTATGGTGTGTAGAAACTCTACCGTTGAAAATACATAAGAACAAAAGGTCTAGGCATGGCCGTGAGGCCAGCCCCGAACGTGAACATACAAGTTCCAAAGGTTTAAAGTATGAAAAAGTCTTTTCCAAGATGAAAATACAATAGCAAAAGGTCCTATTTATAGAAAACTAGTAGCCTAGGGTTTATAGAAATGAGTAAATGATGCAGAATCCACTTCCGGGCCCACTTGGTGTGTGCTTGGGCTGAGCATTGAAGCTTTCGCATGTAAAGACTTTTCTTGGAGTTAAACGCCAGCTTTTGTGCTAGTTTGGGCATTTAACTCCAGCTTTTATGCCAGTTCTGGCGTTTTGACGCCAGAATTTCTATGCTGACTTGGAACGCCGGTTTGGGCCATCAAATCTCGGGCAAAGTATAAACTATTATATATTGCTGGAAAGCCCAGGATGTATACTTTCCAACGCAATTGAGAGCGCGCCAATTGAGCTTCTGTAGCTCCAGAAAATCCACTTCGAGTGCAGGGAGGTCAGAATCCAACAGCATCTGCAGTCCTTTTTCAGCCTCTGAATCAGATTTTTGCTCAGGTCCCTCAATTTCAGCCAGAAAATACCTGAAATCACAGAAAAATACACAAATTCATAGTAAAGTCCAGAAATGTGATTTTTGAATAAAAACTAATAAAAACATAAGAAAAATTAACTAAAATATACTAAAAACATACTAAAAATAATGCCAAAAAGCGTATAAATTATCCGCTCATCAATCATGAAACGCTCAATTCCTGAGGCATTTCGGGGCTCAATTACTGAGGATAAAGATGCCAAACCGTTCCTAAAGGATGTTGAAAAATTCTTTACTAAGAATAAAAAGGCGGAGGCAAGTAGTCTTTTGAGCAAACTTGTCTCCATGAGGTATAAAGGTAAAGGGAACATAAGGGAGTACATTATGGAAATGTCTCATCTTGCTTCAAAATTGAAAGCACTAAAGTTAGAGTTGTCTAAAGATTTACTCGTGCATTTTATTTTGATTTTCCTTCCTGCACACTTTAGGCAATTCAAAGTGAGTTATAACACTCTGAAGGACACTTGGTCCTTAAATGAGCTTATATCTCACTGTGTGCAAGAAGAAGAGAGGCTACAGCAAGATAAGACTGAAAGTGCTCACATGGCTTCATCTTCTCAGTATAAAAGAAATCATGATACTACTGCGGATGTGCCTTCTCAGCAGAAAAAGGCAAAGAAACAGGATCAAGTTTCAACCTGGTTCTTCTTTAAGAAAGTGGGACACATGAAGAAGGATTGTACCAAATATGCCACTTGGCATGTAAAGAAGGGTATAATTCTTACTTTCGTTTGTTTTGAGGCTAGTTTAAGTTATGTACCTGTTGATACTTGGTGGGTAGATTCTAAGTATTACTATGCAGGGTTGCCTGTGGAGCCGACCGCCAAGTGATGCTGAAAGATACATCTATGTGACAGACGGTAATATAGTTGCAGTCGAAGCTATAGTAACCTTTAGATTATGTTCCACGAGTGGATTTTACTTAGATTTATTAGAGACATTTTATGTACCGTCATTTAGACGGAATTTGGTTTCTGTTTCTTGTTTGGACAAATCAGGTTATTTTTTGTTCATTCAGAGATAATAAAGTCAGTCTCTTTTATAATTCGAATAATATTTTCTCTGGTCATTTGGTGGATAATCTATATAGGCTTGATTTAAATTTCTATAATAATGAAATACTGCAAACGGGTACAAAACAAAAACTAAATGAGAATTCGGCATCATTATGGCACAAATGCCTAGTTCACATCTCTAAATAGAGAATTTAGAGGCTCATGTCGGATGGAATTCTTGGACCCCTAAATTTGGCGAATTTTGAAGTTTGCATTGAGTGCATAAAGGGAAAAAGGACATATGAAAGAAAATTAGGTGCCAAGAGAGCTAAAGAGATCTTAGAACTAATACATACCGATATATGTGGCCCATTCCCTACTGTCTCTTGTAATAGACAACGATACTTTATTACGTTCATAGATGATTACTCTCGTTACGAGTATTTATATCTAATTCATGAAAAAGTACCAAGCCTTGGATGTTTTCAAGTCTTTCAAAGTTGAAGTTGAACTTCAACTTGGAAAGAAAATTAAAGCTGTCAAATCTGATCGTGGTGGTGAATACTACGAAAGATATGACGGTTCAGGTGAGCAACGTCCCGAACATTTTACTCTTTTCCTAGAGGAGTATGGTATTGTTCTGCAATACACCATGTCAGGCAAACCTAGCATGAATGGTGTTGCAGAGCGAAGGAACCGAACTCTTAAGGACATAGTGAGAAGTATGATTAGTCATTCTTCCTTGCCTGAATCACTCTGGGGAGAAGCCTTAAAGACCGCAGTGTACATCCTTAATAGGGTGCCAAGCAAAGCAGTTAACAAAACCCCATATGAAATTTGGACTAGGAAAAGGCACAACATAAAGCATTTGCATATTTGGGGATGTCCAACTGAGACGCGACCTTATTAGCTACATGAAAGAAAATTGGACTCAAGGACAATTAGTTGCTACTTTGTTGGTTATGCTGAATGACAGGCGGAAAATTGTCGATTAAGAATTTATAAAAAGAACAGCGTTGCAAGTACAGTTCTTAACCGACAAAAATTCTGCTTATCAATATAAAAAGAGTTGTCACAATTTAAGAATAAAATACTGAGAGTAGAATTCTCAGGTCATCTCCCAACGAGTTGACAAAAGAGCGCAATTTATTAGTAAGGAATTTATCGAGAAATTTTAGAGTTGGAGAACAGAAAAATAATTGGTTATAAATTAAAGCAATGAAAATTAACAAGATGTTTTGTGTAATTGAAATAAAGAAGCCTTGACCAGGAGAAGATTAATCGGAAGTTCTATCCTTGTTGAATTTTTTCCAAGTGTAATAGTAAGAGGTTGTTGTTTTTTACTTAGTTAACCTTTACCGAATAAAGAAAAGTCAAGTAATTGAGCCAACTCTGATTCACAAGTCCTAATCCTTTCCTACGGAAGGATTAGCGTTAGTGACTGGAGAATTAGCCAACAACTTCCAATTGCAAATTAACACTTGAGTATTCCAACTCAAGGGTCTCCTATTAATCAACTCCAAAGTCAAGTTAAGAGCTTACTCCATTGACATGGATGCCAATTTTGCAGACATGTAAAGGGAATAGAGAAGAGACATGGTAACTAAAATTAAATTAATAAAAGCTAATTTTGAAATAATAAATTAAGGAAAGATGATACTCAAGCCAATAATGAAATTAAATGTAAAAATAATTATTGCATTAATAAATTCCAAAATCAAAGATATCCATATGTAATTCTGAACAGGGTAAATGGGTTATTAAAAGAGTAAGGAAATAAGGAAACAAACTAGAATGATGGAAACTTCAACGGAGGTAGTAACTCTTCTCAATATCCAAATCAAAAGCATAAAACTAGAAATCTATGAATATGAAGAACCCTAGAGGAAGAAGTAGTTTTTCTCTCTAAGATTCAAAACCAAAACTAAAATTGTGTAAAAATGAAAGTGTGTTGAGTCTCTGCTTGTCCCCTGGCTCTAGTCTGTGTTTCTGGACCGAAAAATGGGTCAAAACTCATCCCAAAATTTCCCCCAGCGTCTTCTGCGATTTCTTCACATGGCGCACGACACGCGTACGCGTCAGTCACGCGCACACGTCGCTGTGCAATTTCGCTTGTCATGCTTGTGGTGGTGGAAATTGACCAGTTAAGAAATCAAAATACGGGATACGTTGCAAGTACAGTTCTCAACTAGCTAAGATCCGCCTTCTCAATTTAAAAGGGTTGTCACAAAAATTAGAATTAAAAATACTGGGAGTATGAGTCCCAGGTCGTCTCCCAAGGAGTTGCAGGAAAGAGTGCTAATTTATTAATCAGAAATTTTCTAGAAGGTTTGAGTTGGATAATGAGTAATTAAAATAATCGTAAATTAAAGCAATGAAACTAAGAATTATTATTAATATAAAAAGCCTTGACTGGGGAATTGATTAATTGGAAGTTCTATCCTTGTTGGAATCTTTTCAAGTGTAGTGTAAAGAGGTTGTTGTTTTAACTTAGTTAACCCTTAATAAATAAAGGGAGGTCAAGTGATTGAACTAACTCTTTATCCGCAAATCCTAGTCCTCTCTTTTGGGAAAGTCTAGCGTTAGTAGATACAGAATTAGCCAACGATATCCAATTTAACTAAGCACTTGAGTATTCCAACTCAAGTGTCTCCTCTCAATCAATCCCCATGTCAAGTAAAAAACCTACTCCATTGACATGGATTTAATATTCATAAATATATAAGAAGACATAATTAAATAAAATAAAATAAAATAGAGATTTAAAATTAATTAAAAATAAAAGTAACTCTATATATTAATAAATTCAAAACACAACATACTTATTTGAATAGGGTCAATGAGCAACTAATAAGAGTAAAGGAATAGGGAAACAAACTAAACTGATGTCTTCACGGAGGTAATAACTCTTCAGCATCCAAAATCCAAAGCGAAAGCACAAACTACTAATGTAAAGCTAATCTAGATTCAGATCTAAAACTAAAAGTAATCCTAATATCAATGTATCTGAATGTGTGTGGATGCGTATGGGTTGCCTCCTCATGTCTCTGCATGTTTCCTGACTTTAATCTGTGTTTCTGGGCCAAAAACTGGGTTAAAACGCAGCCCAAAATTGCCCCCAGCGTATTCTGCTATGTTTACAGATCGCGCAGGTCACGCGTTTGCGTCATTCAGCAATTTTCCTTGTCACGCATTCATGTCGTCCACACGTTCGCATCATTCGTGCAGACTCTAATCCACGCATTTGCGTCAGGCACGCGTTCGCGTCGCCGCGATTTCTTCATTTCGCGCGCTCGCGTGAGCCTTGCGCTCACGTCAGTGTTTGCTGGTCATCTCCTTAATTTCTTGTGTTCCTTCCATTTTTGCGAGCTTCTTCTCCATTCTCTAAGCCATTCCTGCCCTATGAAACCTGAAACACTTAACACACAGATGACGGCATCGAATGGTATAAAGGAGAATTAAAATACATAATTGAAAGATCTCTAGGAAGCAAGTTTTCAACCATAAACAATACTAGGAAGGAATTATAAAATCATGCAATTCATATGAATAAGTAGGTAAAGATTTGATAAAACCACTCAATTAAACACAATATAAATCATAAAATAATGGTTATCAACCTCCCCACACTTAAACATTAGCATGTCCTCATGCTTAGCTTAAGGAGATAAAGTAAATAAGTAGAAAAATGCAAAACTCATGCAATGCAATGCAACCTATATATATATATATATATATATATATATATATATATATATATATATATATATATATATATATATATATATATGAATGCAACTATATGATTCTTGTCTACTTGGTTAAAAGTAAATAAGCTCTTCAAGACAAACATAGATCAAATTCCACTAATTCAGTTTATACAGTGAGAACAGATAAAAATCCAAGAAGATAGCTCATGAAAGCAGAGAACATAGAATTAAGCATTGAACCCTCACTGATGGTGTATGTGCACTCTAGTTTCTCAAGTGTATAGGGTAATCACTCTTTCCTTCTCTAATCATGCTTTCTAAACTTTGTTATTCACCTAACCAATCAACAATACTTAATGTACCAATGCAAACATCATGAGGTCTTTTCAAGGTTGTAATGAGGCTAAGGTAAGGGTAAGGGTATATATATATATATATGGCTAAGTGAGCTATAAATATGAATCTTTGACTTAACCTAAGCTTTCACCTAACATACATATACTCTATATAACTCTAGAATCATGCCTAACTACCCAAAATTCCCATTTTCACATTCCATACTCATGTATTAACTTTTTCTCTTAATTTTCTTATCACATATGTATTGGAGCTTTACTTAACTTAGAATTGAGGTAATTTTGTCCCCTTATTTATTTAAATTTTTTATTGAATATATATATATATATATATAGGAAAATAAACATAGCTTATCAATGCACATGGATTTTTAATTTTTATTCGTTTCACATGAGTAGGTACCCAAATTCCTATTATTTTATCATGACACATTCCCTTATTAACCCATGTTCCCACAATCTTCCCATACTCGATTAACACACAATTTCTATCTTAAGCTAACCAAAGATTCAATTGGGATATTTAATTGTTTTTCCGCTTAAGGCTAGTAATGTGGTAAAATATAGAACAAATGGGATTTAAAAGGCTTAAAGTGGATAACAAAGGTAAATTAAAGGGTAGGCTTATTTGGGATAAGTGAGCTAAACAATTGATGGCCTCAATCACATGCATGCATATAAATACATTAAACATTGGACATATAGGAAGAGGAAAAATAAAGATTACAATCATAGAGAAGTAAACACACAAGAATAAAATATTATGGTTAAACAGTGTAACCATGTAATTAGGCTCAAAATTTTACGGGTTGTGTGTTCTTAGCTTTTTTTAAACTATGTTCCAAATACAACTTCCAACAAGTTTAACAACAAATTTTAATTTAAATTAGTGAAATTCATCAAAATTAGGGTCTTAAAAAGAAACTTATTATTTTTCAACCAAATAGAACATGCATGCAACTAATTATTACTATGCAATCTATCCTATTCTACAAAAGAAAAATTAACTAAATATCCTATTGACGTGGGCGAAAATTGGCTAATTAAGAATGATTATAAAATATGCGTTGCAAGTATAGTTCTCAACC
Organism: Arachis ipaensis; assembly: GCF_059453495.1. NCBI lineage: Eukaryota > Viridiplantae > Streptophyta > Magnoliopsida > Fabales > Fabaceae > Arachis > Arachis ipaensis. The sequence continues at coordinate 41,358,630 of NC_142442.1, forward strand.
AACCAGAAATCTGCTTTATCAATTTAGAAGGGTGTCACAAAATTAAAATTAAAATACTGGGAGTATGGATCCCAGGTCGTCTCCCAACGAGTTGCAGGAAAGTGTGCTACTTTATTAATCAGATGTTTTCAAAAGAAGTTGAGTTGGGTAAACAGGGAATTAAATTGGGGAAATTAAGTAATTTAAATAAAAGCCTTGACTGGGAGTTGATTAGATGGAAGCCCTATTCTTGTTGCAGTACTCTCAAGATTAATTGCCAATTGAGATTTATTGTGTTTAGTTGTCCCTTACTAAGTAAGGGAAAGTCAAACAAGTTGGAATGCTGTTCTATCCACAGGTTCCAATCCACTCTTAGGAGGATTGATGTTAGTGACTAGAGAGCAATCTAACAATAAACCCAATCATAATCTTTCTCTTGAGCATTCCAACTCAAGGATTCCTTTCATCGACTCCCCATCAAGTTAGGGGACTACTCGCTCATCGTAAATGTAAAATTCATAATGTAAGAAAAGGAATTAAAGAAAGACATGATAAATAATGATCAAGGATTAATTAAAAATAAAAGTAATTCTTGTATTAATAAATACTAAAATAATCCAATAGTAAAATTAAGTAAATTAAGGAACATGAAAGAGTAAAAGACAAGTGAAGAGAACGAACTAGAATGTCGAAGTCTTGATGAGGCAATAACTCTTCTCAATATCCCAATGCAAAATAATGAACATAACAAATCCTAAAAAAAACTATGAATGTGTAGAGAGAAAAAAACCTAGAAGAGGAGTAAAACTAGATCTAAAAACTAAAACTATGCGGAATGAAAATTCTCTCTGGTTTTTGCATGTTCTCTGGCTCTAGTCTGCTTTTTTGGGCCGAAAACTGGGTCAAAATGGGCCCGAAATCGCCCCCAGCGATTCTGCAGATTATGCAGATCGCGCATGTCACGCAATCGCGTCGCTCATGCGGACGCTTCACTCATGCTATTCCATGCCGCGCGGTCGCGTCATCCATGCGGCCGCGTCACTGCGATTTGCTCTTCTCCGCGCGGTCGCGTCGTCCATGCGGCCGAGTCGCTTCTCGCTGGTCATCTCCTCAATTTCTTGTGTTCCTTCCATTTTTGCAAGCTTCCTTTCCAATCTCCAACTCATTCATGCCCTATAAAGCCTGAAACACTTAACATACAGATCACGGCATCGAATGGGATAAAGGAGAAATAAAATACGTAATTAAAAAGTCTCTAGAAAGCAGTTTTCAATCATGCAATAATTTTAGGAAGGGAATGTAAATGCATGCTAATTTAATGAATAAGTGGGCAAGGATCATGATAAAACCACACAATTGAACACAAAATAAACCATAAAATAGTGGTTTATCAACCTCCCCACACTTAAACATTAGCATGTCCTCATGCTTAGTTGAAGGAGATGAAATAAATGAGTAAGAACATGTAAAACCTATGAAATGCAATGCAATCTATATATATGAATGCAACTATATGACTTTTGTCCACTTGATCAAAAGTAAATAAGATCTTCAAAACAATTACAAATCAAATTCCACTTACTCAATTCTTATACAGTAAGAACAGACAAAAATGCAAGAAGATAGCTCATGAAAGCAGGGAACATAGAAATTCAAGCATGGAACCCTCACTGATAATGAACATAGCTTATCAATGCACATAGATTTTTAATTCTTAAAGTTTCACATGAGTAACTATCCAAATTCCCAGTATATTATCATGATTCATTCCTTTATTATCCTTTGTTCCCACAATTTTCCATACTTAAATAACACTCACAATTCTATCTTAAGCTAACCAAAGATTCAATTTGGGATATTTAATTATTTTTCCGCTTAAGGCTAGTAATGTGGTAAAATATAGAATAAATGGGATTTAAAGGCTCAAAGTGGCTAACAAAGGTAATTGAAAGGGTAGGCTTATTTTGGATAGTAAGCTAAACAAATAATGGCCTCAATCATATGCAAGCATGTAAATATAATAAACATTGGACATATAAGATGAAACAAAATATAGATTACAATCATAGAAAAGTAAATACACAAGAATAAAATAATTATGGTTAAATAATGTAACCATTCATAAAGGCTCAAATCTCACAGGTTGTGTGTTCTTTAGCTCAAAAATTATGTTCCAAATACAACTTCAAGCAAATTTAACATAAAAGTTTTAATTAGAATTAGTGAAATTTTGTTCCAAAGATAGAGTCTTAGAAGAAACTTATTGTCTTTTCAATCAAGCAGAACATGCATGCAACTAATCTATTACTATGAAATTTATCCTATTCTACAAAAGAAAAACTAACTAAATATCCTAATTTATTGGTGTATAGGGAAGAGAAATTACCTCCGGAAGTCAGGTACTGACCGACCTCCCCACACTTAAGGCTTTGCACCATCCTCGGTGCCATCTGTCAAGAACAAAAGTGGGCTAGTAGCAGTATCTCCACAGTCGGGACCATCATGGCTCCCTGTGCTGGTAAAGGAAGTGCAGTCTGGGATGTCTAACTCCTTGAAGTGTCCCTTTAGTAGCTCCTTGAGGTGTTTTAATCGGCGCTCGTTACGGCATTCTCTCATCTTAGCTTTGTGTTCCTGCCGATCCAACCTTTCAAGTATCTGATGGAGCAGTTGGGCTATTGTAGGTGCTTGTGGTGTTGAAGAAGGAATATCTTCAACTGGTTCAGTATGCTGGCTAATAGTGGCTGCTGGAAGTCTAAGGTACTTCCTATTGGGGACATACTAATCATCCCGTGGAAGCATGGCTTTGGTATCCCTAGCTCTGTAGGAGACTCCGGCGGCTGAGACAAGATCTGAGACCAAGGCGGGAAAAGGTAGGTTGCCTGCAATTTGTACGTGTCCCATGGCATTCCGGATATTTCTTGGTAGATTCAGAGGTTTGTCTGTAAGGATGCACCATAGTAGAACGGCCATGTCTGCAGTGAAGGAGGACTCGCGAGTGCTCGGAAAGACGTAATGAGACATGATCTGTGCCCAGATGCGAGCCTCCAAGATAAGTGCTGAAGCCGAGATTCCCTTAAGGCGGGTACGATGGTATCCGTAGATCCATCTGCTGCCAGGTAATGCGATAACTCTGAGAACAGCGTCCCAGTCAAATTGGTACATCTGGCGCTTGAGTGCGGCTTCTTGAAAGGCGTCCAATCCTTCTGGAATAGTGGGAAGATTTAGAGCTTTCTGAATGGCTTCTTCTGTAATGGGGACTTGCTTCTGACGGACAAAGATAGACTGCAGGGTTGGCAGGTAGAAGTTAGAGTAGAACTCGATTACCCAAGAAAGATTGATCTGCCTCGGTTGTCTCTATAGGAATCCCATTGTCTTCGTGCAATTTGCGACTCAACAAAAGTAGAAATATTGGGCGGGAGGATAAGAAGGTGTTCGTTGTTGTAACTCCGTTCAGCTAGAATGGGGAACATCTGCTCACAATAGTGATTGGGAAATCGCGCAGTGTCCTTTGCTGGGAAGGCTTTTTCTTTTTCATCAACCTTTATAATCCTTTTAATCCTTTTTGTTGAGGGCTTGACTGCAGTTGAAGAGGGTTCTGCCATTAATGCTCTTTTTGTACCTCTTCTTGCTGGTTGTTTGGGAGTAGCTTTCTCCTTTCCTTTTTGGTGGCCATCCTGAAAAGGGAAGAGAAAGTAAAATAAATTGAAAGGAATAGAGCGAGGAAGAGGGTGGTGTAAGTGATAATCAATGCACAATAAAGAAGAAGATGTTAACACATGGTCCGGATTACATGTGAAAAGTTCATCAATGGAAATATAGCAAGTGCATGTAGGACAATGAAAATGCAAGAGGTTTATTGGCATGCAGGCAAAGGCATGAGTAGCATAGATCAAGCATTCAATGTCCAATTTAAATATGTTATCACTCGTAACAAACCATCACGTTTGTATTGACAAATAAATTTAATGAATAAAATAGTAAAGGGAATTTGTGAAAAGCAAGCATTGAATATTAGAGTAGAAAGATGTAGAGAAGTTCATAATGCCATATGGGCTTTTTCACAAACACATAGCATGCATGTAGAAGAAGCTCTTTAAAGTAAGAATGAGAACATGCCAGTAATCCCTAAAAAAGTGATATATAATTGTCAAACAGATTTACAACAATCCACAAGCAATAAATAATGACTCACATAAATTGATAACACCAAGTAAAAAGGAAAGAGAAAGAAAAAGAAAATATGAATAATGAAGGTAAAAAGAAAAGAAAAGAAGATGACATATAAAAATGAGAAGAATAATAGAAAAGTAGTGAGGGGAGAAGTAAAAGAAAAACCTTGTTAATGGGGGTGAGGGAGAGTAAAAAGTGAAAAAGAAGGAAGAAGGGAGGGGTAAGAAATAAGGAGGGAAAAGAGAAAATAGGATTTGGGGAGAAAAAGATATGATAATTGGAAAATTAGGGTGAGCTGTGCGGCGCAAGCGACGCGGACGCGTGGGGCACACGGTCGAGCGACTTGCGCTGAAGTGGATTGACCTGGTCGCGTCGGTCACGCGGTCGCGTGACACAATCTATGCTACTGGCGCGAGGGCAGCCTCGCGCTCGCACAACTCTCTGTTCAAATTATTATTAGTGCCAAATTTTAAGTGATGCAATCGCATGGGGCATGCGATCGCGTGAGTGGGCTTTAGAAGAGTGTGACACGGTCGCGTGGGTCACGCGGCAGCGTGGGTAGAATTGTGCGTTCAGCACCAATCCAGCACCACTCTAGCACAATAATTGGTTGTGCACCCTTTTACGTCGAAATCCAGGGCATGCGGCCGCGTGGGGCACGCGGTCGCTTGGGAGGCCATTATTCCCATATGACGCGGTTGCGTCGGTGACGCGGTCGCTTGGGACGATTTGTGCCATTGGCACGCCTCCAGCGCTGCTCCTGCGTAACTTTCTGTTCATATTAATATTGTTTCCCATCTCTTTGCGACACGGACGCGTCGCTGATGCGGTCGCGTCGCGTGCTCAAATTTTTTTTTAAAATAAATGTATGTAAATGCAGATGCACGAAATGTACTAATGAAGAGAAGAGTTATTGAATAAGAAAACTAAAAATAAAGAAAAGAACGATCATACCATGGTGGGTTGTCTCCCACCTAGCACTTTGCTTTAACGTCCGTAAGTTGGATGCTCCACTAGCTCAGTCTTCGGCTATGTGGGGATCTTCCAAGCGGAAGATCTCGAGCTCCTTGTCTTTCTTCCGCTTCTCGCCATGGTACAGCTTTAAACGATGTCCATTAACTTTGATAAGTTCAAAGCTTGAAGGATGGCTAAGGTGATAAACTCCGTATGGTTCGGCCTTCTCTACTCTAGATGGACTTTCCCATCTAGATCTCAACTTGCCTGGCATAAGCCTCAGTCGAGACTTGTAAAGGAGGACTGAGTCCCCAGGTTGGAACTCTTTCCTCTTGATGTGCTGGTCATGTACAGCCTTCATCTTCTCCTTGTATAGTCTTGAGTTCTCATAAGCTTCTAGGCGAAGGCTTTCCAGTTCTTGCAGTTGCAACTTCCTTTCAGCTCTGGCTCCCCCAATTCCCATGTTGCATTCCTTTACTGCCCAAAAGGCTTTGTGCTCTACTTCAACAGGGAGATGACAAGCTTTTCCATAAACTAAGCGGAAAGGACTTATCCCAATGGGTGTTTTGTATGCTGTTCTGTATGCCCAGAGTGCATCTTGTAGCCTGGTGCTCCAGTCTCTTCTATGAGGTTTGACTATCTTCTGCAAGATACACTTTATCTCTCTATTTGACACCTCGGCTTGCCCATTAGTCTGAGGATAGTAGGGTGTTGCAACTTTATGAATTATTCCATGCTTCTTCATTAGTCCTGTTAGTCTCCTGTTACAAAAGTGGGTGCCTTGATCGCTCACGATTGCTCGTGGTGATCCAAAGCAACAAATAATATGGTTTCTCACAAAGGAAACAATAGTGTTAGCATCATCAGTGCGGGTAGGAATTGCTTCCACCTATTTGGAAATGTAATCCACAGCTAACAATATATAAAAATAACCATTGGAATTTGGGAATGGACCCATGAAGTCAATGCCCTAAACATCAAAAATTTCACAGAAAAGCATAATTTGTTGAGGCATCTCATCCCTCCTGGATATATTACCAAATTTCTGGCATGGAAAACAAGATCTACAAAATTCAGCAGCAAAGAGTAGGCCACCAGAATCCGCAGTCTAAGATTTTTCTAGCAGTTCTTTGAGGGCCAAAATGTCCTCCACTCTCAGATGAGTGACAGGCCTCTAAGATGGACTGGAATTCTGATTAAGGCACATACCGCCTAATTATCTGGTCAGTGCCACATCTCCATAAATATGGGTCATCCCATATATAATATTTAGACTCGCTTTTCAGCTTGTCTCTCTAATGCTTAGAAAAGTGTGGAGGAAAAGTGCGGCTAACTAGATAATTAGCTACAGGCGCATACCAAGGGACTATCTCGGATACTGCTTGCAGGTTATCAAATGGGAAATTATCAGCTATAGGAGTGGAGTCATCTGTAATGTGCTCAAGGCGACTCAAATGGTCTGCCACTAAATTTTGGTTACCACTCCTGTCCTTAATTTCTAAATCAAATTCTTGTAATAGCAGTATCCAACGTATAAGCCTTGGTTTGGACTCCTTTTTAGATAATAAATACCTTAGAGCTGCGTGGTCTGAATACACTACTACCTTTGCACCAAGTAAATAGGCTCGGAATTTATCCAGAGCAAAAACAATAGCAAGAAGCTCTTTCTCAGTGGTAGTGTAATTGGACTGAGCAGCATCTAAAATTTTAGACGCATAAGCAATAACAAAAGGATCCTTACCTTCACGCTGAGCCAGTGCTGCTCCTACTGCATGGTTGGAAGCATCGCACATTATTTCAAATGGTTGGCTCCAATCTGGTCCTCTTACAATTGGGGTTTGAGTCAGTGTGGTCTTCAGCTTATCAAATGCTTGTTTGCAATTTTCACTGAACTCGAACTCAATATCTTTCTGCAGTAATCTGGATAAGGGAAGTGCTACCTTACTGAAGTCCTTAATGAACCTCCTGTAAAAACCTACATGGCCAAGGAAAGAACGGACCTCCCTCATAGAAGAGGGGTAAGGTAAACTAGAAATAACATCCACCTTTGCTGGATCCACAGAAATGCCAGTATTAGACACAACATGTCCTAGTACAATCCCAATCCCTTGTTTAACCATAAAGTGACATTTTTCAAAATTTAATACAAGGTTTGTACTGACACATCTATCTAATACTCTAGATAGTCCATTTAAGCAAAGGCTAAAGGAATCACCATAAACGCTAAAATTGTCCATAAAAACTTCCATACAGTCCTCAATAAGATCAGAGAAAAGACTCATCATGCACCTTTGGAAAGTAGCTGGTGCATTGCACAAGCCAAAGGGCATTCTCTTGTAAGCATAAGTCCCAAAAGGACATGTAAAAGTAGTCTTTTCCTGATCCTCAGGAGCTATATGAATCTGGAAATAACCTGTGTAACCATCTAAGAAACAATAATGTGATTTACCTGACAGGCGATCTAGCATTTGATCAATGAATGGAAGAGGATAGTGATCCTTACGGGTTGCTTGGTTGAGACGCCTGTAATCAATGCAGACCCTCCAAGCGTTCTAAACTATGGTTGTCAGGAGCTCTCCATGCTCATTCCTCACTGCAGTGACGCCAGACTTCTTCCTCACTACTTGTACTGGGCTCACCCATTCACTGTCTGAGATGGGATAGATGATATCTGCATCCAGTAGTCTGGTCACTTCCTTCTTAACAACCTCTAAGATAGTGGGGTTCAGTCTTCTCTGGGGTTGACGGACAGGTCTTGCTCCCTCTTCTAAAAATATTCTGTGCTCACATACTTGAGGGTTGATGCCTACTATGTCTGCCAAACTCCAACCAATTGCCTTTTTGTTCTTCCTCAGCACATCAAGTAGCTGCTCTTCCTGTTGAGGAGTGAGTTCCCTTGCAATGATAACTGGGAACTTCTGCTTGTCTTTAAGGTAAACATATTTGAGGTGTGGGGGAAGGGGTTTCAACTCTAGCTTCTGCTCATGGTCAGGCTCTGGATTATCTGAAGCTAGTGAAAATGCCGAAGTGCCCTCATTGTCGTTCACAAGTATCCCCACACTCGGACCTTGTCCTGTGTGCTTCTCTTCAAATTCCTCCTGATGGACCTCAACTACTATTTCATCAATGATGTCACACTGGAGGATAGAATGATCCTCCAGAGGATGCTTCACAACTCCATTCAAATTGAAGATTACTACTCGGCCATCTATTTCAAAAGAGTATGTTCTTGAAAAAGCATCTAATTTAAACTTTGAGGTCTTCAAGAATGGTCTTCCGAGTAGGACTGATGATGGCTTCTCTGAGTCATTTGGGGGCATCTCCAAAATATAAAAATCAGTGGGGAGTGAGTCCCTTAATGCCCACCAAAACATCTTCAGCAACTCCAGCCACTGTAATAATGCTTTTATCTGCTAACACAAAACGAGCTGCCGACCTTTTTAAGGGAGGGAGCCTCAAAATATCATATATAGACAAAGACATTATACTAACACATGCTCCTAAATTACACATGCAGTCAGAAATTATTACACCACCAATAGTACAATTAACCATACAAGGACCTGGGTCACTACACTTTTCAGGTAAACCTCCCATTAAAGCAGATATGGAACTACCTAAAGGAATAGTTTCTAATTCATTAATTTTATCTTTATGTATACATAAATCTTTTAGAAACTTTTCATATTTAGGTACCTGTTGAATAACATCAAATAAAGGAACAGTTACCTCAACCTTTTTTGAATATCTCTACCATTTTGGGATCAGGTTCCAGCTGCTTCCTGGGCTTCCTTGCAAGTTGTGGAAATGGAATGGGAGTGGTATCTTCTGCAGTGTCTGCGCCTTTTGGTGCTCCCTCTTGTGGTTGCACTTCTTCTTCTTCAGCTATGTCCTGTATGTCCTCTTCTTCTTCAACATCTTCTATTTCCACTACCTCTTCAGCTGAGGCGTGCTCTGGTGGGTTTGGCTCCTCCTGGTTCCTCTCCTGCAGTGTGGTTCCGGACCTGAGGGTAATGGCATTAATACCACCCTTTGGATTGGATAATGGTTGAGAGGGGATTCCACTGGAGCTCAAAGACTGATTATTGGGATTATTCATTGATCCAATCTGTGAGGCAAAAGCTTGCAAAGTAGCGTTCAAACCATTCAGAGTGGTTTGAATGTTATTTTCTATGGTCTGTTGTCTCTGATCAATAGTTTGTAGTAAGTCACCATTAGAAGACGAAGAAGGATAAGTAAATTGAGAAGTCTGTTGTTGGATATTCTGTGGTCCTTGGGATTACCTCAGGTGAGGTGCTCTGTAAGGCTGATTCTGATTTTGCTACCTGTTGTTGTTGTTATTCCACCTCTGATTTCCCTGATTATCTCTGCCTCCTCTGTTGTTGTTGTCCCTCCAATTCTGGTTAGAATTATCCTGCCATCCATGGTTGTAATTGCCACCTTGATTGTACCCTTGGTTGGGGCAGTCATAGAAGTTATGAGTGGCTGCCACGGTGTTATCTTCCTGCTAGAGCTGTGGACATTCATCAGTATAATGGCTATAATCAGCATAAATTCCGCAGACTCTCTGTGGGACTAACTGTTGGCTTTGCTGCGCTGGAGAAGGTTGAGCTTGCTGAACTTGTTGTTGATTCAATTGCATTTGCTTCAGCAAGTTGGTCATTTCACAGATACTCTGAGTTAGAGCAGCAGTCTCTCTGCTAGAGGATACTTCTGTAACGGCTTTTGAACGGCCTTGTTTCTGCCTGTGGTTCCTAGTAGATTCAGCTAAGTCGTTGATCAATTGCCATGCCTCATCAGTGGTCTTGTACTTCTTCATAGACCCATTGCTAGCACTTTCCAATGTGGTCTTATCCTAGGGCCTCATGCCCTGTGTGACATAACTGAGTAACACTATCTTGTCAATCATGTGGTGGGGGCATGCTTCCAGAAGATTATTGAAGCACTCCCAGTATTCATAGAGAGTCTCGTTGTCATCCTGAACAATCATGGAGATGTCTTTCCTCAGTTTATCAGTAACTTCAGCTGGGAAGAATTTTTCCAAAAATTCTTTTCTGAGTGTATCCCAGTCGGATACAGTTGCTGCGGATTGAGTGTAGTACCACTCTCTCGCCTTTCCCTCAAGAGAAAACGGGAAAGCTTTCAGCAAAATTGAAGTTTCATTTGCACTGTCACGCCTGACAGTAGAACAGGCTGCTTGAAAATCTCTCAGGTGCTTGATAGGATCTTGAGCAGGTAAGCCATGAAACTTGGGCATCAGATTGAGCAGTGTAGTTTTTAATTCAAAGTCTGTAGCCACCGCTGGGTGATGCGCTTGAAACGGTTGCATGGTAAAATTAGGGGCTCCTTCCTCCTGGATGGTAACTCTCTTAGGTGCTGCCATGTCGTCTACACGTAAAATAACCGAATCAGTAGAACGGGGGCTGGTTTCTTCCTCAAATGATGTTTCAGATCCGCCCTCAGAGAGGACTAACTGACGCCGAGCTCGCCTTATTCGTGAGATGGTTCTTTCAATCTCAGGATCGAATATTGGCAAGCTTGGATCAGGAAGTGAACACGTCATCTAGCGAAAGAAACAAGCAGCTCATAGTAGCAAAATAAAATAAAATGCAAATAAATAAATAAAAATCCAATTAATAACATTAGCACTCTATTGCAAATCCCCAGCAACGGCGCCAAAAATTGACGTGGGCGAAAATTGACTAATTAAGAATGATTATAAAATATGCGTTGCAAGTATAGTTCTCAACCAACCAGAAATCCGCTTTATCAATTTAGAAGGGTGTCACAAAATTAAAATTAAAATACTGGGAGTATGGATCCCAGGTCGTTTCCCAATGAGTTGCAGGAAAGTGTGCTATTTTATTAATCAGATGTTTTCAAAAGAAGTTGAGTTGGGTAAACAGGGAATAAAATTGGGGAAATTAAGTAATTTAAATAAAGGCCTTGACTGGGAGTTGATTAGATGGAAGCCCTATTCTTGTTGCAGTACTCTCAAGATTAATTGCCAATTGAGATTTATTGTGTTTAGTTGTCCCTTACTAAGTAAGGGAAAGTCAAACAAGTTGGAATGCTGTTCTATCCACAGGTTCCAATCCACTCTTGGGAGGATTGGTGTTAGTGACTAGAGAGCAATCCAACAATAAACCCAATCACAATCTTTCTCTTGAGCATTCCAACTCAAGGATTCCTTTCATCGACTCCCCATTAAGTTAGGGGACTACTCGCTCATCGTAAATGTAAAATTCATAACGTAAGAAAAGGAATTAAAGAAAGACATGATAAATAATGATCAAGGATTAATTAAAAATAAAAGTAATTCTTGTATTAATAAATGCTAAAATAATCCAATAGTAAAATTAAGTAAATTAAGGAACATGGAAGAGTAAAAGACAAGTGAAGAGAACGAACTAGAATGTCGAAGTCTTGATGAGGCAATAACTCTTCTCAATATCCCAATACAAAACAATGAACATAACAAATCCTAAAAAAAAAACTATGAATGTATAGAGAGAAAAAAACCTAGAGGAGGAGTAAAACTAGATCTAAAACTAAAACTCTGCGGAATGAAAATTTTCTCTGGTTTCTGTATGTTCTCTAGCTCTAGTATGCTTTTCTGGGCCAAAAACTGGGTCAAAATGGGGCCCGAAATCGCCCCCAGCGATTCTGCAGATTATGCAGATCGCGCATGTCAAGCAATCGCGTCGCTCATGCGGACGCGTCATTCGGCGTTCTGCTTTGCCACGCGGTCGCGTCATCTATGCGGCCGCGTCAATCATGCTATTCAATGCCGCGCGGTCGCGTCATCCATGCGGCTGCGTCACTGTGATTTGCTCTTCTCCGCGCGGTCGCGTCGTCTATGCGGCCGCGTCGCTTCTCGCTGGTCATCTCCTCAATTTCTTGTGTTCCTTCCATTTTTGCAAGCTTCCTTTCCAATCTCCAACTCATTCATGCCCTATAAAGCTTGAAACACTTAACATACATATCACAGCATCGAATGGGATAAAGGAGAAATAAAATACGTAATTAAAAATTCTCTAGAAAGCAGTTTTCAATCGTGTAATAATTTTAGGAAGGGAATGTAAATACATGCTAATTTAATGAATAAGTGGGCAAAGATCATGATAAAACTACATAATTGAACACAAAATAAACCATAAAATAGTGGTTTATCACCTATTTTATTGGTGTTTAAGGAAAAAGAAATTACCTCCGGAAGTCAGGCACTGACCGACCTCCCCATACTTAAAGCTTTGCACCGTCCTCGGTGCCATCTGTCTGGAACAAAGGGTGGCTGGTAGCAGCATCTCCTCCAACGGGACCGTCGTGGCTCCCTGTGCTGGTAAATGAAGTGGAGTCCGGGGTGTCTGGGTCTTCTCTAGGTGGTTGGTTACCAACAAGCAGCTCTTGAGGTATGTAAATCTGCGCTTGTGACGGCGCTCTCTTTGCTTCCCTTTCTGGTCAAGCCGGTCTAGCCTCTCAAGTATCTGATGGAGCAGTTAGTTTGTTGAAGGTGCTTGTGGTGTGGAAGAAGAAGGGATATCTTCTGCTGGTTCTGTGCTATGGTTGATAGTGGCTGCTGGAGGTCTTATATACTTCCCGTTAGGGATGTACTGATCATCTCGTGGAACCACGGCCTTGGTGTCCCCAGCTCTGTAGGAGACTCCGGCTGCTGAGACTAGATCTAAAACCAAGGCGGGGAAAGGTAAGTTGTCCGCAATCTGTACGTGTCCCATAGCATGCCGAATGTGTCTTGGTAAATTGAGGTGCTGGTCTGTAAGGATACACCAGAGTAAAATAGCCATGTCTGCAGTGAAGGAGGACTCGTGAGTGCTCGGAAAGACGTAATGGGAGATGATCTGGGCCCATACTCGTGCTTCCAAGGTGAGTGCTGAAGCCAATATGCCCTTAGGTCGGGAATGATGGTATCCGTAGATCCATATGCTGCCAGGTTGTGCGATAACTCTGAGAATGGCGTCCCAGTCAAATTGGTATGTCTGGCGCTTGAGTGAGGCTTCTTGGAAAGCGTCCAATCCTTCTGGAGCAGGGGAAAGATCTAAAGCTCGTTGAATGGCTTCTTCTGTTATAAGGACTTGCTTCTGACGGATATAAACAGACTACATGGTTGGCATGTGAAAATTGGAGTAGAATTCAACTACCCATGATAGATTAACCTGCCGTGGCTGTCTCTGTAGGAATCCCCATTGTCTTCGCTCAATGCGGGGCTCAACAATTTCAACAATGTTGGTCCGGAGGATAAGAAGGTACTCATTGTTATAATTCCTCTCTGCCAGGATGGGAAACTGATACACCCATATTTTATGATATGTTTTGTGCTCAATTTAAGTGATTTACTCAATCCTTCACCCACTTATTCATGTAAATAGCATGGTTTTACTTTCCCTTCCTTATTATGTGATATATGTGAAAAACATGTTTCCTATGCTTAAACATAATTATTTTAATTACCCTTTATTACCATTCGATGCCGTGATTTGTGTGTTGAGCATTTTTAGATCCCCTAAGGCAGGAATGACTTAAAGGATGGAAAGGAAACATACAAAAATGGAAGGAAAGCACAAAATGGAGTTTTTGAAGAAACTGACAGCGACGCGAACGCATGGACGACGCGGCCGCATGCCCAGCGCAAAAAGGCAGCTACGCGAACGCGTGACTGACGTGGATGCGTGCCTTGAGCAGAACGCAGATGACGCATACGCGTGACCGAAGCGAACGCGTGACAAGGAAAACTCCCAGATGACGCGACCGCGTGACCCACGCGGACGCGTGACAGATGCCACATGCAGAAACTGCAAAAAACGCTACCAGCAATTTCTGAAGCCCTTTTTGGCCCAGATCTAAGTCCAAAAAACACAGATTTGAGGTTATAAAGTTTGGAAATGTATCTATTCAGAGGGAGGCCTCCAATTATTCACTTTTCACGATTTAGATGTAGTTTTTAGAGAGAGAGGTTCTCTCCTCTCTCTTAGGTTTTATGATTAGGATTTCTTATTATTTCAATTTAGGATTTTAACTCTCTATCAGGTTCAACATTCCTTTTACTTTATATTTCTCTTTTCTTTCAGATACTTTAATGCTTTCCTTTAATTACTTATATTGCCAAATTGGCTTATGAACCATTCATGTTTAGATTTGAATATTCTATTTAATATAATTTGAGGTATTTCAGTTTATGATTCTTATTTGGTTTTTTATATTCTTGGCTTTAATTGATTAACTGGAAGCTCTTGAGTTATTAACCTTATCGTGATTGATTGTTAATTAATTCCTCTAATTGACTGGAATTCCACTAACTCTAGTCTTTTCTTAGGAGTTGGCTAGGACTTGGGAATCTAACTAATTAGTTCACTTGACTTTTCCTTGCTTTAGTAAAGGTTAACTAAGTGGGATTAACTTTAAATCTCATAAGAATAACTGGGATAGGACTTCCGAATTTTCATACCTTGCCAAGAGTTTATTTTATAGTTATTTATTTATTTTACTTGTCATTTAAATTACTTGTTCCTTACTTTCAAAACCCCCAATTTACAAAACTCATAACCAATAATAAGAATATACCTCCCTGCAGTTCCTTGAGAAGACGACCCGAGGTTAAATACTTCGGTTATCAATTTTAAAGGGGTTTGTTACTTATGACAACCAAAACGTTTGTAAGAAAGGGCTTTTGTTGGTTTAGAAGCTATACCTGCAACGAGGATTTATCTGCGAATTTCTAGACCACGCAAAAGTTCTCTCTTCAGGAACATCTGCTCACAGTAGCAGTTAGGGAACCGCACAGTGTCCTTTGCTGGAAAGGCTTTCTCTTTTTCATCAACCTTGATGATCCTCTTGGTTCGTTTTGTTGAGGGTTTCACCGCTGTTGAAGGTGGTTCTGCCATTAATGTTCTTTTTGTTCCTCTCCTTACTGGTGGTTTGGGAGTAGCTTTCTCTTTACCTTTCTTGGTGGCCATCCTAAAAAAGGAAAAAGAAAGTAATATGTAAAGCTAAGGGTTCGAGCAAGGGCGCGAATATTAAGGGTGATAATCAATGCATGGTAAAGAAGGATGTCATGGTCTAGACTACATGTGAAAAGTTCATCAAAGGTAATATAGCAAGTGCATGTGATGGCAATTAAATGCAAGATGTTTATTGGCATGCCGGCAAAGGCATGAGTAGCATAGATCAAGCATTCAATGTCCAAGTTAGATTACCAAGCCTTTCAAACTAATAATCTGTTTGTATTAACAATTATATTTAATTAATAAAATATAAAAGGGGTTTTGTGAAAAACAGGCATTAGAATAGTAGAATAGAATAATTTAAAATAATGCACAATGTCATACGGGCTTTTTCACAAACACTTAGCATGCAAGGGAAATATGTTATTGAAAGTAGTAAATTGAACATGCAAGCAACCCTTTAGGAAGTAATATAAATTGTCAAACAATTTCACAATAACTCACAAGCAAAATATAGAAGTAAATAATCACCTAGTTAAATATCTAACACCAATTAAAGGAATAAAAAGAAAAGAAAAGAAAGAAAAGGAAAATATAGATAATGAAAGTGAAAAGAAAAAGAAAACATAAATAAAAATAATAAAGGAAAAGTAAAAAGTAAAGAAAGAAAGAAAAGAACCTTGATAATGGATGTGAAAAATAGGGGAGGAGAAAGTAAAAAATGATAATGAGTAGAGAAGGAAGGAGGGAGAAGAAAGAAATAAGAAGGGAAAAGAAAAATTAGGATTTGGGGAAGAAAAGATATGATATTTGGCTGATCTAGATAATCTGCGCACTGCATGTGACGCAGACGCGTGGGTGGTGCACGAATTGTAAATCACACTTTTTACAACTCGTACCACTAACCAGCAAGTGTACTGGGTCATCCAAGTAATACCTTACGTGAGTAAGGGTCGATCCCACGGAGATTGTTGGCTTGAAGCAATCTATGGTTATCTTGTAACTCTTAGTCAGGAAAACAATAAAATAATTCACTTATCAAATTTGATTGCAAGGAATAAAAGGGCAGAACACAAATTATACTTGTATGCAATGATGGAGAATATGTTGGAGTTTTGGAGATGCTTTGTCTTCTGAAATTCTGCTTTTCTCTGTTTTCTGATTCACGCACGCACGTCCTCCTATGGCAAGCTGTGTGTTGGTGGATCACCGTTGTCAATGGCTACCATCCATCCTTCCAGTGAAAAGGGTCCAGATGCGCTGTCACCGCACGGCTAATCATCTGCAGGTTCTCAATCGTACCAGAATAAGATTTACTATCCTTTTGCGTCTGTCACTACGCCCAGCACTCGCGAGTTTGAAGCTCGTCACAGTCATTCAATCCCTAAATCCTACTCGGAATACCACAGACAAGGTTTAGACTTTCTGGATTCTCTTGAATGCTGCCATCAATCTAGCTTATACCACGAAGATTTCGATTAAGAGATCTAAGAGATATTCATTCATTCTATAGTGGAACGTAAGTGGTTGTCAGGCATGCGTTCATGGAGGAATGATGATGATTGTCACGTTCATCACATTCATATTGAAGTGCGAATGGATATCTTAGATAGGAACACGCATGTTTGAATGGAAAACAGAAATACTTGCATTAATTCATCGAGACACAGCAGAGCTCCTCACCCCCAACAATGGAGTTTAGAGACTCATGCCGTCAAAAGGTACAAAGTTCAGATCTAAAATGTCATGAGATACATGATAAGTCTCTAAAAGTTGTTTAAATACTAGACTAGTAAACTAGGTTTACAGAAAATGAGTAAACTAAGATGGATAGTGCAGAAATCCACTTCTAGGGCCCACTTGGTGTGTGCTGGGGCTGAGACTTAAGCTAATCACGTGCATAGGGCTGTTTTGGGCGTTCAACGCCAGCTTTGGATCCTTTTCTGGCGTTGAACTCCAACTTGTAACCTATTTCTGGCGCTGGACGCCAGACTGCAACATGGAACTGGCGTTGAATGCCAGTTTACGTCGTCTATCCTTAAGCAAAGTATGAACTATTATATATTGCTGGAAAGTCCTGGATGTCTACTTTCCAACGCAATTGGAAGCGTGCCATTTGGAGTCCTGTAGCTCCAGAAAATCCATTCCGAGTGCAGGGAGGTCAGAATCCAACAACATCAGCAGTCCTTTTTCAGCCTGAATCAGATTTATGCTCAACTCCCTCAATTTCAGCCAGAAAATACCTGAAATTACAGAAAAACACACAAACTCATAGTAAAGTCTAGAAATATGAATTTTGCCTAGAAACTACTGAAAATAAACTAAAAACTAACTAAAACATACTAAAAACTATATGAAATTAACCCCAAAAAGCATATAAAATATCCGCTCATCACAACACCAAACTTAAACTGTTGCTTGTCCTCAAGCAACTAGATAAATAAAATAGAATACAAATAATTTAAGAAGCAATAATATCTCATAGTTTTTTTTGGGTGAAGCTCAGATTCTAATTAGATGAGCAGGACTAGTAGCTTTTTGCTTCTAAACAGTTTTGGCATCTCACTTTATCCATTGAAACTCAGAGTGATTGGCATCTATAGGAACTCAGAATTCAGATAGTGATATTGATTCTCCTAGTTCAGTATGTTGATTCTTGAACATAGCTACTTTATGAGTCTTGGCCGTGGCCCTAAGCACTTTGTTTTCCAGTATTACCACCGGATACATAAATGCCACAGACACATAATTGGGTGAAACTTTTCAGATTGTGACTCAGCTTTGCTAAAGTCCCCAATTAGAGGTGTCCAGGGTTCTTAAGCACACTCTTTTTTTGCTTTGGACCTTGACTTTAACCGCTCAGTCTCAAGTTTTCACTTGACACCTTCATGCCACAAGCACATGGTTAGGGACAGCTTGGTTTAGCCGCTTAGGCTAAGATTTTATTCCTTTAGGCCCTCCTATCCACTAATGCTCAAAGCCTTGGGGTCCTTTTTATTACCATTGCCTTTTGGTTTTAAGGGCTATTGGCTTTTTGCTCTTGCCTTTTGGTTTTAAGAGCTTTGGCTTTTTCTACTTGCTTTTTCTTTTTCTTTCTCTATATTTTTTTTTCTGCAAGCTTTTGTATTCACTGCTTTTTCTTGCTTCAAGAATCATTTTTATGATTTTTTAGATTATCAATAACATGTCTCATGTTCATCATTCTTTCAAGAGCCAACATATTTAACAGTCTTAAACATCAAATTCAAAAGACATATGCAATGTTCAAGCATTCATTCAGAAGACAGAAAGCATTGCCACCACATGTAAATAATTAGAATTTATCTTATTAAAAACTCGAAAAATATTGCCTCTTATTCTAAAGAAATTCTTCTATTTTATTCATGTTTAATGATGATGATAAAATTAAATTATAGCTTAATTGGAGATAAAATAAAAAATATAGATACTAATTACTACTATATGACTCCCAAGATAAAACTAGAATAAAAACAGTTATCACAGAGTTAAGACTAAGATTGGAATTTAACAACCTTTGTTCTGGGAAGTGGATGTTCCTCTAATCTGCGGGGTGCTTGGTCCTTCAAGAGATAATTTATGGCGCTTCAATTCCCTTAAATCACGCCCTTGCTCCTCCTGTTCTTTAAGTAAATAGCAAAGAATGCTACTTTGTTCCTTCTGTTCTTTCTTTATTTGTTCCATAGCTTCTTGCATCTTGGTAATAGATTTTTCAAGATACTCCCAGTATTCAGATTGAGGGATTTCTGGGAGAAATTCCTGTGTTCTCTTCTTGATGGGGTCATCCTGTGCTTGTTATTTTTCCATTGATGCTTTGGTGATTGGTCGCTCAACTGAGATATACTCAGTTATTCCCATCCTTACTCCAGCGTCCTTGCAGAGCATAGAAATCAAGCTTGGATAAGCCAACCTGGCATCTTTGGAATTTTTGTTTGCAATTTTGTAAAATTCAGTTGAAATCAGTTGATGAACTTTCACTTCTTTTCCCATCATGATGCAATGGATCATCACTGCTCTTCTAATAGTGACTTCAGAACGGTTGCTAGTGGGCAGCAGAGAATGCCCAATGAAGTCTAGCCATCCTCTGGCGACTGGTTTGAGATCTTCTCTTTTGAGTTGATTTGGGACACCCTTCGTGCTAGTAGTCCACCTGGTTCCAGGGATATATATATCCTCTAGAATCTTATCCAGGCCCTTGTCTATTTTCATCATTCTCCTATTGAAGGAGTCTGGATCATCTTTCAGCTGAGCTAGCTTTAAGATCTCCTTGATCTTGTCAGGGTGGGTATGAACAATCTTTCCTCTGACCAAGGTCCGATAGTCATAGAGAGCAGATCCAGATAGTCTTTGCTTGTCTGTTTCCCACATATTAGCATAGAACTCCTGAACCATATTCCTTTCCACTTTTGTTTCAGGATTAGCTAGGATCTCCCAGTTCCTGATTCGAATTTGCTCTTGGATCTCTGGATATTCATCTTCTTTCAAATCGAATCTAACTTCCGGAATCACTAATCTTAGACCCATTATTTTGTAATAATGGTCTGAATGTTCTTTAGTTAAGAACTTCCCTTGATTCCAAAGTGGTTTTGGAACACTCTCTTTCTTGCCTCTTGGAGTGGGTTGTTTTTCTTTAGGAGCCATGATCTTAGTGGGTATGGTTTAGTGATCACGGATAAACACACCAAACTTAGAGGTTTGCTTGTCCTCAAGCAAAAGAAAAGAAAGGAGAGGGATAGAAGGAGAGCTAGTGTAGGATGGTGGATGAGAGGAAGGAGGCCGAATGGGTTTTTAAAAAGAAGGGGGGTTTTCGAAAATAGGGAGAAAGATAAGATAGAAGATATGATTTTTTAAAAAAAAAATAAGTATGATAAGAAAAGATATAATTTAAAATTGAAAAGATATGAAAGATATTTGAAAAAGATAAAATTGGATTTTTGAAAAAGATAATATGGAGATTTGAAAAAGATATTGATTAGTTGAAAAGATTTTTGAATGAAAAGAGATAGATTTGTTTTGAAAATTTTGAAAAAGAGTTGAATTGGATTGAAAAAAGGGATTTGTGCTTATGGATTAAGATACATTTAATAATTTTAAAGAAGGGTTTTTAGAAATTAGGGATTTTAGAAAAATCAGGGTTTGTAACATGTTTATGCAAGAAATCATGAATTGAAACATGAAAATTAAGATTAAAATGAAAAATATGA
This sequence comes from Arachis ipaensis, assembly GCF_059453495.1. Lineage (NCBI taxonomy): Eukaryota > Viridiplantae > Streptophyta > Magnoliopsida > Fabales > Fabaceae > Arachis > Arachis ipaensis. Next base: position 41,378,914 of record NC_142442.1, read on the forward strand.
AGAAAAAACAAATTTACCTCCTCCCCACCATCCTGGCGTTTGAACGCCCAAACGCTGCATGTTTTGGGCGTTCAACGCCCAACTGCTACTTCTCCTGGGCGTTCAACGCCCAGCTGTTGCTTCTTTCTGGCGTTGAACGCCAGGAACTCCTTTGTCACTGGGCATTTTTCTGAACGCCCAGGATGCTGTAAATCTGGCGTTAAACGCCCAGAAGGAGCTTCTTTCTGGCGTTCAACGCCCAGAAGATGCTTCTTTCTGGCGTTTAACGCCCAGATGGCTATCCTTACTGGCGTTCAACGCCTAGTGGATGCTTCTTTTGGGCGTTGAACGCCCAAAACACACTATTACTGGCGTTTTCTTGCCAGTGAGCTCGTTTTCTCTATTTTGTGTGCAGAATCCTTCTGTAACCCTGTGAACTTATACAATTGACTATTTACCTTAGTATAAGTGAACTTTATATAAACAAATAAAATCAAGAATAGGGCAAAATGCTTAGAGGAAGTGATGCCCCATGGCTGGGTTGCCTCCCAGCAAGCGCTTCTTTATTGTCTTTAGCTGGACCTTGATGAGTTTTTAATCTAGCCTCAGCCTTTAGCACTCTTGCTCAACATTGCCTTCAAGATAGTGCTTGATTCTCTGTCCATTAACAATGAACTTCTTATCAGAATCAATATCTTGAAGCTCCGTATAACCATATGGTGATACAGTTGTAATCACATATGGTCCCCTCCACCGGGACTTCAGTTTCCCGGGGAATAGCCTGAGCTTAGAGTTAAACAACAGAACCTTTTGTCCTGGTTCAAAGATTCTAGATGACAGCTTTTTGTCATGCCACTTTTTTTATTTCTCTTTATAAAGCTTGGCATTTTTGAAAGTAGTGAATCTGAATTCCTCTAGCTCATTTAGCTGGAGCAATCTTTTTTCTCCAGCTAATTTGGCATCTAAGTTTAGGAATCTGGTTGCCCAGTAGGCTTTATGTTCCAGTTCCACGGGCAGGTGGCATGCCTTACCATACACAAGTTGGTGTGGAGAGGTCCCTATAGGAGTCTTGAATGATGTTCTATAAGCCCACAGAGCATCATCCAAGCTTCGTGCCCAATCCTTTCTACGGGTACTTACAGTCCGTTCTAGGATTCTTTTTAGTTCTCTGTTAGAGACTTCAGCTTGCCCATTTGTCTATGGATGATATAGAGTCACCACCTTGTGGCGAATCCCATACCGGACCATGGCAGAGCAAAGCTGTTTGTTGCAGAAGTGAGTGCCCCCATCACTGATTAGTACCCTGGGAACACCAAACCTGCTGAATATATGTTTCTGGAGGAACTTCAGCACTGTTTTAGTATCATTGGTGGGTGTGGCAATGGCCTCAACCCATTTTGATACATAGTCAACTGCCACCAGAATATAAGTGTTTGAGTATGATGGTGGGAAAGGCCCCATGAAATCAATACCCCATACATCAAACAACTCAATCTCCAAGATTCCTTGTTGAGGCATGGCGTAACTGTGAGGCAAATTACCAGCTCTCTGGCAACTGTCATAGTTACGTACAAACTCTCGGGAATCTCTGTAGAGTGTAGGCCAGTAGAAGCCACATTGGAGGACCTTGGTGGCTGTTCGCTCACCTCCGAAATGACCTCCATATTGTGACCCATGGCAATGCCATAAGATCCTTTGTGCTTCTTCTTTAGGCACACACCTACGGATTATGCCATCTGCACATCTCTTAAAGAGATAGAGTTCATCCCACAAGTAGTACTTTGCATCAGTAATTAATTTTTTTTGTTGCCTGGTGTACTCCTTGGGAATGAACCTTGCAGCTTTGTAGTTTGCAATGTCTGCAAACCACGGTGTTTCCTGAATGGCAAACAAATGCTCATCAGGAAAGGTCTCAGAGATTTCAAGAGAGGGGAATGACGTCCCTTCTATTGGCTCTATCCGGGACAAATGGTCAGCCACTTGGTTCTCTGTCCCTTTTCTGTCTCTTATTTCTATATCAAACTCTTGCAGAAGCAACACCCATCTTATGAGTATGGGTTTTGAATCCTGCTTTGTGAGTAGATATTTAAGAGCAGCATGGTCTGTGTACACAATCACTTTTGATCCTACTAAGTATGATCTAAACTTGTCAATGGCATAAACCACTGCAAGCAATTCTTTTTCTGTGGTTGTGTAATTTTTCTGGGCATCATTCAAAACACGGCTAGCATAATAAATGACATGCAGAAGCTTGTCATGCCTCTGCCCCAGTACTACACCAATGGCGTGATCACTGGCATCACACATTAGCTCAAATGGTAATGTCCAGTCTGGTGCAGAAATAACTGGTGCTGTGACCAGCTTGGCTTTCAGCGTTTCAAACGCCTGTAGACACTCTGTGTCAAACACAAATGGCGTGTCAGCAGCTAGCAGATTGCTCAGAGATTTTGCGATTTTTGAAAAATCCTTTATAAACCTCCTATAGAATCCTGCATGCCCCAGAAAGCTTCTAATTGCCTTAACATTGGCAGGTGGTGGTAATTTTTCAATTACCTCTTTTTTTGCTTGATCCACCTCTATTCCCTTGTTTGAAATTTTATGCCCAAGGACAATCCCTTCAGTCACCATAAAGTGACATTTTCCCAGTTTAAAACCAGGTTGGTCTCTTGGCATCTTTTCAGAACTAGTTTCAGGTGATCAAGACAGGAGCTGAATGAGTCTCCATATACTGAGAAGTCATCCATGAAGACTTCTAGAAAATTTTCCACCATATCAGAGAAGATAGAGAGAATGCATCTCTGGAAGGTTGCAGGCGCATTACACAGCCCAAATGGCATCCTTCTATAAGCAAACACTCCAGATGGACATGTGAATGCTGTTTTCTCTTGATCCTGGGGATTTACTGCAATCTGGTTATAGCCTGAGTAGCCATTCAAAAAGCAGTAATAATCATGACCTACCAGTCTTTCTAGCATCTGGTCTATGAACGGTAAAGGAAAATGATCCTTTCTGGTGGCTGTATTGAGCCTTCTGTAGTCAATACACATGCGCCACCCTGTAACTGTTCTTGTAGGAACCAGTTCATTCTTTTCATTATGAACCACTGTCATGCCTCCCTTTTTGGGGACAACTTGGACAGGGCTCACCCAGGGGCTGTCAGAAATAGGATAAATAATCCCAGCCTCCAGTAATTTGGTGACCTCTTTCTGCACCACTTCCTTCATGGCTGGATTTAGCCGCCTTTGTGGTTGAACCACTGGTTTAGCATTATCCTCCAATAAGATTTTATGCATGCATCTAGCTGGGCTTATGCCCTTAAGGTCTCCTATGGACCACCCAAGAGCTGTCTTGTGTGTCCTTAGCACTTGAATAAGTGCTTCCTCTTCCTGTGGATTTAAAGCAGAGCTTATGATCACTGGAAAAGTGTCACCTTCTCCCAGAAATGCATATTTCACGGATGGTGGTAATGGTTTGAGCTCGAGTTTAGGAGGTTTTTCCTCTTCCAGAGGAAATTTCAGAGGCTCTTTCATTTCCTCTGAATCCTCCAAATCAGGCTGAACATCTTAAAAGATGTCTTCCAACTCTGATTCGAGACTCACAGCCATGTTGATCTCTTCTACCAAAGAGTCAATAAGATCAACTTTCATGCAGTCTTTTGATGTGTCTGGATGCTGCATGGCTTTGACAGCATTCAACTTAAACTCATCATCGTTGACTCTCAGGGTTATTTCCCCCTGTTGGACATCAATGAGAGTTCGTCCAGTTGCTAGGAAGGGTCTTCCTAGAATGAGAGTAGCACTCTTGTGCTCCTCCATTTCCAGCACTACAAAGTCAGTGGGAAAGGCGAATGGCCCAACTCTGACAATCATGTCTTCAATCACGCCTGATGGGTATTTAATGGAGCCATCAGTAAGTTGGAGACATATCCGGGTTGGTTTAACTTCTTCAGTTAAACCAAGCTTTCTGATAGTGGATGCATGTATTAGGTTGATGCTTGCCCCAAGATCACATAAAGCTGTCTTGGTGCAATTACCTTCTAATGTGCATGGCATCAGAAAACTCCCAGGGTCTTTAAGCTTTTCAGGAAAGCTTTTCAGAATGAATGCACTGCATTCTTCAGTGAGGAAAACTTTTTCAGTTTCTCTCCAATCCTTCTTATGACTCAAGATCTCTTTCATGAACTTGGCATAAGAAGGTATTTGCTCAAGTGCCTCTGCAAATGGAATCTTTATTTTAAGAGTCCTGAGATAATCTGCAAAGCGAGCAAATTGCTTATCCTGCTCCTCTTGGCGGAGTTTTTGAAGATAAGGTATCTTGGCTTTATATTCCTCAACCTGAGTTGCTGTAGGTTTATTTCCTACAGAAGTGGTTGAAGAAGCCTTTTTAGATGGGTTGTCATCAGCACTTGTGTGTGTCTGATCCCTCACTGGCAATTGAGTGCCAGAGTTAGAAGCTGGAGTGACATTAGACGCCAGCTCCTCATCTGTTCCTGGCGTCTGAACGCCAGAACTGTGCTTCTTTTGGGCGTTCAACGCCAGATCCTTGCTTGTTTCTGGCGTTGAACGCCAGTCCTGAGCATGGTCTGGGCGTTCAGCGCCAGCCTTCCACCCAATTTCTGGCGTTTTAGCGCCAGAATTATTTTTCCCTGGGCTCTTACTGTCCTTAGGTGGATTTTGGGTGGTTTGCTCATTTCTTGGCTTCTTGCTGCCTTGAGGTGGGGTATTTAATGTCTTCCCACTTCTTAATTGAACTGCTTGGCATTCTTCTGTTATTTGTTTTGACAGCTGCTGCTTTGTTTGCTTCAATTGTTCTTCCATATTTATATTAGCCATCCTTGTCTCTTGTAGTCTATCCTTGAATTCGGCTAACTGCTTTGTTAGAAAGTCCAATTGCTGATCGAATTCAGTAGCTTGTTTTACAGGACTGAGTTCAGCAGTTACTGTTTTAACCTGTTCTTTCATAGAAGGGTCACTGCTTAGGTACAGATGCTGATTTCTGGCAACTGTATCAATGAGCTCTTGAGCTTCTTCAACTGTCTTTCTCATGTGGATAGATCCACCAGCTGAGTAATCTAGAGACATCTGAGCTCTTTCTACAAGCGCATAGTAGAAGATGTCTAACTGAACCCACTCTGAAAACATTTCAGAGGGGCATTTTCGTAGCATCTCTCTGTATCTCTCCCAGGCATCATAAAGAGATTCATTATCTCCTTGTTTAAAGCCTTGGATGTCCAGCCTTAGCTGTGTCATCCGTTTTGGAGGAAAGTATTGATTCAGGAATTTTTCTATCAGCTGTTTCCATGTCCTTATGCTGGCCTTACGTTGGTTATTTAACCACCTCTTAGCTTGGTCTTTTACAGCAAATGGAAACAGTAATAATCTGTAGACATCCTGATCTACTTCCTTATCATGTACTGTGTCAGCAATCTGTAAAAACTATGCCAGAAACTCTGTAGGTTCTTCCTGTGGAAGACCGGAATACTGGTAACTTTGCTGCACCATGATAATGAGCTGATGATTCAACTCAAAGCTACTAACTCCAATGGAGGGTATGCAGATACTACTCCCATATGAAGCAGTAGAGGGGTTAGCATATGACCAGAGTCCTCCTGGACTGTTCATTTCCGCTTAGGTCCATGATGGAGAAAGGGAGATGATGTAAAATAGAAGAAAATATTTTTATTTATTTAATTAATTATTTATTTCGAAAACAAAATAAATTAAAATAAAATAAATAAAAATAGGTGAAGATTTTCAAAAAAAATGAGGAGAGAGAAAGTGGTTAGGAAGTTTTGAAAAGGATATGATGATTTTTGAAAAAGGTTTTAAATTTTGAAATAAAAATCTGAATTTTAAAGGTAAATTTTGAAAATTTGCTTTAAAATAGAGAGAAAAGATATTTTTGGATTTAAAGAGGAGAGAGAAAAACAATAAGATAGTACAAGATTTAAAATTTTTAGATCTAATGCTCCTTGTTTTCGAAAATTTTGGAGGGAAAACACCAAGGAACACCAAACTTAAAAATTTTAAGATCAAGACACAAGGAAACTCAAGAACACTTTGAAGACTCACAAGAACACAAGAACATGAAGAAAGAACACCAAACTTAAAATTTTTAGAAAACCAAACTAAAATTTCGAAAAACAAAGAAAAATCAACAAGAAAACACTAAACTTAAAGTTTGGCACAAGATTTATTCAAAGAAAAATTATTTTTGAAAAAGATTTTAAAAACAGGCTAGCCAATTACTAAGAACATAAGCACCACGCTCTAGCTAATTGAGCTATAAGTTTAAAGTGTTTTAACAAGGTATAAATAATAAAAGACTCTAAACCAAAAAGAAAAATTTTTTCTAATCTAAGCAACAAAGTCAACCGTCAGTTGTCCAAACTCAAACAATCCCCGGCAACGGCGCCAAAAACTTGGTGCACGAATTGTAAATCACACTTTTTACAACTCGTACCACTAACCAGCAAGTGCACTGGGTCGTCCAAGTAATACCTTACGTGAGTAAGGGTCGATCCCACGGAGATTGTTGGCTTGAAGCAATCTATGGTTATCTTGTAACTCTTAGTCAGGAAAACAATAAAATAATTCACTTATCAAATTTGATTGCAAGGAATAAAAGGGCAGAACACAAATTATACTTGTATGCAATGATGGAGAATATGTTAGAGTTTTGGAGATGCTTTGTCTTCTGAAATTCTGCTTTCCTCTGTTTTCTGATTCACGCACGCACGTCCTCCTATGGCAACCTGTGTGTTGGTGGATCACCGTTGTCAATGGCTACCATCCATCCTTCCAGTGAAAAGGGTCCAGATGTGCTGTCACCGCACGGCTAATCATCTGCAGGTTCTCAATCGTACTGCAATAGGATTTACTATCCTTTTGCGTCTGTCACTACGCCCAGCACTCGCGAGTTTGAAGCTCGTCAGAGTCATTCAATCCCTGAATCCTACTCAGAATACCACAGACAAGGTTTAGACTTTCCGGATTCTCTTGAATGCTGCCATCAATCTAGCCTATACCACGAAGATTCCGATTAAGAGATCTAAGAGATATTCATTCATTCTACAGTGGAACGTAAGTGGTTGTCAGGCACGCGTTCGTGGAGGAATGATGATGATTGTCACGTTCATCACATTCATATTGAAGTGCGAATGGATATCTTAGATAGGAACACGCATGTTTGAATGGAAAACAGAAATACTTGCATTAATTCATCGAGACATAGCAGAGCTCCTCACCCCCAACAATGGAGTTTAGAGACTCATGCCGTCAAAAGGTACAAAGTTCAGATCTAAAATGTCATGAGATACAAGATAAGTCTCTAAAAGTTGTTTAAATACTAGACTAGTAAACTAGGTCTACAGAAAATGAGTAAACTAAGATGGATAGTGCAGAAATCCACTTCTGGGGCCCACTTGGTGTGTGCTGGGGCTGGGACTTAAGCTAATCACGTGCATAGGGCTGTTTTGGGCGTTCAACGCCAGCTTTGGATCCTTTTCTGGCGTTGAACTCCAACTTGTAACCTGTTTCTGGCGCTGGACGCCAGACTGCAACATGGAACTGACATTGAACGCCAGTTTACATCATCTATCCTTGAGCAAAGTATGGAATATTATATATTTCTGGAAAGCCCTGGATGTCTACTTTCCAATGCAATTGGAAGCGCGCCATTTGGAGTCCTGTAGCTCCAAAAAATCCATTCCGAGTGCAGGGAGGTCAGAATCCAACAGCATCAGCAGTCCTTTTTCAGCCTGAATCAGATTTCTGCCCAGCTCCCTCAATTTCAGCCAGAAAATACCTGAAATTACAGAAAAACACACAAACTCATAGTAAAGTCCAGAAATATGAATTTTGCCTAGAAACTACTGAAAATAAACTAAAAACTAGCTAAAACACACTAAAAACTATATGAAATTAACCCCAAAAAGCGTATAAAATATCCGCTCATCAGTGGGTCACGCGGTCGCGTGGTGGGCGATGTTTTTCATGTGACGTGGACGCATGGGGCATGCGGTCGGGTGACTTGATTTGTGCAAGTGGCGCGAGAGCAGCCTCGCGTTCGTGCGACTCTCTGTTTCAAACTCATTTTGCCAAAATTTAGGGTGACGCGGTTGCGTGGGCACGCGGTCGCGTGAATTGCCATATTTTGAAAATGACACGGTTGCGTGATGGGACTGGTGCTTCCAGCATCATTCCAGCCCAGCTCCATCATAACTTGCTGCCATACACCTCTTTTACGTCGATTTTTAGGGGCACGTGTTCGCATGGCTGATGCAGACGCATGGGAGGCTCTTTTTCCAAAATGACGCGGTCGCGTCAGTGACGCGGTCGCGTGAGCATGGTTGTGCCTAAGGCACACCTCCAGCCACGCTTTCGCATGACTTTCTGTTTAATTCTCTTTTCTTCTTAATGCACCTATGACGCGGACGCATCAGCAACCCTTACGCGTCGCGTGCGTTTTTTTTATGCAGAATGCAAATGCAAATGTAAACTATATGCATCTATATGCAGAGGTTAGGAGAAGAGTCATCATCATAAATGAAAATAGAATAAAGTAAAATAAAACTAAGACTGAAACTGAACGATCATACCATGGTGGGTTGTCTCCCACTTAGCACTTTGCTTTTACGTCCTTAAGTTGGACGCTCGTTACGCTCATTCTGCTTCTGTTGTTGGGTCTTCCAAGAGAAAAACCTCTAGTTCTTTGTTATTCTTCATCTTCTCACCATGATAAAGCTTCAGGCGATGTCCATTGACCTTTAAGAATTTGGAGCTAGAAGGATGACGCAGGTGGAAAACTCCGTATAGCTCTGCTTTTTCTACTTTGTATAGACCTTCCCATCTTGATCTCAGCTTGCCTGGCATAAGCTTCAGTCTAGAGTTATAAAGAAGAACTAACTCCCCTGGTCTAAATTCTCTCCTTTTTATGTGCTTGTCATGGACAGCCTTCATCTTTTCTTTGTATCGCCTGGAGTTGTCATATGCTTCTAGGCGAAGATCCTCCAGTTTTGCTAGTTGCAGCTTTCTTTCAGCACCAGCTTTTTCAAGATTTATGTTGCACTCCCTCACAGCCCAGAAAGCCTTGTATTCCACCTCTACTGGAAGGTGGCAAGCCTTTCCTTATACTAAGTGGAAGGGGCTCATCCCAATGGGTGTTTTGTATGCTGTTCTATATGCCCAGAGTGCATCTTGTAGCCTGGCACTCCAGTCCTTCTTATGAGGTTTTACTATCTTCTCCAGAATACGCTTTATCTCTCTGTTAGAGACTTCTGCTTGCCCATTGGTCTGGGGATGGTAAGCTGTTGCTACTTTGTAAATTATCCCATGCCTCTTCAGTAATCCTGTTAGTCTCCTGTTACAAAAGTGAGTGCCTTGATCGCTCATGATTGCTCATGGTGATCCAAAACGGCAAATAATATGATTTTTAACAAAGGAAACAACAGTGTTAGCATCATCAGTATGGTTAGGAATTTCTTCCACCCATTTAGAAACATAATCTACAGCTAACAGTATATAAAAGTAACCATTAGAATTTGGAAATGGACCCATGAAGTCAATGCCCCAAACATCAAAAATTTCACAGAAAAGCATAATCTGTTGAGGAATCTCATCCCTCTTGGATATATTACCAAACCTTTGGCAAGGGGAACAAGATTTACAAAATTTAGCAGCGTCTTTAAAAAGAGTAGGCCACCAGAATCCATAGTCTAGAATTTTTCTAGCTGTTCTTTAAGGGCCAAAATGTCCTCCACTCTTAGATGAGTGGCATGCCTCTAAAATGGATTGGAATTCTGATTGAGGCACACACTGTCTAATTACCTGGTCAGCACTACACCTCCACAAATATGGATCATCCCATATAAAATATTTAGACTCGGTTTTCAGCTTGTCTCTTTGATGCTTAGTAAAATTTGGAGGAAAAGTGTGACTAACTAGATAATTAGCTACAGGTGCATACCAAGGAATTACTTTAGATACTGCATGTAAGCTGTCAAATGGGAAAGTATCATTTATAAGGGTGAAATTATCCTAAATGTGCTCAAGGAGACTCAAGTGGTCTGCCACTAAATTCTGGTTACCACTCATATCCTTAATTTCTAAATTAAATTCTTGCAGCAGCAGTATCCAACGTATTAGCCTTGGTTTGGACTCCTTTTTAGCTAATAAATATTTTAGAGCTGCATGGTCTGAGTACACTACTACCTTAGTACCAAGTAAATAGGCTCGGAATTTATCCAGAGCAAAAACAATAGCAAGAAGCTCTTTTTCAGTAGTAGTGTAATTAGATTGTGCAGCATCTAAAGTCTTAGATGCATAAGCAATTACAAAAGGATCCTTACCTTCGCGCTGAGCCAGCGCTGCTCCTACTGCATGGATGGAAGCATCACACATAATTTCAAATGGCTGGCTCCAGTCTGGTCCTCTCACAATTGGGGCTTGAGTCAGGGCGATCTTTAGCTTATCAAACGCTTGCATGCAATCCCCACTGAACTCGAACTCAATATCTTTCTGCAGTAATCTGGATAAAGGCAAGCTACCTTACTGAAGTCCTTAATGAATCTCTTGTAAAAATCTGCATGGCCAAGGAACGAACGAACTTTCCTCACGGAGGAGGGGTAAGGTAAACTAGAAATAACATCCACCTTTGCTAGATCTACTGAAATACCAGTATTAGACACAACATGTCCTAGTACAATTCCTTGTTTTACCATAAAGTGACATTTCTCAAAATTTAACACAAAGTTTGTACTAACACACCTGTCTAATACTCTAGATAAACTATCCAAGCAAAGGCTAAATGAATCACCATATATGCTAAAATCATCCATAAAAACTTCCATATAGTTCTCAATAAGATCTGAAAAGATACTCATCATGCATCTTTGGAAAGTAGCAAGTGCATTACACAAGCCAAAAGGCATCCTTTTATAAGCATACGTTCCAAAGGGACATGTAAAAGTGGTCTTCTCCTGATCTTCAGGAGCTATATGAATTTGAAAATATCCTATATAACTATCTAAAAAGTAATAATGGGATTTACCTGACAGGCGATCAAGCATTTGATCAATGAATGGCAAGGGGTAATGATCCTTGCGAGTAGCTTGGTTGAGATGCCTATAGTCAATGCAAACTCTCCATGAATTATGCACTCTAGTTGTCAGGAGCTCTCCGTGCTCATTCTTTATTGTTGTGACTCCAGACTTCTTGGGCACTACTTGTACTGGACTGACCCATTCACTGTCTGAGATGGGGTAAATGATATCTGCTTCAAGTAGCCTGGTCACTTCCTTCTTGACAACTTCTAAGATGGTAGGATTCAATCTTCTTTGAGGCTGACGGATAGGCTTTGCTCCCTCTTCTAAGAATATTCTGTGCTCACAAACTTGGGGACTGATGCCTACTATATCCGCCAAGCTCCATCCAATTGCTTTCTTATGTTTTCTCAGCACACTGAGTAGTTGCTCTTCTTGTTGAGAGGTAAGTTCCCTTGCAATGATAACTGGAAATTTCTGATTATCCTCAAAGTAAGCATACTTGAGGTGTGGAGGAAGGGGCTTTAATTCTAATTTCTGCTTATAGCTAGGCTCTGGATCATTCGGGGCTAGTGATAATGGTAAAGTATCCTCATTGTGTTCAGAAGGTGTCCCCACACTTGGACCTTGCTCCATGTGCTTCTCTTCTATTTCTTCTTGGTGAACTTCAGCTACAGTTTCATCAATAATGTCGCACTGGAAGATAGAATGATCTTCCAGAGGGTGCTTTATAGCTTCATTTAAACTGAAACTCACTGTTCTGCCATCTATCTCAAAGGAGTAAGTTCCTGAGAATGCATCCAGCTTGAACTTTGAAGTCTTCAGGAATGGTCTTCCAAGCAGGATTGATGATGGTCTTCCTGAGTCATTAGGGGGCATTTCCAGGATATAGAAGTCAATGGGAAATGTGAGCCCCTTAATGCTCACTAGTACATCTTCAGCAATTCCAACTACTGTAATAATGCTTTTATCTGCTAACACAAAACGAGCTGCCGACCTTTTTAAGGGAGGGAGCCTCAAAGTATCATATATAGACAATGGCATTATACTAACACACGCTCCTAAATCACACATGCAGTCAGAAAATATTACACCTCCTATGGTATAGTTAACCATACATGGATCTGGATCACTACATTTTTCAGGTATACCCCCCATTAAAGCAGATATAGAACTACCTAAAGGAATAGTTTCTAATTCATTAATTTTATCTTTATGTATGCACAAATCTTTTAGAAACTTTGCATATTTAGGTACCTGCTGAATAACATCAAAAAGGGGGACAATTACCTCAACCTTTTTGAATATTTCTACCATTTTGGGGTCAAGTTCCATTTGCTTCCTGGATTTCCTTGCAAGGTGTGGAAATGGGATAGGGATGGCATTACTTGCAGCTTCTGCATCCTTTGGTGTTTCATTCTGTGGTTGAGCTGCTTCTTCTTCAACTATGTTTTGTACGTCCTCTTCCTCTTCAGCATCTTCCACTTCCACCACATCCTCAGCTAGGATGTGTTCTGGTCAGCTTGGCTCCTCATGGTTCCTCTCTTACAGTGTGGTTCCGGACCTTAAAGTGATGGCATTGATGCCACCTTTGGGATTAGGTTGGGGTTGAGAAGAAATTCCACTGGAGCTTGAAGGTTGATTGGTGGAATTAGGTAATGAATCTAATCAGGAGACGAGAGCTTATAAGGTGGCATTCAGACCATTTAAAGTAGAGTTCAGCTGCGTCTGCATGTCTTGTTGCCCTTGTGCAAGAGAACGGAGCATCTCGTCATTTGATGAGGAGTTGGAATAAGTGATCTGAGGAACCTGTTGTTGGTTGTGCTGGAATCCTTGAGATCGTCTTCGGTGAGGTGCTCTGTAAGGCTGGTTCTGATCCTGCTATCTGTTGTTGTTATTCCACCTCTAGTTTTTATTGTTATCTCTGCCTCCTCTGTTATAGTTGTCCCTCCAACTATGGTTAGAATTGTCTTGCCATCCTTGGATATAGTTTCCACCTTGGTTGTAGTTGCCACCTTGTTGATTATATCCTTGATTTGGGCGGTCATAGAAGTTATGAGTGGCTGCCATAGTGTTGTCTTCCTGTTGGAGCTGCGGACATTCATCAGTATAATGACTATAATCAGCACAGATCCCACATACTCTTTGTGGAACCAACTGTTGGCTTTGTTGTGGTGGGGGAGGCTGAGCTTTATGTGTTTGTTGTTGATTTAACTGTATCTGTTTCAGTAGGTTGGTCATTTCGCATATACTCTGTGTAAGAGCAGTAGTTTCAACGCTAGAGGAGATCTCTGCAATAGCTTTTGAGTGGCTGCACCTCGGCTTGTGATTCCTAGTGGACTCAGCTAAGTTGCTGATCAGTTGCCATGCTTCATCTGCAGTCCTGTACTTTTTCATAGACCCATTACTAGCACTATCCAGTGTAGTCTTATCCTGGGGGTTCATGCCTTGAGTGAAGTAGCTGATCAATACTAGTCTATCAATCATGTGATGGGGACATGCGTCTAGAAGGTTCTTAAAACGCTCCCAGTATTCATAAAGAGTCTCCGAGTCACCTTGAACAATGCAGGAGATCTTTTTTCTTAGTCTATCTGTAACTTCAGCTGGAAAGTATTTTTCCAAAAATTCGCTCCTGAGTGTATCCCAGTTGGTAACGGTCGCTTCCGGTTGGGAGTAGTACCACTCCCTTGCTTTTCCCTCAAGAGAAAACGGGAAGGTAGTTAACAGAATATAAGTTTCATCTGCACCATTATGCCTGACAGTAGAACAGGCTGTCTGGAAATCCCTAAGGTGCTTAATAGGCTCTTGAGCAGGTAAGCCATGAAACTTGGGCATCAAGTTGATTAGTGCATTTTTTAGCTCAAAATCTGCAGCCAGATTTGGATGATGCACTTGATAAGGTTGTAGTGTAAAATCTGGGGCTCCAGCTTCTTGGAGAGTAATTCTCCTAGGTTCTGCCATGTTACCTGCACGTGAATCAACTGGATCAGTAGTAAAGGAGCTTGTCTCACTCTCAGATGGCGGTTCAGATTTGCCCTCAGATGAGACTGGTGAATCGATAACAATCACTTCACCACCCTCAGAGGCTAACCAATGTCGAGCTCGCCTAATACGTGAAAGAGTTCTTTTAATTTCAGGATCAAAAGTGGCTAAGCTCGGATCATGCAATGAACGCGTCATTCAATGAGAAAGACATATAGCTCTTGGTAACAAAAATAAAAATAAAATATGCAAATAAATAAAAATATGTACACTAATTAATAATCTAGCACACTATTGCAACTCCCCGGCAACGGCGCCAAAAATTGATGGTGGCGGAAATTGACCAGTTAAGAAATCAAAATACGGGATACGTTGCAAGTACACTTCTCAACTAGCTAAGATCCGCCTTCTCAATTTAAAAGGGTTGTCACAAAAATTAGAATTAAAAATACTGGGAGTATGAGTCCCGGGTCGTCTCCCAACGAGTTGCAGGAAAGAGTGCTAATTTATTAATTAGAAATTTTCTAGAAGGTTTGAGTTGGATAATGAGTAATTAAAATAATCGTAAATTAAAGCAATGAAACTAAGAATTATTATTAATATAAAAAGCCTTGACTGGGGAATCGATTAATTGGAAGTTCTATCCTTGTTGGAATCTTTTCAAGTGTAGTGTAAAGAGGTTGTTGTTTTCACTTAGTTAACCCTTAATAAATAAAGGGAGGTCAAGTAATTGAACTAACTCTTTATCCGCAAATCCTAGTCCTCTCTTTTGGGAAAGTCTAGCGTTAGTAGATACAGAATTAGCCAATGATATCCAATTTAACTAAGCACTTGAGTATTCCAACTCAAGTGTCTCCTCTTAATCAATCCCCATGTCAAGTAGAAAACCTACTCCATTGACATGGATTTAATATTCATAAATATATAAGAAGACATAATTAAATAAAATAAATAAAATAAAATAGAGATTTAAAATTAATTAAAAGTAAAAGTAACTCTATATATTAATAAATTCAAAACGCAACATACTTATTTGAATAGGGTCAATGAGCAACTAATAAGAGTAAAGGAATAGGGAAATAAACTAAAGTGATGTCTTCAAGGAGGTAATAACTCTTCAACATCCAAAATCCAAAGCGAAAGCATAAACTATTAATGTAAAGCTAATCTAGATTCAGATCTAAAACGAAAAGTAATCCTAATATCAATGTATCTGAATGTGTGTGGATGCGTATGGGTTGCCTCCTCATGTCTCTGCATTTTTCCTGACTTTAATATGTGTTTCTGGACCGAAAACTAGGTTAAAACGCGGCCCGAAATTGCCCCCAGCGTATTCTGCTATGTTTGCAGATTGCGCAGGTCACGCGTACGCGTCGTCCACGTGTTCGCATCATTCAGCGATTTTTCTTGTCACGTGTTCGCGTCGTCCACGCGTTCGCGTCATTCGTGCAGACTCTAATCCACGCGTTTGCGTCAGGCACGCGCTCGCGTCGCCGCGATTTCTTCATTTCGTGTGCTCACGTGAGCCATGCGCTCGCGTCAGTGTTCGCTGGTCATCTCCTTAATTTCTTGTGTTCCTTCCATTTTTGCGAGCTTCTTCTCCATTCTCTAAGCCATTCCTTCCCTATAAAGCCTGAAACACTTAACACACGGATCACGGTATCGAATGGTATAAAGGAGAATTAAAATACATTATTAAAAGATCTCTAGGAAGCAAGTTTTCAACCATAAATAATACTAGGATGGAATTATAAAATCATGCAATTCATATGAATAAGTAGGTAAAGATTTGATAAAACCACTCAATTAAACACAATATAAATCATAAAATAATGGTTTATCACACGCGTATACGTCAGGTACGCGTACGCGTCTCTATGAAAATCTCCAAATCATGCGCACACGTGAGCCATGCGTGCGTGATAAACCACTATTTTATGGTTTATCTTGTGCTAAATTGAGTGGTTTTTATCAAGTCTTTGCACACTTATTCATACAATTTGCATGATTTTACAATTCCTTCTCAATTTTGTTCTATGATTGAAAAATTGCTTCCTAAGCCTTTAAATTGTGTATTTTTAATGTCCTTTCATACCATTCGATACCGTGATCCATGTGTTTAGTGTTTTCAGGCTTTATATGGTAGGAATGGCTTAGAGGATGGAAAGAAAGCTTGCAAAAATGGAAGGAACACAAGAAACTAAGGAGCTGACCAACGAAGAACAACGCGCGCGTGTACCTGACGCGTACGTGTGATTTGGAGAAATTCACAGCGATGCGTGCACGTACCTGACGCATACCCGTGAGAAGCGATTTGCACAGCGACGCGTGCGCGTACCTGACGCATACGCGTGACACGCGAAGATGATCATCGACGCGTATGCGTGACATGCGCCACGTACAGAAATCGCAGAAAATGCTGGGGGCGATTTTGGGCTGAGTTTGGACCCAGTTTTCGGCCCAGAAACGCAGATTAAAGCCAGGGGACAAGCAGAGACTGAAGAGACATTGAATCATACATTCATTCACATTAGTTAGGTTTTAGATGTAGTTTTCTGGAGAGGGAGGCTCTCTCCTCTCTCTAGGTTTTAGGATTCCTAGGTTTAGTTATTTTTAATTTCAGATTTCTAATTTATTTCAATTTAGCTTCTCTACTACTTTTAATTATTCTACTACTCTAGTTTATCTTCTCTTGTTGATTTATTTATTTTCCTAATTTAATTTATGAATTCTCCATGTTAGATTGGATTTCTTATTTAATGCAATTTGAGGTATTTCAGATTTATGTTTTTTTTTCTTCGATTTATGTTCTTAATGCTTGCACTTGGTTGTTTGGAATTTATTATCTCTTATTAAATCTCTATGTTTTTATGTTGTGCCTTTCAAGTGTTTGATAAAATGCTTGGTAGGGTTTTAATTTAGATTTTAGATTCTTAGCTTGAGTTGAGTAATTGAAGATGCTTGAGTTATCAAACTCCTTTGTTGATTGATAATTGGAATTTGCTGGTTGATTTGGATCCCTCTAAAGCTAGTCTTTCCTTAAGAGTTGACTAGGACTTGAGGAATCAAATTGATTAGTCCACTTGACTTTTCTTCATAGTTAGAGGTTAACTAAGTGGGAGCAATGAACAATTCTCATCACAATTGATAAGGATAACTAGGATAGGACGTCTAATTCTCATACCTTGCCAAGAGTTTTCTTAGTTATTAATTTAATTTCTTGTCATTCACTTTTCTTGTTCCTTATTTCAAAAACCCAAAAATATACTATCTCAACCAAAAATAACTACACCTCCTTGCAATTCCTTGAGAGACGACCTGAGGTTTAAATACTTCGGTTATTATTCTTATTGGGTTTGCTTTAGTGACAAACAATTTTTTGTATGAAAGGATTATTGTTGGTTTAGAAACTATACTTACAACGAGAATTTATTGTGAATTCTTTACCATCAAAAATCCGTTCATCAAAATGGCGCCGTTGCCAGGGAATTGCAAACGTGTGCCTTATTATTGGTTATTGTAAATAATTTTGCTTTTCGTTTCTCTGTTAGTGTTTTTAGTTTTAGGAGTTTATTTTTATTAATTTTTATTAGTTTTTATTTCTCTTACTACTATGAATTCTCACCCCTTTTGCTATGAGTTTGGTTCCAATTATGTTGTAGGGAATGGACGCTATAATGAGAACATGCATTAAAGTCGGAATAATCAAAGACGGGAGGAGCCACGAGGATTTGATCAACCCTTTCGGCAACAACCTCCTCCAAGGTGCCATGGGCAACGACCATTCTACGATGCATCCGAAGACAATAGTTATGGTGGACCCTTTTGTGACAACCAACCTCCACCAAATTACTATGGTCAAGAGTCATTCCAGGGTGCGTACCAAGATGATGGATATGGTGGACCCCCTTGTAGTTACCAACGAGCCCCACCATATGCCTATGAACCCCCTCCTCAACATAACTTTGAACCACCATACTCACAAGCCACCTATAACCATTCACCTCCTTATGACCCTAACCCTTATCCACCCAACCAACCACCATATGAACCGTATGAACCATACATATACCCACCCCCATTCCAACACAATTACCCCTAAGAACTACCACCTCAATATTCACAATCTCTATACCCTTACCAAGAAGAACCACCTTCCTATTATGAACCCTAATAAACCACTATTTTATGGTTTATCTTGTATTCAATTGAGTGGTTTTTATCAAGTCTTTGCACACTTATTCATATGATTTGCATGATTTTACAATTCCTTCCCAGTTTTGTTGTATGATTGAAAACTTGCTTCCTAAGCCTTTAAGTTTAGTATTTTTAATGTCCTTTCATACTATTCGATGCCGTGATATGTGTGTTAAGTGTTTTCAGAGATTACAAGGCAGGAATGGCTTAGAGGATGGAAAGGAAGCATGAAAAAATGGAAGGGACACAAGAAATAAAAGAGACAACCAGTGAGAGGCGACGCGCACGCATGGCTCACGCGTGCGCGCGAATTGGAGTTTTGCACAGCGATGCGTGCGCGTACCTGACGCGTACGCGTGAGAAGCGATTTGCACAGCGACGCATGCACGTACCTGAGCCGTACGCGCGACACGCAAAGATGGCCAGCGACGCGTACTCGTGACTGACGCGTACGCGTGATATGCGTGACCTGCAGAAAACGCTGGGGGCAATTTTGGGCTAAGTTTGGACCCAGTTTTTGGCCCAGAAACACAAACTAGAGCCAGGGGACAGCAGAGACTCAACACACATTCTCATACGCATAGTTTTAGTTTAGTTTTTGGATTTTTGGTGAGAATTCTACCACTTTCTCTAGGTTTTTCCTTCACATTGATAATTTTAGAGTTTATGCTTTTGCTTTGGATATTGAGAAGAGTCATTACCTCCGTTGAAGTTTTCATTATTCTAGTTTGCTTTCTTATCCCTTTACTCTTTTATTGCCCATTAATCCTGTTCAAATACATATATTGCATTTTGGGATTTATTAATGTTAAGAATTATTTTTACCTTTAATTAATTTTCAGTTCCTATTTTATTTAATTTACTATGTCTTCTTCTTATATTTCTGTGAGCGTTATATTTGTGTCAATGGAGTAGACTCCCAACATGACTTGGGAGTTGATTAAATGGAGACCCTAGAGTTGGAATGCTCAAGTGATCAGCTAAATTGGAAGTTGTTGGCTAACTCTCTAGGCACTAATGCTAATCCTTCCCAAGGGAGAGGATTAGGACTTGTGAATAAGAGTTAGCTCAATTACTTGACTTTCCATTATTTAGTAAGGGTTAACTACGTAAAAACAACAACCTTTTGATACTACACTTGAGAGAATTTCAACAAGGATAGAACTTCCAAATAATCATTCCCCCGGTCAAGGCTTTTTATTTTGAATATATAAATCTCTTTTAATTTTTATTGCGCTAGTTTACAATTATTTATTTTCTGGTATTCAACTCTCAAAATTTCTCAGAAAACTCCTGATTACTAAGATAGCACCTTTTTGCCAACTCGTTGGGAAACGACTTGGGATGTGATGAGCGGATAATTTATACCCTTTTTGGCATTGTTTTTACATAGTTTTTAGTATGATTTAGTTACTTTTTATTATATTTTTATTAGTTTTTATTCAAAAATCACATTTTTGGGCTTTACTATGAGTGTGTGTGTTTTCTGTAATTTCAGATAATTTCTAGCTGAAATTGAGGGACATGAGCAAATATCTGATTCAGAGGCTGAAAAAGGACTGCATATGCTGTTGGATTCTAACCCTCCTGCATTCGAAATGGATTTTTTGGAGCTACAAAAGCCCAATTGGCACGCTCTCAATTGCGTTGGAAAGTAGACATCTTGGGATTTCCAGCAATATTTAATAGTCCATACTTTACACAAGATTTGATGGCCCAAACCGGCGTCTAATGTCAGCCAAAAACTTTCTGGCGTAAAACACCAGAACTGGCACCTTTTTCGGTGTTAAATGCCCATTCTGGCACCCAGGGTGGCGTTTAACGCCAACTTTGGGCATATGAACGTGAAAGCTTGAAAGCTCAGCCCAGGCACATACCAAGCGGGTCCCAGAAGTGGAATTTTACACTATCTACACTTAGTTACTCATTTTCTGTAAACCTAAGTTACTAGTTTAGTATAAAAACTACTTTTAGAGATTCATTCAGGGACTTATGACATTTTTACATTTCATATTGTACCTTTAAGGGCATGAGTCTCTAAACCCCATAGGTGGGGGTGAGGAGCTCTGCTGTCTTTCAATGGATTAATGCAATTACTACTATTTTCTGTTCAATTACGCGTGATTTTATTCTAAGATACTCACTCGTACTTCAATATGGAGAATGTGATGATCCGTGACACTCATCATTATCCTCAACCCTATGAACGCATGCCTGACAACCACTCCGTTCTATCTGAGCTCAACGTAGTCCTTGGGCGACAACTTTAGTGTGTATCTCTTGGATTTCTATTCCACGGACCGAGTCCGGAGGTTAGAACCTTGGGGTTATAGGCTAGAATCAATGGCAGCATTCCTGGGATCCGGAAAGTCTAAACCTTGTCTGTGGTATTCCGAGTAGGATCTAGAAGGGGATGATTGTGACGAGCTTCAAACTCGCGAATTTTGGGCGCAGTGACAGTGTGCAAAAGGATAATGGTCCTATTCCGATGCTAGTGAGAACCGACAGATGATTAGCCATGCGGTGACAGCGCTTGGTATTTTTCATCCGAGAGGATCATACAGCCTGCTATGGAAGGAGGCCATGCGTGTTTAGAGAAGAAGACAGTAGGAACACAGAGATTCAGATGACAGAGCATCTCCGGAACCTCAGCCTGTTCCCCATTACTGAATCACAAGTACTGTTTATTTCATGTTATTTATTTTCATAAATATAACCACTATTATCATTAATCTCCTGACTAATAATTACAAAATAACCATAGCTTGCTTCAAGCCGACAATCTCCGTGGGATCGACCCTTACTCACGTAAGGTATTACTTAGACGACCCAGTGCACTTGCTGGTTAGTTGTGCGGAGTTGTGAAAAGTGTAATCACAATTTCGTGCACCAAATTTTTGGCGCCGTTGCTGGGGATTGTTCGAGTTTGGACAATTGACGGTTTATTTTGTTTCTTAGATTAGGAAAAATTTATCTTTTTGGTTTAGAGTCACTAAAATTGAGTCTTCTATTATTGTTTTTGGTTAAAAATTTTAGAATCCTTAAAATTTCTTGTTTGGTGTTTGTTGCTGTTTATCTTATACATTTTCGAATTATTAGTGTCCAAAATATAAAAATTTTTAAGTTTGGTGTCCTTTGTGTTTCTATTTTCTTAAAAATTTTTAAAATTTATTCTTGGTGTTCATCTTGACATTCAAAATTTTCTTGTTTGTTTTCTCTATTTTGATCTAAAAATTCTAAGTTTGGTGTCATTTTATTGTTTTTCTCTTTCCTCATTAAATTCAAAAATATCTTTTCTATTTACTTAATTGAATTTTTCGAAAATTTCATTTAAAAATTCATATTTTTATTTTAAAAATTTTATCTTATCCTAGTTTTAAAATTTCAAAATTCAAAATCTTTTTCAAAAATCATATCCAAAGTTTTTCAAATCTTCTTAATTAATTAATTATTTTAATTTTTAAAATTTATATTTTATTTTCCAATTATTTTATTTTATCTTTTTTTTTTATTTATTCGGTTTGTTTTTAATTAAATAAAATAAAAATAAAAATACATATTATTTGCAATTCGCATCAATTCCCTTTTCTCCATCATGGACCTAAGTGGAAATGAACAGTCCAGAAGAACTCTGGGGTCATATGCTAACCCCATTACTGCTGCATACGGGAGTAGTATCTGTATACCCCCATCAGAGCAAGTAGTTTTGCACTAAATCCTCAGCTCATTATCATGGTGTAGTAAAATTGCCAGTATTCCGGTCTTCCATAGGAAGAACCTACTGAGTTTCTGGCACAGTTCTTACAAATTGCTGATACAGTACGTGATAAAGAAGTGGATCAAGATGTCTACAGATTATTACTATTTCCATTTGCTGTAAAAGATTAAGCTAAGAGGTGGTTAAATAACCAACCCATAGCAAGCATAAGAATATGGAAACAGTTATCAGACAAATTCCTAAATCAATATTACCCTCCAAAAAGGATGACACAGCTAAGGCTGGACATCCAAGGCTTTAAACAAGAGGATGATGAATCCCTTTATAATGCCTGGGAGAGGTACAGAGGGATGCTAAGGAAATGCACCTCTGAAATATTTTCAGAGTGGGTGCAGTTAGACATCTTTTACTATGGGTTTACAAAAAAAGCTCAAATGTCTCTAGATCACTCAGCTGGTGGATCTATACATATGAGAAAGACGATTGAAGAGGCTCAAGAGCTCATTGATACAGTTGCTAGAAATCAGCATCTGTACTTAAGCAGTGAGTCCTCCCTGAAAGAAGAGGCTAAAGCAGTATCCACTGAACTT
Organism: Arachis ipaensis; assembly: GCF_059453495.1. Taxonomy (NCBI): domain Eukaryota; kingdom Viridiplantae; phylum Streptophyta; class Magnoliopsida; order Fabales; family Fabaceae; genus Arachis; species Arachis ipaensis. The sequence goes on from NC_142442.1 coordinate 41,401,421, forward strand.
AGTCTTCAAGAACAGGTTGCTTAGCTCAATCAGCAATTTCTCATTATAACAAAACAGTTTACAGAATTTAAAGAGATACTTCAAGACACTAAAAATGCTAATCAAAATATGGAAGCACAATTGGATCAGACAAGACAGCAGCTATCTAAACAGATAACAGAAAAATGCCAAGCTGTTCAATTAAGGAGTGGGAAAACATTGAATGTATCAATCTAAGGTAGCAGGAAGCCAAGAAAGGAACAACTGACAAAGAATAACCAAACCACTGCCCAAAATCCCTCTGAGGACAGTAAGAGCCCAGAGAGGAATGATTATGGCATTCAAACGCCAGAAAAGGGTGAAAAAGTGGCGTTAAACGCCCAAGGGACAGCCAATTATGGCGTCCAGACGCCAGAAAAGGGTGGCAATCTGGCGTTAAACGCCCATGCAGCCCCTAATTCTGGCGTTCAAATGCCACAAAGGGGTTAGACACTTGCAAGTGTTGATAACAACCCCCTTAACCAGGCTTTTCCAACCACATCTATAGGAAATAAACCTGCAGCAACCAAGGTTGAAGAATATAAAGCCAAGATGCCTTATCCTCAGAAACTCCGCCAAGCAGAATAGGATAAATAATTTGCCCACTTTGCAGACTATCTCAGGACTCTTGAAATAAAGATTCCGTTTACAGAGGCACTTGAGCAAATACCCTCTTATGCTAAGTTCATGAAAGAGATCTTAAGCCATAAGAAGGATTGGAGAGAAACTGAAAAAGTTTTCCTCACTGAAGAATGCAGTGCAATCATTCTGAAAAGCTTACCAGAGAAGCTTAAAGATCCCAGAAGCTTTATGATACCATGCACATTAGAGGATGCTTGTACCAAGACAGCTCTGTGTGACCTTGGGGTAAGTATCAACCTAATACCTGCATCGACTATCAAAAAGCTTGGCTTGACTGATGAAGTTAAACCAACCCAGATATGCCTTCAACTTGCTGATGGCTCCATTAAAATCCCATTAGGCATAATTGAGGACATGATTATCAAGGTTGAGCCATTTGCCTTTCCTACTGACTTTGTAGTGCTGGAAATGGAGGAGCACAAGAGTGCAACTCTCATTCTAAGAAAACCTTTCCTAGCAACTGGATGAACCCTCATTGACGTCCAAAGAGGAGAGATAACCCTGAGAGTCAATGAGGATGAGTTTAAGTTGAATGCTGTCAAAGCTATGCAGCATCCAGACACACCAAAGACTGCCTGAGCGCAGATGTTATTGACTCCTTGGTGGAAGAAGTCAATATGACTGAGAGTCTCGAATCAGAGCTAGAGGATATATTTAAGGATGTTCAGCCTGATCTGGAGGAACCAAAGAGAATAGAAGAACCTCTGAAAACTCCTCAGGAAGAGGATAAGCCTCCTAAACTCGAGCTCAAACCACTACCACCATCCCTGAAATATGCATTTTTGGGAGAAGGTGACACTTTTCCAATGATCATAAGCTCTGCTTTAAATCCACAGGAAGAGAAAGCACTAATCCAGGTGCTAAGGACACACAAGACAGCTCTTGGGTGGTCCATAAGTGATCTTAAGGGTATTAGCCCAGCTAGATGCATGCACAAGATCCTATTGGAGCATGATGCTAAGCCAGTGGTTCAACCACAGAGGCGGCTAAATCCAGCCATGAAGGAGGTAGTGTAGAAAGAGGTCACTAAGTTACTGGAGGCTGGGATTATTTATCCTATTTCTGACAGCCCTTAGGTGAGTCCTGTCCAAGTTGTCCCCAAGAAGGGAGGCATGACAGTGGTTCGTAATGAAAAGAATGAACTGGTTCCTACAAGAACAGTTACAGGGTGGCCTATGTGTATTGACTACAGAAGGCTCAATACAGCAAGCAGGAAGGATCATTTTCCTTTACCATTCATATACCAGATGCTAGAGAGATTAGCAAGTCATGAATACTACTGCTTTTTGGATGGCTATTCAGGTTACAACCAAATTGCAGTAGACCCTCAAGACCAAGAGAAAATAGCATTCACATGTCCATCTGGAGTATTTGCCTACAGAAGGATGCCATTTGGTCTATGCAATGCACCCACAACCTTTCAGAGGTCCATGCTCTCTATATTCTCTGATATGGTAGAGAAGTTTTTGGAAGTCTTCATGGATGACTTCTCAGTATTTGGAGACTCATTCAGCTCCTGCCTTGACCATCTAGCACTTGTTCTAAAAAGGTGCCAAGAGACTAACCTGGTTTTAAACTGGGAAAAATGTCACTTTATGGTGACTGAAAAAATTTTCCTTGGGCACAATATTTTGAACAAGGGAATAGAGGTGGATCAAGCTAAGGTAGAGGTAATTAAAAAATTACCACCACCTGCCAATATTATGGGAATCAGAAGCTTTCTGGGGCATGCGGGATTCTATAGGAGGTTTATAAAGGATTTTTCAAAAATTGCAAAACCTCTGAGCAATCTGCTAGCTGCTGACATGCCATTTGTCTTTGACACGGAGTGTCTGCAGGCGTTTGAAACTCTGAAAGCTAAGCTGGTCACAGCACCAGTTATCTCTACACCAGACTGGACATTACCATTTGAACTAATGTGTGATGCAGTGACCATGCCATTAGTGCAGTATTGGGATAGAGGCACAACAAGCTTCTGTATGTCATTTACTATGCTAGTCGTGTTTTAAATGATACACAGAAAAATTACACAACCACAGAAAAAGAGTTACTTGCAGTGGTCTATGCCATTGACAAGTTCAGATCTTATTTAGTAGGATCAAAAGTGATTGTGTACACTGACCATGCTGCTCTAAAATATCTCCTCACAAAGCAAGATTCAAAACCCAGACTCATAAGCTGGGTGTTGCTTCTGCAAGAGTTTGATATAGAGATAAGGGATAGAAAAGTGACAGTGAACCAAGTAGCAGATCACCTGTTCCGGATAGAACTAGTAGCAGGAGCGTCCCTCCCTCCTACTGAGATCTCTGAAACCTTCCCGGATGAGCAACTCTTTGCCATTGAGGAAGTACCATAGTTTGCAGACATTACAAACTATAAACCTGTAATTTATACCCAAGGAGTACAGCAAGGTGCAAACGAAAAAATTGATTTCTAATGCAAAATACTACTTGTGGGATGAACCATATCTCTTTAAGAGGTGTGCAGACGGAATGATCCGTAGATGTGTGCCTAGAGAAGAGGCACAGAAGATCCTATGGCATTGCCATGGATCACAATATGGAGGACATTTCGGAGGTGAGCGAACAGCCACCAAGGTTCTCCAATATGGCTTCTACTGGCCTACTCTCTATAGCGACTCCCGAGAGTTTGTACGTAACTGTGACAATTGCCAGAGAGTTGGTAATATGCCTCACGGTTATGCCATGCCTCAACAAGGGATCCTAGAGATTGAGTTGTTTGATGTATGGGGTATTGATTTTATGGGGCCTATTCCACCATCATACTCAAACACTTATATTCTGGTAGCAGTAGACTATGTATCTAAATGGGTAGAGGCAATTGCAACATCCAATAAGGATACTAAGACAGTGATGAAGTTCCTCCAGAAGTATATCTTCAGCAGGTTCGGTGTCCCCAAGATACTGATTAGCGATGGAGGCACTCATTTCTGCAATAAACAGCTTGACTCTGCGCTGGTCCGATATGGAATTAACCATAAAGTGGCAACTCCATATCATCCACAGACAAATGGGCAAGCTAAAGTCTCAAATAGAGAACTAAAGTAAATCCTGGAGCGAACTGTAAATGCCCGTAGAAAGGATTGGGCAAGAGGTCTGGATGATGCTCTGTGGGCATATAGAACAGCATTCAAGACTCCTATAGGGACCTCTCCATACCAGCTTGTGTATGGAAAAGCCTATCATCTGCCAGTGGAACTGGAACACAAAGTCTACTGGGTAACCAGATTCCTAAACCTTGATACTAAGGTAGCTGGAGAGAGGAGACTACTCCAGTTGAATGAGTTGGAAGAATTCAGACTCAATGCTTTCGAAAATGCCAAAATTTATAAGGAGAAAGCAAAAATATGGCATGACAAAAGGCTGTCATCTAGAGTCTTTGAGACAGGACAAAAGGTCCTACTGTTTAACTCTAGGCTCAGATTGTTCTCCGGGAAATTGAAATCCCGGTGGAAGGGCCCATATGTGATTACAAGTGTGTCACCATATGGCTATGTAGAACTTCGAGATATTGATTCTGACAAAAAGTTCATTGTTAATGGACAAAGAATCAAACATTATCATGAAGGCAATATTGAGCAAGAATGCTCAAAGCTGAGACTAAGTTAAAAGCTCAGTAAAGTCCAGCTAAAGACAGTAAAGAAGTACTTGTTGGGAGGCAACCCAACCATTATTAATAATTAGATGTTTGTAACAGTTAGATACGTATTTTTAATTTTGTTTTCCTTGTTAATTAATGTATTTTCAGTGAAAAAGTCAGGAAAATGGAGGTTCAAGACATAAAACAAAGAAATCACAGAGAAAAGGAGCTCACTGGCGTCAAAACGCTAGTAAAGAGGCAATCTGGGCGTTAAATGCCAGAATGGCTACCATTCTGGGCGTTTAACGCCAGTAAAGGTAGCATTCTGGGCGTTAAACACCAGAAAAGGTAGAATTCTGGGCGTTTAACGCCAGAATTGGCAGCATTCTGGGCGTTCAGAAAAATGCCCAGTGAAGAAGGATTTCTGGCGTTTAACGCCAGCCAGGGTACATGGCTGGGCGTTAAACGCCCAAAATGGCCACCAGATGGGCGTTAAACGCCAGAATGGATATCATTCTGGGCGTTTAACGTGAAAACAGCTAGGGGAGAGGTAATTTCGTTTTCAATTCAAATTTTTTCAAACTTTCATGTTTTAATTCAAAATTTTCTGCATCAAATTAACACAAACATTCATTTTTCAAGTTCCATTCTCAAAAAATTAATAATCTTATAAAATCTTTTCAATTCTTCTCCAAATCTTTTCAATTCTTTTTCAAAAATTCATTCATCTTTCCAATTTCTTTTCAAATCTTTTTCACTCATTCATATTATCTTTTATTTCTTAGATGCATAAACAAAAATTCAGAATTAACTTCCTCATATCTTTCTCCTATCTTTTAAATTTTTGAAAAGAATCTCATCTTTTTCATATCATGTTTATCTTTTATCAATTATATCTTTCAATCATATCTTTTTTTTTATTTTTCGATCCCATTCCCTCCCTCCCCTTTATTTATAAATTCGTCCACCCCCTTTTGGTTCATCATTGAAATCCTTCTCTCCATCTATTCATCTTCTTTCTTTCTATTTTGCTTGAGGGTAAACAAAGCACTAAGTTTGGTGTGATTTCTGTGATCCCTAAGCCAAAACAAACAAAGTTCATGGCTCCCAAAGGAAAATAAACCACTTCAAGAGGCAAGAAAGAAGGCAACTCAAAGCCACTTTGGATGCATGAGAAATTCTGCACCAAAGAACATGCAGACCATTACCTCAAAATAGTATGCAGAAGATCAGTGATCCCAGAAGTTAGATTCAATCTGAAAGAAGATGAATACCTAGAGATCCAAGAGCAGATTCAAAATAGGGGCTGGGAAGTCCTGGCTAATCCTGAGATACCTGTTGGAAGAAATATGGTACAAGAATTCTATGCAAACCTGTGGATGACAGAGAAGCAAAGATTAGAGGGAACTGCTTTTTACACCTTCCGGACTATGGTCAAATGGAAGATTATTTACTTCCACTGGACAAAGTGAGAGAAGTTCTTAAACTCCCTCAACTGCAAGATGATCCAGAATCCTTTAATAGGAGGATGGCTAAGGATAAAAGGCTGGATCAAGTTCTAGAGGACATATGTCTCCCTAGAACCAAATGGATTACCAATTCAAAAGGTGTCCCAAACCAGTTAAAGAGATGAGATCTTAAACCAGTTGCCAGAGGTTGGCTGTATTTCATTGGGCGCTCTATACTCCCAACCAGCAACCGATCTGAAGTAACTGTCAAGAGGGCAGTGATGATTCACTGTATCATGCTAGGGAAGGAGGTAGAGATTCATCAGTTGATCCCCATTGAAATGTACACAATTGCAAACAAAAAATCCACTGATGCCAAATTGGCCTACCCAAGCTTGATTAGTCTACTATGCAAAGATGCGGGGGTACAGATGGGTGTGGATGAATTTGTCCCAATTGAACGCCCAATCACCAAAAAAGTGATGGATGGACCTCAAATTCAAGATAACCCCACCAAGAGGGGGGCGCATGAACTCCTTCTAGAAATTCCTCAATTTGACTATTGGGCTTAAAGAGGTGGATCAGGATGTCTACAGATTATTACTGTTTCCATTTGTTGTAAAAGATCAAGCTAAGAGGTGGTTAAATAACCAACCCACAGCAAGCACAAGAATATGGAAACAGTTATCAAACAAATTTCTGAATCAATATTACCCTCCAAAAAGGCTGACACAGCTAAGGCTGGACATCCAAGGCTTTAAACAAGAGGATAATGAATCCCTTTATAATGCCTGGGAGAGGTACAGAGGGATGCTAAAGAAATGCCCCTCTGAAATGTTTTCATAGTGGGTGCAGTTAGACATCTTTTACTATGGGCTTACAGAAAAAGCTCAAATGTCTCTAGATCACTCAGCTGGTGGATCTATACATATGAGAAAGACGATTGAAGAGGCTCAAGAGCTCATTGACATAGTTGCTAGAAATCAGCATCTGTACTTAAGCAGTGAGTCCTCCCTGAAAGAAGAGGCTAAAGCAGTATCCACTGAACTTAGTCCTCAAGAACAGGTTGCTGAACTCAATCAGCAATTGCTCATTATAACAAAACAATTTGCAGAATTTAAAGAGATGCTTCAAACCTTGTCTGTGGTATTCCGAGTAGGATCTGGAAGGGGATAACTGTGACGAGCTTCAAACTCGTGAATGTTGGATGCAGTGACAGTGTGCAAAAGGATAATGGTCCTATTCCGATGCTAGTGAGAACCGACAAATGATTAGCCGTGCGGTGATAGCGCTTGGTATTTTTCATCCGAGAGGATCATACAGCCTGCTATGGAAGGAGGCCATGCGTGTTTAGAGAAGAAGACAGTAGGAAAGCAGAGATTCAGATGACAGAACACCTCCGAAACCTCAGCCTATTCCCCATTACTGAATCACAAGTACTGTTTATTTCATGTTATTTATTTTCATAAATATAACCACTATTATTATTAATCTCCTGACTAAGAATTACAAAATAACCATAGCTTGCTTCAAGCCGACAATCTCCATGGGATTGACCCTTACTCACGTAAAGTATTACTTGGATGACCCAGTGCACTTGCTGGTTAGTTGTGCAGAGTTGTGAAAAGTGTAATCACAATTTCGTGCACCAGATTCATACTCCCAGTATTTTTATTCTAAAATTTGTGACAACTCTTTCTAAATTGATAATAGGATTTTTGCTGGTTAAGAATTGTACGTGCAACGTATTTCTTACATTAATTTCTTAATCGGCCAATTTTTGCCACGTCAATTTTTTGCGCCATTGCCGGGGAGTTGCAATATCGTGCTAAATTGTTAGTTGGTGTAAATATTTTTAATTTTATTTATTTGCATATTTTATTTTATTTCATTACAATGAGCTGTATGTTTCTTTCGTTGAATGACGCGTTCACTGCCTGATCCGAGCTTAGTCGCATTTGATCCTGAAATTGAAAGAACTCTTTCACGTATTAGGCGAGCTCGGCGTCGGTTAGCCTCTGAGGGTGGTGAAGTGGTTATTGCCAATTCAACAGTCTTATCTGAGAGCGAATCTGAACCGTCATTTGAGGAAGAAACAACCTCCTCTACTGCTGATTCGGTTGATTTACGTGCAGGTAATATCGTGGAGCCCAAGAAGATTACTCTCCAGGAAATAGGAGCTCCAGACTTCACCCTACAACCGTATCTAACGCGTCACCCAAATCTGGCTGCAGAATTTAAACTGAAGACTGCGCTAATCAACTTGATACCTAAGTTTCATGGCTTACCTGCTCAGGAGCCTATAAAGCACCTCAGGGATTTTCAGACAGCCTGTTCTACTGTCAGGCGTCATGTTGCAGATGAAACTACTATTTTGCTAATCGCCTTCCCGTTTTCTCTTGAGGGAAAGGCGAGGGAGTGGTACTACACTCAACCTGAGGCAGTTGTTACTAACTAGGACACACTTAGGAGAGAGTTCCTGGACAAATACTTTTCGGTTGAAGTTACAGACAGACTGAGGAAGGAAATCTCCTGCATTATCCAAGGAGAGTCAGAAACCCTCCATGAGTACTGGGAACGCTTCAAGAACCTTTTAGATTCATGCCCGCGCCACAAGATTCATGAGATGGTGTTGATTAGCTACTTCACACAAGGCATGAAGCCTCAGGATAAGACTTCATTAGATGCTGCAAGTAATGGCTCTCTGAAGAAGTACAAGACGGCGACAGAAGTGTGGCAGCTGATCGCCGATCTAGCTGAATCTACCCGGAATGCTAGGCATAGGACCAACAATCCTAAGACTGTTGCAGAGGTGTCCTCTAGTAGTGAGACTACTGCTCTCACTCAGGCTCTGGGAGAGATGACCAACCTACTAAAGCAGATACATCTAAATCAACAACAACCTCAGCCTCCCCTACAACAACAGAGTCAACAACTGGTTCCTCAGAGAGTGTGCGGGATATGTGCTGATTATAGTTATTACACTGATGAGTGTCCACAGCTCCAACAAGAAGACAACACCTTGGCAGCTACTCACAACTTCTATGACCGCTCGAATCAAGGATACTACCAACAAGGCGGTAATAATAACCAAGGTGGCAACTATAACCAAGGTTGGCAGGACAACTCCAACCAGGGGTGGAGAGATAATTCCAACCAGGGCTGGAGGGATAATTCCAACCAAGGCTGGAGGGACAACAGAGGAGGCAGAAATAACAATGAAAATCAAAGGTGGAACAACAACAACAACAACAACAACAACAGGCAGCAGAACCAGAACCAGCCTTACAGAGCGCCTCACCTAAGGCAGTCCCAAGCACCTCAGAACAACCAATAGCAGGCCCCTCAGATCACTTATCCCCTTTCCTCTTCTAATGACGAGATGCTTCGTTCTCTTGCATAAGGACAACAAGACATTCAGACTACACTGAACTCTACCATAAATAGTCTGAATTCCACTTTACAAGCTCTCGTCTCCAGGATGGATTCATTCTCCGCTCCCAACAACCAGCCTTCAAGCTCTAGTGGAATTCCTTCTCAACCCTTACCCAACCCCAAAGGTGGCATCAATGCCATCACTTTGAGGTCCAAAATCACACTGCAAGAGAGGAATCATGAGGAGCCAAGCCCACAAGAACACGCCCCAGTTGAGGACATGGTAGAAGTGGAGGATGTTGAAGAGGAAGATATATAAAGTACAAGACATGATTGAAGAAGAAGCAGCTCAACAAAGGAATGGAACACCAAAGGACGCAGAAGCTGCAGGAGACGTCATTCCTATCCCCTTTCAACACCTTGCAAGGAAGTCCAGAAAGCAGATGGAACTCGATCCCAAAATGGTAAAAATCTTCAAAAAGGTTGAGGTAACTGTTCCCCCTTTTTGATGTTATTCAGCAAGTACCTAAATATGCGAAGTTTCTGAAAGATTTATGCATGCATAAGGATAAAATTAATGAATTAGAAACTATTCCTTTAGGTAGTTCTATATCTGCTTTAATGGGGGATATACCTAAAAAATGTAGTGACCCAGGTCCGTGCATGGTTAACTGTACCATTGGGGTGTAATATTTTCTGATTGCATGTGATTTAGGAGCTTGTGTTAGTATAATGCCATTGCCTGTATATGATTCTTTGAGGCTCCCTCCCTTAAAAAGGTCGGCAGCTCGTTTTGTTTTAGCAGATAAAAGCATGATCACAGTGGTTGGGATAGCTGAGGACGTGCTGGTGAGCATTAAGGGACTCACATTTTCTATTGATTTCTATATTTTGGAGATGCCCCCTAATGACTCAGGAAGACCATCATCCATCCTACTTGGAAGACCATTCCTAAAGACTTCAAAATTCAAGTTGGATGCATTCTCAGGAACTTATTCCTTTGAGATAGATGGTAGAGCAGTGAACTTCAACTTGGATGAAGCTATGAAGCACCCTCCGGAAGATCATTCCATCTTCCAGTACGACATCATTGATGAGACTGTTGCTACAGTTCACCAAGAAGAGGTAGAAGAAATGCACATAGAGCAAGATGTAAGAGTGGGGACACCCCCTGAACACAATGAGGACACTTTGCCGTTATCATTAGCTCCAAATGATCAAGTGCCTAACCATGAGCAAAAAATGGAGTTAAAGCCACTTCCACCCCCACCTCAAGTATGCTTACCTTGAGGACAATCAGAAGCTCCCAGTTATCATTGCAAGGGAACTCACTTCCCAACAGGAGGAGCATTTGCTTAGTGTGCTGAGAAGACACAAGAAAGCAATTAGGTGGAGTTTGGCGGATATAGTAGGCATCAGCCCTCAAGTTTGTGAGCACAGGATATTTTTAGAAGAGGGAGCAAGGCCTGTCCGTCAGCCTCAAAGGAGACTAAACCCCACCAGACTACTTGAAGCTAATATTATCTACCCCATCTCAGATAGTAAATGGGTCAGCCCAGTACAAGTGGTGCCCAAGAAGTCTGGAGTCACAATAGTGAAGAATGAGCATGGAGAGCTCATAACAACTAGAGTGCAGAATTCATGGAGAGTTTGCATTGATTACAGATGCCTCAACCAGGCCACTCGCAAGGATCACTACCCTCTGCCATTCATTGATCAGATGCTGGATCGTTTGTCAGGTAAATCACATTACTGCTTCTTAGATGGTTTATACTGGATATTTTCAAATTCATATAGCTCATGAAGATCAGGAGAAAACTACTTTTACATGTCCCTTTGGAACGTATGCATACAAGAGGATGCCTTTTGGCTTATGTAATGCACCGGCTACGATCCAAAGATACATGATGAGCATTTCTCAGATCTTTTTGAAGACTGTATGGAAGTTTTCATGGACGATTTTAGTGTGTACGGTGATTCTTTTAGCCTTTGCTTGGATAGTTTAGCTAGAGTATTAGACAGGTGTGTTAGTTCAAACCTTGTTTTAAATTTTGAAAAGTGTCATTTTATGGTCAAACAAGGTATTTTCCTAGGACACGTTGTTTCTAATACTGGTATTTCTGTAGATCCAACAAAGGTAAATGTCATTTCTAGTCTACCTTACCCCTCCTCCGTGAGGGAAGTCCGTTCGTTCCTTGGTCATGCAGGTTTTTACCAGAGATTTATGAAGGACTTCAGTAAGGTAGCATTGCCTTTATCCAGACTGCTGCAGAAGGATATTGAGTTCGAGCTGAGTGAGGACTGCATGGAAGCGTTTGATAAGCTGAAGATCGCCTTGACTCAAGCTCCAATTATGAGAGGACCAGACTGGAGCCAGCCTTTTGAGATTATGTGTGATGCCTCCAACCATGTAGTAGGAGCGGCGCTGGCTCAGCGCGAAGGTAAGGATCCTTTCGTAATAGCTTATGCTTCCAAGACCTTAGACACTGCTCAGTCTAATTACACTACCACTGAAAAAGAGCTTCTGGCCATTGTTTTTGCTCTGGATAAATTCCGAGCTTATTTACTTGGTACTAAGGTGGTAGTGTACTCAGACCATGCAGCTCTAAAATATTTATTAGCTAAAAAAGAGTCCAAACCAAGGCTAATACGTTGGATATTGCTGCTGCAAGAATTCGATTTAGAAATTAAGGATAGGAGTGGTTCCCAGAATTTAGTGGCAGACCACTTGAGTCGCCTTGAGCACATTATGGGTGACTCCACTCCTATCAATGATGCTTTTCCATTTGACAGCTTGCATGCAATATATGAAGTAGTTCCTTGGTATGCCCCTATAGCTAATTATCTAATTAGTCATACCTTCCCTCCCAATTTTACTAAGCATCAGAGGGATAAGCTGAAAAGCGAGTCCAAATATTATATATGGGATGACCCATATTTGTGGAGGTATGGTGCTGACCAGATAATTCGAAGGTGTGTACCTCAATCAAAATTCTAGTCCATTTTAGAGGCCTGCCACTCCTCTGAAAGTGGTGGACATTTTGGCCCTCAAAGAACAGATATGAAAATTTTAGACTGTGGATTCTGGTGGCCTACTCTTTTTAAAGATACTACTGCCTTCTGTAAATCTTGTTCCCCATGCCAGAGGTTTGGTAATATATCCAAGAGGGATGAGATGCCCCCAACAAATTATGTTGTTCTGTGAGATTTTTGATGTTTGGGGCATTGACTTTATGGGTCCATTCCCAAACTCTAATGGTTTCTTCTATATATTGTTAGCTATAGATTATGTTTCTAAATGGGTGGAAGTAATTCCTACCCATACTGATGATGCTAACATTATTGTCTCTTTTGTTAGAAATCATATTATCTGTCGCTTTGGAACACCACGAGCAATCGTGAGCGATCAAGGCACTCACTTTTGTAACAGGAGATTAGCAGGTCTACTGAAGAAACACGGCATTGTTCACAAAGTGGCGACTGCTTACCACCCCCAGACTAATGGACAAGCCGAGGTGTCAAACAGAGAGATAAAGTGTATCCTGGAGAAGATCGTCAAGCCTCATAGGAAGGACTGGAGCACCAGGCTACAAGAAGCGCTTTGGGCATATCGGACAGCATACAAGACACCAATCAGGATGAGCCCCTTCCGCCTGGTTTATGGAAAAGCTTGTCACCTCCCAGTGGAGGTAGAGCACAAGGCTTTCTGGGTGGTAAGAGAACTCAACATGGGATTTGAGAAGGCTGGAGCTGAAAGGAAGCTGCAACTACAAGAATTAGAGAACCTTCACCTGGAAGCATATGATAACTCCAGGCTGTACAAAGAGAAGATGAAGGTTGTGCATGACAAGCACATCAAAAGGAGGGAGTTCAGACCTGGGGAGTTAGTCCTCCTTTACAACTCCAGACTCAGACTCATGACACGAAAACTAAGATCAAGATGGGAAGGTCCCTATAGAGTAGAGAAGGCAGAGCCATACGGTGTCTTCCACCTGAGTCATCCTTCCAGTTCCAAATTCATCAAGGTCAATGGACATCGCTTAAAGTTGTATCATGGTGAGAAGATGAAGGAACATAAAGAGCTAGAGGTCTTCCTCTTGGAAGATCCACCAACAGAGGTAGATTGAGCTTATGAATCGTCCAACTTAAGGACGTAAAAGCAAAGTGCTAGGTGGGAGACGACCCACCATGGTATGATCTTTCATTTTTATTCTTAGTTTTATTTTATTTTATTTTTATTAGTGTTCATTCATAATTTTTGCATAATCATCTGCACTCTGCATTTTGCATATAAAAAAAATGGCACACGACGCGCAAGCGTCGCTGACGCGTACGCGTCATATGTGCATGCGAGATAAAGAGGAATTGAACAGAAAGTTGCGCGGGAGTGGCAGTGGAAGGGTGCATTGCGCACAAACTTACTCACGTGTACGCGTCCATGATGCGTGCGAGTCATTTGAAATTTTGGCACTCCACGCGGACGCGTCATGCACGCGCACGCGTGGATGACGAAATCGGCTTAAATGAGTATTTGGTTAGAGAGTTGTGATGGTGTGGGTGATAAACCCCTTTTGTAGGGTTTATCTTGTGTTGAATTTAGAGCATTTTGATAACTTTTTCTCACATTTATTCAATGAAATAGCATAATTTTGTGATTGCCCTCGTACTTGTGCTTAAATGTGAAAATATGCTTTTAGACCTTTAATTTAATAATTTTGATTCACCTTTGAATTTCACTAGATGCCTTGATGTATTTGCTAGTGATTTCAGGTTGAAAAGGGCTAGGAAGGGATCAAAGGAGTGAAAGGAAAGCATACAAAGTTGAGAAATCATGAAAAGTCAAAGATTTGAAAAAGCCCATGGGCGCGCGCGCGCACTGTGCGCATCCGTGCGGATTGCGAAATACCCCAAGGGCGCGTGCGCACACTATGCGCGTACGCACCGAAGGCCGCATGTGATTTTTAAAGAGGAACACGTGCCTAGCGATTTTGGAGGGTTTCCAGCCCCATTTGGAGCTGAGTTTTTGGCGGGAAAAGGCTAAAAAGACCAAGGAATGAAGGGGGAAGGCATCATAGAAATACATACACATTAGGCTAGGTTTTAGGGAGTTTTAGAGAGAGAAGCTCTCACTTCTCTCTAGGATTAGAATTAGGATTAGGTTTAGTTCTTAGATCTAGGTTTTAATTCAGCCTTTCTCTACTTCTACTCTTAAATTCTTTGTTGTTACATTCATCATTCTTCTATTGTTTGTTATAATTTCTTCTATTTTGGTTGTAGATCTACTTTTGTTCATTTTATTTTCTTTTAATGCAATTTGAGGCAATTCATGATAATTGTGTTCCTTTTGATTGTTGTTATTAATTCTTTGCAATAATTGTTGTTAGATTTATTTGTTGATGCCAATTTACTTTGCTTTTCTTTAGTGCCTTCCAAGTGTTTGATGAAATGCTTGGTTGGATTTTAGTTTAGATTTATCCCTCTTGGCCTAGGTAGAGTAATTAGTGATGCTAGAGTTATCCAATTCCTTTGTTGATCGATAATTAGAAGTTGCTAATTGATTTGGATACCACTAACGCTAGTCTTTCCCTTGGGAGTTGGCTAGGACTTGTGGAATCAAGTTGATTCATCCACTTGCCTTTCCTCCATGGTTAGAGGTTAACTAAGTGGTAGTAATGAATAATTTGTGGTCATAATTGAGGAGGATAACTAGGATAGGACTTCTAGTTTTCATATCCTTGCCAAGAGCTTTTCATAGTTGTTAGTTTATTTTCATTGTATTTTACATTTCTTGTCTCCTATCTCAAAAACCCCAAAATATAACTCATAACCAATAACAAGGACACCTTATTGCAATTCCTATGGAGAATGGCCCGAGGTTTAAATACTTCGGTTTATAGATTTTAGGGGTTTGTACTGTGACAAACAAATTTTTGTATGAAAGAACTATTGTTGGTTTAGAAACTATACTTGCAACGAGAATTCATTTGTGAATTATAAACCACACAAAAGTCCAATCATCAGTGGGACTGGAACTGTGCTAGGCGTACAAATCCTATCACGCGTACGCGTCCTTGACGCGTACACATCGTTTTCCAATCCAAGCCATCCACGCGTGCGCGTCCCTGACGCGCACGCGCCGTGTAAAATTTTGGCAAATGTGCGTAATAGACAAAGAGTTGTGCGTGCATGAGGCTGCCTCCGCGCCAATTGCACAACTCATGTCACGCGTACGCGTCCCTAATGCATACGCATCAATTGAAAATAACGCAATCCACGCGTACGCGTGGAGCACGCGTACGCGTCGCATGCGACGCACAACTAAAACACCTCAGCGCCTGCTTTCAATCCCCCCACCCCTCCCATCCTAATTCTTTTCAATCCTAATTATTTCTTCTTTCTTCTTTCTTCTTTCTTCTTTCTTTCTTCTCCCCTCTTCTTTCTTACTTTCTATTACTTTCTTCTTCCCTTCTTCATCTTCTTCATCAAGGTTCTTTTCTTTTTCCCCTTTTACTCTTTCATTATTACTTTACTTTATGTTTCTTTCTTCTTTCTTCTTTTACTTTCATTATCTATGGTTTCTTTTTCTTTCTTCTTCCATACTTTTTTATGTTGGTGTTGGAATTTTATTTGGGTATTACCTTACTATAATGAGGCTTGTGGATTTTATGAGGAGTGATTTGACAATTGATATTTTAATTTGGCTCTCTTATACATTTAGATTACATTATTTTCATTCCTATTATACCTTGCACACCACGTGTTTGTAAAAAAGCTTTTATGGCACGTTGACTCCTATTTTCTTTTACTCTTACACGTTAATGCCTCTTTTAGACAACACTTGGATTCCACATGTATTTGAGATTATTATTCACAATTGTCATCATTATATATGTTCCTTTATTTGGCACACTTATTACTTGATGCTTGATTTGTGCTCCTCATGCCTATTACATGCATGCTTTTACCATCTTGCATCTAATTTTATGAATTGCCTTTTTGATATTTATTGATGTCTTACCTACATGTTGTAGCTACCATGTAGTTGGGCTATCATCTTTCCTTTGGCATTCATTATCACTTGGAATTTTCTCCCTTCCGATCTCAGTTATCTATATTTAATATCCTTCATTTTCTTTCTTCTTTAGACATGGGTACCAAGAAAGGCAAAGAGAAGGCCACTAACAAGACACCAGCAAGGAGAGGAACCAAGAGAACACTGACAAAGGCACTTCCATCTACCAATGTCAAGCCACCCACAAAGCGGGTGAAGAGGATCATTAAGGTTGATGAATCCATGAAAGCCTTTCCTGCCCGAGACTCCACACGGTTTGCTAACCGATATTACGAACAGATGTTCCCCATCCTAGCTTAGAGGAACTAATACAATGAGTATCTACTCATTGTCCCGACACACCTTGTTGATTTTGTGGAGCCCCGCATAGAGAGGAGACAGTGGGGATTCTTGAGAAGGCAGCCGCGAGAGACCAACTTATCATAGGTAGTTGAATTCTACTCGAACTTCCACTCACCTACTGATAAACCCATATTTTATGATATATTTTGTGCCTAATTTAAGTGATTTATTCAATCCTTCACTCACTTATTCATATAAATTGCATGGTTTTACTTTCCCTTCCTTATTATGTGATGTATGTGAAAAACATGTTTCCTATGCTTTAAAAATAATTGTTTTAATTACCCTTTACTTCCATTCGATGCCATGATTCGTGTGTTAAGTAGTTTCAGATCTTCTAAGGCAGGAATGACTTAAAGGATGGAAAGGAAACATACAAAATTGGAAGAAACTGCTAGTGACGCGATCGCATGGACGACGCGGCCGCATGCCAGCGTGAAATGGTAGTGATGCGACCGCGTGTTTGACGCGATCGCGCGCCATAAGCGAAACACATATGACGCGGACGCATGACTGAAGCGACCGCGTGACAAGGAAAACTCCAAATGACGCGGCCGCGTGACCCACGCGGATACGTGACAGAGGCCACGCACCAGAAATTACAGAAAATGCTCCCAGCAATTTTTGAAGCCCTTTTTGGCCCAAATCCAAGTCCAGAAGGCACAGATCAGAGGTTATAAAGTGGGGGAATGCATCCATTCAGAGGAGAGTCTCCAATTAGTTACTTTTCATGAATTAGATGTAGTTTTTGAGGGAGAGGTTCTCTCCTCTCTCTTTTAGGATTTAGAATTAGGATTAGGATTTCTTTTGCTTTCAGGATTATCTTTTTATCAGGTTCAACAGTCCTTTTTATTTATTTTCTTAATTTAATTTATGAATTCTTCTATGTTACAGATTATTCTTTGAATTAATGTTATTTGAGGTATTTCAGTTTATTATTGCTTTCTTTTATTTATGTTATTGTTGCTTCCAATCTGAAGACATTTTTATTCCAGTAGATTTACTTTTCCCCTTTTGGTCTTGGTTAAGAAATCAGTAACTCAGGAGTTATCAAACTCAACATGATTGATAATTGTCATCTTTGCTAATTGAATTGAACTTCAATAATCCCAATCTTTCCTTAGGGATTAACTAGGATTTGAAGATCAAACTAATTAGTCACTTGACCTTTCTTTACTTTAAGTAAAGGCTAACTAAGTGGAATTAAGATTCAATCTTCATCATCATTGATAAGGATAACTAGGATAGGACTTCTAATTTCTCATACCTTGCCGAAAGTTTATTTTACAGTTATTTATTTATTTTACAGTCTTTTACTTATTTTAATTGCAATTCAAATCACTTGTTCCTCATCTTCAAAACCCCGATTTACAATCTTCATAACCAATAATAAGAACATACTTCCCTGCAGTTCTTTGAGAAGACGACCCGAGGTTTGAATACTTCGGTTATCAATTTTTAAGGGGTTTGTTACTTGTGACAACCAAAACTTTTGTAAGAAAGGTTGATTGCTTGGTTTAGTAACTATACTCGCAACGAGAGTTTACTATAACTTCTAAACCATCAATCTTCCAGTTCTTCAAAATGGCGCCGTTGCCGGGGATTTGCAATTGTGTGCCTTATTATTGGTTATTGTAAATACTTTTCTTTTACTTGTTTATTTGTCTTTATTTTCCCCTTTTATTTTTATTTTCTACTATGAATTCTCACCCCTCTCGCTTTGAGTTTGGTTCTAATATTGTTGAAAGGAGTAAAAGTTATAACAGGGACATGCATCAAGGTTAGAGCAATCAATGATGGATGGAGCCAAGAGGATCTGATCAACCCTTTAGGCAATAACACCCTCCAAGATATCATGGACAAAGACCATTCTACAATGCATACCAAGCCAATAGACATGGTGGACAACCTTGTAGTTACCTACAAGTCCCACCCTGTGCTTATAGGCCATCCTCTCAACATAACTTCGCACTACCACACTCACAAGCTCTTTTTCACCATTCACTACCATATGATCCTCATTTACCCAAATTCCAATCCAATTACTCCCAAATACCACCACTTCCCCATATACCACGTCCAAATCTATCACCCCAAGAATCAGATGTTCGCCTCAAGGAAACAGTAGATCAACTTCAGACAACCCTTCATCAACTGGAGCAAGCAGTAAGTCAATTATCTTCTAGATGTTCGAACATTCAAGGACCTCCCACAGCGCCATGTGGACAATATAAAGAAGAACATAGCATGAAGGAGATGCTAGAAACTCCAGTG
The DNA here is from genome assembly GCF_059453495.1 of Arachis ipaensis. Classification (NCBI taxonomy): domain Eukaryota; kingdom Viridiplantae; phylum Streptophyta; class Magnoliopsida; order Fabales; family Fabaceae; genus Arachis; species Arachis ipaensis. Next base: position 41,420,192 of record NC_142442.1, read on the forward strand.
GACAGAACAGGGCATGACTTCATACTGGAACAAGTAGAGGAAGCTGTCATTGTAGAAGAAGAAGAGTTGGTTGAAGATTTAGGAGACACTGAACTTCCATGGAAATCCAGAGTTATGGAGAATTCTGTCAAAAACGTTACAATTGATGCTAAGGAGGATAGTGCACAACTCCCAAAGCAAGTCTTTTATGAAGAACTAGACGGAATAATCCTAGAAGCAAGTTTCCTTGATAATGATAATCTCAAGTCAAGTTCTCCCAATAGTGAACTTGCATCAGCAAGTGAATTCTCTGAGATCGAAGAATCTTCCCCAAGTGAATACGAAGATGATGCAGAGGTAGATTTCTCTCAACCTCCCGTTTATGACTTAAGTGACGAGGAAGACATAGAAGGCTTTGATCAGGACATGGATGCAATTGAAGAAGTCTGCAAGGAAGTGAAAAAATTCACCGAAGAGCACAAGGGAGTAGAGCTCACAAAACCACTCGAAACACCTATCCCAAGGCCATTACCACCCAATACAAGCTTCAAATGGGTACAATCCTTAACCTTTAGCTTTATTTTCCCACTTGAATATGGTTTACTTGAAATAGATGGCCAGCTTAGAGCTCTCTACGGCTTTAAGAGTAAGAAGATATTGGCTCGCACTCAGAGCTGGTGCACAAGGTTTAATAAGGTTCCACGCTTCAATTTGAAGTGCACGGATTGGCATCATGATCAATCAAATGGATCTCGGAAAATGTTTGGTCACCTTGGTGAGAATCTAATTTCTAAACTGCCCGGATGGAAAAATATAGATCAAGACGGAGGTGGATTTAAAAGCAAAGTTTGGGATCCTGGAATCTATTCTGACATTCGTCACCCCGGGAGCCTGAGAATCTATTTGAAGCTGCTCAGAAGCCTTACGTGCCTACTTTGGGACCCCAGAGGCTATTGGCATTCCAAGCATTGGTGGAGATTTCTGGATGAATTTAAGCATAGGCTGCCATAACAGGAAGCTCATCCAATGTCCAACTTAAGGACTTTAACTAAAAGTGCTAGGTGGGAGACAACCCACCATGGTATGGTCATTTCTTTTTTAGTTTTATTCCGTTTTATTTATTTTTGTTTTCCTTTTCAATTGAACCTGAATATTATTCATTCGCACTGCATACTGCATAATTACATACCTGCATAAAAAAAAAAGAGTAGGCGTGCGACGCGACCGCATCAATCATGCGATCGCGTCAGTTGCGAACAACAACCCCCATGCGCCCACGTCATTCACGTGGCCGCGTGACCTGGAAATCGGCGTAAGGATCCAACGCCCAGAAAGTTGGGCTGGAATCGTGCGGCTGTTGTGCGTTTCGCACAAAACGACCCACGCGGCCGCTGAAAGAGCGGAAGATTGATGGTTTAGAAGTTATGGTAAATACTCGTTGCAAGTATAGTTACTAAACCAAGCAATCAACCATTCTTACAAACGTTTTGGTTGTCATAAGTAACAAACCCCTTTTTAAAATTGATAACCGAGTATTTAAACCTCGGGTCGTCTTCTCAAGGAACTACAGGGAAGTATGTTCTTATTATTGGTTATGGAGATTGTAAATTGGGGTTTCAAGAATGAGGAACAAGTAACTTTATGACAGGTAAATCAAATGGCAATTAAAATAAATAAATAACTGCAAAGCAAACTTTTGGCAAGGTATGAGAAATTGGAAGTCTAGACTTAGTTATCCCTATCAATAACAATGAAAGTTGAATCTTAATTCCACTTAGTTAACCTTTACTAAAGTAAAGGAAAGTCAAGGGACTAATTAGTTTGATCTTCGAATCCTATTTATTTCCTAAGAAAAGGTTGGGATTATTGAAGCTCAGTTCAATTAGCAAAGATAACAGTTATCAATTATATTGAGATAAGATAACTCCTGAGTTACTGCTTTCTTAACCAAGACCAAAAGAAGAAAAAGTAAATTTGCTGGAATAAAAATGCCTTCAGATGTAAAGCAATAATAACATAAATTAAAGAAAGCAATCATGAATTGAAATACCTCAAATAACATTAATAAGGGAAATTATAATCTAACATGAAGAGTTCATAAACTAAATTGGAAGAATAAATAAAAATAAAGAACCTGGGATTGAGAGTTACTCCTAAAACTAAGAGAAGTCTTAAATCCTACGAGAGAGAGAGGAGAGAACCTCTCTCAAAACTAGATCTAAAACATGGGAAATAACTAAATTGGCGAGCTCTCTCTGAATGGATGCGTTCCCACACTTTATAACCTCTGGTCTATGCCTTCTGGACTTGGATTAGGCCAAAAAGGGCCTCAGAAATCGCTGGAAGCATTTTCTGCAATTTCTGGTGCGTGGCCTCTATCACGCGTCCGCGTGGGTCACGCGGTCGCGTAATTCGGAGCTTTCCTTATCACGCGGTCACGTCAGTCATGCGACCGCGTCATGTGCGTTTTGCTTAAGGCGCGTGGTCGCGTCAGTCATGTGGCCGCGTCGCTGCTTCTTTGCGCTTGGCATGCGTCCGCGTCGCCCATGCGATCACGTGGATGCCAGTTTCTTCAGAAGCTCTGTTTTGTGCTTTCCTTCTATTTTTGTATGTTTCCTCTCCATCCTTTAAGTCATTCCTACCTTAGAAGATTTGAAAACTACTCAACACACTAATCACGACATTGAATGGAATTAAAGGTGATTAAAATAATTAATTTAAAAGCATAGGAAACATGTTTTTCACATACATCACATAATAAGGAAGGGAAAGTAAAACCATGCAATTAACATGAATAAGTGGGTGAATGATTGAATAAATCACTCAAACTAAGCACAAAATATATCATAAAATATGGGTTTATCAACCTCCCCACACTTAAACAATAGCATGTCCTCATGGTAAATCCAAGGTAATAAGTAAGGTTAAAGTGATGGAATGTCATGCAATGAAATCTAATCTAAATGCAACTACCTAAATACATCATGCAATTCTAATTTACTCACTCATATATAAAGCTTACAGGTAGTTAAATTAATTCACATTCTCAAGGAGTCATATATGTAGCCAAGCCTTAGATAATCAATAAGCACTTTTACAATTGAGATGGGAGAAAAAGAATTTTATGAACTCGCAAGACAATTAGATAATTCAAACAGAGATAAATGTTAATGAGCTATTGAACCCTCACTAGATTTGTGTTTACTCTCTAGTCACTCAGTGTTTATTGGGTTAATCACTCTATTCCTCTTTTTATTCTTCCTTTCTATAACCTTGTTCTTCATCTAACCAATCAACAATTATAGAATACAGTCATACCAAAAATCATGAGGTCTTTAATTAAGGTTGTAATGGGGCCAATGGTAAAAGTAAGGATATATGTATAAGGCTAAGTGAGCTAATAAGTGAATCCTTAATTAGACTAAGATCTCACCTAACATACATACTTAGTAAAACAAAACTTCTTTACCTATTTTCCCATATTTTCCCACTTGATGCTACATGCTCATGTTTCAATTTTTATTTTTATCCCATGTGCATTGCTTTTTTTTTTTTTTTTGCGTTTGGGGAATTCTTTTGTATCCCCTTTATTAAATACTGAAAAATAACTTCTTTTTTTTTAATGCACATGGTAATTTAATCACTTTGATTTCTCATGAGCATGCTTCCCAAAATTTCTTAATTTGAGTTATTTTATTCCTTTCAACTTTTCTACCTTTTGTTTTTATCATCCATGTTCCCGATAGGTTTTCCACATTTTAAACTATTCATAATTTTCTATCTTAAGCTAACCAAGGATTCAACTTGGGATTTTATTTTGTTTTTCTGCTTAAGGCTAGTAGTGTGGCTAATAAAATAAAAGGGGATTTAAAGGTTCAAGGGGGCTAACAAGGGTGATGTAAAAGGTAGGCTATTTTGGGATAAGTGAGCTAAAATCAAATAATGGCCTCAATCACTCTCTTGGTATATATCTACATTCTATATTCTATATTCTATAATCGGACATATAGATTAAAACAAAGTAAAGAATACCAGAATATAAAAGAAGGGCGGAACACACAGGAATAAAAATTATGGTTTGAATGTAACCATACAATTAAGCTCAAAACTCACAGGCTATGTGTTCTCTAGGTCAAAAATCATTTATCACTTATGTATGTCATGCAGGTTTAGTTAAAAATTCTCATTATTCTCAATGTAAAACTTATATTGAATGGCTTTAAAGTTCTGGTGTTTCTCCTTGATGAAGTGTTGTTAACTAACATGTAATGCTATATATACAAGGTGTGGGTTGTTTTGATTCTGTTAAAGTCTCTAGTTTACTTCCCTTTTTATATTTTCCAATTTAAACTAAGCTATCTTATGCTAAAAAGGGTAAACTATACTAATTAATCCACAATTTCTATAACTAATAAGTTAGAATTGCAACTAAACTAAGTGGCTAAAATATGAACTAAAAATGCAAAATGTAGAAATAGAGTAAAAATACATGAAAGTAGCAATGTATAAGTACTCAGAAAATAAAAAATAAAAATAAAGAGAAAAATACAAAAAAATTTCCAAAATAAAAGAAAAAGAGTCTGTAGTGGTTCACCAAAATAATACGCCAGAGATGGCGACCTCCCCACACTTAAAATGTAGCATCGTCCCCGATGCTCACTCAGCCAGGTGTGAAGGGGTGTCATCACTGGTAGGGATGGTAGCTGGGGTCTCTGTGGTGGCTGGCTGAATGTCCGGCTGCTGGAGAGGAGGGGCTGTCTGAATGGAGATCTCAGGATCTGCAGCCTGGATCTACTGGGGGGCTGCCTGCTGGGTGTCTGCCTGCGCTGCCTCTCCCTGGGGATGGGTCTCTGCCTCGGGCACATCTGCCTCCTCCTCAGATGCCTCGGATGGTGTGTCAGGCTCGGAGGGGATGTCGCCGGATCGTATCATCAGCTTCAGGTGCTCATAGCGTGGCTTGTTGTGATGCTCCATCTGGTCAAGTCGTCAAAACAAGCGGTGCACCAGATGATAGACAGGCTCTGTGGCAGGTGGAGGTGCAGTGGTGGTTGCAGGGGTAGGTGGTGCAGCAGTGGAGGAAGAGGGGCCGGCAGATGGTGTAGTTGTATCATCAGTAGTGCCAGTCAGGAATGGAGGTCTGTAGCCCAAGGCCAGGAAGTTCCTGCTGTGCGAGATAAGCTTCTTGCACTCTGCAGCAGGTGGCCTCTCATCAGCATCCTCCCATGGCACGTCAGCTCGACGGCCTAGCTGTGTAACCAGATAGGGAAAGGGAAGAGTGCCTCAGACGTGGACCCTGGCCATATAGTGCCGGATAAAGCGTGGCAGGTACAGGTCCTTACCCTCCATCACACACCAAAGGAGGGTGATCATAGCGGCTGGTATCTCAGTCTCGTGAGTACTCGGCATAATGTAGTTGCTGAATATCTGATGCCATAGCCGAGCCTCATCGTTCAGGTAAATCCGCTTGATCCCTTTCGGCATGGTGGTGTTCTGACCCATGATCCAAGGAACTGTCGGGTCAAGGGCGATCCTCGCCTTTACTGCGTCCCAGTCAAATCGCATATAGCGCATATCCTCCTCAGCTTTTTGATAGCCATCTGTCTGATCAGTCTTAGGCAGAAGTGTCAAAACCTCTTCTATTGCCTCCTCAGTAACCAGAATCTGCTTCCCTCTGAGGTTCACTGCATCTAGGGAAGTTTTGAAGTAGTTGCAATAGAATTCTCTAACCCAAGATGCATTAACCTCAGTCAGAGGTCTCTTCAGAAAGAACCAGCCTCTTTGTTTGATCTGATCAGAGGTGTATTGCTAGAGGTCTTCTGGGATCTTCAAAGTCCACTCTAGGTATAGGTTCCTGGAGTTTGTAAACACCGGATACTTCAGCTCACAGTATCGGTTTGCAAACTTTACTGGGTCATTGGCGGGAAGTAGCTGGTCGGCCTTCTCCTGCGGGGTAAAGGCTTTCTCCCGCAAGGAGGCATCATGCATGAGGTCGATGATAGACATGGAGGCTTCTCCTCGTTTCCTTTTGCCAGTAGTGGCCTTGCCTTTTCCCTTTCTCTGGGAATCTGACATCCTGAAAAATAGAAAACCAAGATATAATAAAAATAGGAAAGCAAATAGGCAAATAATCAAAGAAAACACAAAGTGGCAAAGGAGCAATAGGATAATGAATATGAGTTAAGTAAAATGTGCATTTAGGATTGTATAGGAGTGAAAAGTCTGAAAAGAAGAAATCACAATCCAAAATGTAATTGAATGCAAGTTAAATAGAAAAATTAACATCATGCCTTGGTTAGAATGTTAAAAGAAAGTGAAAGAAAAGCAAAAAAAAAAAGAAGTTTTGAAAAGGTTAGGTTGGTTAGAGTTAAAATTAGTGAGTGAGTGAAAAATGGGTTAAAGTAAGAGGCATAATGAAAATAGTCCAAGTAACAAAGTAATCACATGTAGAAGCTATAGGTAACTCATATTCAAACAAGTAAAACAGTTTGATGATGATTCAAATAGAGATAAAGAAAGCAAAAATAGGAATCAAACATCAAAATTGCAGTTTAGGAACCAGGAAATCAAAGAGGATAAGAATGCATGCCCTGGCATTCATGAATGGTTTGGATAAAGTAGAGGAAAACAGAGTTCAAGATTCCAAAATCAAAACATGAATGAAAGTAAAAAAGATTTATAAAAAATTTGGGCAGCATTCCGGCTAAAATTGGATTTTTCCGGAAAATAAATAGTTCATATGAATTAAAAAATAAGCTGCAGTTACATATGATGAATATAAGCATAAAAATTCAGTGTAAAGAGCAGCAATATACAGCATATGAACAAGATCACAACAACAGCAGATTTGCAAATTTGATAAAATAGAAACATGAACAGTGCAAGTAAACAGACCTCAATCCACTAACCACATCCTAGGCTACCTAACAACCTAAAATCCACTACAACATGCATATCTAACTAGCCTAAACATGAACATAAATGGAAAAATAAGAATAACTACGAATGGATAAAAGGGATTGCGTGTTGCGGAACCTGGAAGGCCGAATAATGAGAATAGGCAGAAAGGCAGCTGGTGGTGGTGATGATGGTGGCGTCCAGTGCTGGGCACGGCAGAGGGGAGCAGTGGCGGAGGAGGAGAGAGAAAGAAGAAAGAGGAAGAAAGAAGGGGAAAGGAGGGAGGGGGTGGGTGGCGGCGGCGTCTGGGTGGTCGGTGGCGTCCTGGTGGTGTCGCGGAGGTGGCTGGGTGGTGGTTGTGGTTTGGAAGAGCAGAGAATGAGGGGGTGTGGTTAAGGGGGGGACGCGAGAATAGAGTTTCGCGTGACCTGGGGGGGTTATAATTTGAATCCACGCGGCCGCGTGGGGCACGCGGTCGCGTGGCTGGAGCGAAAAGGGTGGTTGAAGCGATCGCGTGGATGACGCGATCGCGCGGAGGGCAAAAAGAGTAAATGACGCGATCGCCTGAGGCATGTGATCGCGTCACTGGAATTTGTGCTAAACACACAAATCCAACATCGTTCCAGCCCAACTCTCTGACTCCTTTTGGGATTTGTGCAATCCATGCGACGCCATCGCGTCGCTCACGCGGTCGCGTGGGATTGATTGTGTGCAAGTGACGCAATTGCATGGGGCATGCGATCGCGTGGGCCATTTTGTGCTAGACGCACAATGGCTGCACGATTCCAGCCTAACTTTCTGGACGTTGGATCTTTACGCTGATCTCCAGGTCACACGGCCGCGTGGATGACACGGTCGCGTGGGAAGTGTAGTTCGCCATTTGACGCGATCGCATGGGTGATGCGGTCGCGTCGCGCACCCTTTTTTTTATATATGCAGAATGCGGAATGCAATATGCAGAATGCAGTGCTTAATGTGAATACTATGCATGATTCCAGGTTCAATAAAATAAAATAAAATTCAAAAACAAACAAAACTAAATAAAATTAAAATTGCAAAAGGAACGATCATACCATGGTGGGTTGTCTCCCACCTAGCACTTTTAGTTAAAGTCCTTAAGTTGGACATTGGAGGGGCTTCCTGTTATGGTGCCTTGTGTTTAAATTCATGTAGAAATCTCCATCAATGCTTGGAATGCCAATAGCCTCCGGGGTCCCAAACTAGGCATGTAAAGCTTCTGAACAGCTTCAAACAGATTGTCAGGCTCCCGGGGTGACGAATGTCAGAATAGATTCCAGGATCCCAAATTTTGGTTCTAAATCCGCCTTCGTTTTGATCTATATTTTTCAATTCGGGCAGTTTAGAAGGTAGATTCTCACCATAGTGACCAAACGTTTTCCGAGATCCATTCAATTAAGCTTGATACCAATCCGTGCACTTCAAGTTGAAGCGTGGAACCTTATTGAACCTTTTACACCAGCTCTGAGCACGAGCCATTTCCCTCTTACTCTTAAAGCCGCATAGAGCTCTAAGCTGGCCATCTGTTTCAAGTAAACCATATTCAAGTGAATAAGTAAAGTTAAAAGTTAAGGATTGTACCCACTTGAAGCTTGTATTAGGTGGTAATGGCCTTGGAAAAGGTATTTCTGGTGGTTCTGTAAGTTCTACTCCCTTGTGCTCTTCTGTGAATTCCTCCACTTCCTTGTAAGGTTCTTCAAATACATCTGAGTCCTGGTCAAAGTCTTCTATGTCTTCCTCATTACTTGAGTCATAGATTGGAGGTTGAGAGAAATCTACCCCCGCGTCATCTTCGTATTCACTTGGGGAAGATTCTTCGATCTCAGAGAATTCACTTGCGGATGCAAGTTCATTACTAAGAGATCTTGACTTGTGACTATCATCATCAAGGGAATTTGTGTCCTGGGTTATTCCGTCTAGTTCTTCATAAACGACTTACCTCGGGGATTGTGCTCTATCCTTCTTAGCATCAACTGTAACGTCCTTGACGGAGTTCTCCTCAACTCTGGATTCCCATGGAGGTTTAGCGTCTCCTAGATCTTTAACCAACTCTTCTTCGTGTACAATGACAGCATCTTCTACTTGTTCTAGTATGAATTCATGCTTTGTCTTGTCCACTGGAGTTTCTAGTGTCTCCTTCATGCTACGCTTTTCATTAGATTGTCCACATGGGGCTATGGTTGGTCCTTGAATGTTTGCGCGTCTAGAAGCTAATTGAATTACTGCTTGCTCCAGTTGTCGGATGGTTGTTTGAAGTTTATTTACTGTTGCCTTGAGGCGAACCTCTGATTCTCTGGGTGATGGAATTGGACATGAAACATAGGGAAGTGGTGGTGCTTGGGGGTGATTGGATTGGAACTGGGGTAGGAAAGGATCATACGGTGGCGAATGGTGAAGAGAAGCTTGTGAGTGTGGTGGTTCAAAGTTATGTTGAGAGGATGGTCTACAGGCACGGGGTGGGACTTGTTGGTAGTTACAAGGTTGTCCACCATATCTATCAGCTGGGTATGCATTGTAGACTGGTCGTTGTCCATGATATCTTGGAGGGTGTTGTTTCCTAAAGGGTTGATTAAATCCTCTTGGCTCCATCCATCCTTGATTGGTTTGACCTTGATGCATATTCCTGCTGTAACTTCTATTTCCTTCAACAAAGTTAGAGCCAAACTCAAAGCGAGAGGGGTGAGAGTCCATAGTAGCAAATAAAATTAAAAAGGAAAATCAAAAATAAATAAACAAGTAAAAGAAAAATATGTACAATAACCAATAATAAGGCACACGTTAGCAGTTCCCCGGCAAGGGCGCCATTTTGAAAGAGCGGAAGATTGATGGTTTAGAAGTTATGGTAAATACTCGTTGCAAGTATAGTTACTAAACCAAGAAATCAACCTTTCTTACAAACGTTTTGGTTGTCATAAGTAACAAACCCCTTTTTAAAATTGATAACCGAGTATTTAAACCTCAGTTCGTCTTCTCAAGGAACTGCAGGGAAGTATGTTCTTATTATTGGTTATGGAGATTGTAAATTGGGGTTTCAAGAATGAGGAACAAGTAACTTAATGGCGGGTAAATCAAATGGCAATTAAAATAAATAAATAACTGCAAAGCAAACTTTTGGCAAGGTATGAGAAATTGGAAGTCCAGACTTAGTTATCCCTATCAATAACAATGAAAGTTGAATCTTAATTCCACTTAGTTAACCTTTACTAAAGTAAAGGAAAGTCAAGGGACTAATTAGTTTGATCTTCGAATCCTATTTATTTCCTAAGAAAAGGTTGGGATTATTGAAGCTCAGTTCAATTAGCAAAGATAACAGTTATCAATTATGTTGAGATAAGATAACTCCTGAGTTACTGCTTTCTTAACCAAGACCAAAAGAAGAAAAAGTAAATTTGCTGGAATAAAAATGCCTTCAGATGTAAAGCAACAATAACATAAATTAAAGAAAGAAATCATGAATTGAAATACCTCAAATAACATTAATAAGGAAAATTATAATCTAACATGAAGAGTTCATAAACTAAATTGGAAGAATAAATAAAAATAAAGAACCTGGGATTGAGAGTTACTCCTAAAACTAAGAGAAGTCCTAAATCCTACGAGAGAGAGAGGAGAGAACCTCTCTCAAAACTAGATCTAAAACATGGGAAATAACTAAATTGGCGAGCTCTCTCTGAATGGGTGTGTTTCCACACTTTATAACCTCTGGTCTATGCCTTCTGGACTTGGATTGGGCCAAAAAGGGCTTCAGAAATCGCTGGAAGCGTTTTCTGTAATTTCTGGTGCGTGGCCTCTGTCACGCGTCCGCGTGGGTCACGCGGTCGCGTAATTCAGAGCTTTCCTTGTCATGCGGTCGCGTCAGTCATGCAACCGCGTCATGTGCGTTCTGCTTAAGGCGCGCGGTCACGTCAATCATGCGGCCGCGTTGCTACTTCTTTCCGCTTGGCATGCGTCCGCGTCGCCCATGCGATCACGTGGATGCCAGTTTCTTCAAAAGCTCCGTTTTGTGCTTTCCTTCCATTTTTGTATGTTTCCTCTCCATCCTTTAAGTCATTCCTACCTTAGAAGATTTGAAAACTACTCAACACACTAATCACGGCATCGAATGGAATTAAAGGTGATTAAAATAATTAATTTAAAAGCATAGGAAACATGTTTTTTACATACATCAAATAATAAGAAAGGAAAAGTAAAACCATGCAATTAACATGAATAAGTGGGTGAAGGATTGAATAAATCACTCAAACTAAGCACAAAATATATCATAAAATATGGGTTTATCAGCTGCGTCCCTGACGCGATCACGTCACTTGCACAACACCAATCCCACGCGACAGCGTGAGCGACGCGATCGCGTCGCATAGATTGCACAACACCCCAAAGGAGACAAAGAGTTGCGCTGAAACGACGCTGGAATTGCGCGTTTAGCACAATTTCCAGCGACACGATCGCATGCCTCACACGACCGCGTCATTTATCCTTTCTCCCATTCCATGCAATCGCATCACTCACGCGATCGCGTCAACTCCCATTCCACCCCAGCCACGCGACCGCGTGCCCCACGCGGACGCGTGGATTCAAATTCCATAACCCCTCTATCACGCGAACCCTACCCTTTTGCGCCCCCCCAAGCCCCTTCTCCTTCCTCTCTTCTCTCCAACCAACCACCACCAACTTCCAGCCACCACCACTGTCCACCGCCACCTCTGGCGACCACCCAGAACCCACCGCCACGCCACCCCCTTCCCCCTTCCCCCTTTTTCTTCTTCTTCTTCCCTCCACCACCACTGCCCCCCTTCGCGACCGCCACTCCCACTGCGCCGCCGTCACCGCCGTGCCTCCAACCGCCACCAATGCCCCCTTCCCTTCCTTTCCCTACCCACATTACCCCCCCAAACCCCCTGCCTCTGAACAGCCCTCACCACCGCACAACCATCGTCAACCACTGCGTCAGCCGCCACCACCACCATCCCCCAGCCACCTCTCTGTCCCACCTTCTTTCATACGCCTTCCAGGTTCTGCCAAACGCCACCTTTCTTTCAATTCCTAGTTAATTACATATTTTTCTATTTATGTTCATAATTAGGCTAGTTAGATATGCATGTTGTAGTGGATTCTAGGTGGTTAGGTAGCCTAGGATGTGGTTAGTGGATTTAGGCCTGTTTAATTGCGCTGTTCGTGCTTCTTGTTTTATAATTTTTGCAATTATGCTGTTGCTGTGATGTTAGTATTATTCATATGCTGTTCTTACTGTTCATGCTGCTTTTGCAAATGTTCTTACTTGTTTACGCTAATTATATCCAATTGCAGTTTGTTTTAATTCATATGACCTGTCCTGCTTACTATTTATTTTCCGGGAACATCCAATTTTAGCCGGAATGCTGCCCAATTTTCTGTAAACTGTTTTATTTTCATTCATGTCTTGGTTTTGGCACTTTGAACTCTGCTTTACTCTGTTTTTACTAAACCAATTCATGAATACCAGGGCAAGCTTTCTTATTCTTTTTTATTTCCTGGTTCAAAATCTGCATTTTTTATGTTTAGCTTCTAATTTTTGATTCATCATCAACCTGATTCCCTTGTTTGGATATGAGTTAACTGTAGCTTCTAATTGAGAATGCTTGTTACTTAGAAAAGGATCATCATGCCACTTACTCTAACCCACTTTTTCCTAATTCACTAATTTTAACCTCCTAAACTCTTTTTTCATTCCTAACCAACCTAACCTTTCAAAACATCTCTTCTGGTTTTTCACTATTCTCTTTAACCTTCTAACCAAGGCATGATGATAATTTTTCCTAATTAACATGTTTCTAATACATTTTGGATTGTGAATTTTTCTTCTCAGTTTTCTAATTCCTATACAATCCCTAATGCACATTTACTTAACTCATTTTTATTACTCCACTGCTCCTTTGCCACTATATGCTTATTTTGTGATTTGCCTACTTGTTTTCCTGCTTTTATTATATCCTGGTTTTCTATTTTTCAGGATGTCTGACACCCAAAGAAAAGGAAAGGGAAAGGCAACAACTGGCAAACGAAAAAGAGGAGAATCCACCATGTCCATCCTGGACATCATGCATGATGACTCCTGGCGGGAGAAGCACTTTACCCCGCAGGAGAAGGCTGACCAGCTACTCCCTGCTACTGATCCCATTAAGTTTGCAAACCGATACTGTGAGCTGAAATATCCGGTGTTTGCAACCTCCAAGAACCTGTACCTGGAGAGGACTCTGAAGATCCCAGAAGAACTCCAGCAATACACCTCTAATCAGATCAAACAAAGAGGCTGGTTCTTCCTGGAGAGAAACCTGACTGAGGTCAATGCATCTTGGGTAAGGAAATTTTACTGTAATTACTTCAAAACTTCCCTAGATGTAGTAAACCTAAGAGGGAAGCAGATACTGGTCACTGAAGAGGCCATAGAGGATGTTCTGAAGCTCCTGCCTAAATCCGATCATCCAGATGGTTATCAACAGGTTGAAGAGGACATGCGCTTCATGAAATTTGACTGGGATACCGTTGACGTTAGGATTTTATGGTGGTAAAGAACTTTATAAAAATAGTCGCGTTGTAAATATAGTCTCTAAACCAATAGAAATCACTTCGTACAAACATTTTGGTTGACACAAGTAACAAACCCCTAAATAAATTGATAACCGAAGTATTCAAACCTTGGGTCGTCTTCTCAAGGAACTGCAGGGAAGTATGTTCTTGTTATTGGTTATGGAGATTGTAAATTGGGGTTTTGAGAATGAGGAGCGAATGGTTTAATTAGCAAATAAAGTAAATGAAGAACAAGCAATTTAAATGGCAAGTAAAATAAATAAATGACTGTAAATAAACTTTAGGCAAGGTATGAGAAATTGGAGGTCCTATCCTAGTTATCCTTATCAATGATGATGAGAATTAAATCTTAATTCCACTTTGCTAACCTTTACTAAGATAAAGGAAGGTCAAGGGATTAATTGGTTTGATCTTCGGATCCTATTTATTTCCTAGGAAAAGATTGGGATTATTGAAGTTCAATTTAATTAACAAAGATAACAATTATCAATCATATTTGAGTTTGATAACTCCTGAGTTACTGATTTCCAAACCAAGACCAAAAGGAGAAAAGTAAATCTACTGGAATAAAAATGTCTTCAGATGGGAATAATAGCAACATAAATAGAATAAAGCAAGATTAAACTGAAATACCTCAAATAACATTAATTCAAAAGACTAATCTGTAACATGGAAGAATTCATAAATTAAATTGCAAAAGTAAATAAAAGGAAATATTGAACCTGATAAAGAGATAATCCTGAAAGCGCATAAAATCCTAATTCTAAATCCTAATCCTAAAGAGAGAGAGGAGAGAATCTTCCTCTCAAAACTAAATCTAAATCATGAAAACTAACTAAAGTGGAGACTCCCCCTGAATGGATGCATTCCCCCACTTCATAACCTCTGGTCTATGCCTTCTGGACTTGGATTTGGGCCAAAAAGGGCTTCAGAATTCGCTATGAGCGTTTTCTGTAATTTCTGGTGCGTGGCCTCTGTCACGCGTATGCATGGGTCACGCGGTTGCGTCATTCGGAGTTTTCCTTGTCACGCGGTCACGTCAGTCATGCGACCGCGTCATATGTGTTTCACTTGAGGCGCGCGGTCGCGTCAGTCATGCGGCCGCATCGCTGCTTCTTCGCGGTGGCATGCGACCGCGTCGCCCATGCGATCGCGTGGCTGCCAGTTTCTTCAAAAACTCTGTTTTGTGCTTTCCTTCCATTTTTGTATGTTTCCTTTCCATCCTTTAAGTCATTCCTGCCTTAGAAGATCTGAAACTACTCAACACACGAATCACGGCATCGAATGGAAATAAAGGGTAATCAAAATAATTATTTTTAAGCATAGAAAACATGTTTTTCACATACATCACATAATAAGGAAGGGAAAATAAAACCATGCAATTAATATGAATAAGTGGGTGAAGGATTGAATAAATCACTCAGATTAAGCACAAAATATATCATAAAATATGGGTTTATCAACCTCCCCACACTAAAACAATAGCATGTCTTCATGCTAAGTCCAAGAGTAATGTTAGGTTGAAGTGGTGATGCAATGCAATCTAATCTAAATGCAACTACCTAGATGCATCATGCAATTCTAATTTTTATTCACTTGTATATAAAGCTTGCATGTAGTTGAATTAATTCACATTCTATATTTATATATATATAGCCAAACCTTAGATAGTTGATAAAGTGCCTTTACAATTGAAATGGGAGAGAAAAAAATTTTATAAACTTGCAAGACAATTAATAATTTCAGCAGAGATATATGTTAATGAGCTATTGAACCCTCACTGGATTTTGTGTTTACTCTCTAGTCACTCAGTGTTTATTGGGTTAATCACTCTATTCTTCTTTTTATTCTTAATTTCTATAACTTTGTTCTTCATCTAACCAATCAATAATTATAGAATATAGACAAACCAAAAATCATGAGGTCTTTAGTTAAGGTGGTAATGGGGCCAAGGTAAAGGTAAGGGTATATGTATAAGGCTAAGTGAGCTAATAAGTGAATCCTTAATTAGTCTAAGATCTCACCTGACATACATACTTTGTAAAGCAAAGCTTCTTTACCTCTTTTCCTATATTTTCCCACTTTTGATGTTACGTGCTCATGTTTCAATGTTTATTATTTTTATCCCATGTGCATTGCTTTGTTTCACATTTGGGAAATTCTTTTGTGTCCCCTTTTTTCAACCATTGAAAAATAACACTTTTTTTTAATGCACATGGTAATTCAATTATTTTGATTTCACATGAGCATGCTTCCCAAAAATTTTTATTTTGAATTATTTTATTCTTTTCAACTTTTCTACCTTTTGTTTTTATCATCCATGTTCCCAATAGGTTTTCCCACATTTAAACCATACATACTTCCTATCTTAAGCTAACCAAGGATTCAACTTGGAATTTTTATTTTGTTTTTCTGCTTAAGGCTAGTAATGTGGCTGATAGAATAAAAGGGGTTTTAAAGGCTCAAGGGGGCTAACAAGGGTGATGTAAGAGGTAGGCTATTTTGGGATAAGTGAGCTAAAATCAAATAATGGCCTCAATCACTCTCTTGTTATGTATTTCTATTTTATAATTAGACATATAGATTAAAACAAAGTAAAGAACATCAGAAAAAAAGAAGGGCAGAACATACAGGAATAAAGTTTATGGTTTGAATGTAACCATACAGTTAAGCTCAAAACTCACAGGCTGTGTGTTCTCTAGCTCAAAAATCATTTATCAATTATGTAAGTCATGCAAGCAAAATTAAAAGTTCCCATTATTTTCAATGTAAAACTTAAGGTGACTTTAAAGTTCAAGTGTTTCTCCTTGATGAAATGTTGTTAACTAACTAACATGTAATGCTATATATACAAGTCGTGTGAATTGTTTCTTATTATGCTCAAGTTCCTAATTTACTCCCTTTTTATATTTTTCAATTTAAACTAAGCTATCTTATGCTAAAAAGGGTAAACTATACTAATTAATCCACAATTTCTATAACTAATAAATTAGACTTGCAACTAAACTAAATGGCTAAAAGAAGAACTAAAATGCAAAATGCAGAAATAAAGTAAAAATACATAAAAATAGCAATGTATAAGTACTGGGAGAATAAAAATAAAAATAAAGAGAAAAATACAAAAAAGTAGCAAAATAAAATAAAAAGAGTCTGTAGTGATTCACCAGAAAAAAATGTACGCCAGAGATGGCGACCTCCCCACACTTAAAATGAAGCATCGTCCCTGATGCTCACTCAAGCAGGGTGTGAAGGGGTGTCATCACTGGAAGGACAAGTAGCTAGAGTCTCTGTGGTGGTGGTCTGAGGATCTGCCTGCTGCAGAGGAGGTGCTGACTGGATAGGGATCTCGGGGTCTACAGCCTGAATCTGACGCGGAGCCTCCTGATGTGATGCGGCCTGTTCTGTGTCTGCTTGTGCAGCCTCGCTCTGTGGATGGGTCTCTACCTCGTGATCATCCGCTCCTGCTCAGATGCCTCGGATGATGTGTCAGGCTCGGAAGGGATGTCGCCAGATCGTATCATCAGCTTCAGGTGCTCATAGCGTCGCTTGTTGCGACGCTCCATCAGGTCAAGCTGTCAAAATAGGCGGTGCACTAGATGATAGACGGGTTCTGGGGTAGGTGGAGGTGTAGTGGTGATGGCAAGGGTAGCTGTAGAGGAAGAGGGGCCGGCAGATAGTGTGGCTGTCTCAGCAGCAGCAGTGAGGAAAGGAGGTCTGTAGCCCAAAGCCAGAAAGTTCCTGCTGTGAGGGATAATCTTCTTGCATTCTGCAGCAGGTGGCTTTTCATCAGCATCCTCCCAAGGCACGTCAGCTCGACGGCCTAGCTGTGTAATCAGATAAGGAAAGGGAAGAGTGCCTCGGACGTGGACCCTGGCTATATAGTACCGGATAAAGCGTGGCAGGTACAGGTCCTTACCCTCCATCACACACCATAGGAGGGTGATCATAGCGGCTGGTATCTCAGTCTCGTGAGTACTCGGCATAATGAAGTTGCTAAGTATCTGATGCCATAGCCGAGCCTCATCATTCAAGTAAATCCACTTGATTCCCTTTGGCATGGTAGTGTTCTGACCCATAATCCAAGGAACGGTCGGGTCAAGGGCTATCCTGGCCTTGACTGCATCCCAATCAAACTTCATGAAGCGCATATCCTCCTCAGCTCTTTGATAACCATCCAGATGATCAGATTTAGGCAGAAGTTTCAGAACATCTTCAATGGCCTCTTCAGTGACCAGAATCTACTTCCCTCTTAGGTTCACTGCATCTAGGGAAGTCTTGAAGTAATTGCAGTAGAATTTTCGGATCCAAGATGCATTGACCTCAGTCAGGTTTCTCTTCAGGAAGAACCAGCCTCTTTGTTTGATCTGATCAGAGGTGTATTGCTGGAGTTCTTCTGGGATCTTCAAAGTCCTCTCCAGGTATAGGTTCCTGGAGGTTGCAAACACCGGATACTTCAGCTCACAGTATCGGTTTGCAAACTTTACTGGATCATTAGCAGTGAGTAGCTGGTCGGCCTTCTCCTGCGGGGGGTAAAGTTTTTCTCCCGCCAGGAGTCATCGTGCATGATATCCATGATGGACATAGCGGATTCTCCTCTTTTACATTTGCCAGTAGTTGCCTTTGCTTTTCCCTTTCTCTGGGTGGCAGACATCCTGAAAAATAAAAAATCAGGATATAATAAAAACAGGAAAACAAATAGGCAAATAGTCAAAAGAAACACAAAGTGGCAAAGGAGCAATAGGTTAAGGAAAATGAGTTGAGTAAATGTGCATTAAGGACTGTATATGAGTTAAAAGTCTGAAAAGAAGAATTCACAATCCAAAATGTAATAGGAGACATGTTAATTAGGAAAAATTATCAGTATGCCATGGTTAGAAGGTTAAAGAGAAAGTGTAAAACCAAGAAGAGAGAGTATGAAAGGTTAGGTTGGTTAGAATTGAAAAAGAGTTGAAGAAGTTGAAATTAGTGAGTTAGTAAAAAGTGGGTTAATGTAAGTGGCATAATGATAAGTTTCTAAGTAACAAGCATTTACAATTAAAGGCTATAGGTAACTCATAACCAAATAAGGAAATTAGGTTGATGCTGATTCAGATAGATATAGAAATAGCAAAAAATTGGAATCTAAGCATCAAAAATGCAATTTATGAACCAGGAAATCAAAAAGAATAGGAAAGCTTGCCCTGGCATTCATGAATTGGTTTGGTAAAAGCGGAGTAAAGCAGAGTTTAAATAGCCAAAACCAAAACATGAATGAAAGTCAAAAACAGTTTATAAAAATTTGGGCAGCATTCCGACTAAAATTGGATTGTCCCGGAAAATAAACAGCAACAGAATAGTTCATATGAATCAAAAGTAAAGTTGCAATTAAATAGCATGAATAAGAAAGAGCATAGCAGCATGAACTTGAAGAGCAGCATATGAACATTACTAAACTTCACAGCAACAGCAGAATTGCAAATTGATAAAACAAGAAACACGAACAGTGCAATTAAACAGGCCTAAATCCACTAACCACATCCTAGGCAACCTAACAACCCAGAATCCACTACAACATGCATATCTAACTAGCCTAAATATGAACATAAACAGAAAAATATGAATTAACTATGAATGGAGAGAAGGGTGGCGTTCGTCGGAACCTGGTAGGCGAAATAAGGAGAGTGGGGGCAGAGAGGTAGCTGGGGATGGTGGCGGTGGTGTCTGGCGCGGTGGAGGAGGGTGGCGCGGCGGCGGTTATTGCTGTTCGGGGGCAGGGAGGGAAAGGTAGGGGTAATGGGGGTAGGGGGAATAGGGGAAGGAAGGGGGCGTGGGTGGCGCTGGGAGGTGACGGCGGCGCGGTGGTGGTGATCGCAGAGGAGGGCAGGGGCGGTGGAGGGAGGAAAAAGAAGGAAGAAGAAGAAAGAGGGGGGAAAGGAAGGGGGTGGGTGGCGGCGGGGTCTAGGTGGTCGGCGGGCTGACGGTCGTTCGGTGATGGTGGCTGGGTGGTGGTGGTGTGATCGGAGAAGAAGAGAGGAAGGAGAAGGGTTTGGGGGGGCGCGAATGGTAGGGTTCGCGTGACTGGTGGGGTTATAAATTTGAATCCACGCGATCACGTGGGGCACGCGGTCACGTGGTTGGGCTGAAATGGTGGTTGACGTGATCGTATGGGACATGCGACCGCATGGAATGGATTAGGGAGCGAATGACGCGATCGCCTGGGGCATGCGATCGCGTCACTGGAAATTGTGCTGAACGCACGATTCCAGCTGTCGCGTGGGATTGATGTTGTGCAAGTGACGCGATCGCGAGGGCATTTTGTACAAAATGCACAATGGCCACACGATTCCAGCCTAACTTTCTGGACGTTGGATCTTTATGCCGATCTCCAGATCACACGGTCGCGTGAATAACGCGATCGCGTGGGAAGTGTTTTTCGCAACTTTACGCGATCGCATGAATGATGCGGTCGCATCGCACACCATTTTTTTTTGTGCAAAATGCAGAATGCAATGATAATATGAATGTTTTGCATGATTTCAGGTTCAATGAAGTAAAATAAAATAAAAGTCAAAAATAAACAAAACGGAATAAAATTAAAACTGAAAAAAGGAACGATCATACCATGGTGGGTTGTCTCCCAGCTAGCACTTTTAGTTAAAGTCCTTAAGTTGGACATTGGATGAGCTTCCTGTTATGCTGGCTTGTGCTTAAATTCATCCAGAAATCTCCACCAATGCTTGGAATGCCAATAGCCTCCGGGGTCCCAAACTAGGCATGTAAAGCTTCTGAGCAGCTTCAAATAGATTGTCAGGCTCCCGGGGTGATGATTGTCAGCATAGATTCCAGGATCCCAAACTTTGCTTTTAAATCCGCCTTCGTCTTGATCTATAGTTTTCCATCTGGGCGATTTAGAAATTAGATTCTCACCAGGATAACCAAACGTTTTCCGAGATCCATCCGATTGATCATGATGCCAATCCGTGCACTTCGAGTTGAAGCGTGGAACCTTATTAAACCTTGTGCACCAGCTCTGAGTACGAGCTATTTCCCGCTTACTCTTAAAGCCACAAAGAGCTCTAAGCTGGCCATCTGTTTCAAGCAAACCATATTCAAGTGGAAAAACACAGTTAAAGGTTAAGGATTGTACCCACTTGAAACTTGTATTGGGTGGTAATGGCCTTGGGATAGGTGGTTCCAGTGGTTCTGTGAGTTCTACTCCCTTGTGCTCTTCTGTGAATTTCTCCACTTCTTTGCAAGATTCTTCAAATGTATCCATGTCCTGATCAAAACCATCTATGTCTTCCTCATCACTTAAGTCATAGACTGGAGGTTGAGAGAAATCTACCTCCGTATCACCTTCGTATTCACTTGGGGAAGATTCTTCGATCTCAGAGAATTCACTCGCGGATGCAAGTTCAATACATGGGGGTTGGGCACTGTCCTCCTTAGCATCAATTGTAACGTCCTTGATAGAATTTTCCACAACTCTGGATTCCCATGGAAGTTCAGCGTCTCCTAACTCTTCAACCAACTCTTCTTCTTTAATAATGACAGCTTCCTCTACTTGTTCCAGGACGAAGCCATGCTCTGTCTTTTCCACTGGAGTTTCTAGTATCTCCTTCATGCTACGCTCTTCGTTAGGTTGTCCACATGGGGCTGTGGGAGGTCCTTGAATGTTCGAACGTCTAGAAGATAATAGACTTACTACTTGCTCCAGTTGATGAAGGGTTGTTTGAAGTTGATCAACTGTTTCCTTGAGGCGAACCTCTGATTCTCGGGGTGATAGATTTGGATATGGTACATGGGGAAGTGGTGATGTTTGGGAGTAATTGGACTGGAATCGGGGTAGATGAGGATCATACAGTGGTGAATGGTGAAAAGGAGCTTGTGAGTGTGGTGGTTCGAAGTTATGTTGAGAGGATGGTCTATAAGCACATGGTGGGGCTTGTGGGTAATTACAAGGTTGTCCACCATAGATATTGGCTTGGTATGCATTGTAGAATGGTCTTTGTCCATGATATCTTGGAGGATGTTGTTGCCTAAAGGGTTGATCAGATCCTCTTGGCTCCATCCATCTTTGATTGTTCTGACCTTGATGCATGTTCCTGTTATAACTTCCATTCCTTTCAATAACATTAGAACCAAACTCAAAGCGAGAGGTGTGAGAATTCATAGTAGCTAATAGAAATAAAAAAGGGAAAATAAAGACAAATAAACAAGTAAAAGAAAAATATTTACAATAACCAATAAAAAGGCACACGATTGCAGTTCCGCGGCAACGGCGCCATTTTGACGATAGGATTTTATGGTGGTAAAGAATTTTATAAAAACAGTCGCGTTGTAGATATAGTCGCTAAACCAACAGAAATCCCTTCGTACAAACGTTTTGGTTGTCACAAGTAACAAACCCCTAAATAAATTGATAACCAAAGTATTCAAACCTCGGGTCGTCTTCTCAAGGAACTGCAGGGAAGTATGTTCTTATTATTGGTTATGGAGATTGTAAATTGGGGTTTTGAGAATGAGGAGCGAATGGTTTAATTAGCAAATAAGGTAAATGAAGAACAAGCAATTTAAATGGCAAGTAAAATAAATAAATGACTGTAAATAAACTTTTGGCAAGGTATGAGAAATTGGAGGTCCTATCCTAGTTATCCTTATCAATGATGATGAGAATTAAATCTTAATTCCACTTTGTTAACCTTTACTAAGATAAAGGAAGGTCAAGGGATTAATTGGTTTGATCTTCGGATCCTATTTATTTCCTAGGAAAAGATTGGGATTATTGAAGTTCAATTTAATTAACAAAGATAACAATTATCAATCATGTTTGAGTTTGATAACTCTTGAGTTACTGATTTCCTAACCAAGACCAAAAGGAGAAAAGTAAATCTACTGGAATAAAAATGTCTTCAGGTGGGAATAATAGCAACATAAATTGAATAAAGCAAGATTAAACTGAAATACCTCAAATAACATTAATTCAAAAGAGTAATCTGTAACATGGAAGAATTCATAAATTAAATTGCAAAAGTAAATAAAAGGAAATGTTGAACCTGATAAAGAGATAATCCTGAAAGCGCATAAAATCCTAATTCTAAATCCTAATCCTAAAGAGAGAGAGGAGAGAATCTCCCTCTCAAAACTAAATCTAAATCATGAAAACTAACTAAAGTGGAGACTCCCCCAGAATGGATGCATTCCCCCACTTCATAACCTCTGGTCTATGCCTTCTGGACTTTGATTTGGGCCAAAAAGGGCTTCAGAATTTGCTATGAGCATTTCCTGCAATTTCTGGTGCGTGGCCACTGTCATGCGTCTGCGTGGGTCACGCGGTCGCGTCATTCGGAGTTTTCATTGTCACGCGGTCACGTCAGTCATGCGACCGCGTCATATGTGCTTCGCTCGAGGTGCGCGGTCGCGTCAGTCATGCGGCCGCGTCGCTGCTTCTTTGCGCTGGCATGCGGCCGCGTTGCCCATGCGATCGCGTGGCTGCCAGTTTCTTCAAAAACTCTGTTTTGTGCTTTCCTTCCATTTTTGTATGTTTTCTTTCCATCCTTTAAGTCATTCCTGCCTTAGAAGATCTGAAACTACTCAACACACGAATCACGGCATTGAATGGAAATAAAGGGTAATCAAAATAATTATTTTTAAGCATAGGAAACTTGTTTTTCACATACATCACATAATAAGGAAGGGAAAATAAAACCATGCAATTAATATGAATAAGTGGGTGAAGGATTGAATAAATCACTCAGATTAAGCACAAAATATATCATAAAATATGGGTTTATCAAACTCCCCATACTTAAACAATAGCATGTCCTCATGCTAAGTCCAAGAGTAATGTTAGGTTAAAGTGGTGGAATGTCATGCAATGCAATCTAATCTAAATGCAACTACCTAGATGCATCATGCAATTCTAATTTTTATTCACTTGTATATAAAGCTTGCATGTAGTTGAATTAATTCACATTCTCAAGGAGTCATATATATATATATATATATATATATATATATAGCCAAACCTTAGATAGTTGATAAAGTGCCTTTACAATTGAAATGGGAGAGAAAAACATTTTATAAACTTGCAAGACAATTAATAATTTCAGCAGAGATATATGTTAATGAGCTATTGAACCCTCACTGGATTTTGTGTTAACTCTCTAGTCACTCAGTGTTTATTGGGTTAATCACTCTATTCTTCTTTTTATTCTTAATTTCTATAACTTTGTTCTTCATCTAACCAATCAATAATTATAGAATATAGACATACCAAAAATCATGAGGTCTTTAGTTAAGGTTGTAATGGGGCCAAGGTAAAGGTAAGGGTATATGTATAAGGCTAAGTGAGCTAATAAGTGAATCCTTAATTAGTCTAAGATCTCACCTAACATACATACTTTGTAAAGCAAAGCTTCTTTACCTATTTTCCTATTATTTCCCACTTTTGATGTTACATGCTCATGTTTCAATGTTTATTATTTTTATCCCATGTGCACTACTTTGTTTCACATTTGGGGAATTCTTTTGTGTCCCCTTTATTCAACTACTGTAAAATAACACTTTTTTTTTAATGCACATGGTAATTCAATTATTTTGATTTCACATGAGCATGCTTTCCAAAAAATTTTATTTTGAATTATTTTATTCTTTTCAACTTTTCTACCTTTTGTTTTTATCATCCATGTTCCCAATAGGTTTTTCCGCATTTAAACCATACATACTTCCTATCTTAAGCTAACCAAGGATTCAACTTGGGATTTTTATTTTGTTTTCCTGCTTAAGGCTAGTAATGTGGTTGATAGAATAAAAGAGGTTTTAAAGGCTCAAGGGGGCTAACAAGGGTGATGTAAAAGGTAGGCTATTTTGGGATAAGTGAGCTAAAATCAAATAATGGCCTCAATCACTCTCTTGGTATGTATTTCTATTCTATAATTGGACATATAGATTAAAACATGGTAAAGAACATCAGAAAAAAAAAGAAGGGCGAAACACACAGGAATAAAGTTTATGGTTTGAATGTAACCAGACAGTTAAGCTCAAAACTCACGGGCTGTGTGTTCTCTAGCTCAAAAATTATTTATCAATTATGTAAGTCATGCAAGCAAAATTAAAAGTTCCCATTATTCTCAATGTAAAACTTAAGGTGGCTTTAAAGTTCTAATGTTTCTCCTTGATGAAATGTTGTTAACCAACTAACATGTAATGCTATATATACAAGTCGTATGGATTGTTTCTTATTATGTTCAAGTTCCTAGTTTACTCCCTTTTTATATTTTTCAATTTAAACTAAGCTATCTTATGCTAAAAAAGGTAAACTATACTAATTAATCCACAATTTCTATAACTAATAAGTTAGAATTGCAGCTAAACTAAATGGCTAAAATATGAACTATAATGCAAAATGCAGAAATAGAGTAAAAATACATAAAAATAGCAATGTATAAGTACTGGGAGAATAAAAATAAAAATAAAGAGAAAAATACAGAAAAGTAGCAAAATAAAATAAAAAGAGTCTGTAGTAGTTCACAAAAAAAAAATGTACGCCAGAGATGGCGACCTCCCCACACTTAAAATGAAGCATCGTCCCTGATGCTCACTCAAGCAGGGTGTGAAGGGGTGTCATCACTGGAAGGACGGGTAGCTGGAGTCTCTGTGATGGTGGTCTGAGGATCTGCCTGCTGCAGAGGAGGTGCTGACTGGATAGGGATCTCGGGGTCTACAGCTTGAATTTGAGGCGGAGCCTCCTGATGTGATGCGGCCTGTTCTGTGTCTGCCTGCGCAGCCTCGCTCTGTGGATGGGTCTCTGCCTCGTGATCATCCGCCTCCTCCTCAGATGCCTCGGATGGTGTGTCAGGCTCAGAGGGGATGTCGCCAGATCGTATCATCAGCTTCAGGTGCTCATAGCGTCGCTTGTTGTGACGCTCTATCTGGTCAAGCCGTCGAAACAGGTGGTGCACTAGATAATAGACGGGCTCTGGGGCAGGTGGAGGTGCAGTGGTAGTGGCAGGGGTAGCTGTAGAGGAAGAGGGGCCGGCAGATGGTGTGGCTGTCTCAGCAGCAGCAGTGAGGAAAGGAGGTCTGTAGCCCAAAGCCAGAAAGTTCCTGCTGTGAGGGATAATCTTCTTGCATTTTGCAGCAGGTGGCTTTTCATCAGCATCCTCCCAAGGCACGTCAGCTCGACGGCCTAGCTTTGTAATCAGATAAGGAAAGGGAAGAGTGCCTCGGACGTGGACCCTGGCCATATAGTACCAGATAAAGCGTGGCAGGTACAGGTCTTTACCCTCCATCACACACCATAGGAGGGTGATCATAGCGGTTGGTATCTCAGTCTCGTGAGTACTCGGCATAATGAAGTTGCTAAGTATCTGATGCCATAGCCGAGCCTCATCATTCAAGTAAATTCGCTTGGTTCCCTTTGGCATGGTAGTGTTCTGACCCATAATCCAAGGAACGGTCGGGTCAAGGGCTATCCTAGCCTTGACTGCATCCCAATCAAACTTCATGAAGCACATATCCTCCTCAGCTCTTTGATAACCATCCAGCTGATCAGATTTAGGCAGAAGTTTCAGAACATCTTCAATGGCCTCTTCAGTAACCAGAATCTGCTTCCCTCTTAGGTTCACTGCATCTAGGGAAGTCTTGAAGTAATTGCAGTTGAATTTTTGGACCCAAGATGCATTGACCTCAGTCAGGTTTCTCTCCAGGAAGAACCAACCTCTTTGTTTGATCTTATCAGAGGTGTATTGCTGGAGTTCTTCTGGGATCTTCAAAGTCCTCTCCAGGTATAGGTTCCTGGAGGTTGCAAACACCAGATACTTCAGCTCACAGTATCGGTTTGTAAACTTTACTGGATCATTAGCAGTGAGTAGCTGGTCGGCCTTCTCCTGCGGGGGGTAAAGTTTTTCTCCCGCCAGGAGTCATCGTGCATGATATCCATGATGGACATAGCGGATTCTCCTCTTTTACATTTGCCAGTAGTTGCCTTTGCTTTTCCCTTTCTCTGGGTGGCAGACATCCTGAAAAACAGAAAACCAGGATATAATAAAAACAGGAAAACAAATAGGCAAATAGTCAAAAGAAACACAAAGTGGCAAAGGAGCAATAGGATAAGGAAAATGAGTTGAGTAAATGTGCATTAAGGACTGTATAGGAGTTAAAAGTCTGAAAAGAAGAATTCACAATCCAAAATGTAATAGGAGGCATGTTAATTAGGAAAAATTATCAGTATGCCATGGTTAGAAGGTTAAAGAGAAAGTGAAAAACCAAGAAGAGAGAGTATGAAAGGTTAGGTTGGTTAGAATTGAAAAAGAGTTGAAGAAGTTGAAATTAGTGAGTTAGAAAAAAGTGGGTTAATGTAAGTGGCATAATGATAAGTTTCTAAGTAACAAACATTTACAATTAAAGGCTACAGGTAACTCATAACCAAATAAGGAAATTAGGTTGATGATGATTCAGATAGATATAGAAATAGCAAAAAATTGGAATCTAAGCATCAAAAATGCAATTTATGAACCAGGAAATAAAAAAGAATAGGAAAGCTTGCCCTGGCATTCATGAATTGGTTTGGTAAAAGCGGAGTAAAGCAGAGTTTAAATAGCCAAAACCAAAACATGAATGAAAGTCAAAAATAGTTTATAAAAATTTGGGCAGCATTCCGGCTGAAATTGGATTGTCCCAGAAAATAAACAGCAACAGAATAGTTCATATGAATCAAAAGTAAAGTTGCAATTAAATAGCATGAATAAGAAAGAGCATAGCAGCATGAACTTGAAGAGCAACATATGAACATTACTAAACTTCACAGCAACAGCAGAATTGCAAATTGAAAAAACAAGAAACACGAACAGTGCAATTAAACAGGCCTAAATCCACTAACCACATCCTAGGCAACCTAACAACCTAGAATCCACTACAACATGCATATCTAACTAGCCTAAATATGAACATAAATAGAAAAATATGAATTAACTATGAATGGAGAGAAGGGTGGCGTTCGTCGGAACCTGGTAGGCGAAATAAGGAGAGTGGGGGCAGAGAGGTGGCTGGGGATGGTGGCGGTGGTGTCTGGCGCGGTGGAGGAGGGTGGCGCGGCGGCGGTTGCTGCTGTTCGGGGGTAGGGAGGGAAAGGTAGGGGTAATGGGGGTAGGGGGAATAGGGGAAGGAAGGGGGCGTGGGTGGCGCTGGGCGGTGACGGCGGCGCGGTGGTGGTGATCGCGGAGGAGGGCAGGGGTGGTGGAGGGAGGAAGAAGAAGGAAGAAGAAGAAAGAGGGGGGAAAGGAAGGGGGTGGGTGGCGGCGGGGTCTGGGTGGTCGGCAGGCTGGCGGTCGTTCGGTGATGGTGGCTAGGTGGTGGTGGTGTGATCGGAGAAGAAGAGAGGAAGGAGAAGGGTTTGGGGGGGCGCGAATGGTAGGGTTCGTGTGACTGGTGGGGTTATAAATTTGAATCCACGCGATCACGTGGGGCACGCGGTCACGTGGTTGGGCTGAAATGGTGGTTGACGCGATCGCATGGGACACGCGATCGCATGGAATGGATTAGGGAGCGAATGACGTGATCGCCTGGGACATGCGATCGCGTCGCTGGAAATTGTGCTAAACGCACGATTCCAGCGTCGTTTCAGCGCAACTCTCTGTCTCCTTTTGGGGTGTTTTGCAATCCATGCGACGTGATCGCGTCGCTCACGCTGTCGCGTGGGATTGATGTTGTGCAAGTGACGTGATCGCGTCAGGGACGCGATTGTGTGGGCATTTTGTGCAAAACACACAAGGGCCGCACGATTCCAGCCTAACTTTCTGGACGTTAGATCTTTACACCGATCTCCAAATCACGCGGCCGCGTGAATGACGCAATCGCGTGGGAAGTGTTTTTCGCAACTTGACCCGATCGTATGAATGATGCGGTCGCGTCGCACACCCTCTTTTTTTTGTGCAAAATGCATAATACAATGCTAATATGAATGTTATCCATGATTTCAGGTTCAATGAAGTAAAATAAAATAAAAGTCAAAAATAAACAAAACGGAATAAAATTAATACCGAAAAAAAGAACGATCATACCATGGTGGGTTGTCTCCCACCTAGCACTTTTAGTTAAAGTCCTTAAGTTGGACATTGGATGAGCTTCCTGTTATGGTGGCTTGTGCTTAAATTCATCCAGAAATCTCCACCAACGCTTGGAATGCCAATAGCCTCCGGGGTCCCAAACTAGGCATGTAAAGCTTCTGAGCAGCTTCAAATAGATTGTCAAGCTCCCGGGGTGATGATTGTCAGCATAGATTCCAAGATCCCAAACTTTGCTTTTAAATCTGCCTTCGTCTTGATCTATACTTTTTCATCTGGGTGGTTTAGAAATTAGATTCTCACCAGGATAACCAAACGTTTTCCGAGATCCATCCGATTGATCATGATGCCAATCCGTGCACTTCGAGTTGAAGCATGGAACCTTATTAAATCTTGTGCACCAGCTCTGAGTACGAGCTATTTTCCACTTACTCTTAAAGCCGCAGAGAGCTCTAAGCTGGCCATCTGTTTCAAGCAAACCATATTCAAGTGGAAAAACACAGTTAAAGGTTAAGGATTGTACCCACTTGAAACTTGTATTGGATGGTAATGGCCTTGGGATAGGTGGTTCCAGTGGTTCTGTGAGTTCTACTCCCTTGTGCTCTTCTGTGAATTTCTCCACTTCTTTGCAAGATTCTTCAAATGTATCCATGTCCTGATCAAAGCCATCTATGTCTTCCTCATCACTTAAGTCATAGACTGGAGGTTGAGAGAAATCTACCTCCGTATCACCTTCGTATTCACTTGGGGAAGATTCTTCGATCTAAGAGAATTCACTCGCGGATGCAAATTCATTACATGGGGGTTGGGCACTGTCCTCCTTAGCATCAATTGTAACGTCCTTGACAGAATTTTCCACAACTCTGGATTCCCATGGAAGTTCAGCGTCTCCTAAGTCTTCAACCAACTCTTCTTCTTTAATAATGACAGCTTCCGCTACTTGTTCCAGGATGAAGCCATGCTCTGTCTTGTCCACTGGAGTTTCTAGTATCTCCTTCATGCTACACTCTTTGTTAGATTGTCTACATGGGGCTGTGGGAGGTCCTTGAATGTTCGAACGTCGAGAAGATGATAGACTTACTACTTGCTCCAGTTGATGAAGGGTTGTTTGAAGTTGATCTACTGTTTCCTTGAGGTGAACCTCTGATTCTCGGGGTGATAGATTTGGATATGGTACATGGGAAAGTGGTGATGTTTGGGAGTAATTGGACTGGAATCGGGGTAGATGAGGATCATACGGTGGTGAATGGTGAAAAGGAGCTTGTGAGTGTGGTGGTTCGAAGTTATGTTGAGAGGATGGTCTATAAGCACATGGTGGGGCTTGTGGGTAATTACAAGGTTGTCCACCATGTCTATTGGCTTGGTATGCATTGTAGAATGGTCTTTGTCCATGATATCTTGGAGGGTGTTGTTGCTTAAAGGGTTGATCAGATCCTCTTGGCTCCATCCATCTTTGATTGTTCTGACCTTGATGCATGTTCCTGTTATAACTTCCATTCCTTTCAATAACATTAGAACCAAACTCAAAGCGAGAGGCGTGAGAATTCATAGTAGCTAATAGAAATAATAAGGGGAAAATAAAGACAAATAAACAAGTAAAAGAAAAATATTTAAAATAACCAATAATAAGGCACACGATTGCAGTTTCCCGGCAATGGTGCCATTTTGACGTTAGGATTTTATGGTGGTAAAGAATTTTATAAAAACAGTCGCGTTGTAGATATAGTCTCTAAACCAACAGAAATCCCTTCATACAAACGTTTTGGTTTTCACAAGTAACAAACCCCTAAATAAATTGATAACCGAAGTATTCAAACCTCGGGTCGTCTTCTCAAGGAACTGCAGGGAAGTATGTTCTTATTATTGGTTATGAAGATTGTAAATTGGGGTTTTGAGAATGAGGAGTGAATGGTTTAATTAGCAAATAAAGTAAATGAAGAACAAGCAATTTAAATGACAAGTAAAAGAAATAAATGACTGTAAATAAACTTTTGGCAAGGTATGAGAAATTGGAGGTCCTATCCTAGTTATCCTTATCAATGATGATGAGAATTAAATCTTAATTCCACTTTGTTAACCTTTACTAAGATAAAGGAAGGTCAAGGGATTAATTGGTTTGATCTTCGGATCCTATTTATTTCCTAGGAAAAGATTGGGATTATTGAAGTTCAATTTAATTAACAAAGATAACAATTATCAATCATGTTTGAGTTTGATAACTCCTGGGTTACTGATTTCCTAACCAAGACCAAAAGGAGAAAAGTAAATCTACTGGAATAAAAATGTCTTCAGATGGAAATAATAGCAACATAAATAGAATAAAGCAAGATTAAACTGAAATACCACAAATAACATTAATTCAAAAGAGTAATCTGTAACATGGAAGAATTCATAAATTAAATTGAAAAAGTAAATAAAAGAAAATATTGAACCTGATAAAGAGATAATCCTGAAAGCGCAGAAAATCCTAATTCTAAATCCTAATCCTAAAGAGAGAGAGGAGAGAATCTCCCTCTCAAAACTAAATCTAAATCATGAAAACTAACTAAAGTGGAGACTCCCCCTGAATGGATGCATTCCCCCACTTCATAACCTCTGGTCTATGCCTTCTGGACTTGGATTTAGGCCAAAAAGGGCTTCAGAATTCGCTATGAGCGTTTTCTACAATTTCTGGTGCGTGGCCTCTGTCACGCGTCCGCGTGGGTCACGCGGTCGCGTCATTTGGAGTTTTTCTTGTCACGCGGTCGCGTCAGTCATGCGACCACGTCATATGTGTTCCACTCGAAGCGCATGGTCGCGTCAGTCATGCGGCCGCGTCGCTGCTTCTTCGTGCTGGCATGCGGCCACGTCGCCCATGCGATCGTGTGGCTGCCAGTTTCTTCAAAAACTCTGTTTTGTGCTTTCCTTCTATTTTTGTATGTTTCCTTTCCATCCTTTAAGTCATTCCTGCCTTAGAAGATCTGAAACTACTCAACACACGAATCACAGCATCGAATGGAAATAAAGGGTAATCAAAATAATTATTTTTAAGCATAGGAAACTTGTTTTTCACATACATCACATAATAAGGAAGGGAAAATAAAACCATGCAATTAATATGAATAAGTGGGTGAAGGATTGAATAAATCACTCAGATTAAGCACAAAATATATCATAAAATATGGGTTTATCAGCCGTCAAGGCAAGGATAGCCCTTGACCCGACTGTTCCATAGGTCATGGGTTAGAACACCACCATGCCTAAGGGAATCAAGCGGGCATACTTGAACGATGAGGCTCGGCTATGGCATCAGAACCTAAGCAACTTTATTATGCCGAGTACTCACGAGACGGAGCTACCTGCCGCTATGATCACCCTCATATGGTGTGTGATGGAGGGTAAGGACCTGTACCTGCCAAGCTTCATTCGGTACTACATGGCCAGGGTCCACGTCCGAGACACTCTCCCCTTTCCATATCTGATTACACAGCTTGGCCGTCGAGCTGACGTGCCTTGTGAGGATGCTGATGAGAGGCCACCTGCTGCAGAATGCAAGAAAATTATCCCTCACAGCAGGAACTTTCTGGCTTTGGGCTACATACCTCCATTCCTCACTCCTACTGATGAGACAGCCACACCATCTACTGGCCCCTCTTCCTCTACAGCTACCCTGCTACCACCACTGCACCTCCACCTGCCTCAGAGCCAGTTTATCACTTAGTGCACCGCCTATTTCAGCAGCTAGACCAGATGGAGCGCCACAACTGGCGGCAATACGAGAGATCTGAGCGTCGCAGCAAGCGACGCTATGAGCACCTGAAGCCGATGATCCGTTCTGGCAGCGACATTCCCTCCGAGCCTGACACCCCATCAGAGCCATCTGAGGAGGAGGCGGATGACCACGAGGCGGAGACCCGTCCACAGAGAGAGGCTGCGCAGGCAAGCACAGAGCAGGCTGCATCCCATCAGGAGGCCCCGCCTCAGATTCAGTCTGCAGACCCCGAAGCTCCTATTCAGTCAGCACCTCCTCTGCAGCAGGTAGACCCTCAGACCACCACCACAGAGACTCCAGCTACCCGTCCTTCCAGTGATGACACTCCTTCACACCCTGCTTGAGTGAGCATCAGGGACGATGCTTCATTTTAAGTGTGGGGAGGTCGCCATCTCTGGCGTATATTTTTTTTGGTGAACCACTACAGACTCTTTTTACTTTATTATTTTTCTGTATTTTTCTCTTTATTTTTTTTATTTTTATTTTTTCAGTACTTATACATTGCTATTTTCATGTATTTTTACTATATTTCTGTATTTTGCATTTTAGTTCATATTTTAGATAGTAGTTTAGTTGCAATTCTAACTTATTAGTTATAAAAAATGTGGATTAATTAGTATAGTTTACCCTTTTTAGCATAAGATTACTTAGTTCAAATTGAAAATATAAAAAGGAGGTAAACTAGAGACTTTAACAGAATAAAAACAACCCATACCTTGTATATATAGCATTACATGTTAGTTAGTTAACAACATTTCATCAAGGAGAAACACTAGAACTTTAAGGCCACCTTAAGATTTACATTGAGAATAATGGGAACTCTTAATTTTTACTTGCTTGACATATACAACTGATATATGATTTTTGAGTTAGAGAACACACAGCCTGTGAGTTTTGAGCTTAATTGCATGGTTACATTTAAAACATAATATTTTATTCCTGTGTGTTCCGCCCTTCTTATTTATTCTGGTGTTCTTTACTTTGTTTTAATCTATATGTCCGATTGTAGAATATAGATACATACCAAGAAAGTGATTGAGGCCATTGTTTGATTCTAGCTCACTATTCCCAAATTAGCCTACCTTTTACCTCACCTTTGTTAGCCCCCTTGAGCGTTTAAAACCCCTCTTGTTTTATAACCACATTACTAGCCTTAAGCAGAAAAACAAAATAAAAATCCCAAGTTGAATCCTTGGTTAGCTTAAGATAGAAATTGTGTATTGTGTAAGTAGGGAAACCTTATGGGAACATGGATGATAAAAACAAAGGGTAGAAAGTTAAAAAGAATAAAATAATTCAAAATAAAAATTTTGGGAAGCATGCTCATGTGAAATCAAAATAATTGAATTACCATGTGCATTAAAAAAAATTTCAGTATTTGAATAAAGGGGATACAAAAGAATTCCCCAAATGCAAAAAGCAATGCACATGGGATAAAAATAAATAAAAATTAAATATGAGCATGTAACATAAAAAGTGGAAAAATATGGAAAAATAGGTAAAGAAGATTTGCTTTACCAAATATGTATGTTAGATGAGGTCTTAGACTAATCAAGGATTCACTTATTAGCTCACTTAGCCTTATATATATACCCCTACCTTTACCTTGGCCCTATTACAACCTTAATTAAAGACCTCATGATTTTTGTATGCATATATTCTATAATTGTTGATTGGTTAGATGAAGAACAAAGTTATAGAAAGTAAGGATAAAAAGAAGAATAGAGTGATTAACCCAATAAACACTGAGTGACTAGAGGGTAAACACAAAATCCAGTGAGGGTTCAATAGCTCATCAACATATATCTCTGCTTAAATTATTAATTGTCTTAAAAAATTGTAAAATATTTTTCTCTCCCATCTCAATTGTAAAGGTACTTTATCACTATCTAAGGTTTGGCTATATATATATAAGATTCCTTGAGAATGTAAATTAATTCAACTACATGTAAGTTTTATATACAAGTAAATAAAAAAAATTAGAATTACATGATTCATTTAGGTAGTTGCATTTAGAATAAATTGCATTGCATGAGATTCCACCACTTCAACCTTACCTTACTCTTTATCTTGGATTTAGCATGAGGACATGCTATTGTTTAAGTGTGGGGAGGTTGATAAACCCATATTTTATGATATATTTTGTGCCTAATTTAAGTGATTTATTCAATCCTTCACTCACTTATTCATATAAATTGCATGGTTTTACTTTCCCTTCCTTATTTTGTGATATATGTGAAAAACATGTTTCTTATGCTTTAAAAATAATTATTTTAATTACCCTTTACTTCCATTCGATGCCATGATTCGTGTGTTGAGTAGTTTTAGATCTTCTAAGGCAGGAATGACTTAAAGGATGGAAAGAAAACATACAAAATTGGAAGGAAAGCATAAAACGGAGTTTTTGAAGAAACTGGTAGTGACGCGATCGCATGGACGACGCGGCCGCATGCCAGCACGAAATGGTAGTGACGCGACCGCGTGATTGACGTGATCGCGCGCCATAAGCGAAACGCATATGACGCGGACGCATGACTGAAGCGACCGCGTGACAAGGAAAACTCCAAATGACGCGTCCGCGTGGGGGAAAACTCCAAATGATGCGGCCGCGTGACCCACGCGGACGCGTGACAGAGGCCACGCACCAGAAATTACAGAAAATGCTCCCAGCGATTTCTGAAGCACTTTTTTGCCCAAATCCAACTCCAGAAGGCATAGATCAGAGGTTATGAAGTGGGGGAATGCATCCATTCAGAGGAGAGTCTCCAATTAGTTACTTTTCATGAATTAGATGTAGTTTTTGAGGGAGAGGTTCTCTCCTCTCTCTTTTAGGATTTAGAATTAGGATTAGGATTTCTTTTGCTTTCAGGATTATCTTTTTATCAGGTTCAACATTCCTTTTTATTTATTTTCTTAATTTAATTTATGAATTCTTCTATGTTACAGATTATTCTTTGAATTAATGTTATTTGATGTATTTCAGTTTATTATTGCTTTCTTTTATTTATGTTACTGTTGCTTCCAATCTGAAGACATTTTTATTCCAGTAGATTTACTTTTCCCCTTTTGGTCTTAGTTAATAAATCAGTAACTCAGGAGTTATCAAACTCAACATGATTGATAATTGTCATCTTTGCTAATTGAATTGAACTTCAATAATCCCAATCTTTCCTTAGGGATTAACTAGGATTTGAAGATCAAACTAATTAGTCACTTGACCTTTCTTTACTTTAAGTAAAGGCTAACTAAGTGGAATTAAGATTCAATCTTCATCATCATTGATAAGGATAACTAGGATAGGACTTCTAATTTCTCATACCTTGCCAAAAGTTTATTTTACAGTTATTTATTTATTTTACAGTCTTTTACTTATTTTAATTGCAATTCAAATCACTTGTTCCTCATCTTCAAAACCCCGATTTACAATCTTCATAACCAATAATAAGAACATACTTCCATGCAGTTCTTTGAGAAGACGACCCGGGGTTTGAATACTTCGGTTATCAATTTTTAAGGGGTTTGTTACTTGTGACAACCAAAACTTTTGTAAGAAAGGTTGATTGCTTGGTTTAGTAACTATAATTGCAACAAGAGTTTACTATAACTTCTTAACCATCAATCTTCTAGTTCTTCACCTACTCTGTAGACTGTCTTCGTCCGTCAGCAGCAGGTCCCTATCTCCAAAGGTGCCATACAGAGAGCATTGGACCTTCCCCCTTGTCCTAAAGGATGGGATTCATATCAAGAAGCATCTCGTAAGCGCCAAATGTATCAATTTGACTGGGATAGCGTACTTAGAGTTATAGCCCAACCTGGCAGCAAGTGGATCTACGGGCAGCATCGTTCAAAACCCAAGAGCATCTCAGCCTAGTCACTCACCTAGGAGGCTCGCGTGTGGGCACAAATTATGTCCCACTATGTCTTTCCAAGCACTCACGAGTCGACCTTCACAGCAGACATGGCTGTCCTCATCTAGTGCATCCTGACAGAGCAACCCCTCAACCTGCCCTGACACATCCGGGATGCCATGGGACACGTACAGATAGCGGGTAATCTGCCTTTCCCCGCCTTGGTTTTAAATTTAGTCTCTGCAGCAGGTGTGTCCTCTCGGGCAGGTGACACGAAGGTCATGATCCCTATAGCCGACCAGTATGTCCCGAACGGGAAGTACATCAGGCCGCCAGTTCCCTCTGCAAGCTGGCCTGCAGATCCATCTTTGGATCCTCCTCCCTCCTCCACTCCACCATCTTCTACACCACAAGTGCCATCTACCCATCAGATGTTCCTTTAGATCCTTGAGAGGCTCGACCGGCAAGACCAGCAACTGGAGCAAATGGAGCGCCGTAACAAGCGTTGATACGACGACCTGAAGGAACTCATACTTGGTACACACCCAGCTCCAGAACCAAAGGACACCCCAGCTTCCCCTTCATCCAGTAGCACAGGCAGCTAAGGCAAACCAGACACTGGAGGCGACGCTTCCAGCCCTCCCTTGCTCCTTACTGATGGCAAGGAGGACCGTGCCAAGCTTTAAGTGTGGAGAGGTCAGTCCTTGACTTCTGGAGGTAACTTTTCTAGCTCTTAACACCAATATTTTTAGTTTTTCTTTTATTAGATAGGATAGATTGTATGATAATAATTGTTTGCATGTATGTTTTGCTTGGTTAAAGTAACGAGTTTCCTTTCAAGACCCTATTTTATGATATTTCACTAATTTAAATTGAAAATTTTTGTTAAACTTGTCTGAGGATTATAATTTGGAACACAAATTATAGCAAAGAACACACAACCTGTGAGACTTGAGCTAAATTGCATGGTTACACTATTTAACCATAATATTTTTTTCTTGTGTGTTTTCTTCTCTATAAGTGCAATCTATGCTTTGTTCCATTCTATATGTCCATTGTTTAGTGTATTTATATGCTTGTATATGATTGAGGCCATCAATTGTTGTAGCTCACTTATCCCAAATAGCCAACCCTTTCAATCACCTTTGTTAGCCACCTTGAGCCTTTTAATCTCCATTTATTCTGTATATTACCACATCACTAGCCTTAAGCGGAAAAATAAATTAATTACCCCAAATTGAATCTTTGGTTAGCTTAAGTTAGAGAGTGTGTGTCAATTAAGTGTGGGCAACCGTGGGAACTTGGGTTGATAAGAAAGTGTTGAATTGACAAAATATTGGGAATTTGGGTGCATACTTATATGAGACCAGAAAAATTAAAAATCAATGTGCATTGATATGTTGGTTTACTTTTATATTTTTAATCAAGAAAAAAAGAAGAGAAAAAGAAAAAGAAAGAGAGAAAAAAAGAATATATATATATATATATATATATATATATATATATAAAAGGGGACAAAATTATCCCAATGCTAAATTTAATAAAAGATCAAGGCACATGTGGTGAAATTAAAGAAAAAAAATTTGGTACATGAGTATGTGAATTATACAAAAGTGGGAATTTTGGGTAGCTAGGCATGATTTTAGAATTACATAGAGTGTGTGTTAGGCAAGAGCTTAGGTTAGTCAAAGATTCATATTATAGCTCACCTGGCCATACATGTATCCTCACCCTTACCTTATCCCCATTACAACTATGAAAAGACCTCATGATGTTTGCATTGATATACTAAATATTTGTTGATTGGTTAGATGAAAAATAAAGTTTAGAAAGCATGACTAGGGAAGAGTAGAGTGATTGACCCAAGGCACTTGAGAGATTAGAGTGCATACACACTACCAGTGAGGGTTCAATGCTTGATTCTATGTTTCCTGCTTTCATGAGCTGTCTTCTCACAAGTTTACTTGTCTTTTATTGCATGATTTGAATTAGTAAAATCTGATTTATGTTTGTCTTGGAGAACTTGTTTACTTTTAACCAAGTAAACAGAATCATCTTAGCATATAGTTGCATTCATATATAGGTTGCATTGCATGAGTCTTACTTTTCCTTATCCATTCTCTTTGTCTCCTTGAGCTTAGCATGAGGACATGATAATGATTAAGTGTGGGGAGTTTGATAAACCACTATTTTATGGTTTATCTTGTATTCAATTGAGTGATTTTTATCAAGTCTTTGCACACTTATTCATATGATTTGCATGATTTTACAATTCCTTCCCAGTTTTGTTGTATGATTGAAAACTTGCTTCCTAAACCTTTAAATTGAGTATTTTTAATGTCCTTTCATACCATTCGATGCCGTGATATGTGTGTTAAGTGTTTTCAGAGATTACAGGGTAGGAATGGCTTAGAGGATGGAAAGGAAGCATGCAAAAATGGAAGGGACACAAGAAATAAAGGAGACAACCAGCGAGAGGCGACGCACACACATGGCTCACGCGTGCACGTGAATTGGATTTTTGCACAGCGACGCGTGCGTGTACCTGACATGTACGCATGAGAAGTGATTTGCACAGCGATACATGCGCGTACCTGACCCGTACGCGCGACACGCAAAGATGGCCAGCGACGCGTACTCGTGACTGGTTTACAATTATTTATTTTCTGGTATTCAACTCTCAAAATTTCTCAGAAAACTTCTGATTAATAAGATAGCACCCTTTTGCCAACTCATTGGGAGACAACCTGGGATTCATACTCCCAGTATTTTTATTCTAAAATTTGTGACAACTCTTTCTAAATTGATAAGCAGATTTTTGCTAGTTAAGAACTGTACTTGCAACGTATTTCTTACATTAATTTCTTAATCGGCAAATTTTCGCCACGTCAAACACTTTCTCCAAAATAATGAACCCCCTATCCACCCCAACCTCCACTGGATGACAACATCCTAAATATTATTCGCCAAAGGGAAATAGAGCTTCAA
Source organism: Arachis ipaensis (assembly GCF_059453495.1). Classification (NCBI taxonomy): domain Eukaryota; kingdom Viridiplantae; phylum Streptophyta; class Magnoliopsida; order Fabales; family Fabaceae; genus Arachis; species Arachis ipaensis. The sequence continues at coordinate 41,459,281 of NC_142442.1, forward strand.
ACCACACTTACCTCTGCTTTCATCGGTCTTACGTCTACTGTCCAAGCTCTTATTTCTCGTGTGGAATCATCCTTTATTCCCAATATTCAACCCTCAAGCTCTGGTGCACTTCTTTCTCAACCACATAATGTTCTCTCCATCCCATCACTACCTCCTATGGAAGAGCACCCACATTCATCAATCCAAGAGCAACACGATCCCAATTATGCTAGTGACATAGAACAAGAGAGAAGGGATCGTCTTAGGGACGTAATGGATCGGTTTCACAAATTCATACTTCAAAAGAAGCAAGAGGAGGCCCAAAAGGTGGAGGTAGGAGAGACTCTTGAAGAAAGTTGTCAAGAGGTAGAGGTCATCAACGAGGAGTTGGATTTTGTACTAGAGCAAGCGGAGAAAGCCGAAATTATTGAAGAAGAGAAAGTGGTTGAAGACTTAGGAGATGCGGAACCTCGATGGGAACCTCCAGTCATAGAACCTCCCTCCAAGAAGCTTGAGATTGATGTTGAGGAGGGTGTACAACCTCCAATGCCCTTGGTAAGCAATGAAGAAGAGATTGAATTGGAAGAAAGCTACCAAGAGGAAGAGGTTGAAATTGAAGAAGCTTGCAAAGAGGTGGAAGTTGTCAAAAAAGAACACAAAGGAGTGGAGCTTGAAATCACCTTGCCAAAGTTACTGGAGGCCTCTTCCCCTAAGTCACCATCATCCTTCACAACATTCAAGTGGGTAAAATTCATATCCCTTAGCTTTCTCATGCCACTTGAATATGGTTTGCTTGAGACGGATGGTCAACTTAGGAATATTTGTGGCTTTAAGAGTAAGAGGGAGATGGTTAGTGATAGGAGTTGTCATGCAAGGTTCAATATGGTTGCATGCTCCAAATTGAAGTACAAAGATTGGTGTAGATCTCGATTGAATGGGTTTAGAAAGTTATTTGGATGTCTCAGTGAGAATTCTGATTGCTCACCACCCAAGTGGAAAAATGATGATCAACAAGAAGACGGGTGCAAAAGCAAGGTTTGGGACCCCGGAATTCATTCTAGCAATCAACACTCTTGGGGCCTTGTCACTTGCTTTAACTTGCTTGAAGGCTTTATGCAACTAGTGTGGGATCCCGGAGGCTATTGGAATTACAAATACTGGTGGGAATTCCTGGATGAGTTTAAGCACAAGCCACCATGACAAGGAGTTCACCGAATGTCCAACTTAAGGACTTTAACTAAAAGTGCTAGGTGGGAGACAACCCACCATGGAATGATCTTTCATAATTTCTGCATATTCATCTGGATGCTGCATTTTACATTCTGCATAAAAAAATGGGGAAACCCACGCGTGCACGTAGGCCACGTGTGGGCGTCGATTCTAAGTTTTGCTATCCCATCCAATGAACAGAAAGTTGTGATGGAATCGTTGGCTGGTGTGCTCTACGCACAATTCGACCCACGCGTATGCGTGCATCACGCGTGCGCGTCACTTGCAACTTGGGAAATCCACGCGTACGCGTCAAGCACGCGCACGCGTGGATATGGAAATCGGCGTAAATGGGTGATTGACCCGAGAGTTGTGCTGCCCTCGCACTGGAACTGTGCTAGAGGCACAAATTCAACCACGCGTACGCGTCCCTGACGCATGCACGTCATTTCGCTTTTAGACCAACCACGCGTACGCGTGGGCGATGCTTACGCGTCAAATGGCCAACTCATATGTCACGCGTGCGCGTGGCCCCCGTTTTTGAATTCTTGGTTCTTTCTTCTCTCCTTTCTCCTTCTTTCCTCCTCCTTTCTTACTTTCTTCTTCTTCATCTCTTTAACTTCTCATCCTTATTCACTTTCATTCTATTTTACTTAATTCATTTGCATACTTTCATTCATTGCATTTTAATTTTGTGTATATTTTTATTTTCTTCTCTAAGTTATTATTTTACCATTGGTGTTAAACGGTTCTTATTCAACTGATTGCATCTCTTTTACATCTTGATTGCTTCGTGCCTTGTTTTATATTGTTGGGTGATATTAATTATCTGTCAATCCCAATCTTTTATGATACATGTATTCCTTTTGCATTAACATGAATTTATATTGTCTTTCATTATCTACTGTCTCTTCCCCTTTGTAACAATTTTTGTACTATTGATATGCCATGTGCTTCTACTATTTTCTCACTTGCATGTTGTAGCTACCATGTACTTGAGACTCTCGTTGTTTGGCATTAACCCACCCATATTTTCTTTGTTTTATATCTTTATTTTTGGGTTACTTTTCTTCCCTTTTTCTTTCAGGATGGCCACCAGGAAGGAAAACGGAAAAATTTTACATGAGGCGACAGACAAGTCCATCTGCACAATCTTTGGAGAAACACATCATTTGGAGCAACCCGTCCACATGCACATCTTAGCATGCACCGAGAACGGTGCAATCTTTAAGTGTGGAGAGGTCAATACCGACTTTCGTGGGTTAGTTATTTCCCATTTCAACACCAATATTTAATATTCTTTGTTAATTTGTTGTTGCATTTGCATGTTTGTTTGATTTTGTGCATGTTCTTCTACTACTCGGTTAAAATAATGAGTTTCTTTTCAAGACCCTATTTTATGATATTTCACTAATTCAAATTAAAATTTGTGTTAAACTTGTTTGAAGATTGTAATTTGGAACATAGTTTATAGCTAAGAACACACAACCCGTGAGATTTGAGCTTAATTACATGGTTATATTATTTAACCATAATATTTTATTCTTGTGTGTTTCCTTCTCTATGATTGCAATCTATATTTTGTTTCATTCTATATGTCTACTGTTTAGTGTATTTACATGCTTGCATGTGATTGAGGCCATCATTTGTTATTAGCTCACTTATCCCAAATAGCTTACCCTTTCAATCACCTTTGTTTGCCACCTTGAGCCTTTTAATCTCCTTTGTTCTATATTTTACCACATCACTAGCCTTAAGCGAAAAAATAATTAATTACCCCAATTGAATTTTTTGTTAGCTTAAGATAGAGACTGTGTGTCAATTAAGTGTGGGGAACTGTAGAAACTTGGGTTGATGAAAGTGTACAGTATTTCATTGATAAAATATTGGGAATTTGGGTACCTACTCATGCGAGACCAGAAAAATTAAAAAAAAAAATCCATGTGCATTGATATGTTATTTTTAATAAAAAAAATTCAAATAAAAAATATTCAAATAAATAAATAAATAAGGGGACAAAATTACCCCAATGTTAAGTTTAATAAAAGATCAATGCATATGTGATAAAATTAAAGAAAAGTTGATGCATGAGTATGTGATGCAAAAGTGGTAATTTTGGATAGCTAGGCATGATTTTGGAATTACATAGAGTGTGTGTGTATGTTAGGTGAGAGCTTAGGTTAGTCAAAGATTCAATTTATAGCTCACTTAGCCATATATATATCCTCACCCTTACCTTAGCCCCATTACAACCTGATGCCAGGGCATTTTGGCCAGTTTCACTGACCTTTTCTTTACTATTTTTAGGATAGTTTCATGCATTTTCTTAGGAAATAAGCTAGTTTTGGGTAGATATTCACTTACACCTTGATTCAAGCATACATTGTGCATTTTACATGATTTCATGAGGATTTTGCATGAGTTTAGTGACAAATTGTATTCTGCATTACCCATGACTTGGACTAGAACTTTGATGCACTCTATTGCCTGATTTCAGGACCAAAGGAAGCAAAGAATGGGAGGTAACTTGCAAAGTTAATGAGAAAAGTGACTGCCAATGACGCCCTCGAAACCATCATTACCCACGTTAAGAGTCACGTTAACTAAGTTAACGTGAACTCTAATGTGAAGAAGGGAATTTGAGCCAACATTAGTGACACTTAACATTATCACTAACGTTGGCCAATGCTCACAAGTGGCCACGTTAGAGTCCACGTTAACTTAGTTAACGTGGCCTCTAATGTTAAAAGGGGGAAAGGAAGCAAACGTTAGTGACATTCAACATTGTCACTAACGTTGGCCTAAGTGCACAATGCCACGTTAACTCCCATGTTAACTTGGTTAACGTGGAAGCTAACGTGAAGAGGTAAGAGTGGTCGACAACGTTAGTGACACCCAACATTGTCACTAACGTTGGAAGTAACCACACAACCCCAAGGAGCCACGTTAACTTCCACGTTAACTTAGTTAACGTGGAGGCTAACGTGAGAGAAGAAGGTGATGGCCAACGTTAGTGACATTCAACATTGTCACTAACGTTGGAAGGAGCCACACAAGCCACTATGAGCCACGTTAACTCCCACGTTAACTTAGTTAACGTGGAAGCTAACGTGGATGAGTGAATGATGAGCCAACGTTAGTGACACTCAACATTGTCACTAACGTTGGGGATGGCTAAGCATGGCCACGTTATAAGCCACGTTAACCTAGTTAATGTGGATTCTAACGTGAGACATGGGGGCACATTGGAACGTTAGTGACAATGTTGAATGTCACTAACGTTCTCGAAGGATGGCAAGCCCACGTTAAAGAGCCACGTTAACTAAGTTAACGTGGGCTCTAACGTAGGAGCAATGGGGGCTTTTCAACGTTATTGGGAAAGTTAAGTCCCAATAACGTGTGCGAAGGACCTAGAAGCAACGTTGGTGGCAACATTTGTGCCACCAACGTTAAGGTTATCGTGGCTTTTACTTAGGAACGTTAGTGAGAAAGTTGATTGTCACTAACGTTCTCGAACTCATATTTTCACTAAACGTTAACAACCCTAACAACCTGAGCTAAAATCTCTGCCCACTTCACACTTTCTCTCTGCAAGTAAAGCCAAGCCCAAATGAAGAAGAGAACTGCTTCAAACTCAAGATCCAAAGGCCCAAGACTTGAAGAGCCAACTAGAAGATGAGAAGAGTAGTATATATAGGAGTAGCTTTGAATTATTTGGGAGAGTGACTGGGAGTTGGAAAATAGCATAGAACTACTTCCTGTATTTTATTTCTCTGCTCTTCTAGTTTTCATCATGTATTCTCCATCTTTGTTTTCATTTTCCAGAGCTATGAACAACTAAACCGCTTTCATTGGGTTAGGGAGCTCTGTTGTAATTTGATGGATCAATACTAGTTTTCATTATTCTTCTTCTATCTTTTCTCTTGATTTTACTTGAAAGCTTTCGATCTTCATCCAATTGGGTAGTTATCTTGGAAAAGAAACTATTCATACTTGGATCTCTTCTGAACCTTGGAAAAGGAATGAAGAGATCAAGCTAGAAATGCTTTCTCATGCTGGACCAAATTGGGTTTGGATGGATATGTGACTATAATCCTCTCAATGCTTGATTTGGGAAATGCATGTGGTATAATCAGTGACCATACTTCATCTCTTCTCATGAGAAATTGACCAAGGAATTGGCTATTGATCAAGATTTGAGAGATTGAATTACAAGAAATTGTAATTCAATCACTTAAGATTGCCAAGGAGATCAATGAGTGCATTGATTGAGGAAGAGATATAAATGAGATTGATCCGGAGAATGCAACATCTCCTAAGCCCAATGAACTCCCCATTTCTGATCTTACCCATTCTCTTTAATTTCTGTCATTTACATTTATGAGCAATTCCCCCATTCCCATTTAAGATTCTGTAATTTACTTTCTGCCATTTACTTTCCCGCATTTAACTTTCTGCAATTCTCAACTCAATTTCTGAATCGCTCAACTAGAACATTCCTCTAATTAAAGTTGCTTGATCAATCAATCCTTGTGGGATTCGACCTCACTCTATTGTGAGTTTTTACTTGACGACAAATTCGGTACACTTGCCGAATGAAATTTGTTATGAGACAAGTTTTCCGTGCATCAATTTTATGGCGTCGTTGCCGGGGATTGATTGTGCATCAACAATGATTAGGTTGGAGGATAACTAGATTGAGCATTTTATTTTTGTTTGATTTAAATTTCTGTTTGAGTTATTTACTTTCTGTTTTAGTTAATTTCTTCCCTTCCCCCTACTTTTTTTTTGTTATTTACATTTCATCTCATTAACCCACTAACTGTTTGATATATTGCATCACTCACACTAACAGTAATTCTGACAGATATACTTTCTGCACCTATTCTCTTTGCTTGTACTTGTTGGTTTTATGACAGGGAGAAGAAGCGGGGCTTCAACTTCCTTTGATTCTGAACCTGAGAGAACCTTCCTTAGACTAAGGAGGGAGGAAAGAGACAAACATGTAGTTGGTGCTAAAGAAGAGGAGGAACACTTTGAGGAATACTTTGAACCAAACATGGAAGAAAACATGGAAAACCATCATGAAGAAGAGGCTCACAACCATGGCGGAAGAGGTCGAGCAAATCATACTGGGGAGGATAGAAGAGTTTTAGGCTCTTATATCAATCCAAACCCAGGAAACTGTGGAAGTAGTATTCAAAAGCCAACCATCCATGCCAACAATTTTGAACTGAAGCCATAGCTCATCACCCTTGTGCAGAACAACTGTTCGTTCGGAGAAAGTGTCCAAGAGGACCCAAATCAACATTTAACCACCTTCCTGATAATATGTGACACAGTGAAGTCTAATGATGTTCATCCTGACACCTATAGACTACTTTTATTTCCATTCTCACTCAGGGATAAGGCAGCCAAGTGGCTAGAATCTTTCCCAAGGGAAAGCTTGACAACTTGGGAAGACGTGGTGAACAAATTCTTAGCAAGATTTTACCCTCCTCAAAGAATCAATAGGCTGAGAGCTGAGGTCCAAACCTTCAGACAACAAGATGGTGAGACTCTATATGAAGCATGGGAGAGGTTTAAAGACCTGACAAGGAGGTGTCCACCTGACATGTTCAACGAATGGGTGCAGCTTCACATTTTCTATGAAGGGCTCTCTTATTAGTCAAAGAAGGCCGTAGACCATTCATCTGGAGGATCTTTGAACAAGAAGAAAACCATTGAGGAGGCTATAGATGTCATTGAAACAGTAGCAGAGAACGACTACTTCTATGCTTCCGAAAGAGGGAACACAAGAGGAATAATGGAGCTAAACAATGTAGATGCTCTGTTGGCCCAAAACAAGCTCATTACCCAACAGCTGGCTGACCTCACCAAGAAGATGGAGAGGAACCAAGTGGCAGCAATCTCCACTTCATCAACAACCCAAGAAGGAGTGAATGAAGAAGCAGAGGGTAGTCAGGAGCAAGCCAACTACATTGGGAATTCACCTAGGCAGAACCATGATCCATACTCCAAGAATTACAACCCTGGATGGAGGAATCACCCGAACTTTGGGTGGAGAAATCAACAAGACCAAAGCCTTGATCAAAGACGCCCAAATCCAAACAATTTCACATCTAGACCATATCAACATCCTAATAACAACACCTCTCCACATTCATATCAAGGCCAGAACGACCCTCCTCAACCTGACCTGTCATCATTTGATGAAAGAATCTCAAGGATTGAAAATCTACTTGAAGGCATATGCAAGGATATCCAAGACAGTAAAGCATTCAGAGAGGAAGTGCAGTCAAATATGCAAAATCAGGATGCTGCCATCAAGAAGCTTGAGACACAAATTGGCTATTTATTCAAGCAAATTCCCAGCCACAACCTTCGCAGTAAAACTAACTCAACCAAAAGGGAGGAGTGTCAGGCTATCACCCTTCGGAGTGGGAAGGAACTGAAGGAAACCCCCCAGAAACCACAAGAAGAGCAGGACGAAGCTCAAGTTCCAACTTTGAGTTCATAAAAAGGGGAAAGAGTGCTGAAACCAGACATCCCAAGAGTCACATACCCTCAGCAACTAAAGAAGAAGGGAGATGACAATCAGTTTTCGAGATTTTTGGAAATCTTCAAGAAGCTGCAAATCAACATACACTTTGCTGAAGCAATAGAACAAATGCCACTCTACGCCAAGTTCTTGAAGGAGCTCATGACTAAGAAAAGAAGTTGGAAGAACAACGAGATTGTGATACTAACAGAAGAGTGTAGTGCTATCATTCAGCACAAATTGCCCCAAAAATTGAAGGATCCTGGGAGTTTTCAGATCCCTTGCATTATAGGGGAAATCACAGTGGAGAAAGCCCTTTGTGACTTAGGAGCCAGCATCAACTTGATGTTAGTAGCTATGATGAGGAAGATGAAGATAGAGGAGGCTAAACCAACAAAAATGGCCCTACAGTTGGCAGACAGGTCGTTCAAGTTCCCACATGGCGTCGTAGAAGATTTGCTGGTGAAAGTGGGAGATTTTATCTTCCCACCAGACTTTGTAGTGCTGGACATGCAGGAGGAAGCCAAGGCTTCCATCATCCTGGGAAGACTGTTCTTGGCCACTGCTGGAGCTGTCATTGATGTCCAAAAAGGTGATCTTACCTTAAGACTACACAATGAAAAAGATGACATTCAATGTGTTCAAGGCCATGAGTTACCCACCAGAACAATTGGGGGAATGCATGAGGTTAGATCTACTTGAGGAGGAAGTGCAAGAGAATTTTGAAGAAGAAGAACCTGAAGAACCTGAGAGATTGGTAGATGAGGAATCTGAATCAAGTGAAGAGGTTGCAACAGCAGAGATTCATATACAAGGTGCACCAAAGGAAGAAAACGAAAAGTCAGAAGCACCCAAACTTGAACTTAAAGCACTACCACCCACTCTCAAATTATGCATACTTAGGAGAACATAAAAGTTACCCAGTGATCATAAGTTCATGCCTCAGCCAAGATCAAGAGGAAGAATTGCTCAAAGTACTGCGACAACACAAAGACGCCATTGGTTGGACTCTTGCTGACCTAAAGGGGATAAGTTCAGCCATATGCATGCACAAGATACTGCTGGAAGATGATGCCAAACCATCCATTCAATCCCAAAGGAGGTTGAACCCTATCATGAAGGAAGTAGTACAGAAAGAAGTTATGAAGTTATGGTAGGGAGGGGTGATCTACCCAATCTCAGACAGCCCGTGGGTTAGCCCTGTGCATGTTGTCCCAAAAAAGGGAGGAATCACCGTGGTTCCCAATGAGAAGAACAAATTAATTCCTACAAGGACAGTCACAGGATGGCGGATGTGCATAGACTACAGGAAGCTCAATAAGACTACACGAAAAGATCATTTCACCCTTCCATTCATGGATCAGATGTTGGAAAGACTTGCAGGGCACGCATATTATTGTTTTTTCGACGGTTATTCAGGATATAACCAAATAGTGGTTGATCCCAGAGATCAAGAGAAAACCTCATTCACTTGCCCATATGGAGTGTTTGCCTACAGGCGCATGCCATTTGGGTTATGTAATGCACCTGCAACTTTCCAACGCTGCATGCTTTCTATCTTTTCAGATATGATAGGAAAATTCATTGAAGTTTTTATGGATGATTTCTCGGTATTCAGAGATTCCTTCCCTAGTTGTCTACATCACCTCGCCTTGGTATTGAAAAGATGCCAAGAGACCAATTTGGTCTTGAACTGGGAGAAATGCCACTTTATGGTGACAGGAGGAATAGTCCTGGGTCACAAGGTTTCTAACCAAGGCATTGAGGTTGACAGAGCTAAAGTAGAACTCATTGAAAAACTGCCTCCACCCAGTGATGTCAGGGCAATTAGGAACTTTTTGGGGCATGCTGGTTTTTATAGAAGATTTATTAAAGATTTTTCAAAGATAGCCAAGCCCTTAAGCAATCTCCTTATATCTGATACACCATTTATCTTTGATGAAACATGCATGTTAGCCTTTGAAAATTTGAAAATGAGGTTGTCCTCTGCTCCTATCATTTCCCCACCTGATTGGAATTTACCGTTTGAATTGATGTGTGATGCATCTGATTTTGCAGTTGGGACAGTGTTAGGACAGAGGAAAGACAACTTAGTCCATGTGATATACTATGCTAGCAAAGTTCTTAATGATACTCAAAGAAATTATACCACTACTGAAAAGGAGTTACTAGCAATAGTTTTTGCATTTGACAAGTTTAGATCATACCTCATTGGTGCTAAAGTGATTGTTTTTACAGATCACACAGCACTTAAATATTTGTTTGCCAAGCAAGAATCAAAACCAAGACTAATAAGATGGATCTTATTGTTGCAGGAATTCAATATTGAAATTAGAGATAAGAAGGGAGTGGAAAACAAGGTAGCAGATCACCTATCCAGGATCCCTCATGGTAAAGGTGGAGCACATGATACAAGTGTGAACGAGCTCTTCCCGGATGAGCAGTTGATAACAATTCACAAAGCACCATGGTTCGCAGACATTGCCAACTTCAAGGCATCTGGAGCATTACCTCCAGAGATAAATAAACATCAAAAAAAGAAGCTCCTGAATGATGCAAAATACTTTGTCTGGAATGAGCCATATCTCTTCAAGAAGTGTTCAGATGGGATCCTTAGAAGATGTGTTTCAGAAGAACAAGGACGAGAGGTCCTGTGGAACTGCCATGGCTCATGTTATGGAGGACACTTTGGAGGAGACAGAACTACAGCAAAAGTGTTACAAAGCGGATTCTTTTGGCCCACCCTTTTCAAAGATGCAAAAAAACTAGTAAGGAGCTACAATGAATGCCAAAGATCTGGAAACTTACCCAAAAGAAATGAGATGCCACAGAATTTCATCTGGGAACTGGAACTGTTTGATGTGTGGGGAATTGATTTCATGGAACCATTCCCAACCTCATATGCAAACAATTACATTTTGGTGGCAGTAGATTACGTCTCCAAGTGGGTAGAGGCTATTGCAACCCCAACAAATGATAACAAGGATGTCATGAACTTCCTCAGGAAGAATATCTTTAGCCGGTTTGGAGTCCCACGAGCACTCATCAGTGATGGAGGGAGCCATTTTTGTAACAAACCACTAGAAGCTCTTCTCCTACGATATGGGGTAAAACATAAGGTAGCTACACCATATCATCCCCAAACAAGTGGACAAACTGAGATATCCAACAGAGAGCTAAAGAGGATTCTGGAAAAGACTGTGGGTGCATCAAGAAAGGATTGGTCGAAGAAGCTGGATGATGCTCTTTGGGCATATAAAACAGCATTCAAAACACCACTTGGGATGTCCCCTTATCAACTGGTTTATGGGAAAGCTTGTCACTTACCACTGGAGCTGGAACACAGGGCTCTCTGGGCTATCAAGATATTAAACTTTGACAGCATTGCTGCTGGTGCAAAGAGGATCTTGCAGCTGCAAGAAATGGAGGAATTCAGGTCACAAGCCTATGAAAACACCAAGATGTATAAAGAGAAGGCAAAGAGAAGACATGACTTGCATGTTGCACCTAGGAGTTTCGAAAAGGGGCAACGAGTACTCCTCTACAATTCCAAATTGAGACTATTCCCAGGAAAACTCAAATCAAGGTGGTCCGGACCCTTTCTTGTCACAAAAGTTTCGCCTTATGGACATATCGAAATCATGGATGAAGGCTCTGAAAGGACTTTTACAGTGAATGGAAAAAGACTCAAGCATTATCTGGGCAATATGGGGGAAAACCCCATAGTAAATTACCACCTCAAGTAAAGGAGGAACCGTCGAGCTAGCGACGATAAAAGAGCGCTCTGTTGGGAGGCAACCCAACCTCAGGTAGTTTCCTTTTCATCTATATTTCAATAAGGATCACAAGTTGTTTCCCCTTGTATTGCGAGGAGCTAAGTTTGGTGTTCCACACCAAAACAAGTCAAGAGTGAAAGTGTGATTCTAAGTTTGGTGTTCCACCAAAGACATTAGAATTACACCCCACTCCCAAAACACATTGCTAGCTCCAACCAATCAAGGGAAACCACTTAGATGTAGTTAGACTTTAGTAATAATTGTCATATTAACAACAAGATATGAGGTTCTCTGCATATATGCAATGTTTTGTACTGGACAAGGACCTAAGTTTGGTGTTCGCACACCAAAGTAAGTTCAACAGCCACAAGCACACATACAAGCTAATTATGTCTCAAGTGCTTTGGGAACAAGCAACTTCCAATAACTTTACAGGAATCTTATGAGGAAATAGTGCATCTTCACCCAAGGAAGTGAAGTAGCAAGGACTAGGATGATGACAAAGAAAGAGAGCAACTAGAAATCATCACCCGAAGGTTGTATTGTCACTTAATTCCATTATACTAAGAATTGTTGAAAATTGGAAGTCCGAATGCACTTTTGATAAATAGATACTCATAGTTGGAACCTTTTTCAATTCTGTCTTTTAAGTTTTTGGTGTTGAAGAAGGTCTCTGTGTGCTAGTCTTTATATTACTACACTATCTCCTTACTTAATTGTATGTTTGTCCCTTTAAATCAAATGAAAAGAGAATGAGGTGTTTTTAAAAAAAAAAACAGAGAGGAGTTCATACTATGGAGTAAGGTCATGAGTTTGTGGTATGATCATAAGTTAGCTAAGTTGGTTCAACCACAAGGTGGGAGGACAACTATCTGTCATGAATACCATGCTTGAGACACACCCCATGAGACTAGCTAAATAAGAAGATCCTAATAAGAAAAAGGGAAAGAACAATCAAAGTTGAGGAATAAAAGAAAAAGACTAAACAATAAGGCTAGGCACCAATGGTTTTAAATCTTGAAGCATGTGTCTGTGGTGTTCCTGTGTGAGGGATCTACTTGGATGAATAAGCTCTTAGGGGTGCCTTATCACTTGGTAACTTGGGTTAACTAACTTGGGATTATCAGCTGAAAGTCCACTATCAAGAGTAACCTTCACCACAGAACATTTAGTAACCCAAAGAGGTGCTGGATACCAAGGCCTCAAGAAAAGAAAAAGAATAAACTATATGCCTGTGGTGTGCATGTATGGGGGAGAGACTTGAGCAAGTAAGTCCTTAGGGGTGCTTCAACACCTAGCACCTTGAACCAACTGGTTCGAGAGTGTTGGCTGAAAGCTTATTTTAAAGAGTTGCCCCTTTACAGAACACTTAGCCTAAGAATACAAATAAGCCCTGAAATAACAACAAAAGGATCAATAAATAAAAGTTTCATGGGATGCAATCATAGTGAGTATTCTAGGATATGATAAAGGTCTGAAAGCCAGGAATGAACCTAAGTTGCTATGCATGAAACCACCATAAAACCAGGGACATGACTTCCACAAGAATGACTCATTTCTCTTGGTATCCCATTCATCATTCTCTTGTTCCAGTACTTGCTTAGGGACAAGCAAGCTTTAAGTTTGGTGTTGTGATGCCAGGGCATTTTGGCCAGTTTCACTGACCTTTTCTTTACTGTTTTTAGGATAGTTTCATGCATTTTCTTAGGAAATAAGCTAGTTTTGGGTAGATATTCACTTACACCTTGATTCAAGCATACATTGTGCATTTTACATGATTTCATGAGGATTTTGCATGAGTTTAGTGACAAATTGTATTCTGCATTACCCATGACTTGGACTAGAACTTTGATGCACTCTATTGCCAGATTTCAGGACCAAAGGAAGCAAGGAATGGGAGGTAACTTGCAAAGTTAATGAGAAAAGTGACTGCCAATGACGCTCTCAAAGCCATCATTACCCACGTTAAGAGTCACGTTAACTAAGTTAACGTGAACTCTAATGTGAAGAAGGGAATTTGAGCCAACGTTAGTGACACTTAACATTATCACTAACGTTGGCCAATGCTCACAAGTGGCCACGTTAGAGTCCACGTTAACTTAGTTAACGTGGCCTCTAACGTTAAAAGGGGGAAAGGAAGCAAACGTTAGTGACATTCAACATTGTCACTAACGTTGGCCTAAGTGCACAATGCCACGTTAACTCCCACGTTAACTTGGTTAACATGGAAGCTAACGTGAAGAGGTAAGAGTGGTCGACAACGTTAGTGACACCCAACATTGTCACTAACGTTGGAAGCAACCACACATCCCCAAGGAGCCACGTTAACTTCCACGTTAACTTAGTTAACGTGGAGGCTAACGTGAGAGAAGAAGGTGATGGCCAACGTTAGTGACACTCAACATTGTCACTAACGTTGGAAGGAGCCACACAAGCCACTATGAGCCACGTTAACTCCCACGTTAACTTAGTTAACGTGGAAGCTAACGTGGATGAGTGAATGATGAGCCAACGTTAGTGACACTCAACATTGTCACTAACGTTGGGGATGGCTAAGCATGGCCACGTTATAAGCCACGTTAACCTAGTTAATGTGGATTCTAACGTGAGACATGGGGGCACATTGGAACGTTAGTGACAATGTTGAATGTCACTAACGTTCTCGAAGGATGGCAAGCCCACGTTAAAGAGCCACGTTAACTAAGTTAACGTGGGCTCTAACATAGGAGCAACGGGGACTTTTCAACGTTATTGGGAAAGTTAAGTCCCAATAACGTGTGCGAAGGACCTAGAGGCAACGTTGGTGGCAACGTTTGTGCCACCAACGTTGAGGTTAACGTGGCTTTTACTTAGGAACGTTAGTGAGAAAGTTGATTGTCACTAACGTTCTCAAACTCATATTTTCACTAAACGTTAACAACCCTAACATCCTGAGCTAAAATCTCTGCCCACTTCACACTTTCTTTCTGCAAGTAAAGCCAAGCCCAAATGAAGAAGAGAACTGCTTCAAACTCAAGATCCAAAGACCCAAGACTTGAAGAGCCAACTAGAAGATGAGAAGAGTAGTATATATAGGAGTAGCTTTGAATTATTTGGGAGAGTGACTGGGAGTTGGAAAATAGCATAGAACTACTTCCTGTATTTTATTTCTCTGCTCTTCTAGTTTTCATCATGTATTCTCCATCTTTGTTTTCATTTTCCAGAGCTATGAACAACTAAACCCCTTTCATTGGGTTAGGGAGCTCTGTTGTAATTTGATGGATCAATACTAGTTTTCATTATTCTTCTTCTATCTTTTCTCTTGATTTTACTTGAAAGCTTTCGATCTTCATCCAATTGGGTAGTTATCTTGGAAAAGAAACTATTCATACTTGGATCTCTTCTGAACCTTGGAAGAGGAATGAAGAGATCAAGCTAGAAATGCTTTCTCATGCTGGACCAAATTGGGTTTGGATGGATATGTGACTATAATCCTCTCAATGCTTGATTTGGGAAATGCATGCGGTATAATCAGTGACCATACTTCATCTCTTCTCATGAGAAATTGACCAAGGAATTGGCTATTGATCAAGATTTGAGAGATTGAATTACAAGAAATTGTAATTCAATCACTTAAGATTGCCAAGGAGATCAATGAGTGCATTGATTGAGGAAGAGATGTAAATGAGATTGATCCGGAGAATGCAACATCTCCTAAGTCCAGTGAACTCCCCATTTCTGATCTTACCCATTCTCTTTAATTTCTGTCATTTACATTTATGAGCAATTCTCCCATTCCCATTTAAGATTCTGCAATTTACTTTCTGCCATTTACTTTCCCGCATTTAACTTTCTGCAATTCTCAACTCAATTTCTGAATTGCTCAACTAGAACATTCCTCTAATTAAAGTTGCTTGATCAATCAATCCTTGTGGGATTCGACCTCACTCTATTGTGAGTTTTTACTTGACGACAAATTCGGTACACTTGCCGAAGGAAATTTGTTATGAGACAAGTTTTCCGTGCATCACAACCTTGAAAAGACCTCATGATGTTTGCATTAGTGCATTAAATATTTGTTGATTGGTTAGATGAAGAACAAAGTTTTCGAAAGCATGACTAGAGAAGAGTAGAGTGATCAACCCTAGACACTTGAGAGATTAGAGTGCATATACACTACCAGTGAGGGTTCAATGCGTGATTCTATGTTCCCTGCTTTCATGAGCTATCTTCCTACAAGTTTACTTGTCTTTTATTGTGTGATTTAAATTAGTGGAATCTGATTTATTTTTGTCTTGAAGAACTTGTTTACTTTTAACCAAGTAGATAGAAACATCTTAGCATATAGTTGCATTCATATACATAGTTGCATTGCATGAGTCTTACTTTCCCCATTCATCCTTTTAATCTCCTTGAGCTTAGCATGAGGACATGCTAATGTTTAAGTGTAGGGAGATTGATAAACCACTATTTTATGGTTTATCTTGTGCTAAATTGAGTGGTTTTTATCAAGTCTTTTCACACTTATTCATACAATTTGCATGATTTTACAATTCCTTCCCAATTTTGTTCTATGATTGGAAACTTGCTTCCAAAGCCTTTAAATTATGTATTTTTAATGTCCTTTCATACCATTCGATGCCGTGATCCATGTGTTCAGTGTTTTCAGGCTTTATAGGGCAGGAATGACATAGAGGATGCAAAGGAAGCTTGCGAAAATGGAAGGAACACAAGAAACTAAGGATCTGACCAGCGAGGAATGACGCGCGCGCGTACCTGACGCGTACGCGTGATTTAGAGAAATTCACAGCGACGCGTGCGCGTAACTGACGCGTACGCGTGACATGCGCCACGTGCAGAAATTGCAGAAAATACTGGGGGCGATTTTGGGCTGAGTTTGGAGCCAGTTTTCGGCCCAGAAACACAGATTAAAGCCAGGGGACAAGCAGAGACTGAAGAGACATTGAATCATACATTCATTCACATTAATTAGCTTTTAGATGTAGTTTTCTGGAGAGGGAGGCTCTCTCCTCTCTCTAGCTTTTAGGATTCCTAGGTTTAGTTATTTTTAATTTCAGATTTCTACTTTATTTCAATTTAGCTTCTCTTCTACTTTTAATTATTCTACTACTCTAGTTTATCTTCTCTTGTTGATTTATTTATTTTCCTAATTTAGTTTATGAATTCTCCATGTTTGATTGGATTTCTTATTTAATGCAATTTGAAGTATTTCAGATTTATGATTGTTTTCTTCGATTTATGTTCTTAATACTTGCACTTGGCTGTTTGGAATTTATTATCTCTTATTAGTTCTCTATGTTTTTATGTTGTGCCTTCCAAGTGTTTGATAAAATGCTTGGGAGGGTTTTAATTTAGATTTTAGATTCTTAGCTTGAATTGAGTAATTGGAGATGCTTGAGTTATCAAACTCCTTTGTTAATTGATAATTGGAATTTGCTGGTTGATTTGGATCCCTCTAAAGCTAGTCTTTCCTTAGGAGTTGACTAGGACTTGAGGAATCACATTGATTAGTCCACTTAACTTTTCTTCATAGTTAGAGGTTAACTAAGTGGGAGCAATGAACAATTCTCATCACAATTGATAAGGATAACTAGGATAGGATGTCTAATTCTCATACCTTGCCAAGAGTTTTCTTAGTTATTAATTTAATTTCTTGTCATTCACTTTTCTTGTTCCTTATTTCAAAAACCCAAAAATATACTATCTCATAACCAATAATAACTACACCTCCCTGCAATTCCTTGAGAGATGACCCGAGATTTAAATACTTCAGTTATTATTCATATTGGGTTTGCTTTAGTGACAAACAATTTTTTGTATGAAAGGATTCTTTGTTGGTTTAGAAACTATACTCGCAACGAGAATTTATTCTGAATTCTTTACCATCAAAAATCTGTTCATCAGTGCGCGTCGATCCTCGCTGGTTATCTCCTTTATTTCTTGTGTTCCTTCCATTTTTGCAAGCTTCCTCTCCATCCTCTAAGTCATTCCTGCCCTATATAGCCTGAAAACACTTAACACACAGATCACGGCATCGAATGGTATAAAGGGGAATTAAAAATACACAATTTAAAGGCTTAGAAAGCAAGTTTTTCAATCATAGAACAAAATTAGGAAGGATTTGTAAAACCATACAAATTGTATGAATAAGTGTGCAAAGACTTGATAAAAACCACTCAATTTAGCATAAGATAAACCATAAAATAGTGGTTTATCAATCTCCCCATACTTAAACATTAGCATGTCCTCATGCTAAGCTCAAGGAGGCAAAGGAATGAATGGGGGAAAGTAAGACTCTTGTAATGCAACCTATGTATGTGAATGCAACTATATGCTAAGATGTTTCTATCTACTTGGTTAAAAGTGAACAAGTTCTTCAAGACAGGCATAAATCAGATTCCACTCATTCAAATCATACAGTAAAAGACAAGTAAACTTGTAGGAAGATAGCTCATGAAAGCAGGAAACATAGAATCGAGCATTGAACCCTCACTGGAAGTGTATATGCACTCTAATCACTCAAGTGTCTAGGGTTAATCCACTCTACTCTTCTCTAGTAATGCTTTCTAAAACTTTTTTCCTCATCTAACTAATCAACAAATATTTAGTGTACAAATACAAACATCATAAGGTCTTTTCAAGGTTGCAATGGGGCTAAGGTAAGGGTGAGAATATATGTATGGCCAAGTGAGCTATAATATAAATATTTGACTAACCTAAGCTCTCACCTAATACACACACACTCTATGTAATTCTATAATCATGCCTAGCTACCCAAAAATTCTACTTTTGCATCACATACTCATGTATCAATTTTTAATTCCACCACATATGCATTGATCTTTTATTGAACTTAGCATTGGGGTAATTTTGTCCCCTATTCATAAGTATTTTTGGTATTTATTATTATTTTTTATTTTTTATTTTTTATAAATAAAAGCATAATATATCAATGCATAAAGTTTTCTATTTCTTTTTACATGAGTAAACACCCAAATTCCCAATATTTTTGTCAATAAAACTTAACCCAAGTTCCTATAATTCCCCATACTTAGTTAACACACAATCTTTATCTTAAGCTAACCAAAGATTCAAATGGGGTAATTAATTGTTTTTCCGCTTATGGCTAGTGATGTGGTAAAATATAGAACAAATGGGGATTAAAAGGCTCAAAGTGGCAAACAAAGGTAATTGAAGTGGTAGGCTATTTGGGATAAGTGAGCTAATAACAAATGATGGCCTCAATCATATGTATGCATGCAAATACACTAAACAATGGACATATAGAATGGAACAAACTATAGATTGCAATTATAGAAAAGAAAACACACAAGAATAAAAATCAGGGTTAAATAATATAACCATATAATTAAGCTCAAAATCTCACAGGTTGTGTGTTCTTAGCTATAAACCATGTTCCAAATTACAATCTTCAAACAAGTTTAACAAAAAAAAAATTTAACTTAAATTAGTGAAATGCTATAAAATAGGGTCTTGAAAAGAAATTTATTACTTCAACCAAGCAAAACATACATGCAAGCAACTACTATCATGCAATCTATCCTATCTAACAAAAGAAAAAGTCAAATGTTGGTGTTAAGAGAGAGAGATTACCTCCAGAAGTCAAGGATTGACCTCCCCACACTTAAGACTTGGCACGGTCCTCCGTGCCATTAGTAAGGAGCAAGGTAGGGCTGGAAGCATCGCCTCCGCTGTCTAGTTTGCCATGGCTCCCTGTGCTACTGGGTGAAGGGGAATCCGGGGTGTCCTTCTGTTCCGGAGGTGGGTGAGTACCAACAATGAGCTCCTTCAGATAGTTGTATCGGCGCTTGTTACGGCGCTCCAATTGCTCCATCCGCCGGTCTTGCCGGTCGAACCTCTCAAGGATCTGAAGGAACATCTTATGTGTGGATGGTGCGTGTGGTATTGATGATGGTGGAGTAGAAGTAGGAGGAGTGTCTAATGATGGGCCTGGAGGCCGGCTCGCTGAGGAAACTGGGGGTCTGATGTACTTCCCATTCGGGACATACTGATCGGCCCTAGGAATCATAACCTTTGTGTCTCTAGCCCGATGGGAAACACCTGCTGCAGAGACTAAATCTGAAACCAATGCGGGAAAAGGCAGGTTACCTGTAATCTATACGTGTCCCATTGCCTACCAGATGAGCCGAGACAGGTTGAGAGGTTGCTCAGTCAGGATGCACTAGATGAGAACAGCCATGTCCGCTATGAAGGTAGACTCGTGAGTGCTCAAAAAGATATAGTGGGACATAATCTGTGCCCACACACGAGCCTCCAAGGTAAGTGACTGGGCTGAGATGCTCTTAGGTTTTGACCGATGCTGCCCATAAATCCAGGTGCTGCCAGGTTGGGCTATAATTCCAAAGATGCTATCCCAGTCAAACTGATACATCTGGCACTTAAGAGAGGCCTCTTGATATGCATCCAATCCCTCTGGGCTAGGTGGAAGATCTAGTACTCTCTGTATGGCACTCTCGGAGACAGGGACTTGCTGCTGACGAACATAGACAGTCTGCAGAGTAGGCGAGTAGAAGTTGGAGTAGAATTCAACTACCCATGAATGGTTGGCCTCCCGCGGCTGCCTCCTCAAAAATCTCCACTATCTCCTCTCGATGCAAGGCTCCACAAAATCAACAAAAGAGGAAGAATGGTAAATATAGATAACTAAAAACTGGAAGGAAGAAATTCCAAGTGATAATGAATGCCAAAGAAAAGAGAATAGCTTAAATACATGGTAGCTACAACATGTAGGTAAGACATCAATTAGAAGCAAAAAGGAAATTCATAATAATTAGATGCAAGAGGGTAGAAGCATGCAAGTAATAGGCATGAGAAGCATAACTCAAGCATCAATTATTAAATGTGCCAAATTAAAGAGCACTTGTATGATGACAATTGTAAATGATAATCCCAAATACATGTGGAGTCCAAGTGTTATGAAAAGAGGCATTAAAGTGTAAGAGTAGAATAAAATAAGATTCAAAATGCCATAAGAGCTTTTTGACAAACACTTGGTGGGCAATGGAAAAATAGGAATTAAAAATAATTAATCCAAGTGTGTATGAGATCCAAAATTAAATGTCAATTGTCAAATCACTCCTCATAATATCCACAAGTTCAAGTATAAGAAAGTACATCCAAATAAAGCTCCAACACCAACATAAAAATGCATGAAAAAGAAACCATAAATAACCAAGGTAATATAAAATTGAGAAGAAAGAAAAGTAATTAAATGCAATAATTGAAAGAAGAATGAAAGAGTAGAGGAGAGGAAGAAAAGAACCTGAGGTAGAAGATGAAAAAGGGAAGAAGAAAGTAGTAGATAGTAAGAAAGAATAAGGAAGAAAGAAGGAAGAAGAAAGAAGAAAGAATTAGGAATGAAAGAGAATTAGGATTTAGGAGGGGGAAATTAAAATCTGGGTGGCGTACTGGTGTAGTTGTGAGGCGTATGCGACGCGTACGCATACGGCACGTGTACGCGTGGGTCGCGTAAAATTGATAGTGACGCATAAGCGTCTGGCACGCGTACGCGTGCCCATGATTGTGTGAATCGCGCGAAACCAGCCTCATGCACGCACAACTCTTTGTTCATTCTGGGTTGGGGGCCAAAATTGTATACGACGCGTGCGCATCAGCCACGTGCATGCGTGGATGGCCATTAAGCGAATATGACGCACACGCGTCAGGGATGCGTACGCGTGATGAAGATTGTGCCTCCAGCACAGTGCTAGCCCCAGACCATCACAAATCTCTATTCAAACACCAATTTACGCCGATTTCCAGGGTCACGCGTATGCGCCAGGGACGCTTACGCGTGGGCTGCTGAAAACGCAAGCGACGCGCACGCGTGGGCTGGTTTGTGCGCAAAGCATGGTTCCAGCGCCACTCCTGCCCAACTCTCTATTCAATTCCTATTATTCTCGCATTCACATATGACGCGTACGCGTCAGGGACGCTTGCGCATCGAATGTGTTTTTTTTTATGCAGAATGCAGGTGATTATATAGAAATTATGAATAAACACTGATAAAAACAAAATAAAATAAAACTAGGAATGTAAAGGGACGATCATACCATGGTGGGTTGTCTCCAACCTAGCACTTTTCTTTTACATCCTTAAATTGGACGGTCCACAAGCTCAGTCTTCTTCTGTTGCTGGATCCTCCAAGAGGAAGACCTCCAGCTCCTTATTGTTCTTCATTTTCTCACCATGATACAGCTTCAGACGGTGGCCATTGACTTTGAGGAATTTGGAGCTTGAAGGGTAACTCAGGTGGAAGACTCCGTATGGCTCTGCCTTCTCTACTCTATAGGGACCTTCCCACCTTGATCTCAGCTTGCCTGACATGAGCCTCAATCTGGAGTTGTAAAGGAGAACCACCTCCCCAAGTCTGAACTCTTTTCTCTTGATATGCTTGTCATGCACAGCCTTCACCCTCTCTTTGTAAAAGCCTGGAGGTGTCATATACTTCGAGTCGAAGGTTCTCCAGCTCTGCTAGTTGCAGCTTCCTTTCAGCACCGGCCTTCTCAAATCCCATGTTGCATTTCCGTACCGCCCAGAAAGCTTTGTGCTCCACCTCCACTGGAAGGTGACAAGCTTTGCCATAGCCTAGGTGGAATGGACTCATTCCGATAGGTGTCTTATATTCTGTCCGATAAGCCCAGAGCGCATCTACAAGCCTGGTGCTCCAGTCTTTTCTATTAGGCTTGATAATCTTCTCCAGTATACGCTTTATCTCTCTGTTAGATACCTCGACTTGCCCATTGGGGATGGTAAGCTGTTGCTACCTTGTGAACAATGCCATATTTCTTCAATAGACCTGTCAATCTCCTGTTACAAAAATGAGTGCCTTGATCACTCACGATTGCTCGTGGTGATCCAAAGCGACAGATAATATAATTTCTAACAAAGGAGACAACAACGTTAGCATCATCAGTACGGGTAGGAATTGCTTCCACCCATTTAGAGACATAATCAACAGCTAACAATATGTATAAGAAACCACTAGAGTTTGTAAATGGACCCATGAAGTCAATGCCCCAAACATCAAAAATTTCACAGAACAACATAAGTTGTTGGGGCATCCCATCCCTCTTGGATATATTCCTAAACCTTTGGCATGGGGAGCAAGATTTACAGAAGGCTGTAGCATCCTTAAAAAGAGGGGGCCACCAGAATCCACAGTCTAAAATTTTTCTAGCTGTTCTTTGAGGACCAAAATGTCCACCATTCTCAGAGGAGTAGCAGGCCTCTAAAATTGACTGAAATTCTGATTGAGGCACACACCTTCTAATTATCTGGTCAGCACCATACCTCCATAAATATGGGTCATCCCATATATAATATTTGGACTCACTTTTCAGCTTGTCCCTTTGATGCTTAGTAAAATTAGGAGGGAAGGTGTGACTAACCAGATAATTAGCTATAGGTGCATACCAAGGAACTACATCGGATATTGCGTGCAAGCTATCAAATGGAAAAGCATCATTGATAGGAGTGGAGTCATTCTTAATGTGCTCTAGGCGACTCAAGTGGTCAACCACTAAATTCTGGGAACCACTCCTATCTTTAATTTCTAAATTAAATTCTTGCAGCAACAATATCCAACATATTAACCTTGGTTTGGACTCTTTTTTAGCTAACAAATATTTTAGAGCTGCATGGCCTGAGTATACTACCACCTTAGTACCAAGTAAATAGGCTCGGAATTTATCCAGAGCAAAAACAATAGCCAGAAGCTCTTTTTCAGTGGTAGTATAATTAGACTGAGCAGCGTCTAAGGTCTTAGAAGCATAAGCAATTATAAAAGAGTCCTTACCTTCAGGCTGAGCCAGTGCCGCTCCCACTGCATGGTTAGAGGCATCACACATAATCTTAAATGGCTGGCTCCAGTCGGGTCCTCTCACAATCGGAGCTTGAGTCAAGGCGATCTTCAGCTTATCAAACGCTTCCATGCAGTCCTCACTCAGCTCGAACTCAACATCCTTCTGCAGCAGTCGGGATAGAGGCAATGCTACCTTACTGAAGTCCTTGATAAATCTCCAGTAGAAACCTGTATGACCAAGGAACGAACGGACTTCCCTCACGGAGGAGGGGTAAGGTAAACCAAAAATCACATCTACCTTTGCTGGATCTACAAAAATACCAGTATTAGAAACATGTCCTAGAACAATACCTTGTTTTACCATGAAATGACATTTTTCAAAATTTAATACAAGGTTTGAACTAACACACCTATCTAATACTCTAGCTAAACTATCCAAGCAAAGGTTAAATGAATCACCATACACACTAAAGTCATCCATGAAAACTTCCATACAGTTCTCAATAAGATCTGAGAAAATACTCATCATGCATCTTTGGAAAGTAGCCGGTGCATTACATAAGCCAAAAGGCATCCTCTTGTATGCATACGTTCCAAAGGGACATGTAAAAGTAGTCTTCTCCTGATCTTCAGGAGATATATAAATTTGAAAATAGCCAGTGTAACCATCTAGAAAATAGTAGTGTGCTTTACCTGACAGGCGATTAAGCATCTGATCAATGAAAGGCAGTGGATAGTGATCCTTGCGAGTAGCCTGGTTGAGGCGCCTATAATCAAAGCACACCCTCCAGGAGTTCTGCACTCTAGTTGTCAGGAGCTCTCCATGCTCACTCTTCACTTTTGTGACTCCAGACTTCTTGGGCACCACTTGTACTAGGCTGACCCATTCACTATCTGAGATGGGGTAGATGATGTCAGCTTCAAGCAGTCTGGTCACTTCCTTCTTGACAACTTCTAAGATGGTGGGGTTCAACCGCCTTTGAGGTTGACGGACAGGCCTTGCTCCCTCTTCTAAAAATATACGGTGCTCACAGACTTGAGGGATGATGCCTACTATATCCGCCAAGCTCTACCCAATAGCTTTCTTATGTCTTCTCAACACACCAAGCAACTGCTCCTCCTGTTGGGAAGTGAGTTCCCTTGCAATGATAACTAGGAGTTTCTGATGATCCTCAAGGTAAGCATACTTGAGGTGGGGTGGAAGGGGCTTCACTGCATTTTCTGCTCATGGTTGGGC
Source organism: Arachis ipaensis (assembly GCF_059453495.1). Classification (NCBI taxonomy): domain Eukaryota; kingdom Viridiplantae; phylum Streptophyta; class Magnoliopsida; order Fabales; family Fabaceae; genus Arachis; species Arachis ipaensis. Next base: position 41,483,868 of record NC_142442.1, read on the forward strand.
ACTTGATCATCTGGAGCCATGGTAGGTGGCAAGGTGTCTTCATCTTATTCAGAGGGCTTCCCCACACTTGCACCTTGCTTCATGTGCCTCTCTTTTACTTCTTCTTGGTGAACTGTAGCCACTGTCTCATCAATGATGTCGCACTAGAAGATGGAATGATCTTCCGGAGGATGCTTCATAGCTTTATCCAGGTTGAAGCTCACTGCACTGCCATCTATCTCAAAAGAGTCAGTTCCTAAGAAGGCATCCAACTTGAACCTTGAAGTCTTCAGAAATGGCCTTCTAAATAGGATGGATGATGATCTTTCTGAGTCATTAAGGGGCATCTCCAAAATGTAGAAGTCAATAGGGAATGTTAGCCCCTTAATGCTCACCAGCACGTCCTCAGCAATTCCAACCACCGAGATTATACTTTTATCTGCCAAAACAAAACGTGCTGCCGACCTTTTTAAGGGAGGGAGCCTCAAGACATCATATATAGATAATGGCATAATAATCACACATGCCCCTAAATCACACATGCAGTCAAAAAATTGTACACTCTTTATAGTAATAGTAACCATGCATGGACCCGGATCACTACATCTTTCTGGTATATCACCCATTAAAGCAGAAATAGAGCTACCTAGAGGAATAGTTTCTAAATCATGTATTTTATCTTTATTCATGCATAAATCTTTTAGAAACTTAGCATATTTAGGTACCTGGCGAATAGAATCAAAAAGGGGAATGGTTACCTCAACCTTTTTTAAGATTTCCACCATCTTGGGGTCTAGCTCCATCTGCTTTCTAGATTTCCTAGAAAGGTGTGGAAAAGGAATGGGAATGGCTTCTCTTGTAACTGCATCTTCCTTTGGTGCTCCATTCCTTGGTTGAGCCACTTCTTCTTCAACCATGTCTTGTACTTCTTCCTCTTCTTCAACATCCTCTACCTCAACAATGTCTTCAACTTGAATGTCTTCTTTTGAGCTTCGTTCTTCATGACTCCTCTCTTGCAGTGTGGTTCTGGACCTCAAAGTAATGGCATTGATGTCACCTTTGGGGTTGGGTAAAAGTTGAGAAGGTAGTGCACTAGAGCTTGAAGGTTGAATGTTGGGAGTGAAGGGTGGTTCCAAGCGAGATATGAGTACTTGTAGAGTGGAGTTAAGACCGTTTATGGTAGAGTTAAGTGTATTCTGAATGTCTTTTTGTCCTTGCGCAATAGAGCAAAGCATTTCATCATTGGAAGAGGGAGGGGGGTAAGTAATTTGAGGGGCTTGCTGCTGGTTGTTCTGAGGCGCTTGTGATTGCCTTTGGTGAGGTGCTCAGTAAGTCTGGCCTTGGTTCTACTGTTGGTATGGGGGGTTCTGTTGATACCGATTCTGCTGATTGTTGTTGTTGTTCCACCTCTGATTTTCACCGTTGTCTCTTCCTCCTTGGTTGTAGTTTTCCCTCCATCCTTGGTTGGAATTATCTCTCCACCCCTGTTTGGAATTGTCTTTCTAGCCTTGGTTGGAGTTATCTTGCCAACCTTGATTGTAGTTCCCACCTTGGTTATAATTACTGCCTTGTTGATAATTCCCTTTATTCGGGCAGTTATAGTAGTTGCTGGTAGCTGCCAAGGTGTTGTCTTCTTGTTGGAGTTGTGGACATTCATCAGTGTAGTGGGAATAGCAAGCACATATTCCACACACTCTCTAAGGAACTAACTGTTGACATTGTTGTTGTGGAGGAGGCTAAGGTTGTTGTTGATTCAGTTGTAGCTGCTTCAGTATGTTAGTCATCTCTCCCAGAGTCTGTGTGAGAGCAGCAATCTTACTACGAGAAGAAACCTCCACAATAGCCTTGGGATGGTTGTTCCTGTGCCTTGCATTCCGGGTAGACTCAGCTAGATCGGCGATCAGTTACCACGCTTCTGTCACCGTCTTGTACTTAGTCAGAGAGCTATTACTCGCAGCATCTAATATAGTCTTGTCTTGAGGCTTCATGCCTTGTGTGAAATAGCTAATCAACACCAACTGGTCAATCTTGTGGTGGGGACATGAGTCCAGGAGATTCCTGAAGCGCTCCCAATACACATAAAGAGTCTTTGATTCGCCTTGGATAATGCAGGAAATTTCTTTCCTCAGTCTAATCTGTAACTTCAGTTGGAAAGTATTTGTCCAGGAATTCCCTTCTGAGCAGATCTCAATTAGTAACAACTTCTTCAGGTTGAGTGTAGAACCACTCCCTTGCCTTTCCCTCAAGAGAAAACGGGAAGGCATATAGCCAAATAGTAGTCTCATCTACACCATGACGCCTAGTAGTTGAGCAGGCTGTCTGAAAATCTCTGAGGTGCTTGATAGGCTCTTGAGCAGGTAAGCCATGAAACTTGGGCAGTAGATTGATTAGCGCAGTCTTCAGTTCAAAATCTGCAGCCAGATTTGGATGAGCGCTTGATACGGTTGCAGTGTAAAGTCCGGAGCTCCTGCTTCCTGGAGAGTAATCCTTCTGGCCTCCGTCATGTTACCTACACGTAAATCAACAGAATCAGTAAAAGAAGAGCATATTTTTTCCTCAAATGGCGCTTCAGATTCGCCCTCAAATGAGACTGGTGAATTGGCAGTAACCACTTCACCACCCGCAGAGGCTAACCGACGCCAAGCTTGCCTGATATGTGAAATAGTTCTTTCGATTTCAGGATCAAACGCAGCTAAGCTCAGATCAGGTAGTGAATGCGTCATTCAATGAAAGAAACATACAGCTCATGGTAATAAAATAAAATAAAATATGCAAATATGTAAGTTAAAAAAAATATTTACACCAACTAATAATTTAGCACATTGTTGCAACTCCCCAGCAACGACGCCAAAAACTGACGGACGGAAAATTGCCGATTAAGAATTTATAATAAGAACAGCGTTGAAAGTACAGTTCTTAACCGACAAAAATTCCGCTTATCAATTTAAAAAGAGTTGTCACAATTTAAGAATAAAATACTGAGAGTAGAATTTCCAGGTCGTCTCCCAACGAGTTAACAAAAAAGCGCAATTTATTGGTCAGGAATTTTCTGAGAAATTTTAGAGTTGGAGAACAGAAAAATAATTGATTATAAATTAAAGCAATGAAAATTAACAAGAGGTTTTGTGTAATTGAAATAAAGAAGCCTTGACCAGGAGAAGATTAATCAGAAGTTCTATCCTTGTTGAATTTTTCCCAAGTGTAATAGTAAGAGGTTGTTGTTTTTTACTTAGTTAACCTTTACTGAATAAAGGAAAGTCAGGTAATTGAGCCAACTCTGATTCACAAGTCCTAATCCTCTCCTACGGAAGGATTAGCATTAGTGACTGGAGAATTAGCCAACAACTTCCAATTGCAAATTAACACTTGAGTATTCCAACTCAAAGGCCTCCTATTAATCAACTCCAAAGTCAAGTTAAGAGCCTACTTCATTGACATGGATGCCAATTTTGCAGACATGTAAAGGGAATAGAAAAGAGACATGGTAACTAAAATTAAATTAATAAAAGCTAATTTTGAAATAATAAATTAAGGAAAGATGATACTCAAGCCAATAATGAAATTAAATGTAAAAATAATTCTTACATTAATAAATTCCAAAATCAAAGATATCCATATGTAATTCTGAACAGGGTGAATGGGTGCTTAAAAGAGTAAGGAAATAAGGAAACAAACTAGAATGACGGAAACTTCAACGGAGGTAGTAACTCTTCTTAATATCCAAATCAAAAGCATAAAACTAGAAATCTAGGAATATGAAGAACCCTAGAGGATGAAGTAGTTTTTCTCTCTAAGATTCAAAACCAAAACTAAAATTGTGTAAAAATGAATATGTGTTGAGTCTCTGCATGTCCTCTAGCTCTAGTATGTATTTCTGGGCCGAAAACTGGGTCAAAACTGAGCCCAAAATCGCCCCCAGCGTCTTCTGCGATTTCTGCACGTGGCGCACGTCATGCGTACCCGTCAGTCACGTGTACACGTCGATGGTCATCTACGCGTGTCATCCGTACGCGTCAGTCACGCGCACACGTCGCTGTGCAATTTCGCTTGTCACGCGTACGCGTCAAGTATACGCGTACGCATCGCTATGAAAATCTCCAAATCACGCGCACGCGTGAACCATGTGTGCGCATCGATCCTCGCTGGTTATCTCCTTTATTTCTTGTGTTCCTTCCATTTTTGCAAGCTTTCTCTCCATCCTCTAAGCCATTCTTGCCCTATATAGCCTGAAAACACTTAACACACAGATCACGGCATCGAATGGTATAAAGGTGAATTAAAAATACACAATTTAAAGGCTTAGCAAGCAAGTTTTTCAATCATAGAATAAAATTGGGAAGGATTTGTAAAACTATGCAAATTGTATGAATAAGTGTGCAAAGACTTGATAAAAACCACTCAATTTAGCACAAGATAAACCATAAAATAGTGGTTTATCACTGAGCATTCACGGGGGTACAAGTTTTACAATCCTGCATCAAGGTCTATTTTTGAAATGGGAAAGGCGAGATTTCTTGAGGATGTTGAGTTTGTGGGGGAAGGAAATATTAGGAATGTTGCTTTTGATGAGGATTCTGTAACTGACAATGATCAGGACCTTATGCCTATTATTATTCAAGATACAGTTATAGTACAAGAGCACAATGAGAATTTTGCTGTAGATCCAGTTACAGTACAAGAGAACAATGAAAATATTGTTGTTGCTCAAGATACTGCTACAGTACCAGAAAATAATGAGAATCCTCCTCAACCCCAACCCATACAACAAGCTCAACAACCTCAAGAAGTGCCATTAAGGAGATCCATAAGAGAAAGGAGAAGTGCGATTTTAAAGGAATATGTAGTCTATCTCCAAGAACATGAGGATGGCATTGGTTTGACAGAAAATTACCCAATCAATTTTCTTCAAGCCATTCAAAGTTCTAACTCTGAAAAGTGGATCGATGCCATGAAAGAAGAGATGGAGTTTATGAAAGACAATGACGTTTGGGATCTCGTAGAATTACCTGAAGGTGTGAAACCAATTGGTTGTAAATGGATATTTAAAACCAAAAGGGATTCTAAGGGTAATGTCGAGAGATATAAAGCTTATCTAGTCGCTAAAGGCTTTACTCAAAAAGAGGGCATAGACTATAAAGAGACTTTCTCTCCAGTATCATCGAAAGACTCTTTTAGAACCATAATGGCACTAGTAGCTCATTTTGACTTGGAGCTACATCAGATGGATGTAAAGACAGTGTTTCTCAATGGTGACATTGATAAAACGATGTACATGGTACAACCAGAAAATTATGTATCAGGTGATTCAAAATCTATGGTTTGTTAGTTAAAGAAATCCATCTATGGTCTCAAACAAGCTTCTCGTCAATAGTATCACAAGTTTCATCAAGTCATTAACTCATATAGTTTTGAGGTGAAAATCATAGATGAGTGTGTATACCGCAAGTTCAGTGGGAGTAAATACATCTTTTTGGTCTTATATGTTGATGACATTCTACTTGCCAGTAACGATATAGGCTTGTTGCATGAAACTAAGAAATTTCTATCGAACAAATTTGAAATGAAAGATCTTGGTGATGCCTCTTTTGTATTAGGAATCGAGATACTAAGAGATCGTTCTCAAGATATTCTTGGATTATAATAAAAGAACTATATCGAAAAGATTTTAAGTAGATATGGCATGGAAAGTTGTCGACCGATGGACACACTCGTAGCTAAAGGAGACAAGTTCAGTCTCAAGCCATGCCCTAAAAATGGTCTTGAGAGGACAGCAATACATGATAAACCTTATGCATCAGCACTAGGGAGCTTAATGTATGCTCAAGTCTGCACACAACCCAATATATCATTTATAGTGGGAGTATTGGGTAGATACTTGAGCAATCCGAGCATGGATCATTGGATAGCTGTTAAACGTGTAATGTGTTATCTGAAGAGAACAAAGGATTACATGCTTATTTATCGGAGATTAGAAAATTTGGAGATCATTAGGTGCTCTGATTCCGATTTCATGGCATATGGTTGCAAAACTTTGTCACTGAACTTCATGTAGTAGTTGATATTGAAAGGCCATTAAATATATTTTGTGACAATAAGTAAACAATACTATACTCCAACAACAATAAGAACTTGACAAAATCGAAGCATATAGACATCAAGTTCTTAGTTGTCAAGGAGAAAGTTTAAGAAAAATAGATTTTCATAGAACATATAGGAACAGAGCACATGCTAGCAGACCCGTTAACCAAGGGATTGATCTCTAAAGTCTTTTATGAGCACACTGCTCGGATGGGTGTCAATAATTGTGATGCCTTGGTTTGGTAGAAGTTTATTTTTTTATACTATATGTCCTATGACAGATATTGAGTTAATTTTTCTGCAGAATTAAGTTGATGGTTTGTTTCCTGTTATGTGAAATGTTCATTTTTTACAATATTCGTATTGTGTTTGATCTCAATAAAGTTTTAAAGTTGGACCAGCTGGAAATAGACATGCATGAGATTACTTGGCATGTAATTTCCATATTACTCATCCAAATTTGATCTATGTCGTTAAGTATATTAGGATGGTGATTGTCGTGGTTTAGTCACAACATTTAATGTGATAAAAGCTACAATAGTTCCATATCTAATGTATGAGATGGACCAGATTGTTAAAGTAATGAGAGAAATAGCATTCAGATGTGCGCATAAAGTTTATAAGATATGATTATGTCAAGAAAGAATATATGTATAGCCCAAGTGGGAGATTGTTAGGAAATTACTTTAATTTTCTAATTTGTTTGTGGGCAATACAGATATTAATTATAAATAATAGTGATCTCATTTATTGTTATAAATGCTAAATTTAATAAGTCATTATTACTTTTGATTTGGAATTAAATGAGAATAAAACCAAATATTATCTTTTGTTCCTTAGATAATTATCTTTTGGATTTTAGATATATTATCATTTGGACTTTAGATACTATTTTATTTGCGCTTTAGGGTTTAATGGGTGCCATGCTCAAATATAAATAGGCCTTCAGGGTTTCGGTCCCCAATATACCAAAGCCGCCTTTGTCGCTCTTTCCCCATCAGAAGAGTCACAATTCAGCCGCCTAGAGATACAGAAGTCTTTGGTTGAGAAAGATCGAAAGAACCATAAGATCCAAATCCTTCTATCAATTTCTGACTTTTATGAGTAAAGGTACACTTCCGCATTATAATATATTTTTGGTGATTCAATATGGATGATCTGCGTTAATAAAATTAATTATTCCAACAGATTCATCTGCTGGAAATATTGACCCTCCACCACCATTTTCTGTTCCATCTGAACCAGCATATATTCCTTCCAGGTATTTTTTTTATCATTTTATCATTCTATTTTTATTATTAAATTTGTATTGAACATTGTGTATGCTATGAAATCTCAGTTTTAACTTTTTTTTTATGTGATTTTTTTATACAACTTGCTATTATTTTTATAATTAGTTATAGCAAGTTTTTGACCCCAATAAAGGAGGAGAGAGTTCTAATAAGAGTAAAAAAGTAAAAAACAGTAATAAATTTGTTTTTATGTATCTCTCCACTTTTTATGTATCTCTTCATGTACGAAATGTTTGTTTGATTTCTTTTTTTTATGTTCTTCCCCAACAACTGCATGAAAGTGGTAAGTTCGGAAGAAAATTTAAAGCTGATTGGAATGAACGAAATACTGTTATATTAATGAAAATATGTAAAGAAGAGATGGTGGCTGGAAATAGACCTGGAACACATTTTAACAAAGTTGGTTGGGCAAATTTGAAAACGAAATTCTTGAAAGAGACTGGTTTAAATTATGAGTCTAAACAATTTAAAAACAAGTGGGAGGCTATGAAAAGAGAATGGGGACTATGGGCTAAACTAAAAGGAAAGGAGACCGGTCTTGGTTGGGATCCTATTAAGAAGACCATGCAAGCAAATGATGATTGGTGGGATGCTAAGATTCAAGTATGTTGTATTTTTTAAAACTATTTCAGAAATATCAATTTTATCGAGAGATTTTTAATTGCCATTTTATCGTCTCATAGGAAAATTCTAATGTGGCAAAATTTAGAGAGGAAGGTCCAAAACATCTTGATGAAATGCAGTTCTTTTTTGAAGATGTTGTAGCTACTGGTGTAGGTGCATGGACACCTTCTGAAGATATAAATGATAGTTATAATGATAAATATAATGACAAAGATAATGGTAATCAGGAAGAAGGTTTAGAAGATGAGTTAAATGATGAATCAACGCCTCCTAGTGCAATGAGACAAAAGAGAAGAAAGGTTGGAAAAAGGTCTGGAGCCTCTCAACTTTCAACTCAACTAGAACGTATAATTAATGTGTTTGAAGAAGAAAAGGCCAACGAAATAGCTCATAGAAATAACGTACCAAGTATATCTACTTGTTTAGCTATTCTCAAACAATTACCTGGACTAGAAGTGGGGAGTGATATATTCTTTATAGCTACAAGACTAATGGCAAAAAGGTCAAATAGAGAGATTTTTATGGGGCTAGAAGATTCTGCCTTACAACTTGGTTGGTTGAAGACTCATAGTTTAGCAGATGTGTCTGGTTCTTAAAGTTTTTTTGCTAGAATGTCTCTTTTTAATATATTCATGTGTTGTTCAAAAAATATTTTCTATGATTATATTTTTTTATTATTTTCTATGGTTGTTTGCTATTTTATATTTAAGATGTGAACTAGTGTTTACTTGAAGATTGTGGTTGACACACAAGTGTGATTAGTGTTTATTATTTGATATTAGTTTAAAATATTTGTATAACAGGATATCTAACAGCTCAACTGAAAGTTTGTCAACTGAAAGTTTGATATCAAATACAAATGTGTCAGACAAAGAATTTGAAAACAAACAAAAAATCGCAGCCAAACGTAAGAAGAAGACAATGACTTTACTAACAATCGCAACTTGTATTGATTATTTTCTAAAGTATGTTGTGAAAAATCCATGAAGAACTTCAAGGTTGACAGGAAGTAGTTGGGTAAATGAACTTTTAAATGGGCATCCTATTCGTTGCTACCAGCAATTTAGGATGAAAAAGCTTGTGTTCCTTCATCTTTGTGATGTTTTACAAAATACTTACAATCTGAAGACAACAAAATGGATTGGAATTCATGAACAAGTAGGTATATTTTTATATATCATTGGACAATCAGGTTCAATACGTAATGCAGAAGAAAGATTCCAACATTTAGGAGAAATTATTTCTAGACAATTTCATTGTGTATTGGATGCTGTTTGCAAGCTTGCTCAATATATTATTCAACCAATTGATCCACAATTCACAGATACTCCAGTGGAAATTAAAAATGATGAAAGATATTATCCATATTTTAAAAATTGCATTGGTGCGATAGATGGAACTCATATACCTATTGTTGTTCCTGCCGACAAAAAAATTTCATACATTGGTAGAAAGGGGATCACAACTACAAATGTGATGGCAGTATGTGATTTTAATATGTGTTTCACATTTGTATGGGCAGGTTGGGAGGGGTCTGCATACGATACTAAAATTTTCAATCAAGTTGTGCATAGACAAAGTCTTCATTTTCCTCTTCCTCTAAAGGGTAGCATATTTGAGACTGATATTATTTATATTAGATTAAACTCTTTATTTTTTTAACTGATTTTGTGGTGCACTAAATTTTTGCTAGATAAGTACTACTTGGTAGATTCTGGCTATCCGTGTTTTATGGGGTTCTTAGGTCCTTATAAAGGTCACAGATACCATCTTCCGCATTTTAGATTGGGTCCCAGAGCAAGAGGAAGAAATGAAGTATTCAACTACTATCATTCTAGCCTTAGATGTACAATTGAACGCTCATTTGGATGTTGTAAAGCAAGATGGAAAATTTCAGGTGCCATGCCATCGTTTTCCTTAGACACACAAGTTAGAATTATTGGTGCTTGTATGGCTTTACACAATTTTATTCAACGGAATGACACAAGCGATGAACAATTTGAAGAATTCCATGAAAATTTTGATCTTATGGGTGAAGGTGAAGGTGAAGTAGAAGAACCAGTTTCTAATGATATTACGTGGGAAGGACCAAATGCTGAAAGCGCTAGAAAAATGGAACTAATTAGAGAACAAATAAAGAATCAATTACCCGATCGATTGTAATCTTAGTGATTTGGTTATGTAAAATTAACCTTCAATAATGGAAAGTATTTGTTATCATCGTTATTTTAATATCCATTCTCTTGTGTAAAAGAAATTGTATTTTTTGAGTTATTTATCCAAACGCTACAACTTTAAAATAAGTACTTCTATAGTTAAAAATTCAAACACAAAATAACTTATTTATAAGCTGCTATTAATAAAAGTCATTATACTTTAAGCTCTTTTTTCCAAAAAAACTTATTTAAGTTATTTACCCAAACTGGACTTTAATCCTATCTCTTTTGACTTCACCACTACAATTAATAAATTCGTCTTAAATGAAACCTTCTAATTTCCATTTATTTGTGCCCACTACGGCACATTCCTCACAACACACCGTTTCTCTCTCTTCCATTTCGCCTTCTCAAGGAAGTTTCTAATTTCAAATTTTGAAAAACGAAATACGAAACGGTAGCGCACTTCTTTTATTCTCACTTAATAAATTTCCACCGTTACTCAATGTCAACTTTTCGTCTTCCAACTTTTATCTTTCCCTCACAAACTTTGCTAATCTTTTCTGAACCTTCCTACGTAAACTTTCCCTCCATAACCAAATCAAATATTAGGACCCTCTTCGCATACTCACCAATAGCTTCCTCTTCTATTCCCCAAGCTTTATCTGCCCAAGACAAAGGCAAACACATCTCGATCGAAGTCTTTAAATAATCAAATCTGAGAATTTTAAATCGTTTTAACGATATTATCATTGAGGATCCTAAGAGTTTGCCAACCGACAAAAGGATTCTCGTTTCCTTCACTGCCGATGATGATATCGAAATTCTCGATAAAAATTTGACATTATTGAAAAATAAAATTAAAAATAAAGTTTAACTAAATTAAACATTAAATAATTTTGATACATTAGAGACAAAAGGTATAATTTATACTTTATTATTTATGTATCATTTTTTCTTTTCCACAAGTTTATGTACTAATCATTCTACAAATATTGCATGATGAGTAAAAATATTTAAGAGTAAAATTTTAAAAAATAAATTTATTTAGAACGAAAGTAATGTGATTAAGTGTAATTTACTTAGATGTGATTAAAAATAATTGAATAACTATGTACCGTAAAAAATTGATATTATTAAAGGATTAAATTAAAATTTATTTCTATGTATCATTTTTGTCCCCAACATTTTCATCCTATTTAAGTCCCTAACGTTTCAAAATCGTCTTAATTTTGTCCCGCCGTCAATTCTATTAACAGACCCCTAACGGCAGGACAACATTGAGCCAATTTTGAAATGTTAGGGACTTAAATGGGACGATTTAAATGTTAGGGACAATTTTAGGAGTTATTCCAAATGTTAGGGACAAACACAATATTTTACTCTATTTACATGTGTTTGCATTTTGAGATATCAACAAGAATCTCAAATTAAATTAGGACAAATCAATCAATCTTATTAGATAACTAATTGGGGTACCAACCAACTACAATTAACTATTAGTTGAGTTGTAAAAAGGTCCAAAAAATACTAAAAACAATATATAATTCACTCCAAAAAGTCAATTGTACTACCACAGTAAAAAACAAAAATTATCTGAAACTCTAATCACTTTACGTCCCTCTCCAATATCTTTTTCCCCCGAAAAATAAACCTCCTTTAGCAACACTTCTCTCCACCGTGCATGTGCTCCCTTCCGCTGTGAGTGTTCTTCCCTCCAGCACACCCTTGTTTTTCTCTGATGTACCCTTGCTTCCCTCTACTATGCCGTTGCGCTCTTCTGTGCGCCTCTCTCCGACATGGTCAGCCTCTTCGCCATGCTTCTTGATTTTAAAAGAGAAACACCCAAAAATAAAGAAAAGAAACATCCAATCGTGGTCAGCCTTTCTCCTTCTTTGATTTTTTTGCATGTTTCTTTATTAAAAAAAAAAAAACATTCAAAACAAAAAAATCCAAAACCAAAAGAAAAGAAACATAAAAATTATAATAAAAGAAACATCTAAAACTAAATGAATAGAAACATCTAAAATAATTATAAAAAGAATATTCAAAATATAAAAAAAGAAAACATCTAAAATATTACAAAAAAAAACATTTAAAATCATTATACAAGAACTTCTAAAGGTGATCCGGAGGAGGAGAAGAAGAAGTGGAAGAAGAAAAGATGTGGAGGGAAAGGTGGCGTCAAGGGAGAGATGTATAGGAAAAGAAGAAGAAGAGATCCGGAAGAAAAAGGAGAAGAGAGGTGAAGATGGTGGAAGGATGTATTTTTTATGAGAATAAAACTAGTTTTTGAAATTTAAAAATTAGAATGTTTTAAAAAGTTGGCTACATATAAAGTTGGTTCCCTAGATTTTTTTCAAATTAATTATCTGAAAAATGAAAAATCAATTTTGATCAAACAACTTGACTTAGACTAGAAAAAATATAAAGCTTCAAGAGTAAAAATTTGATATCATTGAAGAATAAAATTAAAAATAAAGTTTAACTAAATTAAACATTAAAGAATTTTGATACATTAGAGACAAAAGGTACCATTTATATTTTATTGCATATGTATCATTTTTTTTCTTTTTCTCAAGTTTATGTACTAATCATTCTACAAATATTTCATGATGAGTAAAAATTTTTAAGAGTAAAATTTAAAAAAAAAAATAAACTTATTTAGAATGAAAGTAATGTGATTAAGTGTAATTTACTTAGATGTGATTAAAAAATAATTGAATAACTATGTACCGTAAAATATTGATATTATTAAAGGATAAAATTAAAATTTATTTCTATGTATCGTTTTTGTCCCCAATGTTTTCATCCTATTTAAGTCCCTAACGTTTTAAAATTGTCTCAATTTTATCCCGCCGTCAATTCTGTAACAGATCCCTAATGACATGACAACATTGAGCCAATTTTGAAATGTTAGGGACTTAAATGGGACGATTTAAACGTTAGAAAAAACTTTAGGACTTATCCAAAACGTTGGGGACAAAAACGATATTTTACTCTATTTACATATGTTTGCATCGAGATATCAACAAGAATCTCAAATTAAATTAGGACAAATCAATCAATCTTATTAGATAACAAATTGGATACCAACCAACTACAACTAACTATTAGTTGAGTTGTAAAAAAGTCCAAAAAATACTAAAAACAATATGTATTTCACTTCAAAAAACCAATTGTACTACCATAGTAAAAAACAAAAATTATCTAAAACTCTAATCACTTCATGTCCCTCTCCAACATCTCCCCCCCCCCAAAAAAAAAAACCTCCTTTCGCAACGCTTCTCTCTACCGTGCATGCGCTCCCTTCTGTTGTTAGTGTGCTTCCTTCCACCACACCCTTTTTTCTGTCGTGTGTTCGATTCTCTCTGATGTGCCCTTGCTTTTCTCTACCGCGTCATTGCGCTCTTTTGTGCGCCTCTCTCTGACATGGTCAGCCTCTTCGCCGTGCTTCTTGATTTTAGAAGAGAAACATCCAAAAGTACAAAAAAAAAAAAAAAGAAATATCCAAACGTGGTTATCCTTTCTCCTTTTTTGGTGTTTTTTGCATATTTCTTGATTTAAAAAAACACATTCAAAACAAAAAAAAAATCTAAAACCAAAAGAAAAGAAACATAAAAAATATAATAAAAGAAAGAAAAAGAAGAAGAAAAAATTAACATGGAGGGAGTGACAGCATGGAAGGAGAGATGCGAAGGGAGAGCTGGCGTCGAAGAAGAGACGTAAAGGAAAAGAAGAAGAAGAAGAGATCCAGAAGAGGAAGAGGAGAAGAGAGCTGAAGAGGGTGGAAGGATGTGTTTTTTATGAGAATAAAATTTATCTTTAAAATTTAAAAATCAAAATTTTTTAAAAAGTTGGTTACATATAAAATTAGTTCCTTAGATTTTTTTTTAAATTAATTATCTGAAAATATTAATTTTGATCAAACAACATGACTTAGACTAAAAAAAATATAAAGCTTCAAGAAAGGATTAATTTCATTGTAATGAATTAGAAATCAATTTTGATTTATCTACTACTTGAAAATAATTATGCAAATTGATATACATAGATATTACTAAAAAGTGTATTAATTAATACACTTGTAGAGTTTGATCATATTTAAAGGATAAAAGTTAATTATTTAGTCAAATTTTAACTTGATATTATCTACTTACAACTCACAAATATACAAGTTGATAATGTATACCACGAATTTTTACTATTTTTCTTTTTTTGGGTGCATATCATATTTGCTAGATAATTTCACTATTTAAAAAAGCAATTTCAATTTAATTTTAAGTAAAGTATTATAAATTATCATTTTGTATCTCTGTGTTAGGAATTTAATTTAGGTAAAATGTTAATTTGCTTAAGATCTCTTTAAAAAATCTGATTAAGGTGGAAATAAGTGGAATAACATCGCCAACTACCAATTTAATGAGGAATGCTAGGGGCCAGCAATTTTTGTGATTTGTAGCCATCAAGTAGTCATCAATGATGGTTTTAATGGTGTGAGATTTGTTTGAGATTTCATCCAATAGCTCACTTTTCTTTGTTGGTTACATGCTGGCCAGAATTTAACAAAGTTGTTGGCCCTAGACTTTTCCTTTAATAAATTTCAAGTTTTTGCTTGGTTGCTCTGTTTTCTAACGAACTTTTGAATTTTAATAGTCAATTCACTCTTCATATGCGAACAGTAAAGGACTAAAGGACATGTACATAATGAACTTTGCATATCGCCTTTTTGAAACTTGACTTCCAACAAAGATTAAGACCCAATGTTTAGCATGAATAACTCGAAGAACCTTTCAATCACACATGCATCTTAGAATAGAAGCATTGGAGCATCAGAGCCTCCACTCCAACCTTCTCATGCTCCGAAAACATTGAAGCATCAGAGCCTCATAATTGGGGAGGAGTTGAATATGTGGAGGAGGTAATATTATGTGAGAGACACACTGAGCCTCCTAGGCTCCTTCACCTCTCTAAACCAATAAAATAGAATTGTAGGATTAGAGAGGTGAAATTATTTGTATAGAAAACATAGAAATCTTTCTCATTAGTTTGTTGAAAAAATTGTTTGTATTTTCTCAATTCTTAATGTGTGGAATAAAGTGGTTAAAATGATCAGGGTTAATAAAAAGTATTTGCATAAATTATATAATGTTTGTATAATTTATATTACTTGAAGTAATGTATAAAATTAAAGCTGAAACTCTTACTCAAAAATTGGAATATGTGGTATCTTATGTGTACAGAGGAGACTCTTACCTGTACCTTTTTAAAAACTTGTTGAGTTGAAATAAAGACCGAAACTTTTTGGCACTTGTAGGTGTAGTTGAATTGTGGCACCTACAATGAGAGAAAATTAATCTTAAATATATGATAAAATGTACATAAATAAGAAAGATTTGAAACTGTCTTTTTTTATTGACTCAACGAATTTATAGATGCTTGTAAGAGAATAAATAATTTTTTAAAGTGGAAAATGTGAAGAGGACGACGACGAGTTTATTGACAAGGATTGTGATTAATATTTTAGTTTATTTTTAATTTTGTTAACATTTTTTACTTTTTTTTTTTTGTATTCAGTATAATATTTTACATTTGAGTATGATTATTAAATAATCTTAGATGTTATATTATTGTAATTTTAATATAGTAGATTTAAATTAAAAATAACTAATAAAAAACTCACTTTTACTAACAACTTTGATATTTTAATTATTACCGACACCACAGAAGTCAATAACAATAAGAATAAAAATTATCAACGAAACTATTTTATCGATGGCTATGGGACACTGGTAAAATGGGTTGAAAATTATTAACAGAGGAATAACTGGCGATATTTACTAACGTTCTGATCGTTGGTAAAATATATTTTTAACGCTCTGATCATTGATAATAACAAAATTATTAGTAGTTAAAATTCTTTTTTATTTTAATTTTTAAGTTTTCTTCTGTTTGTAAAAGGTACTACAATATTTTGGGTTTATAGCCATGGTTTTTTTAGAAAGGGTGACCATAGAGTACCTATGGTCATAGTTTTTTAAAAAATAGTGGCTTAAAAGGGTTTATGGTCACGGTTTTAAGGAGTGACCTAAAAATGTTTATGGACACGGTTTTTTACAGTGACCAAAAAAGGTCTGTAGTCACGGTTTTTTTGGGTAACATAAAGGGTCTATGATCACGGTTTTGGGGGTGGCCTAAAAGGGTCTATGGTCACGGTTTTGGGGGGTGACCTAAAGGGGTCTATGATCACGATTTTGGGGGTAGCCTAAAAGGGTTTATGGTCACGGTTTTGGGGGTGACCTAAAGGTATCTATGGTCACGGTTTTTTACAGTGACCAAAAAGGGTCTATGGTCACGGTTTTTCGAAAGGGTGACCTAAAAGGGTCTATGGTCACGGTTTTACGGGTGACCTAAAAGGGTCTATAGTCACGATTTTGGAGGTGGCCTAAAAGGGTCTATGGTCACGGTTTTTTGGAATGGTGACCTAAAGGGGTCTATGGTCACGGTTTTTTACAGTGGCCATAAAGAGTCTGTGGTCACGATTTTTCAGAAGGGTGACCTAAAAGGGTCTATAGTCACGGTTTCGGGTAGTGACCTAAAGGGGTCTATGGTCACGGTTTTGGGGGGTGACCTAAAGGGATCTATGGTCACAATTTTGGGGGGTGACTTAAAAGAATCTATGGTCACAGTTTTAATCATTTGAATTTTAATTAATTAAGATTTTTATGTATTTTTTATTATTTTAAATATTTTATCTTTTTAAAATTTAAAAATTTTAATAATTAAAACTAATAATAATTTTATATGATTTACTTTAAATATTAAAATTTTAAATATAATTTTATAAATAAAAAATTAAGTTGAATACTATTAATTTTAAATGGGAGTATTATATAGTTAAATTTAAGAAATTTCTATTATGAATAAATTATGGTTTATTTTATTAATTTGTGCTCTTAGAGATTAATTTATTAGGAATGATTAAATTAATCTTTATAATTGAGTTTAAGTTAATTAATGTTTATGTACAATCTTTACTATAATTAGTTATTTTATATAAATTAGAATTAAAGTTTTGGTAATAGAACAACAATAAAAAATTATATCATATAATCTAAATAATTAATATTCTCATATTTAAACCAAATTTTATAAAATGTGATTAGTATGTTCATTTTATAATTTAAGTTGAAAATAATTATTTGAACTCAGTGATAAATTGATAAATAAAATTATGTGTTCCGAAATTAATTTTTATAGTATTATATTTAATTTCTGAATTGTTATTCTATCATGAATATTTTGTAAAATTATTATATTACTAGCGATTGGATTTCTGTCAGTAAATAATTTTTATAAGAATAATCACGTTGTAAGTATAGTTTCTAAACCAGCAGAGAATCCTTTTGTACAAAAATTTTGGTTGTCACAAGTAACAAACCCCTAATAAAATTGAAAACCGAAGTATTTAAACTTCGGGTCGTCTTCTCAAGGAATTGTAGGGAGGTGTATTTATTATTGGTTATGGGTTTTTGTATTTTTGGGGGTTTTTGAATTAAAGAACAAGTAAATTAAATGATAAGAAAAATAAATTAATAATTAGAAAAACTCTTGGCAAGGTATGAGAACTAGAAATCCCATCCTAGTTATCCTTATCAGGTGCGATGAGAATTGTTATTGCTCCCACTTAGTTAACCCTTACTAAATAAAGGAAAGTCAAGTGGACTAATCAACTTGATTCCTCAAGTCCTAGTCAACTCCTATGGAAAGACTAGCTTTAGAGGGATCCAAATCAATCAGCAATTTCTAATTTTTAATCAACTGCTGAGTTTGATAACTCAAGTGTCACCAATTACTTAACCAAAGCCAAAAAGGGAAGAAAATCTACTCGAATAAAAATGCCTTAAATTGGAAGCAGCAGTAACATAAATAAAAGAAAGAAATCTTAAATATGAAATACCTCAATGTGAATTAAATAAGAAAATCAATTCTAACATGAAGAGTTCATAAACCAATTCGGCAACTGATAAACCATTATTTTATGGTTTATATTGTGTTTAATTGTGTGGTTTTATCAAATCTTTACCCACTTATTCATATAATTAGCATGTATTTACAATTTCTTCCCAAAATTACTCCATGGTTGAAAACTTGGTTCCTAGAGGCTTTTAATTATGTATTTTAATTCTCCTTTATTCCATTCGATGCCGTGATCCGTGTGTTAAGTGTTTCAGGCTTTATAGGGCATGAATGACTTGGAGATTGGAAAAGAGGCTTGCAAAAATAGAAGGAACATAAGAAATTAAGGAGATGACCAGCGAGAAGCGACGCAGATGCATGGCTCACGCGAGCGCGCGAAATGGAGAAATCAGAGTGACGCGCTCGTGTGCCTGACGCGAACGCGTGAACTGAAAGCTGCATGAGTGACGCGAATGCGTGGATGAGGCGCACGTGTGGTAAGGCAAAACACTGGATGACGCGAACGCGTGGATGACGCGATCGCGTGACGTGCGCGATCTGCAGAATTTGCAGAATTCGCTGGGGGCGATTTTGGGCCATATTTTTGACCCAGTTTTCGGCCCAAAAAAGCGTATTAGAGCCAGGGAACATGCAGAGACCAGGAACAACATTCATTCCGTATAATTTTAGTTTTTAGATCTGAATTTACTCCTCCTCTAGGTTTTCTCTCTACATATTCATAGTTCTTAGGATTTTGTTTTTATTTCTTTTTGGATTGGGATATTGAGAAGAGTTATTACCTCCGCCAAAACTTCATCATTCTAGTTTGTTTCCTTACTTGTCACTTACTCTTTCATATCCTTAATTTGTTCAGAATTACTATTGGATTATTTTTAGAGTTTATTAATACAAGAACTATTTTCATTTTTAATTGATCTTTTTTATTATTATTTATCATGTCTTCCTTTATTTTCCTTTCTTATTTTGTGAAGTTTACAATCCTAATGAGTGAGTAGTTCCATAACTTGATTGGGAGTTGGTTGAAAGGAGAACCTTGAGTTGGAATGCTCAAGAGTAAAATTATAATTGGGTTTATCATTGGGTTGCCCTCTAGTCACTGACACTAGTCCTTTCCAAGGGAGAGGATTGAAACTTGTGAATAGAAACTGACTTCCAACTTGCTTGACTTTCCTTTATCTGGTAAAGGATAACTGAGCAGAACAACCTTCAATTATCAATTAATCTTAGGAGAACTCCAACAAGGATAGGACTTCCGACTAATCTACTCCCGGTCAAGGTTTTTACTTAAATTACATAAATTCTCTGATTTAATTTCCTGTCTATCAAACTCAAACCCTTTTGGAAAACATCTGATTAATAAAATAGCACATCTTTCTGCAACTCGTTGGGAGACAACCTGGGATTCATACTCTCAGTATTTTAATTCTAATTTTGTGACAACTGATAAACCCATATTTTATGATATGTATTGTGATCAATTTAGGTAATTTATTCAATCCTTCACTCACTTATTCATGTAAATTGCATGGTTTTACTTTTCCTTCCTTATTATGTGATATATGTGAAATACATGTTTCCTATGCTTTAAAATTATTTATTTTAATTACCCTTTATTACCATTCGATGCCGTGATTTGTGTGTTAAGTAGTTTCAGATCTTCTAAGGCAGGAATAACTTAAAGAATGGAAAGGAAACATACAAAAATGGAAGGAAAGCACAAAATAGAGTTTTTGAAGAAATTGGCAGCAACGCGAACGCATGGACAACGTGGTCGGATGCCCAGTGCGAAAAGGCAGCGACGCGAACACGTGACTGACGCGTACGCGTGACCGAAGCGAACGCGTGACAAGGAAAACTCCAGATGACGCGACCGCGTGACCCACGCAGACGCGTGACAGACGCCACGTACCAGAAATTACAGAAAACGCTCCCAGCGATTTCTGAATCCCTTTTTGGCCCAGATCCAAGTCCAGAAGGCACAGATTAGAGGTTATAAAGTGGGAGAATACATCCATTTGAGAGAGATCTCCAATTATTCACTTTTCATAGTTTAGATGTAGTTTTTAGAGAGAGAGGTTCTCTCCTCTCTCTTAGGTTTTAGGATTAGGATTTCTTATTATTTAAATTTAGTATTCCAACTCCTTATCAGGTTCAATATTCCTTTTACTTTATACTTCTCTTTTACTTCCAGATATTTTAATGCTTTCCTTTAATTACTTTTGTTGCCAAATTGGCTTATGAACCATTCATGTTTAGATTTGAATTTCTAATTAATATAATTTGAGGTATTTCAGTTTATGATTGCTGTCTTTTATTTATGTTACTGTTGCTTCCAATCTGAAGACATTTTTATTCGAGAAAGTTTACTTTTCTCCTTTTGGCCTTGGTTAAGTAATTGGTAACTCATGAGTTATCAAACTCAACGTGATTGATAATTGTTGTCTTTGCTAATTGAATTGAACTTCAATAACTCCAGTCCTTTCTTAGGAATTGACCAGGACTTGAGGATCAAACTAATTGGTCCACTTGACCTTCCTTTGCTCTAGTAAAGGCTAACTAAGTGGGATTAAAACTCAATTTTCATCACCATTGATAAGGATAACTAGGATAGGACTTCCAATTTCTCATACCTTTCCAAGAGTTTATTTTACAATTATTTATTTATTTTATTTGTCATTTAAATTACTTGTTCCTTACTTTCAAAACCCAAATTTACAAAACTCAATACCAATAATAAGAACATTCCTCCCTGCAGTTCCTTGAGAAGACGACCCGAGGTTTAAATACTTTGGTTATCAATTTTAAAGGGGTTTGTTACTTGTGACAACCAAAACGTTTGTAAGAAAGGACTTTTGTTGGTTTAGAAGCTATACTTGCAACGAGAATTTATTCTGAATTCTAGACCACGCAAAAGTTCTCTCTTCAACAACCCTTCTAAATTGATAAGCGGATTTTTGTTGATTGAGAACTGTACTTGCAACGTATCACTTATATTAATTTCTTAATCCGCCAATTTCCGCCACGTCAATTTTTGGCGCCGTTGCCGGGGAGTTGCAATAGAGTGCTAAGTTATTGATTGGAATTTATTTATTTGCATTTTATTTTATTTTTGCTACTATGAGCTGCATGTTTCTTTCATTAAATGACACGTTCACTTCCTGATCCAAGCTTGCCAGTATTTGACCCTGAGATTGAAAGAACTATTTCACGTATAAGGCAAGCTCGACGTCGGTTAGTCCTCTCCGAGGGTGAATCTAAAACGTCACGTAAGGAAAAAACAAGCTCCCTTTCTACTGATTCGGTTGATTTACGTACAGGTGACATGGCAGCACCTAGGAGAGTTATTATCCAGGAAGCTGGAGCCCCTGATTTTACAATGCAATCGTTTTAAGCGCATCACCTAGCGGTAGCTGCAGATTTTGAAATAAAGACTGCACTACTCAACTTGATGCCTAAGTTTCATGGCTTACCTGCTCAAGAGCCTATCAAGCACCTTAGGGATTTCCAAGCAGCCTATTCTACTGTCAGGCGTGATGGTGCAGATGAAACTTCTATTTTGTTAAAAGCCTTCCCATTCTCTCTTGAGGGAAAGGCGAGAGAGTGGTACTACACTCAACCCGCAGCAACTGTTTCTGACTGGGATACACATAGAAGAGAATTTTTGGAAAAATTCTTTCTAGCTGAAGTTACTGATAAACTGAGGAAAGACATTTCCATGATTGTTCAGGACGAATCCGAGACTCTCTACGAATATTTGGAGCACTTCAACAATCTTCTGGAAGCATGTCCCCACCATATGATTGACAAGATAGTGTTGCTCGGCTACGTCACACAGGGCATGAGGCCTCAAGATAAGACCACATTAGAAAGTTCTAGCAATGGGTCTATGAAAAAGTACAAGACCACTAATGAGGCATGGCAATTGATCAGTGACTTAGCTGAATCTACTTGGAATCACAGGCAGAAATAATGCCGGTCAAAAGCTGTTGCAGAGGTATCTTCTAGCAAAGAGACTACTGCTCTGACTCAGAGTATATGTGAAATGACCAACTTACTGAAGCAGATGCAGTTGAGTCAACAACAAGCGCAGCAAAGCCTACAGTTAGTCCCACAGAGAGTGTGCAGAATCTGTGCTGATTATAGCCATTATACTGATGAATGTTCGCAGCTCCAGCAGGAAGACAACATTGTGGCAGCCACCCATAACTTCTATGACCGCCCCAATCAAGGATACAATCAAGGTGGCAGCCACAACCATGGATGGCAGGACAATTCCAACCAAGGTTGGAGAGATAATTCTAACCAGGGCTGGAGGGACAATAATAACAGAGGAGGCAGAGACAATCAAGAAAATCAGAGGTGGAATAATAACAACAACAGGCAGCCAAACCAGAACCAGCCTTATAGAGCACCTCACCTGAGGCAATCCCAAGGACCACAGCACAACCAACAACAAGTTCCGCAGATCACTCAATCTAATCCTCTCCGAGTGATGAGGTGTTCACTTAACGGTCTAACATCCGCTATACAAGCTCTCATCTCTCAGCTGGGATCATCCAATACTTCAAACACTCAACATGCAAGCTCCAGTGGAATTTCTTCTCAACCCTTACCCAATCCAAAGGGTGGTATCAATGCCATCACCCTAAGGTCCGGAACCACACTGCAAGGGAGGAATCAGGAGGAGCCAATCCCATCAGAACACGCCTCAGCTGAAGAGGTGGTGAAAGTAGAGGATGCTGAAGAGGAAGAGGACATACAAGACATGGTTGAAGAAGAAGAAGCTCAACCACAGAAAGAAGCACCAAAGGATGCAGACGCTGCAGACAACGCCCTTCCTATTCCGTTTCCACAAATTGCAAGGAAGCCCAGGAAGTAGATGGAACTTGATCCCAAAATGGTAGAAATATTCAAAAAGGTTGAGGTAACTGTGCCCCTTTTTGATGTTATTCAGCAGGTACCTAAATACGCAAAGTTTCTAAAAGATTTATGTATACATAAAGACAAAATTAATGAATTAGAAACTATTCTTTTAGGTAGTTCTATATCTGCTTTAATGGGAGGTATATCTGAAAAGTGTAGTGATCCAGGTCCATGTATGGTTAATTGTACTATTGGAGGTGTGATTTTTTCTGACTGCATGTGTGATTTAGGAGCGTGTGTTAGTATAATGCCTTTGTCTATATATGATACTTTGAGGCTCCCTCCCTTAAAAAGGTCAGCAGCTCGTTTTGTGTTAACAGATAAAAGCATTATTACAGTGGTTGGAATTGCTGAGGATGTATTAGTGAGCATTAAGGGGCTCACATTTCCCATTGACTTCTATATCCTGGAAATGCCCCCTAATGACTCAGGAAGGCCATCATCAATCCTGCTTGGAAGACCATTCCTGAAGACTTCAAAGTTCAAGCTGGACACATTTTTCAGAACTTATTCTTTTGAAATAGATGGCAGAATAGTGAAATTCAGTTTAAATGGGGCTATGGAGCACCCTCCAGATGATCATTCTATCTCCCAGTGTGACATCATAGATGAAACCGTGGCTGAAGTTCACCAGGAGGAATTAGAAGAGAAGTACATAGGGCAAGGTCCAAGTGTGGGAACATTCTCGGAGGACAATGAGAGCACTTCACCATTATCACGAGCTCCGGATGATCCAGAGCCTGGCCATGAGAAGAAATTAGAATTAAAGCCCCTCCCTCCACACCTCAAGTATGCTTACCTTGAGGACAAGCAGAAGTTTCTAGTTATCATTATAAGGGAACTCACTTCCCAACAAGAAGAACAGCTACTCAGTGTGCTGAGGAAACACAAGAAAGCAATTGGATGGAGCCTAGCGGATATAGTGGGCATCAGCCCTCAAGTCTGTGAGCACAGAATATTCCTAGAAGAGGGAAAAAAGCCTGTCCGCCAACCTCAAAGAAGACTGAATTCCATCATCTTAGAAGTTGTCAAGAAAGAAGTGACCAGGCTACTTGAAGCAGATATCATTTACCCCATCTCAGATAGCGAATGGGTCAGTCTAGTACAGGTGGTGCCCAAGAAGTCTGGAATCACAACAATAAGAAATGAGCATGGAGAGCTTCTGACAACTAGAGTGCAGAATTCGTGGAGAGTTTGCATTGACTATAGGCGTCTCAACCAAGCCACTCGCAAGGATCATTATCCCTTGCCATTCATTGATCAGATGCTTGATCGCCTGTCAGGTAAATCCCATTATTGCTTTTTAGATGGTTATACAGGCTATTTTCAAATTCATATAGCTCCTGAAGATCAGGAAAAGACTACTTTTACATGTCCTTTTGGAACTTATGCTTATAAGAGAATGCCCTTTGGCTTATGCAATGCACCAGCTACTTTTCAAAGGTGCATGATGATTCTTTTCTCTGACCTTATTGAGAACTGTATGGAGGTTTTTATGGATGATTTTAGAGTTTATGGTGATTCATTTAGCCTTTGCTTGGATAGTTTATCTAGAGTATTAGATAGATGTGTCAGTACAAACCTTGTATTGAATTTTGAAAAATGTCACTTTATGGTAAAACAAGGGATTGTACTAGGACATGTTGTGTCTGATACTGGCATTTCTGTAGATCCAGCAAAGGTAGATGTTATTTCTAGTTTACCTTACCCCTCCTCTGTGAGGGAAGTCCGTTCGTTCCTTGGCCATACAGGTTTTTACCGGAGATTCATTAAGGACTTTAGTAAGGTTGCACTACCCTTATCCAGACTACTGCAGAAAGATATTGAGTTCGAGTTCAGTGAGAATTGTAAACAAGCGTTTGATAAACTGAAGACCGCCCTGAGTCAAGCTCCAATTGTGAGAGGACCAGACTGGAGCCAGCCATTTGAAATCATGTGCGATGCTTCCAACCATGCAGTGGGAGCGGCGCTGGCTCAGTGTAAAGGTAAGGATCCTTTTGTAATTGCTTATGCGTCTAAGACTTTAGACGTCGCTCAGTCTAATTACACTACTACTGAAAAAGAGCTTCTTGCTATTGTTTTTTCTCTGGATAAATTCCGAGCCTATTTACTTGGTGCTAAAGTAGTAGTGTACTCAGACCACGCAGCTCTAAAGTATTTATTAGCTAAAAAGGAGTCCAAACCAAGGCTTATACGTTGGATACTGCTACTACAAGAATTTGATTTAGAAATTAAGGATAGGAGTGGTAACCAGAATCTAGTGGCAGATCACTTGAGTCGCCTTGAGCACATTAGGGATGACTTCACTCCTATAGATGATAATTTCCCATTTGATAACCTGCAAGCAGTATCTGAAGTAGTCCATTGGTATGCACCTGTAGCTAATTATCTAGTCAGCCGCACCTTTCCTCCAAACTTTACTAAGCATCAAAGAGACAAGCTGAAAAGCGAGTCCAAATATTATATATGGGATAACCCATATTTTTTGAGATGTGGCACTGACCAGGTAATTAGACGGTGTGTGCCTCAATCAGAATTCCAGTCCATTTTAGAGGCTTGCCACTCATCTGAGAGTGGCGGACATTTTGGCCCTCAAAGAACAGCTAGAAAAATTTTAGACTGTGGATTCTGGTGGCCTACTCTTTTTAAAGACGCTGTTGAATTTTGTAAATCTTGTTCCCCGTGCCAAAGGTTTGGTAATATATCCAAGAGGGATGAGATGCCTCAACAGACTATGCTTTTCTGTGAAATTTTTTATGTTTGGGGCATTGACTTCATAGGTCCATTTCCAAATTCTAATGGTTATTTTTATATATTGTTAGCTATAGATTACGTTTCTAAATGGGTGGAAGCAATTCCTACCCGCACTGATGACGCTAACACTGTTGTTTCCTTTGTTAGAAACCATATTATTTGTCGCTTTGGATCACCACGAGCAATCGTGAGCGATCAAGGCACCTATTTTTGTAACAGGAGACTAACAGGATTACTGAAGAAGCATGGGATAATTCATAAAGTGGCAACAGCCTACCATCCCCAGACTAATGGGCAAGCCGAGGTGTCAAATAGATAAATAAAGCGTATCTTACAGAAGATAGTCAAACCTCATAGAAGAGACTGGAGCACCAGGCTACAAGATACACTCTGGGCATACAGAACGACATACAAGACACCCATTAGGATGAGTCCCTTCCGCTTAGTTTATGGAAAAGCCTGTCACCTCCCAGTTGAGGTAGAGCACAAAGCCTTTTGGGCAGTAAAGGAGTGCAATATGGAATTTGAGAAAGCCAAAGTTGAAAGGAAGTTGCAACTGCAAGAATTAGAAAGCCTTCACCTAGAAGCTTATGAGAACTCAAGGCTGTACAAGGAAAAGATGAAGGCTGTGCATGATAAGCACATCAAGAGGAGAGAGTTCCAACCTGGGGACTTAGTCCTCCTTTACAACTCTAGACTGAGGCTCATGCCAGGCAAGTTGAGATCAAGATGGGAAGGTCCATATAGAGTAGAGAAGGCCGAGCCATACGGAGTTTTCCACATAAGTCATCCTTCCAGCTCTGAATTCATCAAAGTTAATGGACATCGCTTAAAGCTATATCATGGTGAGAAGGCGACGAAAACCAAAGAGCTAGAGATCCTCCTTTTGGAGGATCCACCAACAGCAGAAGACTGAGCTAGCGGAGTGTCCAACTTAAGGACGTTAAAGCAAAGTGCTGGGTGGGAGACAACCCACCATGGTATGATCGTCTCTTTCTTTTATCTCTTTATTTCCTTTCTCAATAACTCTTCTCAGTACTAGTGCCTATAGTTTGCATCTGCATTTGCATATTACATTTAAAAAAAAGGCACGCGACGCGACAGCGTCGCCGACGCGTCCGCGTCATATGTGCGTTAGGAAAAAAAAGAAATCGAACAGAGAGTCACGCGAGAGTGTGGCTGGAGGCGAGCCTTTGGCACAAATTGCCCCACGCGACCGCATCGCTGACGCGTCCACGTCATGTGGGAAAAATGCCTCCCACGCGTCCACGTCAAACATGCGAACGCGTGCCCTGAAAATTGACGTAAGAAAGGGTGCACGGCAGCAAGTTGTGATGGAGTGGGGCTGGAATGGCGCTAGACGCACAGGCCCTACCACGCGAACGCATGCCCCACGCGTCCGCGTCATCTTCCAATATTGGCCATCCACGCGATCGTATCCACCACGCGAACGCGTCACCCTGGAATTTGGCAACAATGAGTTTCGAACAGAGAGTTGTGCGAGCGCGAGGCTGCCCTCGCGCCAGTAGCACAGAACGAGTAACGCGTCCGCGTGACCGACGCGTCCGCGTCGATTCATATAAGCGCAATTCGCACGAACGCGTACCCTGCGCGTCCGCGTCGCTAGCGCCGCACAACATATCCATATCTACCAAAATATCTTATCTTTCTCTTCCCCAAATCCTACTTTTTCTTTTCCCTTCTTATTTCTTTCTTCCCCTTTCTTCCTTCTTCCTTCTTCCTCACTTTCTACTTTCTCTCTCTTACCACCATTATCAAGGTTTTTCTTTTCTTCTTCCCTCCTTACTTTTCTATTCTTCTTCTTATTTTTATGTTTTCTTCTTCTTTTCTTTTTCTTTTCACTTTCATTATCCATGTTTTCTTTTTCTTTCCTTTTCTTTTAGTTGGTGTTGAAAATTTTTTTTTTTTTTGGTCTTTATTATTTCTTATGATTTGCTTGTGGACTATTAAGGAATTATTGACAATTATATATTACTTTTTAAAGGTTTGCTTGCATGTTCAATTTATTATTTTCATTAGCTTATTTACCATGCATGCTATGTGTTTGTGAAAACGCTCGTATGGCATTATACAATGTTTTTTTATATCTTTTATTCTACTACTCTAAATGCTTGCTTTTCACAAAACCCTTTTTATATTATATTATTTAAATATAATTGTTATTACAACCAGGTTATTAGTTTGAAAGGCTTGGTAATCTAACTTGGACATTGAATGCTTGATCTATGCTACTCATGCCTTTGCCTGCATGCCAATAAACACCTTGCATTTAATTGTCATCATATGCACTTGCTATATTTCTATTGATGATTTTTCACATGTAGTCATGACCATGTGTTAACATCATTCATCTTTTAATGTGCATTGATTACCACCTTTCCCGTTCTCTTCCTTGCCCTAACCCTTGACATTTTAACATACTTTCTCTTTTCTTTCTTTCAGGATGGCCACCAAGAAAGGAAAGGAGAAAGCTACTCCCAAATCAACAGCGAGGAGAGGAACAAAAAGAGCATTAGTGGTAGAGCCATCTTCAACTGCAGTTAAGCCCTCAACAAAAAGAATTAAGAGGATTATAAAGGTTGATGAAAAAGAGAAAGCCTTCCCAGCAAAGGACACTGCGCGATTTACCAACCGCTACTGTGAGCAGATGTTCCCCATCCTGGCAGAAAAGAGTTACAACAACGAATACCTTCTTATCCTCCAGACCCGTATTGCTGAATTTGTTGAGCCGCAAATTGAACGAAGACAATGAGGTTTCCTACAGAGACAGCCACGGCAGGTTAATCTTTCATGGGTAGTCGAGTTCTACTCTAATTTCCACCTGCCAACCCTGCAGTCTGTCTATGTCCGTCAGAAGCAAATCCCCATTACAGAAGAGGTCATTCAATGAGCTTTAGATCTTCCCCCTACTCCAGAAGGACTGGACGCATTTCAAGAAGCCTCCCTCAAGCGCCAGACGTACCAATTTGACTGGGACACTGTTCTCAGAGTTATCACACTACCTGGCAGCAGATGGATTTATGGATATCATCGTTCCCATCCTAAGGGAATATCGGCTTCCGCAATTACCTTGGAGGCTCGCGTATGGGCACAGATTATGTCCCATTACGTCTTTCCGAGCACTCACAAGTCCTCCTTCACTGCAGACATGGCTGTTTTACTATGGTGCATCCTTACAGACCAGCTTCTAAACTTACCAACACACATCCGAAATGCCATGGGACACGTACAAATTGTGGGTAACTTACCTTTTCCCGCCTTGGTCTCCGATCTTGTCTCAGCAGCCGGAGTCTCCTACAGAGCTGGAGACACCAAAGCCATGCTCCCACGGGATGATCAGTACGTCCCTAACAGGAAATATATCAGACCTCCAGCAGCCACTACAAGCCAACCTACTGAACCGACTAGAGACATTCCTTCTTCAACACCTCAAGCACCTACAACAAACTAACTGCTCCATCAGATACTTGAGAGGTTAGATCGGCAGGAACACAAAGCAAAGCTAAGAGAGCGCCGTAACAAGCGCCGATTCACATACCTCAAGGAGCTACTTATGGGAAAATACAAAGACCCTGACACCCCGGACTCCACTTCATTTACCAGCACAGGGAGCCATGCCGGTCCCGACTGTGGAGATACTACTACCAGCCCACCTTTGTTCCTGACAGATGGCACCGAGGACGGTGCAAAACCTTAAGTGTGGGGAGGTCGGTCAGTACCTGACTTTCGGAGGTAATTTCTCTTCCTTAACATCAATAAAATAGGATATTTAGTTAGTTTTTCAATTTTTTTTTGTTTTAGAATGTGATAGATTGCATAGTAATAGGTTAGTTGCATGTTTTACTTGATTGAAAAGATAATAAGTTTCTTCTAAGACCCTATTTTTAGAACAAAATTTCACTAATTTTAATCAAAACTTTTATGTTAAATTTGCTTGAAGTTATATTTGGAACATAGTTTAAAAAGCTAAGAACACACAACCCACAAGATTTGAGCTTAGTTACATGGTTACATTATTTAACCATCAATATTTTATTCTTGTGTGTTTACTTCTCTATGATCGTAATCTATATTTTGTTTCATCCTATATGTCCAATGTTTAATATATTTATATGATGGCATATGATTGAGGCCATTATTTGTTTAGCTCACTTATCCAAATTAAGCCTACCCCTTAAGTTACCTTTGTTAGCCACTTTGAGCCTTTAAACCCCATTTGTTCTATACTTTACCACATCACTAGCCTTAAGTGGAAAAACAATTATATATCTCAATTAAATCTTTGGTTAGCTTAAGATAGAATTGCCTGTAAATTGAATATGAGAAGATTGTGGGAACAAAGGATAACAAGGGAATGTGTCATGATAATATAATGGGAATTTGGGTACCTACTCATGTGAACTTATAAAAAAAATCCATGTGCATTGATAAGCTGTGTTTATTTTTATGTTAAAAAAAATTCAAAAATATTCAATAAATAAATAAGGGGACAAAATTACCCCAATGCTAATTTAAAATTCAAGGATCAATGCACATGTGATAAAATTAAAATAAAAGTTGATACATGAGTATGGAATGTGAAAGGGAAATTTTGGGTAGCTAGGTGTGAAATTTAAGTTATATAGAATATATATGTGTGTTAGGTGAAAGCTTAGGTTAATTAAAGATTCAATTTATAAGCTTACTTAGCCATATATGTACCCTTACCCTTACCTTGGCCCCATTACAACCTTGAAAAGACCTCATGATGTTTGCATTGGTACATTAAATGTTGTTGATTGGTTAGGTGAAGAACAAAATTAGAAAGCATGATTAGAGAAGGATAGAGTTACTACCTTATACACTAGAGAGATTAGAGCATACATACATCATCAGTGAGGGTTCAATGCTTAAATTCTATGTTCCCTGCTTTCATGAGCTACCTTCTTGCATTTTTATCTGTTGTTACTGTATAAGAATTGAATTAGTGGAATTTGATTTGTGATTGTCTTGAAGAGCTTATTTACTTTTAACCAAGTGGACAAGAATCATATAGTTGCATTCATATGTATAGGTTGCATTGCATTGCATTGCATTCATATGTATATTGTGTTTAATTGTGTGGTTTTATCAAATCTTTACCCACTTATTCATATGATTAGCATGTATTTACAACTTCTTCCCAAAATTACTCCATGGTTGAAAACTTGGTTCCTAGAGACTTTTAATTATGTATTTTAATTCTCCTTTATTCCATTCGATGCCGTGATCCATGTGTTAAGTGTTTCAGGCTTTATAGGGCATGAATGACTTGGAGATTGGAAAAGAGGCTTGCAAAAATGGAAGGAACGCAAGAAATTCAGGAGATGACCAGCGAGAAGCGACGCGGACGCATGACTCACGCGACCGCGCGAAATGGAGAAATCAGAGTGACGCACTCGCATGCCTGACGCCAATGCGTGAACTGAAAGCTGCATGAGTGACGCGAATGTGTGGACGACGCGCACGCGTGGTAAGGCAAAACACTGGATGACACGAATGCGTGGATGACACGATCGCGTGACGTGCGCGATCTGCAGAATTTGCAGAATTTGCTGGGGGCGATTTTGGGCCATGTTTTTTACCCAATTTTTGGCCCAGAAAAGCATATTAGAGCCAGGGAACATGCATAGACCAGGAACCACATTCATTCCGCATAATTTTAGTTTTTAGATCTGAATTTACTCCTCCTCTAGGTTTTCTCTCTACATATTCATAGTTCTTAGGACTTTGTTTTTATTGCTTTTTGGATTGGGATATTGAGAAGAGTTATTACCTCTGTCAAGACTTCATCATTCTAGTTTGTTTCCTTACTTGTCACTTACTCTTTCATATCTTTAATTTGTTTAGAATTACTATTGGATTATTTTTAGAGTTTATTAATACAAGAACTATTTTCATTTTTAGTTGATCTTTTTTATTATTATTTATCATGTCTTCTTTTATTTCCCTTTCTTATTTTGTGAATTTTACAATCATAATGAGCGAGTAGTTCCATAACTTGATTGGGAGTTGGTTGAAAGGAGAACCTTGAGTTGGAATGCTCAAGAGTAAAATTATAATTGGGTTTATCGTTGGGTCGCCCTCTAGTCACTGACACTAGTCCTTCCCAAGAGAGAGAATTGGAACTTGTGAATAGAAACTGACTTCCAACTTGCTTGACTTTCCTTTATCTGGTAAAGGATAACTGAGCAGAACAACCTTCAATTATCAATTAATCTTGGGAGAACTCCAACAAGGATAGGACTTCCGACTAATCTACTCCCGGTCAAGGTTTTTATTTAAATTACATAAATTCTCTGATTTAATTTCCTGTCCATCAAACTCAAACCCTTTTGGAAAACATCTGATTAATAAAATAGCACATCTTTCTGCAACTCGTTGGGAGACGACCTGTGATTCATACTCCCAGTATTTTAATTCTAATTTTGTGACAACCCTTCTAAATTGATAAGCGAATTTTTGTTGATTGAGAACTGTACTTGCAATGTATCTCTTATATTAATTTCTTAATCTGCCAATTTCCGCCATGTCAGCAACATAAGTAATTAGATCTGAAATAGAGCTACTAAAGTAATAGAGTAAATAAAAGTAGAAGAGAACATAAATTAAAGGAACATTGAACCTGAAATGAACAAATAACCATAAACTGAGAGGAATCCTAATCCTAATCCTAAATCCTAAATCCTAAGAGAGAGGAGAGAGCCTCTCTCTCTAGAAACTACATCTAAAACCTAAAATTGTGAATTATGAAAGTTGTTTTATGATTGGATGCATTCTCCCACTTTATAGCCTCTAATATGTGTTTTCTAGGCCAAAAACTGGGTCAAAAACAGCCCAGAAATCGCCCCCAGCGATTTCTGATACGTACAGGTCGCGGCAAAGTCACGCATACGCGTCGTCCACGCGTTCGCGCGGATTGGATTTTTGCCAGGTCACGCGTCCGCGTGATCCACGCGTGCGCGTCGCCTGAATTCAGGGCAGCTACGGCAAATTATATATCGTTGCAATATCCGGACGTTAGCTTTCTAACACAACTGGAACCGCGTCATTTGGACCCCTGTAGCTCAAGTTATGGTCGATTTAGTACCAAGAGGTCAGGCTGGACAGCTTTAGCAGTTCCTTCAGTTTCTTGTATTCCTTCCACTTTTGCATGCTTCCTTTCCATCCTCTAAGCCATTCCTGCCCTATAATCTCTGAAAACACTTAACACACATATCAAGGCATCGAATGGTAATAAAAAAATAATTAAAATTGACAGTTTAAAGGCCTAGGAAACATGTTTCAATTATATCACAAGATTAGGAAGCAAAATGTAAAACCATGCAATTAGTATGAACAAGTGTATGAAAGATTGATAAAATCCACTCAATTGAGCACAAGATAAACCATAAAATAGTGGTTTATCAATTACTCATGTATATTTTACCCTAACTCTAATTTCCCAAATTAAAACTCAATTCTGACTTAATTTCACAAACAATAAACACATACATACCTTCAGAAATGGGAAGAACGAAAACAGGGGAAGCTTGAGGAAAAAAAAAGAGATAGAGAAGGGAGAAGGGGGAATCGAGGGAGAAGAGAGGGGAAGGAAGTCGCCGCACCCTGTACACTCGTCATCGCTATTCCGTGGAGTTCACCCTGGTGCCGGTTGAACAGGGATGAGGGAGAGGTGTCGAGAGAGATCGACGGAGACGTTCACGTCGTTCGTCCTTGTCGTTGCCATGCGTTGCCGCCGCCGTCATTAGTTCCACTGCCGTCGAGCTTGAAGGAGAAAGGGAGAGCCACGCTAAGAGAGAGAGATTGACGGAAGCCAATGAAGCGCATGAGAGAAGGGAAGCCGATTTTGTGACCGCCACGGTACCCAGTCGCCGTCAGTGGAGCTCGCCGTTGCTGGAGGTGAACCAGTATCGCGTCCTTGCTGCCAGAGCCAGGAGCGCCACTACTACTCCTCAAATTACGCCCCTCTTCCATTAGGGTTTGCTATCTCATCCCCTTTGAAGCTACTGCCGTTCTGTTAAGGGTTCCAGCCGTGAATGCTAGCACCAGCATCACCATCCTTCTTGTCTTGGTCTCAATTTTGTAATTCCTGAACCTATCATGCTTTTACCTTTGTTTTATTCCAATTTTGTTGATCTCTGCCAAGTTGTTCTAATTTTATCAGTATACATACATCTCTGTTTTAGTGTTTTACTGTTTTGTAATTGTTGGATTTAGTCTGAAATTTTTGTCAAAAACTTTAATAAGAGCATTAACTTGTTTTACTGTTATCACATTCAAGAACTTTAATAAGAGCATTAGGTTCATCAGTTTGTGCTTTCCATCTCGCTACAAAAGCCTCACAGTGGATTCTAAGCTTACCACTTTGTTGACCAGCTCATCAATCTTCTCTGCCATTTCTATCACAGCGAGAGTTGTCTGAGAGCCAACCTCAAAGTGTTCTTTAATCTCTTCCTGTAGTAACTGCACCTCCTGTTGATGCTGACTTATGTTATCAGCATCTTCTTCCAACTCTTTTGTTTCAAATTTACTGATTTAGTCTGAAATTTTTGTCTAAATTTACTAATGGCTCTGTTTTATAATTAGTAGTTGCTGATAGCTCTTAATTTTTTTGTTCAAATTTGCTGGCCATAGATAAGGCTATGGTCACAGTTTTAAGGAGGGGTGACCATAAATGCTCTGGTCACGGTGAAAAAACATGGCCTAAAGTGTCAGAATTTGAAAATTGAAACCGTGATCATAGAAACCGTGACCATAGATAAAAAAAAACCGTGACCATAGACCTATGGCCACGAGAGAATAGGCCACGGTAAAAAACCGTGACCATAGGTCCAAAACCGTGACCATAGATCTATGGTCACCCTTTTTACTAGCTATGGTCACGGTTTTTTACCGTGACCATAGGCCTTTTTTTTTGTAGTGAGGCACAAAAGACTCGAGACTAAATATTTAAAAATTTTATTGAATGAACAAAAATAATGCATTTTGCTAATAGAAAGTTTTCATTTTTGTATCCTTAATTATTTAGCAAACGACATTTTTCTTTAATTTATATGAAAAAAGTTTAAAAGAGAACATTCAAATTTTTGTGCAACTTTTAGTTATGAAGTTTTTCAAAATATTGTAAACAAATTAAACCAACCGTTACTTTTAATCATTTCTTTGAATTTTTCGGCCTCCCAATTTGAAAGTTCTCAACAATTTGCATACAAAAAGTAGTGCACGCCTAGAGAAAAAACAAAAAGAGAAAACATATATTATAAATATAATTATTAAGGGCAGCCACCGCATGCAAGTTGGGTAGTTAAATATGTAAATAGTTGTGACGTTCACATCAGTAGTGAGACTATTTTGAGACACATTCACACATATTTCCCTTCCTCGAATCATTTAGTTCCCTTTAGACCAAAGAAAATGAAGATGCAATAATGGGAAAACGCGATTGATGAATTTGTAACATAAACACAGTAAAAGGAAGGTATAGAAATAGAGACAAACTTCAAGCAAGTCCCGTCTCTTTGTATGGATTGGACTCTCAATGTTTGTCCTTTCATATCTGAATACACTTGGCCAACAACTTTAGTGCGTCTCTTTTATGAGCAACTTGACAATTTGGGTCCACATTATATATCATTTTAAAAATTATTTAGGGTACATGAGTATATCCTTTAAATGAGGCAACAATTACTTTTAAAAGATTTTTTTTTTAAAAGTTACTGTAATTAATTGAAACATAACGGTGCACAATTGGACTATATCAAAATAGTTCACTACAACAAATTCGGGTTGACGCAACCCTTTAAAAACGTTGCCTATAACAAGAAAAAGTGTTGCCTTTGATCAAAAGCAACACTTTCCGACAAAACGCAACGCTTTTTGGGGGTTGGCTATACGGCCGTTACCTTTGGTCTAAGGCAACGCTTTTGTGTATCAAAGGGAACCCTTTTTATGGCAACCTTCAAAAAGCGTTGCCTTTTCTACAAAAAAAGCAACTCCTCATAAGGGTTGCCTTAGAGGACCTAAACACAACGCTTTAGACAAAATTTTATGGCAACACATTTTACAAGTTGTATTTTCTAATACATAAAGCAACACTTGTCCAGGTTTTTTTAAGTTGCCTTTTCATATACTTAAAGAAACACTTGTCTAGGTTTTTTTAAATTGCCTTCTTCGTATACATAAAGCAACACTTATCCAAATTTTTTTAAGTTGCCTTTTTCATAGACTTAAAGCAACACTTATCTAAGTTTATTTGTAGTTATCTTTTTCTAATACTTAAAGCAACACCTTATTGAGTTTTTCTTAGATTCTCTTTTTTTATATATATATATCTAAAGCAATATATTTTTTACCTTTGTTAATGACAAATTGAAGGATATATAGCACACACTAATAATATTTAAAAATTTAAATTTAATTTATTCAATATAGGGAGAATAGGCTAATAATATATATTGCATGTATATATATAGAAAGGTGTTCCAAGTACCAATTAACATATACTTGCTAAGTTACCAAGTCAAATAAAAATTAAACATAAGCAAATAAAATACATGTTTTTCTCATGATGAACTTGAACAAAAAAAAACCAATTTTTTCATTTGAAACCAAAAGGTCTTTGTGCTTCACTATTGTGCCAAGAATCGCCTTTATCTCTTCAAAAAACCTCATCCAACTATAAGCAAGTTGTAGCCAAATCTAAATCGACAAAAAAAAATATAGTCAAAACATCAGCTTAACAATAACAAGTATACTCAAGTGTTACAACAATTTAGCACACATATACCTAATCATGATTTGGTATATGAGTCGATGGAGATTGGTCCAGATTCTTAAAATATTAACATGTTTGAGAAAAATATGAATACATTTGTTAAATATCCCTCTGAAAAGGAAACTAAGAAATCCTCGAAGATTATATAGGATATGAAATAGAGGATTTCCATCTATTTTGTAGTGGGGTGTAAATTGTTTAGAGTTTAGTGGGAAAGGCTCCATGTATGTGATTTGTCTAATAGTTTAATGGATGGCAGTTCACAGCCGCTTGTTTACAGTGTCACCACAAATGGATGCCTCAGTAACATAAAAGAAATCAAAAGAAAACTCTTAGGAGAGACACTCACTACTGAAAAGCCAAGAAATGGTTAGGTTCTCCTATCTGTATACTTTGTGTACACAAACATCCACAATAGTACGAAACTTATTTTTACCTTTTCAAAAACTATGGCCATAAAGATCTAGTGAGCTATAATTCTGAAATTTCTCCAACCGTTCAGTTTTGGTGTATCTCCTTATCCTATTCAGTAATCAGTACTATGTATGTAAGTATGTTAAATGAAAGTAGTAAATTTTAGACAAACCTCGAGTTCAAATGGCATTGATAGCCCTCCGTTACTGTTCTTGGGGTTCAACCTGGGCAACAATGACTCCAGAAAAGCTTACCCTCCTTTACTAATAAATATCAACAGAGGCAGAAGTTTGGCTTTAGTCCACTCAAATAACTTTATCCATGAAATGATGACAGTGATGTAACCATAATGTAATAATTTGGAATTAAGACATTACCGATTATATTCAAATATAAGTACACAATCTTTCATTGCTATTGCTTGAAGGGAGCCCAGATTTAGAAGTATCGCATACTCATGAACCTAACTCAAGACAAAGAAACTGAAAATTAATTGATATAAAAGGCAAGTTCAATAAGTCTATCATCCTAGATTATTTGATAAAAGCAGACAACGCAGCAAAGCCATGTAAACTTTACAAATTATAACATCATGGAGGATAGAGCACTTCATGACATCTTCATGAAACTTGAATGATTGCATAAACATACACCACGAAGTATTACTAAATAGTGAGGATGCAAACAAAAGAAATTGTACCAGCAAAGAGGGTACCAAATTCGTCAAAAATAAAGACGGATCCACACTTCGAATGTCCCGAGGATGAAGACCTGAACCATCATTAAACAGAACAAAGCGATCACAAATAAATAAAAATAAAATAATATCCTAAGGAGACATTGGTACAAAGCCTTTCTTTGACTCTTCAAATCCAAAAACAGAATAAAATGCAAGTGAAAAGTTCCATCAAGAAGAGGACTAAATAAAAAAGAATTAATTAGCAAAATTAGATCGCCAAAACTTTCTTTCAGTAGTATCCTAAGTAGGTTTAGTACTCCTAACTATAACAATTAAACCTTGTCCCTCCGAATTATAAACCTTGTTTGACAACGTTATAAACTCAATAGTTCAAAATCCTCGAGAAATAGCAGCATAGATTGGGAAGGATAAAAATGCTAAATATACAGATATCACCAAATCACCGGTGAGTAACATCTTTTTTCTTCATCCCCTGACAATCAGCAATGCAAACCCAGAATTGTTGCACAATCATGGAGCATATTCGAGCATCAAAGCCGATAACTCCTTCCCCTTCTCCTTTCCTTCCACCTGCAACAAACAAAAGTCTCATGATTCATGCCTATCTCTGAATATGCTAAGAGCAAGAAAAAGGGGAAAGGATCAGAAGGGACACCCACTTGGGAACTCTTACAAATAATATTTCAGAAAAAAATTGTAATAAAACCCCTAAGAAAAAAATGCAGAAAAATTAAAAAAATCCTGAGAAGCAACAATCAGAACCATGAAAAATTTTAATAAGACCCACTAAATCAGAATTATCAAGAAGCCCTAAAAATTAAGATTCAATGCATTAAGAAATTCTATTTTCATACTAAAATTTAGAAAATCTCAATCTTCATTCATAATCAATGCATTCAGAAATTTCATTCCATAGTATAATTCAAAAGCTTTCTTACCAATACGTAGAGGAGGAGGAGGGGGGTTCCAGCTGCGTGTAGTGTTGTCAAAGTTTGCGAAGAGGAGGAGGCGAGACAGGGGAAGAAGAGGAAGAAGGAGGAGGAGAGGGGTTTCTCGAAGATGACCGCGTACGTGGAGCCAAGACAGGAGGAGGAGGAGCCGTGGAGCAGCGCCCGTGGAGGAGAGCACCGCGCCGACGCCCGTGGAGGAGAGCAACGCGCCGACGCCCTTGGAGGGGAGCAACGTGCCAACGCCGTGGAAGGGAGCACCGCGCCGTCGCCGTTTGGGGGTGGACAGCACTGCGATCGAGAGCTGCGGTCATCGTGGAGGAGAGCCGCGATCGTGGAGGGTTTGTGGACGCCGTTTGGGGTTGGTTTCAAATGTTAGGGTTACTGTAGTGAAAACTGATGAAGCAAGAAGTGATGAACTGAAGCAATATAATCATGCCTTTTCTTTTTATTTTTTTTAAGTTATTTGATTAGGAAATAATAGGTAGGAAGATGATTAAAAGTTTTCTTCTATAATTTTTAACTGTGAATAATTTTAGGCAACATTTTATAAATGTTATTTATTCAATTTTTTTGATAATTCTTATGAAATGTTGCATTTTTATTTAAAAATGTTGTCTTAAATGTTTTATATTGTAACATGTTTTGAGTGTTGCTTTAGATATCAAAGACAACAATTTTTGTGGGTGGCTAAAACTTTTGTTATCTTTGCCTTACTCAAAGACAACTCATAAAAAATGTTATTTTTTTCTATCTAAGGCAACTTTTGTTAAATGTTGCTTCGAATAAGGGTTACCTTAGACAAAAAATGTTGTAGTGGTTACAGATCAAAAAAGTATCAGAGCTATCAAAATAGACTAAATTTGTTGAGTCAATTTGTTTGCCTAATTGGACGAATTTTTATTTCAAATTTGAATATATTTAGAACAATAAGATATCAATATAGTTAACTATGAAGTCTAACATGAGTGATAGTTGTTTAGGTTGTATAATTATTATATACCAAATTTAATTATGGGTGTATCTTCGTATCCTCAAATGAACTCCAACGAAATCAAAACTTAGCCATCGTATCGATCAACAAGTATTCAAAAGTTGATGTATAGTGGCCGAAAAGGAAAGATATATAATTCATGGAACTATAATTCATTTGTCTATTGTCTAGAAGAAGTATAGGGTAGTTGGAAATTGATCCTCTTAATTTTTTTTTTCACTTAAAAGGATAAAATGTGATTTTTTATTGACATTTTATAAGTAAGACCAAGAGAAAAGAGAAGAAGTTAAGAGGATCTATTCTCAGGATAGAGTAGGTAAATAATGATTCAAACTCTTAACACTTGCTTAAAAAAAAGTGAATTAATTACTCGACCAACCACATATATATATATATATATATATATATATATATATATTTTAAATTTTTAGACACAAAAAAAAAAGATAATTATATACAAAGAAAATTATTTTAAAGTGGTCCCTGAGATTCACATCATGGTCATGCACTAATAAGTTTGATTTTAAAACTCACAAATGTCTCTTTTTAGGCTACTCCTCTCATCATAAAAGGTACAAATGTCTCTCACCTTCCAGCAACCTCTACATTTCTAGACATGTCTTATTTGATGAATTCGAGTTTCCTTATCGATACCTCTTCTTTAATCAAACTCTAAAACTGAAATCTAATGTCCCACACCTTCAAACCATTACCTTTGTACCATTGCAACTCATTTCAGCACACACCATTGTCCAACAAACCCATCTCAACACACAAGACACATCTTCAATCAATACTTCCAACAACACTAACCCTCTCATACATGAAGCACATGTCCTTATTCTGACGCCACTTTTCACGACCAAATACCAGACCCTGCATAACAATCCCTTTCCCAACCATCTCCATCATCCTCCACACCTTTAACTCAACCTGAGTCTTCTGTCAATATTAATGATGCTCATAATTGTCCACTAACTGATGATAATTCTATGACTACTTCTACTTCTGTGTTTTCCTCTAGTAATGCAGGGTTAGCTGAGCAACTAGAAAGAGGACACACAACTCTACCCACTACACCGCCTACTCGAACGTATCCTATGGTAATGTTTTAGACCTCACACAAGTTGAACCTCCTTCAGTAGTGATAAACCACTATTTTATTGTTTATCTTGTGCTCAATTGAGTGGTTTTTATCAACTCTTTACCCACTTATTCATACTATTTGCATGGTTTTATATTTGCCTTCCTAATTATGTGCTTTGATTGAAAACATGCTTCTTTGGCCTTAAGTTTCCTATGTTTAATCCTCTCTTATTACCATTAGATGCCTTGATAATGTGTGTTAAGTGATTTCAGAGATTATAGGGCAGGAATGGCTGAGAGGATGGAAAGGAAGCATGCAAAAGTTGAAGGAATACAAGAAGTTGGAGAAATTTCTAAGCTGTCCAGCGTGACCTCTTTGCACTCAAACAGCTATAACTTTAGCTACATAGGTCCAAATGATGCGGTTTCAGTTGCGTTGGAAAGCTAACGTCCGGGACTTCGATTTGATATATAATATGCCATAGTTGCTCTGATGCTAGGCGGCGTGAACGCGTGCTCCACACGGACGCGTCGCAGTGACGAAAAATCAGCGTGTTTGGATTCGCAACCAGCGAATTCTGGACTGTTTCCGACCCAGTTTGCGGCTCAAAAAACACAGATTAGAGGCTATAAAGTGGGAGAATGCATCCATTCAAAAACATGCTTTCAATATTCACAATTTTAGGATTAGATGTAGTTTTTAGAGAGAGAGGTTCTCTCCTCTCTCTTAGGATTTAGAATTAGGATTCATTTCACTTTATGATTATTTCATCTTCTGCAATAACAGGTTCAATGTTCCTTTTATTTATTTTTTCCAATTAATTTATGAACTCTTTCATGTTACATATGATTTTCTTAATTAATGTTATTTGAGGTATTTCAGTTTATTATTGCTTTCTTTTATTCATGTTACTGTTGCTTCCAATCTAAAGACATTTTTATTCCAGTAGATTTACTTTTCCCTTTTGGTCTTGGTTAAGAAATCAGTAACTCAAGAGTTATCAAACTCAAACATGATTGATAATCGTTATCTTTACTAATTGAATAGAACTTCAATAATCCCAATCTTTCCTTAGGGATTAACTAGGATTTGAAGATCAAACTAATTAGTCACTTGACTTTTCTTTACTTTAAGTAAAGACTAACTGAGTGGAATTAAGATTCAATCTTCATCATCATTGATAAGGATAACTAGGATAGGACTTCTAATTTCTCATACCTTGCCAAAAGTTTATTTTACAGTTATTTATTTAAATTACAGTCTTTTACTTATTTTAATTGCAATTTAAATTACTTGTTCCTCATCTTCACAACCCCAATTTACAATCTTCATAACCAATAATAAGAACATACTTCCCTGCAGTTCCTTGAGAATACGACCCGAGGTTTGAATACTTCAGTTATCAATTTATTTAGGGGTTTGTTACTTGTGACAACCAAAACTTTTGTAAGAAAGGTTGATTGCTTGGTTTAGAGACTATACTTATAACTAGGATTTATTATAACTTCTAAACCATCAATCTTCAGTTCTTTCAAGTAGTCCAAGCAACAACCTCTCAACATGAGAAAGACGCGACGGATGAAGAGTATGCAGCACTTATGACGTGCAAGACATAGAAATTGGTTGAAGAGTAACCAATAGTTGAACCAATTGGATGCCGATGGGTATTTCGCATCAAAAGACAGCCAGACGGGACAATTTAGAAGTACAAAGTGAGGTTGGTCACAAAGGGGTTTTATCAGCGACAAGGTTTGGATTATGATCAAGTTTTTAGTCTGGTTGCCAAGCCTGCAACAGTACGCACAGTGTTGTCTATTGCTATTTCAAAAGGATGGAGAGTGAGGCAGTTTGATTTCAACAACTCCTTTCACAATGGGGATTTACATGAGAAAGTGCACAAGTGCAACCTAAGGGTTATGCACTTGGTTCTGGCCTTGTGTGCAAATTGTAGAAGGCCTTATATGGCTTAAAATAACCTAGTTTCTAAAGCTAAGGAGCACACTTAAAAGCTTTGATTTTACAAGTACAACCTCAGATCATTGTCTCTTTGTTCAACACAGAAAAGCTTCAACAATTTATCTTCTAGCATATGTTGATGAAATACTGATGATTGGCACTAATCAAACTGAAGTTAATGATCTGATCCAACAATTAAATAAAGTGTTCACTTCAAAAGACTTCGGGGAAATAAATTTTTTTTCTTGGAATTGAAGTTGAAAGCATTAAAGCTGGTACTCTAGTGCTGAAATAAGCTAAATTTGTCAAGGATCTATTGAAGAGAGCTAAAATGCTTGAGTCTAGACCCATTACCACACCAATGGCTAGTACTTTAAAGCTTGATACAACAGGTACAATATTTGATAAGCTTTCTTTTTACCGATCTATATTAGGTGGGCTGCAATATGCCACCATCATTAGGCCATATATTGTCTTCTCCATGAACAAAGTGTCCCAATTTATACATGCACCCCTGGAACAGCTGGTGCACGAAATTGCAATCACACCCTTGCAACTCCGCACAACTAACCAGCAAGTGCACTGGGTCGTCCAAGTAATACCTTACATGAGTAAGGGTCGATCCTACGGAGATTGCCGGCTTGAAGCAAGCTATGGTTATCTTGTAAATCTTACTCAGAAGATTAGTGATAAAAATGATTTTGTTTATGAAAAGTAAATAACATGAAATGAATGACACTTGTGATTCAGTAATGAGGAACAGGTTGAGGTTCCGGAGATGCTCTGTCATTTGAATCTCTACTTTCCTACTGTCTTCTTCTCCAAACACGCATGGCTTCCTTCCATGGCAAGTTGTATGTTGGTGGATCACCGTTGTCAATGGCTACCATCCGTCCTCTCAGTGAAAATGGTCCAGGTACGGTTTCTGTACGGCTAATCAACTGTCGGATCTCTCGTCTCAGATGAAAAATACCAGGCACAGCTACCGCACGACTAATCATCTGTCGGTTCTCACTTGTGTTGGAATAGGATCTCTCTATCCTTTTGCACACTGTCACTGCGCCCAACATTCGTGAGTTTGAAGCTCGTCATAGTCATCCCATCCCAGATCCTACTCGGAATACCACAGACAAGGTTTAGACTTTCCGGATCTCATGAATGCTGCCAATTGGTTCTAGCCTCTACCACGAAGGTTCTA
The DNA here is from genome assembly GCF_059453495.1 of Arachis ipaensis. Classification (NCBI taxonomy): domain Eukaryota; kingdom Viridiplantae; phylum Streptophyta; class Magnoliopsida; order Fabales; family Fabaceae; genus Arachis; species Arachis ipaensis. The sequence continues at coordinate 41,527,766 of NC_142442.1, forward strand.
ATCTCACGGATTCGAATGCTCTGTTGTCAGGAGAGGCAAGTCAAATCCGTGGATCAGAGACCCAAGAGATACGCACTCAAGCTGTCGCCTAATGACTACGTTGAGCTCAGATAGAACGGGAGTGGTTGTCAAGCACGCGTTCATAAAGTTGAGAATGATGATGAGTGTCACGGATCATCATATTCTTTATATTGAAGTACGAGTGAGTATCTTAGAATAGAATCAAGCGTGATCGAAAAGAAAACAATAATAATTGCATTAATTCATTGAGACGCAGCAGAGCTCTTCACCCCCACCTATGGGGTTTAGAGACTCATGCCATAGAAGATACAATATGAGATGTAAAATGTCATAAGTTACCAAAATGAATCTCTAAAAGTAGTTTTTATACTAAACTAGTAACTTAGGTTTACAGAAAAATGAGTAACTAAGTGCAGAGAGTGTAAAAATCCACTTCCGGGGCCCACTTGGTGTGTGCTTGGGCTGAGCATTGAGCTTTACACGTGCATAGGCCTTTTCTGGAGGCCAGCTTGGATGCCAGTTTGGGCGTTTAACTCCAGTTCTGGTGCCAGTTCTGGCGTTTTACGCTAGAAAAGGGTCTCTGGCTGGCGTTTAAACGCCAGTTTGGGCCATCAAATCTCGGACAAAGTATGGACTATTATACATTTCTGGAAAGCCCAAGATGTCTACTTTCCAACGCAATTGAGAGCGCTCCAATTGGGCTTTTGTAGCTACATAAAATCCACTTCGAGTGCAGGAGGGTCAGAATCCAACAGCATCTGCATTCCTTTCTCAGCCTCTGAATCAGATTTTTGTTCAAGTCCCTCAATTTCAGCCAGAAAATACCTGAAATTACAGAAAAACACACAAACTCATAGTAAAGTCCAGAAAAGTGATTTTTGCATAAAAATATAATAAAAATTAACTAAAACATATTAAAAACTACCTAAAAACAATGCCAAAAAGCGTATAAATTATCCGCTCATCACAACACCAAACTTAAATTGTTGCTTGTCCCCAAGCAACTAAAAACAAAATAGGATAAAAATAAGAGAAAATACAATAAATTTCAAAATATCAATAAAGCTTAGTTCCAATTAGATGAGCGGGACTAGTAGCTTTTTGCTTCTGAACAGTTTTGGCATCTCACTTTATCCTTTGAAGTTTGGAATGATTGGCATCCATAGGAACTTAGAATTCAGATAGTGTTATTGATTCTCCTAGTTTAGTATGTTGATTCTTGAACACAGCTACTTTATGAGTCTTGGCCGTGACCCTAAGCATTTTATTTTCCAGTATTACCACCGGATACGGACACATAACTGGGTGAACCTTTTTCAGATTGTGACTCAGCTTTGCTAGAGTCCCCAGTTAGAGGTGCCCAGAGTTCTTAAGCACACTCTTTTTGCTTTGGATCACAACTTTAACCACTCAGTCTCAAGCTTTTCACTTGGACCTTCATGACACAAGCACATGGTTAGGGACAGCTTGATTTAGCTGCTTAGGCCAGGATTTTATTCCTTTGACCCCTCCTATCCATTAATGCTCAAAGCCTTGGATCCTTTTTACCCTTGCCTTTTGGTTTAAAGAGCTATTGGCTTTTTCTGCTTGCTTTTTCTTTTTTTTTTTCTTTTTTTTTATTTTTCACCATTTTTTTCGCAAGCTTTGTGTTTTTCACTGCTTTTTCTTGCTTCAAGAATCAATTTTATGATTTTTCAGATTATCAATAACATTTCTCTTTTTTCATTATTCTTTCAAGAGCTAACAATTTTAACATTCATAAACTTCACTATAAAAAATATGCACTGTTCAAGCATTCATTCAGAAAACAAAAAGTATTGCCACCACATCAAAATAATTAAACTGTTTTCAAGATAGAATTCGAAATTCATGTACTTCTTTTTCTTTTTTAGAAAACATTTTTCATTTAAGAAAGGTGAAAGATTCATGGAACATTCATGGCTTTAAGACATAGACACTAAACACTGATGATCATGTAATGAAGACACAAACATAGTCAAAACATAAAGCATAAAAAATGAAAACAGAAAAGAAAATAAACAAAGAGATTAAAGAACGGGTCCACCTTAGTGATGGTGGCTTCTTCTTCCTCTTGAAGAACCAATGGAGTTCTTGAGCTCCTCTATGTCTCTTCCTTGCTTTTGTTGCTCCTCTCCATGGCCTTTTGGTCCTCTCTAATTTCATGGAGGATGATGGAGTCCTCTTGGTGCTCCACTCTTAGTTGCTCCATGTTAGAACTCAATTCTCCTAAAGAGGTGTTGAGTTGCTCCCAATAATTGTGTGGAGGGAAATGCATCCCTTGAGGCATCTCAGGGATTTCTTGATGAGGGACTTCTTCATGCTCTTGTTGAGGTCCATGAGTGGCACTCTTGTTTGCTCCATCCTCTTTCTAGTGATGGGTTTTTGAGATGAATCTCTCCATCTTCCATGACTCAGAGTTGGAAGCAACTGCCTTCCCTTTCCTCTTCCTAGAGGTTTCTCCGGCCTTAGGTGCCATTAGTGGTCATGAAAAGCAAAAAGCGGAGCTGTTCCACACCAAACTTAAAAGTTGTGCTCGTCCTCGAGCAAAATAAGATAGAAGAGAGTAGAAGAATGATGCAATTAATTTTGAAAATTTATTACTGTATACAAGAAAAATTAAAAAGAGTTGAAAAGAATTTGAAAAGATATGTAGGTTTTGAAAACGTTTTGGAAGGAATTGAAAAGAATTGAAAAGATTATTAATTTTTGAAAATAAAAATTGAAAGATGAACGTTTAAAATATGTTTGATGCAAAAAAATTATGAATTAAAACATGAAAAATTGAAAAAAATCGAATTGGAAACAAAATTACCTCCCTTGTGTCATCCTAGCGTTAAACGCCCAGAATGCTATCCATTCTGGCGTTTAACGCCCACTCGACTGCCTCTTTGGGCGTTTAACGCCCAGCCAGATACCCTGGCTGGCGTTAAACGCCAGGACTTCTTTACTGGGCATTTTTCTGAACGCCCAGAATGCTGCTATTTCTGGCGTTTAAACGCCAGTAAGCCTGTCCTCCAGGGTGTGCTATTTTTGATGTTATTTTTTATTCTTCTTTAATTCTGCAGCTATTTTTGTGACTCCACATGATCATCAACCTAAAGAAAACATAAAATAACAATGAAAAATGAAATGAAAAAGTAATTAACATAGATAAGATTGGGTTGCCTCCCAATAAGTGCTTCTTTACTGTCAATAGCTTGACATTACTGAGCTTTAATCTAGTCTCAGTCTTGAGCATTCTTGCTCAACATTGCCTTCAAGATAATGCTTGACTCTCTATCCATTAACAATGAACTTTTTGTCAGAGTCAATATCCTGAAGCTCTACATATCCATATGGTGACACACTTGTAATCACATATGGTCCCTTCCACCGGAATTTCAATTTCCCAGGGAACAATCTGAGCTTAGAGTTAAACAGCAGAACCTTCTGTCCTGGCTCAAAGACTCTAGATGACATCTTTCTGTCATGCCACCTTTTTGCTTTCTCTTTGTAAATTTTAGCATTTTTGAAAGCATTGAGTCTGAACTCCTCCAGCTCATTCAACTGGAGTAATCTTTTCTCTCCAGCTACCTTAGCATCAAGGTTTAGGAATCTGGTTGCCTAGTAAGCGTTGTGTTTCAGTTCCACTGGCAGATGACAGGCTTTTCCATACACAAGCTGGTATGGAGAGGTCCCTATAGGAGTCTTGAATGCGGTTCTGTATGCCCACAGAGCATCATCCAGACTTCTTGCCCAATCCCTTCTACGGGTACTTATAGTCTGTTCCAAGATACGTTTTAGTTCTCTATTTGAGACTTCAGCCTGCCCATTTGTCTGTGGATGATATGAAGTTGCCACTTTTTGGTTAATTCCATATTGGATCAGAGCAGAGTCAAGCTGTTTATTGCAAAAATGAGTGCCTCCATCACTGATCAGTACCCTAGGGACACCGAACCTGCGGAAGATATGCTTCTGGAGGAACTTCATCACTGTCTTAGTATCATTAGTGGGTGTTGCAATTGCCTCTACCCATTTAGATACATAGTCTACTGCCACCAAAATATAAGTGTTGGAATATGATGGTGGGAAAGACCCCATGAAGTCAATACCCCATACATCAAAAAACTCAATCTCTAAGATCCCTTGATGAGGCATGGCATAACCGTGAGGCAGATTACCAGCTCTCTGGCAACTGTCACAGTTACGTACAAACTCTGGGAGTCTCTATAGAGAGTAGGCCAGTAGAACCCACATTGGAGAACCTTTGTGGCTATTCGCTCACCTCCGAAATGTCCTCCACATTGTGATCTGATGAGCGGATAATTTATACGCTTTTTGACATTGTTTTTAGTATGTTTTTAGTAGGATCTAGTTACTTTTAGGGATGTTTTCATTAGTTTTTATGTTAAATTTACATTTCTGGACTTTACTATGAGTTTGTGTGTTTTTCTGTGATTTCAGGTATTTTCTGGCTGAAATTGAGGGACTTGAGCAAAAATCAGATTCAGAGGTTGAAGATGGACTGCTGATGCTGTTGGATTCTGACCTCCCTGCACTCAAAGTGGATTTTCTGGAGCTACAGAACTCGAAATGGCGCGCTTCCAATTGCGTTGGAAATTAGACATCTAGGGCTTTCCAGCAATGTATAATAGTCCATACTTTGCCCAAGTTTAGATGACGCAAACTGGCGTTCAACGCCAGTTCTCTGCCCAATTCTGGCGTCCAGCGCCAGAAACAAACTGCAAAGTGGAGTTCAACGCCCAAACTGGCACAAAAACTGGCGTTCAACTCCAAGAAGGACCTCTACACGTGCAACACTCAAGCTCAGCCCAAGCGCACACCAAGTGGGCCCCGGAAGTGGATTTATGCATCAATTACTTACTTCTGTAAACCCTAGTAGCTAGTTTATTATAAATAGGACCTTTTACTATTGTATTAGACATCTTTGGTCTCAGTTTTAATCCATTGTTCATCTTTGGATGCCTGGTTCTTAGATCAGAGGGGCTGGCCATTTGGCCATGCCTGGACCTTTCACTTATGTAATTTTAACGGTAGAGTTTCTACACTCCATAGATTAAGGTGTGGAGCTCTGCTGTTCCTCAAAGATTAATGCAAAGTACTACTGTTTTCTATTCAATTCATCTTATTTCGCTTCTAAGATATTCATTCGCACTTCAACCTGAATGTGATGAACGTGACAATCATCATCATTCCCTATGAACGCGTGCCTGACAACCACTTCCGTTCTACCTTAGATTGAATGAGTATCTCTTAGATCTCTTAATCAGAATCTTCGTGGTGTAAGCTAGAATGATGGCGGCATTCAAGAGAATCCGGAAAGTCTAAACCTTGTCTATGGTATTCCGAGTAGGATTCAATGATTGAATGACTGTGACGAGCTTCAAACTCGCGAGTGCTGGGCGTAGTGACAGACGCAAAAGGAGGGTGAATCCTATTCCAGCATGATCGGGAACCTCAGATGATTAGCCGAACCGTGACAGGGCATCTTGGACCATTTTCACAAGAGGAGGGGATGTAGCCACTGACAACGGTGATGCCCTTGCATAAAGCCAGCCATGGAAAGGAGTAAGACTGATTGGATGGAGACAGCAGGAAAGCAGAGGTTCAGAGGAACGAATGCATCTCCATATGCTTATCTGAAATTCTCACCAATGATTTACATAAGTATTTCTATCCTTCTTTTATTACTACATTTCGAAAACTACATAACTATTTTATATCCGCCTGACTGAGATTTACAAGGTGACCATAGCTTGCTTCATACCAACAATCTCCGTGGGATTCGACCCTTACTCACGTAAGGTATTACTTGGACGACCCAGTGCACTTGCTGGTTAGTTATGCGAAGTTGTGAAGATATGTTTAGACCAGGGTTCTGTGCATCCGTTTTTGGTGCCATTGCCAGGTAATCAATTTTGAACAATAATTCACAACCTGAGTAACAATTTCGCATACCATGATCCATGGCAATGCCATAGGATCTTCTATGCCTCTTCTCTAGGCACACATCTACGGATTATTTCGTCTGCACATCTCTTAAAGAGATATGGTTCATCCCACAAGTAGTACTTTGCATCAGAAACCAATTTTTTTGTTTGCTGCTTACTGTACTCTTTGGGTATGAATCTCACAGCTTTATAGTTTGCAATGTCTGCAAACCACGGTACTTCCTGAATGGCAAAGAGTTGCTCACCCGAAAAGGTTTCAGAGATCTTAGTAGGAGGGAGGGACGCTCCTGCTACTGGTTCTATCCGGGACAGGTGATCAGCTACTTAGTTCTCTGTCTCTTTTTTGTCTCTTATTTCTATATCAAACTCTTGCAGAAACAACACCCATCTTATGAGTCTGGGTTTTGAATCCTGTTTTGTGAGGAGATATTTTAGAGTAGCATGGTCAGTGTACACAATCACTTTTGATCCTACTAAATAAGATCTAAACCTGTCAATGGCATAAACCACTGCAAGCAACTCCTTTTCTATGGTTGTGTAATTCTTCTGCACGTCATTTAAAACACGGCTAGTGTAATAAATGACATGCAGAAGCTTATCATGCCTCTGTCCCAATACTGCACCAATGGCATGGTCACTGGCATCACACATTAGTTCGAATGGTAATGTCCAGTCTGGTGTAGAAATGACTGGTGCTATGACCAGCTTAGCTTTCAGAGTCTCAAATGCCTGCAAACACTCTATGTCAATGACAAATGGTATATCAGCGGCTAGCAAATTGCTCAGAGGTTTTGAAATTTTTGAAAAATCTATTATAAACCTCCTATAGAATCCTGCATGCCCCAGAAAGCTTCTGATTGCCTTAACATTGGCAGGTGGTGGTAATTTTTCAATTACCTCTACCTTAGCTTAATCTACCTCTATTCCCTTGTTCGAAATTCTGTGTCCAAGGACAATTCCTTCAGTCATCATAAAGTGACATTTCTCCCAGTTTAAAACCAGGTTAGTCTCTTGGCACCATTTCAGAACAAGTGCTAGATGGTTAAGACAGGAGCTGAATAAGTCTCCAAATACTGAGAAGTTATCCATGAAAACTTCTAGAAATTTTTCTACCATATCAGAGAAGATAGAGAGCATGCACCTCTGAAAGATTGCAGGTGCATTGCATAGACCAAATGGCATCCTTCTGTAGGTAAATACTCCAGATGGACATGTGAATGCTGTTTTCTCTTGGTCCTGAATATCTACTGCAATTTGGTTGTAACCTGAATAGTCATCCAAAAAGCAGTAGTATTCATGACCTGCTAGTCTCTCTAGCATCTGGTCTATGAATGGTAAAGGAAAATGATCCTTTCTGGTGGCTGTATTAAGCCTTCTGTAGTCAATACACATACGCCACCCTGTAACTGTTCTTGTGGGAACCAGTTCATTCCTTTCATTATAAACCACTGTCATACCTCCCTTCTTGGGGACAACTTGGACAGGGCTCACCCAGAGGCTATGAAGAACTGAAGATTCATGGTTTAGAAGTTATAGTAAACTCTCGTTGCAAGTATAGTTACTAAACCAAGCAATCAACCTTTCTTACAAAAGTTTTGGTTGTCACAAATAATAAACCCCTTTAAAATTGATAACCGAGTATTTAAACCTCGGGTCGTCTTCTCAAGGAATTGCAGGGAGGTATGTTCTTATTATTAGTTATGCAAAGGTATGTTTTGGGGTTTTGGATTAAGGTAAAAAGTTAGTTGAATGACAAGTAAAATAAAATAATAATAACTGTAAAATAAACTCTTGGTAAAGTATGAGAACTGGAAGTCCTGTCCTAGTTATCCTTATCGATTGTGATGAGAGTTAGATTTTTCTCCCACTTTGTTAACCTCTAACTATGAAGGTAAGTTAAGTGGATGAATTAATTTCGATTTCTCAAGTGCCAGTCTTTCCTTAGGAAAAGTTAGAGTTATTGGAACTCGAATTAATTCTTGAAGAATTCCAATTTTCAATCAACAATGAGTTTGATAACTCGAGAGTCACCAATTAATCAACCAAAGCTAAAAGGGGAGAAATTCTATTTGAATGAAAATAATTTGGATAAATGGAGAACATTAATAAATTAAAGAAAGCAATCATAAGTCTGAAATACCTCAAATTATATTAAATAAAATATTCAAATTTAACATGGAAAAGGTTCATAAGCCAATTTGGCAACATTTGTAGATACGAATAAAAGCATTAAAGTAAAAGTAGAATAGAAACATAAATAAAAGTAAATATTAAACCTGGAATGAAGAAACGAAGAAATCCTAATCCTAATCCTAATCCTAAATCCTAAGAGAGAGGAGAGAACCTCTCTCTCTAAAAACTACATCTAAAACTAAAATTATGAATTATGAGAGCATGATTATGAATGGATGCATTCTCCCACTTTATAGCCTCTAATCTGTGTTTTCTGGGCCGCAAACTGGGTCAGAAACAGCCCAGAAATCGCTGGAGGAGAAATCTGCCACGCTGGTTTTTCGTCACTGCGACGCGTCCGCGTGGATCACGCGTTTGCGTCACCTAGCATCAAGGCAACTATGGCATATTATATATCAAATCGAAGCCCAGACGTTAGCTTTCCAATGCAACTAGAACCGTGTCGTTTGGACCTTTGTAGCTAAAGTTACAGCCGTTTGAGTGCGAGAGGGTCAGGCTGACAACTTTGCAGTTCCTTCAACTTCTTGTATTCCTTCCACTTTTGCATGCTTCCTTTCCATCCTCTGAGCCATTCCTGCCCTATAATCTCTGAAAGCACTTAACACACATATCAAGGCATCTAATGGTAATAAGAGAGGATTAATATTAGCAAAGATAAGTCCAAAGAAACATGTTTTCAATTAAAGCACATAATTAGGAAGGCAAATGTAAGACCATCCAAATAGTATGAATAAGTGGGTAAAGAGTAGATAAAAACCACTCAATTGAGCACAAGATAAACCATAAAATAATGGTTTATCAGGCTATCAGAAATAGGATAAATAATCCCAGCCTCTAGTAACTTAGTGACCTCTTTCTGCACCACCTTCTTCATGGCTGGATTCAACCGTCTCTGTGGTTGAACCACTGGCTTAGCATCATCCTCCAATAAGATCTTGTGCATGCAATTGGCTGGGCTAATGCCCTTGAGATCACTTATGGACCACCCAAGAGCTGTCTTATGTGTTCTCAGCACCTGAATTAATGCTTTCTCTTCCTGTGGCTCTAAAGCAGAGCTTATGATTACCGGAAAAGTGTCATCTTCTCCCAAAAATGCATATTTCAGGGATGGTGGTAGTGGTTTGAGCTCGGGATTAGGAAGTTTCTCCTCTTCCTGAGGAGTTTTCAGAGGTTCTTCTGTTTTCTCTGGTTCCTCCAGATCAGGCTGAACATCTTTAAAAATGTCCTCTAGCTCTGATTCGAGACTCTGAGTCATATTGACCTCTTCCACCAAGGAGTTAATAATATCAGTGCTCATGCAGTCTTTTGATGTGTCTGGATGCTGCATAGCTTTGACAGCATTCAACTTAAACTCATCCTCATTGACTCTCAGGGTTATCTCCCCTTTTTGGACGTCAATGAGGGTTCGTCCAGTTGCTAGGAAAGGTCTTCCTAGAATGAGAGGTGCACTCTTGTGCTCCTCCATTTCCAGCACTACAAAGTCAGTGGGAAAGACAAATAGCCCAACCTTGACAATCATGTTCTCAATTACGCCTGATGGAATTTTAATGGAGCCATCAGCAAGTTGGAGACATATTCGGGTTGGTTTGACTTCTTCAGTCAAACCAAGCTTTCTGATAGTGGATGCAGGTATCAGGTTGATACTTGCCCTAAGATCACATAAAGCTATCTTGGTACAAGCACCCTCTAATGTGCATGGTATCATAAAGCTTCCGGGATCTTTAATCTTCTCTGGTAAGATTTTTAAAATGATTGCACTGCATTCTTCAGTGAGAAAAACTTTTTCAGTTTCCCTCCAATCCTTCTTATGACTTAAGATCTCTTTCATGAAGTTAGCATAAGAGGGTATTTTCTCAAGTGCTTCTACAAACGGAATCTTTATTTCAAGAGTCCTGAGATAGTTTGCAAAGCAGGCAAATTGTTTATCCAGTTCCGCTTGGCGAAATTTCTGAGGATAAGGCATCTTAGCTTTATATTCTTCAACCTTAGTTGCTGCAGGTTTATTTCCAATAGAAGTGGTTGGAGATGCTTGCTTAAGGGAGTTGTTATCAGCACTTGCAGGTGTCTGATCCCTCAGTGGCGTTTGAACGCTAGAACTGGGTACTTTTTGGGCGTTCAACGCCAGATTACCCCCCTTTTCTGGCGTTTGAACGCCAGAATCATTCCTCTCTGGGCTCCTACTGTCCTCAGAGGGATTTTGGGTAGTGGTTTGGTCACCCTCTGTCAGATGTTCCTTTCTTGGCTTCCTGCTGCTTTGAGTTGAGACATTCAATGTCTTTCCACTCCTTAAATAAACAGCTTGGCATTCTTCTGTTATCTGTTTAGATAACTGCTGTCTTGTCTGATTCAAGTATTTTTCCATATTTTGGTTAGCATACTTTAGTTTCTTGTAGCATCTCTTTAAATTCTACTAACTGTTTTGTTATAGAAAATAGTTGCTGATTGAGTTCAGCAATTTGTTTTGGAGGACTAAGTTCAGTGGATACTGTCTCAGCCTCTTCTTTCATGGAGGTCTCACCACTTGAGTACAGGTGCTGATTTATGGCAACTGTATTAATGAGCTCTTGAGCCTCTTCAATTGTCTTTCTCATGTGTATAGATCCACCAGCTGAGTGGTCTAGAGACATCTGGGCCTTTTCTGTAAGCCCATAGTAAAAAATGTCTAAGTGCACCCATTCTGAAAATATTTCAGAGGGGCATTTCCTTAGCATCTCTCTGTACCTCTCCCAGGCATTATAAAGAGATTCATTATCCTCTTGTTTAAAGCCTTGGATGTCCAGCCTTAGCTGTGTCATCCTTTTTGGAGGGAAATATTGATTCAAAAATATGTCTGATAAATGTTCCCATGTTCTTATGCTCGCTGTGGGTTGGTTATTTAACCACCTCTTAGCTTGATCTTTTACAGCAAATGAAAACAGTAATAATCTATAGACATCCTAATCTACTTCCTTATCACGTACTGTGTCAGCAATTTGTAAGAACTGTGCCAGAAACTCAGTAGGTTCTTCCTGTGAAAGACCGGAATAGTGGCAATTTCACTGCACCATGATAATGAGCTGAGGGTTTAGCTCAAAATTGCTAGCTCTGATGGGAGTATACAGATACTACTCCCATATGAAGCAGTAGTGGGGTTAGCATATGACCCCAGAGTCTTTTTGGACTGTTCATTTCCACTTAGGTCCATGATGGAGAAAGGGAGATGATGTGGATTGCAAATAAAAATTTTATTCTCTCTTGTTTTTTTTTTTTTTTGAAATTAAAGAAATTAAAATAAAGTAAATAAAAAAATTGATGCAAGTTTCAAAAATTAAGAAAAGAAAAAGAAATAAAAGAAATTAGAAAACTAAATTAATTAATTTTCGACAAATGAAGAGAGAGAAAGTGGTTAGGAAGTTTTGAAAAAGATATGTCTTAAAATTAAAGATACTTGTAAGAAAATAAATAAAAGAAAAGATTTGAAAAAAATATATGATTTTAAAATTTTAAAGATTGAAACTTTCTTAACAAGAAAACACCAAACTTAAAATTTTTCAATCAAAATAATAAAATAAGACAAGTAATTCGAAAATTATATAAAAAATAAAAAGATTTTGAAAAATTTTATAAAAGATTTTCGAAAAATATAAAAAAGAAAATTGAAAAAGAATTTGTTTTGAAAAATATTTAAAAAGATAAATTTTTTAAAATTGAAATTTTAACTTGACTAACAAGAAACTACCAAATTTTAAAAATTTTGATTAAGTCAACCTAAGGAATTCAAAAATGATGAGCAAATAAAGGAAAAGATATTTTTTTAATTTAATGAGGAAAGAGAAAAATAATAAGATGACACCAAACTTAGAATTTTTAGATCAAAACAAAGAAAACAAACAAGAAAATTTTGAATGTCAAGATGAACACCAAGAACACTTTGAAGATCAAGATGAACACCAAGAACAAATTTTGGAAATCTTTAAGAAAATAAAAACACAAAGGACACCAAACTTAAAAAAATTATACTTTGCACATTAATAATTCAAAAATACACAAGAAAAACAAGGAAAGACACAAAACAAGAAAAACTAAAGATCAAAAAGGAAAATAAACAAGAACAACTTGAAGATCAAGAAAGAACAAAGAACATAAAACTCAAAAATATGAAGAATAAAAAGAACATACAATTCGAAAAATTGAAGAAAAATAAAAACATGCAATTGACACCAAACTTAAAACATGAAACTAAACTCAAACAGAAGACTCAATTATCAATTTATTGGTTTTTATCTATTTATTAAAAAATTTCGAAAAAATCTAGAAAAAGAAAACAAGGATTTTAAAATTTTAACAAAAACAATAATAAAAGACTCAAATTTAGTGACTCTAAACCAAAAAAGATAAATTTTTCCTAATCTAAGCAACAAGATGAACCGTCAGTTGTCCAAACTTGAACAATCCCCGGCAACGGCGCCAAAAACTTGGTTCACGGAATTGCAATCACACCCTTACAACTCCGCACAACTAACCAGCAAGTACACTGGGTCGTCCAAGTAATACCTTACGTGAGTAAGGGTCGATCCTACGGAGATTACCGGCTTGAAGCAAGCTATGGTTATCTTGTAAATTTTAGTCAGGAGATCAGTGATAAAAATGATTTTGTTTATGAAAAGTAAATAACATGAAATGAATGATACTTGTGATTCAGTAATGAGGAACAGGTTGAGGTTCCGGAGATGCTCTGTCGTCTGAATCTCTGCTTTTCTACTGTCTTCTTCTCCAAACACGCATGGCTTCCTTCCATGGCAAGATGTATGTTGGTGGATCACCGTTGTCAATGGCTACCATCCGTCTTCTCAGTGAAAATGGTCCAGGTACGGTTTCTGTACGGCTAATCAACTGTCGGATCTCTCATCTCGGATGAAAAATACCAGGCACAGCTACCGCACGGCTAATCATCTGTCGGTTCTCACTTGTGTCGGAATAGGATCTCTCTATCCTTTTGCACACTGTCACTGCGCCCAACATTCGTGAGTTTGATGCAGTCATCCCATCCCAGATTCTACTCGGAATACCACAGACAAGGTTTAGACTTTCCGGATCTCAGGAATGCTGCCAATTGGTTCTAGCCTCTACCACGAAGGTTCTAATCTCATGGATTCGAATGCTCTGTTGTCAGGAGAGGCAAGTCAAATCCGTGGATCAGAGACCCAAGAGATACGCACTCAAGCTGTCGCCCAATGACTACGTTGAGCTCAGATAGAATGGGAGTGGTTATCAAGCATGTGTTCATAAAGTTGAGAATGATGATGAGTGTCACGGGTCATCATATTCTTTATATTGAAGTACGAGTGAGTATCTTAGAACAGAATCAAGCGTGATCGAAAAGAAAACAAAAATAATTGCATTAATCCATTGAGACACAGCAGAGCTCCTCACCCCCACCTATGGGGTTTAGAGACTCATGCCATAGAAGATACAATATGAGATGTAAAATGTCATAAGTTACCAAAATGAATCTCTAAAAGTAGTTTTTATACTAAAGTAGTAACTTAGGTTTATAGAAAAATGAGTAACTAAGTGCAGAGAGTGCAGAAATCCACTTTCGGTGCCCACTTGGTGTGTGCTTGGGCTGAGCATTGAGCTTTACATGTGCATAGGCCTTTTTTGGCGTTAAACGCCAGCTTGGATGCCAGTTTGGACATTTAACTCCAGTTCTGGTGCCAGTTCTGGCGTTTTACGCCAGAAAAGGGTCTCTAACTGGCGTTTAAACGCCAGTTTTGGCCATCAAATCTCGGGCAAAGTATGAACTATTATACATTGCTGGAAAGCCCAAGATGTCTACTTTCCAACGCAATTTAGAGCGCGCCAGTTGGGCTTCTGTAGCTCCAGAAAATCCACTTTGAGTGCAGGAGGATCAAAATCCAACAGCATCTGCAGTCCTTTCTCAGCCTCTGAATCAGATTTTTGCTCAGGTCCCTCAATTTCAGCCAGAAAATACCTGAAATTACAAAAAAATACACAAACTCATAGTAAAGTCCAGAAAAGTGATTTTTGCATAAAAACTAATAAAAATATAATAAAAATTAACTAAAACATATTAAAAACTACCTAAAAATAATGCCAAAAAGCGTATAAATTATCCGCTCATCAACAGCACTGGAAGGTAGTAAAGAGAATACTTCGCTACTTGGCTGGGACAATTGATTTTGGGCTTGAAATTCACATAAGCAAAGACTTCAAAATCTTAGCCTTTTGTGACCCAGATTGAGCAGCAAATCCTATGGATAAACGGTCAACAACTGGGTATTGCATATTCCTTGGGGTGAATCTCATAAATTGGTCAAGTATGAAGCAAGCGGCTATAGCCATATCAAGTGCCGAAGCTGAGTTTAGAGCCCTTATTGATGCCATGATAGACACTATGTGGTTGCAGAAACTCCTCCAGGAAATGCACATACCAGCTGAACTTCCTCCAACATTGTTCTGTGACAATCAAAGCACAATGCTCATGAGTTAGAATCCAATTCTGCACAGCCGATCCAAAGATTTTGAAATTGATCTCCACTTTGTTCGACATAGAGTTGAGGACAAGCAGGCATATTTAGTCCATATTCTATCTCGGGATCAAATTGCAGATGTTCTTACCAAGCCAGTGAGTCATGATGCCTTCTTGAAGATTAGATGTAAACTAAGATTAGTTTATCAACCCAAGCTCAAATTAAGGGGGAATGTTGAGGATAAATAGAGAGAAGAGATGAAACTAGCTGAAATGTGAGGCGTGTGATTAGGAGTTAGTTATGATGAGCTGTCAAGTTTGTTAGAATGATAACTAGTTGTTAGAAAAATCAGCTTTAGCTGTGACTATAAATACAAGAGTAAAGCTCCTCTGTAAAGTAGTTTTTCAGAATCAATGAATTTATTTTCTCATTCTCTTCTCATCTCTCTGTTCTCTACTCTCCTTCTCTCTCACTTCTAGCTCTCTTTTTAGATCTACCAGAGTTTCTGATACCTACTCACTAGCTAGGTCTTCTCAATGTACCTGCTAGCAATATTTCAATCTAACCACTATATATTTGTTCCTTCAATATTTTCATGTTTTGGTCCCACGGTTGTGTAAATTTTCAACTCTTGTCATCTCTATATTCTACTGAAGCATTATTATGAAAGTAATTCATGACTAACCTGGATTTATAAATTTCTCAAAAAAATATGCTCTCATGTTGTTTCTTCTCCTTTTAACTAAACAACAATGGCTTTATCATGTGTTAATGTGTGATTATCACCACTTCAAATTCAGATACTTCGCAGTTTGCATTCTATCAATACTTTCACTAAAACTTTTCTTTTTGTTGACTCATCATTAATGATTATATTATATAGGATCCAACGCACTAAAATATTCTATTGTTAGGATATTTTACCTACTCTAAAAGATAGTAAGTTTATAATTCTTCTATCCATAACATCACTATCTTTACGACATAAAATGTGATTAGCTTATAAGAACTAGTATGAAGAATTAAAAAAATATATATTGTTGTTCGAAGAACACAAGGTACAAACACAGGCAAATTTGTAATAATGCCATTATTTTCAAGGTTATTCGAAGTTGGAGTATTGCAAAAGCAATAATAAAGCCAATAACGAGGATTTGTTTAAATAAATAAAAAAAATATTTTAATTATGAATATACTTTAATTTGAGGGTATTTATCGATTTTCATCAAGTGCCTTATCTCATTTACAATGTAAACGAGATAAGTTTGGCCATATCACGTTTATACTATAAACGAGATAAGGCACAAATATGTGGCAACGTATCACATTTAGAAACATGATATGTGGGAAATAGATTTTTTGTCATATCTCGTTTACAGTGTAAACGAGATATGTGGGAGCGAAAAATGTTTACACAGTAAACAAGATAGAATAGGACAAAAATCAAACCCTTATAAAAGAACCAGAAAATCGTTTGTATTCCGCACAAGTCTCTCAAATCTTCTTTCTCTTTTGTTTTTCTTCAAAAAAACTTAGCAAAAATGTCAAGTGGGAGTAGTTTCTTTGTTATGATGGTGTATCCCAACTATCATATAAGAAACAGTGATAGCGGAGTTATATTTGAGTGTGAAATTTCTGCATTGTTCTGAACTCGAAGAGCAAATTCATTGTCCAAGTTAAAGAGTAAGATATTGACACACATCGGCAATGGTGAGAGAAAAGAGGTTGGTAGAGTTGGGTATAGGATGCTAGCACCGATAGAGAATTGTGTATTTCGATTTCGTCTATTCTGCCTCGATGGTGATGAGCATGCGCGCCTGATGTTTGACGTGCATGGCAGAATTATGGTTGAACAAGTGATGGAGCTTTCTGCAGAGATTCGTGATATTGGTGGTGGTGGTACTAGCAGCCCGAATTTTGTACCGAATGACCCTCCGCTCACACCACGACCGTTGCACTGTGCTAGTCTAGTCCATGACATCGATGTTGAGGATGAGAAGTCTGACGAAGAGTACATTGCCGATAGCCACAAAAGTGGTTCCTCTGATGATAACAACAACGATGAGTTCATACCTGAGACTCCTGTGGGTGGATTAGTTTGATACCTTTTTCCTGCTCTGTATCCAATTCCAGAGTTATCATTTGTGCCCAGCAACTACCATACATTGGATTTGGATGCGATGCACGAGGAAACTCCATTTTCGATTATGGGGGCCAATGATTACAACACGAATAGTGGTGTGGAGTTTCAATTTGGTCACAGATTCAGGAGCAAAGAGGCAATGCTGCAAGGCGTGAAGAATTACAGTATTCAGAGAAGTGCCGAGATTGAGTAGTCGAGTCGGATTGGTTAAAGTACCATCGTACGTTGCCGGCAATTTACAAATGGTTGTCCACGGAGTCTCTGTATCGCCTTTTGACAGAATCTCGGATATTGATAAGTGTTATTGTATTTTAATTTGTTGTCTTCTTCGTCATTCTTATTTTGGTTAGATTTTAATTCGATTATGTGTAAAATGGTTAGGGAGGTGCGTAAATTCGGCAGAGCACACACGTGTCTGGCCCCCACCATGTCACAGGATCACTGACAACTAGACAGCAACCTCATATGCAGAATCATCCTGCCACTCATACAGTCTAGTCCATCAGTGATTATTCCTATTCTACAGGATACAGTGAGACAGAGTTATCACTTCAAGCCGTCGTACAGAAAGGTTTGGATGACAAAACAAAAGGCAATTGTATAGATATATTGTGATTGGGAGGAGTCGTACAACAAGGTGCCTCGGTTCCTCCAAGCGTTGCAGAGTTTTCTACTTGGCACGGTATGTGACATCAGTGCGGTGCCATATTATGATGGCCACTTGATGGTGCGCGACTACGGTCAGTTCAACAAGGTGTTTTGGTCATACCTTCCCTGCATTGAAGCTTTCAAGCATTGTAAGTCGTTCGTCTTCGTAGATGGCACACAGTTGTATGGCAAATATGGTGGACTGCTACTAATTGCAGTTGCACAAGATGGTAACAGTAACATCCTCCCTATGGCCTTCGTCGTTGTTGAGTCTGAGAGTATAGAGTCATGGTCCCTCTTCCTTACCAATCTGAGATACCATGTGACACTGCAGGAAGGGCTACTGATTATATCGGATAGATCCCAACCAATCAATACAACACTTAGAGCTAATGACAACCTCAGGACAAATGTTTGACCCGGTAGGCCTGTTGGTACTAGACCCAATACTCCTGCATCGGCTTGTCATCGGCGGTAGGCTGAATGGAGATCATGTGGCCCTCCTCAAACCGGGCTCTGAAACCATCATACCACTCCTGAAGGCAAGTAGGCCACCACACATCCTCTTCCCATCGAATAGTAGTCAGAAACTTGTCGACATTAACTGGATTGCCAGGAATTGGCTGCTCACTATTGAACTGCCTTTTTCACCCGATCGGCCTGATAAAACTCTACAATATTGAAGCATACCAGGGAGACAACAGACAACCAAGTCCCCCACTCTCCTGCGGACCTCACCCAATCTGGAGTAATGTCATGCAGTCTAGGGTCAGCATACGGCGTCCACTGAAATTGCATAACCGAGTGTCATAGGCTCATTAGAAGCAGTTTATACGATAATCGTACTCAAATATTTCATTTTCAAGTAAGTAAAAGATAAGGATATACCTCATCCAAATGCAGTCGATCTAGCGCCGTACGCCAATAGAGGACTCTCTGTGCATGGTGGTCCCTAGTCAGCTGGGTCATCCCAATCAACTTGTTAACATATACATGAATCAAATTGTGTCAATTCATGCAGGTAAAACTTGAATTGAATAAATAGAAATTGACAGGAACATTAAACGATAACAATTACTTCACTGTTAGGGAAGAGGTCAGAATCTACCACTCCGGCAGACACCACTGTGAAATCCTATGGTATATCCACGAAACTAGCAGCGGTGTATATCCGACTATGTCCGTGGTGTCACGATGTGCTGCATGACAAAAGGAGTGGTACGTCCATGCAAGCACGGTGGACCTCCACGACAGATTACTGCACCTTCCGAAGTTAGCCAATAGTAACAACCGTCTGATATGCACCTAATTGTTGGACTTATTGGTCATCAGGTAACCACCGATCAGCAGCATGATGTAACACCTAGTGTACTGTCAAAGCGTGGCTAGATCCGTGTTACTCAAAGGCATGTGGCGGACTCTGTCCTGAAGCCATGTCATCTTGATGCTGAAGGACTCCTTCCTCTGGGTACCCTGCTGCAGACCGTGTAGGGGGTCTGGCACCCAAGGGCTCCTCCATGTACTCCCATGTCAGTTGCTGGTACCAAGTCTGAAAGTTGCGTAGGCACCCACTAAGTGGCTCCCCGTGTGTGCGTAACCCAAGGTGATACGCAATGTCTTACAGGGTGATGGTGCACTCACTCACATGGCATGTGAAAAGTGTGGGTCTCCGGACACCACCGCTCCACGAATGCAGTAATCAGGGAGTTGTCGAAGAGAAAGTCCCTAAGCTGCACTGTGTCACCGAACCTATCCTCTCTTAGGTAAGTAAGGGACGATGGTGTCAGGGGGTGCAAGTGTGTGACTAACCCGCTTAGGTAATAGCAGGCAAGGCCTCTATTTAAAAAAAAAACTTTTATAAAGATTCGATTTCAAACTAAGTCCTCTAGCATGTCCAAATCTATTTTAAGAAATCTAAAATGCAACTCAAATAAACATCACAACATAATAAACAGGATACCAAACCAATACTTAAAAAACCCTCTCCGAATTTAAAGAAAATATTAACTAACAAAAACATTTAATTAACTAATCAAATTAAAGTAATTACTTATCTAACTTTCACTATGAGTAAATTATACACCTAACTCATGTTACTAAGTTGCCAACTAACCTAAACTGTGTTACCTCAATATTATCCAGTTTACTCGTGTGTTAAAACACTAACTCTATAAAAATTCTCGAAATAAAATCGCATACACTTATTAATTTAAACAATAAAGATAATACTAACCTCAAAGTCGATAGCTCCCGCAATGTGCCAACTAGCGTTGAGGCGGTTGATGTCAGGGTCTCGTGCGTCCGCGCATGCATCTCTGCGTGCCATAACTTCCGGAGAACTAATAAATATCAAGAAACGGTTCAAGAAAGAGAGAAATGAAAGAAATGTGGGGTCTGCGGGCCTATGAACGACTTCTATTTATAGTCGCTCTCTGTACTTATCTCGATTACAGTGTAAATAAGATAAGGCATGTGTCATATCACGTTTGTAAACGTGATATGTTACCCAGTGTTCATGTCCAAATTTATCTTGTTTACAGTGTAAACGAGATAAGTTTGGCCATATCTTGTTTATATTGTAAACGAGATAAGGCATGTGTCATATCACGTTTGTAAACGTGATACGTTTCCCAATTTTCATGTCCAAACTTATCTCGTTTACAGGATAAACTCGTTTACAGGGTAAACGAGATAAGGCATTTGATGAAAATCAGTAAATACCTTTAAATTAACATATATTCGTAATTAAAATATTTATTTTTTTATTTAAAAAAAATCCCAATAACGAAAGCTAATCGTCTTTAAAGATGTGTTTGACCTATGATCGTTGTAGAAGTTCAGTATAAATTCAACTAATAAGAAGTTAAAGAAAAGCGTGCTTAGCCCAACAAAGAGTCAATTGAAAAATGTTTCGACAATTGGAAAGCTCGGGACTATGTTACTAATCTTTACATAATAAATTTGCTTTGGTATATTTGATCTATCATATGATATTTCACCACCAAAGTAATTGATCGACATTTTTTCACCGTAAGCTTCTTCCTACTTCATAATATATCATGGAAAAACTACCAAGTTAAATATCAACACTCAGTTTTATTGAACACATTTTAATGAGACTATAGTATATAATAATGATAAAATATATAAATATTCAATCTACATGCTTGAATTGACATACTCATAAAATTTCAATAAATTCATAGTTTGATTGGTTTCACCCTCATTTGCATCAACAATTTCATAATTGGTTCCAAATTATTTTTCACTTTCACTGTTATTTCTTCTCATTCCAAGTCTTTATTGCCTCTAAATATATTTAAATCATGTTCTTCCTCTCCATTTATTCAATTATTCAAAGTCAACATAGAATTTCAGATTAACGTATAGTTGAGTCTGTTGATACTTGATAAATTAAAAACATTTTTTACGTATTGACTTCATCAATGTATTGTCTAAAACTATATAAACCCGTACTCTATATATATACTAACACTACCTATCTTGTTCATCCTTAAGGATTCGAGAATATATATTTTTGACAAAGTCCATTCTATTACAACTATCCAAACAGAAATGTGGATGGACAACGAGGTAGCGTTTGGTGGAGAGACAGAGATGGAAAGACTGAGACTGAGAGACAGAGACTAAGAGACAGGGATTGAAATAAATCTCAGTATTCTGTTTGGTGTAAAATGGGAGACAGGAATTGAAACAAGAATGAAACTCTAATTTAATTTGCACAAAGGGTAAAATTGGAATTAATTAATTGAAATGAAAGTATTTTAGGTATAAAATGTTATTAAAGTTTCAGTCTCTATCTCTAAAAATTTCAGTCCCCTGTGTCCCTACTTTTTGGAGGTACTGAAATACTGAAATCTTAGAGACAGAGACAGAAATTTTAGTACCAGTCTCTGAACTAACAAACACGATACCGAATCTCAGTCTCTCAGTCTCTGTCTCAGTACCTCAAAACAAACGCTACCTAAGGGACTTGGATTTTCACATACAAATCTTACACGATATAATTTCACCATTACATTACCTTTGTACTAACACCGTCCTCCAACAAATTGATTTGGTCCCCCGTATTCTAAAACATCACCAAAACAACCCAGTGTAGGGTTTTCACAAATCGAACTACCATATAAAAAATTTTAGCCAACCGCGAGTGATGAGTTCTTAATAAATAAAAGAAAAGGTTATAAAAGTATCTGCTTTTTTTAATTACTGTTGTTATTATTATCATTACTTTCCTATTTATTACGGAGCTTTATTTTTATTATTACTATAAATACCATGGTCTTCGTCCTTTTTGGCTTACTAGAGTGTAGAATTGTAGATTACGTTATCTGTAGAGGTAGAATAAGGAAACTTTCTAGTTTCTAAACACAAGACACCTTACTCCATTAGCAGTTCCCTGACAACACGTTAGTTATTTCTAGAATTGAAAATCGATGGTAGGCAGTAACTCTTATCTAAATCAATGACATTTGATGTCACCGTGGGACCTTCATAACGAAGTTATGGGGCAAGTGGGTGAATCTTCAAAGTTCAAACCGACATATTTCGGCCAAAAATTGAGTGCTCACTCGTCACAAATCAGTACAGTACTGCATATCACACGTCGACTGCCGTCTGCACTTCGCCTTGGTACGTTGATATCTGATGAATTATGAAGGCGGAGCTTTAATTTGAAACAATACTTGACTTGTCACCCGTGTGACCTCACATGATCATAGATTATAGGCAGAAAGTAATAATGCATTTGTCAGATTAATCTGCTTGTATTACATCATCTGGGTATCGTTTTTGTATCAATCATTCCCAACCGAATCTTAGTCTCATGCTATAGACATATAAAGCTAACATAAAAAATCAGGGAACGAATCGCGTAACGTGTATGGATTCCTAAAATCTAGGGTGCGACAGGGTTAATTGTATCCTAAATTCAGTAAATTGTATTGCGTTGCATGGTTCATCACTTCATTGATTTCATCTCATCCTACTATAAACAAAGCCAATTGCTGTATTCATTTGATGTATTTCAGAGTTAAGTGCTATATACAAACTTGAGAACTATATAATCATCTAGGTTGAACCTACATCCCAGAACCACCCTTGGCACCCTGTTCTCTTCCCAATTTATTTATTTTCCTGTTTTACACCAAGTCTAACACCTCATACTCAGATACAAATTATTATAACATCATACGAACATTTTACACCAAAAGACTACATGCTGGTATTTACATTTTGTATCACAAATTTAAGTAGAAAATTAAACATCAAAATCATAATACAATAAAGGTGTGATGTTCAGTTAAAAAAAACTATTTATTTATTTATTTATTTCTAACATAGGACTTACCAAAATTTAATTTTCATTGAATAATTTTCTAAGCACCGAAAATCACAGTAATCTATATCTACAGGATAACAACTTAGAAACCCTAGATACTATTTACTGCTGGGGCACCCAAGTATCAAACATCACAGGTACTTGGTAAAATTTTCAGTCTGTTCTTTCCCTTGATTTTGTACAAGATACACCAAAGTTCACATAATTATACTGGTTAGATCCTACATTCTTAGTGTCAGTTTTCCTAAAACTACTGCTGCTCCTACTTGTATCTAATTTCCTATGCTCTACAGATGTATACTCAGGATTGAAAAGAAAAGCACCTTCTCTCCTTTCAAGATCCAGAGGTCGGCCCCTGTACAAAAGACCATCTTTCTGTATTCTTGGACTGGCGGGAGGTGGCCGCAGCACAGCTGTATCTGGTAAAACTGAGTCGTGCGGGCCCATGTCTGAAAGTGGCAAATGTCCAGAGTTCGAGGGAGAAGATGATGTTGAAGAGTAAGGGTCAGAATCAGGATTCCTCAACAAGTTACCACGCCCCGAATCACGGAAAATATACTCAGCAAAGTCCTCATTACTGGTTGAATCATGGGTGCTATCGGTGCTGCAAGAACCTTCATCTGAATTGCTGCTGAAAAGAGATGAATTATCACTCATGTCGTCTTCCAAAACCCTTCTTATGTGGTAAAACTTTGAATAGAGGGTGTCTAAGGTGGCAGCACCATCCCTACTAGTCATGCGTTCAGAGGCACCAGAATCTGAAGGTACATGTCTTGATTTCATTATAAAAGCTTTTCCATGGACTTTGATTTTTGAATCGGATACTATCCTGCTTCTGATTAATTTTGGGGCCCTCGGTGAGCACCTACAAAGTGGTTCAACAAGTCAGATAAGCCGACGATGCAATCGATTGAAAGAGGCCTCAACGCAAAAAGGAGAAATATGACATTGCCCAAACAAGAGAAAGTCAGACATGATACCTTGCATAAAAAAGCATGTACGCCCCCTCCTTCAAAACTTTGTCCAATTCAACAGCTGTCACCTGCAAAACATAGATGATAGTTAAGTGAGTTTAGCCTTATGGGTAAATAAAAACATCAGACAAGGTCAAATTTGATGAACAAACAGCTTGAGATATATATATATATATTCCACCAACACATATCAATCTTGTGATCTAGGAAATATGCCCAAAATAGTCTTTCATGCTATCCATATGATGAATGAATCAAGATTTGATTCATTAAAGGTTTTCAAATTTCCTTCTGTTCTGATGTGTTTACAGACAGCTCAAACTCTCATGAGACTGAACCCTCTTTGGTAGGAATAACCTTTCAACTGACTTTGTTGATGTTCAAGATTTCGTCTAAATTTCAATGTTCATCTATGTAGGTGAAAACCTTGAACATCTTGAGGAGCTTGAGTTCCAAAAGAGTCAAAAGTCAAGACTTACTAACACACCTGTAAATAAATGTCCCACCAACAGCAAAAAGAGACAAGAATCAACTTGAAAGCGTGTTCATCCAAAGAAACTGATAGTTTTAACTGAAGAAAGGGCTAGAGGGAACATTTTGGCTAGAAGAGATTTCATTCAAGGACCTCTGTAGCCTGCCTCCAAATTTGCTAACGTGGCATAGTGTTGCTACTATTAATTATATCATGGTGTTATCATGCCAAGGGAAATCCTCAGTTTGAAGACACGTTCACACATTGAATTAGACAGCTTCAGCTCTTAAGAAAGGGATTTGGTGAGCTAATTGCACAAAGGAGTTTCCATCTATCGATCTCTGCCCTGAGTACAAACCTTCATGGTTTGCCAACTTAGCATAACGCTATTATTTGTAGCTCAATTGTTCTATTGTTAAGATCTTTGTTTGGACCATACATAATAAAATATTATAATTAATGATGACAAAATATTCTCTCTCAAGTTTTTTCCACCCTTTTAGTGTGATCTTTCGTAAGTTATCTTTCACCAAATAACAGTTTATGTAAAAAAAAAAAAAAAAAAAAAGGATTTTAAGTCGAACACAACTCCACGATACTACTTCAGCTTATGAGCATATATTATTATAAGACCATGAGTAACTAGTTCAGGAGATCAAAATCCTGCAAAATTAATTTAAGAAACAAAGAAATCTTGGAGCAGATATGCATAAATGGAAACTGATACATACCACACTATCGTCAACCTTGAACCACTTATTTTGGAAATTCTTCACATAGCACACGTAGTGACCAGAAAAGGCAGCATTCATGATATCCAAATGAACAACTACCCCATACAGCCTGTATATAGGTGATCTATCACTAGTCCCACTCATGAAAGGTGCAAAGTTGAGTATTTCAGGAAACTGAATGGGCTTATTGAGCTTCCCAAATTTTCCAGACTGCAAAAAATATGTGACAATTGTTAGACCAGCTTACAGAATGGGCTATAAAATCTTGTTGAATCTAAACGGACTACCTGAAATCTCTTTAATACAATTGTAAGAACATTAGGTGCTTCTGAAACTGTCAATTTCTTCTTGGCCCTCTCATAAGATTTACATCTGCTTAACATGGAGACAATTTATTCTGGTTAGCAATAAAGGAAGTCCTTCAAGTATAAAAATTGACACACACTACTCTTGATTCAATCCTATTCCTAATCTGGAGTATCCAATTTTAAGAAATGCCAACACATTTCCAGAAAAGCTTAGAAGTTGCTTCCAAACTCAAAATTCACTTCACTTATACGCTCAAAGTCTCTAAACCCCCCAGCTTTCTTGTACTGTTCCCAGGTTCCACTATCGAAGTCCTTCATCAGCATAAGATTGGTTACAAAGCACACCTACACCATCATAACCTAATTTCTGATTATTGCAATTTTTTAAATGTTAGTCCCTGTAGTTTTCCTTAGCAGGTATCAAGCCAAACATCTATTGCTATCCTGCATAGCTTTACTTATGACTGGGAAAATAAAAGCCAAGCAGAACTTCAAAATCAAAATCATTTACTTTTACACAACATTAAATCGAATACTAAGACATCAATGAAAATTTTCAATAGTCTCCTAGAATATCAACAAACCTGACACAGTTGTACTTGTTCTCTCCATCTAGAGTTTCAGTGCTTGTAAAACGGCGAAGAGCCTCCTCCAAGGATGCTATATCCCCGTCTATCTCAACAGTCAGATCCATCATCCTTTCATGACGCTCAGATTTCCCTCCACATTCCATGCATTGTATCTGCAAATATAGTATTAGCTCTTCCAATGCTAGAGTCTAGATGATAAGAATAATGCACCATCTATTTTAAAGCCTTCTGACACTAATTGCATCAAGGACTAGGTAAGCTGCAAAAATTGTAACAAATAGTTGCACTCAAATGGAAAGATTACCTTGGATCGAAGGTAGCCTCCGAACGTTAGGCCCATTAAATTTGTCTCCTCTTTTAATGAGTCTAATGCATTAAACTCTGATTCCATAAGGAAAACAGATTGCATTGCCTCAATAGCATGCCTGTTAAATGTTACTTGCCTTGTCAACTTGAGGTGAAATGGAAAACAAAAATTATGATATCTAAATGTACGAGGACTACAGATATAAGAAGCACCTTAGGAATTCATGTGCATCTTCTTCCTTTCCATTACCAAGTTGACTTCCAATACTTTGTAGTTTAGACAGTATGCCCACAGGTGATAGTGCAGATTTTGTTTCCTTGGATTTCAGAATCAAACTTTCAAGTTCACAGGCAAAACACAGTTTTTTATTTGCACCTGAAATTGACATGATCTATTAATTCCAAGAAACGGTGTGTTCAAAAAATTATTCATGTAATAATTTCAAGGTGAAGGTGAAGTTGTAGTAGCATGCATACATGATTTAGAATGAAGTCCTTGAAGCAAGTAAGCAGTTAGCGGTGGCGTAAATGCTAAGCACTGGAGTACAGCATTAGCATAACAACTGCAAAAAGAAAGGTGGTAACATTAAGAAAATGGAAAAGTGAATTCTACACAGAAATATATGATGCTTAGGGTATGGCTGCAAGAAAATAATACACAACTGCATATGATAAAAATATATACAAGTCCTTACACACAATACATCAATTATGTAGTTTAAAAAAGTAATAATAATAAAGAATAAAATCACTTCAAATTACCTGTTTCCACAATTTATAAGACCAAATGGTTGTAACTCCACTCTGTTCCAGTTATAAAGCTTAACAAATAAATCATATGGAAATAGAACCTGCAGCAACCAAGCATAGACCATATAAGACGACAATTACTTAAGACACAAAAACATGGAACAATTTACAGTATAAAAAATGGAAAATTTTGTACAAGGATGACCTGGTCACTATATCTTCTAGCAATATCACTCCCAACAGCCATTGATAAGTTTTGTGTCAAATTTGCTCCTTTAAACTGATCAACAACTTTTAGACTAGAGATTTTTGTCCCATTCTCAGAATGCAGAGAATCGCTAACATTCTGAGTTGAAGTTGCAGTACCAGATTGAATGCCATTACTTCGAGATTTCATATCATACTGTGAATGCTCTTTGGCTTTAGAGACCAATGTAGTACCATCCAATGCATGTGGCAGATATTTAATTTCAGCTGACTGCAAGGTGCTATCAGGGTTGTTCACATCATGATTTGACACCTTGGAGCCAACAGATTGCAACTTTTGGATGCTTGAATCCCGTGAAAAACCTTCATTCTCTGAAGATGCCAATCCAGCACATGACGTTTCCTTTCCAGAAGACTTTGGAGGAGCATCATCAAAGTGGCGAGGTTGGGCGCCACTGTTATCATCATCTTTGATAACCCTCGAATCAAGAGTTTTATCCCAAAAACCGGATGACACTGTGGGAGACTCAATTGTTGGCCCCTTCCCCATATTCAAACCCAAGCTACCAGTTGTTGTGTGTTTATTTTCTTCTTTATTAAAACCAGGTCTAACTCTATTTAATTTTGACATTGAAGAAAAACCACCTGCTTCATCAACCAAACTAGCAAATTTAGGCGACAATGAAACGGCAACACCTATCTTGTTCTCAGTTTCAACGGAATCAGAATTTTCAAGGGTGGGTTCAACAAAGATGTGTCCCTCCGTTCTCTCATGTTCATTTGATATGCTCTCACATACAGAGGAATCATCAGATGATTCACTGTTAGTATTGGAAGCCGAGAATCCAGAAAATGCAGAGTCCGTAATATTTCCCTCACCTAAAGACTCAACTCTTCTGTTATCATCCTTTCTAAATGAGCTTTCAGGAGATAAACTAGCCTCGGATGACAGAGGTTCCTCAGGGGATGTTTTATGCCCTATGCTCTCGATCTTAGACTTCTCATCATGGACTTCATGTGGTGCTGCAACCTTTTTGCCAAGATCACTTACCCGGTCATTAATCTGGCAAATATTACTGGGAGGACGGCATTCATCTTTGTGACCTTGACGCCAGTGAACGATTTGACACTTACCAGAACTGAGACACATAAAAGCAAATATAACTATCATATTCACATCAATCTAACAGGAAAATATGAAGAAGCGAATATGCAGAGAAAAAAGAAAGGAATTGACAGCCCAATAACATTCAAAATTACAGTTCAAACATTCAACAAATTGTGCAAAAACATAAAAACCCAAGAATAAGAAGAATGGCTCCTACAAGTGGCCATTAATTAAGAATTAAGAAATTAATATTTGCATTCCTCAAGCTAAAAAACGAAAACCAATCCATGAGGCTTCCATGTATGGGGTCTACAAAGTCTCCAATGTATGCAATATTAACGTTACAGTTGAGATAAGAATCACCTTCTAAACAAAAATATTTATAATAAAGCCTTTGTCTTCCAAACGGAGTCTACACACAAACACAAAAAGTCCTCAACTGCAGTTATGTGCACATATCAAACTTCAGAAGTGATCTAGTTTAAATGCAAATTATGTAACAAGCTGAGCACTGGCATGCCGGGCATCTGTCAGAAATCAGAATTTGCAATTTCTTCGTTGTAGCTAACAAGCAAACTTAACATATTTTTCCTTATGGGGGTTTTGATACCATAGCATATCCACTCCACAAAAAAGCATCACCACAACAGCATTATTTCATGCCGAGTGGAAGTTTGTCACAACGTTATTCAAACAATCAGACATTCAGACTATTTAACATGGAAAAGTAAATCGCCCTTTGTCACAATCACCGCCTACAACTACAAACAGATAGAATTCACACATCAATGGAGCAAAATTTCAAATCACCGCATACAACTACAAATCAATTAAAATCCAAGACACGCACGGAAAATTCCCAAAAGCCTATCATAAAGCAAAATTTCATTTTAATCGCAGAAACAGAAAGAAGAAAAAATTGCACAATTTAGATTTTAGGCAATAGAAAAATGATGCAGCGTACCAATAGTGAACCGCTTTGCAACGTGAACAGCGCGTCGTGGTGGGGCAGAAGCACACGGCACACTGATTGCTCTTCGCCGGAGCGGCAGAAGTGGGGGCCGAAACGTCGGCCCCGTCAAAATACTGGTAAGTGGCCTCGCTCTCGGCCCTGGCGGCCTCCTCCGCCGCGAGGACGAGCAGCCTCCTGACCTCCTCCGACCTTGCCACCGCAAGCCTCCATTTGTGGCGGACCACCAACCCGATCGCCGGAAACACGAAGCAAACCAGCAGAACGAGGACCAGGCTCGGCGAAAACCCTAGATCCACGGTAACACGCATTTAAACGTAAAATAGGAACGAAAACGGGAGGAAAAACGGGAGGAGAGGAAGGCTTAGAAGGGGACTGCGTCGGGTGCCACCGCCGTGAGACGGCGGTGACGATGACGGAGATGACGATCGCGGTAAGGGTCTCTGGGAGATTGGGCTGTGAGGAAAGAGCGGGTGAAGTTAGCGAGAGAACAAGGCGAGCTTCGACGAGAGAGTGAAAGATGCATGTAGTGATCGATTTGAGAGGTAGCTTCCTCTCTGCTGATTCTGATTTTGGAACTGGAGAGAGAGAGGTGGGAGTGTTCTGTTTTGAAGGGGAACGTGTTGTTGATGATGAAGGTGGTGTGTTGGTCTTAAGAAATTAGGAAATGCTGCTTTCAATGTTGTTTTTGTTTAGCAGTTTTTGTTCAGGTGGATGACGTGAATTTACCATTTAGGGGTTTGGATTTTTCATGCGATTGATTTCCTTCCATTATATTTTTTATTTATATCTTAAAAATATATTGTAAAAGTATAATATTAATTTTTTATTTTTTATTATTTAATAGATTAGAAATATTAAAATATATATTTAATATTTTTAGTATAATATTTTTTAGTATAATATTTTTTGTAATACTCATAAAATATATTTTAAAACATATATTAAATAAATCTTATTTTTAATTCTATAAATACTTTTAATCTTTTATTTTAGCACTTTCGTTACTACTCTTTAATGATTTTACGGTTTTAATATTTTTTAACAATTTTTTAATTCTAATTATATTTTTCTTTATTTTTTTATTTTTACTGTTAATTCTAAATATTCAGTGGCTATTTCTCTTATTTTTATTGATAAAGTTATCCTTCTTATTTTCATATTTCTTTGTAATATAGAATATAAAGAAATAAAGAGATAAGACAATAATAAAGAAATGAGATAGTAAGCTTACAAAAATCATTTTTAGAAATAATTCTTATATTGATACTTGAATGTTTGTTACAAATGATTGACTTGAAATTCAAATTACAGGAGATTTAAAGATTTAAGAAGGTATGAGAGTAAGAGAATCTTAAGGGCTTTTTATTTTTTGATGATTTTGAATAAATGAGACATTCAGTATTTATAGTCCTCAAATAATTACTATTTTGTCAACTTTTTACTATTTGCCGATAGTACTATACGCTTTTACTATTTTGTCGACTTTTATTGTTTGCCGACAATACTTATTGCCTTTACTATTTTGCCAATACTCTTTTTTTTTTTTTTTACATCTCATATTATTATATTTTCACTAATTATTACATCTCAAAAGGATCTTGAGAATCTTGAAAATAATGAGCATGTCTAGACTGCACTTCTTCATCTTCTCCTAGAGGTATAGCCTGAATGGCTTGTAGTGAGTTTTAAATATCTTTTTCTGATATTGCTGCTGCTAATGCAGCCATACTTTGCTACTTCTGAGCTAGAAATTGTGATTTACTATTTTGCCAATACTCTTTTTTTTTTAAATCTCATATTATTATATTTTCACTAATTATTACATCTCAAAAGGATCTTGAGAATCTTGAAAATAATGAGCATGTCTAGACTGCACTTCTTCATCTTCTCCTAGAGGCATAGCCTGAATGGCTTGTAGTGAGTTTTAAATATCTTTTTCTGATGTCGCTGCTGCTAATGCAGCCATATTTTGCTACTTCTGAGCTAGAAATTGTGACTCTTTTATATATGATCTTTTTTCACTATTAGTGTTTGAGGCTGTTATTGTTGGACGCTTTTTTAATGTTGTTAACCATTGGTCAATCGCTATTTTTCTTATCAAATTTAGGTTATATGTATTCCACCATTTTATTTTTATTACTCTTACTAAATATTGTATACTTGAACATTTTTCATAAGCTGCTGAATCGTACTCTCAAGTTAAAATTCAACTTATTCCCATAGCTACTAGGAACGAAATGAATTTGTATTCGGACAAAAATGATGACTTATTTTTACAATATTCATTGGTTAAGCTGGCTTCCTTTGGAAAGAAGGCTTCTAATGGTTCAAAGATTTAGAACCATAATTAGAACCACTTAGAAAATTGTTATAATACCCCTTTTCTGAATCAAATGAACCAAGAATGAGGACTTAGTGATAGGAATAACATATGATTCCATACTTCTTGATAATCATAAAAAGTATAATTTTGGGGTTCAAATTTTAATGAGAAGCTTTTAGATTGATATGGTGGTAGTTCCCAATCTTAAAGGGACAATATCTTAATAATTTTTATTTTTGAATAAATTGCTTGTTTGGTGTTGGGATTTTATAATGAGTAAGTTTAACAGATTCGGTATCAACTAATATGAATTCATAAAATTTTTGGGTTTTTTGTGAGTTTATAGGAATATAATGAAAGGTGTTTGAAAAAATAGTTTTATATAAAATTTTTCTATCTTTTTTGAATCATTCTTTTTTAATAACTAATATTTTGATGGGATTTAATTTTTCATAATATGGAAATTGTTCTTTCAAAGATTGAGTGCTATAAAGGTCTGATGGTTGTAGCAATGTAAATTTATTGCTGGTAGTAATTAAAGAGCTCTTAGAAGATTATGATGATGATGCTTTTATTACCTGTGACATAGTCATGGGCCTTAATGATAATGGTTTTGTTTGTACAGAAATAATTGGTAATTGTTTTTCTGGTATTTGGTCAAAAAATTGACCATAATCTTTACTGGAAGCTATTTTTCGATTCATTCATTCCCTGTAAAAATTCTCGAGTAAGAAAGTTAGGGAGAGAATTTAAATCACTTTTTATATGTTCTATAATAAAATAAAAGCATGACAATATAGCTTGCTACCTAGCAAATATTTATTTTGATACTAAGTTTTCTACATCATTTTTTAATATCCTAGGAGCTGCTTTACAATCTGTTCTTATTATGAATGTTTTGTTAAATAAATCTTCTTGAAATTTTGTAATACATAATACAATAGCTAATATTTTCTTTTTAACGATTGTATAATTTTTTTGTGCCTTATTCCACACCCCTGAATGATATTTTACAACTTATTCTTTTAAATTATTAAGAGGTACTTACTTAAGGATTCATCCATATCTTAATTCAAAGGCATCTGTTTCTACTGTTAAAGATGATAATGGATCTAATATCCTTGTACATGGAATTTCTTTAACTAAATTTTTTATCTTTATTATTATAGAAGTCATTTTATCTGTCTATGGAGGTGAATTTTTTCTTAATCTCTTATAAAGAGGTTTACATGTGACCCTTATTCTTGGTAAGAATTCAGCTACATAATTTAGACATCTTAAAAATTTTTATAACTATTTTTTGTTAATTATTTCATTTAAAAATTTATCCGCAAATTCAATGGCAAGGTTGCGAGAATCGGACCGGTCAATAAACCGATAAGATTACTGGTTCACTAATTTATTGGTTCTACCGGAGTTCAACCGGTTTATTAAATATTAAATAAAATTATTAAAAAACTTATATATAATTTCAAATATATAAATCCAACCTATAATATTTCATCAATGGAACTGAGATGCTGAGTTTTATGCTTTCTAAGATCAAAAGAAATAACTTGATAAGAGAGTTTTCATCTAAATAGAAAACTAGTTCTGTTTATTGATATTCAATTCACACGCTTACAATGGAGTAGATGTATATATATACTCACTAAAGCAGAGGAGTTTAGTTAGGCTGCTAAGGTGGAGAAATCAGAATTAACAAACTTCCCACCTTTTGTGGCTAACTAACTGATACAGCTAAAATAACTACTCTAACCAAACTTCCCACCTTTTGTGGCTAACTAATTGATACAGCATGCTTACTCTCAACACCCCCCTCCCTTAAACTTAGGGAGGGATGAGTCCCTATCCGAAATTTGCTTTTGAACCTGGTAAAGAGGGTAATTGAGAGTGGTTTTGTTAGTAAGTCCGCCACTTGATCAAGAGCCGAGATATGAACCACATAAAGCTTTTTAGAATTAACTAAGTCCCTGATAAAATGGAGATCCATCTCCAAATGCTTGCACCTGCTGTGCAGAACAGGGTTGGCAGCAAGCATACAGGTGCTATGATTATCACAGTAAATTGTTGGAGGTATTTGTTGGTGGACTCCCAACTCTTTCAATAGCTGCTGGATGCTCATGATCTCAGTTTGAGCTGAGGCTATCGCCCTATATTCTGCCTCTGTGGTAGACCTGCTAACCTTTGATTGCTTACCACTCTTCCAAGCTATTAAATTTGTGTCGAGATAGATACAGTAACCAGAAGTTGACCTTCGATCATCCAAGTCTGAGGCCCAGTCCGAATCTGCAAAGGAGAGAATACGATAATCAGTGCATTTGGAAAAAATTAAGCCCTCTTGGAGTGTACCTTGAAGGTATCGAAGGATCCTCTTGACTGCTTTCCGATGTTGAACGGTTGGTGAGTGCATAAACTGCGAGACTTTTTTCACGACAAAAGCTAGATCTGGTCTTGTAATTGTGAGGTACTGCAGAGCTCCTACGATGGACCTGTAACCTTTAGGATCTTCATAAAGGTCTGAGTCATTCTTACTCAGCTTTGAAGATGTCATCATAGGTGTAGGCATAGGATTGGAATTATGCATTCCTGCACGATGTAGCAGATCCTTTGCATACTTTGTTTGAGTAAGTAACAATTTCTGCTCAGGCAAATAATGAGCTTCAAAGCCTAAAAAAAAGTGAAATAAACCAAGATCTTTTAAAGGGAAAATACAGTTTAACTATTTAATTAAAGTGTCAATTGCAGCAGAATTGGACCCTGTAACAATTATATCATTCACATATATCAACATGTAAGTGACATCAGAATTTGTGTGTCTTATAAACAATGCCACATCAGAAGTTGTATTCCGAAATCCAAGGGTGCATAAGGTAGAAGCAAGAGTATGATACCAAGCCCTTGGGGCTTGCTTAAGACCATAGATGGCCTTGTACAGCTTGCAAAATTTGAGTGGCTGCCTCTCATTGTACCCAGCTGGCTGTTGCATATATACATTTTCAGATAATGCTCCATTTAAGAACGCATTATCAAAGTCAAACTGCCTGAAGCACCAATTATTGGTGAGGGCAATAGTGATGATGATTCGCACTGACACTGGCCTTACTACAGGGCTAAAAATTTCTTCAAAGTCAATCTCCTCCACTTGATGAAAACATTTGGCAACTAATCTTGCTTTATACCTCAGAATCTTACCCTCTACATTCTTTTTTATGGTATATACCCACTTGCACCCAACAATGGTTGCATTGGGTGGAGGATCAACTAGGGACCATGTCCCACATTTGGCCAGGGCTGCAAATTCATTGTCTATAGCCTGCTTCCAATGAGGACAAGTGAGAGCCTGTTTAGTATTTTTTGGAACTTGAGTGAATAGATCAGGAGTTTCAGCAATGGCTACCAGATTTTTTGGCTGTATAGCACCTGATTTTAGTCTAGTGGTCATGGGATGAGTGTTGATAGAAAGGGGTGGAGGTGTAGTAGAAGAAGGCTGAATCTCTATCCCAGAGATAGGAAGAGTATTGGTTGCAGTAGGTGGGCAAGAGAAGGAGGAACCTGAACAAGCCTCAAGTGCTGATGTAGATTTAGCAATAGTTGAGGGAGAGGAAAATAAGGGATAAGTGGAAAAGGTTGGAGGGCTGGCAGTGTGAGATGAGTGTGTAGCAGGTGAAGACGGACGTTGGCTAAGAGAGGCAGACGAAGAATCAGATAGGGATCAAAGGAATGACTCCAGCTGGTGCATTATGAGGAGAATAGGGTGAGGATAGTTTAGAGGGAGGTGAAGTTTTCCATTGCTGAAAGGGAAAAATAATTTCATCAAAGAGTACATTTCAAGAAATAAAAATCTTGCCATCATGACTGAGACATTTGTAGCCTTTATGATTTGAATCATAGCCTAAAAACACACACATTTCAGATTTAAAATTGAACTTCCTATTGTTATATGGCCGTAGCAAAGGATAGCAAGCACAGCCAAAAATTCTTAAGGACATATAATCTGGTGGTTTATGAAAGAGTGCTTCATAAGGACTACGAAAATTCAACTTTGCTATAGGTAACCTATTGATAAGAAAACATGCAGTAGTGAAGGCAGCATCCCAATATTCTAGGGGCATGGATGCAGTAGCCAAAAGAGATAAACCAGTTTCAGTTATATGTCTATGCTTTCTCTCGACACTCCCTTGTTGTTGGTGAGTGTAGGGGCATGAGAGACGATGTGAAATACCATGTTCGTGAAGAAAGGATGTAAAAGGTTTTGACAAAAATTCCATGCCATGATCACTTTGAATGCTTTTTAGTTTCATGTTGGTTTGATTTTCCATGAGTGTTTTGTAATTTTGAAGAGCACAAAGGGCCTGTGATTTGTTAACAAGAAGAGAAATAGATGAGAATTTTGTACATGCATCGACAAAGCACATATAATATCTAAAACCAGACTTTGAGATAAAGGGAGCTGGCCCCCAAATATCAATGTAAACTAGCTCCAAAGGACTAGTGTAAACAGAATCAGAATCTTTAAAGGGTAACTGATGCATTTTGGCCATAGTGCAAAATTCACAGACTTTGTAGAGTAAATCAGACTTGGAGAAAGGAAGATTGCATTGGGACATGACTTTTTGAACAGTGCCTAGATTGCTATGTCCAAGTCTTTTATGCCAAAGTTCAGTAGGTAAAATAGGCCTAATTTGAGTGGTAAATGCAATAGGATTGTTAGTAGTTTGCGGATATCTAGAGGTCTCTTTTGTGTGAATGAGACTGTCAGTACCAGGATTGTGAGTTTTAAGTGCACAATTCATAGTCGAGGATGCAGATTTAGGCAAATAAGTACATAATGCAGCATTAGAAACAATAGGATGAAAAACAGTAGAAGAGGAAGCATGCTTAGCAGACATGGAATTAGAAGTAAAACCAGAAAATTGAGGAAAATTAAAAGAAAGATTAGAATCATTTTTATTCATCATGATGTCTTTATTAAGATCATTACAACTCTGATTTTTACATGCAGCAACAGTATTGAAAGAAAGCACAGAATTTTGTGAAACTTCTGAATGGGCTGATGCTTTAGAATTCTCAGCAGTGGATTTAAGTATTTTATTTATTGGAACAACTAATTGATCAAAACAATAGATTCCTCCTTTAGCCATTCCTTGAAGGAGATGATCCCGAGTAACCTGATCATGGATCACACAAAAATCAAGCCAAAACTAAAAAAAGACATGATTATCCTTTGCAAATTGAGAAACACTTAATAAATTTTGAGAGATATTAGGAACATGTAAAAGGGTATTCAATTTAAAACATATATTGCGACATTTATCATATAGAAGAGATGAGCCATGGTGTAAAATAGGAATCCCATGGCCATTACCAACGAAGACTTGTTCTGGACAATTCGTAGTTTCTGATGTATTGAGAAGGTTAGCATGATCAGCAGTTAAGTGGTGGCTAGCCCCTGAATCAGGGTACCATGCAGTGTCTGGGAGAGCCGAATTTGTAGAAAGATAAGCCCGTGGTTGGTGGAAGGATGAGGAGGGTGGTGGTGGGAACGAATTGCTGTAAGGAACTTGTGGTGGAGGTGGTGTAATAGACTGCGCTGAGGTAGTCGAATTCTGATAATGAGGAGTAGCGGGTGAGGAGTTATTTGAATTCTGGTATTGGGGATCATATCTAAAGAAGCAGTTCTGCACCATATGGCCAATTTTGCCACACAATTGGCACTGTGGTCGCTGAGCACCAAATCTTCCACCACGGCCAAGCCTGCCTCCATGCCCTCTTCTTCCACCAGTTCCTCTATTGAAATTAAACCAAGGAGTGGAAGGAGTTTGTGCTAGATTGGCCAAAGCAATTCCTTGATCAGGTTTCTTGTATCTATCAAGTAAATCTTCATAGCCAAGTAAAAAGGACTCAGCTTCTTGAACCGTAAAGTTTGACATTCGTGACATTACCGAAGTGACATATCCATGGTATTCCTCTCTGAGACCATCTAAGATAGCTTGAATGTGATCATCCTCTGTGAAAGGATATCCAATGGCTAGAAGAGAATCCACATGTTTTCGAATGAGAGCCAAATATTCAGTGACACTTGAGGTTTTCTTGACAGACCGGAGTTGTGTCTTGAGGCTTTGAATTCGGGTTCTTGAGGATGTAGTAAAATACGAATGAATTACATTCCATACCTGATAAAATTGTTTGCAGTTTACTACCTTATGCTTGAATGTGACTGACATAGAGGCCAGAATCCAGTTCATTAGGGCTTTGTCATTCTGCCTCCATTCTTTGAACTTGCTTGATTCTTTCTTGCTTGAAGGAGAAGCTGATGGTTTTGTAGGGGTGACTTGTTTTGTTGAGTCGGCTGCTGCCTTTTCTTGAACAGGTTCTTCTGAATCAAATTCAGGAGGAATTTTTTAGGGATCCAGATGATCTTCAAATTCAAGAGTTTCAAGGGTGAGAAGAACAGCCTGCTGCCATGTGGAGAAATTATTTTCTTCAAGCTTGTCTTGAATTGGAACCAAGGTATTCTTGATAGTGGAGGTTGAATTCGGAAGAAGAAACGCCATAGATCTTCACAACCTTGCTCTTGATACCATGTTAAGGGAAATGTATGAACATACTAGAGCTTCACAGCAGCAGAACCTCTAGCTAGAAGAGTTCAGATCAATAGGGAATAGTTTGCTGTTAATCACACACTAAAAAAGAAAACTAGTTCTGTTTATTGATATTCAATTCACACGCTTACAATGGAGTATATGTATATATATACTCACTAAAGCAGAGGAGTTTAGTTAGGCTGCTAAGGTGGAGAAAACAGAATTAACAAACTTCCCACCTTTTGTGGCTAACTAACTGATACAGCTAATCTAACTACTCTAACCAAACTTCCCACCTTTTGTGGCTAACTAATTGATACAGCGTGCTTACTCTCAACAGTTCTTCTATCCTTTTATATATAACTTCTTGATTTAAATAGTTAATTTATTTTCTTTTCTTTCTATAGTATTGATTTGGGTAGACATTTTTTCGTAATACATTGAGTTCTTGCTACTTTAGTTTGCTAATAAATTCAAAATAAATAGGGTGGTTTGGAATATGTAGGCAAGTTATTCTATCAATATCAATTAGAAAGGGGTATAATAATAGTGTAAATGAGTTTTCTAATATAACTTGATGAGATATTTTTTTTGTTAAAAAGAATGTAGTAGAAAAATATACTTTATGTAGATTTTTGCTTTGGATAGTTTATAGTTTATAGTCATTCTGTCATTTTCGACTTTATAAACTTTTTCTGTAGCTTTTTCATAATATTTTGTAGATATTATCCCTTTTTGTATACGACTAATATCAGCTCTTGAGTCTATCATGGTTACAAAATCATATTTTTCTTCTCCTATCATGATGGTTACATTAGTATACCATTTTTGGTTTACTAATAGGGTTAGTATATTTATGTAATTTTCTGAACTCATGTTAATATAATTTTCTGAAATTATTATATTACTAGTTCCTTTTTTCATAGTTTTTTCTTGGATTTTTATTAGATTTTCTCCTTCTATTTTTAGCAATCTGTAATCCATATTAATATTTTGTTGTTTTAATTCTGAAATTTTTCTTTTTAAAATTTTTATTTCTTCTCGAAGTGAATTAAGGGAGATTTCTTTTTGTGGATTTTTAAAACCATTATAAATATCTTTTATTTCTACTGGTCTTATTTTCTTCTTATTGTTGATTTTAAATTAATATTATCTAGACTTTGTAATTTATATTAGTTTTTTTTATTTTAATTAGTTTTTTGATGATTTCCATTCTTTCTAATTGCTTTTTCATTATCTCTAATATAGTATTGATAAAATTTAGTTGTTGATGCAATTTTTTAATGTTTCTTTTTTTTTTTATGTTTCCTTTTACATTGTTATCTTTATAGGAGATTGCTTCAACTTCTAAATATTTTTCAACTGGTATTTTAATAGTTTCTTTAGGAGGGTATTCAGACTCTATTATTGCTCCCAAACTAGTTTTTCACGTAATAGTTGTTTTTCTTAATGGACATAATTTCTTGCTATTTTCAGAATAATAATTAATGTACCAATTGAAGAAATATAGGTTAATTCTATTTTCTTTCATATAATCATAAAATGCTACTTATAGACTGTGATCTATTCATTCTTATTCTAATATCTATTCCTTCTTTTATAATTTTTCTTAATTCAGTGTTTTCTATTTGTAGTTCTTCAATTATATTAGAAATTACCTATTCTTTCGGCATGTTTCTTAATAATTCTTCATGTCTTAATTATTTTGGTGTTTGTATATTAGATCTTTTAAGATTTGCATGCATAATTATCGTTTCTTCTTTTGAGGATTATCTTAACGCTTTAAAGTTATAATTAACTTTAGTAATTTTATAATATATTCTATAGATTATTTCAAATGGATCATATTTTTCATTTATAATTTTTTCATCAGATTGAATATGTAATTTTAAAGCTTACCAAGTATATTCATTTCTTAAATTCATAGCATAATTTGGATAACAATTAAAGAAAATGGGTCCATCGTGACAATTACTTTCTAATACTCCTATTAACGAGTCATTAAATTGTGAAAATCCTGTATCTCTTAACCTTTATAATATTAGAACATTTTTCCTATTCTAAAATTAGGTTTTACTACTACTTGTATTAATCCTATATGAATAAAATTATATCCTTGATTACTATGTGCTTTTAATCTATCATCTTCTAAAATAGTAATTGTCTTATTGTGACTTGTTCCAGGATAACTATCTTCTAGCATATGAACTTCATAATCTTTTTCTTTCCAGAAAGATCTCTTTTTATATACTTCATTTTTATTTATTATAGGTATACTCCAATTATAAAAGTTTTCTTTTAACTTAGCAATTTCTAACTCATTTTTAGTTTCAGAAGTTGATACTTCACTATTATATATTTTTACTACTAAAGAATTATTTCTACCTAAATTTAAATTATTCATCGTTCTCAATAATCTAGCTATTTTATAGTTAGAACTTTGTGAGTTACCGGACCACCTTTGCTGACTAACAGATTTACTGTCTGAATAGAGCTTACAACCGGGATCATGATCTGGACTAACCAACGTATTAATAGTTCTCACTACTACTTCAAAGTTTTAGCTCTAAAATTTTGAAGATTAATAAA
This sequence comes from Arachis ipaensis, assembly GCF_059453495.1. NCBI lineage: Eukaryota > Viridiplantae > Streptophyta > Magnoliopsida > Fabales > Fabaceae > Arachis > Arachis ipaensis. The sequence goes on from NC_142442.1 coordinate 41,568,499, forward strand.
AAGATTAGCAATAAAAATTAGGACGAATTTTCTTTTACAAGTGGTATCAGACACCTTCCCATATATATATATATATATATTTTTTTTTTTCTTATCTCTTTTGTTTTCTCGGTTACACATCTTTATTTTCAAACGCTTCGCGAGAGATACAGACTTGTTTTATTATTCTTTTCACGGGCTCCTAGTTAACATATATTTCTTCAAATACTATGTATATATTTTAATTTTTAGAGTTCGTAATGTCTCATCACCTTTGATTTACGACCTAGGCGAAAAGTATTATGTGGTAAGGTGTTACAATGAATTTGTTTAGGTATGATCATATTTTTAAAATCATATAGTCCTTGTTTAAATATCTCTTGAAGGAGTAATTTCTTGGACACCTAAGATTTCAAAAAATAATGATATAGATGAAAATCAAAATATACATTGTTGTTAAGACAGAACCTTGACACACTTATTAGATTCGTTGTAAGAGTTGGAATATGTAAAAGATTTTTTAAAACATAAATCTTTTTAGTAGTGGAATTTTTCAATAAATAAGTACTAATTTTAGAGATCTTGATACCTGTCCTGTTTGCAACATACAACTGATATGGTTCAGTAAATTCTAATCTAGGTAGGAAGTTTGTTGCATCCGGTGTTAGATGATGACTCGCACCTGAGTCTGGGTACCAAGCAGAATCTGATGCAAGAGAAGGAACAGCAAGAAAAGATTGTGGATTCTAGAAAGAGGCCGAAGAGGATGCTGGTGTATTGGAATTTGTTAAAGATAATAGAGTTAGAGATGAATTGCCACACAAATTTTGATCAAACCTGTGAAAGTACTGAAGTGCAGTGGGGTCAATTCTACCACATACTTGACAATTCTGCCGATTATTGAGTTACCATGAGCTCCTGCCCCCTCTGTAGAAACGACTGCCTCTTGCTCCTCTTCTTCCTCCATGGGGTCTTGAGAAAGATCTTGAATTTGAAGGTTGAAATTGTGCCAAATTCACTTGGACAAGTAACATTAAAGACTGCTTGAATTTTTCTATTGTATCTTCATGAGAAATTAGCAAATTTTCTACTTCACCAATAGTGAATAGCTCAGCTTTAGCTTATACTAGTGTTATAGAACTAGAGAATTCTTCAGGTAAACCCTCACGAATAGTTTCTATATGATCTTCATTGATAATTGAGTATCCAATTGCAACTAATTGATCCACAATCTTCTTGATTTAAGATGAGTATTATGTGATCTTGAGGTTCTTTTTCTTGATCATCTTTAATTGATTCCGCAATTGAGTTAATCTTGATTTTGGAAATTTCAGCAAATTAAATCTGTAATTTCTGCCAGATTTCTAGGGCTATAGTGCAGTGAGCAATCTGATTATTGAATGTAAAATCAACCGAGGCCATCAACCAAATATAATCTTATTATATTCATTCAGTATATTTTGTTGAAATTTTTCTAATAGTTTGAGCTTCATCCGAATCAAATTGAGAAGGAACTTTGTTTTTTTGAAGATGGTCTTCAAGGTTTTGACCCATAATGGTGAAGAGTTTCTACTACTGCTAAGTGACATAATTGACTTCATTAAGTTTATCTAAAATAGGAAAACAAAATTCTTTTGATTTGGAATGCCATAGATTGACCCTGCTTTTGATACTATATCAAGATGATTCAAAGCTGCAAAATTGAGTAATCTTTTAATGCAAAGAGAGAGTGCAGAGAGAGTGAAATGAAACTATATTAGCGTTATTGTTGTAACCTAAAACTTTTCTCTACACATTAATGTCTTATTTATATTAGTTGAGACTTGAGACTACTAATCTATCTTATTACTTGTATTACTCTCTACAATTACAAATTAAATTTTGATTTTTATTTTTAAAATACTAAAAACTCCACAGAGTTATTTGAAAAATTAAATTTTTTTTAAACACTAAATTTAAAAATACTAAAATATCCTTTTATGTAATAATTTTAAAATTACTTGAATATCCTTATAGGAATAATTAATATTAGTTGATTTATTAGTAATTATGAATTTTAATTCAATATTAAAAAAATTAAAACACCCTATAGTTAATTTTTAAAATAAGAAAATAATTTTTTAGCATTAATCTTAAAAAGACTAGAATACCTATTTAGAATAAAGGTTAGTTAATTGTATTAAAATAAAAAATTTAAAATTTTGAACAACTAAAATATTTTTATGATTAATTTTTAAAATAACAAAACAATATTTTAAGTTTAATTTTTAAAATACTGAAATATCATTATAGAATTATTCATATGGTTTACTCATATTAGACATGAGAAATGAGAATTTGATTTTAATAAGACTAAAATACTTTGTATTTTATTTTAAACGACTATAATTTTCTCTTTAAAACTCAAACAAAAACAAATTTTTAGTATTAATTTTTAAAAAGACTAAAATATCCTTCATATTAAACTATGTTTAACTATATTAAAAATTAATATTTGAATTTCATTGTAAAATGTCTAAAGTTTTCTCAGAATTCATCTTAAGAGACTACAAAAGTTTTTTAACATTAATTTCAAAAAAGCTAAATTACCCTTATATGATTAATTAAGATGATATGATTGTATTAAAAATTCTAAATTTTACATATAAAAAAAAGACTAAAATATCTTTATACTTAACTTTTAAAAGACTAAAATAAATTTTTAGGATTAATTTTAATTTTTAAAAAGATTAAAATATCCTTATAATTGATGTTCAAGAAAACAAAATAATTTTTGAAGATTCATTGAAAAAAAAAAAAACTGAAATACAGGATTAATTCATATTATTTGATTGTGTTAAAAATTAAAAATTTGGATATGATTTAAAAAAAAAATAAAAATACTCTTGTAGTTCATCATATATTTAGAGTACTAAAATAATACTCTTTTAATCATTACCATGAAAAAGACTAAATTTTTTTAAGATTAATTAAAATTGTTTGATTATATTAAAAATTAAAAAAATTTCATATAATATTAAAAAGACAAAAATACTCTTATACGCAACCTTTAAAATACTAAAATAATTTTTTATAATTAATTTTAAGAGACTAAAATACATTTTTATAATAATGGCTATTCAGTAATATTATAAATTATAATTTTTAAGTTTTAAAATGACTAAAATATCTACGCAATCAATTTTAGACTGATATTTTTTTTATTGAATTATTGAGAAAACATTAGACTAAGATTCTTTAAAAAAAAAAAAAAGATAAAGATTATTGAGATTTAATTATTCATACAAGTAAAAATTATTTGATGGTTTTAGTACACAAAAGTTTACATGTAAAATGGTAAGTTTTGTTTGGTAAATTTTTTTTAAAAAATGTGTTTATATTTTTTAAAAACATAAATTTTTTATTTTTTATTTAATAAGTATAAAAAATTATGTATTTATATTTATAATTTTAAAAAATAAAATGTTCGAATATAAATCATAGGTCACTATTACATAAAAGATACTATTTAAACAAAAAAATTGTGTATTATTAACACATAAAATGAATTATTTTAATTCTAATTCACGTAATATAATTTTAATTTGCAATTAGATATACTGAAAAAGTCAAAAAAAAAAATTGAAGAATAAATTAGATATAATAGAGATTTATTTTATTATTTGTGTAAAGGACAGAATGATCATTTAATTTTAACCATTAAAGAAGTCAAATATAATTGTGCCACGTATGTAAATGAGTAAAAAAGTACATTCTAATGCTATATTGATTTAGTATCAAATCAATTGAAACTTTTTTAAAAAATTACATAAATTTTTTCAAAAGATTTTGATATTCTTTCACCGAATTCTCCTTATATTAAATGAATAAATGATGCATATTAAAAATTAATAACGAAATTCTTTTATTCTCATATCCCCTATTTTCACAACGATAATTGTCTGAGGATCAATTGCTAGTTGAAATTTAAATTTTTAATAGCTCTAGTTTATCCTATTCTATTTATTCCGGTAAATAAAATAAGATGCAATATGAAAATCAAAAGCACGGGAAAGTGAAACTACCACCGGAGTGAAAAACTAATCATGTTGTAGAGTGTCCCTTCGGTGACAGGCAACAGCCGACAGAGATAGATTAGGTGGAAAACACTACTCACTACTCACAACAGATTCAAACAAATCATGTCATCCGTAGCTGGAAACTTAACCTGCGTGGTGGCGGCCGTTGACGGCAGTGAACAGAGCATGACCGCTCTCCGCTGGGCCCTACAAAACCTCAAGCTACGATCACCTGCTTCCGATTCCACCAACGCTGGATCCTTTGTCGTCCTCCACGTCCAATCCCCACCCTCCATCGCCACCGGCCTCAACCCCGGCGCCATCCCCTTCGGCGGCCCAAGTAACTCGACTTCAATCAACCTTATTTTGTATTATTATTATTATTTGGGAAATTTAATTGTTTTGGATTATTGAACAGCTGACCTGGAAGTACCGGCGATCACGGCGGCGATCGAGGCTCACCAGAAGCGTATCACTGAAGCCGTACTCAATCACGCTTTAGGAATTTGCGCTGAATTCAATTTGGCTGTAAGTGGTTTCATTTTGACTTTGACAATTGACATTCTATGCTGTTTTTCTTTTCTTTTCACTCCTTTTGTTTTAATTTCTAATTTATGATTTTATAATATAGTACTCTTTATTCTCCTAAATAATTGTCTAGTTTTCAAATTTTATTTGATCCTAAATAAATGTTCATTCAGAAAAGTTAGTTAATATAATTATTTTTCTATGAATAATCCTATTAAATTTAGGAAAGAAAGTAATTTTTTGTGCAATTAATTTAATCTATATAAAACCATAAGATTTGTTATTATTTTTCCAATTCATGTGCGTAATTAAAATTAGACAATCGTTTGGGATCAAATGGGTTTTGTTCAAGTGACTGCCTCATAGAAACAGGAGATCTGAAGTCTGAACAACTAGAAAATGTTTTTTTTTATTATTATTATTTTCATCTTTTTTAATTTATTTTATTTTATTTAATATACTCCCTGCATTTATTTGATATTACACTTTCAACCATATTATATGGATATAAAAAATTAGTCACCAATAAGCTATTGTATAGGAATAAGTATTTGGTGTTTATGGAAAAGTTTGATTGCACTTTAGCGCTATATGTGTAGGAGTTAAGAAATCTGACATCAAGGCACAATTATGAAACAGCTTTATCAAATTACTCTTGCACAACCTTTAACATCTAATTAATCCATTCTGTTTACATTAGAAAGATTCACTAAGGGCACAATGATTCATTCTTTCGCAAAGTGGAGAAAAGATGGAAAGGAAGATATATAAAGTTTTAATGGGTCAATATGTTTTGAGTTCAAATGTGATTCATGATAGGGTGCAATGGCGTTTGATCCATGTAACTAACCCCTCTTAGTAAGCACAAGTTTTTATTGTTGATGTTGTTATGTTTGAATGTGATTTGGCCTGAGATGGTTGTCATTTAGTATATTTTGGGGTCTACAGGATTGACTCGTCTATATGTATATTGTATAGGAACCGAGGATCAAGACCCATGTCGTTGTGGGAGACCCAAAGGAGAAGATATGTGAAGCTGCACAGGATCTGAATGCTGATGTGCTTGTGATGGGGTCCCGTGCATTTGGCGCTATTAAGAGGTACACTTTAACATGTGACAAGCCTTTGTTATTGCTAGAAAAGTAAGCAAAAACTTGCAATTGCACATTTCATACTTTGCTATAAACACACTGAATGATTCTTCTCTAGATGAGAATATTAACAATGGTTAAGAATACTCAATTGTATGGAAGCAATGCCTTTGCCAATAAGTGTTTCCAGTTTGTCTATAATATGATACGAGCAAATAACAGTTATCGTAGAGTGATGTCGTGTTAACAAACCGTTGCTGAATAGGGAAATAATCTTCAAATGCTTTAAACATTGTACACAAGCACCCTCTCAACCTTTTATTCATATGCCGCATTCATCTCTCAACAAATTTATAACTGTTTTGACTTGCATATTGGACATTTTTGGACATGGCTTAAGTTGAATGCTGTTATTATTAAGCAAAGGAATTTTTGAAGTGAGAAATTTTGGACACACCACACATAATGTTTCTATTTTCTCCCCTTAACAGGATGTTCCTTGGCAGTGTTAGCAACTACTGTGCCCACCATGCTCAGTGCCCAGTCATTATTATCAAGGGAAAGGACAATGTCGACAAGAAAAACTAGGTATGCGTCAACTGTACTATTATGAGAAGGTTTTGCCCAAATTTTATGTCATGTTGCCTAGATTGTTTAGGATTCGTGAGAAGAACATCCAAGTTATTCTTAGCACTAGCACTTATGGGTCTTTCTTAAATTTCTAGATCAAGCTAATTACTGTGTACAGCGGATAAAAATATATTTGAACACTACGCATTTATGTCTCTGAATTATCGAACTTTTTAAAAGTTTTCAATACTTATAATGAATTAGTAGTTGAATTTGGCTGTTAACACCAGTAGTAGTGTACTTAAATGAAAGATTGAATAAAATATGTGGCATGATTCCGAAGTTGGAGTGAAAATATATTGGAACCAATTGGAATTCTTAGAATAATGCTGCAGTGAACGCCAAAATATAGTTTGTTTCGGATCATAGCATGTTACTGAAAATCTAGACTGGAGATAAATGGACCAATCTGTTTACTGGAATAATTCTTGGGATTTCCAGAGTAAAAAAAGGTATATTGGGACCAAAATGTCTGATTCAAAATTTGTTGGAGAGCAATTTATGTCTTGACTCATAATTTAATTATGACCCAGCACCAGTGTTTCACCAGTGTGTCTGATTTTTACGCATATATCTTGGTGGAGAAAAAGGATGGACAAGGAGATGTAAAACAAAACCAAGGAAAAGTTTCAAAGAAATCCACCGCAGAAGGAAGGAATAAATGCAGACCTAGCCATCTAAATTACCTTAATACAACAATAACAACAACAACAAAGTCTTGTCCCACTAGGTGGGGTCAGCTACATGAATCAAACGACACCATTGAGCTATGACATGTATCATGTCTACAGAGAGACCGTTTACATGTAGATCTCGTTTGACCACCTGGATGGTCTTCTTAGATCTTCCTCTGCCTTTCACCCCTTGTCCATCTTCCATCTTGTCCATCCTCCTGACTGGGTGTTCTGTCGGTCTTCTTCTCACATGTCCAAACCATCTGAGACGCGATTCTACTATCTTTTCCACAATGGTGCTACTCCAAAAAATACTTTGAGTAGTGCTTGCACCCCAATAGCATGAATTATACTTGTATAAAAATTTGTAGAGGACCAAAGTATCCAATTTGAATGTTTACTCTTAAATTATTTGGTGGAAATCAATAAAGTGCAAAAAAATAACAACCAACGATAGACTGTAACCTATAGATTCATACATATTGATGCGCAAAAGAATTCATAACAATCAGTACATCTATTTTTCTTGATATTGCGCTTTCATATAGAACAGAATGTATACACGCATGTATGCCTGAATGTTTCCTTGAGATACTTGTTGTTCTTAGGTGCATATAATATTTTGAGCAACTCTCGGTCCCAAGATACTTATGATAGTTAGTTATATTTCTATATCTTTTGCAATTTTATTTTGTTACAACTGAATTCAATCATCCCATTCAATTTACAATCTAAAAGGGTTTTTATTTTTGAACCAACACTTTCTGTTTCATTTTTTGTGTTATTTAGATCGGTGGCCACATTTCAGTTGCCGTTGATGAATCCCTTCATTTGATCAAAAGCTTTTTCTTGCTTGTGATTTGGTATCCTTTGCTGGACACAATCTGTCAGATCCTGGTGTTTTCACATTTTCAGAACGGTGGTGCTGTCTTGTGTGTAAAGTCTTAGCAGTTAAAGTGGCTCAGAGCTGTGTTGTTACAACTTGAATTCTTGTTCTAAAGGGTTTTGCCCCAAGAAAGGTTGTATTCTTTAATTTCTTCAACTCATTTGCTCTCTGCTCAATCATTTCTTGTCAGTTGAGCATATTCAGTAAGCTGGTATAAGTGTCAAGTTGGGAGTGTAAATACTGTTTTGGCTTTGAGCTGGGTCCAGTATATGTCGGGGGTGATGAATAAATAATAGATTAAACATAAATTTATATGTATAATGACATTGAAATTTAGAAGGGCCATGATTATTGTTAATTTCTTATGTACGGAAAAATTAACATATGGATTCAGCATATTCTACAATTCTATTTGGGATATGGTTTAGTTGTCATCACTTCTTCATCAGTTAATATATGAGGAGTTTAGATTGGGAAATGTTATCGGTGACATTTTCTTGAAGTTACAATTTACTTATGACTACATTGTATGATATGACGGAGTGTGGATCAATACTCCATTTTATAGAGATAAAATGATTTGTGAAAGAGAGATTTTGAAAAGGTGATTGTTATGGTATTTAAAGTGGTGTTTAAATTGTCAAAAAGGTTAAAATTAATATTTAATTTAAAAAGTATAAAAATAAATAATATTTAAAATTTAGAATTTGTTATAAAAAGTAAGTTAAGCAAAAATTTGGCGTCAATTTATTGGCACTATTTTTTTTTTTGTTGTCCACGGTATCCCTTAAATTCCTAACCTAACAGGTCAAGTACTAATTCGTTGCAGATCTAAGTTTCATTTATAGGCACTATTGGTACTATAGAATTTTTCTTTTAAAAAAAATGCTTTTTTTTTTTGTTGCCTATGATATATTCGAACTCCCGACTTTGTTTAAGCGAACGAATGAGCTGACCACTCAACCAATCCAAGTTGGTTTTTTTAAAAAAGATGTTATCATATCACAATTGCTTAATTTATGACAAAAATGTTATTTCAACAACTCTTCCAGCTCACTTATCTTCTCTACAAAAATTTATAAGCATTTGCCGTAAAAAAAAATTTATATAGTATATCCAATAGGAACACAAGTCACGGTTATTTGAAATAAATTGGTTCAACTGTGGATGATGGCATGACATGTTCTTCTAATCCTATGTGAAAAGGAAAGTATGTATGTAAACAAATTAAACTAGCATTAGTTTCTCATGAAAAGGAAGGATGCTGGAAATTAAACTAGAATCTTATTGGTCTTCTCTATAAGGGACAAAGAGGTACTATCATTGGAAAAGCCTAAAACTAAATAGACAAGATTAATTACAAGGAGTCATGATGAGTTTGAGAGAATTATAAATGAACATAAGGACATCCCGAGGACCAAGATATATTGTCCTAAGCCGTGCCGCATGAGATGCGGTCGGTCACGGGCATTATGTTATGAATACTTCTTTGCCAAAATAAATAAAATAAACAATGGACTATACAATATGTACAATGGGACACAATGGGCTATTGAGTTACAAAATGAATCTCCTATACTATCTAGAATAACCATCCGAGTACTAGCGATAATAAACATCTTCTCAAAATATTAAACTGATTTTGGGGTTCACCAAGACTTGAACTCTTGACCTTGCGGATCTAATGCTCTAATATCATGTATGATATCACTCATCCTAAAAGCTTCAGCTGATGGGAAAAGATAATACTAATGATTATATCTCTAATACTCTCTAAACTTCCATTATACACATTGTATAAATATTCTATTGGCTCCTCATACTTTCCCAAAATAAAAACTTAATCAAAATCAACGCGTGCATGCATGCATAGCGTATCTGTCTCCAGTTCTTACTTCTTATTAAAGCAATAATCAGCATAATGCTTAATAGCAAATGAATCTACGTACTTGATTAACAGATTTATAGTAACCCATGAGGGAGCAAATTACCATTTCCTTGTGTTTGCTGAAGAAAATGTGAACTCGAAGCAAATGAACACTATCGATCATTGATGCTATAGTATGAAATAGAAGTTCGTCAAATTATTTTGGACTCCGAATTTCAATTAACAAAATTAAGAAGAAACAACGAAATGGTTTTGAGAGGAATATATAGATTTCATCTAACTCCATAAAAGCTTTCGACTTTTATTCCTCTTAATTTGTGGGATTGAGATGGATCATATTTTAATCCATAAAAATAGAACAGGAAATTTTATACATAAATGCTATATGTATAATTCATAATCTATATTCCTCTGCCAAATAATGGACATGAATAATTGATAATCTTTCAAAATCTCTCTTGTTAATAACACAAGACTCAAGTTAATCTTAAATAAATAAATAAATAAATTCATTCTTCAAGTTCTGATAATTACCATTATGCCCGGAAGTTACCAGAAGTGAGACAACTTAATCCCTCGACATCAAGCAATCAACTATTGATTGACTTTTACCAACTCCAAAGAAGTTCTCAAACTAAACATCAGATGTAATGTAAATATAAAATGGATTTTGCTAGAAAACCAACTTGGGATATAGTCAATTATAGTCAACTAGTTGAAAAATATGCTAGATACATAAAAAAAAAAATAACTCTCCACTATCTCTATTTTCTGAAATTTTAAAATTAGAAACAAAGAAGAGTTAATTGAGTTGGCTTATGTTATATTATAGTTGGTTCCTCAAATATTGGTTACCAATCTAATCTGTTAGACCAATTTAGTGGATTACTCCACAAGTCTCTTTCGTGTGAGAAATTTTGAGCTAGATTTTCCCTTTGCTGTCGTCCTTTTTAGAAGTTATATCTCGTGCTTCCGAGTTCAACGGATCGAACTCATTACAGTTGGACTTGAGCAAAACAAGCACACATTCACGTTGCAACCTTGGAATCCAAAGAAGTCCCACTGCTTATTACCCTTATATTCATTTTTCATTCGAGCTGTTGTATTATATGGACTAGGTGAGCCGCTTTTCTATTGAGTTTAAGAAATTAATTTTATATTTTTATTTTAAAATTATAAATTTAATAATAATAAAAAATAAATTATAAAAAATAAAATATCTTAAATTATTTAACATGTAAAATATTAAAATAAACAAATTTAAATTAAAAAATAAAATTAAAAATATATTAATTTACTATTATGTGTAATAAAATTAATATAAAAATTTATTGATATTATTTAAAGATTAGTTATTTATAAATATTATTAAATTTATTTATTTTTTCAATCCTATTTAATTAAAAATAAATTTAAAAATTTATATCCAAAATATTTTTTATCTACATCCATAATTCTAATAGACAAAAATTATATTTCTTCAATCTTATCTTGAACTTCTTTAATTATCTTTAATTTTATTATTTTTTAAGATTATTAATTTTTATTTTGATTATATTATCTCATCATATTATACACTATCCTTTGTCTCATCATTATTATTATGCTGCCTTGTTTTATTTTTTTTCTTCTTCTTCTATTCATCCCAATTGAAATTAATTATCATGGTACCATTATTTCAATTCTCATCTTTGTTTATCACTTTGATCCATAACTACCATTGTGTTAACTTTTGAGTTATTAAAAATTTGCTAAAGGAATTTTTTTTTCTTCTTTGATTTAGATATCTAGATGTATACCTATTATATAGATCCTTATTATTTTTTAGACTTACTTGTTAAGTCATATTTTATTGCTTTCAGACAAAATTTAAGATATTAAGTATTCAGATTTTTTGTTAATCAAATTATAAAATTTGTCAACAATTATAAAAAAATAATATCAAATATTTTATATCTTCTTAAAAGAGTAATATTATATGGACACTACTATTTTAGCTACTATTAACATATACAATTGAATATAAAAATATTATATTATTGTTGAATATCTTTCCTATTCTTAACACTTATTTGTAATAATTCTTAATATTTCTCTAGATCTAATATGTCAACTTCTATTCTCTAACTAATAAAATTATTAAGATTTTCTTAAAATTTCATTTAATTTCAAAACAAAATTGTAATTTTTATATATTTTTCTTTCTAATATTTTTAGGAAATTAATTTTTATGTTTTTTAAATTATAAATTTGAGATAAAAAATAAAAATTTTAATAAATAATAAATTATTAATAAATAAAAATAAAAATAAAAAATTTATGTTATTTATTTTTTAATGTATAGAATAATAAAATTTAAATTAATTTAAGTATGATACTAAAATTATTATGTTGTTATTATATGTAACAATTAAGATGAAAATTTATAAATATTTATAAATTTATTTATTTTTTTAATTTTATTTAATTTGAAGCAGATATAAAAATTTAAATTTAAAGAACTCTTTTTCTTGCATAATTTTAATTGCTAATTTTTTTTAATTTTATATTCAATATGTTAAAACATATTTTGTTCCATTATTTTTTAAAAAATTTTAATTTTGCATTTTCATTATTTTTTACTATTCTCGATACACATATTTATCATTATTTATTTTAATTAAGTGAACATGAGTAGAAGTTATGTGTAGAATAAAAAAGTAACTGTACAAAGAACAAAAAAAATTAACTAATAATTACATTTTTGACCAAATTTTAAGACGACAATTATATTAAACACTATTATCAATAAGATTAAGATGGAAAAGTGGAAATTAGACACCAAACTTTCATATTCCCGTTATATATTGTTATAGATATTTAATTTAAAGGACATTAATATAATATCTATAACAATATTATTTAGGATAATTATGGAAGGTTTATCGAATCAAAATCTAAGAAATAAATTATTATTAATTAAATAAATATACAGGATTCTTACCTATATTTGGATCATTCGATCTGTTACTTAGACCATGTTATTATGAGTATTGAATAAATTTGTTATTAACATAAAAATATATTGTAAAAGATAATTCATATTAAATGATATATACTAATTACATAAATTTATTAATGAGATGTATAACTTAACTGTCATGCCTTCTGGCGAGGTGTTGCTGCTTCTGTTCTTCACTCATGTTTTTATATTCGTGGTCTGACATAGTCTTGCCAAGTCGGTCAACCACTTCCATTAGTATTCTGTCAACTGTAATTAATCAAAACAAAGAAAAGATAGATGAGAAACAAAGGAAGTTTTTTTAGTAACAGCAATAGTGAAGTGAGAGAAAATAAGAGAAGAAAGAGATCGTTATTATAGAAGTTACGTGAATTTATAAAATAAGAGAGAACGTGAATGAAGATGAGGTAGTAAGAGTATTATAACGCGGAATAACTGACATTGGTAGGTTATTAAGAAGGATAAAAATGGAAAAAAATTGGGAATAATATAATTAATGTAGTAACTGATGTCAGAAAAATTAACTGATGCAGTAGTGGAAATTAAGTAGTAGAATTCTGTAACTGATGACGTGATGTGAGAGAAATTAACGGGAGAAGTTATATTGACGTGAACGTGAATGGAAATGAAGTAGTAAAATGCTGTAACTGGAAGTAAGTTATTTAAAAGGATAAAAATGAAAAAATAAATTGGACACCAAAAATGAGTTTTCTCATTATATATTGTTATAGAAGATTATAGATTATAAATTTAAATGAATACTTTATTAGAATATATAATAAGATCTATAAAAAAAAATTATTTATCACTACTGATTAAACACTTGTTGACTTCTAATTATTCTTTTTTTCATTTCATATATGGCCAAAAAAATTAAAAAAGAGAAATTGTGGGAGTAAAGAATTGAATAGAAGTTATGCGTGAGTTTTGCAACTGTTAGTGAAATATGTTAGAGAAATAAGTAACTGTAAAATATTTTTGAATTATGTTAGTAGGGTTAAAATAGGAAATAGAAAATTGGACACCAAATCCCATATTTTGGTAGTATATATTGTTATAGATACTAAAATTAAGATAAAAATTTACTAACATGGTTTACAAATTAGTTATTTATATATTAAATTTATTTATTTTTTCAATCTTATTTAATTTGAAGCAAATTTAAAAATATATATTCAAAACATTCTTTATCTTTATGTTTAATTCGAATAGATAAAAAAAATATTTTTTTAATCTTATATTAAACATCTTTAATTTTTTTAATTGTATTATTATTTTAAAATTACTAATTTTTATTTTGATTATATCATCTCATCATATTATGCACTGTCATTTTTTCTTATCATTCTTTTTACATGGATAACTATTATCCTCTCACCGTCACTGTTATGTTGTCTTATTTTATTTTTTTCTTGTTTTCTTCTTCTATTAACCACAACCGCAATCAATTACCATAAACCACAACCGCAATCAATTACCATAATACCATTATGGCAGCTCTCATTTTTGTTCATCACTTTGTATGTGAAAGACAGATTAAAAATATATAAGAATGAGTTAACAAAATAATTTATGAGAGTTCTTCAATTCATTATTGATAGGTATATACATGTCAAAAAAACTAAAAAATAAATATCAGATAAAAATAATCATTTTTTTAAATTAAATTGATGAGAGAAAACTTTGTATGTGAAAGACAGATTAAAAATATATAAGAATGAATACAGTTTGGTAAGTAAACTGAAGAGAAAAGAAAATGAAGGTGAAAGTTATGCGTGAAATTAATATCCGCAGTAAAATGGTACAAAATTTGCAATGGTAGTAAATGAAAGCGAGGAAAAGATGGAGGTGATACAATCACGATATTTAAGGAAGGAGAATGATGGCAACAGTAATAATATAGAAGAGTGCACCTAATGGTGAGAGGAAAAGCACTAAAAATTGAATAATGAGATCAAACTTGGTACAAAGTACTCACATAAAGAATATACCCAAAATAAAACGATAAGATCCATAAAAAATTATTTATCACCCCTAATTATTTTTTTCCTCCTTTCATACATGGCGTCGAAAATCAACATTTGGCATAGTCATTATCTAGTTCAGAAAATTACGAAAACTCATCGAAATAATTGTTACATACAGAGAAGTACATTCAGACTTGGAAAGAGAAATAAGAAAAATTGAAAAGGATAAAATTAATTAAATGGATAAATTATTGGAATAAAGAATTGAAGAAGATGTTACGGTTCCTACAACTATTAGTGAAATATAGAATGAAAACAAGATAGAAGAACATGTGTTGCTGTTAACGGTGAAAGTTCTTTTATTTAAAGTAACTTACGCATGTACGGGAGAATCTCTATCATTAAGGGCAACATTAGAAAGTAAATTTGGATACGAAAATTCCGTATCCACACTATATATTGTTATAGATTTTTGTTACTTGTGCCTGTTCCATTATCATGCGCTTCCATTCCTGTATGTTTCAAAAGTAAAATATAATTATTAAAAACTAATTGAATTCATAACAAATAAAATTAGTTATCGTGTTACCTGTATCAAATTGATGGTGTCATTTGTCTAATTGTAGTCAATTGGGCTACTCCTATGTTAGTAGTTAATGGAGTACTTGGAATTGGAGTCAGTTGATATGGCATCTTGTTTTCCTTGTCGAATCATCTCTCGATAAGTTGCACGTCTTTTAGCTAGGTGTTGTTGTCTTTGTTCTACGATCATGTTGTCTTCTTCGCCTAACATATTCTATTCAAGTGGGTCGATGTTGACGTGATTGTTGATTTTGTGAAATTTCCATTTCTATTTGTTAGAAAGATAGCAAGATGTAGAGAAGAAGAAGGTTTGCGAGACCGAAATTGAAATTGAAAGTGAAAAAGTATTTAATTCTGTTGGGTTTCAGTTTTTAAATTGAGTACGTAGTGGGAACAGTTTTTTATTGGAAGTAAATCAGTTTTAAAATATGTCGTGGGTTGAAAATGAATCAGTTTAATACTCTGTCTTGAGATAAATTCTTTTTTTATAAAAAAATAAAAAATTGAGGATGTGGTAACAGTTTGTTATCTATAACAATATATATCTATACCAATATATAAAGGAAATACTAGAGTTTGGTGTCCAATTTTTATAGACATCATTTGCCCTCAAATAATTCATTTTACAAATCAAATTTATGGATAAAATAGTAATAATACATTTTTGTTTATAATTAAAAAAAATCATTAACCCATTAAATAACTGCTGCAATCGTGAGGAAAATAAATAATTGCTCCACTTACAAATATTCCCCACTGTTATCGATCCTTTTTTCTGCATCTTGCTGCTATCTTTTGGTTCTGACATGTATTTACTAAGAAAGGGACACCTGCAAATCATGTAACACCCTAAGTTTTATACTATCGTGGGGGGTCTTTAAAATAAGGTGCCACACTTGATTAAGCAAAGAAATGACTAAATCGTTACGCAAGGAAGGAGTAAATGCGCGTAGAGCGGAAAATGGGTAGCACTAAAACGTTGGAATTTTAATAAAAAATGAGATAGTATCTTAACCGTGAGTATGAAATACTTATAGTAAACTAAAACAAGAAAGGAAACTAATACGTCCTAAACTAATCTCGTCGAAGAGGCTCCCATACTTGCATCATATCCCATCCTTGATCAGGACTCTTCAGTTATTTATGAATCGAGGTACCAGGGGTCTCCCTCCAACACCCTTTCGCGCAGTGAAGACCTGGTTCCGTTGCGTGGGATGAACCAAAACTCGACGGGGTTCCGAAATGGGGGAGTAGGGCACGTATTCCACCTTTGGGCCTCCACAAGGGTTCAACTTCTCCTCTGGGTCCTCCTCCATGGTGTCTTCCTTCTGGTCAGGGTTGTCGGATTTCTCTTTTTCGGTCTCGGGGTCGGACTCAAGGTGTACCACCTTGGATGACTGCTTCCTAGATGTTGAAGCGTCCCTATCTAGGAAGGTTATGACGGGCAGCTGGGGTTCTTCTTCCACGAGTTCTTGACCTAAGTAGATAGTTTGGAGCACGGTAGTAGTGGTCGCAACTACCCACGCGTGCTTCGAGGGGTCATACTCAGAAGCTACCCTCGAAGGGGCACTGCGTCGTCTCTATCCGCTGTGCCATGTTCCTCTGGAGATAGTATGGGAAAAGAAAGGGAGTGAGAACCTAACGTCTCAGTAGGAGTGCTATGTAACACCTCCATATCCATCTCCAGCCCACGTGCGGGATTTTAAAAACAAGCGTATAACATGGCATGTAATATGCATCTTCTTTTTTGTAAAACATGTGTGTAAAAGAAAGGGAAAATATATAGGAAAATAGAAGGATAACATCAACATAATCATAATTAAATCTAAGGAAAACATAGAACTCAAGCTTTCATTCGTGCCTTCTTCTTTCTTAATTTATAACTTATATGGAGGGTATTGAGCTCAAACCGGTATAAGTGGGAGTCCCCTTCCCTTACCGAAGGTTCTTATCCCAAACGTTTTGGCGATCACCTTCCCTTACCGAAGGATCATCTCGATCGATCACCTTCCCTTACCGAAGGATCATATCGATATCTTGTCTTTGGGGGTCACCTTCCCTTACCGAAGGATCATTCCCTCAGTTTAATTTACAATCAAGGTTATTTAGACATACACAAGAAGGGAGTCATATAAAAAGATATATTATTATATAAAATTGATGGGATAGTCTCCTTCCCTTACCGAAGGTTCTTATCCCAAACGTTTTTCGATCACCTTCCCTTACCGAAGGATCATCTCGATCGATCACCCTCCCTTACCGAGGGATCATCTTGATATCTTGTCTTTGGGGGTCACCTTCCCTTACCGAAGGATCATTCCCTCAGTTCTTTAACAAGTACGGTTATTTAGGCATATACAAGAATGAACCATGCGAGAGGAGAGGCATATATCATGATAAAATAAGCATGTTTGAATAAGATTTTATACGAAAGTAGGTACTTTCGTCCCTAGAGGGGGTATAAAATAAATGTACATTATAAAAAAATAGGATATTAATTAGCTGAATAAAACAATTATAAGAAAACATATACTCTTGACCCTAAGAAGATATTAATGATATAACGTAAAAAGTATAATCTAAGTGCATATAGTAAGAAGTGAGTATTTGAAATACTTGGATTAGATATTATAAAAAGTATGTACCCTTGATCTTTAAAATAAAGGAGCAATAATGATATAAGGGGTCATTTAGTTGCATATAATAAAATAGGGTTCCTTGAACAAGATATAAAAAGGAGCATGTACTCTTAATATTAAAGGAATAATAATAATGTAACGGTAGCAAAGGTCATGTAAGGGCACATAGTGAAATTAGGGAATGTTAAATAATTTAATAAAATGTTATAAAGGGGCATGTACTCTCAACATAAAAGGAATAATAATAAGGTAACGGTATCAAAGGTCATATAAGGGCACATAGTAAAATTAGGGAATGTTAAATAATTTAATAAAACGTTATAAAGGGGCATGTACTCTCAACATAAAAGGAATAGTGATTAAAGGGTCATGTAAATGCACATAGAAAAGATATGGGATACATATTAATGGATTTCAAAAGGGTATAATTGACAAAATAGATAATCATGCTCAATGTAGATGAGAGATAAGCAAAGAATAATTCATGCCATAAAATACATGAAAGGTGATAGCCATGCATGGATGGAAGAAAACAAAATAAAGCATACTACATGCCAACATAAGTAAGAAAGGCATAATTCCCTACCTTCTTTTCTAACGCTTCTTTGAGCTTGCCTCTTGTGTTTGCCCACAGAATGTTATTTCTTTGTAGAGAGAGAAGGGAGAGGATAAGTGTTTGAGAGAAGTGATTTTCTACCTATGTGTGCTCCCCTATTTATATACATTTGGGGATGGGGTGGTTGGGATATTTTAAATTTCAAACTGAGGGTGGTTACCAGGTTCCTATCCAAAATTTCAAAATTCTAAACTTATCTCCTAACTGATTTTCAAACTTCAAATTTAATTTTGTTTCTAGAAGGGGTGGTTGTTACATTATCACCCCCATAAGAAAAGAATTTGTCCCTAAATTTCATGTCTGAACTTGGTCGATAAGGGTCGTTTAAATAACTTAGGGGTCCTACTGAAATTTCCTTACTGTTGGGGAGAAAGGAGATCCTCACCACAATTGTTACTTGTAAATAAGTCCGGGAGCTTCTGTCTCATGTCTGCCTCTTTTTTCCATGTGTATTCTCTGGAATTGCCGCTACCCCATGCTACCTTTACCAGTCGTATCGTCTTGCTCCTTAGTTGCTTCGTACTTCTGTCTACAATCTCTATGGCTGGTAGTTCAAAAGTCAGGTCGTCCTTGGGTGTTACATCCTCTTGCTGCAACACATGGCTTGGATCGTGCTGGTATTTTCGGAGTTGGGACACATGGAACACGTCATGTAGTCTTGATAGATTTGGTGGTAGGACAAGATGGTATGCCGACTTTCCTATACGCCAGAGGATTTGGAATGGACCCAGGTACAGGGGGCTTAGTTTTTGTACCTTAAGAGCCCTCCCTACCCCGGTAGTGGGGGTGATTTTTAGGAATACGTGATCGACTTCCTGAAATTCGAGGGGTTTCCTTCGTTGATCTGCATAACTCTTTTGTCGACTTTGGGCGGTACGCATTCCTTCTCTTATCCTCTTGATATCTTCCGTGGTCTGTCTTACTAACTCCGGTCCTAAGTAGCCTTTCTCTTCTGGTCCGTACCAGCATAAAGGAGATTGGCATCTTTGCCCGTACAGTGCCTCATATGGTGCCATCCTGATGCTACCATGATAACTGTTGTTATAAGCAAACTCGATCAGTGGTAGGTGACTCTCCCACTTTCCTGGTCTGTCCAGGACACAAGCTCGTAACATGTCTTCCAACGTCTGGATGGTCCTCTTCGTTTGTCCATCTGTTTGCGGGTGGTATGATGTGCTCAGGCACAATTTTGTCCCGAATGCCTTCTGCAGTGTGTTCCAAAACCTCGAGGTAAATCTTGGGTCTCTGTCCGAGACTATGGTTGTTGTAACCTCACGATCTCTTTGATATATAGCGTGGCTAGTCTTTCCAATGAGTCGGTCACCTTGACTGGTAGAAAGTGGGCAGTCTTTGTAAGTCGGTCCACGATGACCCATATAGCGTCACGCCCTGTTTGAGTACGAGGTAGTCCCATGACGAAATCCATCAATATGTCCTCCCATTTCCACTCTGGGATGCCAAGGGGTTGCAATACCCCTGATGGTTTCTGATGTTTAATTTTTACCTTCTGACAAACCAGACATTTATTCACGACCGTAGCTAAATCCCTTTTCATCCCTGGCCACTAGAACATCATGGTACATCTTTGTCATGCCAGGATGAATGGTAAAATCTCCTTTGTGGGCTTCTTCCGCAATCTTGCTTTGAAGATCGCCTTCCTTTGGGACACATATTCGACCTTGGTATCTCCACACCTTGTCCTCTCCTTCGGTGAAGCCTTTCAATTTTCCTTCTTGACAAGGCTCAGGGTTTCTTGAAAATCGGGATCGGAATTCTGCGCCTTAGTTATTTGTTCTTTGAATTGACTTGCCACTGTTAGGTGGTTCAGACGTATGATTTTTGGAGCGAGGGTGACTTGTAGGTTCATGTCTCTGAAATTCTTTATCAACTCTGCCTCTTTTATCATTAGCCATGATGCCTTGAGTACCTTCCGACTCAGAGCGTCGGCCACCAAGTTAGCCTTTCCTGGGTGGTAATTTAGAACAAAGTCATAATCTTTAAGAAACTCCATCCACCTCCTTTGTCGCATGTTGAGTTCCTTCTGGTCGAACAGGTACTTTAAGCTCTTATGATCGGAGAATACTCAACTCCGTACAAATGATGCCTCCATGTCTTCAGCGCAAATACTATCGCGGCTAGTTCAAGGTCGTGAGTTGGATAGTTAGCTTCGTGGGTCTTCAGTTGTCTTGACACATACGCCACTACCTTTTTGCATTGCATTAGTACGCAACCCAATCCTTGTCCTGAGGCGTCGCAGTAAACTTCGAAGGCCATGTCGGGGTTAGGTAAGGCTAGTACTGGGGCGGATGTCAAGCGACACTTTAACTCTTGGAAGCTTCTTTCGCAGTCTGGCGTCCAAGCAAACGGGGTATCCTTCCTGGTTAAACGGGTTAATGGCAGGGCTAGTTGAGAAAACCCTCTTATGAACCTTCTATAGTAGCCCGTCAATCCTAAAAAAACTCCTTATTTCTGTGACTGACGTCGGCCTTTCCCAGTTTAGTACCGAGTCTATCTTACTGGGATCCACTGATATTCCGTTGCCGGAAACCATGTGTCCAAGAAATTGTACCTCCTTCATCCAAAACTCACACTTGGATAGTTTTGCGTACAACTTTTTTTTTTCTCGAAGGGTTCCCAGTATTACACGCAAGTGCTCCCGGTGTTCTTCTTCTGTCTTGGAGAAAATCAAAATATCATCTATGAATACCACCACGAAACTGTCGAGGTAAGGTCGAAAAATTCTATTCATGTAGTCCATAAAGACGGCGGGGCATTGGTCAACCCAAAAGACATTACTGTGAACTCGTAGTGTCCATATCTCGTTCGAAATGCTGTCTTTGGAATGTCTTCCTCTCTTACCCTTATTTGATGATACTCTGATCTCAGGTCGATTTTTGAGAACACTGTTGCACCTTGTAGTTGGTCCATTAAGTCATCTATTCTTGGGAGGGGATACTTATTCTTCACCGTGATTTTGTTGAGTTTGCCTATAGTCCACACAGAGACGCATGCTACCGTCCTTTTTCTTCACAAACAATACTGGAGCTCCCCAGGGAGAGACGCTTGGTCTGATGCATCCTTTTTGCAGCAGCTCCTCTAGTTGGTTCTTCAGTTCAGTGAGCTCCACTGGAGCCATCCGGTAAGGGGCTCTGGAGATTGGCCCTGTCCCAGGTATCAATTCTATGGAGAACTCAACCTCTCGTGTTGGGGGAAACGAGGGTATATCTTCGGGAAAGACATCTGAAAAGTCGTGTACTACTGGTATCTCACAGAACTCCTGATGGGAGTCTGCTTTTACCGAATTTAGCAAGGCATATTCTTGCCTCGTACTGGTGTCTTCGGAGGATCTTGGAAGGTCACGTGTGTCTCGTATGGATTGAGAAGGGAAGATGGCTTTTCTCTCAAAACAATCTAACAAGACTCGGTTTTCGTTGAGCCAGTCCATTCCTAGGATGATGTCTAATCCTACTAAAGGGAGGCACACTAGGTTAGCAAGGTATGATCTACCTGAAATGAGGATGCACACCCTCTGACAGACCTGCTGAGGGCAAAGACTCGTCCTTGACGTTGGGGGTGCATCGGCAGAGGGTGGGGGAACTGCTAGACATTCCCCTTTTTATGGATAACCATAGGAAGAGGCATCATTAGTCATATCTCCTAGGATCGACTTTGCTCTGATACCAATAATGTAACACCCTAAGTTTTATACTATCGTGGGGGGTCTTTAAAATAAGGTGCCACACTTGATTAAGCAAAGAAATGACTAAATCGTTACGCAAGGAAGGAGTAAATGCGCGTAGAGCGGAAAATGGGTAGCACTAAAACGTTGGAATTTTAATAAAAAATGAGATAGTATCTTAACCGTGAGTATGAAATACTTATAGTAAACTAAAACAAGAAAGGAAACTAATACGTCCTAAACTAATCTCGTCGAAGAGGCTCCCATACTTGCATCCTATCCCATCCTTGATCAGGACTCTTCAGTTATTTATGAATCGAGGTACCAGGGGTCTCCCTCCAACACCCTTTCGC
Source organism: Arachis ipaensis (assembly GCF_059453495.1). NCBI lineage: Eukaryota > Viridiplantae > Streptophyta > Magnoliopsida > Fabales > Fabaceae > Arachis > Arachis ipaensis. The sequence continues at coordinate 41,591,070 of NC_142442.1, forward strand.
GCAGTGAAGACCTGGTTCCGTTGCGTGGGATGAACCAAAACTCGACGGGGTTCCGAAATGGGGGAGTAGGGCACGTATTCCACCTTTGGGCCTCCACAAGGGTTCAACTTCTCCTCTGGGTCCTCCTCCATGGTGTCTTCCTTCTGGTCAGGGTTGTCGAATTTCTCTTTTTCGGTCTCGGGGTCGGACTCAAGGTGTACCACCTTGGATGACCGCTTCCTAGATGTTGAAGCGTCCCTATCTAGGAAGGTTATGACGGGCAGCTGGGGTTCTTCTTCCACGAGTTCTTGACCTAAGTAGATAGTTTGGAGCACGGTAGTAGTGGTCGCAACTACCCACGCGTGCTTCGAGGGGTCATACTCAGAAGCTACCCTCGAAGGGCACTGCGTCGTCTCTATCCGCTGTGCCATGTTCCTCTGGAGATAGTATGGGAAAAGAAAGGGAGTGAGAACCTAACGTCTCAGTAGGAGTGCTATGTAACACCTCCATATCCATCTCCAGCCCACGTGCGGGATTTTAAAAACAAGCGTATAACATGGCATGTAATATGCATCTTCTTTTTTGTAAAACATGTGTGTAAAAGAAAGGGAAAACATATAGGAAAATAGAAGGATAACATCAACATAATCATAATTAAATCTAAGGAAAACATAGAACTCAAGCTTTCATTCGTGCCTTCTTCTTTCTTAATTTATAACTTATATGGAGGGTATTGAGCTCAAACCGGTATAAGTGGGAGTCCCCTTCCCTTACCGAAGGTTCTTATCCCAAACGTTTTGGCGATCACCTTCCTTTACCGAAGGATCATCTCGATCGATCACCTTCCCTTACCGAAGGATCATATCGATATCTTGTCTTTGGGGGTCACCTTCCCTTACCGAAGGATCATTCCCTCAGTTTAATTTACAATCAAGGTTATTTAGACATACACAAGAAGGGAGTCATATAAAAAGATATATTATTATATAAAATTGATGGGATAGTCTCCTTCCCTTACCGAAGGTTCTTATCCCAAATGTTTTTCGATCACCTTCCCTTACCGAAGGATCATCTCGATCGATCACCCTCCCTTACCGAGGGATCATCTTGATATCTTGTCTTTGGGGGTCACCTTCCCTTACCGAAGGATCATTCCCTCAGTTCTTTAACAAGTACGGTTATTTAGGCATATACAAGAATGAACCATGCGAGAGGAGAGACATATATCATGATAAAATAAGCATGTTTGAATAAGATTTTATACGAAAGTAGGTACTCTCGTCCCTAGAGGGGTATAAAATAAATGTACATTATAAAAAAATAGGATATTAATTAACTGAATAAAACAATTATAAAAAAACATATACTCTTGACCCTAAGAAGATATTAATGATATAACGTAAAAAGTATAATCTAAGTGCATATAGTAAGAAGTGAGTATTTGAAATACTTGGATTAGATATTATAAAAAGTATGTACCCTTGATCTTTAAAATAAAGGAGCAATAATGATATAAGGGGTCATTTAGTTGCATATAATAAAATAGGGTTCCTTGAACAAGATATAAAAAGGAGCATGTACTCTTAATATTAAAGGAATAATAATAATGTAACGGTAGCAAAGGTCATGTAAGGGCACATAGTGAAATTAGGGAATGTTAAATAATTTAATAAAATGTTATAAAGGGGCATGTACTCTCAACATAAAAGGAATAATAATAAGGTAACGGTATCAAAGGTCATGTAAGGGCACATAGTAAAATTAGGGAATGTTAAATAATTTAATAAAACGTTATAAAGGGGCATGTACTCTCAACATAAAAGGAATAGTGATTAAAGGGTCATGTAAATGCACATAGAAAAGATATGGGATACATATTAATGGATTTCAAAAGGGTATAATTGACAAAATAGATAATCATGCTCAATGTAGATGAGAGATAAGCAAAGAATAATTCATGCCATAAAATACATGAAAGGTGATAGCCATGCATGGATGGAAGAAAACAAAATAAAGCATATTACATGCCAACATAAGTAAGAAAGGCATAATTCCCTACCTTCTCTTCTAACGCTTCTTTGAGCTTGCCTCTTGTGTTTGCCCACAGAATGTTATTTTTTTGTAGAGAGAGAAGGGAGAGGATAAGTGTTTGAGAGAAGTGATTTTCTACCTATGGGTGCTCCCCTATTTATATACATTTGGGGATGGGGTGGTTGGAATATTTTAAATTTCAAACTGAGGGTGGTTACCAGGTTCCTATCCAAAATTTCAAAATTCTAAACTTATCTCCTAACTGATTTTCAAACTTCAAATTTAATTTTGTTTCTAGAAGGGGTGGTTGTTACAAATCATCGTGAGAGAATTTGACAAGGAAGTTGATACAATTTCTATGCCAATTCCATTGCCAAATACAGGTACCTTTTGAGTAATAATAGACGTTATGAGTACTAATTTTTAATTTTTAAAAAAAATTCAAAGGACAAGTACTCTTTATCTTATTCCATTTTTACATCTAAAGTTTGTATTTTTTTTGTATAATTATAGATCGAGCACTACTACTCAAATATATTCTATAGTATTAAAATTTATCTATAAATATATTCTATATTTATTAAAATTTATCAATATTTTTTTTGCATTGTTTGATACGTATTATCAAAGTCTATGTTTATTAATTGATACGTATTATTAAAGTCTATGTTTATAATTTTCTAAACTATCTAAACTATTAATTATGTAGAGTATTAAATTTGACATTTATTTATAAAGAGTACTAAAATTGACATTTACTAATTTTTTAAATTATTGTAAAAAGATTAATTAATTTAATATTATTCATCTGTCATATGATTGGCATATAAAAGATGTAAAAAAATTTATATTTACCAATGGTAGAATGAAAAATCTCTACGTATATTTTGTTAATTTTTTTCTTTATTTTTAATATGTTCTATATTAAAAAATATTATTTTTTATTAATTATTAGATTCACATATAACACAATAAATATAATAAATATAGTGAGATACAATAAATATAGTAAGATACGAACTTTGTTAATTGATTTTTTAAATAATCTGACAACTTAAGATAAGAACTTTGTTAATTGATTTTGTTAATCTCTTTCTTATTTTTAATCTATTTTACATTGGATAATATTATTTTTTATTAATTATTAGATTGACATATAACATTTAAATGTGTTAAGATAAGAACTGTGTTATATATTTTTTGTTATTTCAACTTTCATGATTATTTCGTTCTCTTTATTTTTCTATGTCATAGACCAAGTAAGTTTTAATTTATTATTTTTCTTATATATATATATATATATATATATATATTCTATTTTAAAAATTATTTTATTTTTTTAGGTTTTCTAATATGTTTTATTGTATTTTTCTTTTACTTTAAAGATTTTTTGGTCTGAAGATCTTCTGTTAAACGATTCTAATCACATGATCAAGGAAGAAGTTCAAGATAATAAGTTTGAATTTTGGTAATTTATTGAGTCTAATTGAAATAAACACATTGAAATATAATAAACAGAATCGTTAATGCAACATTTATTAATCAATAATTACTAAAAAAAATATTATCTATACCAATGTATAATAATTGTGGTATCCAATTTTTTCTTCTTATTTTATCCATGTTTTCTTTTTATTAAAAATGGGCTTTATCATATGACAGGACTTAAAATTTAAAAATATCATCAATTCTTTTTATTTTATTTTATTTTTTTCAAAAACTGGCTTTAACCCACGACAGATTTAAAACTGATTCACTTTCAACTACGACAGAATTTAAAGTTGATTCACTTTCAATAAAAAAAACTATTAATACGTACTCAATTTAAATATCGATTCACTTTCCATAACAAAAACTTCTTCGCCTTCAATCGTACTTTATTTACTTTCGATAACAAAAACTTCTGCGCCTTCAATCGTACTTTACTCAAGAGAGTTAAATATCTGTTTCACTTTCAATCATGCTCTTGCAACCTTATGTTCTGACAAATATAATTGGAAAATTCAACGAATCAGCAATCATATTATATCAACTAATATAATTCCTATTCCAAATCCATTGTCAAGTACATAATTAACTACAATTAGACAAATGATAAGAGCCACCCATCATCATCATCATTTTGTTTCAGGTCACATAAAACTTAACATGTCTTATGATAATTTAATTTTTTTCGACTATAGATTCAATTTTTGCTTAAAATCTGTATTCTACTCTTTGAAAAATCTAGAATTGAAAGCGCATGATAATGAAATTGGTCCAAATAACAGACGTCATAGTAACATAATTGGTTGGTATTCTATAACAAAATTAATTAAATTAATATACACTATTTATATATTTCTGATGCTTATTATTTAACTTAAAAAAAATTACATATATAACAGAGCACTCCTTAATAAAAAATACAAAAAGTTACTAGAATTTGGTGTCCAATTTTTTTTAGACTTCGTATATCCTTACATAATTTATTTTATAAAATAAATTTAGTGGACAAAATAATAATTTTTTTAATATTTCATCTTTATCATATAGTATATAAATAATTAAAAAATTAAAATAAACAATATATTCATAAAACTAATAATAACAAATAGAATAAAGAGAAAAAATATTAACATATCGCTTATTTTTTTGCCATGTGTATTTTTAAATTTGAGTGATTAAATATATTTTACAGAGTAATAACTATAAAATAAAAATAAATTTTTTGCTCTAAATTATTAAAAGAAGTATTGAGTACTCTTTAACTAAAACTTTTATTATAAATTTATTACAAAAAAAATATATTTATGTTTCAAATTAATGTAGATGCTTGGGATAAAATATTAAAAATAAAAAAAAGATGCATTTGCATTCTCATATTAAAAAAATAAATAAAGTCATTTTAAATACAAAAATACTACGTTATAAGATAATTATAAAAAGTTGTCAAACATAATAATTTTATTATCAAAATAATATTTATATATTGTGTTAAATTAATGTAACATAATGATTTTTAATATACTTTAATTTAATTTTTTTAGTTTTTATTTTAATTTATATATTTTCATATTTTAAAATTTTGGTAATAATATATATTTTTTATAATTTAAAAATAAAACCAGGAGAATTCTGACTTAAATTCAAACATGATGATAGAAGAAGAATACAAGAATATTAATATTTCATCTCATGTATTTAAATACATGGCATAAATAAAAATTAATCCTTCTTATTATAAAATTATTTTTCATTTAAAAATTTAACAAATGCCAAAATTTGATCACGGTAAAATGGGTCATAATTTTATAAAAAATCTAAATACTATATTAAATATTACAAACAGTGATTGGATAAATAATTTTCAAATTCTAAAATTAAAAACATAGATAACGCTCTACATATTTATATGAGTTACTGAATCAATTTTTATTGAATAACTATCTTAAATATCAATTATAAAAAAATGCTACTATATCAGCCAATAATAATAATAATAATCATGAGACACGTAACATTATTTATTATTAAAAATATATTAATTTAATAATATTAAATATGTAATAAATTTCTAATGTGAAATATTAAAATATAAACACAAAAAATAAAGATAAATTAGAGTATAACAAATAAACTATTTTTTAAAAAATATTTCTGCAATCTTAACGGATAAAATACTCATCATATTGTTAATTTATCATAATAAATTTAAAAAATAAATTTAAAAATGTCACAAATTAATGGACGATATTCAAACTTTGAAAAAAAATCAATGAAAAAAATATAATAGAAGAATATTATTTTAAAAATATTCTCTATTTCAGAATAAAATTAAACAAATTTAAAATAATTAAAATCACCTTTATACGCGACATAAAAGTTAACTTTAATCATGATAACTAATTTTAATCTTATGAATTCAAATTATGCTTATTATCTGTATTGCTCTTTAAAAATATAGGTCTGGAATCACATTATAATAAAGTTGTTCAAGTAAAAGATGTGGTGATGTCTTAACTGGTTAGTACCCTATATATTCAAAACATGTAATAACGTCGTTTTAAGTCATTTTGCCTATACATTAAATCTTAATATAGAAGATTAACAAAATTAATTAACTTAATTTACGCGATTTGATTTGATTTTTGAGAACTAATTTTTAATTCTTTTAAGATAATCTACAACATATTAAGTTTGTATTTTTTTTGTATTAGTGTAGGTCGAGACATATACCACTGCTACTAATTCAATGCCTCAATCAATCTCTTATAATGAACCAGTTACAAATAATACTAAAAGCCATGCAAATATGAAGTTAGTACTCACTTACTCTACTTATATTTTTAATATTTTATCTTCATCGCATAATATTCATTTAAAATGTTTTTTGTATTGAATAAATTAAGAAGTTTGATATTGTGCACTATTATATAAAATGCCTAATGTTAAACAAAATTATGAAGTCTATAATAAAAAAATAAAACAAATAATTAACAAATACTATAAATTTTAAATAGGCAATACATTCGTAAGACTAATAATAACAATAACTTTGTAATAAAATTTTGGTAACAACATATATCTTTTAAAATTAAATAGTAAAATTAGAAAAGATCTACCTTAAACACAAAATAACAACTATTGTAAAATAGTACAAAAATATGTTTTTATTTTATCTCATGTATTTATTAATGTATTGTATAAATTATATAGATCCTTTTTATTATAGAATCTTTACCCAATTAAAAATTTAATAGATAGTAAAATTTGGTCATGGCAAAATGTGTTCTAATTTTTTAAAAAATATCAAAATACTATATTAAATATTATAAGTCAATAGGTAACTAAACTAAAAATCCTCAAATTAAAAATATAGATAACATTGTATATATTTTTATGAGTTATCGGACAAATTTTTATTGAATAACTAATTTAAGTACAAACTAAAAAAATGCTACTACAAATATTATTTAATGGCAATAACCGTAATACACATAACATTATTTAGTGATGAAAAATAAATCTTAATTAAATTACAGTAACTAAATAATAAGTCCTTGATGATAAAAAAATTATCAAATTAAAATTTAATAATGTATGGAATATAACATAAATACCCAAAAAAAAAACAAAATAAAGTACAATGAATAAACTAATTTTTAAAAATATTTTCGCAATTTTAGCGGACAAAAACTTCATCATATCGTTATTTTGTCATAACAAATTTAAAAAATTAAATTAAAAATATTATAAATTAATAGACGACATTCAAAACTTTTAAAGAAATACAATAGAAGCATTATCATTCTGAAAATACTTTTTGTATATTTTAGAATAGTTGAGAATAAAAATTTACTCTATCGAATATTTCACCTCATATATTACCTAGAACTTTAACTATGATGATTTTATATTATCTCTTTATTGTGTGGTTTTATAATTTAACATTTTAAAGTGTTTTATAGTAATTTTAATTTCAACAAAATATGATATAAATAAGATCACGTCAATATTAAAATAAAAAAATATTTATCTAATAAATTTGAAAAGTAAACAATATATTAACAGAAAAATAAAATTAATTTCTTAAAAACAATAGAAAAGCGGCTGAACAGGCACTAGTGCCTGTTGAGCCGCTAGTATCTATAACAATATATAACAATATATAAAGTTAATACTAGAGTTTGGTGTCCAATTTTGGTAGACATTATTTGTCCTTAAATAATTTATTTTACAAACTAAATTTATGGATAAAATAGTAAAAATACATTTTTTTTAATTAAAAAATCATTAACCCACAAAAAAGTCAAATAACTACCGCAATCGTAAGGAAATTAAATAACTGCTCCACTTACAAATATCTATCACTGTCATCGATCTTCTTTTGTGCAGATTGCTATCTTTTGGTTCTGCATTTATTAATAAAGGGAAAATTCAACATCTATACCAATATATAAAGGCAATATCAGAATTTGGTGTCCAATTTTGGTAGACATCATTTGCCCTCAAATAATTTATTTTATAAACAAAAATTATGGACAAAATAGTAAAAATACATTTTTGTTTTTAATTAAAAATCATTAACCCACAAAAAAGTCAAATAAATACCCACTAAAATGAAAACAGTTTTGTTACTTCTATTAACTTCCCACTAAAATGAAAACAGTTCTGTTACTTCTATAAATATAACAACACATCTTCCATTGCCTCCATCCACTACAGTTTGTATTTTACTTTTCTATATTTTTCTTGCTGTTTGGTTCTTCTCCTTCCTTCAACACTCTCGCCTCCATCCTCTTCCATTGCATTCATCCACTGCAGTTACAAATTTTATTCAATTACTACTTTTACGCATAACATTCACTTATATCTCTTCTTCTCTTTAGTTTACTTATCTAATCTATATTTTCAGTCATTTCTCTACTTTTTTAATTTATTCCCAACTTTTGACGTATGAAAACAGTACTGTATTTTCTTTTGTTTTTATCAATTTATTAGATTGATATATAACATTTAAATGTGGCAAGATAAGAACTATGTTATACATTTTTTATTGTTTTAATCTTTATGATTATTTTCTTCTCTTTATTTTTCTATCTCATGAGCCATGTAAGTTTTAATTTATTATTTTTCATATATATTATACGTCTAACAACAATATATAGAGTCAATATAGAGAATTGACTATGACTTTGGTGTCTAATTTTTTGGACTATATTAATCCTACAATAAACTATTTTGGAAACTAAATTATAAGGACAAAATAGACATAAAATTTATTTTGAAAAATCCAATAACTTTCTACTAAAATGACAGTTTTAAAAAATGTAAGACATCTGCAAATTGCTAATAAATAAAAAGAAAATGAACTGGTATAAATATCAATATCTTCACATTTTTTATCATCTTCATGCTTTGTTTAATTCTATGTTAGTTTTAGTTTATATCGTTTGTTCTATCAATATCTTCATGCTTTGTTTAATTCTATGTTAGTTTTAGTTTATATAGTTTGTTCTGTCAATGTCTTCGCATTCTTTATCATGTTCATATTTTGTTTAATTTTATATTAATTTTAATTTATATCCTTTTGTTTTGAGTACGTTATCCTTTCAGTAGTTTAGTTTTTACTTTTTTGTATTTTTTTTGCTGTTCTGTTATTCTCCTTTCTTCAACACTCTCGCCTTCGTCTTCTTCCATTGCTTTCATCAACTGCAGTTGTTAATTTCATTCAGTTTTACAACGGTTACTACTTTCACATATAACATCCACTTATATCTTTTCTTCTCTTTAGTTTACTTATCTCATCTATATTTTCAAGCATTCCTCTGCCTTTTTAATTTATTCTCAATTTTTGACGTATGAAAATACTACTATGTCTTTTTTTTTTAATCAATTTAATGTAGAAAGAAATATTTTTTTTTGTCTTATCAATTTGATGCAGAAAGAAAACAGTTTCTTTTTATTTGATATGTGTTTTATGTTTTTTATATGTCCTTACCTATCACTAATTGAATGAAAGAGTTCCATAAATATTTTGTTAACTTATTTTTTTAAATTACTTTGTAATAATATTTTTTAAATTTTTTAAAATATTAATTATGTAGAGTATTATGTTCAAAATTTGATTACATAAATATTTACTTTGAAAATAAATTAAATTATTAATTTTGTCTACCACAATATTATTTATTTTGCATATTGGCTAAGTTATATGATTGGCATATATATATATATATATATAGGACGCAAGAAAATTCGCACCCATCAAAGATTCGTTAAAAACATTAATATGTTAATTTCCTAAACTATCTAAGCTATTAATTATATAGAGTACTGGATTTGATATTTAATTATATAGAGTACTATGGTTGATATTTATTAATTTCCTAAATTGTATTGCAAAAAAATTAGTTAATTTTATATTATTTGTTTGTCACATAATTAACATATAACAGATATAAAAAAGCTTACACCTATCAATAAAATGAAAAATTTTCACACATATTTTGTTTACTTCTTTTTTTTTTATTTGTAATCTATTTTACATTGGATAATATTATTTTTATTAATTATTAGTTTGACATATAACACAACAAATGTAGCAATATAAAAACTTTGTTAATTGATTTTTTAAATGATCTGGTGACCTAAGATAAGAATTTTGTTAATTGATTTTGTTAATCTCTTTTTTATTTTTAATCTATTTTATATTAGATAATATTATTTTTTATTAATTATTAGATTTACATATAACATTTAAATGTGGCAAAATAAAAACTATGTTATACATTTTTTATTGTTTCAACTTTTATAATTATTTTCTTCTCTTTATGTTTCTAACTCATGAGCCATGTAAGTTTTAATTTATATATATATATATATATATATATATATATATAGTCTATTTTTTAAACCATTTTATTTTAATAGATTTTTTAATTAATTTATTTTATTGTATTTTTCTTTTACTTTAAAAACTTTAGGGGTCTAATGATCTTCCGTTTAAACAATTCCAATTATACAATCAAAAAGTAATTCAAGAGAATAGGTTTGAATTTTGGTAATTTATTAAGTCTAATTTTTATACAAAAGGTTAAAAATATTCTAAATTTAAAAAACTATTTAATAATAAAATTGAGTTTGTTCAAAATCGTAGATAGAGAAAAAAAAGTTAATTTTTTTTAACTAATTACAAAAATTCACCACCATTAAAGCCATTAAATTTGAGTATATTAAGTGAGGATTAATAAGAAGCAAACCAGAACGATAAATCTAAAAGTTTTCAAAATTATTTTATGAACAAACAAAATAACAAACAAAATAATAAAAAGATTCGCATTAGATTATGTAAGTTAATCTCATCCTTATAATACAATGGCATTATTTCAAAACATGTAAAATAAAATAATAAAGTGCACTTAAATTAATGTGCACAATAAAATAAATGTAAAACTTAGATAGTAGCAGTCAAATATGAATAGCAATGGTTGCCTTTTGTCCCAATGTACTATATTAAATTGCGACTTAAATTTATAATTATTAGTTTAAAAACTTACAATTATGTATTTTTTTATTATTTTAGTTAAAAGTAATATATGTTGATATTGTTTTTTAGGATTATTGGCATCAAATTTTGATAATTTGAAAAAAAAAATTAAATGCTTTATATCTTACTTCTTTTAACAAAAATTCAACAACTCATAAAAGTTAACAGAACAGATAGTTATAAATCAAAGTGATAGACAAGATTGAAAGTTGCGATAATAATACTTGGTGATAATTAATTACGGTCGGGTAAAGATAAGGTGGAAGGAGAAGAAAAAAATGAGAAAGGAGAACAAGGTAATATAATAATGGCGATGAGACCATGACAAGTATGTGTATAAAGAATAATAATAAGAAAAAAAAGTGTTTGATATAATAAAGGGATATAATAAAATATAAATTAATAATTTTGAAAAAATAACAAAATTAAAGATAATTTAAAAAAATTAAATATAAAATTAAAAAGAAAATTAAAATATTTTTTATCAATTAGAATTATGCATGAAGATAAATAATAGTGTTTTAAATACAAATTTTTATCTCGACTTAAAATTAAATACTATTAAAAATAAATAACTAAACTTAATAACGTTTATAAATAGTTAATTTGTAAATAATGTTTTTAAATTTTTATTTTGATTTTGTTACCTATAATAACAACATACTAAATTTGTTTAATATCTTATTTAATTTAAATTTATAAATTTTATACGTTCTAAAAGTTAATTTGATAATTTGGATAAAAATTTTAAATGCTTTATGTCTTACTTCTTTTAGCGAAACTTTAACAACTCATAAAAGTTAATATAATAGATGGTTATAAATCAAAGTGATAGACAAGATTAAAAATTACGATAATAATACTTGGTAATAATTAATTACGGTCGGGTGAAGAGAAGGTGGAAGAAGAAGGAAAAAATGAGAAAGGAAAACAAGAAAATATAATAATGGCGATCAGATAATGATAAGTATGTGTTTAGAGAAAGATAATAAGAGAAAGAATAATGTTTAATATAGTAAGGGGATATAATAAAATATAAATTAAAAATTTTAAAAATAATGAGATTAAAAAAATTTAAAAATTAAATATAAAATTTAAAAAAATAAAATATTTTTTAATAATTGGAATTATGCACGAAGATAAAGAGTCTTTTGAATATAAATTTTTATGTCGGTCTCAAATTAAATACTATTAAAAAGAAATAATTAAACTACTTAATAACGTTTATAAATATTAAATTTGTAAATAATATTTTTAAATTTATATTTTGATTTTGTTACACATAATTTTTAATTGAATAATATTGAAGTGTTTAAATAATTATTTTTATGGTCAATAAATTGACAGTTTTTCAAAACTCGAAAAGTTATTGATAAGGAGATGTATGTGAATTATGAATGATTTTTTCTAAATACATAATTTTTATACTCTCCTATTTTTTTATTAATTATTCTTACGGTTTGATATTTAAAACAAAAAAAAAAATAAGCACTCACATTTCTTCTATCTTTCACTATTTATAAAAAAATTGAAGGCCTCTTTATATTCAGATTCATATTTTGACCTACCACTTAAAATATATGAAGACAAATATGAATATTCATGACATTTAAGTAAAAATTATTTTTTGTAAATAACTAACATATATTTTGGTTTATGTATACTCTTTTTGAATTAGGATAATGTTATTATCATTTTTTAAACTATATTTTTTCTGATAATATATATACTTCTCTATTGCGAGCTTTTATAATTTAATATTTTAAAAAAAATTATAGTAATTTTAATTTTAATAAAATATGATATAAATAAGGTCACGTCAATATTAAAATAAAAAATACTTATCTAATAAATTTAAAGATGGAATAATATATTAATAAAAAAATAAAATTAATTTTTTAAAAATAATAGAAAAGCGGCTGAACAGGCACGATAGTGCCTGTTGAGCCGCTAGTATCAATAATTAAGTTGTCACTGAAGAACAAATGCAATATCATCTCGCAAGAAGACGTGCAAATCATCGCCGGATGATTTGACAAGGGAGTTGATACAACTCCAATACCAATACAGGTATCTATATTTTGCCTTTTGAAAAACACATGGATAGAAACATACAATAATGGAACTGGTCCAAATAATAGATATTATGATAATATAAGTGGTTAGTATTTTATATTCACGGTTTATTTTATTTTTGAGTACTGATTTTTAATTTTAAAAAAAATTCAAAAGAGAACTACTCTTTATTTTATTCCATCTTTACATCTAAAGTTTGTTTTTTTTATAACTGTAGATGAGTACTATTAAATATCTCAAAAAGTTTCTTATATGAACCAGCTTCAAACAATATATAAAGACAATACTATAATTTGATGTTCAACTCTTGAAGAAATTACCTGTTTTTAAACAATATATTTCACAAAATAAATTTAATGGATAAAATAGTGATAATAACTTTTTTAAATATTTTATCTTCATAATATTATATATAATATTTATTCAAAAAACTTTTGATAATGAATAAATTTAAAGATATATTTTTGCACACTGTTATATATAAAATGCCTAATAACAAATAAAATTATGAATTTCATAATAATTAATTAAAATAAATATTTAACAAATAAAAAATTTTAAAATACACAATACATTCATAATCTAAAACAATATATAAAGAGAATACAGAGAGAATGGTGTCCAATTTTCGTATAACAATCTTAACCTTATTAATAAATAGTGATTGACGTAACTGCATTTTAAAAATTGGAATAAAATGCAATTATTATTAACTTTCCTTCATTCATATTGCGGTTACTTTTTTATTTTACGCACAACTCCCACTCATTGTGTCCTCTTCTTCGTTCCACTAAACATAGTACTCTTAGGTAATCCTATTAGTCTCATATTTACAAAGTATAATTATCAAAATTAGATCTCTTACTGGAATTAATACATATTGTGTCAATAATTACATAATTTTTTTTTGTCTTTTTCTATCTCTTGGGTTATGTAAATGTTATTTTATTTTTCTAACTATGGATACAAAACCTTCTCAATATTGAAAGAGAAAGTCTACGCATATTATCCAAATCGTCATAAAATTTTAAAGTATATTCAGTTTGAATGGTATAACAATTTGAGAGAATGAATTTAAATTTAAATAACTATTCTTAATGAAGAGCATTGGGTATATATTTATTAATTTTTTTTTAAAGAAAAAAAATTGTGTATTTTATGCCATCTTTTATTTTTGTCGTGATGGACAGCAGTAGTACTCACATCATCATTTCAAAGTTCATTTTATAATTATGTCAATTCATAAAGTATTTTACAAAAATTATGTTTAACTAAATTTTTTATCTTATAATTATTTTATATTTTGGGATTTAAAATGTTATGTTTTTATTTTTATTCAAAAATATTATTTTTGTATTTTATTTTAATTCTGTTAATTTAAAAGTATCAATATTAATTTTAATTTTTTAATTTTTAGAATAAATAAAAAGATGTGATTTTTTTTATAAATTAGATTATTTAAAAATTACTCATTACAAAAGAAGTTAAGTTTAATTCTTGATATTTTCAAGATAGTTTAATTAAATAAAAAAAATTTAAAAAAATAATATGAAAATATAAGAACACATATCAGATTTTTTTTATTTCTACATTAAATTAATAAAATAAAAAAAAAGTTTTTTTTTTACATCAAATTGATAAAAAAAAAACAGAACTATTTTTTATGTGAAAAGTTAGGAATGAATTAAAAGGATAGAAGAATGATTAAAAATATAAATTAAATAAGTAAACTAAAGAGAAAAAAAAAATTGAAGTGGATGTTATGTATGAAATAATCGAATAAAATTTGCAGTCGATGAAGGTAATGAAAGACGATGGAAGCGATGCAATTGAGCGTGTTAAAGAAAGGAGAAGGGCCATAATAAGAGAAACACATAAAAGTGTGCATGAAGAACAAAATTCGTAGATTTTCCAAAAAAAAAAGACTTTAACAGAATAATTAGAGTGAAATCAAACTATTGGTGAGAGTACCAAGACGGTTTAAACAAAATATATAAACTAAAACTAAAATAAAATTAAACAAAACATAAAGATGGTGAATAATATAAAGACATTGATAAAATAAAGGATATAAACTAAAACTAACATAGAATTAAACAAAACATGAAGATGGTAAAAAATGTGAAGACATTGATGTTCGCTTAATTACAGACACTCTTTATTTTTTTTAATGGGAGATGTGTTATCATGGTTATAGGAGTAATAAAACTGTTTTTATTTTAGTGTGAAGTTGTTAGATTTTTCAAAATAAATTTTATGACTATTTTGTCTTTATAATTTACTTTATAAAATGGTTTGTTAGAGGGTAAATATAGTCCAAAAAAATTAAAAACTAAAGTCGTGACCAACTCTTTATATTGGCTTTATAGATTTTCACCTTTTGTTATATGGTATGAAGATTTTATAAAATATAATAAATGGTACATGTTCTCATATATAAGAACATGGAACTTAATATTACCCTTTCATGGAGTTTCTCTACCTTAATAAAAGAACTAATATCATTTACACTTAATATTTATTTTTGTACTTAATAAAAAAACTAATATAATTTAACTTTAATTCTTAACTTTCAAGATACATGAAAAGTTGTAACCTTTTATGCATTAGATAATTTAAAAGATACTTATTATATATAGGAAGTTAAAAATATTCTAAACTTAAAAATTAGTTTTTTAATAACAAAATTAAATTTGTTCAAAATCGTAAAGAGAGTTAAAAAGAGAAAGAGAAAGTTGAAACTTTTTAACTAATTACAAATAATTACTACCATCAAAGCTATTAAATTTGAGTATATTAAGTGAGGTTTAAGAAGCAAACTAGATAAATCTAAAAGTTTTCTGTCTCTCTTTATATAGTGTTTCACTTTAACTAACTATTTTTTATGGATAGTATTCAAATGACAAATAAAATAATAAGAAGATTCGTATTAGATTATGAAAATTAATCTCATCCTTATAATACGACGACGTTATTTCAAAACATGTAAAATGAAATAATAAAGTATAGTTTAATTGATGTGCACAATAAAATAAATATGAAAGCTATAAAGTAGCAATCAAATGTGGATAATAATGGTTGTTTTCTGTCCTAAGGTACTATAATAAACTGCAAATTAAATTTATAATTATTAGTTAAAAAATTTATAATTATGTACTATTTTTTATTATTTTGGTTGAAAATAATATATTTTGATATTGTGTTTTAGAATTACTGACATCAAATTTTGATAATTTCGAAAAATTTTAAATGCTTTATGTCTTAATTCTTTTAGCAAAACTTCAACAACTCATAAAAGTTAACACAATAGATAGTTATAAATCAAAATGATAGACAAGAGTAAAAGTTGCGATGATGATACTTGGTAATAATTAATAACGATCGGATGAAGAGGATGTGGAAGGAAAGAATAGTGTTTGATATAATAGTAACGATGAGACAATGACATGTATATGTATAAAGTAAGAGAAAGAATAGTGTTTGATATAGTGAGGCGATATAATACAAATATAAATTAATAATTTTGAAAGAATAATGCACTTAAAGATTGTTTAAAAAATTAAATATAAAATTAAAAAATATTTTTTATCAATTGAAACTATGCATGAAGATAAAGAGTGTTTTGAATATAAATTTTTATCTTTGTTTTAAATTAAATACTATTAAAAATAAAAAATAAACTTAATAACGTTTCTAAATAGTTAATTGTAAATAATGTTTCTAAATCTTTATTTTTATGCTGTTACACATAATAATAACATAATAAGTTTGTTTAATATCTTATTTACTTTAAATTTATAATGTTTATACATTCTAAAAGTTAAATAACTTATAAAATTTTTATTTTTGTTTTTAAATTTTTTTGTTCTTAATGTTTAGATTATTTTGTTAAATTTATAATTTTAAAAATAAAATTATAAAAATTAATTTATTTAAAACAATAGAAAAGCGGCTGAACAGGCACGATAGTGCTTGTTGAGCCGCTAGTACATATTAATAGTAAATATATGTTTGGGTACTAGTTAAAAATAAAGTAATGATTATTATTTATGCGAACAATAATCGGCCCAAAGAAAGTTTATTATTTGGCCAAATAATAAACATTAAACCTTATTATTTATGCATAAGATAGACTTATTGTTTGACAAAAATTTGTTGAGAATATTTGATAAGCCGTACTAAATGAATTTATGTGTAGTTTATGTGAGTACAGATCGGCCCAAAGAAAATTCTGTACTTGACCAAATTACATACGCATTTGTGGTAATAAACATGCGATACTTATTTGGTTCCATGTGAACAATAAATTTGGTCAAAGATAGACTTATTGTTTGGCAGGAATACTCTACAAGAAATAGTGTAATTATCGACGACAAAAATCGACGGCCAGAATTTTTGTCGATTTTTTTCGACGGCTTGTCATCGATAAAATAAAAAAGAAATAATTAGAAATAAAATATTAAAATCGACGACCTTGTCGTCTATTATTTTGATAACTTTTTAAGGTTCTTCCTCTTATCGTCACATTACAGACGGCGGAGAAGGCTGAAATTTTTTTTTCTTTAAAATCGACACACAGGTTGTCTATTTTAATAATTATAATATAGACAGCTTTTGTCGTCGATAATTTTAAATGATCAAGATCTCTTTACGGAATTAAATGAAGGGTATAGATTTATTAAATAAAATAGACGGCAGCGCTGTTGATTTTTATTTTAATTAAAATCGACGAATTTACCGTCAATTTTTATCAACAAAAAATTATACCCCTTTACTTTCCACGTGTCTCGTTTTACTTTTTTTCTTTAAAATCGACACATAGGTCGTCTATTTTAATAATTATAATATAGACAGCTTTGGTCGTCGATAATTTTAAACGATCGAGATCTCTTTTCGAAATTAAACGAGAGGTATAGATTTAATAAATAAAATAGACGGCAACGTTGTTGATTTTTATTTTAACTAAAATCGATTTTTATCAACAAAAAATTACTCCGTCCTTACTTCCCGTGTTCCTCGTTTCACTTTTTTTTCTTTAAAATCGACAGACAAGTCGTCTATTTAATAATTATAATATAGACATCTTTTGTCGTCGATAATTTTAAACGATCAATACCGCGTTCCTCGTTTCACTTTTTTTTCTTTAAAATCGACACACAAGTCATCTATTTTAATAATTATAAAATAGACATCTTTTGTCGTCGATAATTTTAAACGATCAATATCTCTTTTTAAAATTAAATGAAGGATATAGATTTATTAAATAAAATAGACAGCTACGGTGTTGATTTTCTATTTTAATTAAATCGACGAAGTTACCGTCGATATTTATAAACAAAAAATTACCTAAGATAAACTTTTCGCGTCTCTCGTTTCGCTCAATTCCCGCTTACATTTTACCAGAAAAAATTAACTAACCCCAATTTGGGCTTCTGCATTTCACCAACCTTCCCTCTCTGCTGCCACTGTGCCACTGTGCCATTGTGGCTCCACTACTTCCGTGCCGCCATCGCTCTGCTGCTCCTGTGCCCGTCGTCGCTCTGACACACTCGCGCCACTGTCGCTCCGTAATAAACAGCAAGGCGGTGCCGCTAACTATTAGATCTGAGATCGCGGATGAAGTGTGCTTCCTCTCTCAAAAGTACGGCAAGGTACTCAATTCCGATCCCAATCCCAGTCTAACCTACTCAAAATTGGGAATTAGAATAATGTAATGTGATGGTGTTGTTGCAAGTTCTGAGGCTGGCGGTGGTGATAGTAGGGAACAAGAAGGACTCATAGAGTTATGTGGGAATGAAGAGAAAGACATGTGCTGAATTAGGGATTAAGTCCTTCGACATTGACCTTCCGGAACAAGTTTCCGAATCCAATTTGATTAAGCAAGTTCACCAGCTCAATGTTAACCCTGATGTTCACAGTATTAGATTTATGTTACTTGTTACCATTCCAAGCTTTTATTTTTAGCTCATGTTTGAGGCAAAAAATGTATGCAATCAGGTATATTGGTTTAACTTCCATTGCCAAAGCATATCAATGAAGAGAAAATTCTCAGTGAAATCAGCCTTGATGAAGTTCTGTATCGTCAATTACTTGTTCTTTTTCTTTTCCTCTTGTTGTTACTGCTAATATTTTTTTCCAACTATAATTTGATTACTGTTTATAGAATTGAAATTGTGAGTTATGCATTATGGGGATGCTCTGGTTTAGAAAAAATTACTTAATTTTGGTTGATGCTCATTATTGAAATTTGGTGACATGAATGGTGACCCTATGATTAAGTCTTAAAATATGAAGCTTGTAATGACATTTTTGGTTTCTTACTACTTTGTTCATCGTCAGGGCCTAGAGAGAAGCTCAATTGGAGTCTCAGATTTAGGATTATTTTGGGAACTGCCGAGTGACTTTGCTATCTTCATGAAGGGATGTCAAAGAAGGATCATTCACAAGGATATCAAGGCTTCTAATATTCTTTTCTCTGAGAATTTTGAGCCTCAGGTCGAACGTCAAAAATCATCACTATGTATTTGTGTATAAATATATGTGTGTGTTTTTAACTTCAGAATTTCTTATGCTTCTAGATCACATTAGTTATATAATCTTAATTTTCTTCCTCTGATTCAATCTCCAGATATCTGATTTTGGCCTAGCAAAGTGGTTATCTGACCAATGGACTCACCATACTGTTTGCAAAGTAGAAGGCACATTCAGGTCTATACATTTATAACAAGTTTCTTAGTATATTCTTTGTAGATAGTAGTGTTCTTAATCCTTTGATTCTGATTTGTTGTCACTAACAGGTACCTTCCCCATAAATTCTTCATGCATGGAATAGTAGATGAGAAAACTAATGTATATGCTTATGGTGTGCTATTATTGGAGCTAATCACTGGAAGACAAGCTTTGGATAGCTCACAAAAAAGTCTTATCATGTGGGTATGTAATTGTCCAAATAAGTGATTATAACATTGAAAACTAGCATAGTCTTGTGCTAAGTGAAAACTCGTGCAGTTAAATGATTTGACTAAATTGTGCAGTTATTTTTAGGCAATGATAAATGATATATTGGCTCACCGCAAGCCTGCAAGGGTTTTTGGAAGTGTTTTCTATTGCATGTTACTGGCAAGTTCAAATCTATTCTTTGTTTTAATTAATCGATTGTTGGCTAATTGATTTGGTAGGCATTAATGTTCTGGTTGAATTGAAAAAGTTGTTTGAGTTGTTATGCATATCTTGTGTTTGTTCAAATTATTGAGTGAGTTGGCTTGTTGTTTCTTTACATTTTAGGCAGGTTATGCTACCTTGGCCATAGGAACTGAGTGGATTTTTTGCCCCAAGCAAGAACTGATCTCTCTGGTGCTTTGTAGTTGCGATGTTCTTCTTTTGCTGTTAACAGGTTTTTTCCTTGCAATGCTCTTGTTTCATTCTCGAAATGAAATTTTTCTGTTGGGGAAAAAATGTAGCAAAATCTCAAAATTCTTTTACATAAGAATAAATTTTTAAAAAAGTAGCATTATATGACAACCAGGGTAGAGGAGTGGGTAGTGGCCCTTTCTCTTTGAATAACTCTACCACATCTGTACCAATTAACAGTAGATGTTTAATTGAAAGAAAGAATAAATAAATCTTAAATTAATGATGGTTAATTGAACCTCAAACAGACGATGTCACAGTTAATCCTAATTCTCTAGCTGGGTTCTTTGTTCTTATTTGATATGCAACTACTAAATGTGTTTTGACTAATTACAACATATAATACAGTAGTTTTTTATAATTTGAGTGAAGCCATTAAGTGGAATACAATGAAGTTTCACACTAAGACCTTAAGGGATTGAATAATATATAGCAAAATTCCAGAACTATGCAGGGCATGAAGTATATACGAGGACATGTATTGCAGCACCATCACATATAAAATGAGGGGAAGAAAATATATAAGACTATAAGAGGTCCCATTTATGTCCACCAATATAATTTCTATATGTTGTTCCATTTCTCCATTCTACTCTTCATGTTAATTAATTAGCTTCTTCTTTCTTTCTCCATTGTAGGCACCTCCTCAAGTCTAATGTTGATTCTTCTTCGCTCCACTCTTTACATATTCTCTTAGCTTAATTCCTAGCAAGTATAGGACTAGATTTTTTACATGCTTTCCTATCAAATATTTATTTTTTTAGTTGTTCAATTATTATTCGATACATACACTACTTTGGATAATGGTACGACACTAAAGTTTCATTGAACAAGTTTTAATTTAATGTCCGTTTATTATATAATATTGAACAAATTTTTTTATGCTAGAGGATTATCTATTATTTTGATAACTTTGTAAATTTATTATCTAATATTTAGTATAAATTTTATTTTTATATTTAAAAGTTTATTTATCTTGTTTTCTAATATTCTGTGTAAATTTTATTTGCTTTACTTGTTTATTATTTTTTAAATAGAAAAAATAATAAAAAATATAGCTATTAAAATCGACGACAGCGTTGTCGCTTTTTAAATTTAAATAAACAATTAAATCGACGGCCATTGTGTCACTTTTATTGAATCAAATATTGACAAAGACGCTGTCGATTTTATATAATAATATCGACGGTAATGTTGTCGATTTTATTAAGAAGGCAAAATTCACAAACTCATATTATAGACAAAATTATTGTCGATTTTATATAATAATATCGACGGCAACGTTGTCAATTTTAGTAAAAAGGTAAAATTCTCAAACTCATATTATAGACGGAAATGTTGTCAATTTTATTAAATTATTATCGACGGCTAGGCAAGCCGTCGATTTTATTAGAATTTTATAAAATCGACAAGCTTAATAGCGACCAAGGCTGCCGTCTATTTTCCCGTCGATTTTTAATATTATCAACGGCCTAGCCGTCAATTTGGCCGTCGATTTTAACAATGTTTCTTGTAGTATATTATCAATGTTTGATTATTGTGTTAAAAACCGATTACAAATTAATATTTTTGTCCAAAGACTAAATATTAATATTGTGCTGGTATTTGTGATGGACCCATCATTATATGAATTTTATTCGTATGATATGTAACTTGTGTGAAAATATTATTTTGCTTTAAAATGATATCTACTGATGTTAGTTTATTTTTGAATATTTTTTTTTGGAAATTAAAAAAAAAGAGAGAGAGACTTTTTGTCATTTGCAACTTATATTTCATCAAATTATTATCTCATATGACCTTTCACTACAAGAAAAACGATGAATACCATCGAATTTATAGTCAAGTTTAGTATTGCAGAATAGCGGCAAATTTATTGTCAAATTTACCGGCAGTAACGACGTCAAATTCGTAAGGTTAAGTAATAATCGGTGGATTTTGGTTTTCGATTGTAAATCCGCCGGTAATATTTGGGAGAAAAAATTAAATTGGCGAATCCTTTACCGCTAGAAAAATCTAACTGTAATCCCAATTAGTGAAACGTTACATTTTAGTGACCCACAATGATTTATCGTCGAAAAAATATGACAGTAACATGGCATAAATTCAAATTGCGAACCTTTTTCTCTCTCGTTCGAGATTCACTCTCTCTCTCTCACTCAACCATCGTTTTCTCTCGTCTTCAATCCCCAACACCACCCTCTCTGTCGCCATCAACCCACCCACCGGCGACACCCCTCCCTTCTTCTTCTTCTCCTCCCTCTTCTCTTCTTGTCACTTCACCGTTCACCTTCTCCATTCTTGAAACCGCTGCACCGCACCACAGATCCACCACCACCATTGCCCAGCTTCGTCTTTCTCCCTCCTCTCGTGTCGCCGTGCCTCCCTCCACCTCTCCTCTGTCTCTGTTGGTGGTTGTTGCTGCTCATCCTTCGTCGTCCGTTCCTCTTGGTTGTGCTGCCTGCATGCTGTCGTGCGTCGTCCACCTTTTGGAATCGTCTCTACTTCTGCAACAATAGGTAACCATTTTAATTTATTTCCCAGTTATTCTAATAATTTTATATGCTATATTAATTTTAAGTAGTTGATTCATTGATGTTATTGCTGTTATTTTTATTATTAATTAGTTTACGATGCTGATTAGAATATGACAATGATTAAAATATTGAATTAGTTTATGAATTTGTTTATGAATATGCAGTGATTTTGTTGATTATGAATATGCTAAGATTTTGTTGATTGTTGAATTGGTTTTATATGAATTCATAATGTAAAGAAAAAATTGAATGGGTTCCAATTATCCAATGAAATTTTTCTTATTTTGAAAATGTGACATTTTAGGAAGAAATATTATTTTGAGTATATGTATTATTTATATTATTATAAGTGTTATGTACTATGATACACGAATACTGTCACGTACATGGGACACGACACGACATGGGACATGCTGACACACTAATTTTAAAAATTTTTTATATGTAAAATATAAAGTATTATTTACATAGATCATAATGATATTTTGATATTTTATTGATATTAAAACATAAATTAATTTTTTAATTATTTTTAATATCTCATTTTAATTATATAAAGTATTTAAAATATTTTTTGTGTTAATAAATAATAATATATACTATTTCTAAATTTATTTCAAGAATACATGTTAAGAATAAGACTGGACACACTGACACATGATGGTATTTAGGAGTATCTAAGCGTGTTTGGAGAAGAATTTTTTCTTTTTATTAAGATACATTTGGACACAACAGACACGCTTGTCAGACGAGTGTCGATGAATGTCGTGTCCAAAATGTATCCGACACACGAACACGACAACTCAGCGAAGTGTCCTTGCTTCATAGGTTATGTACATTATTGAGCTTCTTGTTGATTGTTTTCTTATTTCTAACTCACAAATGTTTTCAAATCATCTTAGGCGTACTAATTGAGTTGAGTTTGAACTTTGACAAGTGTTTCGATTATTGAACTGAATTGTTGAATATCGTTGCTTAAGTTGTTTGAAATTATCTAAATTATGGTAATTCACTGTGTTACAGCTGGTTTTGCTCTTTTCATACATGACGACAGGTAGAGTTTTGGCAGATCAGGCTGCTGGTCATGGTTGTCGTCGTGATCGGGGAAGAGGGAGGGTTTTTTCTGGTACCCCTGGAAATTTTGGATCCTCACCCTCTACTCCAACTACCCCGGTGACGTCACAGGTTGTGGGTTTAGTGGACCAGCCATTCATCATGATCGCTAACCCCAACTACGTCCCTCCATTTACAGTGACAACGCCGCCTCCAATGACTTATCAGCCTGCTGCCATAGTAATGTCGCCTCCAGCGACGAAAGCTGCGGCCCCAGAGTCCTCTCACAGAAGTGAGGTAGCTGATACGCCTCCACCACTTCCCATTGTACGGTTGACGATTTGGCTTGATGGTGGTTCAGGATAAGTATCACTTTAAGTCTTCTATATTTCCTAATTATTGAATTGCTGAAAGTATCTGATTGTTGATTTTAGTTTAGTGGATTTAGGGCTATAGGTTTGAGTGGCTGAAAATTCTTCTATATTTTCTGATTATTGAATTGGTGAAAATGTCTGATTATTGATTCTGGTTTCGTGGATTTAGGGATGTAGGTTTGAATGGCTGAAAATTCTTCTATATTTTTTAATTATTGAGTTGTTGAAAGTATCTGATTGTTAATTCTAGTTTAGTGGATTTAAGGCTGTAGGTTTGAATGGCTAAAAGTGTTGCTATATTTCCTAATTATCGAATTGCTAAAAGTGTTTGATTGTTGATTCTTGTTTAGTGGATTTAGGGCTATAGGTTTGAATGGCTGAAAATTCTTCTATATTTTCTAATTATTGAATTGTTGAAAGTATCTAATTGTTGATTATAGTTTAGTAGATTTAGGGTTGTGGGTTTAAATGGCTAAAAGTTCTTCTATATTTCCTGATTATTGAATTGCTGAAAGTGTCTGATTGTTGATTCTAGTTTAGTGGATTTAGGGCTGTAGGTTTGAATGGCTGAAAATTGTTGCTATATTTTCTAATTATTGAATTGCTGAAAATGTCTGATTGTTGATTCTAGTTTAGTGGATTTAGGACTGTAGGTTTGAATGGCTGAAAAATGTTGCTATATTTTCTTATTATTGAATTGCTAAAAGTGTCTGATTGTTGATTTTTGTTTAGTAGATTTAGGGCTGTAGGTTTGAATGGCTGAAAAGTGTTGCTATATTTCTTGATTATTGAATTGCTAAAAGTTTCTAATTGTTGATTCTAGTTTAGCGAATTTAGGGCTATAGGTTTGAATGGCTGAAAGTGTTGCTATATTTCCTGATTATTGAATTGTTGAAAGTGTTTGATTGTTGATTCTTGTTTAGTGGATTTAGGGCTGTAGATTTGAATGGCTGAAAATTCTTCCATATTTTCTGATTATTGAATTGTTAAAAGTATCTGATTGTTGATTCTAATTTAGAATTTAGGGCTGTAGGTTTGAATGTATAAAAATTCTTATATATTTTTTATTGTTGAATTGCTGAAAGTATCTGATTATTGATTCTAGTTTAGTAATTTTATGGCTATAGGTATGATTGGCCGAAAAGTGTTGCTATATTTCCTAATTATTGAATTGCGGACAGTGTTTGATTGTTGATTCTAGTTTAGTGGATTTAGGGCCGCAGGTTTAAATGGCTGAAAGTGTTGCTATATTTCCTGATTATTGAATTGCTGAAAGTGTTTGATTGTTGATTCTTGTTTAGTAGATTTTGGGCTGAATGGCTGGAAATTCTTCTATATTTCTTGATTATTGAATTGCTGAAAGTATCTAATTGTTGATTATAGTTTAGTGAATTTAGAGCTGTAGGTTTGAATGGCTGAAAATTCTCCTATGTTTTCTGATTATTGAATTGCTGAAAGTGTATGATTATTGATTCTAGTTTAGTAGATTTAGGACTATAGGTTTGATTGGCTAAAAAGTATTGCTATATTTTCTGATTCTTGAATTGTTGAAAGTGTCAAATTGTTGATTCTTGTTTAGTATATTTAGGGATGTAGATTTGAGTGGCTGAAAATTCTTCTATATTTTCTTATGATGGAATTGCTGAAAGTGTTTGATTTTTTATTCTAGTTTAGTGGATTTAGGCATGCTAGTTTGAATGGCTGAAAGTATTGCTATATTTTCTGATTATTGAATTGCTGAAAGTGTCTGATTGTTGATTCTAGTTTATTGAATTTATGGTTGTATGTTTGAATAGATAAAAATTCTTCTATATTTCATGTTTATTAAATTGTTGAAAGTATCTTATTGTTTATTCTAGTTTGGTGGATTTAGGGCTATAGGTTTGAATGGTAAAAGTGTCTGTTGTTCATTGATTGTGGCACATTCTAGTTATCGATGAAACTCTATCAAAATTTTTATAAAAATCCTTGTATATTATGGTTTTTCTGTAGATTGTTGATGGGATTGCACTGAACAACAATGCATATACTCAAGAGATGACCAACGTCTTCAAGCTGATGTACAACCCCCTGGCCCGGCTATAAGAAGATCTTCGCTGAGACCAAACATCGATAGTTTCAGAAATAGACGGTAATTAATTTGTTTTTAGTTTCAAACTTTTTTAGCTAATTTATTTCTATTTTGATTAACTAATTTTAAAGTTTTTTGTGCAACTGCATTTTATATGGGACACCTATTACGACGCCCTCATTAAGAAGATATAAGACCATCGAATGGGTCGGCGACTGCAGTTGATGTTGGAAGATGTTCGTGAGGAGCAGGACCACCTGATGACCTGGCTCCGACTGAAAATAAAAAGGGCTCTGTTAGTTCACTAGGAGATAGATGAGGGGTTCAGGCATCGGCATCTCACCAAAAGAGCTAACAGGCAATCAGCCAAGTCGTCCAAGTATACTGGCGGATCAACGACTTTCATGAAGACTAAGGTCAGACTGGTATGTAGTGTCTTTAATTTCTATATTAATTTAGTTATATTATTTTATATATTAGTAATAGGCATTCTAATCATATTGTTTCAATGCAACATGTGTAGTCGAAGACGTTGGATTGTGAAGCGACATTGGCAGAGACATTCAAGTACACCTACACGTTGAAGGAGAACAAAGCGAGATATGTTGATCAGTGGTCTCAAGATCATTATATGATTAAACATACATCTGATCTTCTGATATAAAATTAGAGATTAACTGTATAGCTATCGTACTAATCACAATAACATGTGTTACACCGGAGTTCTATACCCAGAGACTAGAGGTCGCGACTCAGTAATCTCAACAAGGGGAGGACGTCGTCGATGGATTTGCTACTTCAGTCATCAATCCTGATGCAGTTTGGCGCGAGACAGCCTCAGCGTTGTACAAGAACCGCATATACGGGCTGAGATCGTTCTTCGTAAGCAGTCTCAGCACCTCCACGTTGAGGCCATTGTCCGCTTCTACCACCAGTCTAGCTGTCGAGCCCAAGAATGGCGTGGATTTGAGGCTCAGGAGTTGAACGATTATCGGAATAGGTATCAAGAACTGCACTTCGGCATTGGTAACACATTCAACGTAAACCGTTACTGCCTCCAGCAGTTTACGCTCAACATCCAACACATATAAACCGCTACTGCCTGTAGCGGTTTTTTCCCAAACAACGTTCTACAGAAACCACTGCTGCACGTAAACTGCGGCTGCTAGTAGCGGTTTATGTTCTCCCTTAATCCGCTACTGCCAGTAGCGATTTTTATAGATTCATTAAAAAATGCATTTGCGTCTTCGTTTTCAAAAATGTATAATCAGGTAAAATTGATGTTCATTTTATTTATTTAAGAAAATTGCCCATTATATAACCCAATTTACTCATAATCCAATAACCCAATTATATAACCAAATCAATTATCAGTTCAATTTTGATAATTATGGTAAAAACTACCAAGAACATGTTCCCTTTTAGTTTGAATGGAGGACTTGAAACCTGCGCAACAAATTGAGAACCATTTTTTTTAAAGAAAGAGCTCAACACACAAGTGGAGCAGTATAGACAAACAAACCATAATAGTCGTACAACTCCTATGTCGTCTCCGGCATTGCCATCAACAATATGAGTTATTTATAACACCATTCTATGGCATATGAAAAGGATTGCTCCATGCAGTCTCTAATCCCTGTTATCTTGTTGCGAAAAATGACATCATTTCTGCGAAACCATATAGTCCATATCACTGAGAAGAAACCAACTAGCCAATACTTGCGTACCTCTTTCCTCATTGACACAGATCTCCAACTCTCAAATTGCTCTTTCACAGTACCAGGGATAATCAACTCCTGTCCAAACGCCGAGATCCAAGGACACCACACCTGCCAAGAGTACTCACAGGTAATAAACAGATATTGTATATTTTTAGCATCTTTCTTACATAACATGCACATAGTATCATTTTGTTGTAGGATTCCCAATCTACTAAGACGATCCTTTATATTGACTCGGCTTACCAATACAAACAAGGAGAACAATTCCACCCGTGGTGGAACTAGGCCTTTCCAAATTTCTTGTGTGAATCTGTAGCTCAGAAGCTCCTCATCCATAGTCTCTTCTGCAAAACCTGCACAAGTGAATTAGTTGAATAAATGCCTTCCTTGTTAGATTTCCACACCGCTCTATCTTGCACATCTGCTATCAATCTAACAGATTGCAGGACATGCAGCAACTGATTCAGTACATTTGTCTCCCATTGTCGTAGTTCCCTTCTCCATTGGAAGTGCCACACCCACTCTATCCCATCCCAGAACCCATAATCCCCAATAACTGATCATTTTTTGTTTGAAATCAAGAAGAGTCTCAAAAAATTGTCTTTCAGCTTTTCCACTTGGAGCCATGTATCCTCTCAAAATCTGGTGGATCTACCATCTCCTACTTCCATAGCAAACCCATCAATCATCTTCTGCCTGACATGTTGCTTCTTTATTTACACTTGACATATGTCTTTCTACGGTCCTCTCCACCATTAGACGAAGAATTTTTTTATAATTATCTCTAATGCTTTTTTTTCTATCTTTAATATATAACATATCCAAAATTAAATTATATTTGCAAAAATTATATATATTAATTATAATTTAATTGATTCAATTGGTTAAACTATTAATTTAATAACTTAATATTTTGATTGAATCGATATAAATTTAAGTTTAATAATTATGAGGTGTCTCTATCTGATTCTCATATTTAAAATTAAAAAAAATAATTATTAAATGACTAGGACAATAGATTTAAATTATTATGATAATTTTTTTTCAAAAATATATATTATTAACAAAAAATAAAAATTCACCATCAAAATTAATAATGTACAATAAAATATAATTATATACACTCCACTATATATCACTCCTTCTGAACAGGGTTGATTATTGCCGAACTGCTAACCAATCAGCTGCAATGCATATCATTAGGACCATTACTTCAATGCCT
Source organism: Arachis ipaensis (assembly GCF_059453495.1). Classification (NCBI taxonomy): domain Eukaryota; kingdom Viridiplantae; phylum Streptophyta; class Magnoliopsida; order Fabales; family Fabaceae; genus Arachis; species Arachis ipaensis. The sequence goes on from NC_142442.1 coordinate 41,620,575, forward strand.
TTATCAGTTCCACCCTCTTATCTACACTAATATATACAAGACAAAGTTATGCAGTAACCAACGCCATTATTCCTAGAAAATACTAATAAGTGCCAACCACAAAGTCCTCAAGATTATCATATGCAGCGCAGCACCACAATTATACCATCACCATCATTATATATTTATTTTCTATTTTATAAAATTAAATCTATATATACTGCATGCTCAAAATGGATTAATTTTTTTCCTTATTTATAATATCTCCTAACTCAATAAATCTTTAATCAATAAATTATTAGATGTACAAAATAAAATTTAAACTTTAGATATTTATTTAAAGATAAATAATATGATCATTCGATTAATCAAAGTTAGATAAAAAATTATCAAAATAATAAACAATATCAATAAATAAATTAATCATTCAACCAATCCAAATTAATTAAAAATAAATTTTATTTATTAGTTTTATTCAAGATATGCATATTTTATTCGAGATATGCATATGCCTATATATTTTTATATAAAAAAAGTTTAGTAAACCAATTTTACACGCAGTTAAGTAGTTACTTTTAAAAAAAATTCTTATTTTAAAATTTTTAAAATTAAACATGCGCCATTCTATTTCCTTCACCTCTTTTTCTTACTTCTTTATTTTTATCTTTTTCTTCTTTTATTCACGCCTCTCTCCGTACTGCCTTTTCTTCCACATTTCTTTTTTTTTTTGGGATTATCTCTAAAAATTTTTGTACAATAATTTTAGATTTTATTTATTATTTTTTGAAATTTTTTGTTAAATTTTAAATATTATTTTTTTTACAATGGCTAGTTTAGGATGTTTGTTTTTTTCTTAGTTTTGAATGTTTTATTTTTTAAATAAAAAAATATCCAAAAAAATCAAAAAAGAAGGAGAGGTTGATCAAGTTGGATATTTCTTTTTTTTTTGTTTTGAATGTTTCTTTTCTTTTTGTTTTGAATGTTTCTTTTTAAGAAGCGTGACAAAGAGGCTAACCAAGTTGGAGAGAGATACATGTAAGAACAATGGTGCGACTATGGAAAGCAAGGATGCGGCTGAGGGAATCGAATGCACAACGGAAAGAAGCAAGAGCGCGATGGAAGAAAAAACGTACACAATGAAAGGAAACACATGTACGGTGGAGGAAAGCACTTCAGAAGGAGACTTAGCATTTTATTTAGAAAGAAAGATGAAAAAAATGGAAACGAAGTGATTAGGGTTTTAGATGAATTTTTGTTTTTTATTATGGTAATAAATTAAAATTGACTTTTTAGAGTGAATTATATGTTATTTTTTATATTATCAAAATTTTTTTTGCTATTCAACTAATAATTAATTGTAATTAATTGATATCCTAATTGATTATCTAACAGAATTGTTATATATTATATATTCTACATTATTCATAATATAGTAATATAAATATTAAATAATTAATATTAAAGGTAGCTATTGATTAGTTATTGTAATTTGAAATTCTACTCAAGTTTAACTTGTTTAATTAGTAGTGTGAGGTTAATTTCACACGTCCTATACGCTATAGAAAATTATAGGATTTTTTTGAAATAATAAAATAAATATATTAATTACGGAAATATGTATTTATGAGTATTTTTATCGAAAAGTATAATATCACTTATCTTGTTTACAGTATAAACGAAATAAGTAAATACTATCTCGTTTATACTGTAAACAAGATAAGACTGAAAAAGACGTGGTCGTATCACGTTTATATGTTGTGTAACAACCTTATCTCGTTTACCATATAAAAAAAATACGTGTTTACTTATTTCGTTTACACTTTAAACGAGATAAGAGGAACAGTGGCCTATATATATGTCTCGTCCACAGTGAGGATTTTAACCCTTTGACTTTCTTTTTTTGGCTATTTCTCCCTCTTTTAACCCTTTCTAATCATATTTCTGAGTTATTCGAAGAATATGGTGTGCGTTGATAACTACGATGGAGACATTAATAGACTCAACGCGACTTAACACATTGCAGGGTAGACAACTTTGAGGTTGGTATTGTTTTCTGCTTTATTTTTATGTTAAAGCATAGATGTAATTCCCTAATTAGGGTAATTTTACTTAGGTAGTATGCAGTACATGTTAGGATAAGCTTAAATATTAGGATATGTTGTTATTGATTTAGTTATTAATTAAGGTTATTAACTAAGGATAGGATTTGTTTAAATGCTAGGATATGTTAAGTTTAAATGCTAGTATGCTAAGTTATTGTTAAGCATATGTATGTTAATTTAGTTATTAATTTAGGTATTAACAATTTGTAATAAACCTAATTATAAAGCAAAATGTTTATGTTTGTATTTATTAAATATCCAAGTAAATTGTTTTTTATTAAGTTTTTTTAAGTAAACGTTTTCACTTAATCTACCATATATAGGAGTTGCGAAATGAATTTCGTTATTCACTATTTTCACTAAATAAATTTATTTAAATTAATTAAAATACAAAGTGTAGTTATTAATTATCTTAGGAGATATTTTCATTTGTAATAAAATAGATGTTAAAGTTAATTATTCAACTAAGCATTTCCATTATTCAAGTAAATTTTTTAATGTAAATAAATTTATAATTTGATGTAAATAAATTTGTAATTTAAGTGTTTGTGCTTATTTGCTTAAATAGTTTACTTATAAGCCAAATTAATTCCTAATTCGGTATTCTTATTGTTTACCAGAGACCTCGTTTACTTCTTCCGGAAAAAGTGAGTCACACACTTCCACCACCAGACTCCATTGTCCCGTACCTAAAGGAGGCCGGGTTCAAAGATGTGTTATCGCTCAGGGATTTTGTCTTCGACAACTCCCTTATCACAACATTCGTTGCGCGTTGGCGCTCAGAGACCCACACCTTCCACATGCCGTCGGGTGAGTGCACGATCACCCTCTAGGATGTCGCATATAGTTTCGGGACAACAACTCTGCAGCGCTTGCAGCTGTAAGGTCCCACATCGGTTGGGGAGGGGAACGAAGCATGCCTTATAAGGGTGTGGATATCTCTCCCTAGCATGACGCATTTTGACGAGTGAGTGTGAGGGGCTTCGGCTATCATCCCTATCGTCAAAGGAAAAATCGTGAGGCCTTGTGTGCCAAAGTGGACAATATCGTGCTAGTGGGTGGTCTGGGCTGTTACAGATGGTATCAAAGGCGGAGCCCGGATTGATGTGCCAGCGAGGGCGCTGGGCTCCCTTAGGGGGTGGATTGTAAGGTCCCACATCGATTGGGGAGGAGAACGAAGCATGCCTTAGCTTATAAGGGTGTGGATACCTCTCCCTAGCATGACGCGTTTTGACAAGTGAGTGTGGGGGGCTTCGGCTATCATCCCTATCGTCAAAGGCAAAACCGTGAGACCTTGTGTGCCAAAGCGGACAATATCGTGCTAGCGGGTGGTTTGGGCTGTTACAGCAGCAACCTCGACACCTTGTTGTAAGACTCCTCTCAGTCATCGTATATCCGTGCAATTGCCTTTTGTTTTGCCATTCAGACCTTCCTGTACGAGGGTTTGAAGTGATAGCTCTGCCTAACTGCACCTTGTAGCACTCAGATGCTGACGGACAAGTTTGATTGTATCAACGAAAAGATGACACAACAGATGAGACTGTGGTAGTCCTGCGACATTGTGGGTGCTAAACACGTGTGCACTCTTCCCTTACACACCTCCCTAGCAAAATAGAACAATAATGGTAAACATGTTCAACAAGCATAACAACGACAACTGAGAACATTGAATACAATGAATCCTTAACGTACCAGTATCCGAGATTTTTTCAAAGAGTCACACGGAGACTCCAAGGAAAACTTGCTGCATGTTGTCGGCAACTCACATGGTACTTCAACCGATCAGACTCCACCACTCGATATTTAGCACTTTTGTGAATGCTGTAATTCACACCCTATATTACTACGTTTCTGTTTTTGAATCTGTGGCCAACCTTAAAGTCCACCCCACCTTCCAAGTTGTAATCTTTCTCATCCATGTTGCCTAATGGGTTCTTCTCGTGCATCACGTCCAGATCTAACGTACCATAGTGACTGGGTACAAATGACAAGTTCGGAATTGGACATGGGGGAGGTAGAAGATACCTACGTGATGTCTCAACTAGGGTCTCTGGTACAAACTCTTCCTCATCATCATCCTCGGAGGAGCCGCTCTCGTTGCTATCCGCAACATACTCCTCATCGGACTCCTCACCGTCGACCTCTATGTCTTCCACTAGACTGACAACATGAATCGGTGGTGGTGCGAGAGGTGGGTCATCTTGGATGAAGTCTGACAACTCAGATCCACTACCACCGACGTCGCCAACCTCCGCAGAAAGCTCCATCACTTGCTCCGCCATGATTCTCCTATGGATGTCAAACATCAGGCGCACATGCTCGTCACCATGGAGCCAAAACAGACAGAACCGAAATATTCCGTTTCTCATCAGTGCTAGCAACCTATACTCTACCCTTTCAATCTCTTTTCTCCCATTCCCACCGGGCTACCTAATATCAGACTCTTCAATTCTGCCAATGAGCTTACTAGCAGGGTATGCAACAGAATGGGATTCTGATACTCAAATATTACTCCATTATCACTATTTCTCATACGGCAATTTGGATACACACTTACAACTAAGAAATTACTACTACTAGACATTTGGGCTTATTTTCAGAAGGAATAAATAGCAAAGAAGTAGTGAAATATTTGTGGAGAATACAAATGGTTGTACATCTTTTTATAACCGCTGAAAAGTTCTCTTAACGTATCTCGTTTACATTTTACACATTATAATTACCCACTTATCTCGTTTACACTATAAACAAAATTTACGTTGCATTGATTCTGCTTTATCTCGTTTACCATGTAAACGAGCTACATGTTTACTTATTTCGTTTACACTGTAAACGAGATAAGTGATGTGATGTTTTTCGGTGAAAATGTCCGTAAATGCTTATTTACGTAATTAATATATTTATTTTATTTATTTAAAAAAATTCCAAAATTATATGATCCAATTATTGTTTACATTAAAAGAATATTAGATTTTAATCAATAATAATTATTTTTTAAAAAACTAAAGGTGCTAGTTCTTAATTTTTTTCTTAAAAAGGAATCCAATAATTCAAGGATAGATACGTAAATGATCAACCACATTCCTGCCATTTGCATGTATTTAAGAACTCAACCCGCCATGCATGCACACCACCACATTCCAAGCTTCACCACTTCAACCATGGGAACTAAGTGCAAAACTATCTTATTTGAAAAAGTCCTCTTCGCAATAATAATTTACTTCATATTCTCCACAACAAACACAACCAAAGCCCTTGACACATCATGTGCTTCTCAACCCGACCTCACCATCATTCCCATCTACGGCAAATGCTCCCCATTCAAACCCACACCAGGCCCATGGCCCGACACAATCATCAACATGGCCTCCAAAGACCCAGCCCGCCTCAACTACCTCGCCTCCCTCGTGGCCCGAAAAAAGCCCATATCGTCAGCACCCATAGCTTCGGGCCAGGCCTTCAACATTGGTGGCTACGTGGTCCGGGCCCGTCTCGGCACACCTGGCCAACTCATGTTCATGGTTTTCGACACCAGCACTGACGAGGCCTGGGTCCCATGCACCGGCTGCACCAGTTGCCCGTCCACCTCCTCTCCTTTCTCCCCCACTGCCTCCGCCACCTACGGCGGCTCCATCACCTGCTCCGCCACAAAATGCTATCAGGCTCGTGGCGCACAAACATGCCCCAGAGACCCCGGCGCCACCTCCGCCTGCACCTTCAATCAGTCGTACGGCGGAGCGATGGTCTCCGCTACGCTCGTCCAGGACTCAATCTCTTTGGCAAGGGAAACAATCTCGAATTACGCTTTCGGATGCGTTAATTCTGTTTCTGGCGGGTCGATTCCAGCCCAAGGGCTTTTGGGATTGGGTCGTGGGCCCTTGTCTTTTATTTCACAGTCCCTGTCGCTCTATAAGGGCGTGTTCTCATACTGTCTTCCGAGTTTCCGATCCTACTATTTTTCCGGGTCGTTGAAACTCGGGCGTTCGGGTCAGCCCAGGAGGATCCAAACGACGCCGCTTTTGCGTAACCCACGCCGGCCCTCGCTTTACTACGTAAATCTCACCGGAGTGAGCGTGGGCCGGGTAAGGGTCCCTGTGCCACGGGAGTTTCTGGTGTTTAACCAGTACACGGGTTCGGGTACAATAATTGATTCGGGTACGGTTATAACCCGGTTCGTGCAGCCGGTTTACAATGCTATCAGGGACGAGTTTAGAAGACAGGTGAAGTAACTATCGTCCTCACACTATGAATTATTGGATATGAATCCTGGTAGAGAGCCAATAAAAATAGTTAAAATAATAAATGTTTTATACTTTAAGTTAGGAATTTTAGATTTAAAATCTTAAAAATGATAAAATCTATTTTTATGAATTTTAGATAATAAAAAATATTTTAAAAAAATATATACTAAACTTTTCTTATATTTTTATTATATAAAGTAAATGACAAATAGTCAATATCTTCAACTGCTTGTTCTCCAATTTCTCTCACATGATTTTACTTTTATTTTCTGCCTTCATTCTCCCAAAAAATATATGCCTTTGGCCTTAAAATTAAAACGTCTTAGAAAAATAAATGTCTAATATTGTTTTTAAGTGATTAAATGTGCGTTACAATTACCATTGAGTTAGGATCAAATTATATATTGATTTGACATTTGAATAATAATAATAATAATAATAATCCATATTAAAATGACACCACGAAAAAAATCCATATTGAAAAATCCTTTTTACTAAATTCCACGAAAATCTGACATTAATAAACATGTATTTGAATAAATTTATTTTTGTATATTTAAAATTTTAAATTAATATATTATATTGATTTTCATTTATCTCAAAAGTACGTCAAAACATTTTATTGATATAAAATTATAAAAATAATCTATAAGATATAGTATAAAATTGTAATCCACTAATAGATTTTGTAAAATAATTATGCGTACAAAAAATGTATTTAATGATGAGATAATTTTAACTTAAAGTTACATCTTATTTGATCCTAATATAAGATATAATATAAAATTGTAATCCACTAATAGATTTTGTAAAATAATTATGCGGACAAAAAATGTATTTAATGATGAGATAATTTTAACTTAAAAGTTACATCTTATTTGATCCTAATTTTATTATTACTTTTTTCAAGTTTTATAGTTTAACCAATATAAAATAGTTGTAGTCTAATCACGTAACTAATTACTTTTAGGCAATTACTAAAAAATCACTATAAAGATAAATGACTTTTTTTTTTGAAGCAATATTATTACATTATAAGTTTTATTGTGTATATATTTAACATATGAAATAAATTCCAATGAACATTTTAATTAATTCTGAATTACTGAATCTGTGTGAAATAAACATAAACTAATTAACTTTTCACGTTATTTCTATATATAGAAATATAGAACTTAAAAAATACTAAAATATCTTTACTATTTGCGAAATATATTGTAGTGTTTTTTTTGTGTGACTGAGAATATATTGTAGTGTAATAAGTGTTTTAAAATTTTATTTTATTTTAATTTTTTTAACTGCGGCTAGTTTAGCTTAATTAAAGTTGTGGAAAGAATATCATTACAAAAGATTATTGATAGAGATATAATTATTTATGATTTTTTTTTGGTTAGCAGTAATATCATGATATGGTATCAGAGTTTTATGTTCAAGAAGTCTAAAGTTCAAACTTCGATAGTAAATTCTAAAAAATAAAAAAATAAAATAAGATAAATAAAAAAAATGTCTATATAAAAAATTAAGCAAGTAAATCCAAAAAAAAAAAAAAATTATTACTTAAGAGATATATTAAAAGGGTAATGCTAGGTAGCTAATGATTTTTTTGAACATGATCAACCACCAATAAAATAAAAACACATTACACCTCTAAATTATCCACCTAAATCTTAATATTAAAATAATCATCTACACATCTAATGAAATGAACATCCGATATATCTATTGTTCACATTATTCACCAATATTGTTAGTTACCTATACTTTTTCATATTAAAGATATAACCATTCATATTGTTTCTTTCTCAATCAGCTTAAGGCTTTAAGAGAAATGATATTATTATAATAACAATTTATCATCTAATTTATAAAAAATTTCATGATAATTGCGCTTACATGTTGTTTCTCCTCTATCAGTTTAAGGCTTTTGAAGAAATGATATTATGATAACAATTTATCATTTATAAGGAATTTCATGATAATTGCGCTTATATACACGCATACGCACACAAACACACACACATGCTAATATTGTGTTGCACTTCTAATTCTTGCCAAATTAGTCATTAACACTGCACGTGCTTAAAGGTTTGTACATTGGGAGTGATAGATTGATACAGTAGAAAAGTTAACTATAATTATTTTTAATATAAAATTAAAGTGAAAACAATCTGAAAATAAGACACCATTTTTTTTTCCAGGTAAAAGGGCCATTTTCAAGTTTAGGTGCATTCGACACTTGTTTTCAAAAGACCTACGAAAAATTGGCACCAATCATCAAACTCCATTTTGAAGGCATGGACCTAAAGTTGCCATATGAGAACAGCCTCATACACAGTAGTTCTGGATCGTTGGCTTGTCTGGCGATGGCGGCTGCACCCAACAACGTGAACTCAATGTTGAATGTGATCGCCAACTTGCAGCAACAGAATCTTAGAATTCTGTTTGATATAGTTAATAATAAGGTTGGCATAGCCCGTGAGCTTTGTAACTAGCTGGAAGGTAGATCTTCATTTATGTGATTTTAAGATGTAATTTTCTTGTACTAAGTTTCTCTTGTATTAGTTGATTAACTACTCATGTTTTTCACATCTTATTGCATGTCTCAACATGTGGAAGCAGTAAAAGAACACGTTTTAAGGTTTATTTATGTATTACTGTGCTGTATAAATTTATCTATTCTATATAAAGTATTATGAGGGCGGTTTAATATATAGAATGGATATTACCACTATTTTGATAATGGTATTTTTGTTTCTATAAATTCATGTAAATATGCAATGCAATGCAAAAAAAAAAAAAAAATTATGTATAGCGTCTCATTCTCCACAATAGAGCGATATTATCATTTCCCTTAATATATAACAAAGATGAAATAACATTGGTAGGTTAATTTTAAATAAAAGTTATATCATGTGTATTTAATTTGGTGAATTTGTGCTTCACAGGGGTGGATCTCCAGTATTTCAGGAGATCGATATTATAACACCTTTGCTTATCCCTGTCACCCTATCAATCATCTTACCGGGTGAGATTTTAATGGGTCCGAGCAAAACTTGGTATTATAAGATCGAGTCCTTTTTCCATTATGAGAAATTTCCGTAGATCCTGTCCATGTCATATTCTGATGAGCAGGATCTTCTGTAGAACAGAGGTAAGTCCAGAGCATACTTAATGACACTGGATAAGGAAGAAGAAAATAACACTAGCTAAGCTTTCAGAGAGAAAAAGAAATTTAGAATGTAATACCCTAATTACCCTAATCCTTACCTCTAGCCGTAAGGCAAAGGTTAATCAGAGGTTATGACAGTTCTAAGGCTTATACATATAATATATATAGAAAGAATAGTATAATCTAAAAGCCCGATGAAAAATATAGCTCAAAGCAGGATTTCAAAAGCGCAAAACGTACTAACGAAGCTACTCGTTTAAGGCACAAGAAACAGAGATAAGATAACATAGATAAATATATAATAATCATAAGAAACTAGCCACGACTCGCAGAGTTTAAGCCGGCTAGCCATATACAGACGACCAGAAACTGACAAAATAACCCAAAATCACTAAAAAAGAAGTCCGGATCCTCCGCTTTTGTCACCAACCAGACAACTCACCGAGGTGGGTTGCGACCTGCATCTGAAAAACACAACAGAAATATGGTATGAGAATCGGAGGTTCTCAGTATGGTAACAGTGCCCAGTGATGTAGGATATAAGACCCCGGGATGCCAAAGGCAATCCTAAGCTCCATATCCATCACAAGATTCCATCTTAAAGCATACTAAAACAAATAAGCATAAATATATCAATCTTAACATAACTAAACCGGGTAATCTATCTTAGGAGATTTCTAATCTAATCAAACACCGCTGTCCTACAGCCTTCACCAACCGATCCTCCATGCGATCCCATCACCACCGCCTTCCGAACCTCCTCAATCCCAGTAGAAAACACAGGTAATATACAATGCAAGTAAAACATAAGTAGAAGCATATAAGGCAATAATTCAAATAGCAAATAGGCATGTTATACAAATAGGCAAACCCTTTCAAATAGTCAAAGCATGCAAACATATAGGAAATGCATATGATGAATGCCTGCCCTACTGACTGTGATATCACATTGTCGGTTCAACTGCCAACCCGACACATCTCCATGGAGACGTCGCCCTTCGGAATTCTCATATGGGAACCCTCGAGATATAGTGCTCGAATCACTGTCAAGGTACCGGCGCCTGCACGCTCTATAGATCTAAAGGGATGCGAGCGGGATCTATTGCCACCGACCTCACATCTAAGCGCAAGCAGGACGAACCACCGCCCTTACGCCGCCGCCGCTACCTCGAACAGGCGGGATCCAACCTCAGCCCCTGCCCGGGCGCATAGCGTCTCTTAGTTTCAATAAAAAGTAGTATAGTGGTTTTCAAAACATTTTCAATATATCATGGATCCTTCATCTCATTCAGAGTCCTCGACTCATCTCAACCACTGTTAATTCAACATTTCCATTCCTCATTCTCACTCTACCGATCCATCCTCAATACACCAGAAACCTAAGCCTCCGTTCTCTAATATTTCATAATAATCATCGACTAAAACCCTTAACCTATTTCCCATATTCCCATACTCAAAATTAAGTTAAAAAGCCTTAAAATGGTGTTATAGAAGCTTACAACCTTGTTGGGAAGGTGAAATAGTTGAAAACAAAGTTAAATTTGTGAAACAGGGCGTGTGTGTCTGCACAGGGGTGTGCGTGCGCACGCCCAGGAAGATTTTGGAAGTGTGCGTACGCATAGGGGTGTGCGTATGCACAGGTACTAAAATTTACAAGCCTGTTCACTCGCACAAGTTGTGTGAGCGCCCCAAACAGACGACCCTTCCCGACTTGTGCGTGCGCACAGGGCTATGCGTCCGCACAGGCCGCAATTCTTCATTGATGTGCGCGCACAAGCTATGCTAACGCTGCAAGCAGAGAGCCTTTTCCTGCCTGTGCGTCCGCACAAAATAAGGATTTTGCAGGATTGTGCATTTGCACAAGGCTGTGCGTGCGCACATATCAGAAATCCTGAAATTCTGTAACTCTGCAGAATTTCAGATTTTTAACACCAACTTTGAATGATCATAACTTCCTCTACAAAATTCCAAATCTTGCAAACTTTATATTGGTTTAAAGAGTTTTCAATGAACTTTAATTCTAAATAAATTTCAACCAATTTTGAGAACTGAGGCAAAAGTTATGATCAGACAAAATTCACAAAAAACCAACTTTTACACAAAATCACAATTTTCACAATTTTATTGTAAAACCCAACCAAAACCAAACCAACCCAATCCAAACTCCACTTTTCATCAAAATTAACCCTCTATACCATATTACACCAAGCTTACCACCTTTTTTCTTCAATTTTCCTCATCCACAACATCAACATCCATATCATATATTTATATATCAACACAAATCACTTCTCAACTTCACAAATCATTCATCATTAACTCAACCGTGCTTCATATTATTAATAAAAAATATTCAATCATCCAAATCCATCATATCTCAACATCATCATTTAACCATATCAACAATACCAATTTATTGTACACCATCAACTAACCAATCATCAACAACATATAAAATTTCAAACCTATCCTATGGGTCACTAGCCTAAGTGTCCATAAATATTATATACTACATAGAGGAAACCGAAACCATACTTTGGCCGATCCCCAATATGCACCAAAACCCCAAATTGAGCCCAAGACAAGCGTTCAAGCACAATCTAAGCCACCAAGAATCTTCAACAAGCATCAACAAGCTCCAAACTCACCATAAACAAGTTATGTACATAAACCATCATAAATCAACCTAGGGCTCATTATAATTGAAATTTGACAAGAGTTTCAATGCCTCTTACCTTGCTCAACAGTTTTGGAAGCCAAAACCAACATCAATCAAAGGCTAGAGTGTACCTAAACATCCAAAAATCACAAAACCTCACTTAGCCAAAACCCTAGAAACTTGAAACTTTGAGGAGAAGAACAAAAAAGATTTCATGGTTACCTCTCCAGTTTCTTGCATGAGTTTTGTAGAGCTCTTCACAAGGAACGCGTGACCATAAACGGTGTGGCGATCGGAACTCTGTAGCTCAAGATATGAGCTTGTGAAGATGGTGATGAATAGTGACCATGGGGTTTCTCTTCTTCTTCTTCTCAGCTGGTGTGGCTGTTGTGTTTATGTGTGTTATGGCTGATTGGGTTCATTAATGAACCCTTATATATGTTGGGCTTGGGCCCAACTTGGGTCCGGTCCAACCCGTTAGCATTTTTTGCCTGTTCGGCCCAACTTTGGGCCAAACCTTTAACACTAATACCCGGTTTTTCATTTCTAATATTTTTCTAAGGTCTTGGACTGTTTCCACTTTTTCTCGCATAGCACCGGGAAGACTTGAACCGGTTCAACTGCCGGTTCGTAGTTTTTCACGATTTTCGCAAAAAACACATTTTCTGACTCAGAAAGACCCCTTGAGTCTGAAAATCACCTTTAAATCCTCTAATTCTCACTCTAACTTTTTGGAATCTAATTTGGGCATTATAATCACTTAATTAACCGGTTGATTAGCTGCGGTTCTTATATAGAACATGTCATGAAGTAGGAAAAGTGGATATATTATAATGTTTGTTAAGATCTGATTACAACTGGGATGAGCTCCTCCTTTATAGAGGTCTCTAGACAACAACAATATCTTACATAATTTAAACAAGCCTATCATACAATACCAGCTGGAGGATAAGGATAAGCCTTATCTCTTTCTGACTTTACCTAGACAAGTCACAGAGATCACTTTATTTTTGTGCACTCAATAATTATACATAGTAGGGACATTGTCTTATTAAATGGACGGCTTAAAATAGTCTTCTGGAAGGGTCCCGTCACCATCTGAGAAGGATGATATATCATCAGAGGCCAAATTGACAGATCTAAGATCCATATTCGGGTCTTGTAAATAGGTAAACGGAACTTCAGTGTTTCCTTCATTAGGATCTTGGGCATCTTGTAGATATGAGTCATATGGATTTGAATATGGGTCTTCAGTGTCATTGGGTATCATTGCATCAATTTTGGTTGGGCTTGGTGGTAAGGTATATACTCTTCCACTTAGATCTTCATCAGAATTTTTGTTTGTTGTTGGGATACGCTTGGACGTGCTAGGCTGATCTCTTGGAGCATAAAAAAAGTATTGTCCAAATTGATTAATTATTCCTGAGGTTATGAATCCGTAATGGAACTCTTGGAGTGTTATTGGCGAAACATCTGTTTGGAATGGGAGTCCTTCGACTGCATCTCTTTCTCCATACATTCTAGGTTGCCAAAGTTGACAGAGGTATTTGGCTAAGGCATTCAAGACTGTCTTTTCATCTGTGGGCCACATGGTAGAGTATTCAACAATATTAATCCTGTTCATGGTGTGTGGGTTTCCCCTAGTAAAATAATTCCTTTGTAAAGTGACAAAACAACAGAATTTCTATTTTGCCTGAGAACGTTTATCTCACAGTTGATGCTGGTCGATCATGTTATATAACATTCCTCTCCATGCATCAAGTGGGGCATACATAGAGAATAACCAGACTAAATGGGATTGTGCCTGAGTGCTGTTACACAAGATATGGTATAAAGGGAAGATCGGCACTATGATGGCACATGTATATATGGAAGACAGAGCCTAGATATACCACATCATTTCTTCTGGTATAGGTCCTTGGATTATTGGCATGGTGCAAAAAGAGGTATCCATGTTGAAGTACCTTGGGTTCGGATGGATTTGGGTTATGATAAAAAGCTGGTGTAGCCAGTAGAACAAGGTTTGTTTGGCTAGGCAATCTATTTGAAACTCTGTCTGGGATCTTGATTTGAGAGGAAATGGACCAATCTTTCTTCTGTATGGGCTCTTATGAAGCAGGAAATCAAGAAATAAAATTGTGTATGAAGGATTGTGTGTACTCATAGTGCAAATGTAATGGATTAGTTTTGGGATTGGTTCCTTGGTAGGCCTAGACATGAAATTAGAAAGTGTGTTTTGGTGTCCCTTTATGTGTTTCACTTCAAATTTATAACGGGAAAACCAGTCTTTCCATCGCAAGAGCTGAGAGTCTGTCAAAATCTTTTTCTTGATTTCTAGCATTGATGGGAAAGAGGTGTTATCCATCTCCACAGTGAAATGAAAAGAACTGAGATGGAAGTTGAATTTTTCTATCCCACGTTTGACAGCAAGTATTTCTTTGTAAGTGGCAGGGTAGTGTTTTTCTGATTCTTTGAACTTTCCACTAGCATGCACACAGTAGTGTCTTGTCCCATCAATTTCTTCCAGTAACACAGCTCCCCAGAATTCATCACTAGCATCTGTCTGCAATATCCTTTTTCCTGTGCTAAGAATCTTTAAAGGAGGGTGTGATGACAAGTCATCTTAGCCTAGTTTCACTAGCCTTTTTCTTTAGTTTTCAATTGAATTATGCACTTTCTTGAGCCATAAGCAAGCCAATTGGATAGATTTTCATGCTTCCTTTGATTTAATCAACCATGTATGAATTCATGCTATTTCATGAGGTTTTATGCTATAATTGTCACATATTATGAAAGAATGAATATCTCATGGTTTTGAGCATAGCTTTGATGTGTTTGGTTGATTAATGATAGGTGAAGAAAGCTTGGAGAAAGGTTAAAGCAAGGAGGAATGGCTAGGAGGAAGAGAGGACAAAAAGTTTGAGCAAAAGTTTGCCTCAAACTTTAGCTCAAACTTTTGGAATAAATGAAAATGAACCAGGGAGCAAAAAGCTGGACCAAAAGTTTGCCTCAAACTTTTGTGCAAACTTTTGTGCAAAAAGCTGGACCAAAAGTTTGCCTTAAACTTTTGTGCAAACTTTTAGGCAAAAAGCTGGAGCAAAAGTTTGCCTCAAACTTTTTGGCAAACTTTTGGCATCATAAATCAACACCCTGGAGAGCAAAAGTTTGCGCCAACGTTAGCCTCAAACTTTTTGGCAAACGTTGGCGCATGAACAACACACCCTGGAGAGCAAAAGTTTGCGCCAACGTTTGCCTCTAACGTTTTGGCAAACGTTGGCGCCATGAGTGTGCAAGGGGAGGCCAACGTTGGAGCAAAAGTTTGACCCCAAACTTTTACCCCAACGTTGGTATCAACAAAAGAGGGTGGCTGATGTGAAAAGTTGGAGTAAAAGTTTGCCTCAAACTTTTACTCAAACTTTTACTCAAGCTTTTATGATTCCAAACCCGGTTCAATTCGGTTCTTCTCCAAACTCCAAGAGCAATCAACCAAGGCTTCTATCAACCCAATTCCATCAAGAGCAAAGGCCCAATTGAAGGCTTGAAGACCATTTGAAGAAAGTGTATAAATAGCATAGGATTTAAGTTTTTCGGAGAGCTTTCCCTTTTAGTTTTCATAGAGAGTTTTCGGAGAGCTTTTGGTATTGAGTGAATTTTAATTTCTAAGTCTCGGGGAAGGAGAATTGAATTCCCTTCCTCTTAGTTTTCTTGCTTTCAATTTCAATTACAATTGTCTTGGATCTTGGGTTGGAGAATTGAAGGAATTCTGTTTCAACCTCACCTTGGGATCTTGTTTAATTCACTGCTTAATTGAATTTCAGTTTCGGTCCATTGCTTCTTCATCTACTTTCTTTGCAATTTACATTTCCTTTGCAATTGTTCTTGTTGGATCTAGGAAGGCATTGAGATCTAGACTTGGTTATCTAGTCTCTTGGGTCCTGAGATCTAAATTCCAATTTTAAATCCTCTGTTTAATGCTTTTCATGCTCATTTACAATTCTGTTTTTAGATCCGGTTCGATCCAAGTTATCTTCTACTCCTCTGCTTGTTGAATTTTACTTTTTCTTGTTTAATTTCTGCAAATCCAATTCCCAATTTCCTTTACAATTCAAGCCATTGACATTTCTTGCAATTTAAGATTCTGTAATTTACATTTCTTGCGTTCTAAGTTTCTGCCGTTTAATTTCTTGTTCTTTAAGATTCAGCACTTTAAATTTCAGTTCTCTTTACTTTCATGCAATTCACCCACTCCCTTTACTTTCTCTGCAAATTAAATTCTGCAAATCACAATTCACTCAACCAAAACTTGATTCGCTTGACTAAATCAACCACTAAACTAAAATTGCTCAATCCTTCAATCCCTGTGGGATCGACCTCACTCCCGTGAGTTATTATTACTTGATGCGACTCGGTGCACTTGCCGGTTAGTTTTGAGTGTTTTGGAGAAATTCGTTTTTTCCACAAAAATACTCATCAAGTTTTTGGCGCCGTTGCCAGGGATTGATTAGATTGACAATGATTAAGTAAAGTGGAGATCTAGATCAAGCATTTTTTTCTTTTCTGTTCTCTAACTTTTGACTAACCCACTAACTGTTTGAATTTTTTCCTAAACTAACACTAACTTTGCTCTCTCAGTAGAGTACATTGCTTTTCTGGTTCTGTGTCTGTTTCTTGTTGTTCTGTACAACAAAAGCAATTTTCTTCTAATTTTCTCTCAAAGCCTATTAACTGTTTGACACATTGTGTCAACTAATCCTCTGACTACATTCTGGCATGAGAATATCCAATTTTCATTTGGATTGTTTGTGATTGTGCAGGTCATGGAGGAAAGGAATCCTACAACAAGAGGAGAAAAACTGAGGCATTATGATTTCCAGCCTCCATGATCAAAGAATGGAGGATGTCAAGCTAGTGACAATAAAAGAGCGCTTGTTGGGAGGCAACCCAACCTGAGGTAGTTTTCTTTTCATAGCTATTTTAATAAAAAGGTTAATTAGTTTTATCTATATTACAAGAAGCTAAGTTTGGTGTTGCACACCAAAACAATATAAGGGAGAATGAAGGATTCTAAGTTTGGTGTTCCACCAAAATCTCATTTAAAATATATTCTCACCTTCTGCATAATGCTGGCTTCAAGCATGTTGGATGAACTGGTTAACTATTTTGCTATTCTTTAGTTTTCAGTTTTGTCACTTTTGAAAAAGAAAAAGAGTTTTACACATGGTTAATCTGATGCACAAGAACCATTAGCAAGGTACTAAGTTTGGTGTTCCCACACCAAAGTAAGTTCAAAAGCCCACCAATAAATCATGCAAGCTAACCATTTCTTCTTTCAAGTGCTTGGGGAACAAGCAACTTTCAATATCACTGCAGAGCACCATACAAACTTTTGGAAAGATTAAGCATCATCAACCAAAGAGATGAAAGATGAACGGGAAGGCCAGCACTAAGGATGATGAGAAGAAGGAAAGCAAGCGAACTCCAAAAGGTTGTATTGTTAAGTGATTGTTTTACATCAAACACTGCTATGATTGAAAGTGATATAATACCCCTGCCTGTCTGCATAGTATAGTTCTCTATAATTCAATAAGCAAGATGCTTGATCATTCACAACATTTTTCTCTTCAAAACTTGTTTGCACTCAATATTCAAAAAAATGCATCACATGAAAGTTCTTTGAAAAGAAGGATTGAGGAATTAAACAATTTTGAGGCAAGCAAAAGATTAGGAGAAGTGGTGGTTCTAGTTGTATGATTATGTATTGAGGTTGCATGCTTGTGAAAACTTGCATGGGAGCTCATAGGCAGGACATGAAGTTCAAAAAAGTATTGTGGAGATTCTCAAAAAGCTATTGATCCAAGAAGCAGCAAACAAAACAAAAGAAAAGAAAGAAAATACAAAAACAAAAAGAACATGGCCCAAGGCTCTGAGCATCAATTACTAGGCAGAAAGAGAAAGAAGAAACAAAACTCAAAGAGTTGTTAGCCTAGTAAATGCTTGTGGTTGAGTTGTGTCAAGGAAAGAGGCTTGAGCAAGTAAATCCTTAGGGGTGCTTCAACACCTAATACCTTAAAACCAACTGGTTTAGGAGTATTGATTGAAAGCTTATCTAAAAAGCCGCTTTGAGACATGACACTTAGAGTCAAGGCCAAAGCAAAGAAACTATAAGCTGCTTCAAGGTGACTACATATAAAGAGATCTCCATGATACCATTTGGATGAAAATCCTAAGACCTAAGACTCCCAATATGTGAGGACTAGTGAGCACTGAAGCCCTTGTATGAGCATATAATTTAGAGTTCACCCCACTGTTACTTGATCACTTCACTCACAGAACTTTACAAGTTGTTCTTCAATCCATCTTAAATGAAAGAACCATTGAGCATAATTCATTCCTTGCTTGGGGACAAGCAAGCTTTAAGTTTGGTGTTGTGATGACAAGTCATCTTAGCCTAGTTTCACTAGCCTTTTTCTTTAGTTTTCAATTGAATTATGCACTTTCTTGAGCCATAAGCAAGCCAATTGGATAGATTTTCATGCTTCCTTTGATTTAATCAACCATGTATGAATTCATGCTATTTCATGAGGTTTTATGCTATAATTGTCACATATTATGAAAGAATGAATATCTCATGGTTTTGAGCATAGCTTTGATGTGTTTGGTTGATTAATGATAGGTGAAGAAAGCTTGGAGAAAGGTTGAAGCAAGGAGGAATGGCTAGGAGGAAGAGAGGACAAAAAGTTTGAGCAAAAGTTTGCCTCAAACTTTAGCTCAAACTTTTGGAATAAGTGAAAATGAACCAGGGAGCAAAAAGCTGGACCAAAAGTTTGCCTCAAACTTTTGTGCAAACTTTTGGGCAAAAAGCTGGAGCAAAAGTTTGCCTCAAACTTTTTGGCAAACTTTTGGCATCACAAATCAACACCCTGGAGAGCAAAAGTTTGCGCCAACGTTAGCCTCAAACTTTTTGGCAAACGTTGGCGCATGAACAACACACCCTGGAGAGCAAAAGTTTGCGCCAACGTTTGCCTCTAACTTTTTGGCAAACGTTGGCGCCATGAGTGTGCAAGGGGAGGCCAACGTTGGAGCAAAAGTTTGACCCCAAACTTTTGCCCCAACGTTGGTATCAGCAAAAGAGGGTGGCTGATGTGAAAAGTTGGAGTAAAAGTTTGCCTCAAACTTTTACTCAAACTTTTACTCAAGCTTTCATGATTCCAAACCCGGTTTAATTCGGTTCTTCTCCAAACTCCAAGAGCAATCAACCAAGGCCTCTATCAACCCAATTCCATCAAGAGCAAAGGCCCAATTGAAGGCTTGAAGACCATTTGAAGAAAGTGTATAAATAGCATAGGATTTAAGTTTTTCGGAGAGCTTTCCCTTTTAGTTTTCATAGAGAGTTTTCGGAGAGCTTTTGGTATTGAGTGAATTTTAATTTCTAAGTCTCAGGGAAGGAGAATTGAATTCCCTTCCTCTTAGTTTTCTTGCTTTCAATTTCAATTACAATTGTCTTGGATCTTGGGTTGGAGAATTGAAGGAATTCTGTTTCAACCTCACCTTGGGATCTTGTTTAATTCACTGCTTAATTGAATTTCAGTTTCGGTCAATTGCTTCTTCATCTACTTTCTTTGCAATTTACATTTCCTTTGCAATTGTTCTTGTTGGATCTAGGAAGGCATTGAGATCTAGACTTGGTTATCTAGTCTCTTGGGTCCTGAGATCTAAATTCCAATTTTACATCCTCTGTTTAATGCTTTTCATGCTCATTTACAATTCTGTTTTTAGATCCGGTTCAATCCAAGTTATCTTCTACTCCTCTGCTTGTTGAATTTTACTTTTCCTTGTTTAATTTCTACAAATCCAATTCCCAATTCCCTTTACAATTCAAGCCATTTACATTTCTTGCAATTTAAGATTCTGCAATTTACATTTCTTGCGTTCTAAGTTTCTGCCATTTAATTTCTTGTTCTTTAAGATTCAGCACTTTAAATTTCAGTTCTCTTTACTTTCATGCAATTCACCCACTCCCTTTACTTTCTCTGCAAATTAAATTCTGCAAATCACAATTCACTCAACCAAAACTTGATTCGCTTGACTAAATCAACCACTAAACTAAAATTGCTCAATCCTTCAATCCCTGTGGGATCGACCTCACTCCCGTGAGTTATTATTACTTGATGCGACCCGGTGCACTTGCCGGTTAGTTTTGGGTGTTTTGGAGAAATTCGTTTTTTCCACAAAAATACTCATCAGGGGGGTCTTGTGCTATCTTCTTCAGGGTTTTGATAGTTGTGGTTTGCTCAAGTCCCCATGGTGGGCGTTTCTTTTTTAAGAGTTTTGACAACTGGCTGGTGTATCTGGTCACATCTGGAATAAAGTCTCTAATGTAGTTTACAATTTTCAAGAATTGTTGAACTTGTTTGACTATCATGTTTTCATCAGGGAAATGGATTAACTCCTTAGCAATATAATCCCCTGGCTGAAAAAATCCATCTTCGAAAACCATCCCGAGGAACTCAATTTATGTTTTAGCAAGGGAGCTCTTTTTTATGATAGCATGATTCCCTGATCTTTGATGATTTGAGTGAATTGGGCCAGGAGCGTCTTATGGGCTTCATCATCCTTTGAGAACAGTAGGATGTCATCAATATAAATAAGTGTGGAATGTAGAATGGGCTCAAAGATTTTGGTCATTGCCTTCTGAAAGAGAGATGGGGCTACTTTGAGTCCGAACGGCATTACCATCCACTGATATTGGGCCTCAGGGATACAGAATATTGTTTTGTATCTATCTTCAGGATGGAGCCCTATTTGCCAAAAATCATCCTTTAAGTCAAACTTGCTGAATATTTTTGCTCCACTTAGCTTCTGTGTAATAAATGAGATTCTTGGTAGAAGAAATTTATCATCTTGCAAAAAGACATTGAGTGGCTTATAATCAATAACAAGCCTCTTTTTTCCTCTATTTTGCTCGGCCCTTTTTTCAACATAAAAGGTTTGACATGCCCAGTTAGAATTGATTGGTTCAATGAGTCATTGAATAAGAAGGGTTGCACATTCAGCTCTTGCCAACCTGAGATCTTCAGGATTCATCCCCGAGTGTATGACCTTTGCTGGGTTGATGTCTTCATTCTTTTTAAAAGGAAGGCGAACATAAAAATTTGGATTTTTCCACAAAGGTGTAGGATGGCTGAATTGATCATGACTGTCACAACAGGCATTAAGGAGTTGTTGCTGGACCTCTTTATATTCTTTTGGAGCTTCTTGAATTTCAAGGATGCTTTGTATTCCTGTAAAAGGCAAGAACTTCCCTTTGTAACTTAGGCCAGCGGGTTTGATATGTAGTCCATGGGTTCGGAAAAAAGCATCAAATTTAAACAGGACATCTTTGTCTGAGAGATAACTTCCTAGTACCCTGAGCCAAGTGGTCTGACCTGCAAATATTTTCAATCCAATAGGTTTTTTGGAAATGAGATTGATGGTGAAGACTTCATTGTTAGCTGCCACAAATCTCTTAGAAAAAGGTGCCCACATTTCATTTGGTAAGACATGTGGTTTTAGGACAGTGGCACAAGATCCAGTGTCCATTAGTGCAACAATTGTTATTGGTTTGTCATAGATGTACGTCTTGATCTTTAAATCAAAATGAGGTCAGGGAGTGCCATCAATTTGTTTTATTCCCAAGGATCCAAGATATCCAAGTTCTTCTTTTGGGGGTCTGATCATTTGGGAATTCTTTTGCTGATGGAAGCGATGGAAGCTATGGTAAAAATTGACCTATTTGGTGGGAGGTCTTCTTCTGAACTGCTTCCTTCAGAATCTTGGAAAACATATTGGGTCTCATTATCTTAGTTTTCTTGTTCTTCAAGTACTGATTCAAGATCTTCTTCATCTTCTATAGAGGTTGCATCCATTAAAGACTGAAGCATTTTTATCTTCTTCTTTGTCTTATGAGGACATGATTCAGCAAAGTGACCCTATTTTTCACAAATGAAGCATTTGTTTGACTTTTTGGTATGGGGTTTTCTCCTTTTGAAATAACGGAAAGATCTTTGCTTTCTTCTACCCCTTCTGAATGTCTTCTGTTGGAATGTTCTAGATTGTGGCTGCCAATGTGTCTTCTTCTTTGGCTTACATTCACATATGCCTGGTTCTTTGCATTTGATCTTCAAGTAGGATTTACTGCATGCTCCTTTGAGTTTGCGTGAATTTTGATTAAGCCATTTGAACATTTGTTGTTGTTCACATAGTTTATCCAGAGCAGCTAGAGGCAACTGATATATTTCTCCAATAGTGGTGGTTGCTACTTCTTTGTGAAGAGTCATCATCATCCATTGTAATTCTGGCTGAAGCTCATCTGGCAAGGATGCCATGAAGACTTGTTTGAGTGGTGGATTATTATTTCCTCCAAGAGGATAATATTTAGCAGCCATCCTCTTATAATATTTTTCCAAGTTCTTTTTGTTGAGTGAGCAGCACTTCATTTCAAAATATTCTTGGAAATTTCTTTTCTGGATAATTGTAATATCTCCCAAGAATTCCTGGTGTAGTATTCCCAAAAACTGAGAAGGAGTACTATTAATGAGCTGGAGTTTTTGATACTCAGAAAGGTTGTTAACCCATTCTCAGAGATTGCCAGTCATCCGATTTATGAAATCTGCAAGGACTTGTCTGCTTGAAAGATTTGGATTGGCCATGGTAGTTTCAATCCAAGCACCAAATTCATTTACTCTTTCTCTGTATCTTGATGGTGGGATATAATCAAAGGTGAACCATTTGTTAGAAGTTTTTACTTCAAAAGATCTTGTCTGTGGAGGATTAACTGAAGCTGCTGGTTCATCCCTTTCAGAGGTTATTTCTTCCTCTTCTTCTTCTACAGGGTTAACCATGGCTATTGTTGAAAGGTCTGCTTCATAGTCTTCTTCGGACCATTCAGCAGTTTCTTCAGTAGATTCAGAAGTTTCGTCACCAGACTCATCAGTGATTTTTTCACTGTGTGATTGATTATCCAGAGTAAGGGTATTAATTGTTCGGCCTGGAACAGGTGACCCTTCTTTGATGCCCTTATCTTTTGTAGGGGCATTAAAGGATGTATCTTCTCTGAAAAAATTTCCCGTCTTTCAAGGAGGACAAGGTCTGGGTTGGAGTGGTAGCTGTGGCTAAGATGAAAAATGTTGTCCTTGAGGAGAGACAGATTTTTTGGTGTTGGCTTGTCTTGCTAAATGATAAGAAAGTTTGAAAATGGATTCATAATTTGGGGTTTCAGGTGGTGAATATGTTGAGAGAAATAAAACAGGTGAATATGATGGATATGGTTTAGGGTACATGGATAATAGGTCGATAGCCAAAGCCTGAGGTGTAGCTATTTTATCTCTGTCCATCTCAATCTGACGAAGTTGGGCTTTAACTTGATCTAGTTCTCTACTTTTCTTGTGGAACTCTGGGCCAAAGTACCTATTGTCAATATAGGTTTTGAGTTTTTGGTCAACTTGAAAAGCCTGTATAGAGAGCCAGTTTCTGAGTTCAGCAACTTGTTCTGCCATAGAATCTAATTGTCCTGAAAGGCCTTCAGTTTTTTTCACAAGAGCATCAAGAGTGTGATCTATATGGAGTAATGCTTTATTTTGACTGATTGCATTATCCGTGTGCCAATTAAGGACTTCCTCTTAAAGAGTTGTTGCTTGATGTCCATGTGGAGTAATCCCTTAGGGAATTACATAAAGTCTTCTAGTAATTTTCTTTTCATCAGTCTGAGTCACTAAAGGTGAAAATTCTTCTTCATAAGATCTAAGGGTTGCAATGCATGGAATTGTTTTGACTGACTGATAAGAATAATCTATAGAGCCTTTTTGGGACAATCTCTTCTTCCTGGTGTCATTTCTGCATCATTAGAGGGCTTAGGTCTCTTATATGAGCAAGGAGCTTGCTATAGCCTTTTTTTCTTTTTCTTGTTTCTTCGTTGCATATCATATTCTTCATCATCAATGTCATTCCATTGGTCAGCGCAGTCACAGTTGAAATCACACATAGAGGGATCAACATCTCAGATGAAGTGGCCATTTATATGAGAAATATAAACAGGTTTTTCATTTTCATAGAAATGTATAGGTGGATCATCTTGATCACGAGTTGTTTGCACCTGAATAGGAGAGATCATATTAATCCTCTGATGAGCGGATATTTTATACACTTTTTGGGGTTAATTTCATATAGTTTTTAGTGTGTTTTAGTTAGTTTTTAGTTTATTTTCAGTAGTTTCTAGGAAAAATTCATATTTCTGGACTTTACTATGAGTTTGTGTATTTTTCTGTGATTTCAGGTATTTTCTGGCTGAAATTGAGGGAGCTGAGCAAAAATCTGATTCAGGCTGAAAAAGGACTGCTGATGTTGTTGGATTCTGACCTCCCTGCACTCAAAGTGGATTTTCTGGAGCTACAAAACTCCAAATGGCATGCTTCCAATTGCGTTGGAAAGTAGACATCTAGGGCTTTCCAGAAATATATAATAGTCCATACTTTGCTCAAGGATAGATGACGTAAACTGGCGTTCAACGCCAGTTTCATGTTGCAGTCTGGCGTCCAGCGCCAGAAACAAGTTACAAGTTGGAGTTCAACGCCAGAAACAGGTTACAACCTGGCGTTGAACGCCCAAAACAGCCCAGGCACGTGAGAAGCTTAAGTCTCAGTCCCAGCACACACCAAGTGGGCCCCAGAAGTGGATTTCTGCGCTATCTATCATAGTTTACTCATTTTCTATAAACCTAGGTCACTAGTTTAGTATTTAAACAACTTTTAGAGATTTATTTTGGATCTCATGACATTTTAGATCTGAACTTTGTACCTTTTGACGGCATGAGTCTCTAAACTCCATTGTTGGGGGTGAGGAGCTCTGCTGTGTCTCGATGAATTAATGCAAGTATTTCTGTTTTCCATTCAAACATGCGTGTTCCTATCTAAGATATCCATTTGCACTTCAATATGAATGTGATGAACGTGACAATCATCATCATTCCTCCACGAACGCGTGCCTGACAACCACTTACGTTCCACCGTAGAATGAATGAATATCTCTTAGATCTCTTAATCAGAATCTTCGTGGTATAAGCTAGATTGATGGCAGCATTCAAGAGAATCCGGAAAGTCTAAACCTTGTCTGTGGTATTCCGAGTAGGATTCAGGGATTGAATGACTGTGACGAGCTTCAAACTCGCGAGTGCTAGGCGTAGTGACAGACGCAAAAGAATAGTAAATCCTATTCCAGTACGATTGAGAACCTGTAGATGATTAGCTGTGCGGTGACAGCGCATCTGGACCCTTTTCACTGGAAGGATGGATGGTAGCCATTGACAACGGTGATCCACCAACACACAGCTTGCTATAGGAGGACGTGCGTGCGTGAATCAGAAAACAGAAGAAAGTAGAATTTCAGAAGACAAAGCATCTCCAAAACTCCAACATATTCTCCATCATTGCATATAAGTATAATTTGTGTTCTGCCCTTTTATTCCTTGCAATCAAATTTGATAAGTGAATTATTTTATTACTTTCCTGACTAAGAGTTACAAGATAACCATAGATTGCTTCAAGCCAACAATCTCCGTGGGATCGACCCTTACTCACGTAAGGTATTACTTGGACGACCCAGTGCACTTGCTGGTTAGTGGTACGAGTTGTAAAAAGTGTGATTTACAATTCGTGCACCAAGTTTTTGGCGCCATTGCCGGGGATTGTTTGAGTTTGGACAACTGACGGTTTATTTTTTTGCTTAGATTAGAAAAAATTTTTCTTTTTGGTTTAGAGTCTTTTATTATTTATACCTTGTTAAAACACTTTAAATTTATAGCTCAATTAGTTAGAGCGTGGTGCTTATGTTCTTAGTAATTGGCTATCCTATTTTCAAAATCTTTTTCAAAAATAATTTTTCTTTGAATAAATCTTGTGCCAAACTTTAAGTTTGGTGTTTTCTTGTTGATTTTTTTTGTTTTTCGAAAATTTTAGTTTGGTTTTCTAAAAAATTTTAAGTTTGGTGTTCTTTCTTCATGTTCTTGTGTTCTTGTGAGTCTTCAAAGTGTTCTTGAGTTTCCTTGTGTCTTGATCTTAAAATTTTTATGTTTGGTGTTCCTTGGTGTTTTCCCTCCAAAATTTTCGAAAACAAGGAGCATTAGATCTAAAAATTTTTAAGCTTGTACTATCTTATTATTTTTCTCTCTCCTCTTTAAATCCAAAAATATCTTTTCTATCTATTTTAAAGCAAATTTTCGAAATTTACCTTTAAAATTCAGATTTTTATTTCAAAATTTAAAACCTTTTTCAAAAATCATCATATCCTTTTCAAAACTTCCTAACCACTTTCTCTCTCCTCATTTTTTTCGAAAATCTTCACCTATTTTTATTTATTTTATTTTAATTTATTTTGTTTTCGAAATAAATAAATAATTAAATAAATAAAAATATTTTCTTCTATTTTACATCATCTCCCTTTCTCCATCATGGACCTAAGCGGAAATGAACAGTCCATGAGGACTCTGGGGTCATATGCTAACCCCTCTACTGCTTCATATGGGAGTAGTGTCTGCATACCCTCCATTGGAGTCAGTAGCTTTGAGTTGAATCCTCAGCTCATTATCATGGTGCAGCAAAGCTGCCAGTATTCCGATCTTACACAGGAAGAACCTACAGAGTTTCTGGCACAGTTTTTACAAATTGCTGACACAGTACATGATAAGGAAGTAGATCAGGATATCTACAGATTATTACTATTTTCATTTGCTGTAAAAGACCAAGCCAAGAGGTGGTTAAATAACCAACCTAAGGCTAGCATAAGGACATGGAAACAGCTGACAGAAAAATTCCTGAATCAATACTTTCCTCCAAAACGGATGACACAGCTAAGGCTGGACATCCAAGGCTTTAAACAAGGAGATAATGAATCTCTTTATGATGCCTGGGAGAGATACAGAGAGATGCTATAAAAATGCCCCTCTGAAATGTTTTTAGAGTGGGTTCAGTTAGACATCTTCTATTATGGGCTTACAGAAAGAGCTCAGATCTCTCTAGATTACTCAGCTGGTGGATCTATCCACATGAGAAAGACAATTGAAGAAGTTCAAGAGCTCATTGATACAGTTGCTAGAAATCAGCATCTGTACCTAAGCAGTGACCCTTCCATGAAAGAAGAGACTAAAACAGTAACTGCTGAACTCAGTCCTGCAGAGCAAGCTGCTGAATTCAATCAGCAATTGGATTTTCTAACAAAGCAGTTAGCTGAATTCAAGGATAAACTACAAGAGACAAAAATGGCTAATATAAACATGGAAGTACAATTAAAGCAAACAAAGCAGCAGCTGTCAAAACAAATAACAGAAGAATGCCAAGCAGTTCAATTAAGAAGTGGGAAAGCACTAAATACCCCACTTCAAGGCAGCAGGAAACCAAGAAATGAGCAAACCACCCAAAATCCATCTGAGGACAGTAAGAGCCCAAGGAAAAATAATTCTGGCGCTAAAACGCCAGAAGTTGGGTGGAAGGCTGGCGCTGAACGCCCAGACCATGCTCAGGACTGGCGTTCAACGCCAGAAACAAGCAAGGATCTGGCGTTGAACGCCCAAAAGAAGCACAGTTCTGGCGTTCAAATGCCAGGAACAGCTGAGGAGCTGGCGTCTAACGTCACTCCAGCTTCTAACTCTGGCACTCAATTGCCAGTGAGGGATCAGACACACACAAGTGCTGATAACAACCCATCCAAAAAGGCTTCTTCAACCACTTCTGTAGGAAATAAACTTACAGCAACTAAGGTTGAGGAATATAAAGCCAAGATACCTTATCCTCAAAAACTCCGCCAAGAGGAGCAGGATAAGCAATTTGCTCGCTTTGCAGATTATCTCAGGACTCTTGAAATAAAGATTCTATTTGCAGAGGCACTTGAGCAAATACCTTCTTATGCCAAGTTCATGAAAGAGATCTTGAGTCATAAGAAGGATTGGAGAGAAACTGAAAGAGTTATCCTCACTGAAGAATGCAGTGCAGTCATTCTGAAAAGCTTTTCTGAAAAGCTTAAAGACCCTGGGAGTTTTCTGATACCATGCACATTAGAAGGTAATTGCACCAAGACAGCTTTATGTGATCTTGGGGCAAGCATCAACCTAATACCTGCATCCACTATCAGAAAGCTTGGTTTAACTGAAGAAGTTAAACCAACCCGGATATGTCTCCAACTTACTGATGGCTCCATTAAATACCCATCAGGCGTGATTGAAGACATGATTGTCAGAGTTGGGCCATTCGCCTTTCCCACTGACTTTGTAGTGCTGGAAATGGAGGAGCACAAGAGTGCTACTCTCATTCTAGGAAGACCCTTCCTAGCAACTGGACGAACTCTCATTGATGTCCAACAGGGGGAAATAACCCTGAGAGTCAATGATGATGAGTTTAAGTTGAATGCTGTCAAAGCCATGCAGCATCCAGACACATCAAAAGACTGCATGAAAGTTGATCTTATTGACTCTTTGGTAGAAGAGATCAACATGGCTGTGAGTCTCGAATCAGAGTTGGAAGACATCTTTAAATATGTTCAGCCTGATTTGGAGGATTCAGAAGAAATGAAAGAGCCTCTGAAATTTCCTCTGGAAGAGGAAAAACCTCCTAAACCCGAGCTCAAACCATTACCACCATCCCTGAAATATGCATTTCTGGGAGAAGGTGACACTTTTCCAGTGATCATAAGCTCTGCTTTAAATCCACAGGAAGAGGAAGCACTTATTCAAGTGCTAAGGACACACAAAACAGCTCTTGGGTGGTCCATAGGTGACCTTAAGGGCATAAGCCCAACTAGATGCATGCACAAAATCTTATTGGAGGATAATGCTAAACCAGTGGTTCAACCACAGAGGCGGCTAAATCCAGCCATGAAGGAAGTGGTGCAGAAAGAGGTCACCAAATTACTGGAGGCTGGGATTATTTATCCTATTTCTGACAGCCCCTGGGTGAGCCCTGTCCAAGTTTTCCCCAAAAAGGGAGGCATGACAGTGGTTCATAATGAAAAGAATGAACTGGTTCCTACAAGAACAGTTATAGGGTGGCGCATGTGTATTGACTACAGAAGGCTCAATACAGCCACCAGAAAGGATCATTTTCCTTTACCATTCATAGACCAGATGCTATAAAGACTGGCAGGTCATGATTATTACTGCTTTTTGGATGGCTACTCAGGCTATAACCAGATTGCAGTAGATCTCAGGATCAAGAGAAAACAACATTCACATCTCCATCTGGAGTGTTTGCTTATAGAAGGATGCCATTTGGGCTGTGTAATGCGCCTGCAACCTTCCAGAGATGCATGCTCTCTATTTTCTCTCATATGGTGGAAAAATTTCTGGAAGTCTTCATGGATGACTTCTCAGTATATGGAGACTCATTCAGCTCCTGTCTTGATCACCTGAAACTGGTTCTGAAAAGATGCCAAGAGACCAACCTGGTTTTAAACTGGAAAAAATGTCACTTTATGGTGACTGAAGGGATTGTCCTTGGGCATAAAATTTCAAACAAGGGAATAGAGGTAGATCAAGCAAAAATAGAGGTAATTGAAAAATTACCACCACCTGCCAATGTTAAGGCAATTAGAAGCTTTCTGGGGCATGCAGGATTCTATAGGAGGTTTATAAAGGATTTTTCAAAAATCGCAAAACCTCTGAGCAATCTGCTAGCTGCTGACACACCATTTGTGTTTGACACAGAGTGTCTGCAGGCGTTTGAAATGCTGAAAGCCAAGCTGGTCACAGCACCAGTTATTTCTGCACCAGACTGGACATTACCAATTGAGCTAATGTGTGATGCCAGTGATCACGCCATTGGTGCAGTACTGGGGCAGAAGCATGACAAGCTTCTGCATGTCATTTATTATGCTAGCCGTGTTTTGAATGAGGCACAGAAAAATTACACAACCACAAAAAAAGAATTGCTTGCAGTGGTTTATGCCATTGACAAGTTTAGATCATACTTAGTAGGATCAAAAGTGATTGTGTACACAGATCATGCTGCTCTTAAATATCTACTCACAAAGCAGGATTCAAAACCCAGACTCATAAGATGGGTGTTGCTTCTGCAAGAGTTTGATATAGAAATAAGAGATAGAAAAGGGACAGAGAACCAAGTGGCTGACCATCTGTCTCGGATAGAGCCAATAGAAGGAACGTCATTCCCCTCTCTTGAAATCTCTGAGACCTTTCCTGATGAGCATTTGTTTGCCATTCAGGAAACACCATGGTTTGCAGATATTGCAAATTACAAAGCTGCAAGGTTTATTCCCAAGGAGTACAGCAGGCAACAAAAGAAAAAATTAATTACTGATGCAAAGTACTACTTGTGGGATGAACCCTATCTCTTTAAGAGATGTGCAGATGGCATAATCCGTATGTGTGTGCCTAAAGAAGAAGCACAAAGGATCTTATGGCATTGCCATGGGTCACAATATGGAGGTCATTTCGGAGGTGAGCGAACAGCCACCAAGGTCCTTCAATGTGGCTTCTACTGGCCTACACTCTACAGAGATTCCCGAGAGTTTGTACGTAACTGTGACAGTTGCCAGAGAGCTGGTAGTTTGCCTCACAGTTACGCCATGCCTCAACAAGGAATCTTGGAGATTGAGTTGTTTGATGTATGGGGTATTGATTTCACGGGGCCTTTTCCACCATCATACTCAAACACTTATATTCTGGTGGCAGTTGACTATGTATCAAAATGGGTTGAGGCCATTGCCACACCCACCAATGATACTAAAACAGTGCTGAAGTTCTTCCAGAAACATATATTCAGCAGGTTTGGTGTTCCCAGGGTACTAATCAGTGATGGGGGCACTCACTTCTACAACAAACAGCTTTACTCTGCCATGGTCCGGTATGGGATTCGCCACAAGGTGGCGACTCCATATCATCCACAGACAAATGGGCAAGCTGAAGTCTCTAACAGAGAACTAAAAAGAATCCTGGAACGGACTGTAAATACCCGTAGAAAGGATTGGGCACGAAGCTTGGATGATGCTCTGTGGGCTTACAGAACAGCATTCAAGACTCCTATAGGGACCTCTCTATACCAACTTGTGTATGGTAAGGCATGCCAGCTGCCCATGGAACTGGAACATAAAGCCTACTGGGCAACCAGATTCCTAAATTTTGATGCCAAATTAGCTGGAGAAAAAAGATTGCTCCAGCTAAATGAGCTAGAGGAATTTAGATTCACTGCTTTCGAAAATGCCAAGCTTTATAAAGAGAAATAAAAAAAGTGGCATGACAGAAAGCTGTCATCTAGAATCTTTGAACCAGGACAAAAGGTTCTGTTGTTTAACTCTAGGCTCAGGCTATTCCCCAGGAAACTGAAGTCCCGGTGGAGGGGACCATATGTGATTACAAGTGTATCACCATATGGTTATGTGGAGCTTCAAGATATTGATTCTGACAAGAAGTTCATTGTTAATGGACAGAGAATCAAGCACTATCTTGAAGGCAATGTTGAGCAAGAGTGCTCAAGGCTGAAGCTAGATTAAAAGCTTAGCAAGGTCCAGCTAAAGACAATAAAGAAGCGCTTGTTGGGAGGCAACCCAGCCCTATTCTTGATTTTATTTGTTTATATAAAGTTCACTGATACTAAGGTAAAGAGTCAATTGTATAAGTTCACAGGGTTACAGAAGAATTCTGCACACAAAACAGAGAAAAAGAGCTCACTGGCAAGAAAACGCCAATAAGGATAGCCATCTGGGCGTTAAACGCCAGACAGAAGCATCTTCTGGGCGTTGAACGCCAGAAAGAAGTTCCTTCTGGGCGTTTAACGCCAGATTTACAGCGTCTTGGGCGTTCAGAAAAATGCCCAGTGACAAAGGAGTTCCTGGCGTTCAACGCCAGAAAGAAGCAACAGCTGGGCGTTGAACGCCCAGGAGAGGCAGCATTTGGGCGTTGAACGCCCAAAACATGCAGCATTTGGGCGTTCAAACGCCAGGATGGTGGGGAGGAGGTGAATTCGTTTTTACTTCAATTTTTCATTCTAAATTTAATTTTCATGTTTCAATTCATGATTTCTTGCATAAACATGTTAAGAACCTTGATTTCTAAAATCCCTAATTTCTAAAAACCCTATTTTAAAAATATCAAATGTATCTTAATCCATAAGCACAAATCTTTTTTTTTACCCAATTCAACTCTTTTTCAAATTTTCAAAACAAATCTATCTCTTTTCATTCAAAAATCTTTTCAACTAATCAATATCTTTTTCAAATCTCCATACTATCTTTTTCAAAAATCCAAATCTATCTTTTTCAAATATCTTTCATATCTTTTCAATCTTAAATCATATATTCTATCTTATCTTTCTTTGTATTTTCGAAATAACCCACCCCCTCTCCCTTTAAATATGGCTTCGGCCTCCCTCCCCTCCCATCCACAATTGCACCTAGCTCTCCTTCTCTCCCTCTCCTTTCTTTTCTTTTTGCTTGAGGACAAGCAAACCTCTAAGTTTGGCGTGCCTATCCGTGATCACTAAGATCATGGCTCCTAAAGGAAAACAACACACTCCAAGAGGCAAGAAAGAGAGCATTCCAAAATCACTTTGGAGTCAAGGAAAGTTCTTAACTAAAGAACATTCAGACCATTATTACAAAACAATGGGTCTAAGATCAGTGATCCCGGAAGTTAGATTCGATCTGAAAGAAGACGAATATCTGGAGATCCAGGAGCAAATTCGAATTAGGAACTGGGAGATCCTAGCTAATCCTGAAACGAAAGTGGGAAGGAATATGGTCCCGGAGTTCTATGCTAATATGTGGCAAACAGACAAGCAAAGACTATCTGGATCTGCTCTCTATGACTATCGGACCTTGGTCAGAGGAAAGATTGTTCATACCCACCCTGACAAGATCAGGGAGATCTTAAAGCTACCTCAGCTGAAAGATGATCCAGACTCCTTCAATAGGAGAATGATGAGAACAGACAAGGGTCTGGATAAGATTCTAGAGGATATATGTATCCCTGGAGCCAGGTGGACCACCAGCACAAAGGGTGTCCCAAATCAACTCAAAAGAGAAGATCTCAAACCGGTCACCAGAGGATGGCTGGACTTCATTGGGCATTCTCTGCTGCCCACTAGCAACCGTTCTGAAGTCACTATTAGAAGAGCAGTGATGATCCATTGCATCATGATGGGAAAAGAAGTGGAAGTTCATCAACTGATTTCAACTGAATTTTACAAAATTGCAAACAAAAATTCCAAAGATGACAGCTTGGCTTATCCAAGCTTGATTTCTATGCTCTGCAAGGACGCTGGAGTAAGGATGGGAATAACTGAGTATATCTCAGTTGAGCGACCAATCACCAAAGCATCAATGGAAAAACAACAAGCATAGGATGACTCCATCAAGAAGAGAACACAGGAATTTCTCCCAGAAATCCTTCAATCTGAATACTGGGAGTATCTTGAAACATCTATTACCAAGATGCAAGAAGCTATGGAATAAATAAAGAAAGAACAGAAGGAACAAAGTAGCATTCTTTGCTATTTGCTTAAAGAACAGGAGGAGCAAGGGCGTGATTTAAGGGAATTGAAGTGCCAGAAATTATCTCTTGAAGGACCAAGCACCCCGCAGATTAGAGGAACATCCACTTCCCAGAACAAAGGTTGTTAAATTCCAATCTTAGCCTTAACTCTGTGATAACTGTTTTTATTTTAGTTTTACCTTAGGAGTCATATAGTAGTAATTAATATCTATATTTTTGATTTTATCTCCAATTAAACTATAATTTAATTTTATCATCATCATTAAACATGAATAAAATAGAAGAATTCCTTTAGAATAAGAGGCAATATTTTTCGAGTTTTTAATAAGATAAATTCTAATTATTTACATGTGGTGGCAATGCTTTTTGTCTTCTGAATGAATGCTTGAACAGTGCATATGTATTTTGAATTTGATGCTTAAGACTGTTAAATATGTTGGCTCTTGAAAGAATGATGAACATGAGACATGTTATTGATAATCTGAAAAATCATAAAAATGATTCTTGAAGCAAGAAAAAGCAGTGAATACAAAAGCTTGCAGAAAAAAAGAAAAAAAAAATAGAGAAAGAAAAAGAAAAAGCAAGCAGAAAAAGCCAAAGCTCTTAAAACCAAAAGGCAAGAGTAATAAAAAGGACCCCAAGGCTTTGAGCATCAGTGGATAGGAGGGCCTAAAGGAATAAAATCCTGGCCTAAGCGGCTAAACCAAGCTGTCCCTAACCATGTGCTTGTGGCGTGAAGGTGTCAAGTGAAAACTTGAGACTGAGCGGTTAAAGTCAAGGTCCAAAGCAAAAAGAAGAGTGTGCTTAAGAACCCTGGACACCTCTAATTGGGGACTTTAGCAAAGTTGAGTCACAATCTGAAAAGGTTCACCCAATTATGTGTCTGTGGCATTTATGTATCCGGTGGTAATACTGGAAAACAAAGTGCTTAGGGCCACGGCCAAGACTCATAAAGTAGCTGTTTTCAAGAATCAACATACTGAACTAGGAGATTCAATATCACTATCTGAATTCTGAGTTCCTATAGATGCCAATCACTCTGAGCTTCAATGGATAAAGCGAGATGCCAAAACTGTTCAGAAGCAAAAAGCTACTAGTCCCGCTCATCTAATTAGAATCTGAGCTTCACTCAAAAACTCTGAGATATTATTGCTTCTTAAAATTATTTGTATTCTATTTTATTTATCTAGTTGCTTGAGGACAAGCAACAGTTTAAATTTGGTGTTGTGATGAGCGGATATTTTATACGCTTTTTGGGGTTAATTTCATATAGTTTTTAGTGTTTTTTAGTTAGTCTTTAGTTTATTTTCAGTAGTTTCTAGGCAAAATTCATATTTCTGGACTTTACTATGAGTTTGTGTGTTTTTCTGTGATTTCAGGTATTTTCTGGCTGAAATTGAGGGAGTTGAGAAAAAATCTGATTCAGGCTGAAAAAGGACTGCTGATGCTGTTGGATTCTGACCTCCCTGCACTCAAAGTGGATTTTATGGAGCTACAGAACTCCAAATGGCGCGCTTCTAATTGCGTTGGAAAGTAGACATCAAGGACTTTCCAGCAATATATAATAGTCTATACTTTGCTCAAGGATAGATGACGTAAACTGGCGTTCAACGCCAGTTTCATGTTGCAGTCTGGCGTCCAGCGCCAGAAACAAGTTACAAGTTGGAGTTCAACGCCAGAAACAGGTTATAACCTGGCGTTGAACGCCCAAAACAGCCCAGGCACGTGAGAAGCTTAAGTTTCAGCCCCAGCACACACCAAGTGGGCCCCAGAAGTGGATTTCTGCGCTATCTATCATAGTTTACTCATTTTCTGTAAACCTAGGTTACTAGTTTAGTATTTAGACAACTTTTAGAGATTTATTTTGGATCTCATGACATTTTAGATCTGAACTTTGTACCTTTTGACGGCATGAGTCAATAAACTCCATTGTTGGGGGTGAGGAGCTCTGCTGTGTCTCGATGAATTAATGCAAGTATTTCTGTTTTCCATTCAAACATGCGTGTTCCTATCTAAGATATCCATTTGCACTTCAATATGAATGTGATGAACGTGACAATCATCATCATTCCTCCACGAATGCGTGCCTGACAACCACTTATGTTCCACCGTAGAATGAATGAATATCTCTTAGATCTCTTAATCAGAATCTTCGTGGTATAAGCTAGATTGATGGCAGCATTCAAGAGAATCCGAAAAGTCTAAACCTTGTCTGTGGTATTCCGAGTAGGATTCAGGGATTGAATGACTGTGACGAGCTTCAAACTCGCGAGTGCTAGGCGTAGTGACAGACGCAAAAGGATAGTAAATCCTATTTCGGTACGATTGAGAACCTGCAGATGATTAGCCGTGCGGTGACAGCGCATCTGGACCCTTTTCACTGGAAGGATGGATGGTAGCCATTGACAACGGTGATTCACCAACACACAGCTTGCCATAGGAGGACGTGCGTGCGTGAATCAGAAAATAGAGGAAAGCAGAATTTCAGAAGACAAAGCATCTCCAAAACTCCAACATATTCTCCATCATTGCATACAAGTATAATTTGTGTTCTATCCTTTTATTCCTTGCAATCAAATTTGATAAGTGAATTATTTTATTGCTTTCCTGACTAAGAGTTACAAGATAACCATAGATTGCTTCAAGCCAACAATCTCCGTGGGATCGACCCTTACTCACGTAAGGTATTACTTGGACGACCCAGTGCACTTGCTGGTTAGTGGTACGAGTTGTAAAAAGTGTGATTTACAATTCGTGCACCATCCTCCTAAAAGGAATATGGTTGTACACTCATATTGATGGCTCGTTGTGTCTAATGACATTGCTTGTGGTTTTATATTTACCGGTAACTAGTAATTTTAAAAATTAATGTGTAAATATTTTTAATTTTTTAGTTTAACTACTGTACCAACATTCAGACCATTTGTAACAATTAAATTATTAATTTAAAAATTAATTTAATAAATATGTTACTAACAATCTTAGTGTCAGTATCAAAATTAATTTATTTCATTTTTTAAATTTTAATTACTACACCAATGATTTATGTAAGAACTGAAAAATTATTAGCCGTTTAATTAGAATAAAATAATAATTTAAATATTCGAAATAGGTTGAAAAATTTAGAAATGTTAATTTAAAAATTTAAAGCTGAGAATTGGATTCAGCAAATTTTTCGAGTGGAAAAATGTAATTTTCTGTGAAAAAATACGTAAAAATGCATACCGATAATTTAGTCGACAGTATTGGCTTAAGCCTGTATGGTACTGCGTATGAGAAAATAAAACTGCAGAAATACTTATAAAAATATTCGGAATAGAAAATCAGACACTTATTCTAAAGGTTTTGGTCCGAAGTTAGGCCAAACAAACCAAAAACGCAAACCGGGTGGACTAAACCAAAGTTGGGCCCAAGCCCAATACATATAAGTTCACTAAAGAGGCAACTCAACCTCATTTCATCACTTTGAGAGAAAGAGTGCAACTGAGATTTGAGAGAGGGTTTCACTATTCACTTCAATACTAAATCGATCATAACTTGCGTTCTAGAATTTCGATTGGTGTGCCGTTTGCAGCCACGCAAAGTCTCGTTGAGCTCTTTGATTTCATCTAAATAAAGTGGTAAGAAACTTTCAATTTCTTGTCCAGTTCTCTCTTCCATATATTTTTGTGTTTTTGGCTATGGTGATTGAGTAGATTTTGTGATTTTGGTTGTTTAGATGTAATCTAGTATTGAGTTATTGTTGGATTTTATCCACAGTGGGTAAGGTAAAAAAACTCTATACCCTTGTGGTTTGTCATATATGTGAACCCTAGTGTTGATTTTAGTAATTTGTGTGAAACTAGCTTGAATTCTTGTTGATTGAAGTTGATTTGGGGGATTGGAGTATGTGTATTAAGCTTGGTGACTGCATTTTGGTGTTTCAAGCTTGGAAAAAATTGGCCAAGGTATAATTTCGATTTTCTTTAGTTAATATATAATATTGCGTCAGACTTAGGCTACTTGCCTTAAGATAGGTTGAATTTGCATGAATTATTGAATTGTTGATGAGATTTGCAAATATGTATGATGTGTGATTATTGAATGAGTTCGTATGATGGAAGTTGTTGTGATGATACGAAACGAATAATAATTTATGATTTTGATGATGATACAGATTGATGATGATTATTGATGAGCATTGAATGATAAATATTGGTGTTGATGAGAATTGATAGAAATTGAGGATTATTGATGTGATATTAGGTTGAATTGTGAAAATTATTGAATGGTTTAAGTGTTAGAATGCTTGAGAAATGATTGAGGATTGTTTTGGTATTGATTTGGGTATGGTTGGTTTGGTTTTGGTTTGAGGGTTTTGAAAACTAGAGGATTTTGCAAGTTTTGGTAAAATCCTATTTTGATAAACTTCAATGGGTCATAACTTGGTTTTCGGACCCTCAAATTTTATGGAACTTGTTTTGAACGAAAATTGGGTTCGTGTAGTTTATGCCATTCGAAGAAAGGTGAAAAAGGATTTTTAACGAAGGAGTTATGTGTGTTTGAAGTTTGGTGTAAAAATCTGAATTATGCATCAAAACAGCTTTTTTGAAAAATTTGGAAGCATGCGTACGTGAAACAAGTGTGCGTACGTGAAAATGCCCATTTTACACTCATGTGTACACGACCGATAACGTGCGTACGCAGGACCCCAATTCTGTTTCAAGTGCTCGCATACGCGGATGTATGTGACATTGTTGTTTTCACACTCATGCGTATGCGAAAACAGGAATGCATACACATGACCCCTGTTTTGTTGAAATTGTAATTTTTGAATTTTAAAGTACTCCTCTAGCTTTATAAACCTATGTAATTACTATTTAGGCTCCCTAGCTAGTATTTAGGTTTTAGGTTTTCAGACAAGGGAGAGTACAATTAGTGGACTTAATTAGATATTTTCTGTTATGAGATTAGAGACGGTGACTTAGGCTTAGAAAGTTCTGTGGATGGAATAACTAAAGCAAATTGTCAGAGTGTTGCGTTGATAATGAATTAAGAAAAATGAAAGATTGAGGTTGTTAAAATTGACGAGAATGAGAAGTGATCACTGAAATGGATATATATTCTGATATACTATGATTGGTAAGTCGCTATGCGCCTAGCAAAGACGGTGGTTAGTTTTGCTTATCGAGGTTGCGGCACTGGTGTAAGGATGGTGGTTAATCTCGCTTACGTTGAGATGTGAGGTCTGGGGCAGTGTTTCCCGCTCGCATCTATTTTTGTCACAAGAGTGTGCTCGGACACTATATCCAGTAAGAGTGTGTTAGGACACTATATCCCAGGGTGCATTTATATATTCGTGACAAAAAGGCGACATCCCGAGGGGATGCTCGGGTTGGCAGTTGAACTGACAAGTGATATTCCGGCCAATAGGATAGGAATTCATCACATGCATTCTTATGTGTTTGTTTGATTTGTATACTTGCATTGTGCCAACTTGAATAATATGTTTACTTGCTAATTTTATTACTTGCAGTATATGCTCACTAATTGTGTTTTACTTGCTTGCATCTATTTGTGTTTTTCTGCTGGGATTAAGGAGGCTCAGTAGGCGGTACCGATGTGATTGCATAGAGGATAGGTTGGCAAAGGCTGTGGGACAGCGGTATTTTGTAGAGTAGAAAATTCTTAAGTTAGATAATCCTTTATGGTTTGGGATTTATTTATAAGTTGAATTTTATATCGGTTTAAAGTTCTAGGATTACCTTTGGCTTCCCAGAACTTTATATCTTATCTATTGGATGATGTTACCATACTGAGAACTCCTGATTCTCATACCATATGTTGTTATTTTTCAGATATAGATCGCAACCCACCTCAGTAAGGTGCGGATTGGAGCACCCAAACTTTTAGCACGTCATGATCGTACCAAGATTGAGGCATCACTGACCTATTTTCTGTATTTACTATTTAATACTGAGCCTTTAGTTCGATTTCGCGTTTCAATTTTTAGGAAAAAGCCGAAAAGTTTTGTTTCTATTAATTAAAATCATATATCAAAGATCTCCAAGCAATACTAGCCACATAGTTATTATTAATAATAAATATCATACAAAAGAATTCAAATGAAACTCAGATACAACTCCTATCCCTCTATATAAAATAAAATCTTAACTAACAAAGGTGAGAGAATTCTAGGAAAGTGACTCAACACATAAACTTAACTCAAATAAGACTAATAATCGCCTGCAGCTTCAAACTGAGTCTTCGAACCTGTGTCACTGAAAGGGTGGAAGATTTTGGGGTGAGAACAAATCACGCGTTCTCAGTAGGGAATGGGAATACCGTAAGAGTAATGAAATAAAATGCAAATAATTAATTTTACTTAATAAAACTATATTTTTATCAAACCTTTTGAAAATACTTTTTACTATTACTTTATATAATTAATTACCTTCTTTAAATTTTCTGAACTTAAGACAAATCTCAATCACAACCTCAGTTCTCAGTCACCTCAATACACAAACTAATAGCACAGGAAACAGATCAACACACAAACAAATAGCAATAAGACAAACAGCACAATCACAGAGAGACAAGATAAGCAAACACAATCAAATACAAATGTGCAAACAATGATGATGCATGTCTAGTCCTATCGCAGGTAATGAGCTCATTTGTCGGTTTTGACCCGCACCCGACGCAATTCGACTCGCAAGTCAGATAAGGCATTCCAGCGGCATAACCTCTGCAAGTTGCTACTTCTTGCAGGTGCTGATTCTCTAGCTGAAGTATGCCGAACATGACCTCTGCAAGTACTTGCAGGCGCTGATTCTCTAGCTGAAGCATATGCTACTTTCTCCTAGAAGTCATTCCATACACACGGGCATCCCCACACAATTATTCACACATAAAGTCCACAGCTTCCAGTGAGCGTTACGTATCGCCGTCCTCACTAGACATTTGGCACTAAGGCCCAACAACACTCAATATCTTTTCAATCACTGTTCTCTGCTCTTCTGTGGCAGAGGTCCCTTTACTTAATAAACCGAATTCAAGTTATTTTTATTTAAAATCAACACCTCTCTTTATAACCTATCCAAACCTCCGAAACTACTTTACTTACAACAAGTTCTTCTTTTTATACAAAAACCAGTTCTTTCTTAATCATGATTTTTCCAATCCAACTTCAAAACCATTTCAGATTTAAACGTCTTTAAAAGAATCATTTATTAAGTAAATCTCACGGCAGGGTCTCGAGATTTTAGGGAGGACGACAGTCAAACTCAAAATATAAAGTCTTTCTTAATAAATCAAACCCAAACGTAAATATTTTCTTACTAAATCAAAAGCCAAATTATACAATTTTTCAAGTCCAACCTTTGTATAAATATTTCAAACAAAGTCTTAAGTTTCATAATAAAATTTTGACAATATCTCTCCTAAAACTCGGACTTTGTCACTCTTTTCGGGTCCCAACCGAACCATTCTCAACCTCTTTTCAAACATTTCCAAAATTAGAAATCATTTTCAAATCTCAGTTCAATACCAACAAATCAAACCGACTTTCCAACTCAATAATCATAATTCTCAGCATTCCTAAACAATCAAGAAATCAAATACATATTCATCACATTCAGTCACAAATGCAATTCAAATTTATCATTCAATCATTCCAAACAATCATAAATTATTTGCAAATATCTACTAGACTTCCATGGCATTCATAAATTAAAAACAGTTAATTTTAACATGAAATCTCCTACCTTCGTACGAAATCAGAATCAACAAAAATTTTGGAGAAGCTTTCTGACCGAGCTGCTGAAAAAGAAAGCGTCAGAAATCGTCTGTGCCTCTTAGAACTCCAATTGGCCGAACTCAAGGGGAAGAGGAGTTACGTCACCGTCAAATTCTACCGGACAAAAGTAACGCCAACGTGTAGAAGAGGAGAATACGAACACTTTTAGCAGATTAGATTTTTAATTGAAGTTACGAATTACAAGAAATCGAAACTAGAAACTCAGGAGTTTTCACGGTTTCTCTCTTATCTCTCGGTCATTCCTTTCGGTGGTTAAGGAAAAAATGAATGAAGTATAACTATTGATTAATGGAAGCAAGGAAACATGAGTCATTTGTGTTATATATATATATATATATATATATATATATATATATATATATATATATATAACTGTGGCTTGATTTTAAATCTATGAGTATACATGCATATAAGTTCTATTTTCTTTTCTTTTGTTTCTTTAAAGGTTTCGGCCATGGAAAATAATAATAATAATAATAATAATAATAATAATAATAATAATAATAATAATAATAAAATTAATTTAATTTTTTGTCTTATCAAATTATTTTTTTGATAAATAATTTAAATTTAATAGAATAAACAATAATTAAATTAAATTTCAATAATCATAAGATTTTATTTAATTATTTTTGTTAAAAATAGTTTTCTTAAAAACTACATCTCAATATAATATTTTAACTCATAAATAGCTAATTATTTAATTTTTTAAAAACTCGGGATGTTATATGGATGGTGGCAAAGCGGAGGATGGCTCAAGTTTTATCTTTTGCTTTATTTTGTTATCGTATCTCTCTCTTTTGTATATCTTGTTGCCTTAGAGGCTTTAACTTTGGAAAACTTTGAGAGACAAGATGTAAAATTCGCAAAATTAATAAATAATTAATTCATAAATTAATAATTAATTAAAAAATTAGAAAATTAAATTTTATAGTTTAAAGAGGTAGAAATAATTAAAATAAGAATTTCAACACTAATTTTAAAAGTTTTAGTCCAAAATTGGGCAAACGGACTAAACTGGTTGAACCGGATCCATATTGAGCCCAATGCCCAACCCATATAACCCCTTTCTTCCCCCTTGCAGCCATAACACTTCTGTTTTCATTTTTGGAAAGGGAATCCACGGTGAGAAGAGAGAAGGTAAGAGAACCCTAATTGATATTCTACTTCCAACTTTAAATTCTTGTAACTTTCAATCCGGAGCTCCGATTGACAAGCCGTTTATGGCTACGTGTTTGTCTTGGATTCTTCTTCAATTCTACCTAAACTAAGTGATAAATCTCTATATATATTGCACCTAGTTTTCTGTTCCCCTCTTTTCCACGAAATTAGTTTGAGTTTTGAGTGATTTTGATGATTTTGGTGGTTTAGATGCAATAACATTGGGTAATTGTTGGATTATACTCCAATCATCAATGGGTAAGGTAAGAAAACTCTAAACCCTTGTGGTTTGCCCAATTTTGTATACCCTAGTGCTAATTTAGTGAATTGTAGGAATTAGATTGAATTTATGTTAAATTGGAGTTTGAATTGTTGAATTGGAGCTCTTGGAACAAATCTTTGGTGGCTAGAATCATTGGAATTGACTGAGGATCTTAAAGCTTGAATTTTGGTGATTTTGAGCTTAGGGAAGAATCTTCCAAGGCATGGTTTTGGTTTCGCATAGTTAAGATATAATGTGTTGTGAAAATTTAGGCTAGTTGACCACAGGATAAGATGAATATACGAATTATATTGTTTAGTGAATAATGATGATAATTGTTGAATTTGATGTAAATGGGTGTTGAGTTGGTTGGTTAGATTGATTTGTTATGACATGAACATGAAATATAGATTTTCGGTGTTTGATGTTGAAATTGTGAAAATTGTGATTGTAAAAGTTGATTAGATTAGAGGTTTGGGATATGGTATGTTGTGGAATGAATGGATTGTAAAAGTTGATAAGATTAGATTTAGGTTTTGAATGAAATTTATTTCAAATTAAAGATAATTTCAAAAGCTTTGAAATTGTATAAGTTTTTTGGGAATTGGAGTTTTGTAGAAGAAGTTATGGACGTCGGAAGTTAAGTGCAGAAAATTGAATTTATGGACTTAATATCTTTCTACCTATTCTGCATAGCTCGCGTACGCGAACACTCTCTTGACGCGGACTGATGCCAGGGCATTTTGGCCACTTTCACTGACCTTTTCCTTTCCATTTTAGGGTAGTTTCATGCATTTTCTTAGGAAATAAGGAAGTTTTGGGTAGATAATCACTTACATCTTGATTCAAGCAAACATTATGAATTTTACATGATCTTATGAGAATTATGCATGAATTGAATGATAAAATAGATGATGCATGATCTCATAACTTGGATTA
Organism: Arachis ipaensis; assembly: GCF_059453495.1. NCBI lineage: Eukaryota > Viridiplantae > Streptophyta > Magnoliopsida > Fabales > Fabaceae > Arachis > Arachis ipaensis. The sequence goes on from NC_142442.1 coordinate 41,664,411, forward strand.
GAGCTTTGATGCATTTTATTTGCTTGATTTCAGGACAGAGGAAGCAAGGAAGAGCCATGTTAATCTAATTAACGTGACCACTAATGTGGAATGGGAATGAACTTACAACGTTAATGAGAAAAGTGATCGCCGATAACGTTTTTGAAGCCATCATAGCCCACGTTAATTACCACGTTAACTACATTAACGTGATAGTTAACGTGGAGGAAAAGGGAGCTCCAGCGTTAGTGGTAAAAGTGAATACCACTAACGCTCCAAATTGACAATTGGCCACGTTAAGAGTCACGTTAACTTAGTTAACATGAACTCTAACGTGGAAGGGGAAAACAATGCCAACATTAGTGACACTCACCTTTGTGACTAACGTTGGACTAAGCCAACATTGCCCACGTTAGTGGTCATGTTAAGACTACTAACGTGAAGAGTAACGTGGAGCCAAGCATAATGAGCCAACGTTAGTGACACTCACCTTTGTCACTAACGTTGGAGATGGCAATCATCAACACGTTAAGAGTCACGTTAACTAAGTTAACGTGAACTCTAACGTGGGCAGGTGAGGTGTTTGGAGCATTAGTGACAAAGGTAAGTGT